>NW_027094100.1:1113043-3518043 GCF_029207755.1 Chamaea fasciata
TGAATAGCCCTTCAGGTCTGGGACTTTTCCAAACGCAGAGAGAAGGCTGGGGGCTGAGGGATGGTAACTCTCTGACCAATTACAAAGTAATTAAAAGAGCCACCAAGAAAGCTCTGCATATGGACTTTAATTATTACACCACAGTCCTGCCAGAAAAACACAAAAGAGGATCTTGGGCAGCTCGGAGGATGCATATGGCTTATGTAGGTGGAGAGACCTAAGAGACTGTTCCTTTGGGTAGGAAGTGGATTTTCCCTCTCCTATAATCTTGTTAAATTACCCTGGTTTTAAATCAATGATTTATATCTCCCTCTTCAAATCCAGAGGGGGGAAAAATAAACCCCAAACCCTCTCTAAACAGCCAGTGTGTGACAAGCAATACATTTTCACTTTCATTTACCCTCACACTGCAAAGTTCACTCAGAGAACCAGAAGCGTTAAAGGAAAATACTGGGAAGGACCGGTTAAAAAGAAAGCCTTGGCTGAAGTGAGATGGAAAACAGATTTCCCGGGTTAGGTAAGTATCAGAAAATAATACATAATGTTAGACATTTGAAAAGGGAAGCAGGAAAATATTTAGGAATGTGCACAACCATTTGCCGCCTAAGAAAAGCACAAAAACCCAGTTTCATGAGGAAAGGGCACTGCAAACAGTGCCAGGAGGTGCCAGGCTCTGGGATCTTCCTGGGAAATGGCCATATCCTGTGCCCAGCACTGGGTTTCTGGGAGTGCCTGTGAGTAGCTGGCTGAGGATTCCCAAACAGATTCTCGTTTGCCCTTTGGGTTCCAGGGAGCCTCCCTCCCTCCTCAACCAGTTTGCATCTGTGTCGGTCCTGCAGCTTCCAGGGGGAATCACCTCTTGGCAACAGTCACAAAAATAAAATCAAGTAAGACCCAGCACAGCCCTGGAACTGAGGCCACACTGCAGGCCACCTGCAATGGGGAGTGCTCCAGCTCTACCCAATTAACATCTCCTCCGCCTTCCAGCTTTGTGGAAGCCCCACTGTGCTGCCGGGGAGCACCAAGCCTCGGTTATCTGAAAGCCAAGGAGCTGCACTAAAAGAAGGGTGGGCACAGGTGGAGGGAGGTGACTCCTCCCTCTGCTCCTCTCTAGTGAGGCCCCTGTGGAGCACCGTGTCCACCTCTGGGGTCCCCTGCACGGGAAGGACCTGGACCTGCTGGAGTGAGTCCAGGGGAGGCCGCAGAGATGCTCCGAGAGCAAACAGGTCTGTCCTAGAGCCCAAAGGCCACGTGTGAGGCGGCAGCAGCAGTGACAGGGGCAGGAACCGCGTGTCCCAGGGCCAGGAGGAAGCCCTGACATCACCCATGGATGCCTCCAGCCCTGCTGAGTCACTGCTCGTCCCCCCAGCAGCAGCAACATCCCAGCCCCGGGAGCATTCCCAGCGCTGCATCCGGGGCTGAGCAAGAGGGGAACAAAAAAAAAATCCCTTTTCTATTTCTGGGTGAGGTGGATGGAAACCACCAGGCTCCCAGTTCCCGTGGGAAGCCGTGAATAACCTCCTGGACGCTGCCACATCCTTTAACAACGGTGCTATCATGGGATGCTGAGTGAGCCCCTGGTGCTCCCTCCCCACCAGGCAGTGCCAGCTCCGTGCCCCAGCCCTGGCACAGCCCAGGAGGGGACTCCCTGTGCCTGTCCCCACTGCCCACGGCCTGCTAGCAAAGGAAATCCCTCCACGTGGCCCGCAGCACCGGGGGAAATAAAGCCATCTGTTCATTGAGGCAGGCCAGCCTCAAACCAATTCATGTGAAGTATTAAAGGGTCTCTCCTCGATGCAAATCCCCTCTTGTAAACAAACCTTACAGGGCCCAGCCCCAGTCTCCAAGGCAAGTTCCAATCTGATTAGTGACTCCACATGCCTTAAATTCCCCCCTTAGAGTTAGCAGTGAATAAAACTATCTTTTTGCTGAGATACGTTAAACACTTAGAGAATTTCACCTTGAGGTGTCCTTTGCAGTGATAATTAGTGAAACTGGGACCTCTCTGGGTGAAAAACCAGCAATTTAATTTGTTTTTTGGCAGTGGCCGTCCTCCAGACCACCACCCACACAGCACAGCACCAGACCTCCACCACAGTCCAGCGCACACTGGGTTTTATCTCCCACATTTGCACTGCTCCAGACTATTTCTGGGTGCCTGCCTAAAGCAGAGCACAGAGTGCAAGGTGTGTAGTTCAGGATATTGAAAACAGCAGGATGAATTAATGAGAAGGGAGTTCAGCAACAGTTTTGTGCCATTCTCTGAGCAGCAGTTCTGGAGGAAAGCACTTAGTGCAGGTGAGTTCACCTGGGCAGGACAAGGACTGAGCATTCCTGCAGGAACACAGCCTGTGGATTCTGGAAAAGCAGTGGGACGAGGATACAGCCCCCCTCTGGAGGAAATGCATTTGTTAGCTGATGGTTTAAACATGGGAGCACCAAACTGGAGCCACAGGCTGCTCCTGCACAGCTCAAGGAACCCCAAGGAAACCCCACAGCTCCTCTGAGCCTGAGCCTTCCCTCCCTCCACCATTCTTTTCTCAGATAATTGATTTGTCTTCTCAATCTTTCCATTTAAAGACACAAGTCTGAAAGCTCCCCAAATTCCAACACCACCTGGGAAAAGCATAATGTGCATCCCAATCCTTTCCAGCTTCATTCCTGCTCCACTCTGCTCCCCCCAGCAGGGACGTGGCCCCAGTTCACCTCACTCCAGCATTATAAAGAGTTTGACCCTGAGCTGAAACCAGCCTGATTTCTTTCCCTTGCTTTGTACATTTTTTTTTCCTATTCTGTTTAAAAACAGACAGGAAACTGATAAAATTGTGAGAGCTAACTGAATATGAAGCACTTTATACCTCACTGATTTGCGTTTCTCCCCTGTAGAGCAGAGTCTGTGGAGGTTACCTGCGATGTTCACACAGAGGCTTTGCTTCTCTTGTCTTGCTTCAAGTCAGATCCCAGAGCCTTCACTCAGGAGAAGTCCTTTTCCCCCAGCAGCAATGGAAATTTCCCCAACATAGATAAAATGATGGTCCTGCAGTAGAAGACAGTAAGAGAAGAGCCAGATGCATTTCCTGAAAGCAAAAAAAGAGAAGATTTTCATTAAAGGTGAGCTCCGCTGTCAGCCCCAGGACTTTCAGGCAATTCAGAACGAACATCTCCCCCTTGGCCTGAAGGACCAGAATGGCAAGTTGTGATCTTGCAAAAAAATGAATGGAAAAGTGAAATTGTGGGTGCCCTGTGTCTGTGTGTGGGGCTGAAGCCACCCAGAGCTGCTGAGCTGCCCTGAAACCAGAGCAGGTAAACAGGAAACCTGACAGCCAGGGAAGAGTCAGTGCTGGGAACACTTGCGATTTTGGCACTGAAAGTGTTACAGAAAACTTGCCATAAAGTTCCTCCGAGGCTTTAATTTCCCTCCCCCCAATCTTCCTTTGATTTTGATCCCCTCCTTTTCCTCGTGTCCTTTGAACTCTTAAAAAGGCACTTTGAAGAGATGTCATAAAGTGGGGGCTTTATTCAGGATCTCCTCTTTGATGCTCCTGCTCCGTGTGTGAAGGGCGGCCCCGCAGGATGTGGAGCCAGGGGAGCTGAAAGCCGAGACAGAAAGGAAAGGGCACAAAAGTGAAAGTGTGCACGTGGTGTTGGGGAACAGCTCACGGACACAGGCACAGCCCCATGGTGGGTTCTGGGCTGCAGGACCCTGGTGTGGTTACACCCAACCTCCGAGGAGGAGGAGGAAGCGATGGGGATGAAGGGCTGGGAATCCTCCATCCCGAAGCCAGCCTGATCTCACCACAGGGTTACAGCTGTCTGACAATCCCCCCACGCCTGTGTGACGTCCCTGTGTGACAGAGCTCCGCCTGTGTCACTTGGAGCATCTCTGGCACCCAAGCGCAGGGCTCAGCTCAGCCCGGCAGCCCCAGGAGTCAGTGCTGGCATCACCCTGCAGCCCTTCCCACCTCCAGCTGCCCCAGCTGTGAAAGGTCCTGCTGGTCAAACACACAAACCAGGATTAAATCATCAAAAATCTAAACAATCCCGTTAAATAATAACAAATTAAAATAACCCTGTGCACACCAACTACCAAGAGCAGGCCTTCAGCTCCCAAGGCCATCCCATGGGAAGCTGATGGCACTGCCCAGGCAGGAGGAAGCAGGTGCAGAGCTCACCACCAGCTCTTCAGACCCAGAGAAAAGTGCACACTCCAAACACCCTCTGCACGCCGGAGTGCCTAGAAAGCTCAGAATCACAGGACCATTAAGGCTGGAAAAGCCCTCTAAGATCATCCAGTCCAACCTTGCTGCAGCCCAGGCTTAGGCTGGGTGACTTTTCCCCCCCTGAGCTCCTGTCTGAATTACCATGGGACATTTCCACAGTGAAGCTGTTTGTGCAGCACAGGCCCCGTGGCACGGGGCCACTGCTTGGAGCCTCTCAACTTTGTTTAACCTTTGCATAGGGAATTGCATTAACTCATCCAAGGGAACCTCTCAGCTAGGGAGAAACAGATGTTCAGGCATTAGATAAGCTATAAGCAAGTCCACGGTGTTTATCAGCAGGGACGTGGGGTTGAGTTTGGGTTTGTTGCTTTTAATGGGTGACCAGTGGCAGGAATCATTCAGAAGTAAGTGAAAATTATCCTGAAAACTGCTTGAAGGCCTTCTGAAAGGATTTTTGCTTCTTCTTACCTGCAATATCAATTTATATTTTTTTTTTTTTTTTTTTTTTTTAGAATTACAGCCAAGTATCTGCTTCCAAGACTGAATGCAGATGCAGCTGGAACAGGAAATTTTAACTTGCTTCCAACCTGGGAATTTAGCACTTTAAGCTTGAGATAAGGAGAGAACTTGGTTTTAAAGACACATGTCCCCTAAAAAAAGACAATTGGACTTCCAGCCGGGCCACCCCACAGCCCTTCTGAGAAACCAGTACTGCAGAACATGGCAAAATCTAAAGAGCTAAGTCATCCTAGTGTGCATTTGCTAAATTATTCTGACTTAATACGCTCCAAGAACCATAGAAACACAGAAAGGTTTGGCTTGGGAGAGACCTTAAAGTTTATCTCTTCAACCCCGTGCCGTGGGCAGGGACACCTTCCACTGGCCCAGGTTACTCCAGCCTGGCCTTGGACACTGCCAGGGATGGGGCAGCCACAGCTTCTCTGGGCACCCTGTGCCACTCAGAGAAAGCCACAGCTGCACTGGAAATATCCAGAAGTTCTTACAGAGGACAAGGGAGACCTGACAAAGCAACCATGGCTTTTCCTGGTGCATCCAAGGAGCCTCGGGAAGAACCACGGCAGCCTGGCTCCTCCTGCAGCTGCTCCCTTCACACAAGCAAGCAAAGAGGGAAAAAAATGAGGTAGTGAATGGAAAACGAGTGTTTTGTGACGGGCATTCTGTGTTACTGACCTGTGGCAGATTTTTAAAAGGCACAATCAAACATCTAAAGCTGCAAATATAAAAGCTGGCACCAGGGAGAGACCCAGCACCCAGCTACCCAAACATCACCTAAACTCGGGGCCTGAAGTTTCCATCTCCTTAAGCCCTGCTCTCCCACTCACATGGGCATCTCCCCAAGGACCTTCCCCACGAGGAGGGCAGGGAGCAGAGAGCTGCCCTGCCACGGCCAAACCCACTCTGCAGCAAAGTAGGTCAAACTGAAACGCTGTGCTCTCAGCTGAAGGTCACCACTGTCTCCCCAGCCTGCTCTGGGCAAGTGAAGTGTATTTACATTGAGAAGATGTGGAGAGGTTTTGGAGCTGGAAGTGGTTAGAGGAAAAACAGGCTGTTAAAAGAGAGCAGGAGCATGAGCCTGCATCTGAAATGGTGAACGCTGAGGGAGGAAAGAATGAAAAATCCCAAATAACAGACATTTCCCTCAAAGGGCAGGAGTGTTAGAACTGCCTTCCCCACTCCTGGGCAAGCTCTGGGAGGTGTTCCTGTACAAACTACAGCACTGACGAGAGGCCTTGGGTAACATTTGCAGAAGGCTTTGACACGGAAAGTCCAAATTTCCCTTTACGGAGGCAAAGTCTGACAAAAGCATAACGGAAAGAGGCTTCTGACGGACAAAAATTGACTCCCTGGCACACACACAAGCCCACGCAAACTTTCCAGCCTGCCCTCCAAGTGTGAGCACTGGTGTTTCCATTAAGTGCCTGAAAGCTCAGAAAGCTTCTGGAGAAAAAGTAAACTCATGATTAGGCTGAGCACGACTTTTTTCCTTGGGTTTCTGCAGAATTTTTACAAGTGGTTTTGCAAGAGGGGCAGGGATTACCCGGGTACTTTTGTGGGTGTCTCTTCTGGCTGCCCTGCAAGAGGAGCATGGATTTAGCCATTTCAGGGTATTTGAAGTCACATCTGTCAGAGGAGACTTCATATAGAAATCAAATCATGGAAGAAATCACAGGATTGTTCAGGTTGGAAAAGCCCTCTAAGATCATCCAGTCCAACCGTTCCCCAGCACTGCCAATGCCACCTCTAACCCATGACCCCACGTGCCACATCCACACAGCTCTTAAATCCCTCTGGGAATGGGGACTCCACTCTTCTTTCAGGGAGGAAAATTTCCCCGATATCCAACCTAAACCTCCCCTGGTGCAGCTTGAGGCCTTTTCTTTTTGTCCTGTCACCCGCTCTCGGGAGAGGAGACCGACCCCCACCTGGCTGCAACCTCCTACACAAACCAGGTTGGGAAGAGCCCTGGATCTGAAGCCACACTGACCTTTGGGAAAGCCCAAACCTAAAGCAGGCTGCCTCCTCTGCCCTGGTCACCCCAGCATGATCCCACCACCCAGGGGGACTCCTGGAGTCCTCAGCCAGGGGACACACGTTGACGCGGAGGTTGCACCACGGGCATCATACACAACATACAGACCATCTCCTCTGCCCCTGCGAAAGCCATAGCACCGCCAGCACAGGAGAGTTATGTTAGAAGACTAATTAATGTATTTTGGCTGTCTCCTAATGAAACTCGGCAGCTGGAAGCAGGCACGGCGCCAGCGCCACGTGACCGCTCCGCTCCGCCTTGGACTCGGTTCAGGAATCTCTTTGCTGAAGTATCCAGTCGTCCTGCACGACTCCTTTACCCCCCCCCCAAACTGAACTGATCAATGTCTGGCTGCGAGTTATCATGCAGGGAGAGGGAGAGACGTGCCTGGGAAAGCCGTTGTGCATCACCCGGTGTATCCCAGCCCCGCTCCCATGCAGCCATGCCCAGGATTCCACTCCTCCATTTGAATTCCCGCGAGCAGAACGGCTGGAAGCGGATGAGTGCCTGCCATGGAGAGCAGTTTTGAGTGAGGTTATTGCATTCTTGACTTAAGCCCATTTTTCTGGTTTCCATGCAAACGTCAATGAATTTTAAAAGGGAGCATTCAGCCCGGACCTTCCGATTCAGAGGAAATACAGTATCTCTCTATATGGGGATTATTCTCCTGCTTGGCAGAGGGGGAATCCGCTGGATTGCTTCTCCTCTCACCATCACAACCCCTGACTGTCCCACACATCCCAGTTACCTCAGTTGGTTGCTGCACCATTCCCATGACTCCAGGCAGGAATTCTCACTCTAAAAGCACAGGAATAGGGATGCTTGCACCCCATGCATGAACACCCACGCTCGTACAGGTGTGTGCCGGCACCGAGGACGGCAGGAATGTAAATATGTTTTACTCCTAATTATGGAAAGTACTTTGGCAGGAGGCAGCCGGGGGACACAAAGAGCTACTATTGAGGTTCCTCAGGCTGTGGCCCCCATTCAGCACACAATTGACAATATTTAGACAGCATGGGCTGGTTCCTTCCTTTGCAAGGTAACTTCCTCGTCTGGCAGCCCCGGGCAGGCTGTAAATGACCTTGTGTTTGAGGACAGTGTCAAATCAAATGAGTGGTCAAAGGCAAGAGGCGCCTGCTCGCTGCTGCTCCTCCAGCCCCGTTCCCTGCTCCTTCCTCTCCCGCCACAGCCCCTGGGGTTGGACAGAGCTGGAAGCTCTGGCAGGAGATGGTCCCGTGCTGCCCAGCAGGGAGGCAGCAGCCATGGAGCACCGGGCGATCCCACGGAGCAAAGCAGGGACAAAAAACTATGGCATGCAAGAAAGACTCACTTAATAATCCCAAAGGAATCTCATTTGGCATTTTGTCTCTCTCATCTCTCCTCTCCCATTTTCAGCCTCCCCCAGGAAAACTCTCCCCTCTAAGATGCTCAGAGGTTTGCTGGTCTCTCACTGGGCAGCTTGGCTCCCAACCCTTCCTCGCTGTCCATGCCCTGTTCCAGCCTGGCTCCCGTAACACACAGGGCCAGACCACAAAGCACATTGACTTCTGCAAGTCTGGCTCTAAAACCAAATAAAAAGCTTTTCATTGACACTCAAGTGTAGGTGCAGCAAGTCAAAAGCCTTATTTTCATGTTTTACAGCGCTCCCACCTGAATAAATTCATTTTAAGTGCCACTTTTCCATTTGTGGATTATGAAAGGTTGGGAGGTCTGGATGCCATCACCAGGGCCCAAAAGGCAATATATTACCCACTGCAGGAGCCTGTCAGTGCTGCTGTATCCCACAGCCACGGGCACTGCAGAGCCTTGCCAAGCACTGCCCCTGGTGACTCCAAGCATGACCAGACTCTGCCTCGGACACGCAGACAGACACACGGACAGATGGACAGCAGCAGGTCTGCTCCTCGCAGAGTGGGACAGGCACGTGGCCATAAAGCAATGGTGGGACTTGAATGTGACATGGCTCAGTGGAAAAAAAAAAAAAAAATCCCTAACATAAAGTATTTCCTAATCCACCCACCTTCCTGCTCCCGTTTGGAGCAGAACGGCTCCATTGTGCTCCGGGGTTTGCTCAAGGCAGAGCCTGCACAGGGAGAGGAGGGGCTGCACATCCCTCAGGGTGAACACGCCACCGAACCCAACTGGGGCTCTTGCAAACAGCCGGTTTGGATCCAGGGGTAGCCCATTTGCAGCTATAATGCACAGCATCACCTTAAATTACAAATCACACGTACCTGTGGGTGTAAGTGCAAGTGCCTGGGGCAGATTTGGCACACCAACAGCTACGGGAGAAATCTGAAGAAATAAAGTGTCGTGGGATTGTTGGCTTTGCATATATTTAATTTTCCAGCCATTTTTAACCATATGGAACCACAGCTTAGGGGTGTTGGAGCATCAGTGCTGCCAGCCCAGAGGACGGAGGTGCTCTGTCTGCCCAGCCATAAGATTCGAAGCTCTGTCCACAGTGGCAACGTGCACCATCCCATCAAACTCACAAAACATCAGCAAGCTCAGCACCTTCCAGGAAGGAGCATCACCAGGTTTAAAATCAGACCACAACCAGGAGGCGCTCCCTGTCTTCTCCCACTCGGCACACAGAAGGTTTTCCACAGCCCTCGACGGCTCTCGAGCAAACCAGGGAAGGTTTGAGTCTATTCCACTCGTGCAAGGAAACCCCTCTGACAAACCAAACAGGCGTTTGGCCGAGGAGCTGCAGCACCATATGGCTCCTCACTCCTCACACACACAAGCCTCCACAGTAATGCAGGGACAGGAGCACTAGGTGGCAAAAAAAGCCAACAGGTCCTTATTAGTTGCAATCTGGAAATGAGCATTAATGTCTCTGTAAAATTTCAGGGAGTTTAATACCAACCATGGCAGGCCTCAGCCCAGGACCAGAGTGTTTTGTTGCTCCCAGTGAAGGATGGAAGTGAGGGCTCACAACCGGACAAAGAAAAAGGGGAGAAAGGGGTGAAACCCCAAATGGTTTCTGAATGAATAGTACCAAAGCAGAAAAAAAACCCAACAAAACATCTTCCTGGATTTCCGAGCACCATTTCCTTCCTGCCAATGGCCGTGGAATAAAGCATCAAAATAAACAGTAATCAAAAAAAGAAATGTCTGGAATTGGTGTGTATTCCAGATGAGAAACATCTGCAGGGGTAGATCAGCAGATCTTTTCTCTTTTTCCTGGGCAATTAGTTGGACAATTCTGCGCTCTTATAGGAAAAATTATTCTCCCAGCCTCTTCTATCACCTCATAAATTAAATCAGTATTTTTGCAAAGGAAGGTGAAAATCAATAAATACCTCCGGATAAATAAGAGCAAAAGATTCCCCTAGACATTGCTGAGCCATTCTCCTTGGGACCGTTTCCTGTGCAGCTCTCCTCATTTCCAACTGCACTTTCTCAAAAGGATGGAGGGGGGGGGGGGGGGAACCAACCTTCAAACGCTTTAAAATTTAAAAATAAGGTTTTAATTTTTCCTGTGCCGGGATGAACAGGAGATAACGGCTGGATTAGACCAATGTATCGACTGTGTGACTTGTTACAGACCATGAACAAGGACAGTCTCATTAATTTTGGAACCACCGCTGCCAATTACGAAAGCATTGTGCTTGCCATACACATTGATTAGAAAAGCTGTTTATTTGAACTAATAAAGCAGTAAATGAGCTGAAATTGTCTTTTCTTTATTTTTAATATGATAAATGGAATAAACTATGGGTACATCTGTTCCAAGCTTCTTCTCCACAACATGTTATGTCTGAAAAGCCTGAAAAATGTTCTTTTCCATTCCAACATTTCAAAGTAATGATTTTCTGCAAAGCATCACCTCCAAAACATCCATCAGGCTTACACAGTTTAATCCTCATTCTGCATTTTGTTCCCTTTCTGAGCTAAACCACATCACACGGGGAGGAGAAAACAGGCATTAGCCTGCAGATAAATCATGGGCATCTCTGGCTCAGCACCCCAGGGTGCAGCTCTCTGAGATGCCACAGAATCACGGAACCATTTAGGTTGGAAAAGGCCTCCAAGATCGAGTCCAGCCGTTAAACCACCACTAAAAGTCCCCAAAGTCCCCAAGTGTCACTTTTACAAATGTGCCGCTTTCGGACAAATCTCTATTCCCACAATAGGAAGAAGCCAGAGGACAGACACGTGCTCTGTTTTGGCCACAAAATTATTTTTCCCTCTCCCACTCCCACTATTTTTTTAAACCTTGCTGCTCTCCAGCCTCTCCCAGCAGGGTAAACCCCTGGTCGTCTGGAGCAGGAAAATGCGCACAAACCTCTTGGATTTTAAAAACGCTCCCGCTAAAATTGCAAGGAGAAGTCCCTAGAGCATCTGTGCAGCACTGCAGCAGTCCCTGCTCCCCTCAGACACCGCACCATTATTCCACAGAGTAAATGCTGAACCTTTTCTTTTTTTTTTTTTGCCCAGGCACTGTGGTGACACAGCACATCAAGGCAAATCCATATTCCAGTTTTTGGGATCTCCCAGGACCGGTCCAGCTGGAGCTGGGAATGCAAACCTGCTCCCTGCACTGCCTCAGAATGGGAGCTTAGTAAAATAGCAAATAGAGAAAAGAAAGTGTCACCAGATAATGAACACCTTATTTTAGGCTGTGGTTAAGTAATTTGCTTTTCTGAGAAGGGAGTTTTGTGTTTTTTTATTGTGTTTAGTGGGGATTTAAGGGCAGCCATGGTGAAGTTTCTACATAAAGGAAAAGCAAACAGCTGAAGAGTCCTCCCTGGGCTTTGATCCTCCCTGCAGTGAGTAAACCATGAAGTGATTGTTATATCCTAATCCGATTTAAAACTGCTTTTGAATGCTTCAGGGGAGGAAGTGCTGGCTCTCACCGTCCTTTCCAGCCCAGGGGTTTCAAGCTGTGTCACCCTGCCTGTGCAAAGCCAGGATCCCCCTCCCTGGCAGCTGCTGAAGCCCAAAACACCCGCCTCGAGACAAAGCTCGTTCCAAAGGGAAGTGAACAAACCTCCTCATGTGGGCACCTGGAGAAAGCTCAGGGCGGCTCCCCAGTAACTCAGCTCTAACTGCAGCAGACGGGGGAGCACAGCTCGAGCAAGAGGCAGCAGCCAGTGCTGGCAGTCAGCACAATAAACCCCTGACCAAAGGGGCTGCAGAGCTGTTTAACACGGGGTTATTCCCCTGCCCACGCCTGGGCACCGCACGGGCATCGCTGCAGGAGCGCAGCTCAGCTCATGGAATGCAGCGCAGGAACACAGCCCGTGGAATACGGATCCCCACGTGAACAAGATCCATGGAACGGAGCCACCAAGGAGTCCTCATCCTGCTCAGAGCCCTGGGCCTCTCCTGGGCAGGCCTGCCTTTGCTGTGGCAGACCCTGCTGACCGAGCACCCAACCCGACACCAACAAACTGCCCTGACTCTCCTGAGGAGCATTTCTGGGATGTGGATCCAGAGGAGTATTTTCCTTAATCTCTGTTGAACTTAGCAGAAGAAACTATTTATATTTCTTTTCTTCCAGAAATACCGTTCGAAAGGAATCAGGATCAAGCAACCTGCAAAAATGTAATACAGCAATTGCCACTCAGACTTCAGCTGCAGCATCTTTCCTGTGAGAGTCCCCCATGACTTGCTGGAAGATGAGTTTTATGTCACCTATTGTTTATTCCACTACCTTTTTATTCTCTGCCCCCCCCCTGGTTTGCTGTTGAGATTATGTAGAAATGCAGCAGGGCACAGGTACACCTGTAGTCCACTGACCCCGTTATTACAGAGTTACAGAGGTGTAGGACCCTGCCAGACCAGGAGCTGCACAGCCAGAGTGACAACCCTGCTTTCAAAGGGTCTGGGAAGGAGAAAACCAGGAACACTGAAGATTTAGGATCCTTACATCTGGATTCTCTCACTGTAGCAGGATAAAACAAAGCCATGATCCAACCTTCTTTGGTCAAGTGTGGATCAGAAGATGAGCAAACACATCCCAGCTCAGCAAGTCGTTATTTTCTGCGTGTTCAGTCCACCAAGAGCCTGGTAGGAACAGAGATTTCAACATGAAAACCAAGGCCCCAGGACACCAGGATTAGAAATGTGCTGGCAACTGGCAAGATATCAGAACAGTTTCCTTGGCTGGAGCCAAAAAGCAGCGATTTTGTCTTGGAGCTGTTTATAAAACCCAGCTCCAGAAAAGCCGAAGAGACTGAGTGTGATCATTGACACAGGAAAACCAGGACACGGGCGTTGGTGCTGGGGAGCAGCACGGATCTTCAGGGGAAAAATGAACTCCCACGTGTCAGTGCACATCCAGCCATGACTGCAGCTCCCCCGGTACTGGATCCCACCTTGAACGTGGTCTAAGAGCTGCCTCAGCCCCACAGTGAAGGACTTAAGGCTCTCCAGGATGTTTCCAAAGGTAGGAACAAGGAAAGGCAAGAGCAGGACCACCCCCTCCCGTCCAAAAGCAACTCCTAAGGAGCAAAATGACCTTTTACTTCAGGGGAATGTGCTTTTTGTAGCAAGGCTGTTCCATTTTTTTTTTTTTTTTTTGGAAATGATCTCTTTTCAAACAATTAAAATCCATGCCCGCACCATATGCAAGGCCGCGAGTCAAATCCCTGCTTTACATCACACACGGCACTTTTAAATGACATCTCCTTTTTCCGGGGTGGAAAATCACAGTCAGCATTTGTATATAAATATTATTACACAGCTTGAATGTAGAAGCCAGGAAACAGAGAGTGCTGCATGACAACGTGCTAAAAATTCCTTGCTGCTTTTTTTTTCTTTTTTTTTTTTCTTTCTGTGTGTGTGTGTGTGTGCAGAAGCCAGCGCTGTTTGTACAGGGATCCCATTGTCACAAGCAGAGTTGTGCTCACAGCAGCTCACCCAGGACCAACACGTCCTCCTGCAACCAGAGTGAGCAGCACGTAGGAAATCGTCTCCTCAGCTTCTGATCCTCCTTCACCGCTCCCCTAAAAATTACAGCTTCGTTTAACCTGTGCATACATTAAATCCCAGCCTATTGTCATGCTCTGACTACTCATATGCCTGAGAACAGGAACACAATAATTAGGAGGGTGAGCTTGTCCTCCAAAGAGAAGCAGACGAAGAAACTCCTGGCACAAATTCTCTTTAATAATAGCATTACTTATCTTAATAATAGTGCTTTATTCTAACAAAAGTCCATTTTGTTAGACAGATTTCCAGCCTCAGCAGTCTCCTTTCATAGCTCACAAGTGACTGGCAGGGCCAAAGACTAGGACTGGACTTTGTTTTGGGCTAAGATCGAGCTCAGGGTCAGCTTGCCTGAGCCTGTCTGAGTGGCACCACATCCTCATTTCTCCTGGGGTGCTTTAGCTTGCTGTTCCAGGGCTAGAGAGACGGGAGTTTAATAGCCATGGGCGTTTCCATCTCCAAGGAACGAATGACAACACCTGAAATTGAAATCTCCAGCCTCCGGATCACCAAACCTTAATCCCTCCATATCAAATGGTCAAGTCTCTGCTGCTAAAAATACCCCAAACTGGCTGCTGCCAGCTCTTCAGGCATCCAGAAATAGTGGTCGGTTTTCTGAAAGCCACACACTTCCATGTGTCCACAGCGTGCTGCTGGCCTCTGAAAACAAAAACACTTCCAGTGGAGACACACACTGTTCCACCAGGGCAGTCAATCCAACCCCTGAGGCACAAAAACCTTCAACAGGGAGAAGCCACGTCCGGAACACACCGATCACAAACACCCAGCAAAACACGGGGCACCCTGGGGGTCCTGCGGCACTGACATCAAACTATTCCTGCTGGAAAGCGCCAGGGTAATGAAATATGAGCAAGGGAAGACACCACTAACACAGACACACCACGGGATGGGCAGCGTGCGGTCCCTCCTTAAGGCTGTCCTTAAACAATCTCACTGATTTCCTGCTGGACAGAGCGAAACCGACTTGTCAAAGGTGCTAAAGGTACTTCAGACTTGATAAGAGAGCCTGGGACAGAAAAGGGACACATGACACTCTCTAAAGAATACTTTTAAGAAAAAAAAAAAGCGGGGGCTGGAGCAGTAAAGTGCCTGGGATGGGGAATACAGGAGAAGTGGACTAAGGTGGGGGTTGGATTCAACCTGTTGTTTCACTGCTCGACAAATCTCCACAGCAAAACCTTTCCCTTTGGAGCTTCCAACCTCAGAGGCCTTTGGAAGAACCCAGAGAGACCAGGGCCTCCTGCCTAAAATAGCCCCAGGGTCAGATGAGTAGGACAAAACCACATAATTTCATTACTGATATCACTGAGCTTGTTGAGATAGGACAAAAAAATTGAGGGTTCCCTGCCCCTTTGGCTGCCAAGCTCCTGTCAGGGATATCAATTTGCAGACCAGCTATAAGAATTTAACATTCCTGACAATGCTGGGGGCCAAAATTTGATTTGATTATGAAAATTCAAGGTCACTTCCAAACTTCATCCATTCTGGTTCTAATTACTTCGATAACTGAGACAAGTTTTGAGGTGAAATCTTTCAACACATGCCCTAATGAAAAGAAATTCACAAAACCAAAGGATAAACAGGTCAAAATTAGTACAAATAACTTTTCCCTTCGAACATTAACCCTTTCAAGGGATACTGGACATAACTTGAAGTCTTGGGAAGTCTTGAGGCCTTGGGAAGCGTTCCCATCCATCAGACGGACAGAGGACTTTGTTTTAGAACTGAGAAACTGGGGGTTTTAGACTGGACTGAAATATAAATCTCAGCATTCCCAAAATCCTGGGCCTATAATTTACACCAGTTTCTCCTCCCTAGTTTTCCGTTTCCCAAGCATTTTCCATCTGTCCCACAGATAAGCCAAGCCCCTGCACTGCTCTGCACCAGAGCACCGGCACAGACGTGCCCAGGGCCTCGGGAGTATTTTCCCCCGGAGGAACTCGGCCATCACATCCCATTCCATTTGGAACTCGGGCTATTTTTGCCCTGTGCATCATCCAGTGCCTGTCCTCGCTGGCTCTCGCCCGCCAGGACGATGACTAACTTTCTCCCTCCACTTGTTCCCTCCACCCCTAAGAACATTCACGTCCATCTGGAGTTCCTCACAACAAAATATTTTTCAGCGGATCAAAACACCGTAACGCGGGATCAGCCAAGCCAGCCCGGCGTCCTCCCTGCTGCTGGCGGAGCTGCTGCCCCCCACCCTGGCCTGGGGGGCTCCCCCTGAGCCCAGCGTGGCTCTGCAGGTGCCCAGGTGAGGAACCCCCTTGGTCTGCACAGCCCTTTCCATAATCAATGAGATCCTGTTACCTGTGGTTTACTTATTTGTCGTTTTCAGAGAAATGGAAGAGAATCCCAGATTGGTTTGGGTTGGAGGGGACCTTAAATCCCATCTATTCCACCCCCTGCCATGGAAGGGATGCCTCCCACTGTCCCAGGCTGCTCCAAGCCCTGTCCAGCCTGGCCTTGGGCACTGCCAGGGATCCAGGGGCAGCCACAGCTTCTCTGGGCACCTCGTGCTTCCCCACTCTCCCAGGGAAGGATTTTTTCCCAGTATCCCATCCATCCCTGCCCTCTGGCAGTGGGAATTCCCTTAGTGCTGTCATTCCATGCCCACCTTTCCACCTGCTCCAACCACACAGGCTCACTTCCCTCCCCACCCCCACCAGGAAATGGAGGCTCTGGAGATGCTTTACCCAAATTATCTGGATCCTGTTCAAAGATTAGAAAGCCAAGGAGGGACAGAAACAAAAGGATGCTAGCAGCGGAACTGGAATTAGTCACATTAATTTCAAATACTTTCTGCTTTTGTTCAGCAGCAGCCAGGGCTAATTGCCGTGCTGAGGAAATGCATCCCCCCACAGGTGTTGAGCTGGTGTCCTTTGTGCTGCCAGCCCCTGACAGCGATAAATCCCCCCTTGTAGGAAGGAAGAAAACTCTGAAGGGAACCAGGAACAGCAGAGAGAGAAGAAGGTGCCCAAAAAAGAGCTCATGAGGAACAAAGGGGGGGGGAAAAAAAAGGCAAAAAAGAAAAGCTTCTGAGATCCATTAAAGGCAAATCATTTAACATTTACTTTTCCTTCTGGTGCTGTTCTAAGTTTCCACATTACGGCACCATTAATTAGGCAAAACTACGGGAAATGATGGGTATTTTGACAGAGCATCGAGTGCTGGACTCGGCCCAGCAGGGCTGTCATAACATCCTGATGTACGGCATGAGGGGGCTGTGGGCTGGTGGGGCTTTTAAAGAAAAAACTAAACCACATCAGAACACTAAACCCCAGTAATTCTGTCAAAGGCAACAGGTTAAGGCCACAAAGAAAAGTGGGGTTTAAGTGCAAAAAAAGAAAATGTTTCCTTTCAAATCGCATATTTTCCAGTCTGTAAATTTTTAATGGATATAATCTGGGTATTTTCAAAGCAGAGACAGGAGGAAATTCGTCAGGAAAATATTTAAGTGTTAGAATATGGTAATTATATACAATTATGTGACTCTGTAATACCCAGTGATACTTCAAAGAGGGAAGGGCTGGGTTGATTTTGTTCTACTGCTGCACCCCGTGGAGGAGTAAACACGAGGGATGGAAAAGCAGGGGAATCAGAGCTGATCTGGCAGGGAGAGGCAGACCCCCTCATCCCCATGGGGTTGGGGTGAGGTGCAAACCCCCCACAAGCTCCATCAGGGCCCCCACAACCACCATCAACCCCCCCCCCGGGACATCCACAGCAAACCCTGACCTGGAACAAACCCACACCAGTTCCACCAGGAACGGCACTTCCCTAAAGGAACTTTAACTTGGAGGAATATTTTCGCTTGCAGTTTCTTCCATCGGTTATAAATCATGAATGAAATGCTGGGTTTCAGCCTTCGCCGCTGTGCTGTGTCTTACGGATCCACCAAAAACCAAAGCGAGTTAAAAATGACGGTGTGGGGCTGGAGACAGGAGCCACACAAACCAGGTCAATGTCACAGGGCCCAGAGGAGCTCTGGTTAAAACGTGCAGTTAATTAATCATCACCCATCCTGGGGAGCCAGCAGAGAGCTACAATCCAGAATGATTTTACCGTACAAAAACCCCAACCCAGTTGTTTTCCATCAGCACAGCCCCTGCCACTGCAGCACACGGATATCTCAGCAAAGTCTTTGCATTTTAAACCTTAACCTCAGAAACAACACAAGTCACTCCACAGGAATACCTTTAACTACTGCAGCAGCTACGCTGGGATTAAATATGTGCCTTTTTGCCCCAAGTTTCATAAACTTCAGGGCAGAAATGCAAGAGGAAAAAGACAGTGGCAGTGCCTCAGTGACCAAACCACCGTCAGCTCCAGGATTTATACGCTGGCATCGCAGGACTTCAGCTCTTTTTAGAGAAACAGCCCCAACATCTTCCTCAGCAAATCAAAACTAACTGGACACAAAAAATGTTTGAAAGCTGACAACAGATTGTTTAACTGAAGAGACCTCGGAGACTGTTTTGATGTAGTTTGGTTTTGGGGAAAGTTCAATTCAACAGGAGGAGGGAAAACAAGAATGTAACAGTAATTTATTTGAGCTTTTATGCTGATATATTAATACAGCGTGGCTGCTGCTCATCAGTATCCCTGTCTGCCTCAGGTGCAAGATAAAGACCTTATTCCTGCCAAAATAAAGATGGATTTGCTGTCTGCTTTTGATCACTTCAGTATATGTGCAAAAAAACCCCAGTTATTTAAGTGTTTGCTTTGCTATTCATTAATTACGTTGTGCAGTGAAAATTTATGTGGCTTTTCAGGAAGGAATTAGAGGGTTTTCTGACCAAAACGTAGCTGGGTATTAGCGAGGGTTTCAGGCATGGATGCAGCATTTCTTCAGGCTGCTGTCAATAATTTCCAGCTCTGTCCATGGAGTGGAGGGATGAGAGCAATCCCAGCATTCGGATCTTTCAGGCTCAGCCTGTCCTGCTGTAGCCATACAGACACCAAAAGACCTGTAAAGCACTGCTGCGTGGCCAGCACGGCTTTTAAGGTCAGGACATTTCCACAGTGTTGCTTTGTTGGCCAGGGAACACCATTCCCTCCCTGTGAAAATCCATTTCCTAGTCACAGGTGAAGTGATGGCTGCTGAGAGCCCTGAGCCAGCAGGTGCTGCCAGCTCTTCCCTGGCATTTAAAACACAGATAACCGCCTGTCCTGAGCCTGGAAGTCCACAGGAGAGACAGCTCCCAGCTATTCCAGACAGGCTGGAATTGTTGTCGGAGAGAGGTTGTGCCCTGCCAGGGCAGCACCTGCCTCCACCCAGGGCTTTGGCCACTCCTGGAGGGGACAGAGGGGCCATTCCATGTGCATGACTGAGCTGCAGATGCCCGAAGTCCCTGTGTCCCCTGCCAGGGATGCTCCACAGGAGGGACCTCTGCCTTGTCACATCCGGGGCACCTGGGGAGAGCTGCCAGGCTCTCGGAGAGAACGTGGAGAGCAACGCTTCCCCTGCCCTGAAAATACGTTTGCATTTGTTCACTTGGTTGCTAAAAATGCTCGAGTCACATGGGAAGGCCTGGGAATGCAGCCCAGGAATTTCGTTTGTAAGCAGAATTGTGTTTCTGGAGACTACTGACCTGAACCGTAAATAAATATTCAGAAAAAAAAAAAAAAAAAGGATATATTCACAATTTATGGTCCTTGAGATGAACGAGTCAATCAAAACCAGGTGAAATATTTCCCTCCCTGATCTGCTATCAAGTGGCTGAGTCCTACAGGTTGGAAAATAACCCACAGCCCCTCCAAGAAGTTGGAGCAGCAGGTCCAGTGTCAGCCCTGGAGCCCATGGTGGGGAAATCCTTATCTCAGATTGAGAGTTTCTGCTGATAAGGAGCGCTGCTGCTCTGCCAGCCGGGCAGCAGGGAGGATCCCAGCAGCCCCAGAACCCTGCTCACCCATCACAGCCAGCCTGGACCTGCTCCCTGCCCGAGGAGTTCCACCTGTGCAGAGCACAGTTCTGCAGAGCAGCCAGTCCAAAACCCCAGCCCTGGCCAGGCCCCAGCTTCAGAATCTGCGTTTATCCCAGTGGAATTTTTCATGCCAGTGAATGGCAAATTGCTCTGATATACTGAGTTCAGCTTCTGAGATGGTGACACAGCCAGCACACAGCAAACATTAGTCAGAAAGCATCTTCAAAGCAGCACAACTCCAAAAAGCAAGAACAAAAGATGGGACATTCAGGAGCAATTAAAGTTGCCAGATAAGTCAGATATAACTGCCAAAAATAAACAAGTATAACCCTCAAACCCTCAAACAAATCCTTATATTTTTATTAAAATCATTTATTTTTAATAGGAAAATCCTTTATATGCCCAAGGCCAGGTTGGACAGGACTTGGAGCAGCCTGGGATACTGAAAGGTGTCCCTGTCCGTGGCAGGGAGTGGAATGAGATGGACTTTAAGGTTCTTCCCCATTCCCAAACCATTCCAGGATTCCAAACCTCCCTCCCCAAACCATTCCAGGATTCTGTGATTTGCCGTTTTCCGAGTCCAAATTTGCTGCACAGACTTTTGTTTAAGTTTTGCTTCAGGGTTTTTTTTTTTTATACCACTCATAAGGAATTGGTACAGAATTCCTCACCACACACTGTGGCTGCAGCACCAGTTCGAGACTAAAGAATATCCCTTCTACCTGACTAAAATCTTCTCATCTTCCTTGAGCTGGTGCTCCCAAATTTCCACTGCTTGTGTTAAAACTCCAAAATAACGGGTTAAAACCCAAAATAACCCTGAAGGCTCCACAGCCAGGTAAGGCCACGGAGCAGAACTGCGAGGGAAGGAAGGAAACGAAGCAGTTGGTGTTAATTATGCAAAACAAGATGTGACTCCAAGGATGTGAGTAATGTCTGGATACAACAACAGGTGCCTGATAAGAGAGGAGGAAGCCCAGACCTTTCATCTGAGCCGCAGGAGCGGCGGCTGCGAGAGCTTCACCGGGAGCAGAGATAACGATTCTTAGTCACCCCCGGGGCAGTTTGCAGAGTTTATGAGGTGATTTCATAACAGGAGGGGCTGTGGTGCCCGTGTCAGGGCCTGGCTGCCAGGGAGAGGCGTTTCAAGGCAGCGAGACAAAGCTCGGGAACACTTCCATGTCTGTCCGTGCACGGATGAGCCCAGCACTGCCTTCCACCCACACGAAATCCAGTGAGGTGACATCCAGCCATCCAGCCCCCCCCTTTCTGGGTTACATCACCAGGCTTCTCTCTTACTTCCAGCGGAGGCTGTGATCCAGAGGGAAGCTCCTGAGAGCTGGTGTCTCCCTGGGAGCCATAGGCTCCATCAGCTCCCACCCTCCCCGGTTCTGCCAATCCCACACGCTCAGCCCTGTGAGAGCTGCACCCAGCTCCTCCGCAGCTCAGCAGGCACTGCTGGTTTCTGGCTGGCACCTCTCCTGTGGCACCTGCCTTTCTGTCCGGCATCTGGGCACGTCCCACTCCAGGCTGTGCCCGAGAGCCCACCATCCCACTGTTTCCCCAACACTCGTGTGATTCCACACCAACCCCCCTCTCGCTCATCTCCGTGACAGAGCAGCACAGTAACTGCTGGTTGCAATGCACAGGGGGAGGAGAATTCCTATAGCAACATCCAAACAATTTCGCCGACTTGTGTATGACAAATATTTGGCACGATCCACCAGTATTTATCAGTAGGACTAATCCTTCCTACTCTGCCTGTGGCTGGAGGCACCACAAGCATCAAACAAACCAGGAACATGGGATGCTGCCCCAGATGGGTTTTGCAGCAATGCATTTCCATGCAAGGGGCACATTGGATTAAAAGAGAAATATTCAGGTTTTCCAGGTTTTATCGATTATTTCTAAGAGGTGATAAAATCTGAAATTCTCATTTTTCATTTTTAATGGGAAAACTCAACCTCTAGATTCCATCCTTACAACATGCACGGCAGTGGTCAAGTAAATAATGAGAAGGAAAAGGTTCTTCTTCCATCACCGAGAGACGGCAAAACCACCCACGTGGGCATCCTTTGGTTCTGAGAGGCAAGACCAAGGCTCCAAACCACCTCCCCCATAACAACCTGCCCCCACTGCCAGCAAATCAGAGAATTCCACGGGCAGGATCATCTGAGGCAGGCCAGGAACTCCCTCCTCACGCCCGGCGCTGCTCCCACGCCGAGTTACTGCGAGGCTCCGACGCCAGCCAGAGAGGATTTGGAGGAACACGGAAACCTCAGCAGATAAAGTCTACACATCTGCTCTTGATCCAGCTTAAAGATAGCAGAACGCCAAGTGGCCCAGGATTTAAGGCAGAACACGGCTCCACGTTCGCAACGCCTCTGAAGCCCGAGTTACGCGCTCCCCAGGGGGTTGCACTTTCACTTTCCTAAATTGCCTGCATATTTGCTTTTTTCTGATGGCAGATTAGGAACCATGCATTTCCTTAAACCGCCAGCTTTGGGCCAAGACACACACGCCCTGCCTGGAGCTCTGCCAGCCCACACAGCAGAGGCAGAGCTGGAGAACCACGTTCCAGTGCGAGCTGCTCCAAGGGGAGCCCGGCAGCCGGTGACTGCCAGGCACTCACTCACACACACCCAGCCCTCCCAGGCCAGCCAGGCTGCTCCCTGCATGTACAAGAGCTAAATTAAAGAACTCTGGGGGCAAAGCAAGTGTGGCAGCACCACAGTTCATCCCAGAGAAGAAACCACCATCAAAAATCTGCAGCTATTTTGGGGTTTAAATGGGCATGAAATGAGCGAGCAATTAATTTCCTGCGTGAGGAAGGAGTGCAGAGTTCAGTATCAGCAGCACTGCCAACATGTATAAACTTATTACACGTCCTGGGATAAGTGGTATTTCCCTTAAAGCCTCAGCTTCCAGAATCCCACAATGATAACACAGTGCTCCTCCCCGGCACTGCAGCAGCCCCAGAGCCCTCCCGACAAAGGAGTCTCCCCCCAACAGGCACAACCTGCTTTTCACAGCAGCTCGAGGAGGTTTGGGAAGCAGACAGAGCACCAGCAGAGGTGGGGAGACACTATCCCTCCCCTGCTCATCCCAGCACAGGCATCTCCAGCTCCCACTGTGTGCAGAGGGACTCCAGAGGAGCCGGGAACCTCCAGAGTGCAGAGCAGCCACCACCCTCACCCTGGGCTTCTGCCTCCGTGACCCCCAGCTCAGCTTCTGGATCCTGACCCAGAGCCAGAGCAGAGCCCACTGGTACGAACGGGAAGGGCAGCTTGGAGGAATCCACACACAATTCCAAATGCACACACAATTCCAAACCCAAAGCCTTGCGTGCCTGAGCACAGCAACCTGGCTAAGATCTAGCAAGGAACACCTTTGTCCACAGGGAAGAATTAGTCAAATAATGTTTTCGATACGTCTTAAGGAAGAGGTGAATTAGCTCCAAGATTTACAATCTCATAACTCTCCGCTCGAAAAGGTTCCATCAATCCACAGCCATACCAGCAATATTCCCAGTTCTCCCTCCCTAGAACCACACAGCCAGAGCCCATTTCCTCCTCACTCCTTCACACGTGGATAATAATTTTTGTTTCCTCCCTTCAGTTTTATCGCCGGGGGCTTTCAGGAGGGCGGGGGCCGGCAGGGCTGTGCCTGGGGCTGCTGTGGGATTACAGCACAGAGCCGTAGGGAGATGCTCAGTGCACTGCAACAAAGGACTTCCCCCGGGTATTGTGCCCGTGGCCCTGGAACACAGAACTCGGCATTCAGAGATAAAAGCCTTGAATTCAGAGGCGCTTGACTCTCCCACTGCTGCAACGTTACAGAACACTGGCAGCACTCAAATCAAGCTGCAGAATTTATCCTGTGCCACCGTTGTAAAATGATGGGATCAGAGATTTTTTTTTTTTTTTTTTTTTTTTTTTTTTTTTTTTTTTTTGTGCTCAGGAATTTGAGGCTCTCAGCTTTGGGCTGGTTTCCAGCACTAAATACAGCACGATGATATTTTTTTTTCATTTATTTCTTCTATACAGGCTTTTTTGAAACAGCATTTTCTGCCATTATGTCTTTATTTGCCAATTTCCAAAATCATAGACAACGAATTCCTCGGCCCGCCTGTCCTTCCAGCAGTTTTTCACTGCAAAGAACGCGACCAGTAACAAAGCAACACTTTAACCAATCACCTTCTATTTATTTTCAAAAGCACCCTGATCTGACAGAAATCTGATAAAGCTTCCAAAAGCACCACATCTGATAGATTTGAAGGCCAGTAAGATTTTATGCAACCTTCTGGAAGAGGTGTTCCTTAGGGAGTCTCCATCTTCTGTCCTTCCCTTGTTAAATTGCCTTTGCCCATGACCCATAACACGGCTCCCACTCGGAAACGTCTCTGCCCTCAGAGACAAACACACCTAAGAAAATGATCAGCCACAGAAAGAAATCCTTCCCAGAGAAAGAAATCTCCCTTCCTTTGTATCTGCGGTAACATACATTGTTTGTATTAGCGCTAAATAAATAAACAACGGGTTGTGTAGGGTTTTTTTTTTACAGTGTAGTGCAAGCTTTGAAACGTACACGCCATAAATACGGCAGGAAGTGAGCAGGCCCTTGGTTTGTACTCCGCAGATGACTCCTCACAGATATTAAAATACATCATTAATGCGTTTTCAGGAAAGCAACCTGTCTGGGAGGCTCCCGGGGGACCGCACGGCCCCGGGCCCCACCTGCAGCCGCTTCCGCGCCAGCTGGGAGCGGAGATTGTGCCTTTGCCGAGCGGAACTGGAGCACGGAAGGACACTGAGAGCTTCGGGCAGGGCGCTCAGGGAAGCCCGGCACGGAGCGGGAGAGCAGCAGCGCTTCGCTAAGGGAAGCGCGGTCTGTGGAGCGCTGGGAGAGGTTCCCCAAAAAGCTGAACAGGGGGAGGAGAACGGCGGGGCTGAGAGCAGCGCATCAATGGCCTCACGTCCATGAAACGGGAGCGGCTGTTGGCGCTCGGTGGGTGCGGGGAACCTGCGCAGCTCCATCCCACCTCCTCTCCTCCTCAGGAGAGGAGAGCCGTGGGATAAAGCCACAGGTTGCACACACAGCGCGCAGGGGCGGGGGTTGTACTCGCTTTTTCACCCAGATACTGCCACAAGCCGCCAGGCACAGGGGACGGACACGGGTGTGTGACGATGCTGCGGTGAAAGGAACGAGCACCGGGAAACCGAGCCGAGCGCTAAAGGAGAACCATTCCCATCGTTTCACTCGTGGTCGCACACCCCAAAACCGGGGATGGCCAGAACCTCCAGCAGAACGTGCCCCTGTCCCCCCACCCCGGTTGCCAGCGAGGAGCGCTGCCCGCGCTGCCGCCCCTCGCCCCGCTCCCGGCGGGATGCGGCCGTCCGGGGATGCCCGGGGAGCGGCTGGGGATGCCCGGGGGGCCGGGGACACCCTCCCGGCTGCTCCCCGCGATGGGGCCCGCAGGGCGGGGGGCTCGGCCGTGCCCCTCCAGCAGTCGGGAGCGCGGTGCCCCCCACCCCCGCCGTTACCTCCAGCCCCGGGCGGGGGGCGCGGTGCATGCGCAGCTGCCGCTGCCCTTCATTCATAAAGAAAAAAAAAAAAAAAAAAGAGAGAAGGAAAAAAAAAACCCACCCAACCTCGGGAGCCGCATCCGCGCTCCCCTCCAGCCCCCATTCATAAAAGGCAGCGGAGCATGCGCGCTGCCGCCGCGGTGCCCACCCATTCATAGGAGCCGGGCGGCCGCGCGTGCGCAGCGGCGGCCGCTGCCCTCCCATTCATAAAATAGCCATTTTCCCAGGCAGGCGGGCGGGCGGGCGGTGCGGCGCCGCTGACAGCGCCGCGCTCGCAGGTCCCTGCCCGCAGCCCCAGCCCCAGCCCGCTCCGGCCCCCGCCTCCGCCGCGCCTCGGGGATTAACTCGCCCGCGGAGAGATGCTCTTAGCTGAATTATTTAAAGTAAGTACGAGATCGGTGCTTTTGCGAGCGGTTGTTAAAATGTTTTAAGTAAGGGGGGAAAAAAAAAGAAAAAGAAAAAGGAAAAAAAGCCAAGGCTGCTCTCCCCCGAGGGAGAATCCTGCGCTCGTTCTAGATGTGCTCGGCTGCTCCTTACAGATCAGTGGTCGTGAGCGTATTTCTGGCTATGACTTTTCTAACAGTGATTAGCTATAATTATGTGCAGTGGAGAGCTGCCTGGTGCTCCCCAGCCTAAAGGAGACTTGGCATTCTGGGGAAATATCCTGTTTCTCGCAGAATTTCCATTTGTGTCCCTGCGTCTCTGATTTATACCTCTTTTCTGCCTTCTCCCATCAACATCTGCATTTGCTGTACATATATGGCAGGCAGGTTTCTGCACACTTGGGTCGGGTTTGTTTGCAGGCTTTTACAGCAGAATAAGCGGCTTTTTTTCCCTGCTGATGGGATGTCTTCTCCTTCATCCCTTCTTCCTTCCCCGAAAAGGAGCATAAATACACGGTCACCTGGGCTGACAAGTCAGAATTGGATCTTTCTTGGTTTGGAATGGATTTTCCGCATTTCCTCTCTTTTCCAAACCCCTGTCTTGTGAGTGTCAAGTAGTTTTTAGCTGTCTCCATAATAGGACACTTCAGAAATCAGCCACTCGTGTGTCAGACCTCTCCTGCATGACCTTTGCTCTTCAGCATTTTATTTCATACAAGTCTTTTTTTTCATTTTTTTGGCCTCAATGCCTTATTCCATCACTGTTCCTCCCTGTCTTGCTGTACACTTGTTTTAAATCTGGATGGATGCTGTGTTTTAAAGGCTAGATGAGTAATAAAAATGTGTACCTGGAATAACTTCATCTAATATATGAAATATTTTATATATGGAGGGGAAAAAAAAAAAAAAAAAAACCCAAACCTGTGCTGGCTGCTCCTTTCTACCAACTGCGTAGCAAAGATAAGCCAGGATTTTATTTTCTGGTACCAGTCCTGGCGTCACAGGAGAAAGACAAGCCTAGAGACGACATGTTCTGAAAATTCATTATCAGGAGGGGAATGGAAAAAGCAGAAAGGGGCATATAAAAGGCACAAAGGTCTTAGAGGAAAGCAGGACTGGGAATGCAGACCTTGGAAATGGCAGTGCAAAGGAACAGCACGGGGGAAAAGCTTCCCTCTTTTACCTCCAGTCACCAAGGGTCTCATTTCTTCATTTAAAATCTTTTATAGCTCCAAGTTTTTCTTTAAAGGGTGAAGGAGAGAATGAAAGAGAAAAAGGAAAAGCATCCCTGCGTTATCCAGAGTGGAAAAGGCACGTTCTAGATTCTTTAAAACTTCTCCAGCTGCTGCCTTTCCTCCATACCATGCCGAGGGGACAGTATGGCCAGAAATTGCTGTTTAATTAGGTGAAGAGAAACGCAGCTTTCCCAATATTAAAGCTTCCCCTCTCTGCCTTTATTTTGGGTTAAAGAATAAAGCTCCAATTTGTGCACGGAATCACAATGATCCTGATGACTGGCTTCCCCCTTGTCCATATAAAAATGAATGATAGCAGGAGGAGGGGTTGTTCTCAGTTATTGGAACCCCACTGGGGATGTCTCGTTGATAAATGTGCCCTTTTCCATGGGCTACTGTGTTTTCCCTTCCAGCAAGGGACTCTATGTTGGGATTATAAAATTAAAAGGACCATTTCTGAATGCTGCAGCCCTTTTGAAATTCTCCATGAGGTATGTGCAGGGGAGAAATTATTTGTTCTCCTCCTGAAACAGCAAAACAAAAGCTGTTTCCTGGAATCATGACTAATTCCCAGATCGTACTGGGAAATGCAACATCTCAAAAAGCAATTCCTACCCCCCACCCCCCCCCCCCAAAAAAAAAAAATTCTGTTCTCAGACTTTGGTGAAATAAAATCCACATCCCCTTACGACACTACAGCAATAATTAATAACCAGTTCTGACAGTTTTCAAAAAATTAAATGTGAAGGAAAAAAAAATTCATTCATCGCATTTCTCCACAACTTTCCAGCTTCAGCCCAGTAGTAGAAACTGTTTTTATAGGCAAACAGTGGCACGGGTGTTGTTTTTTTATCCTTTTTCATTGAAATACAGTGTACTTCCTCAAGAAAACCTACAATCCTTCTCATAAGGTTATCATTTAGCACCATTAGCATAATAGATCATATCCAAGCTTCGTTTTCTGTCCTTAAAATAAATGTTTTTGTCCAGTAAAAGGCTTTGACTGAGAAATTCAAGTCCCCAGAGATCTGAATGCTAGTGGGCCAAAATGTGCTTTATTCACTCGCACCATAGGAACAGACTTTAGCTGGACAGAGACAGCTTCTTGGAAGTCTACGGGTCTCATTTCCCAGCTCCTGAATTTCCACGCTCTGGCAAGAATTTAGTGTCTCGTTTTAAAAATGGCAGGTTTCCCTAATAAGCTTTCTAATTTTTTTTTCCTGCCTTATTACTTGTAGAGAAGGTTCTAGCTGGCCTTAGCTAGATAAGGCTGCTAAGGAGGGGAACAAAAAGAAGGAATGTCAATATTTTGTTAATACTAATACACACTTGAGGGGGGAAAAAGCATTTTTTTTTCTTTTTGGAGCATTTGCAGCTCAACTCAAAATCCAGACAGCTGAACTCGGTCTTAATGAACTCCAACCTTATGAATTATTCTTATTCCCACGTTAAAAACATGTGCTTGCTGCAAGGTCTCCTTTAACTACCTCTGAGTGGAGTCTTCCTCATTAAAAGCTTTAATTGAACCCTTTGGCTTGCACCAGGAGCAGCGTGTCCCTCGTCACCGCTGGCAGGCCTGGACAAGAGGATGTCCTTAATCCCGAACAAAGGCAGGGGCAGAATTTGTTCCCTTGCCTCCAGCTCCTCCTCTGCTGGGCCTTGGGGAGCAAATCCTTTATTGATCACTTGGGTGGGAGCGAGCCCTGTCCCCTGAGCATCCCGCCCTGTCCCTCAGCACCCCGTCCTGCCCAATGCTCAGGTGCAGCCCTGCCCAACACTTTTAGAGGAGCTTTTGAACCCAGCCACCAGAGGAGACAGACTGCTGGTGACAGATCAGATCCGGCACTGGTTACCATCGATTCTGAGCTGTGGTGCCTTGCACAGGCCTTGGAACGGATCTGCCCACCCCTGGCGTGATGCTGCTTCCAAGTGTATTGCTTTCAATTACGGTCATTTCCTGTATTAATACCGAATATTCTGTGCTTTTCTTGTTTTCTTCCTCTTGCACTGTATTTTCAGAAATCCCTGAGTCCCATACAGGCAAGAAAATAAACAGATTTCTGCAGTGCATTTACTGCAACTATTACTGCCTCTGTGTCAGTGATAACGAGTGACTGTCACAACTCTCGCAGAGACTAATTCAACTTTGGCATTGATAATGGAGGCATGGAATGGTTTGGGAAGGAAGGGAGCTTAGAGCCCATCCCATTCCCACCCCTGCCGTGGGCAGGGACACCTCCCACTGTCCCAGGCTGCTCCAAGCCCCAGTGTCCAGCCTGGCCTTGGGCACTGCCAGGGATCCAGGGGCAGCCACAGCTTCTCTGGGCACCCTGTGCCAGAGCCTGCCCACCCTGCCAGGGAACAATTCCTTCCTGAAATTTAATCTAATCCGGGTCTAGTACCAGTAACCAAGAGAAGGTGAGATCCCTCTGCAGGTGCCAAGATTCAGATTTGTCTGGTCTGACCCAAAGCAGAGCCCCAAACGAGCAGCTCAGCTCTCACCCCATCCCAGCGCAGGGCTCAGCCTCCCATCAATCCATGCCAATTTCTCCATCCCTTCATCGCAAAAGCTGGTGATGCTCCAAGAGTTGGAAAATTCTTGCAAACCTGTGATTGAGAATTCACGTTGAAGCATCAAATTTGCTTTATTCTGTTTCCAGTTGGACTTGACGACCCTAAAGGTCTTTTCCAACCTTAACAATTCTGTCATAAGAAGGTGGCTCCTTGTGCACCAGTGCTCTCCATGCCCCCAGCACCATTATAACCATTTTAATTTATAAAATATATAATATAAATAATGGTCCTGGAGGTAGCCACCAGCCCCTGGGAAAGGGCAGCACAGCACCAGTGGCAGGTCCAGCAGCTCCCTGATGTTACGGGGCACAGTCCAGGCTCCAGAAAGGAGCCACCAGTGCTGTCACACCACATGGAGGGGACAATCCAGTGCCAGCGACCCCAGGAGAAATCTTGGCTTGCTGAGGCAAACAGCTCTTCCTGCCACTGGTGCTGTCAGACACAACAGAAGGGACAGGCTGCTCATGAGGTGTAATTAAGGTGTAATTAATTAGAGAGAGATAAGTGGCCCCTGATCTGGTGCAGGCAGCTGACAAAGGACAGAAGGGGTTTGGTGGCTGCGTCCCTTCCCGGCCCACCCGGGGGCTTCTCTCAGCAAACACACCCCAAGCAGCACATTTGGGCCTTTTTGGTTTTCCGTGACATTTGAGATTCCCTTTAGACATTTCCATGGCAGCATCTGGCGTCCAGAAAGGGCTGGGACCTTGTACCTGACGCTGGCTGCAGAGGAGGAGCTCCTGGGAGCTTTTCCCATTTTCCTGCTGACTGCACTGGGGATGTGGCAGTCCCAGGTTCTCCAGGACTGCTTCCACATGGGGCTCTCCTCTAGACTTAAGTCTCTTATTCTCATTATTCTTTTTATTACCACAAACATCTAGAACATTGTTAAACATGTGAGAAAGAGCTCATTAAAATTATTAACCAATGGGTGACTCAGGTAGTTATGAACATTATATATCTCTGCGCTCACTGGATTTTTAAGTCCAGATCCATTTTGGCTTTCAGTTACTGGAAGATTTGTTGTCCAACTCCTCTCTGAAAATAAAGATATTAGAACCTTATTATTTCCAAACTCGTTCTGAAGACATTAATGAGTTTTCCTGAGGGTTTACGTGACTTTCTCATGGAATTGCCTACAAGGATGTAGCTTTCTCTAAAACGACGCAGGCAAATCCAAAATCCTATTAAAACATAAAATGCCTTTTGTTTTAATTTCATCTCATTTCAAAATCCTACAAAACTTCTGAGTCTGAAACAATGCCAAAACACTTTACAATAACAGTTGGTTTCCTACAACTTTAGGACTTGCAATTACCCAGTACAACAGTAATTTTAAATTGGCCATATCTCGATGAAGAGATGGAACAAACACTGCAACACGTGTATGAACTTGACTTCTGAGTCCAATTTTACTCCCTTGGAAGGAAGTATATTTTGACTTGAAAATTGTATGTGGTGAGTGACTCTATAGTCATGGGGGAAGAGAAATTTTTCTCTACATGGGAGTTTGCTGCCTTGGAAAGAACTTCATTGTTTGCCTCTAAAGAATGAAAAATTCCCTCTGTAAAAACATAGCCACGGTTTTTTCTTCCTGTTGTCTACTTTAAGAAAATTACCTGTACAGTTGCAGCCAGTGAATTTGTGCCTGTGTTAATGCTGTAATACATCTGTAATTACCTGTGATCAAAAATGAATTCATTTTGCGTGCTCTATGGTGTTTTTTTCCCCTCAACTGAAATACAACTGACAGTCAGGATTGGCGCAGTGGACAACAAAGAGCCCTAAGGTTCCACCCCTCAGCTCTTGTCCTCTTTCAAGGCCTAAAGGTCTGCCAGGTTACCCCAAACATTGATTTTGATTTGGGATCTGGCTGGCCTAAGCTCTATAAATCCAGTTTATAAGATACCGGTGTTGCTGCTGAAGGCAACGTTCTCCTTGTGAGCAAACACCCCACGTGTGTGGTGGGTGTTGGAGGGGAGGTGAAGGAAACGCTGCCCTGCCTCTGGGGACACATCAACCAGACAAGGTGAAGTTGTGACGCCATGGAGGATCACGCCGGGGAGTCACAAGGGCCCATCAGGTACCCGGGCAGGCACACCTCAGCCTGTGACACTCCACAGGAGCACTCTGCCTTTGACTTCCTTCTGCCCCAGCACAAATCCTTAACCTGAGGACCTGGCTGGATTCCTCTTTGCCAGGACAGGAGGAGCACTGTGTGCCTGCACAGCTGCCCAGGGCCGTGCCCTGAAACCTCCCCTGCCCCGGGACACAGACACGGAGCACAGACAGCGAAGGGAAGGGTGCTCACAGCACCCAGCCAAACACTGCAACACCACGAAATCCTGCCGTGGCTGTCATCTGGGCAGATCCCGGGGGAGAAGAGCATCCTGGCAGGATGAGCAGCGCCCAGCTCACTCTGAGCTCAGCACTGGAGGTGTTTGACCTGGATCTGTCACCAGCCATCTCGCTGCACCGCTGGAACTGCTGGTGACAAGGCCAGCAGCAGCAGCAATGTAGTCACGGTCCTTGGAAAATTCCATAAATATCAGAAACATTTGTCTGTTCAGACTGGCGTGAAAGGGGAGAGCAGTTAACTCTGGAAACCCTCTGCTCAGGAGAGAGAGGGCAGGGCAGAAAGGGAAGGACCACCTGTCCAAGGACCAAAACCTGCCAGGGCGCACATCTGTGGTGGTTTAAAGGTGATCTTGACCAGAGAGACATTGTGTCCAGAGCAGGGGGCTGGGAACTGGGACAGCTGGGTCGTGTTTGGCTGTTTTCCCTCCACAGGTTTTATCCAAGTAGATCCTGTGCCCAGATATCTGCAGGGTCTTTGAGTTCACCATGTCAGGCTTTCCTTCCCCTTGTCCTCCAGAACTAGTTTGTCTATTAAAAAGACAATTTGGAACTGTATTACAGCAAAAAAAGAGGAAGAAAAACTTCTATCATTAATTCTCCTGGCGTGTTGTGTTTAGTCCAGGGTCCCTCTCCTTTCTGTGGTAATTAACTGAAATCTTGATTAGCATTATCCCAGATAAGCCGTCTTTAACATCTGCCTGCACCAGGCCCCGTCTGAGCGCGGGGGTGTTTGAGGAGCTCTAATCCTTCCCCAAATTAATCTGGTGACACCATTTCTGTGTGATGGCATCGCTGGCCCTGCACCACGGCAGACTGAGCCACTGCAGAGTCAATCTAAAGCCTGAGTGCCATTTCCAGGGTGCCACCAGGGATGCAGAACACCCTCCACGTGCCACCCTGGGGCAGAGGTGGCGTGCTGGGGACAGGCAGCACCAGCTCACTGCCTGGCCTGAGCGGCTCTGCTCCACAGGGCACCTTAAAATAGATGGTTCTCCATGGATCCAGCGGGAATCTGGTGAATGGAGCAGTTGGTAACAAGTGGGAGTGAGCAGAGAGCCCTGGGGAGGCCACGAAGGCAGTGCTGGCAGGGCTGAGGAGGAGCAGAGAGCTCCTGCAGCACGGCCACCATTTCCTCCAGCTACCTTCCATCTAAGATCAGCTCTGCTGCACTTACTCTTGGCAACCAAAACAGCTGCATCTCTCTCCTTAAAAAAAAAACAAAACAAACAAACCCAAAAAAGCCCTGTGGAATCAAAGTCTCCCTGCAAATGTAACACGCAGCCGATACAGAACTGATGATTTTGCTAAACTCTGACTTGCAGCAAATACTTTTTATATCATGACACTGGATTCTGATGCACAAAAGAAAATCAAGTTCTTTTCCCTCTGCACGCCCCATAGTTGTCAGAGTCATTGCTTCTCTTTGTTTCTTTACACACAGTAACTGGGAAGAGATGCTTTATAAACTCTCTTGTTCCTCCAGTCAGGATGTCAATGAGCTATGAATAATGAAATAAAAAGAAAAAAAAAAAAAAAACAAATCCAAATGAATGGCAATGACCCAGCCGAGAATTTTAACTGGGGAAGAGAAGCAGCATAAGGGCTGCATGACAATAATCATCATTACTGCTAAGAGAGCATTTCTTCCTGCTGGTGTGGTGCAGGGGACAAAGGGGGCATGTGCTGTCCTGCCCACGTGCTGCCGCTCCGGCCTCAGCCCGCCCGCCCTCCTACTGATCCCGGGAGAACTGGCACCTTTCCAACCCCCAATGCCAAGTGATCCAGCCAAGCAACGAGTTCCAAACATAAGAGTGGGCTCCGGTGGCATTTGTCATGGGGGGTCAAAATGGGCTTCCCTTTCTTCTTCCAAGAATGCGGAATCAGCTCTTGCTCCGATTTTTGAGGCGTCGTGTTGATTTTAGGGGAGATGGGCTCTTGCAGAAGTGCACACACGTTTACACACACTTATGCGTTATTTGGATGCAGTTTTTTCCTGTTTCCCACTGCTGTGATATTAAAGCCACAGAATCACAGAATAATTTGGGTTGGGAAAGACCTTTAGGATCATCGAGCCCAGCTGTTAAACCAGCGCTGCCAAGTCCGAACCTTTCAGGCTGTTGGAGAAGGTTAATTTGTTTGTTGAACATAAACAACTGGCAATGCCTTAAGCCGTTCACTACTTCCTTTTTCTCGATCCCAGCAGCTTTTCCCCTCCTGCTACCGAAGCTTTACTCACCCCTTCTTTCAACTGATCTCCAGCATTATATTATTTATGAATAAAGGTCACCCCGCGAGGAAATGGCACATCTACTAGAAAACAATGTGCACTTTCTAAATTTGAACCGAGTCGTTTCCGTTCTTTGATTTAAGTTTAGTTACTTCCTGTGGTTTCTTGTCCTACGCCACTGCTGAATCTTTGGATTGACTCCAGGATAAATTGCACTCTTCCAATGAAATTAGAAACTGCGGCAATGACGGCTCAGCCAGAGCGGCTGGTAAACAGCACTTCAGCTAAATATTAGTGCACTTAGTGGGCTGCACGAGTGCCTCATTACCTGTGTGAGGTGATGGATGCAGCCTGAGCCCTGCGGGTGCTCTCCTGGGAGCTGCACCCTTGGCTCCCACCCTGCTTTGCCGCCGGACGAGGTGCTGAGCAAGCACTTCCACCTCCCGTGGGAGGGATAAAGGAGCCTTTGGAGCCAGCGGCTCCTGATGGACGGGGGACACTTCCTCACCAAAATCAAGCCATCCTCCCGCAGGCAGATCCTTGGTCAGCAAGGACAGGTGCTCAGCCCCACGCTCAGGAGCGCCTTTGTACCAGGCCAATGCTTCCACTAGCCACAGTCCTGCATCGGGTTTTTTAGGGATCGGGGTCGAAAGGGGAAAACCTCCAAAGTTTAGAGAAGTCACTCCAGGAAGTTTGCTGACAAAACCACGTGTGAACGTACACCCGTAGCCCCAAGATGTGCTTTCCCTCAGTAAAAACATGAGTGGGCTCTACAGGCTCCTGCAGTGACCGCAGCAGGGCTGGAACAGTTACAGATGGCCAAGGTCAGGGAGAGGGACACGGCAGCAAAGGAGGAGCGGGGCACTTTGTACCTGAGTGCTCTGCCTCTCCTGGACACAAGTTTACCTTACAAGACCTTCAGCGTAACAACCAGCCCCTGTAGGGAGCCCTTTCGGGCTGGGATTGCAGGATACTGCAATAACAATGCGCTCTCTCTCTCTCTCTCCCCCCCCCATCCCTTTTCTTTCTCCTCCCCTTCCCCCAGGACACCTAAGCACAGATCTCCCCCCCGGCAGCCAGACTGATTTCCCAATGGAGCCCCGGATTCCTCACAACATCACCGTGGTCCCCAACTCTGCGATGGTGCAGCCCTTGCTGGACAGCCGGATCCCCTACGGGCGGCTGCAGCACCCGCTGACCATCCTGCCCATCGACCAGATGAAGACCACCCACATGGAGAACGACTACACCGACAACCCCAGCGCCTCCCAGCCCCCCCAGAAACGCCCCCGAGCCCCCCACGAACTGGGCCTGAGCAGCCAGCACCCGCAGCGCTGCGAGCAGGACGTCACCCACCCCTGGATCTCCTTCAGCGGGCGCCCCAGCTCCATCAGCAGCAGCAGCAGCACCTCCTCAGACCAAAGGCTGCTGGACCACATGGCCCCGGTGCCCGTGGCGGAGCAGTCGTCCCCCCGCGCCGTCCGCATCCAGCCCAAGGTGATCAACTGCAAACCGCTGGACCTGAAGGGCCCCGTGTCCCAGGAGCTGGACAAGCACTTCCTGCTGTGCGAGGCCTGTGGGAAGTGCAAGTGCAAGGAGTGCGCCCTGCCCCGGACTCTGCCGTCCTGCTGGGTGTGCAACCAGGAGTGTCTCTGCTCGGCGCAGAACCTGGTCAACTACTCCACCTGCATGTGCCTGGTCAAGGGCGTCTTCTACCACTGCACCAACGAGGACGACGAGGGCACGTGTGCCGACCACCCCTGCTCCTGCTCCCACTCCAACTGCTGCGCCCGCTGGTCCTTCATGAGCGCCCTGTCCCTGGTGCTGCCCTGCCTGCTCTGCTACCTGCCGGCCACCGGCTGCGTCAAGCTGTCCCAGAGATGCTACGACCAAGTCAGCCGGCCCGGGTGCAGGTGCAAAAACACAAACAGTGTCATTTGCAAGGCGCTGCCCGAGAGCAAAGGGGCAGAAAAGCCCTTTTAATAGCTTGGGAGGACGGAGCTGGGGGTGGCGTTGGCTCTTTTTAACAACCTGTGTTCTGAGGAGAGCGTTAGCCTCTTGCCTACGGAGAAAGCAGGAGCAACTGTTTCCACAAACTGAAGCACTTTGGGTTATTCAGGGTTTTTGGAACTGGTCGCAGTTAAAGTAGATGGGGCCGAAGGAGGAATGTTAATAATGCAGAGTGAAGGCTGCAAACCCATGGACATCGTGAAGTACGGCTGCTGAAAAACTCCCGGCTTGGACGGGCGGCTGCTCACCAGGCCTGCACACCACAGGAACCATTAACTGCTCGCTTGGCAGGCACCGCCTCACAACCAGTCCCCATTCCCAGCTGCAAAAAGCTGCTTTGAATTCGGATTCAGGGCGGGCTGCTTGTTTCCTGTCTCCTTCCAAACCCCAGCTCGCTCCCAGCAGCCTGTTGAAGGTGGTGGGGGAACTCCCCCCACCCTCCTTCCCTCCTAGACACCACTCCAAGGGCTGGTTGCACACAAAGTACGTGTTTCTCAAAAGCTGAGTCCCTCAAAGATTTTTGGACCAGAAGTGAAGCTGCATTTCATTTGTTGAAGGGTCTTTTGCCCTTTGGGCGTACCCCACCCGGCCCCACTGGTTTGGACCCGCTTTCTAAAGCAAGATGGTAGCAGGGCTGCTCCTCCCAGGAGGAATGGCAGCGGGATGCGTTCAGCCAGTTGTATCAACACCAGGCCCTGCTGCCTGTCAGTTGATCTGTAGCATCAGGTTTCACTCAATGGAATATGAATTTTCCACCAACAGAACAGGAGGATGGTGGCCAACCCCGATCCCCCCGGCCCCGGAGCCAAGGGGATGCAGCTCAAGCCACGAAGTGAAGACAGGTGGGGTTTGTTTCTCTAAACCTCTTTAAGCTCTGGTAAGAAGTCACACAAACCCAAGTGTACGATGCACATAGAAGTATTTTTCTAGGGATCTCAATCCAGTACCTCCCCTCCTGGAACAAGCTCTTCTTTTCTCATTAATTTTTTTTTTTTTTTTTTTTTTGTCTTGGGGGGGGGGAGATGGTGAATGGCATTTGCTTGAAGTACAGCACATTCCCCCACCCCTACTGCTGCTGTTTGACTTTTGCATCTTCTGTACAAAAGTGTCTTTTTAAATGTAAAGAATGCTTTTAGTGTTTATTTTAGTGTTAACACACACTAGGGAAAGCCAGGGGAAGGAGGAGAACATAGTTCACAAATGGGGCCGTGGTTTTCAGCAGGCAAATATTGGCTCTGTCCCCGCACTCATCCTAGGGCTAGTTCTACCTTCCCCAAGGATGCTGCAACCCCTCTCTCTCAACAACTACAAGGTGCTAAACAAGAATCTTGGTCCAAACATGCAACACTCTAATGAGTAGGTAGGTACTTGTTGCATGCAGAAAACTGACCTAGTCTCTCTTGGTGTTTTTAATTAGAGGAGATTTCCTCAGTAACATTTACACAGCAGTGACAGTGAAATGTCATCTCTAATTAGACAAGCAATAGGCAGAGCTCATGTAGCATTTCCAGGAATCCCGTTGGCCTGGCTGCAACACGGGTGGGGGGTGGCAGGGACATCCTGATGGGACTCTGGTGTCTTTGGGTTTCAGAGTTCAGCTCAGCTGGATCACCTGGGGTTTAAGCTCAGTTGAATTGTAGATATTTATTGAAATGGGGGAGTTGGGAAAAAAAACAAAACCAACGAACTTTTCTATTTATAACATTTGCTAGCTTGTATATGCTGAATCACAGAAAAATGGATGTAATGTCTGTTACCAGACACCGGTTCCTATAGGGTAGCCTCGTGTTAACTCCGTGTGGGCACCAGGGAGCAGGTGGGGATCCAGAGCTGTATTTATTATCTTGCACAAATTGGAGGGGAAAAGATAAAAGGAAAACCAACCCCAACCTAGCTGAACTGTTGGTTGAATGTATAAGGTGTTGTATTTAATAAGAGAAATCATTTTCCTAAGATACGAGCAAGCTAGAAAAGGCAGCAGGAGAGATATTTACCCGCTGCCCTCCTCTGTTGGGACCACACATGTCCAAACGGCCTCCACCCGCAGCTGCTTTGCCTTTTTGACCCTCTCTGTCCCTGGCTGATCCTGGGGAGCCTGTGCTGAAAATCCACCCTGGCAGAGCCCATGGCCTGGCTGCATGGTCCTCGTGAGCAAAGGCACTGCCGGAACGGTGGCCGCTGTGCCAATCTACACTCATGTACATACTCCCAGCAACCCCAGCCGGGTTTCCTCTCATTGTACATAGCTGTAAACTATTTCTCTGTTGGTTTGTTGGAATTATCTAAGCCCTGTAAGGCGGTGATGCCGTGCTGGAGCCCGTCAAGCGTTGTGGGCGTGTTAGAGCAGTGGTCAGTGTAGCAGAGTGACCTTCCCTCCTCCCCTCGGCTCCCAGAGCTCTGCTCCAGCAGCTCCCAGCCCCAGGCGTGGCAGGAAGGTGCTGAGCCCTGTCAGGAGCTGGGCAAGGGCCGGGCTCGGCCCGAGCCAGGGCTCTGCCAGAGGGAACAGCTCCTGTCAATAACATCGGTATTCCCGCTCTTCCCCATCCCAACAATTCCATCCCCCCATCCCCTTTGAAGGTACTTGGGTCTCCTGCCACCCCAGAGATGTACCACACCAGGGGTGCTGTCACCATGTCACAGCTCTGCCATCCCGCCACGCTCAGGTCCCCCTGCTAACGAGCACCGACCTCCCCCGCTCACGGAGGCAGGAGGGCAGGGCAGCTGCCCCTGGCACAGGGGCCACGCTCTGGAGGAGGAGGAGGAGGATGGCGGGGCACCTGCACTGCTGGTTGCCGCAGCAGGCTCACGCCAGGGTTCGCCCCTGCCCTCACACAAGCAGGGGGACCTGAAGGTGCTGGCAATGCCACGCCACATTCCCAGCAGGAGCAGAGCGGCCCCAGCAGACAAACACACCGTCACCGCAGCCCCGTGCCCAGCGGGTGCCGGGAGCAGATCCCAGATTTTGGTGCTCCCTGGGCACCAGGCTTTGCCACCCTGATGAGCAGCACTGGGTATTCCCTTCCCCTCCCACGCTCAGACACCCTGAGAAATATTTCCCCCATCTCCTCTTCCCACCCCCTCACATGTACACCCTGAGAAGTTACCACAGAAGGTTTTTTTTTTTCCTTTGTATAGAATATTTATTTTGAAGCTCTATTTTAATAGTATTTATTTTAGAAAGTCTACTATTGTAAGAGTTCTTCTGTTTGTGAAGAAAAACAAGTACTGATGAATGTACTGATCTAGAAATTATATATATATATATAAATATATATTGTTAAATATATAAATGGCTGTTGTGGTTCTTTAAAAAAAATAATCCCAAGAATGTTTACAGCAATTATTCTAAAAATACAAGAGAGAGTAGCCCAGAATTGGTTGTTTGATGTTGTCCAGCCCTGCCAAGGAGCTCAGGGTGATGCTGGGGTTGCTCTGCCCCACAGCCTGGCACGTCAGGGGCTCATCAATTAATTATCCCTCAAATCACCCGCAGTGGGAAGAGCCGGCAGCTCAGTGAGGAGGAGTACCCTGCTCTGTGAACTTGTGGGAGCAACCCTCTCCTCCCCTGCACCTCTAAAATACGCCAGCCTGGAAGTCAGCTCCTTCCACGGGGCTCAGCCCTCAGTGTGACGAGGGGATCGACGTCAAGGAGAACCAACAACAATGTCAGCAGCCCCAGCACCCTGAGGGCTTGTGCCCACCCCATCCCACAGAGCCTCCCCCAGCATTTCAGCCCCAGTTCCAGCTCTGCTGCTTCTCCTTCCCAGGGGCAGAGCTGAACACCTTCTCCTCCACCAGAACAGCCCCACCGGGGCCGTGGGTGGGTGCAGAGCATCCTCCAGCCCACCCCAAGGTCCCCCCCAGACACGGGGGCAGCCAGAACTCCCCCACCTCCTTGGAAAAGGACAAGGAGCTGTCAAGGACCAACTCCCCGAGTCCCTGCTCCCCCTGCGCAGCCCCTGAGCCACATCCTGGGGCTCCCACCCACCCGCACCCACCACCCTTCCTGCCCCCAGCTCCTCATGTGTCACCAGCATCACGCTGGACTGCTAAAATTACAGGATCCGGGTTATTTTTTTCACCATTCCCGTTATTTATTTGCACACACTGTGGAGCTGTGACTCACTGGAGGCTGTGCCATGTTTTGTGTCATCGCAAGAGGTAACTTGAGTGTGTTACCTGGCCTGAAATAATATTATTGAAACAATAATGTTGAATTAGTCAATGGATCAGATAAAGAGACAATAACTACACTGTGCAGATCATGACATCCGAAGCCAAAAAAATCTGCAATAAGGAAAAGATACTGAATTTGTTATGCTGGGGGTGGTTTTTCCTTTTTTTTTAACAAACAGGCTGAGCCAGGATGTATAAATTTAAATCGAAGTTTGGCAACACCAACTGATGTCTTGCACATAAAGCTTTAAAAATACCAACACGCCGCTCGTGTCTCTCTGCTGGAAGCAAACCAGAGCACTCTGCTTGATTTGAGCAGTAGATGTTAGAGCAATATTTTTAAAATCTATCAGAATCATTATCAGGGTTTGTTTGGGGTTTTTTAATCCTTTTTTACATAATTTTCGGCTATTGACTCTCAAAGGAAGCCAACTCCAACTCCACAAGCACAGGCTGTGGAATGTGAAAATAATTCCACCCCAGCCCAGTTTCCCCCGGGCTCCACACCAGCAGCACCCAGGGATGAAGTTTGGCCTCTCTGCGAGTGGCAGACAAATGGCCAGGACACAGATAAATTGCCTTTTGCACTTTGTTTTACTTCCTCCCCACAATAACCTCCCCTGGGAGCCCTGAATCCCTGCGCTCCCGCTCCGGCCCCCGCTGAGCACCATAAAACTTCAGGGGTGTCCTCGGAGGGGGTTCCCACACGGGGCAAAGTTCCCTTTCCAGGGCAAGGAGGAAACGGCTGCAGAGGTCAAGGCAAAGCCTGCCAGCAGGGTCTCAGCCCTCCTCTGGCACCCACACAGGCTTTGGGACGGAGCCACCCCAAACAGAGCCCGGGGTCCAAGCTGGCCACCAGGTTTTGAGGCACAGGAGGGGTGGAGAGGCTTCACAGAAGCTTCTGGCCATGCCCAGGCCACCAAAGCCCATCCCAGCCCTGGACAACCAGCTAGGACACAACAGGGCTTCTGCTGCTGCAGAAAGGAAATAAATGGCAAGTAGAAAACAGCCAGCAAGCTGAGAAACATCAGCCAAAGGTGTGACTGGAGGAGACATTCAAAAGATGTTTATAAAAATAAATAAATTTAAAAAAAAAATAAACAACAAAGCTTTGTGTCTCCCTGGTGTAAACAGCTGCATTTATTTCACCTGGGCTCAGCAGCCCCCCGGGCTGGATGAGGGCTCAGGACCAGAGTTCAACACCACCACAGCCTGTTAAACCCAGGAAAGAGGCCAGGATTTCAAGTTTCTGAGGTTTCTGATCACCCTGCCAGGCTCTTGCCACACCAGCCTCCACCAGTGGTGAGGGACTGGGCAGGGCAAGCGGCCCCCCAGCACCTCCTGCTCCCTTCCCGGCTGGGTTCTGCAAATCCAAGTTGTGCTCCCAAGCACAAAGGCACAGGAATTTCTCCACAAAAAGCCAAAAAAATTTTACTCCTCAGTATTCCTGAAGAGAGGGAAGACTGCACCACGTACTTCCCATCAGCACCACACCGCTGCAGCTTCCATTGACATTTTCCTGCCCTTACAACAGGGAACAAACGGAAGTTTCTGCATGAAGAAACTCTTATGAATAAATCATCCAGGCCCCTGGTGCTCAGAGCCAGGTATGTTTGTGATTATGATGCCATTACGTAACCGGGTGCTCCTAATCAGAAACACAAAACTCTCGGAGCACGGAACTGGGACGTTCTGCCCCGCATCCCTCTGCTCCAGGTGCCTCCAGCCACGGGTGGAGCAGCAAAATCCTCCACCCAGAAAAGCCCTGCTCTGAGCTGGCAAGGAAATGGTTCCTGCTGTCCCTTCAGGGGAGTCGCCGTGTCCCAAGAGATGCTAAAGGATGAATGAGTTAATTAAAACTCCATCCTCGTTGTGACAGTATCTAACTGCTTCTCATGGCGAGGGTGTGCCATTAGCACAGATCCTGCACTTCCAACCCTACAGGGTCTAGAGTCTAACACGTCTAGAGTCCCACCAAAGCCAATCTTTCATCATCTTTCACGTCTGAGGATGAGGAGCTACAGCTGTTTTCCTCAGCAGCAGCCCCATCCCACAGCTGCACCACGACAAATAACTTCCAGGCTGGCACAAACCAGCTCTCCTGATATTCCTGCAAATTACCTTTAAGAATACAACTAAATTTATTTTTTCCTTACACGGGTGTCCATCCACTGCTGAGAAACCTCCCGCTGTATTGGGGGCTAGAACTAGATGGTCTTTAAAGTCCTTTCCAACCCAAACCCTTCTGTTTGATTCCGTGATTTCACAGTGGCTGAAGCACAGCACTGGTGCATGGCCAGTGGGATTGGGTTAGTGTGAGCTATGGACAGGACAAATCCCAGCTCCCTGAGGAGCCCCTGTGCCTGCAGCTCCCTCTCCACAGAGGCAAGGAAGCATCAGGAAGGAGTTTCCCACCCGCTTTCAGCAGGAGACAGTTCTGGCCACACAGCTTTGCACTGAATGGGAAGGTGGGGGTGTAAAATTAGACCAGAAAGGACTCAACGAAGTGTGGAGTTTAAAAAAAAAAAAATAGAAGGACCTCATGGTGCTGGGAGGGAATGGGGCTCCCTGCTGCTCCCAAAGACACGAGCAGAAAATGGGGTTTAGGGCTCCAGGGAGGCAGCAATACATCCCAACGGTCCCTCCTTTGCAGGGTGAGCCTGGCTGAACGCCGTAAACTGCCAAGGAAACCCGGAATGACAAACAATTGTAGGAACCTGAAAAGCCCAGTTCCTCTGGGTTTCATGGGAAGTGCGATTTTCAGTCCCCTGACCTGTCTTGTCTGAGGGGAAGTGGGCAATAAATAGCAGCCGGGTTGTTATCAAGAGGATGTGAGCTATTTATAAAAAATTCTTGGGCTTTTTGAACTCTGTTTAAAGAGGCAATATCCTTGGCTTGGGTAATTGGGGGACTAAAATGCTAAAGCAAACACGATTACTCAGCCACCTTGGGAAAGTTCAGTGCTTAACTTGTGTTTCTGAATTTTTGAGCATATTTAAAGAGCTGCACTGGTGTCGTCCCCAGATCCAGAGAGGAGTAGGAAGAGGGCCTGGACATCCCCGTGCAGAGCTGCTCCGGGCACGTCCCACCCTCACTGCTCAGCAATCACAACAGCTGATGGTTACAGGGCTTAACTAAACTGAGAGTCCAGGCTGGACAAGGCTTGGAGCAACCTGGCCTCGTGGAAGGCGTCCCTGCCCACGGCAGGGGTGTTGGAAATGGATGATCTTGAAGGACCCTTCCGACCCAAACCATCCCACGATTAATCAAAAATACCTTACGTGAATGCACTGCCTCGTCTGAAGAGGTTTCCGCGCGCCTTACAACACGTTGGCCTCGCAGCAGCGTTTAACCACCCCCAGCTCTGGGGAAAGGAGCGGGTGCCAACTCGTGCCCTCTGCAAGAGGGAGAGGGGAGGTTTCGGTGGGATGGCACGGGGGAAACAAAGGCAAGATGAAGCCAACGTCCACACAAAGCACTGAAGACCTCCCTGCTCAAGGACACTCATCCCAGCCCTCTGACAAATGATGGCTTTCAACTAAAGCAGGAAAAACTGCTGGGACAACCAGCACACAGAGATGCACCCAGCTTTCAGAGAGCCACGGCAGGGAGCACTGAGAGCCAGGGTGGGCCACTGCCCAGGTCACACTGACCCTCCCAGTGCCACAGGAGCGACAGATTTAGGGACACTGGACTGGGGAGCTGCTCCCATGTGGGAGGTCCTGACCCCCTTCCATGCAGAGCACCAGCTGACACAGGCCAGGGAAGGGTCCCTCCCGCCCAGCCTCGCTGTCCCAGGCTCCTCGTGTCAGGATGTGGCACCAAACAGAACCCTCAAGGGTTTCCACTGGCCCCTGCCTTATTTTTGTGAGCCCAGCCATCAGGCAGACAACATTGCTCCTGTGTGGGAACCACACACAAAGTGTCCTGACAAAATGATGGCATCGTCTAAAATACACAAACACGCTCAAAAGAAGGAAAACCATGAAATTAAGGATAACAAACAACAAAGAGGAGCTCATACACAGAATCTGTTAGTGTTTATGAGTCACTCAGGCCTTCCTGTCTCTTCTTATAAATTGTGGGAATGCTCTGTGGTCCATCCTCTCCTTGAAAACCACCGAGGTGCTATTTTCCTCAGAGCCCAGTGCCGGGGGCGGGGAGAGACACCGCACAAACGAAAGATTTTTTTCTTTTCTTTTTTTTTTTTCCATTTTCCTTCTTATTTTTTTCCTTCAAAGTAGGAAACCAAATCTGAGGAGCAAATGCTGTGGGATGGGTAAACAGAGGCGAGTGCAGAAGCCTCGGGGATGAGATCATCGAGCGCCTTGGCCCGGCGCTGTTTTCCGACAGCAAAGGGCTTAACAATGGAATGGATGGGAAATGCCAGGAAAAGTTAAAGAGCTTTGGACACGAGGTCTTTGTAAAAGCTCATTCTTTAGTATTAACAAACAACCTCTCCCCATCTTCCTTCATTTCGCCCCTCAGCAAACAGGGATTCTCTCTCTCAAATCCGACTCATTTTCATCTTAGACCTTTTAAAGTTCTCCCAGCCCGCCTGCTCTGCCGCACCCAGGGCTGCCCCACCACGCCAGGGCACTGGGGCACCAACCCCGGCATCACACCCTCCTCCACTGGAAGGTGTCCCTGTCCACGGCAGAGGGTAGCACCAATTCCATCCTGTGGTTCTGTGATAACCCTGAGCTGTGGCCACTTCAGAGCCAAGGTTTCCCTCCAGGCTGCTGGAGGTTTGCAGGAGGGCCAGTCCCACCCTCGGGGCACGGCAGGAGCTCAAGCACCCAGGTGCTCCCAGGAGGAAAGGTGGTCACCCCTTTGTGAGCCAGAGCCTGTGAAACCCTGCAGCGTCCGGAGGGAAGGAGGCTCGGCCCACGCATCCCGGCTAAAACTGGAATGCACAAACTGGAACCGGGAACAGCGAGTTTTGAGGGATTCTTATGTGAAAACCTCACACGCCAGGATCTCAGATGGCTTCAAGAGAAGCCACCCAGGCTCGCTCCAACCAGGGCCAGCCCTGAACAGCTCATCCAGGCTGCAAGTAAAGCACTGGGCACATGTAGGGACTTGCAGTACCAACTTCACGTGTGGAGATAAAAATACCAACAGGACTGTAAGATAACAAATAAAAATCCTCCCCTGTGAGGGTGGGAGGCCCGGGGTGCCCAGAGCAGCTGTGGCTGCCCCTGGATCCCTGGAAGTGTCCAAGGCCAGGTGGGACAGGGTTTGGAGCAGCCTGGGGCAGTGGGAGATGTCCCTGCCCATGGCAGGGGGTGGAATGGGATGATCCTTAAGGTCTCTTCAACACAAACCAGTGTGGGTGTTCTAAAATTATATTTGATATTAAATCCCAACACCCTTGGAAGGGCAGCTCAGAGCCCTCCCCAGCACCTTGCCATGACAAACACTGCCTGGAGCTCAGGGGAGATGAAATCTTGTCCTTTACTGTCAAAGCTCCTTCCTTGCCCTTTTCCTCAGGGAACACCACCAGCCACTGATTGGTTGTGTGGTTTCTCAAGCATTAATTGAAGGACAGAGCAGAGCAGGAGCTTCCTCAGCCTGGAGCAATCCCACGAGTCGGAAGTGCTCAGCAACACCTCTGCTGCCATTTCTGGTCAGAGCACACGACCCCACGTGTCAGCTCAGAGAACACTGCCCCTGCTCCCTCTGGATTCCTTGGTTTCCGCACCACAAGCGCTGGAAATGAAATTATTATAGTAATGATTGTGCTACAACAAAAGGGCTACCCCCAAAATTACATCCTTTGGAAGGAACAAGGGAGTTAAAAACCCTGAAATGCCAGCTGGGAGTGTTATAATTTGATGTTTGCACTGACTACAGGACACATCTCAGCAGCCCCTTTCAGCACCAATAACATCTCCCTGCAGGGCTGGGGGGCAGGCAGGGACCCTGCTGCCAACAAGGCCAAAAGCACCAAAAAAAGGGATTCCAAACTACAAAAGAGAGAGAGAGAGGAACCAAAAAAGGGGTTTACAGCTATTCTGTACCACTGCGAGCGGCTGCAGAAGGAGCAGAGCATCCCCTGGGCACCAAGACGCACTCAAAGAGAGGACAGAGCCTCTATGAGACGAGGGCCTGGGGCTGGATTTTCTGTTCAGCTTGGATCAATCACCACTGACATAAAGGGAACAACTTTCTGAAAGTCTCTTTCACTCCCAGCTGCACTGCCAAGCTGCTCAGTGGGTACCTGCGAGTGCAGAGGCAGCCCCAGCACGCAGACTGGCGCTCGAACAGACTGGGCAGTGCTGCAGCCGTGGACACTCATGGTCCGGCCAGGAGCCACCAGCCCCCGGGGCTCAGATTTCTCTAAAACCCAGAGGAAAAACCCTGGTGTGGGAAGCGCTGGTGTCCCAAAGCCCCTCTAGCACACAGCATCTGCTCATCCCCGTGGCAGGGCTGGGAAGGCAGCGCTGACACAGACCATGAATAAAACAATAGGTACCACTGGGCGCCCCCAGGGCTTCCTCACACCGGGACCCAATTTCCCTGGAAAACAAAGAACAATTCCCTGCATCGTGCACTGATGGGTCTTGGGTTTGGTCCCCAGTACAAATACACACACACACACGCATAATTTCTTCTTTTACATTTTTGCCTGATGACTTGCATGACAAGCCTAATAAAAGCCGAGACAAATAACCCAAAACACACAAAAATGCGATGCTGTTTCCTATTAACATCCAAGGCACTTCAGTGACTGTAGAAAGAAACTGCATTAAAACATCAGAAAAAAAAAAAAAAGGAAAAAAATCAACCACATATGGAAAATATATATGTATGTAAAAGGGAAAAAATAAATATATGTATGGGAGGGATAGTGGAGCACTGGCCAGGGCTGCTCCATGTGGGCATCCCCATGGGCAGCTGCAGCTTTACAATACCCAGAATCGACCCCTGCCTTTGAAGCCACCACGGCAGGACCCTGGAAACCAACTGGGTCCCACCGTGGGGCTGGGGACATCCCTCCCCACCCCGGGGTGCCCACAAGGCAGCGAGGGCAGCACGGGGAGAGGGACCCTGGCACCACGGCCCTGCACATCCCACTGTCCCCTGTGGCCCATCCCCTCCCGCCCCACACACGAGGTCACTTTTTGGGAGCATCACCCCAGCAGCAGCACCAAGCCCAACCCTGGGGTAAGAAGAGTGCCCGTCCCCAACCTGGGCCCAGCCCTCGCTGAAAAATAACCCCTGTGCCGGGAGGGAGAGCAGAGTGAAAACCATCCGGGCTCGGCAGCGCCGGGAGAACCTTCTGGAGAGGTTTTTCTTGGCAGCAGCCGGTGGGGCTCTCTCTTCCTGCACCCCCATGGACGGTGCATCCCATTCCTGCCCTGCCTCCCGGCTGGAGAGCGGGCTCTGCCCTCCAGCTGCATGGCTGTGCCGGCCAAAAACACAAGGAAAACCCAAAAACCACCCACAAAACGTCTCTGCTGGAAGAGGAACACGAACAGCACACGCTTCAAACCAGGAACGCTCTCCTCTCAATACATCGATGACCCATGGGCCTTGAAAGATTTTTTGCCATCAAATGACTGTGGGAAACATCAAAACTTAAAATGATGATCCGAACATGAACAGCTTCGTGCAGAAACGGGAACAACTCTTCCAGGAGCTGATAGCGAACTGAAAACAACCTTTCCCGACTCCAATTGTGCCAAGCAGCTGCAAGAAAGAAACACCGGCAGGAATGGAAAAATGTTTCCATGTATTTTCCTGGGCTGAGTGCCACGGCAGAGCCCGGGGCAGAGGCACCGGGAGCCGGCAGTGGCCAGGGCGGGATGTTGAAGGATCGTCTCGCTGCGAGAAGCGGCCGAGGGCCGGGACAACGGGAGGCGGGCGGGTGGAAACTGGCCCCGCTCCGCCAGGCACGATCCAGGAGCTCAGCTCGAAACCACTTCCTCTACCTCCCAACAATGCACAGAGGAATTTCCACAAATCCCAAGGCTGCCCTGACTTCCATTTCTAAACTTGGAAAAAGAAATACCAGGACATTCCTTTGTTGTTCCAGCTCACTCGCTGTTTGATCTGGGCTTTTTGTTCCAGCTGAGCCAATTAAAGAATCCCAATTTCCCCTTTAAAAAACCAAAAAAAAAAGGGCACAAACCAGTAACAAACAATGCGTTTGCTTCTCTGTTTTTTAACTAATTGTTTTCGAGTTGAACCAAAACCTGCCGCCTTATTTGGGTCCGTGTGGTTTGATGCTTAAATAACATTTTGGCCAGAGAGAGGAGTGTGATGGAGGCATTTCCAACTGCATTCCTGCCCTCTGGAAGGAAACACTCCACTGCTGCGTTTCTTGAATGCGGCTATTTGGGGTCACATAAGCAGCTTGAAAGATGAACACCCCCAGCCCAAACCCAGCACAGTCTGACAGCGCCCTGCCTGGGCAGAAACTCCCCAGAGACATTTCTGCTCTTATTTCCTATGCAGTCAATCTGCTTTTCTGCATTTATAGGGATTTCTATCTCTTTTTTTATTTTACGCACTTTTATTTGCAGTGGATTTGGCCTTTCCACGTGCTGTGCCACCCTCTCCCGGTCCCCGCTGCCTCCTCCCTCCTGTCCTGTCTCCTCCCATGAGAACATAAAGGCAGCACCAAGTGTCAGATCCAGGTGCCAAAGCTGAGCAGGGATGAACACCTGAAGTGCTCAAAACTCATGTGGATGTGGCACTTGGGGACACGGTCAGTGGTGGCTCTGGCAGTCCCGGGGGAATGGTTGGGCTTGATGATCTCAGAGGTTTCCAACCCGAGCGATTCCATGGCTTTGTCCTGACTCACAGAGAGTGCAATTGCTAATCCCAAATCCTGGCACCAAAAATCACCCCACAGCCACCAAACCACGACCAAACTGCAAAGCTGGTGGGGCAACTCCGGCCTCAAGAGCAAGGAAGCATCTCCTCTTCTGCCAGGAAGAACGAAGGTGACACAAACCTTGAACCTGAGGAGGAGGGAGCCCATTCCTGCCGCTCATCTGGAGCAATTAATCACATGCGTAACGAGGATGGGAAACCCAGGAGCTGGGCGTGGAGGGGCAGCATGGAGCCCGCTGGGGGGTGGGGGCAGGTGCAGGGAGAGGCAGTGACTCCATCCCCTCACAGCTGGTGGCTGCAGACCATGGCCCAGACCCACCTGTGAGCCCAGGACAGCTGGGCTGAGCCCCCAAGAGTGGACCCAGACCATGGTGTCCCCAGCAGCCCACTAAGGAGATGCTGCAGCGCAGCACCAAAGTGATGCTGGGCATCATTAGGGAAATTTTCTTCTCATGCTACAACAGAAGCAGAGCTCAGACCTCTTTTGCTCTTTTTTTTTCTTTTTTTTTTTTTTTTTTTAGTATCTTATCATCCAAGAGCTCATTAGGCAGGAATTCCTCATGCTGTTTATTTTCCATTTGTCCATATGTTCCCCACAAGCTCAGCCTCGTCTCTGTTTTAAGTTTATACTTAGCAGCGGTAATTGGAAAGGATGAACAAAGGCACGAAGGAAGGCAACACACACACACACAAACTGCCCAGATGTTTTGGATTCCTGCGTTTCCCCAAGAAGCAGGATCCTTAATGTTTTGATCGTGTCATCACAGCACAGAGCTGCAGTCCAGAGCACAACTGGCTCCTCTCTCCTGGACTCTTGGCCACTGAGACAGGAATTCCAAGCCACCACAAGCGACCCAAATCTGCTCATCCCACAAGCGAAAGTGAAAACCTGGGATGAGCCTGATTAGCACCGATGCCTGCAGTGGGCTTGGCTTTAGACTCTGAAACAGGACCAAGCCAAACTCCTCAATTCACACCACCTGCTCCTAATGAGGACCAAGACCACACCTGCCTCCCAAAGCATTATTTGAGCTGTTTGCAATTTCGGTCGTGCTTTTTTTCCCCCTTCAGTCTTATGCCAGTTAGAAATCAATTTAAACTTAACCAAAAGAAATCAGTTTTAATAACGACAGGACAAAGAGAAATGGTCTCAAGCCGAGAAGAAGGCAGATTTAGGTTAAGTGTCAGGAAGGAATCCTTCCCTGTGAGGGTGGGCAGGCCCTGGCACAGGTTCCCAGAGCAGCTGTGGCTGCCCCTGGATCCCTGGCAGTGCCCAAGGCCAGGTTGGATGGGGCTTGGAGCAGCCTGGGACAGTGGGAGGTGTCCCTGCCCATGGCAGGAGGTGGAATGGGGTGAGTTTTAAGGTCCCTTCCAACCCAAACCAGGCTGGGATTCTACACAACACAAAACATAGCTTTGCACTGGTTAAATTAAAGTGGTCTGTGCTTGCTTGCAAATAAGGCCTTGGTTTTCAACACAGCTATTGCAAAACTCTTGGGACAACACTGAGATACTCCACAGAATGGAAAGAATTAAAATAAGAAATCCCAGCAGTTGTGCAGGGTCCAAGGAGCCACGGACAGTCTTGAGGCTCCCACTCTCCATCTTCCCTCCCAAGCAGAACACAGAGTGAGAACAGGACAGAAGATTAATGAGAGGAAAAACTGTGACCACAGCAAATAGAGTGACTCATGCCCACTTCGTGGTCTTCATTTCTAATCTAGGATAGTAATTTACTGCAGGACCAGATTAAACGTATTTCTCCTCCCGCTGAGCCTGTGGCCGTGGGGATGCAGCAGCCCACACTGGGGGCACTGGCCACTGCCTGGATGAAGCCAGCCTCAAAATAATCCAAGCTCTGCCTCAGCCCTGCACCAGGAGCACAGACCGGGGGAAGGAAAAGTAGCACACGGCAAAGAAATCCCTCCTGCTCCCGTTGGTTCTGGAAGGAAGCAGAGTCCTCCAAATGCCACCTCTGCAGGCTGGCAGGAATCAGCTGGATCCTGGGAACTAATTAAAGGGAGAGCACTAAAAGCAGACTAAAGACTGGAAATCATGTTCTAAACTCGCATTAGGATCGGAAGGGGAACTTCCCAATTTGATGGCAGAGAGCAATTTACTTCAATTAGCAGGGACATAACCGGAGCAGTTGCTTAATAGAAGCATTGCGTCTCCAAAAAAAAAAAAATGCAGCTCCCTTAATTGCATCCCTCGGCACTTTGGAGCTTCCACAGCCTGCTTTCGGTGAGCTGGGGTGAAAGAACCCCTTGGTTCTGCCTTTTCAAACCTCCTGCCGGGGTTTGAGCCCTGTCCCAACGCAGAGGGCACACACTGGACCAAGGAGGAGACGGCCGAGGGGAAAAGCAGCAGGAAGAGCCTTTCCCTGCCTCCTCCCGGCTCAGCCCTGCCTGCTCTCTCCCGCTGGCAGCTGGCTCAGGCTCTGCCAACGTATGGATGAGTCATTCCCAGCAGCTTCAGGAAGTTCGGGCCTGTAAAGTGCTTCTTCCTCTCTATTTCCAGCTGGGAGCTTCGGGGTGACGGATCCGGGTCTGATCAAAGCCTGTCACAAAACAGCAGCGCCAAGGACAAGGGGCTCTGGCAGCGCTCACACCTGTCCCCGCTTCCCAGCGCCAGCTTTAGCCCCAGCGGTTTGGGGTCACTTTATGTCCTTTGAGACACAGACTGAGAGGGCTGTAGAATTCCTCCAAGAATTGAGGAGCTGTTTTGCTCCAAACAGACTAAAACCAACAAAAGACACCGACACAAACACCCACACAAGGCAGGAATCAAGCACAAGGGACTAATCCAGAAGTGCCAGCGCGGAGTTCTGCATCCTAGGCCACAAGAAACCACACCCTTAGAGACATTTAAAACTGAAACACCTGCCCAGGCTGAGCTGTTGCCCCCGTGGGGACAGGTAACCCCCTTGGGGACCAGGCAGCCCCTTTAGGGCTGGGTAACCCTTGTCCACCAGGACACAGCGCCAGGATCTTTGCTTTCCAACCCCAACGTGACTTAACCAGTGCAAGGTCCAAGCCCCCACCTCTCTCCTCAGGGAACTGGAAGAGAATTTACCCTTCCAGGCCCTGTGGTCCCTCGGTGGCCAAACCCAGGTCCAATCCTGAAGCCAAGGGTCAGTCTGAGAAGGGACCTGTCCAGCTCCACCACCCGAACCTTGTTCCACCCGAAGGGACAAATCCCAGTGCTCCACGTGAGGAGGAGGATTGGTGCTGCTCTCACTCACCTCAGTGAGCTGGGAAAGCAACTCGGGCAAGTCCTCACACAAACTAGGAGCACATTCCGTGGCAAAGGATGGTGCTGGCACAGGCTTCAGCTCATCGGGGGTCCCAGAGCAGGGTTGGGGTGCAGAGGAGATAGGTTTTCCCCCAGAGAAAGCTCCCATGACCTACTGCAGGCACAGGAGCCCCAGAAATGAGAAAGCTGCACCCAGGGCTGGGGCTTTTGAGCACCACCAACCACTCTCAGCTGTGCGAGGGAGTGGGAAGTGATTGCAAACACATCCCAGCTGCCCTGGGAGCACCCCGGGCTCAGGTGGGGCGGCTGCAGCCGCTCCCTTCTCCCCGACCCTGCCAGCGCCCACAGCCAGCCTGGGACAGTGCAAGGTGTCCTGTGTGAAATGAAATGAGCTTTGAGGTCCCTCCCAACCCAAACCATTCTGTGATTTTTGGCTGCTCCAAGGGGCTGGGGTCCCATCTGCCGTGGCAGCGCTGCCCAGAGCCCTGGCAGAGCGGCCTCAGCTGCCCGTGCCGGCACAGGCGTGGGTGGGTTGGTGCGGGACAGCCGGAGCCCGGAGCTGTGTCTCCATCCCGACAGGGGAACTCGGCAAGTGGCAACCTCGGGCAAACCCCGGCTTCCCTCAGGGAACGGACCCTCCGAACAAAAGCCACGGGAACGCGCTCAGATCCCTTCAGCCGAGCCGCTGCAGTGCCGGGCCGGGGCTGCCAGGGAGGGGAGCGGGCACCAAGGTCCCCAAAACATGAAAACGACACAATCTGCACCCAAAGGTCCCCGGAGGGCGGGGGGGAGCCGGCCCCACGCTCCTGCCGCATCCCGGCCCTGCCGAGCTCGCCCTTTGCACATCTGCAACCCCTTCGCTTCCCTTTTTTTTTCTTTTCTTCTTTCTTTTCTCCTCCTCCCAGCTCACTTTAAAGGTCCAGCTTCGGGCGTAATTAGCGAAGCAGTTCGAGCGGCGAGGGCAGTGACCTCGGGCGGGGGCAGGAAGCGGCAGCCGTGGGTGGGCCGGGGGGGCACGCAGCCGCCGGGCGCCCAGCAATCGGCGCTGCCTGCGGAAAGCTCCTCGTCCAGCCCCGGCCTCCCTGGGTGCCCTCCTCCGCCCGGAGACAGCGCGTATTCTGCGGAAATCGCGACGCCGAGCTGCCGAGCTCCTGCCCCGTGCGCTGCGCTGGCGCTGCCGGCTCACGCGCAGGATGTCCCAGCCTTGCTCTGTCCCCGCAGCCCCAGCGACAACCCCGAATCCTTGGCCAAGGGCTTCCCCAGCGTCCGGCAGCCGTGGCCGTGGCGCTGTCCCCGCTGTCCCCGCTGTCCCTCAGCCGCAGCCCCGCGTCTCCACGCGGCTCTCTCCGAGCTCCCTTATCGCCAGCACGGCCTTTGCTGGTCACAGATTAGGGGCTGGAGCCGCTTGGATTTGTTTGATTTCTGCTGATGGTTATTAGGCAGAGGAAGTGCCAGAAGGGATTTTGACCTCGAGTTTAAACCTACTCCAATTAGAGCCACTGAGCCTTTAATTACCGCGCTCCGGCCGCTTTGGTTAAAGCAATAACAAAAACAAACAGAGAATCTGGTGGAAGATGGGCTTTTCTTCCCAAGGCTCCTCTGGGTTGCCACCTACTTTGTCCCTGCGCTGCGTGACCACGGGGCATCCTGGCCCACCAAGCCGCTCATGCTGCCTCCAGACGCGGAGGTGACACCACTCCGAGGGGACTCCCATGGGCAGGGGACACCCTGCCCTCCCCACTGCCCCTCACGCCACCCCCAGTGCCCCAGGGACGCTCCAGGGGTGATCCTCAGGTGCCCAGGTGGCTCCAGGCGAAAACACCCGAGGTCACAGTTCAGGGGCCCGTTAGAGCCCACTGAGGGGTGATGAATATTTTGGAAACACCGGTTTCTTACTTGGCAGAGCTTCTATTCAGTCGAATTTATTTTTTTTTTAAAGCAAGTCCAGAGTGCTCTTGTTCTTCGCTCCACTCAGCCCCGGGGTGTGGACCATGTTTCACCCCCTGGCACCGTGGCACTCACCGGCTCCCAGCACAGACCTTCCTGATGCTCCAGAGCCTGGCACAGATCCCTGCCTCTTGCTTTACTGTTATATTGACTGATATGAGGCTTTATTAACGTATTTTAAGCTTAGCAAAACAGGGTTTGTGTCCATGTAAGTACCGTGATTTAAAATTACTTTCTAGGATAAATCTTGTGATTAATTTTTTACTTTAAACAGTGACTTAATCCTTGTGCTCTGACAATTTCCTTCCCTGCCTGGCTTTTGTCCGTTTTACCCAAAAAATCTCAGAGAACAAAAAGTCAAGGGGAAATTCTTCTTCTAAGCAGCACCCAGGCCTGAGCTGAAGCGGGATGGGGTGACAGCCCAGCTGAGCAACCAGTTGGAGCAGTGAATGGATTTGGGCATTCCCAGGACCTGGGGGGAACATGAGACGCCCCCAGCACCACACTGTGGAGTGTTCTATGTGATGAGTAACAGGTATCAGCACTGAACCAGCCTTTGTAAACGTTCCGTGTTCGAGGAAGTTTTAATTGGGTTCCTTAATCCAGCTGCTGCCGGGTTCGGAGCATTGTGTGTATTTTCAAACACTTTGGGGTTTTTTCGCTCCCGTGGAAGCTGAGCCATCTTTTGAGCACAAGGCAATGCAAACAGGAGTAGGTGCAATGAAAACTGAACTCCGTGTAAAAAGGGATTTCCTCAGCCCCCGCCAGGCACGGGTTGGGCACACGGAGCCACAGCAGCCCCGGGATGAGCTCGGCCTGTTCCATTTTCTGGCCCTTTCGGCTCTTCTCTCCCAGCCCTGCTGCAGGATCTGGGGCCGTCCCCAGGGCCACCACACAGATCTGGGGAGAGCCCCATCCCACAGGAGAGGTCAGGCCAATGCAGCCCGTGAATCACTTCCACTGACGAAGCCACCGAAAATGAGTCAGCCCTTGGCTTTGTGTGGCCAAGGCACACAGGGGTTAATTCCCTGGAGTGTTTCTCTGGTGAGAAAGGACTTCTGCAGTAAAGCCAAAAGGTTTAGAGAAATCACTCCTAAATTCAGCAATATTTATTGACTTCGTGTGCGTGTAACTGTATTACCCAGAGCAAGAGGAGAGGGGAAACGTCCAGTTTAAGAACCTGGGAGATCTTCAGTTGACTTGTTTTATTCCTCAGTGCAATCCTCTATTTCACATTATGCCATGGACAATTAGCACTGGGGTTTCAGCAGACAATATTTTCATTGGGGTTCCCACCAGAGCAGGCAGAAGGGCACAGACAATGGGCAGACCCCACTCCTTTCCTCCGGGGTGCTCCTACCGCTTACTACAGGCAGATCTGATTTCTTCCAGCACGTGCTGTTCTCCCTTCAGCTGAGCCTTCTCCCCTTGGGTTGCTTTTCTGTCTTTCATGGAAACTGGAAATCAGATCCCAAGATGTACTTCTTACTGGTTTGGGTAGAAGGGACCTTAAATCCCACCCAGTGCCACCCCTGCCATGGGCAGGGACTCCTTCCTTTGTCCAGGCTCCCTTCCCACCACAGCACAGCAGCTCTGCAGTCGTGTCTGCCCTCCACAGCACCCAAAGCCTCCATGCCCAGCCTGGCCAGAGGTATTTGCTCGGTCACTGCAGGTGACCACAGCCCTGCCACTTGTGTGAAGTGGCTGAGCTGTCGCAGAGCCAAAACAAGTATGTGAGCCTGGAGTCACACCAAACACAGCGGGGCTTCTCCAGACCCTGTCACCCACCCCGTGCTCCCAGAGCCTCTGTCTGTGCAGGAACGTGGAGCTGGAGGTGTCTGCAGCTTCAGGCCACCACAGGAGGAGGAACAGGAATGCCAAATATTCCAGTTCTCTGGATATCCAAGCCCAAATAAGGCCCAGATGCCAGGAGAGTAAACACGAGGCTCATCGACCAAGTTTGGGCAAATGTGATTCAGAGTTCCCCAATGCTGCAGATTTTGCCTTGTAGGATAAAATTCCTAATTCTGTGTGCATTTATCCCTGTTTAGAGAGGAATCTGTGGAACCTCTGTCCATCCCTGTCAGTCCCAAATGCTCGTTTGTGGGGACTGTACATTTGAGAAGTTCAGCCGTGAACCAAAACCATTTTCATGGGTCAGATTAAGTCATGAAACTACCAAAAAACCCAACAAATCCCCCCAAAATGGAATCACCATTTGCTGACAGGCTTGGTTACAAAGAAGACGGACACCCTGGAGATTTGTGTTACGCCTTCCACGGAAAGTGATGGAATGCCCCCAGATAATCTGTGTTTGTCATCAATGTCCAGGTGCAATAACACATCCAAAGTCAATTAAACATCGTCCTACAGCAACAATTGCTACAGAAGTGACATTTATTGACGTTCTGCTGTATTTACAGGTTGAACATAGTAAAACTCCAAAGTGAATGACCACTTGGCAGAAAGCACAGGAGTGCACATTAAATCTACATTTCCAACGCGTCAGAGTCTCTGCTAACACAAATTATAAAAGCAAGAATTACAGGTATGTTAGGAATTGTCTCAAAAGTCCCAAGCCAAAGAAGAGGAAAAAAAAAAGGCCTTTGTTTTGCAAGATGATCTTTATACAAAGTTGCAACATGATCTTTCAGTTTTACACTACAGACTTGTTCCGTGAAAACCCCCGGAGAGCCCAAAAAGTTGGTGGTGCGAAAGGAAAGGATACTACAACACCGAGAATAAAGACTGTTAAAAGTTAATACTTGTGCCACCTCAGAATTCCCAACGCCACCTGGGAGTCTGGACTGCAGTGACCCCTTTTCCTCACAGGCCCCGGGGTGCTGGGGGATTGCAGGAGTGCAGCCACCCCGAGCTGTCACCTCAGCTCCAGGGTCACCCCGGTGCTGCCAGCACGGCTGGACAGGACACGGGGTACAGGGATGGACAGGACAGGGACAACAGGGATGGACAGGACACGGGGTACAGGGATGGACAGGACAGGGACAACAGGGATGGACAGGACACGGGGTACAGGAATGGACAGGACAGGGACAACAGGGATGGACAGGACATGGACAACAAGGATGGACAGGACATGGACGGGACACGGGGTACAGGGATGGACAGGACATGGACAACAGGGATGGACAGGACAGGGGGTACAGAGATGGACAGGACATGGACAGGACACGGGGTACAGGGATGGACAGGACAGGGACAACAGGGATGGACAGGACAGGGGGTACAGAGATGGACAGGACGGGGGGTACAGGGACGGACAGGACATGGACAGGAGAAGGCATGGAGTACATGGAATACACAGGATGGATAGGACAGGGAGTACAGGGAGTTACATGGGCTGTACAGGACACAGAGCACACACACAGACAGCCCAGCACAGGGTGTCACACACACAGAGACAGCCCAGCACAGGGTGTCACACACACAGAGACAGTCCAGCACAGGGTGTCACACTCTGCACAGCACAGGGTGTCACACACACAGAGACAGCCCAGCACAGGGTGTCACACACACAGAGACAGTCCAGCACAGGGTGTCACACACACAGCCCAGCACAGGGTGTCACACACACAGACACTCTAGCACAGGGTGTCACATCCAGCACAGGGTGTCACACTCTGCACTGCACAGGGTGTCACACTCTGCACTGCACAGGGTGTCACACACACACAGAGACAGTCCAGCACAGGGTGTCACACTCTGCACTGCACAGGGTGTCACACACACAGAGACAGTCCAGCACAGGGTGTCACACTCTGCACAGCACAGGGTGTCACACACACAGAGACAGTCCAGCACAGGGTGTCACACTCTGTACAGCACAGGGTGTCACACACACAGAGACAGTCCAGCACAGGGTGTCACACTCTGCACTGCACAGGCAGAGCCCAGCACTCCCAGGCTGCAGGAGGAACTAAAGCAAGCCTGGCCCCTGCTGGCCCCGGGACGGTTCCTGCTGCCCAAGCACCACAAACTCCTCCGTCAGCAGCCACAGACTCGCTGCAAGAGCTGCGTCAAACATTAGCCACTAATGAGTCAACAGTTACAGAACTCTGCGTTAATTATTAAAATTTTACACCTAAAAACAAATAGAAAGAAATGCTTCTCCTTTTTTTTTTTTTTTCTTTTTCCAACAGTACTTTTATTTATTTATTTTAAAGCAGGTGATTATTTTTTCTTCTGCTCCAGAGCCTTGATTCACTTCCTGCAGGTGTCCTGCTGCTTCTTGGGGGGGATTTCACTAATGCAGGAAGACATTTGCCAGAAAACATCTGTTGGAGAAGGACATTGAACACCGAAACTGCAGTCAGAGGGTTATTTTGGATAACAGGAGGATGTCGTTCACACAGCACAGGATGTCTAAGGGCTTATGAAGCGTCTCAGCACACAATGATGGGACTCCAGCAAAATGCTCGGGAATCTGTGTGTGTTTTATGGGATACCAGCAGGATTGCGTGCACTGCTGCACACGCAGCTGGAACAGTTTTCCACCAGATTCATTTCACCAGGCTGTATTTTCTGGTTTGCACTCACTAGTCCCAGCCTAATTTTCTAAAATTTATCCCTGCTCTAAAATAAAAATAAGCCCTCTGTGCCCTTTGCATCATACCCTGAAGAGGAAATCTCATCTAAGGGCAATAATACACTAAAAATCCAAGTCTTTTGTGGTTCCCTCACTCAGAATTCAGGATTAAAGATTTATTTTCAGGCCAAGTATCAAAGTTGTAATATTTACAAATTATTCTGGACATCTATCTCAGCATGTCTGAAAGAGAAAGTGCTTTTTGAAAACGCTCTAAAATGACACACAAATAAGAATTTAAACACGCTCACAAGCAAGGAGTAAAGCCAGGTCTCTAAAACTGTAATTTCAAATTTCAAACGTAGGCAAAATCTGTGCAAAAAAACCCCACAGAGTTCCTTTAGGAAATAAAAAAATTAAAGTTTTGGTGAAGGAGCAAAATTTTGTTAAAAAAATTATTTTGTCAGACAAAATACAGAGATAAACTGACTTTAAATGCTCGCATTCTGTGGCCATAAACTGGGGGAAATCAATCCTCTGGTGACTCAGCAGGAATCTGGGAGGATATTACAGATCCTGGAGGAGGTCACACACCAGAACTTTGTTAAACAGAACTGAAACACGTAAAGAAACTGGCTGAACTATTTTTACACACTATCACCAGAGGAAAACACTGCACAAAGGCTGTTCTGTGCTGCAGGTTCTCCTCACAGACTGGAAATGAAGTAGAATCGTGGGCAATTTGCAGTTTCTAATAAAAGGGAAGTGCATTTGGAAACCCAAGGCTCGGTTTTCAAATCTCAACAATTTAATGACCCCCCGATTTAAAGCTGGGGTTGGTTTGGTTTCTTTGACTGTCCCAGCTGCAATTGCCTCTGTCTGGGGAAATGGAGTGTTATTATGATATTTCTAAAGGGAGCATCGTGTTGCACTCCCCAGCTGGGAAGCAACCTATTCCAGGATTTCCTTCCCCTCAGGGAGGGACAGTTAATGCCACGCCATTATCTGCTGTGAGCAGGAAATTGTGCTACAAGGCTTCAGCTACTTAAGCCTCCTCCTTTACAGCCCCATTAGGGCAGCCAGGCTGAGGTTCAGCACCGGAGCAAAAGATTCCCCAGCACTCAGGTTTTTGCAGGATGCTCAGGCAGCACAGCTCAGGTGTGTGGGAGAGGCCTGAGGAGAGCAAAGGTGTCATTCCTTCAGGGACCTGGCAGCAATTTCAAACAGCAGAATCCAGACAAATTGCTGGTTCTGGGACAAAAGCCAAAGGCACTGGCAAGCCCCTCCAACAACATTCTGTGACCTCCCCTCGGGTTTGGGACACACCACGTGTTTCAGGTATGTGATTTATTCTCCAGGACACATTTGTCAAATACTCAGCAGTACCAAGGGGCAGAGGTTTTGTTCTCAGTGTCTAGGCACGGGATCAAATGAATATCCAATTCCTCACAGCAAAAACTCAGGGAGAAATGTCCAGTGCTCCTCCCAGCAGGTCAGGCTGGGCTCTGCAGACACAGGAGCTGCGTAGGGGATACCAAGAAACAACTGTTCCCTGCTTCCTGGAGTTCTAAAAATATTCAAGCAACGGAAAGTGTAGCCTAGAAAAGTCACTAAACAGAGTTCAAATCAAAGCAGAACAAATTCGGGAAAGCAGGAAATTTACCTTTAGTAAATAAAGAGAACTCTGGTTCTGGGGAGAGTGGAAAACGTGTCTGGCATCTTCCTAACCTTTGCATAATTAATAAATCCTCTGAGAAACAGCAGAAAACCTGCAGGGGAGAGACACATTGGTCCAGTTAACACAGGTGTGGCTTCTTCAATGAGAGGGAGCAGCTGAACTCCCTGCCACCTGCACAGAGGGACCTCGTCACTGGGATGCACAGCAGCTGATCACACACAGTCATTATTTCTGGTAGCAACACCACCTCCTCTTCCCACTTCGGGTAACTTCAAAAACGAACTTTCCTCGGGCAATCACAAAACTTTTGACTCCAAACAAGACCCAGTCACTCCCAAAGCAGGAAGGAGAAAATAAAACGAGGAGGGCAGCAATCCACTCTTCCATTTAAGATGCAAGAGCAGACACATCAATTACAAGCATGACTCTCTTCTTAACTCCTGGATGATATCAGGATGCTGCCACCAAGAACTGGCAACAGAAGGACAGTGTTTACATGTGCTTTTAAAACCTGAATGTGCTCAGAGGAGTATGAGGGTCACATTCCACCTGTACATCTACAACACGTATTTAACAGCCAGGAATGCTCACAAAATCCTAACTGATCTTCCAGAGTTTTTAAGCATTTTTTCCCCCCCCAAACACTCACCTAGTACAAGGAAGACCCACCAAAGCCAGTACTGGCCATCGAAGTAACCAGGAAAATAGGTGGAGAACTGAAAAAGAGACAGACAAAATACAGCTTAGAGCACATTTGTGAGCCAAAGTCTATTCCCTCCAACTTTGGCAGGAACCAGATCAGGGCTGCACACAGGAGATCTCATGGAACGCTGCGTTTCACCAGCTGCAGGAATGAGTTACCTCCACAAGCTGTTATTTATGGTTTTTCTGCACCAGCTCTAACAAGGGGAATGGGACAGATTTGACACCCAGCCATGAACTGTGGCAATCAGTGGGGCACAAGGACACCACTGGGCAAATATTCCTGTTTTAAATTGTGTCCTGGATGCTTGTAAAGCACAGCTGCAGTTTCTGGAAGGGCAGAGCAGGTTTGCAGCAGTGCAGCACGTTGATTACACTGTCAGCTTTGGATGGTGTAACCGTGGGAAAAGAAATCCCACATCTGTGGGGTCCACGGACAAGATTCCTGCTATGAAATGAAAGGTACCAACACTATGAGAGCACGGAAGGTCACAGTTTCAGTGTAAATACAGTATCATTCCTCTGGGTTTGTTCTATTCCAGGTTAAAAACACAACACAAGGTAAACTTGTTACTGATGTTTAAATCAAACCCACAGACAACGTCACCTCCTTCTGTCACATCCCTTAATCCAGCAAACAGTTCTGAACACCTCTGTACCAAGATGACCACAAAAACTGTCTACAGGAAAGTGAAGAGGTGTTGTGTTTACAAATTAGAATTCCCAGCCCCAAAAGACAGGGTAGGAAGTGACAGCTCTGACATTAATGCTCTCTACTTCTATTTACAGCCAATGAGCTGCTCTGCTTGAAATTCAGCCTTCAGCCTGGAATGTCTGTGCACCATCATTTCACAGGCTCCAAATAAAGACTTCCTGATGGAAATATTTTCTCCCGGTCCCTCCAAAACAACGTAAGAGCCGACACTCCTAGGGCAGGATGGCAGGCTGCTGCTGGTGCTGCTGCTGTGCCGCAGGGAGGCTGCAGCAGAGGGCACCCACGGCCTTCTCCCACTGCTCCTCCCCGCAGCCCTGCTTCCCTCTGCTCATCAGCCACCCTGCATTTCACAGAATTCCCTTCTTTCCAGAGAACAGCCTAAGGTGCAGCAGGCTGCAGAGGCCGAAGGCAGGGCTGGCTTTGCCTGGGATAATGTTTTCCCAGGATCAGAGAATTGCTGCTGCAGCTCAGCACAAAACCACACTCGGATCCAGCACTGATCCAGGCCAGTGGCTCTGTCAGACACTCTGAATGAATCCCAGAATCCCAGAGTGGGTTGCATTGGAAAGGATCCTTCAGTTCCTCTCCTTTGCCACAGACAGGGACACTTTCCACTATCCCAGGAATCCCTTGTGCAGCTTAAACTTGGACACTTCCAAGGATGGAGCATCCCCAAAGCATATCTGGGTGTGCAATCTTTCTTTTCTTGCACTACAATTGTCATTCCAGCATATAAACAGGATATAATTATGAAAAAGCTCTGTTCTTAGTGAATAAGAAGCTCAGAAATTATTTCATTATTTTTTTTAAAAAAAAACAAACCTCTAAATTTATCACTAACTTCAGTATGAGATAAAAACCTGCTGGGGAAAAAGAGTATCAGTGTCTGTGTACGTGGGTTTGCACCACACAACTCACCCTGACAATCAGGATCCACTTAATAAGAGACAGACCAAACCCAGAAATGGCCCCATATCGTCCTGCAGCTGAAGTAGTCAGACAGAAAGACAGGAAAAATCCAATCCAGTTGAAGAGGAATGCCACTGGGAAAGCAGGAGAAAAGCAGCAGGTCAAGACACTTTTATATTCCAAGGGGAAAAAAAGCATAAACCCCTTGCACACAGGTTTCTCCTGGTGCTACACAAACATAAATGTGACCCAAACTATTTTGGGTCACTGCTTGGAAGAAAAGTTCATTCCATCAGGTACTTACTGAAGAAAGTCAGCATGAAAATGCCATCGTTTCCTATCCTCAGCTGGTCAGTGTCATCAAAGTCATCTCGTGTCACAAAGTCATCATCCTGCAAAGCAGAGGGAGCAGCACGGGGGGGATTTAGGTCATCCCAGCCCATACAGCAACCCCACTTCTGGGTGTGACTCTTCAAAAAAAGGGCTGGAATCCGAAATCTCAAAAGGCTACAAATGCAAGCATGAAAAAAAATTCCCATTTCTCATCCTGGAATGGTGCAGGGCATGAAATGTTATCTATATAATAGGAAATGTATCTTTATTTTTAACACAGTCAAGATCCAGCATGTTCTTGTTCTCACTGTGAAGAATTCTTCAACTCATCAAAAAATTATCATCTCAGCAAGGAATGTGGCTTCTGTGAAGAAGTGTAATGAGCAGTGGACTTCTAATGCTAGCAGGGGTGGAGGGAATGGCTGAACAAGAGATAATGTTGAAAAAACAAGAAGAAATCATTCTGACAGAATGGTTTTATCGTCCTTGTATCAGCTACACTGACCTCCAGAGAAGTCAACTAAGTAAGCAGCACGAGTATCAAGGGTAGATACGCCAGACAGCTGAAGAATTAATCCTAAATCTTTTTTTAAAACAAAAAAAAACCAAAACCAAACAACAAAACCCCCAGTGTCAGTGCACAGTCCCTCTGTCAGCTTGCCAAGCTAATCTGGCTAGCACATGCTGGCATTACTGAGATGGCTGACATCATCACAGAGGAAAATTAAAAAGAAAAGAAAAAAAACCCCAGCCACAGGATTCTCGGGAGTGCGGCATCTCACCACCCCAGAAAGCTTCAAAAAAAACCCACAAAAAAACCCCACACAGATTTTAGAAGTGGTGACACAGGACGGGCAGGAGCTAAAGCTGCAGGCAGCAGGGCAGGGGCACAGGGACACTGACCCTGCCAGGAACCAGGGGGATGGTGGCCTCAGCCTTGCTCCTCTCGGCCTCGTCGTAGCTGGGCAGAGTGGTGGCCACGTTGTAGGACGGCGGCTTCGGGAACCCCGACTCATCCTTGTAGTCAAAATAGGCTGCACAAAAACAGTTTGACACAGCAGGTCATCAGCACTTCCTTAACAACACCGCGTTGGGAGTGAGCAGTGCTCCAGGTGACTCCCAACGAGCCCCATTCCCCCTGGGAAAGCCTGATCCCTCCCCACCCTTCCAGCCGTTCCAGCCTCCTGCCGTCCCAGAGCAGAAAGGGAAAAGCACAGGAGCAGCTCCTCTGACAGGCAGCAACCCACAGAACACTCACTGAACGTGTCTGGCTGTACTCCTGCTTAAAACAACACCACATGCTGTGCCTCTGCTGACTTGGATCCTCAGAAACAGTCACGTTTCCAGATCCAAGTGGTTATTAAAGTTATTGGTGACAGGACAGGAGGATGATTCAAAGTCCCATCCTTGTGACCGAGTGCTTAGCTATTGGAAAGTGCAGGAAAAGTGAATTCTTTAAACCCTTTTAAGTACGGAATCCTTTAAGGAAGGGGCACAGCATCATCCAAATGCCAGATAATGAGAGGGGAACCACAAATCCTCACAGCACTTTGACTTTTAACTGTCTTCAATTTACTGAGAACACTGTGAACTGTAACTTGAACACCCCTTGATGGGATGACATCAGCCGAACGCGGCCAAATTGCATCTCCTAAACCACAAGCCCCAACAGGCTGTGCGTGGATCAATCCTGACCCTTGCAGCCTGGGGAGGGGCTGCAGCGGATGAGGAGGGCAGTGAGTGAGAGCAGAGCAGTGGCCCCCTTTCCCCAGGTGACAGTACCTGTGTTCTCTGCAGAAATGCTGCTGTAGGGCGGAGGGGCGTCGCTCACCACGGGCACGGCCTCGCCCGGCTCCTCTTCATTCTGCAGCTGGAAGAAGCACACACCTGAGGTCAGGGGCGTCTCTGACACCACCCCTGCAGCTCGAATTGCACACCACAGACCCCTCTGGAACACCACGGGACACAGAGCAGCTGCTCGGCCTCCCTCCGAAGCATTCCCACTTGAAATGATCACTCTTCCATCTCAGTTTTAACGTTGTTTTTAAATCCTCTCCTCGCACACCTGGACTCCGGCAAAGCACAGCACACAGCTTTCCAGTACCTCTCCATTTCCCTGGCACCTCCTCAGCTCACAATGCTTAGGAGCTGCAGTTGCATCTGTTTTGGTCAAAGAAACACAGTGAGATACCCAACAAAAGGCTCCATCGCTGCCCGTGGCTTTGCTAAGGAAGGGTTTTTTTTCCATGGATCCATTATATAATGATGCACAGAAGTCTAAACGTTGCCACTTCCCTTCAACCTTTCACACTGCATGACTGAAAAGGAGCCGGTTTATTTTGTGCACTGTGCTTCCCACAGGCTCTGTATAAATAACCAGGAGCTCTCACAGATCCAGCAGCACCCGCACGAGGCAGGTGTGCCATGGCAGCTTTGATCAGGGAAGCAGCAGCACCAGGCCAGAAAGGAGCTTACAGCTGCCACCTCATGCTTCCCTTCCTTCCATTTCTCGTCACCTCAGCAGCACAAACACTGAGGTTTTTCTGCAGAACGACTCACCTCAAACAAGCACCTTGGGACTGAAGCACTGGGCTGAGCAGGAGGCACTGCCCTCCTCTGAAATCACCACTCAACAATGTCTCCTCCAGCTTTCCTGCAATCCCACACATTTGCTCCTGCAGCCATCCAGGATATTTTGCTTTCTTTTCTTTGGAGAGACACGTTGCCATTCTCCTTGAGCATTTAACACAGGGGGGGTGGGGGCGTAGGGGGATGTTCTTATCTTATTTGTACGTCTTATCAGGGGAAAATAAATCAGCTCGCACTTCTAAATGCAGATCTTGGATATCCAAACGTTCTGTGCTTTGGAGTTTTATTCCTTTTGCTGCTTAACATCAAAGATCACGGAATGGTTTGGGTTGGAAGGGCCCTTACAGCCCAGCCCATTCCAGCCCCAGCTATGGGCAGGGACACTTTTCACTATCCCAGGTGGCTCCAAGCCCTGTCCAACCTGGCCTTGGACACTGCCAGGGATCCAGGAGCAGCCACAGCTGCTCCGTGCCAGTTCAAGTCTGTAACATACAGTCTGCTCCAGATCACACTACATCCACATCTTCTGTCAAAGTCTGGACTGGGCTCAGCAGATGACAATGAGGGGTTCTGCTGGCAGGTCCACGGGATCAGCTGAGAGGGGGAAAGGGAGGAAAGGACACTGGACAGCACCAGGAGAAAACCAGGAGCACTGTCTGCCAGTCCAGGTGCAGCCAAACAGCAGAGCACCACAGTCCTGCACTCCAGTCCCACGTCAGCTGCAACTCACTCTGCCTCCCAGGAGCAGTTTCTAAACAGAACAGGTGGGGAGAAAAACAGCACAAAAGGGTGCTGGTCAGCCCCAAGCCTTGTGGGGGAGAAGTCCTCACATGACAACGCTGAACCATTTCCTTGAAGAAGGAGAAATCAGTGATCCGGATGAGAATTTAATCCGTGCTCTGGCAGGAGCAGCTCCCAGCACAGCTGGCAGCAGGACACAGCCCCAGGGCTGGGCCCTGGCCAGATGTGAAGCAGAGCAAACAGCGCCAGGGTGTGAGGCCCCGGGGGTGGAGGTGGCAGGACCTGCCTCACCTGCGGCTTTGCTGAGCCCCGGGGCACTGAGCAGGGACACGAGGAGCTGCAGCAACTCCACCACAGCGAGGCACCTTTGTCTTCTCAAAGCCTTCCCACGAAACAAAAATGCCTCATTTTATAAACCCCCTGGAGCTCAGCGTCAGAGGTAAATGCAAACTAACTTGAGAAGTTAGTGCCTATTAGAATATGCTTTAACTTCTTTTAAAAAAAGACAGCGTTACTCCAGAAACCCCAAAGCACCCTGCACAGAGCACGAGGGGCAAGGGAAGGGACAGGAAAACACAGAGCCAAACTGCTTGATTCAACCTCTGCCCTGTGCCTGGATCCCTGGACATGGCAGGGGTAGAAAAACCTCATCTTTAGGGTCATCCCAACCCAAACCATTCTGTGATTCCATGATCCTCCCAGCTCTGTAGTTTATGAAATCTCAGAAAACGCTCCATCATGCTCACTGTCAGTCTAGCTATGAAAATTCAGTACTTCTGTGCAGGACCTGGTCTATTAACAGGAGGAAAGGCTCTGTCCTAACTGGGACGCTCTGGATTCCACGTGCCCTTTGTTACCTGCTCTCCAGGCGAGGGGGTGGCAGAAATTCAACCCCTCCTGCCTGTAAGAAAGAAGGCAGGTACAGCCTGAGAGCACAGTCACCAGGGAGTGGGGAGGAAAGCACCACATGTAACAACACTGGAAGAAACGAAACAAAAGAGGACACAGATATTGAGTGGAATATTAACTCCTACCACTGGCTCTTCTTTCAGTAGTAAAAAGAAATACATGTTCCTCCACCAGTGCCATGTGGGAGAAGGCAGCTGAATTCACTGCTGCCTTCAAACATTCCAATTCAGGTAATGGCTAATGACACAAAAAATGCAGCTACGTTCTGAAGTTGAGCTCGAGGCTGTAGGAGATTACAGTTATAGAAAACGTATTTTTCTTCTAATGGACAAGGTACACAAATGCCTTCCAGCCTTTTTAATGATTCCAGGCATCTAAAATTCAACTAAGTGCCTATTAGCAGAGCAGGGAGGGTTCATGTGACAGGAAGAATGACTCATCAGGCTCACAGAGCCACACTGCTGCCCTGGCCTGGTCCCCGCTCCCACCTGCCCTGCACAGCCCCAGGTACGGACTCGGCTCCCAGAGAATTGCCCCGAGGCTCCAGAACCCAGAGAACCCGGGTAAAAGCAGTGCCTGACTTCAGGCCGTTCTGCTGAGGCTGTGGGATAATCCTTTCCTAGATTCACTGATGGATTCTTGCTTTTCAGGCAAGGTTCTGGTTTTCGTCGCATTGCAATGTAAGACAGTCCTTACAGCCATGCATGTAGTTACTGAAACATGGGCTGGGATTTTTTCCCAGACTGCTAAACCAACAGAAAGTTAACTGATAGAACACCCAGGGATATTTATTTCCAAAAAGAAAACCCCAGCATCAGGAGCCTGGCACTGAGCAGGACATCACCTCTGGTTGACTCGCCCTGACTGAGACGTGGCCCATGTAAACACACAGCACAGCAGCATAAAAGCTGAAATCTTCCAAGCTGTTTGGAAACATTTCCATGTAAACCTTGAAGAAAGCATTTCCAATAAATACATTGGTTAATTCTTCCAAATTTCCTAAACTCAGCATGTGGGCTGCTGACAGAGTTTTGAATCTTTATTTTTTAACTCCCCTTTGCCAAGCTCTGAGGCTGCACGTAAATATTCTTTACACTAAATCAGCATCACTACACTAAATCAGCATTAGCACAAGCTTTGCCTGAGCAATAGATCACATACCATTACATATCTCCAGCCTTTTGGAAGTAAATTAAAGTCACTGCCGACTGTGAAGAGCAGAGTTATTTTTACTGACTTTTGCTTTACTTAATTAAACACGCCCCGAATTAAAATCCTGACTTTTGCCCGACGTTGTTGCAAATTCCTAGAACTTAACATCAGCTTACTAATCAGCAGGAATAATGATAAGCTAGCAGACAAGCCAACCCACACCCTTCAGCCCTCTCTGTGATGAGCAAATAACTGTTTTCTCCCGCAGGCTCTCCCAGCCCGGAGCAGTGAGAGCCCTGAGTGACTCCCGCAGTGGCACAGGTGTGCTGGGCACCTCTCAGGTGACACACGTGGCACATCAACCCTCCCTGGGGAGATGCTGATGCTCCTGCCCGAGCCTTGTGCTGGGAGTGACCTCCCTGCACGTGCCAGCCCGAGATTTTCCCCATGGAAAGGCTGCTCAGGCTTTGGCAGGGGCTGCCCAGGGAGGTTTGGATGCCCAGCCCTGGAGGTGTCCCCTGGAGGTGGCACTCAGAGCTCTGGGCTGGGGACAAGGTGGGGATGGGGCACAGCTGGGACTCCATGGGCTGGGAGAGCTTTTTCCAAACGGAGTGACTTTGAGATCCTGAGATACTCCTCCCTTTTAACTAAGGACTGAAAACTGCCTCCACTCCCAAACCCCACCTGGCTCTCCCCAGCTGGAGCAGCACGAACCAGCAGCAGCATCCAGCTGAGGGGGGCGATGGCAACGACCCCGTGAGCCATGCGAAGGCAAAAAAACACAAATCAAAACCTATTTGACGTCCATAAAATACAACCTGGGCTGATGAGGGTGCTGTCCTCTGACTCACTGCAGCCAAGGGCCTGACACCACAGAAATGCTCCTCAAGCCTGGGAAACAAGCCGCTCTAATTCCCTCACTTCTGTTCAAACAGGGAGTTAGACTGGTCTGGACACACTGGAGACGAGCACTTGGGCCAGCACAAACCTGTGACTTGAGAGATCAAGGTCTTAATATGGAAAAAAAAGTAAGTTTTAATCTTGGATAGCCGAAATTAAATTTCCCACACTTAAAGCACAAGGCCTTCTCATCATATTTAGGATCAGATTAATATTTTTCTGGACATTAGGGCATTACAGTAAGACTCGTAAACATTTTCAAATATCACATTTTTTAAATGATCACAGGGAGAAGGTTAGGTATCTTCAATGGAAAAAAAGTCCCATGGCACCACCATAGATCAAATTTGGCTATTTCACACCAGGCAGGAACAGAACGAGCGGATATCCCTTATGACTGAATTTTGCCCGCTCCTCCCAATGACAAAGGATCAGAATTCACACACACACACAGAGAACTCCTGCTCCTTGCCTTCTGGATGGTTACTTCTAAGTGGTGATGTCAAACCCACAGAAAAAAAAGTTCCTCATCTCCTGGGAGCACTTACCAACCTAAAGCCCTCAGGGATTGTTCCTACAGCTGCTCCCCCCTGGGGTTACTGAGCCCCACTGAATTTTAGTGGTGAGAGAAAAGGCACTAAGAAAGCCCAACTCAAGAGTCCCACACCATCCTGATGCCTGAGGTAATACTGCATTTAACTCTGCATGCAAAGCTATTTTCTCGCGCTCCACAAGCTCTGGGATGACACTGGACTGCTGCCGCTTCCCTGCCTTTCCCACATCCTTTGAGGTTTAGGGGCAGAACGTCGTTAAATTCTATAATGGCTTTTTCACACACAATCACTAAACCCTTGCAAACTTGCCCGACAGGTAGTGTTGCCTACAGTGATGGATATTTCAGAGGAAAATAAGCAGATTTTAGTCACCTGAGCACAGCCGAGGCTGGACACGGGGCAGCTGCAGCACAGCCTCGGAGCAGAGGCTGCACAAACAATTTTTCTCTGCAGTTTTTCTGATTTTACTGGGTTTATGTACACAGCATTTCCTATTCTGCCTACAAATAAAATAAAATACATAAACAAATGTGCCAACAAGCTACCCTGCAACTCTTCTTACCGTTCTTATCTTTAGCCAGCACATCTTGCACACTGCAAGGACCTCACTGAGGAAACAGTCACTGATATTTCTGATTCTAACTGCTGACATGAAAAGATTTGGGATGTTCTCATTTTTTTAGTTTCAAGCTGTGTGCCCATTTCAGCTGAAAAATTAAACGCAAGCTTAAGGTACACACGTGGCAGGAACTGATATCTGCCTCCCTGTGGCTCTCCAGCCTCCCCAGATATTAAAGAAGCATTGTGGTCCTTCATGGATTCAAACTCCATTCCCATTCTATCTCCAGCAATGTATTTCTTCCACAGTTTTCACAGAACGGAAAAACAAACAAACGGGGAAAAAAATCTTTCTTCCTTATTTTTCCCACCGACACCTCCCTTTGTGGAATGATTCACGATCCGTGCAAACCTTCAACAAGTGGAACAGGAAGACACAGAACTTAAAAAGGAACACGTCTTCATTATTTAACACTCCCACCATTTCCTAGGTGGGTTTACATTACTCATACACCTCACATGTATTTTCGAATGCTCCAAGTGCAAAGCATGCCTGGAAAACACAGAGTGTAAATAAACCTGTTAAAGCTGGGCTGTTTTTTTCCAGAATGGAGGGTAATTTCTATTCCAAGGATGAAATACAGTTCTGCCAACTGAACTCTCAGTCCAGGGTTATGCTGGAAAGGCTTTAAGCCCCCTAATCCCAACAACATCCCTGGATGACTTTCCCAAAGGCAGACTGAAATGGCAACAGCCTCTCCGTGTCCCTTTTTGGGGACACAGCAGTGCCCAGAATAACAGTACCAGGGCGGGCTGCCGCTCTCCTTCTTCCCAAAGCTCTCCATTCCCACCTCCACAAGCACAGCCCGGGCAGCTGGCCTGCAGAGGAGGATCCAAATCCAGCAGCCTGACCCTGTCCCAGCCCTGCTCCCCATGGAAGGGGTCGGGGAGGCTGAAACCCCTTCTCCAGAGCTTTAGTTTTATTTTACATGGAGCTGCACTTCCCCAGGACGTGAGCTCAGACTCACATCGCCCCAAGGCATCACTGCAGGCTGCTTTTTACCAGATCCTTTAATGCCTGCACAGAGCCATGGGCTGGGAAGGTGGCTTTGGAAAACGACTCAGTGCGCGCCCCTCGCACACTGCCCAGGGTGGGGAACGGACACGGGCCGGGGGTTTGCAGGGAAGAAGGAGGCTGCTGATGGAGCACAGCCCACCTTCCCACCTGCCCACCTGCCCACATCCCACCTGCAAGGCTCAGGGAGGGGTGGGAGAAGAAACACGCAGGTACCAAACTCGGGTTTGGAGTTCTGCTGTGCTCAGATCACGGCCACTAACTCTCACCTTTTTTTCCCAAAAATACAGGCACTGGAGGAATCCTACAAATATTGTCCAGGTTCCATAGTGCCCACACCTCGGTGCTGCTGCTCCCACATACACATGGGTACATCAGGAACCCAGCCCAGACTGAGGCTTACACATCCCTGGCATGCTTGGACAGTCAATCACATTTACCAGTACAGGAACCACCTACCCACGAAACCAACTCCATTAATGCATTACCCCATCACTCAAAGAGATCAAGCTTTAAAAAATTCCTCCACTGACTTACAATCCAATAATTTAAAGGATTAAATGAGCTTGTTGCGAATTTCTCCAGACTACCTCCACTGCCTGGATCCTGTATTCACCTGTAGCCCTTGCAGTTACCACTTCAGTATCATCTCTCTTCCTTGGCACATGGTACAATAATGATATTGTACATTCACGCACACAGTAAGTTTCAAAATACGGGGGGAAGATTGACACATCCAATGCCACAGAGACTCTCCCACTCTCTCATCCTCTCTTTATCTAAATCCCAACTGCATCTCCACAGCTTGCAGGGTTTTTGAAGCAACACGAGCTTTAGGAGCCGGTTCAGTGATATCACACTTCACAACAGGAACACCTGGCTTCTGGCGGAGGGCAAGGAAAGAGAAGCAATTTCTAAACAGCAGCACAAAAGTAAACAGATTTACAAGTGAGAATCCGCCTCTCACTCCAGTTAAACCAGTGGCTCCACAGGCCTCCACTCTGTGCTTGTCTTTAGCAGAGCAAATCCTCTGGCACAGCCTGGCTCCCTAATCTCCGCAGATGAGCCTGCCCTGGGTCTGCCCGAGGTGTGAGTAGACACAACGCCGAGCTGGCAAACGGCAGCTTTACACAGGCCTGGGCAAGGAAAGCAGGAGCTGTGCACCAGGCAGGGGACAGCACGGCAGTGGGGTCCTGCAGCCACCCTGTCACCCATCCCACGGCTCCAGGGGCTGGGACACGCTGCACAGCCCTTGGGAAAAGGCGTCTGTGCAAACACTTGGTGCGGTCACCACCACCAGCAGGACTCTGCCAGGAAAGGGGGTTAGTGAAGGGACCCGGGTATCTGTCCCCAGCAGGGCACACAGAGCAACGCGGACATTTGTCATTGGGAGTGTGCACATCTGGTTTGCACCGAACCTAAATAAATAAATAAATAAATAAATAAAGCGCTCAAGTTTTGCTTAACTTCTACATTTCCAGTATGCAAAAACACGGAGACCCGCAGCTGTCAGATGAGACAAGTATTCCGTCCCATGGGAGGGTGTATCTCGAACTCTGCCTACCCACGCCGGGAATGCTACCGGGAAAAGTCACAACACAGCGATTTCTCGGGAGAGCCTCGCCTCAGCAGGAGCGAGCTGTCTGCTGTTTTGAGGGATTTCTCCACGACTCTAAGCGAAGAGTTCTCCGCGTCTGATGGCAGAAGGCGCCTGCCAGAACTGGGTCACACCGGGGGCCCGGCCCTTCGCGGCCGCCGCTGCAGACAGCGGCAGGCAGGGACAGAACGACCCCGACCCCCGAGGGAGCTCCCGAAGGCCGGCCGCCGGCCTAGGGGGCCTTCAGGGGAGTAAAAGATGGAAGAAAACTACCGGTGACCTCGGGACGATGCGGAACGAGACCGCTCCCCGGCCCCGGGGGGGGTAACGACCGGCGGGGTCAGCGTCCTGCGCCAAGGTCGCCCCGGCAGCGGGCGAACGGCGGCTCCGGACACACCCTGCCCCGGGACCGGGCAAACGTCGGCCCCGGGACAGCGCAAACAGCGGCCCGGGCACCGGGCAAACAGCGGCCGCGGGCACGCCCGGCCCCGAGCCGGCGGGGAGCGGCTCCGCGGCCCGGCCCGGCCCCCGGCGAGCCGCGGCCTCCGCCCCGGGCGCGGCCGCAGGCCCCGCTCCCGGCCCCGCTCCCGGCCCCGCTCCCGGCCCCGCTCCCGGCCCCGCTCCCGGCCCTCACCTGCTGGTAGCGGCCGCTGCTGGGCTCGGCGGCCGCGGCCGCCATGGCGCTGCGGGCTCGGTGCGGGCGCTGCGCAGGCGGAGGCGGCGGCCCGGGCGCTGCTCGCTCGCTGCGGGCTCCGCTCGCTCCCGCCCTCCCCGTCACGCCGGGCCGCGCCGCCTCCCGCCCCGCCCGCCGCCGGAGCCGCCCCGGGGCCCGGGCTGCCTTCCCGGAGGGGCCGCCGAGTCACGGAGCCGCGGGGCTGCGAGAGAGCTGCCGCGCCGGGGAGGGCCAGCTGTGCCCGGCGCCCGCCCCGTCCCCAGAGCGCTGAGGGCCGCGTCCAGCCCTTCCTCGGAGAGCTCCGGGGACACCGAACCTCCCTCCCTGGGCACTGCCGAGGCCTGACCCCCTTCCCACGGGGAAATTCCTGCTGCTGTCCACCCCGAGCCTCCCCTGGCCCCGCCTGAGGCCGTTCCCTCTCCTCCTGTCCCTGTTCCCTGGGAGCAGATCCCAAATCCCCCCCGGCTGTCCCCTCCTGGCAGGGACTTGTGCAGAGCCACAGGGTCCCCCCTGAGCCTCCTTTTCTCCAGGCTCAGCCCCTTGCCCAGCTCCCTCAGGAATTCTCCAGCCCCTTCCCAGCTCCATTCCCTTCTCCGGCTCCAGCCCCCCTGCGTCTCTCTCACCATGAGGGTCCCAGAGCTGTTCCCAGCACTCAGGGTGTCACCCCAGCAGTGCCAGCGCAGGGGACAGGCCAGGTGCCGCCGGCCTCTGGCACACACGCTGGTTCACGTTCAGCTGCTGTCAGCCAGCACCCCCAGGTCCTTCTGTGCCGGGCTGGTTTCCAACCAGGGCAGCTCCTCTGGGGCTGCAGGGTGAGCAGAGCCACCCTCTGTGTGTGGGGACTCGTGTGTCACCGCCTGTGGAATGCCAAGAGCCGGCAGCGTGTCCCCGGCACTGCCGGAGCTGCAGCAGTGACCCCCCAGGCTCTGTCCACTACGTGTGATGTACGCCGCAGAAGTCAAGTATCATTTTCAGAGCGGAAGCTGTCATAAGGATGTGTTAGTGAAACCTGGGGACTCGGGAGATTGATGTAAAGCCGTGCCGACAAACAGCGCTGCCTCAGCAGGGACACAGCAGAGCCAGCGGTGAGAAACCAGCCCGGTCTGACCAAGGCCGGGTCGCACATGACCCCACCCAGCCCTGTCCCACCAGGCGGGCAGGGAACAGGCCAGCCGCTGCTGCACCAAACACGGCGAGCTGGCCCTCAGCTCGTCCATATCCACAGGGAGCAGATGGTGTTGGGCTCCTTCCTTCCTAAAGGAGCACGTGTAGGAAACCACGCAGTGAGAGGAGTTGGTTTATTCTGAGTTCTTCAGTGTTACATTGGCCGAAGGACTTCTCAGCTTGTGTAACGTTTGTTTTCCACGTGTGCGGTTCGGCTGTAGTCAGGCTCGCACAAAATTACCCTCATCAGTCCCTAAGGTGGATGAGATTTAAATATATCAGCTTTGGGATGAGGAAGGCTGAATCAGCCCCGCTGGGATTCCAAACTGCAAATTCAGAGAGTTGCAAGCATTGAAGCCCGAGGACATGGTTTTGAACTGCACGCTCAGTCATAAATACAGGCCTCGATGCTCATTATTCCGTGCCATAATCAGCCTGGATTCTTTTCTCCCTGTATTCTGCCTCTGAGGGATATGGAGTTCATCGATGTCTTAGTGAGATGAATGAACATCCCACTTCTCACGCTGAAGGAGAGGCAGGAAGCGTGAAGGATTTCAGCCATGAATAACCTCAAAGAGTGACTCCTGAGAAATGCTGGAGACACAAGGACCAGGCAGGGTTCTTGCGACACAGGTGCCTTTGAAGGAGCTGGAACAAGAGCTGCAGGCACTGGCAGACTCTGGTTTCACCTTTCCACACGACTCACCATGTGCACTGAGAATTTCCCTGCAGTGAGGAGCTGTCCTGATGACATGCAGGGATTTACTCACTGCTGAGGTGGGATTACATCCCTAAGTGAGGCTGTAGCAGCAGTGGTAATTAGCTGCACAGGGATTGACTTGGACAACACAGAGACTAAAATAAGATGCAACCTGTGCATGTCCTCAGAGAAGATGCTGGAACGTATCCTGGAGAAATGGTGAAACCGTTTGTGTCAAAGCCATTTTGGGGCCAGTGGAGGCAAATCACGGCCTAATTAGTCCATCTAGTCTGAGCATGACTGGCTCCGGAGGGGTAAAGACAATTTCTTCCAGCTGCTCTCCCTGTATTTATTTTTATTTTCTTAGGTGGGGAAGCTCAGTAGAAAGATGATGCTGTGGTTACAGCACGTGACTGGTTCTGCTTTCATTTCCCAAGTGGTTTGAGGCAAATCACTTCATGCCTCTGTGTTTTTTGTCTTTTTCTCCAGTACAAAATGTCTTTTCTCCCAAGAGACACTTGAAGCTTGAAGTCATTGATTTTAGTGACTTCCGTACGGGATGTGCTGTGAAAGTATTTGAAAGCAATTGAAAGTATGACAAGTAGTGGAGCGAGTCCTCTGAAATCTTGGAGCTGCACATGTGTTCCTTTAATTATTGTGTACAACGGAGCAATAAAGGGAACACTTTTAATCTGCACTCTGTAATAAATATTGAACACTAAAAGCTAAATAATAAACCTCAAAAGGAGGGCGTGTAAGCTAAACTAGTAAGAACTGAGCAGGACATTAAAACTAGATCTTTCTTCTAATCTTTTAGTGCTAAATTACCCAATTTTAAAAAAAAATCGAAGTGTTCACATGACAAAAACATTTTCGTCATCAATTTAAAAGTACTTCTGTGTCCCTGGAGGCAGAGACACGCCATGTGCAAGAACTGGATTCACAGGGTTTGAATATACAGAGGTGTCATTCCCCACTGTGAATTAATATCCTGAATTAGAGTCGTATAATTAAGCTGGAGAGATTTGTTAAGGATTAATAAATGCTGTCTAACAGATGCTCCTCCCCAAAACATCACTCAGCCACAAGGACTTTTTGTGCATGGGACCGTCTTGTATTTGAATCATCTTTGATCTTTTTGCCCAAAAAAAGCCAAGCTGTGGCTGGCCCATCCCTGGAGGTGTCTAAGGCCGGGCTGGATCAGGTTTGGAGCCACCTGGGACGGTGGAATGCTCATGGCAGGGGGTGAAACTGGATGATCTTGAGATCCCTTCCCACCCAAACCATTCTGTGACTCTGCGACAGCCCCTGCCCAAGGAAGCTGCCCTACAGCCTTGGAAGCAGCAGGTTCTGCAGGTGTGGGCTCTCTACGGGGTTTTGGACACGCAGGCAGCCGCAGTTTTGGTGTTTGTTGCAACAACAAAAGCCACTGGGTCACACGGGGTCTGCTGGAACGAGGGGAGCCCCAGCGAGCGCAGCCACGCGTCCCACAGCCCGCGCAGAGCAGGGTGGAGGCAGTGCCTTGGTCACTGGTGGGGAAAACTATGCCCCAATAAGCCAGGAGTATTGTGAGGAGGAGGAATGAAAACAATGGTAGCACTGAATTGGAAGACTTTTCCAATGGGAGCTCTCTCCCTCGGAAACCCAGCAGCAGATATGGAGCGATGCAGTGAGTTGTGCTGGATGGTGCAAGGCAGAGCTGAGCTCCAAATTGCCTCCACACAGCACTGCCAGCTCAGTCCAGCCTGACTTTAGGGGCCCCAGCTCACTGATTTCACCAATGGCCTTTGTTGCTCCGTTATTTCTTCAGCCTCCTGGAAGAATCACAGTTAACTAATGGTTAATTTAACTTTGCTATCCTGATTAAATCCCTTACTGCTTAGGCTGGCAGTTTAGAACCTGGTGAGGAGTGAAGTCCTGACAGCTTTGTCATGGGAACCTCGCCTGAAAAATGGGAAGGGACTGGCATGGGTGCTCTCCAGAGCTGCCTGTTCATGCATTGCCCTACACATAGGCTTGTTGTGACCCCAAAAATATCCTAACTAGGATCTGGGTGCTGCTGGGGGAGATAAGACATGAGTGGGGCTTGCAGGAAAGAGCAGCTCCCCTCCAGATCTATTATTTCTCCTTTTCTTATGAATTGGGGTCAGAAGGTAAATGGAACATGCTGGAGCAGGAAGAGGTGACTAGTGGTGGATATTAAAAAAAGCTCTTTAATTACAGGATTTGGAGAGAGGATTCTTCATGGAGATAATTTTTTAATTGCTGCCGTTTCAGGAAAAGAATCCCAGTGCTCCCAAGCAGTTCCCAATAACAAAAGCCCTGGTCTCTGAGCACTGCTGACTCTGATCCCTTCAAGCTGGGGCAAAAGAAGATGCTGTGTTTGTTAGAGCTCCCCCGTTAAACTTCAGCTTCTCCTGAAGAGAAGGGTTTGTTTCCTTCCATCTGCTGCTTTTGCAAGGAAGGAGAATCAGCCTGTTCAGACACCAGGAAGTTCTTCAGCATGGGAACAGCTCGCTGTAAATGCAGGAACAATAACGGGCAGAAATTATCATACCTAAAAATACCCTGCAGGCGAGTCACACGCTCAGCCAGCCCCGGAGCAGCTCGGAGGGGCGCGGTGGATGCGGCGTGGGGATCCGCGGGCTGTGCTGGGGGTGGGCAGCGCGGGGGCACCGGCCTGCCTCCGCTGCAGTTTTTGCTTTCGCCAAAAAACATGTTTTGCTTTCGCAGGGAGCTGTCGGCTCCTCCTGCATCTTCGTGCACTGCAGCTGCCCCAGACACTCGCAGGGGAGAGGAAAGGCAGACGCTGTGCGGTCAGAGCCCCCCCAACACCCGGATTTCACCGAAGCCATCCCCACAAGGGCGCTGTGTGAGCACTTGGGGAGCTGCGAGGCCGACCTCCGAGGCAGCAGCTCTTCACACGTCCCAGGAGAGCAGGGCAGGTGAGGTGGGAGGCAGCGGATGAGGTGACACTGTCCCCAGGCCGCTCCCAGGGTAGACAAAGCCCACAGCCCTCCAGTCGCTCCGGTTGCTGCCCTCGAGCTCACCGCCGAGGGAAGTCCGTGGTGTCTCCTGCAGTCAGTTCCTGCGCGGGCTGTGCCTGCAGTATTTGCTTTTCCGAAATTTCCGAGGGCTGGCGGCGTTTCCACGGTGACGCCGAGCGATGCGAGCAGGGCTCTGCGCAGGGCGGCCGTGCCGGTGCTGTCTCCCCGCCGTGCCCTGCAGCAGTTTTGGCTCTGCACACCACAAAGTGCAGTTGTGGCACAATCGGGGTGATGTGGGAACTCCCAGGTGTGTGTGCGGGTCAGGTGTGCGCTCAGCAGGTGTCCTTCGTGCCGGCAGCATCCTGAAGAAAGGACTGAGGCAGCTCCAGGATGGGAAGGAAGGCTCCAGACCTCAGCCGGGTCCCCATCGCCTCCATCCCAGCCCCGGTTAGCCCGGCACCTCGGTGCTGTGCCTCTGAACCCTCCGGTGCCGTGATTCCTGCCAGCGTCCGTGGGACCCACGGGTCTGTCACACCGAAATGGCCTCGATGGCACAAGTGAGGAGCTGTGACCCACAGGGCCAGAGCCCAGGCTGCCCTGCCCTGCGGGAGAGCGGGGAATGCCGCTGCTGTCAGCTCCTCACGCAGCAATAACCACCGAGAGACCTGCCCGTGGGCTGACGCTGCTCACGGACACGCATGGCCACGGAATTGATTTAGTCTCCGTGGCCTGAAACTCTCCCCGTGCCTGCCCACAGCCCTCCGGCTACAGCCACTCCCATCACCATTCCCCGACCCGACCTCTCCAGGACGAGACAATACCGGGAGCACTGGTTCTAGCCAGGTCGTTTAAATCATTGAAATGAGAAGGAACTGCATGGGCTGGATCCCCGCAAAGCAATTTGCAGCTCATTTCTCCTTCCGATGAAACCGAAAATCGGTCTAGCTTGGAAGGAAGAGCTTTGTATCACAGCAATGAACCGAGCCTGTGCAAGGAGAGGTCGGGCACATGATCATGAGAGTTTGGAGGCAGCTGGAGCAACAGCAGAAAGGTGTTTTGGGGATACCACTGTGCCAGGAGCAGCAAGGACGGACAGAGATCATGGTCTCTCCGTCTCCCAGAACAACCCCAACATGCCCCAGAGTGAGTCCCTACAGAACAGTTCAAGCGTGACAGCAGCTCCTTTTGGTGGGAGAGGGCTGGGGAGCTTGGCTTTAGGCTGAAAAGCTGAAGGACGGAGTGGGGCGGATCGCTGCTGTGATGGTGACACTCCAGCGGTAGCACATCGCGATACCTATGGCCGCTTTAATGTATTTGAAGGAACCATTGCTTTCCCACAGCTTTGCCTGGACAACGGGTGCGCTTGCAACGTGGTGACTGACTGACCCGAGCGGCCGCTTGGCAGCCGCAACGCATCATTCCCGGCTGGATTCGGTCGTTCTGCTGAAGCCCAGCCACGGGCTGGATTCATCTGTGGTGCAGAATTCCAGTGCCAGGCTGGATTCACCCGTTGTGCAGAATTCCAACCCCGGGCTGGATTCACCCGTTGTGCAGAATTCCAACCCCGGGCTGGATTCACCCGTCGTGCAGAATTCCAGCCCCGGGCTCCGGCCCTCCCGGTCCCCGCCGGTCCCTCCCGCGGGGCCGGGCCCGGCGCTCTCCGCCCACCCGCGGGGCCGGCCCGGGCGGCGCTTGCCGTCCCGCGGAAGTGATCCCGGGCAGGGCCGAGCCGGGAGGAAGCGGAGGTTTCGGACAGGGGCGATCCGCAGAGCGGGCGGCGATCGCGGGCGGAGGCGGTCCGAGAGGCAGCGGCGATCCCCGGCCGAGGCGATCCCGGGCGGCGCCGCCATGAAGCTCATCATCCTGGAGAATTACTCTCAGGCCAGCGAGTGGGCGGCCAAGTACATCCGCAACCGCATCGTGCAGTTCGGGCCGGGCCCCGGGCGGTTCTTCACGCTGGGGCTGCCCACAGGTGGGTGCCGGGGGCCGGGCGCGGGGCCGGGGCGCTGAGCCGGGCTCAGGCGGCCGCTCCCCGCAGGCAGCACGCCCCTGGGCTGCTACAGCAAACTGGTGGAGTATTACCGCAACGGCGACCTCTCCTTCAAGTACGTGAAGACCTTCAACATGGACGAGTACGTGGGTGAGTGCCGCAGCCGCCTGTCCCGTCGCCTTTGTCCCTGCCCGGGAGCCGCTGGGCTCTCAGCCCGGCGGAGCCTGGCGGTGCCCGAAATCCACCTGTCCAGGTAAGATAGACAACATCTCACAGAGTTACAGCGTCAGTCAGGATGGAAAAGACCTCTGAGATCATCGGGTGCAGCCTGTGACCCCGCGCCGCCGTGGCTGTGAACGCCACCTCCGCTCTTTCCTTAGACACCCCCAGGGAATTAGCAAATGGGAAAAAAAAATTGCAATTTTTCCATAGGTTTGAAAACGTGTGGACAAAACTGGGTGCTGGGTGTTGCCCAGTATTGCCCACACTGTTGCAGACACTGCTGTGTGTTAGCTGCACTCAGGTGCTGACAGGTAAGGAACACTTATCACTGCAGGCTCAGCGTGCAGCATTAACTTCCACCTTTGCTCGGGGATTATAGAGGTCCCTTACAAAGACCAGTGTGTTCCCCGAGTGCCCTCTGGTATCTCCTGCTGAGACAGCAAGGGACTGTCATTTCTCAAGTCATGGTGAAACAGTTTCCTCAGAAGAAACAGATCCAAAGGTGAAAAACATACAAGCTAAATATTTGCTAATGCTAATTTTATCCTGGTTAAGAGGGGGTTTCTTTTGTGAATAATCCCAATCAAGCAGCATTAAGGAATAAGCAGTCCAGTGTGAGTTTACAGCATTGAAGGGAGGTAAATATGCAATAATTATATAATAATTATTATTTTTCAGGCTTCTGCACAGTTTTTTAAATAATTCTTACTAATATGAAATGAGAAAAGGGCTGAGAAGGTACTGACAGATGAGGCACAGCCCACACCTGGCTTTTGAACATCTGTTGTATGTTAATATGGGCATGTGTCTTACAGGAGGTGATTTTAATTCTGGGATTTAGGGAAATGAAGACAACCCTGAAAGCTGAGGGCGTGACAAAGGACAGAGAGAGCAGTGCTCTGTCACCAAAGCCACTGCAGGGGTATGGAAGTGCTTTGGTATGGCTGCTGCTGTTCCAGTTGGCTTCAGCCCTGCGTGTTCCGTTACCAGGTCTCCCCAGGGATCACCCAGAAAGTTACCATTCCTTCATGTGGAATAACTTCTTCAAGCACATTGACATCTCACCAGAAAACGTCCACATCTTGGATGGAAATGCCCCTGATCTCCAGGCAGAGTGTGATGCATTTGAGGAGAAAATCAAAGCAGCTGGAGGCATCGAGCTCTTTGTTGGAGGTGAGAACCCGAGAGCAGCGGCCTCTAAACCCTGTCCCAAAGCTGTGCCTGTCCTCCCCAGCTGTCACTTATTGTCAGGATTGTGCATTTGCAGTGAAATCCACCCCAGAGCCCACGGCCCTGGGCACTGCCGTGTCCTGGCAGCCTTGTCTCCCCACGCACCACTCCCAGCTTTAGGTCTTTCAGTGCAGTCAGTGAATCGTTCAGGAAATGTTAGCAGGAGAAATGGGAAGGGCTAGAACCGAACAAATATGAAATGTTTTATCAATTGTCAGTGGCAACAGGAAACTGCTGGGAGTAGCTTTTCCCACACAAGCTCCTCCCATCAGTTTGCCATGAGGTTCTGCCACCTCCTTTGCTTTGTTGTTGTCCCAGCACAATCAGGGAATTGTCTGGTGGCTTCTGAGGGGGCTCTTGCTTTCGTTCCTGCCAGGCACAAAGCTGAGCTGGAGCAGGGGAATTGCAGGGTTTCTGTGTTCCCAGGAGCACTGCCTGTCCTCCTCCTGGGAGAGCTGCTGGCTGTGCTCCCACAGCTGAGCCTCTGCTGTCCCTGTCCCAGGTATCGGCCCCGACGGTCACATCGCCTTCAACGAGCCGGGATCCAGTCTGGTGTCCAGGACACGAGTGAAGACCTTGGCCATGGACACCATCCTGGCCAATGCCAGGTTCTTTGATGGTGACCTCTCCAAAGTGCCCACCATGGCTCTGACAGTTGGTGTAGGCACTGTCATGGATGCCAGGGAGGTGAGGAAATGAGAAGTGGCTTCCTGCAGTCCCTCTGGAGCAGCCAAAGGTTATCCTGTTATGGAGCAGCCACGTGTCCTCTGGTGTAGCATACTCCTGCCACAGAATGCCTGATCCTCCTGTCCTCTGGCATGCTGCAACACCACGGAGAGGCTCTTGCTCCATCTCTGCTGGCACTTGTGTTTGTGTCACCCTGCTGCAGCTGTTACCCCCAGGGAGCCAGGAAGGTTTGGGAGGGTGTCTTTGCTTGGGAATCTCACCTGGAGAGTAACTGCAGAAATCAGGTTGAGTTGATGTCACACCAGCTGGTCATGAAAATTGTGTTGGGACCACTTTTACTGGAGTCTGTTTGATCTACACTTGTTAAATCTCAGTGTGCAGGTGCCCAGATGATCATTCCAGTGACCCACCAGGCTGTGATTTCACTGAGAGCTGAAGCAGTCAGAGAAGTGACTGTGGGGAGGGTGACAGGGGTGTCCCCATCCTCAGCTTGGCAGGGCGTGCCTGGGCTCTCCCTGAGCAGCCCTGTCTGTGTCTGGGGTGCAGGTGATGATCCTGATCACGGGAGCCCACAAAGCCTTTGCTCTGTACAAAGCCATCGAGGACGGGGTCAACCACATGTGGACGGTGTCGGCCTTCCAGCAGCACCCCAACACCGTGTTCGTCTGCGACGAGGACGCCACGCTGGAGCTCAAAGTCAAAACTGTGAAATACTTCAAAGGTGAATGGCTGACCGGGCCAGGCAGCTCTTCTGTTACAGTTTTAGGAGCCACTGTTGCTGTAAAATTAACTCCCAAACGAGTATATTCCTTAAATATAGCACAGTAGTACAAGTGTGAAGGTAAATGCCTAATGCTTGGTGTGGGAGCAAAGGCACAGGCACAACAGGAATGTCTAATTCTATTAGCATCCAGTGAAGGAGAACTTTCCTTTATTATGTCTACTTAAATTGTCTTTTGACTCTCTCCATCAGGTTTAATGCTGGTTCACAACAAGCTCGTGGAGCCCTTGTACAGCATGAAGGAGATGGGAGCGGAGAGGAGCCAGTCCAAGAAGCCATACAGTGATTAATGTGCTGGGGCAGTGCTGAACCAGCTGCTGAAAACAGCTGGGACAAAAGGGAATTGCTGCAGAAACTGATCTCATATTTGTTCTTCAATTAGCAGAATGATCATATGGTTCCTTCTCTCCATTAAAGAGACAGATGCCCAACACCTGCCTTAATTAACCAAAGGAGGATGGGATCCAGTGTTCCACAAACTTCTGCCACCAACTCATTCTCTGAAGGAAACGAAGAGTGAGTGGTTTGATCTGTGAACTGACTGTAATCACGGACTGAAGGCTGCAGAACTGAAGTGTGAGGATAAATGAAAGTACAACGTTGCAGAAGCAAGGGGGTGATCACTTTGGGGTGTATTCCTTGCAGTTAGGACAAGTACCTGGTGTTATTCCTCCTCCTCCTCCATGAAACACTCCTACATTAGAATCCTGGAAAAGAGGATTGTCCAGCTGGAGAAGGGAAAGCTCAGAGCAGCACCCAGAGCCACGAGAGGGCAGCAGGAAGATGGAGCCAGGGGAGGATGAGAAGGGACAGTGGCGCCTGAGCGGAGACACGACGCTCATGCTGCAGAGGATAAAACCCCGCTGTGGGAACAGCCAAGCAGTGGGACAGGATCCTCACAGCTGTGCAGGCTCTCTCTGTAGGAGGCTGCCAAGACCTGACTGGACAAAGCCCTGGCTGAGCCCTGCTTTGAGCCACGTGTTGGACTTGTCACTGTTGTCACACACAAAGCCCTTGTTCACGTTCAGGCCCAGGTATGATTTGCTATACCTGGTGCCCTCTCTTCTCCAGAATTTTCTGTTTCTCTGAGGAAATGCCAAACCAGCCCCAAAGGAAACACCCTGTTCCTACTGGCTTCGGCCTCTGTTTAATAACAGACACCCCACACAGGTGGACAACAGCCAAGACCCCACCAATTCTGAAATGTGATACCTGGGATTGCTATCCAATGCTCTCACACAAGGGGCAAGAAAACTGGGCAACATTTATTTTCTTAATACAGAAATTTTATAAGTTGTTGATCTGTAATGTAACTTTCTTCACTAAATGTCTTTAATTTTTTTACAATGGTGACATCTGAGTGTATCTGGTGCCGGGTCTCAGTGTGCTCATGGTACCAAAGCTGTCCTGGAGGCAGTTTGGTGGGAAGAGCTCCTGCTGCTCCCTTCTTCCTTGCCCTTGGCAGGTTTTTCTCTGAGGGAGAAGCAGGGCCCTGGGGTGGGAGGGCACTTTGCAGGCATGGGAATCCCGTGAGCAGAACACATCCCACGCCAGCACCAGGTGGGAGCTCCGGGCTGTCCCATTCCCAGGAGCACCTGGGCACCCCTGTGCTGCCAAATCCATGCCAGAAGGAAGACAAGCAGGGACACTGTGTTAACCATCTTAAAGTGAATTTAGTGCATGTGAAAGGTGCAGGAAATACAACTCAAACCACACACAACATACACTTTTCCTACACGCTGACCTGGAGCTTCAACTGAGGTGAGATTTGCTCTTCCTTTCATCTTTTTAATCTCTGTGCCAGTTCCAACAGTGCAGACTCCTCCTCTGCACAGGGAACTGAAGCCACTCGTTTTGGCCACACATCCCAGGATACACTTGTTAACTCTCAGTCAGAACTGAGTGAGCTGTGACTACCCTGACTTCCTGAGGAGTCTCAGCTCCAGAGCTTTCCATCCAAGCCCCACTGCTCTTGCACACAGCACATGCAGCTTTAGTTCCCAAATAAACTTTTAGACTGTTCTGCAAGTGGAAAAACTTGCGAAAAATCAGTGTTTGCCTCCAGTAATCACCTTCACACTCTCAAGACCACTTGCTGAGAGATTTTAGGGGAAACAATTTGGTTTCTGAAATAATTTGAAGTGCAAAACCAGTGGAAGTAAAGGATCTAGTCCAGAAGCAAAAGTATCAACAATCAAATTTCTTATATGAAGAGTTAGTTAATAAAAAATAAATTACTTCATCAACTGAGAACACAAGGTAATTGTCAGTATCGTGAAGAATTCAGGTTCATCTCTTCCTGATACTTTTCACCCTCTCACTGGTCACATCCTCAGCTCACTGCCTTGGCACTCATCCCTGCCAAAACAAGGACAGGCAACGTGAGGGAATCCAACAGCAACACTGGGGAGTCACCAACCTCACAGAAATCCCTGGAAACACCTGTTGGTCATTTTCTGCCCAAGCTCTCAGGGATGCAAAGGCTCAGGCACAGCAGCCAGCAAGAAGGGTTGGGGATAATCAGCTTTAATGTCATTAGAAAGTACCGGTGACAGAGCCAGGAGCTGCTTTTCAGAGAAGCACATCAGGAAATTTGTAATAGCAACAAACTTTGTTGCTGAATACAGAAGAAACGTTCTGCATTGTATCAGAAAACTCCCCCAGTCCAAGCAGCTCCAGAAAGAGCACTACAGCTCCACCAAACCACCCCAAACCCCACAAAACTCATGATCCAAGAGTCTCCAAGGGTCAGTCTCCCTAAAGGAAACCCCCCAAAACACTTCCAGGATTTGAGGCTTCAGTTTTGTCTGCTGGCTTTTAAAAAAGGGGAATTTCTTGGTATATATTTTTCCAATGGTTTTCCAATTTCTGACTTCTTTAATAATGGACAAGTTTGTTTGGGCATTCCATGATGATGCTGATCCCAGGATGGGGAAAAGTCTCCTTTGGTTTTGGCAACAGGCTCTGAGGTGTGTCCTGCAGTGCAGGGCAGTTACCACTCTTCTGTCACGCAATGGAAGTGGAAAGCAAACAAAGGACACACAAAAAGCATCTGTCCCTGGTTTGTTCACCTTTTGGCACTGGAGGAAGCTACTGATCATCATCTTCCCCTTCCCAGAACTCCCCATCGTCGGTGTGCATGGCTTGAAACAATCTGCAAGACAAAAAAATCAGTGCTACCAGGGCGAAAAACAAGTCAAATGTGTTTAAAAACTATCACCCTAAATGCAACAACAGTACAGCAAGTTCCCCTGGTTTTTTCAGTATCACCAACCACCACCTGTGCCCTGCGGAAGGGGCAAGAGAGATTGAGAGGCTGCCATTGTCACCCTCCTGTCACCTGTCCCACAGCAGCACCCCTGTGCCTTGGCTCTTCCCCAAGGGAATGTGAGACAAATCTGCAGCTCTTCCCCAAATCCTCCAGCTGCTCCTGAGCATTGGCAGGGAAACCTGCAGGCTGTGGCAGCACAGAAAGGCCATGACCTGACCAAAACAATCAGGAATAGGCTCAGAACACTCCTCCAGAGTTTTAAACCCAAAGTTCTTAAAAAGCAAAACCACACCCTGAATCACTCCTGATTTTTACCGTTAGTGCAAATATTTGAGAGGGGAAACTGTGCCTTAAACTGCAGCTACAAATTTCAGGCAAGAATCTGGGAGAGACTGTAAGGAGAAGTAGAAAACAGAGTTTCAGCAGTGGGGGAGGCCCCTGAGGCACAGACCTGTTGAAGCAGGGGGAGGCGGGGTCGTTGAAGTGCCGGTAGGGGTTGGCCCGGGACAGGGAGCCCATGCAGAGCCAGCAGAAATACTGCATGCACCCTGTGCAGGTCATCTTGTTACAGCCATCCAGTTTCTGGGGGAGAAGACACCAAGAAATGGTGAGAAGAGAACCCTGCTGTGGCAGGCTTCAGTCCTTCTCTGCCAACAGCCCTCGGAGCCACAGCAGCCAGGGAACACGTCCCCCCCTGGCTCCACCACACACTGGAATTTGGTTATAACCCTGAAAGTACTGGAAATCAGTATTTTTTCCTGAAGCTGGATGGATCTCCTGGCTCTAGTGTGAACCAGAGGTAGCCTGAAACACCTGGAAAACAAAAGGATTCATACAGACCCAGAGTCAGCCCGGATCTGCTTAGTGTGGGAGCCTGACCAGCAGTCACTGTTTGTACTCCAGTCCTTGAGATCCACAAATATCACCTCACCCCCTTTTCCGTGTCACACAGAAATGGAAAGTTCTCTTGGTATTTCCCAGAGATTTCCTCCCCCTCGAGCCCCCAACACACCCAGACCTGCCTCCCTGCGGGTTATTTTCTGCTCCCTGATTCCCCAGCCTTTGCCTCCTCACTCACCTCGATGGGGGTCCCACAGCAAGGACAAGCCTTGGAGTTCTTCTCCAGCCATTCCTTACTCTCCATCTCCTCCAGGGCTTTCTGAATCACTCTCTTGCCATAGCGTTGTTCCAAAAATCTTTTATTTGTCTCATCTGCTTCTAAATACTCATTCCTCAAATCCATTAATTTCTCTGGGGGGGCAAAATCAAACCAAACCAGACAGCTTTTGTAGGATATTAGATAGAGAAGTCCAGCTGAATGCAGCATAAAGATTCTCAAAGAACAATAACATCATGAACTAAAAAGCAAGGAAACTATTAAAATACCTAAGATGATAATATTAAAACCACTCTGGCCCAAAATTCAGCAGTTTTACACTGTTTTATTATAAAAGAGATCTGTTGATGTAAAATAAACTAAAAATGGAAATATTTTTTCTGACGATACATTTAATAAAACCCTGTCACAGGATTTTGAGGCCAGACAGAGAGAGAAGCCCCCACCTGATTCCAGCATTGACAATACAAAGTAGCGAAAATATAAAGTAATAAAGCACTTAAAAATGTAAATCCCTGCTACAGCCTCTCAGCATCTGCCAATCAGCACTTTAGGGGGCTCCTGAGGAGTCTCACCAAAGGAATATTTAATTGCCAGCAACAGCCCTCCTCCTCGAAATGAACGTGCCTTTGAAAAGCTCAGGGTGAGGAGCTCCCTCGCTCAACTCTGGACTTTTCCCCCCCAGGTTCAGCAGTGTCTGGGTGTGTCTGTGCAGCCCAGGGGGAGGTGACTCACCTGCAGTGACCTTGCAGGGGGACACGCCGTGGTAAGTCATGCTGCAGAGGGTGCAGAAGGCGTAGTTGCAGCAGGAGCAGATGCCCATGGTGCAGCCGGGCTCCTGCATCACGGGGGTCTGGCAGCCAGGCCGGGGGCAATAGACCACGTCAGCCATCAGGTCCAGGCTGGACTGCAGCAGCAGGCGGTCATAGCGGGCAAAGAGCTCCTCCCCGACCAGCTCCTTCACCTGAAACACAGCCACAGGGGGGATCCTTCACCTGAAACACAGCCACGGAGGGGATCCTACACCTGAAACACAGCCACGGGCAGGAATCCTTCACCTGAAACACAGCCACAGGCAGGAATCCTTCACCTGCACACACAGCCAGAGGGAGGGATCCTTCACCTGCACACACAGCCACGTGCAGGGAGGGAATTCTTCACTCCCATGCACTGAGGCCCTGGCACAGGGTGCCCAGAGCAGCTGTGGCTGCCCCTGGATCCCTGGCAGTGCCCAAGGCCAGGTTGGACAGGGCTTGGAGCAGCCTGGGACAGTGGAAGGTGTCCCTGCCCATGGCAGGAGGTGGAATGAGATGAGTTTTAAGGTCCCTTCCAACCCAAACCAGTCTGGGATTCTCTGATTCCTTGCATCTGTAATTCTGAGCCTGCTGCAGCAACTAACAGCAAGTCAGTGGAAAGGTACCAACAGCTGGGATGAATCCACTTCAGATTCTCCAACAGGTCACAAGGATCTGCTCCCAGCAAACAAGGGACAGAACAAGAGGAAAGGGCCTCAAGCTGTGCCAGGGGAGGGTCAGGTTGAATATCTGGAGGAATTTCCTCATGGAAAGGGTGGTCAGGCCTTGGCAGGGGCTGCCCAGGGAGGTCTGGAGAGCCCGTCCCTGGAGGTGTCCAAGGATGTGGCACTTTGCGACATGGTGGGATTGGGTCAAAGGCTGAACTTGGTGATCCTGGAGGTCTTTGCCAACCTAAGTGACTCTGATTGTCAGCGTCCACCACGCAGAGCCACAGCCTGGCCCTGAACTCAGGTTGCAGAGCTGCACAGCTCCCGTGCACGGGAATTACCTGGCCTGGAGTGGCGACAGAAGAACACTTGGGCTCGGGGCAGTTGAGGCAGTGCACCTGTCCATCCCTGATCTGGATTTCAAAGTAGTCCTTCAGGCAGGCTTTGCAGTACACGTGGCTGCACTCGGCGAAGTGCATGCACTCACTGCCCAGCTTCTCACAGAAGCAGATACTGCACGAGTACATCTTACTGTTAAAGCACTTCCTCCTCTGGGCCTGGTCGAAGTCCAAGATGTCCCTGATCAGGCTGGACAAGGACTCCACGTCCTGCACAGCCCTGGCATCCACGATTTCCTCCTCAGCTGTGGCAGAGCCTGTGGCACCCCCACAGTCCTTGCCAGCCTCCAGGGACCCCGCTGGTGTCCGGCTCTGCCCCTTCCCCTGAGGGCACATTTTCAGCTCGTACGGAGATGAAATATTCAGGTAATTCAGTGTTTCCTCCTTCAGAAACTGCATCCAGGCAAACAGGACCACACAGCCCCGGTTCTCTTCCCACACGTTGTCCAAGTGTTTGCACAGAGCGCTGAGCTGGGAAAGAACAGAGAATTCCTGATTTCAGGAAGTTTGAGGAGCTCCTTACTGGGCTCCTCCCCTCATACAGTCCTTAGTGCAAACTTTGATTTCAGATTCAGCAGTTTTTATCCATAAAATATAGTTCTCACAGATGCAAGTTTTCCTTCCTCAGAACAGTAATGACATGAAAACCAGGAGGAGACAAAAGAAGAACCGACTGAGGAGCAACATCATTGCTTTTTTACCTTGTTTAACCGTTAACTATACACTTACTCAGCAGTCAAAATGTAAAAAAATCCTCTGCAAACCTGGGCCTGGGAGAGCCATTTCCCACTGAGGGTGAACACGGGCGGGGAGGTCGATGGGTAGTCAGGTGGGAACTCGAAATTCAGCACGAGGGGAGGCAGGAAGCACACGGAATACTCGAAGCCACTGCTCTGGAGGCTCTCTGTGGAACTGCCTGAGCCAGGGCCCACCCGGGCAGTGGGAGAAAGAACAGAAAAATGAAAACTAACCAACTGTTGCTGTGCTTGACAGCACCCGGAGTCTGTTAGCTTGATATATTTCAGGGGTTAAAACTATTTGTTCCACCCTAAATAACAAAACTCTCAGTTTGCAGTAAAATGTCACAGGGTTGGAGGTCTGTGATTAAAGCAGCTAAACAGCAGCACGGTGAAATGTCAGATCCTGCACAAACCAGAAGCCTGGAAACACGTATCCTTGGGGGAATAAAACCCCAATCAACGAACTTAATTATTCTGAAGAAGTGCTATTACTCATCTGTGATTTTAAAGTTTACTGAAGACGTTCTGTGTGTGCGGCTTTAACTGCTCAAACACAATCCCCAACAAGCACAGCAGAGGGTGAGCCACGGCTTTGTCCAGCCACTGCTCCCTCAGGCCACTCCCCAACAACCACCTGAGCTTGGTAAAGCCTCCCTCAGGATAACACAAAAAACATCTCAACTCACCCCTCACAAAAATTTTGAAGTCTTGGGGCAAGTCCAGACAAATTCTTGTTTCTCCTCCTTGGGCAGACTCTGCTCTCTTAAACTCATCCTCATCGTAGATGCTGGCCAGAGCCAGCAGCTCGTCCTCCTGAGCCTCCTTGTCCTCTGAAGACATTTAACTTTTCTGTAGAGTTACCTCCACTCTGCAACATCAACCAAGGTAATGCATCCAATTCAAATTATTCATTTGAGGTGTCTACTTCGTAGCATAGAAAGCTTTAGAAAAACCCAGGGAACCAATCTAAAACAATGTGGAATATAATTAAAGTATTTTACAGGTTGAAAAAAATATTGGTAGCTTTATAAAATTAAAAAAAAAAAACCAACAAAACCACACCAGAACAACAGAATATTGAAAAGTCAGAAAGCAAATGGTGTGTTAGTAAGTAAAGACAGCTGTAGGAGAGGAAATAATGAAATATGGAGATGGCACAGGTGACACAGGGACATTTCACTGATGGCTGGAAGAAAACAGATCCCCCCAAAAAATACACGAGCAATTAATTAGAAACAGTAGCTCTCATCCACTGCTCTAACGCAAAGTGGGAAACAGCCCCATTTCCGATTGAAAATATCAGACAGAGGTTCAAATCCTGCACAGGCATCTTGCAGATGCACCCGTGGAGATCTCAGCGGCACATTTGGGGAAATACAGCCCGTTCGCCGAGTTACCTTTGGCGTCAGAGCAGCGCGGGGGCAGAGCCGAGGAGCCGCTGCCCGAGCATCCCCCAGGGCCGGACCCTTCTCCTCCCTCAGGGCACGGCGCCGCTCAGGGGGAACACCCGCGGCGCTGCCACCGGCCCGGGGCTGCTGCGGGCAAACAACGACGACGACGACACCTCAGGCTCGCGGTTCAAGCCCCCTCGGTGCTCCCGGGCCCCACAGCTCGCTCAGGGCTCGCAGGAGCGGTCACCGAGCAGCGGTCACCGAGCTGCGGGGCCGGGCTGGGCCGGGGCTCCGGGCGGTGGGGCCGGAACGATCCCCGGGTTCCAGGCCCAGCTCCGCCGCAGCGACGGCGGCTCCGGCCGCGGCCACCGCTGTGCCCCGGCCCGGCGGCCCCGGCGAGAGAGCCCGGCCCGACCCGCCTCAGCCGCGCCTCAGCCGCGCCTCAGCCGCGCCGAGCGGCCCGGGGACGGCGAGGGGAGCCGGCCCTGCCGCCGAGGGCAGCGACGGGAAGGGAAGGCACAGGAAGGGACGGGAAGCGCCGGCGGGCAGAGGCGGCGCCGGCCCGGCCCCGCAGCTCCCCCGGCGGCCGGGAGGGCCCGGCCGGCCCAGCCCGGGGTGCTCAGCGCCGGCTCCGGGCCCCGCCTGCCGCCCCGGCCCGGCCCGGCCCCGGCGGGCACCGAGCGGCGCCTCCAGCAGCGGTGCGCGGGCACCGAACGGGCTCCGCAGGGAAGGCTGGCGGTGCCTGTGCAGGGGCAGGAGCCGGACCCAGCGATCCCTGTGAGCCCCTTCTAACGCAGGCCGTCCGTTCCATGGCCGTGATTCATTGCAGGGAGCCGTAACTCACCCAGCACACGCACCACAGCCCCGGAGCAGCCCGGCGGAGCTCCCGGCACAGCCCGAGGACCAGGGGCACAGCCCGAGGACCAGGGGCACAGCCCTCCCCTCCACCCCGCCCTCCCTCCGCGTTGCAATCAACAGCTGCAGCAGGTCATCCAGTAGAATCCAGTGCATTTATTTCTTGCAATAACTGAATGGGTGTTTTGCAGCTTTGGATTTTAACACATACAAATTCAATTTTTTTTGCAAGTTTAATGACAATCAGTACTAGAAGCAAATCATTGTATAAAGCTCATAGAAAAAAAACCAAAACAAACCAACATATCCGTCAGTTCTTGGTTTTCCTGGAAAAAAAAGAAACCAAAACAAAAAAACCCAAGCATTCCAAATGAAGGCCTCGTAGAAGCAAGCATACCCCTGCCAGAAAAAGTTAGGAACAAGTCAGAATCAACTATCAGCATAGGCAGCTGAAATACAAGTATTCACTCTTTCTACAAGCAGCTAATTCAACTAGAGACAAGTTTACAGGGCCTAATTAGCTGGGGAGCTTGTGAGAAACCCACTCCCCTGTCCAGGAGCACATTCTGAGTCTGATCTGCAGTCTGGGCTAAGGAATAAAGGTGCTGACGAACCACCCCCTGCTCCGCAAACCTCCTGTAACCATCAACTGTTCCAGTGCAAATCAGAGTGAGTCCAGAGCAGGCATTAACACTAAACCAAGAGCAATGGAAGACTCTGCCTCGGCTCTCCCCTGCCCTCCCTGTAGTGCCAGTGCTGCAATCCACAGGGAAAGGGAAGAGCAGGGTGCACATCAGACTTCAGAGGGTGCTGTCTCCCTCCTGGGAGAATTGACTCAGCCTGGACATTAAAAATGGAGAAGCAGCTTATGGCTGTTCCTAGAGGTCTAGACTACCAAAACTTCTAAATACAATCAATAAAGGCAAACACTGCTGAGCGGAGCGAGCCCTTCGCCACCTCCGTGTTCTGACCTGCTGCCCTGCCCAAACCTCTCCAAGAGTTACCAAGAGTGCTGTGGGATTCACTTGCTTCAGTTTGTATTCAGAACGTACAAAGTTGACAACTTAAAGCTTTATTGTAATTTGCAATAATAATATAAACAAGTGCTGAAATTCAGTCAATGTCCATTTCTGGCAGCTTCTTTTCGGTGGCTGTGGGGACAGAGCCCTGCTCGGGGGGCTGGCTCCCGTCCCCCTGCCCATCCAATGGTCCGTTGGCTTCCGTCGCCTTCTGCTCCTCCTTCGGCAGCTCCACTTTGGGTTTGGGTTTGTTCACTATGGGGTTACAGATATTTGCCAATTCCTGGAAAACACAGAAATGACACATCCTTAGAAATGGTTTTATCTGCCACAGATGAAGTTTAACTTTGGAAACCACCACTCCCGTTGAGGGTTGATACTCCGTGGTACTTTTGAGATTTCTCACTTCAGAGTTTTCTGATAGAGCCACAAACACAAAACTTCACAGAAATTAAGTGAGTTACGTAGAAAAGCTTACTTTTGCTTTAGCCTGTATGTCTTTTGCTTTTATAACTGGGTCCAAAGTAAGACTCCTCTTGTTCTGAAGGTTGAGGTTGTTGTTCATCCACTCCATGGCTTCATTGGTGCTTTTCTCCACCTTTGCCACGTCTGCTTCATCGAGATGCTCGTACAGTTCATCCTGCAACACCCGAACAGCAGCAGCTGTGTCAGTTTGAGCAAACTGCATCCTGATTTCCTCAAAATTTAGCTTCAAAACACTAAAGCCCATTCAGCCAAGAGCTGCAGTGGTTAACAAGTCAACTGAACTGATCGCCCACAGCTCAGCAACCAGAGACTGAAGTTCTGCTACTGGCATTTTGCCTCCATGAGGAAATCAACACCTGATTAAAAAGAGACTGAGATGTTGCAAGGCCCAAAATCCACTTCTGAAAACCTATAAAACATCAGGAACTCATAAGCTCACTGGCAGGTTGCACCAGATTTTTGTCTGAAGCAGGTTACCTAAAATTCAGAAAAATATCTGTACCACTTCCTTGCATTTTCCAGAAATTAAGTATGGAAATACCTTTGCTTTGAATGCATGAACAGCTTTCATGTACTGCTGGATTTGCTTCCCCAAGTCCTCAAAAGCTTTTGGTCTTTCCTCTGATTCTTGGAATCTTGCCTGAATAGGCTGACCCAGAGCCTGAAACAAAGGACAAAAGGTATCAAAACTCAAGGGGCATCACTGAGGGGTCCTCAAGGTTTGACAGGATACATCAACTTTCCTGAACTCCTTGGAACTCCTGACTCTTTCCTCAACTTAGAGGAGAGACTGAGCCTCCCTCAGCCCTGTTGGAGATCTGCTCCTCACACACTTACAATCCAAAGCAGACTGTCAGTTACCTCAGACAGCTCCTCACTGGAACAACGTTCTCCAGCTTCAGTAAATTCCCACAGGAATGAAAGAACCACTCACCTTCAGTTCTGCCAGTTTATCAATGTATATTTGTTTGGGCTGGTCTTCACCATCTTCATAAAGCCAAATTTCTGTATCTTCCAGCTTCAGTGTGAAGCTATTCCGATCCTGCAGCAATGCACACAGAACAGGCAGGTGACATCACTTACTAGGTGACGAATGGCACTAAATGGTACCTGGAACCTTTCTGGAAGGCTTGCATTTTTAGAATATAAAGAACTCTTTATCCTATTTTAGTGAAAAATAAGAAGTAAAACATTCTTCTGTATAGCTTTTTGGTGGATTCCAGGCTCAAGGAAGAACCATGTGGGACAGCCACAGTTCAGATCAAATACTGCCACATAAAAGGCTTTTTTGTCCCCTCCATGTTTTCATTGTCACTACATGAGCAAGCCTGAGAACAGAGGGGAACTTTTCTTTAGCAAAGGTGCCATAAATGTCACCTGGTATGTCCCAGTTTGGGCTCTGCAGACACCTGGCTGGCAAAGCTCCATTGATTGCAATGGAGATGCAGTCAGGAGTACAGAGATTCATCCCTAAAAGCAGAGTTAAATTCATTAAACACCAAGCTCCTTCAGTACAATAAGGAAAGCTGATTAATAACACCAAGAGATTTTTTAGGCAACCAGTTCAGACACAGGTGCCCACATTTAGCAGATTATCATCAGAGCCAGAAAGGTTACAGTTATTTCTTCAAATTCCAAGTCTGAATTTGTAATTTATGTAAACAAAGTATGTGATAGAGGTCAAGAGTTACTAAATCCAACTGCTGATTGTACCCCAATGTGTCAGGACAATCAAGCGGCAGTACTCACATCCTCACTGATGAATTTCTCGTAAACACCGCAAAGTTTGTCTCTCATTTCATACACGTACTCCTCCACTGCATTCTTGGCATCATTCCTCTCCTTCTCCAGCTTATCCTGCATTATCATCTTACCCTGTGAACAAGGGGTCAAATTAATTGGCTATAAAGCTCATTATTTAACAATTATTTCCAGGACACCTCGTTAGCAAAGGCTCAAACCAGATGAAGATTTTGCAAAGCTCTGATTTACAGAACTGCTCTAACACAGCACACGACTGAAAACTCATTTCAGTTTTGGTGTGATGTCCAATACAGCACAGGATGACCCTCCTCCAGCTGAGCAACCTCCACCCTGAGGGTCACCTGCCCCTTGTACCTGCAGGTGATTCAGGAGGTTTTCCTGCAGGTGTTTCCTGCAGAACAGTCCTTTTAGAGTGACAGCTCCCCTGACCAGGAGCAATGGATGTATTCTGCCTCCACGGGGCACTGTTGTCCATTTCAGACTTCTAACTGCTTCTTTTATTCCTTTTCATCCTTTCCTTGACCATCCTTAACCATGTTTAATGAACAACAACATTTCTGGAGACCAACAGGTGACATTTTTGGCTTGGGCAAGAAGAGTTTACCTCGTTCTCAATGAACAAGTTGAGCATGTCCTTCCCTATCTGCCACACCAGCTGGTTCTCGATGGGAAGATCCACTGTGGTCGTCTTCACTTTGGCCTTCTTGGCCTGGGGTGGCTGATCCACTTTCTTGTCCTTTGAGTCAGCCTGACAAGTCTGCATTAAAAAGACAGAAATACATTCACAGTAAAAACAGCATTGTTCAAGGGGAGCAATCAAGGTTTACATCAGAAAAACTGAGTTAGTTCTCAACAAGAGAGCCAATCATTCTCTGCCATTCTGACACCTCAGCTGCTGCTGAAGCCTGAGATAATTAATGCAGCCACTGACCTTTTCTGGGCACTCTGACTGCATTCACAGGGGATGGTGCTCATGGCAGAACACTGTTCTAGTATTCAAGTTACTGAACACTGGATGATTATTTCTTCCCTGAACAGGAGAGTTCCCTCATTTTATCAGTACTGGGTCACCTGACAGGTCTGCAGTTATCAGTGCATTTGTGTCCTTTCTAAAGCTCTAATCACAATAGACCACCAGTGCACTGAAATAAAAGTTCAGCTTCCAGAACCATGACAAAGGCAACAGATGTGCTCACACTCCTCATATTCTCAGGAATCTCATGAAAATAAGGTCTCGAATGCTCCTGTTACCTCCATTTCTTCAGACTCTGCCTTATTTTCAGGCTGGGTTTGCTGTTGCTCTTCAGCCTTTTGTTGCTCCTCGTCTACTTGCATCTTCTGAAATTCAGAGAGATCCAATTTCACACATTATACACTGCTTCAGTTCCCAGGCTGATCCCTTAACACCTCTAATGCTCTTTAGGCAAAACAAACAGAATGAAGACTGAAGGAATAAATTATGAGCTCCCACTCTTTGCTCCAGCAAGCCACGGCTCCATCATTAAGAATTTGATCTATACCTCAAGTCGTGGTTTCAAGAGATCTATCACTGGTGTAACATACTCCAACATTTCAGTTGTGGGCATGTCTAGTAAACCCTCACACAAGGCTGAGCCCTTGGCCAGCTGTGCCTCACGGGGATTGTGAGCAGTGGGAGCAGTGAGGCTTTACCTCCTCCTCCTTCGCGTGCTGATCCGTCTCCATGGGCTCCTCGCTCTCATCAGATTTGTGAACCTCCACCAGAGATGCACTGGAAACACTGAAGATGCCATGGATATTTACTCTGACCTTGACTTTCACTTTGGAACTGGATCCATCTGTTTGAGGAGTGACCTTCTGAACCAAGAAATGAGCTGAACAGAGAGGAAAAAACCAAAACCTTTTGATTAACCTAAGGGCTGAATGCAAAGCAAACCCCAATGCTGCTGACACAGCTCACTGCAATGTGCTCGGGGAAATGTTAAAACCTACTCAAGTTGGACAATCCAGTTTTTTACTCAGCAATGCTGGGGCACAGCTGTTGGGAATTCCTTACGTAAAACCTGGTGTTACTTTTATCAGAACAACTCTCAATGTGCCCCTTCCAGGTTTGCTCCAGTATTAGGATGCTCTTTTTACCCATAAACTTCATGTTACTCTACCTATTTTACTGCAAATCCATTTGAAATGTTGTCCTGAGAGCATTTGCAGTAGGCTGCATGTTCAGACTATGTAATTAGACAGAAAAGGCTTGAAACATAGAAAAGACTCTTAGTTAAAGGTACAGAATGGTGCTAACCTATAGCAGGGTCTGGGTAAGGCAGCTCCTTGGGGGAACTGTAGTAGGCCTCCAGAGTGAAGGGCTCCTTCCTGTAGAAAGTGAGGACCTTGGAAAAGGGAGCAGGGTGGTTCTTGGGGAAGACCTCACAGTCACTGCAAGAGAAAACACAGCCTGTGTTCACTATGACAACGCAGCTGGTAAGGTAACAAAACATTTCTAGATGCTCTTTGGGGAAAAGCTTCCTTAAGAAGTGACAAGCCTGTCCTGATCCTTCAGGTTAAGTAACACCAACAGCCATGCAGGAAGAGCCGAACTGCCACTCGACCTTGGTTTTGTTTTCTACCATCATTAACTTCACAAGTATCAAAACTGGACTGTTAAGTGGGCATTTAACCCTGGAAATACCCTGTTCTAAGGGCATTTACTGATGTTTGCTATTTACTCTAGTCATCACCAGTAATTTTAAGCTGTAACATGCAATAACATTGTACTGGTCTTACCACAGGCCTTCCTCTGCTGGCGAATTCCATCGCAAAGAGATGGGATATGGTATCAAATCTGTGATAGAAAACTCTCTCACTTTGAAAGCCGGGGACAAAATTGCACACTGCAAGAGCACAAAAGCCACATTACAGACATTCAGACTTTTGGTGAACAAGCATTTCATTCAGCAAGTAGCTACGGATGCTGCTTAATATTCTCACAGCTAAAACAAACAGCACTTTTTACCTGCAGTGCACAGCCTCGTGCCACAGCCTCATCTGCATTCAGGGTCGTACTGACTTCTTTGCCAAAAAATTTACTGATCTTCTCTTTTACAGCAGGGATTCTTGTGGTACCACCAACTATCTCTACTGCATAAATATCCTCCTTCTTCAACCCTGGAAAGGAGTCAGGCTACAGATGAAATGTTTCTCTTTCACATGAACCCACTGACATCACAAAGCAAAGTTTTAATAGACCAACTTTAGGCTAAGTTTCTAAGCAGTAAAAATTTCAGCTCTCAGCTTGAGAGAGAAAGTTTTTCATCTTGTAACTCCTAAGCAAGAAGCTGTAGGGTAGAAGGGTAAACCCTTGTGTCCAACATGCAAAGGAAGCCTGTACTCTGGCTGGCTCCTGTCTGCAATCACAGCCCCCACCCCACAGCCCCACTTACTGGCTTGCTCCAGCACACTGCGAAGGGGCGGCTCCACTCTCGCCAGGAGTCCTTCACACATCTCTAAAAATTTGCTTCTGTTGGAAGAAGCCAAAAAAAAAGCTCTAGCACACCATAAACAACATTGCAAACAACAGGATGCCCAAACTGACAGAATGCGCCTTTCACTGTGTACTGCAGGGTTTTCCCTCCCCCAGTCCCAGCTTTATACTTTAGTATATTCTCCCAGACAGAGGCTGGTTCCAGGAACGCTGGCATGCTTGCAACATTCCCAGCCCTCCCTCCTAACTCAAGGCCACTGACCAGGCTCTAAACATTTTCATTTCCAGCAGCATTCCTGCACATGTGGTTCTTTGATTCCTCACCTCCCTGCAGTCCTAAGAGTTGACACTTCACACCAAGTTTTCAACTGCCTGAAGGGCACTCAGAAATTTTCCGTTGTAGAGGAGCCAGGGTTACCTGTTCATGGTTCCGGACACATCTATGTCATTCATGAAGCACTCAATGTTCATGGGCAGGTCAGAGGCATTGGCACTCATCAGCTTCTTCAGCCTCTCACACTCCTGGTACAGCCTCAGCAGCGCTCGGATCTTGGACTTGATGTCCAGTTTGTATTTCTTCCCAAACTCCTCACAGAAGTATTCCACCAACACCTCGTCAAACTTCCTGCCTCCAAGGGTTGTATCAAAGGCTGTAGCAAGAACCTTAAAGGAAGGGAACCCCTCAGTAACAGCACAGTGTGCCCTCACCCCATGAAAGCAATTAGCAGTTAACAACAAAGTAGTGCTTTGTTTCTAATACAGTTAACCCCAAGTCAAAGACATCTGCCTTCCTGCAATGAGGTGACAACTGCTTTAAAAGGAATTTAGAGACACAGGGCAGGACTTAGCAACACAATCTGTTCCACAGCTTGTGCTGGGAGCAGATCTGTCTCCAAATTCTGCTTAGCCACTGTCAGTTTGAGTCACATCCCAGTGAAATATTTGATGCCTCCTAAGGGTGGAACATGCTTACACCAAGCTAAAAATAAAACAGGAAGAAAATAAATGATATTAACTCTTTAAACAGGTGCTCCTTTTTGATGAAGGAATTATCTGCAAAGAACACCTGTAGCCCACCCACCCACCCACCTCAGATCATTCTGCTCTGTGAGCACACCAGGAATTTATGTTTTTAGAATAGAAATCAGTGAAATATCCCTTCAGATGCCTTTGGCCTCTACACTGGTTAACAACCCTGCACTCTGGACCCCAAAGCATCCCTTCCACACTGCCACAGCTCCCAAGTTTAAACAACAAATCCGAGAGAAACACAAAGGGTACATTTCCTCACTAAATAAAACGACGGGAAAAATGAATGTCAGAACATTTCTCTGCATTTCACTACCTCATGCTTTAAATTTTGTATCTGTTTCTCCAGCCAATCACGAGCTGGAAAAGTCCAGATTGTAATATTAATATTATGCTGGTAAGAAATGTTAGCATTTGCTGGAAAACAGCAATGCTTTGGCAGTTTACACTCAGAAATATACTGTCATCTGCTGAGCTTCCACTGGCAGCTTAAAGCAATCAGGAATGTTTCTTCTCTTGTATATAAGCACCACAGTGAGGGCTCAGAAACAATGTCTGTCACACCACTGCAGGAATTCCTGCTTTAACACCAGATCTCATGACTGAACTGGAGTATTTTTTTGAAAGCAGCACAGTCAGATATGATAATTTCTGAATAAACCATTTAATCCAGGTTTTTCATTCCTTGCCAGAGTCTGCTGATTAAGGCATGTTTGCTTCCTCCACACACTGCTCAAAAGCTCTCTAGTTCCCTGCCCTACTTTTTGCTCCAGACAAAGTGCAGTTTTAAGCTGTGTGGATGCCCCTCTGTGAAGCCAGGCAGGCTTGCCTGCCACAGCCCATGGATGCGCTGATGAATGTTCTACAGAGAATTCAAATGGATGTGCAACAGCTTGTTTACTTTCAGTTTGCCTTTGTTGAATGCACAAACAGAAACTTGATATGCAGAGTGCCCCATGTCCACAAAAACAACGTTCCGTGGCTTTTCTTCCAAGGCAGGCAGGTCTTGCTTATAGATCCCATATGCAAGGGCAACTACAGAAATAAAAGTATGGTTAGGACATAGAGGTTTCAAGTGGTAATCAGGAATCAGCATTAGCATTTCATTGTGCTTCTCAAGCTACAGACATTGAATAACCCAAATTCCCAATGCTAAAGAAACATGGAAGAATTTTAAACAGTACCAGCCCCTCCCTCAGCTGCATTAAAACAGAAATTCACCAAATATCTTTATGCCTTTGTAAAGCAATGAAAAAACAGAACAGAATTTAAGAAACTTTCTGATCAAGTCATCTATTTCAAGTCTATAAAACCAGCTGTGATTGCAGAAAGCAAGGCTCACTGGCAGAAAAAAAAGCCTTTTGATGTAGCAAAACTGCAACACCCAGTGAGGGAGAGGAAGGAATTACCTGCAGTGGTTTCATTGATTAGTTTCAGACAGTTGAGACCAGCAATCTGGGTGGCATCCATCACAGATCTCCTTTCTGCATCTGTGTAGAAACAAGGAACCTGGAAGGAGGTGAGAGAGCCAATATTAACATTTACAGGAGCCACCTTGAAGAAACAGTTACAAGGCTGGACAGTGAGCACACAGTGCTCATTTCAGTTGCAATAGAAAAAAAAAAGGCAAAAAAAGATACATAAAGACAAAGTTCCTTTTTCCATTCCACATCACAAGCCAGTCATTTTTGGAGCACAGAATCAGAAATGGGTATCAAATATTATTTATGCTGCCAATTAGCAGCAATTTAAGACCACTAATGATTTAAGTCTAGTTTCCAAGAGGTGTAAGATTCAGTTTAAACAGAGAAGAAAGATATCTGGACATTCAAGTTTACTGGCTACTTTAATGAGATATAATTTAATGCTGCAGCCAGTTCAGCTCAGTTCAGCCAGTAACTAAGTTCTGTGTATTTTGTGGAACTCCATACTCACAGAAACAACACAGTCAACCACAGGCTTCTTAAGGGCATTCTCAGCGGTCTCCTTTAATTTGGTCAGAAGCATTCCTGTCACCTGCTCAATTGTAAAGTTTCTTTCTTCTTCCATATACATGGCCTTCAAATAAAAATTGTGCACACTCATTACACTGCAGTGGAACCCATGCACCCTCCCCATTATCAGCCTTTTATTCCCTTCCCGGTTAAGGCTTTCCATTCAAAAGAGAACACAAACTACAGCGAGCAGATTCAATACAGAGAATAAAAGGAAACTTTATCAGTTTCCTCCTCTGGCTCTTTCTCAAACATGCCAGACTTACCTTGATGCCAGTTGAGCCTGTTGGCAGCTGGACAAGTTCATAGGCAAGGCTTGCTTTTTCAGCTTGAACAAAGGGATCTGAGAATGCACGACCATGAAATCTTTTAAAACTTTGAACTGTATTCTTTGCATTTGAAATAACCTAGAGAAAAAGAAATCTTTAATACAACGTGGCAGGGGACCATCTGAATTTCAAACAGAAGAAGATAGAGTTTTGTTCTCATGCTTCTCCCGCCAGAATATTTTTGTCATTTGTATCTTAACACTTGGGCAGGTGCTGGGAGGCAACTTCCCTCTGGTTGCTCAGGGAACCTACAGGAATTTGAGATGGAAAATAAAACATAGGCTAAAAACTGAGCCAAGTCTATAAAATATTGATTACAGCACTCAAATTTCATAGTGTACGTGTAGGAAACTCTTTATAACTGTTAGCAAAACCTCTTTCCCACTTACCTGTTCTCTCCCCCACACCTTTCTACAATCAGTGACTGCCCAAACATAACAAGCACATGGATGTAAACTCCAGCTCAGGTTCATCACATGCACATGACACTGAACACACAGATATTCTCACAAGACAGCTCAAGGACCTTCTCACGAAGCTTTAAAAGGTCAGTAGGTCCCCTAAGATGACACTGTCACCTTGACTTAACTGACAGAAGGTGGAGGGACTTTCATCAGCAGCAGAGATGAGCACAGAGAAGTGAAAGCCCATCCCAGCTCCCTTCATGCAGCACAAGTGAAGGGAACTGTCACTGAGAGCAGAGCGAGGCACCACTGGACCCACAGCACTGAGAGCAGACAGGCAGGTGCACAGAGCTTTACCTGGGAGCCGGGCTCAGGCTGCTTCCTAAGTAACCTGGCCTGGATGTTCTCTAAGTTTAGTCTGGGCAGGACACACTCATCTCTACGGGGCTCTGGGTTTCGTTAAGCTAAGCAGACACTCAATTCCAGAAAAAAACTGCTGTGTTTGGTTCTAGTACAGTTGGGCTGTTCTTGAATAACATGGCTGTGTCCAGGGATTTTTGTGTTTTAGATAAAGGATCTTCACACATCTCTAGGCTTTTTAGGCTAAGAAAAACCAGCTGTTTGACTAGTCACTTCCTGTAGAAGACTTGAAAAAGATAAATCATCTTTTATAGGGGTTACTTACACAGCAACATAAAATCTGATACAGCATAACCCAAATACCACAAGTAGGACAAACCAGCTTAACTTCTTCTCAGTCCCTAAATCACTTTTAGCTGCCTACAGCAACAGAAACTCAGACTATGGGCAGCAACACCCAAGAGAGATATTTAGGTTGTAATTCAGCCACAACGGGTCAAGAAAGTTCTATCTATTTACACTCAAATATGCTCCCTTTCTGCCAAAATCATGCGTTTAATGGAATTCTATAGAACAAAGTCACACAATTAAAAGGCATCATAAAGCACAGGAACTGGGCCAAGCTAAGGCAGGGTGAAGCACCACTGCTTAGCTTTGGAATTTGTGTTTGCAAGTTGAAAAAACAATTAGTAGTTATCAGAATTTCTGAAGAGGCACAGCTTTATTCTGTACAATTCATCACGCGCAAGGATGAACCCTGAGATTTCCGTGCCAGATGACAAGGCAGCAGCCCGTGGTGAAGAGCTGAGGGCAGCTGAGCTGTTCAGCAGTTAAGGAGGCAGCAGGGCAGCAGCTCAGGGACGCGGTTACCTGCAGGGACAAACCCCAAACTGCTGCTCTGAGGCTCCACCCACCCCCCAGGCTCACCTGGCTTTTGGCTGCAGCACCAATGGAGCGATTCTTGGGCCCAAAGGATATACAGGCTCTGCAAGGAAAAGGCTCAGTCAGTCAGGGACTGCACAGCTGCCCTGCACATCTTCTGGGTAAAAAGCACTGATACTGGCTAGAAGATCACTGGGTTAATTAATGTGATTTGGTCCATTATAAAAGTTGGTCACTCACTGCAATGTGTGCATGGAACATTCTGGGAAAAACCAGCACTATAACTGCATTTCAAACAGCAGCAGCCCTCCCTGCAGAGCAGCACTAACCCAAACCCAGCCAGGCCCCTTCAAGCTCCCCATGTAAGCAGTGACTGGGCACAGCCTCATCTCAGTAACTGCCCGTGTATTGACGCTCTCAGAGCTGCTGTTAACACAGGAAACATTCCACTGTCCAGCACACAAACACGAGGGAAATCTGATATTAAGGAAATTGTTCCTCAGATGCTAACTGAGCTTTCCAGTGTTCAGGCAAACCCCTCAAGGGCAGGAAGAAACTACCTGCAGCGAGAGATTGGTCTTTCAGAGTTTCCTCTGTACCCACTGAAATAACACAAACAGAGATATTGTGTCTTACTCCCCCCTGCTTTGTGACAGCCTGCAGTTCTGAATACAGACACCCTCCTTTTTGGAGAAATTCCTTGGCTGATTAAACCTCTTGATTTACATATTTAACAAACTGCAGGAGCCCTAACCAAACAAAATGCAGCCCTCTAATCCAAGCTGCTCATACCACTAAGGTGAACGTGGTGGGGGGAACCCTGCCATTAGGGAAGCAGATTTTTATGCTCACACAGTCTAATTAAGCTGCCCTCCATGCAGCAGGTTATGAATCTGCTTTACAGCAGTGATGCCACAGGAAACATTCCAGCTCAGCCTGAGGTTTGGAATTGGGTGTTCCAAGCAGAAACTGCCAAAACCAGACCTGAAGGCTGGGGTGACGGAATTGCATTGGGTTTGTTTCTTCTTCCAATTTATTCACAACTTCACAAATGCAACAAGGCCTACCCTAAAGTATGTGCTGCAACGGAATTACCAGTTCTGAATAAATCTGCAGTTGTTTGAAACAACTATCCATGAAATTAGTTTAAAAAAAAGGTAAGTTTGTGCTCTGCAGACTCCCAGGCCTGCACCAATGGAACAGGAGGTAAAAATCTAATGAGCCCAAAGCAGGGAGCTGGTTATTAATTTACTCTGGTCTCCTGAAAGGAATTAGAACGTGAATTGTTGCCCTTCTCTTGGCCAAGAAAAAATAGCCAGCGACCTCACTGCAGAATTCACAAACCAAGACTGCCTCACCAACACAAATGCACTAATTTCTAATTTAGATGAGAGCCTTGGCAGGGACCCAGCACAGAAGTGAGTGAAACCAGGAAGAAGAAGGGAGAGAAGGAAGAATTTTCCACCAGTCTCATTCCCCAAATCAGCTCTCAAGAACCAGTAAATTCATGAAATACTAATGACACTATTACACAATTTCTGGAAGCTGAATAACTAACCAGTGCATTTTAAGTAGAAACATTCACAGTGAAGGTGATCAGAGGTCTAATGAAAAAACTGTAGAAAATTAAAATCTCTGCTTCACGTATCTGGAGGCACCTCCTCACCCTCCCAGCCACTGGCACACCCTGGGAAGATTCCCTGTCCCCTGATATATCAATCACAACGATTTCATTTCACTCAAGGCCTTTCATCCCAACAGAAATAATACAACTATCTTGTCTTTTCCTCTCAGTTTCCACTGCCCTTCTCTCTACCACTTCTCCATGCCCAAAGACAAACACAGTTTGCACAGCTTTGGGATGTACACGTTCACATTTGACAGCATTCCAGAAAAGTCCAAGTAGCAGAGCTGAAAACAGATCCTGTGGGACTGTCATCTGTGCCACTGAACTCAGTACAGGGCACTCAGAGGGGTTTGTTTTAATAATATAAATTACTGTAACATACAAAACACAGTGTTTAACCCTGACCATGAGCCAGTGCCTGAGGAAAAGCTGCCACCACGGCCTCCCCACTGGAACAACTGCTCAGCACTGACTTTCTGAAGCGGGCTGCTGATTCCAAGCCACTAAAACCCATGCAGAAGTGCTTTTAAAAGAAGAGTCTGCTTGCAGAATGGTTTTCTGCATTCCCTCAGAACAGCACCCGGAGATTAAAGTCCTGTTGAAATCCTCTCATTTTCATTATGTGCATTTCTTTCAATTTCACTTCAGGCTCCCAGAACTGAATTATTTCCCCAGAGATGCACTGTGACAGATATTTCATTTAGCACATCTCCTTCAACAAGGGAGATTTGTGCTCACATCTCAAATTTACAGACATATTTATCAGCAGAACTTCAACTCCCTGAGGGCCAAATACCTACAGCTATTACAGCACAACTCTGATATTCTCCACATTCAATATTTCCCCAGCACATTTAACCTTTAAACTCCCACATTATTGAGAACACTTAAGAGATCTCCAGATGCTCCAGCACACATGCTGAATTCAAAATTTCCTTCTGCATTTACTCATGGCTCAGAAACAGGAGCCAGCAAACAGTGGTGTGTTGTCTAATGAGAGGAAAGGTCACTCTGGGCTTTCTGAAGTGATGAGAGGGATCTCAAAAACCCCAAACGTGGAAGGTGATGCAATTGTCTCACCGAGACAGCTACTGCAGGATCAGCTTAAATAAAACCACACTGCGCAAGAGGGGAGGCTCCAGAAACACTTTTAGGACAGCTTTCCCCACAGCTCCTCTCCAGGCTTGATCCCCAATGCTTGATGCAAATTCTTTTTCCCCTTTCATTTGGCAACTCATTCGTGGAGTTTTATCCCAGTTGTCTCTCTCTTTCTTAGGAAGTTCTCTAATAAATGGAGGCAATGCAGACTGCTGTTGAGAATGTGTTAGGAGGGACCATTCCATGAGCAGGGCTAGAGTATACTGATCACATTGGATCATGGAATCCTGGAATGGTTTGGGTTGGGAGGGACCTTAAAGCTCACCCAGTGCCACCCCAGCCATGGCAGGGACACCTTCCACTGTCCCAGGCTGCTCCAAGCTCCTCCAGCCTGGCCTTGGGCACTGCCAGGGATCCAGGGACAGCCACAGCTGCTCTGGGCACCTGTGTCAGGGCCTCCTCACCCTCCCAGGAAACAATTCCTGCCCAAGATCCAACTGGGACACACCTCCTCTGTCAGTTTTGAAGCCATTGCCCTTGTCCTGGCGCTGCAGGCTGCAGAGCAGCTTTCCAAACTCTAATCCCAGGACAAGCCGTGGGGCTCACACCCAGCTCATCCCTCCCCTCCCCAGCGCTGCTGTGGAATGACAGCCGTGCTCCCAGAACACAGCACATGAACACACAGGGAATGAAGACCTGGCACCTCCAGCAGCCAGGGATGCTTTTCTCCGCACTCACAGCCCCCGTCCCTCTAATCCCAGGAGCACAGCCCCGCCTCGGGGGGACAAACCGGCCGTACTGCACCGAGAGGCTGAGAGAGCCGGGGCTGCTCGGCCGGGAAATGAGGAGCTTGTGCCGACACCTCGCGGCGTCTTCCAGCGTCGGAAGGGGCGACAAGGAAGCCGCAGAGAGACTCTACATCAGGAGCTGGACTGACAGCACAAGGGGGAATGGCTTCAGACTGAAAGAAGGGAGATTTAAGTTAGAGATAGGGTAGAAATTCTTCCCTGTGAGGGTGAGGAGGCGCTGGCACAGGTTGCCCACACAAACTGTGGCTGCCCCATCCCTGGAAGTGTCCCAGGCCAGGCTGGACGGGGTTTGGAGCAACCTGGGACAGTGGAAGGTGTCCCTGTCCATGGCAGAGGCGTAGAACCAGATGAGCTTCAAGGTCCCTTACAACCCCTTAACATCCTATGAGTCTGCGTTTGTACGAAAGGCAGCTGAGCGGGTCTCCCGAAGCCCCCTCCGTGTCAGCGGCGCTTTACCCCTTCTCTGTAAGCACTTTACATCTCCGCTCCTCCCGGCCCCGCCGCTTCCCTCCCTCCCCGGCCCCGCCACGCCGGGCCCCGCGGGCGCCTTGCCGCCGCCTCAGCGCGGCTGCCGAGCTCACTCACGGCGTGCTGCGATCGCTGTACTCGTTGGCGACAGTCTCGATGCCGCCGGCGCGGGCCACGGCGACGTAGCAGCTCTGGAAGCCCAAGTCGATGCCCACGACGGACATGGCGGCGGCGCTGAGGGGGGAGCGCGGCACCGGCAATTCTCGAAAGATCCCGTCGGGCCGCGGCCGCGCCGGCGCTGAGGGCGGCCCAGATCTCGCGAGAGCGCGGGGCGCGCCGCGGCGCTGGGGGCGGGGGGCTCTGAGGGCGCCCGCCGCCGCTTCCCCTCGCTGGAGTTATTTCCTTGCGTAAGCCGCGAGGAACGGCGCAAAACCGCGAGAAAGTCACGACTCTGGCGGCGCTGCGAAGGTCCATGAGTTGTTGCCCCGAGTCCGAGGCGGCCGGTGCCACAGAAAAGCCGTTTAGTGAAACTTTTTCCTTGCTCGTGATGTAGGGAGCGGAGGGTGGCAGATGCGGTGGATGGAGACAGCACACGCACCGCGAGATTTAATGATAATAAAAGGACAGTTTCTGGAAACACAGTTTTTGCAGGAAAGGACTGAAACGCCCCCTTAGAGTTTTGCGATTGTGATATCCCTGGGAATGTCCCAGGCCAGATGGAACGGGGCTTGGAGCAGCCCGGGACAGGGGAAGGTGTCCCTGCCCACGGCAGGAATGGAACGAGATGATCTTTGAGGTCCTTTCAACCCAAACCATTCTGGAATTCGATGTTTTGATTGTTCCCAAATTCCAGCAGATACTCCGAGCCTGGTTTTAATGATCCCAGGTTGAAAATCCAAGGTCTCATAATTTGAGATTGTGTTAAAAGATAAGTTGTTACCAACCGCGCTCCCAATAAAATTCAGCATATTACATGATTGCTTTATATCCATCAGGATTTACAGTACACTTGGCCTGTAATCATCACTATAAGAATATTTTAATATTATTATATCTCACTGGGGCCCTCTCGCTGCAGTTTTTTACACATACATCGTGTTTTCCAGGGCACTGTTTGGACACCAAGCGCTGTGTGGGCGTGTGGGAGAAAAGTCCTTTTAAGGATCAGGAATCCGTAAAGAGCTAAACAAATTTAAAAGAAAAAAAATCTCTAGAAATTCCTGGGACATTCCATGGTCCCAGCAGTGGAGGAGGCAGTGGACACTGGAGCTGCCGTGCGAAAGGTTCTGCCAAGGGAAGCATTTTGAGATGAAAACACGAAGGACTGGTGGACTCATCCTAACACAAACCTAATCCTGATACTCACATCTATGACTTCCGTGAAACTGAATGTTTAGGAAAACTTTTCATTGCCTGAGGAAACACACCAAAAACAAACCCTGTGTGGCAGCGCAGCGTGTTACAAACAGCTCGTTACCAAGTCCCCGGCGCTGTATTTCCGCGGCTGCTCCTCGTTTTAGCGACACAGAAAACACCCCCAGGGAAACTCAATAGCGCGGGCGGGCAGGAAGGACTCGTGCCCCAGAGCCGTCCCGGTGATGCCGCCCCGGCAGCTGCCGGGAATCGCCTCGGGAATCGCATCCCGGCGCTAATGACAGAATATTAATGAAGGGTTTGACCTCGGACGTCCTTGAGCGCGGCACGGAGTGCCAAGGACCTGCCCCGGCTGCTGCTCCGTGTGGGGAATGTTGTAGAGCCCGCAGCCCCGGGAACGCAGCTTCCTTTCGGGTTTTTCACTTCGCTTTTCCAAAGAGAGATGGGGAGTGGAGCCCGGCGTCACAGGGCAGCGGAGCGCCCCGGGGTGACCCCGGGCTGGCGCATGATCCTGGGGCTTTGGCAAGGCTGCTGCTCCGGGCACGGGAGGGAGCTGGGGGAGACAGTTCTGCTCACACTCGTCCTTCCTCGGAGTATCCACGCCTTGCTTCATTCAGTGCTTGACTCACTCTGTGCCCTGGGCACTCCTGATCCCAGGCTGCAGACTTGCCCAAAACTTACACATAAATCTTTGCCCGGCACACCCACCACCCTCCTTCTCCTCTGATCTGCACGAGAAACAGAGATGTGATTTCACTGGAGCTCCACCAGCACGGTGTGTCCCGGTGTCCTCCCAGAAGCTCCAGCCTCAGTTTACAGTTCATTGCAATTCCGGTTCAGTCTCGGAATTCATTAACGCCGGCCAAACACGACCACGAATGTGGGCTTAAAATAATCCCTGGCTGGTGTCTGTCACAGGCTCTTCCTTAGGCTGCTGTAAATAGCTCCCACACGTCACCTGAGGTCAGGTTCACGGGGCTATTCTGGGATATTCGAACAGGAAAGGGCTTTGTGATCCCCCCGCGGAGGGAGCTGGCAGTCAGCGTGCCCCAGGCTCTGACATAAACCACACCACAGACAACCCACTTCTCCAAAATCCTCCCTCCGTGTGCTACCAAAGTCACCCAGGAGCTGTTCCCACCAGCTCCCTTATCTCAAGAATTCGCAGGGAAATAAATATCAAAACGATAAATTTCCTTTTTCTTCTGGTTTCATCGTTTCCCATCAAACCTGAAAGACAATTAGATATCGTGGGTTTACAAATGAAAACCATCGGAGCTGGATGACTGCCCACCAAACAAACCGCAAAGTACCCAAGATGGGGACAGGGGCGGGGATGGGAACAGGGGTGGGGATGGGGATAGGAATGGGGACGGGAACCGGGATAGGGACCGGGGACAGGTCCCGGGCGCTTTAATAACGCGGAGAGAACGGCAGGGGCGATAGAGAAGGTAGGCCCGCGGGCGCTGCCGCTCTGGCCGCCGGAGAACTTTCTCTATGGTTCGGGAGGACTCGCTCTCTATGACCCGGGAGGACTCTCTCTATGCTCCGGGAGGACACTCTCTATGGCGGCCGCCCCTGCCCACAGGGCCGCAGTCCCGGCACGCCCCGCGGCCGCCACTATTCCCGCCGTTCCCCGCCTTCCCTCACTTCCGGCGCGGCCGTTAAGATGGCGACGCCCATGCACCGGCTGATCGCCCGCAGACAGGCGTGAGTGGGGCCGGCGGCGCCGCGCTGGGCGGGCGCGGGCTGAGGAGCGGCGGGCGCTGCCGGGGCCGCGGCGCCCCGCGTTTTCCCGGCGCTCTGAGGCCTCCCCGGGGGGCGCAGCTGCGCTGAGGGGAACCAGCCCCAAGCCACGGCCGGGGCGGAACGTGGCGGCTCCGGTGCCCCGTGCGCGGCCGGGGCCGGGGCTCCGGGGTGGCGGCGGCTCCGTTCCTGCTCGGGGGTTGCACGGGAGCGGAGCGCGGGGAGGAGCTCTCGGGGTCGCTCGCTGCTGCTCCTCGCAGCCTCAACCCTTCACACGCGAAACAAAAACGTGCAGCTTCCTGTTACCGTGATAAGTTTGCGGGGCTGTCAGAAAGGCAAAGGAAAGGCGAGCGAGGGGCTCCTGCTCGGACTGGGATGTTGCGATCGGGCGATTCCCTCAGCACCCGATTCACCGATTCCCTCAGGGATCTGATTGCAGAGCCCCGGAAGGAGGAAAACACAGTTTTGTTTGTTTGTGAAGTGCGGCAGATGTGTCCCGCTCCCCTGGAGTGCTGGCCTCGGTTTTCCAGCTCTTCGTTCGTTTGGGTGTTGGGTTTTTTTCCTTAATTTATTTCTCTTGTTGAAGTTTTTGGGCTGCGGGGTTTTTGCCCGATCACGATGTGCAGAATGTGGCCAATTTCTTCGTGGTTTAGTGATGATTCCTGTTCTCCAGTGGAAAGTAACCTGGGATTTCAAAATACTCCCGAACTACTCGTGCCTTTAAGCTGCTGTTTGAAGGACTCATTATTTAGATTTGCCGTCTTTGTGCTCGCTGGGTCTGTGCTGAGCTGTCCCTCTGTCAGCCTCTGCTCCAGGCTTGGGGTCACTGATCCCTGCTAAAAATTCCTTCAGTTTTGTGCTTTTCATTAGTGTGAGACTCCTTAGTGCTGGCTGCAGATCTGCAGCTCGTGTTCTCCTGGTGATTATCCTGGTTTTGGGGCTTTGCCCTCACCCTTTTGGCTCCCGTGGGATTGAATCATGGGGCGTTGATTTAAACATCCACCCTGTTCCTGTGCGCACAGCTCGGGTGGGGCTGGGGGAGACAAACACTGAATGTTGGGGGTTGGTATTGAGGAGGAGGAGGAGGCATCACTCTGCTGGTTGCAGCTGCTGTGGCAAGGAGGCAAAGGCAGAGCAAACCCCCCTGAGCTGTTGCTTCTGTTCATGCCCAGGTGTTCTGATTCCTGCCCGAGTTCTTTGTGCTCTGCAGGAGTTTGATCAGGGTTTGGTGCTGGTTCAGCTGAGTGTCTCTGAGGCTTGAGGGTGAAGCCAAATGCTCTGCATTGAGAAAGTGATTGAGAAGCACAAGATTCCCTTCAGGAACTGGCACAAGAAGTGGTGGCTGGAGCTGAGGGAGAAGCAATTCACAGCGTGGCTGGAAAAGGAAAAAATATTCACTGCTGGTCTGTCACTTCATCCTCAAACGTGGTTCTGGGAGCTCCCTAGAGCAGGCAGGCTGCAATTTCAGATAGTTTAGATGGGCTGGCCTTGAAAAACTCGTATTTTGGTGCTTGGAACAAAAACTGAAGGTGGCAGGGAACTGAAGTGACAGAGCCCTGAGCTCAGAACTAATTTTGGTTGTGACCTTGAGCGCTCTCCGGGCTGGGTGAGTTCCCTGGTTTGTAAGGGAGCAGAGCAGCTGGGAGAGGAGGCACAACAGCTTTGCAGTGCTTCCCAAGAGCAGCTGAAGGGCTCCAGCATGAAAACAAGAGTCTTTTCCCTTCCCTGGTTTCTAAAAATTCCCATGAGGTTTTTCCCAGAGTGGGAACTGAAATAGTGTGTGAAATCTCCCTGCTCTGCAGGTGTTTGGAGTCAGGGAGCTGTGCCTCCATTCATTCTGCATGGAACGAGCAGGAGTCTGATTGACCCAGAGATAAACCTTGGGCCGGGCTTTGCCAGCTCCTGGGTGGGGCTTCTCTGGATTTCCTGGGAGCCCCTCACACAGTCCTGGGCTGTGGGTGGGGAATTGGGCACTTTGGGACTTGGGTGTTACATTTCAGGAACTGGAAATGGAGCTGCTGCTCTTTGTCCTAAAAGAGAATTTCGGTGATTTCCCCGAAGCCAGCAGCACCTGCAGCTGTTGGAAAGCAGCAAACTGAGCAGTGTGATTGCTCCTGTGTGAAAATGTTTTAGTGGGTGAAGATCTGTTTGCCTGAATTCTGTGCCTGTTGGTGTTACAAAAGAAAACCTGCAACACTTGGTTTAATCATGGCTTGATTAAAGCTGCATGATAAACTAAATATTTTTTCTTTTTTCAGAGGGTAGACCAGAGCTGGAATGAGTTACTTAAGCAATTCTGCATTTTTCCAGGGAGGCAAACAAGCAGCATGTGAGGTGTCAGAAGTGTTTGGAGTTTGGCCACTGGACATATGAATGTAAAGGGAAGAGGAAATACCTGCACAGGCCTTCAAGGACAGCTCAGCTGGCCAAAATCCTTAAGGAGAAAGAAAAGCAACTCCTCCTGCAACAGAGGTAAGACTGGCAGGATGAAATTGAAATAAAGGAAAATACGTTGTCCTAGACCATTTTCTGTGACCTTTTCCTTCAGATTGTGGGTTGTGTGCTCAATGTTTGAGCTGATTTGTGTGCTAGGTCCCAGAGAATTAAAATCAGCATTTTAATTTCATTGACACCTGCTCATCTGCAATGCACTTAAAACTGTTTTGGCCACACAGGTATAGGAGACTTGGGTTATCAGCTTTAACTCAGGCATGAAGTAAAACCACCTCACTGAATTGCACAATTCTTTCCTCCTGTGACAGCTGAGAAAGTGGAAGGAACAGAGAAACCTAAACAGAGCTCTGCATGTGGCACCTCATTTCCTTCCCACTTTGCCCTGGGAATACTTTTTAATGCTTCCCCCCAGGTTCATAGTTGTTTTTACAAGCAGAGGCAGAAGTAATGCAGCGCTTCAGTTTTCCATGAAGTTTTTGTGTGTCAGGGTCATTTCTGCCACTCCAGTTTGGTTTGTGGGGCTGCAGAGGGGCAGGGTCACTCCCAGTGCCACTCCTTGCACCTGGAATTCTTGAGGGTTTGCCCACATGTCCTCAGTCACTGCTGGGAGAGCATTCCCAGCTTTTGCTGCCTCCTGATGGGACAGGGAGGGGTGGGAGCTGGGGCAGGAAAGGTTCTTGGGGCTCCTCAAGCTCAGCAGCAGTTCTGAGTCACAGGCTGAAACCCTGCCTGGAGTGGAGACTCATCAGCTTGTGAGGAGAGTGATGTAAAGCCATTGATTTTGAAATGAATTTTAATCCAGTGAGTAATTGTGAAGTAATTAGAGTCAGCCAGAGTTGTGGATAGATCAGGGGTGCTTGCACTCTGACACTTGGCTCCATTTAGAGGCAGAGTCTCTTCAGGATTTTTGGGCTAAGTTTGACTTTAAGGCTCAAATTATTTCCTTGTTGCTTTTCTGCCCTTTTTTTTTCTGGTGGATTCTACAGGTTACCACTGGAGAATGGTGAAATGAGGGTGAAATTCCTTGTCCTGTCCTTGGGCTTGAATCTGAGTGTGGGATCATTTTCTGTGGGAGTTACAGCACTGGCCAGTCTGGCACAAAAGCTTTGGGGCTCTTTGTGCCAGCAGGGATTCCTTAGCTGCCAGTGCTACACTTCCAAGCATGTAGCTTTTTCTTCATGGAGAAGCAACTTCCTGGGTCACACTTGTGCTTTTTGTGTCCCTTGCTTTGGGAGGTCCTTCCTTGCCTGTGGAGAGGTTGGGTCTCCCCCAGGTCTGCTCTGGAGAGCCTGTGCCACCACCTTTAAAGAGCCACGCAGGAATCATTAACCTGAAGGCACACCCAGCCCCGAAAGGTCAATATTTACCTCTGACAGCCTCACCCAGGCTTTTCCAGCATGAGCTCCTTTCCCGGTTGTTCCAGGCTCCCTGCTGTTGGCCCCACGGTTCTGGTGGCCACTCTGGAGGTGTCAGTGAGCCCTCAGAGCCTTCCCAGCCTAGAGCAGGGCTGGGAGCTGAGGGAATGCTCATTCCTGGTGCTGTTGGAGCTCTGAGCCCAACCCTGGGCTGGAATTACAGCTCTGAGGGTGAGGGAGTGTCCAGAGCAGAGTTACTCCTGGAGTAACTCCTGAGTAACCCACACCAGGCACACCAGAGAGAGGCATTCCCTGAGTGAGGTCCTGTCTCCTCAAAGGTGCTTTGGGGTTTAATTTTCTTCTCACAGTGATTCCTCTTACCTGGGACCCCCCTGGTCACCTGCAGAGGGTCTGAGGCTTTAGGAATGTAAATGTGGACAGGAGGGATTGGAGTGTGAATATCAGTGAATCTTCCCCTTGCCCACAGGAGGGGAGTGTGGAAAGCTCTCGTGTGATGATAATGCTGTCATACCTGACGTGTGAAAATAAAACTGGGAGAAGTCTCATTTTTCTGGTGGCACACAAAGGACTTTCTTCTGTGGCACCACTAAAGCTGTGTGAGGCGATGAATGCTTGGGGATCTGAGACACAGAGCTGGAAAGCATCAATATAAATGGGTTTTTCTTTCTGCACTTGAAAGAGATGTGAAAGCTACGGGCTAAGTCAAGCGTTTACCCTTGATTTCAGTTTTGCTAAATACAGTTACACACAGCTTCTTTGGATCCCTTTCTCCTGTGCCTTTCACATCCCAGCTGCTGCTGGCCATACAAAATGAGGCAAAGGAGAGAGTAGAGCATAAACAGCACAGGAAATCAGAGGTGAATTGCTGGATTTTCCTCCCCTGGCTCATAGGTGGGATTTGCTGTGCTTTGCACAGGACTGAGCTGCCCAGTACCCTTTGAATATTGAGCTCAGCCTCAGCGTGCTGCTGTTTATTTAATTTTCCTATTGCATTAATCAAAGCCTTTATTTTTTTTTCCCTCTTAATTAGCTCTGGAGAAAGTGCTGCAGAAAAGAAGACCAAGAAAAAAAGGTATGTGGGGACTGACACTGCAGGACTTTGGGAGGGGGGAGGCAAAAGTCAGCTTTGCAAATAACTTTTGGCTTTACTGCTTTTTGGCTTTTAAAAGCTGTTTCCAGCTTTTGTCTGACAGACAGCTGGAGAATTTCTACTTCCTCCCTGTACAAAAACTCCCAAAAGTTTATCCTCTGTTTTTCTCCCTGCTGATTTTCCTCCCCCTGCATGATCTTGCTGTGGTAATAAAAGTCTGTTTCTGTCTCAGAGTCCATCAGGAGTCTCTGAAACAAGACTGGCACTGGGGTTTCTGGTCTCTCGTTGCTCCACCTGCCCATCCTGCTCTGACTTCTGTTGTTTACATTCCCCTTCTCCCGCCAGTTCTCTCTCTCTCAAGTTTTGTCTAGAGCATGAAATAAAGCATCCTAAAAAACCCAACCCCAAATCCAAACCAAACCCCCTTGATCCCAAACTAAACCAAAACCCAGGAAATGAGCCTGCCTGTCTCCAAGTCCTGGTTGGAGCCAAGAACTCTTTTGACATTGTTTGTACTTTACTTTTCATTAATGTTTACTTGGGAATTTGCTTTCTTAGCAAATGGAAAGGAGGAACAGCCAGAACTGTGGCTGTCACACTCCTGGAATCGTGTTGGGAGTTTGACACTAGGGAATATCTGTGCAGTAACAGCCCCAGCCTCTCCTCCCCTTTACTGTCCCTTCTCTCAGTCTGATCTAACCCACTTTCCAGGAGGTGTTTAAAGGCCAGGCCTTTGCTGTGTGTGGCAGGCAGTAAATAAGGCAGAGCAGACCTTTAAAGTGTTCCTTTATTCCAGGCTGTCCTGTGGAATGTGGTTGGTTGGAATGCTGGGCTGTCTCAGAGTGTTTTAGCAGAGGCTGCTTTCCCAGAAGTGCCAGTTTATTGCTGGAGTTACTCAGGGCTGGTGAGATCATGAATTAACTGGTTTTGAGCTGGGCAGCTCCCCCAGACACTGCAGCCTTTCCTAGCGTAATTATTTATTTTAGAGAGTGTTTGAGCTCCAAACCAGTGCAAAGATGGGCAGAGCAAAAGGGTTCATGGGAAAGGGGCTGGTTTGGGCACTTTTTCATTGAAATTTTAAAACTCCTGTAAATCTTGAGTTATTCTCCTGCCGCTGTACAAGCAGAGAATCCATCAATGTGAATTCCTTTCCAGTCACTTTGCTATTTCGATTTTTATTATAGTATGGGAAGAACTAAATGTGGAGAATCCAGCAAACTCACGAGTTCCAAATTTATAATAAAACTCTGTGAAAGTTTGGGTTGTGGCAGGAGGAGCACTAACCTTTTCCACAGAGTTGTGTTTGTTTTGATATAAACGCTAATGAGGGAGCTCAGGCCTAACCAGAAAAACAGGCTGAGGCAGAGCAGCTGCTGCAGAGCCCTGTGAGCTCAGGTGGCAGAGCCACCTTCCAGCTGCTCCTTGGCCTCAGTGTCCCACCTGGAATGCCTGAGGTACCCACTGAGAGCCCACCTGGCACTGGAGCACAGGAAATCTGCCTGGCTGAAGGGCAGGACTGTGTCCTCATTCCCTCCTCTCCTCAGGCCCCAGCTGTGGCCGTGCCCACAATTGTGGGTTGGGTGTCAGTGGCATGTTGGAAACCCCTGAGGGTGACAGGGCAGAGCAGGGTGACAGCCTGGGGTGACAGAGCAGAGCAGGGTGACAGCCTGGGGTGACACCCAGGGCTCCAACAGCACTCGGCCCACAGAGGGGACAGAATCAGAATTTTCCTTAGAAACTTATCCTGAGGAGGATGAATGGCACCTGCTTTAAAAAAGCTCAGCTTTCACAGGGGTGTGATAACCCCCAAACCTCAGACTAGCAGCCTACAGCCTCTGCAGTCACGTTCCCAAATTGTATTTTGTGTTGGAGTTTTACCTGTTCCCATCTCCATCCTCCTGCTGTCAGAACCAGCAGCCCACGTGTTGCCTCTCCTGAGAGCAAGTTCCTGCCTGTTTCCTCTCCCAGCCTCAGCTCTTGCTTCCCTCTGGGAGAGGCAGCTTTAAATTCAATATCCTGATATTTCTGGGAGTAGGTTTTGGAATAAACCTCAACACTGGATGTCCATGGATTGCTGCTATGGATTCTGCGAAAGGTGATCAGGGAAAGCAAGTTCAGAGTTACTCAGGGAGTCCTCTGGTTCCTGCCCGTCTCATGGAACTGCTCAGATTGAAACTACTGCTCCAGTATTTTTTATTTTCCTTGTCTTAGTGCTGGTTTTCCGCCAGCAAAGTCAGTGTTCAAGCAGCCCTTACGGGTTTATGTGTGATGAACAGTTGTTGTGTCTGCAGACAGAGATAGCAGATGTGTTATAAAACCTTCAGTGCTTTGTGGCTTAATCCACACCTACACTTGTCAGCTGATAGGATGAGAAAACCTCACACTCTTCAATAACCTTAACACAGGCACTTCCTGAGTTGTTACATTTAACCAAACCCTCTGATAAAAACACTGCATTAGTTTTCTAATGGAAACGAGATTCTGCATTATCATAATTGACATTTTTGGATGCTGTTTGATTGACTTTGGCGGGAAGGGAGGTGGATCAGTATCCTGTACTTGGAGGAAAGATCTCTGGAAGAATTGGATTGGACTTTCTTGGAATTCATATCACCCCCCTTTAATCCGAGATGTTGATCTTGAGAACAGTGCCCCCAGGAAGGGCTGAACACGAAAAAAAAGTGCAGAGCATACAGAGATCCTCTATGCTGTGTTCATTCTGTCTTGATCCTGGATTGTTTCCACCCTTCTCTTCCACCTGGAAAACACTCCCATCCTGCAGTGGCAGGTGCTTTGGGATCTTTTGCCAGGAGTAATCTAAGAGCAGTTTTTGCTGAGAACAGCTCTGACCTTGGTGCAATCACTGCTGCAACCTCCCCTGCTCTCGCAGTGGCAGAGTTTCACTGTTGCAGTGATGAGCAGGGACTGAGCCTGGGTCATTTTCCCCAGGGCTGGGTGGCAGAGGGCAGCGAGCCCAGCAAAGCCCCTGCTCAGGGCTAGGAACAGATCCTGGCCAGCTTTCCCTCCCTGCCTCTCTCTGCAGTGCTGCTGGGTTATCTCGTGCCCTGGGGCCGCTCTGCCATTGCTCAAATGGCCAAAATTCGTTCATCCAGCAGTGAAAAAGGGGGAGGAGAGCACAGGAACTCATCTGAGGTGGATGGGGAGGCCTGGAAACTTCGCTGGTGAGGCGTGGAAATTTTCAAGGCAAACAATCGATGTTTGGGTTGTTACGGCAGAGCAGACAGAGGGAACGCGGCGCGATGGGCTCTGGCAGGGTGTGCTCAACTCTTTGTTCTCCCTCAGGTCCAAGAGTGTGACCAGTTCCAGCAGCAGCAGCAGCGACAGCTCAGCCAGCGACTCCTCCTCTGACAGCGAGTACTCCTCTAGCTCCTCCTCCTCCTCAGACAGTGACAGTGAGGACAGCAACTCCTCCTCCTCATCCTCCTCCCCCTCCTCCAGCAGCTCTTCCTCCTCCTCCGACTTCGAGTCGGATTCCAGCTCCTCCAGCAGCAGCAGCAGCAGCAGCAGCACAGACAGCAGCTCTGAGGATGAGCCCCCGAAGAAGAAGAAGAAGAAATAGCTGGGGAGGTGCAGGACTGGTGTGGAGTGAGTGACACTGCCCTGCCAGGGGGCTGGAGCACACGGCTGCCAGACGTTCAGTGCTCGACGTTTTCACTGCTCAGATTTTTCAGTGTTTTGCGTAGTTGTTCGTAGGACATGGAAGGTATTAAATGGCACGTGAGACTTACTGAGAGAGTATTTTTGTGGTTTCTCCTTTTATGGAAGATTTTACTTTTTTAGTTTGGGAAAAAAAAAAATTCTATCATCAGATTTGTTTATATGAGCTGAAGTCCAATAACCTGGATGTTTACATGCTGGAAAACAAAAGCTTTTTATTGCAGATGATGCTGTACATCGTGTGCTGTTCCTCTGTTAATGACAGCTTCCTTTCCACTGAGAAAAATCCTCTAAACTGTTACCAGCAGAAGTTTTTCAGTGCTGCTGTGGAGCACTGCAATGCTCTGGCATTGCTGAACCTGAATGCACGTGTCCCACGCAGAGGCTCCCGTCTCAGTGGTGACAAATGGATTCTGTGCTGCTGAGCTTGTGTTCCAATGGCTTTTCCTGATGCTTCCAGGTCGAGTCTTAACTGCACCATCCAGTTGAGCTGTGTTGATTTGCTGCTGATCAATGTAGTGCTTGTCCTGCCCACAGGCTCCGGGCTCTTCACTCCCCTGTGTCCTTGGCTCGTGTGGTGGAGGTGTTTGCTGGGTGTTGGTGGTGGAGAGCAGCAGCTCAGTGCGTCGGGGCTGGTGCTGCTTTAGGAGTTTCATCTTTGTGCCTTTCTTTTTGTTCGTGGCCCATGAACAGCAGATATTCCCTGGAGGGAGGATGGGTCCTGGAGGGGATAAAGAACCCTGCCCCAGATGTTTTAGCAGCTGCCCATTAACAGAAGACACCCACCCCATAGTTCTGAGGAATGGGTTGTACAAGAGATAAAGAAAACACCTCCTGAGTTGGTTTCAACAGCTGGTAATAGAGTACATACTTTTGGTTGCATCTTGCATTGCAATCCAAGACACTTCTGTAAATTCGGCGTGCCCCAGTGAGACAAGGGCTGGAGTGGGTGTTCTGCAGAACTCCAGCAGGATATTCCCATCCAAAATATGGTCAGCAAAACCACAGAAATAATAGCAAACAGGACTGGGCACCGTTGTCACCGGACGCTCAGTGAAAGAGAGACTCCTTGAACTGAAGGTCTGGAAGGAGAGTGTTCCCCTTCGGATGTGTTTCCCAAGGAATGTGTGAAATGCAGGAGTGCCAGGCTGTGTTGGTGGCAGTCTGCAGGAGTTCAGCCATTCTTTTGGCCCTGGAGCAGCAGAGCCCCCTCAAACCCAACAGAAGCTGATCCAAATACCTGCAGAACAGGGACTCCTGGATGCAGGGTGGGAATTAATTGTTCTTCTGGTGGATTGAAGCAGTTGCCATTAGTATTTTATTTGGTGATGCAGTCTCCTGAATTTCTTATTGTTGGAGTGCCCTTTTTGGGGTGGGGGCATCACTTGTGGAAGAATCCTCAAGTATCTCGGTTTAGGTTAAATACAGCGACTAAACTATTTTCTATATTTTTATGGAAGAAGTAGTGTGTAGACTCACTTTGGAATAAACTGTACTTATTTAAATGTTTGAAAATACCTGTGTTGTGTGTCTGTCTGTGACCGCTCCGGTGTTTTACAGAACACGCTGCAGACTGTAAATAAAACTACCAGAAAGGTGTTTTAGTCTCGTGGACTGAATGTACCATTTAATGGGAAGGTGAATAAATTATTAAACAGGAGTTGCTAAGTTGATGCTTACTGCAGATATCGAAACCAGTTGTGGTGTTTGTGTGCAGGTTTCAGCTGGAGTTGCCCTGGCCTTCCATCATAGAGGGGCAGGATTTCTCCCCAGGAAGTTCTCCAGCCAGAAATCCCTCTGTATCCAGATTTTTTTTTAACAGTTTTCTTTCAAATACAATGTTTGTATTGGCTTTTTTTTTTTTCCTTTCCTTTTCTGGTTACTTTGTGTCTACATGTTCTTATTTTCCATATTAAACCCCCCAGCCTGGCCAGAGCCTTATCCTCCTTCGCCTGCCGCTGCCACACTTCCTGCTGGATTGGGAATTTTATACAAACCCCGTTAACCAGGAATTGTTCCGGGGGCTGCACTGTTTAATCCCTCCCACTCCAGGCAAAGCTGCCGCTGCTCTTTGCGGGGGAGCAATTGATGCAGCCTGGCAGGAAAACAGCCTCGGGAAAAGGTGTCACCTTTCAAGGAGAAACGCTGGGGACAGAGGGGACAGCAGGACAAGGGGGAGACAGCGCCGTTCCTGAGCCCGGGGCTTTGTTAACCCCAACAGCTGCCGCTCACAAACAGCTTTGGGGTGCATTGTTAGTCTCGGGATTAGTGCACTGATTTCTTTTCTTAGGGACGAGTCCTTAATTCATGGGAGGTTCTCCAGCGAATGGATTTGCTTTGTGAAATTCTGTTCGTCCCAGCTGTGTCTTTAACCTGTCCTGTCACTGTCCTGTCTGTGATGCCAGGCGGGACAATGGGTCCTGTCTGAGGTGGGTCTTCACTGCCTTTGTTCAGCCGGGCTGTGTGCTGCAAACCTGGACACCAGAACAGCAGAGAATCCCAGAATCCCAGGATGGTTTGGGTTGGAAGGACCTTAAAGCCCATCCAGTGCCATGGGCAGGGACACCTGCCACTATCCCAGGCTGTTCCAAACCCTGTCCAACCTGGCCTTGGACATTTCCAGTGGTCCAGGGGCAGCCACAGCTTCTTTGGGTGAACTCTGCCAGGGTCTCCCTGCCCTCCTAGCCAGGAATTCATTCCCAATGTCCCACTCCCTGCGTCCTGTCCCTCCATCCCTTGGAAATCCTCTCTCCATCTTGTCCTGCAGCCTCTTCAGGCACTGGGAGACCACAACTGGGTGACCGCGAAGCTTCTCCTCTCCAGGCTGAACAATCCTCGCTCTCCCAGCCTTTTCCGGGCCCGAGGTGATCCCGGGGTGGTCCCGCGGTGATCCCGCGGTGATCCCGGGGTGATCCCGGGATGGTCCCGGGGATTCCGGGTTCCGCCCGCCGCCGCCAGGGGGCGCCGCGCCCGCGCCCCCCGCGACTCTCCCGCCGCCGCGCGAGGGGGCGGGGCCAAAATCCCCGCCACGCCCCCAAGGCGCGCGCGCTCCGCCGGGGTCACGTGGTTCCCCGCGCGTCACGTGATCGGGGCGGCGGCGGCGCGCGGGGGCCGCCGGGAAGCGCCAGGCGGGACCGGGCCGGGATCGGGATCGGCCCCGGGAGCGGCACCGGCAGCGGGCCCAGCGCAGCCCCGGCCCAGCCGCCGCCCTGCCCCAGCCCTGCGAGCCGCCAGCCCGGCGCCGGCCCGCCATGGACCGCCGGGACCCCTCCGGAGAGGCCGCCCGCCTGTGAGGCGCCCCCCCCCCTCCCCGCCCCGGGCCGGGCCCGCCCCGCGCCCCCCCGGCGCTCCGCGACTCGCCGCCGGCTCCTCGGGCCTCATCGTTCCCGGTGGCGGCAGCCAGGAGATGGTCCGGGCCTAGCGGAGCGGCCAGCGCAGGTGAGCGCGGCCGGGCCGGGCCGGGCCGGGCCGGGCCTCCCGCCGGCCCCGGGCCCGCCCCGGGCACTCCGGGCACATCCCGGCCGCTCCCCCGGCGGGGCCCGGCGCGGGATCGGCCGCTCCGGGCGCGTCCCCCGGCGGGCAGCGCGGATGGATTTCCGCCGGGCGGGCCGCCGTGACACCGGGCGGGGCGCGGGGGTCCCTCCCCGGGCGGCACGGCCGGGATTCCCTGGGGGGGCCGGCGGGGCCCTCCCGGGCATGGATTTAATCCCGGTCCGCCATTGACGTCAGCGCTTTGTTCCTTCCCCTTTGCTCCCCGCGGGGAGGGCTGGGGCGGGCCGCACCGGGGGGCTCCGGGGGGGTCTCCGGTCCCCCCGCTCCCGGAGCCGGCCCCGGGCGGGCGCTGCCCAAGGTCGGGAGCCCGGAGTCCCGTGCCGGGGTGAGTGGGTGGCTGTTATGTAAAGCCTCATCCCTGCCGGGGGGTTGTGTTGGACTTTGGAAAACACCGGTCGTTTAATATTTCTGGGCTCTGGGCTGACTTTTCCCCCTTTTTTCCCCCTTTTCCAATGAACAAAACAAAGCCAGAGAGTGTCGAGATGTGTGAGCCAGGTGTCCGTGCGTTCAGGGCCGTGTCTGAGGTTCTGCTCTGGAAATGAGCAGGTGGTGAACTGGATTTTGGGGGAGAAGTGAGTGTTTGTGCCCAGACCTCACCCACAGCCTGGGCAGACGCCTATCTCTCACCTCCTTACAGCCTTGTTTCATCATCTTCTCGGGAATTCTGGTGGTTTTTAACATTCCCGTGTTTGCAGTGGGCTGTTTATTTGTCACCTGGGCTCCCTCCCAGCTCCTGGTCCATCAGGTGCGTTTCCAGTTCCTGCTGTTCCTTTGAAAGGACTGAGTTCTTCTCTCAGGTCCCTGGCAATGGGGATCTGCAGCCTGGGGGGGTCATTGCCAAACAGGATCTGGTGAAGTGCTTCCAGGAGTCCTTGTGCACCTGAGTGGTTATTTCATGTCTCCTCTAATGAGGGGAACGTGATTAAACTCCCGGGGCTGCCTGCCGTGGTGTGTCTGGGCCAGTCCCAGTGTCACACCGGAGTTACTCACTGGTTGTGCTGGGACTGGGCACGGCTTGTTGGTCAGGAGCAAAAGGGAAGAATGATCTTTTGGCATAATTAATATCTTGGCTTTGTTAATGTGTCAGTGTCAGTTTTTGTCGTTTGCTGCCTCCTGAGCAGTGTGTTTGCAGCTGTGTGTGAGAGCAGACTGTGCCATGCTCAGGACTGAGACAATCCTGGAATATCCTGAGCTGGGAGGGACCCCCAGGATCGCCCAGCGCAGCTCCTGGCCCTACACAGCCCCCCGATCCCACCCTGGGCATCCCTGGAGCACTGTCCCAGCTCTCCTGGAGCTCTGGGGACATTCCCTGGGGAGCCTGGGCAGGGCCAGCACCCTCTGCGGGAAGAACCTTTCCCCAAACCCAACCCCAACCTGCCCTGGCACCGCTCCAGCCCTGCCCCGGGTCCTGTCCCTGTCCCCTGGGCAGAGCTTGGAGCTGCAGAGCCCGAGGAGTGTCCCCTCAGGCTCCTCCAGCTGCACAATCCCAGCGCCCTCAGCAGCTCCTTCATGTCCTTCCACACCTTCCCCATCCCCATGTCCCTCCTTTGGATGCTAGCAGCTTTTTATCTTCTTTATTACCCAAAAGTGCCCCCAGGACTCCTGTGCAGTGTAACAGCAGCGAAGGAAAACAGTGGATTTCAGCTGTGGTCTCAAAAGCTGTCTCAGGTCCCTGATGTTTCCTCTAAACGCCTTTGCAGTTCTTGTTCTGTGATTTTCTCCTTGTCTCAAACATGGAGTGAGTGAGGCTGAGCCCCTGGGGTCAGTTTTTGTGTGAGAAGCCACACAGCAACCCAGAAAAACAATTCATATTTATGTCTTTACCATTCTTGCCAGCTCTAGTGACCTGAACCTGAGAAAAGTGAAACATGACTTGGATCTCTGGGATGGTTTTTTAGGAAGCTGGAATGTGCAGATGCTTTTGCATGGTTACAACCCAGTTCTTTATGGAGAAGCTGCCACGTTTCTGCCTGCACCGACCACACAGTTTGCTTCCTGGGGGCCTGGTGGGTGAAGAGCTGCAGCAGAATTCTGTCCTGAGGCTGCAGCTGGCCCTGGCAGGGTGACATTGGCACAGCAGCTCTGCTGTGGGTGTCTCGTGTGGGATGTGACTCAGGACGTGTGTGACCTGTGCCTTACTGAGTGACACGGGGCCCTTGGCATGCCCTGGTGCTGGCAGCAGGGAGCTGTGCCCAGGTGATGGTGGCACTGCTGTCACTGTGTCCCCCAGTGTGTTTTCAGGGCTTCGGGCGGGTGCCAAAGCTGCTCGTGGCTGCTGCTGATGCCTCCCTCCCCCTCCTGCTCATCCCCTTGCTTTGGGAGTGTTGGAATCATCCCTGCTCCTCCTCTTTGCTCCAGATCATCAGAAATTTGCAGCGTTGAGGGCGGAAATGCTGAGAGTTGAGCCTTGAGAGCTGAGCCAGGGGAGCAGCACCTCTGCCAGGGGCAGATTTGGGCACGTGGGGAGAGCTTGAGCAGCTTCCAAGAGGCCTCAGCAATGTGTGTGTGCCGAGCTGGGGGGAATGTGAGCTGCAGGGTCGTGTTTGGAGTCCCCCTGTGTGGGGATAGTCTGGAGTTTTTGGTGACTGAGGTTTCTCTTCTGTGGCAATAATTGTTCTTGGCCACCTCATTTCAGTTTGTTACTCACCTGTGGTTTGCTCTGCAGGCCCGTTTCCTTTCTCTCACTGCTGTGATGTCACAGTTGTCTTCAGCAGAGGCTCAGAAATAGCTGAATTGGAGATTAGATACCTACATTTCAGTTTAGATTAGAAGAAATCCTTCTCTGTGGGGGTGGGCAGGCCCTGGCACAGGGTACAGCTGTGGCTGCCCCTGGATCCCTGGAATGTCCAAGGCCAGGCTGGACATTAGGGACAGCGGGAGGTGTCCCTGCCCATGGCCCTGGATGAGTTTGGAGGTCCCTTCCCACCAAGACCCCCTGTCCTCCTTTCCCTCCAGCGTCTACCTCAGAGTATGAACCAAAACCAGAATGAGGTTGGCGTCACCTTCTCCAAGCTGGGGACCAGAACACCCCGAGCTGTGGGGAGATGGAGGGGCTGTAGGATGGAGAGGAAGTGTTAAGCAACTTTTCCAGGTGACCTTTAGCTAGAGCAGGGTTAGGTGTATGTAAAATATCTTGCTAACTGTGTTGAACTAAGAAAATAAGCAATCGAGTTCATGGAATTGCAGAAGTGGAGAGGATAGAACTTGTGTGGCAGTTACTGTTCTCTTGCAGGAGGGTTCCTTTTCTGCAGCCGCTAATGACTGAGGAGATGCTGTGCAGCTTGTGCAATGCCAGGGCTGCTGTCAGTGCTGAGGAAACCCAAGCTCGCAGCCCCTGCTCCCTCCTGTCGCCGAGAGCTGGAGCTGTGCTGTTCCCTGGCTCCTCTCTCCTGCACGGATCCAGCTTTATTCCCTTTTTAGCTGCCTGCACTAGGTGCGGTATTCCAGCTGAATTAACACTTCCCAGTTTGGGGCAGTGCTGCTGCTCTCTGAGGTGAGCTGCTCCTTGGGGCAGGGCCAGCCCTGGATGTGCCCCAAAATTCCCATTTCCCTGGAGCTGGGAGTTGTTTGCCTCGTGCACTGCAGTCTCCTTTGGTGTCTGCCACCTCCCCAGGCTCTCAGACTTTTACAACTTTCCGAGTTTCTTTCTTCAGCTCTGAGTTTCAAACCCCTCTTTTTTCCCCCTAACTCTGGCTTTTCTCCCCAGTGCTTGGAGTTCCTCAGGTTGTCTTGTCCCTTATTCTTCCTTGGTTCATTAATTCTTGCTGATGAAGGTAAAACCTGGGTTATTAACTGCCGGCAGCACCAGGTACCAGCAGGAAAAAAAAAAAAATCTCCTTATACTCCATACTGTACAAACCTGGAATAAGGGAAGTTCTTGCCCTGAAGTCTTGAACTAATTTTCTTCTGTTAACAGCTCATTAAGAGAAATCTTCCTGCTCATCTTTTTATGGAAAACAACACCTCATGGAGCAGATCAGAGCTCCCTTTTACTGACTTTATTTTTTTTTTTTTACGGTTCATCTCAGTTTTTATTCACGTCACAACATATATGGATAAATTACTTGAACGTGCTGCTTTCGTGTTTTATAGCGAAACAAAGAGAGTGTGCTTTTCCTGATGGGTGATCCTGTAGTGATCACGTTTTCCAGGAGAGGCTGTTTTATCATTTCATCTCTCCCTGTGGATGGGTGTGCTCCCCTGCAGCCCCACAGCAGGTTCTCACTATCCCCACAGCTACCCTGGGAACAGCAGGATGATGCTGTGGTTCTCCTCAGTGAGTTTCCTTCCGAAGGATTGATGTTCCCACGTCGTTTGCAGTTTCCAAGAGCAGCTTTAAGCCGTTTGTCCTTTGGGCTGGAAGCTTCCCTCAGCTTTGGAGCTCGGTGGGTTCCTCATGGAGGGGCAGGGATGAGCCCTGGGGTGGCCGTGCTCCTCCTGCAGCTCCTGGGCTGGCTGAGGGTTGGGCCAGAAAAGGTCTCAGACCAAAGCAGATCCCGAAACTCTGAGCTTCTCCAGCTCTGTACCCTTTGCTGTGTGTGGTGTTGAGATGAGAGGGCAGCCAGGGGTTTTTGGTGCCACTTTGTCACCTCCTGGAAGTGGGGGCGAGGTTTGGTGCCTCAGCCAGGCCGTACATCACTTCACTGACAGACATTTTCCAGTTGGAGAGGAAAATAAGGAGTGTTTAATTAGCAGAACCGCACACTGGGAAAACAGTGTTTGTGACCAGTGACAAGTTAAACTCCTGAGACAGGAAGCTCTTCCCACTTGTCCTTCGCTGGGATTCTGAGATTTCGCCGAGGTCGATTGTTCCAGAGTGGGGTTTTCCCTCAACACTTGGTTCCTGTGGAAATTCCATGCCATAGAACAGTCACTCAGGTTTTCACTTCATTTTCCCTTGGAGCTCTTCCTGTTCACTTTCCTCGGCGTGATGCTGTTGAAGGCGTCTGATTTGAAAGGAGTATTGGACATTTACATTGGTTGTCTGCTGTATTTTTATATAAATCAGGCTTCAAAACCTGTGTGCTCCCATGTATTTCCCCATTCCTGCTGACATGACTCTAAAAGCGCCAACCTGATCAGAATTGTCCAGCTCTGTGCGTTCACATGGAGGGTTTTTCTTTTGTTTCTGCCTTTAATTTGATTTCCAAAAGACGCTAAAGAGATTTCACTGATGGAAGTGCTTAAATGGTTTTAATAAGGCTTTGATGTGCACAAATCATTAAAGCGAGGAGGATGAGGAGATAAGAGTCCACAATTCCCTTTGTATGGTTTGGCTGCAGAGGAACTGGGGCAGGAGGAAGTGTTCCGGAAATCCCAAAGGCTCAGGACAAGGGACAAGGGCCTCAAGCTGTGCCAGGGGAGGTTCAGGCTGGATATTGGGAAAATTCCTTCATGGAAAACTTGTCCAGCCTGGAGTCCCCAGCCCTGCCTGGCTCAAAATATGGAGGTGGCACCCGGGGCAGTGGCAATGGTTGGACTCAAGGAACTTGCAGAGTCTTTTCCAGCCTAAACAATTCCATAATTCTGTTTTTCCCACACTGAAGGGGAACAGGAAACCAAAAAAAAAAAACTGCATCAAAACGGTAATTCAGCTTGTGTCACGTCGCGCGTTTCGTGGGCAGAGGAATCGCCAGAGTTTCTGTGGAAAAAATAAATCATGTCAGAGATCTGCCAACGTCACTTTCCAGCGTTGCATTGCAATCAACAGAAGCATTTCCTTGTTTCAAGAGCATTTTAAAGTCGCTTGGTCAGAATCCAGACTGGAAAACGTTAAGGTGGAAATTTCAGAAAATCGAATTCGGGAAACAGGTTGAAGAACTTCAAGGAACGTGTTGTGACTTCAGCACGTTGTGCTCTGGCATAAATAAAATGAACCTGACGGAAATGGAGTGAGAAATACTTGATTTTACAAGGATTATTGTATTTTGGTCCCTTCCAGAGGCCTCGAAGCACCAAGATTGGCCAAAGGGAGATGAAATGATTGATGCACTGGTATTTTCCCTCTCTCCTGGGTTTTTTTATGTTCTGAGTTGTCCTCTGTGGAACAGAGCTTCCTGAGAGTTTGTTTGTGTGTTTTGAGGAGGTTTTTTTTTTTAATTTTGGAGTGAGGGGCTCTGTTTGTTTGGCACTTCCCATGAAACCTTCCAGTTCCCCTGTGACTCGTGGAGCCGCTGGAATCCCCCCTGGCCGGGGGTGAACTCACTGTGGCCACATGGAATATTGCTTCAAACCGCCTGCTGAAGTTTGGGGGTTCTAGTTAATGAATTTCTTTTTAAACTAATTAATTTAGATTTCATTCAGCCTTCTGATGCTGATGGGATAAATTAGCACCGTGTTACAGCATTGATTTGCCGTGGTGGGAAACTGGTGTTTGGTGTAAACCAGCCTTGAAAAGATAAAGGGTGAGAAGGTTTTTCCTGGAGCAATTGCTCGTGCTGAAAGAGCCCCACTAATTGTATTTAATGAGCAAAAAACACCAGTAAGGACTTTGCACTGTGACATGTTCTTAGCCAATAATTACCAGAAATATGTTTTAATAGGAGAGAATTTTAACAAGTAGTCTTCAGCTTCCATTTGTTAATCGCTAATAACCTCCTAAAACAACGACTTTCTTCAGGTTTTTTCTTCTTCTCTTTTTTTGTTCTTCAGCTTTTTCTTTGTTTTTTAGTGGAAAAAGTTGCACGATTTCCTGGCCACGTGAAGCGAGGTCCGTGCTGAACTGGCAACCAAACACGTTTTTGTTTGTTTTTTTCTTATTTATTCAGAGGAACGTTCAAATCCGTCCGGTCATGATTTGCTGACAGACTTGAGGCTCAGCGTGGTCAGAGATGGGTGTGGTTTAATCTCCACTGCTATTTTAGACTATGAAATTTGGATCTCATTAGCCACTCTAATGGGCTGATTCCTTGCCATACCATTTATTTCGAAGCATTATTCCATTATTTTTTTTAATTATTCTGTGTGACTCTCACTATTAATAGTGAGTCATACCTTAAAAAAAAAAATTAATTTGAACTTGTGCTTAGCAGAATTCCATTAATTGCCATCGTTGCCTGCTCAGCTGCAGCCTGGGAGCTTTAGCAGCTCTCACCATGGAATCTCTGTGGCACTTGGAAGCAGATTTGGCTCTTCCAGAGACATTTCCAGCCTCCAGCTCGGTGTGAAGCGGCCTCTTGCATGGAGGGTTTGGAAACCCAACTGAATTTTGACGTGGCTTTTGCAACGGTTCTTGTGTCTGCCTTTAATTTTGTGCCACAAAAAGCTGAACCTCTCTTTCTGGTGGCAAAAACTCACCGAGTCTCACTGGCTAGAAGTGAAACGTGTTGGGGGAATTCTGTATTTTGTAGTATCCAGAAAAGTGCGGAAAGTCGTAGGAACTTTGCGGGGGGAAAAACCCACAAACATCGTTACTATGGGAAAATCTGATGTCATTTGTATGAGAAGAGTTTGTCCAGCTAAATTAACATTTATCAGCTGCTTACCTGAGGTAGAAGATACTCCACTAAATGCCCTGTTACTCCCTGGGGGCAGAAATGTGAATGTTTTTCTCAATCTGCTCCGGGGGATTGTAAAGTACAGGTGGCATTTAGTAGGTAGGAGGAAAAGTGAAAACCTTCCAACTTTTTGAGCAGTGTTTGTTTGGAAGCAGAGCACATCAAAGCTGTGCCTTGCCTGCTGCATTTCACCTTCCCTCTGTACACGGTTCTGGGCCCTTCCTCTCACTTCCATTTTTGCTCTGCCTGCAGATCTTTAATGCTCCTCTTCCCTGGGTTTTCCCAGAGTTTTAACTGCTCTGTGCTCTCACCTTCAGCGTGTTTCAATTTCAAAGGAAAGTTTGAAGGTACCAGGAAGCGTCCCAGGTCTCAAAGCTGGCACGTCCTGACAGCAGATTTTAGACAAGTAGGAGATGATGCTGAGTTGGGTAAAGCCTTTGCATACAAGTTAGGGCTGAAAACTGGGAGGGAAAGGTTTATTCTCCCTTTCCTGGCACTCAGAATTGTGGATTCTGTGAAAGCAACCCCAGAACTGCTGCAGCTGCCAGTGGGGAGCCCTGGCCCTGTGAGAGTTGAAGCCACCGCTTCTGAGCAGATATTGGTAGTAACACATTGATGACAGTTCGGAAGATAATATTGGTGCTGACATGGATCCACCCCAGTGGTTTTGGAGCTTCCCCTGCAGCTGTTCTGGGAACAGCCTGGACACGGGGTTTCCCTTCTGGCCTCTCCGTTGTTCTGTGGTTTCCCGTGGTTCTGAGGAGAGTGAAATCATTGAACAATGAAGTTTTTAATTCTGGTTGCTCTGCTGACCTGCTGCCCAGCATCCTCCTGCTCTTCCCCCATCCCTCACAGCCACATTGCAGAATTACCATCTCAAACCTGACGTTCAGCTCAGTGGGGGATGCAGCACGGTGGGTGAGCCTTGGTCACCAAGGGAAGTCCAAGATAAATGTCTTGTGAGACAGTGCAGACAGATGATCTTACACTGAGGCTGAGGAAGTGACAGTTAAACCAGGGCGAAGCATCTGATAAACTTCTTCTCTCCTTTCTTTTTCTGTACTTGAGATGGGAGAAGGTTGTGAACCTCGAATGTCATTTTCCCTTTTGCCTTTTCACTCCTGCTTTAGATGGCACCTCATTAAAACCTCGTCTGCTGTTTCAAATCTTACACAGAGCAGATTTATCAGAGAATTTCTGTCAAGTAAATCCTTTCTTAATCCTAATGCCAGAGTTCATAGCACTCAAATGTAATGATGTCTTTTATGAAAGTAAATTATTGGGAGGAAGTCAGAATGATAATAGCCAGATTAATGTTAGATGTCTGAATAACTATTGCTTAATAAAATCTAAATGCCAATTGTCTTGGCTTCAAAGTTTAAGCAGATGAGCATGTAGGCACAGGAATTGGGTTATTAAGTTTCTGTCCAATTAAAGGGCAGAAATTTGTTGGGAAACTGTGTTGGAATATGTTTTGGTTAGCCTGTGTGGACATGAAAGGATTGCGCGTAAAAATGCTGAATTTGTGATGGTCCATCTTTGCACTGGGGGAATTAAAGACCCTCCCAGCGGTGGAGAGTGGAAAGGATGGGGAGGAGGATGTCCTTGTTGAGTGGGGGATGGAATGGGGCTGAGAAGAGATTTAAGTGAGGCAGAAAAGGGTGTTCCTGGTGGATGGCTGGGCTCGAGGTCAGTCTGCCCTGCTGGGCTGTGCTTTGGTCATCTCAGGGCAAGGAACTCCACTGCCTGGTTAACAAAGTCCCCTGTTCCTCAGAGGACATACTGCAGGATGAAGCAGATAGAAATGCAAAGGCTTGGGGAGGCAAAGTAGCAATTCAGCTTTGCCCAGCAGCAGCAGCAGCAGCTTCACTTCCCTCTCCTGGCTCGGGCTGGTTCTCCTGGCAGGAGTTCCTTGAGGCTCCGTGTCTGATCTGACCTGCAGTCCTGACCTTGGGGGAGGTGCAGAAGATGACAATTTTAGTGGCTTTGAGGCTCTCCTGTGTCAGGGATGGGGCTGTGGGATCTGTGGTGTCTGCCAGGATGGAGCCTGGGGACAGAGGACGGGGGGTGACCCTCCCTCTGCTCCCTGGCCTTGGGGTCTGTGCTGTCATTGCTGGCCTTTCCTGTTCCTCTCCTGCTCCTGAAGAAACAGGACAGAAAGGAGGGGCTGATGTCCTTGGAGCAGCTCTGCTGCCTGTGAAGGAAAGGAGTTGGGAATTAATTTCTCTGTTCATCAGGGAGGGGGTTCCAGACATTTTCCCTCCTGGGAGGTACTTCTGCACAAAAATGAGACATTTAAGATATGTGGTTGTGCATTTTTAAGGTCCCTTGGGTGAGTTACATCAAACCAGTCTTGCAAATTCTTGGATATAAACAATTTTAAGCTGTTGCAGTAGTATGAGTTAAAAATGGACTTAAAATCGTTTTAAAGGAGCTGCAGTGCAAGTGCTGAATTGAGAAATGTCCTCCTTGACTTGGCTTCTAAAATCCAGTTGCTGGGGGTTCACTTTGACCTTAGTTAGTTCTTTCACCTTACCTTGGCAGGCGGAGCGGAACTGGATGGTTTCTAAAGTCTCTTCCAACCCAAACTCCCTTTCCCCCTTGTTGTGCCGAACCTCACGTGTGATGAATGATGCGCCCAGTTCTCACCTGGACTTGTGAAATGAAATGCTGCATTTACAGAGCCTCTTTCCAAAGGATCCCCAAGTCCTTTTCCAGTGGTTAGTGTCGAGTTACAAATGATCACTGTAATTCTTTTATCCACCGTGTGTTGGCTTCTCAGGTGGAAGATGCTGACTGATCCTCGGAGATCTGAGGGATGAAGGGGACTCTGGCAGCTAAGACTCCAAAGCAGGATGTAATTACTTGCACCATCACTTGGCTGAGAGGCTGGAATGAGCACAGACAGTGCAGTGGAATTTCTCTCAGCTGACGGTGGTGAAGGATTTGTGCTGCTTTGTCTGGGGAGCAGCACAAGCCCAGGCACATCGTGGGGATTTCTGGGTGCTCCAGAGCTGAGTGGGAAGGAGAAGTGCCTGCAGCAAACTGCTGCCTCTGCCCTCCCTGGGAGTTCTTGTCAAACATTAACCAGACCTAGGCCCAGTCGCTTTTTTATTGTTTTTCTTTAAAGCTCTCCTACCCTCAGTACGTACAAAGGTGTTCCCACACAGCTCTTGGGGCACTTTGACATTCTCCCTGTCGATTGTGCAGTGGGAGTTCCTGATGTGAAGGGTGGGATAGAAGCGTTTGTGTTGTAGGAATGAGAAACATTTATGTTTCAGTTGGTGGTGAATCTGATTTATATTTGTATCATATTACCAGTGCAATTGTATTTGAGTTGTATTCCCAAGAGCTCAAATGAAACCTTGGGAAGAGGGAGATGGAGCTGTGGAAAAGTTGATTCACATGGGAATAGCTGAGCAAGATGATGGCTCAGGGTTTGCTGTGTTCACCTGTGCAGCCTCAGCCTGTGATAGCGAGTCATGGGGTAGAATTTTGGGATCCTGGGGGTGTCACAACCTTTCCTTTGGCAGAGCAGATCCCACGAGCACAGGAGCCATCCCGAACCACATCCCCCTCCCTTGGCATGGAGCCTTTGTGTCAGAAGGTGAGGGACAGAAACGGAAAACTTTGGAGAAGTTGGTTTTTTACTGTCTGCACTCATACAAAAACTACTTGAATTCTGTGTAAACTCTTTTTTTTGTTGTTGTGTTCCTTATTTCAGTTAAAAAACTCTGAAGGTGATTCTGCCGCTTCTGGATTTGCACCATCACAGTTATCCTCTCAACCTGTCCTGGAGAATTGTCCTGTTTGTGCTTTTTTGGGCAAGGCTGTATTGTTTTAGTAGGAAACGTTTGGGTTTTTTTTCCTCTGTTTTTTCTTCTTCACCATCACACAGAAAGTGGAAGATTTTATGTACTTTTCCATAAGCAGCTCTTGGTGACACCAGGGCACATTCCTCCTTGTGTGTTGGTGTTTTTGTGTTAATTTTGTTGTTGCAGGGCAGTTATTTTTCAACGTCTCCCTTTTTAAACAGCTCCTCTGGGAGTGCATTTGTATCAAAAGCTGGCAGAGTAGCATTTTGGGCTCATGCACATGATTTCAGGGCAGGATTTGTGGTGGTGCACAAGCTGGGAGAAGTGTCCTGCGCCAGCTCCTGAGATGCCCCTTGCCCATGATAAAAAGAACATTTGAAATAACCAACAGGTGTCTCTGGATGCAGCATTCAGGCAGCTTCAGGTGTTTTTAAATGCCTTCTGAAAACATCGTTCCTTGTGACAGGGGGCTCCCCAGCTCTTTTTCCCCTTCCTTTTAAGAAAAAAAGGATGAACTCATGGGAGCTGGGTGTGCCCCCGCAGCTGGGTGTGCCCCACACGGGGCTGGGATCCTGAACGTTCCCTCTCAGCCTCTTCGTCCTTCCCGGCCGAATGTTGTCAAACAAAATTGGGGTTTCATGGCAGCCAATTAACCAATTAACTGTTTGATTCCTCTCGCTGGTGGAAGCCATTGAGGCTGAAGAGCCCCTGGAGTTAAATGAGGATGTCTGGGAGGAAGTGGAGGTGGTGTCAGCTTTGGAGATGTGCTCGTGGCTGGGTGAGATGTGGTGGGGTCGCTCCCCATGGTTGGGTTTCGTGTGGAGGTCCCTCGGGCCAACCTTCACCTTTGATGGTTTTGCCTCACGGTGTCTGGGGAGGTGCAGAGACGCCGCTGGTGCTGAGCTGGAGCCAGGACTGGGCTGCCTGATGTGGTTCAGGGGCTCAGCAGGGTTTGGCCAAGCTCTTCCTTCTTTTAACAGCTTTGCCAGGAGAACTGAGGCTGTTTGGCGTGGGTGTGCTGGTTGGGGTTTGTCTTCAGTCTGGAGCTGCGGTCCAAAAGTCCCAGGGCTGAGGGAGAGGTGGGAAGCAGGAGAAGGCAGCAGCAGCTCTGCCATTTCATCCCACGAGTTGCACATGCCAGGCGATGATCTCTGAAGCCAAAGCCATGGACAGAAATGCCAGATGGGACTGAGGAAGGGGTTGGGAGGAGAAATGCAGACTGTGTGTGGTCTGGGTGATGGATGTGCTGGGGGTGCCCGGAGCAGCAGAGGATGGTGCTGCAGGGATACACACAGCGGGAGCTGGCTGGGGGCTTTCTCTGAATTCCCGGCTGGAATTCCTGCTGGCTCTCAGCTCTTCCTGTCGAGCTGGAGCAGAGGTGTGAAGGGTTGGTTGTGCAGGGCAGTCTCAGGCACAGGGGATGTTCAAAGTACAGTGGGACACACTGCAGGAGGAGTGACTCAAACCACGGAGGGTTCAACTTCCTAAAAATGAAATACTCTGCTGTGCTTAAGGCCTGTTTTCTGAGTTTTCAAAAAATTTTGAACTTCTCTTTTCCCAGATGTGGAAACTGAGATGACTTTGGTCCTTGCTGCAGGGACATTGTTCTGGCCCTGCTCCTCCTTCACACTTCAGCTCAGGCCACCTGGGAAAAGGGGAATTTTAGCAGGATCATCCTGGTAGCATCAGGGACAAGGCAACAACAGGTTCTTCATCTTCCACTTGCAGGCCTGTGCAGAGAGGGAGCAGAGGTGCTGTCCCTGTTCCCAGAGGACGGGGTAGGAGTGGTGGCAGCGGTACATTTTAGTGGATATTAAAGGTTTGGTACAACTTCAAGTGGTCTGAAAACTGATGTGCTGCCGTTTCCTCCCTGCTGGAGTTAATTACCAGTTAATTACCGGTGGTGCTGATGGGCAGACGGGCCTTGGACATCTGCCCTTCAGAGACCCTCTCCTTGCTTTTCCTGAGCATGGGAACGTTTCCCTTGTGGCAGGCTCGTGGCTGTGGGAGATGTGGCTTTGAGTGGGGAGCTGTCTGAAGTACAGAGCTAAGGAAGCCCCTGGAGCTTCCTCTATTTACACATTTAATGCTGGTGTGATTTTAATGGCCTTGTACACATTAGAGGCTCTTAAAATAGCTCTGCGTGGAGATGGGATGATTAGATACCAACAAGTCTAACTTGTATCACAGTCAAACTGTTTGCTCTAATAAGAAATGTAAAAGAGTTAAAAAACCCTAAACTAACTCCCCGTACAGTCAAGGTGACTCCCCATGAGGGTGTTTATCATTTATTTATTACAAAAGGCTGGGGAGGAGTGGTTAAAAGCGTCATTAACTGGTGTCTTTCTGATGACTAATTTCACGTTGACCTGGGCAGGTACAGCCAGATCAGCTCTGGCTTTGCACCAGCTCAGATCTCAAGCGAATCTCTGCTGGAATGTTTGTTTTGTGTGACTGTGTTGGTACAAATGATGGTTTTTCTTCAGCTCTGAGAGTTACAGGAAATGTTGATGCGATTTTAAAAGATGATGCTTGTCTCTGTAAAAAAAATAGTGAAGGTGTCCGTAAATATTTAACCCTCTGTTTGGAAACCAGATTCTTGGTTAGATTATAATATTCTGGATATATAGCTGTATGTAATTCCTGATCTTAGTGTGTTGCTGGGAATGAACCCCCCAGAACCAGAGCTTTCCTATTGCCTGCCTCAAAACTTGCCTTTAATAGTAAATGCCATGGGCTCAGCCTTTTGCAGTTGGCTTTAACTGATCAGTGTCTGTAATTAAATCTGGTATTTATCTGTGTTGAAATCATGCGTATGTAACAAATTGGGCTGCAGTCTCAAGAATGAGCTTTTTAAGCCTCAAACTCCTCAAACGAGTTTGTCATCAATGCCAGAACGATCCCAGGAGTTTGCTGGCCGCATTCCAGCGCACAGGTCCCTCTCCCAGCCTTGATGGCCACCTGTGGTTACATGAGTTCAGCAGCTTACAGGAGAACTGGAGGAAAAAAGGGATTTTCCACATAAGATCTAAGCTGTATTCACAGGTTTGGGGTCAGCACAGAGTTGGGTTGTGCCAGTGCTTGTACCTTCTCTGCAAGGCAGGGAAATACAACAAACCTGGTGCCTTAGGAAGCATCCGAAATCTCAACTTACCCCTGGTAAGTTTAGTCTGCTTTGGGCAGCCTCTGAGATTCCTCTGCTTTCAGAGCAATAGACAAAGTGAGGCCAAATGGGGAGGAAATGGAAGAGGTTATAAGAGGTGAAAAGATTCGTGTTTTCAAAACTGAGTGATGGGTTGAAGTTTTCCTATTGAGAATGCAATAGGTAGGCTTGCTCAGCTTTCAGTCATGCTCTAGCAAGTCATTTATTATTTTTAATAATCAGACAGCTGTCTAAAGACATGAAATAATGATTTTTCTAAGCAGCCAACATTTTCATTTCAGACTGCAAATTATGTGGTGGAACATCAGTTTCTTTCCTGGGTGCACCCACTGTACTTTGTGCAGATCAGTAAAGAACATTTCTACATCTCTTGATGCAGAGTTTAGCACATATTGTGGCTGCTCCATCCCTGGCAGTGTCCCAGGCCAGGCTGGACAGGGTTTGGAGCAGCCTGGGACAGTGGAAGGTGTCCCTGCCCTGGCAGGGGTGGCACTGGAGGAGCTTTAAGGTCCCTCCCAACCCAAACCATCCTGGGATTCGATGTTAAAGGAGTTAGTGGCGCCTTATTTATCACCTCATTTTGTTTACTCCTTTATGCCCCAAAGCTGAGTCAAGCTCAGAGGGAATCTTTGCCAACTTTTGTGTGTGTTTTGTAGGAATTTGATGTGTTTCTGTTAACACAAGCAGCGAGACCAAACTGCAAAGGAAAGTTTGTTAAGAAGTGGGGGGATTGGCAGGTTTTTCATCTGCATTTTTGCAGTAGGAGGATATGGTCCAAGGCAAAAGGTGCGTTATTGCCAGAACTTCCCTGAAATTACTGCTTTGAGTTGAAATGCCTTTTGGGAGTCAGGGAGAGAGAGAGACCTGGGAACCACATCAAAGCTTGAGGTTAGAATATGTTGGAGAATGGGTGCCAAAAAAAGGTATGTCAGCACCAAAAATAACCCTAATCTACAGGAGAAGTGAAGCACTGAATGGGTGGGGGGATGGCAGAACATCTGGGGGATGTGGGGGAGAAAAGGTATTTTAGAAATGAATGGGAGATGCTTGGCGTGGGCTGGGCCCGAGATGATTCGAGTGACTGAATTGGTTTGAAATAGTTACTTGCCTGAGGACTTGGTGGGTTTTTTTTCAATTTTCTTTCTTTATTTTTTTTATTGCTGCATAAAGTTCCCCTGTTAGAAGGCAGCTGTGGGTTGGGGGTTACAGCCCTTTGGAGGGGGGCTGAAATTGGACAGTATTGAGGCACTGTGGCCGTCAGAGGGTTCTTAAGAGACATCATTCCGTGGCCAAACAGGGCCAGAAGCTGCTTGGGGGCACTTAGATCCCTCCTTTGGGCACTCTCATCCCTCCCCCGGGCCCTCACATCCCTCCTGCTTCCCTGTGTGCTCAGGACTGATATTTTTTTGCTCGTAGCAACATGAACCGTGAAGACCGGAATGTGCTGCGTATGAAAGAAAGGGAAAGGCGAAATCAAGAAATTCAGCAGGGTGACGAAGCCTTCCCACCCAACTCTCCTCTCTTTGCTGAGCCGTACAAAGTGGTGAGTTCCTGCACCTCAGAGAATTGCGGGTTTTGTGACAGAAATCAGGTGCAAATTCGTGGTTTGTTTTTATCTGCGTTCTCGTTAGATCAAAAGTTCTTACAACCAAGTGTTTAAGCAGGGCTTGAGAATAAAGGTGAGCAGTCACAGCTCCAGTGGCAGATTTATAGTCCTTGGGAAGGGGAGGAACCTTTCTGGGGAGCGAGGAAAAGGAAAATAAAACCGTCCGAATTTTTTCCCTCCTTCCTTCACCTTCTATCCAGTAACTCAAAACCATGAAAGTGCCCATCGTGTGATGCCAAGTTGCCATTTTTGGGGTGCTTTAGCCTGCTGCTAAACTTCCTGACCTTTCACCAACCTAATCCAGACCTGGAGAAGTTCAGGAAGAGAATGGTTTAATGGCATTAATTAATAATGAATTTTAAATGCTGGAGTGTTTGATAGGACAGAATTACCAGCTCTAACTAGTGCTCCAGTAGTTTGGATCTGATGTTTCAGTTTGTTTTGAAGGAGTTGATTCTGTCCATGGTCTTACACAGCTTTCAGCCTGTGCTGGGTTTCCTTCCAGGTTGCTTTGCTGCACAGAACTGGAAAAAATAACCTAATTCTGGAATAACTAATAAAATATTATTAGTATATATCAATTAATAATGAAGAATAAAATATATTGTTATATGTTAATTACGTAGTTCAAAACTCACTTTGAAAGCAAACCCTTCCCTTGTTGAAATTTCAGCAGGTTTGCAAGAAGTAAAATGTGACTGAGAACTCTCCTCTCGCAAGAGGAAAGTTGAGAAATACCTGGTGGTTTTTTATTCCCGTCCTCTCATCACTTGCTTGTGCCCGATAACCAAATTGTACATGTATGAAGTTAGCTGGAGCTGGCTGGGATGCATGGGGGAATGAGTCAGGATCCCGGATTCGGAAAACAAAATGCTCGTAGAAGAAAGAACCCTTTTAACTGTGTGCAACAAACATTGTGCCAATATAAATACCAATTAAAAATGACTTACGGGGGTGAGGTTAAGTTGATTTTTAGTGCTAATTAAAGCCTTTTAGGACCGATGCGTTCTGTGTCAGAGAAATCACAGTCTGGAAGGTGACAGGAGGCATCTGCAACTTTGCAGCTTGCATCCAGCTCAGCAGTGCGTTATTTGGCTATTGCTGGTTCAGCTCTTCCTGCTGCTGAATTTTTAGTCTGCTTTAGGGAGTTAAATACGTATTATTACATCCTTTGAATCTGTTTTAGGGAGTCAGATTGCTGTTTTAAGAGCTAAAATTCAGAATTGGAAACGCTGGCAGAGAAAGAGGTGTGTTCTAGCCGAAACCCGGGTGAAGCGCTGTAGCTGTCAGATCATTTAACTGCGCGGGGGAGTCGCGATGGGTTCTAAACCCCGATCTCTGTGGCTCGTTGTCCCAGACCAGCAAAGAAGACAAGCTGTCCAGCCGCATCCAGAGCATGCTCGGTAACTATGACGAGATGACGGATCTCATCGGGGACCGGCCTCTGCAGAAGATCGTCGCCATTCCCAAGCCCTCGGTGCCCTCGGCGCCCGATGACAAAGCCCCGGCCGGCTTCTTCGGGGAGCAGCGGCACGGCGCGGGCTCCCACCAGGGCGGCAAATGGACCCCGGTGGGGCCGGCCCCCAGCACCTCGGCGCAGCCCCAGAAGCGCTCGGCGGGGCTGGGGGGCCACGGGCAGCGCTCGGGGGGCGGCGCGGCCGCGGGCGCCCGCCACGAGCGCGACTCCTACGGCGGCCGCAAGAAGGGCCAGCACGGCTCCGAGCACTCCAAGGGCCGCTCCGGCAGCCCCGGGAAACCTCCGGCCGTGTCCTCGCTGGCCTCGGGCCACTCCAGGGCCCACGGCGGCGACCACCACGGCAAAGACCATCAGCGCTCCAAATCGCCCCGCGACCCCGAGCCCAGCTGGGACTCCCCCTCCCGCGTGCCGTCCTTCGCCAGCGGGCAGCACTCCACGCAGTCCTTCCCTCCCTCGCTCATGTCCAAGTCCAGCTCCATGTTACAGAAACCCACTGCCTACGTCAGGCCCATGGACGGGCAGGAATCCATGGAACCAAAGTTATCCTCGGAACACTACAGCGGCCAGAGCCACGGCGGCGGCGTCAACGAGCTGAAGCCCAGCAGCAAAGCGCACCTGACCAAGCTGAAAATCCCTTCTCAGCCACTGGATGTAAGTTGTTGGCTGTGTCCTGCCTTCTTAAGTGTAAATCCGCCTGGGCTGGGGTTTTCCAGCGGCTCCAAAATCCCAATTTCCCTAACCCAGATGGTGTTTTTAGTAAACACTGTGTTTTTGTTACTCAGAGCACCTTCAGCTAAGCTGTGTTTTCAATGGGGAGCACGCAGAAGTAATTGTCTTCTGCTTCCACAGTGTGGATACTGGGATTTTTTATTAAATAAAGGCCGAGACATTCAGAAAGGCTTGCTTCACCCCAAGAGGCCAATTTTCACGGAGTATTTCTCTAGTCTGGAGTTAGGGAAATTGTGGGATATCCACAAATATTTTGACAAGCTGGGTAAATAGATTGTTGTTCCTGGGAGCTGAATTGACTTAGAGTTGTTGATACAATCTGCCTGTATCTGATTTTCTTTTGAAGTCAGTAGCAATTACTAGATGTGATGATTATACCTTCACACCAAATTGAACAGGGTGCAGAACTTTTATCAGTTGTGCTGGGTATAAAATACTATTGGGTTAAGAACTTTGAGGAGTTTGGTAATTCCCGAATCATTAAGAGTCAGGCTCTGACTCCAGCTCACTTACAAGGAGCCTTTCCTAGCAGTAAAGTCTCATTTCATCTCCTGTCTAACCGCTTGAATCATGGTAGCCAGAGAAAAGCCCTTGTTCCTGGGATTGCAGCAGATGGCAAAGTAAGGTCCAGCACACAGGTAAGGAAATCAGAAACGGCTTCATTAGTGAAGACTTGCCACATCAATGCTGATGCAGTGACTCCTTTAGTAGCTTTGCTTCTTTCTGCTTGTGGCAGCCAGGGATGCAGAAGATTCACAGTGCGGTAATGATTGCTGTTCCTGGGATCACTCTGTGAGGAGTGTTGGACTTGGGAATGCAGTTTGTCGTTCCTGTGCATTCACGCTCCTGCACTCGAATTCAGATGTTATCCTGGGCTGCTTCCAGGAAATGATTGAGATCTGTGATTCTCTTTCCCCTCTCTGCAAGTTTTGAATATCGCTGCCTGCCTGTGATCGCTTTAACTGTCAAGTGAAAAGTGAGGGATTATTATCACAGTTTTATGGATGTCATGTATTTGCTTTTCATAACTGTGACTCATGCCATAAAAACACGGATCTATCTGATATTAAAATTGATGAAAAGAGTTAGCAAGGGCTGTTTGTGTCTATGTAGAGTCCATGTGAGTCACAATAAGGGTTGAAGTTTGTTTTTAACTGTTGGTAGCCCCTGGAAACTTTGGGAGATGTTAATTTTGAGTTTTGATTTGCAGGCATCAGCCTCTGGTGAGGTGAGCTGCGTGGATGAAATCCTCAAAGTAAGTTCTTTGTGTTCTTTTCCCCGACTTTGTTGAAAGTACAACCATTCCCAAGGAGGGGGCAGGGCTGTGCAGAGCCTGTCCAGGTGCAGGTGTTACAGGAGGGCTCTCCAGGTGCTCCTCCAGCACAGGGGACTGGGCCAGACTGGGAGCAGAGCTGGACACTGGCTCTTGTGCTGTGCTCAGCATCTCCTGGAGACCCTCCCTCCATTCCTCCTCCCTGATAACCAGAACTACGTTTCTTCCCCCAAAATACAGATTTTAGTCCTGATACTTTAGTTCACAGTAAATGCTTTGCTGCCCCATGGCAGCACTTCCCCTCTCTCCTACCTGGGTTATTTTCCCAAGTCCTTTTACCCCTCCTGTGATCCCCTGTTCTGTGTCTGCTCTCCCAAAAGGATCAAAAGATCCCTCTGGAGCAGTTCCATGGCTTATTATTTCCTGTGACCTTCAGTACTCCAGGGGCCTTGGAGATGCTCTGAGAGAAAAGGAGGCACTTTGCAGCTGCAGGCTTTTTGATTTTTTTCCCCCTTTTCCTCAAACTCTGCAGGCTTCCCTTTCTTAGGATTCTTCTTCCCACACACTCTGAAAGAATCCGACTCTGACTTGCACTGTGGGTTATCTTCAGGCCAAGCAAGCTGATTGATTTATGCCTTGCTGCTTGTTATTATGTCATAACTCTCTCTTCTCCTGGGTAGCAGTTCAGCGTTCAGGTTTACATGCAAAATCTTTGTTGCGCATTTGGGAAATTAAGTTTTGAATATAAAGCTTAGTGCCGGGTGAGCAATGAACTGAAAATGGAGAGAATCCAGATTGCAAGTTGAAATCTGATTTATTTTGACAATAACTTTCCTTTTTGTTGTGTTTTAGGAGATGACCCACTCCTGGCCTCCTCCACTCACTGCCATCCACACCCCCTGCAAAACTGAACCCTCCAAATTCCCCTTCCCAACCAAGGTCAGTGCTGAATCAAACAGTGGATGCTGTTGAAATAGTAACTCCTGTTAGAGATCAGGATTTTGGAACTCCTGCATTCAATTCGGTAGAATCTGGGTTTGTTCAGTGCTTTGTCCCTCTTTATTTTTCTATCATCTGTCAGCAGTGGCCTTATGAAAAATGTCCTTGGTTTTCCTCTGCCTTGCACAGACAGTCTGCAAAGTTATCTATAATACATCTTGCCTTTTTAATTTTTGTTGGATAAATTCAAACTCCTGAGGCTTGAAGATGCCTTTGAGCCCTTTCCCTACCGGGGAAATGCTTTGCACCATTTTGGGTAGAACCAAGTGAGTTCTGTAGCAAAACAGAGGCTGAATGGTAAAATGCTGGGCAATTTAAATGGGCTTTTCTGCCCAAACTGGTTTTTTCCTCTCAGTCTGAAGTCCATTAATAGTCGCGTGAGATTATTTTGCATTTTCAATTACAAAAAAAATAAGACAGTTTGAGAATCACGTTTTGCTGAAGAATTCCCTCGTTCCAAAAGATCCTCTTCCCGACCTCCTGTGTTCTTAAGAAGTGCTGAAGGGTTTAAGCAATTAATTCCAGAGAGAAATCCACCTCTGCTGCTGCTGACAGCACAGGGCACGTGTCCAGGGGAGCTGCTGGGGCTGACACCTCTGAGGAAGGAATTCTCCTGCTGCCTCCCCTGAGGCTGGGCTGGCAGCTCTGCCCTTCCAGGGCACTGGGAGTTGTTTGCCTTGAAGAGCAGCTCTGCAGGATCCTGGAAACCCAGGAGAGGCAGCTGTGGGTAAAACCCAGCTTGGGGGAGCTGACTCACCCAGGAATACATGCTCTGGCTCCTGGAGCTGCTGATTGCCACTAAAAGATTCAACTCAACAGCGTGATTTTTCTCCAGACTCAACAACTCTCTGGGATGAATTGGTTTGCTCCACCCCTGGCTTGGCAAGAGCTTCAGAGTGTAGAAATTGCACTGTTTGTCTTTTAAAAGTTACCTGTGGAATAATTCAGACCATGCTCTCTCTGACCAGCTGCTCTTCTAGACACCACTTAATTGCTCTTAATTTCCTGTTTGATCCAAATTGCTCCCCAAAACAGAACGTCTGAGGGAATAATTTTAAGAAGACTTTCTCACTGAGGTTTCTACTGTTGTCTCTCTAATCCCATCCTTTAATGTGAGTGCTCTGACATGGCAGGCACAGGTTCCAGTCCCTGTTGGAAGGGCACATCCACAAAGCTCCCCTGGCCCAGTCCAAGTTCAGCTTCTCATCCCGAGCCAGGGGCAGCCCTGCTCTGTGTGACCTGGCCCTGCCTCACTGCATTTTGCTTCTCTTCAATGCCACAAAATGCAGAATTTACCTTTCAGCTCTCAGCTTTACTTTGGAAGGCACACCTAGAAATAAATCCTGCTTTCTGTTTTCCTAGCATTAGATCAATATTAATCTTGCAAACATTACTTTTAGTCAGGGTTTATTTGTGTGTTGTATAAAACTGTCAGCCTGGAAATATTTCGTACCTTTTCTTATAAGGAAAGAAATTCCACACCTTTCCTCAGCAACAAAGGTCCTTATTCCACCAATTTGAGTACTCATTCCTGAGCCTTTGGGGAGATATTTTCCATTAGTATTTTGAGCACACTTGGCTGTGGGGCTGCTTGGTTTTAGTTTCCCCGGCATTTGACTGAGTTTGGGAAGAGGAAGGTGTGCAGAAATCCGTGTGGCTGTGACACAGAGGCCATGTAACACTGCACAGCTCTGGTGATGTTTGAACAAAAAAAAAAAAGTGGCTCGTGGGGCTTTTTGAACCTCTCAACCTGGATTGCGTCTCTTCACCCAGTTTGCAAAAAAATTCCATTTATGGCTGCTCCAAGTCTTTTGACTTTTTGCCAGCTTTTTTTATTTTGTGGCTGCACATCTTAGCTGTGGAACTCCGTCAAATTCTCTCTCTGCATCCAAAGCCTGTAATTTCCTCTGCCTTCTCCCCTCTGTCATTCTTGGCAGCAGCAGCTCTGCAGAATTCCAGGGAGTTAGTGAGCCATAGGCTTGTGCAGTCTGGGCCCAGAGCAGAATCCACCAAACAAAACACAACAGTGGTTTGCTTTAATCAAGCGGTTCTGTTGGAGGAAAGCTCCTTCTCTTTCATACTGCGCTCCATTTGTTGCCTGTCATCTGCTGAAGTGTTGCACAGCACTGCCCTCGTGGGCAGAGCCTGCTGTGTTCTTCCTGCTCCCATAAAATGAAGCTGCCCTTGGTGGACCACTTGATTTTATTTGTCAGACTCTTGGGCTGGGATCGCTTTCCCTGTGTGTGGGGAGTGAGTAACTCAGAGGAGCCCAACCTCCTGACTGGGGCCTCTCTGATTACTATAAATAAATCCCAACAGTTCCCAGGAAGTCTTTGGATCAGAAGAGAGAACTCCATGAAAATAGGTCAGGGAGAGTTTTGTGGATGCTGTGGAAAAATGCAGATTCCTGTGCCTTGATAAAAAATGTTATCCTGTGACCTGACACTCCATAATTTTATCCATGGGCTCCCAGTCAGACACTCCAGAAATCCTGGCAATGTGTATAGAATGCAGTGAGCAGCCCAGCTGCTGCCTGGGAGGGGAAGGGTTTGGTTCCAGGGCAGGCCTGGCTGTGCCTGCACCTCTGCAGAGGTGGTTCTGTGCTGCAGGACCCCTGCAGCCATCCCTGGGACACTCAGACTTCCTCCAGAGAAACAGAAATGAGATCTGAGCTGAGGTTTCAGGTATTAACTGGCAGCGGGCCCCGTTCCCTCAGCCCGGGAATCTGGCCCTGCTGCCTCCTGTCCAGCTGGAGAATTCCTCTCTCCAGGTTTTTCTGTCAGGGTTTTTGTTTCCTGCTCCAGTGTCTTCCCTGTGTAACCTCAGTCCATTATACTTTGCTTTATAGGGTTTCCTTCCTTTCAGTTGTTTGCAATCTCTTTCTGAAGCAGACCTTTAGGAGCTGCTGCTCTAAATAACCTGGGAGTTGAAAGTAGAGCTTTCTTTTCTTTTTTTTTTTCCTCTCTGAGTTTCTTAAAGAGCTATGTATCCAGTAGATGGCAAGGGAGTTGGAAAAAGTTGCACATTGAGCCATAGCACCTCATTAAAGTGCACTTAGCTGAGAGCCAGAGCTTTGCCTCTGAAATAGGAAGTTGACTCAAGTGAGGGATTAGGCAGGTGTGCTCTGCAGAATTCCCAATCCATGCGCTGCTGGAAGGGGTGCCTGTTCCCCATCCTGTGCTCCCCCAGTGCTGTGGCTTTGGAAATGTGGAGTTTGTGCTCTTCATTTCTTTCTTCGCTCAGTTTGTTGGCTTGGCTGAGCCAGTGGCAAAAGGTAAGCAGGGATTCACACCTGCCTCCTCCTACCCGTGTAAATGATAAGAAATGGATTTATTTTGAAGGAAGTGTGGCTATTCACAAGACTTCCCTCCATCTTTGCCTTGCTCTTGAATTCTTTAATTTTTTATTATTGTTTTCATTGTTTTCCTTGTCCCTTCCTTTCATTTAGTAAAGAGCAGAAGTATTTGAAACACCTCCCAAGGTGAAGTTCCCCCTTGTGAAATTCTCCGTCCACAAAACTCTTGTTCAAAGCATTGTTCCCTTTTTGAAATACAAAGCTGAAGGAAATTGAAAACATCTCGAGGGTGCTCTGCTGTGTGAAGCTTTTGTGTGTTTAAAAACTTCATTCTGTAAATCGCCTCTGTAACCACTGCCTGGCCCTGGCGTGGTGCGAGGGAAAACCAGGTCACAGGTGTACCAGGGAGAGTGGAACTCGTTGGATTGTAGCTCTGGTTTGCCATTGCACGTAAGTAAAACGTGTGTATAGAACTAGAAATTGAAAACATTGGACTCCGTTTGTTTTTCTGGGGCTGTCAGTTGTCCTCATTTTGAAAGGAGGTCAGGAAGGTCCTATTTTAAAAAGGCACTTGAGCCTGGAAGGGGGTTTGCAGTGGCTCAGTAATCTCTGTGTATTTGTTAAAACAATGCTTTAGGATTTCAAAAGAGTTCATTATCTGCTGTGTCTGGGGACTCAGAATTGGACTTCCTGAAATGGGAATACTGAGGGTGATACAGTCTGCAAGACTTTATCCTGTAAAACCAGCCAGGAAAGATGCTGGGAGGGAATTATTCCCTGTCAGTGCGGGCAGGCCCTGGCACAGGGTGCCCAGAGCAGCTGTGGCTGCCCCTGGATCCCTGGCAGTGCCCAAGGCCAGGCTGGACATCTGGGACAGTGGGAGGTGTCCCTGCCATGGCTTTGGGGTGGCACTGGGTGGGCTTTGAGGTCCCTTCCAGCCCAGCCCATCCTGTGAACCTCTAATAGGATTTTACTGGCTTTTGGAGCAGATCTGGCTGGCCCAGGCTGGGTTTACCAGGGACCCACATGGAGCATTTGGGGCACAGAGTGCAGAGCTGTTCACATCTGAAACCCCACCTTGTCCCTAAGGCTCCTTTGTGGCTGAGGAATATTTGTTGTTGAGAGGTTTTCCCTGTTCCTGTGTCTGCCTGGAGAAGGAAAAGGAGGAGAGAAGAGTTGGAAGGAAAACACTTCCAACAGCAGCAGCAAAGTTGGTGTGTGTCTGAGGAGCATAAACAAACATCCTGAACACAGAGGAGGAGGGGATTGAGGGGAGGCTCACAGGGATCTGGGAGTTTCAACCCTGGTGTGCCCTTGGGAACTGCAGGAAGTGAAGTGTGAAGGTCTCACCTGGGCTGCCCCAGGGCCCAGAGGAAGAATTCCTTTTTTTTTGCTTGTTGTTATTTTTCCCCTGTTTCCAGAGATTAAGTGTCATCCATTAGATAGGAAGAATATCTTCCCTACAGCCTGGTTTTTAGTACCTTAAAAAGTCCCACTGAAAAAAACAACCCACTTGTGATCTTTTTATTCCCCCAGGAGTCTCAGCAGTCCAGTTTTGGCACTGGAGAACAGAGTGAGTACACGAAACTTCCTGGAATGTGTTTTTGTTGTCATTCGGTGTTCTCAGCATCTCCTAACATGTCAGGGGATTCAGGGAATGAGGTTTTGCAGACTGCTCACAGGATGGAGCCTGACTTCAAATTTGCTCTGCTTTCTCAAGTTTTCAGCTGTTAAAACAGTTGCTTGATTTTCTTTTGCGTTTCTTGTTCAGATCTCGAAAGTTAGCACTGAGGGAAAGGTGGTGTGTTTGAGGAAAAAGATCTATTTTAATTGATCCAATTCTTTACAAAATGCCTCTGTTGGTAGATTGATTTGAAAATAACTGAGTACTAAACCAAAACACCTTAAAAAAAAAACCCAACTCCCTTCTTAGGGACATATTAGAAACCAAAAGAGTGCTTTTCTTTTATTTCAGTGGAAAAAGCTCATGGCAGTTTCACCATTTATTTTTACTTTGACATTTTAAAGTCAAGAGAGAGAACTGGCCAAGAACTTATATCACATGCTATTACCTTTGAGTTTCTTGCACTTTTCGATGTTAGAAAAAAGTAGCTTTTATTTCTTTTAACTGTCATTATTTTGAGTATTACTGAAATGAATGCAAAGCTCAGGTAAATACCAGGTAAAATTGAATGAAATTTGTGCTGTTACCTTCCACTCCCTCTTGAAGTGATTAAACAGCTTAAATAGTAAAAGAAGAAGAGTTTATTCTTAGATATTCCCAAGCTGCTTAATCTGAACATCTGATACAGTGGGGAATTAAGGAAACAAATTCAAGCTTAATTCCATGATGCTAAACCCTAGGCTCACGTTAGAGGAGCAGCTGATCTTTAGGTGTGGAAAAGAAGAGCCAAGGTTAATTAAACACAGAGCCAGTTTCCTGTGCCTGTTTGGATTTTCTGGAGAGCTTTTGACAGCCTCACTTCTTGTTTTTGTTGAGCTGCACTCAGTTATTCAGCAGAATTAAAGAAAAGGGAAGGGAAGGGAAGGAAGCCCAAACTAAGAAGCAGATTTTAGCAGGGTATGTTCCTGCTGTCAGAATTAGTGTGTGAGGTGGATTTTGGGATGTGGAGGTTCTCATCTGTCAGCAGCTGTGTGGGGATGCTGGAGCAGTCAGAGCTCAGCAGATGGATCTGTATCCCAAATCCTGCATGGAAAAGGCAAGAGTTTCATCTTGGCAGGAGCAGGACAGTTCTCCACACCATTAATAACAGATTAAGGGTGCATTGGTTCACACAGCAACAATTTAAATGATTTTCTCTGTTTCCTGGGTTAAACTATTTGCTGTATTTGGTGTTTTGCCTCTGCATTCCTCCCTCCCTCAGCCTGGGGGAGGTTGTAGCTGGTGTCACCTGGGTGCTGCTCCCTGCTGTCCCCTCACATGGCCTTGCTTTATCCATCTCTGCATCCTCCTGGCAGCTTTGGGGGGGACTTCTTGTGCTGTGCCTGAGTTTTCAGCTGTGCTTTTCTTCTTTTCTTCTCCTAGAACGATACAATCCCTCATCCAAAGCATCCAATGGTCATCAATCCAAATCGTAAGTGGCTGCTGAGAAAACATTTCACAGACAAGAGTTGTATTTTAAGAGATTTAGGAAATAGTGTTCAGTAGAACGTGAGGGACACTCCAGCATCCTTCTCCTTGGCTGGCAGGAAAAGGGGATCATATCCCAGCAGGTTTTTTGGGATAATAAATCAAACATTGCTCAGTGGAGTGAGTAGAAAATACCCTGAGCTGCCTTTCTGCTGCCTTGTTTTCCTGTCAGCTGCCAGGAGAGGAGCAGGAGTTTGGACCTTAGGACCTAACAGGCCTTGCAGAGCTGGCAGCTGGAGGTTGCACAAATTCAGGATGAGGGAAGGTTTTGGACTGGAGGAGACAGAAAACTGGGTCTGGGATCTTGGGGGATTTGTTCTGCTCAGTCTTTTCACACAGACCCAGCAGCACAGAAAAACTCAGAGGCAACTGGAACGTTCTGCATGGCTGTAGTCCACCTTTCTCAGACCTAAAAATCAATGATATACATTTAAAAGATGGTTTCCAAATCAATATGCCCATAAAAATATTTATTTACCAGCTGATTGTGTGTTAATGGAAGTTGTAGACTCTGAAAGGTGACTCTGGGTTAGTGACATTCCTCAGGTGACTTCTGCTGGGATGCACTCACAGGATTCAGCCTGCTGCTTCTGCCACGGAACTGGCAAGATGGAAAAGCAGCTGACCTATGGGCAGGGAATAAAACCAGAGAAACCCCCTGCAGTTCATAGAAACCTACAGCCAGTGTCCCAAAGCGGGCAGGTGAGGAAGGTGCTGAGAGGGAACTGTGCTGGTGCCAAAGCTGCGAGTGGGAGAACCCCGAGAACAAGAGGCAGCACTGGACACCTGCTGAGCTGGGATGCAGAAGAAGGAAGTTTAAATGATGTTTACTGTGGCAATACAACTTTAAATATATATATATTTTAAAGTGATTATGATCTGGTAAAGAAAATCCTTTAAAAGGTTATCTCCTTTTTGCACCATTTGTAAAATGATAGCAGTGACCAATAGTTCAGGAATGAGCTCCTGGAGGTTGATGATCCTGTTCAGGTCATCAGTAGAGCAACTCGCTGTGAAACTCAGAAGAGCCAGGCTTTTAATTCTTTCTCATTTTCTCTCCACAGATGTGAATCGAACCAGACAGAGTAAGATGTTTTGTTTTTATAATCAAATGTTTCCAATAATCACAAAGGCCCTGCTGTGTGTTTTCATTGTGCTCATGTATTCTCAGTATGTGAAACTGTGTGTGTGTGACTACCAGAAGTAATTATGGCTTTGAATAATAGTAATTAATGATGGCTTAGGACAGTTGCAGTGCTGCCACGAGACAGGAAGCAGCCACTGGACTTGGCTTTTGTTTCCTCCATTTCAAACACAATTTTTGGCCCTCGTGTGTAAGGAGTTGAACATACACAAGCTACCTCCTCCCACACCAGTAAATTGTGTCAGGTTTCCTTTCTAAATTTACCAGAATGGGCTCAGGAGCCAAAGTACCTGAATCCTCATTCTTGTCTGAAGAATGACTCAAGTCACCATTCTTACCCATGCCATGTGTGAGTGGTGTCTGGTGGCTCTCACCCACGCAGCCTCTGCAGGATAAACAGTGCCGTGCTGAAATCTAGCTGAATGCTTTGGAGGTAATTTAAGTGCTTGGAAAAACTTGTCTCACTTTCTCCCTTTTCTCCTTAGTATGTTGAAAGATGACTTAAAACTTAGCAGTAGTGAAGACAGCGATGGAGAGCAGGTACGTTGCTGAAATGAGTTCCCAAAAAACTCATCCATGGGGCAGCCCTGGGCAGGGATCAGCAGCAAACTGGGGCAGCTTAGCAGGAGGTCTGTGAACCTAAAATCTCATGGAATGGTTTTAGACAAACCTCAGATAGTCCTAAATGGAATCTTGGGGGGGAAAAAAATTGTGCAAACAAGTTGAAAAGTTGTGTTTTGTGGAAACATCTTGCTTTTGTCTAGAAATTCTTACTAACTGATTTCACGTGGGCCTTCTGTGAACATCAAATGACAGTAGTGCACTTTAAAACTTACATAATGGCTCCTTAATTAAAGAGAAACCCCTTTTTATGTTCTGCCATCCCAGCTACAGAGCTCGTGGTGTGAACATCTGTGTGCATTGGTGCCCTGGGATGTTTGGGGGTGACAGCGGGCTGTATCTGTCCCTGGGAGTGCAGCTGCACCTTTATTTGTATCAAAAAGTCTTTTTTTTTTTACTCTTTTCAGGATTAACTTTGTGCAGCTTCTGCCAGACTGGCACTTAACATGCTAAACAAAAATAAAATACGTGTCTGTGCTGCCCAGTAACCCCCCACTGCTCTGGGGTTTCTTTTATTCCTGTTCCCAGTTCTGGTACTTGATTTTCTTGGAATGGAAAACTTGGAGTTGGTGAACTCCGCTTACCCTGGGCATCTCGGAAAAATCATTGTGAAATCATCTGACTCAAAAAGGTGGAAACAGGATATTAATTAGTGGTAGAAATGGGAATTCTCACAACTGGAGTCAGAATATGGAGATTTGTGCTGAGAACTTGGAGAAAGTAACGCTTCTCTTTCTGTATGAGGAAACTGCAGATCAATTTAAACTGCTGCAAATAATGAATTTTAAAAAAATGGAAGGCTTTAAAACGATGTTTTGCAACTTAATTGTGTATACAAGCCTAAAATAGCTTCTAGAAGCTTCATGCTCTGCTTTTTTAATTGCAGGACTGTGATAAGACCGTGCCAAGGAGCACACCTGGAAGGTAGGAATTCCTGGGGGATTGCAGCATGTTCAGCCCAGTCAGCACTCCTGGCTTGGCCTCCTTTCCGAAATTCATCTTTGTCCTTTGGCTTGTACTAAAGCAAAAGGTGATGAGAATTTAACCAGTGATTAGATAGTGATAAATACAATATTAAATATTTCCTGCAAATGAATCTGACCACTTTGGGAATGGGGCAACACCCAAAGCTGTTTGTTTCCAGGCTGAGCTGTGTTCACTCACCATGAATTTTCTCCTGAACCTTGATTAAAGTGTTACATTTTGTTGCTTCTAATGGAAATTTTTGAAGGATGTGTTTGTGCCTCGGGTAATGCTTGGTTTCCCTCCTTTTTGTTGCAGTAACTCTGAGCCTTCCCAGCACAACAGTGAAGGAGCAGATAACTCCAGGGATGACTCGAGCAGCCACAGCGGCTCCGAGAGCAGCTCCGGCTCCGACTCGGAGAGCGAGAGCAGCTCCAGTGACAGCGAGGCCAACGAGCCATCCCAGAGTGCATCCCCCGAGGTAGGGCTGCCAGGGCCTGCCCTGCACCAGCTTGCCTCTCATCCTGGCTCTGGGCAGCACTGAGGTTCCAAAAATTCTCACGCTGTTAAAGAGAAAACAGACTGACATGGGCTCGCTGGCAGGCTGGGCTGCTCTGCTGCACTTCCTGTGCTGGGTGTGACCATTCTCTGGATAAACCCACATTTCATGTTTGATTTGAGGTGGTTTTTACCACCACTTGTCTGCTGGAGAGCAGAGTTAGATACGGTGTCAGAACCCTAAAAAGCCGTGGCATAAGTATTGCCTGTTGGTAGCAGACAGAAGGAAAATCCGTGTCATTTGGGTCTCTCTTTCATTTATGTATCTCAGGTTTTGGGTGTACCTCATGCTTTGGTGTGCAGCATCCTACAGCTGCCGCATGGGAAAGATGGGAGAGATGGGAACTGTTTTGTCTAACTCTGTTTTTGACTTTGGTTTTAGCCCGAGCCACCGCCCACAAACAAGTGGCAACTGGATAACTGGTTGAACAAAGTTAATTCCCATAAAGTGTCACCAGCTTCTTCCGTGGACAGCAATATCCCTTCTTCCCAAGGCTACAAGAAAGAGGGACGGGATCAGGGTACAGGGAGTGGGTACACTGATCAAGGTGGATCCAAGGACTCCATTTCTTCTACGCCAGGGAGAGATTCCAAACCCACCCAGAAGGGCTCGGAGAGCAGTCGTGGGAGGCAGAAATCACCTGCCCAGAGCGACAGCTCGACTCAGAGGAGGACTGTAGGGAAAAAGCAGCCCAAGAAAGCAGAAAAGACATCTGTGGAAGAGCCCAGAGGAGGTCTTAAAATAGAAAGTGAAACCCCAGTAGACATGGCAACAAACATCCCTTCAAACAGGCACAAGGCAGCCACCAAAGGCTCCAGGAAACCCAACATAAAGAAGGAGCCCAAGTCTTCCCCTCGACCTACAACAGAGAAAAAGAAATACAAGGCTTCAAGCAAATCTGCCCAGAAATCCAGGGAATTCATCGAAACAGATACCTCATCCTCTGATTCAGATGAAAATGAGAGTCTGCCTCCTTCCTCACAAACACCCAAATACTCTGAGAGCAATAGGACTCCTGTTAAATCTTCCATGGAGGAGGATGACAGCTTTTTTCGGCAAAGAATGTTCTCTCCTATGGAAGAGAAAGAGCTTCTGTCCCCACTGAGTGATCCTGATGAAAGGTACCCACTCATTGTGAAGATTGACCTGAGCCTCTTATCCAGAATTCCAGGGAAGCCTTACAAGGACAGTGACACCACCAAGGCGGAGAAGAAGAGCGCTCCGGAGAAACACGCGCGCGACTCCCAGAAGCAGCCCTCGGACAAGAGCTCCACCAAAGGCAAGAGGAAACACAAACAGGTCAGCAGCCCCCTGGGGGGATTGCTCTGTGCTCTCAGCTCTCAGAGCACTGAGGGTGGTGCCTTGGCAAGGCTGAGCTGGAACACAGACTGGACAGAGCTAGAGTAGATGTTTATTGAAACGCCTGTAGGATCCACCTTGGGTAGTACAAGAGCCTGACCAGGGCTACACCCAGGGTGGACCCGAAACGGTCACAAAATGGACAAACAGGTCATGAGGTCTCACACTTTTAGAAGTTTTGGTCCATTTGCATATTGGGTTTTAATTGCAGCTTCAGGTTGTGAGGTCCCATCCTTCTTGTTCCTCCCTTGTTTGTGCTTTTGGGGCTGAAAGTTGTCCTTGGTCTCCAGCAGGAAAAGGATTTGGTTTTTTCCTACCTACTCTGTGAAGAGAGCTGACTGACACTTAATACGAGGCTCAGAACTGCACCCCTAGGCAGCACAGAATCTGACAAATAAGAAAGCTGAAACTTAAGGCATCAAGTACCCCAGAGTCCAGGTGACACCTCAGGGTAGGGACTGAGCTGTGCAGGAGTGGCTTTGCTGCCTTGTGTAGAGCTGCTGGATCATCCCTGTGCTGTTACAGGAGACTGTTGGGATTTTCTTACAGAGGCACCTGTGAGGGTGTCAGCCCTGTAGCCATAGAGCCTCTGACCTCTGCATCCAGCTCTCTCCTGCCTCCCTGGAACCAGCCCCTGGTGCTCTGCAGGCCAGCTCAGGCAGCTGATCCAGTGGGAAATCCAGCTGGGGAAAAAACCCCAGAAGTCAGTTTTCAGCTGGATGAGCTCCCTGAGCCGTGGGATTGCCCATTGCCAGGATAAGGGATGGGGCAGGACTGGGCCTGGGGCGTGGCAGCAGCAGGAAACATCTCAGGTGCTGCTTTACTGGGAGCAGGGGGATCTCCCCGTAACAATGCCGAATCTTTTTCAAAGGCATTTCATCTTTCCAGCCAGAAGTAAGAGGCAGGAATGGCTGGGGAGCAGTGAAATGGGCAGGAGTCAGTGGGGGAACTGAATGGAAGGGATACTCTTGGAGGGGGGAACGTGAGAAGTCAGTGCTGGTGTAATTTTAAACTGCTTTTTGAAAGCTCAGCACAGGGACACTGTGTCTAAAGGGCAAAGCTGGGGCTGTCAGATGGGCTCAGTGATCCAGGGAATCTGCTTTCCCTGAGTGTAGGGCTCTGAGGCCCTGGGCCAGGGATTCAAAAATCCCTGTGCTGCTCTGCATGTCACTGAACACTTCATTTTACCTTGTCCAAGGGATCTGGCAGGGGCTGGGGACTTGGGTTCTGGGAGATCATTCCCAGATGGATCATTTCAGTTACACCAGTTTCCTACTGGGCAACCAAAGTGACCTTGATCGCTTGCTGGAGTCGGTGCCGTGTAGGAGCCCTGCCGTGGGGCTGCAAACAGATTTATCCTGGGCTGTTCCTAACTGAGATTCCTGTTTGGCTGAGGAAATGAAGAGAGAAAATGAGCTGCTTCTGTAAAAAGGGAGTCACTCTGACCAGTGCAGTGAACAATTATTACTTTTTGCAGGTGTTACTGTGTAAATCCTGATGCTCCTGGGAATGCACTCACGTGTTCCAGTGGGTCTGAATTCCCTGACTTCTCTCTCTTTGGCCAGTTTTGCCTTTAACCACACATTTGGAATAACACCATTAAAAACGTGTGCTCTCGCATCTAAACCACAAAGCTTTGGTGAGAGCAGTTAAATTTGGGCGTTATCCCAGGAAATAGTGGTGGTTACATGTTGTGAAGCCTCAGACCACTCTGATGCTTCCTGAGAGGATGGAAACCTGTGTGAGGCAAGGACAGGATCCCCTTTCCCCACCCCTGCAGTTTTAAGTTTGTGCTCCAAACCCAAGTGGCACCACTCGATTTTCTTCATTTCCTGGGTTTCCTTGATGACAATTCTCAGGTTGCAGCATCAGTAACAAAACCAAAACCTCTGGGGTTTCAGTCTGGGCTGTGTTACCAGATGATTTATCCTGTGAGGCCCCATTTTCCCTCTTATTCACTGTATTGATCCTCCCGGTACTGGCTGAAGACATCTTAGAAATTTACCTTCAGGACCCTGTGACTTGAGGATTAAATTGATATAAATACCTAGTCTTCAACACCTCTGAGCTAACTTTAATAGACTGATGAGACTTTTACCCTTTCCTGGCATTCATCAGACACCTCTTTAGACCCCACAACATCAAATCTGTCTCCCGAGCTTGCCAAAGCCGTTGGCAGATTTTCCTGAGATTTCATGGTTGTAATTTATCTGTGCTGAAATGAACAACTTGGCTGTTGCTGCTTTTATCAGGTTGTAATTTAATAACCAGACTGAGAGTTTTCATTTTGTTCCAACGTCGGGCTCTGGGAAGGATGAGGTGCTGTAGGCCATGGGTTTGGGGTCTGTGTTGAACTGGGGAACACCTCTCAATGTTCATGTAACACCTCTCAGTGCTGAAATGCTGCCACTCTCGGTGACGTGTCAATGTGCATCTTTGCTGGATGTTTTTCTCATTTGCTTTGCTCAGAACGAGGATGAAAACAGAGCCAGTGAAAGCAAGAAAACGAAACTGGAAGAGAAAGCTCCCTCAGGACACAAGAATTCCAGCAGCAGGGAGTGAGTATCTCTGCTCTTCCCTGCACTGAGGGGCAGGGTGGCCATGGAGAGGATGGTGCTCCTCTTCCCCCTCTTCTCCTCTCCCCCGCCCCAAGTTTTCCTCAAAGAATTGGTAAAATTTCATTTTTTCCTTACCCTTCAAACAACTTTACTTCAGAGCTTCTACAAGCAATTGGTGGAAGTGAATTTCCATCCCCAAAAACACTGGCCAAGGACAATTGTGCTCCTTAACCAAGTGAGGTGACCCCTCCTGTGAAGGGAATATTTCCTTCCTGGTTTTCTCTGATACACAGTGGGGCTTGGGCTAGAAATCAAAGTCTGTGCTTTTATATTAACCCCATCTGGTAATTCTCTGTCTAGTAAGTTTTAAGCTGGGAATGAACTCCTGAACTGGAGTTTTCTTTGGGAAGCTGATGGCATTGAGCTTTGGATCCATGGATTTAGCCTCCCATCTCCTTGATTTATTAGTGCAAGGAAAGTGTGAGTGATACCAAAGCAAAGTCATACAGAATCAGCAGATCAGTGCCACTCTTTAATATGTTATTTCTGGACTCCCCATGCCTTTTGCAACACCTGTTATGCCTTTATTTGACTGATTTCTTGGACAGTGTTAATCCACGGGAGAGATTAAGGTTTTTTTTTCCACTGCTTTCTGAAACTTTTGTTTCAGTTCAAGCAACTGAAAACTGGTATAATTGTGTCATGGAAAATATTCCTGTCCAGTGAGTAATTGCCAAATTACAAAGATGTGAGAAGCTGCAGCAGTTTGGATGCTACAACCTTTGTTTGCCCCTTCTGAATTAAACAGTGTCTTCCTGTTAGGGAGCAGCTGTAGAATGAATGGATACATTTCTAGTTTGATTTTTTTTTTTCCTGAGATTTGCTTTTTTTCCTGGTGTTTGCTCGACTGCCAGTGCAGTTCTCTGAAGGACATTTAATTAAATGAAATTAGGATTTGTCTCGAAATAATGTGTAGAAATAACAATGGTGGGAAGGCAGGAATAGCCCACAGCATCCCTCAGCAGGCGGGTGAGGGTGTCCTGGAAGGCTGTGCTGGGGAAGTTTCCCATTGCCTGGCTTGCAGAGCTTTATCTGGAGCATCTTTCCCTGGAGCTGTTGGTGTGCACAGACAGCCTGGCGCTGCCATTGGCTCCCACTGCTGGCACTGGGAGGCTTTGGGGTGCCTTTCGTACTGAACTGGTGCAGGGGTGTGGTTTTATGGTTACAGCTTGTCTGGTTTTGCCTGTGTTTTCAGGTCAGAACAAAGAAAATGGTGAAAACAAGTTCAGTCTGGCTTTGGAGAAACCTTCTCGCTGAGAGGATTATTCTGCTTTCCTCCAAAGCTGGCTCTGACAGTAAAAATCCTGTGGGGTGGGGGGAGGAAAGGTACTGAGTTTAAGATGTAAAAATCAAACTTTTTTGTGCTTTTTTTTTTTTTTTTTTTTTTTTTTTTTTTTGGTTTTGTTTGTTTTGGTTTTGTTTATTAAGGCAGAAAACCAAACCCTGAATTTGTTCTTCTTTTCCAGGTCTTCAAAGCCAAGTGCTGTTAAGGAGAAGGATTTGCTGCCCTCCCCTGCTGCCCCAGCCCTGCAGAAGGATTCCAAGCAGGAGCATGGCTCCAGGAAGAGAACAGTCAGTCAGTCCTCATCCCTAAAATCCAGCAGCAACCCGGGCAAGGAGAGCAGCAGTGGCAGCAAGAGCAGCTCCTCTTCCAAGCAGAAGAAGACAGAGGGGAAGGGGTCCAGCAGTGCCAAGGAAGCCAAGGTGAAAGGCTGGTTCTGTGCCTGCCTCTTGTATTTTTTTTCTTTTTTAGCTTGATCTAAACAACCATTTCCAGTTCAGTTTGAAACATCATTCGTTTGAGATGTGCATTGTTTCCTGTCATGGAGCTCAAGTGCCTTGGAAGGCCATAAATGAGAAAACAACTCGGAGACATCGTGGAGTACAAATGCTCATCCTGCCAAATTCCTGTGTTCACAGAGGAATGGGTTTAGTCATCCCCTGGTGCCTGGTGCTGCCTGTTCATTGTTGAAGTGGTTAATAAGAGCATCACAAAAAAGCTGTCTGCACGCTGGAAATGGAGCTGGGAGGCTGCTCTGGTCTCCTCAGAGCAGATCCAGAACTTGTCCTGGTTTCAAAGGAGAGCAGCAGCTCAGTCTGTGCTCAGTGCTGGGATGGGAAGCTCTGGCTCTCCTTTTGTGACATTGTAGAAAGATTATTTCAACTCCAGCTCAGCAATTTACTCTGTAAATTGTATCTGGAAAGCCTTGGCTGCACCCTCCCCTCTGCAGTGAGGAGCCCCAGCCCTGTGGGAGCGTCCTGAGTCATTCCCAGTGCTCCTGCAGACTGTCCTTCCTGGATGGAATGGAGGGGAGGCCACAGGGGAATTTATACAACAAATGCTCTTCTTGTAATCGTGGTGTGCATTTCCCTTCCAGGAAAAGATCCTGAACAATTCCTCCAGCTGCCCTCCTGCCTCTGCTCAGGCCACGGAAAGTGCGAAGTCGAGGAGAGCAAAGCTCGTTTTTGATGATAGGTGAGGACAGAAAATTCCCTCTCTGGGGGCTCTGTATCTCCAGCACAGGCAGCTCCCCGTGGAGGAGATTGGCATTTTGCTCCACAAAAGATGTTACATACCAGCTCTCTTTCAAAGAAAATACCTTCAAAAGAAAACAAAACAAATATTTCACCATCTTGTGTGGACTGGAGGTCTCAGTTGAGCCAATTCAGGTGTCAGCTTGCTCTGAAAGCACTTCTTTAAATTCACTTTACAGATGAGATTGTGTTTGCACCAAATTTAAAATCACTTTCTGCTTATCAGCTTGGTTGAAATACTGTTGGAATTACCTGAAACTGGAGAATTAACTTGAAACTACTTTTAACAATTCTATCATAGTGGTAAACTAATTTAACAGGTTCCTTTAGAAAGTTTCTGGCATAGTGTAGCTTGAGTTAGAACAGAAAAAGCCCTGAAATGTGGCAATATTAAGGAGCTGCAGTTACAAAAGGCTGTGTAAATGGGTGCCTCCAGTCCCTAAAAATCCCTGTCCTCTCTTGCAGGACTTACTCAGCTGATCATTATTTGCAGGAAGCAAAGAAGCTGAAACATAATGCAGATGCTTTGGTGAGTGGATCCCCAGCGTGTGCCCCAGTCCTGGGCGTGCCTTTTGCTGCCTTTGCCATTCCCCTGCCATCCCCTCTGTGCTGGAATTCCCTGCGGTGGTGTGGTTGGTGTTGCTGAGCCGTGTCCTGTTCCCCCTCTGCAGTCGGACAGGTTCGAGAAGGCCGTGTACTACCTGGATGCTGTCGTGTCCTTCATTGAGTGTGGGAATGCATTGGAGAAAAATGCTCAGGAATCCAAGTCCCCGTTCCCTATGTATTCAGAAACTGTGGAATTAATCAAGTAAGCTTTGCAGGGCTCCTGCAGGGGCAGCTGGGTGGGGGGAGCGCTGCGAGTCAGAGCTTTGGGGTGTACAGAGGTTTTGCCCCCCAGTTTTTGAGGTCTCTTGTCATTCCCAGTAACACTGGAGAAGTGACCAGTTCTTTCCAGTTGCTGGGGTTTAAAGCATTTCCAGGAAGGGTGAGGTGGTTTCTGCGGAGGCTTCAAGGCCCTCTGCAATGGGTGACCCACAAGGAGCAGAATTATTCTGGTTACTGCAGAGTCAGTGCTTTATTTGGGGCTGAGAGCTGTACCTAAAACAGTGGAGACGGCTGAAACTGGAAATTCACGAGAGCATGAGCGTTTTGTGAAGGATGAATGATAGCAGGTTTGTTTTGGGGGCTGATTTGCTGCCTTTCTCTGCAGATACACTATGAAACTGAAGAATTACTTGGCCCCAGATGCCACGGCTGCAGACAAAAGGCTGGCAGTGCTTTGGTGAGTGTGCTGGAGCTTCCTGCAGTGCCCGTGTGCATTTCCCATCTGTAATCTGCACAGAATGCTGGTTTACACTGAGCCCTTGGGTGTTCTCAACTGAACGCAGGAGATTTCCACTTGGCTGTACGCAAGAATTAATCTGTGTCTGATTGCTGTAAATGGGGATGTTGCCAGCCAGGGCCAGGGCTTTGAAACATTGAAGAGTGGCAGCAGAAGGTGCCTCCTGAGCACTGAGCCAGGGATAAATCACACTTGGACTGGCAGGAGCCCTGAGGCTGAGGGAGTGGCTGCTGAAGGTGCAGAGGACCAGAAGAACCCTTTGGTTCAGGGAACAGCAAAGGGAGGGCCCTGGCAGGGGCTCAGGGTGGCCTGGTGCTCAGGGGACAGACTTGTCCCTTGTCCAGGTCGCTGGCTGCTGTCTCCAAGCCCAGCAGCAGCACTGAGAGTTTCAGTTCCAGCTTGAGGCACACAGAGCTGCTTCAGTCCCCTTCAGAATTTCAAGGTGCTTGTGTATTTTCTGGTCGAGTTACAACTTGAGAGCTGAGTTGGCAGAGAGAACATCAAGACCGCAGCTATTAGAATTTTGGAATTCACTGAGTTGAGATGAAGCTGACTGTAATTGTGACTGATTTGTCCTGTCTTTGGGCAGCCTTCGGTGCCAGGCTCTGCTGTACCTGAGGCTTTTCAAACTGAAAAAGGAAAGCGCATTGAAATACTCAAAAACCCTGACTGAACATCTAAAGGTAATTGCATCTGTGTTTCCTTAGAGCATTAAAACCTATTGGTATGGAAGTTCTGCATCACTTAAAGTTCCCAAATCCAATTTCAGACTGTGAACGCCTGTTTAGAACTGGACTTAAAGGTGTATTAAAGCTGGGCAGAGCTTTAAGAACCAGAACCCTGCTGGTCCTGGCATGACAACTCTGTTAATTTCTTCTCTAATAAATAAACCCTTTAATAAACCCTTTAGGCTTCAAGGAGAAGGGTGTTTGCAGTGGGATGTTGGCTGGGTTTCGGTAAATTGCCCATGAATTTATCTAAATTTCTGTGCAGCTGATTCTGAAGCTTCCAGCTCTCCATGCTGAGAGGAACCAGGCTCATCACATACCCAGTCTTTCAGATTTGGGATATCTTTAATTGTTCAATGCCATTGATAACAGACTTTTTCCATTAAAGGGCTGAAAACCTAAAATGTTCCCAAAAGGGGCGATGGACTACTCTAATACTTGTTTGTTTTGTTAAAATAACCCCTTTATTTGTGTCTTAGCCATCAGTAAAAAAGGATGTTTCCCTAAATTTCAGTTTACTGTGATATTATTGAGAACGTTACTTGAAAGTACAAGTACAAAACAAAAAAAACTTGCTTAAAACGACCCAATTAAACGACCAGATAAAATGTAACTAGTGGAAGTATAAACACAAATCAGGTGAAATGTGTCTTTTCCCCCAACACAGAATTGCTACAATAACTCTCAAGCACCATCACCTGGCATGGGAAGGTGAGTGGTAAAAGCTGTTTCCTCTATTTCTCAACTCACAGGGCGTTTTGTCCATTTCCTGTGTGTGTGGGGGGGCTCAGGGAGCAGCTTTTGGGGTGGTTATTTGAAGGGTGTGGATTTTGATCCATTTTTTTCTGTAATTATCGTGGTGGAGGGAGGTGCTGCAGCTCTGCAGGGTTTGTCAGGTTAAAAATGGGACAGCGTGCCACTGACCCACAAGTCATTTATCCCAGGGAATTTTGGTGTTTAATTTAATGCTTCCCCCCCTCAAACAAGAGCTTTATTAGTGTTGCAAGGCCAGAGGTTACAAGCACTTGCAGGATTCTCTGTTCCATAGTTTAGCAATTACTTCTGCTCTTTTAAACCCAATAACGGACCTTTGCTAAATTATTCAATGAGTTTGAGGGGAGGACAGTTCAGATTTCCCCTGTGTTGTCTGCAGTAATGTTGTATAGTGCAATATGCTGGCAGTGGAGTTACCAGGTAGCTGTAATTTTTATGTTCTTTCAAGTTCATTTAAACAACGAATTTAAAGTTTTTATTGACTAAAGAGATGCTGAGGTTTGGTAATTAGGTTTTGTAAGCCAGAAATAATTGTTGGATCATCCTCAGCAGTTCCCAGCTCGAGATTTTCATTTGTTATGGGGCAAATCTTGATTTTTGATGTGTAAAGTGGGAGTGTTTTCCCATTCCACACCCCGGGTGTGGGTAGAGGGATCTTAGGGGACATCTCAGAGCATGATGTGTCTAAAACTGCTGCATTTCTGCCTTTCCAATTCCATCTTCCTCTCTGGGTGAGCAGCAAACCTGTGGGGATGCCATCTCCAGTCTCTCCAAAGCTGTCTCCAGGGAATTCAGGAAATTACTCTTCCGGGGCAGCCAACCCTTCAGGGAGCGGGTCCTCGGTGACGATCCCGCAGCGCATCCATCAGATGGCTGCCAGCTACGTCCAGGTCACCTCCAACTTCCTCTATGCCACTGAAATCTGGGAACAAGCAGAACAGCTCTCGAGAGAACAGAAAGGTAAGGGCTGCCTCGGGGGCGTTGAAACCTCCACAAGGGGCTGGAACCACTCCCAAAGCTTTGATTTTGTTGGCGGTGCCCTTGGGTGCTGAACCTCTTCAAAATCAGGGGGAAGTGACACTTGGGGTTGCAGGGGTACCCCAGGCTGGGTGTTGTGGTTGTCAAGGTGGCGTTGGCGTTGTGACATAAAAATCTTTGTTGCGTTTGCTGTAAAGCGTTCAGCGCGGGAAGAGGAACTTGGCGCGTTTCCCTTTAGCGAAGACTTCCTAAGGAAGTTTGGCTGTAGTTTAATTATTTTCAATTAACGAAATGTAAGTTTTGAGGGAAAACAGAGAAGTCTGGCAATGGTTTAGTCGTTTCCAAGCAGTCTTGTGCAGAAGAGCAGAGAAAGGGATTAGCAAGGACCTTTCTCCTCCTTGACTGCCCCATTCCCCCACCTCTGCTCGTTCCCTTCCTGTCCATCCCAGCGATCCGCGCTGGGAACTGGGGTCGGATGCGCTTACCGAGCGCGCTCCTTTAACGTGTCTTTGTGCTGTTTTAGAGTTCTTTGCTGAACTGGACAAGGTGATGGGGCCCCTGGTGTTTAACACGAGCATCATGACGGAGCTGGTGCGGTACACGCGGCAGGGCCTGCACTGGCTGCGCCTGGACGCCAAGTGAGGAGCCCCAGCCCGGCCCGTTCTTCAGCTGCCTCTGATTCCTCTCCACAACACTGTGTCATGTCAATAAGGAAGACTGCCATAACACATTGCTTAGTTGACACTAAGAGCAAGGAATGCTTTCCCATGTCTCCCATCCTCATTCGTGTTTTGTGTTTTAACCCCAGATCAAGCTGGTTCACGGACTTCTCCAGTATTCCCGGTTTAAGTTATTTAAATATTTGAAAATTTGCTACATGAAAAATGGTGGTTTCGCTGATCTGTCATGGATAGATCATTGGGATTCCAGTCACAATACATGAATAGTCAGTTTAAATCCTATTTATTTTAATTGTTTTTTTTAAATTTTAATTTTGAAAAGCCCCATTTGGGGCTGGTTTTAGCTATTTCTTCTTCCCTAAATTTCCCCTTTTGAGTACTTAGAAATTAAACCTAGACACTTTATTTAAGTACTTTGTGAGCTTTGTTACTCTGTAATGTCTTGTGGTGGTAGAGCCTGTAAAAGGAACTAGGGTTGATAGGTTCTAACGAGTAGGGACACCATACTTCTCATGCCTAATGCCTATGAGTCGACTAATAAATGACAACTACAGATTTATTATTGCAGAATTTGTACTAAATAGAAAAGTTCCAGATATTCTTCTACGTATTGAGATACTTCATTTAAATGAATTATAAAGAAATTTATATGGAAAAATATTTAGCTGGATCTGCCTTGGATTGTTTCCAAGGCAGCTTCAAGCCATGGATTAACACTATAACAATCACAAAACATTACAGTAATTTGCGTTTAATGTAACGTCCAGGCAATGGTGTAGGAATGACCTTCAGTCCAGTGGGTGCGATGCAAACAGGAAAGGCTTTGGAAAAGGACAATCTCGTGCTTTTTTTTGCATCTCTTCATTTCAAATACCTTTTTGTTTCTGTGCTTGTCACTTTTTTGACAGTTAGGAAATCGGGGAACTCTGTGGTTCCAAACCCCAAGAGTAGCTCAGTTCCTACCAGAACCGTCATTTGCGTGTTTTCCATTGACTGAGAAACCAGGAATCTTTAGTAGAACTCTAGGTCCATGCTGTCCTCTTAGGGTCTGCTGGGTGATGGACACTACAGGCTGGCAGTGCAGCGGCCACCCTGGGGTGGGAGCGGAGCTGCTCCTGCAGGAAGCACTGTGCTGTGCAGGATGGATGGCAAACTTGGCTTTACCCCGTGCTAATGAAGGTCCCGTTCATGTCACGTAACGTCCACTCCCGAGGGGGCTGCTGGGTGCCACAGAGGCTTGCTGGAGCTGCAGGTGGCCCCTCTCCGAGTGCAAACCAAAGTACCTTTCCACGTGAGGTGCTTGTCTGAGTTAAAGGTTTCAAATGCTACTGCTTTCAGTATTGCTTAGTGCCCCCAACATGTCTGGTGTGCCTTATGCCTTACTTTTAGATGAAGATTTTATGAACTGTTTACAAGATGTTTTACAGCAGGACCAGGTATACTGTATGCAGTGGTCTTCTGCAGTACTTGGGTAAAATTCCATTTCCTTTTTCAAAGTCCCGGTGTCTGTCACACAAACTGACTCATCGTGGTGGTCTCCTTCCCCAGAGTCCAACTCTGAATCCTTTGGAGTGAGATTGTGGAATGCTGCTTTGTTTTCTCTCCCATTGAACCCTTTTATTCTGTACCAGATATGAACGTGCATGTTCAGGAAAATTATTGCACTAAATTTTTTGTGTAGGTGTAGTTAAGTGCCAAAATCACGGCAACCTCGAGAGAAGGAATAGAATTCTACGCTCCTTAGTACTGCAGTATGTCCTATGGGCTTTAAGAGTTTAGAAGTTTTGCAAATTAGTAAACCTACTACAAGGTAGCTGCATCTTCGTAGAGCTTCCTTTGCGTCCCAGCGTGTTTTGTACTTCCAGAAAAGCTTTGCTACGTCCGGATTGATAAACGGGGAACAGACCTGGGGCTCTCCCTGACTCGACTCTCCAGGTCTGTCGGAGCATCCTTTTTATGGAATCACTGTGCAAGGTCACCTTTCTGTTAGTCTTTGCTGTTGGAGACAGAACTCTGTACCCTCAAACTCCCCGCCGTGGGCATGGGACACTGTCAGCTGTTTCCTTTCCTCCTCTGAAGTGCCTCGCACACCTCTGACGCTGAGAAATCCCTTGGTAGAAGTTGCATTCGTGGGTGGGTTTGTGTGTAGTGCTGCACTAGCCAGCGTGGCTGTTCTTGGCTTGCTCCTTTGTGCACAGTCACCATTGCTGTCAGCAGGAATGGTGTCGTCTCGGGGAATTTTGTTTTCCTTAACTAGAGTCCCCCAAATACCTTTTGGTGTCACGCGGAATTGGCCTCTCGAAAACGCATCGCTTATCCCTAGAGCAGTGGATCTTAGAAATTGGCTTCAAACAAGCAGAAGGCTTTCCTTTGCATCATGTCAAAAATGCGGACCTGAGCTGGTCGGAAGTGTCCCGGCTGAAGGGTGGACTCCGTGGTGGCAGAGCCTCTGGAGGTGCTGTCCCAGGTGGTGTGTCTGTGCGGGGGATCCGCAGGGGGCTTGGGGGGGTGGATAGGAAATGCCTTGTGCAGCTGGGGCTGGTGCAAGCGGATCAGTTCGGACCTCTCAATTCCAGAAGCGTTTCTTAATTTGGGATTGACCCTTGTTTCCAAGAGGGAAGTTCTGTACTTGATCAGATTTTATAGCCAAAAAGAAAAAAGCAAACACGTCCTAGGCTTCCATCCCTCTGCCAGCGTAGGAGGGGCTCTGTCCCTGTCCTCGGCAGCTCCCAGCACCACAGGGGGAGTGCAGGTCACAGGAGTGACTAAGGAGGGACTCCCCAGTCCTGGCTTCCCAAACGATTCCCTGGACAGGGAATGTGTATCGATGCATATCCAAACTGTAATTTTAATTCCCTTGCTGATCATGGCCCCAGTTGGTGAATCTTAAAAATGGCTCAATCAGACTAGGCTTGCTCAGCTATCTGTGCTGTTTGACTTTGCTCTCAGACTTGCAGGTTCCAGGTGATAAAGGTGCAAACCATTTATTTATAATTCCAAACAAATCTTCAGGACACCAGAGTAAACCAGCCCAAGAGTTTTGTTTTGATTTGAATCTCAGCCATAAAGCAGAGCAGACGGACGGCTCTCCTTGGCTTCGATGGCAGTATGCAATTTGTATTGTATGTGTCTTTTAATATATATGTATATATATATGACTCAGTCTGTCCAAAGTATATGTTATACTTGTTTTTAGATTATGGTGCAACTGACTATATTGATATATTATTTATTGAGTGCTGAGTCACCATCTTATTGGTGATAAATATTGCATATTATCCAGGAGTGCAATGTATATTCCTTTAGATTGCTGAGGCTTGATTGCTGTGGTAACAAAAAAATGCCCTGAAATGTATTTATGAATGGCCCCAACACACAGAGAGTCAGAATTTATGGGAATGATGTAGCACTTGCCTGGGGCAAGTAAAATAAAGCCGTAGGCAGAGAATTACGGAGTTTGCCAAAAGGCAAACCGCTGGAAAGAGAGAGAAACTACCTTTGCTGTATTTAATGTCATTTTCTGAAAAGACCTTTGCTGTCACTGCAGTGTTTCCATTGAGGCAGATCCACGAGGGCCTGAGCAAGTCAAGTTTGAATTACCCATTGGGGAGTAAACAACTTCCAAATTCTTAACCTTCACGACAAATCCTTGGGTCAGGGTTGAAGCTTCTCCCTCTGAGGTGTCAGTGTTCTGGAAAACCCCTGTTCCCGAGCAGTGAGGTCAGTGCTGGGCATCCTGAAGGACAGAGAGGAGCCAGAGCTTTGCTCTCCCATCAGCCAGCTGCAGGGGTGTTGCAGGAGGGGTTTCCAGGCAGGATGTGTCCCTGGGAATCCTGGTGTGTCCCGGTGTTTGGGCTGTGGGGAGGGAAGGGAGGAGCTGCTCCGGGGCCGGCCTCTCCTCAGCCCCTGCATCCCCCTGGCAGCAATTCCAGCTGCTGTGGCAGCTCAGGGAGCTGAGCTCTTGGTGTGCCCTGCTCTAATTCCAGCTGGGAATTGAATTCCCCCTGGCAGTGGGCTCATTGCTGGCTCCAGTCTCTGTCCCTGTCCCGGGACACGGCTCCTGGCGCTGCCTTGGCATTCCACATCCCAAACTCTACTCCGAGGACCAGGCATGACTTTCCAAGCACAGTTCCTGACATTTGTATCTGGTCCCCCTTTTAAATTGTTTAAAAAAAAAAAAAAATTTTGTATATGGAGGATAAAGTGCTTATATATTTATTAAAAATCCTTTATCTTATTTGAAATTATTATTTGGTGAAGAACGGGGTTTTTCTTTTGGGGGAGGGCTGGGGAGGGGAGGTAACTTTTAACCTGTCACTTATAAATGAAGCCCTGATTAATCCTACAGAAAGGTACTATTAGTAACTAATGGGATGTCTCTGTTTTATGCTTTGTACATGACGAGTCCATGTGTTACATTTTGTTTTCTATCAAAAGATTTGGACATCTGTCTTCAACCAAAACCGGAAAAAAAAAAAAAAAAAGAAACAAACTGTGATTTTATTTGTTGCAATACATTTGAAATTTCAAAGGGTACTTTGGGGCTCAAAATTAGGATTTCTAAGTCAGTATGTGCATTTCACGTAATAAAGCTGTTAATGGTGAGCAAAGTATTATATACTAACTAGATTTTTTCCACATCTGTATAGTATATTCTATGTATTTTGTGGTATTGAGATTATAGAAAGTTTAGTGTCTGAAACATGCGTTTAATGTGTATTTTTAAACAAATTTATGGCAATTAAAATATTTGGAGAAAAGGGTATCACATTTCAATTTGTAAAGATCTTTTTAACTACTGTGTCATTAAAATGCTTTGTACAATGCAAAACTGTAACTGGAGAAACTAAGTTTAATAAATATCAAATAGATTTTCTGTATTAAACTTCCAACCCCCTGTGCTTGTATCTGTTTTGTGGGGACTTCTCCTCCCTGGAAGTGCATTTTTAGGCAGACTTTTCTTTCCTTGATCCTACTGCTCTGCGGAACAAAAGTAGCATCCAGTGTGTGTGTCCAGACTTGTTGATTTTATCTTTTTTTTTTTGTCTTTCAGCCTCCAACTCGACATCCAGCACATCAAAACAGCATTTTGATCAGTTCATTTTAAGACAGGAGATAAGGTCAGTGGCAAAAGTCAGTCTAGGACACGTATTTAAGTAAATTTGATTAGAAGTAATTAAGAGCAAATAGTTCTCATTCCACTTATCGCTGGATATATTTGAGATATTGGAATTGCTATCAGCATTATCAGTTTGGCTCCCTCTTTCCAACAGGCCTTTATCTGAGGACTGATAAGAGCTAGATTGGGAGGAGATGGGGCCTGATCCACTTCATGCTCTTGCCAGGGTGGGGGAGGATAAATGTCCAAAGTCTGGCTGGAATTAAACCCCAGCTCTGTGTTCACCATCCACTTTGCTCAAGATACAAGGAAAAACCAAGCTGCTTTTGCTGAATATATATTTTAATTCACACCTTCAAATAAATAATAGAAAACATTACAAAACAAACAAACGAGGAGGAGATGCAGAGCCCTTTTATTGAGCTTGGCCAGCGGCCTCCTGAGGCATGGCTGTGGGAGGAGATGCTCTCGAGCTCTGAAGTCCTTTCATCAGCACAGGTGACAGAAATATTAAATACCCCGATTGCTCGAGGCCCTTCCAGCTCCTGAGCAGTCAATAAATACATCCCAAGTGTGTGGAGCATGGTCAGCAGTAACAGTGCAGGCTGTGCTTGGTGCCAGCTCACGCCGAGGCCGTGGAGAGGAGGCAGCGATTTTTCCTGGGGGGAAAAAAAACCATCATGAGGCTTTGGGAGCTGGGGCTGCCCGTGCCACGCTCAGCCAGGGGGCCCAGCTACATCTCTGTGCCCCTGTGCCAGCAGTGCTGGCGTCAGGCACACTGAATTCCCCTCAGCTGTTCAGTCTTGATTCGTTTTTCGGTCTTTGCTTTCCATCAGAATTCCAAACATAGCAGAGCAACCCAACCACCCTGCCCTATTTACTTAGTTACCCTAATAATTAATAATATACAGTAAGCTTATTTATAATAATATTCATTAATAATTGCATATTCATTATTAATAGCATATTCATTAATAATAGGATATACAATAGTCATTAATAATAGGATGTACTTATCCGTTACTGCTATTTACAGATAGCAGGAAATGACTATTTTCTGTCCTATCTCTGAGGGCTGGTGTATGTGTACAACAGGTGCCATACAAAATCACCTTTCAGTCATTAAGTAATCATTTTAACTAATCAATTTATGTGTAGTTGGACAATTTGCTCATGCCTAATGAGAACTAAATAGCTTTTGATATCCTAGTTGCTTTTTAAACCATGAGCTTAAAGTGCTTAATTTAGGGTAAGGTATTAATGCAGGCTTTTTCACTTCTTGTTAGTGCATGCTTTGAAAGGAAGGGTTAATGGGAAGGTCTGTAAGTTGCCTACAAGCTGTCTGGAGCCCTGCGTTCTCTTTGCCCAGCCAGGTTATTTGGGGTTGCAGTGAAAGGACTGTGGCTGGCACTCGGGAGAGCTGGACTCTGCTCTGTTTGCTCTGCTTACTAAAGAGTCTGAGTCTGTTGCCCCATCCCCTATTCCTGGTATCTTTTTTTATGCACCAAGCGACCTCTGGATCCCGTTTGGATGAGCCCAGGTGGGAAGCAGTCTGCAGCCCGGCACGTTGAGGATGGTTACCTGCAGAGCATGGTGAGGCACTCGCTGTTGTCCCTGCAGGAGGCTCCGATGGGTCTCAGGGACACCCCTCTCCAGAAGGGCGTCATGCGCCGCTGCCGGGGGCTGCGGGGCTGGGCCGGGGGCTGCCTCAGGGACAGGGACACGCCGTGGCTCTGAAACACAGCAGGGTGACCGTCAGGACACGTGGCAGCCACCACAGCACGTCCTCCTGCTGCTGCTGGGGTCAGCGGGCTTCGTTTTGAGTGGAGAGCTTGAAATCTTTCTGGTTTTCAGATGGCAGCACCCTCGGGGTAAAGCTCTGCTTGCAGCCCAACCCCAAAGAAATATCTACCAGCATTAATGATGGTTTGAAGCTTCTTGGGAGTGAAGGCAGAATCACTGGCTGAGCTGTGGCTCAGAGTAGCCCAGTGTTCCCTGGGCACTAACTACGTTTTTACCATGCTGGATCCTCTAAAAAGCTCCCTCTTAACTCCTGCCAGTTGTCCATCCAAATCATAACGGCTTTTATGGGCTGCCTGTCCTTTCAATCAGCCCTTTAAATAGTTTATTTCAGTATCATCTCAGTTTACCTGGCTGAGCAGCAGTGAGCAGAGCAGAAGGGCCGCCGTCACTTTCCACCAGTGCATCTTCCCGGCGGGAGCTGTCACTTGTGGGCAGAGCAGGCACAAAGAGCTCCAGTCAGGACTTCCCAGGCTCTCAGCTACATTTTTATAGACTTCATTCTCTTATCGTTGTATCAGCTGCCAGTTATTACAGGGCCAAAGTTCACTTTGGAACAAGAGGGAATCGCTAAGTCTACATCTGCTGCAGTGATCTGGTTCAAGGCCTGTCTCGAGCTAATGATTTACTCCCCTTCCACTTGTACTTTGTCTGGTCACTTGTGCTGACCCCTTGTGCCAACTGTTCCTTTTTTTAAAGCCCACCTAAGATGTTACCAGAACTTCACGGTCTATTTTTAAGCAAAAGGGGGGAAAAGCCTAACTTAACTTCTGTAGCTCTGAGTTAGCCAACCAGGGGTAAGGGTTGTCTCGCCAAGCTGATTTGGAGCAGAGAATTGTGCTTTTGATTTGTTCCTCACTCTTGGTACTTGAAATAACCATAAGGAAGTTGCTTAACCTTTATTTCCAGGCACACGGTGCTCAAAAAGCAGGTGAAACGCTTTCCAGCTGGGTTTGGGAATGTCAAATGTGTGCTATCTCACAGAGCTCTTCCCCCAGGAATCCAAAGGTGTCAGAGATAATCATCTCTAGGTAGATAATGCAAGAGGCCGCTCAGGGCTTGTCTGGAGCTGAGGAGCTCCTTGTGCAGACTGTGGTTTCCCAGAGATGAGCCATCTCTGCCCCCAAGCTGTGTCACTCACCGTCAGGCTTCCCAAAGTGCCAGCAGCTCCCGTGGGGGTGGAGGGGCTCTTTGTCATTGAGAGGAAGCGTCGGTTTTTCCATTGTGGAGTGAGATTGCAGCAGCAGAGAAAAGCGTGAGCAGAGCTGCTACCTCTCATCTCTCCCCTCTCCTTACACACTTGTGTTTGTCCCAGTGTTTGTGTCCCCTGGCTCCTCACCTGTGGGATCTTGTGGATCTCATTGGATCAGCCTGGGCTGGTGAAGGTGGGGGGAACTGCAAGAGCTTTTGGGGCCTTTCCAACCCAAACCACGCTGTGGCTCTGTCTGCTTCCCACATCTGTCCCATGTGCCTCTGAGGTTGCAGAGTGGCAGAGAGAATTCCAGCTTGTGTCACTGTGTGCAGGTTTTGGAACACACAGTTTTAATTCAGGTAAATGCTTCATAAAAGTAGTAAGTGTATAATGAACTGTGTTTTAGCTAAATTGTAAATACAGATCTGGATGTCACAGGCTCAATTTCTTTGATTGCTTAATATGAAGGCACAAGTGCCAGCGTGGAGGGCAAGTGACTTAGATTAAGATAATGCTGTGATGTCAGATGATTACCCCTTAGCCCAAATTTCACTGGGATTAAAAGAAAAACCTTCCCAGCATAGTCTACAACCGCTATTCAATCATTCCCATCCTCGGGTGGTTCTTTCACACCTTCCTCTGCCCTATTTGTTTTGCTTCTCTGGGAGGAGGAAGCAAAATTTTCATCTTACCTTGGATTTTAAGGGAAGGAAATAAGACAGTAAATAGAGCAGACAAGTAGCTGAACTTAAAACGTTTATTTTATATTTGACTGGGAGTTTCTAACTAGTTTTTCCCATGGAGTCCTTCCTTTTCATGCATCCGAGTTCTAATTTCTGCTGTTCCCATCAGGCATTAGTGTAGAACACAAAGGAGGACAAGGCAGCAGCAGGAGCCCTGACTTCTTCCATGAAGCACAGGATTTGGAAGAGCAGCAGAGCCCTCTGTAAGTCACCGTCCTTCAGCTTTTTTTTGGCTGGGGAAGGCTGGTACTTTGTGATGATATATCACAATTGTTGTCTGTCCTTCTGGGTCACTAATTGCATCAGACTGTCCCTGTCAGCGAGCAAACTGCTCTGTGCAAGAAACTGGGGGGAAAAAAAGAGTGTAACTGAGCCGGTCCTTTCCATGCCCACAATTCCCAGGGGCCGGTTAGACCCGCAGCAGAGATGTGAGGGAAGAAACACAAAATAATGCTCTGTTGCCACATCTAATAATCGCCCAAAGGAGAGTAGAAATAAACGAGCGAAAACTTTTCAAGCACCTCGTTCAGATTCTGAAATGCCCACGGGTCAAACTCCCACTGCCACAGGTTTGGCGGGAGCCGTTCCAGCTGGGAATGGGGCCTGCATCCGAGGTGGAGGTTGGCGAGGCAGGGTTGGGATGGGTGGGCACGGTCACAGGATGGCAGGGAAGGTTTGGGATGGCAGGGCAGGGTTGGGATGGGTGGGCAGGGTCACGGGATGGCAGGGTCGGGATGGGGCAGGGGATGGCCGGGCAGGGTTGGGATGGCAGGGAAGGTTTGGGATGGGTGTGCACGGGCACAGGATGGCAGGGCAGGGTTGGGATGGCCAGGCAGGGTTGGGATGGCTGGGAAGGTTTGGGATGGCAGGGCAGGGTTGGGATGGCAGGGCAGGGTCACAGGATGGCAGGGTCGGGATGGGGCAGGGGCAGGGTAGCAACAGGCTGCTGGTGCAGCAGCTGGGTGCCGACCCTGCCCCTGAGCACTGACCCTGTCCCTGGGTGCTGAGCCCACAGCGGCGCTGACCCTGCCCGGGGCCGGCGCGTGGCCGCGGTGCCGCTGCCCCTCTGTTTGCGTTAGTCTGGCCCCTGGGCCAGCACAGCCCGGCCGTCTGCGGGCAGGAGCAGGGAGCTGGGGAGAGCCCCGGGCAGCGCTGCCCTCCAGCAGAGCTGCTGGGACGGCGCACGGTGACTGAGGTGCCAAGGCTCTCGGCTCAGGGGCTGTCAGAGGACAGCCAGCGCCGCGGCTCTCGGAGGCGCCGTGAGCAGGACACCACGTTCTGTGACAGACGAGGGGGATGGCTTCAAACTGCCAGAGGGCAGCGTTAGATGGGATATTGGGATGGAATCGTTCCCTCTGAGGCCCTGGCACACATTTCCCAGAGCAGCTGTGGCTGCCCCTGGATCCCTGGCGGTGTCCAAGGCCAGGCAGGACGGGGCTTGGAGCAACGTGGGCTAGTGGAAGGTGTCCCTGCCCATGGCCCGTGGCACTGGGTGGGTTTTGAGGTCAGTTCTGGGATAAATCTGCCTCTGTACATCTGTCAGCTCACAGCTACAGCAGGCAGTTTGTTGCTCCCTACTTCCTTATGCTGTCTAGAAAATACCAGCTACCCAAAATGCGGTTAAGCAAAGAATATTTTTGGCACAACTTGGGAGCACTGGCTGACTGGTTTTATTGCCACTTATCCCAACCTCAGGCTGTGCTTGGAGGACACACGAGAGTTTGAGCTCAGCCTCATGTGCTCGGTGTGAGCCCCAAAATACTCCAGCACTGAGCTATAAAAATTGCACCGCCCCAGCTTCCCAAAGTGAGAGCCTGAGCATCGTCTTCCTGACAGCTCAGCCCTGAGCACACAGGGAAACTCACACAGGGAAACGTCATTCCTGCCCTGAAGATAAGATAAATTCCCAGGACAGCTACAGCACTAGCACGGCAGGAACACCAGCATATTGCTCTGCATGGGCTGGGAGCTGGAGGCAATCACTGGGAGGAAAAAAATTAGGATAAAGGAACCAGCCAGGCGTTCTGAGCTTCCAACAGTGAAGGTGTTGCTATACTCAGAGACACGGGGTGAATTTGTCACATATTTAAGCAACTTTATTACCAGCAGCTGATGTTTTAATCATCCTCAGGCATTAAATAGCCTTGCTTCTCCCAGCAGTTTTCAAGGAGGTTCTAACACAGCCTCTTACCACTGATCAGGTATCAGAGTGTAGTTAAACAGCCAATTAACATTACTGTAACTAGATAATTAGAATCACAGGATCAGAGAACAGCCCAGGTTGGAAGGGACCTTGGCAGATCAGCTGGTGCAGGCATTTGTGGGAAGGGAGCCCAGAGGAGGTTACCTGGCACCCTGTCCAGTCACCTCCTGAAACCCCCAGGCTGTTCCAGGGACTGATTGTTCTCACTGGAAAAAATTCCTTTGTTACACAGAGATGAAAGCTCTCCTGGTGCAGCCTGTACCTGTTCCCCTTCATCTTCTGCCCAGGGCTCCCATGAAGAGCGAGCCTCCGGCCAGAGGTCAGGGTCCACCCCAAATCCCAAGCCACCAGCCAGCCCGTCCAGCTTCGATCAATACCCAAGCCGGCAGTGTTTGTTTTTCACAGATCTCAAGGCTGGAGGAAAAGCAGCGGCCAGTGATGGGAAAAAGAAAACGGGACAAGGAACAATTTCAAACCAGCCCCTGGCTGCACTTTACTTTGAGGAATATTTCAAAGAACCGGGAATTACGAAGGCTGGAAGTGCTCTAAGATAAAAACATCCGAGCACATGGCACTTCAGCCTGATTATCTGCCTGTACAGAGAGAACCAGACGAGGGATTTGATGCTCCTCACCTCAAACAGCTCAAGACACGGATTTCACACAGAGTCATGGGGCAAAGTTACAGTTTATTAGCCAAGGCTTATCTCCCTGTTAATCCCCTCCAGCCATGGGAACAAGCACAGCAGGTGTCCGGGGAGCTCTGGAGCCTCGTGGTCACTGGTCGTTCTCGTAGTCAGCCGGGTTCTTCCTCTTGAGCCGCTCAAACTCCTCCGTGCCCCAGGAATAAATGAGGTAACCGATGGCCAGGGCTGGCAGGGACAGAGGACAGGCACGTCAGGGGACACCGGGATGAGGGGACACTCTGCATCAAGGGACAGTGGAACGAGGGAAGGCAGCTCTAAGGGGACAGTGCAGTGAGGGGACGCTCACAACAACGGGACTTGCACAGGAAGGGGGTATTCACAATAAAGTGACATACGATGCAGTGAGGGGGACACCGATAAAAGGACACTGCAGGGAAGGGACACTGGAATAAGGGGATTTCACGACTTGGGGACACCGGGAGAAGGGGATCTTCACAACATGGGGACACCGCAGTGAGGGGACACCGCACCTACCTCCTGCGACAAAACAACAGCCCACAACCCCCCCCCCCCCCCAATGCTCCCCTTGCCCAAATTTACACGACAAAGGGGGTACAAAAAAGAGGGAATCCCCCCAGTACTCACGGGGCACCACCTTCAACACCTGGGAGGTGAAGCGGCGGCCCACGTTGGGGACGCCGTGGGACAGGATGTTGGGGAAGGCGCGCTGCTCGAAGGGCGACAGGCTGTAGGAGATGACATGGCGCACCCGCGCCAGGTTCCCGAAGTGCTTGCCCATGGCCGCCGCGTCCCCTCGGTCACGGCGCTGTGGGCAATGGCCGCCGGCCGCCCCGGAACTGCCTCCGCGACGCCTTCCGGGGCAGCGCGGCCTGCGCTCTCCGGTTGCGACGAGCTGCAGCGGCGGTGGAACCCGGCGATACACGGGAGTTACGCTGAAGCGTGTTTTTAACAGGCCTTTGTGATTAGCCACGGGCGCCCTGCGCCCTGAGGGGAGCGGGGGGGGGGGGGGGGGGGCACGGCGGGCGCCTGCGCCCTGAGGGGAGCGGGGGGGGGGGGGCACGGCGGGCGCCTGCGCCCTGAGGGGAGCGGGGGGGGGGGGCACGGCGGGCGCCTGCGCCCTGAGGGGAGCGGGGGGGGGGGGCACGGCGGGCGCCTGCGCCCTGAGGGGAGCGGGGGGGGGGGGGCGCGGCGGGCGCCTGCGCCCTGAGGGGAGCGGGGGGGGCACGGCGGGCGCCTGCGCCCTGAGGGGAGCGGGGGGGGGGGGGGGCACGGCGGGCGCCTGCGCCCTGAGGGGACGGGCGGCGCCTCAGCGCGGAAACGCCGCCGGAAGCAAAAAAAAGAGAGAAAACGAACCCGCTTCTGTGTGGCGGCTGTGGAGGTCCCATGGAAAAGAAATAAGGTCTGAGGAAAAACGCCACTTCTGCGCGGCGGCTGTGGAGTTCCAATGAAAAATAAATAATGGTCTGAGGAAAAAAACCTCCACTTTTCATGTGGGGGTTGTGGAGTCCCGATGAACAGCGGGAGTGTCTGAAGCAGAAAATCGTGGAATTATGGATTTGTTTCCGCTAGAAAAGGCTTTTAAAGGTTAAATATCCCATCAATTCCAACCCCCCGCAATAAGCATCGTAAACAATATTGGAACTATTATTAAAATGTATGAGACATCTGCCACATAATTGAAATTACTATTAGATATCCTCTGTATTACTGGAATGATTAATAGAGTCTATTATAATTATTATACTATATTAGACATATTCCATATTATTGGAATTATAGAACATATTCGACATCAAACTTATTTGAATTATTATTAGAATATATTAGAGATCTTCAACATTATTGTAATTATAATAATAAATCAGCTTCCACATTAATGGGGAATTACTATAATATAATTAATCATCTTCCATATAATTGAATTTATTAGAAGATATTAGAATTATTAGGCACATTTAACATTATTGGAATTATTATTAGATGAGGATGGGTAGGATATTAGACATTTTCACCATGATTTGAATTAAAGTAGAATTATTCGACTGTATTAGACATTTTCAACTTTATTTGGATCGTTATGATATATTAGACATATTTGCCATTATTTAAGCTGACATTACAATATACTAGATTTGCCAGAATATGTTAAACATCTTCAACATTGTTGGAATTATTATTAGAATATATTAGGTCCAACATTATTGGAATTGTTACAATATATTACACATATTTAATATACTATTATTAGACTACATTGAATATGACCCCCATTAATGAAACATTAGAATTATTGGACTACATTAGACATTTCACCACAATTAGAAAGGTTTGTCTCAGGAAACAATTCCATTCATTTTCTTCTCTGGCAGGTGAGCAAAGCCCAGTGCCCAGAGTTTGGAGGGATGAGCAGGTGTGATACAATCCAAACACCGAGATCCTGTTTTGAGCTTTTGGTGTCAACCACTTTGATTTCAGCAGTCAGAGACTGAAACCTGGAGCAGGATCCTCACTTTTTGGGCAGATTTGTGCCTGTTGCTCCTCCAGGAGCTCTCCAGACACCCCATCATCTGTGGGTTCAGTGACCAGGTGAGCTGTGACACCACACAGCAGCCCCTCAGGAGCAGTCCCTGCCCTGCCAGGCTGAATTCCCAGCCTCTGGAATTGCTCAGAATCTCAGGTAAGGGCTGGTTGGGTGGCTAAGTGCAGAAAGTTACAGCATTTATCTATTAATCCATTAGCAAGTCAAAGCTAAAGGATGTTCTGAACAAATTTTACAAGCTAGTGCTGCTCCACAGCCTTTAATTAACAAACAAACAAACAAGAAAAATCCTCACTAAAGCTGAGAGGTTTTGTGCATGAACCCCAAGTCTAGAAGGAGAAAATAAATCCTAATAAATCAATTACAGTAGAAATTTGGTGTGAAAGCATCTAGAGTTGAGGCACTTGTTACCTACAGTTTCATTGTGAGAGGAAACAAAGCTGTGGCCCCACATTTCAGAATATTAAACCCATTGAACAGCATTTACATCGACACATTTAAGGCTTTTAGAAGCCATTTTTGGGGATTAAGCTTTTTAAACAATTCTTCCTACTTCGGAAGCCAGTGGCAGTGTGGCTCCAGTGGACAATCCTCTGCCCTCACCCCATGGACAGCTGCTCCTTGGTCTTGACTCAAAGGAAGCCTCACCTGATGCCAAAAGTTACCAAAATAGTGCCTTGATTTAAGTGTTCACAGATTACCCACAGCTGCCCTTAAATTCTCACCCTTCTTTTACCTCTGAAATCCCAAAGAGTGCAACAGAAGAAAAGCAAAAAACAACCTGGTAACTATAGAACTGTGAGGAAGGGTGTTGTCATCCTGTTTGGAAGAGCTGGAGAGTGGTAGGGAAAGAGAATGAACAACTGAGGAAATAATTCTAACATTAAAGACTTTCTTCTCTCCCTAGTCCTTGCTGGAGATGCCACACACAAGGTTTCTGTAGGGGCGGAGTAGCAGGCACTGCATGTCAGGGTATGTGTGATAGCCATTTATTTCTCTTCTTTTTTTTTTTTAATCTGTAATAAAGCAGCTTAAAAATAGACATTTAATAGTTGAAACCTTTCCCCCCATTTTAAATGCAAACTTCTCCCCATAAAAAGACACTATTCACATTTCATTGCACCTCCCAGAAAGGCTGAGTGAGTACAAGAATCAGCGCTCCGACGTGAACCCCTTCTGCTCAACCCCAGCTCCCGGAGTTACAGCAACGCTGCTGAGTCCGTTGCAGCTGCAGGTGTCGAGGATGCAGGGCTAAACGCCGTGTTTGAGAGTGCCAAGGCTCCGCGCGGCGTGCGGCGCAGCAGAGCCCGCGCTACCGGCAGGTGCACTTGGTGGCGATCATGTCCTCGTACTCCTTGTAGGCGATGGAGCCGTCGGGCTCGATGGTCAGCACGCTGAGCGGGCTGTAGGCGGCCGGCACGCACGAGGGCCGGGGCACGGCGGGGTCCAGGCGCTCGTAGATGAGGGTCTGCACCATGGTGTGCACCGGCGAGCCGTAGCGGTGGCCCAGGGCGCGGGGACAGTCGCCGCGGCAGAACTGCGGGCTGTACCTGTGCGGGGCGATGATCCAGCGGTCCCAGCGCAGCTGCGAGAAGCTCAGGCGGAAGTTGTGCAGCTCGCACTCGTGCTGCGGGAACGCCAACTGCTTCAGGTGTTCGCTCAGGTTATGAGGCGAAGTGCCGGCGGCCGCTCTCGGGTTCTCGTTCCTTCGCTGGCGGGAGGCTCTTTTACCCTGCGGGTTGCCCTGTCCTTTGTCACCCTCCGGAGGATCCACGAGCGGGCTGCTGCTTTTCCTCCCGTGCCCCAGTGAGCTCCCCCGGTGGTAAGCTTGCTCGCTGGTGTCATTCAGATACAGCAGAAGGGAAGGGGGAACCAGTGTCACGTTAACGGCGTTTTCCGGTGTCGTGCTCCCTTGTGAGTCACCCGTCAGACAAGTGAAGTTCAGAGCCATATGGACGTTCCTCCTGTCGGTAGCAATCAGAGGCTGGAGGAAAGAAGTCACATCCATCTTCACCCATTTGCGTTTCCTAACGTCGAAGTGCAGGCTAAATGCTAGAGAGTGGGAAGTGCTGGGACAAACTTGGCTGGGAAAATCCCGTTCCTTAAGGGATAAATGGCATATGCAGGTCATGGAAGAGGAAATGGGAACAGATGTGTCGAAGGAATAGAGCAAGACAGACTTGAGTAAGTGCTCCAGAGCAGTAACGCGATCCAAGTTGAAGAGTAAATCCACTGAGTGAAGATCTCCTGGGGAGGGAAACAGATTCCTGTAGTGTTAGTGTGTCTTATTTTTCCACCTAGACATAAATACTGGTGTAGTGGATAAGAAAAAAATATTCAGCAGCAGAAGAAAACAATTTAGATGCCCTCCCTTACATTTACTATGTGATATTCCTACTTTGGTCAGGGACATGAGTTAAAAATTAAGAGATTAAACCAAAGAGAACCCCTGATTTTAACACTTATTAGGATTCATTTCTTTAAAAGAACCAGCACAGGAGGAAGCCAGCTGTTGTCTCTTTAGTGCTGGTGTGGGATAACAGGAACTAAGCACTCCAGATGATACAAACCATGAGCTCCACCTCAAAGGGCTGTTCCTGTGCAGCAGCGCAATCCTTGTGTTTATCTGTCTTTCCAGTGAAAAATCCAGTCAGGAGAACTCAGGTCGCCTCAGAAGATTAACAGCCAACAATTTCTAGGTGTTGTTATTGTGATCAGTCCACATTTAAGAAAGCCATGGAAGCGCCATTAGTTACAGAGTGCCCAGCCATCCTAGTTCTGAGCCTGATTTGTGAGTAATTCTACCTTTCCCTCAGGTTTTGGTCATGATTCTTCTCTAGCAAATGTACCAGACAAGGAGAGGAGTCTCTGGCAGTTTGGTACATGTCTTATACCAGTGCTGTGGTTCTTTGAAAAAGGCAAAAGCAAGATGGGCTGTGGAAGGAAATGTGCTGCTCATTATGCCTCAACATTTTTTCCACTTTTCTTGCTTCACTTAGATCTGCTTGTGACTCATGAGGAGATGAGTCAGCCCGAAACATCAGCATGTCTCGTACATACCACTTGTGTGGTGTTCCCCAGCCTGTGAAGTCTGCGCCTGATGCCATTCAGGGAGAAGTAGGCTATGAAAAACTCCCACCGTTTAGGAGAAGAGCCTCCGGCACTAAAATAGCAACAGCTCTAAAGAAAGGAGATATTTTTATCTCGTGCTGCCAGCAGAGGACACCCAGAAACCGCGGGTAACCTTCCCAGCCCCGGCAGTGCACACCTACCTGTCCCCAGGCCCCTGTGGCCGTGCTCACATTCCCAGCACGGGGTGAAGAGCCGCACCGTGTTGTAGAGGCGGCCCCGCTGCGCCTTGGGGATGCCCTCCCTGGTGGCAGACATCCTGTACAGCCTCTTCATGTACCGAAGGGCCCTGGAGTCGGGCTGCAGCCGCGGGGCCTCGCTGTGCCAGCCCCGGGGGCCGCGGTCCTGCAGCACCTTGAGCAGGGGGGGCAGGAGGGCGTGGGCTGGTCCCCCACCTCGGGGCAGCTGCAGCACCGCGCTCAGCTCGCTGGCAGCATCCTCGGGAGCATCCTCAGAGCCCCCCCGGCCCCTGGAGCTGGGGGAGCACTGGGTGCCTGCAGAGAGCCAGGGCAAGCAGCAGTACAAACAAACACAAACCCTCCAAGTGCTCTCCATGCTCTCGAGGGCTGCAGATGGGAAAAAAAAAATTTAATAAAATACCTCCCCTCAAGTATTCAAGGAAAAACAAGAGTGCCTGAGCCCCATCCCTTATATAGGTTGCAGCTGTGGAATGTGAGGGAGGTTTCTTTCTGATTAGGGAGCAAGGAGAAAGATCTGCAGGTGGCCCCTGAAATCACAGGTTCACTGCAGTTGGGCTAAACCTTGGCCCTGAAAGCTTATTTTAAAGAGATACTAATTCTAAATTAACCTTTTTCACATGGGAAATTACAAGCTGGGATCAAGGGAGCTGGGGAGGCATTAGTGCTGCCTGGTCTAATTAATCCTGGTTTCTTTGCAGGAATATATAAAGTTAAATATTGCTGCTCTTAGGCCTTTGGCCTCTCTCCATATGCTGGTGGAGTAGTTTTCACCAGCTTTGAGATGAACAACCCAGCCCCCAGCTGCTCTCTGGGTATAAAGTTGTGGGTTTTGTTGAGGAAGAAGGTTTGAGGCTGCTTTGAGAGCATCTTTCAGGTAGCTTAATTCGAGGTTATATCAGATGTTCTCCCTCTTGCCTTGGTGTGCTGCAGTGGAAAGCTGAGTTTGCCAAGCTCATGACTCTCAGCTTCCCTGGTGTATTTCCCTGCCTGACAAGCTCTTGTTTACAAGTTAGAGAGCAAAGAAAGCCCTGAAGAATCAAAAATTGTGAAAAATGGAGAGCCTGCTAGTGTTACCTGCCCTGTTTGCTGCCTGAGGTGAGGTTTGAGGTCACCCGCTGTACACCAGCTGTGAGTTATTTTTTTCAGATTTTTTTTTTTATTGCTCCTAAATACAACAGCTCTTGTTCTTCTTGCAGGATCTCTGCCGTTGGGCTCAGTTGTGGCTTTAAGGTAGGAGTAGGGAAATTGTTTATCATTTTGTTTATTTTACAGTTGTGGTGAGTCAAAAAGGTTGCTGAATTTACTTTGAATTACAGAATTTATCGAATCTATTTTGAATTACTAATAAAAGGTGCAGAGAACAAAAAGCAACAACCCCAAGCTTTCCACAGCATTTGCTCAGTGCTGGCAGTGGCTCACTGGTGATTGGGCCGATTCCCACTTCCGTCGTCCCAAAATAAGCTCTATTTATTTTTATCTTAATGGGTCAGGGCTGCAGCTCCTAAGCAGAGCTAATGGTCTCAAGGGCATCCTTTAAGTTTAAACAGGGTTTTGACTCATTTTTATGGGGGCTTTTGGAGAGGGACAATCACTCTCTGTAGGCTGCTTACAGACTTCCAAACTGCTTTTATGCAGGGCAATAAAAATTACTCAAATCACCATCCCACACTAAGACTGAAGGCCTGTTGGGTGGAAAAATGCTTCTTCCTTCCCATTAGTATCTCCCCCAAACCCCAAAGCACTGACATTCATGTTTGGTGAGGCACACTCCAATTTTTATTGCCGGTTTTTAGGCTGCTCCAGCCTCGGGGTGAATTTCAGCTCTTCTGGCATTTGCTGAATCATTTTATTTGGTTACAAAGTCGTGGCTGCAAGGTCAGTACCTAACAATGAAAGCACTGAGTGCTCAGAAGGTAAACAAGGGGAAATCCTTCCAGGCTGGGACACAGCCCTGTCCTGGCCTGGGAACTGATGGTCACCCACATTTAGGCACTCCCACTTCTCCCCCACAGCACGTGCACAGCAAAGGGTGATTGAACCTTTAGGTGACTTTGTCCTGCAGGACAAAGGATGGCAAACCAGATCTATTTATATAGAAATAAATGATTTATCTTGCTGATGACAAGACTAAAAAGGCCTTAAACAGAATTATATGCTACCTAGTATTGGTAGCCAGAATTACTAGTATACTGCAGTGCACTCCTTTTGAAGTCAAAATTGAAGCATTCACTAAATTACACTAAAGATAGCAGAAAGTATTGACTAGAGAATGGTGCTACTCATCCAGACCAACGACTGTGGGTGAATCTCTTTGGCTCAGCCCTGAGGAGTGGCCTTCAGGGGTGTCCCCATTCCAGGGAGGAATCTCTACACACTCTCCAAGAGGTGTCCCACTCCAGGGAGGAATCTCCACACACTCTCCAGGAGGGATGTGTTGGAAAACCCTCTGTTAAAAAGTGGCCTGGACTGTCAGATGTGTCTGGGCCAGCTGTGCCAGCTCAGCAGCTTTGGGTAAGGTGTCAGTAGCATCACTTGCTTGTTCCTTTATCAGGCACTTGATCATCTGCTGCATTTTCACCTCGCTCTCAGGATGTTTAACTTTGGGATCTGTGGGTCAGGCTGGTTTTAGCATTATTCACCCCAAAAGCAGCCGCAGCCCACACCTGTCCCTGAGCCAGCCCCCTTTCCCTGGGGCCACCACGGGAGTCACAGCACAGAGGCTTCTGCTAAAAAGCAGCACAAAGGGGACAAGATCTGCTGCAATGTCCCCTGCAGTGTCTCACTGACACAAACATCACTGAGTGTGAGTCTCAGGCTGCTCTGATTCTCTGTGCAGTTTGTTTATTCAGTCAGTTGTGCTGCCAAGTGTTCTCAGCAGAGCTGTCTGGGACCCCGGTGGAGCCTGGCCTGGCCATGCAGCACAGACAGATTTTCCATCTGCCTGGCAGGAGCTTCCCAGCAGTTTTCCCCCACGCTGCTGAACTAGGTCAGGCTCTCACTGCCTTCCCCATGCTGCAGACCTGTGCACAGAATCACCCCTAACTGTGAATTCCCTGCTCCTGCCTGGAGCTGCCCGGCAGGATTGCTGTGTGTCCAAGCGCCCTGTCATCCGTGGCCCATGTCACAGCCATCCCAAAGCACAGGTGCCATTGAGCTAGGAGCAGGATCAGCATATGAGCTTTTCCTTTTCCACACCATCAGTGTCTGAGGAAACCACTGTGGCTTCCCAGGCCCATCCAACTGGCACTGCAGCAAAGCCCAGGGGAAGCTTTCACCTGGTTTCCGTGCAGTGCCTTGAGCCTTTTGGCCCACACCCAGGCAGAGGGGCCCAGCAGGAAACAGGCAAAAAGTGGGAATTTCTATCTGAGCAATGTCCAGAGCAGCCCTCGGAGCAGCATCTGGGTCTGTCCCAGCCGGGCTCCCCCCAGTGCCAGAGGTGAGCCAGCTTTTCTAGCACAGCCCTTTCCCCAGGGAAATGCCAAGCTGACGCTTGCAGGGGTTTGGGAAGGGGGGTTGTTCTCCTGGAAGTTGTTCAGTGTCAGGGAGCTGGGGCCGGGCGCTGGCTCTGCAGGAGCTCCGTGGGACTGTGAGCACAGCACGAAAACAGCCCTGTGCTTCCTCAGGCAAGTGTTCCCAGCCCTCCCAGGAGCATCTAAACTGGCCCCAGCTCACGGAGCCAACTGCGTACAGACTTCGTTTTTATGTTAGATCCGTTCCCACCAAGTGCCAAAAGCAAGCACAGGGGAAAGCTTAAAAATAAACCATGACAGCTCTGAGAAGGATGAATTCGGGCAGAGCAAGGAATGACAATTCCAGCGTTCTCCTGATCAGCTGATGTGCTGCACTGAGCAGAAAGGATTTGCTGGCTGCAGGGCGGGGTTTGGAGCCCTGCCACCAGGCACACGCCCGTCCCACGCCCCGTGTGGGATCCCACAGCCAGAGATGGGTCTGGACAATACCAACCCTGGCAGCATCCCAGAGCAGCCTGCTGCAGCCTCAGCTGCTGCTCCTGCCTTACCTGAAGTAATTGTTGAGGGGTTTTAATTACCTTCCAAGCTCAAAACAGAATCCCAACCCTTTCCCAAGACAGAAGCATTCCTGCCCTGCCATCCCTATGACAAACTTGTGCTTTGTAGTGCACATCAGCCTGAAGAAGTGCTGAGGTACAAATTTGCATTTGCAGAGCTGCTGCTTCATGACTTTGTCCTTAAATTCAAGCCTGGAGTGATTCAAGTGAGTTTCCACCCCTAGGACAAGATTTTCTTCCCTTTAATGCTCGAGGGTAAAGTGTCAAAGTTGGATCAGCGTTACCCATTCCCTGCTTGTGTGGGCAGCAACTACAGCAGAGAGGGGCAGCATCAATCAGAAGTGATCCAGGCAGCCCCTGAGCCTTTCCTCCAGGACTGCAAGGGAGAGGGAGAAAGGGAAAAGCTCCCCAAACATCAAGAGCTTCCCAGCCACATGTGCATAAAAATCTCTTCCCATGCCACGTGACCGAGGAAGAGGCACAGATCCATTACACAATAATAAAAATATGCCTTTGGCAACGTGGAGCCAAAGTGGAGCTGCTGCAGGGAGCTCAAACTACGCACGAGAAGGAGTAAAACAAGAATAAAAGGGACCAAAATCAATCGTGCAGAGCCCTCCCAGGACCTGCTGTGACAGGACGGGGCCGGGGATCTGCAGCAAAACATCTGCCTGAAGCCCTGGGGGCTGCCAGCGCCTGTCAGGATCTCACTGAGGAGATCAGGCTGGTGAGTAGATCCACTTTTCCTTTCTCTGCCTCTCCCTCCTCTTAACCTTAACTTCGAAAACTTCCCAAATAAGGTCTAAATCACTGAGCACTCAGGTTCCAAAGGCTGCGCAGGAATCCGTGAAGGCAACAGTTGCCAGTTAAAGAAATAACACCATGAGGGAAACATTCCTCAGCCTTCGCTGGGAGCTCCCACCTCCTCCAGCCTGTCCCTGCACTGGGCAGCTGCCGAGACGGGTTTGAGCTCGGGGCTAGGGAAGGTCTGGCACAGGAATTCCTGGTGTTTCTGCTCCAGGCTAGGGAAGGTTTGGCACAGGGGTTCCCGGTGCCTGAAGCCAAGAGAACGCTGCAGGTTCAGGACAGAAGGTGCATCCTCTGCTTTCCCTCCTTTGCCCCTTGCTTTGTGCAGCAGCAGGGAACAGATCAAACCCCTGTTGGTGCAAGTACTTCAGTTCAATCTACCCATTTCAGGTGTTCTGCCACTGCTGTCACACCTGATTTTACCTAAGTCAGCCTTGCACCCAAGGGCTCCGTTTGCTTCCACCCCGGGGACACTGCAGGGCAACCTCTAGAGCTGAGAATTAGGCTCGTGGGAATAATGATTATCTTAAAGATTAATTAAGACTAGTTTACTCGAGGTAAACTAGGAAACGGTGAGGTAGAAAGACGGATGTTTTGTTTGAGAAAGCCTCAAGTGTTTAAAGGAAATAGAGTAGAAAGTCACGGTGTTTGCTCTCTGCTGTATCCCCTCATCCTGCTCCTGCCTCCCTTCAAGCAGCAATTCCCTCAGTTTCCTATTCCCACCACCACATGGCACAGGGTGGCTTCCCTGGCCAAAAAAATCACCATCCAGCCACCGCACATGTCACCAAACCCTGCATCTTGCAACCCTCAGGGATTTTCCTCTGGGATTTCAGCCCAGCTGCCTTGGAAGCAGCAGAAAGTGCAGCTGATCCTGACTCTTCCAGGAAGGATCTTTTCTTACAGAAACACTTCTTAAATGCAAAACAGGCGTTGGTCATGGCCCAAAAGTCTCTAACCCTGGTGACAATGTCATTGGAAAATCAGCCCTGCTGCTGCACAGCCTCCCGTGCTGGGCTGGCTGCCCACACCACAGAGAGGGGAGATGCTGATCTGCTTCCAGTTTGCTTTTTTGGAGCTCGTTGGCCCTTTTACATCGAGGAACGTTTTTCCTTTTAAGGTGGAACAGCATGAGGTTTGTTCTCTTTCGAAAAGATTTCTTGAAGAGGTTATTTATAGATACTCTTGTGGATGTGGTGGTGCTTTACATCCCACACACTGGGATATGGGATGAAGCATTCTCGTGGAGCCCTTAATTAGCACCAGCTCTGGAGCTGTGCTAGAGTTCTTGGATACTCCCCACTTCTACAGGTACTGGTCCCACAGACCTCCCAGCCTCCGGGGATTTTGTTTGCCTCTTTTTGTCCCACCGGGTCAAGGAGCTGGCTTGTCTCAAGTTGACAGAAGTGATTTTGGTAACAAACTGGCAGAGGAGGAGCTACCCTCCCACCCTCTGCTCCTTCTGGCCCCTTTCTTCTCCACATGAGCCATCCCCAGTTTTCTCCAGGTTATGTTCCACAATGACATTTTTCCCAGCAACAGCTTGTGTCATCTACCTCCAGACACCTCTCACTTCTCTGCCCTTTGCAGGAGAAGCAGGGATGCAGCTTTCCTTGTGATCTCGCTCCCCACAGGCATCTGAACGTTTTGTTTCCTTTTCCATGAACTCAGAAGCCTTCATTCAACTTTCCACATGAACCCTGGGTGGTGTTTTCCATCTCACAGGTCCATTAAACCAACGCCTTGCAGCAGCAGCAGCAAATCAGAGCTGAAGAACCAAAGGGCTTAGCAGCCAAATCCAGCCCTGGGTCTGGTTTGCATTTCCCTCTCCTCTGCGTGTTCTTAATTATAATATCACAGGACTGGGGGCTCCCACTGAGCATAAATATGTAGGATCAGCTGGCTGGATTTGGAGCATCTAAATATGCATTTCCACCCCTCAGGAGCTGAGAGCAGGATGAGAGATAAGGCCAATATGGAATTTAGCCAGTGCTTTAAGCATCTTATTTCCAGTGCAGGAGTTGTACGTAACGTTACTGGGGAGCTGCTAAAGCTGAGCTGCAGTGGGGAAGGGGATGAGGCAGAAGGCACTAAGACCTCGCCTAAAACCTGCCCAGCCTCTCGTCTGAGTCCTGCCCTGCAGCTCACCATGGGTTTTGTGCTTTGAAGTAACCACAGTGACCCAACCATGGGCAGGTCATGCTGGGGGTGTTCACACCAAACCCCTTCTCCTTCTTCCACTCCCCGGTCCCAAGCAGCTGCTTTCTGCACCCCTCTGCCATTGCTCCTGGTGTTTTTGGGGGAAAGAGGCTCAGGGAGCAAAGCAAAATGAGGGATGGGCACAAACACAGAGTTGGAGGAGAGTAAATGTGATAAAAATAGTGATCTGACCTAGAAAACTCGGTGAGCCAAGTCCTTGGAATCACATCACACCAGAGCAAAGAGCTCCCCCACCCTGCCAAGTCAAGGCGAATAATCTCCCGTTTTCATTCACGTTTCTACACCAGCCCATGGCAGCGGCGCCCACCCGCTGCTCCTTCCCGCAGGCTGTGCCATGATCTCCGCCGTGCTGCTCCTCTGGACTGTGCCCTGCGTGGCAAACCACATCCTGGGCGGCTTTGCCAAGCGGGAGCTGCAGGAGGGCGCCCAGCTGGCCTGCAGCCTGCCAGGGCCCCCCGGGCCCCCCGGGCTCCCCGGCGTGCCCGGCACTCCCGGCACCGTGGGCAGGATGGGCTTCCCGGGCAAGGACGGCAAGGACGGCCAGGACGGCGACAAGGGCGAGCAGGGCGATGAAGGTAAGGGAGAGGCGCTCGACATAACCGTGGAAAGGTGGGAGCTGTGGTGTAACAGCCCCTTCACAGCTGCGCCTCCTGGGAAACTCCGCCAGAAATCCCCGCTGCCCGCTCTCCTAATGATCCCGCTTGTCAGAGGGGTTCCAGACTCTGGCAGCTCCATCGTGCCCTGACAGCTGCGGGCAGGTCCCGTTGCCTTCATTTTGTGACTCACTGGGGTTTGCCCTGCGCTGGTCAGGGCTCTCTAGGGGAGACAAGGAGCTGCTCTCTGGTTCCTGCTCCCAGGAGAACAGGAGCCGTGTGAGGAAAAGGTTCTGCCCGGAGCACTGTGCCGGGACAGGCGCCGGCCTAATCCAGAGCAAACAGCAGACGCGCGGCGGGGCTGTGCTCCGGGTGCTGCCTGTGCAGAGCGGTGATTTCCCTCTGCCACACTAGAGAGCACTCCTGCCTCAGCAACGCCAGCCTGCCCAGCCCGCCGCTGCCTCCCCTCTCCCTCCCAAACCGGCAATCTGGAGAGCACATTTCCAGCACAGCTGCATTTCGATCTGCTCTTGCTGCAGCAGGTCAAGAGACGCTGCATAAATCCTCACGATTTTGCTCGTATCAGATTCCACCGAGCCAGAATCGCTGCCAGCCCAACTCTCTTCCCATCTCAAGGCAGCCCCTGCCCCCGTTGTTTGCTGGTTCATCTCCCAGCTGGGCTGGGCTGGGCTTTTTACCACGTCTAGATTTACTTTTACCTCATTTTTAAACAGTTTCATGCTAAATGTTAAAAAAATAAATATATAAAAAAAAGACATGAGATCAAAAGTACTCACCTGCTCAAAGTGAGGCTCTGAAAGCTTCACAAACCCATCCCACTCTGTAAAACCCAAACATTTAAAGCTTTAATTCCTCCTTTTTCTCAAGTGAGCCAGAAAATGGAATCAGCCTTTTGGTCCTTAAAAAGGACTGTTCTGGTTCCGCTGTTACCGCACCAACTCCCTGCCCACCCTGGCCGGTCAGCCCAGAGAGATGTCCAGCCCCAGGCAGGATTTCACTGGGATTCTCACCCCAGCAATGGCTTCATCCTAAATGAAATCCCTGCTGCAATGCTCTAACCCCTTCCACGCTGTATCAGCTCTTTCCCTCCAAAGTGCAAGAAGAATTGATAGGATCATTTGTCTTCCAGGTCCCCAGGGCAGGACAGGAAACCCTGGCAAGCCAGGCCCGAAGGGGAAAGCGGGAGCCGTTGGCAAGGCGGGGCCGCGGGGGCCCAAGGGTTTAAAGGGCAGTCCCGGGAAGAGCGGGGCCCCGGGGAAGAAAGGGCCCAAAGGGAGCAGGGGCGACCCGGGCCCGCCGGGGCCCTGCAGCTGCAGCGGCAGCAGGGCCAGGTCTGCCTTCTCCGTGGCTGTGTCCAAGAGCTACCCCAGGGAGAGGCTGCCCATCAAGTTTGACAGGATCCTGATGAACGAGGGAGGGCATTACAACGCCTCCAGCGGGAAGTTCGTCTGCAGCATCCCGGGGATTTACTACTTCACCTACGACATCACTCTGGCCAACAAGCACTTGGCCATCGGGCTGGTGCACAACGGCCAGTACCGCGTCAAGACTTTCGACGCCAACACGGGCAACCACGACGTGGCCTCCGGATCCACCGTGCTGGCGCTCAAAGAGGAGGATGAGGTGTGGCTGCAAATCTTCTACTCAGAGCAAAATGGGCTCTTCTATGATCCCTACTGGACAGACAGCTTGTTTACTGGATTCTTGATTTATCCTGACCAAGATTATCTCAACGAAGTGTAGGATGAGAAACTAGGGGGGAAAAACCAGGAATTGGGCCTCAGTCCAGCAAAGTGTGGCCTTCCATGGGACATGTCTGGGATTACCAGAGGATTCCACATTTGCCTACGGGATTATCAGCTGGCTGCACCCTGTGTGGGCTATTTAAACTTTTCCTTGATGCCACCAAACCCACAGGGCACCAGGCTTTCAGCAGCCTCATGGATGTCTCCATCCCAAAGCCACCCGTGATGTATTCCGTGATTATTCCAACATGCCATGGACATGTAACTCAAATACTGCTGCAGAATGCTTTGGTTATTGCATTGTTATAATAAAGCATGGAAACCAAGAGTGATTTCCTAAAGCTGAGCTGGGAAGTGCCACTGATGCTGGAGATTGTGTCACTGGGCCTCCTCCCCTACACCCCAGGACAATCCTGGTTAATGGCATTAGGCTTTGCCAGCCAGTTCCGAGTCGGCAATTTGTCAGCTGGAGCTGTAAAAGTCCCTCTCGGCCCCATCAAGGCAGTTCTAACTGCAGAGGCGTCTGGTCTGTACAGCAAGTGATTCAAAGGTCTTTTGAAGGTTCAGGGCTCCCCTCAGGGCACAGAGTGGTGCTCTGAGCCCCTCTGGTGTCCCTCAGAGCTGAGAATCAGTCACAGAAGGGTTTGGGCTGGGAGAGACCTTAAATCTCATCTCGTTCCACCCCTGTCGGTTGTTTAGGAATGGGGTAAGCACTAACATGAGGATGTTTGTAATACCAAGAAAGAGACAAAGGCAGAACTATATTTTATTTCTTTTATTGTTGGCTTTCAGTGCACTGGAGGAGACTGGCCTTGCTGCCTTAGGCAATCTTTTTGCTGGTCCTTTTGTAGACTACACCAGAAGAAGTAGAAATCTGGAAGAAAGAACAACCCAAAACTTTGGTTGAACAGTGTAACCAGAGCTGCAGAATCCCAGGGGAACAGCCCAGGGCATGGCTCAGAGCCTGTCCTTCACTTAAGATTTTTTCCTAAACTTCAAATGTTGGGGATTTTCTTTGTTTTTCATGAACCACCCTGGATCTTTGAGCACTCACCTCTACCAGCTTCCCCCCAGAGATCTCTGCAGTGTGGCGGTAGTTGGGGAACTCAGCTACAAGTTTCCCACTTTCCATTTTGACAGTTGCCTGTAAGAGAGAGAGGGTTCATGTTGCTGGTGTTGCTGGAATTTCTGCAACACCTGCAGCCCCGATGCTGGGAGCTATGAGACAGAGGCTGCGTGTTACACGGGTGGCCTCGTGCACAGGGCTAAAATCTGGGAGCTTTTGTTCTTGAACGTTCGCAATTTAAACAGACATTTGTTCATCTTGCAGTTCCTGCAGGTTCCAGATCTCCACATCACTCATTAACAGCTCTGAAAACGGTGCTGGCAGGCAGCTCAGGAATCTGGTGATGGAGTCAGGGAATGCCAGGATGGTCTGGGTTGGAAAGGGCCTTGGAGCCGCTCACGTTCCACCCCCTGCCCTGGGCAGGGACACCTTCACGGGCCTGACACAGGTCTGCTTTCCACCCTGAATCCAAACCCTCCTGAGGCTGGGGAGCTGAAGGGCTCCATGAATTTACCTGGAACTTCTTCCCTCCAAAGGTCTCCATGTCTGCCTCCTTGCCCACGGTGAAGGTGTTGGTGGTGGTGCGGCCTCCAGGGAAGTGCTGTGTCCACGTGAAGTCGTTCCCATTCTGCACCACCTCAGTCACAATTTTGCAGTTCCTTCCCATTTCAATCTTGTCACTGGGGAGACCTTAAACAATCAAAACACAGAGGTTATCAAATCTAAGCTGAATTTGAACTGAAGGATGGCAGTGGTGTGCATGTTCTCAGAGCTTCTGATTTGTTGTTCATTCCTTATTTTTAATTTCTTTACAGCATCAAAGCTCGGAGTTGAAATTACTGATGGAAAGGAAGATATTGGTACATCGATACATTTGCTAAAATAAATCTTGCATTCTTTTCCCTAAGAAACAATACACAGGAAGAATGTACAAAGTACATAAAACATTCCGTTCTCTTTAAACCTACACATGCAATTCTTAGAATTTCACCTGTGGGACCTTGGGCCTTTGCTGTTGAGCTGCACAGAGCTATTTTTATATCTGCTCTTGCTCTTTACCTAGATGCACATGGAATCATGGAATCTTTAGACAGTTTGAGTTGGAAGGGACCTTAAAGATGAACCAAAGATGATCTGAGGCAGGGACACCTCCCACTGTCCCAGGCTGCTCCAAGCCGTGTCCAGCCTGGCCTTGGACACTGCCAGGGATCCAGGGGCAGCCACAGCTGCTCTGGGCACCCTGTGCCAGGGTCTCCCCGCCCTCCCAAGGAAGGATTTCTTCCCAATATCCCATCTAAACCTACACCCTGCAAGTTTGAATCCATTCCCCCTTGTCCAGTCCTGTCACTCCATTCCTTGTCAAGTCTCTGTCCATCTTTCCTGTAGCCCCTTCAGGCACTGGGAGGCCACAGCTGGGTCACCCCGAAGTTCCTCCTCTCCAGGCTGAGCAATCCCAGCTCTCCCAGCCTTTCCCAGTATTTTTATCCAATCCATGCCCAGTGCCTGACCCCAGCCAGACTCACCAATCTTCTGCACAAAGGCATCGTAGTTCTCGTCTGCCTCAAACTCGTATTTGCCTGTGAATGCCATTGTTCCCTCGGGAGGAGCCTGGGGAAGCGGGACAGCAGCTGGACCAGAGCAGAATGAACCAGTTGGGCTGAGCCCTGGCTTTATAAAGCAGCCCAAGCCCTCAGCCCACCTGCCCACACCCCTTGGAAATGGAACTTTATGGCCGCCGTGAGTCACAGCGATGCCATCGACCTGTGTGACAATCAAGGTTATCAGGCAATTGTACATCCTTGCCAACAACCTGGAGATCAGCAGGAGTCAAGGCCAAAGGCTCAGCTTTCCTTTAGTGCAGATTTAAACAAAATTCATGTATTTTTACTTCTAAGACTTCACTGGTTTTGCATTCAGGATGGAATAAAAGTAAAATAAAAATGGACCATGCACCAGTTCTCAGCTCTGCAGAGAAAGAGCTTGTGTCACCACCAGGGTTTCCTTTGCACTTTTGATTTAAAAGTGGCTGTAAAATGACTCTTACTATCCCAAAAACATATTTGACCCTTCGTTTGTTAATTAAAACTCCTTCACCTTAATCCCAAGGTGGCTGAACTCAACGAAAGGAAACTTCCTTTCCCAGCTGGACCCCAGTGCTGAGGCCCAACCTGTGAAGAGCAAAGCAGCGCCAGCACAGGGAGCAGGGCAGGGGTGGCATGGCCATGGAGCCTCAGCCCTCGCTGCTGTGTTCCAGAGGGACCTGCACAGCCTTGGCAAAGAGGCCCGTGACCCCAAGCCATAAACTCTCCTGCTCACGCAAAACTTGCAGGGGCAAGTCACCGGTAGAGTAACACCACAGGGACCTTGGAGTAACAGGGACCTTGGGAGAGAGATCAAACTGGATAAGGAAAGCAGTCCTGTGTAAAAGGAAGGAGATAATCAGATTAGGTGAACAGTACTTGAGCTTTTATGCTCCCTGTCCATAAAGATCAGATCATATTGATAGCTGCCCCATGACGAGATACAAAAATGCTGACAGCTCCATTAGACGTGGATGGGATATTCCATAAGACATGGATGGGATATTCCATAAGACATGGATGGGATATTCCATAAGATATGGATGGGATATTCCATAAGACATGGATGGGATATTCCATAAGACGTGGATGGGATATTCCAGAACCCCACGGTGTGATTCTGCAACTACAAGGAGCAGTTATGCAGAAAATCCCAGCGCTGTATTTGAATGGAGCAGGATGATGTAAATTCCAAGTGTGCGGCATTGGGAGACAGGGGCGAACAGGAATAAGTTGGCAGAGAAGTCAAACTCTTGTGGAAGCTCATCCCCAAAGGAAAAGGTCATCCGAAGTGAGCAGTGAATTCCCTCTGCCTCCCGACTCAGCTGCCTCTGAAATGCAAAAGAGCCGAGTCTTCAAATGCTGCCGGGAACAGAGGGAGCTTTAAGGAGCCAAATCAAAGCCTTGGATATCTCTACTTTGAGAGTTTGCTTGCACAAAATAAGAACACAACGTTTTTTGCATTCCTTTTTGTCTCTGGAGTCCCCTTGCCCTTGGGTGGCTCCCAGCAGCCTCGCAGGTTTATTAACCTTCCAGAAGAGCTGCAGAAGGCCGGGGAGATTCACTTGGAGACAAAAGGAGGGAAGGGAGGTAATTCCAGCAGTGACTGAAGCAGGCAGTGCCGGGCTTTGAAGTGCTTTTAGAGCTGGATTGCGGCTGAACTGGGAGTGCGGATTCAAAATAGCAGCGGGGAGTCTCCAGTGACCACAGAGTTCAGTTAATGACTCCCTCCCAACGAACCTTGCTGGGGAAAGCCTGAACCAGCCGGATCCGGCAGTTCTTCCGCAGCCCTCCTGAGCAAATGCTAATGATTATTAATTCCTCTGCTACTCGGAGTAATCATTGCTAATGAATTCGGGACGAGCTCGTTTGGCGTTAATGCGCTGGGTAGTTCCAGGGGAGTCCGGTTACCTCGGCCTTGCTAGGAGCCCGTTTAGTCTGGGCCGAGGTGTTGCCGCTCTCCAGCCCTAAAGAGCAGAGAATTCATTACCAGAATGGGGCTGAATTATTGCTCAGCTTGGCCACAGCTCAAAGATTGCACAGAAATGCACCTGCCAGGCTCCACAGGTGACACAGCACGGAGCCTGTCCCTGCCCCAGACCCGCCTAACAAAACCAGGAAAAACAGGAGATTCAGAGCCAGAAACACCTGCAGGGGAGGAAGGCACAGATCTTCCAAAAATCCCATACTTTTGGGGACTCCTTAAAAGGAAATTCAATTATTTTTGCACGACAACACTCCATCAGGAGAACCTTCGGTGTGTCTGGATCTCCAGAAGAGAAATCTCCAGAAAAACAAGGCAACCAAAGGACTGATCCAGGCTGGCAGAGCCTCTGTGGGAAGGGCTTGGATCCCACTGGTGTTCCTGATCTCCAGCTGGAACCTCAGGGGGGCTGCTGAGCTCTGGGCTGGGGATTACAGAGACAGAAAACTAAACCTGGGGAAAATGTACCTGGTACCACAACTTCTTGGGAATTTATTTCCCTCCTTTCCCCGGGATTCTTCCCTTTCATAAATTAACCTGTAGTAAATGTTATCAGTGGTATCCAGTTAAATGACACAGGGACGGACAGCAGCAATGGGAAGTTATCTGGATTTTTCACAACTACAACAGAAGACTTGGATTTTCTTGAGCCAGTTTGGGTTTGTGTATCCTGAAAAGGCACAGGAAGACTAATTTTGGCTGCTCTCAATCTGGCTCCCACAAAACTGCTCAGATTCCTTTGAAGTATCATCCTCGGATTAAGAGCCACTGTGGAATATTTTGAACTCCAATGGTTTTAGTCTAATATAGACAACATTTCAAACATTTGCTGAAAAGGAAGATATATTTCAACTTTTTCTGCAGAGTCTTCTGGTCAAAAATCAGAGTTAAAGCTCCTTTCTCTATGGATTTCTTATATAGAAATATATGAAGTTCTAATAAAGTTAATAACTGACAGCCCTAAAGACAGGAATCATTGTAACTCTTCTGGACTTTCCTGAGCAAACCCCCTTTATCTACACAGTTCACGGGCTGTGCTGTAAAGATTTTATTACTTGATAATATCTGATTGTCCTTGCTGACACATCAGATAACACAGCTCCAAATGGAGCTTATCCTCCAGGGAATCCAACTGGGATCTGCTCTGTGTCCAGAGAAACCTGCTGTTCCAGAGCATTCCCTCGGCTGTGCTTCCCCAGGCTCTGCCAAAGGGAACGTTCAATGCAGACACTGCTCTTGCCTTTCCCCGAGGCCACATCTGGTTTGCAGTTGACCTTTTGGTATTCCCAAGTCCCCCCTCTCTGTGTCACCCTCTGCAGCCTTTCCTGCCCTCCCTTCGCTGCAGCTCACCTGGGAGAAGGCTCAGGTGGAGCAGCCCCTGCCTGGAGCTGGGGAGAAACTGCCCCAGGAGCCACCCAAAGAGAGATTTGATCTGAAATAATCTCAAAGGCGGGCAGGAGAAACCAATATTTGAGTGGATTTTTCTTATGGCAGTGCAGTGTTTAGTAAGTGCCCCGCTGAAAATACTGATCCGAGTCAAGTGTGCAGGGACAGATGGAGTCTGAGGAGAAGGATTTCTTCCCTTGAAATACAAGAAAAGCCAGTTTTCTTTGCACAGAAAGCCTCTTCTGGGCCTCAGCTCTGCTTTGATGTGTGTGATTCACAGCAACATCTCACTGCATACTTTCAGCTCGTTGAAATTGTTTATATTTCCTTGGATACATTTATCAGGAGAAGAAAATATACTTCTGTGGCAGAGAAAATACACACATTTCACGTGCCATTCCTTCCCCACCTCCACACCAAGCAGATCTTTGCATCTCCTTGTTCCAGGAGCTGCTTTCGTTACATCTGGTGTCCCTCTTCTGCAGTCTGATTTATTCCTGAGTTGTTCAGCACTAAGTTGGCTCTTATTAATCAAACAACATTGATGGAAAAGTGGGGAAATGGGACTGGGTTGGTAACAGCTGCGATTTTCTCAAACCCTGGAATAAACCACATTTCTCTTAAAGACTCCTTCCAGAATAAGAAGAAAAATCTGGAAAACACTTCAAAATCTGAACTTCTGCTTAAGTGTTTCTTTACTCCAGAGTACCAAACAACAGCTGTTTCCCTTCTAAACGATGGGAAAGCATCAGAGGCCCAAAAGCCCCTCAGAAGTGGCAGATTGGCTCAGCTGGCCAGAGCAGGGTGCTCACAACACCAGGATTGTGGGTTCAGTCCCCGTGTGGGCTTTAGTGCTGCGCTTGGTGATCCTTGTGGGTCCCTTCCAACCTGGGACATTCTGTGATCTGGAAATCTGTTTATTTTGTAAAACTTGATTTTTAACCTAAACTTGCCTTGTCCAATGGCTCAGCCTGGTAACATGCACAGGCCATTCTCAGGGTGCTTAAAAGCTCAGTGTCTGGGTAGGAGCCAACTTCCCAAAACTCTGCTTCCTCGGACACAAAATGCTCTTGCAAAATCAGCTTTTGAAAAGAATTTGCATCCAGGAGTAGCGCAGGATGCTGGCTGTCCCCATGGCTCCCCTGGTGGCTCCAGGAGCAGCAGGATTTGTCTGGCAGCCAGGTGAGCTCAGGATTTGTCTGGCAGCCAGGTGAGCTCACCTGTGCTGGGCCACAGCACCATCCAGCGCCGGCTCCGTGCTGCTGAAGCCTACCCTGGGAATTCCAGGGCCAAAGCTGCAGCTCGTATCCTAAAAGACAGGAGAGGGAGGGAACCAAAACACCCCAGCTCTCCCTGCATCACAAGTGGGGTTTGTGTCAATTCAGGATCACAGGATCTCAGACTGGTTTGGGTTGGAAGGACCCTAAACATGCTCCATTTCCAACCCCCTGATGCAAAGCCTGCGTGCATAATATGGATTTTGAAGCTGAAAGGGAACGTGGTGGGCTTTTGTTGATCTCAAACCCATCAATCTGCATTTCTACAGAGCTTTTCTACCAGTGATCTGTACTCAGGGCCTGGTTATACACTGTTTTTTGGGAGATTTTGATCTGCACTGTTGCCACCCAGCACTGTTTGCAAGCCAGGGCTCACTAAGACTCTTTGGCTGGGACGTTTGAGCCTCCTGAGCCCCAACCTTTGGCTGCTCCCCCTCCTCTCCCAAAATAAAACCTTGCAGGATACAGGTACCCCCTGCTGCTCTCTGCTGCCACAAGGCTGAGCCAGGGCCAAACCAAGCCAGGGTCTCCAGGATTTTCCCTCCCCTCCTCAAAGCTGGAAAGCAGCTCAGGGAAAGTGTTTGTGCTGTGTGGCCCTGCAGGAAGGAGGAATCCCCCCAGGGAATGAACCCCTGCAGTGGCTGTTGGCCACGGAGTGATGCTCACAGGGGTGGGAGCAGCAGGAGAGGTTTGTCCAGCCCTGGGGTTAAGGATTGGGGAAAAGCAGGAGGACACACAGATGGGAGCTGCAGGCAGAGGCTCCCCATCCCTCCTCTGTCCTGAGGAAGGAGGACCCAGTCAGGATTGATTCAGGGGCTCGGGAAGGAGCTCTGCCCCTCCTGCACTGCCAGCCCAGCACAAGGCCACAGCTCTGCCCATCCTGGGAATGGGAATCCCAGCAGAGCCAGACACAGGGAATGCTGCAATCCTTCAGTGTGAATTTAGGGTCTTGTTTGAGGAAAAAAAATCCTCCTCCTGCAACAATGGCTTTGTTCAGAGAGGTTTGGTTTTGTCTGGTCAGTGCCTGCTCTTTTAAGTCATAGTGACCTACATACAGAGAGGATCCAAATAAAAAATTCAAGAGCAAGAGCTCTCTGTGACACTGCCTGGCTGAGCCAGCCCCGCACTTCTGTGGCCTCTGGAATATTTTTTCACACAGGGCCAGATATGAGTTTATATCAATTCTGTCTGGCTGGGTTATTTTCTTCATTATCATATGAATGTTTCAATATCCCTCTTCGAGGAAAAAATGTACAGTTTACCCACCGAGGGTGAAGGGATGGACACGCCCTTGCTAGCGCTGCTATCCTGATAACAGAAAGAAAAACCTCGCCCGGAGCTGTGCCTGTGAATGAAGGCCAGGACCGAGCCCAGGGAGATGCTCTGGGGGCTGACACCTCGGTTACCCTGAGCCCCAGGTTCCTGTGCCAACACACAGCACAACAGCTTGGTTAAAACAATGTCCCCAGGACACTTCGAGGAGGTCTGGATGGCACAAGGAATTACTCTGGAGATGTGGAATCCAAGCCCTGCTCCAACTCACATTTAAATCAGGATTAGTGGGACCGTGACTCCTGCTGACTGCTCATTAAGCTGGGTGAGATCAGTCTGGGATCAGCTCAACTCCCAGGGGCTGCAAACTGATTTCATGGCCCCAAGGTCTGTTCCACCTGAAATAACCCAAGCTCTGAGCTGGAGGAGAGCTGCTCCAGCCCGTGCAATCCCTGCCACAGCTGGCAGCACCTGGAGAAACCAGAAAACACCCAGGGACTGAGGTGGGCTGCAGGATGTGTGCTCGTGGCCCGTCCCTGCAGCAGGGTCCGCACAAAGAACAGCAGCTCTCCCAGCCTGGCAGCTTTCCCTGCTCCCAGAGAACAACTGGCATCTCAGCCCAGCCCAGGGAAGCAGCTGGCTGGGGGTGAAGGAAGGAGCAAATTAGAGTTTATGGGGATCAAACAAACCCACATCCCTCCCTGTGCTTGGGGCCGCAAGGCCAGCTCGCATCCACCTCTGCTGCTGATTGTTTTTTTTGACAGGAATTGCTCCCCAAACAGTCATCTTCAGTGATTATTTGTCTCCTTCCCTCTTCCACTGATTACAGCCAGACTGGGACATCCCTGATCCGCATAGAAATGAATATTTGAAAAGGCAGGGCTGTCCTCCAAGGGCCCTGTGCACCATTAGGCCTCCAGATTTACTGCCCCACTGGAGGCCAGGGGGGTAATGAGGCAGCAGCAATGGGCTGCTGGAATCAGGAGAAAGGAGCTCAGAGAAGGGGATTTGCCTTGGCACATTCCTGGCTGTAAATTAAAATTATCACCGAGGTCCTGCCTTTCTGTGAGGAATTTTCACCTGATTTTGTAGCCCCACTCCCAGAGCCTGCTCTGCCCTGTAGCAGCTCCTCTTGACTCAGCAGTGCCCCGTGTCTTGCCCGTGCTGATGAGCAGGAAGCACCACCAGCCAAACCCAAAGCACGTTTAACAGGACTTTTGCTGTGTCACTGTGGTGGATGAAGCCCTGCTGTTTGCAGGCTCTGCAGGGGAGGTTTTCCCTCGGTGCTGAGCAGTGCCTGCTCCCTGGGGGCCCTGCCAGGAGCACAGATTCGCCCAGGACTCTGGGGGAAGCACTGGCATTAATTGCAATCTGTGCACCCAGGCTGATCCAGCTGCAGCAGGAATGCAAATGAACGCCAGGAGTTGTGTCCCCCCTGTGGAAAACACGTCCCAGGCTCAGCACCTGCACAGCTCTCAGTGCTGCAGCACCAGAGCCCTGCAATCCAACATCTCCTGAGCTCACTGGGCACCTCCTCTCCCACCCAACCCTGCAAAGATCTGTGGTGCTTTGTAACTCGGAACTGACTCATGTTTCCCCTCTTTGGGAATGATTCAAGAGCTTCCTCTGGCCTGACCACATCTGACTCACCCTGGCTGACTTCAGAACTTCGAATCAAATGGAGACCGGTGGAGAAAAAGCAAAACTAAAGTCAAATTGTACCTACTGACGTGACAAAGTATTCCTGCCTCCAGTCTGCAGGCAGAAGTGGATTTGTCTGCGCTGTCACTGGTCCAAGCCTGCATCCACCAGCCAATTTGGTTTGATTCTGAGGGGAAAATATAATGAGTATCAGAAATGCCTTTTATATTAAATTTATCCCCTAGAGGAAAACCCTTTGCAATGACAAAGTTTCCCAACCCCACTCACACACGGCTCTGGACCCGTGGTGAACACCAGAGAAACAGTTTCACATTTCCCAGATACAATGTCCTAGAGAAGGGGTTTTAACTGCAAAGAGTTACTTTGTTTGAAGAGCTTACACAAGCATTTAAACCTTTCCCATTTCATGCAGGAGACAGTTGCCAAGTCTGTTCTGTGCCTGCAAGCACAGATGAGTACAGAGGATGCTTTGTGAGGGCTGATTTTATTCCATTTACCAAATTTTAAACAGCACTGACTTTTACATCTTTCATTCTTCATCTCAGAGAAGACAAGAGATTTTCTCCTTCCCCCTCTGTTCCTTCCTGCACTGGGGAGGTGTTTGGCTGCTTTCATGCAGAATCCTGGCTGAGACTTCTCCATTCTCATTAAGGGATGACTTGATTCAATCCTGGTAATTCTTTTGGGGTCCTGTCCCTCACCTTGCCTTGTGTGACTCACCAAGGGAATTTCCTCCAGAAACGTGTCCCTCCAGGGGTGCAGCACCACATTCCAGATGTCAGAACATTTTTATCATTCCGAGGGATGCCAAAGCACAACAGAGCACCCCAGATCTGTCCTCGACAGAAGCACAGGAGGGGGAGAAGGAACACTCAGTAAACACCCAACTGCCACTGCCATCAGAGCAATGCCACGTGCCAGGGGGCTCTGATAGGAACTCTCCTGAGTGCGGAGCTCGGAAACACAAGGGATCAGCCCTGTGGGAAGGGCAGATGGCTTGCAAACAGTAGCTGTAATTCTCAATCTTTTCCTCTGAACAAATACAATGACAAGGGTACAGTTCATTTGCTTCCCTTACAATTTTCCATCCCTTTTTATTCCAGAAGTTAGGCTGAGCCTAAACAGAGGAAGGCTACAATCTCACAGCGGAGCACTCATTACCGGGTGCTTCCTTTTCAGCATCAAGTACCTCTGTTGTGGTTTCATTTCTGTATTTTCTAAACTAGTATGAACTGCGCCTGGAAAAAAGCATTTTTAGAGCATTTCTCGATGTTCTGAAAGCCTAACCTTGCCTGCTACCACGAGAAACAACCACACACTTCCACCCAGTTGTTCCAGTGAACAGAAATAAATTGAAGCTGGCAAAGGTATCTTTTCCCAGCACAGTTTGTGCTGCTCAGCACGGTGGTTTCTGCAGCAGTGGGGAAAGAACTGTTCAAAATAAATATTATCCAGCTCCAGCAGCACATCCTGGGCACTGCAGCTCGGGCCCTGCTCTGTGATAAGCCCCACGTGGGGGATTAGATTAGGGCAATATGGAGAAATGCAGTGTGGATAAACCAACACATTTCCTCACCAGGGTGGTGACACAGTCATTGAAGGCTTGCTCTTTTCTTTTTATTGTTTGCTGAGGGGTGAGTGGGGAGAGTTTCACTGGGCCAGCTCTAGAAAGAGGGTCAAGATGCAGCCCCTGATGCCAGGGAATGCAGTCAAAGCACAAACAATGCTTTGCGAATCATCGAGGTTGGTTCTAATTACATTCATCTTCTGCCTTTGGAGCTGCTAACAGACAGATGTGCAAGAGGCACAGCTGGATGACCCCCGACAGAGAGGTTCTCATTCCTGGCATTTGTCACTTGACGGACTTGTCTGTGGCAGGACCAAGGAAAAGGATATTTTAGAGTTCCCATTCTGACTGCATCACTCCAACTCTACACTCCCCCAAAACTCCTGGAACCAGCAACATTCACTATCTTTTTGCACAGATCACCACGTGTCCTTATCAAATCTCTCATGTCAATCATCTCTGCCAATCACTCACCCTGCCATCACAAATCCCTGGACTTTATTGATTCCTGGAGCAGAGCCACAGCCTGTTGTGTTCTGGAGGTGAGGGGATGTTTTTTCCATTGCCTGAGTTAAAGAGAGTCTCTGAATGAGGGCAACACAATTTCCCAACCATTAACAATCCTGGAAAGGTAACAGAGCAAGCTCTTGGTGTGAAGAATTCTTTCTCTTGACGTGCAAACCCCTTGCAAATGGTGTCGCTCAGTCAGAACTTACAGGATTACCTGGGAAGAGAAATTAAAAATGGACCTGACTTTACCAAAGGAAGTGACTTGCAAAGGACCCTGCTGGGATTTGCAGGTGAGCTCTGACAGGAACTCAGGCTGAGCCTGGGCACTCCATAAATTGATCCTGTTTGGAATTAGATTAGGAGAGGGTAAGAGAAGATGCCTCCCAGATATCCATAAAATACGGGCCCTTTTGAAATCTCCCCAGAAAATCTCCCCAGCAAATCCCACCACTCTTTTGGGGACCACCTGCAGAGCTTGGCTCTGACCTGCAGCCAGTCCATTTCTAATTGTTGTATGTCAGACAATGTCGAGCTGGAAAACACATTTGTCTCCACCAGCCAATTTACTGAAATCCATCCAATTGTTAAAGTCAAACAATTAGCAAGAAAGCTGAATGTCTCAGTAACTCTTCATTTAAGGAGAGAAATTAGTTTGTAATTTATGGAATAACTTGATGATCTGAAAGACCAATTTTCTGGTCCCTGTGTCATTGTCAAGGATAACATTTAGCACTTTCACAACACTCCATCCTCAAGTTGTTTTTAAACCTTCACCATAATTAAACCACATCACTCTTGTGTGAATGAAATGTTATTGTCCATTTTTCACAGCCAGCAGAGCTGAGGCTCCACCTAAGTGCCAAAGAGAAGGACACAGTGTCACAGGCAGTTGGCAGCTGCTCCTCGGGAAGTACAAAGGATCCAAATGATTACCAGTCAATTCCATTTCCTCTATTGTCCTGTCTCCTTGAGCTCTGTCAGCAACAAACCTCCATGAGAACAGACTGTGTAGGATTCCCACTCCTCTAGTTAAGGTGTTTTACCTTCCTGCTATTCCTATTTGAAACAGGATTAATCTCCAGGGACCACAGGTGAGGAGAGGTCACACCTCACCAGTTGGACACTCCTGATGTGAGCAGAGCTTGGCTGCAGATGTAGAACAACCTCAGTAACACCACAAGGAACAGAAAAGGTGCTTTGACGTATTTATGCCTAAAGACTTCTGTAATTTCTCAGGAGACTTTTATGAGAAATTCTCTCTTAGTGACCAAGCTGCCTTACCTGCCGTTGAGTTTGGCCTCCCAGTCTGTCCTGGCTCCAGTGACGATGCCCATTTCCTCTGAATGGAGAAATCCATGGAGATACAGTGTGGATGCCACCAGCACCTGCAGCTGCACAGGCTTCAGAAGAAGGCAGAAACCAGACATTACGAGATAAGACAGGAAGTTCCTCCAGACTCCATTTCCTTACAATTACCCAGTGAGATGTCAGCAGTGAGACACTGCCAGTCCTTCACCCCAGGGGCTCACAATTGCCATTTTTCAAAGGCAACCCCACCTATGGAAATCCATTTCAATCAATTCTCCATGTGGATATTAGGTAAAGCCCCACTCATTGACTTCGTCTCTTGTTCACAAGAAATGCAGCACAAAATTGACTTTTCAGAGTGCAGGGCAGAATTCTGGGGCACGTGTGCCTGCAGTGAGGTTTCCCTTAATGCTCATTCCAAATCCCTTAATGCTCATTCCTAAACCCAACAAAATGAGCTCCGTGTTCACAGGGCCACAGAAATCAGTTACCAACATTACAGGAAGGACTGATGGTTTTCTCACCCCAAACTAACTTTCTGTAATAATTCACTAACAAATTCCAATCCGTCTTAAATACAGTTAACAATCGTTGTAAGAGCATTACTTTCCTGATCTGTTAGAGGAGCAGTGAGTTTGCAGCACACAACCAAGACCCAGATTTACTTTCAGTTCATTTGCCCGGATCCCTCTGCATTGCTCACTTACAGTGGTTTTCACTGGTTACACTTTTCCTTTTTAATTTAGAAAGCCTTGAACATTCCCCACCGGCAGATCATGCCTTGGAAACGCTGACTGGTGGATTTATTAGCACAGTGTAGAGCTGCGCACACTAAGCCCGACTCGGGGAGGGTTTGGCGGCCCTGCCCAGGGTCACAGGAAGCCGCTGTCACTGTGGCAGGCACAGGAAGCCACTGTCACTGCAGCTGGGATTGTGAGCTCTGTGCTCCTGCGGCAGAGAGCCTGCAAAGGGTATAAACCTCATCCTGGAGTGTGGGAGTCCCAAAGCCTCGTGGGGCTGCTGGAACTCCAGACTGAGAACCTCCTCTCCAAAGTTCCTCCACCCCAGTGCAGGTGCCAGGGGAGGGATCTGCTGTCCCACCAGGACACACTGTCCCTGGAAACCCACACACTCCTTCAGAGCCACACTGACACACATCAGCTGCGGCAAGGACAGCGCAGGGAACTCGCACCTCTCCAGCTCCCTGGATACCAGCAGCAGCACAGACTCCAGCCCCATGGCAATTCCCAGGGGCAGCTCCTTGTGCAGTCTGCTAACGCAGCCCGGCTCCCAGGAAGCTGGGGGAAGCTGCAGTCACTGGAACCCTGATTACTGCCCGGTTATGAATATTGCTCTTAAAGCCTTGCACTGTGTGCTGGCTCTTTCACGGCAGTGCATTTCCAGGGAACTGATGCCCAGACAGTGATGCTCCCACTGTCCAGCTTCTAAGGACTCCGTCTCGTGTCCCAGCCTGCCCACACACACAATTCCCTCCCCGTGGGCACCCTGCACACAGCTCCAGTGGGATCTTCCCCACATCCCCTCACTCTGTCCACCCAAGCTCACGGATTCCTCAGCTGCCCATCCCAACGATTTACTGCAACACATCTTAATGGAGCTCGGCATCTTTCCTGCCTTCATTTTAATTGTTTTATTCCTGCTGATTGTCTCCGTTCCTCTCTGTAATTTATAGTCTCTTCTCTCCACTTCTGTCCTTCCTGCCACTTGCTGAACACAGACAGACTTGTTTTAATTTACAGAGAGTGTGGTAGTGCAATCTGTTTCATTAACTTAATTAGTTTTATTTTGGCAGTTTCTAAAGGTTCCAGGATAGAAAAAAAAAGATTCCAACTATGCAACCACTCTGCAGACCAGCCAATGTAAGGCAAATCCTTTCTTAAGGAGATTACAGGTTAGATTTGAAACAAATAGAAATTAAATGGTGATCAAATGTATTTGGGATGGAGAGAAATTATATAGTGGGGGCTTTTTTTTGTTAAATTTATGAGTTCCATCCTGCATTCACATGCCTATGTTAGTGAGGTTGAATGTAAGAGCTACCTATGGCACGGTATTTCTGTGGGGGATTATTCTGGGAAATAAATGTCCTTATTTACCTTTTTGAAAGCACACAGGGCACCTTTCAACATTCAAAGGAGCGGTTTATGTTTTATTTTGATCCCTCAGTAGGGTCACGCACATAATCTGCTGTTACTGCAGTGAGCAGAGAAGAAGCCATCCACCCACTCTGTTCCCCATGGAGCACAGGAACTGCCGGGGAACTCCAGGGGATGTAAACCGCGACAATTTACATTTAAATGGCCACTGTCTTCCACCAGCAACACCTGCTGAAAAGGTGCGTTCCAGCAGAAGAGGAAATCTTCCATTTAATGCCCATCCTTTACAGAAATCCGAGCTTAACATAACAAAGAGCCTGCTGGGCTGAGCTGCTGGATCTGAGCATCCCATCAGCTCCAGGGCTGAGGAGTTTGAGTTTAGTGTCTGCGAATGTTGGGAGGCGCAGGATAAATCCCAGAGCGGCTGCCCCAGCCCCGGAGCGTCCCAGGCCGGGGACTGGGGCAACCCGCTGGAGAAGGAGGGAATTATTAACTCCTTTTCTCCCCTTTCGACTCCACGTTCCCCACCTTCACCTGATGTGCCTAATTCATGGTGCTTAACATTGAAAATGCCGATTTACCTCACAAAAGGCGCCAGTGCCTCTGCCTTCCGCACACCAGGTGAGGGCACCAGGAGGGTCAGACACTGATCTGGGGCGACAGGGACAGGACCCGGGGCAGGGCTGGAGCGGTGCCAGGGCAGGTTGGGGTTGGGTTTGGGGAAAGGTTCTTCCCGCAGAGGGTGCTGGCCCTGCCCAGGCTCCCCAGGGAATGTCCCCCGAGCTCCAGGAGGGCTGGGACAGCGCTCCAGGGATGCCCCGGGTGGGATTGGTGGGGCAGGAGTCGGACTGGATGATCCTTGTGGGTCCCTTTTAACTCCGCATAGTCTGTGATCTTCCCTCTCTGCAGTGTCACCCCTAAGTGCTCCCCCAGCACGGGAACCAGCAGCTGCCTTGCCCTCACTGTACAAGTCAGGACACAGCGCCGGGCTGTGCCCCGCGGGGGAGCCGCCCCAGGCCGATCCCACGAGGGGCGACCCGAGCAGGCTGAGGAGCGAGGCGCTCCCTCAGAGAGGCGCCCGGTGCCCGCCATGGCGCCCTCCCGCCCTCAGCACCTTCCCCGCGCGCCCCCCGCGGGCACTCGGCGCCGCCAATCACCGCCCTCCCCCGGGAGCGACGCCTCCCTCCGCCAATCAGATGGCGGCGCTGCCCCACCGGCCCCGCCCTCCCTCATGGGCTGCCTATAAATTATTAAGCCACGCCCCCTCTTCCCCTTCCCGGCTCCGCACTGAATGAAACCCCCGCTGGCCAACGAGAAGTTCCGGCGGGGCCGGATGGACAGCCGCATCTTCCAATAGGAACGCAGCGTTGCGGCGCGCCCGCCAATAGCGCGCAGGCTGCGGGCGCGGGGGGCGGGCCCTCCCTCCCCGCGGGCCGTGGCCGTCGCTCCCGCTGCTGGAGGGAGGCGGCGGAGAAAATGGCGGCCATGGCTGCGGAGGCGGCGGCGACTGCGGCGGTGCCGGGGGACGGCGGGGCCGGCGAGGCCGAGCCCGAGATGGAGCCGATCCCGGGCAGCGAGGCCGGCGCGGACCCTCCGCCCGCCGTCAGCGAGGCCGTGGAGTCGGCGGTGCCGGATGGCGAGGAGGCCGACGGCGGCAAGGCCGAGGAGCCGCCGCCGGTGCAGCGCGCCCGGAGCCCCGGCGGGACCCGCGAGGCGGACGCGGGAAGGACGGAGGAGCCGCCGCCGCCGCCGCGCAGCCCGGGGGGAGAATCGCCGCGGGCCGAGCCCCGCGCAGCGCCCAGCCCGGGCTGCTCGGAGCCGCCGCAGCCCTGCCCGCCGCCGCAGCCGGCCCGGGAGCCGCCGCAGCCCTGCCCGCCGGCTGCCGGGGGCTCCGCGGGGCCCGGGGAGGAGCCGCCCCGGCCGGAGGAGGAGGAGCCGGATGCTGCCGCCGCCGCGGAGGAGCCCGAGCCGGCCGTGCCCGCGGCCCCGGGCGGAGCGGAGGCGGAGGCGCCCGCGCTGCTGCCCGGCTCCGAGGTGCGGGTCACCCTGGACCACATCATCGAGGACGCCCTGGTGGTCTCGTTCCGGCTGGGAGAGAAGCTTTTTTCCGGGGTCCTCATGGACCTCTCGAAAAGGTGAGAGAGCTCGGGGGGAGCCCAGCCCGAGCCCCCACCCAGCGCCGAGCCCGGGAGCGCTCCCGGAGCCGCCGGGGGCGGGATGGGGGCGGCCCCGCCGGGACCCTCGTGGGCTCTGCGGCTTCCCTTCCCTCCCCTCGCTTCCCATCCCATCCCAGCGCTTCCCTCGCATCCCATCGCTTCCCTCCCATCCCAGCCCTCCGTGGCCCCGGGCCGAGCAGCTCCTGCCCCCGCGTCCTCCCCGGGGAGCGGAGCGGCATCCTCTCCCTCCTCTCCCTCCTGTCCCTCCTGTCCCTCCTCTCCCTCCTGTCCCTCCTGTCCCTCCTCCTGGCCGCTGGCAGCCGGGGCTGCTCGGGGAATGGGGAATGGGGCACACGGGCACAGCCTTTGGCTCGGCCGGCTCCCGGGGCGGGCAGCAGCAGCATCCCCGAGTGCCGGCAGCAGCGCAGAGCCGGGTTTATCCCCCTGTCTGCACAGAACTGAGCCGATCGCCCTGCTCGTTCGGCCTCACATTGCCTAGGTAACCTTCTCTTTCAGTCCATACTATTTTCCGGAATAATGGTTTTCCAGCTCAGTTATTAATTAGCACTGATTGCTCCTTGTATGCAACGAACGGGGTGAAGTTTCACGGTTCTTAAATATCCTCGTGGACGGCGGGGGGGATTTTTACGCATCTCTGAATAACTTCTCAGACAGCAGCGTTCGGGGTTTGCTTTTTTTCCACTGCCTTTCAGCAGTGAGAAGCTCTCGGGAGAGATCGTGGTGTCTTACAAACAATCCAGCTTCTATCAGCAGGTGAAAATACTTCTTCGTCTTTTTTTTTAGACTTGTAAGGACTCCGCAAGTTCTTGAGAGAAAAGTGAAATTTGAGCGAGGTTATTATTTAAAATTATCGGTATGCAAAATATGCAGCACTTTCCCAGCCCCAGATTTAAGCTGTGTGCGGACAAATGTCTTTTATCACTCCTTTTATGTTGTTAGGAGCTGTTCAGCAACTTCCTGAAATATTAATATTGTCGGTGGTTCCTAAAAGGAGAATTGTGGGGACCAGCACTTGTGGCTTGGGCTTTGACACTCAAAGGCCTTTCCTGACCCCCAGGTTTGGGATAATGTCATGGGATGATGTTTGCAGTCTGTCACTTGACGAGGTGTGAAATGCTGAGCAGAACTCCAGCCCTGGGTAGGGTGAAACGTCTCAGAGCAGGGCAGGAGGTGACACAAAGTGAAGTGTAATCCCGGGTATCACAAATTCTTTTGTAGGTTTGAAGTTGTCCCAGAAAACGGCAGGGTTACCCCGGGCAGGAGGGTGACAAAGGCCCTGCAGGAAAATCCCAGCTCCTCCTTTTCTCCTGGGAGGGATCCTGTCCTGCTGAGCGCAGACATCCCATCACAGTGTTTTCTGTGCCCTGCTCTGACCTGGGCAGCACAGGTCACTTTGCAGGCTGCTGCTGTGCCCTGGTGGAAACCTCTCCAGCCTCCCTGGGACCTGGGGAAAAGCCCCGCAGGGAGCGTGGGGCTGGCCCTCTCTTGGCACTGCAGCCATTTGTTCCTCCAGAGGTGCTTTGACACGGGAATTGAAATCCCCAAGGCCCAGCTCTGCAGAGGGCCTGCACAAGAAAAGCTGAATTTCGAGCCATAAGGTCTGTGACATTTGGCTGGTGACAGCAAGACGTTGGTAAGATAACTAGAGTGATTTATCAGATGTCTCAGAGCAGGAAATGCAGTGCAAAATAAGCTCTAGAAATAGCCCAAGAACTTCCTACCTCTAAGAAATGGAAGCATTATTAAAAAAAAAAAAAAAAGAAGTGTTGCCTGTATGTCCAGCAATTCCATTTTACCCCTTCTGTGGTGACTAACAGGTGCAATTGTCTGGGTGGCAGCTTTTCCTTAGATCTCTTTATTTTTGTTTCATGTGGCAGCACCTGGACTTGCAGAACACGAATGGTTTTCACGAACTTCCTTCTGTAGCCGTGGCAGGCCCTGGAATTCTTGTCATAAGTTTTTCCACTGGACCATGAAGTAAAAAGAAGGGCAGGGTTAAATGAGAACCACCTCGATTCCACACATTTACATGACAACACTGGGATTTCCAGCCTGAGATGTGGCTGCTTGCTGAAATCTGCCTCATTCAAATGCATGAGAATAATCTCACCAACTCTCCTAATGCCAAAGGGATCAATATTTTAAGAGTGACAGCTGTTACTAAGTAAAAGTGACAATCTGTATTAGAATTTAATCATTCAGGAGCTTGCAGAAGTGGCTGTGTTCACTGCACGTGCTGATGCTGTGTTCGTGGTGTGATCAGGGGGAAATAATTCCTGTTCCTTTTTGGATCTTCGTTTCTCTTTCCCTTCTGCACCCTCCGGAGCAGTGAAGGTGCTGCTTCCAGACTGTACTGAGAAGAGTAAGTTTAAAAACCCGTGCACTGTGTTCCCTTTCGTCTTCCCAAGTCATGTTCTGAGTTACCCGAACTTCTTAAGGAAAGAAAAACAAAACTATCCCCATGTATTTGTGATTTAAGGGGTTTTTTTGGCTGTTTCATCTTACTGCTTTTTCCATTGTTGGGATGATGCCCTGACTTTGCATTTTATTCTTGGTGACTCTGGTAGGAAGTCAGTGACGGTTGTGTGAGGGGCCTGATGCCCTCTCCCACCCCCTGGGCATGGGATATCCCTTTAGCAGTTTGTACCACAAGTGGGCTTTATTCCTTCCTTTATTTGAGGTAATTTTTGGGGGTGGTTTCCCTGCCTGTCCCAGTGGCAGCCTCCTGTACCTTCAGGAAGTTTTGAAAAGAGCGGAAAACAGGAGCCCACGTTGTCCTGAGTGCCAGGTCCGCTTGCTGCGCAGCGAATCCTCATCTGCAGAGGAGCCTGTCCCCGCTGTGGTTCCTCTGAGGGCTCGTTGCACAAATTCAGGACGTGTTCCTCCTGTTGAACTTCATTAGTGCTGCTGCCTTTGCCTTTTCAGCGCTTTAGTGCCGCGGGGTGAGGTTCTGCTGGGGGCTCCCGGGGGAGCCCTGAGGGCAGGGCCAGGGAGCGCAGCAGCCTCACGCGGGGAGGAGAAATGCCTGGGGACAAACCCCACAGCCCAGGCGTCCTTCCCCGCTCAGGTGAGACCCCACCTGCAGAGCTGCTGGAGGCTCCAGAGGAGGCCCCAAGGTGCTGAGGGGGCTGCAAGGAGAACCCTCCCCATGGAGATGGGCTGGGAATGTTCATTCTGGAGAGGAGAAGGTTGTGTGGAGCCCTCAGAGCACCTTCTGAAGGGGCTGGAGAGGGAACTTCATCAGGAGCTGGAGGGACAGGACACAGGGAGTGGCTTTCCCAGTGCCGTTGGGCAGGGATTGCTCCCTGGCAGGGCGGGCAGGCCCTGGCAGCGTCCCAGGCCAGGCTGGACACTGGGGACAGCGGGAGGTGTCCCTGCCATGGCTGGGGTGGCGCTGGGTGGGATTTAAGGTCCCCTCCAGCCCATCCTGGTTCTGGGGGGTTTAAAGCCCCCTGAGCTGCCTGTCCCTGCCATTGCTCCATCCCACCTGCTGGCTCAGAGGAAACCCTGCTCTGCACCTGCGGGACGGAAATACCTGAGGAGTGGAGCATTTGTAAATCTTAAAACACAGGATGAAGAAGTTGTGGTTTCAGCTTGTTCTTCTGGAGAAAGGATAATTATTTCTGTGTGTTTTCTTTTATTATTTTGTTGTTTTCTTTTTCCTTCCCAAAGATTAGGGGAGGAGGGCGGGGATTAAATTTACGTTCTGTTGTTTCGCCAGCAGTCAAGACTTGGCCTTTTTATGGCTTTATCATTTGACTGAAATTTTCCTTCTAACCCTGCAGATGTGAAGGACGTGTGCCTTGTCTTCTGTTCTAAACCAGCTCCCTTCTGACCTGTGTGTGTTCAGAATAGTTCTTGAGGGAGAGAGAAAGAGCAAAAAGTTGTTTTCCGACCTGAGAGCCTTAATGAGATGTCCAGTGTGTTCCTAGGAGACAGATGTTTGAAATGATGTCTTTATTGGGCTTTTGTTATGGAAGATGAGGAAGGACTTCCTGCACCGCGGTGTGCATGAGCTGTGTGAGGAAAAGAAACTTTTACAGGCAATTTGCAATCCTCACAGTCCCAGCAGCAGTTTTCAGGTAGAGCACTCACTTGGAATCCTGTGCTGTTCCCAGTGTGTTAATTCAGCTTGTGCTGCAAAAGAACGATGTGAGGAGGAAAGAGCAGAAGCCTCACGTGAACAAATGAGATCCATTTCTCCCTGCTCCTAGATTTAATAACCAGGGCCAGCCTGTGCTCAGCCGTGCCTGGGGAAGGGCAGGGTTTTGTCGGAGGCCTGGGGTTCTGTGAGGCACACTGTCGGCAGTAAAGGAGCGGCTGTGACTCGGGGTTGTGTGCTCGGGTTTATTTTATTTTAAACCTTGCCCTCAGTTCCCGGGGTGTGCCCACACCTCGTCTCCTGCCCTCTTGGGAGTTTCTCAGGAGCCCAGGGGAGCCTGGTGAGATTCTGCCATTTGAGGAGCAGCCCCGACACCTCTTTGACATTTGTTTTTATGATCCCCAGAGCGTGGGAAGCTCAGGTGTGATCAGAGTGCTTCAGAGAGTAATTCAGGTGGTTTTTCTTGTGAGTGCCAGAGATTTTATTGAAGGTTTCCAATGTAGCTCCACTTGGATGCTGGGGTTAGAACTGGGGTCTGGATTGGGTCTCCAGCTCTCCTCTCCTGAAGGAATCTGTGGTCTCCAGCTGTTCTTTGTTGGTCTGGGATGTGACAGGTGATGGTTGGTCTGTCCTTCCTTAGGGAATTCTCTGTATTCCAGCAGTGTTCTTGGCTTGGCTCAAGGTGTTGAGGCAGGGGGCAAATTTTCACTCTGCATTCACTTTCTTCTCTGTCATGGGTCTGATGAATCTTGGCCATCTTGACACTTCATCCATTATTTAATGGCTCCATCCTCTTCCACAAGTCCTGGGTCTGGCATGTGGATGTTCTTGAAGAGTTTATTCGAGGGATAATCCTTCCAAACAGATCACAGTGAACGTATCAGCGAAGTATCTCCTTCAGCATGGAAGTGACAGCTGATAATGGCACCAGATGTAAAAATTAAAAGATACCTCACTTCAAACCGACCTGCAGCTTCGCAGGTGTGCCGGTAAAATTACGGGAGTTAATGAAAAGCCTAAACCCAAAGCATCCTGTCTTTTCTTTGTGCCGTGCTGTTCCCAGGAGTCACTCCCTGCAGTCCTGTGCCGTGCCTTCCGAGCTCTGGGTGAAATGTGCGTTTTCTGGGCTGCTCAGCCTGCTGTTACGTCGCTCACGAGGTGACTAAACCGGGGAGCCGATTGTTTGGCTTCTGGGAATGCTTTTTTCAGGAAGGTGCCTGCACTTAAAGCAAGATACCCCATCTTGTGCTTTGTCACACCAAGTCAATCCTCCATTAAAAATAGCTGGTTGCATAATCTGTGTTTTCAATGCAGGGTATTTTGAGGAATTCTGGAAAAAAAAAGTTTGCGTTCAAATAGCTGGGATCTAACTGTGTATCCCATGGAATGTTATAATTTAAACCCCCAGTTTGGATGCATGAAATACATATCCATAGTTCTTTCAGCATGTTATTATCCTCCTGGAACTTCCATCCATGCAACAAAAACGCCTTCAGTTGTTGCTTGTCCCGGCTTTGCAGAACGCCAAGGATGATCTTGGGTACAAGAGCAGGAAAGAACAGGAAATTTCTGCCCTGCCTTGGTGGTGAGGATGGGTTCTGATCATTTACCACAGACTTTACACTTGGACACAAGTTTCTCTGCTTTGTTGGTGTCAGTTCAATGTGTCCAGAGACAAATGGGAAATAGTTCTGAACCTGTTCCTTTGGCAGAACAAGGGGCTTTTCATTTCTCTCCCTTTTAGCAGAGAAGCCAGACATTGGAGGCTAAAGATGAGAACTTTAAACTTCAGGTGTTAACGTAAAACGCTTTGCCCCGGGGAGTGTTGTTGATGTGCTTTGTTTATGTACATACAGTCAGGAGTTAAAATGGGATTTGTTGCTTTTCTCTCATGGTTATTCCTGAAAAAGTACTCTTTAACTGTTCTGTTTTGCATATAAATTGAACAGTAATATGCATTCATTGCAGTAATTCTGCTGCAGGATTTAGATTTGAAAAAAAAAAGGGGGCTTTACTTTCCTTAAATACTTAAGTTTAGATGTCTGCAATACAAAACTCTCTGGCTTTGAATGACAGCATTTTGGGTTTGGTACCAAAACTGGTTTTTGGATGCCATGGCTGCCTATTAATTAACTTGCAGCTGGCAAAGTGGAGATGAAGCCTCTGTGTTTTTACCCCGTTTTTACCCCGGTTTCACCCTGTTTCTGTCTCTGCACACCCTGGTCAATTGGAAGCTCCTCTCAGTGTAAATACCATGGCAGTGCCGGCATTGATCAGGCTCTTGGTTCAGCACAGGTCCTGATCCCCCGTTGCTATTTCTGTCTCCAGCGAAAATGCACTTTGCAGTGGCATCTGCAGAAGTGCAATCACATCCTGCTGATTGCCCTGGCTGCTTGGAAAACCTCTGAGAAATGACTTTTATACACCCATCCTCTCTTAGAGATGCATTTCCGAGGCAAAAAAAGGGCTGGGACACCTTGGCAGAAGAGGAGGTGACTCCAGGGAAAACCAGCTGTGATTTCCACAGGTGGGAAGCAGCAGGGCCCTGGGGCTTGAGGCTGAAATATCCGTTTGTGAGTTTGGTTTTTTCCAGCCCTTCCCTTTCAGATGCCCTGTCAGTGATTGTTGCCGTTCCTTGGGGTGTGATGGTCTGAGGTAGAAGTGTCACACCAGTCTGGGGCGGGCAGGGAGCAGCTGGAACTTGGGCACCAGGGGAGTTTTATTTTAAGTGAACAGTAATTGCAGGATATCTTTACTTTCCTGCCCTTGCAATCTGATGGGGTGAGGTGATATTTGGGATCAGTGTATTAAAAGAACCCTGTTTTGTTGTTGGAGTAAAGACAAGGCAATTCCTTGTAGGAGTTAAACGTGCAAGGTGTGGGCACAGGAGCGTGTTGGGAGCCCCAGTGTGGGGTCCCTGAAATGGTTTCTCCTCAGAGCTGATCTAGTGCCAGGCAGTGACTGCCTGGGGACCAGTAAATGTCACGGTACGGCTGAGCTGTGTGCCTTGGAGTGTTTGAATTTTGTTCTCTGTGGATGCCTTTTAGTCCTCCTTCATCCCTGTGGCAGATGAACCAAAGCAGCTCTTCTGTCTAAGTGCTAACACAACAAACCAGTTCGGCCTTGCGGCGGGTGTGACAAAAACGACTGAGGTTGTAGTTGTATGAGGAGTATTTATCTCCAAGGTCCACCAAGGCAGGTTGGAATCCTGGTACACGCAATAAACACCTGTGCTTGCTGCAGAAGTCTTTGGGTGCTGTGTCATGCCTTGTCCTGAAGAGGTTTAAGCTCATGCCTTCATTCTGCTGCTTGTCTCAGGAAAAATAAATCCCTCTCTTCTGCCCTTGTTCTTTGTCTTTATTCTTTCCCTTTATTCTTTGCTGTTTCATTTGCGAGTTTTCAGCCATTGTTTTCTCTTCTTTGTTTTCGTGTCATTCTCCCAAGTTGCTGGAGAACTTGATTAGCCGGGGAGGAAAGGGAGATAATCAAAAACTAAACAGAGTCTGCTGTTGGGTGAGGCCCAGAGAAGACACAACACACTGCGATCAGTCTCTTGATTTAACGATCACATTTTGTCCTGTGGATTGTTTGGACTAACTGTATGTTTTGTATTAACACATCATTTACAGGAATCATACCTGGCACAATATCCATGAGTGTTCTTTATTCCCCAGTCATGAATTTCTAGGTGGACAGGGGTGGCAGAGCCTGGTTTGTTTTCTATGCAATACCTTTGGTGAGGGATTCTCTGACTTGAGGGCTTCACTCTGGATTGCTTTTGTGTCTTACTAAAGCAGGTTTGCATCCTGCATAAAAATTACCCCTTGTGGCTTCCTGTTCTTCAGTTCTGGCCTGTGTTTTGTGCTTGGAGGAAAGGAGAGTGGAAGGTGCAGGATGAATCTTTGATTTCCTGGTGTCAGGCGTGTGCTGAGCTTTCCGTCAGCCTCTTTGTGCCTTTGGAGTGTAAATCGGGCACACTTTGCTGGTGAGGCAACAGAATGAAAACCTGGGAGAAGAGAGATGAGATGCTCGGATGGGATCCTTCTGGAAACCCTGGCAGTCCTCTTCATCCACCTCTTCCCAGCGACAGCTAATTATGCTCCATTTCCCGACACAGAGTCACATTAATGCCCTCTGGGAGAGGGGAATAGCCTGGAGGGCTGGAAATGCAGTTCCTGAGGCACTGAGATGTTTGTCTGGGGGGGTTTCACATCCCACTCCTGTCCAGTTCTGCTCTCGTGCTTTTGGGGCTGGAATTTGCACAGCAGAGATCTTGCCCTGCCTTGTTTTCAGCTCCTACCACAGATTAACTTTTTACCAAATCCTCTAATCTTTATCAGGTGCTGAGTGATAGGATCTGGATCTTTTAGAAGCTGAAGGTCTTGATGCAAGTAACACTGAAAATATTGCTAATTTAATTACTGTCAGCCGGTTGTTTCTTTTAAAGCCCCGCTTGGAAGTGAGTGAGCTTACAATCCTTTGTGGAGGGAAAAGTATTTGTGGAAAAGCAACTTCTTTACCCTTGATGGACTTGTGGGACTTTAGGGAATGTAGAACTTAGTTACGAGCGAGTCCCTTGTGGTTTAATGCCAGACCATAGGCTGGGAAAACGTCTGTACAAGTACAGGCTGCTGAAATGCAAACTGGGTGGATAATTTAATCTTGGGTGGGTCGTTTGCTTCCATTGCAACTTTAGCTGTAGAAAGAAGCTGGTGATAAGCAAAAGGACAAGCGAGCAATGGCTTTTGTGGGGACACTGTAAAGAACCTTCTGACACACGGTGACTTTGTTTCAAATCCAGTTTTGAGGAAATAAAGGCAACGTGTAGGCACTTATAGAAATAAGGTAAATAAGCTTCAGTTTGATCAGCTGAGGGGATGTTGCTGTGGAGCAGCCACAGTGCTACACGAGCCTGAGGACAGATCTTGGGGAGTTACTCCCTTGTCCTGATCTAGGGCGATTCCAGTCTGGAGAAAAGGAGGGAAAGGCTTAAAATCTAGTTTGCTCGGGGAACAGTGAGGAATAGTTTGTAGTGAGGTGAAATAAAGGGGAGTTTTGCTGGGAGAGGTTCAGACTGGGCTGGGGAGTTTTGGGCCATAAAGCATCAGGTGCTGAGCTTTTGTGGATGGAGGGAACACTCCCTGTTCACTGCAAGGATTTAGGCAGCCCCGATTTGTCTCTGTTCAATCTGGGCCTTTCATCCTTGTCTGCTGTGCTAAAAATGGAAGAAGAGTTCCTGAGGATGTCTTTGCATGAGGTCGACTTAGCACGGAAAATGAGCTTGGGTAGACTGGGAGTTGTTGGGGTGAGTTTGGATGTTCATAAGCATTTTCTGGAAGCAGCAAGTTAATCCTTTTGCTGCTGTCTCGGGGATATTTTTGTTACATTTTCAGGGCATCTTGTTGATATGAGGGAAACTGAAAATCGGTGAAGCTGGGTGTGTTTTGTTCTCTGCTGGCTTTATTTTGGTGTCTTGCATTTTCAAAGCTTCCCATAAGGCTGGATATGAAGCTTTAACTGCTCTGGGGTTCGTGGTTTTCAAATGCTGGTACCTAACGTGAGACGAGTTTTCAAATCCTTTGCGATGAACGCCGCGAAAATTCCCTCAAAACGTTGAAATTTCCCCCCCCTCTCTCTTTCAGGTTTGGCCCCCATGGAATCCCTGTGACCATATTTCCTAAAAGGGAGTACAAGGACAAACCTGAAGCCATGCAGCTCCAAAGCAAACCATTCCAAGAGGAGGCGCAGGTGAAGTGCGAGGCGGACGCTGCGGTCCCCGACGACTCCTCCCTCACGCAGCCATCGGAGCCCAGCATAGCTCAAAGCCTTTGGACTTCTAAACCACCTCCTCTGTTTCACGAGGGAGCACCGTACCCTCCTCCTTTGTTTATCAGGGACACCTATAACCAGTCAATACCTCAGCCTCCACCCCGGAAAATCAAGCGGCCCAAGAGGAAGATGTACAGGGAGGAACCCACTTCCATCATGAACGCCATCAAGCTACGGCCCCGGCAGGTCCTGTGCGACAAGTGCAAAAACAGCGTGGTGGCAGAGAAAAAGGAGATCAAGAAAGGTGGCAATGCAAGTGACTCTTCCAAATACGAGGACAGTAAAAAGCGAAGAAACGAGAGCGTGACTACTGTGAATAAAAAACTTAAGACTGACCATAAGGTGGATGGGAAAAGCCAAAACGAAAGCCAGAAAAGGAACGCTGTGGTCAAGGTTTCGAACATTGCCCACGGCAGAAGCAGAGTGGTCAAAGTTTCCGCACAAGCAAACACTTCGAAAGCGCAGTTGAACACAAAAAAAGTTCTCCAGAGCAAAAACATGGATCATGCGAAAGCTCGGGAAGTCTTGAAAATGGCCAAAGAGAAGGCACAGAAGAAGCAGAGTGCAACCTCCTCTTCCAAAAACGCACATTCAAAGGTCCACTTCACGCGGCGTCTTCAGAACACCAGCTCAGGGTCCCTCCCGCCCCGATTGCGCCTCAAGCCCCAGCGGTACCGCAACGAAGAGAATGACTCTTCCCTCAAGACAGGACTTGAGAAAATACGGAGCGGCAAGATGGCAACTAAGCCCCAGTCTCGCTGCTCCTCCACCCGCTCAGCAGGTGAGGCCCCTTCAGAAACCCAGAGCCCCTCAGAAGGCCCCGAAGAGGCCAGCAGTGAGGTTCAGGACACGAGTGAAGTGCATGTAACTGTTGAGCAGGATGAACAGCAGACACTGGGCAAGAGAGGCAGCAAAAGCAATATAACGGTTTACATGACCCTTAATCAAAAGAAATCTGACTCTTCCAGTGCATCAGTTTGTAGTAGTGATAGCACAGATGATTTGAAATCCACCAACTCTGAGTGTAGCTCTACTGAAAGCTTTGATTTTCCTCCAGGCAGCATGCATGCACCTTCCTCCTCTTCCTCCTCCTCCTCCTCCTCCTCCTCTTCGAAGGAAGAGAAAAAGCTCAGTAATTCCTTGAAAACAGAAGTCTTTTCCAAAAACGTCTCTAAATGTGTCACACCAGATGGCAGGACCGTATGTGTAGGGGACATTGTTTGGGCCAAGATTTATGGCTTCCCTTGGTGGCCGGCCCGTATCCTTACCATAACTGTGAGCCGCAAGGATACCGGGCTGCTGGTGCGCCAGGAGGCTCGTATCTCATGGTTTGGCTCCACCACCACGTCTTTCCTTGCTCTTGCACAGCTCTCCCCCTTTTTAGAAAGCTTCCAGTTGCGCTTTAATAAGAAGAGAAAGGGTCTGTACCGCAAGGCCGTCACTGAGGCAGCCAAGGCTGCCAAGCAGCTCACGCCCGAGGTGCGGGCCCTGCTGACGCAGTTTGAGACGTGAACGTGGAGAGTAAGGTAGGCAAGAAACCTGGAGGCTCCACCAAAAACCCGTAGCCAGGTTAGGGAGGACTGCCAGGAAGGACGTGGCAAAGTCAGAAGTTGCACTCGGTTGACTGACTGCTCTTTTCGTACGAGACTCGTGCCGCGCGTAGCGCTCCGTGGTGACGGTTCGAACCAATCGCAATTAGCCTCAAAGTCAGGACTGAGGTATTTTTTTTTTTTCAAGTGAGAGTTTTGGGGTTTTTTTTGTTTTTTTTTTTTTTTTTTAAAGAGAAAGAAAAAAAAAAAAAACCAAAAAAGACCCCACAAAAAAAACAAAACAAACCAAACCTCCTCAACCACCCGACGCATAGGAGCCATAGCCTCAGCTGGAAGGCAGCTGATTTGCAGGGAAATTTTTTTAGTAGTTTCTACCCAGTATGTAACTAGTTCTGTGTGGCCCAGGGTTGACACGAGGGATGAAGGTAGTAGCTGTGACTTCTTTTTTTTTGTTTGTTTGTTTCAGTAGGTGGCCCATCAGGGAAGTGTAGAAATGTAAGCCTTGTCTAAATGGTCTTTAAAGATTATTTTTTACCCAGTCTCCGATGAATTTAGTCTGGCCAGGCCCGGGTGGGTCCGAGCTCCCCTCTGTGGGCCGGTTTCAATGGCATTGGAGACGAGTTGTAAGGAAGAAGAATTTTCGTGACTTAAAGACCAGATTAAATGGGGTTTTCTCGTAGTGACCACTTCAAACACTCAACCTTTCTATGCACACGGGGGCACAAGTAAATCACTTCAGGGTCGGAGAAGTCGAGGGATGCCTGTAGCTCTGAGACAAAGCTGAGGAGGCCTCAGCGTTCGGGATCAAGGGCTGTTAATGCTGCATAGGTGTCAATCGTGCTGGTCTTTCTTCCTGAAGAAATCTTTCAGGCCGTTTGCCTGGAGGTTTAGCTTAAAGAGAGGCTTCCTTTTGAATGTGTAAATAATCAATTGCTGAAATTGGTCAGATTTTCTCCTGACTGGTTGTTCCTAAATTCTTATAGGATACGTCCTAGTAAATTACACTTTGTGAATTGTCAGATGTGTAATTGTTGCATTTTGGATGTATCTAACTTTTTTTTTTTTCCTTTTTTTTTTTTTTTTTTCCTTTTTTTTTTTTTTTTTAAATATTTCCGTTTAAGGTATCTGTTTGCAGGTCAGAAAAATGAGATATGTAATTGTGTAATGCTCTGAAATGTAAAAAAAAAAAACAAACTGTAAATAAAATTGACTAAATCTGAATTATTTGTGTGTGTTTCTCAAAAAGCTTTGAAACAAATCCAGGATGTCAGAGTATTTTATCTGTATGCCGGATTTAGAGGACACCCTTAAAAAGCAAATTGTCCTTTTTCATGCATTCAGAAAGATGAAGTGCTTGATGTAAATACCATTGGTATGCTTCAGTCTTAATTTAGAGACTATCAATTCTCTGTCCCTTTTTGTTTCAGAACCAGCTCTGTAGAGGGCTTTCTGGAAAGTTGATTAAATTCCTCCCTAAATCAGCTTTTGGGCCATATATTTGAGTAGAGATGTGGATAATGTTGCTTTCCAGTGGGGAATGTTTTCAGTGTCCACCTCGGAGCCAGTCAGAGCTGCTCTCCACTGCCATCCCAGCTTTTCTTGCATGGTCTTTGCTCACTATTGGGGCATTCTCATGCAATGCACTTTTGGTTTTTTTTCCCTGTGAGTTTTGGTCCTTACCTGACCATGTGAATTCCTGTGTCCTCCAACCCATTCCTTCAGCCTTGCAATGCCTTGTGAAGAGTCTCCTGGTGCTCATCCCAAAGCAGTTTTCATCCTGGTTTTTCCAGAATTGCCCATGTAGGCAATTGTGACAGATGTAAAAATTTGAGCTCAGACTGAAATTAAACAGATGTGAAAATGGGGGCAAGGATTTAATCATCGGACCCTGAAAATATTTTTATTTTAAGATTTAATTTCATATGTTCATGACACTGTCTGGTCTTGCCAAAGCATCCAGTTTCTTTATGCTTTTTAAAATTATTCTGTTGTGCCCACAGAACTATTGGAAGTCTAAAGTGTCAAACCCATGGCTGTTCAGATTTTCCTCAAGCTGACAGTCATTAATTGCTAATTAAGCTTCCAAGTATCCCAGCTTTACCTTGGCATTCTAACAGTTCCCAAAAAGCCCCAGTGGTCAATGCTTTTTGAACGTGACAAACACACAATAAATTTTGTAAAAAAAAAAAAAAAAAAAAAACGAACCAAAAGAAAAATTGGAAAAAAAAAATCTGTTTCACTTCTCTGTATTCTCTCCTGCAAACAGAAACAGTTTCTTTAAGTAAATAAGCTGTATTTTGTTCTTAAGGCAAACTGCTTTTTGGAGTCAGGAACCCGTGTGAGGTGGGTCAGATGTCTACACCACTTCCTTGAGGTTTAGGAGCTCAAGTGAACTGGTTTTAAGTTAGTTGTTCTAAGCCAAATAGTGGCAAAATCAATATTGACATTGTTCTTTTTTTCTTTAGAAGACCTGGAAGCTTTGTTCTCTTAATTTATATGAAATTAGAATGGCACTGCAGCTTACGTAGGCTGAGTTTGCTCAGGTGTTCGCTGGGGGAGCAACGGGTATGGGAGGGTTTTCTTTGGGTGGCTGGATGTTCAAAAGAACTGTTGATGGAAGGATTTAAAGTCACTTTCGATTTGTAGCTGATGACTTTGAAGTCTTTCCTCGGTTTCATAGTGAATGTGCTGTGTAGCTGCAGACCAAGCAGGGCTCAAAACTCGTTTTGTTCAATTAATTTTTTGCAGCACCATGTTACAGTTAAGTTGAAAATCTCCTCTTCATGCTCAACCCTGATTTTCCTTTTAACTCCCAAGGAGCTGCTCCTGGGGCTGCAGCAGTTTCCAGGGGCTGGGCTGAGCCTTGAAGGCTGGGCCAAGGCTTGGGGCTGGTTTAGCTGAGCTCTTAAACCCCGCTTTGCTGTCCTGTGCTCCCCAGCAGTGCCACAGCTCCCGGGCAGTGGCACTTCCATGACCTATCCGTGACTTTTCCATGATTTCTCCGTTGCTCCCTCCAGGAGCATCCCTGTACCAACAGCCTCAGGCTGGGCCAGGGGACAGTCGCTGAGGGATCAGGAGGAATTTCCCCATGGGAATTCTGGGAAGTGCCCAGGGAGGTTTGGGGCCACCATCCCTGGAGGTGCCCAGGGAATTCCTGGACCTGGCACTCGGTGCTCTGAGCTGAGGACGAGGTGGGGATGGGCACAGAATGGACTTGGAGGCGTTTTCCAACCTAAATCCTGCTGTGGCTCTGCCTCCAGAAGGCGAACAGCAGCACAGAGGGTGACTGGGATTTCCCCAGCAGTTTAATGGGATAAATTGCAAACGATGGCGTTTTTTAGTTAGTGAAATGCCTCGGTGTGGCTGGGGGATGTTTTTGGCCTGTCAGTTTAGGGGAGAACGGGACAGGGCATGGTGAGTTTTTGTAGAGCCGTTCTGTTCCTCTGAAAGCCTTCGGCTTCAGTTGAAATGCTTTGGGAGACAGAGCAGCTATTGCAAAACTTAGATCTCCTTCCCCAGAGGCGTGAGAAGGTGTGAGGCTTCAGGGGCAAAGCTGGAAGGAAGGGGAAATGCTTGTGTGTGTCTGGAGTCAGGCAGGAAATCCAACAGGTACTTGTTACTGTTCTCATTAGAGTCGTAACTTCGTGCCAACACTTCACTGAGATCGTCATCTCGGATGGGTTGGAAGCTACAGAACTGCCCTGGGGTGGGGTTCCTGCGTGATTTGGGTCTGTGCAAGGCTGAAAAGATCTCTTTATTTTTTTTTTCCAGCCTGGTGTAAAATACCGTTGAGTTTTTTAAACATGGTTTCTAACTCTGGTTAGGATTAAGAGTAGCACAGGTGAGGAAGGGTAAGAGTTGCTTTCTGCATTGCTGGCCCTTAGGTTTGGTTCTCTTTAACTCTCTGGAGTCCCGATACTGATTTTCTTTCAAGTCTGCTAAAACTGTCAGAGTAGAATAAGAACGGGAATTTTGGAAAATAAACGTCAGCAGCTCATTCTCGGCATCGTCATCTTGCGTTCTGCCTGTTCTGTGAAGTCCAGTGAGGAACCAGAGCAGCTTTCTTGGCTGAGGAGCTGTGGAAAGGAGCAGGCTGAGAACCAGGGAAAGGCTATTTCAGTCCATCTTTTGCTTTGTGATTGTGTTCCAATGAATGCCTGCGGGAACAGCAAATCCAGGCAGGGCAGGCGTCCCTCAGTGCTCTGTAGCTAAAGTCTGAGCTGGGAGGGAAGCGCGCTGAGCTCGAGCCGAAAGGGATGGATGGCAGCGTGTGGTGGCAAAATCCATTGGGCAAAATGACTGGGACTGTTTAAAGAGGGAATTTTTTCATGACTAACAAAGCGTCTGACCATGGAGTCACCAGGGATCCCTCACACTGAACACTGAAAACTTGTGTAGCTGCCAGCTGAGCGAAGATCCCTTAGCTCAGGTGTGAGAGATGGGGATGGGAGTGTCCAGCATCAAATCGTCCTTAATTCCCGGTGGAAAGAGGCTGGCTTGTGATCCCTGCGCTTGCAGTGACAGGGGCAGTTCCCAGGCAGCACTGAACCCCCCAGCTGCTGCTCTCTGTGCCACCTCTGGATTTTGGTTTAAACAGTTCCCTCGCAGGGGTCACGCTGGCAGTGTGCTCACAGTGTGGCTGTTCAGGTCCAGGACATCCCTTGGACCTTTCCCCTTCTCTTCCCTGCTCACCCTCCTGGCAGTTTTAGGCACCTGGTCCAGTCTGACCCCATCTGTCTGTGACCTCCTTGGTAGGAACTGTTTGTGCTCTTTTGGATGGGTTTTATCAAACAGCAGCAATTCCTCCCAGGTCAGAAATCCCTTAATTATTGGGGTTTAATTGTTGGATCCTAATAGCAGCTTATGATTCCTTACGATTCACTCATACATATCAATCTTCTGCATTACCTGGGACGTGGATACAATCCAGACTGTCATTTAAATTAATTAATGATTTTTTTTTTTTTTCTCCTTCAATGTAACAGTGACACAAGTGGCCTTGTGTGAACACAAGGCAGAGCAGCAGGGCTGTGGTGCCAGGGACTTGCTGACTGGTTTGCCCTCCTGCTTTTCCCCTGCACAGCTTTGCTGTTGCTCCCAGCTGGGGCAGTTTGGGAGACTCCCTGGAGCAGCACCTCGGTGCCAGGCACCAAGCCCTGAGGAGAGCTCGCATCCAGGGCTCTGTGTTTTCCCCAGGAAAAAGCAATTTGTGTTCCTGGCAGGAGGTGGGAAGTGGGTGGTGCTGGCAGGGCTTTCAGGCTTCACTAAACCTGAGCCAGTTGTGCATCCAAGAGGGAGACACGTGGGAGCAAAAGGAAAAAAAGCAAAGGTGAAATAACCTGGAGAAGATGACTCCCTGTGCTTGTGCCATGGGATGTGCCATCTCTGATCTCCTCTTTCTGCCTGCCCATGGCCTGAGGGGAGAATTTAGCAGCCTGCAGGTAGGAACTGGCTCGGGGAACAAATCAGGATCCCCTGGAGCAAGCTTGAATCCAGGCTCTGCTCCTTCAGTGTGAGAAGAAATGGATCTGTGGGGTTTATTTGGGCTGTGTTTGACAAGTTACTTCCCAAATCGGGAGCAGACACGTTTTGAGCAGCTGTAATTCCGTTTCTGTGCCAGTGATGCCATCCCTCAGTGCAGAGGAGGAGGAGGGGACTGTGGGAGCTGAGCATATTCCAGGTGTGTGAATCCCTGTGGGACAGGGGCAGAGGCACAGGGTCAGTTGCAGCTGGGTCAGGAAATAACACTCAGACTGAGGCAGGGGGGTGAAATCAAGCACTGGAATATTGATTTGTGACACCCTGGGTGCTGTGGGTGTGATGGGTTTGAAAACCACTGCATCAGGCTGAGCTCCTGGGCTCAGAGCAGCCGGGAGTGCGAGAGGACACATGATGGAGCTGTCCTGGCACTTTGTCATTGGCAAGGCTGGTTTTGGAAAAGCAGAATATTTGTGGAAATATGGCTATAACGAAGGATTCTGCCCTCTGTGTGCTGGTCACATCCTGCAGGAATCACACCTGGAGTCATCCAGGTTTGGTCTGAGCAAACCTGCCCTGCCCCTTCTGCCAGGGGCCTCGGTGTGCAGCTTGGCTGGTGCCATTTATGGAACAGCAGCTTGAAATCAGGTTGTTCTGCAGGAAAAAACAGATCTAGGTCAGTTTTCATGTTTGTTTACAGATGTTTTGGATGTCAAATAGGAATAAGGAATGTTCTCCTACATGTGCTGGGAATCTGTGCTTTGTCTTCTGTGACAGAGCCACAGCAAAGTCAGGTGGCAGAATTGTCCTTGCTGTCCTTTAACAGGTGCACAAAGGGGAAATGGGATCTTGCTTTGTCAGTAACATAACCAGATCCAATTCCAAGGAAATATTTGCTTAAACGCTAATTTAGCATCATTTTTTATGGAGTAATGTGTAGGGGGTTTTGTTTGGCTTTAGGAAATGCTGGGGTTTAATTGCACCTCTGCCCTGCCTCAGGATTTTAAAGCACGTGGTGCCAGTGTGGGTACTTAGGAGCTCTGGTGGAAAGGAACTAAATCCACAAAAATGATTTTTAAAAGAATTGTAGTCAGTTTAGTTAGTTTAGTTAATGGGGGAAAAAAAAAAAAAGTCTTTCCTTGAGGTATTTCAAGTGTTGAGGGATTTAGGGGAAATCTCTTCTGATACATTTATATGGAGAAAAACTGGGTTGGACCATGTTTTAGGAATTCTTGATACTGTGTCATATATTTCAGGGAATTAGGCACATAAAGGGAAGGATGTGTTGCTGCTCTTTGTTTTCCTGGGGGCTGAGGTGCTGCTGCTGGAGGCTCTAAAAGGAGGGAGCAGTTCTTGCTTTTAGTAGCTCATCATCTGGAAGAGCAGCCTGCTTTCCCTCTTCTCCCCTGGCTACAAATGGAATGTGCAGCAGGAAAATCAGTTTTGTGCCTTCTGCTCCATAGCCTTGCACAGACACAGCATTATGCCCCAGGAAGGTGCATAAATGTTACTGTAACTATTTAAATTGGGGCTCCTGGCCTTGAGGTTTAATCCCTGATGGGATGTGCTGCTATTTTTTGCCTCCCTTGTCCTTTTGGGGTGTCTTCTCTCCCCCTCCGTGGCTGCCTGGTGTCCTTCTGCTTTTCCTTTGGAGATAAAAGCCAGGACTTTCAAAGGCAGCGATTCTCTCTGGACGGCAGTGAGTGAAGGGATTGAGAAAATGTTCCCGTTGGAAAATCAGAGTGCCCGTGGCAGTGCTGGCTGCCAGGGAAAGGCCCTGTGAGCTGAGTTCAGTGGGACGGGCAGGAGAGGCCTGGCTGGTGTCAGTGCCTGTCCTGACACACATCTTCACCTTCTTCCTGGGCCAGGCCTTAGGATGGCTCCATAGGGAAGGGAATGCAGCCCCAGGAGCAGCTGGGGGAGCTGGGCAAGGGGCTGAGCCTGGAGAAAAGGAGGCTCAGGGGGGACCCTGTGGCTCTGCACAACTCCCTGACAGGAGGGGACAGCCGGGGGGTCGGGCTGTGCTGCCAGGGGACAGGGACAGGAGGAGAGGGAACGGCCTCAGGCTGGGCCAGGGGAGGTCAGGGTGGACAGCGGCAGGAATTTCCCCATGGAAAGGGTGCTCAGGCCTTGGCAGTGCCCAGGGAGGTTTGGATCCCCATCCCTGGAGTGTCCCAGGAAGGGCTGGAGGTGGCACTCAGTGCTCTTGGGGGCAAGGTGGGCATGGGGCACAGCTGGGACTCTGTTCTGGGAGGGCTTTTCCAATCTGGGATCTGTGTGATCCCGGCATTCTGTGTGATTCTGCCTCCAGCAGTTGAATGGAGCTGCTTGGAAGCAGAGTCCAGCCTGTGAGCTCACTGGAGATCCCAGGAGAGCCGTGCCCTCAGCCAGGCTGAGCTGTCACTGCCCCGCTGACCACAGGTCCCACACGGAGTGAGTGACCCCATGGAATGACTGGGGAGCAGCGATGGGCTGCACTCAGGAAGCTCAGGGGGTCCAGTGGCACAGACACTGAGCTGACACACGTGCTCAGGGTTTCAGTCGCTGGGTCTGAGGAGCACAATCTCCATAGAATCCCAGAATCCCAGACTGGGTTGGGAAGGACTTAAAGCCCATCCAGTGCCACCCCTGCCATGGGCAGGGACACATCCCACTGTCCCCGGTTGCCCCAAGCCCCATCCAGCCTGGCCTTGGGGCAGCCACAGCTTCTCAGGACAACCTGCTCCCAGTAAGAACTGGTGTCTGACTGGTGGTGGTTCACACAGGGCTCAGCACTTGGGCTGTTCCTGTCCGCTTTATGGTAATTTATTCCCGTTCTCTGCAGTAAATGGGAGAGCACAGGCAGCCATGGGAAGGAAACACCATTAGCAGGTTTATAGTTCAGTGCTCCCTCGGGCTCTCGGCTCTCGTGTGTGGAAGGGCACCGCAGGGTCAGATTTAGCTTTGTGTTGTGGACTGCCATCGATGTATGGATTTTGTGAATTAATCTCCCTGCTTCCTGAGCTGTCTTTGAACGTCTTTCCAATTGGAATTCTCTCTGGATGCTGAAATGGGGTGAGATGTAACAGATTGCTACGCTGGCTCCTCCTCAAACCCCAGCCCCCGGAGGAGTTTGCTCACTTGTGTCTGTCTCGTGATAATGTCAATCTATTTTTTTGTCTTCTGCACACGATGCACAAAGCAGGTGAGCCAGTAACTTTCCTGGCCACCTCAGCTTTTGCTTTTACCTACTTTTGCAATATGTACTGGAAGACATTTAACCATGTTCCCTTTCTCTCCCCTTTTCAGCTCAGAGACACTAATGACCCGCTGTTTTTATGGAACCTCACTACACTGCCACGAAGAGCACCAGCTCATCAGGACTGAGAGAAATCTGAGACTGACTTGTCCTATTTTTCCTCTGAAATCTTCACCAAGTAGTAAACATTTTTTTTTTTTTTTTTTTGAAGGGGAAAGGGGGTAAAAGATGTAAAAGCTCCCCCTCGCACCGTTAGGGCACCTGTACCTAATGTACATTTTTCCTTAAAATTTCAAAAGATGTTAGGAAATATTTTATAAAACTTTTTTGCAATAAATGACGCATGAAATGACGAGAGACTCTAAGACACTTACATGCAAGGAACCACTTGAATTATTAGGATGAAGACTCACTGCAGATAACTGGGGTTTTTGTAATGTGACAGTCACGCTTGTATGTTTGGAGAGGTGCCAGTGACGGAGCCAATTTGCCTGGGAAGTTGACTGTAACTTTTGAACTTTTCTTTTAATTCTTGACTTTAGCATTGCAATTTTTCCATTCTCTGAGGCTTAGTTAGTATTTAGTGCAGGTGTTAGCAGAGCTGTGATCTGTGATCAAAGCATGTCCAAACCCAGTTGTATTGTGAAATATGAACAGTCCTGCTATTGAGACCAACATTTCCCATAGAGGTGATGGAAAGGACAGTGACCACAAACTCCATGGATCTCTGTTTTATGGGAAAGCTCCTTCTGTGTGAATATGGTTGCATTTTATTTATGCTATTGTAACACTTAGGGAATTGAGGGTTGTGAAATAACCTTGAGAGAGGCTACGAGGCAGAGAGCAGCGTTTTGCTTACAATCCTCAAACAGGATGGGAATCATGAATGGGGAGTGATTCAATGGGATGGCATTTCTATTTCAAATCATGGGTTATTTTTTTCCTTTTGACATAAATATTTTTCAGATAGGTAACTAGTAGAGAGCAAAGGTTTTATTAGAGTTTCTGATGGTTGTTGATCTGAGTTGCGTTGACTCCTTTGAAAAGCTGTAAATCAAAAAAAAAAAAAAAAAGAAACTCACTGGGTTTTATCCATTTTATTCCCCTCCCGCAAAGGTCTTGGGTAAGACTGACTTCAGTGGAGCTTGGGAATGCTGGACACGCTGCTGAAATCTTGAGTTATTAAATATTAATTTATTTGTCACTAATTATTTCCATTGTGTGCACACTGTCTCGGCAGAACCATTTCTTTAAAAGTTCTTAGCAGGGAATTTATTGTGTAACCTGGGAAAATAAATATTTGTTTTGAAGAGATGAAAATGTGCACATAATCTACGAAAAGTCAAATTTCTGTTTCTATAGAGATGAGAGGACTAGTAGGAAACTCTTTTCCTCCTTACTGATATCCTGATTCAATTGGAGAAAATAGAATGTCTTTGTCTGGACCGTTTCAAACCAGAGGGACTTTTCCAAGGGGCCTCTGGGTCAGCACAAAGACAATTCCTTCGTGTCTGGAGCCTGAATGAACCACATCAAATTTGAAGTTAGGACAACTCTGTCATTGGCAACAGGTTTATACTTGTTAAACAATCGGAGAGGAGGAAGTGACAGGCTGGGACAGGCCCCCAAAACCCCAGCCAGGCCCATCAGGGATTCACACACCGAGTGTGTGGCAGCTCGCGCTTTGTGCTGGTTCAGTGTCTGCTTTTCAGAGCTAAATTCTTTATTTATAAATGCAGAAATTGAATATTTGCTACCTACTTTTTAAAAGCAGGCTGTACAGTGCTGTGCAGCGCATTCAAATCGTACCGTTTGCCATAACGATTTCACCGTGAAGTACAAACTTTTTTTTTTTAGAATTTGGATGAATATTTGTTCTACAGTGCTTTTCCTTTTCACCAGTGGAAGAGGCCCAGCAGTCTGGTCCTGCTCAAGGCCTGGGATGTGACTAGAACTGAAAGATTGAGACACGTGAATGAGGAAAGGGGTGACTTGGTGCCAGGTCCGTGCCAGCCTTTCCCCTCCGCTTGGATTGACAATGGATGGGGGGCTTGGCCTAATCAGGTACATTTTCCCCCACCTCCCCCCCCAAAAAAAACCCAAACAAAAACCAAACAGAAAAGCCACCAAACCACATGGCACAAACCAGTTTCTGCTCAGGAAAAAAGGCCCGGGACTGTGGTGGCAGGGTTGTTGTTGCACATGGGATTGAGGAGTGCCTGCTGTTGTTTTGGAAGCCGGTAGTGCCTGGCTGTGCCCCCGGATCCCCCAGGGCTCTCCTCCCCTCCCCTCCCTGAGCACAGCAGCTGAAGCAGGAGGGATTAACCCAAGGGATGCAGGTGTGCACTGGAGAATATGGGTATAGAGCAAATAGCATCCAAGGGAGCTCATGTCTGCCTTGCTTTTCCCAGCATTGCGTTGGAAACCACGTTTTCGTTTGGAAATGAAATTGTCAGGGATATTCTAATGAGAGAGAGTGACAGTAATGTATTGCTTTTCACTTTTTTGCTTTAGTTGCTTAATATTTAAGCTTTGCTCCGTGCTACCTTCTTGTCTGTATATTGAATGGTCACTATGCCTCTTTCATTTTGTAGACTTGAATGAGGAAAATCTGATTCACCCTTTAAGGTTTGCTGAGAAGTAAAAATGATAAAGAATGTTGTGTAACATTTATTCAAATAAAGCCTTGATTTTTTTCAGTGCTCTTTTAAAGGGAAATAATGTTTTGATGTCTTTAACTTTCTTGCTTTATTAGTCCTTGACCCCGAACCCTTTGATTTATGTCAGAAGTGGTTTTTCTGGATTAAACGCAGATGAAACTGAGGTTGCTGGTCCACTGCTGGCATTCCATCACGTGGCCAAGTCTCTACGTAACCTCACCTTTCACCACAGCAGCTGAAAGATCCCAAGCCATGCTCAGCCAGCTGGATGCTTCCCAAAGCAGTAGGAAAAATTGTAATTAGCGAGAAAAGATGGTGTGGTAGAGACAGATCTGAGAAAGCCCTGGTGGCTCTGCCACAATCCCAGGAGGAGGGAATGCCATGGGAAGGGGCTCCTGCCCTGGCACAAGCAGACCTTGGGCTGGTTTTTATGGAACTCTCAGTTTCAGACAAGTTTTACCCTCACAGGTAAGTGTACGGAGAATTTCTCCATCCAGGGAGGAATTGCCTTGTCCTGAGCTGTGTTTCCTTGCCCTGGAGCAGGGATCAGGTGGTGCTGGAGAGGTGATTTCTGTTCCAGAGCTCCATCCCACTGTGCTCAAAGGGGGGCCATGCCAGCAAGTATTTTTCCAAAATATCTGGTGGTGCTGGCTTGATGCTTGGACTTGATGATCTGAAAGGTTCATTTTCAGCCTTAGTGGTTCCATGATTCTATGGAATGGCAGACTCTGAAACTGCACTTTCCCATCAAATAGAAGGCAGCATTTAAAACACGTTTTTTCCACTTAGCATTTTTGGTACTGTAAAGAAAGATTCCTCAAGTTGAGTTGAGCTCCTAGGCTAAACAAAAAAGAAACTGAGTAAACTTGATGTCTAGGAAGTTCTGATTCCCAGGCAGCATGGGTGGTTTTATGGCACAGGGTGTTTTTATGGCACCGAGGGTGCCGGGAGCTGCTGGCTCACCCAAGGGTACTAACCCTGCCGGGAAGGGGTTGTTGCAGTAACCTGTCGTCAATAACGAGGAGTTTTCCCCCCAAAATCGAATTAACTGTGACCACTGCTGTTGGCTCGGCCGGGGATGCTTTGGAAGGACTGTGACAAACGCCCACATCTGGCTGTGGCCCCAGCACAGCTCCAGCAGATGGTTTTCTTCTCCTTCATGCTTGTTTCTCATTCTCTCGGGATTACAGCAACTCCCATCCCCTTTCTCTCATTATCCCTTCGGCCTTGCAGCAGTTCCTCTCGAATTGGCGATCCTCATTAGGCTGGGAAATCCTGCTGAAATGTAATTGCTCGCTAATGGCTTTTCCTTTGTGACACGGGGCTGGCAGCGGCGCTGAGGGGACGCAGCCACCGGAGAGGCTGGCCGGGCACATTCGAGAGCTCTGCAATTACTCCCTGGATTAATCCTCACTCCGGTGCTTGGCAAAGGGATAAAGGTGACCCGAGGCCCACACAAGGACCCTCTAAACGCATTTGCTGCCGCCCCCGAGCATCGAAAGGGCGACGCTTAACGCGGCCAAAAGCGCGGCTCCGGCCCGGGGCGGTTCGGAGAGATTCGTGAGCGGTCGGAGTTTGGATGTCGCGGGGCGATCGCAGCGGGGACGTCCCCGCGGGGCCGGGTGACGGCGGCGCTGCGCATTGACGCCGCCACACGCCGGTCGTGCGGGAGCGCGGCGGGTGAGGCGGCCTGAGGCGCGGCCGGGCCCGGGGCGCTCCCCGCGCTCGTCGGCCTCGGCCCTCAGCGGCAGGGTCCGCCCTGCACGGACAGGCTTTTCTGCCTCTAAGGACTTTGTGGAGAGGCCGGAGCGGCCCAGGCTGGGAGGATCCCGCGGCTGGGCGCTCAGAGCTCCCAGCGCTTTGGGAAGGGCTCGTCCCTCTGCTCCAAGGGAAGCCGTGCCGGGGCCGAGCCCTCGGCACCGGCCCGCCCTCAGCGCCCCGGCTTTGCGTCCTCCTCCCTCGTCGTGGCTCCGCTCGTTGTGGGGTTTGTTCACCGGGAGCCAGGAAAAGGCTCCTGTTGTTTGTGCCGGGTCATACCGAGGGGTTTATTCATATTCCATATCCGGCTTTTATGGTTCTGCTCCCGCTTTTCCCCTGAGTGTCCCAGTGCTCTTTGTTTGGCCTTCCTTGCTGGGTTTGCAGCACAGGCCGTGGGTCACTGGACACCCCTGCAGAGGTTTTGGGCGCGTTCTGTGTTCGCGGTGAATCTTCCAAGGCCAGGAGGGGCAGTTCTCACTTTGAAATCCAGATTTTCAGCTGAGCTCCGCAGCTTAAGAGCTTGGGGACTGGAGTTTCTGGCTGTGGTTGTCTTGCTCATTAAATATTAAGTGAGGCTGTTCCTGCTGGAGGGTTTATCCAAACTCCGAGCTGTCAGGGGAAGGGGCTGGGGGCTGCAGAGTGTTCAGGGATGGACACCGGACCGCGCTAAGGATAAACCCCCAGGAATGCTGACACTGCTCCGACGGATGTGGACGATGCTCCCGTGATCCACTCACTTGGCCGTGGTTTGCCTTTAAAAAAGGCAGCGCCGGGCATGAGCTGTGAGAGCAGAAGCGGAGGGGTTTGACTTCACACTTCTCTGCATTAACACTGCAGGATCCTGTCAGGAGCCATCAGCTGCATCTTGGCTTGGAAAACCTGCTGCTGGCTCCGGGTTCCGAGGCCTCAGCTGCATTCCAGCTGGGAGCAGGGACACAAATGTGCTGGGGCACAGCGAGAGCTGTCGCTTCAAGGGCAGCTCAGGGCTGGAGCCACAGGCAGGAGATCTGGGAGCTCCCAGCCTGCTCCTTCCCTAAGTCCCAAATACTGCAATTCTTCCTCCCTCAGACAGACAAGTGCCCCGTGATGGAGGGTCACAGCCAAAGGAGCTCATGGAAACAGGACAAATGCAATTAGCAAAGGCCTGGCCCCGCTGCCTCTCCAGGGACCTTGCTGGGCACTCGCCAGCACCACTCAGGAATACACTTAGGAAGCTTTTCCAGCAGCCACCGCCCAGACGAGATAACAGCATTTCCCCTTCTTCCTGCCATCCCTGTTCCCTGGAGGGTCTGCAGGCAGGGGGGTGCTACACTTCACTGCCCAGAGGCAGAAACCAAACCCAGCTGTGCTTATCCCAGAACAGGCATGGCTCCCTTTCGGCTCCGTGGCTGCGGGGGGTCAGTCTGCTCCTGGAGCCTCCCGGACACTGCCCAGAGCTCGTGGACATCAGGCAGGGTGTCCTGGGAACCAGGAGCAGAGCGCTGGGCCCAGCCAGGCCAGGAAAGGCAGACCTAATCCTGCTGCATCCATTTAGGGCGTGCAAGATTTTGTAAATTGTCTCCTTGAGAAACAACGGGGGAGAAACGTGAGTTCTGGGGACTCCAGGCTGCAGCTGCAGCTGGTTTCCAATTTGGAGATTCCCACTGAACGTGCAGAATCAGGGAAAAAAAAAAAAAAAGGGGTTTATTTTAATTTTCACTTGTTTTAGAGCCTTTAATCTTTGTCAGGGTAGGCAGTGATGCCTCTGGCTCAGAGCCACAGTTGCTGTGCCGAGGGCTGCCCAGAGCCCCCCCAGCAGTCACAGCCCTGCCCAGGGTGGGAAAAATGAAGTTGCTGAGCAAGAAAATGTTGGGATCCATCCAAAGAGGGAAAGCTTGTGAATGAGCAACGTATGAATGCTGCACATTAACTGTGCCCCAGCGCATCTTTGCCTGTGCTGGAGAGGAGGCCCTGGGATATAATTGGTTCTTGGCTGCAGCACTAATCCCTTGGGAATAACACAGCTAATTAAAGCCCAGGAACTGGTGACCAGCAGCTTCTCCTCTCTCCCAGCCCACGGGCTGGGGCTGTGCTCATCAGGGGCAGGTAGAGCCCAGGAAGTTTTGGGCTAATCAAGTCAGGAGGGATTGGGCTTTAAAGCTCAGTGCTTTGTCAGATCCTGAATATCCCAAGGGGTGAGCTTGGGGGGGGATTTTGGATCCTGCAGGGCAGGAGGGATCAGCTGTGCTGGACCTGCCTCAGTCCCACTGACGCTTCTCTGGAGTGTGGCCTCTGGCTGCCTCCCTTGGGGAGCTTTTGGCAGACAGAGCTGAACTGGGGAGCTGCTCTTTTACCTTTTAAAAGAGATTAAATGCTCCCGATCTTTGGTGGGATGCAGGGAACTGCAAGTGTCCAGCTCCTCAGAGAGCCAGGCCTTGGGATTCATGAGCTGGATCTGGAATGAGGCCAGGTTGGATAGGGCTTGGAGAAAACTGGTCTCTGGAAGGTGTCCCTGGTGTCTGGAAGGTGTCCCTGGTGTCTGGAAGGTGTTCCTGGTCTTCAGAAGGTGTCCCTGGTCTCTGGAAGGTGTTCCTGGTCTCTGGAAGGTGTTCCTGGTCTTTAGAAGGTGTTCCTGGTCTCTGGAAGGTGTTCCTGGTCTCTGGAAGGTGTCCCTGGTCTTTAGAAGGTGTACCTGGTGTCTGGAAGGTGTTCTTGGTGTCTGGAAGGTGTTCCTGCCCATGGCAGGGAGCGGCACTGGCTGAACTTTAATGTCCCTTTCAGCCCAAACCATCCTGGCAATCTGTGATTCCAAACCTCAGCCCATCTGCAGCCAAAAGGATTGAAGTCTCTGAGGGGACAAACAGAGAAGTTTGAGGGAGAACCTCTCCACAAAACAGAGACAAATCCCAGTGTCAGTTCTGGTGGCCAAAAGTGGAAGGTCTGAGCCACAAGTGTTATGGAAATCCTGGAGAAAGTTCTTTGTAGGGAGAGACTTAACCCAGCTCACAGACAGGACCAACATTCCCTTTATTTCTGTGCAAACACCCCAGAGCAAAGGCCGGGTACTGAAAGGTTTTGTGTTTGGCAGGCAAAGGAAGGAGGAACAAAGGTGGGAGCTGAGGATGGACAACTCCAGCTGGAACAGAGGCACGTGCTGCTTACCAGGAGGGTGAGTAACTGTTGGAACAGTGCAGCAAGGAACTGTTTGGTTTAAGAGCACTTGTATTTAAAAGATTGTGTTTCATGAAACAGTTTTTTCCTATTAGAGGCTGTAAATCCAGCGTGTGTGAGTCAAAATTCCCTGGCACTCCCCGGGTTGTGGCCAGTGGCACCAGGAGGAGGCACCAGTTATTTTACTGGTGGCAGTTGTGACTGTTTAGTTTAGACATTAAAAAACCACTTTAAAAATCAAAAGCAAGATCCGTGCACTTGTTCAGGATTTGGGCAATGCAAAAGGACTTTCAGGCAATTAATTGGAATTTTGCCTAGAGGAGAACTTGCTGTGGTGGCAGATAACACCTGCCAGAGGTTTCTGCTCCAGCTGGAGAGAGGCTGAGGAGGGAGGGATGACCTGGAGGTTTGAGTCCTCACTACCAGCCTGCCCAATTCCCAGTGACTTTCACACAATCCAGTCAAATTGCAAACACTAATCAGCTGCAGTCCTGCTCCCTTTGCCCTTCCCCTCATTGGAAAACTCCAGGTGCACATCAGGCGTCCTGCAGGGGAGTTGCACAATGATTTGATGATGTGTTTGCACAGCAGGTGGGAAATTCAAAAGCTTTGTTGTGCTTCTACTTCCCAGAAATTCCCCAGCCTCCAGCTGAGGAGGAATATTTGCAGCTCCCCAGGCCTTCAAAGGGGTGAAGCAGGAACAGAGTAGAAGGAACAGAACTCCTGCCCCTGGAGCAGCAGCTTGGAAAAGGCCACTGGTGTAACTGGGCACAGGAGCCACCCACGGGTGAGTGACACTGCACACAGTGTGGGCAGGGACAGAAAGCCACTGCTCAGAGCAAGGAAATTGAAAAGAAAAATCTAAAATTTAAAGCATCCAGGGTCGTTCCAAAGGGGCTCCGTTTCTGTACGTGCTGGGGGGAGCTGGGATGGTGCAGGCGAGTGGAACCAGCTGGTGGTGCAGGGCTGGTGCTGGGGCCTGAGCCCAGCCCTGCCAGGGCTCCCTGCAGCAGCCTGGACACCTCTGCTCTGCAGTGCTGCGGGCTTTAGGGAAGATCATTAACATTTCTACTAATCCCAAGCCACTGAGTCTTCCCTGCAGAGCTCAGCTCAGGCTGCAGAGCTTTCACAGCTCATCCGACCCCAGGCCCAGCTCTAAACTAAGACTAAACTAAAAATGCACCAGGACAGAGTTTAACAATCAAAAGAACTCTGCACAGATGCAGAGACAAAAATGACATTAAAGCACCAAACCTGCTGTGCCTGGAAAGGCTTTTCCCTTCAGTGAAAGGCTGGAGCTCCTGAATTTCAGACACACAGAGACTTCCTGAAAGGAATCGGAGATGACACCCAATAGCCAAGGCAGCCACTGCTAATTATTTAATGAAATCATGTACTGAAATCTGCATGGAGACAACTGCCTCCAATTAACCACTTCAGCACTGATAAAACCCAGGAGAGCAGGAATGACAAAAGGCAGCTTCTCCCAAACCTGAATGAACCACCACAACAGAACATACAGATATATATATACATATATTTATATTTATATCACAACCCGCTTTGGGCTGAAGAGACCATCTCATTCTAGAAACACTTCCAAGTCCTCAAGGTCCAGTTACTGTGGAGACCTGCAACATGAATGGATCTCAAACAAGCACGTTTCATTTGAAGGTACCTTTATAAGGTGTGCAGAGAGAAAGGGAGGCACAAAATGTCATTGTTGCCTTCACAAAAATCCCACACCCAGTAAACAAACCTGCTGGCAGGGTGGCGTGAAGTTAAATGACAACACTGCTGCAAGCAGGGCCAAAACCATCCACTGCTCCCCATGAATGTCCTGCAAGGTGTTACCTGTGGGACCTTTAACAAGGCCCAGGCAAGAACCTCACAACCCAAAGAGCACAAGTACCAAGCCTTTATTTCAAGATCCACCATCCCAGGGCAGAGCTGTGTCCAGGGCTGCCAGTCCCACCCAGCTGCTGCTGCTGGATTTCCCCATTCCCATTTGTCCCAGCCTTTGGATTGCCCTGAACTGCTGCTGCCAGCACTGAGCGGGCCAAACCAAGGAACTGCCTCTTGGAAAAGCCAAACACCGCAAGGGAAGGGAAGGGGGGGAGAAAAAATATATAAAAAAAAGAATAAATCACACACTGGACACAGTTATCACTATGAGAAGTTGAATGAGTTGCTTTACATCCACATTGCAAAGAATTTCACAAGCTGGGAAATGAGTTTGCTGAGTCTCCCCTTCCCCTGGGGGTGGAGGGTGTTGGTGGGCTGGATCCTGGCACGGCACGTGCAGAGCCACACTGAATCCACGTTATCTGTTGTTGTTGGGGTTTTGAACAAAATTGATGGAGTAGGAGCCAGTTGATGAATCCTGTTTGACCTGGAAGTTCTCTGTTGACAGGCCAAAGGGGCGCAGCACCAAGTTGCCCAGATCCTTCAGTTTGCCTGCAATGACAGCCCAAGAGAACACAAGGTGAGAGCTGAGCAGAGGGAAAACTCTCATGGAATTACACCCAGCCCTGCTGGTTTATCCATCCTGAGGGAATCTCTGCATTTTGTTAATGTTGAGGCTCTTAGCAGGAATTAAAAATCATTGTGAAATATCCACAGAGTATGAGAGTTTAAATCGAGTGCTGTCAGCATATGGATCACACGTGATTCCTGACTCTGGGAAATGAATCTGGCTACAGCTGCAAGAGGGGAAGGACAACAAAAGGACATCTTTTAAAAAAATCCTACATAGAAATTACAGAATAGATGAAGTGAAACAGGAAGCAGAGGTAACAACTTCACTTGTGGCTGAACACAAACCCCTGGCATGACAACACAAAGCAAGAGGATGGTCAGTTTTCAAAGAAAAACGTTCTTTTTCCTTCTGGTTTCAATGCAGAATTGTAGATTTCCCACAGGAAAAGCAGAAGTTGGGACAAGTTGAAGCCTTCTCGAGGTTTGGCTCCCCAGGCTCCATCCCACCTTTGCAAAAGCTCCCACCTGCACTGATCCTCAGGGAATGGCTTTTGTTTTGCTGGGAGCCGAGTGTGACAACTGCAACTGCTGCCACGGAAAATCCACTGAGCAGCTGCAGCAGCCAAAAGCCTGGAACAACACCTGGGAATGCCACACCTCTTCCTGCCTGGAGGGGCTTTGAGTCCCCCCTGGCACTGTGCTCACCTCCCCTGGGCCTCTGGGGCAAGGACACACTGGACCAGTGGAATCCTGGAATGGTCTGCGTTGGAACGGACCTTAAAAATCATCTCATTGCACCCCTGCCATGGCAGGGACACCTCCCACTGTCCCAGGCTGCGCCAAGCTCCTCCAGCCTGGCCTTGGGCACTGCCAGGGATGCAGGGACAGCCACAGCTGCTCTGGGCACCTGTGTCAGGGCCTGCCCACCCTCCCAGGGAAGGATTTCTTCCAGTACCTGGAAAAAGACACCCTTACCCCTCAGCCCACCAAAGCAAATGGGTGGGGAGACACAAGTTTGCTTCAACTTGATTTTTTTAAGTGGGAATTCACAGATGAGGTGGTTCAGGGATGTGGCCAAAGTCACTCCAGCAGCAGCTCAGGTAGGATTGTAGGATTAACCTCTTTGTACATCTTTGGGTTTTTTTTTTTAAAGTACACCTGTTTAAGATCAATTAACTATGATGTTCATCCCTTTATGCAGCACCCTGAAAGCATTTTGGTTATAAAACCATTCTGGTAGCACCTGAGTGACACAAAGAGATTTTTTTGTACTTCTGGACAAACACTTGGCCACGGCTGAGCTTCAGGCCTGGGGTGAGAAGTGTCTTTGTGGAAAATCCTGCAGAATCCGGCCTGGCTGGAGCCCCCCAGCCCTGCAGCTGGGCAGGAGAGCAGAGTTTGCCTGGCAGGACACTGGGAAAGGTCTTTTCCAATTGCAGGCAGCTGGCTGGATGCTCTTTTCCAAACCCACAAACACCCCCTGCCTGCCTCAGCATCCCCCCTGCAGCTGCAGCAGCTCCTGGGAGAAGCTCCCCAGCCCAGCAGGGATTTGGGGCTTTATGATAATTCCAGCAGCACATCCCAGCTCACCTTCCTGCTCTCTCCCTCCCCAGGCAGGCTCTGGGGCAGCCACACTGAATTAATTGTTAATGAGGCAGAAGAAAGCCTTGGCTTTTCCGGGCACTCCAGCCCAGAGCTGCTGCTGCTGCTGCTGTCCTGGCACACACAGAGCCAGCATTGTAGGGGAGCTCTGTCTCCTCCTCCCTCAGCTCCTTTCAGCCCCAAATTAAGGGCTGGAGTGAAGTGCAACCCCCTCCCGAAGAAAAGCTCCCTCAGAGCCTGTGCTGGGAGGAAGGAAAAGGCCCCACGTGGAGCTGGGACTCAGCTGCGGAGGCTGCCCAGCCTCCAACGCTCCCTGTCCCCAGGCAGGGTCACCCTCTCCTCCCTCTGCCCTTACTCTCACACATTTTGCTCTTTCTCTTCCAAACACGCCCCGTTTATTTTCCACCTGCAGCTCCAGCACGTTCAGGTTCTTCACCAAAGCAAATGAACGAGAGGCTAACAAGAAAACAGAACTGTAAAAATCAATTTAGGGCTCCGAAGCCTGTGATTCATTACTCACCTAAACTGCAATTCAACACCCTATTGAAAGAGGCAGATGCAGGAAAAGATTACTCACAATTTACATTAAGATGTAGCAGCCAAAATTAATTGCTATTCAGTCTTTCTGGCAACAATTCTGGCTTAGCTGCTGGTGGTAATGTGGGGTTTGGAAGTTGAAAAGCTCCATCTTGCTTGTGTAAAGAATTCTTTTGGAGAAAAGACAAATTTCCTGATGAGGTCTCCTCTCTGTGTAACTTCTTGTATTACCAACATTTTTAAGCAGTTAAAAGAGCAAGGGCAAATCCTTCTCCCTTCCCTCCCCTAAATGGTAAATGAGGACTGAACTGTAACTGCAATTTGGCTCTGGTTTAACTGCTTAAAATCACCTTGTGCAGCTCAGCTGCAAATACAACATAACTGTCAATATTAAGAAAAAAAACCAAGCCCTAATTCTTTAGGCACAAAGCCTAATAAATCTCTTTGCTGCTCTCAGGTAGCTGGAAAAAAAAATCTCTTTTTGGCAGGAAGGCCCAGGGGAGGTGCTCTGGCCCCCAAACTGCTAAAACCATTCCAAAGGTCCCCTCTCCCCAAAAGAGTGGTCCCAGATATCACAACAATTGGACAAGTCTCTAAACAAGACTGGAAATTGTTGGTTTTAAGGAGAGAGATACAAACCCCCCCCCGAGAAAATGGTCACTGCTCATTTCCTCAGCCACTGAGGATGATGATGATGGTCCTGAGAGGGAAAAGGCACTTGGATTTGAAAGCTCCTTCCCAAGGCTGCTCCAGGTGCAGCTCTCTTTGATGTGAACTCAGGGGTCACTTCATCCTGAGCACACTTCAGTGGCAGCAGAGCTGATCCAAACGTGGAAACAACTCAGTTTAAACGTCAGCCTTGGCAAGGGGACATCCTTGAGGACGCACAGCACCAGTGGGCTTGCCTTGGCCACAAAATGGGATTTTCCTGGTGACATCAGCCTCAGCAGTCACACGGCCCACAGGGAAAATCCAGGGATGTGTGCGCTGGGTCATTCACACACCAGCACTGCACAGGGCCTTCAGCCTCGGCCAGAAATGAGCTGCAGCCCTGGGAAACAGGAGACACACCTGGGCAGGAGGAGGATGCACTCCAGTTACCTGGGGGTGTTTGTACACACCTCCATGGCACTGGCAGATGGTTGGGCAACCCAGGGCTCGTTTGAGTTGAAAGAATAAAAGCTCAGCAAAGCCAGGACAGGCCAGTTCACTGACAGGATCAGTTCAATACCCAAAGGAGGCAAAGCACAAACTGGATCATTGTTCCTGATTTCAGTTTAGTGTCAGTGCTCCTGGAGCAGCCCGGCCTGGAACTCTCAAGATGCCTCAGGCTTGCTGTCCTGGAGCCCCAAAGTCTGGAATACAACCCTGAGCTGCCCCGTGGGAAGGCAGGAATGTCCCCCTCTGATCCTGCAAAGCTCTGCAAACCTCACTGACACTCTGCTAGGTCAGAGCAGAGCAAACCAGAGGCTGCAGGATAGAAATTCCAGAAAAACATCAGCATAAGCTGAAACAGCCTCTTCTTCCCAAATATACAACAATCAGTGGCAAAGACAGGCTGAGTTTGTTTAACCTGATTTTCTGCAGAGCAGCCAAACACTGCCTCAGGAAATGTAATTCCAGTCCTGGTGCTGACCCTGGGTAGGTCCAATTCTGCCTCCAACCAGCCAGCAATGAAATGCTGAATAAATCAAGGCAAACGTGAACGCTTGGAGGTCTCTGGGCTGGAGGTGCTACAGAAAGAACCACATTATGTCTTCAGCCCCCAGGTATTCCAGCTGGGGGAGTTCCTTTAGGTCCAGGTTTAGTGAAAGTCCTGGTTTATCCCTTCCATGGGAATGTTTGCTTTGAGGGTTTATTTGCAGGGAGAAAGGGCTGAGCACTTGGGCTGTGTCAGACCATTCCCCTCAGCTCTTACACACATCAGTCTGAAATTGTTTCAGAAAGTTTTTAGTTTTCTTTCTTTAAATGGAACTAATGGCCTTGTCTGCATGGGAGAATTCCTTGTCTTCAGTTTACCGTAGGAGAAACCAAGCAATTGAGAGCAACAAAGAAATCAGGAGGGTTTTTTTAACACTGAACAAATATTTCCTTTCTGATTTACCTCCTTTACATTTTGTACAAGAGATTCCATTCATGCTTTTTTTTTTTTCTAGTAGATTATGAAGGTTTTTATGGCAGTACATGCTACTCACCCAACATTTCTTTCTTTAATTTTTCATTCCTCTCCTCTATTTGCTGTGGTAATCTCTGTGGAGAGAGAGAAAAACTGGAATCAGATCCCTGCTTTCAACAGTGCTCCCATTTTGGACATCAGCAGTGACAGAGACACGAATCCTGATGTGCAGCTCCTGCTCCAGACTCTGACCACTGCTAATCCAGAGACTCAGCATTTCCCACTCCAGGAATGTCCTTCTGGACACCCATTTTTATCTGGGATACTTATCCCAGAGTACAGCTGCTTCTGGGAAATCACTTTATCTGCCCTAAAATCCCTCAAAATCTGTGTGGAAGCTGAAATTCTCCCAGCAGTTACACACCTGTGAAAACCCAAACCTAAGCATTGCTTCCATATAATGAAACTTCCTGGGATAGCAGCACTAGGGATGATTTGACCACAAACCATGATAACTCCAAACTGTTTAGTCTGGCATTGAAAAAGCCACAAATAGCTGAGGATTGAAATCAGAACCCCAGCTCTGCACTCCTGAAATACAAACAGTGCTCAAGTGTTGGAGCAGGTACCAAATCAGGAATCAAAGAACTACTGTGCATTTCGTGTTTTAATCTGTCACTTAACAGGGTCATGACATTCCCCAGAGCAGTGTGAGATCATTCCTGTGGGCAGGGAGGAGGAAGCTTTGCTCTAACTGTGAATGAAGCCAAGTTGTAGATTTTCTTGAGGCATCATTTTCATTGCCAGTGAGGGGGGAGAAGATCCTGTGACGTTCCTGCAAAGCAGAGACACTTTTACCTTCCAAGAGAGCAAAGCTGCTCAGCCTCCTCCAGGCTGGAGATGTCACCAGGTATGTGGAGTCAACAGCTGAAACCTGGGAAGGGGGGGGTTTATTGTGAAATTTAGAGATTTGTGATGAATATTTGAAAAGTGTAAAATTATAGCTGTCAGGATTTCCTTAACAGCTTTTCAAGAAGGGAATTTTAAGCTTCAGTCTCAATAGTTTGCTTCTCCCCTCAGATCTGACAAGGAGCAGAACAGACCAAATGCCAGTGCAGGGTAATTTGGGGGAAAATTTGTCCCAAGGGTTCTGCAGCCAAAGGAGGTCAGGGAGCAGGAGGGGGTGGAACCCCCACCCTCTGCACTGCCCAGGCACAGAAATCAGGAATAAACCCTGAGCATTCTCAACTGGGCCTGAAGCACGGGCAGAGGAGCAGCAGCACTGCTGGAGATTCCCTCCTGGGGCTGGGCGAGGGCTCTGCTGTGGGATTATCAAGGCACTGAGAGAAACCCCTGGCTTTGCAGAGCTGCAAGGACACTGTTTGTACTTGCAGGGCTTCCAAACAGCCTGAACAGCCACCCCTGAGGGTCTGACTCAGAGTCCTGGATTGTGCTGAGTGGGAAGAGACCCCCAGGATGACCCAGCCCAGCTCTGGGCCTGCACAGCTCCCCAGCAATCCCAGCAGTGGGGTCCAAACCCTCCTGGAGCTGTGGCAGCCTCAGGGTCCGTTGCCATTCCCTGGGGAGCAGTTCCTGGCCCAGGGGAAGGCCCAGGCCAGCTCCAGAGGCAGCAGCTCCTTTGTGGGAGCTCAGCTGTTTGATGGGATCACCCCCCAGCACCAACAGCACTCACACAGTTAAGCAGAATATTTTCTGCCATCAGTGCAACTGATCCAGTCCCCCAGGAAATCATTCCAGGCAAGGTTTCTTGCCTAATATGCCATAAAAGCTGCTCCTAATCTGTCACTTACAACATCACAGTGTGGGGAAAGGGGGGGCAGAATCACTGCTAATGATTTATTTTCCCAAATGGAGACTTAGAACAATTAAGCCTTTCAAAAAGATTTTTGTAACAACATATTCAGGGTGGCTTTAGAGACAAATTTGCAGGTGATGCACGTGAGGTTTTTTTTTTCCCTTCTGAGGCAGAATCCATTGCAGGTTCACTGGTGTGAAGCTGAACTAAAATAATGATAAATAAGTTAGGCCAAAGTTCACTGAAAGGCTTAAGCTTACCATGCAAGCTTCTCTGGCTTGATGAACTGATGGGTCTTTTTCTAGGACTGCCTTATAATCTTCCAGAGCTTCATCTAATTTTTCTGTTTTTTCATAGAGTTCTGCTCTCCTCAGCAAAGCTCTGATATAGTGAGGGTCTAATTCCACGGCTGGAAAACAAAAGCAAAGCCCAGGATCGTATCTGAAACATTTCTCCACCCCTCAAATGAATTCTGAAGTGTGCATTACAGTTATAAGTTGTCCTTAGAATGTAACTCAGGATCAAGCAGAGGCACAGCTTAAAGCTAAGTCAGAATTCACAAACAGCTGCCTGGGACAGTCTCAGGATCATGTTTCATTTAATGTCCACAATCTCTCACAGATGGAAGTGATTTATCATCACAAAGCTTTAAATGTGCAATCCTATCCGTGCAGGGATTCTAAGTGATGCTACAGGAACCTTAAGGACCTGCAAGAGATTTCAGTTTTGGTGTGTTTAGCAAGTGGCTATTATTAGATTGCAGCTCAAGTTAAATATCCCTCCAGACACACACAGCAGGGAAAATCAGCCTTGCCACGCTTATCTCAGTTCAAGTGGAGACAAACTCCAGGAGAATTTCTGGAGCTCTTCTGAATCTCATATCAAACAGCCCAGATTGTGCTGGGAATGCACAAACAGTGATTTCGGCTCTGTGAGCTGGCAGAGGGGCACCCTGACTGAATCTCAGCTCTGCCTCCCCTCATTCCCTTGGCACCCAGGGCTGTTTGCAGTGGCAGTTCAGGCTCAATGCTAAACTCAGCAGTAACCTCCACATGGGAATTCCTCTAGAATTCCTCCATCCATTTCCCTCCCACAGAAACTGAGATTGTGAAAGATTTCACCACAGAAACAGGGAACGTGAGGGATTTTTCATCACACAAAGAGGAAAAATGCAAGATTTCACCTCAGGAAGAGGGACTAGGAGGGATTTTTCATCACAGAAAGGGGTCTGTCCATTTTATAATTCCCAGCCCATTAAAATGGTTCTGGGGACAATTACATCTCAGGTTATCCAGGTAAATGTTCCAGTTTCTTTCCTCTGGAAGGACAAAGGCAGTGGCACAGTCAGCAAGCTGCAGGTGACTGAATTGCTCTGCTGTGCTCCGGTCCCCGGGGAGCAGCAGGCCCTGGCAGCTGAGTTCTCCCTGCTCAAAGCACATCAATCCCCTCGGAGTCGCTGCAAAATTCAAGGTGCTTTTCAGCAAGCAGCAGCACCAAAGCCCCAGTGAGAGAGGCCAGGGAGGCTTTGGTACCTCCAGGAGCCCTTTCAGCAGGCACAGCTCCCATTTCTGTGCAGGCAGTGCTGGCACACGGCCACTGGATTAGTTCTCTGATTGGTAATTTGGATTTTTTTTCCCCAGCTGTCACAGGGAGTTTAACAAACACTCGAGGGTGGGTGAGTGGGTGGAAGCAATAAAGCAAAGCACAGCTGAACTGATTCCACCAGAAGGTGCAGAGAGAGAACTGTGCAGGGCAGGAACAGGGGAACATAAGCCCTGGTGACAAAGCAAAAGCTGTGCAGGAAAGGGACTCGATAAAGCTTTTAACTCTATAAAGCCTCAGAGCTCTTTGGAATCTGGGATTAAATCAGGATTTTTGGGGGGGGGATGGCAGGTGGAAGTGGGTTTGAAATCCCAGGTGTGGGAAACAGTTTCCAGAGAAAAGACTTTTTAAAAACAAGTACCAACTGCAGCCTTATGGTGCAAGAGAATAGAAAGTAAATTACCGCAGATAGGAAAGGCTTGGCAGACATTTTACAAAATAAGTGACACAAATCAGGAGTTTTCTGTTCGATTCTTAAAAGACCCTTATGCCCAAAATTACAGCTCTGCAGTAAAAGCACTAAATGACACAATTCATGGATAAAAACCTGCCACGAGGGCAGCACAGAGAGAAAAGAGTACCTTTGGTGCAGTCACTCAGGGCAGCCTCTGTCTTGTCCTAGAACACAGAACAGTTCTGTTAGATTGAAGTCACATTTCTTCACGTCCCCAGCCCTGGAGGTGGCCCTCAGTGCTCTGGGCTGGGCACAGCTGCCACTCCCTGGTGCTGGAGGGCTCTGATCCCTTCAGAGCTGCTTTTGTGCCAGGCTCAAGCCAGTGTGGCACAGAACAAAGCCAACACTCACCTGTTTCATTTTTGCAGCAGCTCTGTTGGAGAAGAGAACAGCCCTGTCCTTCTGGAAGCAGGCTGGGCAGATCTGCAGAGCCTTGGTGTAGGAATCTTCTGCCTCTCCAAAGTCTGCACCGGGAAAAAGCCAACCCAAAGGATTGATTTCAAACCACGGAACCCCACGGCTGAGATTCCTTTGGAAACAATTCTCAATATCTGCTGATGTGACACCAGAATCAGCAGCTGCTCTCAAAGAACATCCCATAGTACATAAATACAATCAAGTATTTAAAAACTGACTCAATTCTGCCTACAAGAGCGGGAATATACTCCTGAGCTGAATGCAACAAGTGCAGCAGGACGTGGATGTAATTCTCATCCCTGGAACTGTGTGCTCTTTGAGCAGAGGTGGAATCCCTTTGGATGAGGTGCTGAAAGCTGTCACTGCTCTGGACCTGCTGCAGGGAGCTTTTATGGTCACATCATCTTCACCTGACCTGAAGATCCGAGGGACGGGCAAGGCGAGGCCAGGGATGAGACTCCAGCTGCACTCCAGGCCTCTTCCCTCCTGCCCTCTCTGGTGCCTTCCAGAGCTGGAGATCATTCCCAGGACTGGAATGGTGTCCCTTAGGACACAGTGAGGCACCTGCAGCTCTGCCTGCTCCCCAGGGCACACAGGTTCCTTGAGGACTGAGGGAAGGAGGAACCTGCATTTCCTGCTTCCTCTGGGAATCCTCCACCCACCAGCAGATTCAATCAAAGGCAGGTGTCAAAACCACTTCCCCCCTTTCTTGTTTGTTCATTCAAATCAAAGTGGAAAGGTACAAGACAGCTCCAGAGCCCCAGATCTTGCATCAGTTCTGAGCACAACCACCAGGCCAGCTCAGAGCCCCGGGGAAGCCTTTTGTGACCCGTTAAAGCAAGCCTGACTCTTGGGAGGCAGTCCAAAATCCATGGGTTTGGATGTAAACACTCAGCCCTCATGGGAATCCTGCTTTAGGACCCAAAGCTCTGGGATTTAAACAACTCTAAAGGAGGTCTGATACCTCTGTCCCTCCTCTAGAGCTGGATGGAAAATGAAAGAGGGGATAAAAGCCAACCAGGACGGTGTGAGATCCTCCTCAGGGTTTCCTGCAGCACCAGCACCACGGCTCAGCACTGATGGGAGATTCTCCAACACCCACAGGGGTTCAGAGACCATCAACCCACCTCCTTTCTTGAAGTGCTCGTTTCCCTTCTCCTTCAGCCCCGTGCTCTCCTTTCTTCTTTTCTACAAAAGACAAGACAATGTCTCAGAGCATTCCACTGAAATGAGCAACTAGGTCAGCTGCAGCTCCACATGAAGTATGGAAGGGAGGCAGAATAAAACATAACCTGAAGAGTTTTAACTCTGCCAAGATCTGCTCGTAGACCCTGTGACATGAACTCCTCTCTATCTCCATGAAACACTGGAGTGGAACAGCAAGGCAATTAAAAAGCTCCACTTCACAGCCACCGGGATGCAGGGAGAGCATCCACGGAGAATTCCAGGCCTTAAACCAACACATCAGCTTTCAGCTGGCTCTTTGCTTCTCCTTTCCAACTGCATTTCATTCACTCGCTGCAGGTCAGCTATGCAGAATACATTTGAAATGTAAAACCTCCAAAGTTTCGCTTGAAATAATTCCACCACCGAAATTCCGGTTATTTCCAGAGCTGCACAAGGAAAAGGCCCAGCCTGAGGAAGATTTCTTAGGCAGAAAGAACCCCAGGAGCAGGTTCTTTGTCCAGTGAGAACTGCACATGTGAGCAGGGCTGTGTTCTCAACCGTGAACATCTTGGCACAAGGGGAGGCCACGCTCAGGCTCTGAGGCTGTGACACAGAAAACTCGGGATGTCACCGAGCCATCCCTTCAACCTCCTGACAGCGCAGACATCCCTGAAACAAAGCCGGGCAAGGCAGGAACACCACAGAGCTCAGGAGTCATCCCGTGCCACAAAAACCAGCACTGAGCACTGGTTTTTTGTCACCCAGCACACAAAGGACTTCAATGGAGGTGTCTGTAAATGACAGATCACTGAGCAATTAAAAAGCCAACAGTGGGAAAAGGAGCAGTTTCCCTTCCTGCAGATTGTGTGAATCAAGGATTAATGCAATTATCAATATCACACAGAACATCTCCTTGGAAACAGCTAAATATAGCACAGAGTGTGGAGCACTGCACCAGCTCCCGGCTCTGCCAAGGAGCTGACAAACAGCTCAGCATCTCAGCTCCTTCCTCCCGCTTTTATCGCCTTTGGGAATTGATTCACTGACCGCTGGCACCACCTCGGGAACAGGTCGGGCTCACCGCGAGGACGCCGAGTCACGACACGAAACTCCACGGCAAAATCTCCTCTGAGCCCTTTGATCCACGGCCGGCCCAGCAAATTTGTTCCCGTTGCCTATTAAATGGCTTTTCCAGTCCCCGTCACTGCTCACATCTTACAGAAACCCCACAAAAGCATGCCCAACCATTCAGCAAGCGCCTTTGCTCAGGGAGGGCTGACAAACCCCCCCAAGTCCTTCCACAACACCCCAGGGGACACGGCTGGTGCTTTCTAAACACGAACATACAAATCCCACACTTCAGGCTGCAGGAAAAACCCCAAACTCTCTGTGCACAGGGAATGTGCAGCTGCTACACCTCAAGTTTTCGTGGGGGCACACAGAAATTCCTGCCTGGAGCCCACAGCAAGGCGTTTGTAAAAATGTTCTGCAGTGCACAAAGGGGGAAAACCATGCCAGCGTTTGGTGGCGGGGAACAGAGCAGCCCCATGTCAGCACAGAGCAGGCCTGCGAGGAGGATCCTGCTGGAAAGATCTCCGCAGACAGCCCTCAGTGAGGGGAAGGGCAGCCTGAAACACAAACCCCACTGACTTCATTGCTCATGACCTATTTACAAGTGGCCTTTCAGTGCCACGAGCACTCTCCGCTGCTCAGGGTTCACTCACAGCTCCACAGGAGTGAAAGGATTTTCATTATGAACACAACTACAGCACGCTCACACCAGCCCTGAGGCAGAAACCCTGGAGTCAAGGGATGCTGCATGAGAAGTTTCACCCGTCTCATCGAGATCTTGTTTCGTTTTATCCAAATTATTAAAAAAATGCGACACGTTCACCCTAATTATGCATTAAATGCTAATATAAAAAGTGTTCTGCAGCAAGAAAGCTCCAGAAGAAGAAGCTGTGTATTCAAATAGGAGTAAAAGGAAAAACAAAACAACAAAGCACTTTTAAGAGCTCTGCGTACGATTCTGTAATTTATTCAGCTCCCTGCAAAGCAGCAATGGTTCCAAACTTGCATTTCTGTGAGAGCCTGACCAACATCTTCAACACATCCCTGGTCCCTGGGTTTCACTCCCAAACTGAGCGTCCAGAGGATTTTTAACGAGGCAAAGTCTGTGGGGTGCCTCCTGCACATCCGTGCATTTGCAGTCCAGGTACGACTGACCAGAAGGCAACAGCTGAGAGCCAATTCCTCTGGCTTTTCCACAAAACGTGAAAGCATGAAAAATGGATGAGCCCCTCCCACGCTGAAGGCACTGCCCTGCAAAGCAGCCTGGCTGGGAAATAAACACATGATTTATTCCTCCAGCCACACACTCCTTCACCACAACACGGGAAAGGCAGCTCTGAGAATTTCCATTTCAGCTGGGCTGCTCCAGGGGAGGCTGGGAGAAGCTGCTCCAAGCCAGGGAAAAGCCCAAAGCCCTGAGAAGAGGCAGCAGTGCCCCGGGGATGCTGAATCTCCCCCATAAAAATCCCCAGTGACTCCTGAAGGGATTTGCACCATGTCCCCACCAAACCGGTGCAGGACAAGGGGCAGGAGCTGCCCTTCCTCCCTCCCAGGGAATGAGGTCAGGCTGAATCCCGGGATTCTGTGCCCGGGGAAAGCTCCTGGGGCTGCTCACACACACCCCAGCACTGCAGGCACGCACAGCTCGGGAGTTTCTGCCCTTCAGTACAGCAAAACCTGAAGGTTTGGGCTGGTTTTTTGTGCATTTCAGTAATGCAAAGATGACAAATTCCATGGCAGGCACCGATTGTGACGTGGTTTAAACAGTTTTTGAGGTTCAGAAGAAGAAACCGAACGTAACTGGTGACAATTCTTTCAGGATCTGATTGGAAATGTCTAAATTGGGAAACTGAATCCCAATCCCATGCTCAGAAAAAAACCCCCAGCATTTAACCCAAACCTGCCTGGCAAAGCCAGGGCTGCTGGAGGTGATCTCACGTCATGACAAGGGACAGCTTGGCCTCGTGACAATAAAACACAAACCCAAATCACACACAGCCCCTGCACCTCAGCTGCTCTGCCAAAACACCCGGGGTTAAATCGAATTTTAGACAATTCATTTATAACTGTGTAATTATAAATGAATTTTCCTTGGATAGTGAATGTGATTTTTGTAGTAATAAAAGCATTAGTCTGCTATCAGAGAAGACAGCAACGTGCACATTCCCCCGGTTTCCTTGGGAAGTGCTGGGAATGAAATCCTTGAGCAGCAGTGGGAGCTGAAGGAACAACACCCTCAGTCTGTGCCATGCCCACAGCAGTTCCTCCGGCTCTTCCTGTGCCTGGATGGATCCCAGGGACTGCTCCTGCCTCTGGACACTCTCCTGCCAGTAACCCTGCCCCTCACAGTCCCTGGGGAAGGTCACCAACACAGGGAGATCCAAACTCCTGGAGGTCAGAGAGGGCACAGAAACAGGAATTTCCAACAGATCAGAAATGCATTTTCCACCTTCCAGTCCCTCTTCTCAGCCACTCATTAGCAGTTATCTGCTTCCCCCTGCAGTTTTGGGAAGCTACTGCTCTGTCCAAGGCTTTGGATTTCAGTTTAAGGTTGGAGTCATCCCAAAACCCCGTTTTTAAAATCCTGAGAACACCCAAAGCTGCACGGGGAGGGTTCCAGGGTAATAGCAGGGACACACCTGGCCCTGCTCCCTGGGGCTCCAGGGAAAAGACTTTCCCTCTTTCTACTCCCAAATCACCAAATCCCACCACACTGGAAGCAGCACTGCCAGGCACAGGCAAGGAGGTCACAGCCCAGTTAGGCCCAGCCTAAGGGACAGAGTGCCATCCATCCTTCCTGCTGCAGCCTGGGGCAGGAGAGTGGAGCTGACAGGAATCCACCAGCACGGGGGGACGAGGCCTGGATGTGACAGCAGCAGTCTCTTGCATTACGAAAATGCACAACTGAACACGAGACTCAAATCAGACAGCAGCACTCAAAGGGACAGGAAGGGACATTTCCCCCTCTCCCTATTAAACTGCCACTCGGCAGAAGAGTTTTGTTTGTTGTAAACTCCAAGAATTATAAATCACGCAGGGAGATTATAATTCCAGCTTTTATTCAAATTCTTCTCAGCAGCTCTTGCAATTAGTAACTCCAGCAGATACAGATTTACTGCTCAAATGCAGCCTTTAACTCAGAAAATGTAACAGGATGTTTTATTCCACACAGAAGCTTCCCTTTATGGAAAACAATGGGATCAAGCCAAAGGCACAGGGAGGAAAGGAAGGGTGAGGAGGGGGCAGATTGAAGGAAATGTCTTCCCTGAGCCAGTGTTCTCTAACACATCCCAGAGCCTGCTGAAAACAGGGGGGTTAGAAAAGGGAAATGTTACTATTTCGAACCTCGGGTGTCACTCCAAAATCCCATTTCTTAAAATCAGTTCCCCCACATCCTTACAGAGCTGCTCACAAGACACTCCTCAAGAGTCTCCTCTCGCTTGTCTTGCTGACACGTTTCCTGCTGTCAGAGCAGGAATGGTGATTCCAGCCAGCTGGAGCTCCAGGGCACAGGGAAAGGGCAGAGAAGGAAGTGCCCAGGAGGAATATTGGCTGTTTGTTCTGCTGCCTTACAGAGCACAGGCTTCACTATCCAAAATTCGAGCTTCCCAGGCCAGGTGCCACAGGACAGGGCAGCATCTGGCAGGATGGGGGAGCTGGGGGAGGCAGCACTGGATCAATCCTCCCTAAAGGGTCCCTCAGAGCAGAGCTGGGCTGAGCTGTGACCCCACAACAGCTGTTGGGAGCCCGGGGATCCATCCTGCAGGGCAGCCCCACGGCAAAGCCAGCCCTGGCACCGACAGGCAGCCAGCAAAATCTGCCTGGAATGCATCAAAAGCAATTTGCTGCTCAGGGCCTCTGCTGACACAACAACCAAACCCTGCGAAGGTGAATTTTGAGCCTTCAAAGCTCAGAGGTGCAAGCCTCTGTTTTTAAGAACACTTCTTGTAGGTTTGTGTTCTTCATATCCCTGCAAGTTCTTGTTTTGCTTCTCCTCAGGGTGTCCCTGCTGCTTCCCTGGAAGGAATTCCTGCTGCTTAACATCAGAAATCTGCCTGCATGGGGCTCTTGAAACGTAATTAGAGAAAACACACAATCACTCACTGGCTCCTTCCCTCCGAGCTCTGCAGCAGCCTCTGCTCAGGTGAGTGTTTCTGCCCTGAGCTGCTGGAATCTGCCCAGAAACACCCGGAGCAAGGGGCAGAACCTGCCCCTGCACCCCCAGGATGAGAGGCTTTTCCTGCAGCCCATTCCTGGGGACACAGCTCCCCACAGAGCCCGTGGATTTGACGACAGGAGGCTTTGGTGACAAAACCCCAAGCTGTGAAGGGGCAGCTCCACGGCCTGGGCTGGAGCAGGGCTCACACCCAGCCCACAGCTCATGGCTGGAGCTGCAGCACAGGTTCCTGGGGAGTTTGTGTCATTTGGACAGAAAAGATCAAATCCAGATCAAATCCATCTCCCCAGGTGCTGTTTGCTTTAACCCTGGATCTAAAAGTGCAGCCTGACTTCCCTGGGAATCCCCACCCTCAGTGCTCCCCTCACCCTGAGGTGTCCCAGCTCCTCACAACAACCCAGCAGCCAAAAAACACTTCTGAGGGTTCCTGTCTCATTTGCTGCAGCTGCAATAAAAAAGGAATAAAAAAATCACGTTGCCCTTCTAAAAAAAACCCCCAAAAACCCCAATAAACCCTTTTGAGTCATTGGGAGGAGCCTGAAAAGGTTTACAAAGCTCTGAGAAAACGAATGCACAGCCCTGTTTTCACACCGGGACTGCAGGACTTTTTCTTAAAAGCTGCAGCACGTAGCAGGATCTTTCACCATCTGAATATACAGAATGCTTCAGAAATAAATTCACGGCCATCAGCAGCAAGGACAAGGAGGAGAGTTGGAGCAGGAAATGAGCAGTGACCTGTCCAGGGGAGCTCAGGGAAGGGCCACTCCAGTGGCTGTGACATCACTGAGCTCCTGATCCTGCTCTGCATTCACAGCTCTGCAGCTCTGCCTGGATAAAATACCAGCAAAAAAACAAACCAATCACATTTGAAAACCTGCAGCATTCAGAAATCCCTCCATGGAACATAAAAACAGCTGCTGATGCAGGACTGGTGAGAGGCAGAACCCTCAGTCTGGGTGGGTGAAATCACAAACCTCTGAAGGGCACAAGTGCTCAACACCACTGGAAATAAACCTGCAGGGAGAGGAGAGCTGCGGCTGCCTCCAGCCCTCCTCTGAGGAAATCTCCCCACTTGGAGTTGTTTTGCCCTCCCATTGCCCCTTCCAGTGCAGTTCCACAAAGCTGAGGGCCAAGACTCAACATCCCCAGTCATTCTGGTCACTTGACAGCAGGCAAAGGTCCACGTGCAAAATGAGACAATTGTCTAAAAACACACCCAAAGCAGGAGCAGCAGGAAAAGCAGCACAGCCAACTGCCAGCCCTGCTGCTCTTTTTACAGCTCCAGAACAATTTCCCCTCAGTTTTCAGCAGCTTTTCCTCTGAGGCTCCCAAGTCCCAGGCTGGTGCTGCAGCCCCAGGGTGACTCATGGTGACAGGGCTCCTTGTTGGACAGGAACAAACACAAGGAGAGAAAAGGGACTCTTCACTGCAGCCTGGAAAAAACCCAAGGGCCATGAGATGGTTTCTGTGTGTGAGGAGGTCAAGGAAGGTGATTTCTGCCCTCTGCTCAGCACCTGAGGGATGCATTTGGAGAATCCCTTGTTTTGGGTAAAAAACCCCCAAATCAAACTCCCTCCTACAACAACAACAAGACACTGACTTCCCAGGAGCCCAGGTGGCCCCTAAAATACCCAGGGCTCTGCAATGAAGGAAATTCTAATTAAACACAGCACAGAAGCTCCCAGGGTAGTTAAACCGAGGGGCTGTGGCAGAGATCTCCCCAGCTCTGGGCAGGGGTTTGGACTCAAATCCTCCCAGGGATGCACCAGAACATCTCCTGACATTCCCACCCCACTATCCCTCATCACTAAATGACAACTGGCAGCACTGCTGTGCCCGTTTCCAGCCTAAACTGAGACACAGAGGGATCCCCAGCAGAGACCAGAACCACTTCCAGCCCCACTCCTGCTCCAGGGGGCCTCTGAGCCATGTTGTCCCTCCCCAGTGCTGCTTTTCCTCCCCAGGGAACGAATACATGAAGCTCTTACCCCCCAGGTTGGTTCCAGAGATGAAAACCTGCCTTTCCCCCTCCCCTGCTGCAGGGTGACAGCACTGAGGGCAAGCACTGCCACACATTGCACGTGGTTTGCTTTGATTCGGGCCCAAACGACCCCCAGGGATGTGCTCAGACTGAATCCCAACCCCCTGGATTCCCTAAAGCTTCCAGGAAAGCTGCCCTGACACCTGCAGGGATCTGGGGAAACCGTGGATGCACAGCCGGGAAACAACGGGGAACAGGGAGAGTTTTGTTGTCTGTAACCTCCGGGTCAGGCACCTCCCTCCCTGCTCCCCCCATCCGCCCCGGAACGGGGGATTAAGGCAGCAAGGAAAGGCACAAACATTTGTCACCAAAAGAAGGGATGGAGAGCAGTCAGACCAAGCCCAGGAGGGTTTTAAAGGCCAGCCCCAGCCCACTGCAAAGCCTGAGGGCACCCCGATCATTTCACACTCACACTTCAGGCCAACTCTGCTGCTTCATTACCTGCTTCTCCTCCTCTGGCAGATCTTTCTCTAGTTCTAGCAAGTATTCTTCCTCCAGTTCCGTGTGCTTCCTGCAGCTGCTGCCGTCCTCCTGCACGTTCCCCTCATCATCCAGCACAGGCCCTGGGGCCTCCAGGGACTCGCGGCAGTCGTGGAACCTCTCCTCTGGGGGCTGCTGGGCCAGGCCACAGCTCTGGGGGTGCTGGGCACTCTCCGGGGGCTCCTCTGCCAGCTCCAGGTGATTCAGCAGCTCCTCTGGGGCATCTTTAAACTCGTCCATGCCGGGCTCCTGGGGGGCGTGGGGATGACGAAGGGACACTCGGTAATGGGCGTTTCACAGGTTTGTCACTAACAGATCGCAGCGTGAGGCCGGAGGGCACCGCGGCGGGTCACTGGTGCTGCTTCCCAGCCACAGGGCACGGGGCTGTGTCCTGACAGCTCTGAGCGCCGCAGGGAGGAGATCCCGCCCCGCTGCGGGCTCTGCTCGGGGCCGGGCTCTGCCTCCCGTGCCGGGAAGCGCGGGGCTCAGCCCTGCCCGGGGCACAGCCTGCGGCTGCTCTGCCCCTCCCGGCACCCCGGACACACCGGAATGTCCTTCATTCCCGAACGCCTTTTACCCGCATCCACAGCCCCCGAAAGTGCTCCTGGCCTCCCTGAGGGGAACTCGCATCTCGCGGGGCGGGATCCCCCGGGTCCATGTCCCGTGCAGAGACACGAGGCCGAGCCCCTCCGCCCGGGAGTGCGGGGACTGCCGAGCTGCGAGCCCCGGGCCCGGCCCGGCCCGGCGCAGCCCCGCGGCACTCACCCCAAACACCGGCCCCGGCACGGCCCCTCCGGCCCCACCGCGACCCCCGGGGCGCCGTGCCCGGCCGGCAGGGCCCGCCCGGCGCTGTCCAGAGCTGAGGGCACGGTTCGGACCGCGGCCATCGCCCCCCGAGTCCCCCCGGGCCCGCCGGAGCCCCGGGCCCCGGCACCGCACTCACCTGCGCCAGCCGCGCTTCCGGCTTCCGACTTCCGACTTCCGCCACGCCCCCGGCACCCGCGCGCCGCTTCCGGCTGCGACAGCCAATGGGGGAGGGAGAGCGCGCGGGGCATGCCGGGAATTGCAGTTCTCTGGTGTGACCTCAGGGAGCGCGGGGAGACCAGTGAGGGCACGGGAGGGCGGAGGATGGCAGGTGAGGGCAGAGGTTGGCAGGTGAGGGCAGAGGTTGGCAGGTGAGAACAGGTGAGACTAGGTGAGGGCAGGTGCCTCATCCTGCCCGTGGCCTCTTTCCCCCCAGTGCTCACTGGTGTCAATCATCTTTCCGTGTTTCCTGTGGCTCCTTCAGGCCCTGTGAGGCCACCCCAAAGCTTCTCCTGGCCAGCTGAGCCATCCCAGCTCCCGCAGCCTTTCCCCAGCAGAGCTGCTCCATCCCTGTGCCCGTCCTGGCCCGGCTGTGCTGGCCCGGGGGCAGCTCTCAGGTGGGCTCTCACCTGGGGGGCCCCAGGGGGACAGTCCCCAGCCCTGTCCTGCTGCCCTCGCTGGGGGATCAGCCCAGGGGTCATTTCTCCAGCTCCCAGCCACCATCCCGCTGTCCGTCTGTGCATCCCCAGCCTGGACTGAGCCCAGGAATCTGCCCAGATCCAGGTGCAGCAGCAGCTCCTGCCCGTGCCCAACCCCACGAGATTCCTGCTGCTCCCATTCCACGTTTATACAGCCCAGAAATATGTGGGGTTTCCCCCCCAGAATTTTGGGATTTATTCAGCCTCACACCCCATTCTGGTTCCATTAAACATGTTAAAGTATTTCAGATCTGAGCCCAAAAGGAGGCTTGAATTGTGCCAGGGCATGGCACAACACCCCTGGATTCAAACAGCCGAAACTTGGGAGGGTTCTTGCACCTGAGTTGTCCCTCAGAAATCCCTAAATGCTGCTGCTTCCAGCAGGAGATCCCACACGGTGCCCACGCGTGACAGTCGCAGCTGACCAAACGCAGCAATCCGGGAAACACCTCCCCGTTATCGATTCTGATTACTGAACGCGGGACATCCGAGCCCCCCCGCTGCCCTGAGGGCAAGTTTTGCCGTCTCAAAGGCTGGGTTTGTGCGGTGCGAAAGCCGGCGGATCGCCACAGAGATCCCGTAGGTGGCGGTGTTGGATTTTCCACGCCGTGGAAAATTCCCCGCGCGGTGAAATCGGGGCTGGAGCTCCCCCGTGCTCCAGCAGAGCGGGATTGGACTCTCAGCCACCCAGGAGAGGGACAAAGATTGCACAACCACCTCAGGCTCCGGGCCACATGTTCAATTTACTTCTCGGGACAGCTTTTTTTTTTTTTGGTCCTCGCAGTGAAGGGACCAAAGCTCAACAAATCCAGCGAAGGAAAAATAATTACCGTTTTCTGGAGGTCACAGAGAGTTCAGGTTCTTCACCGGGATGAAACATTCGCACACGAGTCTCGGTGGAATCAAATGATGGTGCTTCCCAAAGAACGTTTTGAAAGGAAATTGTGAAACAGGCAATTAAAGGCTTTTTAATCACAGCTATAAATTAAAGTTTTACTACATCCGTTTGCTCGGCTGGCTTATTAGAGGAACAGTGATGGATTCTTATTAATTCTGAACATCCATTCTCTTTTTCTCTGTGTCTTGGCTGCAGTGCTCTAACCATTATGGGAATTGCTAGACAGGGACCATGTTCCTCACAGCTCAAGCCAGTGTATTTTGTCACAAGAATTTCCCAGTAACAGCCCCAGATTTCCTTTCCCTGTCTCCTTCCACTGATGTGGAAGTGGGATCTTGGCTGTTCTGGGGAAAAGCCAGCTCAGAGATTACAACTGAGTAGAAATGTAATGTAATTTTCTGCTTTAATCCAGGCAGGAGACCTGTCCCTGTCACAGTGACTCAAAATTGGCACCATAGCCCTGCTTTTCTCCACAGGGACATTTAGTTTATCCCCTCAGTTCAGTTCCAACCCCAGCAGACAAACAGGTTGTCCTGGAATCCTTAAATCTGATGATGGAATTGGGACATCTCAGTCCCCCCCAAAAAATCATAGTGGGCAGAAACATTTTTGGGCAGCATTGACATGAATCCAGCGTGATGTGTGTCCACATTCTGTGTGTGTCCACATTCTCTGTGTGTCCACTTTCTGTGTGTGTCCACATTCTCTGTGTGTCCACTTTCTGAGGTGTTCCTTTGTGACCTCCCCAGGTGCAGGTGCAGTTTGTGGGATTCACCATCCCCGTGCTCCGTGTCCTGCCCTCTGCAGCGTGTGAGCCAGAGAGGAGCTGGGAGGAAGGTGAGCAATTCTCCTGTGTGTGAATCAAACCTGAACCCGGTGTTTTCCCCTGGGGGTGAGCTGGGTAGTGTGTGGGATAAGGAACGCTGGATGTCAGCACAGCAATAATTCCATCCCATAACTGCTGTGATTATCTCCTCTGCCGGGCAATTTTCTGCTCATTTGTCCGAGGTGAAAGTCAAGCACACAGACCGAGAGCACAGAGCTCAGCTGCTGAATAGAAAGTTGCTTTTATTTTTTGACATTTCCCAGCCTGGAACTGTACTTTGTAATACCAGCGTCCTGTCCCCATCACATTTGTAAAGATAATGGGGAGCTGCATTTGCAAAGAGCAAAGGAGGCAGGATGCTCTCCAGCTTCAGCCTCGTTCAGCTGGATTGATTTTACCATAACTCTTCTCACAAATAAGCAGCACTTTAGTGAGAGCTGAGTGCACTGGAGCCTAATGGGTTTAATTTCTGTACAGCTGGGCTGTGGCAGAGCTCCCTGAGCCATTCCAGCTGTGCCTCTGCACTGAGGGGCTCCGGACCAGCCCCTCCTCAGGGATGAAGCTCCACACAGCAGCTTCACCTGGGCAAATCCAGTGTTTGATGAGCACCTTCGGTGCTAAATGGCAGCAATTCAAACTGAGAGGTGAATCTGTTTGCCCCACAGAGTGGGTTCATCAGAAAGTCTGTGATTGCCACTGCATGTCCTGCCTGGCAAATTCATTTTGGCCGTAATTAAAAATGGGCTTGTCCCACAAGGCCTCATCATCGTGCCCTGGCCCAAATAGTTTTTCTTTTAATGGAAAACATCAAATGGAGGGCTAACATAAGGAAAAGGGGGTGGTTTGTCCAGCCTCTTTTGGGCTGCCTTTGCACGGTACAGGTTGGGAAAGGTTCCAGTGGGAAAAATGAAGATGTTCAGAATAGATCTCATCTGGACAAGTCAGGTGGACTTGCACAAGGTTCATATTTTAAGGTGGCATATCAGACTTTCTCCTCTGTGATCTCTGGAGTCTCTCCTTCAGAGCCAGGCGGAGTTTTTTCCCGTTTTATAGAATTTTTATTGCCTGTACCTGTGTTGAGGCTGTGACTGGAGGTGAAACTGGTGTTATTTGACTCGTCTTGTCTGAGAGGCAAAGGAAAAGCCTCTAACCCTGCAGAGCTGTTTCCAAAGAGTGCCCAAGGATCCCAGGGCTGGGGTTTGGCTCTCCAGTGGTCACTCCTGTTTTGGGAGGAATTTGGAGTGATTTAGGAGTGTTGCTTCAGAAATCAGATCCTCTGGTAGCCTGGATGTCTGCAGGACACTGACTGGAGTGCTGAAATGGAGATTCTGAGCTCTCACCACTGCTGGAATGTTCAAACTTTCTATGAGATCCTGGTGAAGGAACTCCTTTAACTAATTCCTGATGGAAGAGTTATGTGTGTTGGTGATGAGGGAAGCAACTGCATCCCAGGAGCCACAATGGCAAATTCAGTGGCCATGAGTGCTTTGTTTTGTAGTGAGAATCCTGATGGGGGATCCTGGCTGAATTCCAGCCCTGCAGTAACAGGAGCAAGTGTTTCAATTGTTGAGAAATGACTTTAATCATTGTTTTCCATCTCTAAAGTGCGAGTGTACAGCGATGTACGGAACATTCGGGAATTGTGGGCAGAGCCAGGGACAACCTGGACAGGAATGACCTCAGTGCATTCCTCATTGCTCCATCTATCCATCATCCATCCTCCATCCATCCATCCATCCATCCATCCATCCATCCATCCATCCATGGATCCCTCCATCCCTCCATCCCTCCCCACGCCGTGCCCACCCCGTGTCACCGCTCTCTCCGCACAGCCGTGTCTGCCTGCTCTCCCAGGACACCTGAGGAGTCCCCTGTGCCCTCCCCCGGGCTGTGCCGCCCTCCCTGCCCTCCGCTCCCTCTTCAGTAGTTTCTCCGGCACGAACCGGGAATGTGGCAGTCCCGCTCTGGGCACGGCTGTGACCCGGAGCCTGCTGTCCCTCCCTGCTCCCTTCCCGAGCTCCGCCGAGAGCCGAGCGCGGCTCCATCGCTGCCCGGGCCCGGCGGGAGGCGCGGCAGTGTCCGGGGGGCACGGGGCGATGGGAACCCGCCCGTCCCAGCGGGGACCGGCCCTGCCGGCAGCGCTGCGCTCAGGGCGTGCCCGCGGGCTCGTCCCCCGAGCCCGGGCCGGCGGCGGGGCCGTGCCCGTTGCGCTCGGGCAGCAGCTGGAAGGTGAAGAGCTGGCAGTGCCCGCGCTGCCCGCCGCCCTCCCGCGCCGGGCTGAGCAGGGAGCTGCAGTTCCTGCACTCGTGCAGCGTGCACAGCTCCAGCTGCGGGTGGCTGATCCTGCTCACGTAGCCGGGGCTGGGGGATGCCGAGGATAAAGTCCTCTGGCTGCTGCTCAGGAAGCTGCCGCTGTCTTCCAGGGAATCTCTCCTGGCGTGCTCCAGGCTGCAGCGGTTCCAGTTTCTGTAGCTGTAGGGCCACCAGCCCAGCTGCTTGCGCCGGTGGCACTGGCACCTCAGGATCTGGATGAAAGCTCTCTTGAACTCCTTGCTGGAGCAGGGGTAGATGATGGGGTTCAAGCAGCTGTTGAAGTAGCCAAGCCAAAAAATCACCTTGAAGATGGTTTCAGGGGGCTTCAGAGCCGAGAACAGGGAGCCTGTCCAGGGGAAACAAGCAGAGAATATCTGAGATAAGGGGTTTGTCTGCCTTGCGGAAGGGAACGTGTGCATCAGATCGCAAAAAAAATCTGTGCTTTGAAACTCTTTTGTGCATGCTGCTTTCAGTGTTGGTCTTCTGGTACTAAAATGTTATTTTGAAAGCTACAAAGGGAATGTTTCCCATCTGAAAGCTAAAGGAGCACATCACTGATAAAGGATTTAAAAATAAGGAGCAGTCCGTGTGTTTATAGGTGCACACCTGCTGCAGGAGAAGCTCCTGATCCCAGGGGCGGATCAAACCTGCCGTGCCCAGGCTGTTGCATGAGGCACATGAGGAATAAGGCTGTGTCTTCTTCAGAGAGCTTTCAAAGGTCATTTTAAAAGAAAAGTGTTCCCAGGCCGCTCAAAAAGAGCATTTCCAGACACTCCTTACAGCTCCTGATACACCCTCTGGCAGCTCCTGAATGCCCCTTCATTTATCCAGACTATTGGGAGAGTACAAACCTCCTGAAACCTGAAGTGAACTGGGGAACTTCCCGTATCTCTGGCACTCATAAAAACGGTGTAACCCAAACCAGGAGGTTATTGTGAGAACACTTCCCCTTCCCTTCACAACCCAACCATTTCCCTAAGGAGGCTGCCCTGATGAAAAGCTCGCACTGGGGAATCCACTTCCTCTACTTTCAGTGGTAATTGATCAGCTAAATTTAGCAAACAGGGCTGGAGAAAAGAAGGTGTGAGATTTTTCTGGCAAACAGAGCATTATCCATCTGGGAAAACACCTCAAGTGACCACGGAGTGGGGATCCAGGAGAGAATCCCTCTGCCAGGAACTGGAGCTGGATCTGCAGAGCGTTTCAAAGGGAAGGTGACAGCCCAGCGTGGCTGGGAAAGCACCTTTTCCTCTGGAATGGCTCTGGATTTGCCGGGCTGTGGGAGCAGCTGAGTCAGTGGTGGCTGTCAGGAGGCCCTGGAGGGGCGGGATGTGATTCTGGGCACCGTTCCCATCTCACAGCAACGCAGAGGTCGTGCCTGGGGCCTCCAAACTATGCAAGAGCATTTCCTCTGCTCCTGGCTAACAGCTCGGGGGTGCCAGCACGGCCAGCAGGCGTGTGTGGGGCCAGGGCTGGGCTGCACTCCCTGCACCAGGCTCCTGTGGAGCCAGAATCCCAGATTTTCCCCTGGCACAGTCTGGGAATGGAGCCAGGGCTGGGCTGCACTCCCTGCACCAGGCTCCTGTGGAGCCAGAATCCCAGATTTTCCCCTGGCACAGTTTGGGAATGGAGCCAGGGCTGGGCTGCACTCCCTGCACCAGGCTCCTGTGGAGCCAGAATCCCAGATTTTCTCCTGGCACAGTCTGGGAATGGTGCCAGCTCTGTCTCTGCCCTGGAGCTGAGGAACTCAGGGTTAAATGCAGAGTTTAAAGGGATTTCCCCACTCCTGCACTTTAGGGCTTTGCAGGAGTCCTGCAAGGTGAGCCCCTGTCCCTCAGGGCCGTGCTGCTGGCAGTGATCTGGAGGGTCAGAGCCTTTTCTGTGCAGCTGCTGCAGCTCCTGCAGCTCCTGTCTCTGTCCTGATGGATGCTGCAGGAATTACAGAGCACGATGTGTCCAACATCAGAGAAACCATGAAATGCATTTCAAAAAATTCCAGCACACAGCAAGTCAGTGCAGCTCCCAAAACTGTATCTCCTCAATGTCTGGGTGAAAGATTCAGTGACAATTCCTGTCATTCATGACATTCCTATAGAGCTTTAGGAAAAGCTGACCCAAGTTTCTAACTGCAGCCAAAGGAGGAGGATGCTACCAAATCTTCCCCCAGCTCAGCTGCAGAACCTTTGCAGGGTTTATTTTGTAAGTGATAATTGCGAATATTTCCCTTCAGTTTGGGGGAAAGAGAAGCTCTGTGGCTTTACAAAACAACTACAAAGCACCATAATGATGTAAATTTAAACTTCTTAAATTGTTTTCTGGAATTCCTTTAAAATATAAATGATTTTGAGCTCCAAATGTCCAGCAAATCTCATGGAGTGGCTCAGGAGTCTCTATTTTTTTGGGAGGGGGCTGTAGATTTGAGTCCACAGTGGTGGGTTGGAAGGTCTGCCTTTCTCTGATGCTGCAACAGCTGAAAATCTATAGGACATTCCTCTACCAGATTTAAATATTTTTAGGCAGGCTGTATGTGGACAGAGAAGAAGCTATAAATAAATTAAATAAATAGATAAGGAATTTTGCAGGCCAGATAAAATGAGAGAAGGTCTGGAGATGAAAATGGGGAAGCAATGCAGATAAACCAGCTGTGCTTCTTTCATCTGTATCACACAAGAACTTACTCCTGAATTTCTCAGTTTCAAAACCTTTCTGTCATTGTAACTAAATTCTGATCTTTAATTATTATTTTTTTTAATTAACTACAATGCCTTTTACTTAGCTGCATTAACGTGTCAGGAGCAAACAGGTGTGGGCTGTGTTGATACCTTGATAAAATGCTCCAGCAAAGCCTGCTGGCCACGCTGGAACACCGGGCTGATATTTCCTGCTCTAACCTCCAATCACTTCCCCACTGCAGCCTGATAAAGAGATTAAATACTGCCCTGTGCCGATGGAAATTGCTTTTTGAAATGTCTGGAGAATTTGCATGTGGTTCTCTCCTCAGTGATTTATCCACGGTGGGGGGGCCAGAGGGATTTTCCCACTCCAAGTGATTGCTCTCCTGGTGTTCCATGTTTAATTCTGCTCACTAATGCTGTGATTTATTAAGTACGGCCCCACAGTCTCCCTCTCACTGTACCGCTGACACCAAACGAGATTTTTGCAGAGCACGAAGGGAGAGCAGGAAATATTTCAGGAATTCAGCTGGATCAGTTTGGAGGGATGGAATTTTTTTCCCCACAGTCCCCAGGCTTGATGGAGCTGTTGAGCCTGGAGATACACTAAGCAAGTATCAGAAAAAGGAAATAAGAAGTATTTTGTTTAGGAAGGACTAATTTCATTTAGGCTCTGACTGGTTCTTTACAACGAATGCTTTATTACAGAAAAAGTCACTCAAGTCTCCCCAATGAAATTAGGAAACACTGTGGGAAACAATTTGCCATATTAATTCTCCTCACATATTCTGCAGAATATGGACGCAGAGCATTGCCGAGACATTAAAATTCTGAGTCCACCAGAGTCAGGGAAACCCTTGAAACCCTTTGAAAAGGCTCATAAGGACTTTAGGGGACCTGGGAAGAGTCCTTAAAATATCAGTGTGGGCAGCAGGAAAATCTTCTGGAACGGCTTTATTGATTTACTCTTTATTAAGGAAAACTCTTCTCTGAAGGAGGTTTTAATTAAACATTCATTTTTAATGCATTGTGGGTTTGATATCAATTAAATATAATAAATTACTCATAGAATGATCAGTTCTGCTCAGAATTTGCTACCTCGATTAGATAATAACTGGGAAGGAGTACTGAGAATTCCCTGGATTTAAGGACAAGTCGCCAGGGATGAATTTAGGGCTGTCAGGTGCTGTTTTCTGTGCCTTACAAAGGAATTGCATTTCCAACTCTTCTAATCCAGTTTTGCTGAGATGAGAACACACCTGGTGGGGGCGGGGGGAGTGTGTTGAGCTCCTTTCCAGTTTCCTGGAGCAAATACAACGTCTGGATTTATTGCACTGCAATGGTCCACCAGAGGGCTTTGCTGGGTGCCACTGGATATTCCAGCTGGAAAACTGGAGATTCAAACGGCATGCCTTTGCCATTGTTTGGAGATTAAAGAGCCACAAAACATGAAACTCCATCTCCCTCTTGATAACAGGTGGAAAATAAGCGTTTCAAAACCTCCTTGTTTGCACACCGTAAAATAGAAGGAGGGAATTGGTGACTGGAAGTTTAGAGTCAGGTAAAGGTACCCTTGGAAGGCAAGCCAAGGGCCAATCTTCTTTCAGAGATTCCATTTTGCTGCAGGTTGGAGCCTTTCTGGCTGGAGTTAAACCTGAGCTTTTCAAGAGAAAATTCCAAGGCTTTAAAAATCGCTCTGGTGAGGGAAAGCGTTGCAAAACACCAAATGATGACAGCCGAGTTCTGAGACTGGGAAAACAGGAAACTTCCCCAACATCAACCCCCATCTCCATCTGTCCCCCACGAGCCAGCTTGTGCAGAAACGAGCCTTGCTGCGCAAGGAATCTGCTTTATGAGGGAACTTTGCCCTGGGAAAAGTGATTGATCTCATCTGATCCGTGCTGTGACCACAAGACTTCCCAGGCTGGGAACCTCCGTGTGATTCCTGCAGCAGCCACAACTCCTGGAAGCTGCTGTTGGCTGAGTTACATCCACTGCGTGCACAGCCAGTAAAACCCTCCCTGCAGGAGCAATAATCTGCCCCTGGGCAGAGCTGTTGTGAGTTTAGAATGTGCTGAAAGAGGGATGTGGTTGCCTTTTGTTCGAGCTTTCCGCAGCCCTTCTCACCGCGGGCTCAGCCAAGCCAGCGTGCCAAGGTTTTAGAGCTAATTGGATTTCTAAAGCTCCTGATTTCTTCCCTTCCAGCATCCAGTGTTTGTTTACATTCCCCTGGACTTATTTAATGTAGGAAAGAGCCCCCAAACAGTGGATGTTTACAAACAGTAGATGATGAAGTGGAGAGGATGGTTATAAAAGCAAGGGTTGGTCAAGCTGGGAGGCACTGCAGGCTGCTGGAGAAGAGGATTAGGAAAACAGGGAAAACAGCTGGAAAACAGTGAAAAATGATCTTGACAAACAGGAAGAGCATCCAAAATAAGCAGAATCAAATTCAATAAGGGAAGTGAAAGGAAAACAGGCAAAGTTATAAGTAACAGTGGGTAGCACACAAGTCTGATGGGGTTCCAAGTGTGGCAGTTGTCACTCTCCGGTGCATTGTGAATATCCTGGAATCATGGAATGTTTTGGTTTAAAGGGACCTCAAAGCTCACCCAGTTCCACTCCCCACCATGGGCAGGGACACCTTCCACCATCCCCAGTTGCTCGGAGACACTCCAGAGTGTCTTGGTTATGAGGAATTCATGTCCTAGGACTGACAATCTGTAGCTGATGCCTCATATTTCAGCTGAACAAATCACTGCAATGAGAACAGCATGAACCTCATTCACAATGACTCCAGTTTGGGAGCTTTTGACAGGCTCTGAAAATAGAAACTTATCTGGAGTGGCCAAAATAAAAGCAGGACTTCAAGGAGGACAGATAGGCATGAGATCTTTTCCTAAACCCCGGAGCTGCCACACCTCCTTGCATTACAAGCAGATGCAAAGCACAGCAGCCCCATTTGATTTCTGCAGGGACAGTGCTTTGTATTTAACACAGAATTACTGCCCTGGGCATCACCTCCCAGCCCAGCTTTGTGACTTCCACCACTGAGAGAACTCACTTGTGTTTAAACTGTGCTGCCCTCAGACAAATACAATAAAACCAAGATCACTTTTGGTCAGAATCTCGTCCAGTCTCTAAAGCTGCCAGTGCACAGGGACACGAACAAGCATTATTGTTGTTATTGTTTAGTCCAAAGGAGTTACAGACTCCAGCAGCTCACACGAGCCAAGATTATCCTTGTTTTGCAAAGGATTAGCTGATTAAGGGAGTCCAGAAAAGCTAAGCTGAGTCTGCTGACATTTCATTTGTTGTACTTCAATATCTGCAACTGCTGAACATGCTCTGGTGATTTCTCTCCTCCTTGCTTCTGCCTGGCAGCTGAGCCCGTCTGTCTTGGCCCTGGCTGGTGGGAAAGAGCTCCAGGAGGGAACTGAGCACTGTGGCAGAGGTGCTGGATGAATTTTCTCTCCTGTCCCTCGCAGATGGATGGTTATTGCTTTCCTGGGGCTCACCTGGAAGCCCATCGAAACTGCTCCAAATCTTGCACTGGGTCACGCGGGACTGTTTGAGTAAAGATGTGAAAAACCTCCTGGCTCTTTGGTCCTGGCAGTGTTTCAGCTAAAGCACTTGAGACCCTGAGCTCCGGCCTCAGGGGCTTTAGGAGCACCGGGATTTGTGTCCCTTTCCTCAGGGCTGTTCCTGTGCCCTCCTCAGGTGTTCACAAAAGCAACATTTGCCTCAAAAGCAACATTTCCTCTGAAATTCTCCCTCCCCTCCTGCCTTTGATTTCAGGAGTTGTGACATTTCCTCTCGCTGCCCAGTGGCTCAGTCCTGATGTTTTTTCCCTTGGATCTCCCTGAGCACCTGAGACAGGAGCTGCTGCCATCCTTGGGGCTGAAGAGTCAGCACTGGTGGGTTTCTCTGTATTTTTTTTTTTCTTCATTGCTTTGTGCATTTGTTTCTGTGACACCGAGCGCTGCAGGATTTCCCTTTGTTCCTCTGACAAACAAAGCCAAAGCCTACAGAGGAATTACCCAGGAATTTGTGCAGTTTCCCCTGCTTTGACTGTTCTAAAGCCCAGAGGTCTGTGAGTGGCAGAAACTGATACCCTTTGCAAAGCAAAGTTTATGGCAGGGCTTAAGGGAGGCTATTTCAGTAGGAAAATGAATCATCCCAAAATAATCTGGTGCTCCCCACGTGCCAAAAGGCTCTGTGCTGGTCAGTGAATGCCCTCAGGATGTTTAATTGTCCAGTTCCTGCTGTCTCCTGTCAACTGAACTTTGCCCAGGGATTGACCCGCCGGATTGCCACATCTCATTAATTTATCTGAATTCTCTAACTATTAACTCGAGGTCATCAGTTCCAGAGAGCTGGGCTGGGCAGGGAGGGGAAGAGGAGGCAGATGAGGTGAAGATAAGCCAGGCCTAAAGCCCTGCAGAGAGCAGAGCCCAGAGGCACTGACAGCACCAGGCCTGAAGCCTGGGAGGGTTTCCCATGGAAAGCAAGGGGCCCGATTTGGTGTTCTCAGGGATTGGCCTGATGTAACATAAATCTACATTCTGTACTTAAAGGACTTCTTCTTTTAAGAATAATTTTGTGTTGGCTGACCCGCAAGGTGCAGAATATTTTATTTTTTATTACTTCCAGAGAAATTACAGAAGCTTAATCCATAGATATAATCCCACCAGGTGTATCTTCACCCTGGGACTCTTGGGACCTTCTCCTACTGCTGTTCCAAGGTCCAAGAGTTTTATTTTTCTCCAGTGGACGTGCCCCAGGATTTGGGGGAGCAGGGGGATTTAGGCTCTGAACTGGGCAGTGCATCCTGCTCTGATTTCCTCTGGAATTATGCAGCAGGCTGGGGAAGTGCCCTGGGGAAGTGCCTGGTGAGTTTTCCCTCTGGGAATGTCTGGGAGAAGACTGGGAAGTCTGCTCTGACATCTCAATTCACAGGAGTGACACTAAAACTCTCCTTCCACCATCCTTCATTTTGTATTAATTTTTTAAACAAAGGTATTGTCATAAAAGTGGACACTCCATTGTTTCAAGGGGGGAGTTTTAATGAGTGTTGCCTTAGTTCTGCAGGGCTCTAGCCTTTAAATAAAAAGAATCTCTTTCACTCCTCATTTATCACCAATGAATATTTAATGTAGTCCTGCTGCCTAAGGAGGAATTTGTATGAAAGGGATGAAAAGAAACATTTATTTTAAAAAACCAAGATATTTACTCCTCAAAGCTGAGTCACTGAATTGATGGCCCAGGAAGTTGTCTCAAAGACACAAATGTCTTTAGGTTTTTTTAAATGTTGAATCACAAATAATTTTGAGTGGCAGGGTGACTGTTTGCACAGGCAGGGAGCTTTTATAAATGTGCAGCCAGGATGTTCTGTGGCTCCATGGCTGTCTGGAAAGAACATCCAACACAGGAAGAACCCGAATTTCTCACAGGATTCTCTCTGGTCCCAGCTCTGCATCCCCAGGTGCTGAAGGCAGCCCAGCTCAGTGCTCCAGAACTGACTGGGGCAAATTCAGTGCTCAGAATTTAATGCCTGTGGTGTCAAGGCTGGAATTCCAATCTGCCTTGGACACAGAGCTTTCCTTGGGATTCTTGCTTGAGAAACGCTCTTGAAGCACTGATTTAATTTCTTTTCATTTTTCCAAGCAATCTGCCTGCTTTCAGCACCACAGCTGTTCCCAGGGCATAGCTGCCACCTGATGGAACAACCCTGGGCTGGAATATCAAATGGGGAGCTGTGGAATAAATTGAAATGCCAGACTGGAAGAAGAATAATTTTGCCTGGAAAAAAAAAAATGGAACTGCTGAGAATACCAAGGAAACTCTGCTCCATCCCAGCGGATTTGTTCAGACCTGAGGCTGAAGAAACAACATTTACCAGCTTGGCAAATGTTTTGTGGTTGGATCCACACAAATCCAGAGGTGCTTTGCCAACTCCCTCCTGCAGAGTCCTGGAGTTACTGAGGGAAACAGGGAGCAGAGGAATAGAAACAGAAATAGCAAGGCTGCAGATGTGAGGGTGTGAACTGGGTTACTGGGGCAAACAGAAGGTGTGAGAGGGAGAAGCTGAGGAAGAAGCCTGTCCTTGCAGGGAGGGGAGATGTCTCAGCTGGACAGCCCAGGAACCAGTGGAGAGCTTGGAAAACATCAGCACCTTTGGGATTCTGCAGTTTGCCAATCCCAGGAATTGATTTCATACCACTGGGTGCTCCTCAGAGGGTTTTTAACAGGATTTCACTGCATTTCGTGTCTTCAAGACACAAAGCAAAAGATTCCTGCTGTGAAGAGTGCAGCTCCCAGCTCCTCAGGAATTCTTTCTGCAATTGAGAGCAGCTGCATTGTGCACTTTTCTCACCTGTCCTAGTGAGCAATGCTTGAGTCATGCCTGACATCCTCAATTGACTCTGCTCTGACACAGAGAGATGAAAATACAGGGGGTTGGACAGTGCTGGATGATGAATTTGGAAACAAGGAATAAACCTATTCCTAGTCAGCAAAACAAGGGGAAAACAGCCACTGTGGAAATGTATTTGGGATGCTAGTTTCCTTCTGTCCCTCTTTTCTAGCCAGAGGGTTTCTGACAGAAATGGGATTCCAGCAGTTTTATGGCACCGCCAAGAGCTCATCCCTTGGCTCTGAGGGGAAAATTGTCCCCACACTGGGGGCTGTTGGGGTCACAGAGCCAGCCTGGGGTGGGCTGGGGTCCCCAGCTCTGGGTTTGTCCCCCGCTCTGGCTTTGTCCCCCTTCACTGGGTTTGTCCCCAGCCCCTGTGCCAGCCCCTGTGCTGTGCTGCAGGCTCCAGCCTGTCACCCACTTCTGCCTCGGCACAATTTATACAGGAGATAAAATCATATCCTGGCAAGCAATACATTCTCCCCGAGGTGGTTTAACAGCCACTCACTAAACCTCCCAGGAGCCCAGGAGATCTGAAATAACTTCTCCAAGGGAAAAGTGACACTTTCATGGGAACTGCTTGGTGTCTCCCTTTGCTCCCGCCCTGTGTCTGTGTTTTTACTGCTCCACTTCTGAGCTGGGTGAGGGCTCTCAGTCCTGGCTCCTGCCCCCCACACACAGGAGCTGCTGTGTTCACAGCTGCTTTTTCCCCTTCAATCATTCAAAATCCAGGAGGGAATCTGCTTTATCAGGGGGTCACGACCCTGCTACAATCTAGTACTGCTACATGTGGTGCAAACACATCTCTAGCCACAGCTGGGTATTTTTGCTTGTTTTATGTTATAAACTTCCTTTAAGAGCCAGCACAAGGACTCGAACTTCAGTGGCCAAAGAGAACTTTACTCACGGTTTTCCTTCTGTTTGGACTTTTTCACATCCTTAACGTGATCTTTATGCAAATCTTGAGTCGTAAGGATTTTCAAATTCAGTATAACAAGCTAGAGGTGACAAAGTCGCCCTGCTGTAGCTGAAGCAGTAAAGATTCTAAATGATATTACACAGAAATTGCAGTTTTACAACACTTCACCAGCACCAGGCTGCTGAACTGGGTTTAGTTTTGTCCAACCATCTCTAAAAATACTCGCTTACAACTCAATCAGAAATGTTTTGGTTGGGTAACTAAGTAAACACAAATACAGAACATTAATAAAGGCCTTTTCTCCCTTTTCCTTACCCACCTCTTTCCATAATTAGGCTGCCAGATTGTCTCAGAGAAATGAATTTTGGACAGTTATTTCTGAGAGCTCAGTAACTGAATATCTTGAGATATTTCCCTTCAGAGGTAGTGCTAATATTAAAACCAAAACAGGCACGGTTCACACAGCTTTGAGGACACTGAGCAACGTGTTAAGGCTGTGTCAATGCTTGAACAGCGTTTTAAAGTTGAAAGTGAACAAAGTCACTCTCAAAAGCTCCCGTGGCAGTGTCCAAAACACCTGAACGAAGAACTACCGACCCCAGTGAGCACCTTCCTTGGGGATCTGTGGGATCTCCTTTGGGTATGGGATTTGATCAGTAACGTTTGAACTCAGAGCTAGAACTTTTCAGCTTCCCAAAGCTCAGGGGAGTTTTGCCCCTCACAATTAACTGAGCTCATTGCCAGTCAGGGCACCTTCAAATGCCCAAACCCTGCTGTGTTCTCTCCCAAAGCTGGGGCAGTGACCTGAGCCCCCAACACTGCAGTGCCGCAGCTCTCTGCTCTTACCTAGGGTTTGGGGTTTGCTGATGTTTCTGACATCTCATTCAGTTCAAATGAACGACACAAAGGGGGATTTAAGATACGACCCCTGGAGGTGATGTCCCCTGGGGTGGCACAGGCCTGGAGGACTCCAGGTGAGCAGCTTTGTGCAGCTGCACACCTCCCAAAGCTCCAGTGTGACTCTTGGCACATCAGGAGTTTCCTCCCTTTCATTCCCTTCCTTTCTGCTCGCTGCAGCTCTCCCACCATTATCTCCTTCCCATCCACCTGACCCCTTTCCGTGATGTTTCTGTGGGATCCAACAAACCCACCCCTGCCCTCGCAGTCCCCTGGTTCCCAACTCACCCAATGGCAGGACAATGAAGAAGGGCAGCCAGCACAGGATGAACATGCCAACCACAATTCCCAACGTCTTGGCCGCCTTCTTTTCTCTGGAGAACTTTAAAAGTTTGAAAGCTAAGGAGTTCCTGGGGTTGTGACCCTTGGATCTGGTGTTGCTCAGGGTGTCCTCGTGCTTGTAATGAATCCGAAGGGTCAGCTCCTTGGAGTCCGACATCTCCTTCATCACCCCGGCTTCCAGGTTCCTGGTAGTCCTTTTGGCCACGATGTAGACCCGGCAGTACATGACGAGGATGACGATCAGAGGGATGTAAAAGGAGCCCAGCGAGGAGAAGAGAGCGTAGAAAGGCTCCTCGGTGATGCGGCACTCCCGCTCGTCCTGCGGCGCCGGCTCCTTCCAGCCCAGCAGGGGCCCGATGGAAATCACCATGGACAGGACCCAGACCCCCAGGAGAGCTAAAATCGCCCTTCTCCTGGTGACCAGCGTGGGGTACTGCAGGGAGTACCGCACCCCGATGTACCTGTCGATGGAAATGGCACACAGGCTGAGAATCGAGGCCGTGCAGCACAGCACATCCACCGCCGCCCAGATGTCACAGAAAATCCTCCCCAGGACCCAGTAGCCGAGCACTTCCAGCGTGGCGGAGAACGGCAGGACTGTGAAACTCAGCAGCAGGTCTGCTATGGCCAGGTTAATGATGAAATAGTTCGTGGGGATTCTTAAATGTCTGTTGCAAGCCACTGAGAGAATGACCAGGATATTACCTATGATAGCAAAGAGAATAAAGGCACCGAGGATCAGCCCCACAACGATCGCCCTGCTGGTGGCCAAGGCAGGTGAATCCAGGCTGCTTCCTGTCTCGTTGGAGCTGTTCGCAGACAAATTGCCATGATTTAGTGCAGAGCCTTTGAAATATCCCGCTATCGATGTATTGGATTTATCACCAAGGTAGGTATTCATCTTAAAAACCATCCTCCATAGCAAGCTGGGGTTGCGTCCCTCGGCGAGTCAGCTCAAAGTCATCTCCGGAGCCGCCGAGTGGCCGCAGAGGCGCGGGCAGGGCGGGCAGGAGGATTCACGGCCCCGCAGAGCCGCAGCCCCGGCGAGCTCCGGGCAGCCCGGGGCAGCCCGAGCCACCGACTGCTGCATTGCCCGTGCGGAGCCGCCCGCTGCAAGGAGCGGCAGCGGCAGCAATCCTGCCCGGAGCCCGGGAGCTGCGCCGCTGCCGAGCCTGACACGCGGGGCGGGCTCAGCCCCCGAGCGGCCGCGCCGGAGGCGGGGGACGGGGGACGGGGGACGGGGGGACGGGGGGACAGGGGGACAGAGGGACAGAGGGACAGGGGGACTGAGGGACAGAGGGACTGAGGGACAGGGGGACTTAGGGACTGAGGGACAGGGGGACTTAGGGACTGAGGGACAGAGGGACAGGGGGACAGGGGGACAGAGGGATGGCCCCGGGTCCCTGCACGGCCGGGAGCGGTGGGTGGCTCCGCCGTGCGGGGACAGTGCGGGGACCCTGCGGTGGCTGTGCGGGGACAGTCAGTGGCTGTGCTGTGACAGCGCGGGGACTGCCAGTGGCTGCTGGTGACTGTGCGGTGGCGGTGCAGGGACTGCCTGTGACAGTGCCGTGTCAGTGCTGTGACCCTGCGGTGGCGGTGCGGGGACAGCAGGGAGGGGACAGCAGCGGGAGAGGGGACAGCAGCGAGGCGACAGCAATGCCAGCCGGGCGACACCGGGGGGACATCGCGATCTTAACTCAGCGCTTGCCACAGGAACCTGCAGTGCAAACCTGGAAAAAAATCAGTTGCATTATCTGAGAAAAAAAGATCCTCGGTGCGACGTGGTAAAAAAAAAAAAAAAAGCAGTTTGGGGACCAAATGATCGGTTCCCCTTTTGCCCGTTAAGGAGATATTTATATTGGAGTTTATTTTGTGAGTCACACATCGTCTTAGAGAGCTAATCATCTCCTGAGGACAAATAGCTTGCTTCCAAAAATCCCTGCTTTATTTGTACTATTCATTATTCAGTATTACTATTCAATATTCAACGATAGCATAAAGTTTGTTTCCAATTAAGAATCTGATAATAAAATTGTAACAGATCAGCAAAATCCTGTCGCTGTTCTGTTCTCCTGTACCGGCCACGTCTGTGGCTTCAGCTCCTCTTTTCCACCTCAGTAACTTTTCCAAGCAGAGTTAATTGTGTATTTAGGAAATACTTTACCTTTATTTACTTCTTGATGCTGAAGCATCTTCCCGAGTCTTTGCTCGGGGCTCTGAAGTCACTGATGTTGTTAACTCGTCGTAGCTCTGGGAAGAGTCACGCTCTTACAGTAGCCTATAAAGCAAAATATAAGTAACAACAGATTGATTTTGTAGATTACAGCCTTTAATGTTGAAATCAGTGGTTTCTTGGTTTCCTCATCTTGTGAAGCTTTGGGGAGAAATCTCAGATCTTTAGGGCTCACTGCCACGAAAAACAAAAAGCGAGAGATTTGCTGAACGTAAAACTGCCAAAATCCTGTTCTCAACTTTCTGTCATCCCATTACGTCCCCCAGCTGTTGTCTGCTGTACTCTGGGTTACTCTATATTGATTTTCCTGTTACAAAATGTACTGTGTTTAAAATAAAAAACCTTCATATTTAATAAGGCAGCTATGGCTGAGAGTTGCAGCTGCCTGCTGCTTTGGAGGACAGAGCGTGTAAACGAAAGTTGAATTTTAGTCAGGGAGCGCATGGCAGATGTTGGTGTGGCCCTTCTCGGCAGCAGGGCTGTGGCGAGGCCTTGGGGGGTTCATCCTTCACACTTACAGCTCCTGCTGGGCTCCGCTCTGTGCCAGATTCGTGATTTCTGGTTTTCTCTGCCTGCTCTGTGAATTCCTCAGGCTGGGGGCTCTGTCCTGGTACCACCCTCAGTGGTCGTGGTGGAGGGCACGGAGTCACTGCGTCCTCCCTCTCCTGGGGGCTGAGCTACACCCATCCCAAACAGTGTGATTAGATCATCAGCTCCAGACACGACCCTGCTCCAGCCTTTGGCACGTTAGAAAATTTGATCACTGCAGAACGTCGGAGGGTTGGATAAGAAAAGCCCTGCTCTGGCTTTCAGCTGGCATCGTGAGGGACGTGCCCAGCCCGCCAAGGGTGACAGAGTGGCCTGAAGCTGCTGCCTGGCTCTGGGCACACTCCAACCAGACTCTGTAGCCCCAAGGAACCAGATCTTTCATCAGCCCTTCAGCAGCCGCTTCCAGCTGGTCCCAGGACACGGTGCCCAGAGCAGAGGGCAGAGGGAAGGGAACGGATCCTGACTGGCCACGGTTGGACTAAAACATTGCTCAGAACTGGGAGCAGTCTGCTTCCCTTCCTGGAGCTGTGCCCCTCTGGGGGAAAGAACTGACAGAAAAACCCCATTCCAGGGGTCAAAGGAAGACAAAGCTGTGGCTCATCTCCCCCAGCCCCTGGAGGAGTCGGGTGTGTTGTCACAGCCCTGCTCAGCAGGCTGTGCAAAAACAAACTGCCTGGATGATCATGAGCCTGAGCTGAGGAATGCTCACAAATTGCTCTGAGATCTTCAGCAGCAGGTGCTGTAAGAGAACCAAATGGGTTGAAACTCAGACACGAGCATTAACTGTTCACCTGCCCGGGGGTGAGGGCTGGAATAGGCACTGTGAGAAAAGGGGAATTTTTCCTGCCAGGTTTAAGGTGGAACTAGTCAAAGACACCTGCTGGGAGAAGTGCAGCCAGGATTCATGGCAGAGTTCCTTTCACTCAGATGAATCACAGTTTTCAGTGAAAAAGTGAATTTAACAGCCTAAAGATTCTAGTCAGTTATACTTCAATGGTGCTCCCAGAGTCATTTTTCAATGACTCCATTGAAAGAGGAGCCCTTTAGCGTGGCTCAGCTTTTAATGGGCTGTGTTCCCTTTCCTCATTTGCAAAGGGATGTTTAAATATGTGCTGGCATTTGGATCTGAGGCACAGCAGAGACACTCCCAGAGCACTTCTGCAGCTCTGCTCCTAATTGGGCATGTGGGGATGAGCTGATCCAGGATTTAAATGAGAATATCTCCATACTGTTTTATAGAATCTCTCTTGAGCGTTTCCACCTCGCTTCTCTGCACTTTTCTCTGATATTAAAGCATTACCAAGAAGTGGAGTGAGCAGCTGGGCTTGGGGAAGGGTTTTGGTGTCATTGTGGGTGGGTGTTTAGATTCCTGGGATGAAGAATTGTAGCTCTGAGAACATGTGAGTGTCTGGCTCTACATTACGTTCAAAGCAGAGCTTCTCTGTAGGGAGGTCCTTAAAACTGTACTGATAAAAAGATGAAATTAGTCTGCTTTTGATGGAAACTTCAGTGTTAGCTGCAGAGCTGCACTTAATTATTGCTTGTTTTGTTAATCACAGTGGATAATGTTTGCAGAGTTAGTGCAAGGTTCCTTCCTGAAGTCTTTCTTCTGGAAATCACTATAAATCAGACAGTCTCATCCATGAAATGTATTTCCTTCACTTCCATTCTTTCTGATGGGCAGAACTTCGTCCTTCCTGGCAAACCTCTTTGTCTCAGCCAGAATCATAAAAACTTCCCCCAGCCACTGGAAATCCACTGGATTATGGTTTCCTTTCATTTCGTGGTTAACCAGGAACACATTTCCTTGGAACACACAAACCCTGACTCCCAGGAAAGGGAATTGCCATGATGAGAAGTGAAAAAAAAACAATTTAAAATGCTAATTTGCAGTTGTCCAATGGTGATACTGAAAGCCTTGTGGGTTTATTTTCTGAGTAAGGGAAATATCTGCTAGGTTTGTATTAACAGCCAAGGTTATTAGCTGGAACTTGCCAAAACAGGATTGCACACACTTGCAATTTGGAATAATCTTTTTTTTTTTTTTTTTTTTTTTTCCCCTGTAGTTATTCAGTGCTCGTCGTTTTTATGTAAATGGGATTTCCAGAGCATTTTCTGGTAAAATGAACTAAAATACGATTATTTTCGTGCTGTTACAGGCTCTTAAATCCCCTCCCAGGCAGGTTTTGCAGGCCCATTGCCCCACACTAAACCATATTTTCCTTGCTGTGCTTTTCTGTCAGAACTGTGCTGGAAACTCCCCAAATCTATCCCCAATTACCCAGTTACTGATAGAGGCCTTATCTCAGAGACTTGGTGAGGGTGATGCCAGACTGTGCATTTAGGTGGGGTCGGAAAATCAGTGTTTGGAACAAATGAGTCCCTGCCTTAAGGGGAGAGGGAAGAGCAGGAGCAGGGCAGGTCCTGCCGGTCCTTTGCACCTTCAGAGTGCTGCTGGTCCTGTCCCAAACGGCCACGGGAAGTGCAAATCCCTCCTAAAGCTCTGCACGACTGCCCTGAGCAAAGAGGATTCCTGCCTGATCCCACCTGGACACGATCCAAACCCAGGGAACTCTGACTCTGCAGTCTTTCCCAGTTTTAATCCAAATTTCAGGGCATTTAAGGGAACCAGGAGAGGGAAAACAATTGAATTCTGGTGGAGAGACAGGAGGGGACACCAGGCTCTCCTGGAAGGATCCTTTCCTTTGCTTCACATTTCAGCTGTTTCAGAACTTGCCTCTTTTGGGATAGAATTATAATGGAATGAACTTGAGGTTTTAATTTCTCTGTTCTAGATGTGAGAAATTCAAATTAATACAGATTAATGGAATCAACTTGAAGCTTTAATCTCTCTATTCTAGATGTGAGAAATTCAGATTAATACAGATTAATGGAATGAATTTGAGGTTTTAATCTCTCTCTTCTGGATGTGAGAAATTCAAATTAATACAGATTGCCCAGTCTTTTTTAAAAAAGGCTGGGTGTATTTATTTACATGAAACAAGTTAAACGTCACTGAAAACATTTAACCTGAGATTAAAACGGGCAAGAATTAAACGCTGCAAAAAGAAAACCATTTTAAACACAGCACAAAGCTCCTGTTCCTCCCTGGCACAAACCAACATTTTGTGCAAGATTAGGAGCAGCTCAGAGCTTTTTGTGGCTCATGAAACAAGCCCTGATAAAGTGGCTGGGGTGTCCACAGAGTGATGAATCTCCACACCTCAGGAAACAAACTTGGAGGTAAATTCAGGCTGGATAAAGCTCCTCATGCTGTCACAAGTAATTAATCTCATTGCTGTGCCTCCTCCTCGGTGATTTCTTTGCTCTGAGGATGAGGTGCCCGGCCCAGAGGAACATTTGGAACACAACACAAATGTGCCTGGGAAAGGGATTTGTCAAAGTTATCTGGGCTGAGTGGGAATTTAGCTCTCTTGAGAGTTTTCAGCTTCATCTTTGAAGGACCTGAGAAACTTCTGGAAACCCCTCCTGATGCACATCAGGATTATTTCTGTACCAATGCCAGCCCACCCTTTGTTTTTAAATACCCAGGTGGTTTATTCTGCCTGTAAGAGGTCACGGCACTTTGGTGCCCAAAGTCCTGGGACTTTTAAATTTCCACCTTCATTTTCCATCTTGGACATTTGTGTGAAAGACCAATATTTCCTTTTCTAAACAACCCCAACATAAAGCTCTTTCCCACCTCTCTCTGCATCACTAAGCTCTCATCACTGTGTGCACAGTGCTTAATTTCAGCTTTATGACATTTACAACTTGCAATTGCAGCATAAATATCTCACTGGCAGTGAGTGGCTGGGCCTCACTGCTGATGAACACTGAAATTCATCTGCCAGGGCTGATGTACAACCCCATTCTGGTGTTTTGCCTTGATGAGAATGCCTGGGAGAGGCAGGGACTGACTTCAACATTTGCAATAATACTGATCTTAAAATATGGGCCACGATCTTCGTTCAATGAGATTGATGTCAATCCATCAGCTAATTTATCTCTTCCTAAAGAGATCCTAAATCTGTATTTAGATGTATTTCGGGGTGTCTTTATTGGAAATAAGCAGGTTTTTTTTCTAACCTGGGAGCATTTTTGACATGTAGTTTTGTTAAAATATGGGTATTTCTGAGGGGAAGGAAGTCTGAACTCCCTGTCTTGCTGCTTCCCTGCTCCCAGAGAAGCTGGGAATTTGTATTCCTCCTCCCTAGCTCAATAATTACCCAGTCATTCCTTTGCTGAACTCATTGCAATAAAAATAATAATGCTAAAGGGCAGAATTCCTTGGAGGAGGATTGCAAATAGACAAAACGCTGCTTTTGATGAAAACATCAGGTTAATAAGGAAGCAAAGGACAAAGAGGAGCTCCTCGCTCTACAGGAAGGGAATGAAAGGAAAGACTTTTGGGGAAAATACAGCAAAAAGAACCGGGACAGTGATTTCAAGTGTGCCAGTCCTTAAAGCTGCAAATCCAAGTGGGAAAGGGAATTTTGCACAATCCCAAAGTCTGGAACTTGCTGAGAGAAAATGTCTCTTTTGTGTCTTTCCTTCGAAGGGAGTCTGGACCCTCCTGTTCAGGGGTGAACCAAAATATTCCCTTTTCTCATTATTAACACTCAGCTCGTGGCCAGGGGTTGAAGTGCTGCTGCTTCTCCTCCTTCACAGCAGGGCTGGAATGCACAAACACCTCACCACCCTTCAAATGATGCACTTGTGGTCCCACTCTCCTCAGAGCAAATTAAAGAAGCACATGCTCCTCCATCTCTTTGGGGATGAGTGTAAGAGGGAAATCAAGGGGTTTTCCCTTTTAAATTCAAAATTTAAATCCATTTTTTCAGTGTCACCCAGGGCATCAGTTGAACTCCCAGCGGCCAGAACACAAACTACAGGTGGAACCGGGAGAACTTCAAAGAAAAGAATTAGAGTTTGCCTTGTGAGTTCTGTTAAATGAACACTGAGCTCTTCCTTGAAATAACGTTAAATATTCATGACTCCGTTATTTTTCCCATATTTTGTTCTTGTGAGAAGCCATAAAAATCTATAAGCAGCCTTTATTTCTCCAGAGAAGAATTAGGTGAGAGAAAACATCTGTTCTCTTCCTTTTTCTGTCAAGATTTGGAATAATTATATCAACTGTTTCAGCAACTGGGAAAGGCCTAATTCTATTTAATTCTGATTAAGTGTGCATTAGGCAGGAAAGCCAACTGCATCGTGTGCTAGTGGAGGGGAACAATGGGAACAGCTTTATTTGGTGGAACTAAACCGCTCCCTGCTGCTCCCCACATTCCTGAGCTTTCCCAGAGGGAACTGGAGATTTCCAGCAGTGGCTGCAGCTTTTCCATGGGGGAGCAGGAGGGTGCAGGTGGCTCTGGGATCCCAGGGAAATCCAGGGAAACCACCTGAGCTGGGAATAGGGCAAGGGAGGGAAAGAAGAGAATGCAGAGCACCTCTGCAGGCCTGCCTGGGATGATTTGGCTGCTCTGGGAGTTCATTTGGGTTCTGGAATTCAGGAGCTGCAGAGCTGGGAGCTGAGCTGCAGGGGCTGCCTGGGGCAGGAGCAGCTCCCAGGGCTGCTCCCATCAAACACAGCCTGGATTTGGCATTTCCCACCAGCCACAGGGATCCAGGCACTCCAGACCAGGGACTTTTCCTGAAAAGCTTTCCTGCAACCTCCCCAGTGTCCACCCTGGAAGTGTTTTCCAAGAACAAAGCCCAGCAGTGCTGCAGCTGCTCCAGGCCTTTGCCTAACTGAGATAACGAGGAGGATTTTATTGGAATTTGCAGGCTTTTTTCACACTGCAAGAGATATTAATGAAAGTGTCAGAAGTCACCATGAATCAGAAATGAAAGTGAGCTAAAGGCAGCAGTTCTGAGCCATCAGGAATTGTTTTCTCCTCAGGGGGTGTTTGCTGGATCACTCCAGGAGCTGTTCCCCACCAGCACCGAGCGGTGCATGATCCCTGCCCAGCCCAGGGCACCTGATCTGGATGAAATTCCATCATCTTCCTCCTCTGGGCTGCAAAGAGCTAAATGATGAGTAACTGTGTGCAGGGAAATGGCAGAGAAGTACCTGAGAGCTCCGTGAGTGCAGCTGTGCGTGGATCTGTGGGGAGCGCTGAGGGACAACCCTCGGGGGCCCTCTGGAAAAGCTGCACCACCAATGGATGCGGTGCATGGATGGGCACTCAGCAGCACCCTCGTGGTTTTAGATATTGCCAATGATTTCTGCTCCCTGTGTTTTTTTAATTGTATAAAACACACGTTTTCCAACAAATGGGAGGCTCCTGCAGGGCTGAGGTGTGGGGGGCTGTTGGGATAATCTGTGCCCCCAGCAGGCAGTGCTGGCCCATCCCAAGCCCATTTGGTTGGTATTTGTTGTCATTAAGGGTGGCTTTGGTGACTCCAGCACCAGACATTTCCTTCAGGGCAGGCAGGGACTGCTCCCAAGGCAGTGACGCCAGATGAAGTCACTGGCGTGTTCCTCACGTGTCCCTCGCTCTGGCACCACTCTCCCGGTCGGGAACTTGCCCTTTTCGGGTGGGAACCACCCAACAGCTCTGAGCCTTCCGGATGTTTGGCTGTAACCAGGAGCTGCTCCAGTTGGTGGGTAAAACGACCTCACCTTGGAGGGCATCTGAGGGAAGAACTTCCTGACCTACATCTGCCAAGACTCCAGTCCCAGCCTCGCTCCTCCCAAGCCTCTGGAACGAGCGGGAATGTTTGCCCGTGATGAAGATAACGGGAGAAAATGTGTATGAGAATGAGTCACTGAAGTTTCTGTTCACAGTGCAAGATCCAGCATCCCCTGAGACCTTTATTTATAGCCTGAGCAAACGCCACAGAGTTGCAGGAGGACGAATGAAAGTGTAAGAGCAGCCGAAGTAATGAGTAATGATAACTCCAACAGGCTCTTTCCATCGCAAATTAAGTGAGCACATCATGGTAGTAAATCTGCAAAAGAGCTCAGACAGTTTTATCTCTGTGGAGCCCTGAAAGGCTCTTTGGAATAAACCTTGGAGTAAAGGTTTCATTTCATGGTTGCCTCTAGTAGATGTCCAGAATAGGAACAACTGCAGATCGGGAGAATATTCAGAGTAATTACCATGGTCTGCATCTCGTCCTCGTGTCTGTCCTCAGTGCTGCCCCTCAGGGTGTGGTGTTGCCAGAAATGAAATATATTCATATATGAAACGTTTTCCGGGACACAAAGCTCCAATCTCCAGCTGCAGGGCTGGCCTGCATGGGGAATGCGAAGTGCTCCTTCCACCAATGAAGGGAGCTCCCAAAGAGCCTCTAACTGAGATTTTTATTTTCACTGCTCCTTGCTGGATTGTACCTTAAGGAATTTCCAAATGCCTGAAATGTAAACTGTTCCTCTGGCAAGCGAAGAATTTAGAGGTGACGATCAGAACTTTTTCAGCAGAACAGATTTTCATTGATTTCTTTGAAGTATTTCCAAAGTCTTTAAAATTTTCTGCAATCCAACTTTCCACTGGAACCTGGAGAATCTGCCAGACTTTCTCTTGCTGTTCCACGGCAGGAAGGAAGTCGTGATTAGAATCAGGGAGGTAAAGGCCCACGACAAAGTCCTTCCCTGGAATTCTGGGTCAGCACTCGGATTCCTCCTCCTCCCCCGTCCCAACACGCGGCTGCTCACCCCAATGGGCCTCATATTTCACTCCTTTCCCGTGGTTTTGAGGAGATTCATCCCTCTGTTTTCCCCTTTCCCTGCCTCCTCCTGGCTCTGCTGTGTGAGTGCTTTCAGCAGGTTCCCAGCTGTGGATGCACCCTCCAGCAGGAGGAGCAGATAAACGCTGGAATCACGACTTGATATGGGAGAGTTCAACATATTGGGATGAAAATTAGGGATTTTTTTTTTTTTTCATTTTAGACTGAAGAAAATGTAGAAAATGTTTGATGGAGTTTAAACAATATTGTGGCCATGGCATGGACCTCACTTGTCTTGATAGAAACAAATGATGAACTGGACACCTCCAAACCTCTCCTCTTCCTTCGTGTCCACCCAGAGGGCACAGCACAGGCTGCTCTGGGCTGGTTTGGTGGCTCACTCAGCCATCCCTCATGCCACGGGCTTTGCTAAGCTGGGGCTGCGGCTGATTGACCCCTCGAGCTGCAGGGAAGGGTCAGCCAAAAAGGAGAAGAATTTTCACGAGCTTGGCCAGTGCTGCTGGGAGAGGTCCCTGCAGAAAGGTTTTTGGATTTGTGGTTCGCAGGGCTGTGAGAGGGAGATGTTCTGGTGCAGAATACTGGCGTGGAGAAGACTTTGGCAACTGCAATCCTCTGGAAGTGCCAGCCCTGAGCCGTGCCCATTCCCAGGCCCTGCCATGGGGAGAACTCCACAGCTCCTGAGGGAGAAATCCCAGCCCTGGGCCTCTCTGGGAGCCTGTGGCAGCCGACACACTCAGATGCACTTGGGCTGGAATCACTGGGGGCTCCCCACATCCTGCAGCAGGAGCTGTGGGGCCAGGGAAAGTCAGCACACACGGAGGCCAGGGAAGGGCTGCTGCCAGAACCCCCCTGCCACGTTCTGTCCTTGTCACTCATCAACTGGCTCTTGCCTCCTTCCCCAAAGCCTCCAGCTCAGCTTAATGAAATTAGCCCAGCTTTACGACCCCCCTCAGGCTGGACTTCTCCAGACATTGTTTCACTGGGTGTTTCACCCCCTCTGTGCTCAGATGACTCCTGTTTTCTTCCTGTGACTTCAGTGCAGTCCTGGCTGCTTTGACCCAGCCGTGATTTACGTTTGATGAGGAGACTGAGGTTGCAGTCTCAGCTTGAGCGCTGCCATTCCTGCAGATCTCTGCTCCTGATTCATCACTCCCCTCACTTATTATCCCGACTCAGTTTATGGACTGAGTGACGGCCACGGTGGGTTTTTACTGAGAGGAGCTCTCAGCAGACTCACAGCACAGATCTTGACAGGGGAGTGGATGTTCTGGGTTCTATCTAATAGCAGTTTAATGAATATTTTATTGAAATAAACTTGGTTAATGTCTTGTGGCTGCGTGGGGCAGTAGCTGCCTACAAATCTGTGGTCAGGAAAGCTTCAAGCTCATGGCAAATTTCCTGCTCCTCCAGTAGGATCTTCTGTCTCAGCACCGTAAGGCCAGAGGGACACATACACTCCTAAGTGCTTGTTCCACAAGTGAGAGTGAGCGCACGATTGTGAGGACAAAACATTTGGTTTCTGCTGTTGATCGGTGAAATTTCAGCACGATGAAATCCTGTGTGCTGCCAAGACAGTGTCTGAGACAAAGTGGGAAAGTTTCCAAGCTTTGGGACTTCCAGAAAATTCCACAAATAAAACCCCACATCCCAGTTTGTTGGGGCTGCAGGACTGCAGTTTGGGGAGAGGGGGGATTTTATTTCCTGAGCATGGGCTTGGCATCCAAGCATCTCCAGCCCGGATTAGAGAAACTTTCTGCAAATTGATGCATTTTAAAAAGGTTTTCTCACATCTGCCTGGTTTGCACACGAGGTTTGACATGAACAGGATGAAAAGCCCTCGCACCTTTCCACCTCCCAGGCAGTTCTGGTCTGGCTGTGTTACCGTCAATAAAACCCCCACAAACCCCCTCAAAGTGACACTTAAAATCAACAGGAGAGTCTTGGCAGGGTGATAAACACAGACAAAAGCAGGGGTTCCAAGGAGGAAGGAATTAAGGTGGGATGAGCTTTCCCTTTGATGGATCTGTGTCTCATCTGCAGTTCCAGCAGTCGCAGTGGGAGTTTTCACTCTGTCATCATTATGTGGCAGCAATCACATTTTCCTTCAGCATAAACTTTCATCTCCTGCAACTTCCAAGTAGTCTATGTTAAACTGAGGAAAGCCAGGTTACTAATTAGGACTTGGAGTCAGCCCTGGGGACAAACCTGTAGCCCAAGGAAGCTGTTTGCAGCTGTGATGAAAATCCCATTTCTGTGGATCGGGATTTTCACAGTTACAGCATCCCTGCTGTGGGAACCTCCCGTGTCCTGTGCAAACAGAGAGAAGGGCCAGGAGGGCCAGCAGGGAATGGGATTCTCCTCTCCAGGGAAGCAGAGCCCGAGGAGAGGGCTCAGAGCAGCCACTCTGCCCTTCCCACCTGCACTTCCACATCTCCAGACCACGGCAGAGCAGTGTGGAGGGGATTTCAGCCCATGTTTCCACACAGAGCACGGGGAAAACTGGAAAGGAGGAAGTGGTGGCAAACCCTGGAAGGGAAAAGCAGAGTTATGGAAGGCTACAAACCCTCCTGGGTCACCCCACAGCCTTTGGGAAAGATTTGCCTCAAATTCACCCCGAGGAGAGAGTCGGAGTCTGGCACCTGAGGTTGGGGTCGGGCTGGATTTGGGGCAGGGTGGATGAGCCCCCTCACAGGGAAGGGTAAATCTGGATTCCTTTTGAGCAGGAACAATTTGGATTTGAACAGGAAAATCATCTGAGCAGAACTTCGCTGTGTAAAGACTTTTATCTGAGTATTTTTATTAAAGAAATCTTACCATCAAAATCAGCTTTAATTTTGTCTAGCACGAGGAAAGAAATGCCACCAACATCCCCCTTTCTGGAGGAGCCATCCACTGTATTTAATTTCAGAGCAGTTTTACATCCCAGCAACAGGAATTTAATTACTATCTCCTTTTCTAATTAATTTCAATAACTTTAATTATAATTTTCTGCAATGGGCAATGCTTTGGACACTTCATATAATTATAAGGGATTGCTCTGTGATTTTGCATTAACGAATATTCACCGGTTATCAGAATCTCAATATCACTTACTATTAAAATGCTCCAGAATCAAATTCAGTGATAGTTTAGAGCTGGGTTGCAGAGCCATCACCTTTCAGGTGGCTGGAGAAACGAGAAGTTCCTGTTGTTTCCCAGCTCCATCTCTGTTGCAGCAGGAGATGGACAGCTCAGGAGCCTGTTTTGCTCAGTGAAATGGAAAACATGAAAACGGTAACCCAGAAATTAATTAGAAATGGGCCGAGGCACAAGAATGAGCCTTGAATTTTAAACATATTAAATTGGAGGGAACGAGGAGTTCCTATTCATCTTCTGGGTTCAGATAAAGAGGGGGAGGGAGCAGGGGCTGAAGTCTGAGTGTGGAGCAGCACTTGGCAGCAGGAGCTTGGCCCAGGCCCCCGGGGTTTATTTGTGAACAGAAGCAAGAACTGATGTTTCTCCAGTTGCACAACAGCTCTGCACGTCTCTTATGAAATCTGGGCAGCACAGCAAAGACCTCGGTACTTGCAGGTAGATAAATCCACTTGGGATAATTCTTGAGGTGCCTTTTGCTGCTTTGCTCTTGGTGCTTTGAAGTGAACTGAAAATTCCTTTGCAAAGAGCTCTGAAATGGCAGAGTGAGGCTGTGGCAGCCTCTGGAAGTTGCTGGGGTTTGTTTTGGTGCGTGAGCGTGTGGGGTTTGATTTGTTTTGTTTTAAGGGAGCCATCCATCGGGTGGATTTGCTTACCTCAGTCCCCAGGCTCAGTTCTGCCTCCTGGCTCTTGCACCGTGCTGGGTAAAGGCAGAAATCAGGAAAAAGAGGCTGAATGTGTCAAACTGCAAAGGGAAGAAGGAGCAACGCTGGGAAGGGCAGTGAAAACTGGGGTGCTCAGAGGTTCCTCCTCAGGATTCTTTGGGAATGGTGGAAAAGGTGCTCTTCATGCTGACCCCAGAAGCAGGGCTGGGTGAGCAGAGCTGCAGTTTTCTTTTGGGAAACCACGAGGGAGGTTTGAGCCCCCTCTCCCAAAGCACTTTGGCGTTTAATGGTGATTCCATGAACAAAGAGCTGCTCTGATTGATGCAAATACACCTGACCTAAGTCAAACCTGGTTTTGTAAAAAAGGAAGGTCTGTGCTGCAGGAAAACATTTCTAAATCCGAATTTATTTCCTTGTCTACCAGTGAAGACTTTCTAACAACGGTAAATATCCGCTGTGTGGCTCTGAAGAGCTTCCCCAGCGGTTGTTTTTCACTCAGGAGCTCAGCTGACTCCGTACCACATCCCACAGAGAACTTGTTGGCATCTTGTGCTGGAGTTTACGGCTCCCTCATGTCAGCCAGTCTCCAGTTTTTCCAAGTTCTTGTGGAATACCAAGGAAATATGTCTGAAACCACAGTTTGGCACAGGCAGTGGAAGGGTGTGAGAACAAGGTTATGTTTTCATGAGAACAAGTGTTCTGTTATGAAGTGGAGATAAATAATGAGGACAAACATTGCATTAAAAAAAAATAGAATTTAATGAGCTGGAATTGTGGTCAGTCCCAGGAACAGATCTTTTTTCCCTCTAGTTTTTTTAAAAATATTTTATTAATTGCTGGTAAATGACTACTTGAAAGCATTGCCCAAATTTATATCTCGTTTCTTGCATGCAAGGATTGATTCAACATTTGTTGAGTCACATTCTGCACTTTGCTTAAAATAGATTGCAGGTTGATGTGGAAATTTACAGCCCATTTCCAGCCAGAATGGTTGTTCTTCCTTATAAAACATGCTGATTATAATTACAGACACGGATTTCTACAGCCATGATCCGCATCCTCCCTGATGAGCAGAGGGGTGAACATTCCATTCATGGAAACTCAATTAGAGCAACTTTTCCCATTCCATTCTCAAGTGCTTGGTCGCGAGAGTTCTCAGGGAGCAGCTCCCTGTTCCTGCTTGGATCCCGCTTCCTGGGACAGGGAATGTTGGGCCTTCAGCTCATCCTGGGATGGCTCTGGCCCAGGAGGATCTGCCCTTCGGGGTGAAATGCTGCAGCTTGTGGCAATCCCAGTTTTATGAAGAGCAGACACTCTTCCTCTGCTCCGGTTTAAAGCAGAAATGGAGAACGTGAGAGGCCAGTTGTGAAACGGGAGGAGATTCCCTTTGGTGGGATCTGTCACCTCAGGAGGGTTTGGGGTGCAGCAGCCAACGTGCCCTGTTGTCCCTCCTGAGGGATCCTGCAGGGGGATCTGAGGAGAGCCTCAACAGCCACTCAAGCAGAGGCTGTTCCAGAGAATCCTGGAATGTCCTGAGCTGGGAGGGACCCACAGGATCATCCAGTCCCACCCCTGGCCCTGCACTGCTGCCTTGGGAAGGCTGAGCTGGAGCTGAGACTGGGCAGAGCCAGAGAATAAAGCAGAGATTTATTGAAAGGGCTCCAGGATCCACCTTGGGCAGGACAAGAGCCTGGCCAGGGCTACAGCCAAGGTGGACCCCAAATGGGCACAAAATGGGCACAAAATGGACCCAAAATGGCCACAAAATGGCCACAAAATTGCTTGCTGGTCAAGAGGTCTGACATTTTTATAAGTTTTGGTCCATTTGCACATTGGGGTTTAATTGTCCAGTCCCAGCTCCAGGCTGTGAGGTCCCATCCCACTTGTTCCTCCCTCCAGCCCACCCTTGTTTGTGCCTTTGGGGCTGACAGTTGTCCTCGGTGTGCAGCAGGAGAAGGATTTGTTTTGTGTCCCTGCTGTGTGCAGAGCCCAGTGACACTGACTGTGAGCTCAGAGCTGCACCCCTGGGCAGCACAGAACATGAAATACATGAAAGATAAAACTTAAAGCATCAGCACAGACCCCCAAAATCCCACCCTGGGCATCCCTGGAGCGCTGTCCCAGCTCTCCTGGAGCTCTGGGGCCGTGCCCATTCCCTGGGGAGCCTGGGCAGTGCCAGCACCCTCTGCGGGAAGAACCTTTCCCAAAATCCATCCCAACAGAGCTCCAGCCCTTCCCTGGGTCCTGTGCTGTCCCGGGGAAGGAGCTGCCCCTCGGGAGATGCTGTTCCCTCTGTCTCTGTAAACATCTCGTGCTCAGGGACTTGCAGCTCCACTGGGCTGATGCACAACTGGATCGCGGAATGCGACCTCCAGCCCAGCCCCGGCCAGAGCAACTCCTCCTGCTCCAGCTCACCCCCCGAACAATAAACCCCTTGATTTACAGCTCCGAGGAGGAAACAGAGCACTGCTCTGGGTTAGTGAAAGCATCTGTGGGGTTGCTTTATTGGAGGGAAGTGTTTCTGGAGCTTGTTCACGCTTCTGCCTCCTCCCAGGCACCCTCTGGCCCATGGAGAGGCAGGAATTTGGCACGAACCCTCCTGGGGCACTGCAAAAGCAGCACCGTGGGCAGGAAACTCCCCTCCTCTCACAGGTGACAGGGCCTTCAGCAGCAGCTCTCCCTGCAGAAGGGGATGGACAGTTCACCGGCCGGAGCAGAAAGCTCCAGCACAGAGCTGGAGATTTAACACCAGAAGAGAAACTCGAAGCTGTGGAGGAAGGAAATCTACTCCAGGCACACTGAAATCCTGCGCTGAGCTCACAGCTTGCTCCAGAGCGGAGCCCTGGCACGGGGGCAGCGCTGGAATTGCACCCTGCAGCCAGTGAAAGGCCATCTCAGCACTGAGGCAAGCTGATCATTTGCTTTTGTGGATAAATATAGATATTTGGGCCAAATTAAGATTTTTCTCATCATTCATGAATTTACAGTATTCGAGCAAAGGGATGGAATGTCCTGCGGTCCTGACAAGGATACAGTTTCATAAATAACCCTCCTGACGTGGATGAAGCCAACATTTTTTGAGGTTTAGGCAGGGTTTGGGGTAGCAGGGGATTTATTTGCTGGTTTTAAGGCAACCAGGTCTTTTTATTTTCCCTCTTAGCAACAGGTAGAATATTTCTAGAGTAGAATAGAATATTTCTGTTGGATTCTTTGCTCTTTCCCCCTTCCAAGCAAGCATTCCACAAAGCTTTTCCACACCTTCGGCTGCAGGCAAGGGCTTCCAAAATCGTGTAGGATTTAATTGCAGTGAGCCAGATAATGAACTGATAATGGAATGAATCAGGGACTGCACCACGAGCTGGAATTAGGGTTTATAATAACTCATTTGTGCTGTAAATCTCTATCTGCAATGCACAAATCTGCCATGGATGGAGACTGAGAGGGTTCTTTAGCACAGGGAGATTTTTTTTTCTGTTAAAGAAGTGACAGTGTCAGAGGCCCAGAGACAGAACAAAGATTTGCAGTGGAAGAGCTGCACTGAACTGAAACTCCTCAGTTCTGCTCATGTTGTTGTGCTCTTCTGCCTTCCCCATCCCTCCCAGCTGTCTCCAGTGACACTTTGCAATTCTTTTTCCCACTCTTTGATTGGCTTTTTGGATTGTTTGAGGCGGTTGCTTGAGTTCTTTTTTGGCATGTGTTGTTTTTGCTTCTCAGTTGGGTTTATCTGACTTTTTTGGCTGGTAAGACACTGCTGTTTTCTCCCCAGCTATTTTTACAATGTCTGCCTCAAAAGAAATACTCTGGGTCTCTGGACCAGGAGCTTTCTCAGCTCCTTTTAGTGACAGAATGGTGCAAAGCAGCAATTTTTGAATGGCCACGTGACCATCCCAGGAGAGCTAAACAGAACAAAATGTCTTAGCGAAAAGAATTTTTTTGGGGATTTAATCAGCAGCTGCACACTGTAGATGAGTGAGGGGCATATTCTTTTAAATTACAGAAGTTAATTACAGTCAAAGAGCAGCTCTGCTTCCAGCTGCAGGAATCAGCCTGGAACCAGTGGACAGTGGCTCCTGGCCTGGAGTCCCACTGGTTTTTCCGCAGGGAATGTTCATCAAAAGGCAAAGCTCAGTTCAGGGGCTGAGCGCTGCACAAGAAGCGGGAAATGAAATTATAAGTTCAAACAAGCAAACAAAAAACGGAGGAGAGCAAGAGAATCAGAGAGCCCAAGGAATTGTAAACAAAGGTGGCTGTGTGCAGATTGTCTGGGAGCAGCCAGGGTTTTCAGGGGAGCGTTTTACACTTGCTGAACGATGCAAACTGAGAATATTGCAGTCAGGGAGGACAGGGTTGGTTGGGATCAGGAGCTGCAGGTGCCCCTTGGCAGAGCAGCCCCACTCTCCCCCCTGCCTGCAGAGGAACAAACCCGAAAAAATGGGGAACAAACTGAGCAGTGTCCTCGAGTCCCTCCAGATGAGGAGGATTAACCAAAAGTGTATGAAATCTCACCATTTCTTCAGCTAAATCCTGAGCTTTCAGAGCTTGTATTCAAAGTCATGAGGTCACCACTTATATGCGGTTCCAAGAACACAAAACATATTTTTCCGCCCCCAAATCCCTTTTTTGGTGTCGCCCTTGTAAATCCTTGACAACTGGAATAACAACGGGAGTGAGTGGCAGCTGGACATCGGGAAGAAGGGAGGGAATATTTCGGTGTCGCTGGCATAGAGCAGAGACAGGATGTGCTTTGAGTGAAGCAACTTCAGAGGAGCTGCCTGAGCCCCTGAGTCCCAACCACCTCCTGCAAGGCGGGGCCAGCCTCTGTTTACAACATAAATCGCTTTCTGAAGTGATGGAAATTGCTTTGGAAGCGCTGTTACCTCACACTGCGCAAAACGCCCTCCCTGAGAGCTTCTCCTTCTCCTCCCAAAACTCATCCAGTCCTGGAATTCCCTGGGGCTGGTGGCTGCTGCTCACCGCCCCCCCCCCCCCCCCAGGGTCACTCTGTGCTTTGGGGTGTCAGAGGTTCCCCAAGGATGTTTCTGTAAATTCAGAAGGGAGATGAACATCTGGGCATTCCTCTTCAGCCTGGGGAGGGGTTTAGTCCTGGGTGCTGTGTGGGAATTCTGGGGACAGATGGATTTATCCAGTGCCTCGTGGTGCCCTGGGTGTCACATCAGCTGATTTTGGTGGTGGCTCAGCTGTGCTGAACCTCCTTGGTGCTCTCTGCTTGCAGAGATGTGGAATTCAAGCAGGACGAAACATGAATTTTTCACGTAACTCAGCTGCTTTAGTGGGATCTCACTCGTGGTTCGTCGCTGAGACACTCCCTGTCCTGCCAGTGCTCCAGGAATGTCACCTCCAGCTCAGGCACAAAGTTCCCAGTCCAGGAATGGTGCCTGCACAGGAACTGATGTGATCCAGCTCAATAAAACTGAGCCAGGTTTGCAAACTACTGCATTCCCCCAGATGGAAACTTCCAGACCCAAAGATGCACAGAGTGTTGACTTTTTTCCTTTTGCTCAAACACCCAGAATTATGTACCCAGTGCCAAAAGCCGGCTTGGAAATGTTGATTTATTATGCATTTTCCAGATGAAATCCAGAAGGGATGATGCTGGTCGATGGCAGATAACGGGGGGGTAGAAATGGACAGATTTCTCTCCGAGGCTTTCCCTCTTTGCTATCAGCGAGCAGCAGTTTTCACCCTACCAGGCAGAGGAGATAAAGTTAAAACCCACCATTTCCAGCTTGCAAAAGCCCGGCCTGTGTGGAATCAGCTCAATTATTTCAGCTCGGTCTGCAAGGAAAAGCAGTTCCTATCTCAGAATTACAATTACGTGGGAACGTGAACTGCAATTTCTCTCTTTATTAATGCAACGCACCAACAAAACATGGACAAGGCCAATGCATCAGGTCCCAGGGACTGGAAATAACTCTCGGCATGATGGATCTTTAAACATCATCTGGCTTTATTTCGTTGTTTTAATATCGTGCCCTGAGCTGGAAATTGGTGAGATTGATCTTGTTTGAGAGTACTGATGCAGCATTTAGAGTGCTAATACAGAAGATTTTCTCATGGCTTGGGACTGACTGGGTCCCAAGATCCAGGAGCGCTTTCTGCTAATTACTGAGTATTTACATGAACAATGCCAAACCCATGCGCTCAAAATGAGTTCAGGACCCAGAAAATCCAAAAAAAAAAGGTCTTAAGGCATCAAACTAGCAAAGAAAAGCAATGGAGGATCTTTATTTGACTTTTTTGGATCTTTAGGGTGAAAGGCTCCTGGTGTTTTCAAACCTTTCACCACAAACGTGGCCTTGAAACTTTGCTTTTTTTCCCACTGCTGCTGGGTCTCTGGTGGGATGAGCCAGGGGGGACCTGCAGGAGCTCTGGAATTTGTGAGGAATGATGGGCTGGGGTCCCCAGCCAGGGAATGTCCCTCGTTAATCCCAGTTCTGTGATCTCCATTAATTATGATTCTGAGATCCCTCAGTAACCCCAATTCTGTGATTCCTCATTAATCCCAACTCAGCAACCCCTCATCAATTATGATTCTGAGATCCCTCATTAATTATGACACCGTGATCCCCCATTAATCCAAATCCTGAGATCCCTCATTAATTATGACACCGTGATCCCCCATTAATCCAAATCCTGAGATCCCTCATTAATTATGACACCGTGATCCCCCATTAATCCAAATCCTGAGATCCCTCATTAATTATGACACCGTGATCCCCCATTAATCCAAATCCTGAGATCCCTCATTAATTATGACACCGTGATCCCCCATTAATCCAAATCCTGAGATCCCTCATTAATTATGACATCGTGATCCCCCATTAATCCAAATCCTGAGATCCCTCATTAATTATGACACCGTGATCCCCCATTAATCCAAATCCTGAGATCCCTCATTAATTATGACACCGTGATCCCCCATTAATCCAAATCCTGAGATCCCTCATTAATTATGACACCGTGATCCCCCATTAATCCAAATCCTGAGATCCCTCATTAATTATGACACCGTGATCCCCCATTAATCCCAGGGCTGGTTGTGTCAGTAACACCCAGAGCTCAATTCTGGTTTTATTTTGTTTCCTTTTAAACCTCTTGGGAGTGGGATGGGAGCAGCGTGGGCAGGAATACGGATGTAAAGACGATGGGAAACCATTCCTGGAGGGTTTGGGAATGTCAGGAGATGTGGTGAGCAACCACTGAGAGCCCCCAGTCCACACATCCCCTGATCCAAAGGGATCCAGCTCCATCAAACCCTCTCTGGAATTCCATTCCCATCCCTCAGCCGTGTGAGGGACAGCACAGATGTGTTAATTACTGGTAAATTAATTGTTTGCAAAAGGTGGATTCGTTTCTTCCCTTCCCTTCCTGCCTCCTCATGTCTGTGCTTTGGAGCTCCTGGCTTTTCTCAGGAGATGAAGTAAATTAGGGAAAAAATATTCTTGTGGTGCTGGAAGCAGGAATAGAAACCTCCCCAAATGTTCTGACTGATCCAGGAGCTGAACTACGAAGGGCTTGAGAAAACCCTGGCAAATATCAAGTTTAATAATGCAGGAATTGGAGGCTGAATGTAAAAATGGAGAAGATTTTCTGGGTTTTCACTTTTCTTTCCAGGAAAAAATGCTCCCGAAATTTGAGAAAATGCCCATTTTCCAGCAGATTGTAAGTATGGAAAAAGACATATAATTAACATTTCTTATTAAGCAGTGTTAGATGTAAAGTTATTATCAGTTACATTTTTCTTTTTTTATTTTCCTGGCTGAGAAATAACTGCTCTGAGCGACGCAGCTGACCAGAAAATGCAAGTTTTTAAAAATTCTCTAAAAGATTAAAAAAAAAAAAATCAATTTTGGTGGAAAATTTGCAAGGGGAAAAAAAAATCAATCCAAATGTAATGACTCCATCAAGGTAAACACTCCCAGGTGCCAACTGAGCCCGAGCTGCAGCTCCTGGTGCTGGGAAGAAAAATTATTGCCGATTAAAGCACTGCTGCATCTTCTACACCCTTCCATAAAGCTACAGCTTAATTCACCAACAGCTTCAGTGTCCCAATCCCATTTTCCAAAGCCCAGCCCTGCCTGATTTAGGAATCTGATCATAGAAAATTCTGATTTTAAATGGGGGATGTTGCACTAATTAATTCCACTCCAATTCTTCCCATTTTCTCTCCTTTCCCAACCACCCCTGTGGTCCAATATGGACCTGAAGCCCTTTAAATATCCGATTTATAGCCATATTTATCCTATCAGTATCCATATGAATGAGATTTACTGAGTGGAAAAGCTCTGCCCTGGCCTGGGGTCGCTGTGCCCCTGTGCGCCAGGTCCAAACCAGGAATTTTCCTATCACGGGCACAGAACAAACCCAGAGAAATGATCTGCAGAAGTGGAGCAAAGGTGGGGGAATAAATCAACTCTGGCTGGGCTCACTGGCAGAGCAGGAGTGAGAATATTCCAGATTTTCCAGATTGCTGCCCCAAAACAATCAATGAGAGGGAAAGAACACTCGTTTGGAAGGTGAAAAATAAAAAAGCTGCTGTGCGAGCACAAAGTGAGCTGCACAAATTCCATTGATTGATCCGATTGTACCTTGAACTGTTTGCAGAAGTGCAGGGTTAGAATCCCAAACACGAGCCCTTTTCCATGGAAATGCCGCTGCCAATTGAGCCTTTTGAAATATTTATTGTGGTTTGTATTGATTTTGAAAGGTGCTGAGTGGTGCCAGGAGGTGCCATGGAAGGCTCTGCCACCTCATTATGGCTGTTTCTAACTTAAAAATAAAATCAAAGAGAAGTTCCACCTCCTCCTCTGCCTCCCTCAGGCCTGAGGAGTTTTTGGGGTCCCTGGGCTGGGATTTTGGGTGCTGCTGAGGAGGAAGGGACGTGTCACTGCTCAAGGTCCAGACCCCAAACCCTTTCCTGGCACATCCAAAGCTGCAGCTCCTTCAAGAATCTCCAGGTTGAATCCGAGCCCCAGGAGCTGCCAAAGCGGCTTTAATTTCAGTCACTGAGCCTCAGTGGCTCGTTCAGGGCAGCCTGGGGGAGGAGGCAAATCTGCATCCTGGTGGTGGAGCCCTGGGCACTGAGAATTCCTGAATTTCTGTGCTCACAGGCACTGACCCCCAGGCAAACACTGCATTGGACCTGAGGATGTGGAAAAGGCTCCCAAAACTGAGTGACAGCTCTGGGATTGTGGCTGTGGGGTTTGGATAGAAGGGTGTGATAGCACAGGGTGCAAAACTTAGAGTTTAAGGGTTTAGAATATAGTAATATAAAGGAAGATGGAGGATTTAGGGTTTGGGCTGAGTCCTTTTCCACCTTCTCCTTCATGGCTCTGGGATTTTGTAGTTGGGTAGAAAAAATCCTCATTGTGGGCCATGGGTGGTTGGTTACTGGGTTAAAAGTAAAAATAATTGAGGTGTCATTTCTTAATTGGACAGTTTATCCTTAAAGGACCTTGGAGAGAGAGAGAGAGAGAGATGGGGCTCCAGTTTTAGTTTGTTAGCCAGAAGTGCTGGAGAACTCACGGCTTCTGAGACAGATATAGATAAGAATTAATAAACATCTGAGTCTGAATAAGAAATACGGCCTGGAGTATTTAATCCTGACCCTGGCCAAAAAAAAAAAAAGATCAAATGTGACATCCTGGGAGTGTCAGCAGGGCTGAGGATGGAATCACTCACCCGGACACAAACTGAGCTCCCAAAAGGGAACGTGGAGAGTTTCCCATCCTGTCCTTGGTTGTGTGCTCACATCTGCCTCAGAGTTAAACCCAGCACTAAAAACAAGCTCCTGGTTTTGATAAAGGCAGAGTATTGTGCACATTCTATTCTGGTTATCTCATGGAAGAGGCTTGGATGGGACGGGTTCTTTTATTCCCCTCAGACCCCACAGCTGCCTCCCAACTTTAGCACATTCAGCTACATCATCCAAAGATTTGATTTATATTAATATATCTGATATTAGGAGTGATATCATCAGGCTAAAAAAACCCCAATTGATACAAGCTTGAAAAAGCAGTTGACCCTTGTGCTTTGTGGTTTAAATTACCTTGGGAAGAAGAAAAGCCTTCGCATTAAGATTTCTTGCACCTTCCTCTGTTGTAGCAGGAGAGTTTTATCAGCTCAGGGCTCATTAAAAACCTATTTTTAGAACCTCCCCAGCCCCTGGGTTGCTCTGTCAGACAGAAAGTGTTCCCTGGGAAATAAATCCAACGGGGCTGATTCACTCTGCACAAGGGTGGCAGAAATCTGAGCTCGGCCTCTGAGCCCGGGACAACTCGTGTCACCTTTGGCTCACATAAAATATTGCTTTTCCCCTCCTCAATTGTGTAATAAACAAAGGATCAAGGCGTGAAGAAATGCAAATAATGTTATCAGGGAGAGTTAATGGGTCCTGAAACAGCTTCTGAGGGATCTTCTTCATCACAGGGCATTAATTAGGAGTTGGTGTTTGAATTGCCCCCGGTCTGGGGAGCTCTGCTCAGGATAAAACCCAATGAACTGCTCTGGGCTGGAGCAGGAGTGTCTGATCTGATTAATATTCCCTATTTCCAGCATTTCAATTTGTACCCAAAGGAGTTTCTGCAGAATCCCCACTGGGGCTGTTTCACAACTGTGAGAGGTAAAGGGTGGGATAAAGGGAATCTGGCCCTGGAAAAAGGAGTCACCAGAAATTGTGCTTCACTCTGGAGCAGGAAAAAAAATCTCCTCCTTCTTCATCCTCCCACTGATGTCTCCAGTGTTTTCTGTTGACTTCAGGCACAGACAGAAATGCCAAGGCTTTATCATTTCAGCGGCTGCACATCAGCTTATTCTGTATTTTACAGGAAGAACTGGGGTCTGAAGTCACCAGAAATTCTGACTTTGAAATGTTCAGTCACCACAAGAGAGGCACAAATCTGGCCTTAGAGGAAAGCCCCCAGGAAAATTCCTGGGACAAAAGCCAAAATCTCTCCATTCTTCCTGACATATTTGTTCACAGTCTTAATTTAATTAAATCCAAGGGGATTCATTAATGATTCCAGTGCTTTTGTCTCCTCTGTCTCCATCAGATAATCTTCCACCTACCCTTAGTCCCATTTGAACGCGATTTCTGTAATTAATTTTCTAAAATAAATGTATTTAATTTACACACCATTTACTCTGTCTCCCTATTGTCTAATGAAGTAAAAAAAAAAAAAATAACTGGGCTTGAGATGAATTTGGCAGACACTGGAATTATTTCTTGACTTGCTCCTCTGATAAGAGTTTATTTGGCTTGTCTTCGCGAATCTTTGCCTTTGTTCTGTGGCTTGACCTGGTGATTTTCAGCACAGGGGGAGCAGAAAATAAAAGTGGGTCTGTTACAGCCGGGGCTGGAATCCCCCCTCACTTTGGGAATCCTGCACTGAGCTCTCCCCTTTTTCAATTTCAACCTTCAAGGACCGGGTAGGCTGTAAAATAAGACATTCATTATATGCACGAGCCCATGAGGCTTTATTTGGATTTCCTTCTGCAAAGCAGGTTGCTGTTTCTCCCATCAATATTACATTCATTAAAGACTATTAGGAGAATTAATATTACATTAATTAAAAGGTGCTGCCCACTGATGCCCTGCTGCTCAGCTGATGGGTGTCTGTTTTTCCAGGTCTCCTGACATGGATGAATTGGATCGTTGAAGGACTGGACAGAGCAGAACCTTCTGTCCCAGGTGAGGCCCAGTTCCAGGCTCCCTGGGCATGGTCACAGCCATGGCATTGCTCTGCTCCTCCACAGCTGTGCTCTCCCTTCTCCTGGGACGTGCAGATGGGAAAACCTCCCAGACCTGCCCTTTAGACCAGGAGGCTTTGCCCAGAGAGGAAGGAGAATCCCCCTGGAACAGGCACAGCCCTGGGAGCTGCGCATGAATCCAAGGCTGGTGCTGAGCCAGCCACAGCCTGAGCTTCTTCCCAAGCCCAAAGGGGCTGGATTCCCGCCTCCAGATTTGTCTGGGCACAGGCATGGCACTTCTGGGGCTTTACACCATGTGATTCCTCCTGGGCAGTCTCATCTCTCTGAAGTAGCTGATTTGTGGTTGATAGCAAGGCCCTGTATCAAACAGATTCTGCTAAACCTCAAGGTTTTGAGGGTCCTGGGTTCACTGCCAGCAGTGCCACGTTTTGGGAAAACTTCCCTGGCACCAAATTCCCACTTGGTTTGGTGCCTAAAGAAGCTGCCTGGAACAGAGGCTGGACAGAGTTCAAGGAGTAAAGTGGGAATTTATGAAAAGGCCTTCGAAGGACTCACCTTGGGCAGTGCAAGAGCCCGGCCAGGGCTACACCCAAGATGGACCCTGAGTCAGGACTCATTTTTTGGGGTTTTTTTTCACACTTTTATAAGTTTTGATCCGTTTGCACTTTGAGGTTTTTTGCCCAGTTACAGCCGCAGGTGATGCAGTCCCAGTTTGCTCCCCTCAGTTCCCCGCTGTTTGCGCTTTTTGGGGCTGAGGCTGCAGCGGGGCCCTCGGCTGTGGGGCTGGGAAAGGATTGTTCCGTGTGACTGAGCTGCGGGGAGAACTCGCTCACACTTTATATAGAGTTCAACCAATGCAGTGCAGAACCTGGAAAATACAAAAGCTCAAACTTGAGGCATCAGGTTGTGTTTGCAGAACCTCAGCTGAGCTCTGTGTGTGAACCCCCAGCTCCCCTGGTGGCTTTGGACACACCAAAAGTTGTCTCTGGGCGTTGTTTTCTAGGAAATGCTGAGCCCCAAACCCCGCTGCTCTCCCTGCCCTTGTCCTCAGCTGCCTCCCTTCATTTGGGAACGATTTCCTTTCCCCTGGGGCAGGAACATTTTTCACCCACTGCTGCAGCAGGGAAAGAATTCCTCCCTCCAACTCTCCGAGTGACTTTGGGTATTTGCACCGACAGTTATAAAGTGTTCTGGATAAAGGCAAAGTATGTCCTGCTATTCTTTACATGCTTTAAATATTTCTGGGAAAATTCTGTATTAATCTGGATATTGGGAAAGGCTGGGAATAACTTTTATGCCGGACTTTTGTGCATGATTGGCATTTAACTTAAAATAACCCCCTGGGACAGACCCACCCCAGCATTAATTTGATGAAGGCAATCTGTGCTAATGAATTAATTGTTGTCAAAGCTATTTTCAGAACTACTTCTTAGAAATGCTGCATTTTTTCCTTAATTGATGCTGTCAAAACTGAAATACCCAGCTGTAATTTAGTTCCTTCGTTTGACCTAATAGTTAATCAATTAGGAACATTATTAATGACATCTTTCAAATAGAAACAAATTGCCTTGTCAAAGTATGCAAGCATGTTTTCCAGCTATTTTCAGAGACATTTCAGGGTTAAGTAGTTCAAGACTGTTTTAAGGGACTAAGAAATAAAATAATTCCGTGGATATTACAGGGATTTAACTTCACTTTTCTGTTTCTGTCTCTGAGGCAACAGGAAAATGCTTTGGCCAATGTCCCACCCCAATGGGATGAGTGTTATAAATGTAAGCAATGTTTCAGAACAGAAAACTTTTTTTTTCCATTCTGCTTTTGCTGTTCCAGTCTGACTAAAACCCCAAACTCAATTTTACACCTCAAAACTCTGATATTCTTTAATTTCATTGCGATGGTGCCGCTCCAGACCCGATTAGGCAACAAATGTCACCACTCAAAGATTCCCTATGAGAAAACTCCCTTTCCTCTTCCCAGCAGTGAGAGGAAATAAAAACGTGCCCAGAGCATGTCCTTGGCTGCAGGACAACGTGGGATGCGCTGCTTCTTGGTCACGGTCACACAATCCTTCAGGCTGGAAGAGAAATCCAAGAGCATCGAGCCCAGCCTCAGTGAGCAGGTGTAAAATGACCTTTGTGGAAGAGACAGCCTGAGAAAAGGCTCCTTTCCCATCCAGATTCTTTCAAAATCCACAATTTTAGTGTTTTCTGTGCCTTCCTGTATTGGTTTTTTGCCAAGAGTGTGTTGCAAACACAAAGGCTGTGGCAGAGGGGCTTGTGCCACACTCACCCCTGGGACTTCAGCTGAGCTTTCCCAGCTCTCCTCAGGGAAATCCAACCTTTCCCGAGCACTTTGTGGAGCAGTTCAGTCCGTCTCCTCCGTGCAGGGAAGTGGCCACGTGTCTGCAGGGACACTTTACTCTGGGTTAGTGCTCCCTGCATCCCAAATTTACACTCAGGAACAGCTGGCTCAGGCCAGAACTATGTGAGGCAAAGTTGAGGACGAGATGTGGGACCTCCCTCTTCTCCAGCCTGCTCTGTCACCCTTGTTCTAAATTTAAATCTGTGTTTACAGGATGCAAGAGGGAAGAGGCAGGCAGTTAAATTAGGCAGCAAAACATCTCGTGTTTATTTTGAGGTCAGACAAAGTGGATTTTCTTTCTCCGTGTGGTGAATTCAGAGCCTGGCGGGCGATGTGCACGTTTCTGAAAGCTTTGTGAACAAGTGAGCCGTGCTCAGAGGGACCCTGGCTTGGCTTCTGACCCTTTTAGGGTTATTTTTGGCAGCAAAATTCCATAGAATAATAATGAGTGGTATGGGGATTGTGTGAGAGAGACGTTTCAAAGCATGATTTATTAATATTCTCTTCTACAGTCTCATAAAGGAGTGAGAACATCTTCACAGCATAAGTCAGAGGTCAGTAGCAGCCACAAGATCTCTGGTCACAAGGTCTTTTACAGGTTTACTAGCCAATAAACCACTGGCACAAAGATTGTTTCTATTTTCAAACCAATCTCTAATTAAATGTCTCACTCACAGGTCTTGCTGCAACGCTGAGCTTCTTAACCAATCCTATAAAGCCAGACAAACGACTTGCTACACCTTAAAACTTTTTACTGTTCCTGCAACTACTCCTATATCCAAACCTTAGGGCCTCAAAACTCTCCACTACCCAGCCGGACATGTTTCTGCTTAGACTACAAACCCACATCCTTGCTCACGGTCTCTAAATCTGGAAGCCTTTTCCCAGGTCTCAAGTTGAACCCTGTATTCGTTTCTATGTCTGGGCCTGCATGCAGGAGGTTTTTGAGAATTTTCTGTGCCTGGATTTCCCACAGAGCGGGGCTGGAGCAGGGAGGTGCTGGAGCTTTCTCAGGAGGCTTTTCCAAGGGACACTTTGTCTGCTTAGGCTGCACTTCCCTGCCTGTCCCCTCCTCCAGGCCAAGCCCAGCAGGCTGAACCTGGGGAGCTCTGTCCAACCCAGCAGGTCCTGGGCATTCCTCTCATTTCCTCCCTGGGTGACGCCTTGTCTTGCTCTGGAAAGACAGGTGTGTGCCAGGGAAAAACCAGAGCTTCCCTTGGAATGGAGAATGTAAACTCCCTTTCCCTGAATTGTAATGATTTTGAAATTGAGGGGCTTTGGGGCAAAGACATGGGAGTGGGAATAACAGTTCTTTGCCAGGAATATTAAAAATGTGGTAGTACAAAAAAGCAAATGAGCAAAACAAGAAAACCACGGACAGAGTCAGAAGAGGAGCTGACCCCTGTTGGTCAGGGTGTTGGTGTCAGCCCAGTCCAGTCCTCCTGCAGTGCCAGCTGTGGTTCTGCTGGAGCAGAGATGATCCTGGAGAAGGCTCCAGTGGTGCTGGGATGGGTCCGGGCTCCCTCGGGGAATCCAGTGCACACAGGCTGTGCTGCTGTTCTGAATGCCAGCTGTGATCCAGGCGGGAATGCTGGGCTCCTCCCCCTGGGTGGAGCCTCTCCCTGTGGGATGATGGGATTGTCTCAGCCCTGCAGTGAGCCTGGATGGCCCATGGACAGCAGATACCACCTGGAGGGAGGACAGGGCCTGGAAGGGATAAAGAAAACACCTCCCCAGCAGGTTTTAACAGATGGGGATAGAATCCATCTTGCATTGAAGACGAGGCACACCTGCAGATTCCAAGGGCAGGGATGAGCTGCTCTCAGCACCCCTGGGCTCTGGTGCCTCCCCCAAGGCCTGGGTTTGCTCAGATCACAGATTCTGCTCCCTGCACTGAACCATTTCAGCCCCAAATGAGGACTGGGCTCCCAGACCTCGGAGGAAATTTTGTGGAATGTCAGATGGGAACGGCCCAGTCCAGGGAAGTGTGGACTGCACTGAGCTGAGCTTTGCTCTCTTCTCCCTGGGTCTGCACATCCACCTGAGTGGGAGCTGGATTTGTGAAATGAGCTGCTCCCCTTGAAGGGAATTCATCAACCCCTGCTCATAAAAACCCCCACGGACAGCTTCAGGTCTTTGCTGTTATTAGGATGGGAAGCTGCCCATTTCCACTCTTTCAGTGCAAGAGACATTTACAAACTGATTATCAGAGCCTCTCAGGCACAGAGAAACCCAACCGGAGTTGCTGAGAATGTGATTCAATGTGATTAAAGGAAATTAATTCCGGACAAAATTCAGGTTCCTGAAGTTCCGAGACCTTAAGTTCTTATCTGGCCCAGCATTGTGCACACAGCAATCACTGTCTCCATCATTTCCTATCTTGGGACTTAATCACATTTGTGTTGTAATTTTATTAGAAAAGGCTGATGTCCAGGTATTGATGAATGAACCAAGGGGATAAATATTCATCTTGTTTATTGCACCTGCTTCTGGTGCTTTTGTAGCAGAGGTGAAAGGAGAATAAAGCCTCCCAGATAAAACTTTAATAATAATTTTATGATTCTGCAACAGGAGCTCCATTGTGAAATAGTCTGTGTTGTGTTCCCAGCCTGTAACTCCCCAGCGCTGCAGGTTTGTGCCCATCTTTCACCACTTTGAAACTTATTTATTGTCAGCTCCTGCAGTTTATTAAGCAGGATCCCAAGGCAGGGACGGTTTTGTGGATTCCAGCAGAGCAACCTCTGTTGTGGGGTGGTTGAGATGATGAAGGAAGGCCTTGTACAGCCAATTACTCCCAGTAATTTCATTAGAGAAGAGAAAGGCAACATGAACTTTGCGTAACTCCCACTCTAATGCTGCGATCCATCGTTTCCATTAATAGCAACTTACAGATTTTGAAGTGAAAATGTTCAGTCTGAACTCCAGCCCCGTCCAAAAGGACTCCCAGCCCCAGGGCAGGGTTTTGTGTGCAGGGTGGATGTTCTGGAGCAGAGAACTCCTGGAACAGGGCACAACTCCATGGAAAACCTTTGTTTTGTCCTTCCCAGACCATCCCTCCCGTGTCTGTGATCAGCAGCACCTCACTCCCAGCACCCGTTCAATTCTATTCCTGCTTTTCACCCCCTGGTCTCCAAATAATTCCCTAAATAAATCAGCACTGCCACCTCAGCTCCCAAGTGTCCCACTGCCCTCCTGCCCGTGACAGTCCTTGGAGAAGCTCTCATTAGTCAGCAGCTCTCCCATTTTCCCAGTGGTTGCTTCACAGATCCCTTTTCCCGGTCGGTTTTCCATCCAGATGTCCCTTTAAGTCAGAGTTACTCCGAGCAAGGCAGGAGAATTCCCACATTAAAAACATAAACCAAAGGGCATTGTTTTGTCTTTAAAGCTCTTCGCTTCTCCCCTCCGTCTTTTCTCCTGAACTTAAAATACGCAGCTAAAATTAAATATCCTTTTTTAAAGGGAGGGAAGTGCCCTCACAGGACCGGAGAGGCCAAAGCAGGGTGGGAGAGCAGAGCTTTGCCCCAGCCCTGTGCTGGGAACCACAGCTTTGCCTCTGCCACAGTCTCCCCAGGCACATTCCCAGCAGGATCCGGAGCTCTTTGTGCACACCCCGAGGCCCAGCTAAGCTCCATACGCTGAATTCGCTTCAATTTTTAAATATAAATTTAATTTAAAAGCACATATATGTAATTAAGGGGGTGCTCACCATCATGGACCTTCCTTTAGGATCCATCGTCCATCTCGGTTTTGGTTTTCCCTCCACTCCTGAGCGTGCAGCCACAGAGAAACAGGATGGGCAAAAAGAAACCTGGAGAAGCTAGAAAAGAAAATTAATTTTACTTGCACAAGACAAATGACAGGTTTTTTTTTTTTTCCCTTCAAAGAGGGTTTTTATAGAGGAAGAGGTTGAGAAACATTCCTTTTTGTCAAGCTTTAAGGAATTCCAGCTCCAGCATCCAAGGCAGACTCAGGAGTCCTGTTAATACTTGATAGCTCAGCCTTTGCTTGAGGAAGTATCCCAATTTCAGAGCACACCGAGACAGTGGGATCATTAATAAAATAAATCAGGGCGTCTATTCTTGGGGCACTCAGCCAGGGTAGTAAAGTTGTCCTGAAAGGATACAAACACCAGGCTGGAAATGGAAACCTGCTGCTGTCTTTTATTAATTCCGAACCTCCCGTATTTTCCCTCTTTATTTGTAGCTGGTAATTTGAGGGCAGTGACATCAATTAACAGTTTAATTGGAGTTGCAGGGACTGTAATTGGGAAGGCAGGGCTGTGCCAGGTGATAAGTTCCATTTCCAGTGGAGTCCAAGCAGCAGAAATGTTGTGAGAGACTTTTCAGCATGACCCAATCTCCAAACAGGAAATGTTTGATGGGAGAGGAAAATGAGGAGCCGGGTGCTGGTGTTGGGGTAGAGATCAGAGTCATGGCAGGGAAAGCAAAAGACTTCCCAGGCTGGAGCTCAGAGCAGAAATGCTTTTCTCCCTGGCCTTTATCAGCTCCTTTGAAGGAATTTGGTAGAATTTGGAGTGGTTTTTCCAAAAATCTATGGGAAGGGAAGCTGGAATGGGGGCGGGAAGTTGTGGAGAGCTGCGTGGACCTGTTGTGGAGAACAATCACCTTCCAAGGAGGTCTCTGAGGAGCGGAGCAGGGGCTCAAGAGGCTCTGAAATCAACCCTGACCCCCAACCTGAGCATGAGAGAGGCTCTGGTTCAGGGTCCGTGAGACAAAAGAATTCCATGGATTCCACCAGAGGGAGAGAGATCTGGGTGCTCTCCCCAGCTCCACACTTCCAGATTCCCCTGTTTGGTGTTGGACTGGGATGGGGCTCCTCCTCCAAGAGTCCAGGTTCGGTCAGGTCCTGGGGAATGCTGAGGAGAGCGTGGTGGTTATTTCGTGGTGGTTATTTCGTGGTTGATATTTCATGGTGGTTATTTCGTGGTGGTTATTTCGTGGTTGATATTTCATGGTGGTTATTTCGTGGTGGTTATTTCGTGGTGGTTATTTCGTGGTTGATATTTCGTGGTGGTTATTTTGCGGTTGTTGTTTCACGGCTGTTGTTTCATGGTTGTTATTTTGTGGCGGTTATTTCATGTCATCTGGAAGATGCAAATGCTGCCAAGCCACAAACTCAAGGCAATTCCCACATTTCACCGCTGGAAGGAAAGGGGCAGCTGGGGACAATCTGAGCAGGAGCAGGGCAACCCCTCACTGCCCACTCGGACATTATTTCAATCTCCCCTTCCTTCCATCGGTTCTCTGCTCTTGCCTGAACAGCCAGGCAGGATTTTATTACCCTGTGAAGTCAGTGAATCTCACCAGAAAGCCTCATGAGCTTTAAATGGTCCGGAATGAGTGTGTGCAGCAGGCAGGGCCCAATCAATCGATCAATCAATCATCCCCAATTAATCTGTTTTGTAGAGTGGCCCCAGATCGATCCCTGGGTGAGCTGAGCCCCAGGATTGCCTGAGCTCTGGCAGCAGCTGATGGACCTAAAACTTCTGGGAACGAAATGATTTAAATGAATATTCAAGCATTAAATCAATGCTAAGCAGAACCAGAGGTGACGTGTTCTCGTGTTTATTTGAAAATGAAACCTGGGCAGCTGTTGAGCGGTGCTATTTTTCATGGATTTATGGTTTTCTGGGCTGCCATTCTGTCTTGTTCATGTCCCTTTATTGGCTTTTGATGCACTAATTTGGAACTGCATTATAATCACAGTGGTTAGCGATAGATGGCCTTGGGGGTTTTTTTTCTCAAGCTGGCAGAGGGAGAAGAGATGATTTGAGTTGTGTGATTCAGCCCATAAAAAAAATGACCACAGTTAGTGCCTCTTCTGGCATAATTTTGGAATATCAGCAGGGCAGGAAGGAGGCTCCATGGGCATGAGCCCCCAGGACAAATAAAGCATTTTATTCCCTCGAGGTGAAGATGTGCCTTGAGAAGTGCTGCTCCATCTTTTGGGGGGACACGGAGGGATTTTGTTACCTGGGATTGACCCAAAATCCTTAAATATGGTCTAAAAATGGGAGGGGGGGAAAAAAGGCAGTTTGGTGATAAAGTTGTGCTTCAGCTTTGGTGATTTTCCAGGTGCAAACCTGCAGTTTTCAATAGATAATTGGAAACAACTGCAGAAATGTTGGGTTACAGGATTCTCCTCTCCAGCTGTAGGACTGTCACCAAATCCATCTGCTTCCCTGGCTGGTGGCACATCTGTATTCACGTTTCCCATGAAGAAAACTCAACTGAAAATATTCTTTATTGGCCTGAGAAACCAGGAATGCTCCACCGGAGTCGGGACTTGTGGGTGCTCTGCCCAGAATTCCCGATTCCCAACAGCATCTGTGACTTCCTGCTCCTTCCTAACAGTAATTCTAGGTCTTTCAGCCGGAGTTCCACGACAGGAAAGGGTCAGAAACAGCTGGAAAACTGCTCTGGAGAGTCGTGGGCAGGCAGCACGTGGGAGAACATGTTCAGACATCCTCTGACCCCCTCGGGTCAGGGTGGGCGCTGGGGGTTCTGTGGCTGAGGGTATTTATGGAATACTGGCCAGTGCAGACTCTCAGTCTCCTCTTGGATGTTTCCCTCTGGGCTGGGTGGGCCCCTCCTGTCACCCTGTGCCCTGGTTCCCAGTCCTTTACTGGGATCTCATGAAAACACGCAGGGGGATGAGTGAAAAAGGCTCTGGATAATCCACTGAGCGTATTTCCCCGCTTCCTTTTCTCTCCTAAATCAACGTGCCTTTCTCCAGAGCTCAACTCGAGGGTCTCTTTGGAAGAGGCGCCCTGAATGCGGCAGATAACGCTGCGGCTCCTCAGCCGCACAACATTTCCTGAGAGCATTCTGGATACATTTCCATGTCTCCCGTCTGGTTCCTAAAGAGAGCACCAAGCGGTGCAGCTGGAACCCAGCAATCCAGAAGCGGGGAGCTGCTCTGAGGGAGCATTCCTGTTTCTGAGTGTTTGTGTGGGCACCGTCATCACCTCGACCCAGGTAACCACAGGCTCCGTGGGCAATTTCTGGCACAGTCTGGAGGTGCTGAAGTGATTGGGGGTGAAATCCTTTGCTGAGTCACAACACTTCCCTTGGAACCACGGGGAAGCTTTCAGCATCAATAAAAACATCCCAGAGCCTCCCTTCTCGCGTTTACAGCTGCACCACTGCAGCACTTCAGCTGCTGCCCTTTCAGGTGTTCCTGAAAAACACCTCTCTCGTTTTCTGACATTTCATCGCCCAGCATCAACAGACAATCTTGTACAATCCAAATAGATTTGCAAGCAAGGCCAATTATCCTGGCCGGAGCAGCTGGGTGAGGGAATCCGTGGGCTGAGAGCGGAGAGAGAGAGAGCTGCGCTGTTTATTACAATGCCCAATAAATCATTTACAGCCAGAGCCAATTACCTGTTCATTTCCAGTGCCTGCTCTTCAATTAACAGCGGGAATGTGCACCTTTCAAGGAGATCATTTCTCGGGATGCGTTAGATTGCTGTTCCAGCCTGGGGCTGAGCTGCTCTGTTGGCGTTTTATCGGGAGTCAGTGCTGAGAGCTCAGCCGGCCCCGGGGCTCTCAGCTGCTTCGTTGGGCATTACCTGTGCCCTGCACACTGGGCAGCACGGCTGCAGGAGTGCGCCCACAGCCCAGCAGGGCTTTCCATCTGGGGAAAGGTTCACCGCTCACCCCTTGCTGTTCTTAGAAGGCAAAGGAGCCGGAAACTTTGATTTTTTTTTTTCCCTGTAATTGATGCCAAGCAGAGATACTGCAACCTGTGCCTCAAAGCCTGCCAATTCCATGGGGAAAGGTGCCAAAAAGCCCACCGGGGCCATTGGGAATTTAAAGGACCGCACAGAACTTCCCAGGGCTTTTCTTTGGACTGCCTGAGCCAGTGCAAGAGTTCTCTCCTCACTGTGTTCTGCTTCTAGTTCTTTTGTTTGATCCTGTTTGTTATTTTTGTCAGCTGATGCCCAGCTGGAGAACACTCCATGAGAGACCCATGGAGCTGGAGCCCACTGGGAGCACTGGGAGCATTGGGAGCACGGATCCATAACAACCCCAAGGGACAATCAGTCTCTGTCAAATCTTTTGATGTCAATTACTTTGCATTATCAACAGAAAGAGTAAAAAAAAAGAAAAAAAGGAGCAAAGCTGGGTGTGTTTCCATTTCTGGTGTTTGCTGTGCTGATTAATGATTGATGATTAATCCCACAGACATTTTGGTGACGGGGCTGGGAGAATCTTCCTGACACAGGAGACTTCACCAATTAGCCTCCAGACTAAGTGCTGGGACTCTGTGATTTATGGCACCTTTATCTCCTTTGGGATAAAGCAGCAGTAAATACAACACGGGGAAAAGTCTTGCAAGGCCAAGAGACTTCATTAGGAAAGGAGAGAAACTCCTCGGCTTTCAAGTTCTTTCCAACTCTGATTTCTGTGCAATGAGGAGAGTGACAGAAAACTGTTTTTATCATCTTTAGTGATTAAATGTTTCTGTTGTTCAAAGTAATTCCTGTGTTCAGTGGATATATTTAGCTGTAAAACAGCAAAACATCTCAAGGCAGAAAATGTTGAATTACTCTGACTCCTGAATGGAAAACAGGGGGGAATTCTCAGAGTTTGTCTTGTAAATCAGGAGGTTTGGGGTGCCCATCCCTGGAGGGGCCCGAGGAATCCCTGGAGGTGGCACTCAGTGCTCTGGGCTGGGGACAAACTTGGACTCGGTGATCCTGGAGGGCTTTCCCAACCTGGATAATTCCCTGATCCTGGATAATTCTGATTCCCTGATTTTAACCTGCACGGGGGTTCTGCCAAAGGAGCCTCTGGTACCAGGTCCTGCAGCAGAGCTCAGCTCAAACACAGGGCTTTGGAGACCTTTCCCCGCAGCAAAAATTGCTCAACCAAAAGGTCTGAGCAACTCATAACTGAATAATCGTCACCTCCAGGAGAATTTATTTATTAGCCTTTAATCCATTAACACAAGTTCGAGATGGAAAAGAAAAAAAAAACATTAGGAGGAAAAACATTGTAAATCTTATACTTCTGGGAACTGTTAGTGGGTAATTCTAGTGAGAATTGCTGAGGCCAGGAGCAATCCAGATGGTTAGTATTTGGCTAAGGCTGATTTTCCCTCCCTCCTGCAGTTCTTTCACAAGGGACTGGAGAGGTGGGATGAGAGGGAACAACTGGATGGACAAAATGCTGATGTGGTGTTTGCCTGTTTGCAAAGCTGCTGCTCCTGTTCTAGACCTGTCTGCTTTTCCATTGAAACAGATTTAAACTGGCTTTAAAACCCCCAAATCACCTGAGAACGGATTTCAAACCCAACCGAGCCAGGCAAGGGTAGATTTCCTAACTTCACAAAAGTTTTTAGGTTTTGCTTAAAAATCAACATTTTCAATGGGAAGAGGCCCATTTAAATGGTTCAAATCACTGGGAGGAGAAACAAACTCTCAAAGCTGGAAGAAAACTTGGCTAAATCCGCTTCCAGAAATGTTTGTCTCAGGACTGTCAGGCACAGGAGGCTCAGGGTCTGCCCGAATGTTGAGTGTGTGCTCTGGGAGGGGCACGTCCTAAAGGGAAACTTTGGGGATTCAAATCAACTTAGCCCTTCTTGTCATTTTTTCTTGATAGGAGGGAATCTAAAATTCCAGATTAGGGAATAGTTTAAACGATTTCTCTGTTGTCTGCTGTGCTGCTGAGGAGAAAGGCTTTCCCTTTAAAATAGTTTCTTATTTTCCCTCTGCCTCTCCTTTCTGCAGCAGGTTCTGCTGCAAACCCATCAATCTGAATCACTGGTTAACAATCTCCTCCTGACAATAAACTCATGGGTGCCGCGAGCTAATACATTCTAATTTCAATCTAACATATTCTACACTCAACTGTGATCAGGGGAAAAAAACCCCTCAATCCATCAAGGGAAACAAGAAAGTGACTCCTGGCTGGAATAAGCAGACACTTATGTCTGTATTGGCTCTAGAATTCTAGAATTTTGGTTGTTGCCTGATTTTATTTCCTGTCAGTAACAGCCAGAAATGCAACCAGAACCATCCCCAGGCAAAAAGTCCTGGAGAGTTTGCTCCAGACCTTCTCCCTGGAAGCCTTTTCCACACAAATCCCCAGGCTGCTGCCAAAATCTCTCTTGGCTTTGCATAAGCGCACCCAAGACTTGAAGCTTCTCCTTTTCCCCTCTCCCAAACTTCTCCATTTGGGAGCCACACAAATGCTCACCACTCCAAAAAATCTCTCCTCCTTCCAGAAACGGACAGTTCTGTCCAGCAGAACTGTAAAGCATTTCCAGCTGCCATTATGCAGAGCCTTTTACTGAAAACGCTCAGGAGCTCAGGGACTGATCCCAGCTGTTCCAACAGGATCGGCGCAGCCTGCAAGCTGTCCATGAATATTGGGATTGGGGCACTTTTACAAGGAATCTGGAAATCTGGAAGCGGAGGCTTTGCAGTTTCACACTCTGGACTCTGAGCAGGGGATTTGGAGATGCCCCGAGGCTCCTCTTCCCCTCCCTGTCTGGGTTTGCCCTGCGCTGACCCTGTTGGAAGGTCACCTCCCGCTCCCTGCTGGGAGGGACCAGGCAGAGCCATAATCAATGTGCCTGAAATACCATTTCCAAGCATCCTCGTTCCTCCTGCGGTTGCCTCCTGGAATAAAGCTGCGCTTCAGTCAGTTCTTTCCTCCAGGGACACGGAGATGCCAAGGCAGGGAAGGTGATTTAGAGAAGACAGATGAGAAAGGTTGAAGAAAAGTCTCGTTTAGGGCCTGATTGTGCTGTTGTTATTCACGAGGAGTCATTGCTTATTCCCACCAGGCCCTACTCTTGGATTAACCTCGGCTTTAGCAGAAGAGACCTTAAAAAGTCTTTTTTTTCTTTTGGCAGGAGAGCTGCCCAGGGCTCCTCTGCAGTGCAGGACCAGCCTGAGCTGCCACAATTCCCTGAGAGCCCCTGCACGGGCTGGCACCTCCACAAGCAACAGAACAGCTCCAGAATTCCAGAGGGAAAGGAGAGGAGCTGATCGGGCTGAGAGTGTCACCTGCAGTGTCTGAAGGGACAGAAGGGTGCAGGTTGCTCATGTTCTTTTCCAACTGGTCCTGTAAGAAGGAAGAATTCAAAGTTTGGGATGAACACAATCTCCTCCTGACTCCAAAGATCCTCCCGCACTTCCCACAGCTTTCCATTAGCTCTTTTCAAATGTTCTCTCCCTCCAACAGGAAAGGAATTTTCCTGGGTTAAAGCCACAGATAAGACCCCACTTATCACCCCCAGTTCTTGGTGCTCTGCTCCTCCCCTGGGCACAAAAGCCCAGCAGGTTTCGGTTTCATGATCCGTCTGCAGAAGTGTGTAAAACAGAGGCTGCACTCACTAAACCATGACTAAAAGGGCTTGAAGGGGACAGAGATTCCAAGGGAAAAGAAAAAAAAATCCTGTGTTAACTGAGCTTTCCAAGAGGTACCAGCAGCCCTGACAGAAATAAAAATTTCAGGATGTCCCCTAAAGAGCAGAGGAAGAAAGGAGAGAGGCAGCAACCCTGGGGTGACTCTGGGATGAGGGTGGGGGTTGATGGAGAGATGGAAAATGCCCATCACTTTTACATCAATGCCCAAAATACACAGACAGCTATTTTCTCAAGTGACTAGGAATAGTTTAGGGATTTTTTTTCCCCCTCAATCAAATAGCACGAGGGAAAATAGTCTGCAGGGGCTGGTGAGGAATGAAGGGGTTATTGAGGGAGAGAATGTTACAGACCATCATAACTGCTCCTTTCTGCCATTTCTGTCCCTAAAATCCAAGCTGCTCCTTTGGGGTTTTGGAAGAGGAGTGTCCATGTGAGGAAATGAAAACCTGACAATGCCTTTGCTCCCTTGGAGCTGACAGGAGCTCAGGAGATAACAAAAACCAAGGACACGAGCCCAAGGAGAAGGGGAGCAGAGGAATTGCTCATCACCACCTCCAATTTCCGCAGCTTTGCCTCAAAGTAAAACGCAGATTTCTTTTGAGGTGAAAAAGCTGAAGAACAGAACCAAATGAAGCAGAATAAGCAGAAGCAGCTTTTCCCTGCCTCCCTGGGGGGGAATTCAACAGCTGCAAGTGGGTTTTAGATCCTGTGCCATTCTCATTCATCTCTGGCCTCCCCTCACTTCACACTGTCGGTTTTGTTGAGCTGCTCTGCATGAAAAGTGCTTTTGATGTTTGGCAGGGGAGCAGCAGGAGAGAGATTTCAGCAGCTCTGCCTGTGGGGATAGAACAGCTGGATGTGACTGATCCATCGGGGAGATTCGCTGGAATTCACCTCATGAAAATGACTCCTGTCCTGCTGGAGGTCCCTCCTGTCCTACAGCTGCCAGGGCTGAGCCTGTTCTCTCTCCAGGGAGGAGAAGAGAGAACCTGGACCGTGGGAGCTGATTATCCAGGGCTTGAGGGAATCCAGGGAAAGGAGCATTGCTGCTGTCTGGGAGAGAGGGAGAACACACAGGGATTGATCACTGGACACGGGGCAGGGGAGAACACACAGGGATTGATCACTGGACACAGAGCGGGGGAGAACACACAGGGATTGATCACTGGACACAGGGAGCAGGGGAGAACACACAGGGATTGATCACTGGACACAGAGCAAGGGAGAACACACAGGGATTGATCACTGGACACAGGGGAGAACACACAGGGATTGATCACTGGACACAGAACAAGGGAGAACACACAGGGATTGATCACTGGACACAGGGGAGAACACACAGGGATTGATCACTGGACACAGAGCAGGGGAGAACACACAGGGATTGATCACTGGACACAGAGCAAGGGAGAACACACAGGGATTGATCACTGGACACAGGGAGCAGGGGAGAACACACAGGGATTGATCACTGGACACAGGGAGCGGGGGAGAACACACAGGGATTGATCACTGGACACAGGGGAGAACACACAGGGATTGATCACTGGACACAGAGCAAGGGAGAACACACAGGGATTGATCACTGGACACAGAACAAGGGAGAACACACAGGGATTGATCACTGGACACAGAGCAAGGGAAAAAGGCATCACTGTCTCTCTTGCACAAGCCCAACATCTCCCCGTTGGAGAGAACCTTCAATTGCATTTTCTCCTGGAGCAGCGGCTTTGGGGAGAGGCAGAGTCACAGCTGGTGGCACGGGCAGAGCCGCTCCCCACATGGCCCTGGATGTCAGCAGCTCCAGCACAGGAACGTGGCAGGAACACAGAAAACAGAATAACCCGCCAGGCCCTGGCCTGCTGGCGTCCAGGGGCTACGGGACCAGCATAAATCTGATTGATCCAGATCAGAATCCAAATTACACCGAACCAGATCTCCAGAAGGGGAGCTGGGAGAATATTTGATACCCTCCCCACGGCAGGTGTTGTGTACAGGAGATAACACCCGGAATTCCTGCGGGAATAACATTTCTGTGGCTTTTCAAACACTGATTTCCCAATCTCCTCAGCCAGACTTGACGATTCAGCGGGCCACGCTGTCCCTGCTGGAAGTGCACCAGATGGAGGAGCAGCCACCAGCCATCCTCCAGGAGCCTCCTCGGGGCTGGGAGAAGAACTGGGATGGAACAAAGCTCCTGGAGGGGCTCTGCAGGACCCGGAGGGTGGGCGAGTGCGTTTGGTGGGAAACGAAGCCCTGCGATCATCCCTGAAGCTGCCAAAGCAAACCCTCCGGGCGCTCCCGGCTGCTGAACGCAGCGCAAGCCCCAGAAATCTCGGTGCGTTACAGCGCAGCCCTCAACGAGCCGCCGGCATCCCGGCCTGGTGGGGGATCTGCCTCCAGCGCTGGGGGAATCCTGGCGGAGCAATCAGGCGCCCAGCAAGGCGCTGCTTGGGGAGAGGCTGGACGGAGGCACTCAGATGTGCCCTGGGGGGCAGGAGGGACGGGAGCTGCTGAGCAAATCCCTAAGATGCAACCCCCTGAGCTGGGTGCTCTCTGTGCCTCCAGGCTGAGCTGTCCGACACCCCCAGGTGCGGCTCCAGGGCTGGAAGAGCAGGAACAAATCAGGGTCAGAAAAACTGCCGAAGGCATGGCAAAAACGTGTCCCTCAGCAGCACACAACTCCTGGGCGTTCAGTCCGAGCGGGGGGAACGGTGCCAGACTCAGGAAGGCAAAGAAACACCGGGGGTGTGAAGTGTGAAGCTCTCACACTGATGTCAAGAACGTTCTCTGAAGATGCATATTGTGAGGAGGAAGATCCTTTGGGGTGGGGTTTGGCGGTGTCCTTCCCGTGTGAGGAAGAAGAGGCAAAATGTATTTAGTTATTTTTAAGTTTGCAAAAGAACTAAATGCATTTTGCCACTAAAATCGGAAGTTTTGGACAGAAGGCACGGCTCCAGCAGGAGACGGTTGAGTTCCCTTTTCCCTTATCTTACATTTCCCTCTAGTGGCTGAGCCCTCGAGCATCAGCGCCCAAAGGGAGGAACTGCAAGGCTTTCCTGCTTTGCCCTTTTTCATAGTAAATTATTTCTCTTTAATTATTTATCGTTGTCTTGCTTTTCTCTGTGTGAAAACTCAGCTCTGCTGTTCCAGGGCTCGGGGATAACAGGACACAGGTGCTCCCACCCTCCTAAAACCACCCCTTTTTGGGGGAGGTACAAATTCCTGTGGTGCCCAGATTTGGGGGTGGAGGAGGAATAGTTTTGGTTCAGGGCTCTCCTGGGCTCTCAGATATGTGCAGACCCAGAAATGTTCTGGTGAGACAAGACCCAAAATTTCCTCTTTCTAGCAGGGCTTTCTCCTTGGGTCTCCTCCAGAGAATTACCCCAAGACAAGGCTGGACTTCCAAACTGGGTAAGTCTGGCTGGATTTAAATATAAGTTTTATATAAGTGAGTATATTTATCTATAAATATAAGTAAAAAAGCAAATGAAGATTTGAGAGAAAACATTCACCCATCAGTGCTCCCCTGCCTCACTTCTCCACTCCATGGCAGGATGGGCATGCCAATGATGTGAAGATGAACGAATGAAACTTTGAAAATGAAAACTTTGTGTTTGATGAAACAAACTTTATGAAGTTTGAAACTTTAAAGTGAAACTTTGAAATGACACTTAAAAAAAACAACCCCGTTAAATAAGGATTTTTTTGTGTGTGTGTTTTAAAGCCATTTTTGTTTATTGTACCTTCTAATGAAAGGCTGTTGGGGCAGAGGGGCTGTAAAGGGTCCGTGTCTGAAGCCTGTGGGATGCACCAGAAAAGCATCACAGGGGCTGCAGGCTGTGCCTCAGGACATGCTGTGCCTGGGGAGAGCCACCTCCAAGCTGGAAAATTTTATGGCAAAAAAAAATCTCAGCTCTGAGGGGTTCAGAAGTCGCGTTTATTTCCCTCTCTCTATTTGAAATGAGTCTCCACAAGAAGCTTTTTCAATGAAAAGGGTTTCTTTCTCATAAATACTCGAAAGCAAACATGGAATTTCTGTTCACCTCAGGAAGATGATGCCATTCCTCAGCCCTCCCTATGGCTTTGCGCTCGTCTGTGGGGTTTTTTTTTGTTCCCCTCAAACCACAATGATTTTCTCAAAGCTGTCTGAGTCTGAAAGAGCAAATATTGCAGAACTGAGACTGGGCTTTGGGAATGCTGCAGGAGAGGAGCTCTGCCAGAGCCTGAGCAGGGGGATGCACGAAGCAGCTCTTGTCCACAGCAGGGAAAGTGAGGGGAGAGAGAGGGTGAGAGGAGAGGGCAGCTGGGGATGAGTTTGTTTGGGGTCCTCTGCTGGGTGAGCGGAGAATCATCCAACAACTGACCCAGGGGCTGGCAAATCGGGGCCAGCTTTAATTTTGAGTGGGTTTTTTTTAAGCAAAGTGCTAAATGAGCTGTGAACAGGAGGCAGAGATGAAAGGAGAAGCCTCTCCCGTGCTGCATTTCCAGAGCAGGACCTGGCAGATGAGGACTTTGTGTCCCTGGACACAGCCTGGAGTCAGGAGCAGCACAGGGGATGAACTCGGAGCCTGCAGGTTTTTATCCTGGACCTGCCTGGGGTGAGGCTGCAGGTTTTTATCCTGGTCTGCCTTCCACAATCCCCCAGGGGTCTGCAGGGAGGTTACAGCGCTGCTCCTGCCCTCCTGCCACCCCAGTGAATGGGAAAATCTCGGGGAAAAGGAGGAGCTGCTGGTTTTGCTCGACCCTTTTGGGTTTTTGCCCTTGGTTTCTCCCAGAGAACAGGAGTTAAGGGCATGTTTTGCCCACGTGTTTGATGTTAAACCAATCCTCAGAACCCCTGAGGTGGGAAAAGCCCTCCCAGCCCATCCAGCCCCAGCTGTGCCCAGTGCCCACCTTGTCCCCAGCCCAGAGCGCTCAGTGCCACCTCCAGGTGACGCCTCCAGGGATGGGCATCCAAACCTCCCTGGGCACTTCCAAGGCCTGAGCACCTTTTCCATGGAGAAATTCCTGCTGCTGTCCAGCCTGAGCCTGCCCTGAGAAGGAGCCAAGCCCAGTCTCTGTTTAGGCTCTGGCTCCTTTGGGCACGGAGGAGCTGCAGGGTTGATGCCCAGCAGAGCTTTGGGGACGGGCACAACTGCCCAGAGGCTTCTGAATCAGCCAAAAACATGAACTGAATACAGGGAAAATAACAAAAGAAAAAAAGGGAAGTAGACTGAAGAAAATGACTGCTTGTACATTTTTTTTTAAGGAATTGCTCTGGAGCTTGTTCATTCTGAGATGAATTGTGAGCTTCAGCCTTGCCGGTGAGCTCACCCTTGGTCTGAGTCTCGAATGGGGATTTATCCATCAGAAAGTGCCCTGAAACTACTCCACTTTCTATGAAGCTCCCCCTGGCAGATCAGTCAGCGCCGATTAAAGCTGGGAGTGGATTTCTGACTCAGAGGTAAAAGGCACAATGTCACCCTCCATGACGGAAATTCTTGATCGGGTTTCTTTCCCCTTTTGAAAGTGATTTGCCTAAAAGAGGGGGACTGAGGTTGTAACTGGAGCACATGACAGAAACAAATGGTGTGCTTGCGTTCCTTCAGTCAGGTAACTTAATCTCGCAGTCTTTTCAAATTGCAGTATCGCATACCCCGGTAAATCCCCCCTGAGACTGTGAGAGTGCCGAGACTGTCAATGTGGATTTCTTGGAGGGAAGGTAAAGATGATGGAATGAGATTATTAAAACGACGAAGGGAGTTGCAGAAGTGGAAGAGGGAAGTGGATCAGGTGCCATTTGCTGCTGTAAATTAGTTCTTGGTGCCACTGAGCTTGGGCAGTGCTGATGGTGTGGGCGACTCTGAATGTCAGACCCCATTAAAGGAGCCTGGAGGGCCAGGACGAGGGGGAATGGCTGAAAAGTGCCAGAGAGTGCTGGATGGGATATTGGGCAGGGATTGTTCCCTGGGAGGGTGGGCAGCACCTGGCACAGGTGCCCAGGGAAGCTGCGGCTGCCCCTGGATCCCTCCTGGAGTGTCCAAGGCCGGGCTGGATATTGGAGCTTGGAGCAGCCTGGGACGGTGCGAGGTGTCCTTTCCCTCCTCCTCTGCTCTCCATTCCTCTCCCCATTTTTGCCTTTTCTTCCAAAACAAGACAAAAATCTCATCCCATTTTTACCCTGGAGTGCAGGGTTTTTCCCCTCTTCCCAAATCTGTTATCCCAGAGGTCCCTCCACCATGGCTGGGCTGTCTTGGAGCAGCAGGACAAAGAGCAGTGGGATAAAAAAACCCAGTTTAACCCATAACATGAACGGTGTGCCCTTTGCAGGGCTGTCCAAAGCCAACCCCCTTGTCCAGAGCAGGTTCCTGGGTTTTATTCCCCCAGCTCAATTCTTTTGGTCTGGAGCTGGCCAAGCTTTGGGCTTGGACAATTTCTCATTTCCTAAAACAAGCCATTGGCAGGATTTTGTTCTGATGTCATCTCAAGGCCTTGCAGACTTGCAGTGGGTCATGTGAATTTTGTTGGCACCAGAAGCGAGGCTCGGAGTCATGGTGGAAAACACGTTCATTGCCCAATTTGAATGTCAGCAACGCAAGTGAAGTTTCTGATGCCAGCAGTGATCTCCAAAGCTCTAACGAGGTCTGAGTTGGGAGAAAACGTTCACAAAGTTTGGATAAACTGCGACTTCTCTTGGGATTCGTTTTTTTTTTGGAAATCACAGAGATTTGGGAGTTCGGGATCTGCTTGAACGCTGCAGATAAAACAAAGGGGAAACCAAAGCCCGGAATTAAATACAAGGAAAAATTAAAAATGGGTGTAAACGGTACAAATTTCAGGCAACGTACATGATTCAAGTCAGGTGTTTCATGCAGCTTTATTTTTATTTCCTTCAAAGCAGAGGAGCTTCTGCTGAATGCCCTTGAGGGGAGGGAGTGTGGAGGGAATGGGAAGGAACAAAAGGCTCGCTGTGGTTGGGAATTTCAGCCATTCCGGATGGGAATGAAACCCAGCTTGTGACCAGAGGGAGGCCGGGAGGGCACTGGGGACGCGGCGATGGGGACAGGGTGGGGACTCTGGGCACATAAACCAGGCCAGCCCTGGGCCAGCTTGGGGCAGGTTCTTGTCAGGGAGAACCTGGGGCTTCTCCTGGCTGAGGTGACCACACAGTGATGCCTGAAGTTTTATCTTTCCTGTATTTCATGTTCTGTGCTGCCCAGGGGTGCAGCTCTGAGCTCACAGTCAGTGTCACTCAGCTCTGCACACAGCAGGGACACAAAACAAATCCTTCTCCTGATGGACACCAAACTGTTACAAGTTTTCAGGCCCAAAAGCACAAATAATGGTGGGCTGGAGAGAGAAAACAAGAAGGATGGGACTTCATAATCTGAGGCTGGAACTGGACAATTAAACCCCAATGTGCAAATGGGCCAAAACTTATAAAAATGTAAGATCTCGTGACCGGGCATCCATTTTGTGCCCATTTTGTGCCCATTTTGTGCCCATTTTGTGCCCACCTTGGCTGTAGCCCTGGCCAGGCTCTTGTCCTGCCCAAGGTGTACCCTGGAGAGATTTCAATAAACCTCTGCTTTATTCTCTTAGCCCTGTCCAGTCTCTGTTCCAGGTCCCAAGGCACCAAGAGGAGCAAAAGCTTTTATTCCAGTTGTGGCCACCACTCCTCCTCGCCCTGTTTCCTGTCGCTGTGTGTGGCTCTGCCTCCTGTGGGGGTGCCCAGAGGTTCCTGGTGACACAGTGACAACGTGACACGCCGGGACTTCCGTGCTTTCAGTTTGGGTTTGCTCTTTCGAAGCGCTGCGAGGTTCTGACAGAGCAGCCACCAAAACTGACTGAAACCACAAGTCCATTGCTAAATACGTGTAAAAGGGCAAAGGAAGAACTCCCTTTGGACCTGGGGGATGGAAGTCCCACAGCCCCAGCTGCCTCTGGAGTTTGTATCAGAGGATTGGTGCCTTGCTGTCAAATTACAAATTTCATTGAAAAAAAAAATCATCCTCAGACTTTATTCTGATGTTTTACTTTGCCACCAGCTGAGCACTGATGAGAATTTGGAGTTGTGTACATTTAGCTTTGCTGCTTGTGAAATTTAAATCCTCCTTGTTTGTGTTTAATCTCCGCTTTAACTCCTACTGCCATTCCCCAAGTCTCGGGTATAAATAACAGGAGGGAAATCCTGACCCGGGGAGTTGAACACAAGGGTTTTGTTCATTCTGAGTTAAATATTCTGTTGTTGAAATGACCAGAAAGATAACTGCAGTTCCTCAGCACCTGGAAACCACATCAGCCAAATCCTGACTCCAAAACTGGTGCAGGTCACCATCCACAGGTACAGGATGTGCTGACATGGAAAATACGTGACAGGAATTGACTGGTCCATGTCCAGTGGAGCGTGGTGGGGTTTTTATGTCAAAGGGAATCATTGAAAGTTCGTGTTTGAAAAGGTTTCCTCAGCAAATGAAGAAAATCAGTTTCTTTATCGTGGTCTGTGAGAGAAAAACCAGTGCAATCTCTGCAGAATGCAGTTCAGGCTGGACAGCAGCTGGACTTTCTCCATGGAAAAGGTGGCCAGGCTTTGGGAAGGGCTGCCCAGGGAGGTTTGTGTGGGGAATATTAAAGGAAATTAGAAATCTGTGAAGGCAGGCATCAGAAAGAGCCGAGGAATTTAGGATTAGTCACAGCTGCAAAGTTTGAAAGTAGGAAAAGTTTCAATGGTACAGCAAGCAAGGAATAAAACAATAACCTGAGGCTTAGGCTTGGCTGGGATAGATCTCATGGCTGCAGAGAGATATGTTTAGCAAGACAGCAGAAAGTTTTAAGTTTAATAATAGAATATTGTTTATTGGAAATAGAAAGCATCCCAGCAAGCGTTGTTTGAAGCAGGTGTGTGTGTGTGCTCCCAGTGACTGGTAGAACAATTTTCTGTGAGCTTTAGCAATGTGCTGTTGGCTGGAAAACTTTTAAAATGCCCCGGGACAAAGAGATCTTCGGCTGCCGCTGGCAGACGTGAGCTGTTCCATCTTTAATTGTGTAAAACCCTGATGACATGAGACCGATGCTGCAATAAAGGCTCGAGGAGCTCCTGGCAGTAATCCCATCCCAAAGCCCCGACACAGTTTGGAGTCACCTGGAGGTGACACTCGGAGCTCTGGGCTGGGGACAAGGTGGGGACACACGGATGGGATGGGATGGGATGGGATGGGCTTTTCCAGCTCAGGGATTCTGGAATTCGGAATTCTGGAGCTCGGAGGCAGCAGGGGAGCCCCAGCACGGTGACAGGGGCTCACGGGGACACGGGCTCACTGTGCTGGGACAGGAGCCAGTTTCAGCCCTGTGGGTTTTGAGGTCAGGCCAGGTCTCCCGGCCCGTTCTGGGGGAAGTTCTGCCGCCGCCTCCTCATTTCTTCATTTCTTACATAACACAGGCTGCCCTTCTGCAGCCACCTCGGGACGTCACTGAAACCACAGAGATGTTTTGACTGGAGCTGCTCTGACATCCCTCGAGAACCGCTCAGCAGCTCTGCCAAGGAGTTCTCAGAAGGTTCTTGGACAGAACCAAACGGAGCCGGGATTTCCAAACTGAAACTCTGGGGCTGGGGTGGGTGGGTGGGGGTGTTGTGTGTTATCTTCCTTTTTGCTAGAGTTGGGATTAAATGTGCCAGACGGTATTTTTAAATTCATTTTTATTTATATTAGTCTTACAAGCTGTGTGTTCTACAGCACTTTTAGCTAACAAACTAAAAGAATGGTTCTATATCTTTTTTTTCTACAAGACCTTTTAAGGATAAACTGTTTAATTAAGAAATGACACTTAAATCATTTTTACTTTTAACTCAATAACTAACTACTCGTGTCCCTCAATGCAGACTTTTCCATCTAATTACAAAAATACTACTTAGACTTATGGAGAAGAGGGTGAAAAAGGACTGGCCTCTGCTCTGAAACTTTCATCTTGCTATATATATTACTATATTCTAAAACTTTTTCACTGTGTGATATTACATTACTTTCATTTAAGCTCCACACTCAGAATTCTAGTCCTGCCATTTAATTTGGGAAGCTTTCTCTGCAGCTTCAGCTCAAATGCAGTGTTTTCTTGGGGGTCAGTGTTTCTCAGCACAGAAGATCCCGGGGTTCCAACAGGGGGGATGAATCCTGTGAGGGAAATCCAGGCTGAAGGGGGGATCCCACACTAAGAAATCCAGGCTGGGATTGCAGCATCACCTCCAAGGCAGCAACCTTTGGATTATCCAGGAGGAATTCCTTCCTGGAAAGGAACAATTCCTTGTGGAAAGGAATGTTTCCTTCCTGGAAAGGCTGCTCGGTCCCTGTGCAGTCGCCATCCCTGCAGGTGTCACCTGGATGTGACGCTCAGTGCTCTGGGTTTGGGCTCCACGGGCTGGGAAGGCTTTTCCAGGAATCCCTGGCATTGCTGCTCCTGCCAAACCATCCCATCCCGGGGCTGTTTCTCGCCGAGAGCACGCTGCAGTTACCTGGGAAATGCTGGGCTCTGCTTCCTCTTTCCCTCGGTGGTTTCAGCAGAGTTTTTACATCTCCGCCAGGTTTGTAAGACAACCCAGACACGCTGCCGAAACTCAGAGTGAGGGAGTTTCTTTTCAGAGAAATTGTGAGTGAAGGTGGAATTTTCTTTTTTTTTACCAAATGCTTCATTACCCCAGAAAGTCCTCAGTAAGGAGAAAAGAGATGCAAACATTTGGGAAGAATTTTTCATCAAAACCTAGTCAAGGCTGGAACCAGAAGCCAAATGAACTTGGAATGGGTTTTGTTAGTAATTTTCTTTCAAGTCCCTAAAGAGTCCCCAAAAGTAGATTTTGAAATTTGACTTTAAATGTCTATATTTTTCTTTCCTTCTCTTTCTTTCTTTGTTTTCTTTATTTCTTCTCTTTGCCTCCACCCCCAAATCAATCAGGACAACTTTGAGTGCCTGGTGTTGTCCTGATAATTATGGTGAGACTTTAAACTGTTCCCAAAGAAATCTAAACCCCTTCCTGTCTCTGTATGGCCATTTCAGCTGCCCAGACCTGAACAAATTTCAGCACTTTTCCCTTTCCTCCCAAGGGCAGGCTTCTCCTGGCTATTTGTGCATCCACAGCGCTGGCATTTATTGATAATTATTGGAAACTTGCAAACAGCCTGAGCATCACCTGGCATTTTAAATTCTTTAATTTAAATTTTAAACTAATTGAAATTAACAATTTTTAAAATTAATTTAATTTCCTGTTTTATTCCCCACGTGCTCCGGTGGGATCCCGGGGATCCCAGCTCAGCTTCCAAGGGCAGCAGTGGCAGCACCTGGAATGGCTTTGGTTGGATTTGGGATCAGGATCAAAAGCTCTCGGTGCCCCATCAGCTGCCCCCTGAACTCCTCCAGGGATGGGGACTCCACCCCACCCCAAGGTTAAACGAAGGGGATTTCTTTGTTCGTCTGTTTAGTTTTGCCCAGGATTCCCCTTCCAACGGAAAATCTCAGCTCTTTTCAGAGACGAGGCTTGAGCGTGGACGGAGCTGCTTTGCATTCTGCTGGATTTCAGCTCCAGGGGCGCTGGGCTTTCATGTGAAAGGAGAACTGGCCCGGAGCTTTCTGCCCTGCCCTTACACCTCTCACACCGTGCAATCGCAGTCCTGTTCTTCCAGCCACGTTTCTGTCCTGCCAGGAATTCTGATTTCCCAACCCAGGCGCCTCTGGCTCAGCTCTGAGGCGAGCAGCGCTGCAGTGTGAGGGAATGGGACCCTCATTCCCTACACAACAATCCAGGTTATTTAGCACAATTTGCGGGTTTCTTCATCCCCACCTCACCTTTTCTTTTGGTTCATTACATTGAAATAAATCTGCAGTGCAGGTGAGTGGAGTTCTCTCTCCGCTGCTCAGCCACAGCTGCTCTGATGTTAGAATATTTGTGGGGTTCCTTTCTCCTCATTTCTCCTCCGTGAACTGTCAGGAAACAGTTAATTTTCAATTAACAGCCAAATTAACGATTAACATGTCAGGAAAGGGCAGCGCGGATGTAATTAAATGACAATTCCAGAACTGTCCCAGTGGGAACCCCGGGCTGCTCGCGACTCGGCTCTTCCCAAAAATCCTGGCCGTGCCTTTGCGAACGAAGGCGAGGAGCCACCTCCCAGCCCGGAATAAACTTTGCCCTCAGTTATTCACAGCCCAGCAGAGCTTTGTGGTTCCTCGGAACGCCACCCCTGGAGCAGAACCCTGGCTGGGGGCTGCAGGCGTGGGGCTGGATTCGGGGCACAGCCCGCATCCCGTGGCTGGGGTGGCTCCGAATGTCCCCGGGGCACTTCTGCATCCCTGGGGCAGTGCCAGGCTCACCCTGCTGACCACAGCCTGCCCTCTCAGGCGGCAGGAATCCCCTGCAGATCCACGTGGACGTGCCCTCCCGTGAGGATGCTCAGGATATTTGGGCAGAGCGAGTTAAATTCAGCTGGCTGAGGAAGAAAGTTCTCCTCCGCGGCGCTCCATGCCCTCTCTGTAGCCCGGTAACTGGTTTATACTGGGCTGCACTCTCTGGTGGAAGTGGTTCTCTGCTCAGCTCTCCAAGCACCATCCCAGGGCTGATGCCAGTCAGCGTCGAAGCTAATTTGCTCGGGGCAAACACTCGTTCCTTTGATAAAGGTATTGATGGCTACAACTGCCAGACTAAAGCTCTCTCCAGCAGCTCTTAATCTCAATCTCAGACGTTAATTAGAGGCGGAGGAAATTGAAACAGGACGTTGGAAGCTGACATTATTTTCATTACAGGGACAAACGAGTGTTGCGTAAGAAAATCAATGTTTAACTCCCGGTCCCGGGCGTGTTCATGGAGAGATGCTGCCATCCAGGGCTTTTCCTGCTGCTTCTCCCCTGCCTTAGCAATGCCAGAAGTGACCGGGAGCTCACAGCTTTCCCTGGGGCATCGGAGCAAGCTGGAGGGCGGCACTCGCAGCTCCAAGCAAACCCAGGACGCCGAGGTTAGCAGAGCCAGGTGCCGCGTTTCCAGCCCAGTCCCTGCAGTGGCTGTCACCACGGGAAGGAAGTCGTGTCCCTTGTGGTCACAGCCGTGTCTTGATTGACTCCCTGCTGCCGGGGGAAGCTTCGGTGCACATCGAAGGAAGTCCCCGAGGCCTGGCTTGCGTCGGGAGCTCCCGTGTCAGGAGCTCGCCCAGCTCCGCACACGGGGTTTGCTTCCAGCACTGCCAGCCATTCCTTTGACTGTCCAATGCCACGTTCATCTCAGGGGGAGCTCACCTGGAGGAAGGAGCAGGAAAAGCCGGTCAAAACCTAGAGAAAGGCGGAGTGGTGAATTTGTGGCTGAAAGAGCTTCGAGTGGCCGTTTGAGCGATTTAAGTCGATAAGGGAGAGCTTAAAATGGATTTTGGGGCCAAGGAATCCTTGTGCTCTGCAGCTCTGTGCCCTGTGGAGTTGGAAAGCGGGTTTCGTTCGTTTCCCAGCTAGGAAGGAGAGTGAGGATTGTGGCCCCAGATCCCTTCAGAGCAGAGTTAAGTGACAGAGGACAGTCCACCTGTCAGCGAGCAGGAAAAGATCCTCTTCTCCCCGAAATCTGCAAGTTCCCGGTCTCATCCCTTCATGTCCTGCCCACACTGAGAGCAGAACCCAGCAGAGATCTCCTCTCCTGGCACAGGATCCGATGAGCTCCCAGACGTGCAAAAAGCAGCGATTTTTACTTGAATTGTGTTTCCATGGCCCCGTGCACAGGATCATCCCAAAAAAAGACATCGCGGTCCCTTTTTTTTTTTTTTTAATTGGGCAAAAAACAACCCAAAGTACAACTCCACGAGCATTTTGAATGTGAAACACATCCTTTACTTGTTTACTTGTTTGTTTGCTTTTATTTCCCTCTTTCCTGAGGCAAATCACAACATTCCTGCTCAGCTGCAGGAATTTACCGGCATGAGTCAGTTATCCCAGGTGCCTGAAGGACACTTTCCCTCCGGGGCTGCTGAGGTGTTTCACCGGGGTGATGTCAGAGCACAGGGAGGAGCAAGGGAGCACAATTCCCAAAAGGAGCAACTCCAGGCACATCCTCATCCTCGCCGGCCCCAGCAGGAACAGCTGGGCTCACTCCAGGCTGGTGCTTTCATCATTCCCCTGGGAAAGTCCTTGCTGGAAGTTCCCTCATGCAAAGCTTTCTCCTCACTCCGGATTATTCACGGTCCTGTAGCCTGGTGCCACTGAGCTGCAGGAACAGGGACGTGCTCCTGGAGCAGCCCTGGCACAGCCCAGGACGGGGACAATGGAGATTGTCACAATTCCTGAGGAATTGGCACCAAAATCTGTCCAGCCCCAGGCAGAATTGTGTGGCAGCAGGAAACTGAGTTGGAGGAGGATTTGCCATTCCACAATCCCCCTCTTCTGCTGTGGGTCCTGGAAGCCCTCCCCTGTCAGAGCCCCTACATTTTAATTTTGATTTTGATTTTAAGGGGTTGGTGACAGCATTGGCCCATTTGTTACAACGGGACTGCAGCAAAGGGGTTCCAGGAGTGAGTGTCATGGCACAGAGCAACCCCTGGAGTAATTCCAAAATTTTCTTGGAAGTTCAGGGATGCTTCAGTGGTTCACCGGTGAAAAGTTTTTGCTTTCCAAATAGGTCTTGCATGACCTCATTCCCTCACAGTCATGGGAGGTGTCAGAGCTCTTACTACACCATTTCAAGTTTCTTTTCCCCACCTTGAGGAACTTGGAATTTTCTGACAGATGAACAATGATGTAACAAGATGCCTGGATCCTGCCTGGGCGTTGAATCTTCCTGTGAACTCCTGGATCCCTTCTCCTGGTACCCCCATTGTCAGTTTGGGTCGCCAGGCTTTAGCATTAAATAAATATTTATACATTAACAGTTAATAGCAAAACTACAACTTGTCACGACTTCCTTTTTCTTCCAGGTATATCCCTGAGTGTTTCAATTACAGAATCATGGAATATCCTGGGCTGGAAGAGACCCTCAAGGATCATCAGTCCAGCTCCTGGACACCCCAACAACCCCACCCTGTCCCTGAGAGCATTAGCCAAACTCTCCTTGGGCTTAGAATGGCCTGGCTTGGCTTTGTCTGACGACTCCTTCTCTAGGAGCTGTCAGACAAAGAAAATGCTGCCTGAATTTCAGTCAATGAAATGAATTTGCTGGGCTTTTCCCTTGACTTTCAGTTTGCAGTGTTATTTCCCCACCCCCAGCACTGTTCCACGGCCCAAGCTCCGCTGATGGTGGAGTTCAGAGTTACAACATCCCCAGAAATGAGTGCAGTGCAAGGGAAGAGCCCAACCTGCAGCTGGCTCCTCCGGCTGGGTGCTGCCAGACTGATCTCAGTGGCAGGTTTATCTCTATCAATATCAGGTTTATATCAATATCAGATTTATATCAGTGCCAGGTTGATCTCAGTGTCAGGTCAATATCAGTATCAAGTTTATATCAGTGGCAGGTTTATCTCAATGTCAGGTTTATATCAATGCCAGATCTTTATCAATGTCAGGTTTCTCTCAGTGTCAGGCTTATCTCAGTGCGAGGTTTCTCAGGGGAGCAATGGGTTGATCCCAGAGGGATCAGGGATCTGTGCTGCACTTTGGGCCAGCTCTGAACCATCTCCTCTGTTCCTGTGCCAGAGAGGATTGATAACTCCAGTTCTGCAATAAATCTATCACAAATACCAATTCCTTTGGGATCCCTGCCCCACATTCACTGGGCAGTTGCAAAGGTTTTGCAAAACCATCTCCTGGATTTAAGCACCCAAACCCCATTGACTCTACAGAGTCATTTCCTGTAGAAAATGAGATTTGGTTCTTAAACCCCTTTGGAAATGTCACACCTGGCTTTGCCTTTCTTTACAAATCCTTCTGCGAGACCCTTCTGGCTGTTCCTGCTCTTTTTATCCCTCTGGTGTTGTCTCCAGGGCCAGGAGTTTGTGCAGAGACACCCAGAGCTCCGGGAGCGACACGTTGTGAGGTCCTGGGGCAGAAGGGAGCAGGACCCAGAGGTGAAATCCCCTTTCCCCCTCCTCCCAGGGGGCACCAGCTCCTGCTCCGTGTCTGCACCCTGCCCACATCCACACGCTGCAGCTCTGAGCTGCAACTGGAGGAATTACATCAGCCTGGGCTGGGTTAGGTCAGGCCTCAGTGATCCTGCTGCCCACCTTCCTGTGCCCTCCACCCAAGGAGGGGGAGATTCCCAACAGCCCCATCCTGGCCCAGCTGCTCCGGAGTTACCAAAATCAAATTAATCACTGGCCTAGAGAGCTTTCTGCTGCTTGGTGGAGCTTGGATTTGTTTCCCCCTTGTGTCGTTTTGTATTTTTCTCAAGGCTGGAGCTTGGTTCAGGGATTCCATGGAGTGGCCAAATGGGGATTTTTTTAGGAAAACTCGTTGGTGCACTAATATCGCAGAGTATTTCCTGATGAATTCACATAAATGACTGAATTATAGAATAATGTCTAGAATTACAGGTAAAGAGCAGTGTTGTTCCCTTCTCAGCGCTACTGCATTAAAAATCCTGGGAATAACAGTTGATCTTTGGCATTAATCTGCCAAGGGACATCCATGGAAAACCAGCCAAGTGCTGAAGGGAATTCCATAGAGAGGAATCATACAGATGATCCACTTTTTATAATTATTCCTTTTCTCTAAGTTACACTGGTTTTTGTTTTATTTTGTTTTGTTTTGTTTTTCCTGGATTGGGCTGATTTCTTTGTCATTTCACAAAGCAAAGATGTTTCTTCCTTCCTAAGAAAGGAAATCTGTTTTCCAATGGGCCTTTTCTGCCAAAAAGGAGTTTTTTGCTCGGCATTAAAGTGAAGCCTGTCCAGGGTTTGCACATTCTCTGTCAGTGTCATAGGGGAAGCAGAATAAGAAGATGGGGAGAAGCTGCTCCCCTCCAAATTTCCCCTTGAGAATCAGTGAGCTCATAGTGGAAAACCAGGCTGTCATCGAAAGAGCTTTTCACAATCTGTGTTTTAATATTTAAAAATTCCTCTGATGGATCACAGGAAGCCATCCCATCATGGAAGTTCCACCCAGAGGTGTCTGTGCTCCAGGACTGGGTTTTGGGATTCTTGGCATAAAGTCTGGGCACCAAATCACTCCGTGTGTCCTGGGACAAGAGCTGAGCCGAGGGAATTAGGAAGGCTTGATGCAAACGCCCACTGAAAACGTGCATCTGTTTGTGTTAATAATAATTATTAGCTGTTTATTTGTATTAATTAGGAACTGTTCATGTTTCAGAAGCGAGCAGGCACTTGAAGACCTCTGCTGAGCTCTGCATTAGTCACTGTGACTGAAGAGAAGTGCATCCATGGGCGCAGAGAAGGGATGAGGAGCTGAGGAGAAGGAGCAGGAAACGCGCAATGAAGTCACTCCTGCCCTTTTCTGTGACCGATCCCAGCTCCCTGATCTCCGGTCACTGCTGGCTTGCTCTCGGGCGTTATCCCAAAGGGGTTTTGGAGGCTGCAGATTGTCTTAAATGAGAACAGAGTCGTGGCCGAGCTCGGCTCAGGCTGGGCTCTTCCCCGTGCTGAGTTTACAGCGGGAGGGGAGGGGAGGGATCATTCCCCCCGAGCCTCCTCCTGCTCCTCACTCCAAAACGTGCTCTTGGAACGAGGACAAGCAGGAGAGCCGGGAAATGGTGCCCGACCTCCTCTGAGCCGCCCTCAAAGGGAATCGGGGACCTGGAGGGGACAGCTCTGTCCCCTGGAATGCTTTGGACCCCTTCGGAAGAGCCCTTTGGAGCTCCACGTGCTCCATCCTCTCCCTGACGCAGGTCTCGGGTGTGTCCGCAATGGACCCACAGCCCCCTGGGAGCCAGATCCGGCATTCGGGATGTGGAGGGAGCAGCTTTTCCCTTGCCCGGAGCCGCTCCCGGAGCTCCGCCCGTGCCCGGCTCTGCCGGGAGCTCCGGCGCCGGGAATTCCCGTGTTTGAGGAGCAGGTTGGGCACTCCGGGATGGGCACCGAGTCATCAGGGCCACCCGGGAATGCGGGGCCCGGGGTTGTGTCCTGCGGGATGGGAAGGAGTGACAGCTCAGCAGCCAGAGGTGAGCGGCATCCCACTGAGATCACATTCCTTACTTGTCCCCAGCCTGGAGGGGCAGGACACAGGGACTGGATGACGGGATCTGGGCAGGGCGAGGAGACACTGACATTGCTGGCACAGGGTGCCCAGAGCAGCTGTGGCTGCCCCTGGATCCCTGGCAGTGCCCAAGGCCAGGCTGGACATTGGGGCTTGGAGCAGCCTGGGACAGTGGGAAGTGTCCCTGCCCAGGGCGTGATTTAAGGTGATTTTTGAGGTCCCTTCCAACCCAAACCATTCTGGGATTCTACAGCAAAGGATCAGGCAGCATCACTCCATTCCTGGCTTCTGGCACCGTAACTGCTGCCCTGTGGGAATCCTGCCCGTGTCTCTCCGTTAATTCCTCAAGTCTGTCAGGTTGAGTTTCAAACCTTTTTTTTTTTAATTTATTTTTTTAGCAGTGTATTTCGGTTTGCCTGGCAAATAATGAGAGTATTACATTCACAAACAATAAAAAAAGAAATCCACAGAGTCTTTCCTCGTTTTCAAAGCCCATGTAGAGCACGGGGCTCTCCTTGTGCCCGAGGTCTAAAAGGAACATCAAATTCAGATTATATTTTAAAAACTGCAGCACAATAATGTGCAAACATCAGGTATCTTTAAGATAGAACTAATTGTTTATTTTTTGGTTGGCTTAAGTCTCAATTGGTAGAACAAACACCACTCAAAACCAGCAATTAAAAATTAATATCCCCTTTCCTTCTGATTGATGTGGGAGCTGGGATTAGAGGTCACGTAATTATCTCTCCCATGCTTATCAGCTAGAAGGAGTTTGAATTTATTGAACTTTCTCTTTCTGTCTTCATTCTGTGATTCCCATCAGCCGCTTCTGGAAGTTCATTTGGTCTCTCTTCACTCTTCCTCTGGGATGAAGAGACCGAAGGAGAGAGAGAAAACCAGCGAGGAAAGGGAACGACTCTGGCAAACCATTAAAGGTCGTTGTACTATCTCACTATTTCATTTCCTCGTCGAAGTTTACCTGGGACTCGCACGTATTTTTTTGTTGTTGGTTTTTTTTTTTCTGGCTGCAGCCGTGGCCCAATATAAAATAGGAACTGGGGCCACGTGTCGCAATCCTGTGGTTGTGCGGTGGCAGCGAGCGTTTATAAGGCTCCCCGTCCCCTGCAGACTTTGGGACCAGAACTTGGCTTCCTCCACATCCCAGAGCCAACCTCCAGCTGCAGCTCCAGCCAGAGGCTGCCCAGGAAAAGGTGAGAACTCTCTTTTTTTTTCTTTACTCAGCTGTCAGGTAAACGGAATGAAAATTTCACGTTATTTCTTTGGGAGTGGGTTGAAGCAGTTCTTGGGACGTTTTCCTCAGGGCACTGTTTGTGTCCTCATCACGTTTAGCACACGCTGTACACATGTAAATACTCCTGGAGTTGTAGCCTGTGTCACCAGGCAATAATAACACTTTTATTGGACCAGGATTGATGTTTCTGAGCTGGGAGTGCTGCCAAACTCCTTCTTTTTTTTTTTTTATGGCTGTTCTGCTCTATTGGCCTGGAGCTCCACTGGAGCTGGGGCTGCCTCAGAGGAGGTGCAGAGGTTCCTTCCTGCCAGGAATCCTTTGGAGATTCCCAGTGAAGGAACCTGAATCATGAAGCCCAAGGCAGGAGAAATTTTCTGATTTGGAGGTTTTAATTGTGACGAATGGAAGAGAAGGCACGAGTCCCACCGCTCTCCCCCGGCCTGAGCTGGTGTTTTGATGTTTGGACGTTCAGTTTCAGGTTTATGAAGTGTGGTGATGCATTTCATGTTCCTGTGACAGAAACCAGCGGCTTTCAGAAAGTTGCCAAATGAATCTTTCTGCTGGAAATTCCAGCTAATCCTGCCCCGAAATCTAAGAGTGCAACGAAGCAGGGCACTGCTAATAGGAGATTATACATTTTAGAGCTTTTTCCCGACCTAAACGATTCTTTAATTTCTGTCCGATGATACCTGGCTTTTCCCTGAGCCCTGTGCCCCTCTCTGAGCACAGCAGGAGCTGCTGCCTCTCCTGGACACTCTCCAGACACTTGATTGTGACTCCTGCTCCTGTCGAGGGCTGGGTACAGATCCAAAGGGCACTGGGTGATCTGTGACCGGGATTTAGGATGCTCAGAACAGCAGGAGCTGCAATAGGACCTGGTTTGCACACTCTGCTCTCAAGGAATCAGGAGGACTCCCCCCTTTCATTACAAAAAGGATGGCTGGGGAGGAAAAAACAACCCAAACCACTTCATTTTGTGGTTTTCACCTGCATTCAGCCTCCCACTGTAGTTAGAATAGATACTCACCGTCTCTTTCCTGAAGAGATCCTGCATCTGTTAATTTGGTTTACTCTCCAGTTTAAAGAGGTCTGTCTGGGAGCACATCTAAATAACTGTTATAGAAGTTTTAATGCAAGTTATGGCAATGTTTGGCAAAGGTGTTTGGGGCTTCGTGGGGAGTTCTGGTGGTTTTTGGAACAAATTCAGGACAAATATCCATTTATATACTGGACATCCAGCAGCAGTGATCTCCACTCCCAGCCCTCCCTGCAGACAGAGCTGTGGCTCTGAATCCAGGAGGAATTTTGCCTGAAATTGTTCCCAAGCTCAGACTGTGAGAGCTCAGGGGGTACCAGAACCAGGATTGAAGCTGGAGCATCCAGGGAAGTGCTGGCACCAGCTCTGCACTGAGCGCTGGCCCTGCTGTCACTGGGTCAAGGATGATGGAGACAAACCCCAGCAAAACCCTTCAGCAGCTCCTTGGCTTTGTCCGCAACCCTTTGTTTTAATGGAACTGCTGAGGAGCTGAGCCAGACTCAGGCTTTGGATGGGTGGAACTCGCTGCCCTTTGACCCTTTAGGTCATGGGGAATCATGGAATCACCGAGGCTGGGAAAGAGCATTGGGGTCACTGAGCCCCAGCTGTGCCATCCCCACCCTGTCCCCAGCCCAGAGCTCTGAGTGCCACCTCCAGGAATTCCTTGGGCACCTCCAGGGCTGGGGATCCCAGCCTCCCTGGGCAGTCCCTTTCCTTTCACCCAGGGCCTTTTCCACGGAATTGGCCTCACTGGACCAAGCAGGGCACAAGGAATATTTAAGGAGGGAGCAGCCCAGACCCGCTCACACAATTCCCTCGGAGTGATTCCTCCTCTCAACTGCCTTGCCATGACAATCCCACGTGGATCAAAACCGTGGCCCCAGCTCCAGCACAAACCTGAGATTCCCCTTTTAGGGAGTCCCAGAGTTCTCAGAACGGGAAGATCAGCTCAGCCCTCTGTGATTGAATTTGTGTCCTTGTCACCCTGCCCAGCCCCAGCCTGAATTTGGAGCACACTCAGCCAACCTCAGTGAAGTTTAATAATGTTTTATTTCTTTTTTCTTCCCCTACAGATGTCTCAGCTCCTCTGTGCCTTGCTGCCCTTGCTTTCCTTTGCTGCCCTACTGGAAAGTGCCCAGTGGAAACTGCAGGAAAATGGTAAGGAAGTCTCCACTTAGCCGCACCTGCAACTTTGGAATTCTAATTGTGGCCACTAGCACGGAATTTGTTAACTCCAGGGCCTTAGGCCAAGGCTATATGTTTATTTGTTTGGCAATAATTAATTTGAGGTAATGGGAAAATATTTAAAAGTCCTAAAATGTCTTCCAACAGCGTGTTTGCATTAGCAACTGTTTTATTTCCTATTCCTTCTCCTCGTGTTCACAATCTCAGTCACACAGCCTGAATGTAAAAGCTGTGACTTAGGGAACAGCCCTAAAATAAAGCAAGGGAAGGATTAATTGTGAAAAAGAAAATCTGTTTCCGAGTAAAACCTAGAAATAGTTTATCGGCTTCTCTGGCAAAGAACTCGAATGTAAATCCATTTATAAAAATACGGGGTAGGTAACAAACGATTCTTTGGAATAATTTATCAGAAAATGGGGTAAATTCAGATTGTCCTCTCGTTCATTGACTTTCCCCCATACCTTTACATTAAAAAGGAATGTTTATCCTGGGGGTTCCCTGGGAGGGATCTGATGCTGAAAACAGCAAATCTGTTGGCGAACACCGAGAGTAAACTCTGAGTTTGAAGGTTCACTTTGCCTGTGTCTGGAGGGACTCTGGGAGACTTCCAAACTTCCCAGAGTGGAGCGTTTTCTGCCAGTTTAGATTCCACGTTTTGGAGGTTTCTCAGTGCTCCTCCTCAGAGCCCCCTGGGATTCACCCAGAGCTCCCTGGGGATGGAGCTGAAAGAAAAGGCGCAGCCTGAGCTCCCCCTGGTCCCTGTGAGCAGCTCCTGTGTCACAATAGGACACGAAATAAAGGAGCTTGACTCCAGCCAGGAGGCAGCAGAAATCAGGTTTATTTACAGCTCGTTCAGCCCTTTTATAACACGCTGGGCTAAAAGTCACATTATTGGTCCATAGGGCTGACACCTCTCCCACTGGCTCAGGAACAGAAATAGCCAACAGCACCTGTTGTCATGGGAAAGGAATATTTACACGAGGTTCTTTTGGGAGAAAGAAAAACTGTTGAGAAGATTGCCTTGGGAAGAGCTCAGCAATTCTCAGGTCCCCACTCCTGATTCTCCCTTTGCCGTTCCCAGTGTTTGTCATAGAATCCCAGTGGGACGCCAGGGCCCCGGCCAGCACCGTGGAGCTCACCTGTGACACCTCTGAGGAAGCAGTTTACTGGGAAAAGGGCTTGGACTGGAAGAGGGAAGGGAAAACTGTGACTGCTGCAGTGAAGGAGAGCCCAGACGCCGGCAACTACAGCTGCTGGAGCCAGGAGAGCAAAGAACTGCTCAGCTCCAAATTACTCCTCATCACCAGAATCGACTCCCAGGGGAGGATGATGAGGTGGATCCTGAAAAGCTTTGAAGGTACGGCCCTAAAACGCCGGGCTTGGCTCCGGGAACACCTGGGAAATGTCCTTGCCAAGGGATTCTCTCCAAAAGCTTTGCTGACAGTGGCAGGAAAATCATCTCTGCTGTGGCTCTGGGCAGTGCAGCTGATGAGCAGCACAGGAATTGGGTGCTGTGGGATTTATTTGGGATTCTCTGGGGCTGATAGGGTGGAGGCATGGGAGGAATTGGTTTGGGAAACCAGGGCAGGACCCGGGGCAGGGCTGGAGCGGTGCCAGGGCAGGTTGGGGTTGGGTTTTGGGAAAGGTTCTTCCCGCAGAGGGTGCTGGCCCTGCCCAGGCTCCCCAGGGAATGTCCCCAGAGCTCCGGGAGGGCTGGGACAGCGCTCCAGGGATGCCCAGGGTGGCATTTTGGGGATCTGTGCAGTTGGACTCCATGATCCTTGTGGGTCCCTTCCAGCTCAGGAGACTCCAGCATCCTGAGATTTGACAGAACCAGGGCCTGGCCCGGGTTTGAAGTGCTCTCATTGGGGCCTCACTCATCTGAGTCTCACGTTTGAGTCCCTCGTGGTTCTGCCAGGGAGCCTGCGAATTGATGAGTTGTTTCTCTCTGCCTTGGCCATCCTGTCAAGGAAGAGTCAATAACTCCTGGTTTTCTTCCTTTCTCTGTCCAGAGCCCAAGGATACCTTTTTGAAGTGTGAGGCAAAGAACTACTCTGGAATTTTCTCATGTTCCTGGATGACAGAAAATAACAGCCCCAATGTGAAGTTCAGCATCAGAAGCCTGAACGAGTGAGAGCTTGTGCTTCCCTTCCCAGCCCCACAGAGCAGCCCTTGGGGTTACTCTGGGTGGGATTTTAGGCTCTCAGGGACACGCAGATGGGGGGAGATCCCTTTTGCCAAATCCGAACATCCCCAAAGTGTTTTGAGTCATTTCTGGGCCAAAGTTAACTTAATAAGGGCACGGAAGTGGCTCAGAAATGAACAAAGCCTTGAAAAAGGAAAGAGTCCAAGAGGGCTGGAGGAGCCACTGGGTAACTGAAGCCACAGCAAAGCAGCTGGTGGAGGGCAGGGGGGAAGTGGAGCCGGGGCAGAAAGAACCACAGCTGCCGGGGCAGAGGGGAGGGGGAGCTGCCCCCAGTGCGGAGCACAGGGCCCCCGGCCAGGCTGTGCTGAGGGAAATGCGCGCTGGGAACCCTGGGGGGATTTCCTGCCTCCCACTGCTCCTGGGGGGGTTCTCCAAAACAGGGAGTGCTCCAGCAAAGGTCACTGCAGCCTGCTGAAGGGGAAACGGCTGCCCAGGGGTGCAGGGGGCCGGGAGCACAAACGGACTGGGGCAGTGCTCTGCTAGCTTTTGCTCTTTGCTTCCCAGTGGAGACTCCCTCGTTTCTTCGGCAGCGTTTGGGAGAGGGCAAAGGGACTGAGGAGGAAAGTGGAGCTTGCCGTGGGATGGTGGGAATGAGAGATGCCGGTTTAGGTTTAACTATTAATCCCCTCTGCTGAGGCTGGGATTTGACGTCAGGACGTCCCAGAGGGAATGTGACAGCTCCCACTGACCCTTTTCTGCAGCAGACAGAGCGCAGGCTAAGCAAAGCCTTTCCTCACCGAATGCTGCTGCTCTGGCGGCACATTCCCAGCACCAAGCAGCATTCCCAGTGCTCCCCCTGCTCTGTTGCAGCCCCCAGGGAGACGTGTCCTGCAGCAGCCCCGTGGCCCTCACCCAGGGGGCCCTGACCACCTTCACAGCCCAGTGCCACAAGGAGAACTTCTGTCCCTTCGCTGAGGAGCACCAGCCCATTGACATGGTCCTGGAGGTCATTGATGAGGTGGAATACGAGAACTGCACCACCAGCTTCTTCCTCAGGGACATCAGTGAGTACCCAGGAGCGGGGGTTAACTCTGAGCCCGGCTTTGCTGCTGCCCGGCGAGGTCGGGGCTCAGCCCTGGCAATCCCTGCCCTGTGCCCTGTAAATGTCCGCCAGGGCCCAGTTACAGGAACGGGGGATGCCAGGCCAGGGGAGGATGAGGAAGTGAAGCAGCAGCTCGTGACCTCCAGTGCCCCCACGCCCACAGCTCCCCGAATGTCCCCGAAGGATGGACGTGCTTGGGAAGGGCTCTGGGGGACAAGGCAGAGGATAACCCCGCTGGCTGCTCTCTGGGAACCGCTTCAGGCTGTGGATGTTTCCCTCCTCGGCCGTTCCTGCATGGGCAGCCAGGGCGGGTTCACAGAAAGGGTCTCAGAGGGCTCCGAGTTGTGGCCACAGGGCTCAGGAAAATCCGGCTGCATCCTGGATTAACAGAGGTTTTCCTAAACGCGTGAATGGGCAGCCTGTGTGTCCAGCAGAGCCCTCTGCAACCCTCCAGGCCAAAAAAAAAGGAGGATCTTATCCAGACTGAGTCTGGGAATGTGCTTGAATTTCCACAAAAAGCACCTGAGGCAGTTATTACACCTCAAGTTCACTCCTCTCTGAACCTGGAGGCTCCCAAAGCTCATTCCCATAAAACCATCACCAGTAACACCCCAATATCTGACACTGAGTTGTTAATATTAACTCCCTCTGTTCTCTCTTGCAGTAAAGCCTGACCCCCCCCAGTGTCAGTACGTGGCCAGCAACGGGACAGTGACCTGGACATACCCCAGGACCTGGAGCACCCCAAACTCCTACTTCCCCTTGACTTTCAAGGTCAAAGTGAGAAGCACAAAGAGATACAGAAAGGTAGAAACACAACCTTTGAGACACAATTTTCTTGCCTGAAGAGTACGAATAATTTAAGTTTTGTAGGCAAGAATAATGAACTAAAATTAAAAAAAAAAAAAAAAAGGGGCAAATTCTATCCTGGCAGAAAAAGCCTGTCCCAGGTGCATGAGCAGGAAGATCCCTGAGGGAGCTGAGGACAGAAAATCCTGCCCAGCATTGCATGGTTGTGTTTACTAATCCATGAGGAGGCTGTGCAGGGCCTCATGTGGGAAAATCCCGATTTCCAAACCCAGAAGCCCAGGATCTGTGACACCAATTTCCCCATCCCTTGTCCACACTTGGGCAGCTCAGACTTTGGAGGCGAATTGGAAATAAGAGATCAGGGGCTCACCTGGAAGCATGTCTATGGAGGCTCTGCTCTTTTCCCCTCGGTTCCCAGTTAATTAAGGGAATTAATGAACCGTGACAGGGTTAAATGTCCGAATTGCTCTCGGCCACACAACGGCCTGGCTCGGGAAAGGACTGCGACCCCCGAGCCCCAGCGCTGCCCTTCCTCGGGCCAGCGCTGAGGAAAGCAGACAGCTGGAGCGGTTATCCCGCTTCTCCAGGGGATGAAATCCAAGCCCCAGGGAATGTCTTCCCGCTGGGGACGGGATCCAGCCCGCACCAGCAGATGGGGCCGTTCCCCCGGTGCTCTGCCCCTGATTTTGGCTGCCTTTGGAGGGAATCTCTGGGGCCGGGATGTTTCCTGTGCCACCGCGAGCGCCCAGTGCGGATTTCACCCATCCTGAGCAGGAGCAGCTCCTGGTTTTTAGGGTTCCCGCGCTGGGAGAAGGAGGAAAAAGAGAAAAAAAACCCCAAACCCAGATAAACAAACGACTCCTTTATTTAATGAGTGTTTAGATTTGGGGTTTGGATCGTTTATAACACCAAACTCGGTGGGTTTGGGTCCTTCAGAGCACCAAGCTCAGTGGGTTTGGGTTATTTGTACCCTCAGTGGGTTTGGATCTCTTTGGCACACCAAGCTCAGTGGGTTTGGATCTCTTTGGGACACCAAGCTCAGTGGGTTTGGGTCCTTCACACCCTCAGTGGGTTTGGATCTCTTTGGCACACCAAACTCAGTGGGTTTGGATCTCTTTGGGACACCAAGCTCAGTGGGTTTGGATCTCTTTGGCACACCAAGCTCAGTGGGTTTGGATCTCTTTGGCACACCAAGCTCAGTAGGTTTGGATCCTTCACACCCTCAGTGGGTTTGGATCTCTCTGGGACACCAAACTCAGTGGGTTTGGGTTATTTGTACCCTCAGTGGGTTTGGATCTCTTTGGGACACCAAGCTCAGTGGGTTTGGATCTCTTTGGCACACCAAGCTCAGTAGGTTTGGGTCCTTCACACCCTCAGTGGGTTTGGATCTCTCTGGGACACCAAACTCAGTGGGTTTGGGTTATTTATACCCTCAGTGGGTTTGGATCTCTTTGGGACACCAAGCTCAGTGGGTTTGGATCTCTTTGGGACACCAAGTTCAGTGGGTTTGGGTCCTTCACACCCTCAGTGGGTTTGGATCTCTTTGGGACACCAAGCTCAGTGGGTTTGGATCTCTTTGGCACACCAAGCTCAGTAGGTTTGGGTCCTTCACACCCTCAGTGGGTTTGGATCTCTCTGGGACACCAAACTCAGTGGGTTTGGGTTATTTATACCCTCAGTGGGTTTGGATCTCTTTGGGACACCAAGCTCAGTGGGTTTGGATCTCTTTGGCACACCAAGCTCAGTAGGTTTGGGTCCTTCACACCCTCAGTGGGTTTGGATCTCTCTGGGACACCAAACTCATTGGGTTTTTGGGCCATGAGAACACCTCCCTGGGTGCCCCCTGAGCTTTCCAGCTGTTCCTGCTGAGCTCAGGCTCTCCCAAGCCCCAGGACTGTGGGAGCCTTTGGGACACCAGGCCGGGGTGGGGGCTCGGGACCCTCTCTGGTGCCTCGGGTGGCCTCTGTGCCTGTTCCCCACGCTGAAGGAGCTGTCCCTGTCCCAGGTGTATGACACTGAGGAGCAGTCTGTGCAGCTGCCAGCCCCGGGGCCAGCAGAGGTGTGGGTGCAGGCCAGGGACCGCTGTTACCTCTCCTCCTGGAGCGAGTGGTCCTCGCTCTGCAGGTAAGGACACACCTGGGGGGGCTGCAGCTCCTGCTCTGGGGAGGAACCAAGAGAATCCCCGTGCAAATTTACACGGAAATTGAATTTCTGCTGTTGTTTCACAGATAACCGGTGGGGGATCCAGGAGGGAGGCAGAGAAAGCAAAGAATGAATGAGCACAAGAACCCAAGCACAATTAGAAGGAAAGTTCCCATCTGAGAATCTTAAGAAGCCATAACTTGTCTATTTTTTGTACCAGTTGAATGTGGTCCTGATTTTGGCAGCTCCTAAACTCCCCAGATTGCAGTTCCACTTTTTGCATCCATCATGTTACATTAACATGATTTCCACAGGTTGCTGGCAGCTATCATTGTACGTCCTGCATATTATTATTATTATTATTATTATTATTATTATTATGCCATTATTTATGCCATATTTATTTGGTTCATATTTATTTATTTATTCATTATTTATTTATCTATTTATTTATTTGTCAATTATTTATCTGTTTAGTGTTTTATTTATTTATTTATTTGTGTATTTATTTATTTATTGGCTTGCAAGGCCAGTGGGTGGCAGTTGCAGTTCAAACCCCTGCACGGGGTAACTTAATTGGAAAGTCACTTCCTGAAAGGACTCTTTGAATATCCCATTATTTAATGGTTTAGTTCTTTATTTAATATTGATTCGTAATTATTTCTGTGGCACCGGGCAAGCGCAGAAGGCCTTGGCTGCCTGAGCAGCTGGGTGTGGGGCATCCATCCTCATCCTCCAGGATGTTGGAGTGCAGGAGGACTTGCAGGAATTGCAGCTGCAGAGCCCTGGGGATGTTTGTGCCAGCTCCCTGTGCCCACAGCTGCTGATGCCCAGCTGGAGAACTCTCCCTGAGAGACCCACGGAGCTGGAGCCCACTGGGAGCACTGGGAGCACTGGTGTGAAGGCAGCTCTGAGCCTCCTCTCATCCCTCAGGAGCAGGAGAGGAGCTGGGAGCTGCACTGATCACCTCCCACACAACCTTTTCGTGGCCCTTTTCCCATGGTTTTCCATGATCCAGCTGTGCCCAGGGCCATCTCCTGCGGTGGAATTCGGAATTTCACGGCAGTGAAACGAATTCCACAGGAAGCCCCCAAGGGCCCCCAGGGCAGCTGAAATTGCATCCCAAAAGTGTATCAACCCCCCCCCAGGCCCAGGTGGGAACTGGGTTTGTGGGAATGTCCATGAGCTCGTGAAATCAGACTTTTGGAACTGAGATTTTTATAGCCCACGTCGCAGCACCTCGTGTTGGCGTGTTCACAGAACCTCGGGGAAAACTCCTGCTCTGAGCTGTGACAGAGTGAGGGCCCAGCTCTGGGAGGAAGCAGAAGCATGAGTTGAAACCTTGGAGTTTTTCATGGAATCCTGGAGTGGTTTGGCTTTGGAAACCTTAAAGCTCATTTGTTCCAGCCCTCCCGCTGTCCCAGGGTGCTCAGAGCTCCGTCCAGCCTGGCCCTGGACACTTCCAGGGATGGATCCCTTGTCAAAACACTGAGCCCTGACTTCCAGGAGGGAAAAATCCTCTGAAATATCCTTGAGGATTCTGGCCTTCGCCTCTGATACAGAATCACTGACATTAAAATCCTTCATTGCAACCATGCTTCCTTTTTCCCAGTCTTGGGTGGTCATTTAAAGGTATTCAAACATTGAAAATGTGTGAAGTATCTGATATTTCAGAAAAGTGCTGATAATTTATTTACGAGTCCTGTTAGTATTTATTAAGTTTACATGTTTTATTTTGGCTACAAAGGCAACTTACGTGCTTGTTTACAAAGGAGCTAATAATAAACACACCGAGAACAAGAAAATTTGGATTATTTGTGATCTTTTAAGAATGGTTTGTGTCACTCTTCACTGTTGTACCAGAGGATCAGACACTAGTCCTGTCTCCATGTCTGCAGGGCAAATTAATTATAATTAATAATAATTAATTATAATTAATAATACCAAATTCCCAGCCTGTAAAACTGCAGAGGATGAGCCAGGCAAGGGCCCAGGGTGTGAGTGCAGGATCTGCTGAGCCCTGGCCTGCAGCAGGAGAGGAGAACTCTGGGGTTCTTCGTGCTCTCCAGCTTTGGACTGAACCTTCCTGACCCTCAGGGTTTGAACCTTGGCACCCTTGAAAGCAATCCCTGAAACCTCCCCTGAGCTCAGGCCCGGCCCAGCCTCCATCCCTGGAATATTCACCTGAACCTGGTATCCTGACAGAGCCGAAATTGATCTTTGCCCCCAGGATGTGCCTTCCTGTGCCACAAAATGAGAGAAGCCTCCCCAGAGGGTTCCTGGTGTGGACTGGGAGCATCCAGTGGCTGAGTTTCTTCAGGAAAATAACAAAGCTCAGCTCAGAAGTGCCCCTTCCTCTGCAGGAATCAGCTCGTTGCCAGCCGGCTGAGCTCTTGAGGTTGGCTTTGCTCCCCAGTTACCCATTTCCTGGGCATTCCATGGATCCAAGTGCCTGTGAAGGTCTCCTCTGGGAATTGTCAGGCTCCCACCTCGGTCTAGATTGGATAAAAAGCAAAAAAATATTCACTGTGGTGGCTCCACAGGCAGGAGATCACTCTCTAACACGCTCCATCCACCCGAGAGCATCGTAACTGATGTGTCAGTCACTCCTTGGGCTTCTCTGCCTTCATTCCTCCCCTTGTTACACCATAAATAATCTGCAAACCTCTGGATAACTGTCAAATGCACAGACTCAGGCTGCACAATGTACAAAAATTATCTCCACCCCCCCCCCCCCCCCAAAAAAAAAAATTCCAATCTTTAGATTGCAAAATCCAAGCTCCTGGCATAAATTTTTAGATCCAATTTATTCCTGAGAGAGGAGAATCGTTGACTGTATAAACCCCAGATTTTTCTGGCATAAAATTTTAGATTCAATTTATTCCTGAGAGAGGAGAGTCGTTGACTGTGTAAAACCAAGATTTTTCTGGCATAAAATTTTAGCTCCAATTTATTCCTGAGAGAGGAGAATCGTTGACTGTATAAACCCCAGATTTTTTTCTGCCGGGCCGGCTCCTTTTTCCAAGCGCCACCGTTTCCTGGGAAGGGGCAGCTCCTGCAGCTTTCGATTCGTGCCCATCACTCAAGCGCCGGCTTTGGCTTCTGCTGCCACACCTCCCTGAGTGTGCTGGGAGCAGAGCCTGACTAATCCCGCCCAGGGCTTTCCGTGGGTGCCGCTCAGCTCCAGGAATGCCTGACAGATCAAGACTCGGTGCCCTTAATGAGGCACTAATTGGTCGCTGTCGGGATTTGCTGTTCCCCCAAGAGCTTCAGCCCCTGCAGCTGGGCAAGCCGGCACCTGCCGGGAGCAGAACGGGGGAAAAGCTGCTGTTTGATGAGGGGTTCTGCCGGAGAACACAGATTTCGGATCCGAACGCTTCATATCCACCCCTCCTCCGTGCTGATCTTCCTCCCACCCCTCTTCTTCATCAGTTGTAGCATCTCTTTTAGAAAGGTTTTATTTCTAATAAAGAGAAGACCAAGGCACGTCCTCCAAGCTTGTTGCGAGCCGTGAGAAGACCTCGCGACCCTTCTTGGAACGTCGCTTTGATTGACTTCGGTGTGACAGGACGGCAAAGTCAGTCCAAACACGCGGGAACTGCATCCTCAGGCCGTTTCAAAGCCGTCCTGTTCAAAGCCCGTCCGGCGGAGGCGTTCAGCCGTTCATACTTTGTTTTTGCGCAGAATCAACTCCGAGCCGTCAATGACACCGAGCGAGGATCCCCGAGCGGCCTGCAGGACACCGCGCACCACGTCCCCGAGGGATCGAGGGATCGGGAGGCGCAAAGGAGAACAAGAGATCAGCTCGGGCCTTGGCACAGCCTGCTGGGTTCGTTTTTCATTTCTGAGACCTTCGGCAGGCCTCTGGCTCGGCATGAGCGCTGGATAAAGGCTCCTTTGATGTCACCTGCCCCGGGCAAACACCCGAGGCTTTGGCGCAGCCCCAACCCCTTGGTTCCCAAACCCTGCGTTGTGCAAGATTTCAGAATCTGCTGCTTTGATTGCGGCTGGGCGGACAGCCGCCCTCCCCGGGGCCGGGGATAGAACCAGCCCGGGATGGCCCGGGTGGGAGGGGAGGTCCCACCGTCACCCTCCTCCCGGGGACAACGTGGGGTTTATTTTTCTCACCTTTTCCACGTGCTCTTTGTCAGCTCTGTGGATGCCCCGCTTGGGAGGTTCTCCACGGATGGGTGGGAGCGCGAGTTCCTCCTCTGGAATGCAGCCAGGGAACATCCTCCCATGCACTTGACTAATGACCTGCTGCAGCAGCATTTTTGGCATCCCAGCGGTGCTCCAGAACTAAAAGCAGTCTGAAGTTTGGAGTAAATAATAATTGGGAACATTTTCGCACCCTCAGAAAAAACGCACACTAATATTTTACCGCGTTAACATCATGGAATTGCTTTTTCTTCTTCGAAAGATCAACTTGGAGTGATAAGAATTTGGGAAAAAAACCCAAGATATAATGGCAAAGGTAGAAAATTACGGGAGGTCCACAATTAACCTACAGATATTCATGGCTTTGCTGACGAGGTCGAAATTGCCCTCGCAATTCTTCAATATAAACGATTTATTTACCATTTTTACCCTAAATTTCAGAACGAGCTCAGCAATTAGGCCTCACTGACCCAGCTTTGGGAGGCAGCTATTCCTACGCACATCCAAACGTTTGTTTCCCAATGAACCTCTTTTTTTTTTTTCACAGGAGCTCAGGCCACTCCGTTGTGGTGTTTTACCACCCACGTTTGCTCTGTCAAAGGTTAATTTACAAGGACAAAGACACCCCAAGGTCCCTGAAAACGCCGGGAACACTTGACATTCTCCAGTGGGAACGGCAGAACCAGTTCCATTGGAGTGGCCCACGGAGGTCACCCGGCTGCCCACGCCCTCGGTGGCCACTTTAGATCAGCCCCATTTTCAGTATCTCCCGAGATCTCTGTGGGTAAACCGTCTCCATGGTTGACTCCTCTCGTTGTGAAATTTGTTTTGCTCCCGTCTAATTGGGATTTCTCTCCCTGCAATTTGCTCTGTTGCCTCTTCCTTTCACTCTGCAGCTCCAGGAGGGCTCTGGCTCCTTTTTCCTGTCACCAACGAGCTTTTTCCTCTCCCTCCAAACAGAACCGACCCCTTCACCCAAGTTTTCCTCCCTGTTTCACCCCCCTCCACACCTGGTGCTCCCTCAGTGGCTCTGACCCAGCGTTTCAGTGCCTTTCCCTGCCAGGGAGCCCAGAATTGTCCCGGAACAGCAGCTCCAGCCTCGCCAGAGACACCTCGGGAATGATGGACTGAAATCCGAGTGCAGAGCTGGAAAATCTTCCCACATGAACAGAGCAGAGAGGTTTGTGTTCCCTGAGAGGGATGGGATGGATGGGGTGGGGTGGGGTGGGATGGATGCTGGGGCTGCATCCCACGGGACCCTGGGCTGGGGCCCTTTCCTCATTCCGGCCTCAGGAGCTGGCAGGATCTGTCAGGCTGCAGTTTTACGCTGCCAGGACATCGCTGAGAGCTGTGTGTGCTCAAAACTCTTCAGATCAGGAGGAACTTCCTGATGGTTTGGGTTTTGCTCCTCTTGCCTAATTGCTCATAATTGTCCATCAACCAGGGACGTGTCCTGAATCCTCCCCATGAGTTCCTGCATGTGCCCTGCCAGGCTCGTCCCCAGAAAAGCTCCCCAGGACACAGAGTCACCGACAGCCCCAAGCAGAGGGATCCAGTGGAAACCCCACCCTGCCTTTTGTCCTCTCAGCCTCACAGGAACACGTCCAAATTAAGGAAAAAGAAAAAAAAAATAAATTAGGGCATTAGAAAAAATAAAGTTCCAGGCCTCCAGCTCCAGCCAGATCTTTGCCCAGCCTGGAATTTGGATTTGATGGCATCTCATGTTTTACATCCCGTTAAATAATGAGAAATTAAACCTTTATTAATTACCTATATTCTTTCAGGACAAAATTATTCATTATCCCTCTTGGGATGGGGGAGAGGGGCCCAAGGCTTACCTGACCTCCTGAAATCTTTTCTGCAGGAGCTTTCAGACCCTCATTCTACTGGGATAAACACCTCTGACCCCCAATCCTGCCCGGGGAGAAAGCCCTGGGCTACCCTGCAGTGAGGGAAGGTGATCACTGAAATACTGGGATTTGTGGGAATACTGTGGGAATATTGTGGGAATTGTGGTGGTGTGCAGGGATTTTTCCTGCCGGGATTTTTGCACGTTTCGATGGCAAATCACTAAGAAGAGAAGGCAATTCTGGAAGGGTGGCTTGAAACCGAACTATCACCTCCAAACTCCACACGACTCTGGATTTATGAAAGTTAAACGTCAGAGCTGAGTGTCCCGTTGGGTGTCCCCCACGGCTCTGCTATAAAAGACAGAAATCGCTGCCTTGTGGTGAAGTTAAATGCGGGGTTTGTCGAAGGAATCCCTCGTGTTGTGCTGGACACAGGGCCGTGGGAGCAGAGGGGCAGAGGAATCTCCTGCTGTGTCCATGGCTGAGCTCAGGGGATGCTCAGGGGCTGGGAATCCTCTCTTGTCCTGGCCAGGCAGTGCCACGGGGTGTCTTTGCTGCTTCTCCCAAATCGTTGGTTCTGATCCCAAACTGGGGACACTGGAGAGGAGAAGGAACCCTGGGGAACGCTCTGGGCTGGCTGTGGAGGGCTTTGAGCAGAGCACAGATTTATTTCCCGGAGCAGCTGAAGGGTTCGTTCACAACCAGAGCTCAGGAACAGCCCCAAAAGAAGAATCGAGGCCTTGTGGGATGGACATTTTGGCAAACACCCGGGCAGGATTCTCCCTCCCTGGGAACTGCGTTCAGCTGGAGTCCCCATGGCAATAACAGAGCCCCCAGCCCTGAGTCAGAGCCTGCCTGCTGGGGCTGGAACAGTTAATTAGGCTGGGTTTAGGCACGAACAATCCCTGCTCCATCAACACCCTGCACAGGACACATCCTATTGACTCTGCCCTGGGCACCACCTTCCCTAATTACCTGCGGAGGGATTTCATCACCGGTTCGTGGCTATAAAGGGCTCCCGAGCGCCGTGGGGACAGCGGGGACACCGCAGGGACAGCCCAGGGTCGCCGTTTGCCATGAAGGTCACGGGCACCGCGGTGCTCCTGGCGCTGGTGGCTCTGTGCCTGGCACGTGAGTGATTCCCTCCCTGTTCCTCGGGGTTTTCCTTCTGGGAGGTTCTCTGCGCCGGGTGGGAGGGAGAAAATTGGAGAAAATTGGATTTTTTTCTATTTTAAATCCTGTTATTTGTCGCCATAATGATGTGTTCCCCGGCTGGGGCTGGGGGGGATGGAAGCTGCTCCTTGCTGGGGGTAACTCGGAGCTGTGTTCTGTGACTCAAAAGAGCTGTGGCGCCTCAGAACCGCCCGGTTTTAGCGATTTATTTTTAAATTTTGGGCTGAGAAGGGAGCTGGGTGCTGGTGAGGTCCTTCCCCTGCCAAACTAACCCAGGAGGGGACAGCTGATGATGCTCAGGCCACATAAAACAGCTGAGACTCACATCTTTTAAATCTCATTTTTCCAGGCTGCAAGGAGATTTGAGGGACAGGTTGCTCTATAAAATAGGGATCTGGGAGGAATTCCTTCAGCTTTTACTTGGCAATTTTGTTTTTACTAAAAACTTGCAGTGAAAACGTATTTTTAGAGGAAAAAAAAATAAGTGCATTTAAAATAACTGAAAGACTCTGCAGGTAGTATAGAAGTTAAAAAGCATTATGAGCATTAAAGATGCAAAATAATGAAAATGTTAAATGCAAGGTTATGAAGCAAAAGAATCTTTTGAGTAGCTCTGGAAAGGTTGCTTTGAAATTTGCCTCAACCCCAAAATTCTTATGAGAAACAGCAGTTTAAATGAGATGCGATGGAAATAATCCATTCAGTGTTTCATCAGCTGCAGGAAAATAAATAAATATTCTTTCCATTAGAACTCCAGGAAACCTCTTCCTTGAACTTTCTGGTTTATCTTGTCGGCTTGAAAACTTCATGAATCAACATTTTCTGAGCCACACCTTTTCTGCATTCACAGAGTTGCTCCTGAAAGGTTACCAGAGGGAAAAAAAACCCAAAAAAATACCATCTGAATGTTTGGGGGAAATGGAATAAATCGAATCCAATTCCAGAATAATGAAATCTCAGTCAAACCTCTGGTGACAGAGATGGAAACTTGACCTGGAGCTTCATTTCTGCTCGTTTTCTTTACCCTGAACAGCTGTAGTTGATGTGAGGATGGAAACAGGTTTACAAAAGGAAGTTTTTGTGGAAAGTTTAACCTTTGAAGACCAAAAAAAAAAAAAAATCCGAATTTAATCCCCAAAACAAATGTTAGTGCTCTGCTCCAGAACACATTTGGAAAGTTTAACCTTTAAAGATCAAAAAAAAAAAAAAAATCCAAATTTGATCCAAAATACAAGTGCTAGAGAATAAATTCCTGCTCCTTCTGCACAGAAGTCTCTCCCTGGAAGCCCCAGGATGATGATTATGGGACAGCAGAGGGACAAATACATTCCTAAAGAAAGGCAGAAATGTGTCAGCGGCGTGGAGCCACGCCAGGGAGCTGATTACTTTGTGGGAGGTGTAATTAGCATTGTTTGGAAGGAGCTCCCCGAAGCCCCGCCTGAGAACAGGGCTCTGCTCCAGAGGAATGTGGTAAAAACAGGAGCCAGTCAGCTGAAAATCTGTATTGAAACAAGGGGAAGCACTTCCTAGAGTGGGGTTATGAGCCAAATTGTGTCATCGTTGTCATTTGGAGTTAATGTTGTGTTCTAATCCTCATTATTGACAGAAAACACCCATGTGAAAGGGACGTGGGGTTTGCTCACACACGGCTCTTGATAAGCTCAGGAATTAAACCCCAGCCATGCTCAACCACCGGTTAATGCTGCACGTTAAATATCAAATGAGATTATGAACATTAAATATAATATTGACTCCTGGGTTTGTGGTGAACAATGGCTCCATCCCCTGCTCCAGCAAAGGCTGTTCCAGCAGGTGACAGAGGTTTCCAAGGTAAATAATGCACCAAAATCCACCTGTTCACTGGGTTCTGACCCCTGGGCCTCATTAAACACCACCAAGCTCTGTTGGTATTGACATTTCAGCAGGTAAAAGATTACACTGCTGAGTGAAGTTTGCACCTGAGTGTTTATTAACTGTGGCTCTTCGTTCTCTCTTCTGTGCTTCAGTTTCCACTGCAGATGCTGCCCCGCAGGATGAGGTGAGTGATTTCCTTTTGTCCTGGATAAAAATATATAATATGAGGTAAAAAAAAAATTATACTATAATAACATGAGGTCAGCAAATAAACATGTCAAACTTTTTAATTAAATGCTGCCAATTCATTGAGAATTTGGAGCAGGCTGTGCTGCTCCAAAGCATGGGCCGAAATTCGATCTATTCCTGATTCCTGTGACGCCTGGCTGGCCGTGCTGCTGCAGTGGCCCCAAACTCGAGCCACTCCTGATTTCTGTGTGTGGAGGATGTGGGACTGGAGGCTGCCCTCGTTGCAGGTGGACTGCAGCGAGTACAGGAGGCTGGAGACGGGGAGGCCCATTTACTGTGAGAGGCTCTACCAACCCTTCTGCGGCTCCGACGGCAAGACCTACAACAACAAATGTTCCTTCTGCAAGGCTGTGCTGTGAGTACTGAGCTGCCAGCACCCCTGAGGGAGCCAAAGGCCGGGATGGGCTGAGTTAGCTGGGATTTCCACTCCACAAAAGTGCTGGGCTTTTGGGGTTTTTTTTAGGCTTGTTGCTTCTCTGCTCCTTTGCTTGACCTTTACACAATAATTGTATCTCTCACTGATAACGTCCCACTGATGTAAAAAAAAAAAAAATGATGGTGATATTTGGGTGAGAATTCCCTGTTTTGGTAAAACAGGGGACTAAAAAATGACCCGGATATTCAGGCCTGAACTTCCTATTCTGGCAGGAATTGTGAAGTTGGACACTAAAAAATCACTTGGAACTTCCTATTCCGGCAGGAAGCGTAAAACAGGGACTAAAAAAATCACCCAAATGTTTGTCTGAGGAACTTGCAGCAGCCACTGCAAAGTTGAACACTAAAAAGTTATTCCTATTTGTGTGAGGAATTTGCAGGTACTGTAAGATTTAGTCACTAAAAACGACCCTGATATTCGTGTGAGCGGCTTCCTATCCCAGCAGAAACGGGAAAACTTGGGCAGGGAAGAGTCCAAGGAGCAGCACAGGCCTGACAAAGCCCCTGCACCCAACTCAGGCCGCGCAGAAATTCAGAAGTGGCACTGGAAATACCTTGGGTTTATGGATAAAACACGTAATTTTGCAAGGAAAGCTGTTTCCTTGCTGTGAAGGTTTATGGTGTCCCCACTGTTGGTGAAGGGTTTCAGAGGATTTTGGTGCACCACGTTGACGCCTTGGGAGGCTGCCTAGAACTGAGGCCGGACGGAATTAAAGGAGTAAAGTGGGAATTTATGAAAAGGCCTTCAAAGGATGCACCTTGGGAAATGCAAGAGCCCGGCCAGGGCTACACCCAAGATGGACTTTGAGTCAGGAGTTTTCACACTTTTATAAGTTTTGATCCGTTTGCACTTTGAGGTTTTTTGCCCAGTTACAGCCGCAGGTGATGCAGTCCCAGTTTGCTCCCCTCAGTTCCCCGCTGTTTGCGCTTTTTGGGGCTGAGGCTGCAGCGGTGCCCTCGGCTGTGGGGCTGGGAAAGGATTGTTCCGTGTGACTGAGCTGCGGGGAGAACTCGCTCACACTTTATATAGAGTTCAGAGTTCCGCACCAATGCAGTGCAGAACCTGGACAACACGACATTTAAAACTTAAGGCATCACTCCCAACGTGAAGTTTTCCATTTTTTTTTTTTTTTTCCCCCGGGCAGGAGGAGCCGAGGAGCGCTGCACGTGAAGCGGGCGGGGAAGTGCTGAGGGAGCGCTGCTGGCGGTGCTGAGAACAGCTCCTCGCTGCTCCCGGGATTCCCTCCACACTGACCCCTTCCCGGGATTCCCTCCACACTGACCCCTTCCCGGGATTCCCTCCTCCCTTTTCCCGGGATTTCCTCCGTCCTGCCCGTGCCAACCGCAGCCCGAGGAGAATTCCCGGCTCTGCTCCAGAGCTGGGACACACACTTCTGTCCTTGCAGCGCAACTGTTCCTTTACACGAGGTCGGTTTTACACCAGCCCTCCGACAATGTCCCAATCCCTCCCCTCTGCTGATCGAATGTTTTCTTTTCTTGACCCAGAAACTTTAGCAGATTTTTTTTTTCTTCCCCCCAAAGGGTTCAGCTTTCCCTTCGACTCTCCCCGTTTTGTTGCTGAATTTTAAACGCTTGTTTCTCACCCCTCTCTGTACAGTTCTGGTTCCTGTATGGTGTTCAGCTACCCAGCGTGCTTGTTTATTAAAATAAACCTTCACTCTTTTGTGGTTTTTTTGTCCACGGTGAACTTTCTAGAGAATTTATTGCATCCATGACCAACAATTATTGCCCAAATTACAGAAGAGTGTGGTGGAGCAAGGGCTGACTCCAGAGGTAAAAATCCAAAGCCGGGGATAGGAAAGTTGTATAAAAAAATAACGCACAAACAATGTGCTGGGTGATGAACGAGCCTTGTTACCCAAGCCCCTGGGGTTTGCATCAAACCTGACTTTAAAGTGTTGAGGAAATCGTGATTTCTGCTGGGATCCGCCCAAACGCTGTGATTAAAGCATGACTGAAGCGCAGACCTGAGTAATACGGGAAATACACACGGGAGGAAACAGGCAGGACTTTGGGGGCCAGGGAGAAGACTCTGCAGGAAAATTCACTTCTAAATCTCCCGGAGAGCGTCCAGAGGAGGGACACGGGGACGGGAAGGGTCTGAGGGGCCATGGAGGAGCAGCTGCGGGCGCTGGGACTGTGCAGCTGGAGGAGCCTGAGGGGACACTCCTCGGGCTCTGCAGCTCCAAGCTCTGCCCAGGGGACAGGGACAGGACCCGGGGCAGGGCTGGAGCGGTGCCAGGGCAGGTTGGGGTTGGGTTTGGGGAAAGGTTCTTCCCGCAGAGGGTGCTGGCCCTGCCCAGGCTCCCCAGGGAATGTCCCCAGAGCTCCGGGAGAGCTGGGACAGCGCTCCAGGGATGCTCCGGGTGGGATCGGGGGGCTGTGCAGGGCCAGGAGCTGGAGTTTGGTGCCAGAACTTTTTTATTGAACCCCATCCGTCCCGCCGTGGGCTGAGCGAGCCCAGGCTGCGAACGGCGGCCCCGGGAGCCCTCAGAGCCCTCAGCGCTCCCCGCGGGCTGGGCGGCGCCACACTCAGCATGGCAACGGGAGCCGGGCCGTGGCACACTCAGCATGGCAACGGGAGCCGGGCCGTGGCACACTCAGCATGGCAACGGGAGCCGGGCCGTGGCACACTCAGCATGGCAACGGGAGCCGGGCCGTGGCACACTCAGCATGGCAACGGGAGCCGGGCCGTGGCACACTCAGCATGGCAACGGGAGCCGGGCCGTGGCACACTCAGCATGGCGGCGGGGCGGGGCCGGGCAGCGCCACACTCAGCATGGCGGCGGGGCGGGGCGGGATCGGGCGGAAAGGGGAAGCGGAAGCGGAAGCGGCGGCGCTGGCGGAAGGGGCCGCGCAGGAAGCGGGCCCGGGGCTGCCCCGCGGCCGAACCGGGGCGAGGGCGGCGAGGGGAGCGAGGGCAGGTGAGGGCGGCCGGGGCCAGGGGAGGGCACCGAGGGGACGGGGGCGCTGACACAGCTGGCCCGGCCCTCCCGGCGCGGCGGGGCGGCCACCCGGAGGCTGCCGTCCCCTGTGGGCCCCGCGGGCTGGGGCCGGCCCCGCTGTCACAGGCCCCTCGGTGAGGCGAGGGCGGTGCTGGGGCTGTGCGGAAAGCGGCGTTTCCTTCGCTCATCTCGGCACAAATCCCCGCGTTTCTCTCCGCCCCGGGAGCGCTCCTCTGTAGCCGGCGCCTGCCAGGCCGTCCCTGCCCGCTGTCGCCGCGTTTCCCCCTCATTTTTCCTTTCCGCGGAGTCTCCCCCTGGTTTTTAAAGCGTTTTAAGGTCCGTGGGGTATCTCCTCATCAGCAATGGAGCGCGTCGAGCTGTTGTTTCACGCGACCTTCACTGCGGGGAGTTAATTGAGGTGGGGGCCGCCAAATCCCATTTGCTTTATTGAATATATAAAACTCTCCTTGCTGTGGCGATTCGTGTTTTATTTTTAAACGGGGTCAGCTCGCTAAATGTGGGACGAGGTGTTAAAGCTGCGCTCGTTGAATAACCCCGGGAGGAGCTTTTCTTGTGCAGAAAGTGCAGAATTACAGAGACAAATCCTCCTGTCCCCCCTTCGTGGTTGGGTCTCGCAGGGTTTTTCCTGCTTTGCTTGTTGATATTTTTATTTCTCTTGCCTTTTGTCCCAGTCCTCTTTCCTGCTGGAAGGTTTTTAGGTTGTGTCACATCCTCTGTCCAAGCTGGTTTACCCCAGGTGACTGGGGATTGCTGTTTTCCTTGGAATTCAGCCTATAAATAATTCCCACATTTTGGCCTCACGGGGAGGCTGCAGTGGAGGCCGTGCTGGAAGCTTTTCCAAAATCTGCCCTTTTTATTTATTTTTTTTTTAATCAGTTGTTTTCCCTCAATCTGCTAGATGTTGACATCCAACCTGTTGAACTCAGGGTCACTAAGCTGCTGATGCTTTGCCCTCCTGATTTTTGTTCTTGCCTTAGGAGAAAATAAAATAAAAATAAAATAAAATAAATCTTTGCCAGATGCAGTCGGGGAAGGATCCCTCAGCATCTGTGGGAGGTGATTTCCTGGTAGCATTGAGTTCACCTTTATTTTAGCTGCCTGTTTGTGGCTTCTCCTGGTGCTCGTGGGTATTTTTGGGCGAGGGGTTGTGATCCCGGTGCCTGTGTGTGCTCAGGATCCTCACGCTCCTTTCCAGCAATGACTCCCAGCTTTCCTGGGGCTTTGATCTTTAACTCAGCAGCCTGGATGTTCTCCTCGGTGTTCTCACCTCCAAGAGGAGCTGGTCTGAGGGTTTTTCGTGGGGCATTTTTGGGGAGGGCTCAGCAGGAGCCCGTTTTTTTTTCAAAGAAAAAGAAATCGGTTTTGTGCCGGGCAGACTTTGGACTTTCGTTTTGTGCTGGAAGGTTGCAGTTGGTGCTGAGCTGGTGATCTCTGCACAGCTCCCCTGTGCCTGTCCTGATCTCAGGGCAGGATCTCTGAGGATTTTTTTGATTCATGAAAAGAGCTGATCTCTGCCTCACCCTGAGGTGGATTTTCCTCCCTCAGCCGAGAGGCTCTGTCCGGTTTGTGTGACCGTCCTCAGCTTTTGTCTGAGCCCTTCTGTCTAACCAACGCACAGCTGGTTTCTTTGCAGCTGAGCCGCTGTGTCCCTGTTGTGTCTCGGTGGCCTGGCTTCCCTCACCCTGTGCCCTTTTCCTCCCCCAGAGCTCGGTGCAGACATGGGGCCCCGGCGGAAAGCCGTGAAAGCCGGCGCAGCCAGCAGGGAAGGGGCAGACTCTACCAAAGCTGAGGAGCCAAAAGATTACATGAACCAACTCTCTCATGAAGTGCTTTGCCACATCTTTAGGTGAGCAGCCTGGCAGGAATCCATTTAGTGCTTATTGTTTTAGAGTTCTTTGTTTTCTCTCCGACTTCACCTGTTTGTGACACAGGAAACGGTGGATAAAATGGGATGACAAATGTTCTTTTCAGTCTCCAAAATTCACTTGGAAGCTGGAAATCAAGTTACGTGAGTGTCATGAATGTCATTAGAATGAAGAAGAAATAAATGAGTGATTTAGTTCTGTTAGAAATACATTTTGGTTAGAGCACAGCTGAGGTGGTTGCTTGGGGATTGTTGCATCTGCAGAAGGGATGTGGGATGAGGATGTGACCTCCCCTCCAGCAAAGTCCTTCTCCCAGATGTTTACTCAACCCTATTACCCAAAACAAATGCCTCACCCACAAGTTCTTGGAGAACAGCAGCTCTCCAAAGCATTTGGAAATTGACCTTGCAGTATGTGCTAGGAAACAAAAGTAACTTCACTAAACCTCTTGAGGCAAATGGCTTGGTCAGCGGGGTTTGGGTTGGTTTAAATTAACGTTAAGGAAGGAATTGTTCCCTGGCAGGGTGGGCAGGCCCTGGCACAGGTGCCCAGGGATGCTGTGGCTGCCCCTGGATCCCTGGCAGTGCCCCAGGCCAGGCTGGACAGTGGAAGGTGCCCATGGCCGGGGTGGAAGAGGTGACTTGTAAGGTCCCTGTCCAACCCAAACCATTCAGTGATTCCATGGTCAGCCAGAGAACCAAATCATGCTGCATTTAGTACCACATTTGCACGCCTGTTCCATCTGCAGTGTCAGGAACTGCTGAGTCACCCAGCTCAGCACAACTCCACGTTTACCGGGAGCGCCGACGGTGCCGTGGGAACGAACGTGCGCTGCCCTGCTAGGATTGCTGCAGCCAGCCCCTGCCTGCTGCCAGCTGCGGGCCGCAGCAGGGCTGGGGGCCGCAGCAGGGCTGGGGGCTGCAGCAGGGCTGTCTGTGCTCCCCCAGGTACCTGCCCTTGCAGGACATCATGTGCATGGAGTGCCTGTCGCGGAAGCTGAAGGAGGCGGTGACGCTGTACCTGCGCGTGGTCAAGGTGGTGGATCTGTGTGCGGGGCGTTGGTGGGAGTACATGCCCACAGGTGAGCCCCCTGCCCCCCTCCTCCACACGACACACCTGCCTCGTGCCCTCTCCTTTGCCTGGCTGCCTCGAGGAATGCCTTGCCGAGGTGCTGTCTGGCGTAGATACGGATTCAGGGTGTCACTGCCTTAGGTCGTGGGTTGGGCTCGATGGTCTCAAAGGTCTTTTCCAGCCCAGTTCACTCTGTGGTTCTGTGGCTGGGAGTGCTCTGTGGCCACCTGTCAGTGCAGCCTGTGTTTGTCTGGTTGTTGGAAGGGAGGTTGCCCAGGGGTTGTGCCGTGAGGAGGCTGTTTGCATGCAGGCAGCAAAAAAACGCAGTGGAGTGAGGGAGCAGCTCATCTGCCAGCACTTAACAGTGTGAGGATGAGTTTTGGTGTCACCTGCAGATAAATTTGTCAGGCTGGGTGAACCCTGTGAGTACCAGGGTGTCTGTTGGGTTTGAATTGCACTGCTGGGATTTGGTGGGGCACTCAGCTAAAACGAGGGGATTCTGAAAATCAGAGGAGTTACAAATTGAGGTTGGCTATGGCTGGTATTAAGCAGGCCTTTAGACCTAACCTCAAAATTGGTGTAAATACAAGTAATTTACCCAGTTAAAATCCTTTCTATGTGCTGTCTTTCACTAGAATAGAATAGACCTTTGCCTTAAGAAACCATCCTGTTTCTGTGAGAAGAGTGAGCTGTGGTGAATAGTGAGCTGGAATAGGGGATCCAGCTGGGCTTTTTTCGAGCCATGGGGCTGATAAATGGAATTCCAGGAAAAACAGACCCACAAAGCTTCGTGTGAGGAGGGAGAGAGCATAGTGAACCCTGCAGCCATGCAGCTCCTCTGTAGAAAACCTGTAGCAAAGCCATAAAATTCAAGGCAGAGAGGACTATTTAGGTCACGATTTCTAGAATGTGGAAGGAAAAGAAAAGCTATTGCTTCACCAAGCGCATCTTTCAACATCACAGAACTTGTACTGCCCACATAAAGAGACAAGTGTGTTTGGCTTTCCCTTCACAGCTGAGTGTCTGCTGCCACACCAATACCAAATGTGTTGTTGTTGTCTTAGGTTTCACTGATTCCAGCTTCCTAACGCTGCTGAGGAAGATGCCAGACATTGAACAACTTTATGGTCTTCATCCCAGGTATCTGGAAAGGCGCCGAGTCCGTGGCCACGAAGCTTTCAGCATCCCTGGAGTTTTAGAGGCTTTGCAGGCCTGTCCAAATTTGCTGGTGAGTGGCTGCACTTGGGAGGGAACCTCCTTGTGACGAGCACTTGGTGCTTCCAGGGCTTTGGTTTAGGCCTGGCTGCACAGGGAGGGGGTTCACTGTGACCCCGTTTGCTAATGACACCTATTTTTAGTTGCACCGCCGGGAATCCCAGGTGCTCTTTAAGCCCAGCAAGGAATTAAAGCCCTGATCCCTCTGCTTTTAAAAAAGACCAGTCTTGCTAGAAATGAAAAGTGAAATTAACGTTGCGTTCTGTAAGTTTACTGTGGTTAAGAGGATGATGTTGTTGTTGTTGACCTGGTGTTAGAGCATTTGCTTTGCTTCCTTTTATCCAGGGTGTTGAGACCTCTCATTTAGAGCTGGTGGAAGCTATTTGGACATACATGCCCCAAGTCCACATTTTAGGGAAGTTTCGTAATCGTAATGGTGCTTTTCCAATCCCTCCTGAGAACAAGCTGAAAATTCCTATAGGAGCTAAAATTCAGACTTTGCACTTAGTAGGTGAGTGTGGTCGTGGTGAAGTAGTTTGGCTTCAACATAGGTGCATTTAAAGGCTTTGAAACTCTGCAGATTTGTAATTCTTTGGAGGAGAGGGAGTTTGGGCTGTGGCATCTTGGAGGTCTTAGTTGGATATTTGATAGCAGGTGCAGAGGGCGAGTTCTAAAGAATTCTTGACAAACCAAGGTGGAGAGCTGGTGTTTCAAGTGTTCCCAGCTTTTCTCACGTGCCACAGAGCACAGAAAAGCTTCCTTTTGAAAGCCAGGGATTTGTCATGCAGTGGGGTTAGTTCAAAGCTTGTTTAAAATGTTTGTTTGTTTTGTTTATGTATTATTAGGGGTGAATGTCCCTGAGATTCCTTGTATCCCAATGCTGAGGCACCTTTATTTGAAGTGGGTGAGACTCACCAAACCACAGCCTTTTAAAGATTTCCTTTGTATCAGCTTACGTGCTTTTGTCATGAGGAACTGTGCTGGTAAGAGGGATTCTTCCTGTCTGAAGGGGATGGTAGAGCATGGAGGAAATCTGGTTCTGTTAAAGTCTTGGAATTGCACATTCTGAGAGCAGCCCTTGTTTGATTTGTGGTGCTGGACAGAAATCTCTCCCTGTCCTGTCCCGTCCCTTACTTGGAGCTGTGTGGTTCTGTTGTCTTCCTGCTCTAGAGGGGTTTGTGTGGATGTGTTTTAGTTCTTCCATGGGATGACTGAGGGAGAAGTGAACAATCTGCTCTGTCTTTCTGGCCTTGTTGTGTGCAGGACCCACCAACTCTCTGAAGTACGTTCCCCTGGTGACAGGCCTGGCTTCTGCCAGGAACCTGGAGCACTTGGAACTGGTCCGTGTCCCATTTCTTGGAGGACTGATCCAGCACGTGGTCGAAGACAGCTGGAGATCAGGTGGGAAACTCCCCATCCCTCACACCTAAATCAAAGTAAATAAATGAATCAAAGCTTTAGGAAATTCTGGGGGGTTTTTTGTCTGTAACATTTCCTTTTTGGAGTGTTTGGAGCTGTGGTCGCGGTGCTAACTATGCTCTGTGTTGGGTATCATTTGGATATTCCAACTGCAATTAACTCTTAATGAGCTGCTTCTGTTGATGAGCAGAACCAGGATTAGAGGAGTTAGGTGCAAATATTTGGGGTTTTTTTGATTTGCTGAAAAGGGTCAAGAGAAAACTGGTGAAAAATGTGTATGGCTGAAGGCTGTGGTGTGAGGCTGGAGTGTGACAAGGGTGTTCTTTGTTTGCCAGGTGGTTTTAGGAATTTGCACACTATAGTTCTGGGAGCTTGCAAGAATGCACTTGAAGTGGATCTTGGCTACCTCATCATAACTGCTGCACGAAGGTACCTCCCTTCAGATCTCTCTTTGCTTCTCCTTTTTCCGAATAAATGTCAGAAATGATATCCAGGAGACAGAACAACCATCAGAGTTTAAGGAATACACATATAAACTTTGCATAACAAGAATGTCGTGTGGTTAAAATCACTGCAAGTACCCTCAGAGTCCTGCCAGATTCTCTGTTTTATTAGAACAGGGCTCCTTCTTGAGTGTTTTCTGTGCTTGGGGCTGAATTTTGATAGGAGCAATTCTGAATTTCCCTGCAGGTTGCACGAAGTGCGGATCCAGCCTTCCTTGACCAAAGATGGTGTTTTTTCTGCTTTGAAGATGGCTGAACTGGAATTCCCACAGTTTGAAACTCTTCACCTAGGCTACGTTGATGAGTTTTTACTACAGTGTATGACACTTTTTATATCCATAAAGAAACCCCCCCCCTCAGGATTACAGAAATTGCTGTGTTTTCAGTCATGTTCTCAGCGATTAATAAGAATATTAATGTTGCATGTGTTGAGGCTGCTGATCTCGTACAGCCAGATCTGGTTTTCCTCACTCCCTGAAAGTGGGAAAACTGGGCTTTATTAAAGGAATGATCTGATCAGTAAGGAGTTAGAAAACCCTGCTATAAAAGGCAAATTTACTGCTGTGTCTGCTCCTCTCTTTTGTAGGTAAAATGACGAGTACGGACTTGGTGAGGTACGGCTTGGCTGATGTGGTTGAAAACCCAGGAATTATTACAGATATTGGTATGAAAGCTGTAAATGAAGTTTTTTCTTTCATCAAGTATCTGGTCATTTACAACTGCCCACATCTACATAACCCAAATAATTGGATCACAGGTATTGCACACCTTTGAAATTTCAGAGCTATTCTATGAATTTCTGTGCTAAACCAGAATTTCTCTGCTCTAGTACTGCTTGTTCTGTTGTTAGTAAGTACAGTAGATGATGCTTGCTTTGGGGCCATGGTGATGCTGGGAGCAGGATGGAGAGCCAGAGGATGCTGCTGTCAGATCTGGAAAGGGGGTGAATGAACAAGGAGTGAGGTGGGAATCCCTCAGGAAAGGCCTCTCTTGTGTTCCCAGACCACTCGAGGTGGACCCGCCTGGTTGACCTGACCCTGGTGAGATGCCACGCCATCAAGCTGGACTCTTTCAGTCAGTTCATCGAGTTACTGCCCAGCTTGGAGTTTATTTCTCTGGACCAGATGTTCAGAGAGCCTCCAAAGGTAAATTCCTGAGGATGGTTTGGCTTTTTCTCATTGCCAGGATTTTTACCTGTTTCCTTGGCAATCCAGTGTGCTCCAGCTGCTGTGCATTCTTCTCCAAGTTGTCATTAACTGGAGAGATTGGTAATTAATTTGGTTTGCAGTTGCTTTTAGCATGATGTGGTGGGGAGAATGAATGGTGCTGCTTCTGCAGATGGGAGCAGTGGCAAGGAGTGAACGTGTGACCAGAAAATAAAACTCGTTGATTCTGTCAGAAGTAAAACTCACTGATTCTCTCGAGGTCTCTGCTGATACTTCACTGTGCTGCTGCTTTTTATGTTTTGTTTTTTTGGGTTTTTTTTTTTTGTTTTTTTTTTTTTTCCCCTCTTAGGCCTCTCTTTCCAATACTTAGAGGTTTTTATGATTTTTTTTTGCTGGGTGAAATGGGGGTGGTGTTTCCCTTTTGAAGTGCTTTCAAAGCTGAGGAATTTTATTTCTTCACGTTGTCCCCTCCCACAGCACCTTGGTGGCTGCAAGCAGGCAATGAGAAGTGTAAAACCCGCTTCCTTTGGTCATGAATGGTCCCTGCAGGCTGCTGTGTGCTGGGAGGACTCTGATCTGTTTGCATTCGTGTCGTGATCCCACAGCAAATTAATAGATTAACACAATTAATAGGTTACAATGAAGTGCTTTGAGCACTTCTCCCTTTCATTAGGAGTTTAACAGTGCAGCTTCTGGGTTACCAGCCTGAAGAGGGACCTCTGCAGTCAGCAAATCAGAGGGACAGTCTCCCTGTTAGAGGTGTGCTATCCCAGGCAATTCCAGCAGTTTTTCTGGTTTTCCTGTTGCCTTTAGGGAACGTTGAGATGACAAGCCCTCGTTTTCAAACCTGAATTTCTGCTCTTTATCCTCAGGGTTGTGCTCGTGTGGGCCTAAGTGCAGGCACAGGGATTGGGGTCTCCTCTGCCCTGGTGAGCAACCAGAACTCCAACAATGACAATGACAACAACAACAACCACCAGAACAACAACAACAACCCCAACATCCACCACAACAACCACCAGCACCCCAACGAGCAGAACGAGGAGAACGAGCTGCGCCAGGAGGGCCCTGCTGAGGAGCAGCAGATTGGGGCTGAGGGTAACCTGGGGGAGCTTTTTGGGGGGATTTGTAGGTGAGGGTAACCCTGGGGGAGCTTTTTGGGGTGATTTGCAGCTGAGGGTAACCCTGGGAGAGTTTTTGAGGGGATTTATCTGCATTCCCGCTCACACAGGCTCCTGGTGAAGAGAGGAATATACACTGAAAGTTTGTTGTTCTTTCAGCTCCTGGGGTGGAGCTTTAATCTTTTCTGGGTGAACCAAACCCCAAAAGTTAGGTTGGGCTTTGGCTCCAGAGATGTGGAACAAATCTCTGAGAGACTTTGTGCAAGCCAGAAGCTCCCCAAGGGAACCAGGGCAGTTGTAATTTATTTCTTGTGAGCGTTTGAGGGCTGTGTTCATTCTGTTTCCTATTCCTGACCTCCTGTTGCCCTTGGCAGCCCTGAATGAGATGGAGGAGGTGGCCCAGGAGGAGGGGGAGGCTGCTGGGCAGGCCCAGGACGAGCTGCCAGCTCCCAGCCAGGCTGTTGTTCCCATGGAGGTGGATGAGGAGCAAGCAGGTAACTGGGTTTGGGAAGAAATCACCTCTTGGGGATCTCCCTGAGGGATTCATTTTGCGCTGTAAGTTTGGTTTGGGATGTTTTGCTTCAGCTGAGTTGTCTGATTTTGAGTGATGATGTTAGCACAGCTTGGTGCTGTGAAGGAATTTGTTCTGTGTCACAGCCCAGAGCTTTCTTTGCTTATGCAGGGAAATACCTTGACCTTAAAGCCTGATTTTTGTGCTCTGTAATGAAAATCAGAAGGCCTGAATGAACTTGCCCTTTTGCTCTCTTGGTGTTCATGGCCTTGCTTCTTTCACTTGATTTGTTTTTGCTTTTTCTCAAGCCAGGACAACTTGTTCCAGTGTTAACTTAATTTGTATTAATGACACAGGGCAGCCTTCATTTCTTTTATTGCCACTTCGTGCTGGACACCAGAATTTTCTACTGAATATCCCAACAACATGAAGTGACACTCCTTTGTGACCCTCCTCCCCTTCCAAACCAGAATGCTTTAGTGCTGAAATGCAGTATTTTGCTCTTCTCCCAGTTAGATTTTCATGGGGGACCCACAGATTGTGTGGCTAAATTGACTCCAATTAATTCTTTAGAAGCTTTTCAAGCAGTGCTGAAAGTTTTCCAGCCCTTTAATCCGTGCTTGGTTAATTTTTACATGAAATGCTGATATTCTCCTCCTCAGGACCAAGTGGAATTCAACCTGTGGTAAAAGCAACTCCTATCACCATCCATGATTCAGACAGTGAGGATGAGGAGGAGAACATGGGCACTCCCAGAGCCTGCATCTCCAACAGCATTGCACAGAGTTACTCAGATGGGGAGGAGAAGAGCAGGGATCCAGTGGAAACCAGAGAACCTTCAGGTGTGCCACGTTCCTGCTTAAGCTTCCCTCTTCCCCTGTGGTTCAGGTTCATTTCTAGCTCAGTTTGGAATGTAGAATGAAGGTGTAGGGGCATGTTTTGACCTCCAGTCACAGGTTTTGGACAGAAACACAAATAGTGCTGCTGCACTGATCAGAAACCTGCAGCTCCTCTTCGGGGTTCCCAAGTGGACAGAATTTATCAAGCCTGTGAGGCCACAGTGTGGATGTCAGTTCTGCTTTCAGAGGGGAAAGAATCTGTGTTTGTAAAGAATTTTCATCAACTTTTGCGCTGCCGATATTGAGGATTTGGGGCTCGGGGTGGTCTAATGAGCCGAGGGGATTGAGACAGACATTCGGCAGGAATTTCTCCATGGAAAGGGTGCTCAGGGAGGTTTGGATCCCCATCCCTGGAGGTGGCACCGAGTGCTCTGGGATGGGCACAGCCTGGACTGGATGGGCTGGGAGGGCTTTTCCCACCGCAGTGATCCTGGGGTTAGGTTCTGTTACGATTTGTGTGGGTTGTTATTCACCTGTGAGCTCAGCTGTTACTGCTGGCAGCGCTGCCCAGACCCAGCAGGGGGAGCTGAGGGCTGCTGCTGAAACCTGAACTTCAGTCCTGTCTCTGTTCCTGTTTGATTCCTCAGATGTATTCCTCCTATTTAAGGAAAAAAAAAAGCCTCTCTAGATTAAATATTAGAAAAAATCCCTCCCTGTGAGGGTGGGGAGGCCCCTGGATCCCTGGCAGTGCCCAAGGCCAGGCTGGAGGAGCTTGGAGCAGCCTGGGACAGTGGAAGGTGTCCCTGCCACGGCAGGGGTGGCACTGGGTGAGCTTTAAGGTCCTTCCAACCCAAACTATTCCATATTCCTTGATTCTGTTCTCAGTGTGTCTTTCTTAGAGCGAGCTGCTCTGGGACAATTTGGTGTTTTTGTGTGGCAACCCCCCCCCCCAGCACATCGCTCCGAAAACAGCTGCAAGATGTTACAGAGATGCAGCAAGAGCTACCATTAGCAATAATTCCTGGGGAGATTGTCACTGGCCTCTGGGCTGCCCTGTGTAACACTCAGGTTTATTGGAGGTTTCTCATCCTCGTCCCTCCTTTCCCTCCTGCAGTGAGCGGCAAAGGCAAGACTCCCCTGCGGAAGAGATGCGGCAGCAGCCATGGGGGCCAGGCCAAGCAGTTCCCCGTGGAGGAAAGCAGCTGCGAGAAGGGCTGCCAGGTGACCAGTGAGCAGATCAAAGCTGACATGAAAGCGGCCAGTGACATGCCCGAGAGGAGCAAGAGCAAGGATTCCTACGGCAGCTGCGGCACCGCCCCGGCACCCACGGCAACGCCCGGCTCCTGCAGCGCTGCTTCTCCCAGTCCTGACTGTGCCCAGGCAGCCCCGAGCCCCTGTGCTGGCAGCAGCCCAGCAGCAGCAGAGGAGTGCAGGCAGTGTGGCTGCTCTCCCTGCAGGAAGGATGATGCCTGCGGCGACAGGGAGGCCGAGGAGAGCTCCGTGTGCTCCCGCTGCTCCTCGCGGGCGGCGCGGCGCAGGACGAGCGGGGGGGGGTGACGGGGAGAGCCCCTCCACCAGTGCAGCCTGCAGGGACGGGCCAGACTGTGCACTGAGGACACTGCCACACTGCCCCGGGGCTGCGGCACAGCCCGGGCAGGACAGGACTAGTGGGAGCGCCTGTGGGGCTGGCGGGCCGGAGCAGAGCGCGCGGCCCCCGGGCTGGCAGCTGGACTGTAAGGAGGAGTATCCGCGGAGACCCCTGACCAGGGCCAGGAGCAAGCTGTCCCACGTGCCTCTGGTGTCAGAGCCAGGTAGGATTTACACACAGAGTGACTCCTGAGTACCTGCAGTGCTGCCATCAGACAGCTCTGGGGAGCTGCAGCTCCCCCAGGGAGCTCTGATGCGCAGCTTTTCAACCTGAGTGCTTTGCTGGAGCAGAGGTGCCATCGCCAGGTAAAATCAGCTGTCTCTGAAGGGGCCACTGACGTTTCCCTGCCTGCAGCTCTTTCTGTTTGTGTTCTCTGTGCATCCCAACCAGTGTTTGCTTCACTCCTTCGAAAAGCAAATGCGTTTTGGTAGCTCTACCTGCCTGTGAGGGCTGTGATTCGTTGAGACAGGCGTTGTCTCTCCATTGAAATCCTCCCTGCAAAGGCAGCAGCTGCACTTAGGTCTGAACAAGAAGGCAGAGGTTAGAGCTGGTGCTTTATCAGCCAATAAAGTCTTATTACAACTGGGCCAGGCTTTTGGAGCTGCACTGGGTTCTGCTTCGAAGTGTTTTAGGCAGGGTGATCAAACTTACTGAAAATTTTCCTTTTATTAAACACCTTCACACTTCACTTTATTGTTTTGGTCACCTGACATAAAGTAAAACCCCTGAAGGGCTGGAATGAAGGGAGAAACAACAGATGTGAGAGGAGAACTTGCTGTTTCTTTCAAATACCCTTGGTTTCCAAAATAACCATCTTGTTCTGGCACAACCTCATATATCCAGGATTCTTTGCTGGGAATATCTGGCAGGTAAAATGAAAATGAAAGATGAAATGTGCTGCTTGCACAGCTGTGAGTGTTGGAGGGAGGGAAGACTGAGGACAAATTCCTGCCTCTGTTAACATGGAATGATGCAAACACTTCATATCCTGGTGTTTTTCCAGTTTATTGAATGCTCCCAAGAGTTAACAAAACCCACATCACCTCAGATGTTGTGCAGGTAGTTGTAGCTCAGTTTTCAAGAAGAGATCTTGCTATTAAATTTAACATATCTGGTTTCTCCTTTAGGGCCAGTAATGAACTGGAGATTTTCATGCACATGCCGTATGTTTTAATAAAGAAAGCTTAGTTTTAGTAAAATAATTTCTCATTTTGAGCTGTTAATGACAGAAATTTAATTCTAGGGCGTTGTTTTTGCTCTTCCTGTTGGAAATAATGCTCGTGGTGATTTCTTTTCAAAGACTCATCTGTTAAATCAAGCAGGAATTTGAGGTCCCCGGTGGAGCTTGGGAGCATTAATGGGTTTTATACCTGGGCATCCTTTGCAATATCAGGAAAACCTTAGTGACACTTAGGAAGAACAGATTTTCCAGAAGTTTGAGATAATTTTTACTATTTAGGCATTAAAGCTATTTTGGGTCTTGTATTTGTCGAGGATGTTGTGTTTCCTGCAGAGATTTGAGTGTTACCCAACCATGAATCTTCCCTTTTCTTGGCTCCACATCTCTACATCTGTGGTGTAGCTTCAGCATTCCTGGCTTTTCACCTGTGAAGTTATTTATTGGGAATAATTCTGAGCACATAACTGGGGTTTGAGCAAGGAGAGATTTTGTTTTGAAGCCAGGCAGGTGTTTGGATTTCCCTGTGTGGGAAAAGTTGTCATGGGCTGTTCTCAGCTGTCCTGACGTGGAGCAGAGGAAAGATTTTTCCATGTTTTTGTTTCCAGAAGTAGCAAAGCCAAAGCCAAGGCAAACCACCAAGAGGAAAAGGACAGCTGACAAATCCACCAGTACCAGTGACCCTGTGATTGAGGATGATCACGTTCAGGTAAGGGCTTGTCCTTCACTCCCTGCAGCTTTATCACCACAAACACCTGTTGGGAACTGAAGCTGTACTGTATTAATTAATATCCACCTGTATCTTGGAAAATTCAACTTCTTTTTCTCACATTTTTACCCTTTCATACATTATTTTTTTTTTCCCCCCAGGTACTGACTTTGAAATCCAAAAACCTCGTCGGGATCACATTGACCAACTGTGGAATAACAGATTTGGTGCTGAAAGACTGCCCCAAAATGATGTTCATCCATGGTATGTGGCTCATGCCGGGGCTGCCTCCTCCCTCTGGCGTTATTGGGAATCCCTGAAAGAATTCAAGTCAGGCCACTGCTCATTTTGTATTCATCAGCTGCGTCGCTGATGAATTAGAGCTCCAAATATTGCTGCTTCCCACTCTGAATGGCTCTTATAGCAGCTTTAATAAAGATTAATATCTGAGAATCAACAGCTGAAATGATCTGACAATTAGGGAGATGAGATGTTTATTGAAGAGTGCTAATACAGTAATTAGAAGTTGATGAAATGAGTTTGAGTACCTTGTTTTTCTCTCCGTTCTTCATTCTCCCCTAGGGTTTTTTAGCTGACAGGATGATACTTTTGCTCCGTGACATGATAAAAATCTGTTTTCAGTGCTGCCACTCGGGTTGCATTAGTTTCACATGCCAGGGTGTGACTGCTGCTGGATTGGGTCATTTATTGCTTTCTGTACCACCTAAATGAAGACACTTTCTTCTGACATGTGATCTGTGTCCTTAGCAGAAATAAAGGAGTTCTTCCTTTATTCCAGAATGCTTGGAGCACACGTTGATTTTTGAAGGGAATTCTGATTACATGAGCAGTGTTGCTAGCAAGGAAACAATTTTATTTTCCAGTGTGTGGCTTCCCAATCCTCCGTGTTGGAGCTGATTTTGGAAGCTGTGGCAGCCCACAGACCATTTCAGTGAAAGGAAACAGAGGGAGAGGAAGGTTCTTAGATGAAATTTGGCACGGCCTTTTTAAAGGCCACTTCTGGCAAGGTCACAGCTGAAAAGTTTGATGATAATGTGGGAAAAATGATATGTAATCTTTTGGTACTTTCATTGCTTGTTTGCCTTCTTTTGAACCTGCCAGCTTTGAGATTCTCTGACAGGAGGTTCCTGAGGTCCTTTATTTCCTTTTTCCAGCTACAAGGTGCCGTGTGTTGAAACACTTGAAGGTGGAAAATGCCCCCGTTGTGAATCGCTTTGACTACGCGCAGTGCAAGAAGCTGAACATGGATCAGGTCCTGGATCAGATCCTCAGGATGCCCCCAGAGAGGAACAGGATCATTTACCTTCGTCCCATGCAGCAGGTACAGAACCACCTGGATTCCCTGGGAACACACCTGCAGGGGTTTCCAGTGGGGCAGGAAATGTTCCACCTCCACAACTCTGAAATTTGGTGGTTTAAAGCCCAGCAAGGCTTTTGTTGCAGGATCTGCCACTTGGATTTTCAGATGCTCTGGTGGATTAAACGCTGAAATCCCCTATCTCCAGTATTCATTGCGTTGGAGGATATTGTAAACTAGGGTTGAATTAATTTCAGGCTGAATAACTCAGAGTGTAAGAACCTGGGTGCCCCCTTGCAGCTGTGTGTGAGCAGAGTGTGGCGCAGGGATCTGAAACCCATAACCCTTTAAGCCGTCCTTTAATCCTTGTTCCTGTTGGATTGAGGAGCAGCAGAGTTTGGGATACTCCATCCCCTCCTGCTGCTGAAGTGTTGCAGGGCCCTGGTGGCCCTGGGAGCAGGGACATTTAGGGAGTTGTTAAAATCATCTGATGAGGATTTAGGAGGGCTTCATTTCAGTTCTGGAAGGTTGGGAATGTGTGATTTGATCCCTCTGTGGTGCTGCTCCTCTCCTGCTTTCCTGTCCTGGTTTGCCAACAAGGGAAGGTTGATTGTACATAAAATCCACAAAATCAGCTTTGCTTTGAAACCTTTAGATCTCTTGAAGGCCAGCTGTAAAAATATTAGATGGGAATAAAACCCCAGCTTACTGATCCTCTCTTCATAACAAAACTTCTGAGGAATGAATGTAGTTTAGACCATTCTGTAATTTTATGGAGTTTATTTCCACGTATTTGAGCAATAGTTGAGTCTTTCCCAACTCCATCTTTGGAGCTGAGAAAGGCATCATAAATTCGACATTTCCCATCCAATTCCAGCACTCAAGAAGATAAATTGGCAAAGCTGCCCTGGGGGAGTCCCAGTCCCCTCAGCCCTGCATTTATTGCTGTTAAAATCCTCTCTCACCGCTGCGTTTCCTGGGGGATTTGGTCCATTTCTCTTTGCTCTTGACCCTGCAACCCCCTGCCCGTGTGTGCGGCGCTCACAAAAACCTTTGTGGCCAGGTGGACACGCTGACCCTGGAGCAGAAGATCTTCAGCGGGCCCTACCCCTACCACATCTGCATCATCCACGAGTTCAGCAACCCCCCCAACGTGCGCAACAAGGTGCGGGTGCGCAGCTGGATGGACACCATAGCCAACATCAACCAGTGAGTACTGAGCCCCAGGGAGCCCTGGGCCATCCCCAGGGAGTGAAATTTGGTTGTTTCAAGCCCAGCAAGGCTTTTATTGCAGAATCTGCTACTTGGATTTTAAGATATTCTGATAGATTAAATATTAAAATTCACTATCTCCAGTTATGATTGCATTAGAGGATATTTTAAGTTAGGATACACTGAATTAATTTCAGACTGAATCACTCAGACTGTAAGAACTTGGGTGCTTCTTGTGATCTGAAGTCCCTGTTTGCCCTCCAGGGACTCTGCCAAGCTGTCCTGGAGCAGCTGCAGCTCCAGACTTACTCTGTTCTGTCACCCAAATTTAAAAAAAAAACCAAAACAATCCATTTTGTTACTACTGAAGGTTGAATTCTGGGTGGTGCAGTGTAAATCCAGTGTCAAGATGCATTTAATATAAGACAAACTGTAAACCCATATGGAAAATCCTAGAAGTTCTGCAGCAGTGACCATCACATTCATCCAGCAGTAATGCAGTTGCAATGGAAGCTGTTGGAATAGTTGGGAAATGCTATCTCCCAAGTTATTTTTAAAAGAGGGATTTGCTTCAAGAAGTAGCGTTGGTTTCTGTGGAAGGTGATGTTCAGCCAGTGTCAGCTCCTGAGAATTCCCAGCAGCAGGGAATTGTCTCATCCAGCAGTTCTGAACCCGTCCCTGTGGGCTGTGGCTGCTCTCCAGAGTGCAGGGATGGAGCTGGCTTGGTGGGAGGTTCTTGGGGCAGGTTTTCCATGGATTCAGGCTCATTAAAGGGAAGGTTGTGTGTTAGGATTTCTCATTTGGTTTTTCTCCCTGCCACCTCCCATTTCCTGGCCGTGACCTCTCCCTCTCCTCCCCAGAGAGCTGATTAAATACGAGTTCTTCCCTGAGGCCACCAGGACTGAGGAGGACCTGAAGAAATACCCCAAGTACCCCTGGGGCAGGGACATTTACACCCTGGAAGGTGAGAGTCTGTGGGGAGCTCAGGGCTCCTGCTCCTCTTGCACCATCACCAGAGCTGTGGGGATTGAATATTCCTCGTGAGGAAAGGGGGGAAACTCAGCTCGGTGCTTTGTGATGATCGAGGATGTAGAAAGTGCTGCAGGGGTGGTGTTTTCCCCTCTGGCTGCTCACCCTGTCCCTCTCCCAGGCATTGTGGATGGTGCTCCCTATTCCATGATCACTGATTTCCCCTGGCTGAGGTCCCTGAGGACAGCAGAGCCCAACAGCTACGCCAGATACGACTTTGAGGATGATGAGAGGAGTGAGTAACCTGCTTGGCTTCTCCACAGAACTTGTTTATTTGGCAGTGCATCCCTTTCTTTTTCAGTTTCCTGCTCCTCAGGCTGGTTGTGGTAGATCTGTTGTTGAGGTAGGCTGGAGAGAAGTGAGAAAGCTGACAGGAAGTTGATGTAAAATTAAAAACTGGACTTGGGAACTCTGGAACAGAGTTAGAATTTATTGTAGACATGGCTCTATTTAGGAGCTTGTCTGGTAAGGTGTGATGGTAGGCAGTGCCCGGGGCTCAGTTAAAACCCTGTTTGGTAGCAGAGAAAAAGATGTTCTTCCATTACTTGATCACAAACTTCCTGGAATCCTCGTTAGAGGTATTTTTAATTGATCCTGGTTTGGATATTCTTACCCAGCTCCGGTTTAGGAATCTCAAGAGGATGAGGAAGAGATTGGGCTTTTTGCTATATGTTTCTCTGGTTTTATTTTTTTTAAATTTCTTAAAATGTTAATTTGGACAGACGTAATTTAATTTTATTTTAGCTTGGTGCTTGTAGTTCAGTATGAAGGCTGAATTACCGAAAAATTAATGATTATTTAAGAGTCAGGATGTTAAAGGAGTGATGGTGGTAAAGCCATGAAAACAAAGCAGAGTGCTGCTGCTTTATCCTTCATTGCTGTTTATAAAACATTTAATGACTGGATAAGCTGGAATTACGTCAGAGAGGCCTCAGGGAGAGGGTTTCTGCTGCTCTGGGATTCATTTCACTCCCAGACATTTGGCCATGAGCACTGGAGCTCTGGGAAGCTTTGAGGGAAGCAGGAGAGCACTCTCCTTAAACGTGGCCAGCCAAGGGAGGCTCTTAGCCGTGTCTGAATGCAAAACCAGCCTGGCTGGGGAATATTTTGGGTAAAAACATGCCCTTTTCCTTGCTGTGTGTCCCCAGCCACCATCTACGCCCCGAGGAGGAAGGGGCAGCTCTCAGCTGACATCTGCATGGAGACCATCGGCGAGGAGATCTCGGAGCTGCGGCAGGTCAGGAAAGGGGTGTTCCAGAGGGTCGTGGCCATCTTCATCCACTACTGTGATGTCAACGGGGAGCCCGTGGAGGATGATTACATCTGAGGGCTGGCCCCGGCCTGCCCTGCCCTCCCCCTGGCACTGCTGGCCAAGAAAAAGCAGGATTTCTCTTCTTTTGTTTCGTTTTGATTTGATTTTTTTTTTTCCCTCAAATGCAAAGCATTTCCCACCAAGGCGCCCTGGGCTCTCGCTGTGGCCAGGAGGATGTAGTTAAATGTAAAATGGAAAAGTACAAATTGTATACTAAGAGTTGTACATAGAGGAAACAAACAGACAAACAAGAAAAAAAAAACAAACTTCCTAATACTGAGACTTTATTTCATATGTTTATACGATTAATTTAAGTTCCATTTTAATGAAGGCCAATAATTAGGAGCGGGGAAGAGGGTTTGAACTTTTCAGCCCATACAATTCATAGCAGTACTCTCTCTTTTTTTTTTTTTTTCCTTACAAACAACAATTCCATTTGCTGTGTTCAAAAGAGTCATCGGAGTCTCTTTTAATCTGTGCCTTTTTTTCTTGAGCATTTAAGAGTCCAGTCTGAGTAAACCTGTTGAGCACAATCCTGGTGTCTTGTGTGCATTTTTGGAAGGGTCAGAATATTCTCCAGCTGTTGCAAAGAAGGCCAGGAGCAAGGAAAAAAAAAAAAAAAAAAGTAGAGAATTTGGTGATCTGTGGTAGTTTCTAGAACCCAATTTTTGGGGGAAAGGAAGCCCCCGTGTTTAGCACCTTGGAAACAGAATGTTCTCAAGCATTTTGTACTGTTAGATTTCATGTTCATGGTGTGTTTGACTCTGTTCTGTGGAAATCAAGTCGCTGATCGTTGGTTCCACCCTCTCGAACATAAATCTGCCCGTTCTGGCTGGCTGGAAGCTGAGCTTTGCCTTCAGGCAGGCAGAAAAAGGGGATGTGGAAGTGCCTGGTGGCTCCACGTGCCACAGCCACGGAGCTCTGGGGCTGGGTTGTGCTCACTCCTGAATGCACATTTTTCCATCTGGTCAGTAAAAAACTGCTGCTATTTGCCCCAAATCGTGTGTGTGTGTGTTGTGTATTGAAAGGTGCTCCCAGTGCCCGCTGGTGTTTGGTGGGGATTTGCTGCCAGGGCGGGTGTAAAATGCACTTTTTCCATCCCAGGCCTGGCAGACCTTGCAAGAATTCCCAGCTCTGGCCTGGCCTCTCATCTGTGCTTTTTTAAAATTGGTGTTACCAGCCTGGAAAATGACACTTCCTGAGGTAAAAGCTGTGCAATTCAGACCATTTTATCCAATTTTGCCCATCATCCTGATGGTCATTCTCTGAATTTGGGGTGAATGTGGCTACTGGGGATTTCTAGGATGTTTTCGCTCTGTAAAATTGAGGTGAAGCTGCTCCACGCAGCAAAGCCAGTGTTGGTTTTCTCTGCCTCTCTGTGGGAATTCTTGGGATAATGTGAAATCAGAAATACAACGGGGTAAGAGGAAGAGAGTGGTGCCTGAAGGGAGCCTTTCCTCAGCCCTGCTCTGTGCTGACTGCAGGTGGAGCACTAAGCACCGGAGAAAATGTGAATGTCACTAAATTTGCTTTAATGCAGGATCACAGTCAATGGTTTATTATCACTCTTATATTTAATTAACCGTAGATGATGTATTAAATAATATTCCGCCAAAACAATTGTGACCCTTTCTAGAAGTGTTTCAAGTCCTCTGAGTCATGCATTCTGTCAGATTTACCGTTTCAGTCCAGAAAATGTTACTGACTTTCTGAGGTTATTGCACCACGTCTCCAGCTGGTTTCTCCTCACTCCAGCCTTTTGCAGAAGTATTTACACAAATGAAATAAAGTGTTTGTTTATATTCAGTATTTCTGGAAGCGCCTGAACCTTGCGGTAATCGTCACCTCTGAAATGTGACACCCGTTTTACACCCGAGCCTGAATCCATCTCCTCAGGGCTGGGGAGGAGCTGGGATCTGGTGGGGATTTCATCTTTTGGGTCTGAGCTTCTTCCTCTTTCCATTTCGTGGCTTTTCCGGGCACTTTTATCCAATCCCCGTGACAAGGGAGGGTTTCCCTGGCTCTGCCCAGTTCAGTTTTCCTTGGAGCATCCCAGATGTTGCTGTGCCAGGCTCCTCTTCCCTCCTGTGCCTGGTGTGTGGCAGGAGCAGCAGCTGCTGTCCCTGCAGGTCAGGGGACAGTGATCCTGCTTTTCCCTCCTGGGGACAGTGATCCTGCCCTTCCTCCTGGGGACAGTGATCCTGCTTTTTCCTCCTGGGGACAGTGATCCTGCCCTTCCTCCTGGGGACAGTGATCCTGCCCTTCCCTCCTGGGGACAGTGATCCTGCCCTTCCTCCTGGGGACAGTGATCCTGCTTTTCCCTCCTGGGGACAGTGATCCTGCCCTTCCCTCCTGGGGACAGAGATCCTGCCCTTCCCTCCTCCCTGGGGACAGAGATCCTGGGAATTAGCCCTTCTTCATTTAAATGAATTCAAGACCACCAACTTTAATGGTTAGAGACATGATGTAGCTCTTCCAGCTTCTATTAGCTGCTTCTGTTGTAATTATCCACATTATTTTTCATTTGCCAGCTTGCATATATTACATGAAATGCCCTGTATCAGAAGACTTCTTTTTGATTAACTCATGACACGGCCAGGAGGAGGCACAACAAAACATCCTGAAGCAATTCCCGCTTCGGCTGTTGGAATGGGCATTTCCCTGTAACTAAAGCTTTTTTTTTTTTTTTTTTTTGCAAATTCTTTATTTCATAAATAAAGCCTTCACTCTTACAACACCCTTCATACTCTATAAATACAGCTGTGTCCCGAATTCCACCTAACACGCTCTCAGTGTTCCAGTCTGAAAGATGGAAAGGCGGAACTGGAGAGCTACAAGACAGAAGCCACTAGATGCCCTCGTTCCCACAATCAAAGCCTGTTAGGCAAGGGAAGCAGAGAGCAGAACAAGCTCGCCTGAAAAGACTGGTGATTCAGCCCGGAGCGTGAGAATGACAAGTATCTAAGAGATGTCAGATAATTAATGCCGCTGCCTTAAAAGCACATGGTGTTAGTTGCCAGCCAGGGATCCTGTGATCCCGGGGGAAGGCTGTAGCAGAGGGCAGGAATGCAGACACACACAGAGCTCGCTCATATCCTGTACTGTCACTGATTCTCCCTCCCAGCGGCACCCACAACAGGGAATTCTGGCATATTCAAACGACTCCAAGGGAAGCTTTTCCTTTCTGCTGATGACGGTGACAGCTGAGAGAGCTGGGCCTGCTCTTACAGGAGTTCACTGGTCTTCAACTCCGGCCTGTGCACTTATCTTGTGGAAAAGCTCATGTCTGCAATGTCCTGGCCGTGTCTGCACAAACCCCCCAGGTGTGTACCTGGCTGAGCTGCCAGATGCAGGCATGGAACAGTTGTGCCATGCTCCGAATCAAAGAAAGCAAACTGAAATACTGGAGCACGTTCAGATTCTTCTAGCAGAAGGGAGACTGTGCGAAATCAGTTATTTCAACTGGAATTTAAGTTTTCCAGCTAGGAGCAAGACTGCTCTGAAATAGCTGTGACGGAAGTTAATCAGTTATTAGCTGTGATCATTTTGTGGCAGCTACTTAGCCTTAAAGACTAAGAGCTGTCACTGTCCCTGGAGGGATTTAACAAATGGAGAGATGTGGCACTCGGGGACACGGTTTAGTGGTGGCCTTGGCAGTGCTGGGGGAATGATTTGACTTGATGGTCTTAGAAATTTTTCTTTTAATTCTATGCTTCGATGTTTTCAAAATTGGGAATCGGGCCCTTCTCCCCATTGCTTCACCCAGCTTGGTTAATAGCTGAGAAAGTCAATAAAAATTAATGCCAAAACCATGCTTCTTTTCAGGGTCTGTCCTATTCAGACAAATTTTACATATTTATCTTTGCTTTCATTTTTTTATCTAATAGAAGTAATTTAAAATGTGCAAGGAAATTGTATGAGAAAAAGTAACCCAAAACGCCTCAAAAAGACAAAAATGAGAATTTGGAAGACAGTTCCAGGAGCAGGTGTGACAGTTGGTAATTTCTCTTGTAAACTCCACATGGGTGAAATCTCTTACGACAGTACTAGGTTTCTTTGGAACCACAGAGGGATAATTTTATGACAAATTAGGCACATTTAAATGCAGCAAAATGTCTGTAGTTACACATAATCCCTATTTCTGTGCGTTCTGCTGCATCAGTGACATTTAACCAGAGAAATATTTCGCAACCCTATTTTATTGTGCTCATTTTTCAACAAGATTGGAAGCCGGATAAATCATGGAAAGGGTCTGGGTGATTTGGTTATCAGACTGATGCTGCAGACACGCTGAACAGCAGCACAGCACAAAGAAATGGGAGGTGCTTCCAGTTCCCGCAAATACCACAGGAGCTGGATTTAGTGGTAAATGAAGGAAGTCAGTCCTAACGTTTTCAAACTGCCTGGACAGAAGTAGCACCGTGCGGAAATTTCGTGAGGAGGAATGTGGCAGTCAAGAGTTAACACCAGCTGAGAGTGCACTTACCTTACAAACCCAGGCACCTTTTCAGTGCCCTCACCTCCTCGTTTCCCTGCACACATGGACCTGCAATCCCTCCCGCAGGGTAACAAACAGATTCCAGACATCACCAGGTACGAGGTAATGAGGCACGTTTGCCACGCCAGCTGCCTCTCTGCTTCCTGTGCCTGTGTCAACTCTGTGCTGACACCAGTCAACTCACAAAACGTGTTTTCTGCTGGAGGCACTGCACAGCTGACATCAATAAGAGGTTCAATAAAAGCTTTTTCTTCAGTTTCAGATCCAGAGCTAATGAATACTTACACACTGCACATTCTACCGTCATCACAGGTAGTCTGCAATGCACACTGTCTGCATCCTGTGCAGAACTGCGTGGTATATCACTGCTTGCAATCCAAATGTCCCATTCCAGCCCAGCAGATGCTTTAGTTGCCCCTCAGCAGCAAAGACAATTTCCTGGACTTTTACAAACTTACAGTGTGAGTCTTTCTCCCTTGACAACCCAGGTATGCCTGCTGGAAATGTGGCAAAATACTCAAATCAAAGGGTGCTCTACCTTGCTGTACTTTGCAGCCAGGCAAGAGTTGCTCCACAGAATTAGTTTACTCGGTTCCAGCCCCGAGCAGCAGCAGGAATGAACTCGCTGACAGGGTCAGTCAGCTTTGCTGAGAGCTCATCCCAAAGCAGTGGACATGGAGCTGTGCACCCCAAACATTTGCAGACCCAGGCACTCTGATATGGCTGCAAGGATTGAAATTTCCTGGCCAAAGTTCTCCCTTTTTCTGCTTGGCTCCCACTGAAGGTGCAGAAATATCCTTGCAGCAAAGACGTGGGGGTTCAGCCAGAGACAGCATGTTTACAAAGCAGTGGATTAGGCTCTGTACACACCAAGAAAATAAAAATGGCCCGTTGAAAGTGGAGCTTTACAAGCTAACTTAATAGGTTGTTTTTGTTCCTACCTTCCTCAAGAACCTGAGGAATTTGATACAGAACAGTTGGTTTAACTTTGGAGAATTCATGCACATTCACAGATAACATTACTTGACAGGTATTACACCAATTTCCTAATCCATTCACATTATTCCTCTGCACAGTCCTCAGAAGAAACGAAATAAAGCAGGATTATTTCTTCAGGCTTAATACTGCTTAATATATCTTTTGACATGTCTGGGACATGTAAATCACTATGAATTTCTTTCCAAAATTAAATGAGATATACTGGAATGAAGTAAAGTGGAAATGGTAAAAATCTTCTGACATCAATTGCCAATTTATGCAGAATAAAATTTATGCAGATTTTTTGTTGACAGTTGTAAGAGATAGCTCTAAATAAGGAACCAATGGAATTGAAGACTTCTTTACATCTGTAAATATTCACCTTTTCTGAGTGCATTGTCTCAATATTTTATTCCCACAGTCCCTCCTGTAATTTTCATTTGAATGAATATTCCTCAAAGACATTTACTTTGAATTTACACTCTTGCAATGGAGATGATAAGAAAAATGAGCAGCTCCAAAATCAACTGTTCCCTGCTGGTCAGGCTCCTTCATGCTTGTAATGAAACTGCAGGTTTCTGTTACAGAACTGCAGAGGTTACTGTGCCTCAGAAAGAGACCTAGAGGGATCCTAAGGAAGATCTGACCTAAATCCATGAAAGCACGAAAATGTTATTCAGTCAGAAGTACAAAATGTTTCTTAGTGGAGATTTGAATACGGCCAAAAGTTTGGCCTTGAAGGGTTCAAGTACACTGTTACTTCAGCAAGTGAACAGTAAAAATCTGTGTGTGGCTCTAATATGAAGGGAAAAAGTAGAGAGAAAAAGATCATAGAATAAAAGGGCTCTGCTTTGATCATGACTTTGGTGTGGGATGTATCCCTCAGTAATTTACAGAAGTGACTTTTACACCTCAGCATCGGATCATCACTTGGAGCCTTCGGTGTCTTGGTCGATACGAAACCGGATAACTGAACCTCAGGATCATTTTGGTGTTGCCGCTCTGTTCTCATCCTGACACCACCTTATCATTTAAAGGAAGCCACGGGGCTCCACTGAAAGTCAGGAGAGCATTTATTTTCTGGAGAAATGATGACATTTTACTGCCCAAGCTTTTTATGACACCTAGGTTATATTGCTTCAGTGCCTGCCTTTTATAGCTTTCTCCTCTAGCAGGAACTTGCGGTGTCAATGTGTGAGAAATGTTTATAAAGAATCACAAAGAGAGGAATCTGGAAGTGTAAAATCCTACACTGACTTTGATCTTCATATCTCATCAGGGGAATGTGCATTGTGTGCATATAACAAATCCTAGCCTCTCTGGCAAATCCACCTTTGGCGAAGCAAAAATTCATCAGCTCCCCGATACTCGGCGTTTCATAAGCTGCCCGTTGGGTTTACTCTCAGGAAGGCCGTCTTCTAACAGTTACAAGCTCGGTTTTGACAACTGTACCACTGAACAATAAAAGTACCACAAAAAGATTCACAAATGCATGCATGCGGTCATTCCAAAATAAGGTCAAAGTACTTCACCAAAATGATTCCGTGTGAAGTCGTTTCATTACCGTTGTCTGACACAAAGGCCTATCAGCTGCTGGACATTACTGGCCTCGGTCACTTCTTTGAAAAAGCTGCCAGAAGCAACTTTCATGTCGTGCTCGTTAACACTTTGATCGCGTTAGCAAGGATTTGTTGGCAACTGCTGGTGCAAAAAAAAATAAAAAATTTAAATGCTTTGGGTGTAGAGTCTGCTGTGCCTGACCAGGCTGGCGTTGCCCACTTTCGAAAAGTGTTGCATGATTTACCACTTAGCCCAGGCACTCTTGTTTGATTAAATCCCTCTTTCCTTGCTGCTGGGAAGTAGAATTGGCAGCAGCAGAGCATCTTTAATATTCTTTGCAGCGCACCTCTAGAGATCTTTGGATATAAATAAGTTCAAATTTTGGTTTAAAAGCTCCCTGAATTTGCTTTTACTTGGCTGCAAATAGGCAACCTGGAAACGAGCGAGTAAAATATTACAGCAGATGCAGAAAAAAATTTTAAATTTTCACCTACCAAGGCACTTCAGTCTAAGGTGAAGCTCAGTTGTGAGTCACTGGAGCATTCCCACCTTGTCTCTGTAGAGCTGCCCGATTAATGAGTCTGTCACAGGTAACCCAGGGGCTACAGGATACAGCAGCTGGGAAGTGACATAAAGTCACTTTAAATAAAGCTCCGTACACCTGTCAGGTAGTTAAAATTTTTGGACAGTGGAAACAGTTCAGATGTGAAGGGCAACCTGGTTAATAGGCCCAGGAACACAAGCCACTCAATTGTTTTCAGAAGGAATTAAATCTGAGTAACAAATGATCATTAACACTTGGCAGTTCCAGTGCTCCTGTTTGTTTGTCTGAGCCTTAATGCTGTCACCAGTGAATGGAAACACTTTGGACCAGATTGTTCAGGTGTTCACTGGACTGCTTTCACTCCAACATTTCATGAGGATAGCTGTGCAAGCAGCGAGATTTTTGTCTTTTCCAAGACTAGGAAGGGAAAAAGAAAAGCTTTGGTCATCAAAACGACAGATTTCCCAAGCATGCAGTCAGAACAATGAAAAGCAAGGCACATTTCACAACAACCCATTTGCAAACTGAATGCCTTGCCTCAAACACTGGTGCCTATTGAAACCGATGTGTGGATGTTTTCTCCAAATTGGAGCGTGTGCTGCAAGGACAGCAACACCATTGACCTTGAGAAACTTTGAGGTGGAGCAAGGTTGTTAGCAGGAACATACCAGTAAAATGCTGTTGAGGAGCTGAAGTCTTATCTCACATTTCCCCCACCTTGTATTATCTCCAGGGTTGTGGCCAGTACAGTCAGACGGAGGCTACTGTATTTTTTTCCAGATTAACATCCTCCTGAAAACTTGGAGTGAATCACGGAATGGTTTGGGTTGGAAGGGACCTTGAAGACCGTCGTGTTCCACTCCCCTGCCATGGGTAGGGACGCCTTCCACTATCCCAGGCTGCTCCAAGTCCTATCCAACGTGGCCTTGGACCCTTCCAGGGATGGAGCAGCCACAGCTTCTCTGGGCACCCTGCACCAGCGGGGCCTCACCACCCTCACAGGGAAAAATTTATCCCTCAAACTTCAGAAGTTTCTGGAAAATGTGGTTATTTTATTTTTCTGCTATGATTTCTTCCTTTCCTTATGATGTCTCCTGGCTGGTTTTCCTAGGGTTTTTTTTTTTTTTTAAATGATATTTGTATGGAAGTACTTGATAAGGACTTCTCTGTTTGTCTTATTTAATGAATTTGAGAATTTGGGGATTGCTCTGAAAAATAAATCAGTATTTTAAACTAACCAGAGTGGAGCTTCAGTAGTTACAACAGAATTCAGAGACACTTGCCCAGACCTCAGCTGGAGAACGAATCGTGACCTTCCTTCTTCAAGCATTTAAAATATTTGAATTTTTCGAACCATTTGGCTTTTGAAACGAGGAAGATGCAATAATTCAACAGCGGCCCTCTTACCTCCGTCAGCCTGAGCAGAGTATTCAGGGCTCAGTGATGAGGGGACCAGCAGTTGTGCGACCCTCTGCAATGACAATGCAGAAGCAGGGTCGGAGAGTTTCTTTGCACAGCTTTTAACACACCTCGTGCCTGGCTGCTGAGCTCTCCCTTGCCCGCTCTGACTTTGCTACCATGGTGAAATACCTCCAGGACTTACCCAGCTGGATCCCGTAAGATTCCTTTGCTGCCCACTCCGCCAACACTTTGACAAACTGAGACAGGAAAAAAAGATGTCTCGGATGGATATAATTTCTTCTTCAAATGTCATTATGGGTCGTTTCTTTCTGCTGTAACCTTGTGGTGTGGTCGCTGGTGTGGTGACAACAGGGCAGCATTAGAGGACTGCAGGAGAAAGTGGCTTTTAAGTCTTTTCAAATAGTCACAATTTCATAGGCCTCAGCCTGTAAGACAGACTGAGTGAGGAAGCAGAAGACTGTGGCAGCTTTATAAAAGAGAGAAGAAAGCATTTATGGGATCAGATTTTTCTTTCTCTCTTCCCCATTCTCAGCATCATGGGAGGCTTGGGCTGGATTTCTGACACCCTCACAATTTGGGATGTCCAGACAAGGAGCTTCTGTTCACTGTAGCAGGAACCTTCCATGCTCTGCACTCAGGAAGTTCTTCCATGGCTTCGAGGTTACAGCAACCTTGGCAGGCCGGTTTCCGAGGTGTGTTCTGGTCCGGGGGCACTGCAGAAGTACCACCACAAACCAGTTTAAGAGGATGCTGGTAATGTGATCAAGGCACAGTAAGTGGGTGGCTGTTACATTGATTTTTCTCCAACCATTTCGATTTCAAGGAACACATGAAAGAGAATGCTAATTCTGTTGTTGCTGTTGTTTACTTTTATAGCTCTCTGTACTACATCAACTCAAAGGAATGTAAATGTGCTGTATACTTTTCTCATGCTCAACTCTGTCCAAATCCCAGAGGACGTTTGAAAGAAGGCTTCAAAAATTGCAGGGGGGGATCTGTTGTTTCTCGATGATTTCCTCATCTCATATGCTCAGAGACATAACCTGATGTGAATCTGAGACGCATTTCAATTTTGGAGCTCTTACTCATCAGGATTTATCGTTGCAGCTCAGTTTCTGCCTGTGCCTCCTCTGGAAGACTGTAAAGTTTTTTTTTTTTTTCATTGCAAATGGATTGCCTGGGATAAATACCTGACACTTAGTTTGTAGGCAGGGAAGGTCAATAACAACCTTTGCAGAATCTCTCCATAAAAGGTGATAATAAATAACACTTTAACCTCTAATCTATATTAACAGACTGCCTTTATTTATTGTTTGACTTGTGCAGAGACAGACAGGTAATCCAAAAGGAGCAGTCCCAATAGCAGGTAATGACCTTCTTTTACAAGAATGAGCAAATCCCATTTCACTTCAGCATCGTGCACAGCGCTATTTTGCAAAGAAACACCGTGTGTTAGTTGTTGAAACTTTTTCATGCATTCCCCGAAACAAACTACACTATTCTGAGTATTTTCTTCTCTGTGCAGTAAATAAAGGTCTTCCATGTTGACAATGCTAATATTATATTTTAAAATATATTTGCATTTGTGTTTTTTGTCACTTTTTTATTGCATTTTATAAATCCCAGAGCAAAGACCCACTAAGCTCACTCTGAGAAAGCCTCGTTTCTTGGGATAGCATCACGCAGTGGCAGAGGTGATCAGGTGGGATTTCCGTGGGGGTTACTGCCTGGATCTGTGGGGACCTTATTTCAACCAGAATCGTGGATTCGAGTTTGGAGTACAAGTCAGGGAGGTTTATTTTAAGTGGCTTTTAAAATGGAATGGTTTCATATGAGTGATTTTCAAGGGTAAATATTCATAACGCAAAGCAGTCTTAATATAGTTTAGTCCAGTTAGTGCATTAAACTATTAGATAATTTTGGGAAAGATGGGAAGGGGGAGAAAGAAAATAATTTTATCAGTACGTGCAATTCTGGGATATAAAAAGGCCACTATGGCATTTGGGGGTAGAATAAGAAATTACTAGTAAATATTATTTTTAAGTTGTGCACGTGTTTTGTTCTCTCTAATAAATATTTTCTAATGTATGAATAAATACATTTAAATAAGTTGTTTTTACTTACTTTTACCTTTCAGTAATGCACAAGACAAGTAGCTGGAAAATGCTCTTCAACCTTAAGTCACCTACCTGGAAATAAGAAGTGAATTTTTAGTTACAGGGAAATATCTGCTCGCTATTTAATTTGTTCTTAAATTACATCCTCTTGGTTTAAGAACACCTTAGAAGGTCATTCAATTCATTTTTAGTCTCTTTTTTCACTAAGTGAAAGAATCGATTTCTAGATGATTTTTACAGATTTTTTTTTCTTCCTCTTCCTACTTTAAGAAGCTGGTTGTAACATCAAATGGCAAAAATCTCTCACATGAAGAAACTGAGGCGGCAGGTGAAGGATTGTTAGAGCTGCAATTATGTGAGAGGGGTTTTTGAAAGCACTGAGTGTAACTGAACGTAAATTCTAGAACAGTTTGCCTCATCTTAGTGTAGCAAATATGAAAAGCAAGCCATAACAGATCTGAGAATGGAAGATTTTAATTTTCTCTTCAATTACTGAAGGAGTTTGATACCAGTTCTGTAAAAGTACAGAGCGTGGTTTTTTGACTTCTTCTGGTTAATAAGAAATTGCAACAGAGCTGCTCAGCACTGTGGGAAAGTCAGTGGCAGTTTTGGAAAAGAAGGCTTTGGAAGCACATTGGCCTTCCAAAACAGAGTCACCCAAAATTGCCAGTCATATTTTCCTCCGTTTCTGGCTTTGCAATTCAGCTTTCTGGTTCCCCCATTTTCATTATGTGCAGTACTCTGTGGATCCATTCTGATAAATTCTGTGACTTGGAACAATGAGGTTGAGCATGATTCAAATCCTGACTGAAATGCAAATCTAGCAGCAGAAAAATGGATTTAGTGGTATGATAGGATTTGCAATATAAATATATTGCATTAAGTATAAATTTAATTAAATCAAATATTGCAAGGACTGCCATTCGAGCTAGCATTGTACCTGTGACTAATGAAACCTGTGCACTCTGAGAACAGCATGGAGATCACACGCTGGTGCCTTTGGAAGCAACATGCAATAAATATTTTTCCTCAGTTTGGGACAAATGGTCAACCTCTGCAGAAAACAGATGTCCTTTTTTTTTTCAGCATCAGCAACGCTGGTTTTGATAGCACAAGTATTTAACTTTGTGATTGAAATTGTGAAGTCTTTCTCCTGAACGGATTTACTGCAGGACTATTGCATTACTTCTTTGAACTTCAAAACAGAAGAAGAACAGATTCCAAATCATATCAGCAGCCAGATAAGTACAGTCTTAATTGCAATATCGATTTGGAACAACTTTAAAGCTTTATGGCTGTATAGTCCTTTGTGCTAACAAGTGGATCAGAGTAACATGCAAAGGAGTCGGGCTACAAACCCAGGACAATATTCCTACATTTCTGCTCAGTAATGATTCTTAGCTGCAGGGGGAAAAAAGGATGATGTTACTATTTTCCTATTTTTTTTTAATGGGGAAAGGGCTTTTTTGGTTGTGTGGGTTTTTTTCTTTTTGTTTTGTATGTTTGCTTTTTTGTGAGAAATACTACTTTATGCGTACGCAAGGGAATTCAAATAATTAATTGATGTTTAGAAACATGGAAGATCATTGTGATTTCTTTTCACTGCAAGTAAATAAATCCCATAGATACAGAAAATGTACCCCTGAGGAAACAAGTGTCCCATTTTCATTATGCCAAACGACTTTCTTGACAACATTTGCAGAACAAGATTTTGACAATAGAACGCTTTAAAAGGCATTTTATAAGGCTACACAATTCAAACTATTGCCTTTTCCGAAGTGAAGTATTTGTGGCAACTAGGAAGTAAGGGAACAGGAGGGAAATGTTTCTTCTGTAAGAATCCCTTTGTTTCACTGCTGACGAAGGGAAGTGAGTGCAGGCAGATTGGAGTTGCTGTGATTGCCCACAAACAGCACCTGCCTCCATTTGCCACGGCCATACGAGAATTGGGGAAAAAAAATTAATTATAATATTTTCAGAATCCATAACAACAGGTCATGACTAAATACTACTCTCCTCTAATTTAAACTCAAGGAGAGTCACAAACTTGGGTTTAAGTGCAAATTCAAACCTTTGAATTTAGCTCGTCCTTCTAAGTAGTTCTGGCAAATTCTGTTTCTTCTCATGTAGCAATAGATACTGAAATCAAAACTGACTCTCAGAGTGCTAGAGAAGGCAAGGTTCTGCTTACAACATTTTAAAATTAATTTGAAAATTTCCTAACTATCAGTGACATTTCCAAAAGTACTGAAGAGTTCTGCTGTGGGATGTAAAAGTAACTATCTTGTTTTTAGCTCGTCTGTCTTTCAAAGACATTTATCTGAAACTTCGGATAAATTTGCAGCCCCTAGGATAGACAAAATACCGACAGCTGTCAAGGATTAGGCCATGCAAAACCAGACATGATCTTCTTTGAAAGTCATTAAAATTTTAAGGTTGCAGATAAATAACATGACCCATTTCTTTGTTTGAAATGAATTATAATATTTAACATATTCAGCATACAGCACTAGAAAAGGTCATCTGCTCTTTGGGTAGATGGGGCTCTCCAGTAGCACAAGAAATGTTAATAATGCTGATCCTAAAAAGAAACAGTTTCAAAAACGACACGATTGAAAATTGAAAATAAATGTGTTCAGGTTTCCATTTGTGTGCTACAGTATTTCCTAATCACGTAACAATGACACTTCTGCACACAACAAGCCATCAACTATCTTTATTTTGACCCGAACCTTCACACAAAGTATTAATTTACTTTGCAGCACAATGGGACCAGTTCTGCTGTCACCACAGAGAGCTGCTGTGCACTGCATCAGAGAGATGACAGAGATTCCAGCAGCAGCAGAATTTAAATGTCTCGCCTGTAATTTTGCTCAGTAGCATCTCTGTGCACCTGACATGTGAAATATGTCTTTAGCTTTTGAGGCAACAAATGACATTTGGTTTTGCTAAGAAGGCTTAGCGAGGGAAAGGCACATTCAAAATGTCACTTGTGTTACCACAGAGGTGTCCTCTGAAAATGAGCCTAAATATCTATGGAATATTTTAATACTTAGAATTTTTTTCTGAAAATACCCTTAAACAATCCAAGTTTTTTCCTTCTGGAAATGCAGGCAAGTGCTCTGACCTAGTTTTATGCATTAATTTCTCCACTATTTTTTTTTTACCCCAGCCCTCCCAATTCAGTGGACTTGGAAAATGCCAAAACATGAACTGATCTCTGAGAAGACATTGAAGAGCACAGCAAAACCCTGAGAATATTTCTATCCCATTTCACAGAGCGCTAAGTCTAGTGCATATTGAACTTCCAAAGTTAAACATCCTGTGGCACAGGAGAACATATTTAAATATCAAAGACCAGTTTTGCTGAATTAAAAACATAAACATAGTTGTTTGGAAAGACTAAAAGGTGTATTTTTTTTTTTCATTTACCAACGTGATAATAAGATTTCCTTAAAAACAGATGAACTTCAAATGTCCTCATTGTTAGCATGCTGGTATTTTCCAGTATTTGTATTTTCTGGCAACCTTTTTGTCCTTCCAGGAGAGAACACTTGTACTTATTTACACAAAATAAAGACAGCTTCACTTGGTAAGTTCAATATTTTGGGCAAGCAGCAATATACCAGTCTGCTAGCCAGTCTTAGCAGGAAACAGTCCTAGTGCTGATCACGATGAGATGACTCGTGGTCTCAGCTCATTTTGAAAAGTTTAGTAAACACGTTATCTCTAGCACAGGGCTGATGTAATGTTTATAAGTTCAGTCTGTCCTGTTTTGCCATTGTTGGTGATACCCTTGTTACCAAAACAGCCTAAAAAGTCTTTTCTTCATCATAACCTTCTGAAGGTCACATACAGATGATGTTTCATCACGATCTAATATTTGAAACACATTTTTTAAAGAGAAATCCCCCATGCTGTCAAAATACCCCCCCCCGAATTTAAAACTAATTCTTACTTATAATAAAGCTTGAACTTGATACTGCAGAAAGCTTTTAACTCATCATCTGATCTGTACGTAAGTAAAATCCGTTTTGTGTAAAAAATGAACATGTCAAGTCCTATGGTGGATTATCTATATGGCTGCAAATGTTTACTTAACATTATGGTTAGATGAGCATCTATATTTGTTACCGTAAGGATCAATACATGTCCTTCAGGACATTTGAGCTAAGGCTGACATAATCATAAAGGAAAAATTTTATGTCTTAATTAGGAGGAAAGAGGAGAAAACTCTGCAGCCTGGATAACCTGTTTTGTCAAGGTTCTGAAAAGGCATCAGGTTTGTTAATACTCTTCTTGCACTCAACACATTCTCCATTTCAAACTGCCTTTAGAGTGCCTTAATTGCGACTATGAACGCGTCACACACACTTTTCTCCCTTTAATTTCTAGGCTTGTAGCCTATCAGTTTAAATGAACTCAGTGCAATCCTGACACTCCATTCTGCAGTGATTCCATCTCCTCTGTGCTGACAAGGGGTCTCTGCTCATGTGGCACCAGCTGGGACCTCACTAGAAACGCTGCAGTGGAGAATCAGCTGAGCCATGTCAGGCGGGTATCGTTTGTAGCAACGCTCCTTTAGTCCTTCTTCTCCTCAAATAAGGACTTATATCTGAATGTGCACATCAGGAAGATCTGATTACAAGTTTTAGTAATTTTCAGAATAAAACAATGCTTTCAAGTTTCTCAGCTTTATATGTGTATAGAATATTTGTTGTATGGAAACTCACTGCTGCTCACATGCCTCAGTGCAGCAGGGATGAGTAAGAAGTCATAGGGCAAGTTCTGTCTTCAAGATCTCAGCAACTTCTTTAATTACCTTCAGAGACAGAAACTGCTTTCCAAGACAGACTTTCTTGGATTGTGCAAATGTCTTTGGTTTTTTTCTGACCTTTTGCCTGTAATTAAGGTCCTCAGGAACTTCCTTCAATTCTTCACTAGGAAGGTGCCCACGAGAACTCAAGGGAGAGCATCCAACACCTTTTATTTGCTACGTACACCATCTTTTATCATTTTTGCCTCAGCTGCCTCAAAAGTTGGGCTGCCAGGTCTGTGTCTAAACTAAAAGAACTTAGCTCTGTGTCTGATCTCTGAAAGGGTCAGAGTTGTGCCACTGCAGAAGCACTGAATATGCAGGAAGAGAAAGAAACCAAATTTAAAAAAAAAAAAAATGCTCCATTGCCAAGGAACAGAAAAGGAGATTAAAAATTGTATAACTTACTATTATTAATTACACTTACCTAAGTACTACTGTACCAGCATAAAATACCTTATCTTAATCAAAGCCATAAACAGTTGCATAAGAAGTTTCAATAATGCAATACTGGCTGCTTCCAAGCCTACAATGTCTACCGACATTTCTGCCAATTAGATCACCCAAATATGTGACAAGCCCAGATAATCTGCTGAAGTCACATTACATTTTTTTTTCACTTGCACATACCTTTGCAGAACTAGTCCTGAAAATTAGAATTTTGCTTCCACAGAATCACTGTATAACATTTCTGCAAACACATATTTGGCTCTGTTAAAATCAAATCTCTTATCAAATTCTGTGACAGAAACAGCTGGTACTAGTTAATAATGCAACAATACTGCATATTATTTGTTTCCTATCCTGACAGGTTTCTCTAGTTTGGATATAAAAATGCGAGCATAGAAAGAGATTTTAGATCTGCACTCTGTAGTACAAGGGTGAATATACAAGCTTTTGATTAAATTAAATTTTAGTGAGAAATTTTTTAATAATAACCTTTTGCCTCCCATGTGGTTCAGTCTCAGCTCAGGAAAAAGAGTGTCCTGACAATGACCATGCGCCCACTCTGAACCAGCAGTAAGTGTTGGTACTGAAGGTCATTTCCTGCTTCTTCACAGTTTGGTACCAACCCAGACCAACCTCGTTTAGCCTGAAATCAGACAGTGCTGGTGTTCAGGGTCATGTGGCTTCAAGAAAAATGAATGGACCAAGTCACTAAGCTGAATGTTTTGTGTAATTTCAGTTTCAAAAGAAGTATAGTAAGTAAACCAGCCCAGTTTGCAGATGCTGAGTTCACAGCTGCTGCTTTTTCTAACTGATGCACAGTCCTACTGCACACGAAAATTTGAGCTTTCCTGTCTTAAGACTGCAACACACTGGTTCAGGGAAATAAGATACAGGGGAGGTTAGGATAAAAGGGCTGAAATTCGCCACACAAATAAACAGCGCTCTACAGCTTCTCCTAAATCTGTGCTTAGGCTCACACCAGACATGTGTCACCAGGATATCAGCAGATACTGAGATGCAGTGTGCATAAGCAATGTTCCCATTTAACGTTAATTTGTCAAGAAAGGAAAACCAGGAACTTCCTATGGACTTCTGAAAAGCTTCTATGAAAAGTGCCTGGAAAAAAAAAGCACCTCTCTCTACAACAGCTTTTGTATGTGAAGTGTCTGAGAAAGTTTTCCCTTGGTGTCCACTGAAAATCTGCAAAGCGCTGCTCTACACTGCTCCAGAGGTTACAGGAAAAATGCCAGCAAGAGCACACTTGGCTAATGAAGTCACGCATCAACACACCTGTGTATACTTTGCCTCAAAGAAATCTCTGGAGACCTGAGCTGCCACTGAGATATAAAATGTAGAGCAGCTATTTTTACAAATGCCCACTTGTTACCAGTTGTCATCACGTCCCTAGTTCTGAGAGTCCCCACGGAAATTTCGGTTGTTTCTTCATGGAAAGGGCTGTTGAAGCCTGGCACAGGCTGCCCAGGGCAGTGGTGGGGTCCCTTTTAATGGAGGGATGTAACAGACATGTGGATGTGGCACTTGGGAACATGATTTAGTGGTGGCCTTGGCAGTGCTGGGTTAATGGCTGGACTCAGTGATCTTGGAGGTCTTTTCCAACATAAAGCATTCCGTAATTCTTTTTATCTGTTACTCCCCTCTCTAGTAAACACACCTTTAAAAAGGGAATATACAAGAGCAACGTCACAGGAGAGATGGGCAGCAGCTGAACACAAGTCTCTAGTCAGTATTTATTTTACTATAATTATGCACCAATATCCTAAGGCACAAGGATATATGTTAATATTTTCAATTTGCAGGTCTCTAAGAAGTTCGGAACAACGTGAGTGAAAGGAACCTTCCAACCTAGTAAGTAAAAGTTGAAATGCAGGAAAGGTGCTGAAGAGTCTTTGGCCTTGAGGAACAAAGCTATTCTGCATTAGGGAAAGGAAAGAGCTTGAACTCAGTTAAGTTCTTGCCACAAAAAAAAAAAAAAAAAAAAAAAAAAAAAAAAAAATTGTGAAAAATAACAGTGTCAGTGAACAGGATTAATTTTCAAGAAGAAGCTTATGCTTTTTGTTCCAGCAGGCCTGCTTCTAAAACTATTTTAAAATACATTATTCCATACTTGAAACCAAACTCAGCCAAGCTTTTGAGGTCTTTTGGGTTTGTAATTTTTGTGGGGCTTCTCCCTTGCTGAAGGCCTTATCAGGTCTTATAGGAAACAAGCATTTGATCATTTAAAAGTAAATGCTCAGCTTTCCGTCAGACAATCAGTGAGAAAGGGAGTTCTTTTTCACAGTCAGTTATAAACACTTATAGATAATTTTTTAATTTGGATTTTTGCTTATATTTAGCGGGGTTTACTCATTCCATGTGCCTATTTTTATAGAAGGATCCATGAATACTTGAAAAATCTGTATAAGGAAGTACAGTATGGGGGGGGGGATGGGTCTGGAAACTTGGCATACTAAAAGACAGGCCAAGGAGCTTTTGTATCTACTCTTGAAAAAAATAAATACATGGGCCACTGCCAAATTTTCAGGAATTTTGGAAGGCACCAGAAAATGACGTTGGTTGCCTTTTTATATGATATTAAGAATACATATTTCTTCTATATTTAGTAACACTACTCCCTGCAATGGGGATGGTTTTGAGGTTCATTGGCATTAGTCACTCCGTGGATATTTGCTCAGTGAAGAACAATTCCCGGTTTCTAGTCAAGGCAGGCAGACTGGAGATCACTTCAGGAACCCACAATCCCTGTTTGAGCAGCTGGAGTGGAAGGTTGGGGTGCAAAGGGAGCACTGACTGTGGCATTGCCATGCCAGGTGCCAGTCATGCCCACCTCAGTGCCAACCAGGAGCTCTCTGCCAGCCTCAGCACCAGCGGGACAGAAGCTTCAGCTTCTGGCTCTGAAGCCACTCCTGACAGCACAGCTGGGCCTTGAAAGGGACCCTTGAGGACAAGCAGCAAATATTCTAAAACTACATGAAAACATGGAAACCTTTGTCTCTGGTCCAGGCAGTAGAAGCTCTGTTGAACTTTCCAGCACCAGAAATCACTCCCAGCACAGCTTTGCTTCCCTAGGATCCCCTTGGAATAGCACAGGCATGGGAGAGCAGAAGGAGAGAGGACAGATGGCTAAAATGTCTTCTCGTATCCTGTCAATTCAAGCCTTACAGTGGCACACCACCACATGGGGCCTAACCAGCTCCTTCTTCTTTTGTTCCAGTCTGTTTGTTTCTGATGCACACACCGCACTTTAATTGATTCCCGGAACAATGAATAAAAAATGAGCAATTAGGCAACCTACTTCACCTAACCTTATTCCCACCATTGTCCATCTGGTCTCATGCTAAACAATTAATTTAAGAGGGGCTCTCGCACACAGCCACTCCAGTAACTTTCCTTTTTGATGTTAGCTCCCTCCCCAGCTATCAGAGACAATTTCTGTCAGTGTCTCCCTCCTTTGTGCTTATGCCTTGCATGTCCTTCGCAGCACTTGTTCTGACCGCCTGCATTGCTATCTTGCCAACACAGACACATGTAGTTCTGTAAAAGTAAACATTTCAAACGAGACTCTGCAGATGGGAGAAGTCACGAGGCAGCCAGAGCTCTGCAGTACAGGTTGGATCAGTCACTGTGTACTCACCGCTCTGGAGCAGCAGGACCATGACTGTGTCATGCAAGACAGCTGGTCAACACCAGAGCAGTGGAAACAGGATCTTTCCATTCTGCAAATCAAAGCACTGTTCAAATCTGAACAGAGCAATGTTTGTAAGAAAGCATCCCTATTTCTACTCCCAGCCGCTGGCTCTTCCACGCATGATCCTCTAAATCTTCTGTGGAGTTAAGGTCGAGAAATGAAGTCATTTGCAAGGACTTGCATGGCCAATTCCTTTTGGAACATCCAAAACATGAAGACGGCTTTGAAATGCTCATGTCTAAGCTTTTATTTCCATAAGAAACGAATTTGTATAAAAATGTCATTTTCTCCCCAGTAACTGCATAAAACCCCCCCAGCATGTTATGTACCCTCAAGAGGGCAGCATGGTATTTCAATATTCACCTTACAAAGGGAATAGTGCCTTAGCAAAAGAGCAGGCTCTAATGAGAGCATGGAAATAATGTTGCTGTAAATATTAATTGTCAAAAAACTAGGCCAAAAAGAAGGTAAGTTTATGGCAGGGCCATTTGCCCACCTGTCCACTGCTGCATTCATGTAGCACCACAGGCATTACAGAAGCAGCTGATGCAGGACTGCAGTTTCCATGCCAGTTCTTGCTTAACCCATACCAACTGTGAGCAATCTATTCAAAATTGTGGCGGCACTGTGTATAGGGCAAAGAACAGCCAAGCTCTGTGATAATGAAATTTGTGCCTGTGAGTGGTAATAACTCTATTCAAGCTTTCCAGCGGTACAGAGAGGATTAAAGGAACACTGACTACAAGGTGATCCCGGGAGTAACTGTGTGGTTGACTTTCATGGCACTGCATCATTTTGTCAATGCTTCCATAGCAGTATTGTTTCAACGTGGAAGGCTTTCTTCCCCCTCTCTCCTTATATAAAAATTCCAGTGCGGATCTATCCTTCACCAATTTCTATCTTCTGATTCTTGTGTCAACATCATCAGTTAGCCCTTACATTGCTTCTGTTTTGTTTAATTAAACGTGCTTCTGTCTTTCATGCTATGAAAAAAATCTTCCAGTTCCTTGATCATTTTAGTAAAAACTCTCTCTGTCTGTTGCCACGTAAACCTTGCCTGAGCAAAGATAACAACTGCATTCCAGGTGAACAATCCCTGTCACTGTCCTTGAGACTTCTTCAAGTATTCTTCAAGTATTTCTATGGGAAATTCATCATGTCGCCACAGGTGCTTTTTTGAGCACTGATGACTTAGGGATGGCAATGGTAGCATGTATTTGGAAGACTTGGGGAAGGAACAAACTTGGGAGTAAGCTGCAGGTACAGGCTCAGATTCTGCCATCACTGTGCAGCAGGCCAAGACAAGCCAGATCGTATCTCCCATACCTCGTTTTGGAGTGGTGATAATATCCACCATGCTACTATCTAACTGGTACCACAGCTATAAAACTAGACGGAAATATAATACCAGACATTTAAGTGGATGCTTTTCAGCTCCCTAAAGTAGTGCCTCTGCTGTAATTCCCTCAGTAACGTCAAAGGTCAGCTAAGTGCTTTGATACTGGTATATCACTGCATAACCCATCGCACGTCATGTATTGGGAGAATTCCTTTACCCAACTGACTTTTCCAAAAGAAAACTTCTCCCATTCCAGAAGAATGCTTACTTGAATCATTCCTTAAATTGCTGTGATTAATTTCATCATAAATCCTGGGTACTAAGGAGGAATTTTCTAGCAGCACACTTCTACAACTACTGCTACTTAACACCCTTCTACCACCCAAATGTAGTACATCGCGAAATAAAAATTAATTTCTTCCTGACTTTCTGCAGGGTGTTTTTTGGGGGGATTGTTTCTGAGCAAGCATTTGACCTGAAACACAAAGGACTACTCCTGTCATCAGTCAAGTGCCCAGGGCTCGCACAATGGAATAATCTGCGACATTTCTCATCTGTTCAGGATCTTATCCGCGATATCCAACCCAGATGTATCAAATCTTCCCAGGTTATTTGGGCTCAGCACGGTGTGTTTCGGCCCTGCAGGGAATTATCTATGGCTGGACCAAGCCAGCCCTGATGGGGGACAATGAGATGGCATCAAACCCTGCAGTGCTGGCTCAGTAGGGGCTGGGCTAACCCCCTGCTCCTGTGTGCTCCGGGGTGAGCTGGGTTTGGTGCCCTGCCAGCCTGAATCCTCTACAGACAACCTGTTTGTGATTTGGGGGAGATAAGCGGTGCTACAGGGGAAGAGGAGCTGACACCACACTCTTTGGCCTTGTGCTCACATCTAGCAATCCATTTTCTCTCCCCCATGAAATAACACTCTGTGAAACACCACAACATCCACAGTATCTGGCATTGCACAGCATCCTAAACAGGGAACATTTCATCCAGTCCCTGGTCTAAGAGCCTGGTGAGGCTGGATGCCAATTCCAGCTATTTTGACACACTGAGAGCTCCAGAAAACACAGAATTTGAGAAAGGACTCAAGGTGAAAGACATTCTATCTCCTGCATGTGGTGCAGTTCAGCAGCTAACACAGTTAATGCAAAGGAAAATGCAATAATAAGTTCCTTTCTCCTGTTCCTTGTTCACTGGACTCTTTACAGGCTCATTTCATCTCTCAGAATCTATCACTGCTTCTTCTCTGAGTAGGAATTTGTCCTGCTCTCCAAAAGTTTACTGGGAGAAGCTGTTGTAAGGCTTCTACATCTCAAATAATAATCCAATCAGATACTCTTAATTTTATAAGGTTTCTACACTTTTAATTAGTGACTTGATGAGAAATAAAGCAAACACTAAAGAGCTTTTAGAATGAATCACCTTAGAGCTGAAAAAAAGATAATAGACACCTGACTTGAAAAAGGAACAGTATTTTCATGACTGATCTATACAAGTGGGCTCTGCAATTACATAATTTCTAGGAATTTATAGGTAGCCCTTCTACATGCCCGGATCACTGACTCATTCTGGTATTGTTTAATGCTCCTGCTTTTGGTAATGTATGGACTGTGCAGATGCCACCTACACCCTTGTTGACATTTAGCTGATTCCTCTCAGATTCTGAGATCAGTTTCGTTACAGGGAAGGATGAGCACACTCCCATCTATGGATTAGTTCTCATAGCTTTTTTATCTAGTTGAGAAAGGAAAAGGGAAAAAGTGACAGACTGTGACTCTTCAGAATAAATCCCTAACTCAGACCTGCAGCACTAGAACAGCTCTTCTGATAAGGCTCTGTGCAGGAGGGGGAACTTCAGCTGGAAAAGGTTCTTTTTTTCTACCTGATCTCTGTGTTTCATTGTCCCAGGAACACAGCATTATTCAGTCGCACAAAGGAGGCACAACTCGTGCCATTTGCATATGTGCAGTTACATTATGGTAGTGAAAAACCACGAGGGTGGCATTACCCAGCACCAGGCACTGTCAGTGTTTATCCTGTTGAGAAGCTGCACGCTGCGAGCTTAGTCCCGCATTTCTCTCACTCCCCAAACTCCTCCTGAGTCAGATTCAGCGTGTAACTATTCTTTTTGTTTTGCCACTTCGTCAGGTTGCCAAGCTTAAAAACTGTATGCCCTGGAAAGAAATGACAGGAAGATAGGGCTCTAGTCATGCTTCCTCCATCCCCAACACAAGTGCTGTACTGTGCTCAGCCCTCCCAGCTGCAGAATACAAAGTTCCTTCTCCTCAGGATGTGATGTTCCAAACCTGCACTGGAAGTAGTGCAAAGCCAAACCAGCTCCTTGCTTTCGTGCTTCAATCCAAGTGCCTGGACTCTACATCCATCTGCCCTCTCCTACTCCCAACCCCAAGTTCTACATGACTGGACTCTTCCCTCTCCTGGCAGTTAGTTTTACACTGCATCATTTATTACTTTGAGAAAAATCAAAGGATATTCACTGAAAAACATTAAGTAAGTAAGCCAGCAACAACAGCAAGAAAAAGGAGCTTTCCACACTTAAAGCAGATACACAATGACTTCCTTCATATATATATATATACTTTTATATATGTATATATGTTCTGATCTGAGAGCTCAACTAAGTAATTTAGTGATGCCGACTGATTTCTGTTAAAGTGTTCTTGGTATTATTATTGGATAAAATTAACTCAAACAGCAGGTTTATATACAATGAAAAAGATCTCTGGCTGGAGCGTGAAAGAGATAATAAACGTTTTTTGCACTCTGTCCTCCAAATACTGAAAGGAACATGTCAGCCCAAAACACTTCAACTGGGAAAGCATATTGGAAAAGGAGATGGGGAAAAGTAGGCTCTGAAAGAAAGATCACAGGGCAAAATAATACAGATTAACAAAAATTCTGTAGGAGTCCTGTTTCTTAACATGTGTTAAGATTTCTATCATTGCTGATGTTAATAATTGACATGAAGTACAGTGGGAGTTAGATAACAGCGGGAACGTTCAGGCCAGGACTCATTTCATTTTCCAGTGGTGTGAGGCACTGGGTAATGGGGAAAGGCACAACCATGTCAGAGATGATCTTGCTTCACTGAATTACACCTCAAGGAATTTTATTCTGTCTAGAAAAAGATTCCTGCTTATGGCGTGCAACAGGATGTGTTCTTCAGAGAAGTAAAAAGAACAGGAAGTTGATTTTGTGTTCATGAAAGTGAGGAATTAATAGCAAAGCCTTAAGTCAGATATAAGCTGCATGGGTATTGTGCAAGCCTCATCACACAGCACTGCCATCTCACCCCAATTTATGATCTGGAACACAGCAACTTTTACAGCTTTTAGCTGGAACTGCAAGTTGTACCGAAGCATACAATGATTTTAAAAATACAAGGGAAAGAGGCAAAAGCTCCAAATTTCTTTTGCTCTTTCACCTAGTTTAAGTACAAGCTGGACACATTCTGAAGACACACTGCTGGTATTTGTGTTCAGGGTTTAAATACAGTCACTCCCATATTCTCTGAACTCAGAATGTATGTGGAGGCCAATATGAGCATTTTAGCAGAAGCAAGTACAAATAAATGAGTAGGATCAGCTTGAGCACGGGCATGGGCTGTGTGATCGTATGGACAGGCCGTATTTTACTTTTCACCATCATATCTGATAGGAGTCCTCACAGAGTGCCAGAAAATCTCAGCCCGTGAGGTCAGTGTCCTCTGAGTGCAGCTTTCCAGCCCCCAGAATTCACCACAGAGAGGGAAATCAGGCTTTTGCTTATCTTTATGCTGCCAGAGTCCCTGCTTTCTAGCTCATACCACCAAAAGCCAGCTCAAACCAGAGGTGAATCTACTTCATGATACAACTAACGGCTATCACTGTTATTTGTCCTGTATGTTCTTATCTCACAGCTTGCAATTAATCACCGCCCTGGAAATCAAACACCAAGCTATTTGTACATTCTCTTTGAAAATACATTTCAATTTCCTTTTACTTGAACTGCCCCGTCCTCTGCCACGCCTGCTGAGTGCATCAGTGTGCACAAAACACGCCGGGTATACCTCAGGAGTCTGATGAATCACGCGAGACAGAGAGAACACAATCACTGCAGAGAGAACACAAGACTGAAAAGCGTGATGCAATGACAGACAGAAGGATGTGTGTTCATTAGCAAATAACCACATTTGCATGGTGAAGATCGCTACGGTATGTTGTGACTGAAAAGCAGGTTCTGTTCTCAGAAACATGAAGTTCTCTTCAGTGTGTGACCATGTCAGATACATGAGCACCAAGTCTGTACTGAACATCAAAATCACGTGCGGAAAAACTGAAAATTTAATTCCATCTATTTGATATGTACAAACATTTTTTGATGCACGTTAGTTTAGCCTCTGTGAAATCTGAGTTTATTCTGTTCTAAGCTGTTGAAATCTATCTTCTCTTCTCTCTGGAGGGATTTTGTACTTTGCAGAGAAGACAGTTGGGAGAGGCTGATTTTATGGGAACAGCAGGGCTGGTCTCCTATCTAACATTTATAGGGAAGGTTTCCCTGGTTTCAGCACAGCTCACAGGTACAGATGAAGCTACAGCTTATTTCTCTGTGCTGTCATTCAGCTTAGAGTACTTGGCTTTAGAACAAATATCATAGATTCCCAAAGCCATCCTTGTCCTAAACCTGTAACCTGCAGGGATGGCTGCCTTACCTCCCTCGGGTTTTGTATCTATTGGTTTTACTCCTGAATGTTTTGATGGGTTTGTATCTATTATTTTTACTCCTGAAATATTTTTGCCACTCTATGAGGTATTTTCACCATGAACGAATAATTTTGCAAATATTAAACCAGATGGGTCTAAAGATCACTAGGCTTCAATGTGTCTGAAGAACAGCCACATTATTGCTTGGAATAGTCTCTGATCATTTGTTTAAAAGAATCTAATTTCTACATTAAAAAAAACACAAAACAAACAAACAAACATCCCCCCCCCAAAAACAAACAAAAAACAAAACAACCCAAAAAACCTCCTTGAACAGCTGGAAATGCTGAAAGCAATACTCCAATCACTGCACATCCTGAGGCTGATTCAGTGAAGTTCTTGTCACAGATCAAACTCATGTCCAGTCTGAGATCGCTTTGTGTGATCACTCTCAAGTGAAAATAAGGTTAAAAAGAAAGTTATCTGCAGTATTTCAACCTTCTCTGTTGTGAGCGAGCTAAGAGAGCGCACATTTACAGCCTTACTTTTATGCATTACTTGTATGAATTTGGTGTGAAATGCCACTTCTGAACCAATAGCTGGCTGAGCTCTGAGTCTGCTGAACCTGTGTTATAAAGGAAGGAAAATGAACTAATACTTTATTCAAAGTTCTCCTGGCAGTTTGTCTGTTCTGATGATTTAACTTTTATTTACACTGAAACCAACATGCACAAAGATTGTAGCTGATGACTCCCGAGGGAGCAGCTATGGAACTTCTGCATTCTGCAGAATGTTATGGGTTGGCAACCTCTCCCGTGTGCTACACAGATCACTTCAATCCCTTGTGTTTATCCTATAAACAAGAAAGTGCTCTACACTGTTGTGCTAAAGAAAACAGCTGAAATCTAAAGCGGCTCAGTCCTGTTTAAGCTGTTCCCAGACACACTCCCTACCACGCGGGTTTGTTTTCCATTGATTTCTTAATGAAAGCTGGCAGCAAATGCTACACTTCGACTGAGCATATTAACCATTGAAAGAAAACAGTATTTCTTCGGCTTTGGCAGTTCCTGTACTCCTCGTAAATAAGGCCTCCTGCTTCCCTGTTAACTCTGTACACAGCGTAGGATTCCCCTAAAGTATTCGGTTTCTTTGCAGGGGTGGATTTCTGCTCTAAGCCTGGACGCCTGGTGTGGAGTCAATTAAGATCTGAAAACATCCATGTGGCTCCCGATTCAGAGCTCCACTTGTGGCAAGAAGCACAAACACTGCGTGACTGGTGCTTGGATGCTTTAGAGAAATCAGAACGCAATCTTGGTGCAGCAGCTCATTTTCCCAGAACAGAGTAAGAGCAACATCAGCTTAACACGACCGATATCAGTCATTTACAGCTAGCCTACACCGCTCACAGTGTGTGCCCAGTGCCTGTAAGGCACCAGGGAATGCCTCGTGCCACAGATGCCCTTCATAGGCTCTAGCACAGTCACTTTTCATCGTGCTGCAGGGTAACATGAGAGGGGTCCAAGAGCAGAGCCTACCAGAGTTAGAATTAGCCCTCAAACAGGCCTTTTCTTCCCCTCACCTCTAGTTTATTTTTCACTACTAATTCTCTCTCGATGGTTCTCTCGAGAGCAAGCTACCCTGCACACAGTGCCCTGCGAGAAACTGCTGACAACTCAATACTGGACCTGAAACTCCAAAAATGTAGTTTCATTGCACTACTAATTTGTGCCATGCAGCACATGGCACTCTACTTGCGGGGACCTCTCCAGAAGGGAGGATGGCACTGTTTCAGTGAGGTGATGGGTCTTCATCCAGCATTAATAAATCATCTATACTCCACAGCAAAGCTGCATTTTTGCAGATGATAATCACAACATTTGTATTGTCATATCCCCACATTAAAGGCTTTGACCAGGTTTCCAAGGATGAAGAGTAAATCAGAGATGCAGTTCATGCGCCTGTGGAGGCACCAATCCAAGGCTGAGTGAGTAATCAAGTACAGGCTATTTAAAAAAATATTTCACTGATCAAATAGCCCACTATTCACTTTATCTCCTGTGATGGAAAATTCCCTGAGGTCGATTAAATGCAGTGGAGACACTGCTGATGACTGTAATCATCCTTTTATTTCTACTATTTACACTCCCGCTTACACAGAAGGATGTACCTGCTTGGTGACCAAATCAATTGTGCTGCAGAATTCTGGACAACGATTGTTAATAGTCGAGCATAACAAAAGAGGGGAAGGGCAGTCCTTGGTGGGGGTTTGCACATGCTAGACTACAAACAACAAAGTACCACCAGAATCTCTGTAATACAGAATATTTACCTTGAATTAGGTATAACTTCTATTTTTTGCTCCTCTAAGCCTTGCTTTGAAATTGCTTCCCTAAATCAGTCCTAGGAGAAATCATTTGCTTGCATGTCTTCATTAGCCTCTGGAATGAATTCAATGCAAATTATAATTGAACAGGTAAATTTGTTTTATTCTGGCCTACTTGGGAGCAGTTTTATTCACTTTTATTCACAATTTGGTCTTTCCCCACTCGAGTACAGTAGCAGAGAATATCCCGGGCTGAAGAAGGGCAGTGGGCTGTCTCAGAACAGCACAGGACAGAGCAGTGCCAGCAGGAACATTGCAGTTCCTGCAGCACCTGCAGTAGGCACAAATTTCAGTCCCTCAGTTTAGACACCCTGGCAACAGAGTTCCTGACAGATGGAAAATGCAGTGCCTGTTAATGATGTGCTTGGTCTATGTCTCTCCAGCAGATACTGCATTTTTCAGCCTGAAACTGCTGTTTCCTAGTAAGAACTAGACTTATCCAGCTTGGTATTTCCCTGAATTTGTGTGCAATCTCCAAGCTTATTATTCTTAAAGTTATCTTTTAGTTTTCCTCTGTCCTGCAGGTTCACCCTAAAGGTGTAGGCTTACTGTGAACTGCATTTATAATATGAAAGATAGTGACAGTTAAAGCCCTTAGAATAAGAATTATTTCATTTTCTTTCTCCTTTTGACATGAATGTTTTATGATTTGTGGGACTGCAAAGAAAATATCCCAGGTGAACACTGACATAATAATGATTCTCTTTCTTTTTAGTTCCTGTGGTCTCTAGCACAAGAAAATAGTTAGAATAGCTAGAAACCAATTCCTTAACAATTTTTAAACTAATTTTGCTTCATTTCCCACAGAAACCAAGCTCCCGGTTCTTGCTCAAGCAAGTTCCTGGCTTACTGTACTAAAGAAATTCCTTCAAATCAGATCACCAAAAAAATCTGTCATTTGCCTAAATTGTTAGTCAAACCCCTCAACTATACTAGTGGAAAAGCACTAAGAATAACATTTTTTAAGCAATAACCTGTTTTTGTCACCTAAATAGATACAAACTGTTGACAGAGAAGAAACAGCAGACTATAAAGAAAGAAGATGGAATGGGAAAAGGAAAATAAGATGATCCATAATATATTTAATGACCTACCACGACACAGGTTTGTGAGCCTGTGAGCACAGAAGATACATTTTACACACAGGGAACGAATCCATTCTAGCCAACAGAATTTATCCTCAGTCTTTACTTCTGTAATATCCCTCTTTGATGTTGCCTCAGCAGTAACACCCAACTTCTTCAGTGACATTTAAAAGTGATACTTCCTTGAACCTTCTATACCATAATCCAAAGAAAACACATTGAAACAACTCTCAATTTGCAATTAGAACATAGACCAGAATTGTTTTTCACACACAGGATAACACCAAAGGCCTAAATTTCTGCTATTTGCACCCACAGAACCACACATTCTCACTTTTCCTGAACGTTTCCCCAAACATGGATGCTGGCATGGACTTCAGAGGCTGCCCGTGTACAGATGGGTTAAGAGGAGTGACTCAGCCTTTCTGCTTTAACTAAAAAAGAAAGAAACTTGTAAAAACAGTGATTTTTACTGTATCAGACAAGGTTATTCAAATAAAACACAATAGCTCTGTGGTGTCACAAAAGCCAATGACACCTAAACAACCACACAGAGAGGTGCGATCTGTTCTTTGCCAGTTACTCGTTAACCAATCTTCATTAATCATAAAAAATGTTTTTACATGATTCTTGATTCTATAACTGCAATCTCCCAATCAGTGTTTTGCTCAGGTGGCCTTGGTCCAGCTACTATCCCTTCTTTTCCTGCTAAGATATTTTGCAATAGCAACTGATGAGTTGGAGGTTCCAGGCTTAGTTTACAGATGAAATCTCTTGCAGTATAATCTTGATACTTCTGGAGTTTTTTAATCTTTGCAAAAAAAATTTTCATTTACCAATTAAGAAATCAAAATATCTTTTAGATACTTTTCATCAGAATATTTGAGCAGTTCATTACCAGTGGAAATATATTTTATAATACTCTCTGGGGTAAATGCAAAATGAAAACAAATGTAAAACTAAATATATTTCATTTGTTGCAAGGACTGACAAACAAAACTGAACAAAACCAAAAATCAAATTCTACATAAAGCTGTTTCCCTGCTTTTCAGACCTTATTCAAAGTCATTTACATCATACCCAGAGTAAATGGAAAAAATATTAATTTTAAAAATGCAGGAATCAAAACTCATTGATTCAATGTTAATTCTGTGACTGCAGTACCATTGCATCTGTAGCCAGCACTCCAGTTCCTTGCTAGGTTTCATTCCTTGCAGTCACATGATATTACTCAGAGCAGAACTTGACTTATCAACCTAATTGACTGGTATCAATCATTAATCACCTTGCATTAAGGCTGTTAATGAAGTTACAGTTGTGTGGTGATTTAAATAACACTGTGAGGCACAGCTGTCCTTAGGGCTATTAAGAAAGCTGAACTACCAGCTCAGCTGTCCTCCTCAAACCCAACACCTGAAGTGTAAAGGCCATGATCTTTCCCCCCAAACACTCATCATTGCCAAAAGCAGGAATGTCAGAAGCTCAGCCTCCAAGTTGCTTAAGTATCTTTTTTTTGGTGACCACAGCTTTCTGCTTGCTGCTCTTAACCTTGCAGATAGGCACAGATAACACGATGCTTATCTGACAGGCAGGAGGTCTGGCAAGCTGCTTTCCAGACTCAAAAACAAGCAGCCCTCTGCGGACTGGCTGGCAGGACCCTGGGGAGCATAAAGATGGCTTGGGCCCCCCCTGTGTCCCAGTATATCAAGGTTTAAGCTTCATTGACTGCAGTATAGTGGCTTTAATCAAGATTTTTTCATGCCTCAGAGAACAGTACAGCTGCTAAAACTTCTTTAATAAGGGTTTTATAGCTGGGGAAGCTGAACAGGAATTAGCTGAAAAGAGATGACTTACTTCTGGCTTTATTAAGCAGCAATTTATTTTAAGTCACGCTGCAACGTTGTTTTGCTCTAATATGAAAGAAGAATGTTGGTGAAAGTGATTTAGTCAAGTCATTGATTCAGTTCCTGTTATTTCCAACATTTTCTCTTGCACTATCCTTCAAATTCAGGAAGCCCAAAGCACTGTGCTAAGTCACAGGAGAAAGTCCCACACTTCCAATTTCCCATCTTCTCAGGACTCCGTGGCAATATGGCCTTTATAAAGCTTACCTTTCGATTTCATAGCTTTTTTTATTTGAATGAAACAATTTCCTATTACCTTATTGAGCCCATGCTGGCAATGTTAACAGAGTATCCTGATAAAGAAAGCACTGGTATAAGGCAGGTCTTGCAAAATGGGCACAGGCTGGAATTTCAGTGAAGTGGACTGAAGATTCTTCAACAGAGTATATTTTACCTTTGCAGACCAGTATTATTATAGTAGATTAAAAAAGAAAAAAAATATTCCCTTATTGAAGATTAGTTCATCCATTTTTTAAGTGGCACATGTCTGACCTTACCATAATTCTCACAGGAATAGTCCTGTAGGAAACATCATCAACAATGAGGTAGCACTGACCACATGGGGCATGGGATGGCTCCATGGGCACCTGGTCAAGCACATAAACCCTGTTATTCCTCCCATTAACCAGGACAAAGAGAAGCCCCTGCTGAAGAAGAAGAGAATTTTTTTTCCAGAATGGGACATTTTCACTCAGTGGTGGATGGGCCACGGGACAAGACTATGCAGAAGAGGCACATCCACGTGTTAAATCTTGAGGCATCTGGCTCCTGATGGAGCACTGCCAAGCATTTCTTTCGTTAGCTTAAAGTTGCTTGATGTTCTCAGCTTTTGACCCTTGGGATTAGGCCCCTGACAGAGGCACACTGCAGAACAGCAGCAGAGTATTATCCCCTTTTTACCTTCCCTTTCCTACTTTTCCCACACGAAGACAGATCAGGGATCAAGCTAAACAGATTACTTCCTGCTGGCACACACTGCAAGGTAAGAAATCCAGCTATTGTACAGCAAATGAAGTTCTCAGTAGTCTGGAACTGAGGAACTATGAAGAAGAGTTAGAATGTGTCGAATATATGTGATAACCCACATTTCCATCTGCCTCCTGCCTCAAGTCTGAAAGGCACCTGCTCATCTCCTCTCCACCGACTTCACAGGAGGAGAAGGGATCCTGTGAAATGGAAGTGCAAGACCATGTGCTGTCCAGCAGAATCTCAGCACCAGCACCTGGAAGTTATTCACATCTCCTTTTTCCCAAGGCAGGATATCTCCTCATGCACCATAGTCACTCTTACCATTTTCTTACTAATTGCCTCAAAGCTTCCATTCAGGCCACAAAGTTGAAAATCTCACAAAATCTGCCTATAATGAAAGTATATAAATCTTTCACTAGCAAACTGCTCATTAAGACTATTCCCACTGTTAGCAGAATCTACTGTTGGTGAATACTGGGTCAAAAAGCTAATTCCCTTGCAGTCCTTTTACTGTCTCCTTAATGATTACTGAGAGTCCGGAAATGAGAGCAAAAAGTATTTAATTCTTTATTCAACATGAAATTGTCTTGATTTATAGTCCTGAAAAATTAATAAAATGCCTCTGAGACAACCTATCTCTGCTGCCAGGCTTGCACAAGTATCTGCTTTATCTGCTGAACTGTGCAGAACTGTAATAGAGAATAATACTTCTGCTTTCAGTGCTGCATTTACTGTAAATTTCCATTCTTCCAGGAAGGTTCTGACAGACATATTTAGCATCTCAGATCTGACTTGAAGAGGGGAACTTGGCTATTATTTGTTCCACTAATACTTTTGAATAAAGACCTAGTAGTTGAATTTGGTGCCAGGACTGATGAAAGAGATGGGACCTTTGCAAGAGGCTGGTAAAAGCAACCCCTCCTGACCTCAGAACCTTCTGTACCAGGGTTCCTCTTCCCACAAATCACAGCTCCATCCCATGCAGACAACAGGATTCACATTCCTGTACAAAGCTTGGTGGGGTGTTATCAGATTTAGCCAATTCTGCCTGACAAACAGCATCCCAATTATACTTTGTTACCTGCCACATATATTTAATTTAAACTAGACTAACATCTTGGTTATTCTTCGTGATGATGGCACAGACTTTGCCACCAGTCACAGACTAAATGGCATCATGAATCCTTCACCAGGATCCTTCACAAGGGTCTCAGGGAGGGAAAAAGTAGAATGTGCTACTTTCAGGCTTTAAAACTTTATGGATATTTTCTTGGCAAACCACTCGTTTATTTCCCTGCTGTATCCTCTTTCCTCATGATCTTACTTTTCTCTCCTGTGAAACTCTACTCTGTCCTATCAACGAGAAACATTGTCAAGACATGCACGTCCACAGTTTGGGAAGGAGATTTACATCCAAGGTAATATGAACAAAACTGGAAAGTCACCACGTTTCTAATGTTAAAAACGTTGAGGAGGATTAAATGTGTGCTCTGGGAGACTGGAGCTGCTGTTCCAATGTTCCAGTCCTGTATTATTGATAATTGTTTACAGCTTCAGAAACAATCCTTGTTTGTTGACTTTCAAATAACCATAGAAGAAGTTAATCAGCAGCCAGAACAAAACAGCTTCCAGAAGGCAGTGACAGTAAAAAGGAAGTCAAGCACTGTTGCTTATATCCCCTTACCTTTATGAAGCCTTAGCCCTTAAAGCTGGAAAAGCTCTTTGCTACTCTGTCATGACACAGCTGTACTGCTGAGTCAGAATTTCCATGCACTAAAAATGCTAAACAGCCCCAAAATGAAACAACAGTTGGAAAGCACTTAATGAGCAATGCACTTCTCTTACTTTACTACAGCACTTACTTTACTTCCACGTGCCCACAAATCCTGATGCACACATATGCACAACGCACACACAGGTTTAGTCTGTTTGCACGTTTGCAGATCAGTTCAATGCAGCACAATCTTTATCAGTGAGACAATGAAATGTCTTTGCAGACTCGCCTGTGGCACACTTCAGAAGCAGCTGAAATAGTGTTCTGGTTGCCAGCAGGCTTTTACCTCTGACTAACACAGCAGAGAGTCTGTTGCCTGTATTTTTCACAGTTGGATCTTTTAGGTGTGATTTTGGGCAGCAAAGATACAAGGCAAATTCTTCTGTCTTTTTCATTCCTCTGAAATAAACTCACTCTCCCCTTGGAGCTTATCTGAAACTGAACTAATGAGCATCTCAGGAGAAAAAACAAACTGGACAATAAAATGCATATACAAAAGGCTCTGAGCATCTTCCCCCTAATGCATAATTCAAAGAAGTAGAAATGAAAAATCTTCAAATTCTTCCTCACTTACCTGCACTAATAAATATCAACAGATCATGCAACTTTGTTTCAGGTGAACCATCAGATGAGGAATTCTCTTCCTGTGTGAAGAAGGGATTTCAGAGGAGGCCCCTTAGCCAGACCTGCTCTGAGCCAGCAGCCCTCAGGGCACCTCAGCTTCCAAAGGCCTCCGTGTATCAGGAAGGTTTCACAATGTGCAGTGATCTCTAAAGAGAAAATAACAAAATTATTAATGTTAGCAATGCCTCAGAACACTTCACTTCCCAATTTGCATTCAATTTCTGTCAGCAGCTTGCAGTATTTTCATTGTCCTCCAGCTCATGCAAACCCTTGGATTCCTGCTCCACTTGAACGAGAAACAGAGTGAGCAGTGCTTTAAAGAGCACAGCAAATCCATAAATACCCCTGAACTTGAAGGCAACAAAAAGCCAAGCTACAGAACATCTTTTTCCATGTTTCATAACTATTATGAAATAATATAAGTTATTGTATGTATGTTTTCATTCCCAAGGCTTCCACAGACATTACATGCAAATGCTCAATAGTAACAAAATCAAAATACCAAATTCTCGACCGTTTAATGAGTTAATTGATTTTCAGAGGTGTCAGGCAGTTTGTAGCTTTCCTTGCTCAATTGTTTCTTCTGCCTAAAGTAAGATACAGCTCTGACTCTGTTAGTTCATTATGCTGTAAATCAGAGAAAGAGGAAATAGAAAAGACCAGCAGGAGAAGCAAACATCATCCAGGTTGACGGGAATGTTAAATGAATTTTCTCCCGACATTCTGCTTAAGATCATTTCAGTAAAAAGAGTGAAATAAATTCCAGACATTTCCTTCTTCGAGTGAAATGCTACCCTTTCATTTTGGTAAAAACAATTCAAACAGAAAGGAAAGAATGGCTGCCAGAAGTTCTTAATTAACCAAGACCCCTAGTGAGGATGAAAAACCTACACATCCAACCTCTTGGCATTTATTATCATAGCTCCTGTCAAGACAGGAACAAATTGTTCAGCTACATTGCAGAAGTTCTTAATACAGAATCCATAAAATTTAATTCATGGAATAAACCTCTTGGCAACTGCTTTCTAGTTAAGTAAAACTGGTTTCTTTCCAGATCACTGATCTTGTTTTGTAGGTAATTACATTTTAAAATTATACTTTTTTTTTTCAATATTACTTTGAAATATTTCTATTTTAATAGATAATTACATAAAAACAGGCTGCTCAGTTCTTCTGATCTAATTTTTCATCAATATTTAATTATTCTAGTCACTCTCTACTAAAAGGGCCCATATTCTGGAGTTTCATACCAACTTTCACTGTGGCTGGGATTCCTCTGAGCCTTTTGTTAACATCTATGACAAAACAGATAATCAGATTTTCCTTTTAAGGTTATTTTTTTTTTTTTGAACAAGAATTCTTCCTTGTCCTAAGCTACTAAAAAAAGAAGAAGAAGAAGAAGAAGAAGAAGAAGAAGAAGAAGAAGAAGAAGAAGAAGAAGAAGAAGAAGAAGAAGAAGAAGAAGAAGAAGAAGAAGAAGAAGAAGAAGAGTAAAATGCTGAGAGAGGAAAATACGTTCCCTCCTTGTTGTTTACCCAGAAACAAAAATGGACAGAAAATGCAAACACATTAATATGTGCAAAAATATCCTGCTAGTGTCCAAGGATGTTAAAGCCCCAGACATCAGGTGAGGCTGTGGTCCAAAAGAGCCTTGGCATCCAGGTGGGACCATGGAGGAGCTCCTGGCCATTCTGCCTCAGACACCAACCCCTCTGTGACTCTTCATCTTCCCCAGAGATCACTGCTCCTAACCCCTAAGACAAATATTTAAAGAGACAAAGAACTAGTTTGTGAGCCTGAAAGTTGGGTTAATTACTGAATAAATATATAACTAGAGAAGATAGAGGTGGATTTGGCTTATTTGACTAAAAATTCAAACAGCTCTCCTGATCTCCAGCTATGAGTGGAGATAACTGAAATTTCTGGACACACCAGAAAATGTGTAGGATACAAGATGTGACTTGAAATCTTATCTTGTTTCCATTGACATGCAGGGATGTGTCCTGGCTTTAACAAGAGTGGGGAAGGCTCCTAAAAGTCTCTCTATTAAAACATCAATGCTCAGTCTGTGTCCTGCAGGCTCAATATTGCCCCATTACAACAGTGTTTCAACAGCCTGTGGAGCTTTAGTGACAACACCAGGCAAGAAAAGGAGCTGTTATCAAGGAAAAAAATCACCCACCTCACTTCCTTCTATTGCCTTTAAGTCCAAGGTAAAAAAAAAATAAATTGAAAAATGATGCAGTAAGGGCAAGACAAAGAATTCAGCTCCTCTCATTCCCAGAATGAGGCAAGCCATCTTTTCGAGGTGGATATGAATGGGTAGATTAGTTCAGAAGAAGCTGCAAAGAAATCTAGAAATACTTTATTCAAGCAAAGGCCTTAATTATCTCATCACAGTCCCAGTTGTCAGGAACCAGGGACAAAGATGCAGCTCCAGATGGTTTCTGCTTCCCAAGAGTTAGTGTATGCCTACAGAAACAGGAGCATAACTACAGAAAACATGGCCTTAGTCAAAATTAATCTACAGCACTAAATCCAAGGAAGTTACTATTTCAAATGGATTTTTTCATTAAAGACTTGATGATTTCCTAATTTAAACCCTACAGCAAGTTCCAATTTCTTCTTTCCAGCTCTCCAGGGCCAATTGTGAATGACACCAACCTCATAATTATCCCTTATTATTTGTTGTTGACCCTTTTCATGATCTCTTCTCTGCTTCTTTAGAAAATTCATTTTAAAATTACCAATCTCACTGAAAGCCTTGATGTTTCACCGTGTTCTCCTATCCCAAATCTTTACTTTGGCACTCCGGTTTTCTCTCTAATGAAGATTTCAATCACTCTTTGCTTTACTGTCAACCACCTTGACTGGCTGTGAGCATAATGAACTCCCTTAACCCCAGAGGAAGCCACTGCAAGCCTGTCAGGGTTAATGGGCTCACGGGCTGCTGATTTCACTGCACACTCTCCCAAAGGCAGCAGGAGAGTCCTGCAGCAGCCTGACCTCCACAGCCTGCCAGGAGTGGGAGGGCAGGAGGAGGGATGGCCGAGGCAGCCAGGCACGCTCCTGTGTTTTCAGTAAACACTGCCTGCAAAATGGGCCTGCTTTATAGCCCAGATTAGAGACTAAGATAGACAGAGAGATAGCTAGAGAGCAGCTGGCTGGGATGGAGAAGCCCTCTGAGAGGAACTGCAGGGCTCACTGGGGGAAGAATGGGCCAGGGAATGAGGCAGCAGTCGGTGCACAGGGCTGTCAGGCAACAGTGGCAGCTGAAGGTTGAAGTACGGGTACAGAACTAAAGCAGCGGCATCCTCTGCTACCATCGAAGCCGTGCAGCTGCTCAGTCCCTGCACAAACCTTCCTGCCTGCCCTCCCACAGCTGATCCTGCATCTGAGCCCCCTTTGCTGGAGCCTCAGCTCCCTTTCCAGAATTTTTTTTGTGAGGGCATACACGTTACAGGAACTGCAGCTCATCTAGGAGAGTCCTGATCACCACAGGCACTCTGGTGATGGATGTGAAGGCAGGTCCCAGCTCTTTGCTGTGCAGCTGCACCGCTGACAGCGTTGAACTACCCAGCCCACAGCCATCTGAGAGCCTGCACAAACTGCAGTGTGTAATTCCTCCTGTCTCCACCATGGAAAGAGCCCGGCCCAAACTGATTTGTCTCCAGAGAAGAGCAACAGGAAACACATTTGCAGGCAAGACACTGAAGAAGCAATGCAAACTGCTGCCTGCCTGCTGCAGAGCTGACCCAGCCCAACTGGAGACACGGGCACCACTGGCACCAGGACAGGACCTGTCCTGCAGGGGAGGACAACGTGGATGTGAAGATTCTTTGGCTTGGTTTGAGAACAAAGGTTTGGGAAACATGCAGGAATAGCTGAGCAAATATTATTACTGCATTTGGAGCAGGAAAACCAATAATTCCCAGGATATTTAGGCACATGTGGGTATAGAGAGTCACAGGGGATTATGACTTTCTTCTTTCTGAATTCATAAAGGTGACATTTCACTGCAAAGAAAGCTCTGTTCATAGTCTGATTTTGAAGGAAATAGCCTTGAGGTTGCTCTAATCCTGCCAGGGATATTCAGTACAATAAATCTCAGACCACACCACTGGAGAGGAAAGCAGCTAAGCAATGGAAACAGTGGAAGTAAAAGTCCCCAGTGGATTTGTGGGTCAGGTCCAGTGCCCCACCTGCAGATCTGAGGCCTGGTTGGACACTCTGTGTTTGTGAGAGAGGGACACAGAACAGCCCAGCGACATCTTATTTCTTCACACTGCTGCTTTTCCCAGGAAGCTTCTTAGCATTGCTTCTATGAAATGCTGGAGTGAATCTGGATCTCTGAGATGTCTCATTTTCCCTAATACTCACTGTTAACTGAAATATTAAATATATGAAGTGCCACCCTCTTATTATTTAAAGCCTAAATTAACATAATTACCGTAATTAAGACAAATGCTTTTTCCAGTCTATTATGTCTTCGCTTTTCCTGAAGGCAGATTCATTATCTTCAGGCCAGCTTTTATCTAACAGTGAAAGGATTATTGAAATTGGTACCATTAATGTTCATCAAGAAGTGCACATCACCACTTACCTTGATATTACTGATTTCTACCCTGATTGTCTAGGTAAAAAATTGTGTGGCTCATTAGGAAGACCAAGTATTAATTGAGAAGGAAAAAAACCCCTGAAATAGAAAAGGCTGTACGAGCAAAATTAAAAGTACAGAAATCTTTAACACAGATTGAAAACGTGTTAAACCAGTGGTCAAAGCCATGAAGTCAAATCTCACCATGTTTCCAGTTTGGAATTTACCTAGATTACAAAAAAGAGGAACAAAAGAGCTCACAGGCATTTTTTAGCAGCCAAGTGGGATACTGTTAGGAGACCTGCAGCACAGGCTTCCTCACTGGCTGTATTCAAGCCCCCCCCGAGATACACCAAGGCCTTGGAGACTTGGAGATGTCTTGGTTATGTCTCTCTCTCAGCTGCCATGATAAACACAATTAATACAGAGAATGAAGTTCTGATGGGCTTCCCTGCAAACAGAATAACTCTGAAGACACATCGCACGTCATGGAGCTGCAGCACAATGCCTCTGCACCCAAAGCCAGTGACTGAGGTTACTCTCCAGTACTCAGCTGCCTGCAGCTACCAGCACAGAATCCGACAGCTTTTATCCTTCAGAAAAAATAAATTCCAGTTTAACTCTTCCTTTTGGTTGAGAACCCATATTCCAGTGAGCACTCATAAAAGGAGAACTATTTTATTTCAATGTAATGTCTCAGTTACGGCAGCAGCAATATAAACTTTACTGAAGGTTTTATTGTCACACAGCATTCCTTGCAATAAAGGCACCTCAGTGTGAATGCTCCTGGAAAGGATTGCTCTCCTGTAAGGTCAGCCTGGCAATAAGCATATCTCAGTTTGCCATTCCCCTCAGTATAAGAAAGTCCTTTTTATGTTCCCTTACATGTTTTCTTCTTTATAAAAAGCTCAAGGAAGTGCCCAGAGGCCTGGACAGTGCAATACACTGCAGTGAAAAAAGGCAAGCAAGAAGGTGGAACATTTAGGGACAAAGGTGGAGTCACTTCATTGCCACTGTCCCTACACACCCTCCAGGACTTTGGGGTTCTCAGACCACAGGTGTGCCCTCTGAACAATTCACTGTGCTAGCCCCCACCAAACCTTTTCCAGTAAACCTGAGCCCTGGCAATCAGATACTCAGGATCAATTCTGGCACCAAAATTCATGTTCAGACTTCCAAAAAGTTTTGCCACCTTGCTAAAATTAAGGGTCTTCATTTGGTGCATTTTGCTGCAAGGTAAAAACCCAAGCTCCAACGTGAGAGGCTGCCACAGTCACGGTGGCTGCCCACTGCCAAATCTGTCCTTACAAATTAGTTCTTATCAGAAGTCAGACCACAGGCAGAAAGTTCAAGTGGGGTCTTAGTGATCTGGATAGCTGGTTTCCATTTTTAGGAGTAAAAACCCATTAAAATATTCTCCCCTGATTTTCTTTTCCTGTTTGGTGAGTTTGTGGTATGCCAGGAATGCCAGCTGTTCATTTAATACCTCTCATGGCTGTATACAGACCATATTTCTTTCACTGCCTCATTGCTGAAAAACTGGCAAGCTGAGGGTAGTGCAGAGCAGAACCTTTCCATGGCCACAGAAACGTTGGTTTCCCGCTACAAAATGATCAACCTGTGTGGCAGCCACTTTGTTGGTCCACCTAGAACTGTGGTTCGGAGATGGTTCATTTCTGGAGCTGAAAGAGGGTTGTTAAGCAATATAAAGACCAGCAACTGTCCTGACTGTTCTCCAAGTCAGTTTTCCTTGACTGCTGAAGTAGCCAAAAACTCCATCACCTTCTCTGGAAGATCAGAAATGCGCATCTTTAATAAAACTCACCACATGCCAAGCTGGATTTGACAGACTTTATCATAAATTACCTTAACTTTCTATTACATTCATATAGAGTCCTTTACCCCAGCAGACAATTATTTGATTGATCCTTTTCCACTGTAAAGCTGCCAAAACAGCAGCTCTCATGATTCCACTACTTATATCAACAGGACGTACTCAGCACAGCTGTTCAAACATTTGTTAAATCACTTCACAGCAAATAACAATATGGTGCAGCATGCCTGTTCCTCATTTCAACTCATTTCAGAGCAATATTTAGCATGCAATAAAAAAAAAAAAAAACAAAACATATGCTGTATTCACAAAAAAATACTTCATCTTAATCAACAGCAGCCTGCAAGTCTCAGAGGATCCTGGAAAGTTCCATAGGTAAGTAGAGTTTTAAAGGCTGTGAAAGATGAATAGCTTCATTCATCCTGAAACCTAATTCCTAAGAATGTGCACCTCGAAGTTCAAACTCTCTGACTTTACACTTTGGTGCCCAAAGGCTGGGTCGGATTCTGTATCTATTAATTCATTTTCTATGTATTGTAGCATAATCCACAATCCACTAAAACTACCAGCAAACTGTGGTGATAGAATAAAACGGTGAAAAGAATGCCCAGCACTACCACATTCATGTGAGACAACAGAGGCATGAAGTGACTCACTGAAAGAAAATCATCTACTAAGTCAGGGAGGCAAAATTCTAATTTTTAGACTTCCTTGCTAATGTTCCAGCCACTGGACCCTTCTGGGTTCCCAAATGTGTCCTGATCTCCTACAAGTTCTTCCTGCTGCACCCTGAAAATTTAGACGAGCAAATCTGAAATTTTTGTCTTAACTACTGAGCTCTGAGTAAAGACTTCTTTCTCTCCCTGCATCTCTCCTTTTCCTACAAGGATCTTAGCAAGAACTTTATCAATTACACAAGAAAAGAGACCACCACCTGAACTGGCTCATGCCTATTATTCCTGTGCTCCAGGATTCCAGAGCACACTAAACCTGCTGGAATGTGCCAGGAGTGAGAGAATCAGCAGCCAACCCCACTCCAGGCTCAGACTGCAAACACGCACGGCTCCCTCTAGTCACAGGTTTTAGCTGAGCTGCTGCTTGGCAAAATATCAGAACCCTGGTACAATTTTATACAGCTGAAGGATGCACAGAGCCTGTTTTCTTGCAGAGTTCTGTTCAGTCTCATTGATAAAGATCAAGTGCAGCCTGCTACTTGTGGAAGGAAAAAGTAGAGATGCATTCACCTGGCAGCACGAGACCATAGCTCCTTTCTCAGGACTGCTCTGACTACACACTCAGTGTCTTTGGAGAGTCCTGCCCTACCTGATTCCCTCTTTTTATCTTCTCTTTATAGCCTTTACTATCAATTGGCAGAAATTCCCAAATCTTTCCACTGTTCTCCTCCCTGAGAACAGCACCGGGCATTTTTCAAGTATCAAAATTAATTTAAAGGTTCTGTTCCTAGGACTGGATTCCAATATGAACACATTACAGAGACTTCCAAATTACAAATAGCACTGGAGGATATAAAAATCTAGTTATGTAGAGTGGTGATTTTGAGCATGTTAGGCTGTTACTAAATAGTATTTGTCTATGAAAATAAAAAAAGAGATTAGATGCAAACCCTTTTAAGACCAGTGGCACTTGTGACCTCTTACAGATTTTTATGGAGTTATTTATTCAGTTTACAGTGTGTATTTTGAATGTATACATAGCATGAGGAGTAGATCTCATGAGTGATACAACTTTGTTCTGAGGACTGAGGAAATGTGATATTGGAAGTCCTCCATGAACTGTCTGAAAAGGTGGGTGTTTTTGGTGGTTTTTTTTTTTTTTTTTTTTTTTTTTTTTTTTTTTTTTTTTTTTTTTGGGGGGAGGGGGAGCTTAACAGAGAAATGTGTAAATGCAGCTTGGGTTCAGAAAAGACCAAGGCTGTATCGGTTTTTCTATTTCAAGTTCTCTATTTATTTAGAAACCTAATTTCTCAACCTCTAGTTTGCATGTCTTTGACAACTTTCATTCACACCATATGCAAATACTAAATGTGTTACTGTTAGGAGTAACACGAGATGATTTATTATTCACTTAATCAGATGAATCTGCTACTTCCAGAAGACTGTAGTCGATCAATATTTGCATTACCAGTAACTGGAGTCAGCGAAGCATGTAGCTGGTTCAGTTTTATGGAGGGCTGTTAGAGGGGGGTTTAGTTTTGCATATTGAATGTGGACTCCTTTGGGATCTCTAAGGAGGCTGCTGACTTTCTGCTCCTCCCTTGGCCACTTCTGGCCACTGCTGGAGGCAGGATCCTGAGCTGGATGGACCCCCAGCCTGCCCCCACGGAGCTTATTAGACATTCCACAGGTATTTTATGTAGAAAGAGCAGACAAAAGGTATTTACACTCTGTCTTAGCTGGACTCTGCTTCACACTGAATATCCTCCATTCTCCCAACCAAGGCTGTAGTTAGACAAGAATTGTTAAATAGCTAAATTAGTTGAAAATATGAAGTGACTCACTGCTGCCTCTCTAAGCACAGCACTTTTATGTGGGCTTAGAAATACCTTCTGCTTATTTTTTGGCTAAACTCACAAAAGCATAAAGCAGTTGTAGGCAAGGCAATGCCACGAGAAGCACTCCCCGAGCAGCAGGAGGGTGCAGGAGGAGCTGGAGCCAGGCTCAGGGGCTGCGGGATCTGCACAGCCACACCCCTGAATGCGCCACTGCGTCCCCATAAACACCCATTGTGCTCCTGCAATTAACAACACAGCCCAGAGCTGAGCGCCATCAATGTGCACCCGTGGAACATTTAATTTGGGAAATTGGGACAGCCTGCTCATCTCCTGTGGCTCCTTTTTCTCTAGGTTCTTCCTTAATAAGGCCTCAGGATTTCACAGCCACCGAAGAATTCAAAGAATGCCATTAACCAAGATACCACCCTGATAATTAAAACTTGTTCTGAAAGAATTCCGTAGCAAATCTCAAGTCTTACACGCAGAGACTCCTTATCAAGCCAAAATATTACAGCTTTTTGTTTTCTAGGTGATGTCTCAGCCCGTCTTTTTTTTCTTTTTTTCCTTTATCACTCTTTCCCAATAATTACTCCATCACAATCATGAAACTGTATTATTATTTTTTCATAACTCGCAAACCCCAGTTTCCAAGTTTTGGTCTCAAGAGTTTGTTCTCTGCTTGCTGGGTTGCTTTTAGAGTGTGGCTGTACCTATGTTTATCACAAGGGAGGGAAAAGGAGAAGGGAAGAAGAGAAGAAATTACAAAGGGTGTGGTGGATGAAATGAATTGCTGGAATTTACGTTCTCTTAGGACAAGGAAGATGTGTCAATGGCTAAAAAAATGGAGAAAACCCAGCAAGAATAGCTCCCACACACTTCACCTACTTGAAATGTACATACTTTCCACGATTTTCTATTTTTCTGGACAGACAGATGAAAACTGAAGCTCAGATTTGTTCTGGGAGTTATTACACACAAAGACTCTGATCTGGAATTCTGTTTAGCTCCCCAGGACAGGCAGGAAGTCAAGAAAGCCTTTTGGATACCAGCGTGAAAATGCTGCCATATTCATGCTGAGAAACAAATGTGGGCACAACGTCCACACATAATTATTTCAGGAAACTGCCTCCTCAATTCAAAAATCTAAGCCTTGCCTCATTATTAATGTTAGAGGCAAAAACTTATTAAATACATCATAAAACCCCATTTCCCTGAATAGCCACCAAATGAATTTCCCTGAATACCCCATCAAAACTGAGATTAAATCCCATTTACAGTTGTTTATCACTATATGAAATACTACATTTGTACCCTGGGTCTTGTATTGAAGCACTTGTCACTGCTTATGGGCACAATACATGAATTTTATGCCTATCTGAATGCAAAGGCTGGCTGTAGAGGAAAATAAATTGATAAATACAGTCATATCAGAATTTTTCTGTGGATTGCCACAGCAGCTTCAATTCTCAAGGCTTCTCCAAGCTTGTTTGGCTTTAAGACTTCACAGAAGGGAAAGAGCTTGTGAAATAACTAAGCCTGGAGCTCAGAAACTGCATCACATTTAAAAAAATGTTTGAAATACTCTCATTTAACAGTTTCTGAAATGAAATACAGCAGATTTCCTGGGCTGCAACATCGTCTCCTCATTTGCAATGCAAACTTTTACAAAAGCTTAATGGAATTTAAGATTTTTTTAATTTTTTTTATTTTTTTTTTAAATTCAGAGGATCATTCTTCCAGACTCTCAGAGATCGGCCCTGGCAATGAAAAAGGAGGCTGAAGTACCTATTTTATGTTAGATACTATATCTCAGAGCAGTGTAAGACAGAGAACACTTGCTGCTCATCATCACCTCAGTAGAAAATGGTCTGCAGCAGCGCTCTTTCACAGACACTGACATAACCCTTCCAGTGCAACAAATTCCTTCACCTTATGGGAGTGTGGCATTTCAGAAGATGTCCGTTTGCTTTCTTGCATCCATATTAAAAATGTCTAGCGCATTGTAATGCCTGTTTAGTAGGTGTATTAAATCTAACAACATAGCTGAGATAATGACTTCTCTCCTTGCTAGCAATTAATGTTGAAACAGCACAAGATATAAGCGAGGGAAATATGGCTCAGGATTCATTTTGCTACGTTATAAAATGCAGAACTCTCTCTGCTATCTTACCTTTACCACAGTGACAAGGTGGTGGCAAGGGTGTCACAAGGGTGACAAGGTTGCAAAGACAAGGAATTTTTGCTGTTTTTTGTTTGCGAGGGCATTTTATTGATTTATTTATTTTTGCTTTGTTTTTTGGTTGGTTTGGGTTTTGCTTGTTTTGATTTGGCTTTTTGCTTGGTTGGTTTGGGTCACCATGTTTTCAAACTACCTGGCCCTTGCGGACTGAGAGTACTGCCATTCCTATAAGACAAGGGTTTGGACAACGAACTTCAGTTTCAATTATTTCTGGTTTCTCAGGTTTGAGAGCTGCCTCTGCAGCCTGTGAAGCTGTTTTGTACCATCAGAAGATTTGTGATCTAAATTCAAACCAGGAGCTCTAAAAAGTCGAGAGATGCAGTCAAGCTCTAAAAAGCCAAGATTAGCTAAGCTATGGCTTAAAAGAACCTTAAAATCTGCCCCTGAAAAGCGCATCTCAACTCCCTCAGAGTAACGCTCCAGTTTTGCTCACTCCTGTTCTAGAAAACTGAACAGTGAATAATTGAAACGATTCATTAATTTTGTAGCAACGGGATAATGTTAAAAGAGTATGAATCCATAGCCTGAAGTGCCCGGTGCAGGGGAAGAACCGAAGGCTTGGCTGCGATGGGAATTCGCCCCTCGGGTTCGTGAGGGGAGCAAGGAGAGCGCTCCCCACCCGCGGGGAACCACCGGCACCGAAGGCGCAGCCGGGCAAGGCTTGGGCATTTCAGAACAACGCTCCCAACCTTGTGCCGCTCAGCACCTGCCCAGCGGCACAGACATCCTCTCCCTCCCCGTCTCCAAGCTGCTCTCTTCCCCTTCAGGCAGGAAGGGCCGCGTTCCGTCAGCGAACCATTGTCCGTGGGCAAGCGGAGGGCTCGGGGGCAGGAGGCTGCTGAGGAGCAGGGCTGGGTCTGCAGCTCGGCACACGCAGGGCTGCTCCGCTGCTGCTGCCATACACGGGACGGGGGACCCTGGGGCACGGAGGGCGCGGAGGGCTCTGAGGGCTCTGAGGGCACGGAGGGCTCTGAGGGCATGGAGGGCATGGAGGGCTCTGAGGGCATGGAGGGCCCTGAGGGCTCTGAGGGCCCTGAGGGCATGGAGGGCACAGAGGGCATGGAGGGCCCGGAGGGCATGGAGGGCTCTGAGGGCACGGAGGGCACGGAGGGCTTTGAGGGCATGGAGGGCCCGGAGGGCATGGAGGGCACGGAGGGCACGGAGGGCTCGGAGGGCTCTGAGGGCATGGAGGGCCCGGAGGGCTCTGAGGGCACGGAGGGCTCGGAGGGCTCTGAGGGCACAGAGGGCACAGAGGGCACGGAGGGCTCTGAGGGCATGGAGGGCATGGAGGGCCCGGAGGGCTCTGAGGGCACGGAGGGCTCTGAGGGCTCTGAGGGCTCTGAGGGCTCTGAGGGCACGGAGGGCTCTGAGGGCTCTGAGGGCACGGAGGGCTCTGAGGGCTCTGAGGGCTCTGAGGGCTCTGAGGGCTCTGAGGGCACGGAGGGCTCTGAGGGCCCGGGTCAGGGTTCGGGTTCCGGGGCCGAGCGCTGAGGGCAGGGCCGGGCCGGAGGCGGCTCTGGGCGCTCGGCCTGTCCCGGCTCCGGCTCCCCGGTGATCTCCTGGCTCCTGCGGCCACAGGGGTCACCAGTGCCTGCCCTGGGCCGGGGACACACCGGCCGAGGGCCACAGCTCAGCTCACGGCCGGCTCTCGCTATGACTTGGCTTTAAAGCTACGGTGACACAGGTGTCAGAGCCTTCCTGCAAAACTCCTTACCAAAATCTTCCCGCGAATCTCTTCCAGGTGTTTGCTACTCTTGTTATTTTACACACCTACACGTATATGTACATGTACGAGAGGTTTTTTATTCTGAGAGTTCAGCCTCTGTGTGCAGTGCCTGAAGCCCGACGCAGCGTTTCAGTGGGTCCTTACCTTCATTTCCACCTGCAGCCTGCACAGTTTGATGTCCCTGCCCGGCCCCTGCAGTCCCCCAGCCCTGAGCTGTTCTGTTCTGGGTCCGTGACTCCTGGCCTGGTGCTTTGGGGATGGTGCCGTGCCGAGGAGAAGGCTGCTGGACTGATTTTGGCACGGCTTCTTCTCCTGACAAATTCGGGTTAACTGTGACTTTCGCCCTGAAGTTTCTTGCCGTTTGAAAGATATGTATTTTCTAGCAGGGTTGAAGGTTTTTGGCTGGCTGACTTTTACAGATTTCTTATTTTCCTCTCTCTTAAAAAAAATAAAAAAGGTAAAAACCCTATACGTTCCAGCCTTTGCAATGCTTCGTCCATTTTCTGTCATAAGCTAGAACGAACTGTGTCAGGTTTTATAAAATTAATGATTCATCTTAGTGCAACCTAGCTTGCTCTTTTTAGTTTGTCATATTTGACCTAAGGAAAAAACAACTACTAAGTTTTTGATCACAAAAACACAGTCCAGACTGGTAGGTTTTGAAAAAGAGAGCCTTCCTCAAGGAGACCAAGTCTTTTTCACACACTTGTCCATTTTGTAAATAGACACATGTCCATTTCATAGATACACAAATGTCCATTTCATAAATAAACATCTGCTAGTTTTGTTATACCAGCCTATTCTTTAGCACAGCCTCAGCATTTTGGCTTCATGCAAACAAAATTCACCAGCTCAGCACCTGTAATCCAGCTTGCTGGAGTAGAAACACTGAGCGGAGAACAAGCTGATTAAAAATGAATACAGGGATCCTACTGGAGAAGTGAGGTATTCCAGGGAGGACACCATGAAGGACAGCAATTGCAATCTAGGTTAGAAGGGAGGGACTGGACTTTCTTCACCACATAATGTCAAATGCAGGAAAGTATAGGCAGACCTAATATGTAAAATGGTGTGAATTGTTCACGGTGTGGAAACGAAGGAAATCTGAGCTGCTGGAACAAAAGGTACGTGACGACACTGCAGTGGAAGCTGAATCAATTCCTAGACCAGAACTGGTTGGTAACAGGGGAATTGCTGAAATTTCACTTTTACAGGCATATAGTAATTATATGCAAAAATGTGATTTATGAGAACGCTTCGGTGTTTACTGCTTATCTCCAACTGAGCTTCTGAGGTTCTGTTGAGAATAACACCAAATGTAACATTTTGTTCCTGTGCAATAAACAGTAATTAGGAAGCATTTTTTATTTAAAGCCAGCTGGGGTTTTGCTGTTTACAATAATTAGCAGACAATGACCAAGTGTACAGTATGAATGAATGAGAGATTAAAAATATTAATAATGAAGAAACGTTAATAAAAGTATTGCTTTTCAGTACATGACACATTCAGTATAAACGAACACATCCTTAGATAGGTTTTACAGGTTTAACGGCCTATTTTACTTCCTAAGTAGGCAGCACTTGAAGTTATACACTTCATCCTACATCCTTCGCTTGCCATCCCGGTCACCACTTGCTTTTCAACAATGATCTAGCTCCCATATCACCACTAATTTATTTAATATTACGTTTTGTCTTGTTTTAAAACTATGGAGCACGACACACCTACTGTAAACTTGATGCCAACCTAAGAGCCTTTTGTTGAAATACTATTTTAATACTTTATTGTCGTTACTCTACTGCTCTGTAAATTATCCAAGCTCATTACTGGGGCAAAGTCAGTGTTTGAGCTCCCGTAACTCGTTCCTGTGCATGGCAGAAGGAAGAGTTTACATTTTAGTAATCTGGCTAAAAGAAGATTAGAGGCAACATCTGTCTATAATAACTCTCTGGATGTATTTCTAAAGTGACATTTAGGAAAAGACAGGAAAGAGACTAATTCTACCTTTCAGTTCCAGTTTTTTTGATGCAGAATTGTCTTCCAAGTATCTGCTTAGCTTCAGTGGGAAGCAATTCACTTTTAAATCTTCAGAATGGCAAGTGGGGAATCTCCTTTGTTCTGGAGACAAGGGTGTTTTTATAATGACTGATAATATCAGTAGTAGAATTACAACCATGGGTTAAAAACTAAAGTTTGAAGGCTGGAAGATTGAAAGAAATGAGAGTTAAAATAAAAGCAACAAGACACTTGGGCTTCAGGCCAATCAATGAAAAGGACCAGGAGGAAGTCATCAGCCAGTGATTTCTCTTGTGACACCTGATCTGCAGCAGCCTCACCATCTGTTGTGTAGGTCTGAACATTTTGAAGTCACACTATATTTTCCTGAAATACTGGTTTATTTATATTTTCTATGAATGTCTTCCTTCAGCATTCCCCCACAAAACTCAAGCATTTGCAGAGAGACACAGAGCTGTTTCTGCCCTACCTAAATTGGACAATGTATTAAAAAAATCCCAACTGTTCAGCAATTTTCAACATGTCTGCCACTTCTATGTTCTCTCTTAGAACTGCATTCTACTTAGAATTTTTCTAAGTAAAATTCTTATTGACTGTAGCTTTAGGTCTGTCCCTCTGTGCCCTCCTGTACCTGGTGGTGGAGGAGACGGAGTTCCAAAGACTGATGGGGTTAAAACTAATTGGAGAGGAGTCATCAACACTTTGGGAAATTGGGCATACGTTGGGCCAGTTTTGATTTGCCTTGAAGAAGTCAATCCACTAAAAAACCATGCCTGCTGAACAAAAGCAGAAAAGTCAATCCTCCAAAGAAAATCACAGTAAAGAAAAAGCACTTTGTCTTTTCGTTAAATTCCACAATACGGAACTGCCATCATGACCTCATTTAAAGCGCAGCCACTGAGCTTTACAGACTTGTTTGCAAGTACATTTCATGACCCATTTCTCCTCTTTAGTCCTGGTTTCAGGTAAAGGTCCCTTCTGGTACTAGCTGAAACAAAAACTTTTAGAGCCAAAGATGGTGTGTCCATAATGTTGCCACATCAAGGATGTCAATGACACAAGGTGAAAAGACCACCACTAAAAAGCCCTCCCAAACCCCCACCCTAAACCCAACCAAAAAAATGCATCCGGTTTTGCCACATAATAAAATTGTGTCTTTTTTTACAGCAAACTAGTGTATCTTGTTGCATGGGTACAACGTATCTTAGATACATAATGACCCAAATGAGTCATTTTTTTATAGCAGTGAAAATAATCTTTGACGTGCCTTAATGCAACGGACTACTGTTTTGATTAAGGCCTAGATTACCTTGGCCTGTCTGATAATTGGCCCTTCTACCAAGGCCAATTTTCACAATAAAGATGGGCTTTTAATCAAAGTTTTCTACACCCTGCAGAAAAAGCTTCTGATATAATCTTTATGAGGATTACTGGCTGCCTCCTCCTGTGTGCAGGGTAAGGCCATCAGCCTCTTTGATCAGCACAGGAAGCAAATCTGTGGATTTGCTCTACAGGAAGGATGCAACTTCCTAGTTCTCTACTCTTGCCCTGTCCCCTTACAGCTTCTTGTATAGCAAAACTGTCACCTGACCAACCCCAAACCTCCAAATTCATCTCAGAGACAGTCTCCTCTCTAGTGAAGGCAAACTCAGACTGCTCCGTCAAGCTTTCACAGAACTGTAACATTCTTTGGACTCTTTCCTCTGTACCAGATGAGAAAAGAAAAGCACCTTGACAGCAAGTAAATATTTAATTTATATTTCATTATCAGACTCAGAAACGGAAACTGGAGGAATTATCTATGATGTTGAAAATTGCAGTTTGAGGATAGTATGCAGAGTATAAATTACGTTCCACATTTAATGAATGACATGACACAACTCTCCAGAGGAATAGCAGTAACAGAGAACCTTATACGCCCTGTGCCTCCTTCTGTTTTTTGGGAGATCCCAGAGGCATTATTCCCTGGATCAGAGTAGCATGCCTGACGAGTGAGCTCTCCTTACTGCTGGAATGTGACACAAAGAAGTCCCTGCCACAGCAGTGGCAGCAGAGGAAGGTGCGCAGAGCAATGTCCTGCAGTGCTGCGCTGGCTGTGGGCCATGCTGGTGTCATGGAGCTCTCCTGAAACAGAGCTCCCCTGGCTTGGGCAAGCTCAGAATTCTGCTCTCCTGCTCCTGGGCTCTGATCCGTGCCCTGCCAGCAGTCTGCCCATAGATGTGAACTCAAGCTGTGCCTGGTACTTCACCTGGCATTCCCTTTAGGTGTTTGAGACAAATCACCTCTCTGCTGGCCTGGCTGCTTTCCCTCTGCCCACGCTATCTCCCCGTGTGCTCCAGCACTGCAGTGCCCTAGGGCAGGATTAGGCCATTTGTTTATATATAAACACATGGCACACTCCTCCTGCACAAGTGTTTGTTTTTGCATAACTAGCAGATAACAGGGCTGTAAATTTTATTGCTAAATATTATAAACATAGATCTATGATTTTTTCCCCCCCAAGAATTGTGGTTTGAGTCGGATTCTGATCTCACTTTTGCCAATTTTTTAACTGATTTACCAATCATTTACCCATGCATGACATTAGAGTAAAACTTTATGGGTTGCTTTTCAACAGCACTGACATTACTTGTGGGTACTGTTTAACATAATATGAGCAATTAGAAAATAAGCCAGGCTATTTTTTTTATCGAGATGAAAATGATTAAAAGAATACATTTATTTCCATAATTTTCTACTGAATTCCTAATGAACAGGACATCTTTCTGATGGTTTTACCAAAACAACTATTTCTGGTTTTCTCTGTTCTTTACATCACTGGGTCATGTCTTTTTCCAGAAAATCTCTCTATCTTAATTACTATTAACACGTATTTCTTCCCATTGTTTTTCCTTCTAGAGTCAGAATTTACCACCACAGGGAACAGCTACTGCTCTACATTGTCTCAAACTGCTCAGGATTTTATGAGGTAATTTCAGTACTGTCACATCACGCTTGAAACAGAATATCTAAAATATGTGATAGGAATGCAAGAGCTTGCTCTTCTGTTCATATCCTTGGAAACCATGAAACCCCTTTCTATACATGTTCCCTTTCCATTACCAGGACATATGGGATTGGGTTGCCAAGTGCTTCTTTGCACACTTTTCTGAGTAGGTCAGAAGTTTTAATAACAATTTCAATTCAAATATGTCTTCTGAAGAAAAAAAGGAAACAAAGTAAAACTAAACACAACAAATACTAACTTCAGAATAGTTTTCAGTTCAGTCAATGTTAAATTGATGAAAATAATCTAAACAGACTATTTCAGAACACAACTTTACAGATTCAGAAAGAGGTTTTGAAGACAAAAATAATGTATACTGTGTAGTTCTGCATGCTTCACTGTAATTTTCAACATTCTAAGACCATTAATGTACATGATTCTATCTTTTTATGCTTGGGTTCTTAGGTTTCATGTGCTGTCTATGTCTGAAGTTGTATATAACATTATTTTATTTGTATTTACAGTGTCATCACTTGCTGGCACTCACAGGGTCATCTGTTACAGAAGTGTTACAAGCAGCAGGGTAACAGAATCAATGCTGTCCCAACCCAAATGCCTCAGACAATGGGAAATGCATTTACATTTGTATCACCAACTCAGCACTGGAAAGCCTCTTTATAAATGTGCATTGTGAACATGTGAGTAACGTCCTAACAGGGTTTAGCTAGTCCATATAGCTCTTCTGGGTTTACCTTATAACTAATAGGTGATGCATGCTGAATTAAGAACTGTATTTCTTGCAAAGCTCACCTTTTATACCATGGCGGGTGTAGGGTGCACCTGTTTACCAGCACTAATCAGAAGAAACTGCAGAATGATCAGAGCTCTTAAAGTTTTGGTCCATTCTGAGAGTGTTTTCTGCCCAAATAATGACAGATGCAGAAAGTTAAAGAGAAGACAGCTCCTGCTGAGTCCAAAAATCTGGATAATGAGGATAATATATATACACACACACTTTTGTAATCAAATTCTGTTATTGTAATTCTTTGAAGAGTCATCACAATTCAGCTTAACTAGGCCTGTTCAGTGGGAGTGTGTGTTTACTCCTTTCTGCAGAAAGGTAAGGAGGGCTTATTGTTTCTTAGGGGGCTGCACCAGGGAGATAATTACAAGCTGTAAGATATAATCACATGAACAGGGTATGGAGTGCAGGGCAAAGAGGGATGGTGGTGTTTCCACCAGTACCTTTGATTGCAGGATAGGGAACTGCACTGAGTTACAATTTTTAACCAAGCTCACAATAACCCAGGTGTGCTGTGTCCTTGTCCTCTCTGTGACTGTCAGCTGTCATGGTAACACTGCCAGGCAGGATAGAGGGGAAGGGTTCTTAAAGTCTCTTAAAAGGGACAAATCTGACTTTTGCTCATACCCTTGCCAGTGATTTTTTTAAAAGCAATTTTAAACACTCCCAGTTGTAACACCAGCTTACTGCCTCACCTCAGATTGTGTCCATTCACTCCAAACCTCAGTTGCCAAATGAACAAAATGCAAATACACGCATGATTTGCAGGAAGCTAGCACTTTACAGGGAAGCATAATAACGACACTTTTATAATGCATATTCTTTCCTTTGGAAGCAAAATATATGCTGGACACAAAGGAAAACATCAGCCTGCATTTAATACATGCAGAATTATTCTCTGTCACATAGTGACAATTGTAAGTGACATGTCATATAGTGACATTTGACACAGCGTTCAAATGTAAGCACAAAGCAGACAGAGCCCCAAGTCTGTAGAGCCAATTCCTGTAACTGTAATTGCTGTGAGAGGTTAATTGTCCCCATTGCAGCTTTACCAGGTGAATGTACTTCTGTGGATTTCTTTACCTCAATTGAGCTGTGCTGCCAAGTTCAGAACACCTCTTGCTTCAGTCCCCTTCAGTTGCAGCCAGGCAGGTTCCCCTAGAAGGCAAGCAAACAAATAATTTAGTAAGATACTGAGGAAAAGCTTGTGTGCATGGGCAAAAGCCCCAACTGTTGTGCTTTTTAAAATGGCCTTTGTTTTTCCACTATTTGTGGAAAATGGATTCAATCTTCCCCTGAGTTACTGGCGTTTGTTCGCTCATTGTTTCAGACTGAATCCATAAGCTTTTAAACTTGGGCAAGACATGTAGGATGCATAAATCCTCTCTTCTGTTGTGGTCGGGGCATTGTGAGAGCACAGGCAATGGCTGTTATGGTCTCATGATATCTTTTCCCACTCTCTCCTGGCAGGAAAGTACAGACTGATAATAGATTTCAAAAGTGAATAGTGGCTTTTTCAGTGTTTCAAAATTAAATAACTGGAAAAAGCATCTAAAAAACCCCGAAACTTCTGGCAGGTTTTTCAGGAGGTCACTTTGCAGTATCAGACAAATTACTCCTCTGCTGTAAGTGTGAACAAATTTGGAGAAAGCAGTTCAAGAACTATGATAAAAACCCGGTTTTCAGGTGCATTTTTCTTTTAAGGAGTAATTTAAAGGAGGATATTCTTTTCTTTTCAAGGGTGGAAGTAAAGGAATCATGCTATTGATCAGAGGGTGATTTCAGTTAGGTGCTGTAGTTATGACAATGGGTTCCATCTGGAGATACAGCTGAGTGCCATCTGAATGACTACAGCAGGAGCAGACATTCTCTACCTGAGTTTAACCTACAACAAATACAATTAGTGAAAATACTACAGCTCCCCTGGCTCTAGAACCCTGCAGAAACTCTAATCAACAGCAGTGGATGTCATTATTTCACTGTGTGGGTACAAGCAGATACATTCACTTCACTTCAGATTTCTAAAGCAGCTTTAGCTACACTGAGAGTTAATAACCAATTAAGCAATTGGCCAAAGCAGTAAATTCTGGTCCTTTACACAAAGTCTGATGCAGTTTCATAAGCAACCTTTAAAACTAGGCTGTTCCCTTGTTTGTGTTTAATTACACAGGCATTTAATTTTGATTGTTAATTTGTGCATGGCTCATTTTCTCTGTTCTATCAATGTAATTATCCCATTCTCATAAAATAACTGTCAGGTCCAAAGTGCCTGTTCTCCTTTCCAAGCCGAGTGTGCATCTGCAGTGTGTGGTTACAGCTTGCAAAGACCCAGGGGACAAAATGAATCTTGAGTGCTCACTGCTCTCATTTCAGGTGTGAACCCTGCTTGAGTATCAGTTGTACTTCTCTGTTCATCAGCTGTGGGGGAAAATAGTGAGCAAGAAGAACTGTTGAAATTTATATAAGAAAGCCCATCTCGCTTCTCCAAACAGACACCTACTTTTAAAACTTTAGATGAATTGAAACTGCTTGAAATTTTCTCTTTTTTTCTCCCTTGGAAGATGTGATGAAAGTGTCCCATAGAGCGGTTACCCAAATACAGAATTAGTCTGAAATTATGTGAGACCACGGATGAAGCTTTGTGACAGGAACCTTGGTGGCAATTTTAGTTGAAGTAGTTCCAGAGTTATTTCCCAGTCCCTGTCTGTTCAGTTTCATGCTTGCTCCATAAAGTACTTCTGCCATTAAATCCTCCAGCTTATAGGAATATGTGAAGAAATCAGTGGATTCAGGATAAAACATACCACCTTTGCTTTTCGTTTTGAATTCTTACTTCTTCCTTACTGGGAAAACATTGAGTTCAACAAGCACAATTTAGAGGCAATAAGAGTGTGGCTTAAAATTTAATTTTCATAGAACTTAAGGAGTATTTAAAAGTTAGCACTTGATTCACCTGATTATTCAAATCCAGCCTGTACATGTCTCCAGAATTATTTGCACATAGTACACAGACCTGTGTGTTTTGTCCATACAACTGTCCACTGAAATCTAACATAAAATTTTTAAAACAAATTTCAGGTGAGAATTTCCTTTACAAATATAATCTGCAAACACAAACTAGTTAGCAGATGAATGATCTCAATAAATATGTAGTAAAAATGTGTAATAAAGCAGACAGCTTCACTGTTGGATCCCATAGATAAGAACAATGATACCCCAACCACCCCAGGAACTCTCAAAGCAGCGCAGAAACCACTGTGACACTTAAGTTCAAAATTTGCAGGAAGTAGTTAATACTTCTGCTGTCACTTGTGTCAAAACCCCCTAAACTTGGAAAGTTCTCAAATTGCAGTTTTCATTTGTGGTCCACACTGCAGGGTTCAGGTCAGCCCTTTCTCTGACACGTTTGTTGGTGTTACTCCCCTTGTATTTGGGATATTCCAGCCACCATCTGTCCCACATGACAACAGGGGAATACCAGCAGTATTAAAGGATTAACCTGACCACAGCTGGTGGCTTCTGTTTCATTCATGCCCCAGAACTATCATGTTTCTATCACTGCATTTTTAACTTTGCTTTTGTGTAAGTAGACCTGACCTGTGCTATCCACAGCCTGCTTGACTGCTTCATTTTCATATTATCAGTTATGATCAGAAGTTTTTTCCACAGCTATGACCTTATTTTTCCCCTTCTGTGCAGGGCTAGGAATGTTAAATACTTTGATAGAGGGGAAAAAAATAGTCCTGATTGGCAGTGGTCTGAGGACTTTCACCCTTTAAGGGCTACCTTACTAATGTGCCAGGGGATAAAAAGACCTGGCCTCTTTGCATATTTATTTGCATAAATACTGCCTTCAAAAATTGCATAAAGTTACAGTATTTGATTTAATGCTAACATCAAAAAAAATGAATTGGGTTTACAATATTTTCTTTAAACAACACACTATGTGAAAACCAGAAATAGCATATTGCAAGAAAACCTGTAGGTGACTTACATTGTCTTATCCTTGTTTGAGGGCAGGCAATTATATGTTCTTTGGCTGCATCTATTTTCTATCAAAGTGGTTTAAAGATCTTGAAGGATACACGTAACAGGAAAACAAAGACTGCTCTGCATCCACATATCTTGCAGAGCATGTCTGCTTAAGGTGCATGGAGACAAGGTCAGACATCCAAATGTGAAAACAATCTTGCTCCATAACTCCATAACCAGTGTTAGCTCAAATTTACCACTTCCGAATAGGAGATGACTTTGTGCTCCTGGAAAAATGTTCAGCCTCTGTAAGCTTTGCATTTTTTCCTCATAACAAATCTGGGATCAATGAAATATGCTTTGGCCAAAGAAGAAGTGACCATCACCTGATTACTAAGGAGGCCACATGTCAGATGGCACAAATGATCAAACAGTCTCAGGGCAAAGCACAGCTCTTTCGTGTGGTGTCTGCTGTGGTGCATGAATGGGGGTGGCTTCCAGTGCCAAGGGAAGAACAATGACCTGAGTGTGCAGCTTCTGAGAATCTGTGACTTTACAACACACAAGACTCACCCTGTAACAGCCCAGCAACTTTTCTACAGGTGGCAGGAAAAGTGTCAGGTAAATTTCACTCCAGAATTTCCTGTTATGGAGAGGGAGAGAGATGAAATATTCAATAGGAATTAGTAAGGATCATGTGGCATCCCAGGAACCAATAGTTTTCAATGCTTTCCCCTGCATACGGCATGGATGTTTATTCACCATTGCTCTAAGTGGTTTTTAGTCCACATGAGGAGTCATGTATCTCCTTTAGGATGCATGTTTGCATTGTCCACCTGATGGATTGCATAGGAATGAATTCAGTAAAATGAAATGAAAAATAATATTCATTTTTTTTTGTAGCTGTACCACTCATTAAAGTATGTCTACTCCATTTATATTAAAGGAAAATGTGTGATAAGGCCAGCTTATTATTATTAATGTTAAGTCATCTGGGTAGAATTTTTTCTTTAAGATATTTCCTATTAAAATAGGTAATATAATTAAAAAAAATTCTAAGATTCTCACCTCTGTGAAAATATTACCTATTTCACTGCAGAAGGGGAAATCATCATGCAAGTTCATAGGGTTAAAGAGTATGAGCACACCAAATGAGTATCTCCAGTCTGGCAAAATTAAGGAGCAGCTCCAGGTGAATTCCTCACACCTGAGCTAAACAGGGCTGTTCACAACTGTGGCAGGCCCAGGGTAGGGTAGGCCCCCTGCAAAGCAAGAGGCAACAAAAGTGAATAAATATAACCCCTCTCATAATTTCTTCTTCTGTGCAAGAATTGTGTTAAATAACAGTAAGACTAATTAGAGATCTCCCTGCTTGTGATGCAGTAAAGTGCAGGTACATCATATGGGTACAACAGTGGGAGTCAAGTTAGATGATGGCTTTATCAGCATTAAACAGCCAGGTTCCCAGCTGACAAGGGAAAAAGATATCCCTCCACCTTCTCTGAACTTCTTGCATTCTTAACATTCCTTCCATAAATCATTTAATACCTGCCCTATTCATAGGAAAATGTATTGCTGAGGTTAAACAGTGGTTTTTCTCCTTCCACTCTCATTGGAGGGAAACATTATAAATTATGCCTGATTTGCATGCAAGTTTGCATACACAAAACTCTTGTCATGAGCTAGCAAACAACAAACTGCTCATGTCAAGACCCATTGTACAAACAACAGCATCAAATAGCTGCTGAGCTGTATTATTACCCTGCTGTGCTGTGCTACTGAGACTTCTCTGCACAAATCTGCAGCTCTGCAAAGGCAACACAAAGGACAAACTGAGCAGCTTTGTGTTTGTCATTGTGCTGCAGTCCAAACAGCCTCCACTGCTTTGTGGGACACCCTGACTCCAGGGAAGTTCTGAGGCCCTGATGAACCTGTATGCAGCATGTACAAAAAAAGTTTCCCTGATGACAGAAGTCAGTTTTCCATGTGGTGGCTGGAAGCTTCCATCACTCAGCTACTGGGCAACACACAATTAGCTTCTCTGTGTTGTCGTTGCCGTGAAAGCATCAGCATTACACTGTGGGCAGGTTGCTTCTACAGGGATAACGTGTACTACTAATCCAGCTGTCATAGGTCACCTACACACAATTTCAAACCCCGAGAAAAGCTCTCCTGATGTGTCATGGAGTTAGAGCAGAGCTTCTGACAGCTCCTCATGCAGAGTTTGATGTTGTGCCTGTTACTGCCTGCCTACCTTCCTTACCTTCTGGAATCTGCCAGAGGAACAGAAGCAAGGGGAAATAATTAGTGGAACTCAACACTGCTAAGGAGGAGGCAGCAGGACAGATCTGCAGCTCCAAAGATTGAATGAGAGGAGTTGGAGCAGTTCAGGGCAGTTGCAGAATCAAAGTATGCCTAACATGAAGAATACTGCTGGCTGTCACAGTGAAAGCACTTTTTAGAAGAGTGGAATGGCTACTTTTAGAGTTGCCTCAACTTGGCACCTTCCTTCTTAAAGAGCAAAGGGTATCATATCCTGCACAAGGGTAAAACCACTGTGAAAAGACATTAGCAGAGGGATGCTTTTAGGATTTAAAAAGAATCAAAACGATCAGTTTGTATTGCAATTTAGCCAACACAAGACGTGTAAAAAATCATTTTAGAGAGTTATTCTGAAAATGAATTTGCACAGAATATCAGCAGGCAGGATATGGGGCAAGTACACTTAGGAAGGGTTGTTTTGGTAGATCACAGCCCTTACTCCCTTAGAACTAGACTTGCAGCATAAAATAAGAAAAACTAAAGTGTCTTTCTGTCCAGGGTGTGACAGCCCCGCAGCTTTCTAGCCCATGGCAAGCACCAGCTGAGGTGTGTTTAACAGCAATACCTCCAGGACTACAGCAACACAGCCTTGCAGCTCTCAGCACTTAAAGCAGGGAGAGCTACTGGTTCCAGGTGTACAGCAGGCTTTTGGTTCATAGCCCACACATCCAGAGGTGTGGTACTCAGGCAAAAAAAATCACACAGGTCCTCTAAAATGCTCAAGGAAGAGTTGTAAGGATTGCTGCGAAGTGCTACAAAGTGTAAGTGTTAGGAATTGGCAAACCTACTGGGAAGAAGTTTGTTATTTTCCTCCGCTGGGAATGCTTTCACATGAAGCAACAAAGCAACTATTGACACTACTAAACAGTGAAGAGTTTCACAATGTATCCCCTCATGAGAGAAAGATAGTACATTGTAATTCAGAGAGAATCTGGCAAAGCCCCCACTGCTGCTTACGGGAGAAGTAAATACTGTGAGGCCTGAAATGTGATTTTCCTATTCAGGGGATACTGTACCAGACCTCTTGGTGTCATCTTGGAACCAGTTGTAACATTTAAGCTCTCATCAGTTTATCCTCTGGAAGCTCTGGCATTCAGGATCTTGCAGTTAAACCCAAATCTTGTGGCTGAAATGCCTTGAATTGTAGATGAGGCTCCAACAGTACTGCTGGAGCACAAAGGACCTCAGCTAAACAGAACCTATTATTACAGGACTCCTGGCTTGCAGCTGACCCCATAACGAGGTGGAACAACCCTGGCAGGGGTAAAAGAGATCTCTGCTGTGAGCCCCAAATCTCTCCTTCACCTGGCACTAGAGCCAGAGCTGAAGAGTCACAGACTCCAGGGCTGCAGAGCCAGGACACAGACTGGGGAAACTGTGGAGTAAGGACCCAGGGAAGGTGTTTCTAGTGGGATCAGTGACAGTGAAGCTGCCCCAGGGATTCAGCAGCAATATACCTCAGACCTACGTAGGAACTTGTTACTCATTAATCATTAGTCAGGACACACTGCTTGCCAGTGAAAGCTTCTAAAAAATATTTGCAGTTTTGCTGTGACACAGAAGGAAAGCAACTAGTAATCTACTCCGACATTTTAGGGCGGGATGTGTTTGTGGGAGGATAGGAGCAGCCTGTAAGGGTTAACATTTAAACCAGGAACAAATAATTGCAGAGTCATGAAACATGGTGGTATTGTGAAGACAGCTGTATTTCAACACAAAACACTCTCTAAGAATGAAATAATCAATCGGGAATCTTAACAGGGAAAACTATTCCGAATTCTTGGAGCCCAGATTCTCTTTTTAAGCAGTTTAGTAAATATATTTATTAATCACACTATAGGTCTATAAATGTCAGCAATATTTTAAATATATTTTAATTATGGGTCCATCATTAGTGGCTTCTTTAGTAGCATATTTAAAAACAAACAAACAAACAAAATAATAGGCAAAAAAAATATCCCTGAAACCCAGCTGCTCTTCCATCCAAGACCCTTACACTGATCATATTGGTAGGGGAGCATTACTTGTGACAGAGCAGTGCTGCTGCTCATACAAGAATAGTTGCTAAGTTTCCCTGCAGCTGCTTCTCTGATGCGCAGGAGCTCCAGGAATGCATTGACTGTGGCTGGTTGCCAAAACCAGTTCTCTCTGAAAACCGCAAAAATACAGATGAAGATTTGTTTCATTACAAAGTAGTTCTGTTTGGAGGAGAAATAGGATTACCATGGATGCAATCATCTTTCCCCCCCTCCTTGGAGAGCAGCTCCACCGGCTGAGCTGACGTGCCAAACCAGCTCAGTGGCTGCAGGGGAACCAATTCCTTGGTGTTCAGGGAAGCCGCTGGAGAACAAACCTTTCTCTGTGAACTGGAATTTTGGCAGCACTTCCTCACATGCGGAAGCAAAAGTGGCATTGGGTTGACAGCATCTGGGAAGCAATGAGGCACAAGGTTGTTTTTATGCACACCTTTATGGAGTTCCTGTTATTATTTGGGATTGGGCACTAGGAGAGTCAAACTGCTGAGTGACAAAGGAGTTGCTTTTTACTCTCTGCTGCCACTTAGCAGCGTCATTCTTCTTTCTTTATTTTCCACCTTTTTTCCCCCCACACCTTTGGTCTCTAACTTCATAATGGAACATTTTCCATGACAGCACTAAAGAAAACAGTTCCTCTGAGTTTGTGGACCATATACTGTACAGAAAGTGTATTTCTGGGCAATTTGTGGCATGTCTGCTGAATCCAAGGCATAAGCACAGTGACTGAAGACATTTCTCAGTTTAACATGAGCAGATCTCTATGAAAGATGCTCCCATTGCAGAGTTGCAGGGCACATTGCAGCCCACCCAGCAGGCTGAGATTCTGCAAGAGCTGGAAGATTGTGAGGGCAGGAGTTGTAGCTCAGGCCTCAGCCTGTGCCTGACTTGAGAGAAACTTACAAGTGATGGCATAAGGACACCACCAGAAGGGCATTTTCCCTTTTTATTGAACAAAGGTGGTAGTAGTGTAGGTAGGCTGCAACTCCCAAGTGGCAATTTATTATAGTGGATCTAAAACTAGGAAAAGTCAGAGCAACCTTGATAGTGAAAAGCTTGAAACATAAAAGAAATTAAATAATAATGCAGGAAAAGTGCAGTCATATTGGCTAATTGACACGTGAAAACAGTCTGCTTTCTGAAATTTTAAATGATTGGCACCACTTTGCTCCAGCAGGGAAACTCCAAGGTGATTTTTGTTCAGGGATGGTATTTTGTGTAATAGCAGCCAATTATATTTGCCAGGCACGCAAATGCTGATGGCCTGGACATGTCATCTCAGCATCTGACCTTCTGCTACCATTACCCTGCTCTAGCTCATGTGAATTCCTCGAGTCAAACTGGTGAGGAGACTTTTAAAGGCTTAAGTAGTGCAGTACAAACAAACACAAGTACACACTCTTCTATACAAATGCTTTATTAAAAATGCTTCTGGGTTTATCTATTTTGAGATATTACTCTACGTAAATGTGGAAGTCAAGTCTTGGTTTAAAAAACATCTACATTTTGAAATGTTTGTTGCTACAGTAAAGTGTAGGAAAAATAAGAATTACTTCTAGTATTTACACAAGGACAAACAGCATAGACTTTTAGAAAATGAAAAAAAAAATACAGTACAGAGACTTTTTACATTGTCTGCAGTTGATCCTCTGAAAGATCCAGCCTTTGGAACTGAAATTCAGAGATTGTTAAACTTCTTATCTCCCTTTTCTTCTTCCCTCACCTCCCACCCCAGTATTCAAACCCTTTACTCAGTAAAAATTATTTCTGTAGAATGTTAAGATATAACAGATGTGCTTCCTTAGAAAAAACATGTCTTAAATATATATATATTTATATATTCAGAACAGATCCTGTTTACTTTATGTGACTAGATTTACATGTAGAAGGAATAAAATTGACCCTGTAATTAGATTTGAAAACACAAAGATCCAACAGCAGAAGACAATTCCAGTGTATTTTTTTAATGCTTCCCTTCAGCTTCCAAACTCCTGTTGTGTCCATGATGAAGTCAGTTTGCTGCACAGCCACATTCCCCCTGGGGCTGGAAGGGGGTCAAGCTTTAGACAAGGTCTGCACTGACATGAGAGAAAGTCAAAGAACAGCACTCACCGTTCAAGTGTATACTCACTATACAGTGGTTTTAGTACGGATTCTGCAGTGTCAGGAGGGCTTTGGCCAAATAAGAGCTTGCTGAGCATTTAGTACAGGCAGCCTATACTTGAGGACGGGATATTTAAAGGTGCCACCGCTCTTCTGTTGTCACTTTAAAAAGCACAGCAATGTTAATGCCATGCCAGAAAGAGCCTCCTGCCTAAGGCAAACTGTAACTTCTCAAGGACTTCTGTACAGGACCTGGTTGGCAGCAGTACAAGCAGTGTCTGAGGAGAACTTTTCACTATTCTTCTTCTTATGATCCCTGTTTTTTTCATGTGCAGCTGCCAAACGTGAAGTGTTTGTGATTTCAGTGTAATGGGTAACAAGTTGGTGGCTGTCAGGAGGAGGATGCAGTGTGGCCCTAGAGACAAGAGTCTAATGCTAATCACCTGCCCATGGATCCTTTCCTCTCATAAATAACTATCCTCTAACGTCCTAGAACCCTTCCTCTAAACCTCTGTCCCTTCCCTGGAGTACAGGGTGTTGTTTGTGCTGAGGCTGCTGTAAAAATGGGTGTTAAACTGGTTGAGCACCGAGTTGCTGTGGCCAAGGTGACCGGAAGGCATGGAATTGGACCAGTCTCCCACACCATGGCTGGGGATACTGGAGAGTGGGGAATAGGAATTGAAGCCTACCATGTTCTGGCCCATTTTGTCAATGGGTTCAGAGCTGAGTCCCACGGGCCCGGAGCGGCTCCCTGAGTTGGAGCCGTGGACATAGGCGGTCATGCTGGAGAGGAAGTTACTGAGGCACGGGCTGCTGGAAGAGGGAGGAGATGATCCTTTCTCAGGTGAATTGTCAGTCCCAGGTGATGAGTTTTCCAAGATATCCTGATGCTCTGCAGCTTTGGGGCTGCCAGTCAGGGTACTGTCCTCGGATTTCTCAGATGCAAGAGCAGCAGCACTGGCCTCAATGTCAGACTTTCTCTTCCGCTTCCTGCGAAAGTTTCCATTGTCAAACATCTTTTCACAGTTTGGGTCCAGAGTCCAGTAATTCCCTTTTCCTGTCAAATGAAACAAACCCACACTTTTAGTTTAAAAATATGCACAAACCCCAAAAATAGCAGTCATTTAGGGCTTTACAGTGTTTCTCTTGTTTCACAGAAACAGAACAATTGCATGAGCAATACATATGTATTTTTAGTCACTCACAAGTACAAGCCTGTTGAATTCAGAAAAAAAGTTTAAGGTTCTGGGTTCTACCCTTTAGCCCTAACTCTTCACACAGGCAAAACTACAAGTGGAGTCACTGGGAGGGCTTTTTGTTTTGTTTTCTTGGTGAGGGAAGGAGGTTTTCAGTGTACAGCTGGTCTTCTGAATTTGTGGCAGAGTAATCAAATGCTACACTGGGCTGCTCCTCCAGGTTCAGTGGGGTAGCCTAGGTTTCTAACGGGGTTGAGTTAGACTTTTAGCCCCCTACTGCAGAATAATTTCAATGAGTTTTTAATGTTCTCGATGGTTCTTAACAGCCACTGATAGGAAACCATGAATAAAGGAATATCTGACAGCCTGCCAGTCAAGGGGTTGGTAATGGCATTCCAAGCAAAACACTAATTGAAACAAACAAAATAAAAGCAGCCTGCTCTCCTCTTGAGAATTAATGCCGACTCCCCAAAGCCACTGGATTTCTTTGACAAATCCCCTTCCCTTGAATTCCCAGTTAAGTTTGACACAAGTCATGCATTACACCAAATGGGTCTAGAGCATGCCATGCCCAGTTAAATGTTCCTATGCATGCTGAGTCTCACGCTTAGCTCATCGATCCATTCTCAGGAAGACAGAATTCCCTTCCCTCCAGAGATCTCACAGCAACACTGATTCACATCTCAGCTATTCGCAGCTGCTTTCTAGTTCAGCCCCGTGAAAACAAAATGCTGCTGTGTCTATGTCCTCTACCTGGGCTATTGTGTCTCTTTACAGCGCACTAAATTCAAAATTCATCAGCTTTAATTAGAGCTGGAGGAAAAGGGGGAGAGGGCTGTACCTGGATCATCTTCATCTCGAGGCACCTTCTTGAAGCAGTCGTTGAGAGACAAGTTGTGCCGTATGGAATTCTGCCAGCCAGCTTTGCTTTTGTTGTAGAACGGGAAGTTGTCAGCCACGTACTGGTAGATCTGGCTCAGAGTCAGCCTCTTGTCAGGTGCCCCGTGGATGGCCATGGCAATGAGGGCAGAGTAGGAGTAAGGTGGTCTCACCAACTTCATGAGCTCCTCTTGGGACGGGAGGGGAAGCCAGCCAAGGTCAGTTCCTCCCAGGCTGTGCATGTTAGGCAGGAGCTGCCTCTGCATCCCGTACGACTGCGGAATGAAGGGGCTGGAGTTGGATCCTGGCAGGTATGGTGGTGGGGTAATGGAAGGTCCATTTAGCCAGAGGTAAGGATTGGGGGTGGCGTTGTAATCCGCCGTCTCAAAGGTGCTCGGTCGCTGGGGACTCGGGATGTTCTGTGGGTGGAAGAAGTTCTCGTAGTAGATGTTCATCTCCGGAGGTTCTTGGCCGATGTTTGGGAACTGTGGGCTGCAGCGTGGAGGGGAGTGCGTTTGTGGGTCAAAGAAGCTCATGCTCTAACCCAGGTGGCTGGTGAGTTGTGACACACCTGTGCTAGTGCTGCTTTCCCGGGACAGGTGCATCACCTGCGCCCTTCCCTAGGTACTTATGCACCTGTAAATGTTTCAGCCTGTGCTGCAGGCTCCACCCCGCAGCCCTGAGTGGCTGCAGATGAGGACGATATCCTTTTTGGAATGCTGGCAGTCCCAGTCAGTCATTGATGTCACATCAACCAAACGTGAAAGTTACAACTGTTTATCTTCCTAAATGAATGAAGGAATTTTCCACTAATGTGATGCACACGAAGAAAGTCTAGGACTTCTTGAAGTTAAAACTCAGAGATCCTCCTCTTGCTACCTTTCACAGTGAAGCTTTAGCATATCCTAATTTTTCTTACTAAAGCAAAGCCATTTTGTCCTGCTGCTAGCGACACTTCAGAATGCAAAAGCCATTGTCACTAGTCAAGGAAACAGTAGAAATGTATACTTAAAAAGAAAAAAAAAGAAAAGAAAAAAGAGAAAAGAAAAGAAAAGGTCAGACCTTTTCCTTTTGTAACTTTAATTGCAGACTTGCTTGTACTTCCCCCTAGGCAGTCACAGCACTACAGGCAAATTCTGTGGCTGGTTACTCATGTGAGTAATCTTACTGATATAAATGGAATTAACTCCCTAAAGTAAGGATTAATCTTGTGAGAAAAAAAATATCAAGCTTAATAATCAAACCTTTCTTTAGAGCTTAAATTGGTGAACTGAGATGGGAAATCATTATGTGCTGCTTCCTCTTTGCTGCAGGATTGGTGCAGAGAGCTCATAAAACCTCTCAGCACAACTTCCAAACAGGAAAGCAGCGACAGTGTTCGGCACAGCTCTTTTTAGCCAAGTTCCAGTAACTTCATCTGTATCTATACAGACTAGAGCTGATTCCTTAAAATTAAGTAATAAGGAAAAACCTTTGGCCTTTTTATGATTTGGACAAATCCTTAGTGATTTGGCCCTGCATGTTTGAAGGAGGAAAGAGCAGAGCTGCAATCTCACCACCCCTGTCTCAGGATGACAGCTCTTCACTGCATGAACGCCTGCACTGGAGTTAGAGCAGAGCTGCAGTTCCCTTCACAGTGATATTTGCATATTTTTTTTTTTTGTGATTAAGACACACACATCATTTAAAACTTGCCTCAGCCTTAATACCCATGCAATCAAAGAAGGTCATGGTACGGTGGGGCCTTCCAGTTCTTGTCCTATAATTTCTGCAGAAACACTGGTTTTGACCCATAGATTTGAATTCCTGGCTGTACCAAAGGCCTTTTGCTTTGTCACACATTCAGCTGAATCTTTTTGTGCTGTAGCACAACCACCAAGACTCCCTACTCCCTAAGAATTAGTGATTCACTAATGTCCTGTCCATACCGTTCCTTTGAAAGGTATGAAAAAAAATTCCATTGGAAATACTGCTGAAATATTGAGTAGAGAATGATAAAGAAAGCCGATTTGCCAGCTCAGAAATGCAGCTCTACAGCTGTTACTTTAAAAATCCAGGCTTTCACTGCCCAGAAAATCATTTGTTCCACAACAAACAAGCTGCTACTTTAATTTGAATGGCTGAGAGCTCAGAATATGTAAATGCTGAATAACCTGTGCAGAGACACACGTTAAACAGACAACAGTTAAGCAGTGGGACTGGCTTATTTTCTAAGTGGCAATTACTGTGCAAAAGGTGACTTGGAGAAGGAAAGAAAGAAAGAAAGAAAGAAAGAAAGAAAGAAAGAAAGAAAGAAAGAAAGAAAGAAAGAAAGAAAGAAAGAAAGAAAGAAAGAAAGAAAGAAAGAAAGAAAGAAAGAAAGAAAGAAAGAAAGAAAGAAAGAAAGAAAGAAAGAAAGAAAGAAAGAAAGAAAGAAAGAAAGAAAGAAAGAAGATTTCTTTTTCAAAAGCTCACAGTGTGAGAGCTTCCCTCCTCAAGGGACTAATCTGAAAGAATCTTTTTCACCATAAGAATCTGAGTTACAAACATGCCAAAATGCTGTTTGAGCAACATCCCCTACAGCTTCCTAGTTAACTTTCTAACATATAGATATATTTTAAAATTATATGTGTATTCCTGCAAATATTGGCACAAATATTGCTAATAACCCCCCTACATTCACAGAAGTCAATAGAATAAAACATTTAAGAAACACTCATGAGCAAAACCACATTTACAATTAACTAAAGAGCCAGAACATAGTGAGAAAAGTAAATATAATACATTTTTGACCTGCTCAACAAATCAAGATTTTTGCCAAAAACCCCCTTGAAAACAAGAAAAACTCGTAAATTTATTCCAAGAAGTAAAAACTCCACTAACTGCATCATGGACTTCGATGAGTGACATCTAAATGCTTATTCCCTGAGGTGCACTGCATGCACAGTTACAATAAAAATACACTCAAGTGGGTGCTGAATGAAGGGAGGCTTTGAAAAAAGCCCAGGCTTTACAAAGTTCAAAAGCATTGCTGCTGCAGCAGCCAGAGACCGGTGAAGGCTGTAAAATTTCCTGTGCCAGTGTCTCCTGGTGAGGTTCCGTGCAGTGCATGGAGCAGGGCGAGCCCGAGCTGTGCTGGGGATGCCCAGCCCTGCCAGCAAAGTGCCCCGCAGCAAAGCAGGCACTGGCCCGAGGATGGCTTTTACAGCAGGGAGGTGCAGACACATCTCTGGGCTGCTGCCCACGGAGCTGTGGAAGGGGGGGGCAAAGTCTGAGCCCTCCCCGGCATGGCTGCGCTGGCGCAGCTTCCAGCAGGGACACCATCCCGTCAGCAGCATTTCCCTTCAGCTGGCTGGGCCTGATTTACTCAGGTCAGAGTATAAACAGTGCCGGGAAAAAGGTGCTTTGTCAGGGCTCTGGGCACACCTTGCTGCTGCAGGGTCACTGCAGCACACGCTCCCGGGCAGCTCCTCTGCTGCAGATGCTCCTTTGCAGGCGAGGAGGCAGCAAGGAGAGGATCAAACCCGTTCGAGCTGTGGTGGCTGAGTCAGACGTGGAGGAAATTCGGTCTAACCAGGAATATTGTCCTGGGATCCTCACTGCTGAGGGTCTTCCTTTCGGCAGGGCTGAAAGGAGGGAGCAATCCCAGAAGTGGGGAAAAGAGAAAGAAAACCAGTGAGCCCTCTATATGAAGAGGCTGGAAAAAAGTGGCGTGGTGACCGATGTTTTATAATGTTTTTTACGTTTTATGTTTAGGTTATAAACAGATCTTGTTTAGAGATTAAAAACTCTGCAGATAAATTGGAGGCCGCTGCTGGAGAAAGTTTAATGGTTGTTCTTTCCAAATGCATTGGTTCAGTAAGGTCTGACTTGGCAGGATGCATGGTATTTTTATCATGTCTTTTTACTGCAGTCCAGTACTGCACGGCCCTGGGTGCATGTCTCTACCAGCTGGAAGCCTGGTCAACCACAGATTGTTGTCAAACCAAAGACTGTTGACAGCTCTTGCGTTGTACAAATATTTGCTGCTCTCAATTTCTCGAATGAAGCTCGAAAATCTGCAGGGTTGAGGTGGAGCCCTGGTAGAACCATTGTTTTCCATAGATTTTTTAGGTCAGCTCCCATGTACCTCTCTACTCCAGCCAACGGTAATATTTTATCACACTGACTCGAAAAGAAAAGACAATATCTTTTCTTTAAAAGAAAAGATACTATCTGAAATATATAAAAGAAAAGATAATAGAAAAGATAATATCTGAAATCTTGGGTTAAGAAAGGTTCAGGTTAATTTCATTTAAACTCAGATTCCTCAGCATTTCCACTTATACTCCACAGTAACCTACACATCCAGTCTTTCTGAAATGCAGTGACTTGGGAGAGGTGTGCACACACCAGCACATTGTTCAAAGAAATGATTCCTGTGGTCACAAAGAAGAGGGAAAGATTTGTTTTTAAAAGAAAAGAGTCCATAACTGAGAGTCAATATACCAAGCAGCCCACCTAGTTTCAAACAATTCCCACCCTGAATACTGACACAGGTCAGTATTCATCAATAAGGTATTTTCACACAGTGAAACATTCTCTATGTTCTCAGTTGTCCAGTAGATTGCTTTTAGAAGTCTTCATGTCTTTTTCCATGAATCATCTGCCCAGCACATCCACAAAATGAACCATACCACGAGAAGAAACAGGCTGTAGCAGGCAGAGCAATGTCATCTCAAGGACTTTACGAAAGCCTAAGAAATGTAAAATACAGCGCTGCGAAACAAGGGAACTGAGCTTTATTTCTAGAAAGGCAGGTTGAACATTAAATTAATGGAAAAGGCAATATCATTGGGATCTGTGCCATAAGTGCTGCAGTGCTAGAATGCCCTTAGACTTTTCAAGCCTTCCAGAGCAAAAATCACTGTGGGTTTTTGAAGCAACTTTACAACTGACTTTTTAGAAGGCTGTGAAATCATGTGAGGGTTCGTAGCTGCTCTCTGACCATGAGAATGATGATAGTAAAAGTGGTCATAACTCCTACCTCCAAAAAGGCCTTCTGCCATCTCCTAACGTATAATAAATATGGTGGAGGGGATTAGGCGTCCCCTGACTCGTGTATCAGCCGTGACAGCCCACAGGCAGGCAAGGAATCCACAGCTTCGCTTTGGCTGCCACAGGATCTGCTGTGCCGGGGGACACAGATGTGGCCACATCTGCCACAGAGGGGCAGAATCAGTCTGTGGCAAATCCTCCTCACGGTGGAGTCGGAGATGTCCCTCCTAGGACTAGGAAATTAATACGGATACAGACTTTGAATCGATCGCACTTCGACAGCCTCAGTGCTGCTGAAGCTGCTGAGCAGCCAACAGGGTTCCCTCTTTCAGATCATCTGCTTCTTCGTCTACTCTCACCACTAAATGTGTGAGAAATCAGTGGTGCCAAGACTAAACGAGGTCTTGTGTGAACATCAACACGGGTACCAAAGAAATTAATCTGTGCACACTTCCAAAACCCGTCAAAGTTTAAATTCGTGTGCATAGCAATGAAATGAATCTATTCAGTGATTTATGGAAAGAAAAAGTAACAACATGCTACTGCTTTAGTTTCAGTCACATTTCGACATCAAGATATTTGCCAGTGTGGATAAATCAGCTCCTCCCTCTCCACTATTCAAATGGACATTTCATTGAAAAGACATTTTAGAACCACAGAATTTTTCAGAAAACATCACTTCTTTTTTTTTTTAAGGAGAAAGCTTTAATTTTATTTTATTTTATTTTATTTTATTTTATTTTATTTTATTTTATTTTATTTTATTTTATTTTATTTTATTTTATTTTATTTTATTTTATTTTTTTCCCAGTGTTCTAGGCCCTTTAGTACTCTCAGGACACAAACACTCGGGGAAAATGAATTAGAACCCAGAGCTGGAAAGCGAATCGGTGCAAGCAGAGGGAACTTCTCTGCGGACACACCCAGCACAGATAAACTCCGGGCTGGTTTATTGCGGCCGGGGTCTGGGTGCACTAAACCCAGATAACCCAACCTGCGAACACGGTGATTTAGGGCGCTGTTAATGCCGCCGCTTCCAGGAGCCGCGCGGCGTTTCCCGGTGCCCGAGCAGGGCGAGCCGCGACTATCGCGACATCCTATCGCCCCCCGGCGACACTGCCTGGGAATGCACGGCTGGGAGCGGACCTGGCCCGGGATCCTCCTGTCCTGGGGCTGCCGGCCAGGATCTCCGCGATCTATAAACAGAACCCATTCCGTATGTAAACATTTTAAACTTTTTTTTTTTTTTTCCGATTAGAATTTTCCACACAGAATTCCTTCGCTTCCTTTGGAATTCTGTGTGGAAATTCTGGTAGATTAAGAGATATCTTTGTTGGAGATCCATTTCCTTTGCTTATTTTGCGTTTTGCTTGAGTTGTTTTTTTTGTGTGTGTGTGTGTGTGGTTTTGTTTGCTTGTTTGTTTTGTTGGTTTTATTTTTATTTTTTTTCCCCTTTCTGTTTCCCCATCCTGATTTCCAATATTCCTCTTTTCCCATCCTGTGAAATTAGTCCAAATGCATCTGGAAAGAAAGATGAATTCAGGGACTGTGCACTACTGCTACTGTGTGAGTCAAAGCAACTGAAGTAAATTCTTGCATTCCTCATTATTTGTAGAATCCAGGTATCCAATCATAACATACTTTAGTGTACAATAAAATCCCACTCAAAATACAAGGTTAAAAGGTCTGCATCTAAAGCTACTCTGTCCCGGGCTGTTTTCTTATATCTAAAAAACATACAAATAAACATCCTGCAGAAAGTCCTCCCTCAAAATATCTGTCAAATGTGGAGAGCTCTTTCGACTTTTTCTAGTCACAGCAGTACAAGACTCCTGCTCCCTCACCTACATAAGTCTTTTTTTGCTGCTGGCCTGCCAAGGCATAGAATCCTTAAATTACTGTTTTCTGATGAATGAAATGGATGAAAAAGAACTGTTTTCTGATCCCCATCGCCTGTCCTGTGCCTTTTGAATCAGGCACCATTTACATCAGCAGCCACCTGCCATGAGCTGAACTCATCCAAGCACAGGTAAGGCCTACCAAGGGTTAACTGTGAACGGGAGATCAGCCACCTGTCACAGGGGCCTGGCACTGAATGCAGCTTGAATACCCACACACAGCGTGGGGCATCTGGAGCTGCAGGATGCATTAATACACGTGAAAACATCATTATCGCGGACACCGTGTTTGTTCCAGCTCAGACACTCACAGTGGCTCACCCATCACTGGGTCAGCCATAGGAAAGACCCCCCCCGTGGCACACAGAAGCTGTCAGCTATCCCGGAGGACACAGAAACTACATTGGAAAAGGATAATTCCGCGCAAAACCCAATCAGCTCAAACTGCCCTCGCTTCAAAGCCGTGATTGAATTTATCTAACATTTAAAAGTTTATGAAATCCGTGGCCTAGCCAAGGTTTGTTTGCGGAGCAATTCTTCATTTACAGTGTTAATCTTTAGCACACGCTGCATGATGAGAGCAAATCAGAACAGAAAATTGCACAGAGTCAATAAAGAACAAGTCCTCTCCTCACCCCAGAGCAGTAAATGCTGCCAATGCTGAAGTCCTTACAGCTGAGGGCAGCCCTGGGGTGTTGCTCAATGTTCCCCCCTCAGAAGGACCTTGAATGCCTAAGAGCGAGCAGGAACTGACTTCTGGCAGGGAAATGTAAGTTCCGTGGAGTGACTTCTCCCAGGCACTCAGGACAGGAGATGGCTGCAAGCTTTTTTTTTTTTTTTTTCCATGGAGGCTTCCATATTCCTAAAAAATTAAAGAGACACATCTAAAAAGATGGACATCTCTTTGTCCAAAAAATAATGAAGGGAAGAATCCTTAAACTGTTTCGTTTTCTTCCCTCCTCAGAAAGAGTTTAAAAAAAGGGGCGCTGCAAAACACAGGCTGGCTTTAAATTTCTCCTGATTTCTAAATGAGAAAAATGCTGTGTTTGGTTAAGTTATTCCTTTTATCTTCCTCCACTCTGGAGAAATGACCCGTGCTTTTGTTTTAAACAGAATGCCTTAATTTTGGGTGATTCCCATTGACATTGGCATAAACGGAACCAATCTCTGGGATAAATGCTCCATCATTTGAATAGTTCTGTACTAAAGCTAGAATGAAATAAAAGGATCCTCTGGTATTTTAATGATACTTAGGCTAAAATCCTTGAAAACAGCAGAGAAAGTGAGCAAGAGAATTATGTGGTTGGGTGCTTTTCAACACAACTCCTGGATCTTGCCTGACTCAAAAGGAAACCAGATTTAATAAAAAAATAAAACCACTTTCTCTTTCCTATCATGCTGTTTTAAAAGCTTTTTAAACACCTTTCTAAAAGTGCCCTCATCCCTTGACCAGGGTGAACAAAGGAAAGCAGAGATCCAATGATGCCTCGTGTCAAAGGACTCCTCACAGAATAACCAGTGTGGCACCAGTATCCCCACTGGGGACTGGGAAGAGTCGAGCTTTAAGGTCTTTTCCAACCCAAACTGTTCCATGGCTCTACTCACCCACAGTTTCTGCTGTCTGATAAAGAATGTTACAGGCTGTGTGTGATAGAGATAAAAGTTCAATGTCAAGCAGGTACACAGCTCTATCACCCATTCAAGTTCCAGAACAATGTGTTCCTAAGGTCTGTAAAATCTTTAATAAAACTCTCCTTCCTCCTCAGAAACTTGATCCTTGTTGACTTAGACTCTGACCATTTTCCTATAGCTCACACCAGCTCATTTTTAATGAGATTTTAAGGGCATTAATTTCCCCCCAGAATGAATGTCTAAGTCATGATTTCATAATAAGAAGCCGGTAAGATTTCATGGCATGAACAAGGGCAGGCTGGATACCCAAGTGAGGTGAGGATACTCCTGAGTACCCTGAGGTGGGTAAATTGCCAACATTTGCTGTGCAGACCCTGTGCTGCACTGACACAGCAGCTCCTGGGGCTGGACCGGCACCTCTAACATGGTGTTACTCTCCACAGAGATACCCAGGTCCCTGTGTCTGGCTAAAAGTGAGATTTCTGAGCTACAACGTGCAGCATTAATGCATCTCCGGTCATTGCAGTGTAACAGCTCAGTGCAGGTCAACTCATCAAACCTCAACTGCACGTGCGGCTTTCCTGCCCCTGCAAACAGCTCATTAATTACAGATCACACAGCACCATCATTATCTCAGTGCCACGTGACAGCGAACCAGACTGTCACCAGCCAGACAACTGGAAATGTCAGAGAGAAGGGAAATAGCTGGGCCAGAAAAGCTCTGTGGAATGGCTCTGCTCCTGACCTGCATGCGAGAGCTGAAGCCATTCCGGCTGCGCTAATTCTCCCAACAGCAGCCAAACCCTGACCCTGTCCTGGAGGAAATTTCTGCCCTCTGTGCTTCACCTCAAAGAACGTCAAACACAGGTTCTGCCCCCCACCTCGGTGTGCATGAACTGAAGGCCTGTGGAGCTCATGACAGGGATGGCAGCAAGCAGTGCTGATGCACATTTTTAAACAGATGTTGCCATACTGGCACTTCATTGTCCCGGGGCATCAATTGCCCTTCGTGCTGTGCTGTTTGTTTAGACTAAAAGTCAGCATCCATAATTTCTGGAAACTTGTGAAAGGCTGGAGCTTGTTGTCCAAACACCCTTAAAATTCCAGTTCTGTGAATGCTCCGTTCTTGGCAGCTGTTTTTTCTTAGCTAATTTTGCTCTCCTCCTCAGAGTTGACGTGATTTCAGGCTCGGAATTTGGGCTGGCAAGAGGAGGAAAATCTGTGGTGTGGGACAGCTAATAAAATTATCACTGACATTTAGTAAACTAAATGTGAATCTAAACCCTTCACCAAAAACTGTACTAAAACCTGAGCAAAACAGAAGTACAAATCTTGAACTGTTGGCTTAACACCCAGCACCAAACTTCCTTTGGACATTGTGCTCCTGCCTTCCTGGTATTTGTTTCTGGGCACTTCCTTCATTTCCATTCTGGCTATTTCTTTGAGTAACAGTGTTTCAATAAACATTTATAATAACAGCTAGAGGTAAAACTCTATTATTCTACTCACCTGAAAACATCTCCGCAAGATACAATAACTAAGAGGTAACCTTGAACAGGTATTTTTACAAAGAATGAGTAAGAAATCATCCTTCTCTTACTCATTTCCAGTAGAACCAAACCTTTTCTTTTAAAATACTTGGGGGTTTTTTGTGCAATATTCAGGGTACCTGCAGATAATATTGAAGGACAGCTTTGATACCCCCCCTCCTCTTCCTCCAGGTTAGCAAGATGTTAAATGTGCACCTTTCAACCTTTCACTTTCTCCCACTCACAGATAACCTTCTCTATTCGACAGAAGACTTTTTCCTAGGGAAACCTTTTTCTTCCTCTGTGCCTCTTGAGGAGCATTATCAAGTTGCTGTGGAAAGCAAATGAAACAAAATGAAACCAAAAGTCTATTAGAATTCATGCCAAACACTGCAGTCCATGTTAAATCTGGGCCCATTTTCCTTTGCTGTCTGTGGTTATTCTGGTGAAGGTGCGACATTAATTCCAATGGCAAATGTTCCAAACCTCGCACAGAAAACAATCACTAACTACTCCTATAGAAAACAGCTTCGCTCTGACAACTTGCAAAGAGAGTCTGAATTCATAAAACTAATTTATTCACACTCTATATTAAAGTGTTGATGGAAAAACTCAGGTTTAAACAAACTGCGGATGTCTTTCCATAGATTGAACTCTGCAGCAAGGAATGACTTTAACCTCTTGGTCATCCCCAAATCTGTAGAAATAGCAACAAGGCCAGTCCCCTCATCCACAACACTCTACATGAACATATTTTATTTACTTACTACAAACCTCTGTTGGTGTTTGAAACATAAAGGGATGAGTGAAGGAAATCAATTATTCACCTTTAGACCCCCCCCTCTATCTGGAGAACACACTGTGAGAAAGAGCTGACAGGTTGCAGAAACTCCGAGGCGCTGACCTGTAGTGCTGTGGAGCTTCCCACCAGTGAGGCATCACCTCCCAGCCCCACCTCACAAGGTGGGAAGACACCGAAAATCAATCTAAACCCAGAAAACTCGAGCTCTTAGAACTCTGTTTGCTGTCAGTAAAATACTATTACCTTGCATGTGATGGCGCCTGGAGTTGTCAGGGAGAAAGGGTCAGGGCAAACAAACCAGATCTGTAACACTTTATTGAACAGCAGAAAACGCAGCTTTTGTTCATCGTGCTGCTGGATGTGAGGTCAATTCGTGCACGTGTAAATAAACTTCTGCACGTTTTCCACATAACAGCTGCTGTTCTGCAAACAGCTCAGGCAGTGGTGTCACAGCCACGGACATCACCCGGGGAAGACTGAGGATACAGAGCAGTGTGCTGGGAGCAGCAGAGGATCTGAGGGCTGCAAATCCAGCTACAGCCACGCAGTAAATCGTCAGTGGCTATTTTGTGCTGAGCCATCTGTTGCCTTGGCTACACTGCCAGCGAGGGTTTAAGGATCTCTGGAGTGCGTCTGTGGGAGCTCCAGGAAACCAGAACTCTGCTCTTTGGAAAGAACAGACCCCGAGCTGCATGACGCAGTGAGACTTGCGGTTGGCCTTCACACACGTGTCACCTCCCAGGAACAAGCTTTGTCCCCGGGGGTCATCCAGCTCCCTTTGACAAGGGAGCTACCAGCTTTGACCTACAGCCAGAGGTTTCTGTTCCAGATCCCAGTGGACACATCCTGCAGTGTTTTCCTCAAATGTTATTTCTGTATCTGTATCACAAGTAACTTATCAGAGCCCTTGGGGGATGCTGTTGTTCATATTCTCAGTGCCTTTCTTTAGAGTAGATTGGGCTCTAAAATAGAATATTTGCCTGTAGATATAATGATTTTCAGTTGAGAAGTGGTCTTGTGAAAATTGATCACAGATCTGGTGATGAAGGTTTGAAATGCTGCTCCACAGGCTGCTTTCCATCTTCCAGAACTCTGGAAATGCGCTGAAAAAAACCACCAAAACAGATTTTCCTATGTTAAAATTGATTCTGTGCTGGATCCAATAACACGTGTATTAATTACTTGTGCCTATAAGCTGTAGCTAGAGAAAAAAATACATTGACCAAATCCTGCATGTTTTGAATTAATTTCTCTATTCTGCAGAACCTTAAACCTGTATTTAAACCCGTCCACATGATTCTAAACATGTTGTGAAGCACCTCACAACTGGATTTTTAGCTGTAGTGAGTCCTTTTTCTGCCATGTGAGAAAGAACTTTCTATCCTCTGTATTTTATATGCAATATAAGTTTAAATACAAGTGGACGAGAGAGCACTGAAAAGCTGCAACTCCTGGGTCTGAAAGAAGTCTGTGATAAATTGAATGTAAGCGAAATACTGCAGAGTTCACATTAATAAGTAATTCTTGTTCCTACCAGAAAAATGTGATTATGAACACATTTAACTGAAGGTTTTCCTAAATGTTGCTATACGGTCCCTGAAGGCATTATCCTTTTTTTTTTTTCTTTTGGAAGAAAACCCCAAAACACTGCAGAAAGTAATGAATTCAAATGAAACCAATTACCCAGGAAAAAAGAAAGCAAAACAAGAAACCCCCTTGCACTGAAAGACCAGAAAAACTGGTGTGTAAAACATAACAAATATTCCAGAATACTGATGCAGTAATGCATATTGCTAACTCCCCACATCTGCATTAAATGTCACCATCATCCCACCGCCTTCAAAGTAGGAAACCTTCACATTCTGTGTCCAAATAGCTGCTCTGGATATTCTTTTGGGGTTTTTTAAGGTTTTGTGGGGGGGTATTTTATGTTGTTTGTTTGGAGTTTTGGTTTGTTTGCTTGCTTTGCTGTCAAACACTACGTGAAATGAAATAGCGTTAACTTTGCGAATATTTCAGACATCAGTGAAAAGCTCCTCATTTTAAAGGAAGGCAGCCGCCTTTAAGCAGAGCGACGACTCCAACGTTGTCCGATTTCCACGTTGCACTCATCGTCTCCGCGAAGCGCCTTCGGCCGGTGCGGCGCTCAGCGCGCTCCGAGCCCGGCGCTCCCGGCCCGGCCCCGCCGGGAATCGCCGCTTCCCTCCCTCCGTCCCCGCGGCACCGGCTCCCGGCGGGCAGCCCGCGCCCTCTCGCGGGCCGGGAGCCGAGCTGCACACGCAGCTGCATCCCTGCATCCTTCCAGTCCTCCATCCCTGCACCCTTCCATCCCTACACCTCTGCATTCCTTCATCTTTCCATCGCTGCATCCATCCGTCCACCCATCCCTGCAACCCTGTGTCCCTCCATTCCTTCATCCCTGCATCTTTCCATCCCTCCCTTTCCATCCCTCGATCCCTCCATTCCTCCATCTCTGCATCCCTCCACTCCTGTGCCCCTGCATCCCTCCATTCCTTCATCCTTCCATCCCTGCCTCCCTGCATCTTTCCATCCCTCCATTCTTCCACCCCTGCATCCTTCCATCCCTGCACTCCTGCATCCCTCCATCCTTCCAGCCTTCCATCCCTGCCTCCCTGCACCCCTCCATCCTTCCATGCCTGCACCCCTCCATCCTTGCACTCTGCACCCCTGCATCCCTCCATCCTTTCAGCCCTCCATCCCTGAATCCCTCCCACTGGAAGCACGGCCAGAACCAGCTCTGCTCTCCAATTGAGCTCCCATGCCACCCTCTGACAAAAGCATCAAGAAAACAGAGCAGAGTTTGACTTACTATTTGCCTCAAAACCACTTAATTTTCACAGCACAGAATTTTTGAACATGTAACCCTTCCTTTTCCCCCCCTCCCAAACACTCAGGACCTACCACTGTTTTGAGTAACCGGTTCACTCTCTTCTTTTTGAGGGTTTTCTTGTCACCTTCTGAGGTGGAAGGAAACACTGGCTGGCTCAGCCTGTGTGAGGCAATTGTCTCATCGGGTGCCACAGTGCTGACAGACAGAGTTAATCCTTAGAATGGAAACAATATTGGTTACACAAACCAAATGAAAAAAGGAGAGTCAGACTGTAAGACAAAGCGGAACTCAACATTGTGGACTACTGCAATGACTAGAGAAAATGGAGATATTTAATCTAACTATAACCTTAGAATAAAAAAAAAATTAAATAATAGGGAAACAATAAACTTCATTACATTGAAACTGAACAGTGAAAGAAAGGAACCAATCTGGCCAAAGAATTAAAAATAGATAAACACATGACAAAGAAGTGGGCCATGGCAGTCTGTTGTGTTGTGTAAACATCTGTTACAGGCATCTGGAAAGAGAGGGGCAGTGAGAGGGACAGATGAAATGCAGGCTAAGAACTGGGATGTCCTATGGAACCAGGGGTAAGAGAGACTGAAACTGGGCCTGTTTTCTCTGTGTGCCCCAGCCTGGGGATGAGCTCCGACTTTAGTCCCACTGTTCCCTTTCCCACAGCCACCCATCTCTCTGGGGGCAGCTGTGTTATCTTGCTTCCCCTGCCTGCCATGGGGAATCTCTGGGATCCCTCTCTGGTTTCAAAAGCAGAAGTTGAAATCCTGTCATGGGGCGGCCTTTGGGCATTTTCATCCCCCCAAACACAGCACAGAGCATTTCTCCCTGTTTCACACAGTGCCCTTGGCGGTGAGCCCTTGTCTCTGCTCCTGAGGCCCTAGAGAGCAGGGAAGCTGAATGAGCCTTGCCTTTTTCTGGGCAGCAGGAATGCTCACACTGCACGAGGAAGTGAAATTTGGAGCTCCAGGAGTAACAGTTTTAGAATTTGCATTTTGGCACATGGTACTGCGCCGTTACCAAGCATTTGGGGCAGTCCAGCCTCACACGCACAGGACACTCTTTAATTATAATTTTTGTCCCAGTGGATTTCACAAGGGTGGAGAGAGCTGCCAGCCCTGCTGGGAGCAAACCCCTCATTTCTGTTTTCTTAACATCCTAATGAAGTTCAGAACTCTCACCCTAGTGTAAGCACCTTACCTGGGATAGTTGGCATGGAACGACTGACTGTGCTCATCTGCTTGAGGACAGAAGTTTTCTGAGGTGCCACCACATGTTCTGAGAGGTTGGTGTCACTCATGAACTCGTATTTCCTTGACAGCTGTTAAATGAAAAAGCCCCAGCGTTAATGATGAACTGAGACTTTGGTTCATGTATCGTATTATGTAAAATCTAAAAACATGCAACAATTTGGCAGATAATTTGTAGTTAGATAAAAACTTTTCATTCTACGTAGAAATAAAGAATTCTAAAAAAGTTACAGAAGCAGTCTGTGATCTGAAATTTGAATTCCTGACCTATTTTTGGCATTATACCGTCGGACAACTCTGGGTGTGATCTGTAAAGTGAAATGAAGTTTCGAAAACATTTTTCCCTATTGAATGAACACGCCCAGCTTGGCTGCTGCAAAGCCTTGTCGCTGCTTTTTTGAAGCAGAAGAAAATCCTCTAACTCAATACGCAGTGGGACCACCACAGTTTGGTGGATGTGTTATCTAATTTCATCAAAAGCCAAAGGTGTTATTTAGCTTTGTGTATCAGTGCTTCTCAAAGCATGACTGTGTTTTATCTCTCTTTTGCATAAGGACATGCAGTGTGAGACAGTCATAATCATCCATGAGTTCCTCTGTGCTTCCCCAGACAGTCTTGGCTTTCTACTCTACTCATTTTACCTTTGACGAGTCCTTCAAACATTTTCGATCAAATTATTTATGCTCCCTCCCTGTAATCCGACAATCTGTTACTGCCTGGCTTTTTAATTTAGATGGGGCGTGTGTATCTAAAGGACTACAGACTAAAATAAAATTCTCCTGAGGATTGAAGTCTCTGTAGAAAAACGGCCCAGTGTAAGTTCCATAAGTCACTGTAATGATCCAGCAGGCCTCGGATGATCTATGGAGTGAAAGCTGCCAGTGCTTCCAAACTTCAGTCTGGCACCGTTTAAGGAGCACTGTTTGCAATCTTGCACTTTGCTAACAGCTGCACGTTCCACAACAAGGTACAAAACGTTCAGGGCTCATCACTTCGGAAATAGCCCTGACTGCGAGGAGCTGCCATGAAATGTCAGCACAGTCAACTGCCTCTCCACAGGAGAGCAGCTTAACCCTCCGCACACACTGCTGCTCTCTGAGCTAACCAGGCTGCAGGATCTGCAGCCTCCCAGCTCTGTTACCTCTCACCAGAAGCCAGGAGAGATGATCTGAGTCTCTCACTGATTTGTTTCCTCCACTGCATCGTGCCTGTTTCATTCATGGCAGGGCAGATCATCTCTGCATCCTGCATCCTTCCCCTTATGGCAGCTGGAGTTCTCTGGGACATATTTTTTCTTTTTCTAAGGGAAGGGGTAATGTCCTCTTTTTCATGGATTATAAAACACTACTCTAAATCAGTAACGTACACATTTCATGTCAGAGATAGGAATATCAGCTGCTGCCTTCTCATCAGCAAACACCACACTGCTCCTTTTTGTTCTTTTTTTGGACTTTCTCATCTTGACTTCAGGATGAGGATTATTTTGCGGAGCAATCTCCTCTGATTCTGCTTTTCCTTGCTTTGGCAGCACTGCTTCCAGATCAAAGCTGCAGGAGCAAAAGAAAGAAAGTACAAGTTGCTGAGTGATATTTTAAAAGCTGCTGGAATTCTGATGTCATTTCCCCATGAAATATAAATGCAGGTCGTTCTTTCCTTCTACTTTCCAGGCAGCCCAAACTGCTGGCAAAAAGTGTCTGATGTACTTCAGCAGCTGGCAACTGGAGACACAAATCAGATGCCTTCAGACAGTGTGATACCATCTTGAAATGTAGTGAAGAACGTGAAATATTAAAACGAGCTCAAATCCCTGTTTAAAGATTTGTGCATCAGCTTAAGAACTCCTACAGTAAACGGAGTAGAGCTCACGTGGCAAGTTGCTGTGTGGTGATGGTGGTGCTGAAAGCAAGACCTGCTGTTCTGGCTGTACAGGAACCAAAGTGGAAGAGAGTGTTGCTATCTGTTGCCATGTTTGAAATGCATTCTCCTCTTTATTTCACCGTGTCGGACAAGAATGCACATACCCAGAGATTAACTCCCCTTCCACCTCCTCTCTTCCTCTAATTTTTACAGTTTAAAAATTGGGCTACTTCTTCTTTAAAAACAAAAACAAAACCCCATGAAATTGGTGTTGGCTTTACTCCCTTCTCAACCTTCGGAACACGGGACTAAACTGATGTTACGACGTAAAAATTGATAAATCAAGAAGTGTGGTGACTCTGTCGACCCGTGCTTCCTAGAAACAAATTAGCATCGAAAGAACTAAAACCAAGGATGCCGTTGCTTCAGTGGGTTTGTCTGGTCCTGTCAGAGGAGGATTCCTGTTGTGCTGCAGCACACAAATGATGTTTGTCTGCTCCACCCTTCAGGAGGGGACGCTGGAGGGCAGCAGGAGCAGCCTCAGGAGTCTCCCAGTAGAACAAGGGGTGCCTGAAGAACCAACCCTTCCACATTCAAGGTCGTACACCACTGGACTTTTTCCAAGTGAACTACTCAAAAAGGGAGATCAGATGTTTAAAGAATAATCGAACACTGCTCAACAAGTTCAGTTTTATATGTACCTCGCTTGGGAAGAAGTTCTGTGTGCCTGAGTGATAATTTATAAAGCGAACAGAACAATTTGTGGATGAAAAGACTGTACCAAGAATTGTTCTCTCAAACTTAAAAGTCTTTTTGTTTTCCAGTGTTGCAGTTAAAACACATTAGGCAAAGCATTTTACATTACTGCAAACTTTTCTAAGATCTTCCACCTCCTTTTCAGGTTTGTAAATGTTGTTCCTTTCCTATTCACATTTTACAAACAAAAAAATGCTAATTAAGTTAAAAGCTGGATGAAAAGAAACTCATAAAAAACCCCAGTTCTTATAAGTTTTTAAAAAGTGATTTCATTTTTAAAATACTTATTTTCTGAAAATTAAATGCTACTTTTTTTTTTTAATTTTTTTTTTAATTCAGTGAGAGTTGAACACATTTTATCTGTTAAGATTGAAACTCTGTAGTTTTCAGCCTGGAGGAAGTGATAACTACAGTTAAAAATAATGTTGATATGTCTGAAAAGGCTGCTGCTGGTCGTCATTCCTTTCTAATGATTTTTTTGTTTGGTCTCATAAAACTGAATAAAAACCAGGACTGAACAAGGATTTGTGCCGTATTTGTGACCAACCTTTCCGAAGCAGGCTTTTTGGGAGTGCTGCAGTCGGAACTGATGGAGCACATGGAGATGAAGGATAACTGGCGGTAGGATTTCAGCATCGACCTCGGCCGCCCGACCCTCTTGTCATCAAACTCTGGCTGCAGGACGGGAGAGAGAAACATCCTGTCAAACGACTCTGCAGCTTCAATTCCTCCTCCTCCTCACACCACGCCCCGAAGGCTGTGCAGGTGTTTACCACTTGCCATGAAGGAAGGTGTCTGCTCCCGTTAATTACTGTGATTTATCCTGCCTGGATGAATTCTTACTCTTCAGACCTCCCAAACTCAATTCACAAAGTACATTCTCTGCAAAAATTTAAATAGGTTGGATTTTTAAAGTGCTGGTCTCAAGAGTGCTGGGGGCGGTTCATGCAAGAGGCAAGATTTCCGATTCTGGATTACAGCCCCTGTTATTGCAATTATTATTGCAATTTCATGATTTCAAGTAAATTATTGCAATTACAGCCTCTATTATTGCAAAATAAAATCCACATTCAGATAGATATATAGAGCTTTCATCATACAGGTGTATAATACAGCACATATCCAAAATTTACATTAGAAACTTGCTACTTTCCCCCATATAACAAAATAAATAAACGCTGTTATAAAATCAACAATGCTGAAAGCAACGATATAAAATGATTTCCAAAGTAACTGTCATTTAATCACAAAAACCAGGCAATGTCATTCTTGCTAGCCTGCACAGCTCAGATAGAACATTTCATTCAAGAATTGTCTGGGGAGTTTGTGTTCAGAAGTTATCCTTCAATTCCCAGATATTTCAGTTTGTTCTCAACTAATATTTATAGTATTATACACATGACAGGTTTTACTTCACAACACAGCTGGAAGTGGCTGGCACAGGGAGACATCAATTGCAGATCAAAGCCCTAAACCACTAAAAAAAACTTATAAAGAGAACAAACACAAGAACTTGCTTTCACTTCCTCAGTAAGGCTTGCAATTTTAAGTCGTAATAAAATATACTCAAAATCTTCCAGAATGAGGAATATTTGATGTGGCAGAGAGTCGGATCAGCTCTTGGATGATACAACTCAGATCCTACTACCTTTAGATCACAAGAAAACCCATAAGGAAAAACAAACAAAACAAAACCAAACCCACCAGCATGTTTTTGTTTAGAACAAGATGTGGATTAAATAAAGAGGAATGGGAGTAAAGGTTAAAAGGAGAGTAATACCAATTCTCTGGCTCCATATTGTTTTTCCACTTTAACTTTTAAGTGCATGAAACATTCCTCCATCCGGTCATGGAAAGGACGAAGATTTTCAGAGACTCTTCTTTCATGAATTCTAATTCCAGCCGCAAGGAAAGGTATCTTAGGAGGAACAAAAGGAAAAAAAAAGGTGAAACTTTTCAAGTGGGTCCAATAACGTCTCTGGCTCTGTTTGAATTATCTGGGAAATCAACTGAAAAACTCTTCCTCTGACTGGTGGGTGGATTTGCCCAATGATCTCGGCTTGGAGCAGCAAATGCTAGATGGAGAAGGCTCATGAAAAATGGGTTTTCCAAGAAAATTTCTGAAAAATATTGGCTGCCTCACAGAGGCTGTGTTCTCTCTTCTGTGTACTTTAACGTTGTGAGATTTGTGCAAAATCTCGCAATCTCAAAACCTTTTACCTCCCCTTCTGCCACTAACCTTTTCTAACTGCTTTACTTCAGCTTTTAACACTTCTGCGTTTGTTTCTGGGACTTTTTTTGTAAAATCCACTTAGATGATTCCATGCTTCCTTTTTGTGTTCTGACTCAGTAAATACTGTGAACATTGATCCACCCATCGCACTGATATTATTTTATGGAAGTGCAGTTGCAATATGACTTGTAAAATCGTGGTATTAAAGCCCATCTGCTACTGACAGATCTGTTTGTCCTCCTTAGAGGGATTTGCAGGGATAGGTAGGAATTACCCCTCATTTCCTACTGCCAGATGACACTGTGGTCAGTCAACCCACCGAATTCACCGAGTGATTCTGATGGCCAGAAAAGAACAACCCACAGAGGTGTGGCGGGCAATGACACAGGAGAAACCGTAAAGGCACAACTCAAATAATAACCAAATTGGGATGAGTCACAATGAAACAGGAAGAAATGTCAAAAACATTAAGAAAACAGTACAAACAGTTCCATTAAAACTATTTGGAAGATTCATTGCGAGGCTGAGAGAGGAATAAACAGTGAATTTTTACTGTTTCTCATCTATGAAAGAGAGATGGAACCATGGAATCATGGAATAGTCTGGGTTGGAGGGGACCTTTAAAGGTCTTCCAGTCCAACCTCCTGCCACAGACAGGGCCATCTTCAATTCCATCAGGCTGCTCAGAGCCAACTCATCTTGGATGTTTCCAGGGATGTTTTTAGTAAGTACAAAGAATGAGACATGGAATATGAGGAAAAACACCTTGAGCCATTCATTTCCGATAGTAAAATCCCAGATGAACTCTCACGATTTCTTACTATGTCTCTATCTATCTACTGATAGCAACGATTTCTATTCTGGAGTGGTTAATGGAAATAGAATGGATAATTTCTGAGGTCACATTTTTTTCTGCTTCATTATCATTACCAGATCAACAGAAAGAGCCATTTTCCCTTGGATCTCAGCAAAAATAGAGGTTTTTTTCTGCTACCACCTCCCATAGGTCAATTTTCCTCCTTGAGGACCAAAGGGTCCTGCAGGCTGGTTGTCTTATCATATATACACTGTATATAAAACAATGAATAGTAAACTCAAATAACCTCAGTGCTGCCAGTATAGGGAGAATATTCAGTTCTCCTCTGGAGACACAACTTAAAAATATTTCCTAATAATCTTCCATGCTATTTGCCCCACAGAAGACACGTAGCAGCAATCTTCAAGGGTCCCTGAGCATGAAAATAATTCCTGAGAGCAGCAAACACTCCATTAATGTTTCTAGTGGGAAAAAAAACTCCTCCACAAAAAAAGAAATACTCCAGGAAAGAGTTGTTCCCCGAGAGAGTTTCTGTTATTTGCCAACCCCAGAAATTCATGAAATCATTATGACCTTTGTCATGCTCTCAGGAATACAACCCAAGTTGGAAATCCTGGCCCTTTTAACCATAAATGTAGCCTGCTATAAGTGGCTTTCGATAAACCATTCCAGATGATGTGTTCTACCAAATACTTCCCACGGGTTAAAAAAAGGTGGAAGTGACACAATCACCTCAATGCTGCGTTCTCCTGCTAGACAGGAATGGAACAAAGGAACCCCTGGTGAAGCCTCGCTGGTGTCTGTCAGTGAGAAATTACCTGCCAAGCAATCAGGTCTTTGAGTCTGTTCAGTTTTTCTGCATCCTCTGGATGGTGTCTGATGTACTCTTCTGTAAAGAAAGCCTTAGACAAAAACAAACAAATACATAAATAAATACAGTCCATCGTTTTGACAGGTAAAGTAATTAAGCATTAATCTACACACCCTGGATGGTGAGGGTAAGACTGCTCATCAAAGAGCAGAGACACATGCACGGTCCTTAGCCAGACGCTGCTGGTGATAATTCCTCCCTCTGTCAGCTGGGAGCTGAGGTGCACTTTGTAAAAAGATGTATTTGGTCTTCATCCAGCACTTCTGACTTTGAGACCCTTATTATGAAACCCAGTTATTGTTTCTTTTATTAAGTTTACGGTGGAAGTAAAAAGGCACAGATTTGGAAGTGTCACGATTTACATCAGCTGATAACTTCAGTTATTCTGGTTTGCTTTCAAAGACAGAGGTGACCAGGAAAGGAGGATCCTTTAACAGATGGAGTGATGGCTTCCCTGTTTCCCATCCCCACTGTACTGCCACTTTAACAAAGGATGTAGGAGGATTATGAAATGATGCACCTGAGAATGTTCTTCGCAGTGACTCAAAAGCTCCTACCTTACCTTCTCATATTTAGCAAAGCCACCCATAACAGCTGGATCAACAATTCCATTCAGAAGCATGGAAAGTGGATTAATAGGGAGGTTCTCATCGCTCTGGTACTGGTTAATCATCATCAAAATCTTTTCATTTGTCGTGGACATAGTCTCAATAGCATTCTCTAAAGGACTGATTGTGCACTGTAAAGAAACAAAAGACTTCTAAGCTTCATAAAGATATAAACAGGTCTTTTTGGGTTTATAAAACTCATGTACGTGAAGGACAGTTTTGCAATTCAGCAAACCCACGCAGACCTGTTCAATTCGGAAACTACAAATCAGGCACAAGACATATTGATCCTGCATTGAGCAGTAGAAAGATTAAATGTAAATAGTACTGGGTTTGTATGTATTAAAAAAAGTAACTGTAGCCTTGTGTGATAATTTTGCAAATTGGTTTGTACATGAGGATTCAACAGGTACAAGCTGGGCGGGCCCTGAGCACGTTAACACTCACCTGTGATATGGAGACCACCTCAAACCAGCGCAGGATTCCTGGAAGTTTGTAGGCTGTGACAAACGATGTCCTCTCAATCCACATAGACTATCAAAAAAACATAGCAGGAGAAAATGATACTTCGGGGTCGAAACTTGAATCTTTTCTGCCTTCTGAGATGTCAGAGTGAAATGGATGTAGATGGAAAACATACGTATATTTTTGTGTAAAAACTCACTGCAAACTAAATCTAGCACAGCGACTAGAAGAAATAACTTTCCCGGTTTCAGATTAGGTCATCTTCAGTCACAAAGCTTACACAAAGCAGCGGAAAAAGAAAATTACCCTTGAATCTTTTAGTCTGTATTCCTATTTTTGCCATTACAGGTGGAATGGCTGTCATTGAACAACCCACTCTCACCTCTACCCAGATTATCTTTCCTCTCTCCACATTCAAAAGGTATTTCTGCAATTAAAAGCAGTAATAGCCCTAGAACAACTTGCCAGCATTCTGACCTTGTTTTCGGTCCTCTCATTTTTCTTTTCTGAACAAAGCTGGCTGTTGGCATTTCAGAATAGCTTGGAATAGCCACTGTTCCATTTACCCCGCTGCTCCTTGGTTCACTATCAGTTCATCAAAACTGCCAGTACTGTTAAATACCCTAACAAATGAATGAAGACACTCCAGCTGTCCCAGTTTCCACCTCTTCGAAGGAAACAGGCATCTTATCTATTGCTTTCAGCAATGGAAACATCAACAATTTAGTTCTTGTAAAACCATTTCAAGGCATATTCATCAATGGGCCCCAAACTCTCCGGTTTGCAAAGGAAGCCAAGGCGCATCCTGAGTCTTGACAATAAATTCTGGCATGTCAGGGTAGAGTTTGTGTCTGAAGTGTTGCTTTAACAGCAGGTAGGAGGCTCTTACATGAAAGTGTTGACTCTTCTAATCAGCACACACATAACAGGAATTGTACATTTTGGAAAGAAATGGCTCTTCCCAGCAGTATGCCAAGAGCACAGCTTTAGCCATAAGGCTTGGACGGGATGCTTTTCAAAACAAACCAAAAAATACCAGATACCTGTAAAACGAAAATACAGACACCATTTTTTATGCTTAACACCGAGACGGAATTCATGGCGGTGTAGATTTCTTAGAACATTTGAACAGTGAAGGTCATTCCTCCTCATTCCACCATTAGGCAGTTCTCTCACGAGGTGAGATCTCACAGGACTCAGGAAAGCAGACAACACTCACCTCATTGCCAGGCTGGCAGCTGATGGAACTGCTGCAAACTACAAGCAGCAAAGCATTTGGTATTTATTTACGTCACCTGGTTTCCTAATGAAAATCTGTACAAGAAAATGTTGCTGCGGCACGGGAACATGTTGAACATGTTTAACTGCACAATGTTCACCTGCAACTGGAACTGTGATGTATGATTAAGTATACAGGGGTCGTGCTGAAGTAGAGGAGCCTTGCATTTGGTATTTTTGAATCAGATCTTAAAGTTAAGGTGTTTGTAGTGAGTGATCTGAGCCGAAGAGAAGAGCTAGCATCAAAATTCAGTCACAGTTACCAGAACTACATCCATCACCTTGCCGTTAATTTACTTACAGCAAATTCATTTTCAGGGTCAACAGATCCTCTTCTGACTGGTCTCGAATAGTGGAACCGCTGCACGTTGTTTGACTTATAAAAGCTGAAAGATTTTAAAATGACTATTGTAAAATACAGAAACCAGAAATTAATGGATCTTGTTATCACAGAGAAATATTGCATTTTGAGCAGTTGAGTTTTTAATTAAAAGTAAATTTACTGCTCAGAAAAAAAGGACTTCACTGGAAAATCAGAAGGCAACTACTTCGTCTATAAATCAGACTCAACACACAGTATTTCACAAGTATTAAGCTTCAACTTGTGACTGGATGTATTTCCCAGGTATAAAAATTCCAGAGCATCCAGATTAATGTTCAAATCCACAGAAGGACTAGAAGAGATTTTTCCTCTCGTATCTTGCTGTGACACGTGCCCTGCTTCCCAGCTTGATCCTGATTTATGACAGGAGTCTCATTTTTCATTCAAAAGAACTGACTGAACAGAGCAAATGCTTCCACCTGGAGTGGAACTTGGCACATGACTAAGCAGTTTAATCTTGTCCAACAATCCTGCTCACAATGCTGAACAACAGTCAGCAAATTAAACAGCCGAAGCCATTGATAACAGTTTCTTGAGGTAGATTATAGTATGTACATAAGTGCTTGGAGAGAGGTGCACCAAGGTAAAGGATCCTTTGCAAATCTATGTTGTGGTCTGCTCTATTCAGCTAATGTTTCACTCTCCATCGCTGTGAGATCTTTCCACTAAACTTGCAACCACTTGGCTTTTAGCACTCAGGCTGCGGAGTTTTGGCTAAGCATTTTGCTGGCCACAGGAAAATCTCTCCTTTGGGCTTTTAGTATTTGTTTTAAAGATGAATTAAATTTAAACCCTTGTTAAGTGAAAGCTAATTTTGCAGAAAAGCAAAAAATCTCAGGAATCTCTTCCAGTAGAACTGAACCATGTTTTTGAAAGCCCAGAAAAACAAATGGAGAAGCCCCAAACATCTGAGTTAAGCAAACTGTGGTGTGTCAGTTCATAGGAAGCCATGATTTCTGATCCAAACTGCAAAGATTTTCTTCATCAGTGAAGCAAAGCAACTGGAAAATACTGTCGCACTGAGTCAGATCCCTTTATGCAGTTCCATCTGAAAGGACAGATACTCTGCAGCTCTTTGATGGAATAAATGCGCTGCCGTCACCTAATGTAAAGAGCAATTAAATGCCCAATAAAGTAAACCCATAAGAGTAAATCTTTAAGCCCAGATGTGATCAGCAGTTTGGTTGAATTCTGCAGCTGAGACAAACCATTACAAAATCTCCCCTCTGAGCAGAGATTGTACTTTACATGGAACACTTTGCTACATAAACTGAAGCAGTTTGAAGTGTGGCTGGCTCTACACTGAAATCTGGTCCAACAGGACCACATTTATAACCCGACTTCCAGTTACTGATCTTAAAATGAATCAAGTTGAAATTAGAACCATGATTTTTGTGGCTTTTTGGGTTGGGTTGTTTTTTGGTCTGTGTTTGTCTCTTTTATAATCCTGTCACACAAGACCCGTGCTCAGATCTGTCCCATTTACTTTGGTGTTATGCGGGGAGGTGATTCTTATTTTCCCACTCTGAATCAGTTGCTACTTCAGTAAAGATTCCATAGAGAGGGCTGCAGACCAAGGGCACAACTGATTTGGAAGCAGCTCTTGGCCAGTCTGTTCTCAGAATTCTTCGGTCATTCCATTTCCTTTATTCCTTTACAAAACCCATACTCCACAGCACCAGCAGAAACCATTTTGCCGCTGTGTGTTCTGCACTGGACCAGACAAGATGTAACAAGACCCTGTCATTCAAAAGCCTTCATTCACCCACTCTCACACTGCCAGTGCCCTCCAAGAGCCCTCTCTCCACCGCTTGTATGAGAAGCTGTGTTGAAAACCCAGTAACTTCGACCCAAAGCACAGATTCCACCTCCCTGCCCTGCATCCATGAGCTATTTCCGCAGTGGTAGATGGGAACAGGCTCCTTCATGGAATTCCTGGGGGATATCCAGGGCAGATTGGATGGAGCTCCGAGCAATGTCCCTGGGGGTTGGCCTGTGAAGGTGCCTTCCCTCACAGACTGTTCTCTGATTCTATCAATACGTAAGTCAACAAATTAAAGACAACAAAAACTCCAAGGTTCGTTAGCAAACGACTGAATTCATAAAATAATGGTTGTCAGTTTAGGAATGTGGCCTGATTTTCATTATACTCTCTACTGCAGAAATTCACTTACTTTATGATTTGATCAGGTACTGCCTTATTTTTGAATCTAGGCTGCTCCTCCAGGACTGGCTGCACTGTAAAACATTGGATATCTGAAATTGTGAAAGTTAAGGGCATGTTATGTATTAGTATGAAATACTGTAGGCTGCAGGGGAAATAATAATAATAATAAAAATAAAAGACATTTTCTGATGAAAAATTTGAAGTGTTCAGGGTTTCACTTCTGGAGATTTCTTGGCCATAAAAGGAAAAATCTGCCAGTAGTAGCCAGTGAACACATATTAATTCTGAACTGCATATTTTTATTATTTCCCGAGCTTGAATATCTGGAGCTGAATTTATCACACTGACTCATTCATTAAATTTTTAAGCTCAGGCAACTTACAAAAATAACATCAACCACATCTCATGTTAACAGTTTCACCGTGTAGCTTTAGGCATGCATAAAGTCATGACGGTTAACATTTTGTTTTGAAATCTGTAGCTGAACAGCCCTTTTACTTGAGGTTTCCTTTTTCTATGGAAGTGCTGCTTTTAAAATCTGAATACTCTATTTGTGAGTAAATATATCACATCCTTACACATTTCAGTATGTTTGAAACTCATGCCCTCTGGTTAGATCCTCTTGCAGAAGTAATGTCTATCTCCTGCTCCTTGCAAATAGATGAGCAAATTCTACCTTAAGGACCGAAGCATGTGTTCTCCACAAGAAATTAATTAGTTAAGAGACAAGACCGACTTGGGAAAGCATGGCTTTCAAGCTTAATGTACTATTTTAGACAAGCCTGTAATACTCCCACTTCAGTCCCTACAGTGTGAAAAGTATTCCCTTTCTCCTCCAGAAAGTTCCACCAGTACAGGCTCAAGAGAGTGTTACAACATCACCTTGAAAACTGATAAAGGAAAATCAGCATGCAAAAACAAATGTCTGACGCAACGAGGCGATCTCATATCTGCTCAGTCAGCAACGACTGAAATCAGAAGAAAAAGAGAATCAGAGTTATTCTAACCAAGAAAAATTGAGGCCATTCTAAAAGTTGGTTAACAACGTTTGTAAGTTAATCTTCCTAAGAAAATCTCTGAGGGACTTGGGACGTGTTTATGTTGCCAAGAAATGGAGGTGATGCCAAAGTGTGGCGCCAGTCAGAGCAGTGCCCGGGGAAGACATGAGTTTAATATCAAGACACAACAAGCTATGAACGTGAGGTAACGGAAAATCTGCTGCTTTAAACTGGGTCTCTTCAAGTGTGTGACACTGGCTTTGCCATTTGAAGAAAACAAAGCTAAACCATGTATGAACTGCGATGAATTTTCTTCCCTGAAGGGCTGTCAAGCCCTAGCACAGGCTGCCCAGGGACGAGGTTGAGTCACCGCCCCTGGAGGGGTTTAAAAGACATGTAGATGTGGCACTTGGGAGCATGGGTGAACAAGGCTTGTGGTTGGACTCAACCTTAAAGGTTTTTTCCAACCTAAATGTTTCTATGACGAATGAAAGAGACAGACTCCTCAGAGCTGCCAGAAAAACCAGAGCTCTCTTAGGAGCAAACCAGAAAAGACACGGAGGACGTGTAAGCAAAACTGCAAACTGAGCTGCTGCGTCAGTAAACTTTCTACCTTTTCAGGAAATGGTTGTTTCACACAGATAAACTCATGCTAAGAAGAAAGTTTCCCAACCCTCCTTCCCTCTGCAATCTCCCATGTGTCCAAGGATACATTGACCAGGGGAATTTTTCACGTCCTCTCCGGGCGCTGCAGTCGTGTTCATCTTCTCAGCACTGGGAAACTGGCTCATCAGCTGGGCCTGGAAATCCTCTCTCCTCTCATACTCCTTGCCACGGTAGATGAACACTTTGTTCTGCAGGGAATGAGGAGTTACTGCCTGGGTGGGGTGGTGCTGGGGCAGAAGTTGCAGTGTCGTGGCGATCAGGACGAAGACACAGCAGTGTCCAGGTTTGGGGAATGGCTGTTTCTGTTTTCTCAATATTAATCGGCTCTGAAGCAAAACACCATTTTGACCAGGTGCTGGAAAGCAGCACTGACCCTCCAGAGAGTCTGGACTTAAAGTTTTATTATTCAGAAATAATAACACCAGCCTATCCTTTTATTGTTTTCCCAATGTCTTCAAGGCAGTTTTGGCCTTTAAACTTGGGAAGCAAGGCCTCTCATTGCTTTCCAAGGGTGAAGAAAGCCTCCCTACTAATTGCTGAAGGTAAGAGGAGGTTTTAGTAGTAAGAAACGTCAAATATTCAGGTTATTTTTATGCTCTGAACTCTTGCACTACTGTGGGGACAACAGTGACCTTTTAAAAAGCTACAGTACAATCCAGTTGTGCAGCACTTCCCAAGCTCGTCGGGTTTCTTTGAAAAATCAGACCCCTTGGAGTCTGGATTTTCCCTCGTGCTAGTCAAAACCAGAGAAAAGTAAAGAGAAGAGAGCAGATTCTGCATATTTGAATAAAACCAGTCCAAACCTGCCATAATTGTCCCAAAGTAGGAATTGCTGCCGTTCAGGAACAAACTTAGAGCAGTACAAGGTAGTTGGTATGAACAGGTCAGCTCAAAGCAAATTAGAGTCAAAAATGGAATCTGGACATCAATCATGAGGAAAACAGGAAAAGAAGAATGAAACTAGATGAAAAAGCAAGAACTAATCAATTTTACCCTTAGAAATGTTGGGAATCCTTGGCCATAGTATCCAACAGCAAAATAGTCTGGTTTAGGCCTCAGAATTTTCATGATGTTTTCATAGAACTTTGCTTGCTGGATCTGAAAGCAAAACCAACAGTAATTTGTGTTTGGGGGTTTCATCTATGCATTTTTAACCTCTACTACACATGCAAGAGCTATCAGCTATCAGCTGATGAGCTACAGCAACAACCAGCTTTCACACTGGATGCTGCAGGGGAACATTAAACACAGTTTACATTTATACACAAATATAATACACAGTGAAATGGGTATGGCTTCAGCTCTAATATTTGACCTTCGGAACTGGGGTTACCCTTAACTTAGGAGCAAAGCAAACACCAAAGTCATCCCTGGCCACTGAGAACATTACTGAAATAATACATTTGGAAAAACTCCCAGCCTCAAATGTTTCCCGAGGTATGGGATCAAATCCAATTTTACTGTGGCCTCGTATTAAGGGCACAAACCATATAAAGGGCTTAGAACAAGTTCTTCCATAAAATGCCAAGCGTCATTTAGGTGTTATGTCTGTGAGAACACAGCACTGTAACTTAAACTGGCTTTAAAAATGCCTTTTAATTCATGACAAAACCAGAGAAGAAGAAGGTTTCTTTATACACAGCACCATTCAAGAACATCATGTTTTGATTGCCACAGCTTTTTTGAGGAAGATTCAGGGATATCCATGGAATGAGCCCTAAACATGTTTTAAAAATCATACAAACACGAAATACTGGGAGTAGAAAAAAAAAAAGGTTTGTAGAGGGTGGGATCCTTTTTGGATTCATTTAATTTTAATGAAAACAAATAACTGAATATTTTATCTCGATTCAAATTTTTCTTTCTTGCCTTTGGACATAGTTCTAATTCCTTGTGCTGTAATACTTCCACAGTCCTGATTAGGACAGAATTATTCAGGCTTGTCAAGATCCAAGCTGCTAAAATTTAAAGAAAAATGTAGGGGGAAAAGTTCATCCAGGTGTTCTTTCTACCCTAGGGCAGTACAGAGGCTTCAAAGTGTGGCCTGTAAATTTCCCTAGGTGAGAACATGTTTATTTCATCTACAGACAGTTTAAAATACCTCAATAAACAGATGTTCATGCAACTTTAACCAACAGCTATTTATGAACCTTTACTCTACCACTGGATTGCTACAGTGAAACAGGAACTCTTCAACGAAAGAATTAAAATCCATTTTAGACCACGAGCTCATAGGCAGCTCTGCTGTTTGATAGCTGAAAAGCACGAATTTCTGTGACTGCAAAAATTTGAAGTTCTGCATGGAATCTTACCAAGTTTTGACTTAGAAGCTCATAGTCGAAAACCTCCTTTTCATATTGCTCTGCAAGCTCTTTGCATAGAGAGATGGCTTCCTCCCACATCTGCAATGCAACCACACATTCAAAAAGTAAATCCAGGACCGACAAACAAGTTTTCCATGCATCAGAGTTTAACTGCAGTTTTATTGATTATGCTGTCTTTAAAGTGCAGTCATTTATTAACTGCACATTTAGAGTGGAAGACTCAGGGCAGTCATAAACTTAAGGAAGGCAGATTAATGTTAAAAAATAAAAGTGTTTTATGAATCATTACAGGGAGGAATAAGTAAACCTACTTTATTAGTAGAGTAACGTTTTTCTAAAAAATCATCTAACTTTTCAGATACATTAAAGAAAAAGAAAAAAAAAGAGCAAATCACTGAGGTGATAAAATTCAGAACATACCACAAGCACAGAGCAGTTTACGAGGGGATTGACACCTGCCTGTCCTTAAAAAACACACCATTTAACAAAATACCCTGCAGCATCCATAATCACAGGGAGCCTTGTCTATGACAGCTCTCCTTGTCAGCCAAATAACCACAAGCCTTAAATTTCCACTTGCCCAGAGTGGCAGCTTCCTTCTTTCCACACAACAGCTGCTGTGACGGTGAGTGTCACTGGGAGACCAGGGCTGCTTCACTCATCTGCTGTGGGCACTTCACAAAAATGGTCTCAAAGCAGGAGCAAACTCCCTCTTCGCGAGGGTGTTTCTCAGATTCTGTCTCCTCACCTACTCCCTGGGCAGAATCTCTGCTGCGGAGAGGGCACTGCCAGTGACACATCAGGCCATGCTCACCTGCTGCCAGGGCCTCTTTGGCCAGGTATCCCTGACCTGGCGGCTGAGCCCCTGGCCCCTGGGCTGAACCTGGGGGCTGCAGCTCAGGAGCTGGGAGGCTTTGGTTCTCCTGGGACACTGGGTGGGCACTGCTGCAGTGCAGTTGCTACAGAGGCCAGCAGAAAACCTGGGAAGCCGAAACTTTCTGCCCTGTGAATTATAGGAAGGGCTTCTTTTGCAAGAAGCAGGGATGAATTTCCTTCCCCCTCCGTGCCTTTGGCTATGGCTGAACAAGGCACAATGACTTAAAGGTCCTGTTGGTCATGGGATTAATTACCTGGCACTGCAGAGTTTCCTTCTGCTTTCTAGTCCTTTGCTTTATTTCCAAAACTCTCAGCTATTCTGCCCTTGCACTAACAGGTCATTTTATTAACTTCTTTTTTTTTTTTTTTTTTCTTGAATTGAACTAAACTGAGGCACTGAGCATCTCTCTATTACATTTTAAGTTTAGGATACGATTCCCAGTCCTCTCTCAAACAAATATGTCTATTTGGAACTATCTGGATTGTTTTGAGATAAGGGCCGAGTGGTTTAGAAATAGAATCTGTGAAGTCCATACTCTTTTCTTTGTAAGGGGAAGAAGATTCAACATTTTTTATTGTATTTTGTTGGTCCCTGACAGAGATGCTTGTGATGAGGTGCTGAGATCTTAGCCCCCCTTCCCCGTGAACGAGGTCGTGGAAAGAACATTCCTATGGAGAAGATATGCTCTGAGAATAAGCCTCCGGGACACAATTTTTACTTGACCCACATTTCAAAGCAGCTTTTCCTCACAAATGTTTTATACGGGGCACATTCATTAAACACAACTATTCAGAGCGGCACAGCAGAGAGGTTTGGAGGGGAAGAGCTCTCCAGACCTACCTTTCCTTTGTCAAAGTATTCTATGATCTTTTCGTACAAATTCTCTTTCAGGTGTCTGTAGGTCTGTGAGCACTGGAACTCTGTTGACATGACTTGGGGCGCACACTGCTCATCCGACCACTGAGAATGAGAACACATCAAAAAGAATTTTCAAGTTCAGCGTTTCACATCAAAGGCCCCCCGCCCTCCCACAAGGTCTGGTCCCCTGGGCTCTTCTCAGTGTTTTCTTCCCAAGTCTTTTTTACCCATCCACAGAGAAGCTGGGAAAGGCACAGGGATTGCATTCACTGCCTCTCCAGACAAGTGCTGTGTGATAACCAGCATTAGACAGAATATTTAAAAAATATTTAAAATGTTATACTTGCCCATCCTTGCCCCACTTAACAATTTTGTATAAAAATCTATGTGAGAAAATTAGCTCCTTTTTTTTTTTTTTTTAGGGGTATCATCTCGAATGACTTGATTTAGGTTTTTTGTATTAAAATATTTCACACATGATCATCTTTGTCTACACCAATATAGACAATATATCTCATATTGTACGATCATAAAAAAATCAAAATGACGTTTAAGCAAAATAGCACAAATTTATATAGTTCTGCACTAAAGTAAATTCCATAAGAAATATCAGATTTTTACTGAAGAACATTTAAATTTGGAATGTCTCCTTGTAATGGAAATTAATCTTCCTGACCATTTTAATTGACGCTGTCCATTACATTGGTAATGAGCAATAGTTATAGTGAAAGATAATTAATTTCCAGCTACAAAAGAAAACCAACAGAACTTGGTTATGCAATCCATATTATTCAAGATCAAAAGTTAGATGTCCCCTTGTGATAGCTGGAACAGTTTTATTTTCATAACTGTTACGTTTAGGATAGTAAGAAGTTACCAAAATGAAAACTACATTTGTACACAATGTTCTCACCGCTAAGGAAAACTATTTTTTCTACCATTCTTAGTTTCAGCAATATATGGTTTTAAATCACCTACTGAAAATATAATTTCAACCACTAATGCTGATTTTGTTCGACCTACTGCAGTATTTCTAACTAGAAACTTGAATACCCCTGTGGAAAATAACTCAGAGATTAAGACATTCACTTAAGGATATCAAATTGAAAACTGCAAACTTGTACAATTAATTGTATATTGAGTTTAGAAAATCTAACCTTCAGGAGCCACGTATGGAGTAGAAGGGTATATGCTGCCTCTGTGTAATTCTCACAATCTAAATGAAGATCTCGCAATTTATACAAATACCTGATAGAGGAGAGAGCAAGGATTAGACAGGAAACTGACACGACTGGAATACTGAGCATCAAAACGTTCCAGATAACAGGAACCCTGTGGATGTCACACTCCCCAAAGAGCCTTCAAGGACACCGAGGGGGGGTTGAAGCTCTGGGTATTTGTTCACCCTTGGCTCTTTTCCTTTTGTGTGCTGAAACTTTGTGCAGGAAAGGAGCAGAGTGAGCTGTCCTCCTGTGAGCCGCGCTCAGCCCCTCCTCAGAGAGCAGGGATTGCTGCAGCCGGGCTCTGAGAGAGCCTCGAGAGGCCAGCCTTCCTGCAGGGCTCCTCAGGCTGGCTGCCTCGCCCTGCAGCACCTCTCACTCGCAGCACACGTTCTTCACGCGCACAGGTGCAACCGCGGCAGATAGCAGGAGAAAGCGGAGAGCGGAAAGCACCAGCCCAGAAAGGCAAAGCAGTCCCTGTTCCCCCTGGGAGGTGTTGGGGGCAGAAGAGCTGTTCTGATGCGGAAGTTCTCCTTGATCCCTGTGGCAGTGTTTCTGCTTCCAGCATGGTCACTGCCCACCAAGGGGTTCAAGCTGCACCTACAGCAGCCCGGGAGAAAATTGCATCCCTTCCTCTACCTCACACCAGGAGTTTCGAGACACGGGAGCTCTGACACCAAAACATTCCCATTCCCAGCTGCCAGCCCAACAGAAAGTTTCCTCCTCTGCAATGCCCACAGAGGGAGCCGTGTTCCCCCCGGCCCCTCTGGCTCACAGCTCCAGGGCGAGCTCTGAATCACCTCCAGGGCTTATCTCAGCTGGGACTCTGGGCTTCGTACTGCAGATTTTGCAGGAGAGGACAGGCAGGAAGCAGGGAGCTTGGGAAGCAGCAAGATCTGCTGCAGCCCACGCACAGAACTCTTGGAGACAGCAAGAGGCCATGCCACATCTGCAGGAATTTGCCATTGGAGAGGCAAGAGGCCAGATGCCGTATCTGCTGGAATTTGCCCACGTAGATGCAGCTCCCACAGAAGATGCCTCAGCTGCAGCCCTGTCCCTGGAGTGTCGCATATTGAAGGGGACTCAGCAGACTGGGCCACTCTACAAAACCAGAATGTTTTCTCTGTCATCCCACATGCGTGATCCGGCCTCCCTCGAACCCCGAATCAATCTGCACTTTCTTGATTTTAAACAATAGACAGTGAATGCTGAGTGATTTGATCAATTAGAAGTTAATTCTTGTGGAAAAAAAAAAAATGCTGCCGCTGAATCCATGGCACAGATTCCCAGTTGCTGAAGGCTAAGCTAAGAACAGAGTGAGAACGCAGATGAGGCCAGGGCTGCCACGGAGTCATTAGGGATGGTAAAGTAACAATAAATGCAGAAATCCAAGCACAGTGATAAAACCAGAACTCACAAGACAATATTAATTCCCCTCTCCAAAAGAGATACAACAGAATGGTTTGCCATACCTGATGTACATCTCCTCACGGTTAATGTTCTTGTAGAAATTCTAGGGACACAAATATTTAAAGTTACCTTCTAATGTCCTTTCATAAAATGCCACTCATTTATATATACAGACTGAGGTTTTGCTTTCCTTGGTAGTTAGAAAGCATAGACAGCGTGAAAAGTAGATTATTTACAGACTATCTGAAGCTTAAACCTGGAACTACTTCTTCAATTAGTATTTTTCTTAGTTATATGTATGGTTTAATACCTACATCTACTTCTCCTAGTTCACAATGGGATCATTACTGAAGGTTTTTCTATTGGAGAAGAGGAAAATATGGTTATCCAAATGCATTAAGAGAATAAACCACATGCTCCAGCTACACTTGGTGGCAGCTGGTTTGTATTGTAGCTCTGCAGTTAGGGAGCATTGTGTAATACCTCTAAAGGGGCCAGTTCCAGGAATAAAGCTCCTTTTTTGTCACCATAGCACGTTTGCAGAAATGCAGGTTGCTAAGGCTGTGCAAAATGCATGACAAGGATGGTCTCTTGAAGGGCTGCAGAAATTTACACCACATTGCACAGCGATTATTGGGGAACAAAGAGCAGCGTGAGTGTCATGCTTCCAAGGTGGCAGAGGTTCCTCCTCAGCTTTGAGGCATTTCCTGGCGGGAGAATCTCTCTGTGTGATATCCTCATTCCAAAACAGGAATAGAAAAGGAGACAGAGTGGCCCAGGACAAGAGCAGAGCCTCAAACCTCTTGGCACCCGACTGCAAAGGTGCCTTGCAGGTTTCCTGCCCACATTTGAAAACTGTAACTATTGAGATGCTGAAGCAGCCAGTGGGTCAGTTCTCATCACAGCCCGACTGCCAAGAACCCACTGTCCCATGAAGCCTGTCAGTGGGCGCAGGCGTGTGAGCAGCCACCTTCCTCATTTATCCACAGAACAAAGTGGATAAGGCATCCAAACCAAACCAAGCAAACGGGTGAAGGTTGTCGGGATAGCCACGACACACAGCGTGACACCATAAAAGTTCAGGAGGCTTCCCTTTATCATGGTGGCATGCTGTCCTTCATACAGTTTTTAACAAACCTTGAGGGCAACTTCTAATTGGTTAATAGCTTTCTTGTTAATTACTTTATTGGTTAATAAAAGGTATTTTACTTTTCTTTCAAATCTATCTGTTCTCGGATGGTTTACATGTTCTCTTTACTGTTTCTCATGGGACGAATACCTTGTTGTTACAGGTGCACTGATTTTTCACCCTCAGAAGAGATCGTTGTGTTAAAGGAACTTCTCAAAACAGCTTCATATGGGAACTCACAGATCACTTGTTAGCTGCACTTTGGAGAAATGACAGGCCAGCTGTTTGCCCTATTCCTACTGGTGAGTGCTGCTTTCAGACTTACACACGCATCCGTGCAAAGAGGTATAAAATCTCTCACCCCAGGTTAAAATAGATTTAAATCACTACAGAACGTTGTCACCCGCTCCTGCCCCCAGGAAGATTTAGTTCCATGGTCAATAAACGGATCCTGACCCCTCCCCTCCTCGGCCCAGGCCCAGCAGGGAACACACCAGCAGGTTCACGGTGCAGCTCATGCGGTTGTCCTTGCTCTCGTCGCTCATCACGGCGCGATAATCCAGCAGCCTCTCCAGGAGCCCTTTCACCAGGCTCACGAAGCTTTCCACCAGGCTGGAAATGCCGGGGTGCTGCTTGGCACACTCTGTGAGGCTGCGAGCACAGAAATATTCGTACAATTCTGATGGCAAACGCCGAATTAGGCCTAAATCAACTGCAGAATGCACTGGAAATCCCCTCTGTGCGTTGGCAATTTAGATATTCAAAGACAGATGGCATAGAAATCAAACGGGAAAAAAATTAAAGAAACATTTGCTTTTCATGTCTGAAAACTACTCTGAATTCAAGGCTGCCCCCACGACTTCAGGACAGAGAAATCTGCCTCTGTGCTATCACAAACTCAAGTCTCTGAAATGTCACACTATTGCAATAAACACTGCACCTTCCTTTCCTCAGCATAAAATGCAGAAATGCTTTCCTTCTCTTTGCATTGTTACATGTGAGTAAAAGTTCAAATGAACAAAAATTACAATTTTAGCTGAAAAAAAGCCATTACTAAAGTAGTTTTACTTTGAGAAATAAGCAAATCACACCAGCTTTCTGGAGATTGAAAAGAGCAGCTTGATCTCTTCTGATAAAAATACAGGAAAGGGAATTTTATACTTTGGCATCATCAGTTTCAATTCACATTAACAAAACATTAGCATATACCGTTTCTAAAAAGTGCTAAGGTGATTTAGGAGTAGAGATTTCACTTTACTGTCAGAGCCTTGTTTTCAACATTTAACTGTTTAAACATCATTAAGTGATTACCTGCATCTCATTAAGGACTGTTTTCTTTCTTTGCCTTAGAGGAATTATTTCTTACTTTGCTTTTCTTTTGTTTCCTCTACTTAACGTTCTGGTTTTCCATTGAGATCCTCTCTGACACACTGCAGTTGTTATATATAATATATATATATTTATATGCACACATCCATACATATATTTTCACAGATATAATTATAGATACAAGCATTGGGTCCGGCAGAGATGCAGTTAATTTCTCATTAATCTTTAGGCACAATATTTTTACACTGTAAAAAAAAGTGTAGTGATTTAATTAACAGCAAAACAATTTTTTTTCTTTACTCCTCATAATTATTTGAACCTTCTTCAGAAAATGCATATTCATATTGACTTCAATTGCAAAGAAAGCCTTGACGCTCTGGCTTAGAATGGGACCTGTGCAGAATACCCAGGAATAAAGTTCCGACTCAAGCAAAGTAAAAACAGCATCTCAAGTTTTTTCCATGGATTGTGCAGCTCCAGTGGAGTCCTGACACAGAGGGAATGTGCACATGGATGTCTGAAAGAATATTTATTTTGTATGAGATAGAAGGGACAGAGGCCAGCAGATAAAACCAGAATACTCCAATTGCTCTTGTCTGACTGGTCTGAAACTGAAATATTTAAATCAATAACTGACACATGGCTTCTAAAATACGCTGCAAATGGAATGGAAACACCAAAGGGGCTGAAGAGCTGACAAAGACAGAAAAGGCTGGAGCACATTAAAATACGTTTGTGGGAAAGAAAGCCTCAGAAACACACAGGAGACTGGAACATTATACAGGAAAATGATGTTATTTTACATCTACAAGTATCAGAAACAGTGTGAGACACTAATGAAGGAAAGTACAGCCGCCATTCGAGTGACTGTTATGGATTTCTGCCACAGGTTCCCTTGCAGTCACAGCAAACAGGGCAGAGCTGTGGACACTCCCTGACTGCACAATGCACATGAGGCACCAAGGCATCACATTTCTTCCCAATACAAGCAGAAAAACATTGACATAAACCACAAGCTATTGCTGGGTCTCACCCAGCACGAAGCACATAACTCCAGGCAGTAAAGAAAGGTGAAACAGAGTCCACATAAAGAACTGCAAAAAGAACAGGAAAGAATTCCTGTCTCTTGAGGGAGGATTCAAAAAGTTGTATTGCTCGGCTTTATACAGTAATCCCAATAAAAAGGACCAAAAAACTTCAGAAGATTTTTTTTTTTACCCCAGGAGGGAGCAGGAAACCTTTGAATTTTTAAACAGAGCTTGAGAAAAATAGAACATTTTAAATAATAAAAAAAAATATTTACAATAAAGCTGGAGAAAAACAACTGCATAGCATGGGCCACTGCAATGACGGGGGAGTGGAAAGCTGCCAAGTGGCATTTCCTGTGGCGCCTGTATTAGGAACTAAAACATGCCAGAACTCATTTTCTGAGCCCAAGGACAAGTGGCGTGGCACGACTTGTGCTCATGGAGCTGCACTGGTTGTCCTGCATTTCCCCAGGCAGGGCAGCCTTGTCTGCTCTGCCGGCTGAGAACAGCCTCTCACTGTCCCACATCCCCCCAGCTTCCCCTGGCACTGCCTAGGACAGGTCACAACCCCTCGTGGGCCACACTCACCTTTGGGTCTAGGGACAAATGCAAGGCGGAGCTTAGTTAAACTTCTGCTGAACCTGTTTAGTTTGTTGTTATGGGCACGGAGAAGTTCCCAGCAACCACCAGTGTGGGCAAATGTTGGTTGCAGAGGCGAGCAGCAGCACAGCAGCCACTGAGTGCTGCTAAACATCTGCCTTCAGGTGACATCTGGAACTGTGCAGGAGGGTAGACAGTTGTAGGGGACCAGCTGATGAAAAAAACCTGACCAAATGAATAAATGTGGAGGCAAATTTAACTGGGTCTCCTTCCAGTTGGAACAGGGAGTTGGGGACCTCGGCTTGAAATCCCTGCTTTGAAAGGTGTAAATGTAGGAAGACTTAAACCAAACCACCTGAGAGAACAGGTCCTACCACAGGCAGGGCACCAGCCTCTGCTTCAACGCTCCACCTACAGGTGTCATTCAACAAAATCTGGAGAGAAGATGAATTGTCGTCCTCAGAAATGTGGAAACTTTGAACTTGAGGCCTTCTAGAAAGTGGGACAGTACCAAGGGGAAAACCAGATATGTCAGAGCAAGAAGGGGGCCTTGCAAGGGCAGGAGATCAAAAGCTCTGTTCTGTGTTTGATGACACTCCTTGACTGCGCTGCTGAAAGAGGGGGTTTAACTGGATGCTGCCACTTTCCAAGAAAAGCACTGGAATGAAAGAGCAAAGTGCAAACAAGGCAAGCAAATGTTACACGGCTCAGAGAGAGTGAACTTCAAAGGGTCACATACACGAGATCTGAGGGGAGCTTTGCTTTTTGCATAGATGAAGTCTCAGTTTGAATTCTCTCCCCAGCTTTAAAGCAACGTAGTGTTTCAGACTAGATGGAGGCATTGTAGGAACGTCCAGAAAACATTCCATATGATAAACTGAAATACTGGGGTTGTTTGCCCTAAGGGAAATCCTGAAGGAAACTAGACAGCAACATTCAAATTTGATAAAAGCTGCTGCAAAAAGAAACAGAATAAATGATTCTCTATGTCCCCTGTGTGTGTACCCAAAGCTTTCATGGTTCATCTGGCGAGAGATGTGACTTTTCAAAGACTGCTACCCCTGCCCAGAAATACAACCCATACAGGGTAGCAGGCTTTGAGGAAGCAAGCCATGCACATGACATCACAAAGCCTTATTTAAATTCAGACTTGTCTGAATCCTCTCTTAGAGTCCAATCTAGATCTGCAAAAACACAGGTTAGGCATTAACTTCTTCATAATTGAGCTGAAGCACAGAACAATGAAAAGCAGCCAGGAAAATAATTTCAATGAGCAAAACTGCAAACCGAGTGTAGTGAAGCATTATGGTATTTCCAGTCCCTTCATGAAAAAAGTTGCTAAGATTCTATTTTAGGCAAGGTTACCAACCTGAGGACTGGGAACAGTAAGATAGAAACACGTCCTGAAGGCATTTGTTCTATTTATTGTCATGCATTACTTACATGGACTCAAACAACTGCATGTAGTGTTCATCCCCTCGGCCTCCTTCCACCTCATGATCCAACTTCAAAATGATCTCATTTTCGAACTAATGAAGAAAGAAAAATGAGCAGCTATCCAGGGGTCAACACATTTCAACATGGCATCAAAAATGTACCTCTGTATAATTATGTGACATATTCCCAAAGGTGAAATGCTTGGGCATACCCTGGTCTGGGCTTTTAGCACAGCTGAACGTCTGGACACGGATTTTCGCAAGGTTTCCCCTGCACTGGGCATGTGGGACACAAGCTCCGAGCCTGTGGCAGCTACGGACAGTCTTTATCCTCATGCAAACCAACTGCACCCTGTTCAGGAGGTAGGAAAGAGCTTCCTCAGGGTTCTTGACGAGTCATTAACACATCAGGAGGCACAGGAGGAGCATTAGTGGAGACCCACGTTGGAATAAATCTCGGTTGCTTTACACAGATCTAATTACTAAAACCACTGTAAAAAGGACAGGATTCATTACTGTGCTAATGCAGCAAGTTTTCACGTTCTTCTTTGATAGAAAATTTCACACAATTGTCAGTACATGAATAATTCTATTTCTCCCTGGAGTGTTTCTGTGTAATTGAGAGCTTTGGCAGGCTGGGATCCAGATCACCCCATCAGAGACCCGGAAGCCTCTCATGGCACAAAGAATTACTGCAGCATTTCAGAAATGGGACTTTCAGATAACTGCAACGCAAAATATTTCACCTTCTTTCAATATATTCCCATCAAACCATTCAGCTCTGAGCTGAAGCCAAGGCAGGGCTATGGAGAGGGAAACAATCCTGCATCTTAGAGCCCCAAGCAGGTCACGCATCCCTTCTGATGTGTTTTTAGAATTTCTTCAGTTTTAAAGAACATGACATTCTAAATGAAAATATGTTACTAGATGTACTCCCTTCAAGTAGGTCATGATTCAACCTCTCCACCCAGAAGAAATGATTCATCATTTTTCAAGAACAAAGGCCAGACTTTCCCCTCTTTCCTCCAGTGTCCAACCCAGATCTATTGGTGACCCTGATCCTGAAACCACTCTGGAGGCAGAAACTGAAGGCGCTGCTGCTTCTTTCAAGGAGCTCTGAAACAGCACCTTGAGCAGCCAAACTTCTCCACTGCTCACACCAAGAGCAAAACCTGGGCTCAGAACAGTGGCAGTGCAGGTACACTCTGCTCTGGAAAGGGGCAGGAGGAAGGAGCAATTTCCACCACTTCGTTTCTTGCAGTATTAATTCTTTCTCTGTAATAAGAATACAAATGAAAGGCTGCCTGTTGAACAGTACATGCTATACTAATATTAGAGGAGAGAGAGCAATCCGTGAAAAATGGCTTAAGAGAAAAAAAATAAAATTACTCTGTCTCATCCTGGCTGAAATAGAAGTCTAAAGGGCTCCAAAGTAATTTTTATGTGCAAGCGGGATGTGTGTTAATATTTAATGTGGGTAACACAGGTGCGTGGCAGTTCCAGGACAAGGAAATATTGAGCAACAAACATGCAATCCAGCCATTTTCTGTGGGCTTACTGCAGTAAGACAAATCAGTGAATACAGTGCAGGTCAAGCATCAGTTAAATCCCCCTCTTAAATCCTTCCTGGTACTTATTCAGCAGGTAGAGAATTGATTGGCTCTCGAAGAGGCAATAATTTCACATTGCTGGATCTGAACAAAAAAACTCTCCCTAAGCATCTTTCCTGCAGTTCCTCAACAAGGTGCAAGATGAGAAAAAAATCAGTTGCTTGGATCCAAACGAATAAAAAAAGTTGGCAGAAACACAGAATAAAGTTTTAATGTTTCTATGCAACAAAATTAAGTTCTGGAAAGTGTCTTTTTTCCTCTCGCTTAAATAGTGCGTGCCTAATTGTCACTGGCACCAGTTCAGCTTTAAACCCACCTGCTGCTCTAACAGGTCCAAGGAATCCAAGATCAGGGAGGCTCAGGCACGCCTCGGTACCAAAGCACCAAACACATCCGTGTTTTCCACAAGGATCTCCCTGCAGCACCAGGCTGTCCAAACTCAGCCTCTGCTGCTGAGATCACGCCCCTCTGGAACCCTCACACAGAGCAAGATTTCAAGAGCTGAGAGAAAGAAATGAGGCTGTTTACAGCAGGGGAATCTCCTGTTCCAGAGGAGCTTGCTGAGGACACCTCAGTCGCTCTCTGTCACCTGGGAGGGCTCAGGACAACAGGACAGTGCCACAGAGTCAGTGTCTGTCCTCTAACAAGGAGCCTGGAAAGCCAAGCGCACCGCAGCAGCCAGCTGATTTCTGACACGGTCCCGCAGCAGTCAGAAAGGAAAGCAAACACAGAAAGCTTCCCCAGATGGCTCCAGCAATTGGCAAAACCCACGAGATATACCGAACTCAAAATACCAAACACAAACAGAATGATTTATTTGAACAAAAATATAAACACAGATGAAATAATCTTCCCTAAGCCAAGTTAAATCCTCAATGTAACTCAATTCCGTGTTCATTTAAATGATACTTTCATTTACTCTGCAAAGAGCTAATTTCCTTTGTTTGTTGGTTTGTTTAAGCAAGCATTTTCTAACTCCTGGCCTCAGATCACAGTTAGAACAAGCAGGACAAGGTCCCTTGAAGATGTGTCTTCCTTTGGGAAGTCTTAATAAAACGCACAACCTGATCTTTCAAGGGAAGGAAAGGTGTATTATCAGCATTTGGAGGGTGGGACTTTTAAAATCCCGTGTGTCCGACACATGAGCAATGAGCTTCTCTTTTTGTTTGAAGGAGAACGGGATCCATTTACAGGACTGAGTCTATCCACAGACACTGAGAGATGAATAAATTGGCTTTCCAAGATTCCCAGCTCTCTGAGCTCATGATAGGCAGAGCCTGGATAGCTAAAATTAGTAGATATTAATGGCTCCCTCTCTACATCTTCAATTAGAGTTAAAATTATGAGCTTATGTAACACTGCTCTGGCTGAATGGAAATTACATGTGCAAAGTAGAAGACAGGATTGCAAGAAAATGTCTTACTGTGTCCTACACCTACATACAGATTCCAAGCCATTAGATATATTTGTAGAGCAATTCATTCTTGAGACAACCACAGGTGGAGTTTTGTTTCTCTGGGATTAGACTATTTCCTAGAAACAGCCAAATGAAATGAAATGAAATAAAATTCTTGCTTGATAAATTTAAATGCCTTTATATCCTTCCTGCCTGTACGTCGTGTGCTTGCAGCAGGACACAGCCCCCAGCCCCAGCACACCCCCTGTTCCCCCACAACAGAACCCTGGCCCAGCACAGCACCAGGGCAGGTAAACAGAGACAGGATTGTTGGGACAGGTTATTAAATCGTGTGGGAGGTACCAGACAGGCTCTGCTTCCTGTGCTGGTGCAGCCTCAGCTCGTGAAGATGTTTCTGTCTGTGCTTTTTTTCCCCCCCTCTTCTCTCATTAGAGAAGATTAGATTAAAAATAAATTATTTATTTTTAAAGTTCCACAAAATTATGTTTTAAGTGAATGTCGTTCTGGGCTCCTGAGTGCCCCGGGCACTCTTGAAATAACATGTTGTCATTCTCAAAATTTTATACTGAAGCTTTAAAAAAACATCCTTTATACTACTAAATGTCAATTTGCAAATGAAAATTGCCCACTGCCAAAACCTGGAGTTTGTGTGTTTGTGCCTCCAATAATTATCCATTCATATTACTTATTTGCTCCTTTAAATTAAGGTGGGAACAATTTTAAAACATAAAACTTAATGTGCCTTTCCTTTAAAATATGTATTTTAAAGGACTTGAAGGACTTAAACGTACCAGAATGGCTAAGCTTACACAGGCAAGCTTTTTTATCTTAATTATCTACCTGTCTTAATTGTCTTTTCTCTACCTCATCTGTAGCAAAGGAGAGGATAAACCCCATGATTCTTGACGAGCAAATGATGACAATTCCTAAAGCAGAACATTAGAGTCCAACGAGACTCAGATGCTCAATTATGAAATAGTTTTTGCGCCATCTGATGAAAACTCCTTCTCCTTAAGCTGCAATAAACCCAATGTCCTTGTCCCTTGGCACTGTAAAATACCACCTGAAACTTATTTTTATGGCAGGAGAGGTGATTCAGTGGGCACTGGAGTGCCTGGCCTCTGCCAGGCTCGCAACCTGCTGGCCCTGTTAATCAGGCAGGGTGAGTGATGAGTCCTCAGCATTCCCGGGCTCCACAGATCTCTGCGTCTCTCCCAAGAGTGGAGGTATAAGCCGTGAGCAGGGAAACATTTTTAAGAAGGCAAATATAGGACTATCAGGACACAGAGGGAACAGATGCACAGAAACAAAGTGGTTTTTAATCTTGGCCTTGAACCAAAAGCTTTGCACTGTGGAATACAGACCAAAATGGAAATTCCATCTGCTCATTTGTTCCACACTTCATTGACACAGAAGTGCCCCAAATGATTTAAAGTATTAAACATAGCTGGGTATACAAGATATTTATATTTACATGTGTCTAAAATGAGGCCTTTTTGTTTGTCATTTTCCCTTACACGGGCTGTTCTGAATTAATTATTTGTGTAACTACAAAGCCGAATATCCAATTTATAATTTACTGTGGGAGGCAGTGTGCAAACACAGAACGAGGTGAGTCGGTGCCCAAAGAGCTCGAGGAGAATGGAGATGTCAGGCAGGGATGGATACTCCCCTGCCCAGGTAGACACAGCAAGAACTGGCAGGAAATTTAGATTACAGTCTCCAGTGCCCTGCCCCACCAGCCCAATTTCTATTCCGTCAATCAAAAATATTTCATAACAGTGACTTAAAAATTCTTTTTCCTTTTCAAAACGACTGCTGAAAACTCTCCAGGAATTTCAGTTCTTCACAGTGATTATTTTTTCTCACAACGAACATTTAGAAACGTCACACTTTCCTGATAAACCTGATAACATGTAATTAACTATTCGCTGCCACTCCTGTCAGGTACTATGCATTAAAACCTGGAAGTTTTGGCTTACCCATACCTCTGTCACAAGGAAGGGGGATAAGGAAATATTTAGATTATAGGGGATCCCTAGGGGTCATTTAATTCTATCTCCTACTTAATGAAGGGCTGATTTCAATGTAAGTCTTGCTGCTCAGAACCTTTTCCAGTAAAACCCTGAAAATTTGGATTAAGATCCCGGGCTCTCCCTGGGCCCTTCTTTGCTGTTCCAACTATTTGTTGCTGTCATTGTAACAAGTTTTGCCTAAGTCAAAGTAAGTCGCTCTGGAGATCCTACACTTGCTGTTTCTTTGGTTCTTGATATTTGAGATTTGTGCAAGCGGAAAAGCTCACTTGACAAACATCGACCAGAAGTACTGAGCACATGACATTTAAATGCGCTTTCACACAGAGCATTTGTAATTACCTTTTTGAATTCTCCTGTCCTCTGATATTCACACAGCATCATGTCAAAGAAAATCGGGATCGTGGCTTTTCGTAGCTCAACCTCTGGAATAAGAGTCATTTCCAAGATGGGCCCAACCATCCCCGGAATAAAGCAAATTTTATTCTGCCCTGAAACAAAACCAAAAATATTTGAACATCTGAGGAGCAAACCAAATATTTCTAGGAAGACACCTAGGAGCTGCAGTCATTTAAAGGAGTGTTTAAGCCATCTGTGTTGGTCAAGTCTTACAACTCAGTCACTTGATTTCTTCTCAGAAGCTGGGGGCCTGTGAACGGATTCTGTCTCCTTCTAAGGTGCCAGAATGCAGTGCCAGGATAAGCAGGAGTGCCAGAGGAGTTGATATTCTTAGTGAAGGATTTGATTTTTCAGCTTTTGACATCTCCTTATAAATATTTAGAGTGGGAAGTAATAAATTACCCTAAGAACCTCCCCGGTTCCACCAGCAGGAGAGCACGACGGGGCAATGTCATATGGGGAAACCTTTCTACGAAGGAGAAAACCATCGCCGACTTTCGGGATTAAATTAGACATTGCACCAATGAATCAAACCAAGCAATGCATCAAAACCAGCCGCAGTAACAGAAACACCATCCACACAACTCAGCTGCTAAACCCAGGGGGAGTTATCTTGCAGCACCAGGGTTACATCAGCTGCCAACAAACCCCCCCAAATTCTGCCAAAAATCTGCAGAATGCCTGGCCAGGTGTCGCTGTTAGGGCGGACACGACACATAGAGTGGGACAATAGGATCTCTTCAGGAGGCTCTTTATTATGGCCACACGCTGTGTTTAAACAGCTTTTACAAACCTCAAGGGCAACTCCTAATTGGTTTATAGTTTTCTTGTTAATTACTCTATTGGTTAGTAAAAGGCATTTTACTTGTCCATCAAATTTATCTATTCTTGGATTGTTCACATATTTTCTTTACTGATTCTCATGGGACAACTCCCTTGTAATTACAGGTGCAGCCTTTTTTTTCACCCTCAGAATAGATTGTAGTGTTCAAGGAATGTCTCATTCTCAAAACAGCTTCACATGGGAACGCACAGATCACTTGTTAGCTGCACTTAGGAGAAATGCCAGGCCAGCTGTTTACCCTATTCCTACAGCCAGGTCCCAGGTGTGGCTCCAACGCTGCCCTGACAGATGGAGCAGAGAGCAGCAGACCCCAAGGAGATGTGAGAGTGTCAGGGCTGCCCGAAGCTTGCAAGGAGACAAAAACATTCTCATCAACAAATGGGAGACTTGTTCCAAACTCAGGAGTGTTCTGAGTCTGATGTTCCTCTCTGAAAAGTGCCATGGGAACTTTTAATGCAAATGCCACACATTTTTTTTTTTCCCCAAGATAAAAGGAATATTCTACCTAAGTTCAGTTAATAAGAAATGATCCCAAAGGAGGAGCAGCAGAACCTGGCTGGACAACAAATGTAAAACCTTTTTTGGAATTTTAATCCAAATAGATTCCAAATCTGAGCCTCCAAATTTGCAGAATCATAGGTTCAGGCTGAGCAGTAACCTTCTCAGGGAAAATTCATCCAGGCTTAATCCTGCCAAATAAGCTTCTGAAATCTGATTTCAGTCATGATTGAAATCTGAGAGAAGGTTGTGAGTTCTCTTTTAAATACAAACCTGGCAGTAATCCAACTGCATCTCATGTCGGCTCCAAGCTTAATCACAGGAGTGAAAACATATTTTAAGTTCAAATAGTGGAAATATTTACAACAGCAATTCATGTCAGATATTTTCCAATGGAACAAACATTATGTGACAGATTCAGTTGCAGTGAAGCTCAGTTTGCTACTCACCAAGTTTGTACCACATGTCACGGATAGCAAAGCCAATTAAACGTCTCATATCTCCATATCTGGGAGGAAAGGAATATGAGAGGTGTTTTTATCATTACCTTTTTAACCATTTTACTACAAAATTAAAGATATAAGCTAAAGGATATTTTGCTTACTTGTTCTGGATTTTGTTGTATTTTGCATGGGAAAAGTTTTCCAGCTGGAGTGAATCTTGGGTAATAAAAGCCACAGCCAAATGAAAATAGTTGTTCCACAGCTGTAAATTGAATATAAGGAAATTACAATAATTTTGAGGAAAGCAGGAATAATATTAAATGATGCATAATGCAGAATAATTTATGAAGCCAAATGATGCAAGCAGTATGAGATTTTTATATTATGCAGAGATGTACATCATTAGTATTATGCAATTAGCAGAAAAGAAAGGAAGATGAATTTTAATAACCATTACTACACATTTGCTCTTAATAACAGAGCAGCTGAATAAATACTGCTAAAAAAAAATTCACATGAGATGCATTAGCCAACAGCATTAAACCATGAACCAAAGCAGGAGTGGGGGAACACGTTACGTGCTGGTGGATCTTAACAAACTGGAGCTAAAGGCACCAATGTAATTACACTGCATTGGAGCACCACTTCAGAAGGCATCTCCTGACTCCTGCTTGGATCCTAATTCAACAACCATTTGTATGAAATTCCAGTGTAATTTGTGAAGAGCTCTCCACGTGAAAGAAGGACAAAATACATCCCTAAATAACAGCTGATCGTACTGAGTCTGTACTTGAAGCAGACAAAAAGCCTCTGTGCTCACAGTGCACAACCCTCCGTTCCTGAAAGCAAACTCTGCTCTACAGACAATCAAACACAAGCACCTCTCACACACGACAAACGGAAAGGGAAAAGAGAAACTTCCCTAGGAAACACAGATTTAAGGAAGGAAATACAATTTTCTGAAGCTTTTAGGCAGCCAGCAGCAGCTTTAAACACTTAAAAATGCAGCTGCAGCTAAAACCAGTGGTGTGGCTCAGTGAGAGGGAAGGCGGCAACGGGGAATGGATTCAGTGGGGATTCGAAGGATGGAACAAGACCTGGGACAAAGCTCTTTATTTGCATGGTGCAATGCAAACCTGGGTCGGGAACCCGCACTAAACAAATGTTCCATCAAAACTTAACTGGCCCCTGTCCTTTGTAGGCTGGAAAAGTCTGCTGTGCAAATAACGGGGAAAAATAGATCCCAACACACAAAACCACACCCAGAGCCGCAGACATTTCCCCTCATAAATACAGTTCTCAGACGTCCTCTTGAATTTGTAGATGATGTCCCTGCCTTGGAGGCCCGGGCAAGGCTCAGCCCAGCAGAGCTGCTCCTTTCAGAGCCTGGGAGGGCTGTGTGTGTGTCTGTGAGCACAGCCGGCCCTGCTGCACACACAAACCCCGTTCTGCAGCCAGCTCAGAGCCTTGCTCATCAGGACAAATGTTCTTTATGCCCTGAAAGGCCTGTTTTGCTCTCTCACCAAGTATTTTTAAGAGATTATTTTGAGCGGTGTGGAGTTCCCAGCCCCTTGAGAAGCTGTGTTTATTGATGTGCAGGGCACGCACACACACACTCTGTGCGTCAATTATAGCAGTGGAATGGAAGATTTTTCAAATTGTTCTAGATTGTGGGGAGAAAAACGAAGGCTTATTCCAAAATGATCTCTTATTTAATTTAATAGCTCCAGGTTCAGTGCCACCTTTGTCAGAGCCACACCCTACAGATTCAATCTCCTTATTTATAAAATACTTTTCCTTCCATCCTTAGAGTATCCCAAAATGGCTGAAAAAATGAAACTCTTTCCCTTTCAATAGCATATTCAAATTAAAGACTCACAAGATTTTAGGCACCAAAACTAACTTTAAAACTTTACGAGACAAACTAGTCCCTCTTTGAAGTAAAATAACATGGAAACAGATTTTAAAAATGCAAAAATTATTCTTATGAGACACGTTTTGTTTTCTCTTAATCCCACAATAACCCTCCAAGGTGTTTTGGACATCTGTCGAATTGGAAAATGTGGAATTAATTTAGCAGGAAATTTCCTGCCAGCTCACAAAGAAGAGATTTGAGAGTTATCCTAAAAAGTCATCCAGGAATAAAGGCTGCAGCCTCCTCCTTCACACACCTCTGAAAGCTGATATTTGCTGGTGGAATGATCAAACATGAACTTCAAACCCTGCAATTTGATAATTTTCAAATCTGCAACACGATATATAATATATAAAAACATAATACTCTAATATTTCCAGTACAGTTAATTCTAGCTAAATTTCCCAATGGTTTCATTCCCTATTAACCTCAGCATTGTTTCTGCAATGTCTGTCGCTGTCATACATAGATTTTTTGCAGTGTGTATTTCTCCCCTGTGTACTTTGTAATGCACTGAGGGTTTTGTTTTTGGGGTTTCTAAAAGAAGCTTTTAACATAAAAAATAAGCTGCACAGTTCTGTTTGCGATGTTGAAATACATTTCATTACTGCTGAGTTATTAATGGAGCATAGCTCATGCAAGAAGGGTGGGGAAACACAAAAACTAAGCATTTTCTTTCAAATCAGACTGACATTAGATTGTGGACTGTCCCTTTTATAATAAAAGTCTGTGGCATAGGTGATTAATTTATGAATTATAATCGCTGTAACAGCACAGATAGAGAATTATAATCCTTTCTAATGCCCTGTAGCTGTAGTGCTAATGGAGGCAAGGGAGGGAGGAGCAGGAATCGATAACGCTGCATTTCCAGAGCAGAGGCTCCCCGGCAGCTGTGCCTGAGCACAACAGGATGGGTTGGGTTTGTTCTCTGCCCTGCCCCGAGGGCGTCAGCCCAGCTCCAACCAGGGACGTTCCCAGAGGGATCCTGCACAAAAGCCAGGCCAGGAACCCAGGGGCACCAAGGGTGGGACAGTCACAGGGCTGGTGTGTGGAAACTCCTCCTGTGCAGAGCATAGGACCGAAAACCAAAACCCAGGAGCTCCAAACCAAAGGTGATGGAGCCAGGAGGTGACAGCGACAGCAGAGCTGACGCTGTTTTACACTACGACGACACACGCTCCAAGCTTCAGAAGGCGGAAGATGAATTTTTTACTTTTGGGATGTGTCTCCCTTTTATACTATTCTACACAGACCAATTTGATTGGTGAAACAAAGGCAAACCCCTTCAATCACATTGGTCAGACCAGAGCGACATCAAGAAGAAGTCCCTCCTAAGAAAACGAACAAATAACACAGATACAGTTACAAAACACTCCTTCTGTTTATGGAAAATTTTCTGGAAAAAGAATTTCGAGAAACCAAAACACCTCAGGCACAAAACCAGAGCTACACAGAGCGAAAAATGCTCTGTCCTGTGTAGTAATGCAACCCCTGCCTCAGTGGGTGCTTCCACATAAGGAAAGGTTTAAGACTCACCCCTTGCTGTACTAATAAGGTAAAGGCCCCAAAAACTTTGATGTTCTTTCCCCAGTAAGTGGCCTGGCGCCAGCACAGGGGCACTGGTTGGGCTTTGGAAATGTTCCTCAGAACCTGTAGCTGCTTCTCTTGGCAGCAGGCCAGGTTGTCCCTCCTGAAACGTGACGTATTTATGAAGATGCGCAAAGGAGCTGAAGCGCTTTTTAAGGTGTCTTAGCAAGGTGTCAGAGGCTTCTCCGACACCTGTGCTCGGCTTTTTCCTTTTTTTTTTTTTCCTGTGTTGTTTGTTATTTTGTTTTTTTTGTCAAAACCTTTGTTTTACAAAACACGCTTGAAGAGCCGTCTTGTAAAATTATTTTCAGCCATTTCTCTGTGACGGTTGGCCCCTCCGAGGTGATGGACCTTTGTGGGGCTTGTCACATCTCGCCCCACGAAAGAATCCATCAGTCCTGGGCAGAGGTGACACCTTGCAATGACATCAGCTGCCGACAGAAACAAAAATGTCCTGGGATTGTCCTATTTACCACAGATGACATCTTCTCAGACAGCTGTTGAGGATATCATGAATATATCGCACAAGTGCAGAAAATCACACAGTTTTTGTTACAATTAAACCAGAGGCACCAGGGAACACTTTTAAAAACATATATTCCATAATTTTTAAGATCTTTGTTTGTTTGCTAAGTCTCTTCTGAAAAGCCCATCTCAACTGCTGTACCCTAAATCCAGAATTTACACCTTTGGATGGTGCGGCTGTTCTGCTGCCCTGCAAAAGCCCAGCTGCAAGGCAGCGGTCTGGACATGGTGTGGACATTTGAAATTGGCAAATTCTTAACGGTTACTTGATGAAAACCAGCAAAAATCACAACACTGCAACATCTTTTAAGACTGGATGTTATGCCAATGGCTGATTTTCCCTTGCCTTTACCAGGAGAAGCCGATGATGAACCCTACACCAGCAGCACTCCCCACCTCCAGAGAAAAGGAAACATCAAAGGCAGCCCACAACAAATCCTCTCACAACCCTTCCCGTGGTCCTGACTGGGGGGCACCAGTGTGCGCTGCCTCAGACAGCTCTGCCATCTACTAAGGGAATCCTTGGGAACATTATTTTAAATAACACTGAGAGCAAAAAACCCCGAAAAGATGGAATAGAGAGAAAGAAGCGATTTTGCAGTCGCACTGATAAGACTTTTTATTGACAGGAAACGCAACAAGGAAGTCAAACGGGCCAGAAGACATTGATTGGTCTGCAGGGGAGAGTCTGACCTCACCCCTGCTCGCCTTTTTCTTCTTGTATGCCATCACTAGATCTCCTTACACGCTCTCCATAGGGTCATCCTGAGTACAGAGTCTTAAGCTAGAATGCTTTCCACAGTTGCAAGCCTTCAGAGTTTTCTTTGCAAGCCCTGAACGTGTGCCTGAAAGGAGACCTGCCAGCTCAGCTGCTCCAGCTCCACACGCCAAGGCAAGAGCTGCTCAACGGCTTCAGACAGGTGAACTGCTGAATTCACTTTTCAGAATCCCGGAGTGAGGAAAATATTCCCTGCCTTTCTAGATAACCCGTTTCAATATTTAGCATAACCTCTTTGTATCTAATATTAAATGCAAGAAAATTACTTGTTTTCAAATCCAGGGACGTGAATATAACGGAAACTGCTAAATATCGAGGGGTTTTACCTCTTCCAATAATTCCTGCTGAAACTCCAGATTTCTGTGCATTAAATCCTCATGTTCCAGTTCATGTTCAGCTCTGAAGAATGCAGAGTCATGCATTATGCAAGATTCTGTCCCTGTTTGTACTGTAGGCACCATGAATATTGGGAGCTCTCCTTCACTCCTACTTCATGGTTTATTTTTGGTCAATCACTTAATGAAATTTCACTCTCTTCTCCCCTGTAAAATTATTTCCTCTGGAGCCAACAGCTTTGTTTTATCAGCACAACAGTAAATATTCCATAACAGAAGCCTTCCAGGCAGAGCTGGTTTTATTGTGCTAAGTTTTGCTGAGTGCTGACACTGGAGAATCTCTGCAGGACACAACCTCTGAGTGCTGCTGATGTACTCAATCCATCCCTTGTGCACTCTGTGTGCAAACCCAGAAAAAAAAAACCCAGAGCAAGGAAAACCACCCCCTGACCCAGCAGGCACAAAACCTGATATTAGGTTGAGATTTTTACCTCCAAGACCAAAGATTCCCAAGCCCTTGCGGCCCTTGTTGCCCGCCCAGTGCGATGACAACCTCGATGTCAGGGCTCTGGGATCAGGGCAGGGCTCCCTACCAGAGTGGGAGGGGGAATCTGAGTGATGGCAGTGCTGAGGCAGGAAATTGAGCAGCCTTTCACTGCTGTGCTGGGCAGGCCTTGGGGGTTTTTCTCTCTAGCCAACAGCCTCAGCATTGAACCTTTGGCTTTAAGGCAATGCCGAGTTCTAAACTCAAGGACTGGACCCACTCCTGATCAGACACAGCACATCCTTTCCCCGGCCCTAAATGTAACATCTCTTTCCCTTCTACCTGAATCACATCATGAATGAAAAAAGCAGTTTGCTTTGCAAACAAGAAAGAGGCCAGGAACTATTTTTTCCTCCATTTAACAAGCTCAACTGAAGTAGCAAAAATTTTCTTCATTGCGTTTCTCTAGATTTAAACCACACTTTCTTAGATGCTCAGTTGCTTCACAGTTGACTTCCTTTGTTTGCTTTGGTTGTCTACTATTTACTGCCATGCAACCACTCGGCCGAGTGAAAACCCTCAGATCTATCTCCCTGTGCTTTAAATAGCTTTTCAAATTTTTCTTTTAATTAAGACTTTGCTTCAACTCTTAATAATCTGATCTGAAAGCACCGTCCTGCAGACAGCAAAAATCATGCACTTGTTTACGCAGAACCTAAAGGCGTGGCATTTTTTTTTTATTTTAAATAACACTTTGAGTGATTTGCGTCTCTTTTCTCCTCAGCCCGTCGAGCTCCTCCTGCAGTGGGCTCAGGGAGCTGCCCCAAACGCCCCTGAGGGTTGGGATGTGTGGGGCTGCCTTTGCTCCTGGGGCTGGAGACGGGTAGGAGCAGACCCTGCGATTACCAAGCCGAAGCTCTTAACAAACAGTAAAGCGACACTTTTCCAAATTTTCTCTCAAATCAAAACAGAAAAAGCAAGTTTCTTTGTCGTAGTGTCAATTTTTCATAGGAATGCAAATAAAAAGAGAAATGCAGCTACACAGTAGCTGTACTGTAAGGTGAACTATTTCATAAAGTACAGGAGTTTCTCATTTACTTTGAGTTAGCCACTGCTCAGGTTTGCTTACAGCCAAGATATATTAATACAAAAAACGTACTGTGGGAAATCAAATTTAAATTTATAATTAAGGATATTAGACGATGTGCTTTGCACTATTCAGACCTTTAGTAGTCCAGCAGCAACTTTTTAAAGAGATAGATTTAGGGAATTCTTAGAAGGTCTGCAGGGCTTTTATTCATGAAAGAAAAGTAAGGTAACACCTTGATTTGTACTTTAAAGTCTCTTATGAAGACTGTGAGGGTATTACAATTCTTTACAGGGCACGACTTATTTACTATAACATTGTTTACCTCCAGAGCCTCCAGATATTTGACAAGTCATGAATAAAAGAGCATTAATGCATCCCCTTGAACTACAAGGCGCGGTGTCGAACTACAACATCCCCGGTTGTTTGAGAACACTTTGGAAGGTACGGAATTGCCACAGGGAAGAGCTGAAATAAAGGCTCCAGATCAAACTGCTGCTTTCACCTTTGAAAAAGGCAGTGGACACCTTAATAAAACATTGATTGATCCAGTCTTTATAGTCTGTGTGGTTCTGGTTTCCTGCACGTGGTCATGTCTTTCAGGCCTTTAAAAAATTCCGCTTTTAAAAATTTCTGACACATTGTGCAGTAAAAAGTGATCGAGTGCTACAGAAACAAGAGGTTATAAACTGCTTGTTAATAAACTGATAGAGCCTAAGAAAGATTATATATCACAAATATGTCAAGGGCCTGAGAATTTCCAACAGGGATATTAACTAAAAATATATACATATTTTAAGTTCATTGGAAGAAACACCTTTCACTGTGATCCAAAACTCTTAACTAACATTATACATATATACATTTGCATAATCACACCTTTTGAAAGTAAAAACATTTTTAGTGAAATAAAGCAGGAAAAAAACCTCTACATTTCCTACTTGGGGCCACTGTAAACGAGTGTGAATCTTTTATTTTCTTTTCACTACTGTCTGTCAAACTCTTCCTGTGTAACCACCGACGTGGCTCCTCGGCAGATCTTTGGGACCAAGGGGTTTTGTGTTGAGGACCAAGAGACCAATTCCCCAAGAGTTTTTAGCACAAGTGGAATCATTTAAAACAGATCGAAAGCTGTGAGATGAACAACAAAATATAAAGCCCTGAACTTTACGTAAAGGGCGAAACAGAATAACTTCCTGCACCGTGATCAGGCAGCACTTGGTGACAAACCCCGAATCTAAAAGTATATTTACATTTTAGTACCAATTTAAGGAATGTGAAAACTACAGATATTTTCATTTTTATCTGAAGGAAGCCAAAAGTGGTAAAATGCGTAATGAAATAGTTCAGTTGCACAGAATGGTGCTGAAAAAACAAACAAAACCCCCCCCTCCAATTAATCTTAAAATATTACAGAAAGAACTAAGAAAAAAAGAGATGGAGGTAGACCTGTCAGTGAATACTACAAGTCAAAAATAAATTCTAAGTGCTAAATACTCCGGGAATCAGCAAAGTTAAGCTCTTTCTGTCCTACATCCATAGCACTGACATTGTAAAGGCTCTGTGTGTTACATCTGAGATTGACTTTCTGAATTCACTTGGCTGGCTAAGGAAAAAAAAAAAGAGTTTTCTCCTTGCCGGTCCTGAGCAGTTACAGAAGAAAACACCTTGGTTGGGTCGGTCCCTTGTCATAAATAATGAAAGGCGAGTTCTGATGTCTCATGGATGGTCCAATCCTGACCCGCTCAGAAGCACAGCCCCTCTGGTACTGTTAATATCAGTCTGGTTCTGATGCTGGCACTGGTGCACAGCCCCAGCAGGGGCTCTGGCACACCTGCACACGCTGCCTTGCCTCAGCTAAAAACCCCACGTACTTACTTGGACTTCAAAATTCATGTTCTCCAAAAATTTCTGGTTCATTGTCTCTGCAAATTTGTTGATGGCTCTCAAGAAGACCCTAAAAACCAAAAGGCAGTTTATAAAAATTGATAAAAGATACAGATAAATGAACGCAACCCCTGGCAAGCAATCCCCCTGTGTGTGATTCTGATGGGGGCTCGTTTGGCACTGAACACTCTGGGAGCATCACACATGAGCACAGCAGGTGACAATCTGTACAGTGGCACTGGATTTACAGTGTTACCCATAAAAAAAATTAATTACACACTTGTCAAAAAGTTTCTCCACCTCTGCAGGAAAAGTCAGACAATAGAATTTTGTTTCTCCTGCTGCACACTCTGCTGCATTCCTGAGAAAACAGAGCAATTCTTCCAAATCCAGTGTCACCTTCTGCCAAACCCAGATCATCCACAGGGGTGGCATCACCTCCTCTTGGGGTGTGACAGCTCCTGCGCTCACATCCTTAGTGAGGAGCTGCCACTTCAAAGATCCTAAGTGTAGCTTTTCAGCTTTCTTGCAGGTGGGGAGGGCAGGAAAACACCTCTGCCCACCTTCCGCCCCAGGTGGATTATAAAAACATTCCAAACAGTGAAAATACACATTCAAAATACTCTACAGTTACTTCTTCCAAGAGTAAGAGCATGAACATTACCCCTCCAGCCTGAAGTGCAGCACCTCTTTAAGCTCTTGATTAATGCAGCATGATTAAGTCATGTTTCTAAAGCTAATTTCTTTGTCTGACTTCCCAGCACGGATCATTCGTAAAACAAAAAATCAATTGTATCTTTAAATATTTATAAAGTTTATTTTAATAATTCAGTTGTTTTCAAAATTGGAAATTGACTGAAAGTGATCATTTGCCTCTGCTTCATAGGTAATTTTTTTAAAGCTATGAAGTGGAAATATTTCTATGGAAAACACTGTGGTGGCAAACAGAAAGGTGAACACAAGGGAAAACCAACCCCGATTGTTCAAATATAACGATTGGCTGACAACTGGATATTCCCAGTCAGGAAAAAAAAGAAAACTATTAGTAAAACATCCAGGTCCAGAAGTCCCCACCGTCTCAGTGATTGGCACATCAGAGAAAGCAATTGTGCAATAATTAGGATTATCAGCAAAAGATTAAGAAACCGCAGGATATCCATATGTTGCAGTCAATGGAACGCTATGGCCTTGTGCTGGATTCTCTGTGCTGTTCTGGTGTCCCATCTCAAAAGGATAAACAAACAGAAAAAAGAAAGAGAGAAGAAAGCATGCAAATAATTGTGACACAGAAATGATCCTCAGCCAGGGACACAGTGACAGAGGAGGGAGGTGACAGGATCTGTAAAATCGAAAGCACTGTGGAGATGAGAGACTGAGTGCTCCCAGGGAAGCTTCCGAGAGCCCTGAACACAACCAGGACGTGCAGCCAAAAGAGGCAAACCCAGGTCCTGTGTTAGTCTTGCTCAACTCTGCAGCTCATGGCTACAGGATGCTGTGAACGCCTGGATTTTATACTGGCTCAGGAGTGATCAGACACATCGAAGACTGAACCTAAGGGAGGACAAGTAAGTGCCATTGGTCACTGGAGGCTGGGAGAACGCAGCAAACAAGCTCTGTTGTTACACTGGTCCCCCGGCAGCCCTCTGTGAGCCACTGGAGAAGCACAACAGTTGGGAAAGGAGTTTTAGTCTCATCACAAAAAAAGAGAAAAAAAGAGAAATCAGAAGGGCTCAGTTCAGTTTCTTAATGAGGGAGGGAAACAAAAGTTCAGCTTTTGGCAAGGTTACAACAGGGAATCCCACTCAACCACTGAGCAATCACCCAAAGGAGCTCCCTGCTCCATTAGAGCAGTGGCTGGCTGGAGCGAGATCCCCTCTTGTGGGTGAGGTTCTCCAGGAGGAAAATGCTCTTTGCAAAAACCTAAAGAAGAATTTCTTCCCATCAGTGGAACACCCCCCTGTGCTGCTGATGGCATCAAGGAAATTCAGGAATTATGCACGTTGTCACATCTTGCCGAGTCCTTTTTGTTAAGGTGACCAGAGGGACAGTGCAGGAGCTGTGGCAGGGGGAGGTAACAGATTTCTGATGGTGCTGTGTCACTCCCGGCATCATCCCACACACACAGCTCAGCTTCCTCCCTGTGGTCCAGGGCATCCTCTGATCTCATCTCCAGCACTGGCTCAGCTCATCTTGCCGGCTGATTTGTGTCAAGCCACGTGGCATCAAACCTCCTCCAGTTCAAGACATCCAGTTTTGCTCAGTGCTGCCCTTGCAGGCTCCCACTGCTCTGCTGAACACCTTGTGCACGCTCCCAGGGCTGCCCTGTGCCCCCACTGCCATTTCCCAGGCCTTGCCTCCTTTATGTGATCAGCTCCTGAGTGGAATTCCTGCTGAAAGCTGTCCCACGCTGCCCACAAGCAAATAAACACATCCTTGCCCAACGCTCCGCTCACATGGGGACATTTATCTCCTCCAAGCTGCCTGATACTTGACACAAACGGCTTCAGTTGCTGCAAAGGACGGGGATTCTAGAGAGTGATTTATTTCAGGCAGCACAAACCCCCACACTGCTCGGCAGAATCAAGACAGGTTATTCTTTGTCATCATCATCATTATTCCTCTGAACAGGAGTTTCAGGTCAAGGCCTTTCCAGTGTTCAGTTTTCCGTAGCTCTGCATTGCTCTAGACCCTTGGATTTACAAAGTTTGTTTCTTGCCAACTCACATAAGCAAGTTCTTGAGCTCCAGCTGCTCAGGGAGAGCATTTCCCTTCACCCAGAGTTTTTTGGCTGGAGCAGGAGGGGGTGTCTTCCATTTCTGAGGCTTTTTTAATTCCCAGATTCTGTGCAATTCCACACTGCTCCAACACCATGGTGAAACACATCGCCTAAATACCCAGTCTGGGCAGACTCTGGTAAAATCTGGCGCCAATAACTTCTCTTGCAATAAAAGAATCCCACACTTTTCAGTACTTACTCTTTAAACAGAAATATCATGCAAGATAGAGCAGGAATAATCATAGCTTAAACACACATGAAATTTATTAGTGGAAATCTATTTCCTAATGTGGAGATATTACTGGGTATAATAAATATTTTTGTGAAGAGCTTGTGGTTTACTTTTAGCCATACAGAAAAACCTCAAGGGCACCTAAGAAACGCTGAGGTATTTAATGCCCAGTAGAAATCACAGAAAGTATTAAAAATATTTACAGGTTCCTATACAATGTAATTATATGTAAGCTGTCTTCTGTAAATATCCCTTTCGCTCTCACAAATATTTTTATCTGACAGCCTGGAATGACACATTTTCAGGGAGCATGCAATATTTCCAGGCTGTCAAGTTCCAAATATTTTCATGCATTTGTATTTTGCCTAAAGGGTGTATCTATTCCTGTCATTGGGAGTCACTTAGGCAGGGGTTTGAATGCTATTCCTGGCTCCTGCCAATGCCTCAATGATTTCACTGTCCTGCCTCAGTGTCCACTTTCATCAAAATGGGGCATTAATTAAGTAGCCACAAGCACGAAAATAAACAGGTAATTGTAAAAGAGTGTGAGATTCTGATTTAAAAAAAAAAAGGAGAAAATACAATTTCAAACACTAATCTTTAAAGACTTAAATTAAATTGTCACAATTTCAATTAATTTTAATGAAACAATAACTTCTCTACAGTCACTTACTACAGAATTAATTTCTCATCAGTTACTTTTTTTTAATTTCATTACTGAAATTCCTCTACCCACAATAACGTCAGAGATATTTCCTGAGTTTATGAGGATTGATGCTCCTAATGTACAGCTCATATAAAACTCTTGGGCATGAAGATTTATGGAAGATCTTCAAAGTCCAAAGTCTCTGGGCTAAATCTGGGTATTAAAACTCACGGTTTTGGCTTAGGACAGCAACAAAATTGCCATGGTTCAGCTGCTCCTGTTTTCTCTCTCTCTCTCTGAATTTCCTGCTGCTTCTGCTTTACTATATTGTATTGTCAGAGGCATTTGTTAAAAGTTTTGGCTGGGAAGAGAGCCCAAAGAATAGAAGCCTGTGCAACTGCGCTCAGTTTCACACACTTAGCTGGCTGTTCTAAACAGGGGAGAACAGTACCTTAAGTAACACAGAGAAACAATTTAAGGCAGAAAACCCTGAAAATTCATGTCACCCTAAGATGAAAATTTGACTTCAAGCTGATTCTCCCTCAAAATAAAACAGAGGCATTGAGATGGAGCAAGGAAAGAAATTTGTATTCATAAGCAACATCTTAATCAAAACAGGATTTCAAGGCTATTTCTCAGAAGATGATGATGTTGTCTAACAGTAAAATAGGTCTGCATGCTGTCCTTGCTTTTGAAGTGTAAATAGGTAATAAACCTAAATTTCAGATCTGCAACTCCAAGTTATTTTTAGCAGGCTGGTTAGAATTGTTACATCAGCTTCTTGCAACATAAAACAAAGAGAAGATTTAATAAAATAAATAAACACCCCCCAAAACCCCCAGACAAACCAAATCTTAAATTCACATTGACTGCTCTTAGGTGGCTTTGCAAAACCCGGCCTTTTTCAGCACCTGGTTCCAAACAAAGAACACTTCCGGGTCCACAAAATGCTTTTGGGAAAGGTGCATGAATCAGATCCAACATTAGAAACATTTCCAAAATAATGATCAGACCTTTCCTCAGACTCTTCAGCTGAATTCTTTTAGAGCAGTGCCCAGCTGCAGTGAGATGCTCTTCAACGTCTTCTCAGGTTCACATGACTCTAAAATCTGTGAGTTCACTGCTTCAGCTCTGAGATGAGTAACCCAGAAACTGAGGTGAAGGCTGAATGAATTCTCTCAGGTATTTATGAGCATCAATCCAACTCCTGCTTGCTGTAGCTCCTCACCCCATGACTGCACTGATGTAATGACAGGTGGAAAAAATGAATCAAGTTCAAACTTCTACTGGATAACCAGACACAGAAAAATAAAGTTGAAAAGAGTTTTCCTGTGTTGTGAAAACTTATTCAAAGAAACCATTAAAATGATGGCATATATGGAGATTTTGAAGTCACATCTAAAAGCCAGTGAAGGCACAGATAGTTTTTACAATTCAGAACTTCTTCCCACAAACCCCAAGTGCTTCTCCCTCAGGGAATTTGGTCCAAAATTCAAGCCGGAAGGAGTTACACTAATGTCAGTGTTTTTTTGTAATCCCCAAAACTGATCGATCTGCACTTTCATCAGTGAATCCTCTACTCAAACAGATGAGGAATATGAGGCAAGTTCTTGCAAGCCCTGGAGGATGTACTGATTATTGCTTTTAAAGATCTTTGCTGAGTTTGGATAGTTTGGGTAATTGGCCATTATGCCAAACCTGTGAGACCTGGAGCAGGGAATAACAGAGCCAAAATAATACTCGAACATAATTTATATCAACTTCTTAGTATCATCCTCATAAAAGGTTGTGCAGAAGACACCTGATGAGTACTGTAGCGTAAGGGAAACACAAGGGAAAAGCAGCAGCTGAAGTCAAATGATTCTCCTGTGGGCTTCCGTCAACTTCTCCCTTCCTTGCTCTGAGCACAACGTGCAGAAGGCGGCACATTCCAGAACGAGAAGATTCCAGGAGTGGCTCAGACCCAAACCCCAATGCTGGTCGTTGTCAAGGACTGGAACAGAGAGTAACTATAAACTAATGCTGGAAGGTACAAAATGCAGAGAAGAGAGAGCAAAGAAGCAATCAGTGTGACAGGGGAGACCAAAACACACAGCTACTCCAGGTGAAAGAATAAAAACCTTCACAAAGCAACGGCAGGAACGACCTCCTAAGAACATGGCAATCACGGATTTAGAAATGAAGGGTAAGTAATGCAAGATGGAAACGATATTTAAAAACCTTGTGGCTACACGAAACCTAGTTATGAAGAGCACAATAATGGCAACACTTGGGAAGAAATCCACTTCCATGGTAACTGGGGAAATCTGGCCAGTGGCACAAAGAAAGGAGAATAATTTCATCATATTCCTCCCTTGTGTCAACTCAGCTTCGCTACAGACTGAGGAATAGTTTCTCGAACCATTCATATTGAATTCTAATGATGAAGCTACTGCCATATTCCTAAATTCTTTTCCAATGTACACCGAGAGTGTAACTAAATCACATGGTCAGAAAGCAACTGCTCCAAAATGGCTGTGCCCCAGCTGCTCCTGTCTCAATTATAACACTGGGGCTGCTCTCAATTACACATCGTGTTTTCCCTTCCTAGCGTTATTGGAAAACTTGCATTAAACAGCTCTGCCAAGCATCCAGAACACTGCATGCTAAAATGTGTCAGAGTTATTCTGACAGCAGCACAATGAACTCCCACAGAAAATCAGGAACGTGCAGTGGCTTTGCGCTGGATAAGCCAAGTTTTCTTGTGAGACCCTTGACTTGGCCAACAGGGTCTTTTGTGTGTGGCTTTTCTTTCAGCATCTACCCCAAACATGCTTTAAGCACTGCGTGGCTCTCATTTAGGAACCAGAATACATTTTCAAGTCTGCCTATTAGGTGGACATTTTATGCCAAACTCCTGGAAATGGGATGTTTTGAATGCTTTAAGGAATTTCATATCTTGAAAAGGAAGTGAACAAAGAGCTGCCAGAATGGGCTCTAAGGAAACCAGCTCGAGAGGTTTCAGTACTTCATGACTTTCAGTAATTTTGCTTATATTGTGACTTTCTTCTCACTTCTGTCTCCTTTGCTTTTTCTGAGCGTTCCAGACGCTTTTTTGCAGAGTAGAAATATTCTGAATTAATGAAAAAATTAACAATCACTTGCTGCCTTTAGTGCTGATCAAGAATGGGAATCAGACAGAAAGCTGAAACCCTGTTCTTAAAGATGAATGTAATGTCTTAACAGGGTTGTGTCAGGATGTCACACACTGATAAACTCCCACAGCCTTCACTTTTGAAGGAAGTTTGAATTGATATTGTGAAATTACTTCTCCATTCTTCCACTGATTTTCATTGCATAGAACCAGCAGACCATGAATTTTAAAAGGGATGATTATGCAGCAAATACATAATACACCAACAGGCTTATTTTGTGATGCTTCTGGTAAAAAAATATGAAAATTAACTGTTCAAAATAATGCTAAATACAAGGAAATTGCATATACTTTACTTCCTCAGAATCTCTAATTAGATGAAGTTGGGTCAAAGTTACTCAATGGGGAACACAGAAGGATTGCTCAATTGCACTTACAACTAATGAAAACGATGAGCATTGAATTTTTAGTCTTTTCTGTAGAAACATTGAACAGTTTGTGTGGGGAGCCTCTTCAATGTCTTTTAGTCGTTCACACTTTTTCTACAGAGGGGAAAACACTCCTCGTTGTCTTAATCCCCAGATGTTTTATGAAAATACTTGAAAACGTTTTATAACAGGCCACATAGCAAAGAACCTTAGGGGTTTCTATCTGCAGGTCAAAGTTGTGTCTAGGAAAGTAACAGATTATCTCACTGACTTCCTCAGAACATCAAATTACCAAGATTTTTTTGTGTGTGTGTGTGTGTTGAGTTGTTCTCTCCGCTGAGGACTTTTCTCTTAGTCTGGGAGTGTGAGCACCCCAGCAGCTGATAGCAGGAAAGATGAGGCACTCTGCAGTGGGAGTGGGAACGGGACATCTCCCTGCACGTTTCCTCTCTGCATTTCAGATAAAAGATTAAATAAATGACTGCAGTTAAAACCTAGCAGGCATCCACTCTGTCCCATGCCCACGGTGGGCAGCTGCCTCCCTTGCTGGCCAGATTATCTGCTGCAGCCACCACACAAGGGAGTGTTTGGATTCCTGGGAAGCAGACAATGCCACGGCACAGATAACAACCAGCAGCAGGCAGGGTTAGCGCAGGATGAGCATCCTTGTGCTAGGAGGATGCAGGTGATGGCAAGGCGGGGTGACACTGGCACCTGCAGATGGAAGCGGCTCTTGGTGCCAGGCTGGGAGCTGCCAGCAGAGCAGCAGCCACAGCTGGAAGGGAAATTCTCCCCGGGAGCAAAGCACAGCCCACAGGGACAGCACTGCCTCTGCCCTCACCCGCCTCACCCCACTGCCCCAGGACTCTTTAACGGCATCTCCCTGATTACAAACACTGACTTTTGTAGAGACTGAGAAAGACAATGAGGAAACAGAAGAATCTGGATTTAACGGACAGGAGACACAAATTTGATAACACATTATGTACCAAACAGCCCAGCATGGGAAACAATAAAGAAATAAATTTCCCTCTGGAAGGAACTGTATATTAACAGGGGAACTGCATTTCAATAAGGACATTTTTAGTCTCATAACAAAGCCAAACTGTCCAAGGACACATCCTATCACTGCGCACCACTAAATCAATGACTAAACAGCAACGTTTGTTTGCATTTGTTATAATACCTTATTGACCCTTTTCTGCAGCTGTGCATGAAAGAATGTTTTTGTTAGGCATTTGCACTTGTTGATTAAAACGTTTTCTCATACATTAAAATTACAAAGTTCTGCAATGTGCCATAAGCCCGTGCATAAATATATTCTGCTCCCCTGAAAATTCAAGCCCTCATAAAAACAACGGCATTTCTATAAGAAGATGTTTAAATCAGTCAAAAGTTGCAGAGGAAAACGAGATCAAAGAAAAGAGTCACTTGTATGCAGCAGATCAGCCTCCTAAATTCTGCCTTATTTGCACAAAATAAACCATAACACCGTCATCCAACCTTAGTTACATAAATGAATCAGCTTGCAGGGTAAAACTAACCAAAACTATTCATCTGGGGGTTGGGATGGGGTTTTTGTTTGTGAAATATGGTAAGTTTTATTTCCATCAACAGATGAATGGAATACTGAGAAGCAGCTCAAATCTTTTAATTAATTTGAGGTTTTTCTTGCTTTCAGCTTGAGTTCAATGAATCACAGAAAGGTTTGGGTTGGAAGGGACCCTAAAACTCATTTCATTCCACCCCCTGCCATGGGCAGGGACACCTCCCTTGGAGCACGTTGCTCTAAGCCCTGTCCAACCTGGCCTTGAACACTTATTCCAAGGCTGTGTTCAGGACCATGCATGCATATGTGGAAAACAAGCTTTCCAGGTGCCACAGAGCCATTCTCTGGTGATCTGTGAAAAGAAAGAGAGAAAAAAATCCCAACAAACCCCAGGCCTACTGTCCTCTCTTGACGAGAAGTCCCAGCAGTCCCAAAGAGGAATTTCCTCTGCCTCCCTCCCAGGGCCAGGAGAAGTGAGAGAATCCCCAGCTCTGGCAGGCTGAGAGGTGCTGAGGTGCCTGGGGCTGCAGGTGACACTGATTTGAAGGCACACTGAGCTTTGGCTGCGTTAATAACAGTGCTCCAAGTGTGAGCTCCACGAGAACCGCGTCTGGAGGGTGTTACAAAGCAGTCCATCAGCAAGTAAGCAGCTATTTTTAGTATGTATAATGAAAGAAAATTGACAACAATTCCAGCTCTTTTACCACATACCTGCAGTGCTAAACCTTTCAAGTTAGACTTGAAAAGCACTGGGGAAGACTTGACTCTGACAGATGTCTGAAAACACTCAGATACACAGGTAATGAAAACATATTTCAGAAAAAGCTGAACTCCTGGAGCTGGAAAATACCCCACAGTGTTATCTTGCAGGAGTTTTTTCAGCGAGTAGGATCTGACCTTGAAATGTGCTGGTGAAACCCTGTTTCCCTTTTTTAAATACCTCAAAACAGCGTGGGCATAAAAAGGTTCCAAACCCAACCCAAATGGACATGCAAACAAACCAAGTGCCCACTAAGCCACTTTGGACACCAACAAAACTGATCCTAGGCACTAATCATGATCAGATCAAATACTTTCAGCCTCCCTGTGAGGAATTACCATTGCACAGCCCAGAGGACAAGGGAAGGGATGTGAACACTTTCCCTCTTGCTGCTAACCCTCCTAACTGTTCCTTTTACTCAGCGAATCTGACTCCCCACGCACTTCATGTTGACAATAAAGTACATGGATTTCCTGGTAGAAATTATATCTCTCTCTCTAAATTAAAATTATGAACAGCTGAAAGATAAACAGACTATATGGTAGTACCTAAACCAGCAGAGAATTTTCCCACAAATGCCATGTACTTAGGAATTACTGCTTTTAATAAGTTAATAGCCAATATCTAAGTGTCGTGAGTGGGATAAAGTGCACATACAAGCAGTAGTAACTAATAAGAAGAACGCAGTAAGCAACTTTAATTAGAACAAAAGCTAATTAAATCCACCATGGAGGATCATAAAAGCAACTCAGATATTATATCCTCACGACCTCAATGATGATGTTACTGTTTCCCAAAGTGTTCTGCTCTATCTAGCATGCCATAAAAAAAAGAGTTCTTTCCATCTTGCGGCTAATGGAAGGAGGAGAAAAACAAGAAAAAGAGAAGGTATTGCAGTATTTCATGATTTCATTCCCCCTTTTCATTCTTTGCTGCTCATTGAATACTGCCTGTCACACACAAGCCTCTTCCTCCTTCAGAAGTGGGTTGGGACGAGCATGCCTGGGGAGCAGAGAGCACGTTGTTTATCATAGCGATTGAAAGTGATTTGAGTTAAATCATTCCATCCTGATACAGGCCAAGCTCCATCAGTAAGTTCAGTCAGGTAAGATTCTACTCAAATTCTTTCAACTCACTCACCAGAATTTCTCCTGGATGAGAAAGAATGTGCCCATTCTCCCTTCCTTTGGACCCTGTAGGAAGCCATTCCCCCATTCTGTGCCCCCATCTATGCCAGACACCAAACTTTCAGCTGAAATCTCCCTGATATCGTTCAGGCCCTGCCTGTTTTTACTTCCAGACAACGGGGATTGGGGTGTCCTGCTCAGCAAACAGGAGCAGCCCTGCAGTGCTGATGACGTTCTTTCCTCTCCTCTGCTCTCTGGAAACGGACAGATTTCACCTCTCTGTGCTGCAGCCCCTCCTGCAGCAAAACTCCTCCAATTCCCACTTTCCTTGCAAGCCACAAAACACACAGGGTCATGCAGGGGAGCCTGTGCTGCACACCCTGAGGGTACAAACACCACCAGCTACACCCTGCCACTGCCCAGGTGACACCACAGATGTGTCCCACAGCCCTCACCAAGCTCTTGGCAAATGCAGAAAGAGGAGACTCGAGGCAAATTCCTCCTCCAGGGACTAAAAAGCCAGCATGAGCCTCCTGTTCACAACAGGGGAATAGAGAGTGCAAGACTCGCACTGTGCTGGTATTTCTCTTGTTTGGTTTGTTGGGGTTTTGTTTTAATTGTCTTTTCTTCTCTCGGTGTTATTGTAAGAGACCTAAGCCTGATCCCCTGTGACTTTTTCTCTGCTATTTCACTGGTTTGTGGTAAAGAATGTTAACAAGACAAATCCAGAAAACTAAATTAGTCTTCAATTCATTTTGTAGAACATTCATTCCCTCAAAAAAAAACACCCCAAAACCTGAACAAAGAAAAAAAAATCCAACACCAAATTTCTATAAAGACTGATAAAAATCCTCTCTCTCAGTTGTTGATATAACATAAAATTAAGATATAAAATAAGATCAATAACTCATTTCCTTATGCATTCCAGAGAACAGCAATATAATCAAGGAGCATAAACAGTGCCAAGTTATTTTAGGGAAGCAATGTGTTTACAGCAGAACTATTAAATAGCTTCTAAACAGTATTTTTTTTTAATGCTGACTTATTTCTTTACACAGGCTAAAGCTTAGAGCAACAAAACCTGCCTGGAACAACTTGTCCACAGAGTTCAGAGTCTTTAGGAGGCACATGAACACACACACAGTCCCCCAAAGCAACTTTTACTGTCAGAACCTGACTCAATACAGACACCACCAGGTGAAGCCTGAAGCCCCAAAGACATTCTTTGACTCAGGACAGACACTTCCCACCCTCACAGAATAAAACAATTCCACACTTGTGGAGAATCCAGGTGTCAACAGATTTTCTAGATAAGAGAAACAGTTTTACATATGAAAGGTTTGATGTGCTGACATGTGCCAGATGATTGCAGGTATCCCGTTATTTTTTAGAGTAATCCGTTTAGAGTAATCCTTGCTACATCAAAGCTAATTGCAATCACAGCAGCAGCAACATTAGAATGTGCAAGGAGTTAGATTTCACCTGAGAGCCCAAAGACTGGCTCAGACAAAAAACCAAGAGGGATGAAACTCCTGTAATGTACAAAATACGACCTGAATTGGCACATCTGTACCTGCCCACCTCAGAAGAGGGGTCAGGGATCCCTCTGCATGGTCATTAATGTCCATGAGTGACACAGTGAGGTTTGGACACCTGACTAGAACCACCACCACCCACTAGAACATAATCTTCTCTTTTGAATCACAGAATGCAAAAAAGCTCCAAACAACTTTTTCATTTAACGTAATTCCATTCAAATCCTAGATTAAAATGTATCCAATATTGATATCTGATATCACATAACTGTACATTTTATTGACAATTCTTCTCCTCAAGACTGAGCGTTCTCAGGAGATGATCAACTTTACTGAGAAACCTCAGTCCTCTCCTTTTAAAAGTGGAAGAATTTTGTAACGGTGACATTCCAAACAAACAGCATCTGTGGACTAAATTCATTCCAACCTATGCCCTTTTGACACTCTTACATCTGTCCCTCTGCACTTCTAGAAAACTCAGGGTTACCACCACCCCTACAAAACTAAAATAAATATAGTACAGGTGTATAGTACATTCAACAGAAGTCTTGCTTAAAAAGTGTATTCACTTCATAACACAATCCAGCATCCAAAGACAAAGTGTTCCTTTGAAAACAGGAAGCCAGGACAAGTTCAGCAGTAAAGGTAACATCCAAATAAATAAATAAATAAATAAATAAAAAGTATTCTCCCTTTCCATTTCAAGTAGACTAAAAGCACAGGCAAGAAGCTATTTAATGGATTGCTTCAGATGATCTCCTTGGATTGTTTCAGATGACCTTCCCCAGACTGGAATGACAAAGTCATCCTGGACTGCGCTGAACACTGTTTGTAGGGCATGAAGCGCTCTCCTCAAGCACAGAGAACAAGAGCACTGTCCTGCTCCCCTCCTTACCTGTTCTGCACCATGCTCATGGCCATCCAGTCCGAGGGGTAAACGTTCTTCCCAATGAGATCCTTGAACATGATGAACGTTTCCATCAAGAAGTCCTGGAAGAACAAAATACGGTCAGGCTGGGGCTGTGTAACCTCCACTTGGAAAGGTTTCTGTGGGATTAAGGAGCCAGGAGGGAGAGGTTCCACTCTGCTCTCAGGGAAGTCAAGAGAAGAACTCCTGGTGCTACCAGTAGATCCGAGACTGGAGCCAAAGTCCTGTAGAACAGCCAAGATTCCAAATGGAAGCTGAAAGCCAGTACATTAAAGTCGTTACACAGGGGTCTTTGGAAAACAGAAGGCATAAATGAATGGAAAGAACACGTTGTAATACTTTACTTCTGAGTAAAGTTTGGTATTTTTAATTAATTAATCCCACTATGCATAAGAATTAATAGTTTTGAAAAATACAGGATTTTTTCTTTTTTTTTTCTCCATTTAGTCCATATTTAAAATTCCAGTTACGGCACCACTCTGACTTCAAGAAAGGAAGGAAAGTGATCAGTTCTTGACAAGCGCTGATATTGCCTCCAGGGACTAATTGTCCATGTAATCCAAACCTGCGCCACTACCCTGCCTTACCCGACAGCTACACCAGGAATGTCAAAGGACACACACAGGACGATGGAAACCTTCTGGTCCCATTAAATTCTGGCAGGAACAATTGCAATAAAAGGGTGTACTACAAGAATAGGGCATTTATTGCATTCAGCTTACAACGTTGTTTGCACCAGGAGTAGATTCAGTAGTGAAAATGGAAATGGATCAGCGTGTGTGAAGTGTGGAGGGAATGTTCAACTAGTTGAGGACAGATTTTGCTGTTGCTCTGTTGTGGGTTTATTCTTTTTCTTTTTCCCTTCCTCAAAAGAGCACAGCACAAAGATCCCATTACTTATTCTGGATCATTACATCACCACCTTGGTGCCAAGATCAGCAGAGAAATTAGTTTCTTTCCAAATTTCTGATTAGTGAGTTGTCCAGTGCCACTGTTAGAAGAGGGAGGCAGTGCAATGACGTGGAGGCAAAAAATGTACAGCACCAGAATTCATTCTAGGAAGAATCAGATAAGGAACTCCAAAAAAAAAAATCTACTGATTTTTCACATGAAATCAAACATGATAACTATCAACTCTGCCATCACTTAGTACTCACCACTAGTTCTGAACTTGTCTGGAAGGTTTCAATGTACACTGAATAATGCTGGTCATTCATCTGGTTTAGGATCGCTGTCATGCACGCCACAAAATGACTCTGAAAGCAAACCAGGCAGAATCAACACACGTGGCTCACTTAACACATTGGATTGTACTTTTTCTGAAGTTGAGGCATGAGAAATGCCTGAAAAATCCCTTTATGTATGTAAAAGTAAATAATTCCAAGCTCTTGCAAGCCCAGATGAAAGAAACAAACTAAAAACTCCAAAAGGATTATTCAAAAGCTGCTTTGGCAAGGGACAGGATCCTGTGAGAAAGCTGCATCATCAATGAGACACCACATGGAAACACACACTGCGACAAGAAAACTTCTTATATAAAGTACAACTCAGTATCACCTTAAGACTCCGAAAAGGCATGTGACGTTCCCCAGGCTTCTTCTATTAGGAATTCATGGGAAGAAAATATGTCAGAATCAAAAATTTCTAGTGATTCTGTTAATCAGAGGAAGAAAAAGTGCAAGAAATGCTACTTTTTACATTCCGCGGGTGTTTAAGCAGCTATTAGGAAACTCTCAAACTTCTACAGAACATTTAATATATATATACACACACACCCCTTCATATCCCAAAACTTCTTTCAAACTTCCTCAAAAGGAAGCATTTAGTCTTCCTCAGTTCCTAAAGTCAAGATGATGAAAGAGACGTGACTGTATCTTGTTGTATCTATGAGTTTTCTATTATCTATCTACTCTATCTGTGAGCTTTCACTGTAAGTTACTGAAAGCCACAAAGACGTTTCTTTCCCAAGCAATTAAAGTGAGTTTAACGATTTGCAGTTTTTCTTCAAGACTATAAAGGTCCCCCTTTATCTATCCCTTTTAATTTACTGAAGTTTCGACACTCGGTTTAAAAACGAGACTGCTTTCAACGCTTTGATTTTATTTTAACAACGAAATTGGTGAGCATGCAAAATCATTTACTGGATTTCCTTGGATCCTTTCTGTGCCCTGGCTCGGGGAGTGCCCAGCCCGGGGTGTGCAGGTGGTGCTGGGGATGCTCGGTGCCACCGGGATGCTCGGTGTCACCGGGATGCTCGGTGCCACTGGGATGCTCGGCGTCACCGGGATGCTCGGTGCCACCGGGATGCTCGGCGTCACCGGGATGCTCGATGCCACCGGGATGCTCGGTGCCACCGGGATGCTCGGTGTCACTGGGATGCTCGGTGCCACCGGGATGCTCGGTGTCACTGGGATGCTCGGTGTCACCGGGATGCTCGGTGCCACCGGGATGCTCGGTGTCACCGGGATGCTCAGTGTCACTGGGATGCTCGGTGCCACCGGGATGCTCGGTGTCACTGGGATGCTCAGTGTCACTGGGATGCTCAGTGTCACTGGGATGCTCGGTGTCACCGGGATGCTCGGTGTCACTCGGGCTCGCACTGTCCCGCTGTTACATCAGAGTGGCTCCCAACCATTTTGTCCCCATTCCAGGGCAGGGAGCAGCTCTGCCTGTGGCTGTGTCCCTGCCTCAGCTGCTGCCTGTCACCACTAGAGGTCTTGTACTTCCCTCCGCCAGCTGCTCCTCGCTTCGTGCTGCTGGGGCTTTATTTATTTATTCCTCCGTGAGCAGACCCAGCACACTTCTTGCATACAAAGAGTGAAATTACAACCTAAAGGACCTATCGGACCTTCTTTTGGAGTAACCTCAGTGCCAGTGGGAGCCTTGCCTACTTTTTTTTTAAGGCTAAGAAGACTCATTTTCTGCAGGTAAACCAAAAGCTTTCAGGTAAGAAATCGTGTGTTCTCGGGTACTGATGCTCTTCTAAAAGAAATGCTGGATTTCCTGCAGTAGTACTTCACTTTTACAGTTCTGGAGCAGACAAACCTTTGCTGTGGCGTTAAATGCATAGCTGAAAGGAATAATGAATTGCAAAGGATTCGGTGCTGAAATTGTGTGGGGGTTTTCTTCTCATGCCTTGATTTTGAAAAAAGATTACCAGCAGAAGTTAGGCACGAAAAGCAGCTCGTATTTTTAGCAGTTCAGCATTCACCACTGAATGCCTTTCTAGACTCAAGTTAAATAATCACTGCTTGAAACGAGCAGCATTTCTTCACAAGCATTGAATAGATGTATCGTGATGCTTAAGGGCATAAAGACTTCAAGAAGGTTATTTCTTTTGTGAAAACCAACTTCAAAAAATGTGTCTAGCTGTGTCCGTGATTGTGGTACAGCACAAATGCCTTAGTGACTGGGTATGGTGATTTAAAAATTAACAGATGATATGCCTTGAAAAGAGCCATAAACAAAGATCACACCTTGCTGGCCAGGACCTCGCATCAAACCTGTCAAATTCACATCAGCTGGACTGAAGGACAATAAGAAATGTGTCAGGAAAGGTGGTTTGCTGCAAAAACTTCCTCCAGCCTTTCCATGTAACTGTAAAGCAGGGAATTGCAAATGCTGTCTGCTCTTTAATCATTTTCTCGCCAGCAATCTCAACTACCAGAAATCATCTGCTAGCATCTTTATAGGTTTAAAGCTTGCCCCTCCCTCCTAATCCCCAAATGGCAGCAATAAATATTGGCTTCTCAGAGGCAGCCTCAGATCCCTGAAGCTCCCCTGCACCCCCAGCACTGCCCCTCTCACTGGCAGAGCTGAAGGATAACACAGTTCCAGAGCCGTGATCAAACCTGCAAATACCTCCCTGCCTTCACTGAAATTCTCCCCCGGGCTTTAAGTGCCTCTTACTGGAGTGTGCAAAGAGCAGAAGTGCCTGTGAATACAGTAAGTTCTGCACAAGGACCAGCTCCTGTGCCTGGACACAGCCTGCGGGTTCACAGGATGGCAAAAAGAAATTCAGAATCACACAACAGTCTCTTAAAAAACTCATTTCATTAGGTCAAACGCCGTCCATGGGGATTGAATGGTATAAAAAAGGTTGTGGCAGACAAGGTGAAGTTCAGGTAGAATCTTAGCAAATCATTTTAGCTGTGCTCAAGCTCATTAGGATTTAGCCTGTGAATTACAGCAGAAAATGTTAATTAGAACTAGGTCAAATGTATAAAAAATGAATGCATCAAAGTAAACACCTGACTGCTGAGACAATGTGAACAGAAAAGAATCCAGAAACAACTCTGCATGACTGTAAGGAGATCTAATAAAATATTTCCCAACTTCAATCCATTAATTTCCTTCTGAACACGAAAGAACCCAAAACAGAAACAGCACTGAATTCTATGTTTTAAATCATCCAATTTTCAGTCAGACTTAAAAAAAATGTAAAGAAATAGGGAAATTGATAGTATGAACACAGCAGTGCTGTCAGGAGCAGGAACACAAGTAAATAGGTAGTCAAATGAAAATAAAACGGAGGAGAAAATGTCCAGGAAACATTCAAATTCTCCATCTACTTAAAACTGCCCTTATTAATACCATATATAAATGAAATAAACTGCTGGCTTTCGTATAAATATTGCAAAGTAGTGGGTGAGGTGAAAGAGAGGCTGTTTTGGTTGAGTATGTACAAAGTACATCAAAAGCAACTGCAGACTTATTCTGTAAAACAAACAAGGAGGAAGGTGTGGAACCTCTTGCACTGCTGAAAAAGTGCAAATTAGCTGTGGGTGCAGCGTGTGCAGAAGCAGAAACAGCTGAGGAACATCAGGATCATATGAGTGAGATGACAAACTTCAACACCTAGCAACACAAGCCCAGCACACTTTATAAGAGCAGATGGTGACAGGTTGCCGTAGTAACTTCAAATAGAGCAGCAGCACAAGGATGAGGCAAATGCACTGGAAAAACAACAGAAATAACACGGAACGAAGCTACATTTTGATCTAATCTGGTAGAAGGGTTTCAGTGGCTGCAGGGTAGGCAAATCCCCCTGCAGATGCACTGCTGGAAGGACTCAGGGGGATATTTATTTAATGTAGGCACTGAAGTAGCATTTACCCTCATTAATAGAGCGCTTTGCCAACACAGAGCCCGAGTGTAAACACAAAACCACAACAAAACCACAACAAAACCACATGGACGTGCTCATTTTGCTCACCCTCACAAGCAGGGTGAGGGAAGGGGGCTCTGCTTCCTCCTCACAACCTGTCCCCCCACACCAGTGATGGTTCATGTTTGATCAGCACACAGTTTTCCCTATGGGGCAAAGAAACTTTACCAAACAACCCAGCATTCAGTGGTGTTTGCAGCAATCATAGATTACATTTAATTCTGAACTCCCTTTTAGGATAAGTCAGAAGTTTCAAAATTCATTGCATGTTAGAAACAGTAATTGTAAAAAATAATGCATTTAAAGAGAGCGACCAAGAATTTCATTGGGCCAAAGAGTTCTGTTTTGGTTTTTTTTTTTTTTTTTTTTTTTTTTTTTTTTTTTTTTTTGTTCAGAAATAAGTACAAACATCTTTCTGGAAAATGTTTGTACTTATGTCATCTTGAGTGGTAATTACAGAAAAACTAACCAATCAACTATTTCAATCAAGTGTTAAAAATCATCAATATTTATGTTGTACCACAAGTCTGTTATTGAGAATGTCTCCAAAAACACTGTCTTCACAGAATGATTGAGTCATCACAGCTGTTCCTTGTCATGAGCTAAAGAGCAGCATGAGAACCAGTATGGAAGATGCTGTGATGCCACAAAGAACCACAGTAGCTTGAAGCCACAGCTCCTCAGAAAACCCCGCTAAACTTTGAGAACTGTGGCATATGTAGAGGTCGAGACGAACATCTTGATCATATTATGCGAATACTAAACAATACCAATCGGAAAGGAAAAATAAGCAGAACTTCAAGTGAATTGTTGATGCAGTAGTTCTGTTTCTCTCCAGAAATAGATGTCCCTGCCAATGCATGAGCAGCCCTAAAATGTACTGTTTGGAGCTGGAAAGGCACAAATACATAAACATTAGGACAGGCTGCTATGCAACAAACCTCGAGTATCCATCACGTGTGAAATGGGGAATAGCTCCCAGTCCATCCAGGCTTGGAGCCTGCCAATGAGCACATGGTACTAATAATTCATTTACAGAAACGTTCATCTACTCTTAGTGGGTGTGAGGTTTTAATTTTCCATTTATTCATTTGTACACTTCATTGGTTCTGTCTCCGTGTGTTTTATAGCTGACTGCACAGCACCCTGCCTCTGACAGCCTTGGATTTCTGACTGAAAACATGCTGGGCTGTTTTAGCTCGTTCTACCATTTTCTTTCCATTCACAAGGTTTAGCTAAAAGGATGGTACACCTATAAAAGCAGCAGACCACCAGGTAGAATAATACACAGCAATTTTGTAACACAATGAGAGAGTGACAGCAGCTGCTCTGCGCAATTTTAAGATTTGTTACAAGTTAGGCAAACACAACAATTTCAGTATTATTTCATTCAAGAGTTTTCCATACATAGATAAAAAGCAATAAAATAATGGTTCACGATAGGACATAAAAGTAGATTGATTTTCATGGAGTATATCCTTTGCCATACTTCTTATTTTTTACAGGGGTGTATTTCTAACTTTGTACTGATTTTCCAGCAATATGCAAAAAAAAAGAGAAGATTTTTCATTCTCTGCAATGCTTTTTCTGCTGCTGGGTTTTGTTGTTTGGCTGATTTTGTGCCATAAATCCACTCCAGAATTTCAGCTACTGTTTCTGGTTGATATGAACACTCCCCCGTAATTGATTTAACTTCTGTTTAAGTCTGTGTTCAAACACAGTTGTGTAATTTACTACTTTTCCTGTAATATTAACTTTGTGTTCGTCTCCAAGGCATATTTACAAATAAACTATGAATAGCATTAATCAATGAGGTCAGAAGGCTCTGAGTTGAGCTCAGCTGGTCAGAGCGTGGTGCTGATAATGCCCAGGTTGTGGGTTAAATGCCTGTATGGCCCATTCCCTAAAGACATGAACTCAATGATCCCCTCTGAGTCCTTCCAACCCAGAATATTCTGTGATTCTTCTGTGGTGCTGTGATCTGGAATGAACCAAGCATTGCTTGGAAACTGAACTAGTCCAGAGCACAGTTCTCAAAGAAAAAAAAGGAAGAAGAGGTGTTTCACCTCCTGACTTAAGCGCTGCTGCCACACTCCCGATCACTCTGCTCTTTCAGATGAAATCTCCCATCCTTTGCCTGCAGGGATCTGTGCAGCTTTTCCCTCCTCCTCTGCATCCCACTGATTGCCCCCCACAATCACCTGAGCCCCTTCCCAGCCTGGTCCTGCAGGCCAGGAGGACCTTCCTGCCCCGGTACCGGAGATGTCCACTGAGACACGCCAGTGTCCCAGGGCTGGCAGGCTGCTCGTTTCCCTCATTTCTCATTCCAAGGGCTGTTGCATTGCCCTGATGCCTGCTGTCCCATTGTTAGAGATGATGCACTCAGCATTCCAGGGAAACACTGGGGCTACACACCGATGGCTTATTCAATGTAATAAAAATTGGCCAATCTCTTCCATTTCCACTGGTAACCAAGCTGGGAACTTGCAAGGAGTGATTCAGGGGCTGGGGGAAGAGTTCCCTGCCCTGAGGAGCAACACTTAACAGCAGGAACCAACCCAGCCAGGGCTGCAACAGGAGGCTGCAGAGAACAGAGCAGCTGTGAGGGAGAGCAGCCCTGGGGTCAAAAAGAGCAGAACTGAGCAATCCAGGCTCTTCAAAGCGCAGAAACATCTTTTATTGCTGTGCCATGTACTTTAAATTTACACAATGTGAAGACGAATGTCTTGGATGATGATTCACTTCCTTAAAACGAAACAGAGCCACCTCCTGTATTCCCAGAACTATATCACTCTATTTGATTTTGTCCTTTTTCAGCTGCACTTACTGAAGACAGAAAAGTGAAATTAAATTTCAACTACTTGGTCAGAGATGAGACTAATAAAATATATTTGCGAGTGGCTAAACCAAAATATTATCACAATAGTTCTGCTTAAAACTGTTGGAAGTCATTTCCCTCCAGAAACTTCCTTCTTACTTTTAAATTGATCTTATGGAGAAAACAGGGCCCAATAAAAATAATTTTCCAACAAATTACGTCCATTACACTAACCAATCTACCCACGGTGTTTCTTTAGGATTGATTAATAGCAACTTGCAGCTGTTAGAACAGTTTTAATTTGCATCTGAAATATTTTTCATATTTAAATGATATCCACTAGGGGTTTTTATTAAATTTTTAACTGTTTTGTAACAGTGGGCTCCACTTCTAAGCTTGAAAAAAAAATCTTGGAGCCTGGTTAGCAGAGTTAACTGAATTAGCAGAGGGCTGAAAAACAAAAATTCATAGCAAAACCCACCATCTTTCTAAAGAGAGCTTTTCATACTGAATCTCGCATAGGTTGCTTAATGGAAAGCACAGGGAATTCTCCGTGAAAGAAAACCCTGTGGAAACACATGCATAAAGATGAAAGGATAAAACTCCAAAAATTACAGAATGTCCTGCCAAAGGACACAACCTACAATCCACAACCTACAGCCAATTATTCATCCTCCTCAGGTGTGGGTCTCTTCAAGGGATGTCACTTATGTCCCAGCTGGTTGAATTTCAATTGTAATGTAATATCAACAGAGATTTTTTTGAGACCCTAATAATATACAGATGGAAATTTCCCAAACAGCATTGTCTGCATCAATTATTTGTGCCTATGGTAATCTGTATTTTTTAGGGAGATTCTAACACATTATCCCCGGGCTCTGGCAGAATTAGGAACACTCCTTTAATAACTTAGCACCAGCCCAAGAACTGGATTCAATTTGTACTTACAATAAAAGTAGAATGATGATGAGGGTTGAAATTTCTTTGAATAACTAAATCAGGGATTGTTTCAGCTCTTGGTTTTTCTTCCATTTTTTAAAATGAGGAAAAAAAAAAAAACAAACCAAACCAGTTCAAAGCCTGTAAAAGGGAAAGAATTCCAGAGTGCCTTGGCTTAGGCTCCATCAGAGATGTGACTGTCCCTTGGCTGCTCAGTCACTGCAATCCAGGAGCCTCTGAATCCTAAAACCACAGTGGGACAAGATTGAATTCTTGTTTCTGGCTGTTGGGAAAATGCACCAGGATGGTAAAAGCTGGAACCTCTGCTCCCCTGGCATTAAATCCCTCTGACAAAAAATTGTATCCTTATTCTGAAATTAAAACTTGCTCCCCAAAACACCCCAAACATAAACCATCCTCAGAAAAATGGGGGAGTATTGATGTAACAGCACTGTATTACAACAAACCTTCCCAAACACAAACTGAGCTTCAAACAGTTTTCAACAATTTCCCAAATACGATTATCAAAATATTTTGCGGTGCCATATCATCTGCCTCTCTGAACTCCTTCTGAGGATGACGACTGTGTGCCAAAAGGACACTTCTTTGTGTTGCTTTACTGCCAAATATTCAAGGCTATTTGCAGAGATTTATTTTTCCTCATCTCTAAGCTAGGATTTAATTCAAATAGATGGTCTTGCTAAGGAGCCAAGGTGCCAACACCTTCTCCTGGACAGAACAAACAGAAATAATGAGTGTAGATACATGTTAGGGAATTGCAATCCTAGCAGGAAACAAACAAAAGCATATAAAAGCAAACTTGATCAGTGAGAGTGCCAGAGCAATATAATTTGTTATGCCTCTGATATTGAGAGTTTACATCACCTGAGCAGCCTTATAGTCTCTTATTTTTATGATTAGTCACTGCAATACAGAGTGTGGGGGAGCATCAGAACATATCTAACAACACACAGAGAGAAAAGGTGATGATTAGAACCATTACACCCTACACCTCCACTGTATTTTCTATATTAGTACTGTTGGGTTTAATAGCAGCTTCAGGACTGTGCTGCTGAAGCTGTTCATAAAACCTTCTTAGATCATGGTCAGTAGTGTCATCTCTGCTCTAATCCTGCCCTGAAATGCCACCAAAGGTGAAGCAGGTAATTTTCCGTCTTTTTAGTTCTGTAGAGCTGAGGGACAGAAAGAGCATTGGGTAGACGCTGAACCATCACACAGTCAAAAGAACTTCCGAGACATTTGAAGAGCTATCTCATACTTCGAAAACATCATTCTGTTATGTTTTATAAACAAATCCTTTTCCCACATTAGTTAGCATAAAGCCATTGAGCTGAATGTTCCATTCCAGACCTGTGTCTGTTGATCTATTGTGGGGTTCCTGGTCAAAGACTCTCCCAGCTATGGCTGCAACATTAAAATATTAAGGCGAGGGTCTGGGAAGCTGGAGGGACTGGAATCAAATTTTCCATTTAGATTGTTATCAGTTTTCAGGCCATGTTCGTTAAGAAGAAGAAGGAAAAAAAAAGCGAGTTGTTTTGCTCAGTTTTTGTTTGAATGGAACCTGCTAATATTTTATATCTTAAAACAAGATTTCCTAGACTGCAGAGCTCTGTGTTAGGAATCCAGTAATGGAGAGTATTTTTTTTTCCTTAAGCATTTTCCTTAAAAGAAAAACGTCTTTCTTGTTTTTAGAAAATATGAAAAAAAAAGCATTTAGTACTAGATTAAGGCAATTTGTCTTTTTTCAAATGGCACTGGAGTCACATAAGGTAAAAGTGTCTTTTATTTGATCTCCTCCTGGTACAAGGTCTTGATCTCCAAGACTGTTAAAGACAACAAACATTAAAATACTTTAGGAATATTTAGCAAACTATTACAAATCATCGATATATATTAAAAAAAAAAAAGCTACAACCAAACGAGGAGAATTAGTATAATTCATCTGTCGGTCCTGAATGAATAAGGCAGTAGAGGAGGAGGAAATTTGAAATACAGGAGCAGTAGTGGAGCTCCCTTACCCCTTCCAGATCATCACAAAAGTCAGTCTGCCTCTGCTGCAATTAGAGAGTTCCAGGACATTAGGTCAGCCCTAGCAGGTTGTGCAGCTCAAGGCACAGATGCTCTGGAGGAACAGAGCATCCAAGCATGAAAACAGGAAACCAGTGATGTGGTCCCAGGGATCTGGGAGAAGACAGAAAAAGGAACTCGCACCGTGCCGGATTGAAGAACACTGTGCAGGATTTCACAGCAGTGTGTGGGAATACACAGGAACGGCAGAATATCGAAGTGCAGAATGTGGGCATGGGCTGGCAGAGGGGTTTGGGCTGGCCAGACGCTGTCAGCAGCTGGGAAAACCCAAACGTGGCCCTTGTTCAGATGATTTCCCTGCTGCTGGTTCCAAGTCCTGCAGCAGTGCTGTCCCCACAGGTTTGGGCACACCACTGCTCCCGGAGAAGCGGATGGGGCAGACAGCCCGATGTGCAAACCTCTGGGATATCCCAGGGACATGCAAAGGCCATGGAAATAGGCCTTGCTAATCTGCTAACAGAAATCTAAATTATTGCAACAGAAATAGCCCTGAGAATGCTGGGATTTTCTGGAAGCTCCTCGCAAAACAAGTGACACCAGGATTACAAACATCTCTATCAACGTATGAAACTTTTTTTTTAAAAAAGGAAGTATGTTCCCCCTGAACTAGGTCGATTCCTGTTACACAAGGATACACATGCCCTCAGGCTGCCAGTTAGACATTGCTGCCTCATAACTCTTTCTCTGGACTTAGGGGAATAACGAAGCAATCTTGACAGATTACACATGGCAACATCTCTGGGTTCTATCAATTTTTTTTTAAAGCATCTAGTTGGTTTGGTTTTTTTGGTTTGATTGATTTATTTTTTTTAATTTTACAAGACAAACAAACCAACCACCCAATAAAACCCTGAAACACACACCTGATTTTATGCAGCTAACACATTATATGATAACCCTAACCGAAGCCCCTCTAACAGCTGCTGGGTTGTTTGCCTGGCTCAGCTTTGTGGCTAAGTACTAATCTGGTTTCTTGCTTAACTTTTTCTGGAAAACCTTGGAAAAACCGCATGTCTGGCCATGTCTGATGTGAGACACAACCACACCTACGTGCTCCATGTTTTACTTGCCTTCGTAATAACACAGGGTTACATTTCAGCATTTTGCCTGGATCACACTGCTACTTATCCAAAATAAACCTAAAGCTATTCCCAAGGAGACCTTTCACATTGAAATTATTCTTTAAAATAGTAATAATATATAAAAAAAAACCCACTACAGTTTTCTGAAAATAACCTCATTGCAGGGCCATTAAGGCAACACAGTGATTATATGGAATAATGAAGGAAGGAAGGAACTTCTGTAAAACTGCTGATATTTCACTAACAGGCCCTGGGGGATCATCCCAGGGGGACAGAAAAGAAGACAGGTCATCTTTGTTCCTGAGACTGGGCAGGCCATACTCCATATTATGTAACTACTTCAGAGGCTGCTCTTTTCTTCTCCAACCAGAGAAGATACAATCATGTAGAACACTCAATTGTTGGGCCATTCTGCATTCTTACGCTTAGAAGAGGATCAGAAAGTACAGGGAAAGTGAGTTTAAGCCAATATTCATCTGCTTCTGCAATTAACTTACATATTACTTTCAAAGGACTTCACGTATCTCAAAACATGTGAGGAACTGAAGTTTCTATTAATTTGTACGGAATGCTGCATGTCTTCTACCTCCTGTCTTCTTTGAAATTAATTGCCCTCACTTGTGGAAAAATAATTTGAACGTACAAAAAATTTCTTGAAGATATTTATCTCCTTGCAGCCTTTTAGTTAGGCCAGCTGCAGTTCCCAAATAGAACTTGTGGACTTCTTCAAACTGCCAGCCTCAGTAAAGACTGAATAACAAAAACCCCAACCCTGAGGGACAAGCAGGTGCCCCACAGCTCAGGACACTGCAGATTTATTAGATGTATCATCAATTATTACCTTGTCCGACTCTCTAAATATAAATTTGTAGACTAAAAATAAAATTTTAATTTATACAAGGTATAAAATCGTTTACAAGGTACCAATACTGAGAAATACCTGAAATGGGAAAGGCAAGGAAACAAACAGGCTTTTGTTTTGCCCTTGACATCACAGGGACATGAGTTTGTGTTGCCCAGAGAAGGTGTTCATTTCTCCAGCAAGGTTCAGAGCCCTTGGAGTGTCCAGAGATGTTCATCTTCCCCTTAGTGACCATCAGTGGTCATCAGAGGGTCACCTCCCTCCCTCTATGGTGCCATCTTAGAAACTCTTAGAAACAAGGTGGAGAGTGAAATGTTTATCTACACTTTCATGATTTATTTTTGTAAGCCATGATTGCACTTTGGCCTTTGGACATGTTCCAAGACAGCCCAGACACAAGATCCATGATTCTAAATGTGCCCAGCAGGACATAAATATATCTATGTGATACTTTAGTGTGTTACCAGATCACTCTCTCACCCCATCTCAACACAAAATGAATCGTCATCGTCCCACTTTTTCTGCCTTGGCATATCCTTTCAAAGAACATCATTATGATCTCACCGCATGCACTATTTCCTCCTCCTAAGGCCCCACAGTTTCACAGAATTTCCTTCATCCCCTCTTTCTGTAGGAGTTATCTCTGTGCCAAAGACCCCCAGCTTCTGAACCTCAGCCCTTGACTTGGGGGCATTGTGGCTTCTCCTAAAATAACCTCAAACTCCAGAGTCTCAATTCCTACACATGGAGAATTTATAGATAAAAGAAATTATCCACATTATTTTTTTAATATTAAAAAATAACAAATAATATCAAGATTAAGAGCTGAAGACAGAGAAGTAATTCGTTACAAGGTTGATAGAAAAATTGTAAATTCATCCTTTGAAGTTTTTTTTAACATGTCACCTAAGCCCTTCAGTCATTGTGGCATTTCAGTTCCAGCCAATGTCCGGTCCCTTTGTAGCTCAGAATGTTTCCAACTCCACGAGAAACTAAACAAGCTTTCGATAAAGAAGAAACACACATTTTCTTTTAAATACCAGGAGAAAAAGTTGCTTGGCATTTTTTCTTTGAACGTTCCACATTCCAGCATTCCTCAGTACCTGTTAGCACTGAGACAATTTAAGCTTTCATAACCTGTCCCAAGCCAGCAGTAACCACCAAAAAAAGAAGCAAAAATAAAAGAATATTATTTCAATAAAATGTGAAGAACAAATTATCCAGTTGTTTATCTTGCTCCAGTGGGACAAGTTTTGACTGAATTTTTATTCTATTGCTTTGCAGAAAAACCAGTATCTAGCCATAAATATTTTAATAATATAAAACAATGCTACACATGGTAATAATGCTTTAACTAGGAATGGGTGTGTCTGTCAGATCATGAGCTGCAGAGGAACTTTCATTTTCCTGGTGCTCCTTACATAGGGAGTGGTGCAAAGCTTGGAGAGCAATTGTAAGGCTAGGTTATTTTTCAGGCTATAAATAATTAACTGTAGTGGGATTCTTTCAAATCCTCTCCTCACGAAAAGCAAGGCTTCTCAAAAACAAAGTTCTCTCTACCTTTAGAAAAGGTAGTCGGGCAATAATGATGCCACAATTCAAATTTAAAGGCATCTGCCCTGCATAATGATAATAATCTGTGCACCTCACAAACAACATTAAGCTGCAGATTGTTTAAATATACAGGGCAGAAGTGGTGCATAAATTGACAGAATAAATTCACAGAGAATTATGGATAAGCTGGTGAAGCAGAAATAAAACACAACTCTAAAAACTACCTTTACAGTGCTCATAAAAGAGAACGAACCAGCGCCCTTCCTCCTGGATTGAAAGAGAAGTCTTGCACAACAGAGCAGACACAAGTAAAACATTCCTGTGTTGTCCCTTCCCATTATTCTATTGCAACACAAATCTACTGAGTTGTTAATAGACAGTCATGACAGCAAGAGTTGTGTTCTTAACAAATGCTTGTAAGTCCTATAAATCTGAGCTTTGAATTTCCTTAATGCCTTCACTATTGATGATATGAAATGTATATTTTGCAACTGCAAAGTCAGAAAAAGAGAACAGACATGCGAAGATTTATCACGCAATTCTCCTCCATTTAATTGTAACCCCTCAAAATACATGTGACTGAGCTCTCCAACGTCAGCAGGCTGGTGTATTTTGATATAAAATTACTTATAGCAGAGACTCAAAATAAACAGAACTTTCTCTCTCGCTCTAGTCTTCACCAATCCCCCTCCAGAATGGATAATTCTGGCTCCTGACAGGTTGAGGATAGGATGGAACAGAACTCACACAAGAACCTGAACTATCAACCTTATTGCCAGTGATACCACAGCTCCATTTTGCAAACATTCAAAGAGGAGATGTGCCAAGGCATCAGAGCGACTGAGCAGATACACTGCAGAGGGATAAACCTGAGAAAAGCTTCCTCTGACTCTGAAAAGAGCCATAACTGCTCAGAGATTTTCTCAGAGGAGTCCCCAGCTCGTTGGATCCCAACCTCCATTTCTCCTCCACCTGTAGCTTTTTGTGCCAGAATTTGGGAGCCTGTGGGAAGTGTCAGTCTCTGCAGACACCCTGCCAAGACCAATAAGCACAATTCCAGTCTCTCCTGCACTCACTGTCAGGCAGTTGCTGCTAACTCAGTCTGAGCTGCCGTAATTCAATTCCCTCACACCAAAAATGTTTTTGAAATCTGGCATCGGGGCGGAGGCAGAGCCAGGTGCGTTCAGCTGAGCACACAAACTACATCTCTGGAGGATGAAATATCCAGTTACTCACATTGCTGATGTCATTCACTGGTCTTGAGGAGCACAGGTAAAAAAGCCTCGGGATGCAATTTTGAATTCCAGCCCTGTTACCGCAATGAGAGCTGGCCCAATATTCCCACCCAGGTGCCAGTAGCTCCCCAGGGAACAGAAGCCATGGGAGAATGCATTTCACTGAAAGCTGGGCATGGTTTCTTCTCTCACTGCTTCCCCAAATGCAAAGGTTTGTGACACAGGTGACAGTAACAGTTGACTCCTTACATTTACTGAAACTCCCGCATACTGAAGTGGCAAAAAACCTTCGAGAGATCCTAAAGAAATCTTGGTGAACACACAGTGCCTACAAGGCGTTCCACACAGCTGCAGCACGGCAGACTGCTTAACACTTCTGGATGCAGCTTTGCCATGTCGTTCTTGATCCGGAGTGACAAATAATTTATTGGAATAAAGCCCCCAGAAGCCAACTCAAAGCTAAGGGGCTGCAGAAAGTACACTCAGAACTTTTTTTTTTTTTAGAATTGAATAAATACTGTAGTGATGAAAACAACTCCAGGGTTGAAGTCACTGTCTTCGGCAAGCACCTTATACTAGTTTTAAATGGTTTTCCTTGCTGCAGTGTCTCAACAGGAGAAAGGCGCTGGGCAGTGGCAACCTGTCACACAGGAACCATGAAAAGGCAGCTTTTAAATTTGCTACTTGGGAAAAAATAGTAAGTTTTGCTGTTTAACAGGCATAGTCAATATAATTGACAGCCAAAGAGAAAGTTCAGAAGGTCATTTTAATGCAGTAATCTGTCTCTAACCAAGTGCTGAGGCCTGCAAAGCAGCCCAGTGTGCAAGCCTGCCTATGCACAGGCTACCTACAGATCTACATACAGCTCTGTTAACGTTTTATTGAGCCTGAATGCAAACCTACAATAATCTGAAGTGTAAATTGCATGCATGCTTTGATACAAACATGAAGTACTTAGCAATATTTTTTCAACTGATAAGATTTATCCAAGGAAGAGCACTGAAATTTGGTGCTGTGAAGCAGCTCTTTGGACACTTTCCAGCTCACCAGCCTGTCACATTGGATAACTTCCCTCTCCCTGTAGGCATTCAAGCAGTTCTTCAAGAGAAATTTCTCAGTTTTAAGTACACTTATCTTTGCAAACTAACACTGAAAAAAAAATCCAACTTGTGTCTTTGTATAAATATGTGACTGAAATGCTTCCCTCTTAAATGACTAAGGAGTTGTATTTTACCTCCTGACACTAAACCTTGCAGGAACAATTTCCAGTATATGCTCCAGAAAAAAATACTGAGATAAAAATGTTTTTTCTAATCCTTGAAGACTTTTTTTTCTGACAAAGCAAATGGAATCTATCATCTTTTCAAAGGAAAAGAACTTTCATTTTTTGTTAAAGTAGACTAAAGGAATTTCAAGTACCGTGGTTCTGAAAGTTATTTCAGAAATAAGATCATCATGGTTTTATCTCTCAGTGCATCTTCAGCACTTCATGTGGAATGGCATTGCATCATCTCAATCAAATTACAGGCAAACCACACTCAAGTTTCATCCCTAAAACTTGCTTAGCTAAGTCCATTTTCTGCTGCAGTAAATATCACATCATCTTCTCTACCCAGTCTCACCAATCTGAAGTAATTTTCAGCTCTTGCTGCAAAATTATTCAGAGACAAAATCCTGTAATCTCTTCCATCAATGAAATGTTCCCTTTCTGAGGACAGAAGCTTCCATCCTACCCTGTATTCCTCATCTCTGTTAGATCCTCTTCTCCAGTGACCTTGATCCCACCTGGAGGAGGCTTACAAAACCCACCAGCAGGATTTATCAAAAAGTTCTTGCCTTCTTCAGTCCTTTTTGCTCAAGCAAAGTCCCTTCAGCATTACCAAACCACTGCCGTAGGGGAAAACTGAACCCATCCAGGAACATCCAGAGAGCTCCTCTGTGGCCATGCACACCAGGAGAAACAGATATTCTGTGTACTGCCCAATTAGAGCAAGAAATAGAAGAATATTACGTTAGACAAGCTGTGCACTGGAGAAAACTCCAGGTACAAAACTATATTCCACAAATTACTCCATCTCTCACAATAAACACATTCACTTTCATAAATAGCTTTGTGCTTTATTCTGTGGGACCCAAAGCAATAAGATTCCTTGTTGCGAACAACAACAGGCCCCTGTACACAGAAGCCATTTAAAAATCTCTCTCAGCAGTTTCATCTTTCCTGTTCCCTGCCAGCTTTCCCTGTGTATCACAACAAGCTGCAAATTTGCACTTCTGGGGGACTGTATCTACTTTATAGGCTCTGCATCTGTCACCCATTTTCATCTGAAAATATTCCCTTCAGAGGCCTGCTTGCATGCAGTTCCTCTGGAGCTCTGAGCACATTCCCATCCATTTCCCTCTGCAGGAAAGGAGGACAGTAAAAAGAGGTAATTTTCAGCATCATCCAATTCCAATGGTTTCAAATCCATCTCTGGCTCTCCGTGCTAGCTGGTGATGCATGTTCCACTGCAGTCTCCAGGGATTTCAGAAGCATATCTAAACTTATCCTCAACATCTCTCATTATTTTGAGGAAAAAAAACCCCAACATGACTTTCATGCAAAGAAGAGCTATGACTAAATTAGGCAGCTTGGCCAACAGCTATTGCTGAAGTTTCTGATGGAGGCAGAAAACGAAGGGGAAGAAAAGCAACAACCAAACCAAAAGCACTCAAAGTCTTAACTTGGGCTTGTTAACTGAAAAAAAGGTACATTTCAGATATCAATTTTTTGTTTTGAAAACTGAACCTGCACAGAAGGAGAGCTCTGCTGTGGCCGGGCTGTTTGCAGCCATTGACAAGCACACAGTTCACAGCAGCCCCCACATGCAGCCTCTGATCCCAGAAAGAGTTTAGGAACCCTGGGAAGATTTGCAGCATGAAGGGAAAGTGAGAGTCACACAAATTTCTTAGAACCTGAGAATCTCCCACGTAGAAAACAGCTTCTTATCAAACACAAACAATAATTAAATACAGCAAGCTGCCTCTCTAAACTGGAAATGTCCATCAAACGTGCGCCACAGAAAGTCTGTATTCTACAGGACAAACCACAAACCAGACACGACAGAAAACTCACGAGTTTGAATAGATTATCTTACAGTTATTACAGCTGTCACCTACCACAGGATCAGAACAGTTTATGTTGGACAGGACCTTAAAGATCACCTCGTTCCAACCCTCTCCCATAGAGTGAATTGGGAAATTCCAAGCGTGGATGCTCAAAAGTGGAAGGCAAATTACATTAATCATCTTCCTGTTGAAAGCCCCCACAAACTTTTACCTAGTTCCTTTATTTATTGGAAGGGTTCTGTCCAAACATTTTGTTTCAAGAAATACTGTTTTTAAAACATGCACAAGGGGAAAACAAAATTCTAAAATACATGTCACACTTTTAATACAAGAAAATTATTTTTTGAACAAACCTGTCAAATGAAAAGTTAAGGCATCCAACAGCAGCTGAAAGAGTTGGAAAACCATTGTGAATAAGGGACTTTTGGCACAAACTGCAGAAAACCCCCAGAACCACCAGTCTCACACATCTGCACTCATCCAAAATCCCCACTGTCTGTTGCATGGGCTTTTCACTCCATGGAATTCCCTGTAATCTCCATTTATCCTTACCATCTGCACTTCTCTACCCACAGCTTCAGCCATTAAACTGAAACATTAACCAAAAAAACCCAACTTTTGACTCTCTTGAAGAAATTGGGAAGGCAGAGGCAGGAAAGATGGAAGAAAAATGATGTAAGAACATACTTACGTCCTGTTGTCGAACTTCCTCTGCCTGTCAGTCTGAGTGAGCTGAGTGTGCGTTTCTAGGAGCTCAAACCCACAATCCCCAGGCTGGAAAAGCAGTTCTGTGGCTGTTGGAGGGGGCAGGTTTTACACCTGAGCGTTTTCTAGGGCGTTCACTTGTTACACCCTGGGGTACAATTTCAGTGGAGCAAGGATAAGTTTACACGGAAGAGTAACTACCACCGCTAGGAACTGCGTGTGCAAAGCACACAGAGACCTTAAAAGTCAAGATTTTCTTTAATAGCATCAGCCATGGCAAAGAGAAAAATACGTAATAACATCAGTGAGATTCACAGACTCCAAACATTGGAAAGAGGAGCAAGGAATGTGCACCATTTCAAAACCACGTGAACCATCCAGCACCTCAGGGGGCACTTATCCAACAGGGGATGGGGGGACTGGAACAAACCCCCAGAGCTCATGGAGCAGAGCAGCCGAGGCACCAAGCAGCGCCCAGGGAAGGGATGGGCAGGAAGAGGCTGCAGGGCTGGATGTGAGGTCACGGAACATTCAACCCCAGTAAATTTCTTCTGCTAACACTGTTAGTATTACTACAAGACAGTAATTTAAAACCGACTTAATCTTTTCTTCATGAGTAAAATAAGTTAAATTAATGAACTCGAAGCATTTCTATGAAATGGATCCTTAGGATTTTTTTTTTACTTCAGTCAATGTCAAATAATGAGTAAAACAAGAACTTTAAATTGCTGTGTCAGGAAAGAATGAAGAATTAGATGCCGGGCAAGGAAAAATGTTATTTAAACTTAGTAATTGGCAATGTTCCACTGATTTGTTAACTCAAGCACAGACACCTATAACTCATTGAAATTCACCAGTCTGGGTTTTCAATCCAAATATTTGAACATTCCTAGCTATATTTTTTTTTTCTTTCAGCTTGATTTAATATAAACAGCAGCACCAAAATGCTTATTACAATTTATAGTAAACTCAGAGTATTGGATGACAAGGTAGCTAAAAATCAACACGGTTAAAATAGCAATTTTGAAATTAAGAATGCAGGAATGTAGCTCAAATGCCTCTACAGCTGAAGGAGAGAGCTCTCAGAAAACCCTTAAGGGCTTTTTACTTTTATTTAAAACACAAAGGATTAGCTTTCTAAAGCTTCTTTTTGGAATTTAATTGGGCAAGTAAGTATAACTTTTAAAGTAGTCCATCTGCCTGGAGCACAGCAGCTGTGATGGGGAGAATGCTACTGCAATATTTGGATAAATTCTCAAACGAAATCGTAAAAAGTCTCTGGTAATTAGTGGATGAAATGAGAACCCAGAACTTGGCACTGGAATGTTGTTTGCAGAAACTGTTGGACTTGTTTACCGTGACTCTTGTTCCCAGTGCACAATCAGCACAGACATTTCCGTGGCTTCATGCATATCACAAAAGTAAAATCTGGTATTAATGCACATATTTATTTCCTCAATATCTTACTTGACATTTCTCTCTGCAGTGAAAGAACCCAGCACTCATTTTCTTCTAAAGCTCTATAACAGAGTAATATCACATTATTACTTTGCTTAAATTATATTACAGTGCCTAAAGGTTACTTGATGCTACAGAACAGTTTGCTATATTCTGTAACAAGATCTTTCCCACTGCACCCATCGCCTCAATTCTTGTAAATTTAATATGGTAAAATCTGCGCAATGCTTAAATAAAAGGTTCTGAGCTAATGGAAGTAGTAAGGCTAATGAAATGACCAGTGAATTAAAAGGAAACAGGATTAACAGTAAATTACCACTGTGCTGGGAATTTAACTGCAATCTTGTACTCAAATCTGAACACTTGAAAATTAACAACTTTTAAAAGAAAAAAAAAACCAATCCGAGTTGTGTTCAAACCTCAACTTGCCTCCAAGTTAAAAACTCACATTTGTATTTTCAGTTTTGGATATTTCATCCATGAGAGGATTTAATGGCCATTTTCAAATCTGACTGCTTAAGTTTTAAGATCTGCATTTGGGACCAGATCCAGGCTTATGATATTTTGTATCTGCTGTATAAATATATATATATATATCCATTTATTGAGCATCGTATTTCATATGAAAAAAAACTTAAGCCACTTCAAAATTCTATACCATTTTTCAGTTTCTGTCCAAGTACCTCCTTGCCAAAGTTACAGACGCAGTGATGATGGGGAGTTCCTAGGAGACGGCAGAAGAGAATCACAGCGTTTGCCAGTTTGCTCAGCTACAACTGTTGTCTTTTTATTTGCAGGAAACGCTGTCCGCTATTCTGCTTTTTCTGGTTATTCAGCCTGGACCTCTGTCCTGTTTACAGAACTGAGGCAAGCCCTTGGATATGATCTGCCTTGCGTTTGCAAGAAAGGCAGCAGCAGCAGCTACACATCAGTAACTTTCCTCACGGACTCCCACTGGATGCTGCATTTTGCCCTGGTCACAAGTGGTGACATTTTCCTCACCTGCTTGAGAAGATTGGTTTCAACTGGACATTAAAAAGATGGCTGAGGAAGAAAAACCGTCTCTAAAGAAAGCGGCTCAGTTGGGTATTAACGGGTATATTCCACCAGTACAACTATGCATCAGAAATGAAAATGCTCCCAAAAGTTATTATGCTTGTTTAGACAACATGCAAATAAAACACATGTGACTGGTCCATCAGGAAAAGAAAAAAAAAAAAAAAAAAGCTGGATCCCTAATGGAGAGCTGCTGTCAAATGAGAGCCACCAGGAAAGCCATAGACTCAACCTTACCTTTAAATTAGTTAATTGAAGTAGCCTGTTGCAATTTTGTAGTACAAAGACCATGTTAGCTGCAGGTAAAAGGATTTCTGCATTCCCGAGCTACAAGAAATCTTTCCTTAAATTTTCTATTTAATTTATCTTAGTTTTTGGTCTAATCAGCAATTAAAATTGAAAGAGGATGCCTAAAGACAACAAGCCAGTTGAAAATAGACATAATAACAAGGAGGAGAATGATAAGCTCCAGGAGTAAGCTGTTAATTTGTGTCTTAGGAACAACATTAATATACAGGTCAAATGTCCAATGAAATGGGTCGCAAAGAAACACGTTACTTACAGACTTTAAATTGTGATTCAATGGCCCAGCAAGACATGAAAATGCGACCAGTGCTGCTGAAAAGGAACAGCCTGGACTCGGCAGATTTTCTGAGACACCCCCAGCACCGCAGGACCAAATCCCAGCAGGTCCGCTTCAAGGAGGATGGTGTCAGCACCAAGGCAGAGCTGGAAGCTAATCCTGCCCGAGACACAGCACTCACAACTGGGAAAACAGAAATACTTAGGGATCACAGTTTTTTGCTCACTCAGTCTCCAACTTTTCCAAGGGCTCAGAAGGGGCTTCGGAATATTGCCATACAGACTTCTCCCAGCCTCAGGAAACACTTCCCGGTTTTTAAAAGGAAAAAGCTGACAGTAAGCAAATCACTGACGGAAATGCCAGCGGAGCCTGCAAGCTCTCTTGAGGTAAATGGCAATCTTTGTGAACCAGACATTCTGTCCTCAGAGCTCTGCTACTTGAGGATAAGTAATCACCTGGAGGATGGATGCAGGAATAGGGAGGTGGGCTTGGGTCAAAGGTCGTCAAAAGCACAAAGCAATGGGCCAAGGTACTCGGATGATTTCTCAGTGTCAGACAAGACAACTGCGTCTACACAGGTGCCTGAATACATTCACGTGAGTTTTCCACAAGACAGAAACGTTCCCCCGGATGCCCCAGACACAACCACAGCTTTGAGTAATTCACTGCATTCTTCTACCGTCATCAACAGCAATGAAAGTCACGAGAACAGCACACTGTCATCTGATTCGGAAAGAGCGGAGCCTTGCCTAGGCAATTCCACCAACTGCAGCGAATGTAACCCCCGCTCCGCTGCTGGTGAAGCGCAGAAAAGTGACTCCGAGCCACCCGTAGCCGCTCAAGGTGCCAGCAGTAAGGAAACTACTCCACTGTCAGCCCCGTCAAACCACAGCTCGTCTCCTTGTTCCCTCGGAGACTGTCACCAGGCAGGAGAGCACAAGCCGGGTTCCAGCCACGTGACGGCACCAAGTGGCGATGACCCAACAGTGCCACTGACCAGCAGTAACGCATCAAAGCCGTGCCTGCCATGCAATGCTGAGATCGAGAAAAATTCCACCCAGTCAGATGTTTCCCAGTGTAACAGCTGTTTAGAAGGATTTCACATAAAGTCTTATCCGCCGAGGAATGAAATAAACCCGCAAAGCAACAAAGAGATTAACGAAATAAATCAAATTCACTTGGCACATGGCGAACTCTGTGCCCTACAAGGCAGGCTGCAGTCTGTAGAGGAATCCTTGCAGTCGAACCAGGAGAAGATTAAAGTCCTTTTGAATGTAATCCAAGACCTGGAAAAATCCAGAGCCCTCAGCGAAGGGTATGGTTCATTTTTAATATTAGCAATTCATCAGAAGTTTAAAGTAGATGTTAGCATTCTTTTAACCTTTGCCACTGAAAAACACAGCTCTTCTGATATTCAAAGATGAGTTTGCAAAAATGTATCTTACACCCTTTTTGTGGTATTTGGGTCTCAGCAGAGAAGCAAGTCCCTTCGTAGCTTGGCTTTAGCTGACACTGCCTTTACAAAATCCAGTGCAAGACCCAGCTTAACAACTCCCTTTTTCATTTAGATTTAGGGTGTTCAAAGCACGGCAAGGTCAGATACACACAGAGTGCCAGACTGAGAGCTAAGGACAGAGCATGAGAAGGCTCTCAGCAAGAACTCACTTCAGACTCTCAGATTTCAGAGTGGCTCCTTTCTGCACCCCCATAACGATGTATAAACCCCTGTTTTTATTGTCAGTGTGGTGACACAGGGACTGTGCCAACAATGCAAGCAGTATTTCTGCATTAACATGCATTATAAATAATAATAATGCCATAAATGCATCTCAAGATTGGACAAAGTTAAAATGGAATTTTAAATACTTTTATGCTCAAAACAGGTTTTAGAATATCCTAATAGAGCTTTCCAAACTATCAATAATAACTTTCCAACTCACAATTCAAATAAGAATTTACACTCATTAAAAATTTTAAAGTAATATAAATCAAGTTAGCTTGTGATTTTACTCCATACATATTACCTTCTTCTATCTGGAAACGTTAACTGGTAACGTCCATCTGGCTGTTAGCATGAAAATATCTTCATTAGCTTCCCCTCTGCCCACATAAATTCTTGTTCTATGTATTATTTTCCCCATCCAATTCAACTCCAGCTACCCTCCCTCGGAGGCTTGTTCCATATGATTCTCTAGCACCAAATTCGTAATACCCTAAACGCAAGAGACAAAAGCCACGTAGACAGACTAACAACAAAAATGCAAAAAAAACCCATCTACAACACTCCAAACCCCAAAAATTCAGGTAAGAGGCAAGATTTGAGGGAGGGATCCAAATATGTCTCAAACTTAAGCAGTCATTTCCCTGTTGTAATCTTCATCCAGACACCACCTGCCTGTGGTTCCTTAGGCAGCGACAGAAAAGAACACCCACTCCTTCTCCCCTGCATGCAGTTCTCTAGGGGAGACCCCAAGTTTCAATTACATTTGCAAATCTGACCATAGCAAAGACTAAATTGCAGTGAAGCACAGTCAGATTATCCAGCAATATTTATAATCCATTTCTGTTCAGTTACCACATGGTTGAAAAGAAAAAAATCGTCTGATATCTTGAAGTGTCGCTCTGAGATTCAGTGAGAAGCTTCAATCCACCTTGGCAGATTCATCTTACACTGAATGTTCCAAGGACTTGCATTGATAGCACAATAATGCACCTGAAGGACTCCCATTTTCCCCAAATCTATCAGAAATTTATTTTGGTACCAACTGATCTCCCCTAACTGAAACAAAATTTGCTAAAGATAAGTGTTACGCTTTCTTCAGACATTTTGAGCCACCAATCTCAACCTGTTTCTAACGCAGATTTCTCCACCATAAAAATATTCCAGCTCGAGGTGGTGTTAAGCATGAAAAGTCACTTTTCTTGTTTTCTCAACACATCAAATTTGCAACTTACCAGCGGTAAAAATCTGACTTGGTTACACTCAAATAAGGAAAAAGGGAAGACTGGAAAGCATAAGGACAGAGTTCAGACTGATTGAGCAAATTGCATGAGTTTTCAAGTACTTGAGAGCGTGTTTGTTAGAAGCAGTCCCCTGTCTAAGGGTTTTCATAACAAGCATCCGTGTGAGAACCAACAACCAGACCCCTTAACAGCATGAGGTGGGAAAGGTGCAAGACAAGGCTCACAGGTTTTGTGTATTCTTAAAGAAACCTTCCAACTTAGAATTTGATACCAGAATTTTTTTAGTAGGGCTAACAGAAGTGCTGACCAGAATGGCTTTTGTTCATAAAAGATTCAGAGCTGTGTTATTATCTGTGACCCCACATGTGATGAGCTGCTGTCTGTTCCAGGCGTAACTTCTACCACACTGGGCAGGACCTCAACAACTGCAGCACCTGCCAGAACACGGCGTGCATCATTTACAGGTACCTCGCTCCCTCACACACATCTCCTGCCTGGATGTCTCCCCAGCTGCACAAAACAGTGTTTTGCTCACGCCTATAAAACGTCTCAACTGCCACTTACCCAGTTTTTAAGAGAAGACCAAGTGGTTTCTGTGAGGTTCTTGATTTGTTCCCCAAGCAGGAAACCACTCACAGTGGTGTTAGCTGAAAGGAAAGGGGGACTGGGCTTGGGAGATTCAAGCAGAAACTTCCCTCTGAAGTTTCACAGGGTTAGTACTAGCATGCTTTGAAAACCAGTGATGCCATTTCTGACGATGAAATTCCTCTGTGTGATGTGTTTTCAAAGCTAGGGTTTCTGTAATAATTTTTGATCTTGGAAAAGAAACTCTCAGTTCTCTGAATGCCAAAGAGCTACAGTCACAGTTCATGTTAACATGCAAAACAACCCCAAAACTCCCACACTTTTCACCTCAATTGTTGCTCATTTCAGAGAGTGCAATTTGAGTGTAGGCTGCCTCAGATTTCAAGTCCAGTTTATGCTAAACTCTCATGGCCAGAAAGGTTTGCATGGCTGGGTTCTGGGAGCTGTACATGTTCCCAATGCTGCGCCTGTCCAAACACACTGGAAGAGCCCTCAGCTGTCCAGACATCAACCCTGAAGCCAGCAGATGCAAAGTCTTGCTCGGACTGCACATACACCTTGTCCACTCAGCAAGGGAATTCATAAAGGCATTATCTAATCTCTGCAAGCTCAGTTGCGAGGCAGAAACCCCGCACCTTGGGTTACTTGATTGCATTTACCAAAAATAAAGGGTAAGAGAATTTCTTTTTGATGCTGAAGCCTTTTCCTTCGTTTCAAAGAACATGGCAGACCATTATCTTCAACAGTTTGTAATCACTACAGCTTTAATTTTTTTAAAAATGGAAATAGTTAATAGAAAATTCTAACATGGCAGTGTTTTTCACACTGCATGTTCTGCATGAGCCAAATTTAGTAAAGACCTTAATAAACTTAATAAACAGCACTGGAACCTATTGTTCAGCATGTAACTCAGTCCCATACTGATGTCCTAAACCTCTGGTAATGAAATTTCCAAGCAATTAAATGCCACAACTCCTCTGAGACAAAGCTGTAGGTCTTCTTCACAGCCCCCTGGATACTGTGGGAAGTTACATGACTTATCCAAGAGCAGAAACTATATTCATTAAAAAAAAAAAAAGAGATTTCTTTACTTGATCATGGCCTCTGAACAAACAATCTCTGTATTTTATGGGACTGGACAGGAACAGGTCACTCCCTAGAATTTCTACACAGACCACCCTTGACCACAGGATGCCTTCTCTCCTTGGAAAAATACCCTGTGTTTTTAAGTTTACACAGTTTCAGTGCAGGATAGATCTTGAACAACAAGCACCATCATTCAAAAGAAAGAACAGAGGAAGGAAGAAAACATTCAGGGGCCTTTTTGATTTACCAGGGAATTTGCAGCAATAATGGTGCCTGGAGGCTCACCCTGCAGTGATTAATAGAACATGGACACAACACGGGTGCTCTAAAAAATTTCTGCTTTTAGGAGACAAAGAGGAAGCGGTAAGAAAACAATAGTTTTTGATTTACAGAGGTGTTGCACAGGATGTGGTTATGAAAAAAGCATCCTGAGTGACTAACACTTGAAGTTCATTAGACAATATTGTGAAAGAAGCAACTGTTGTCAGTGTTTGCTCCAGACAAACACGTGCGATTCCTGTGTTCTACGTGGCCTGAAATGTCCCCGCAAGTATTTTCCCCTAGGACAGCATCACAGCTGTGATTATTAAACCAAGGGTTTCCTCTTGCTCCCAGTTTTCCTGCTCTTAAAGAACCTCACTCCTCACTGCTGCAAACTCCGCGCATGCAGATTGCTGTCACTGAAGCATCTTTTATCACACACAGTCCCTGAGTCAAACAATGCATTAATCTCACAGAAATCCCCGTGTGGATTACACTGATCACTAAAGTAATAAAGAGCTTTTCGGCCTAACAGTGACTGTAAATTTGGCTTTATTAACTACCCAGCAGGGATTCCAGGCTTGGGATTTTCCATCTAGATGGTATAATAGAAATGTTGGTATTGTAATAAACAAATGCAAGTAACAACCAAAACCAGTTATCATGGGCAGTATTAAATGAGGACTGAATTGACCTCTTGCCTCTGGAGATGATATCTTCTACATTAAATTAAAAACTCGGAAGCAGGGTGGAGAAAAGGAACATGAGCAGATGCTACCCTTATGTATTATATAAACCCAACATTTAATTCTCCAGCACCCTTGGTCTGTGAATATTGAAAGGTATTAAGTTGCAGTTTTAGTAATAAGCTGATAAAATGCATGAGGCACTGATTTTATATCACTTCCTTCTGCTTTTTTAATATTTATTATGCATTGCTTCTTGTTCAAGAGATCCTTCTACTCTTTTCTAAATGAAAATAATCTTCCTGCTGTCTTTAAACCCGTTATTACATTGTACATGTTATTTAATGAAAAATCCCAAGACACATGAGTTAAGGGAAATGATCTTCTGGTTAATTTTAACATAACAATGATGTTTATGGATTTTACATAAAAACACAATTAAAAGTTTTCAAGATTTGCACATCTACTAACTTTACAGATTTCTTCTGACCAGTGCCAAAATCAGCTTCAGGGCCCTAAAGCAACATCCCAACGCCCTTGAATGAAGCTCTTTTCCTCCCATCAAGGCAAATACAACCTTTCCACTCTCCTCTAAAACCTCCTACAACCTTCACAGCAGACACAGCTGATACAACTCACTCTCCTGCCCGGAAAATAATTGAAATAAGGAAAATACACACAATACTGCTTCATCCCTGTCCACACTGACTCTTTTGAACCTTACATTTCTTTCTATGCACTCATCCGCTGTTATCTAATTAACATCTTGGCTCTGGTTTGACATCAATAATAATTAGGGCTTTCAACTGAGGAAATGAGTTTTATTTTCCTCTTAACTAACACCACTTATCTCAAAGACTTACACACTGGCTTAATTTCATCTCTTTTTGTTCCTAGCCTGTGTCCTAGTGGGAGACACTCGCATTCAACAAAGTTAAGCCCGTGAGAGTTTTCAATTACAACCATATGACAGATCATGTCATATGATTAGATTAGGTTCGATTATGGGATCAAAATCTGACCTTTGAATGAAATGTATTGAAAGGTCATCTTAGTACATTTGCATTTTTGTCCCATTGCTTTGGGCACAATGTTGGAGATCTTAACTCACACGAAGTAAAATTTTTTGCTTAAAAAAAATAAAAAATTAAGAGGTGAGTTTATTTTCAAAGGAGCAACCCCTAAACCCCTTGTGTTTACCCCAGGCTGTATCACTGAATAACACCAAGATATTCTGATGAGGGAAGCAGCCTTTGATGTGTTCTTTAAAGGGGGAATTTCTTACTTACTACCATAGATCTCTCCATTTTTTTTCCATAGTGTAGAATATGACTTCAGACAACAAGAAGGAAGATTTCATCAGATTTTGAAAACACTGGACAATGCAGAGCAAAATCCAGCTTCAGCTTCACCTCAGAAGCCACCACCTGATCCTCCAGCTCCAGAAAAAAAGGAGTTAAGGAGAAAAACGAAAAAGGTGAAAAGAAAATGCTTCTGGTGGATTTGACTTCCTCATGCAGCCTTTTACATTTCAAAAGACACTAAAACAGAAAGAGCTTGAAAGCACACACCTGAAAATGTGCTATTATGAAATCACAAAGGTTAAGAATGCTTAATTAAAGTATCTGAAAAATCAAATTAATTGAATTCAATTAAATCAGCTCACTGAATAAAGGTGCATGAAGATACTATTTTCAAGAAAAGAAATTATTTCTTTGAAAAGGAAGTTCTCATTTTTTTCCAAGGACACTTTCATATGCTTTGTAAAGACCTTTTTTCCAACTTTCCAAAAATAACAAGGTTTAAATCTCTACTTTAAAAAACAGTGGTAGACAAAGCTAAGCATGTCACACAGCCTTCAATTCCCATTTAAAAGCAACATGGGCTAAAAGGAAAAAAAGACTTCACTGAGCTTTGAACAAAACACATCACCAAAAACAAATTCAGGGAAACCTAAATTGCTCAAAGAAATCTCTCCTCAAAGGAGACAATTATGATTATTTCACATCCCCACTGAAATATTTTTGTTGCTGTCATCTAATATTGAACAACAAACAAAAGAATTCCAGGTTAAGTTTTAACTCTATCCCTTTCTCTGTTCATAATAAAAAGCCACCATTTAGAAGTTTCAGTCATTCAATGGACTTCTCTGAAAGGAACTGGGGAGTTGTGAAATAAGAGAATGCCACAGTAACTCTTGTCTTAAAGCCCTGCTCAAGCAAGGTCCAGTCCAGTGAATTTGAGTTGTGCGTATCTCCAAAGACAAGAATCCTCAGCTCCCTAGGGAAGGCTGTTCCAGGGTTTTTTTCCTAACATCTAATCTGAATTTCCTGCGTTCTGATGTGTGTCCATTACATCTTGCTCTGTCCAAGCACACCCGCAAGAAGAGCTCCATGGATAATGAAACCTCTCTCCTGTCTTCGCTCTTAAAAGACTAAAAAAATCCAACTTCCATTGCCTCTCATCTCCCACGGCAGCCACAGCCCTCCTGTGCTGTCCCTCCAGTGAGTTGATGTCTTTTATATTCCTGGAAGCCTAAAACTGGACACGATCCCTCAGAGGTCGTCACACAACTGCTGGATAAAGAGGAATAACTATTTTGGCTACTGTCTTACTGAATCCTTTGCCCATTGATTGCTGCCCGTCTATCCATTTAAGACCTACACTGCTGTACCAAAAGATCCCAAGATTTTATTTCGCCTTAAGATGTAAATTAATATATGATAAAAAAGTTGAACATAAAAATAATATTTAGTGAACTGATCTGTATTACACACACACAAAAAAATTAATATATACTGAAAAGATTTTATCAAAATTCAATGCAGCTCCTTCTTTCCTCCAAAAATACTCAAGTTACCATTAGCACAGGGTGTGCCGATGGAACCCAATTTATGATTGGCGATTCTATTATCGTACTCATGAAAACATGGTCGCCTCTCATATGGGGGGCAGGGGGGAAAAGGTTTTCCAAAGCAAGTTGAGTGGAATGTACTGCAGACCTTTTCTTAGAAGTGGCCCTGGTTCAGGGTATTCCATAGATTAATCCCTGCATCTTATTTTTCTAAGTCATCCTGTATTAGTTGTGCAATGTTAGTTTTAAATGTCTGTACACTTTTTGTACACTTCTGTGTTCCTTGAATCCCTAGGGTTAATTACACATTTGAAAATACATTAAAAACAATTTTGCACAGAAGAATTTTGTCTGGAGGAACTAATTTCTTTATAAAACGAATCTTTTAGAAGAAACTGTGCAATATGCCATGGCTTAATTTATCAAATTACTAACACTTAAAAAACATTTCCATGTCAATTTCAGTTAGCACAGAAATGACAGGAACAAAACTGTTGTTATTTTAGAGGCTTTTCAGAAAGAAATTAACTTTTTACTAATATGTTTTTAGAAGCCTCTAGTGAGACAGAAAAGCTCTTCAATAATAGGTTGTGGTTGTAAAAAAGGTAAGAATTAAATTACTCCATGAGAACACATCACAAGTAGGTGCACTGCTTGTGCTGCTGTGCCAACAGCATTCCTTTTTTGCATTAGTCTCTATAATTGATGCAGTGAATGATTTATTAGTGTGTAAAAATAACATTTTAAGACTAATATCCCCCGTGGTAAAGTATAATAATAAGCAATACCAAGAGCTTTAACACTAGTATACCCAGCAAGGTATTTTTTCTGTATTGAACCCATTCTTAATAATTTATGATACAAAAGCAACCTTTTTGCCTTTCTTTTTGTTGACAAGAACAAAAAGGGCCCATTTTAAGCTGTCTGATTTTGAGTTTGCCCACATAATGCATATGATGCCATCAATTTCTTTTCAAAGGATCCAGATCATTTAATTTAAACAAACCACAGCACTTTGGTTCACCACATAACACCAATCAGTTCCTGGGGTCAGGAGAACTATGCAAAACAGAAACACTCTTTTCACTATAAGAAAGTCCAACCAAAGGCAGTTTCAGGTAAGGCTCTAAGTCTTTCTTTTGACCTGAAGAAACGTCAACACTGTACAAATCTGAAATACACCTATTACAGTGTATTTTAAATGCTTCCAGGTTTCATATTTTAATGTCTGAGCTTGATGGGAGTCAGAACTGTAACTAATTTTTAATCCTTTATCTCCCAGTCACAATTAGCTTCTGTTTTCCAGATTCCTGAGTTGGTGGGTTTTGATTTCTCTCCCAGCCAGTAAAGTCTGGATCATCCACGTGTGGATATGAAATTCTCTTTGTGCCCTTGGCCCACGGAGCAGCAGGGAAGCACGGGAGGTTGCCAAGGCTCAGCCAGGCAGGAACATCCACTTCTCTCTCACCCTTACCTCTGCCCAGAGTTTGCAAACTCACCCCCTTCAAGGCATCTGTTTTCCTTGACAGGAAATAAGGAATTCCAGCACTGTGAAAGCACTCTCCTTCAGGAGGGCTGCAAGGAGTTTTTTTACCCCCAGCCATTCCCACTCTGCTTGACACTCTAAAGGTTTTCCACATCAAACTTGAGAGAGAACATTAGAACAAAAGGCTTTTGTCCCACTAAAAGTGATGGTGGGGAGGTGTCAGCTGTGGATACACCAAGAGGAGGAACAGGGTAACTCTGCTTTGCTGCTGTTTTGTTCAGATTTTAAAATGTGCATATCTTGGCAACATAAAATAATTAAAATTTAAAGCTTTGCAACGCGCAATTGGAGAATCTTGGCTCTATGAAACTATGATATTAAAGCATTGGGGTTTTTAATTGTTTAATATTAAAAATGTTTAATAATTAATTATTACTTCCTATAGGAAATAAAAAAGTACACAAAGTACACTACACAATCCATAGTGTGAAGATTGGAAGAGCAGTAGAAATTGGTAGACTGTTGGAAGATAGAAGTACTGGCTGCAAAAAACTTCTCTGGTTTACAAAATTACAGCATAATCCCTAAAAACAACTCCCAGAGCAGGAAAGAAATGTTAAAAATACAAACACTTTCTTAAATAAAATTGAAAAATAACCCACAACACCCCCCCCCCCATAAGTTGTCAAAAAAAAATCAAAAAACCCAAACCATGGCTACTTGACAGCGCTTGATTATGAAAATATTGTGGGCTTCTGAGAAATATGCATTTCAATGATATATGCCATATAAAAAACATTGCACAGAATGCAGTATGTTCCAAAACTACTGTATTTGAAATTGTTGTTTTATGGAGTCAAATGGAATTTCTTTAAAAATTAAAAATTTATGAATAAAACACAGATTTGCCTCCTGTAACAGCAGCTCATGTAGGGCTTCTGATGGTTCTGTGCACTATAAAAATGCTGCCAGCACAGACACACACCATCTTCTTAACGGCACTCAGTCTCTAATGTATGTTTTGTATATTTCTAGGCCCTTTAAATGTGATACTATCTTTTGCAATAAAAGGAGATATTTTTATTAGGTTTCAGGAGTCAATCAATAATAACCAATGTTTAGATTACAAAGGAAGGGAACAGCTGCTCTTTGGGAAGAGAAAAATGAACGGAAAGTTAACAGGCATGTCTGGAATCATTCTGCAGCATCTCCAGGTAGAGCAAGGATGTCAATCTGAATACCAAACACAAAAGCTGTAGCTTTTGCTAGACCATGAGTATAATTGAACATTTCAGATTCTCCAACCAGGGCAGCTCTGCAAATAGTTTCTGTGGTCATTGTCTGCTCCAGAGTAGCTTTGCTTAAGAGTTTGCAGATTTCTTTTTGGTAAAGTTTTATTTGTACAATATTATACATAAGTCTTTCTAACAACATCTCTGTGGAGCATAGCGACACTTATTTCATCCTGTTAAACTGATACTGTGAGCCAAATCAAGTTTGGAAGTACTAAAGGAAACCTTTAAGGTGCATGTGGTGGATTTATATTTCTATTTACCTAACCAAGCCAAGACTGAAAACAAGGATTTCTGTGTCCTACATGGTTTAGAAATTTGACTTCTATAATTCCTGTAGGACATTGACAATGACCTTTGACTAATAGTCTAAATCTCATGGAGTGCTCAAGGTAAAGCTTGACTAGCCAGTTTCAAACAATAAATTGTCCCTCCTCATGGAAGTGTAGAAGCACTTCTACAACTACGAAGAGTCAAGGTTTTGTGGGGTTTCAAGAGTGAAAACAACCAAGCAGCAGTTAAAGCCTTCAGCTGCTAAAACACCACAGTGAAGGCAAGAATGGCATTTAACTAAGTCTTCCCTGCAGAAGCTGCAGAGAGCCAAATTACCTTTCCACCACCACCTCCTTCTCCTGGGGAGATGATTTCTTTCTGAGCCTGACTCTTCTCAGTAATTACATGAACACAGCTCCCAGCAGGCACTTACCAGCCAAGCCCAAGGCAGAACCCTCCCTTTCCCTTTCCCTTTCCCTTCAAGTGGCATCACAGCATGCAAAGATCCCGGCATCTGCAAACCCAGGTCTCTGCCAACAGGCTAAAGATTGTGAAAAGAACACCTGAATATGAAAATCACCCTGCTTATCCCTCTCAGATTTCCCTCAGGTAAATCAAATCCAGTTATCTGTCAGGCGCCAGGCATTTAAACTTGCAAGGAATTACAGGTCTTGTAAATTGTAACCGTTGTTCTTATAAGTCAGTATTAGCATTGCTCTCCACAGCATTTTCAAGTTACAGTAAATTACACTGCCGAAGTTAATAAACATTAATAAACACTGTTAATAAACATTGCAATAAACTTGCAATGTTCACAAACAGAGCAACAGATTTAAAATCTAAAGAATGACCTTCTGTCCTCCTGGAAGTGATAGATTTAGCCCCATTTAAAATGTCACTTATACCTGTATAGCCTCAGCTACACAGTCCAGCTACAGAAATTCCACATGCCCCACCTGTACTTGCAGAATTCACCACACTTTCAGCAACTTGAGCTCACCTAAGCATTCTCCAGGACATAATTCTTGATTATCTGCTTCATTTTGAAAAGATCAAGCTTTCAGGCTTCCACAGCAAGTTTGACCGTCTCAAAAGTCTTAAAGCAAACCTGAAAATTAACTTGGTGAACTAACGCAGCACACAGAGCACGGAAAAAGCTTCTTTTGCCAGTTTTTTTTCTGAATACAAAAGACTTTTGTTCCTTAAAAACAATTTATTTGCATGTAAAAGGCTGTTCTGTTAAGAAGTGTTGCTTCGGCTGTAGAAAAGGTAGCAAATTATTGAAATTCCACATTTCAATTGAATATTAGAGTATTCACATTTCCACTGAATTTCCAATATTGAAAAACCTCTAAAATGTGCAACGTACACACATGCAGAGGCGCTCATGAACATAATTGGAAGCAGGAGAACTGCATTTCAAAATTCACACTGAATTTGTTCTTTTCAGGTTAAAACAGCTGAAGAAATTACAGTAGATGGGAGGGGGGGGAAAAAAAAAGAAACAGATTTTCCAAGCCATTTCAATTTACTGTAACCAGCTTGTCTCCTAGTGGTTTCCTAATGGATCTTTTATGCAGGATTAAAACAGCTTCATTTTGCTATTTCCTGTGCTGTCTGTGGTATCCAGAAACGCCCCTTAATAGACTGGTCAGGTCATGCACAGCACTCACATCATGCTTTCCTTGTACTGAGAACATTTTCCAACACTCCAGAGAACTGAAAGGGTCACTGGTCTTCATTCCAAACCATTTGCTGTTGTGACCATGGGTGAGCCCGAGGGCTCCGCATGAACAGCCTGAAGTTCACATAAACAGCCACAGAGATGTCTCAAACTTGCAGATGTACCACCAGGGCGTCCAGAGCAACCAGTGGTAAATATTTCCTCTGAGGATCTCAATTAGTCTCCTCAATTATTAGGAGCCTAATCATTAAGAGGTACACAGGCTCTGGCTGGCAATGATCTAAACGTGTTATTCTCCAGTAGAAATAAACAGGGAAACAAAGGAAATTTTAAAAGGCGCACAGTGTACTCCCTGTGGCCAAAATCATCAAGTAAATGACGCTATGATTTTGTAGAATGAAATAAATCTCCAAAGACAAACCATTGAACACCAATTTCCCACAAGTGAGCAGTCTGAAGGGCAAGCTCCAAATTCCTGGTGAATTCCTTGCATTCTCGCAAACAGTCTAAATGCAGAGGAGCACTCAGGAGATGTGGACTTAAATCTGAAAAAATTGCAGAATCTGCCCTTGAATATAACTCTTAAATCATGGAACCTCCACAAAAAAAAATCCCAGGTGAGTGTTTAGTGCCAGCACATGCCCAGAATTTTTTTTTAGTTTTACTCATACAATTTCACTTTAGATTAGTGGAAATACTCATTTCAACGTCTTAAATCATGTCCTTAATGTAGGTTTGTAAAACTTTTTCTTTTTCAAATATCAATTAAATTTCTATTTATCATTTATTCTCTTAAAGCATGTTCAAATCTTACAACTACGCTTCAAAAAACTGTGACTACAGTGTCACAGCTGAATGAAAAAAAAGAGTAAAGCTTGAGATTTTTAAATTAAAAAAAATAATTCACAAGGACTCCACAAATGCTATATTTGCATTTTTCCAGGATAACTATAAAATGAGTTTCAAAGCATTGAAAATGCATTAAAATATTACTCACAATCAATGGATCTCGTCCCATTGTAATAACAGTTCTGTTCACTGTGCGCAGTAACTGCACCATTATTTCTTGAATATGGTGATAAGTTGATGCCTGCAAATGAAAAAAAGAGAGTCTTGATATTAAAATCATACCTCTTGGAAAAGAAGAAACCAATTATTTCCATTTTGACAGTTTGAGCTGTACAATATAGAAGCCCTATTGAAAGGGCAGCACTAATTCTTCTTGCTCACACTGCTCCTTAATTCCAGCAGAATGTTCGTGTCCAATTTCAGTCCAATTTCAGCCCAATCCACTCCACAACCGGTTTTTGTTTCAAACAGTCACTTTTCATCTCTCACTCAAAGGACTCCTGTTCTCCCCCTAACTGGGCAGCCTGTAGCTCAACCCTGGCACAGTTAACTTGAGGCAAACTCTCTCACAGCTCCCCACTGTGCTGTGGGTCTGTCAGTGCTCCCAGGGCAGCTGGAGCTCAGGAATATTCTTACCTGGCAGTCACAAAGCAGTTATTAAAGGAGGAAGTTGTCTTCATTTACCTGAGCTGCTCTGGGAAGGCACAAACTCGACATGGTCAGCCCAAGGCTTCAGGCTCTTGTTGCCTAAAGGACACTCGATTACTAATTGTAAAACCCTGAGCAAATGGAAATGACCTTCTGTTCACCAGTTACACTGACCTTACTCTGAGCCCTCAACGACTTGGGAAACCAGGACGCAACAGGAAAGAAAAAGTCCAAACAAATTTTTAGCTGATAAGGATATTTATCTTACACCAAGACCCTCATTTAATGTCAGAGATAGCATGGAAAGAACACCACAATCACAGAAGCCATGGAGAGTTCCTAATAAACCTTTAGGTAGCTAAGCCCCAGTACCATCCCAGGAGAAACTGCTCCAGGTTCTGTTTTTCCTCCGAATCAGCCAAAGTCTTCCCCTTTTTCTTTCTCCTATTCTGATTGCTCTGGATCAGGGCACACACCTTGAAACAGGGACCTTCCTCACATCTGGCAATTTATTTACTATTACCATTTATCCCCCTGTATCCTTTGACAACGACACACACAAGCTGATCTCCTCACCTGTGACAGCATTTCAGAAGTTGTTATATTCTAAAAATAAACAAAGCAGCCACAGAATAATATGTGTTTGCTGTTTCCTTCTTTATAATTTCACATTCTCTGGTACAGTCCTACATTTACCACACAACTACACTTGAGAGTGGCTGCACAGAAGACACATCTGTTGTTTTTATAACATTGTTTACCCCTATAATTTAAAAAAATATTATCAACAGCCAAAACTGATAAACTATAGAGTGGCTCTTAACACAGGGATGTAATTTATTCATTAGTTTCCCTCTTTTTTCAGATTCAAAGATGAGGGCTCACATAATGTAAGCTCCCTTTCACATTTCAGTATGTGCTATACCACAATTAGTAACAGTTCAGAACATTGCATAATGAGTTTTAACATTTAGCCCTGACTCCATCATTAAAGATGAGCTCTGTTCTTAATTCACAAGTAGCACAAACCTCTCCTGGAAAGACTGTTACATATGCTCAAGCACACAAAGGTTATTTTCTGCTAGACCTTTGAATTTTCAGAGAAACATTAGCAAATGAAATAAAACGGTTTCTCTATGAAACTGAGACTCCCTTTCTTCTTGATAATCTAAGAAACAATTAGGCATTCGATACCGACATTGTTAAATTAACAAACATTGTTCTCACACATTGTCAATACACGAGAGTTCAGCTTTTATCTTGCAGCTTCTAGCCTCAGAAAATATTCGAACCAACTGCAACATGTGCTTTTTCAGATCATATTGCTCTCCACAAGGATGACATGGGAAAACCCGCCATCATTTGGCTTCAGTCCATTGATTACGCATAAGATTTTTTTAGGAGCTAAATTAACTACTTGTATCACATATAAAAGTCCCCTTGGAAAACGTTAATTGTATTATTCCATTTAATTAAATGCAGCGATCAAAAGTGTTTGTCTTCCCTCTTGAAAAGATTTGCCAAGGCATGGAACAATCAGAGCTCATGCTCTGTAGTCAGGTCAGCAGGAGGGAGTGCTCTCACAGAGCTCAAACACCTTCAGGTTCCTCGTTGGGCTGGATGGCACTGATTGGTACACGGATTCGTTAATAGAAAATCCAAACCAAACAAATTCCACTCTCTTTCAAAAATATCTGCATGGGGTAAAAGCAGACAGTATTTGATTTAGCTTTCATCCTCTGTTTTAAACTGCTACAGTATTGGGACAGTAAAAGCAATTCTGTTGGTTCAGAGTCAACCGTGCGCTTCAGATTCTGATGGAGTGTTCGTTTATTTGGACAGTGGCAAACAGGGACTCACTGAATGGCTGCTTGAGGATTACAGCATTACACAACCTGTACTTGAGACACCCACTTGGAAACACTTCTGTCAATTCATTTCAGCTGTCCCTGCCCTGCCCCAAACTCTCCCCTCCTCCTATCTGGCGTGGGGCTCAGTGAGAAACACAGCAGGCCTTGGCACTGTGCAAGCACTGTTCAGCAAGAACTAAAATTTCATTGCTGCATTATCACACTGTTCTGGTCACAAATCGGAACCACGGCACTGGATGGGCAGCCACAGAGGAAACGAGCTCTGCACCAACCGGATCATGTGTGCTCACTCCCTGGTGCACCCAGTTCTGTAACTTGTATTCCTTCTCTGACACACATACAAATAAAGGCACATAGAAAAGGATAACAATTCTTTTTTGAACTCTAATTCATAATCCTGCATTGTTCTGGCTGAAAAGTCTCCACAAAAGACCTTAAGGTAATTGGCCCTGAAAGAACATGCAGAATTCCTGACTACATTCCTTTGAAATTCTCTTTTGCTGAAGCCTTAAGATCCGTCATAAGTTAGGGAAATGCTTAAAAAATTTCTTATCAATTCTAAAATGCTTCCAGGCTTGTTTGCCTGTGTTCGTTAAACAGATTAAAATGCAACTGCTGCCAATTACTGACAATGCACAGAACAGGAAAAGATTCTTCATCTCTCTTGCACTTTCAGTCTTAACCGAGATTTCACTGTAGATTCCAAGAGAAAGCATTAACCATCACATTTAATTTTGTAAGCACGGTAAATAAAAAATTGTTCTGATTCAATAAATATTAAAACATAGCATATATGTCAGATCAGAGACAAAGTCACCTCATGAAGGACTGCCAGACTGCACGAAACAAAGTGTTGTGAAGAGGGAAAAGGGAAGTGGTTTAATTAAAACAGAAACAAAAAATCACTGATTTCACCATGACCTTCATCAATGACTTGCAGTTCTGCGATGTAACTGTATTTCACAGGTGCTTGAAGCACAATCTCAAGCTATGAAGCTAATTTCAGACATGATTAAGTCAAAACAATGCCATTTATATCCAAAAGTTGTTTTCTGGAGAGGAATATTAAAATCAAATCTCAGCATCTCACTGAGATGTCCAACAGTAACTGTCTAGTCATAAGAATAAACACACAAACACTACACAAAACAGATTTTTAACAACACGCTGGCTACCTGCAGAACCCAGCAGTGAGGCAGCAGCTGAAGGAAACAGCATTTGAACACAAGGAGCTGATGATTCCCATGTTCCCACTCGCTAAACAATGTGAGGCAAAACAGTAGAGCAGAGCTGGTAATATCAAAATACCCTTTTTTCTTTGACAAAGAAAATGCATTCTTCAAAAATTCTTTAACAACTTCAAAGATCACTTCAGAGTATAAATTTTCACCACATGAAACAGAACATCTACTGCTGTTTTTTTCTTCCCTGTCCTCTGCGTGCGTTCTATTTCTGGTGACGTTCACGGAATAAATGCAATGCAAAACTATCAAAGTTCAGTTTTCAAAAGTTTTTGAATACTTGTCTGAAACCAGGTTTCTCTACTGAGATGGAAAAACCAGAAGAAATAGGGACAAGACATCAGTGTTATTAATATTGTAACATGATCCAGCTCTGGGTGTCTCAGTTTAAGAAGGACACTGAGTGCTGTGTCCAGCTCTGGGATCTCAGTTTAGGATGGACACTGAGTGCTGTGTCCAGCTCTGGTGTCTCAGTTTAGGAAGGACACTGAGTGCTGTGTCCAGCTCTGGTGTCTCAGTTTAGGATGGACACTGGGTGCTGTGTCCAGCTCTGGGATCTCAGTTTAGGATGGACACTGAGTGCTGTGTCCAGCTCTGGGATCTCAGTTTAGGATGGACACTGAGTGCTGTGTCCAGCTCTGGTGTCTCAGTTTAGGATGGACACTGAGTGCTGTGTCCAGCTCTGGGATCTCAGTTTAGGAAGGACACTGAGTGCTGTGTCCAGCTCTGGTGTCTCAGTTTAGGATGGACACTGAGTGCTGTGTCCAGCTCTGGTGTCTCAGTTTAGGATGGACACTGAGTGCTGTGTCCAGCTCTGGTGTCTCAGTTTAGGATGGACACTGAGTGCTGTGTCCAGCTCTGGTGTCTCAGTTTAGGATGGACACTGAGTGCTGTGTCCAGCTCTGGTGTCTCAGTTTAGGATGGACACTGAGTGCTGTGTCCAGCTCTGGTGTCTCAGTTTAGGATGGACACTGAGTGCTGTGTCCAGCTCTGGGATCTCAGTTTAGGATGGACACTGAGTTCTGTGTCCAGCTCTGGGATCTCAGTTTAGGATGGACACTGAGTGCTGTGTCCAGTTCTGGGTGTCTCAGTTTTGGAAGGACACTGAGTGCTGTGTCCGGCTCTGGTGTCTCAGTTTAGGATGGACACTGAGTGCTGTGCCCAGCTCTGGGTGTCTCAGTTTAGGATGGACACTGAGTGCTGTGTCCAGCTCTGGGTGTCTCAGTTTTGGAAGGACACTGAGTGCTGTGTCCGGCTCTGGTGTCTCAGTTTAGGATGGACACTGAGTGCTGTGTCCAGCTCTGGGATCTCAGTTTAGGATGGACACTGAGTGCTGTGTCCAGCTCTGGTGTCTCAGTTTAGGATGGACACTGAGTGCTGTGTCCAGCTCTGGTGTCTCAGTTTAGGATGGACACTGAGTGCTGTGTCCGGCTCTGGTGTCTCAGTTTAGGATGGACACTGAGTGCTGTGTCCAGCTCTGGTGTCTCAGTTTAGGATGGACACTGAGTGCTGTGTCCAGCTCTGGGTGTCTCAGTTTAGGATGGACACTGAGTGCTGTGTCCAGCTCTGGGATCTCAGTTTAGGATGGACACTGAGTGCTGTGTCCAGCTCTGGCCCCTCAGTTGAGGAAGGATGTTGAGATGCTCAAACACATCCAGAGGAGGCCACGAGGCTGGTGAGGGGCTGGGAGCACAAACCCTGTGAGGAACGACCGAGGGAGCTGGGGTTGTTCAGCCGGGAGAAAAGGAGACTCAGAGGTGACCTTATCACGCTCCACAACTCCCTGAAAGGTGGCTGTGCTCAGGGGGGGTTGGTCTCTTTCCCCAGGCAGCAGCTGACAGAATGAGAGGACACAGCCTTAAGCTGTGCCAGAGGAAATATAGGTTGGATATCAGGAAAAAGTTCTTCACGGAAAAAGTGATGAAGTACTGGAATGGTCTGCCTGGGGAGGTGGTGGAGTCACCACCCCTGGATGTGTTTAAAGAAAGACTGGATGTGGCACTTGGTGCTGTGGTTTAGTTGAGGTTTTAGGGCTGGGTTGGACTCGGTGACCTTGAAGGTCTCTCCCAACCTAGCCGTTCTGTGAATTCTGTGAATTGTGCTACTAAAGGCTGAAGCTTTCTCCTCCAGCAGGTCAAACCATCCATTTTCTTAGAAAGGGGCTAAGAAACGCAGAGAATGAATTGTTGAATAGAAAGCTGCATTAATCTTAGGGTTCGAGTGTAATCCCCACTGAAATAATTTGATTAATTACCAAACCAACTGTCTGGATCTAGATCACACTGAATAAGGGCATCCTGAAGGACTCTGCCCAGACAATGACTTGGCCATTTGTGAACCCTTTCATTTGCCTCTGGGTTACAAAGCATTTACTGCTGCAAGGCAAATACAGCCATGAAACAAGATTTCTGACTTTAGCTGGAAAATGAACAGAGAAATCTATAGTGGCTCCTAAAGACAAATGACTGTGTGATCCTTGGATGCTGCTGTCCTCCCTTCCTTTGCCCCTTTTTCCTCCTTCAGATAAGTCATCTCAATAGAAGATTATTGAGAGAATAGACGACTCAAAGCCCCGGGTTACAGTTAATGACACATAATAATGTATTCTAAAATCCATTTTTTCTCTGAGCAGCAGTTGTATTGCCAGGGGCAGGCCTGGGTATGGACTTTCTGCAACAGAAGCATCTGGTTCTTTTGTTGATATCCCAACTATTCTACAGTATTTCACAGGAATATGAAGCCTCTAGAGGGCTCTGCTTGTTCTGAAACCACTGCTGGATTTAAACTTACCCCCAGGGGCTTTTCTCCTTATATCAGAAATGCATCAGTATTCACTGCAAGCACAATCTGTGGATAACTGTGACCTGCACATCTCACAGAGAATCTCCAGTTTACCTTCCTTGAATGAAACTATTGCAGAAATGCCACTTTTGTTGAAAAAATGTACATAAATATATCTATATACATATATATATATATATAATGCATGTGTTTTAAATTCTCAGCAATTCTTCTGCTGTTCTGCACAATGTTCTCACTCACATGAAGATGAGCTACAAACCCATGTTTTCTGTAGGCTTTAATGAGTCTTTTACATGTCAGCAACTGCTGCTATGGGCAGCAACTGTTAAAATCAAAAATAAACTTCATTTATGTGGTACACACAGAGAAAGAACTACTCCATCTTGCCTTACAACTGTTTTTTTACCATTTAAAGGATACAGTAACAAAACTAGTTACGTTGTGTTATAGCCTTATGAGATGATAACTTCAATTTTTGCCCGATCATGCTTTCACCATTTATCTTAAGAATTACATTTCAAATTCAAATGTTCCAATATTTCTTTTCTATCCCCTTGGATCAATCCCTCCTGAACTGCTTAAGTCTAAACCAATGATGCAAATAGCTCATAATATACATGGAAAGATTGCCCTGTGCAAACTGAAAAGCCTCAGCAGTATCAAAGATTTTTATGAAATCAAGATATATGCAGTACTGATTTCATTTACTAGGAAATGATCCAAACAGTCACAGTGAAAAACTCCTAAAATGACAACTCGCCTTAATCCAAAGTCTGCAAAGTTTGAACACGTGTCAGAAAAGCATAGTTGAGGAAAGGTCACATATTCCCAGGTAAAGGAAATTACAGCCTTCTTGATGTACTTAATTATGATGTTTTCTCAGAATAAATTCCTAGAATTATTGAGAAGCTTCATTGAATAACCTACCGCTCATTACAAAATGAGTGACCAAAAAGTCAATTCAACGTTCTCTCAAATGAGGAAAAAAAAAGAACCACCCAGATGAAAATTTCAGTGTTCCAAAATTTCAGAATTCTGATAAAGAAACTACAGTGTCTAAGTGAAATATAGTAAAGAGTAATCTGTTTTACCCAGACCTTGCTGAAAGCAGAAACCATACCCTACAACACTCGTGCAGTGAAAAGCCTTTGTTTCAGAAACAGGGGTTTTTATGAAGGTAGAAAGATGAAATTTGAAATTCATTCTGTATAATTAAAATAATTACAGAATAATTGAAGAGCTGTGGTTGGAAGGGACATTGCAAGGTCATGTAGTCCAACCCCCTGTAATGAGCAGGACATCTTCACCTGGATCAGGTTACTCAGAAGTCAGTATTCATCTTTAATACCTCAACTGCCCTTTGGTTTATGAAAAATAGGAGGAAAGTTCAATTTGCCACTGACTTGTACTAAATATTTGAAAGAGATTAATCATCATCAATAATTTACTTCCTAATCAGCTCAGGCTTTCTACAGACTTGGGCTCTCTACATCATCATCAATACTCACAGGGTCTTGACAGCTCAGAACCTCCAGGATGCTGTGAAGTAATTCAACACAGTACTTCCTCTCCTGAACCTGGAGCTGCTGATCCTCCTTCTGTTCCAGTAATTCCCTCAGCTCTTTTGTAATCACAGGAAGCAGAATGTCCCTGCATTCTGAAAGAAAGCAAATTATCTTAACAACAAATATGAATGAAATACTGTGTGCAAAGAAACCCTCCTCAAAGAGTGAAACATGATATGCTTTAACAGTCCCAACGTGGAACTGTTGATCTTCCAATCATGCCTCGGGAATATTCCAAACTTGTCTGGTATTCTCATAAGTGACCAGTGTTTTCATACATCAAAACCAAAAGTTCCTGATAAAAATTATTTTCTTCAGTTAAATTCTGAAGGCTGCTCAGCTTATATCAAACACTTGGGGACAAATTAATTACTTACACACAAAGCATCTTTAAATTAATTATGTTTAAGCAATGACAGGATTTTAATGTAGGAAAATTACTGTATTTATTAACTTGTTTCTGAAAATAAGACTCGAATAGCAGAACAGAACTACGTGCATATTTTTTGAAACATATCTTCTAAAGGCACATAAAAAAATGCAGACAAAAAAAAGACTCTAATGAAAGGCCTGTCAAGCCTGTGATAGTGAGAACTGTGCGTACATTCATCCTTATTTAAATTTAAGGAAGCTGACACAAGTATGAAGTTACATTCTGATCTCACACGTACATTGACTTTTTAAAAGAGAGGCGCTTATAGGAAATGTCAGGAGTACAAAATACACAAATTGGAAATAACTGTAATGAGAGCAATTTCTATCTAGGAATAAAAAACATTTACTTTTTTTAAAGAATGATTTAGAGCACCTGGACACATAGTGCACTCCCTGATAAAAAAGTGCAGGGTGAGACATGGTGGAACTTTATCCAGTGTGATTTAAAACAAGTCAGGGGCTCAGAATCCCCGGGGAAGGGACGCTGTAACTGTCTCAATTTTGCAGATGAAGTAACAGAGACAATCCATGCAGATTATTCTCATTTGAGGCAACAACTCAAAGCTACATGGAGCCAAGAGCTTTTAATCATGTCTGAAGAGCAGCGTGATTTCCTGCCTCAGAAAGTATCTCTACTCTTGTTAACTTCTCCTATAACACTACAAGCTACAAGGCAAATCTAACCCAACAACTAAATGACAAACTCACCAGTAAGATAGCAGTTAAAGAACACGTATCAACACAAGACCTGTTTGAACAGCGGCATAAAAATGAATTTCACACAGCCTACAGCTCCTTTATGTGCCCAATTCCGCATTCCCTGCAGGCCACAGACACCCCTGTGCAGCGGAAAGCAAAGGGCTGCGCTCACAAAACACAGAGTGGAGCCTGGCAGCAGGGGATACCAACCCTCCTAAAGCACTTCTCTGTGGATTTGTGTTCATGGACACAGAGAACACCTCCCTCCAGAAGTCAGGACTGGCAGCTTTGTGGTCACCAGCTGCAGAAGTTTTCTGAAATTGAGATTTCATTCAGTACCTAGCAAACGCTTTCTTGATTTGCTTATATGAACCACTTCTAACTAACCGTAAATGCAAGTAAAGCAGCGCTGTTAGCTTAAGCCAAAACTTAACCAAAGAAACATCATTAGCAACAAAAAAAGTTACAGGCAACGCCTAAAAAACTTACTGAAGTGTGACAAGATCTTTTAAATAAAGGGTTTATATATTCAGGCGACAAATAAGTGCAATTTATAAAAAGAGATTATCAGCTCACTACTTTTAAAAAAGCTAGTAAACAAACGTGAGTTCTGTTTTCCCTATTACCTGTAGAAAGTGTCCTTCAACAGTCTAAGGTTATCCAGGGGGGAAACAGCTCCTAGTAAACTCAGTTCAGAATTTATTCATCAAGAGTCTGACCGCTTTAAAAATATTTAAGCTATATTTTGGATACAGCACTTATTGCCAACCAAGTTCCATGTCATGGTGCTTAGCAGAAGGACCATAAATGTAAGAGCCTTACTGAAAGATTTAGCACATTTTAACGTGGACCAGATGAAATAAAAAAATGGGCTCACAAGCGAGGCAAGGAGTTCAGGCTGAATGTGAGGAAAAACCTCTTCTTCACAGGGACAGCCAAGCAGCAGAACGAACAGGCTGCACAGTCTCTGTCCTGGAACAACCTGGTCTGACCTCGGAGCTGACCTCATGCTGAGCTGGAGGTTGGATTGGACCCATTCCCAGACTCCTTCCAAGTATTCTTCCACTATTCTATGATCATTGATTGCCAAAACTGCTAATCAGCGCTAGTGTGGCAAATGACCAGCTTGTAACCCTCAGGAACCAAACAGAGAAGACAAGGATAGCAGGTAGGTGCCACAACACAGCAGGAAACATGCAGGAGATCCTGGATCTCTGGAAAATGAGACTTCATTTCCAAAGTCAGAAAGTTAGGAACAAAGTTATATGTATGCCTGTGTACATAAATAATGACATTTTTAGGGCTTGTCATTTTTTTAACCATGGACTCAATCATCAAGGGGTCCTATATCAGAAGAGATGATATCAAACTCATTACTCTAAAGACAGATAGGAGAAACCCATTTCTTGTCTTTTTATTCCCTACCACTGGCCCGGCATCTGTAGCGAGGCATAAAATCTGTTTCATATATATTTAACCTGTATGGAAATACACATATAGTAAAATTTCTCTTTTCTAGTCTCCACTCTGCTCCATCCCTGTGTTCCTTTCCAGATTGTCTGACTGTGTGCAGGATCTGCTGAAGGGATGATTCAGCACCAGCTAAACCCCGCATTTCTCTACAGCATTGTGGATCCCATACACCAAGCAAACCCTTGGCAGGAAAACTCGCATGCATCCCTCTCCCTCCCTGTCTGCAGTTACAGCAGAGCTCTACCCATGGCAGCACTTTGTGCCACAAGCTCTGCTCTCAACCTGCCCTGTATAAATCACACTTTGAATAAGGATTCATAACTTACTCTAGCAATCTACAACAGACACGGTAACAGCTACAACTAATACAACCTGAAGATGAACGTATTTAGACAAACACATTCAATTTTAACTCATCTGCGATGACACGGAGAAATAGAGATTCCAAATCAACAGCATGTGAGAAATCCAGCTGGCACCTCTTTCCCCACAACTATCGTACTTGAAAATGATGCCTTGAAAACACTTCCACTTCAAAAAGCATCAGGAGGGAGTGCTCTGCTAACAGGCTGTCCAGAGCAGCAAAGTTCAAAGTCACATCACATTACGTGGCATCTCAGCCACTTTTCAGCTCTCACAAAGAAGATGGAAGGTTCTTTGCACATTCCAGTTTCACATCTGCCAGGATAAACATACTTATCGCTCTCACTCCTTCAAAATAATATGCAGCTAAATTTTAAGCTATTAGATGGTCCCTTTGAACTGTCTGACAGTTACCAAATACAAAAATTCCTTTGGGGCGGCTTTCAAAGTTACCGGGAGCAGCTGGATAATAAAACCTACACCTAATGAGCTTTATTTCAAAAGCAAAGTAAGAGACTAAACTGAGCAGAGTCATTGGTCAAGACGAATCCTGCCTTCTAGAGAAAGTATATTTTTAATTTGTCCGCATATAGAAAATAAAGCCCTAGGATTCAAGGTAGGTGTTATGGCTACATTAATCACCAAATTACATTTGACTTCACATGCCAGTGATGTGCATCTGATCAAGAATCAGAAAGCAGAGACAAGATACAACTAACAAGTTGCACCAGACACCTTAAAGAGGAGTGGAAGTGAACTATATTGAATTTAAAACTTCTCCGCACCAGCCTTCAGTGGTCACTTAAAGCCTCCTACCGGAATGCAAAATGCCTGCTGCTGTCTATAACTCGTTTAAAAACCACACAGGTGTGTTTTGGTGAAAGAACCCAGACTTTGGCATAATTTGTCTTCCATATCGACCCATCCCATACTTTTTCCCACATGGAGAAACAGGGATTCTTGCCTAGACCAAATTTTCTTATTGTGCTGAGAGAACAGCTAAGGCAGAAGGTGCAATTGGTTTCCTCCAGTTTTTAGAGCTAATTACTCTGCAAGCTTCAGTAATCCCAGTTGTACTTGGCAATATAAATTAAGATTGGATCCATACTTGATACATACAGAATCTCTTAAAAGGACTTAACATACGCAGCTGATCCATTATTTACAGGGCACTTTCAGGTGTGAACAATGTTGAAGTGCCAAGCTACATGGAAATTCAAAGATGTTTAACTATTCTTAGCTATATTATTTCCTTTATAAAAAAAATCAAACTTGCCATTGATACTAATATGAAAAAAAACCCCAATAGATTTTAGTAAGAATATTCTCTTTTTTTGGTGTTAACTGGTTTGGATAATATTAATGCTTTTTGTCTATATTTTTAACTGGCTGCAAGATGAACTCAGCTTGTTGATTATACAGGAGAATTACTTCATTTTGTGATGCACTAGTTAATTTTGCAATGCACTTCTAGAACATTATTCATAAAGAGAAGAAAAGGGAAAGTTAATTAGGTTTTAGAAGGCCCCAACCAGTTAAAATCATCCCATATGAGGATGAATTTCCAAGCTCTTGTGAAAAGCACATACAATCAAAGCAACTGAAGAAGATTGGTATTTGTAGCAAGGGGGCCTGATCTCGGCCTAAGCCTGCAGGTAGACTAAAGCAAACATAAACCTGTAGTTGTTTCTTTGTGATAACCAGCTAAAACTATTTCACTAGAACATTCCATAAAATATGAAATCCTCGCACTATCTTGGGACAAGGAAAAGTTTATTGAACCAGTATATGAAGTTCTGATTATAATACTAAGGTATCATTGCACAAGCTACGTAAGGAAAATGAGCCAAGTTCTTGTTTGAACGTCAGCGATTCACTGGCCTGGGAAAAGGAGAAAAAAAATTGAGAAAATTGCAGAAGACTGGAATTGAAAAAACAGCTAAAGTAAAACTTTGTGTTGCAGGTGATGTTTTAGACTCGCCACTGGATGCCCCCTCAGCACGGCCGCAGATGTGTTTAGCCCGGAGAAGAGAAGGCTCAGGAGGGACCTCCTTCCTCTACGACGCCCTGAGAGGAGAGTGCAGGGAGGATGCTGCTCTCTCAAGTAGCAAGAGAGAAGTAGAAACAGTCTCAGGGCTTGTCCAGTCCTGGCACAGCTGCCCGGGGCACTGATGGAATCACCATCCCTGGGGAGATTTCAAAGATGTCTGGACGCAGGGACATGGTTTAGTGGCAGACTTGGCAGGGTTAGGTTTACAGTTGGACTCGTTCTTAAGGGTCTTTTCCAACCTAAACAAATCTCTAAGCCTGTGATGAAGCAATTCACATTCTCACACCTCCTTCCATGCCCCAAGAAAGCTCAAGACAGACGAGGGAGAGATATGGAGGGGGTCGATGCCGATTTAAATACCAGCTGCTTTCTTTTCTGCTTGATAAAAAATGTAAGAACATTGCCAACGACATCTATTCTTCTTCAATGTTCAAAAGCATGAAAAAGCTCAACTGTTCTGACTGTTTTTATTGTAGCAGCCCCAAACTTTATTTGAACACATAAAACATGAACATACTGTTTGAGCATCTTGCATTTTCTTCATCAAGGTCTGTCAAAAGATTTAGTATTATGCGTATTCATCAATCCCAAATTCCAACACACTTCTTGGAGATGTTCCCTGGCAGCACCTTCCTGAACAGAGACAGGTAGATTCATTGTCGTCCAAGAATAAGCAGTTATTTGTTTTCTCTTTGGGGTTTGGTTGGGTTTTTTTAACCCTTCGATTCACCTTATTCCCTTTGGAAGATACCTAATGATTTCTTACGTACCAGGAAAATGAAATTCAAACTCTTAAGTCATTAATGCAATCATGGCATTAAAAAAGACATTTGGGTCTCCTTCAGCAAAAATCACTGATGAGTTTCATCCCTGACTGCCTCATCTGTGCAGCCAAAATGGTAATAAAGATTTAACACCACTTTTGTCTCCCTTAGGAGACACTACTCTTGATTCCCTGGCACGCCTGTAGTCATATCCATCTGTTAGGATGGCTTCATGCCCACTTTAAAACTGGCATGCCAATTTAATAAGGACATAGGTGTCATCTGAGCACAGATTTAGAACAAAGCCTTAAAAATAAAGCCAGTGAGCAACATTCTTTCAATGAGGTGAGACTTCGGATGGCAGCCAGTGCTCAATTAAAGCATTATGCTTCTTCACAAAGGACATCTGCTCACAACTCCAGCAATCTTCCTGTTAAAAGTCTTCCCTCTTTGTTATTTGCAATTTAACCCTCTGCTTTTCCGGGACGCTCCTAGGTAATTTTAAAACGGTCTGTTTTCCATTCATTGTTAAATCTAAATTAGAATTTCACAGCTTGGATAAGAGCCGCAGAAAGGAAGGCACCGCAGGTCACTTACGGATTGCGACAGCACTGCAAGATGCAAATTCTCCTTGTCTCCTGGACTCTAAGAGGAACATGAAGGAAGGAGAAGCCCAGGAATGCTGTGAGGCAGCTGCTGGCAGCTCAGTGCCAGCAGGTGAGGCGGGACACAGAGCAGGTGCAGCACCCACAGCCCCAGCACACCACTGACCCCAGGGGAGGCTGCACGAGCCTCCGCCTCCCAGCTCCCAGGTGTGTGTTCATCTCCCCTTCTGAGGGGCTGGGTAATGCCCGGGCAGGCAGAACTTCCAACACAACCCCGCTCTAGCCATGACAGCATTTCCAGCGCTTGGTGCCTTTTCCAGCTGGCAGCCAGTGCCGTCCGCCAGTCTGCAGCGCAGCCCTGTCAGCACATCCTCTCTGGCAGATTTAGATCTTTAAGGCCCCTTCAAACCCAGGCCATCCATGACTCTGTGAATTTTGACGAATTCCAATTCTCATGCTTCCTCATTTCATTTTACCGGCACCCAATATCTGTCACTATCAACTGCTTTCGTACATTTTTGATCTCTCTTTTCTATCTGAAGTAATCGCAAACCACATTTTACATATACATTTATAAGTTCATTGTTAAAACTGGTCCATCTAACTTGATTTCACTCCACATAACAAGATTTTTTAAAAATGTAACTAGGAAAATGCCATAATGGGTCAAGTCTAACAAACAGGTATCAGTTGCAATGTCAAGCATGTCTCCTGCTTGCCCACGAACACAAGTAAAGGCTTTAATCTACATGTGCTCATCACAAATGTATGCAGATAAATACCTACAGATATGTTTATGCCACACTCATCTATATCAAAACATTGCAGCAATAGAACTGGCAAAAAATGAATATTTGAAATACATTACTTGAAGTGATGTTTTAGAGGTGATGTACCCCTGAAAACCCCCCAATAAATGAAAAAGCTAACACAAAATTCAAGACTGAATCTACAGGGTAGTCTGGGTTCCTATACAGAACCTTTTCAAAGGAATATATGAACAGTGACTAATTTCAATTTTTTCCCAGCAGCTAAAAACAGCAGAGTCACACGCATTGACAATCTGCAAGTATTTTTAAAATGTTGAGAAGTTGTGTTGAATACAGGGAAGGGGGAAAAAAAAAATCACAGAAAACCCCCACAAAACCCCAAAAACTTAGCTTAGGAACTTTTGTCAATAGGAACCAGATTGTAAGATCATAATAATAAAAATCAGTATCTGTAACTTAATCCTGACCAAAACAATTAAACTGAAAGATGCTTAATCAGAAATTTCTCCTCCTTCTGCTTTTTTTCTTAATCCTGGAGGTAAAAACAATACACTATATCAACACAATCTAGCAACAATATTCTATTTGTGAAACGAAACAGGTAATGTTACACTCAGTAATGTACACGAGTGTTAGGAAATCAGTGTGATTATGGGTGTGTGCAAGTTCTTCTCTTGTTTAAACGGTAATAGAATAGAAAGAGTTCTTCAGTGAGGGGAAAAAAAAATTGCTAGAGTCTCAGCATTTCTTCTGGCATCTGGCAAATTAACCCCTGGTGCTAACATATGTCTCTTGCTGCTGTTCTTCCAAAATCAGCAAGTGGTTTGCATATGCTGAACATGCAGCACCGTGTCTGGAGCCCCAGTGAGCACAGAGCCTGCGTTTCCAGCCCAGACACCAGCTCCATTCCCACCCTGCCAGTGACCATCTGTGCCCTACTTAGAGCTCCTGCTCTTTGGGGTGATCTCTGAGTTCTGCTGCAGCACAAACCCCTCACCAGGGCTGGACCACCAGGCAACACAATGTCCGAAGCATCGCTATCAAAACATGCACGTTTCATCATGTGTTGAAGCACTTTATACTCATTTCACACCAATAAAAACCAGTCCTCTCAAGGCTACTCCCTTCCAGGTTTCAGTAAATAATGTCGGTAAATATTCCAGGCCTAGCTTAGAATAAGCATCTAGCTCCAAATATAATAAACTCAGCAACACTAATTACAATAAAATTCCCTGTGATTTATGAACAGCTATATCTTAATTTGTTATTTTCTCAGAAACAGAAGGATGGTGGGGGAATTTTGGCAATAAGTTCCCGAAAAAGAAACAAATGAAACAGTAACTCCTGAAAAGTAGTTTTACACAGAAATTAAGCAATACTAAGAAAACTTTTTCACAGCAGGGAGAGAATAATCCATTACATCCTACTAAACAGAGTGACAGATATGACAGGAGACAGTTTCTTACATCATAAAAGAGACTCTAAAATCCCATTAGAGGTGTTTATATGAGACAAGGCAACCGTGTCTTTCACTCTGACATTTAAAATAATAAAATATCAAATAACATAAAAGCCAAGTGTCAGAAATCAAGCAGATTTCTTGTCCTCTGACCAAAAAGGACTTAATAATTTTTTAAAGACAAAACTGCATAAAAGTCTGCTCACACACGCTGTTAGAACATTCCTAAATGCTACGGTGAAAGTGCCCGAGCAGTGGAAGGCATCCATCATTCTCCACCCAGCCCCTCAAATACCTGCACCCCCATGAGCTCTCCAAGCTGTGTTATAGTTACAGAGCGGGAACAAGAAATCAATGCCTCTCCAAAAAAGTGGCAACGTAATTTAAAGGCTTCTAAAAGTGCTTTAGTGCTGCAAGGCCTTTGAAGATCAATTACAGCAGAGGTGCACGGGACCATTTCCTGTCTGATGAAAGCACTCCACGAGTCTACGGTGGAGATTTTGGATGCCTGGGAATACACTGCAATAAATTCAGTTTACCCTCAAGGTTTCCAACTTCAGGTTCATGTGTGACTTATTCAATAAAGAAAAATTTCACTTGCTTAAAAAATTTTTTTTCCGAAATATTTTTCCGTGCTTTCACAAGGCTGCTTCTTTAGAAAATGCTGTGAATCTCAATGGGTCAAAGAATAGAAATGCCAGATATGCAATCCAGTTGAATTATAAAGATAATACCTCTGGGAATGGATGTAAATTAATTGAACAACTGCAATGAACTACCTGGAAAGAGACTAAAGTCTGGAGGAAAAATGGATAATCTGAAACATCCGCAAAATAATAGACTTGGCTGTAATTAGCAGTGTAGCTAAAGATATTCCATATTCATGGCAGAAAAAATACTACCTGTTCTAGACAAATGTGAACTTTAGTTAATGATACTGTTGGCAATCTCACCTTAATTATCATGCTGCATCCTATTCTGAGATAGCTTACATGTGCTTCCATTCTTGTAAATGACCTTCCAGCTCATTGAGTGCAGTAATGAATCAGGCAGCATCTACACCCTGCACACACTTGGTTCTCTACCCAATTAATTGTAAAATCGATTGTATTTAATGTAGAGCAAAAAAAAAAGCGCCTTTAGAATTTTCTATTTTAAGCCACAGCGATGTAAATTAAAAGATTTGTTTTCTATTTACCGCGCACAGTATTACAACAGCACAGTACAGAAATGTTTTCATACCACTATAATATTAAACAATAATTTATCTAATAATAATGTAATAATACTACATTATATATTATATGATAATACAGATACTTGATTGTGTATTGGTCTTTTCACATCCTTCAGTGCCTGCATTTAAACATGATGTGGACTTCTCCCCCAAAGATAATTACAACGTTAAGGTTGAGAACAAAACATAAATGTAAATAATCAAAAAATATCATTTAGATAAAAAAAAAACACCCTGTAAAAATTAAAAGGATGATTTGCTACTGACACGCAAAATGTGTAAAGGAATATTTTCTAGTTAGCAAAAATATTCTCTTTTTAGTACTATTGTAACATTAGTCATGATATTCTTAAAACAAAATGTCATGCCTAAGCTGAAACAAGCAGGGTACGTTTTAGTTTTATTTTAAAATGACAGCGACTTGTTTTCTCTGTTTTGGGGAAGTGCTTCTTCAGAGGACTTCTCTTGTTTTTAAACTCAGACTTGAAAAAATAATCAATCCATTCCTCCAGACTCCTCTAAAAAGAGCATAGCTAAGTATAATTATATAATTACATACCAAGTATTACTATATTAGGTATCACAGTAAAACCATTTTCAGGTAGATCTTGCACATGTAATCCCCACAAGCACATGAGCAAGCAGCCAGTTTTTACATCTGATGTAGTGGACACACTTTTACTGCCAGTTACAGCGCAGGTTTGGTCACAACACCCAGATACACCAGATGTAGGTGAAAAAGCAGGGCTGGCAAATGAATCAAGTGTGGTGTGATGCCTTCATGCTCTCAGCTACTTAGTTCTGCTGTCAGGTGTCTGATGTTAGCAAAAATAGAGGGGAGCTTTTGGGCAATATATATTTTTCATCTACAAATTTAAGACTAAACGAATCCACTACCTGTCGGGGAAAAATGAAAATGTATTAATTATCTGGTCAGCACTATGCAAAACCCACCATTTATTGGTTTTATAAAAGGTTCCCTGAATTAGAAATCCTCCTGGAAAAATTTCTTCTGCATGATTATCTAAAAAACGCAGCAGCAGAAACCATGTCCTCTTTTTAGAATTCACAATGCATCCTGAGATAGACATATCCCATGATAGACCAGCTATTTATTTCAAGACACCAGACAAGCTGCATTTACGAGCAGCCAGCAATCTATTATTATTATTATTTATCTGCAAGTAGTAAAAGCTTTGCGGAGTATTTTGCATTAACAGACCTCAGCTAAAGGAGAGGCCTGTTAAACACAGGAAACAAGCTCCACACTATGCAGACTATAATGAAAGCTTCTTGAGAATCCAAAACCCGCTCTTTTCTCTTCTGGAACGCACAGAGGATGGAAGAAAGGAGCTGTAGGATGTACACTAGTGAATAGAACTGTGAAGCACACAGTTATTGTGTGCTCAACTGTTTTCCTTCTGAATCTTTATTAGAGTTTATTCTTGTTACATAAGCCTGGGATCTGCTGTCCTGACCATCACCCCGATCTATGAACCAATAACAATTGTACTTCACTGAGACAAGCTTCTTTAAAGAAAAACTATTGGATAAAAAAGAAGTTTATAGCATACACCTAATTTGTCAGTACTGAACACAGGGTAGCTGTCTGAACTCCAGCAAGATCAAGAGTTCAGGAGAGTGCCTTATTTATACCCAAGAGTCTTTCACTCTTGTGAGAGGATATTTCCCCTTCTGGTCTAAATTCTGCTCACCACAAGCACCACAGATAAAACTAAGTCTGGCACTCCTGATTTTAGAAGCAGCGGCAGTAAAGGCAGCTCATACTGCAATGATGGACCTGACTCTGCTTGTAAAACAGAAACACAGTCAACTACCAGAGCAAACTGGGAATGCAGGACTAGAACTGTTTGAAAATTAATTAGGATCTGCTCTTAATAATTTGGATCAGTGTCTGGAGATACCTACGCTGCAGCTACTTGTGTTTCATCAACTCAAGGCAAATGTGAACCTACACATATTTTTAAAAAATCACAGCTGTTGACCATGAAACTATTAACAGAAAAATAGACGAAAATATTACTTAATTTAATCTAAACAATAAAACCACCAACAGTATTTTCTTGACTTCTTTTTCCAGGAAATTGACAGTGGTCTTAAAACACAGACACAGCTAGTTATTGTTAAAGCTTACAACATACAATTCAGTCTCAATGGAATACAACACAGGTCTGAAAATAAAGTGTAATTTTTATCTCTCCTGGCTAGTTAGGATCTGCATCGCTCTCCTGGCAACTCAGAATGAGGTGAGCAAAGCAATCCTCTCTCAGTCTTCTCACACACAGCACTACTTGCAACCCACTGTTGTACTGTCAAGTTCCTGGAATCATAATCTCTAAGTTGTCAGAACCTGGAACTCATCTGAGTATCCATGTGCCTTTCAGGTCCTGAAGGTTATCTACAGAGCAAAAAGGTGAGAGAGAGAAGCAGCCATCCCATCCGCAAGAGAGGAGTCGGAACACTTGACACTGAGGTGAAACTAATCATGTAGAACTTGGCTATCTGATAGGATTCCTCCAGCAAAAATTCACTTCCTGGGATAATATGAAGGCGAACTGAGCACAATGGTGATAAAGGCATTTCAGTATCCTTAACGCTCCTGAGAGTTGAGAAAGACACCAAGTTCTGATAGAGGTTGAGAAGCATCATAATTCCTGTTAGTGGAAATGCTGCATTGCAGCTGAGTGTACCACAGCACAATGAGATTTTTTTTTGTCCTCTTCCCAGGCAGAGGCCTTATATAACATCTGTGTTCACAGGGTTTCACTTCATGTTCCTATTCCATTATAGACCTTAAAATAGGTTGAGAGGATATATAGCTCACCCACCTAACCTCTTGAACATTAAAAAACCACACAAAACTGTTCCTCTGAGCCCCACCTGTTTCTTGCTCTAGGCCTGCAATCACACTTTGCACAGCTCTTGCCACCCTGTGGAAAGAGATGAATCCCCTCCAGAGCTCAGGCTTCTGGCATTCACACTCGTTCAGTACTTGTTTCACTCCATTTCAAACGTGAATTGCACAAGATGTAAGCCCCTGAAAATTTTCACACATTTATCTGAAGCCTTAGAGGCATTTTGTATTTACCTTGTTTTTTAAAAAGGTTGCTGCGTACAATTTCCCTCATGGACTGCACTTTCTGCTTCTGTAGTTTCACTGGTGGAATGCAAGTGTAAAATTCGTATAGTAGTTGGCTGCATGAAAAGGAAAAATGTCATAAATACCATATAGACGAAATCATCAGGTGTTAATAAGGACAAAGAGGAAAAGATCACACATTTCTAAACATTTATCACTTTTTAAGACTTGCATTTATTTATATATCATGAATATTGACAAGAGAGCAGTGACAAACGTATCCAGGGACCCACCACTGTCTTCATCAGTAGGAACTGGTGTAGCTTTGTGGACTTAAACTGATCTACAAGAATTAATTGCTGACAGCTGGGAAATGTTCAAGAGTGACTTACCTCAGTAACTTGGCATCAAAAACCATTTCAACGTCGTGAAGAACTGATGGTATGTACTTCAAGGCAGCAACCTGCATTGACCGACAGATCACGTTAATCCTGTGTGTTTATACATGTCCATGAACAGTACAGAGCACACCACTGAGACACACACACACACAAAACAAACTGATAAATTCGGGCTTCTTTCCCCAGACTGAAATTTTACATCACATCTGAACAAATTTCATCACAGAGTTGCGTGTTCTGAGGATATGCAGAGGAACTTCACCACCACGGCTCCAAGTGGATCTGACTCTGCCAACCGGTGAAAGGGTCCAGGCTTTGTAAATTATCTCCTCGCAGACCACTAAAAGTGTCATTATGATGTAAATAAGTAAACCAAACACTGATGAAAGGAGAAGCTGTATCAATTCCATCCCAGACATGTGCCATGCAGGAGGCAGAAGTCAGGGGAGCAGTCACCCGCCCACCCCGTGCCACCCTTTCTAGAAGAGATGAAAAGGGGCGTCATGTCCCAAACCAACCATCTGCAGCCAAGCTGTGGCATGGTTTATCTCTTATCAATTCCTGAGGTATGTTTTGACAACACAGTGGGATAATCAAACCTTACCCTGACAAGGCTAAGAGAAAAGTTACTATTCTTACATGGACAAGAAAACTTCAGCAGGCAATTTCAGGCTCAAAATCACCACTAACACTTCAGGCTAATCTGCATAAAAACTAACTTGCAGTACTTCACTGTGCCGCTCTAGGGTATAAATTTCTACTAACATTTTGCTAAAAACGAAATTACAGTGATGTGAAGTTTTCCATTACTGATCTATCTGATAGAAGCCTATCTAGATTCAGTATTTCTTTTACCTGTACACAGCAAGCTCCTTGTTAAAAACTGTCTCGTTCTTGAAAGTGGGGGGCTTAGAATGAAGACAATCAGGGCACAGCTTTCTTTGGCTCTCTTTTAGACCTTTTAAACACAATAAAGCTATAATTTTATTTGTATGAGCTTTCACTGCAGTAGCCGATTAAAAACAAAACAAAACAAAACAAAAAACTAATTATGTCTTGATTGAAAAAGAGCTTAGTCTGCAGCACGAGTGAATACACTATTTCAAAGAGGTTCTCTACTGGCTTATGACACCTTCAGATAAAGTCATTCTCCTGCAGATCTCATCCCACACTCACACAGAAACCGAGAAAGGTCAAAGGACTGTTTTAAAGCTGCTGCAACTTCAGCAAAGAGATTTTACCTTCTACTGATCTTGGGATGTCCCTGGGCTATTTACAGCACCCATACAAACACCTGTGTTGGGCTGGAAATTGCCTCCAGCTTTCACTCAGACACGTGCTGCTGCTGCTGCTGCTCCTCGCTTTTCAAGCAACAGATGAAGAGACTGCACAGCAGCATCTGAATTTCATTCTACAGCAATTCACAGGTACTGGGAAAGATGTTTGATAAAAAATAGAGCCACCAGTAGCCACTAAATATTTCAAGCAGTACTCCACTGACACCTGGACTATTGTGCTGTCTGACTTTCACATCTCCCTGTTCTACGCTTGCACAGCAGGGAAGTGGGAAGGATAGAGCTGCAGCCTCTCTGCAGATCCACGGCTCCAGCTGAAGTACAATAATGAGCATATCCCCTGCACTATTTTAGACTCCCAAGTTTCATTTGCAATAATTGCTTCAAATGATGCACTATGGACACAATTGAGCACTGTCCTTAATGAAGTCATAAAAATCTCCTAGTCAGCAGTACAAGATGTTCTGCATTCTTCAAACCTTAAGAGATTAGTTTTTTAAGCAGGATACAGATAAACCCACAGCACTGCAGAAAATTATTTCTTACATATACAATGTACAGTTAAATTTATTTTAACCTTTACTCCTGACCAAGCTTATTTTTAGCTGCCCTCTTTTTGCAGTATTCATGTATACATATTCATGAAATTCGAGTACCCATGGGATGAAAAGTACATTCGAAGAAATCACTGGTGCTCTGTTTCTTAATCTAATTTTGCTTGCCATCAAGGCAACTTTAAGAAGTTACTGTGCCATCCCCCTTTGTGCACCACAAGCAAAGCATCACTATCAGTGCCTTTCTAGGCTTAATCTCTCATAAGAAAACTGTACAGAGAGGCATTAAGTCCTAAGAATCTGCTGCTACAGCAGCTTGGGTCAAAATTTCATGGGGAAGAATGAGAGAAAGGCAGCAGCTTCATATTCCATCATTTTTTCATATTTTTCAGTGCCACAGACAATTTCTTTTTGCTGTTTCAATGACCTTGAGAACGTGTCACGTAAGGTTTCTGAAAGCACACACAGCGCAGGGAGTTGTGCTTTCTCAAATCAGTGCCTAGGAGCAAGCTGGGGAGAGCTGACATTTGCAGCAGACAGGACCATCTGGAGGTCAAACGTGGTGTGTCAGCTGGGGAACAGAACAGTTGGAAAAGGAGCAGGGGCTTGATTTGTAAATTAAGGTTGAGAGCACAAGCTGGTCAATGAAAGGGCACACTCCTAGACTACAAGTCAGAAGTCAAGAATAGGAGGATCTAAAAAACATATAATCTGAAATTTAAAAATCATTCATTCAATTTTATTCCCCAGAAATAGAGGGTGATTTAAACAGACTCAAAACACATCCAGAAAAAATGACATCTTTTGACCTGAGTGCTCAGACAAAGGATAGAAGGTACTGTTACCTCCCCTATTGCCCCTCACCCCCAAGACCCCCTTCACCAAACTCTTTGCAGTTTCTGGAAACTGATTTCCAGGCTTCAAGATTTCAAGGATTCTCTCCTCCAGAAGTACAAACTTAATGAAAAAAAAAAATCTTTCTAAAATCTACAGAAGTCACCAGCAACTGAATGCAACAAAGTTGTGATATCATCCCTTCCAAAAGAAATTAAAAAAGTTTAGTGCCTAGAAAGCCCTACCACCGTAAAGAAAGTGTAAGTTCTGAACTAATTGTTTTAAATTATTACAAGAGCAATCTGTAAAAAACCTCTCAAAAGCAGGAATCCTTACCCTACAGCTGCACATTGATTCTGTAGTGGTGAAATTAAAACCATCCCAAGCTCCACTCCAAGGGCCAGCCTTACAAAGCACCATGCCAAAACCTGCACCCAGGCCACTCTGCAGCTCCCATGCTTGCTCTTAAACACGAGCACAGTAGGGAGATTGAAAATACAATCCTAACTGGAGTTTAATTACTTCATGCAAGGCTGAAGTTGGGAAGCATTCTGTCTGCATCTTTAAACAAAAGAGAGAGCTTGACCAACTCCAGAAGTTGTTTGTTTTTAAAGGCTACTGTGGATTAATATGTACATTTCCAGTTTGCCAACAAGAAATTAATAATTCAGTCTTCAGCTGTTCAAAGCTTATATGAACAGTAGTACAAAACAGAACCAGATATCTGCCCTCCCAAAGCTCAGGCACCACAGTAAGTGAAAGCCTCAATCCACATCAGTCAGCTTTGAACAAAGACTGAAAAGACATTTTTTAACTTTTTCTAAACGTATACAGCATTTAACAGATCCGGAAGTAAGATTTCACTTAGTAGATAAAGTTAAATGGAAACAATAAAGTGCTTCTGGCACAGATGAGGCTGTTCCATATAACACATAATTTTATAAAAAATCCTTTCCTGAGTGAATTAATTTTCAACACAAGTATGATTCTATCAGTAAAAATGACTGGGAAATTACTACTGGCTAAAATACTGAGTTCCAAATTAAAAAAAAAAAAATAGCTGAGACCAAAAAACTTCAGGTTTCAAAATAATTCTTTAAATCATCTACAGTTAAACCCAATAGGCATTTGGACAACCAAGGATGAAATAAGAGTTAAAAATTCACATTCAAAGGCTCTGCAAACTAGTTCAAGTTTCAATATCCTGAGAAACCCAATTACTTTAACTTTCTTCAGGGCTCCTAAAACTTTCCTCTCTGATATCTTCAGACCATAATCTACTTGAACACATTCAATTGATCCTACCAATCTATGTTCCACTTATCAATGATAATTCCAAGTGTGACAGATTTAAGACAGTTTTAATACGCTGATTATTCCTGTATTTTTCCAATAGACTCTCTGAACTTCCCTCTCTGGGTACACAAACTGTGACATCCATGGAGTCCCGTGTGTCTGTAGAATCCCTGAATAACCACCTGTCCCTTACTCTGCAAAGTTAATTTGTACTACTACAACATCCATCATTGTCATCTCAAATCCCCCAAGGGAAATCAGTGTTGGATTCAGGCAGAGGCAGATTTATGAATTTCGTTCTACTACTTTCTCCTCCCTCTCAGCAGAAATCATCTCTTTTTTTCTGGCCTGCATCCACCCACCAGAGCAGGAGTCTCAAGTATCAGCAGTGAAGTCTCCTCCAAACAGGCACAGAAATACTGTCCCTTGTGAGAGCTGTGGCTGCCTGGGGAGTTCATGATGCGGTGGGAGGAAGTGTTAATTTTATATTTTTTTGCCCCCGTTAAACTTATTTCCAGCAGCCAGCACTAAACTACAGCTGGACACTGCTCATTCCATGGCTCTCCTATCAGAGTTTTAGAACATTAATACAGTAGGTTTTATTTACTGTATGTAAAGCAATCTCTTTGTAGGCTTCTCTCAGAGACACAGCTGTGTGAGCCATTACTGTTTGGAACAAGAGCAAAGATATGATATAATCCAGTATTTCACATCTGCCATAAAAGGTTCCTGCTAAAAAAGAAAACCTTAAGTACCTTATGCAGATTTAGGGACCCAAAAGCCCACTAGTACTTCAGGGTTATGAATAAATAGGACTCACTTTGCACAACTGATGGCACTCATTAGAAATCAAAAATTTTGATTTTCAATATGGTGTTGATCAAAAGCATAACTGTTTAATAACTAGGCTGTTTATGAAACACAATAACGTGCTCTTTAAAATTAGCGTAGATTTCTTTCCTTTAGTCTTTCTCAGCGATGCTCAGCTCTGTTTCCAAGGTTCTGCTGTTTCTGAGGAACATCAGCCAAGATACTGTACATGTTAAACAGGTCCAACACTAGGAACTGGCATCAAACATGGAAATATGGAAGTGAGGGTGGGCACAGTCACACTCCTCAGTCCATGCAATGTCACGGTGCCACTGGCACTACAACCCGTTCTGGGACACTCCCAGGGGCCTTCCAGAGGCACCACTGCCCCTTGCACACCCAGCAACGGTTAAGGAAGAAGAAGAGTTCTATGAGCCCTTCTTGTCACACTCAAGAACAAACTGCCCTGCTCATCAGAGGGCAGGCTCATCAGGGTCTCAGGTTGTGTTCTAATTCTGCCAGTGTTTTCTTCGTTTGTTTGCCTTGTTTTTTACTACTACATTTTTTAAAAAATATCCCTAGCAAAGAACTGTTATTCCTATTTCCATATTTTTGCATGAAAGCCCGTAATTTCAAAATGATAAAAATTTGGAGGGAGGGGGTTTACGTTCTCTATCCCAAGGGAAGCTCCAGCTTTCCCTGGCAGACACCTGTCTTTCCAAACCAAGACAGAAACACAGATGGACAATCCCACACAGCCCATTTGAAGTCAGGCTGGGCAGAATGCAGTAATGTGACACATGCTCCCCAAGGAGCATCAAACCCTCCCAGATCTCTCTCTTAATTAGCACAAGTACCATAAGAGCAAACATTATTATATAAACTCTTTCAGCATTACTTTAAGGATGCTTTTTTTTTTTTCCTTCAGAAGTTTCTCTTACTTCTGATGCAGCACTCAAATGTATAAACTATTCCCAGGAAGGCCTCTACAGAATTATCAAGTAATAGAGTATCTGACTGATTTTTAAATGCAATTAGAATATTATTGTAACCATGGTATTATACAATTAACTTGGTATTTACTTTCTCAGCTCTTTTGCAGTTGCACATTAAACACTCCATGCAAAGTGTCAGCTGATACAAATCTCAAGATCAGCCATCTGAGGTTTTATTCAACACAGCCTTTTTCATGGGCATCCACTTCTAATCTAAGTCATATCAAAAGGAATCAAAACACAAAACCAGAGGAAAATTCAAGCCCAATGCACACAATGAGTTTTTTAATAAAGAATGTATGAAGGCATCAAAATTGCAGCAGTCTAATAAAACTTCTACCTTTTACTATACAGGAAATCTTGATGTTTTTCCATCTTAATACAGAACTGCAAATTATTTTATATTGATGATGTTAATAGCCCCTTGTTTTCTAGTTTTCTTTAAAACATTAGATTCTGAAGTGTCGGAATAACTGAGAATGACATGAATGGCAAACCCTGATCCTATTCTCAGTTTAAACAATGCAACTCCCAAAGACTGAGACAATAAAATTTATTTTCCCAACTAAGATGGTGGATTCCCTGCTTAGCATTATCTGGAGAAACTTAAGAATTAAATATTCAGGTCCCACCGGAGGCTTCATGTCATGAGATTGCTTGAAACATTCCAACATCTGTGTCTTGGTTCTTTCCCTGACTACATTCACAGAATTTCTGTCAGTGTATCTTGTCCTCGACCTTTTCAAACTAGGCTCCAAATTTATCAGACAACCTGCTCTTCTGATAGAGGCGACTTACAAAAGAGACACATTGGATGAATTTCCCGAGAGCCTTTTCCTCAATTTAAAAAGAACAAAAATAAAAAGCCCATGTACAGAAACCATAGAGAAAACCAAATCCAGCTGATTTCCAAGCACACACCAACCTGCAACAAAATGGCAGTTTCATGCTGGCTTTTCATCAGGTTGTTGATGGATTCAAAGAGTCTCCTCATTGATTCTTCAAATTCTGTTTGTTCTTTGCCTTCATATAATCTGTTGGGAGATGCATTAGGTTACCTTCCAGAATCAGAAAGTTTCATTCTCCCAAACGCAACGGATTTAACATTAAATATGTATTTCAGAAGCTGATCTAATATTATGTACATAGATATTTCCCCAATGGCTGATAACTGCTGTTCACTGTATCATGTAGGAATCCTTCAGTTTCAACACTACAATAACCACTCTCAATTGTTTTAAAAGCCTCTAAAGCATGACACCTCCCAGACTGGAGCTTATAGAAATCATTTTACTTTCAAAGTAACTTACAGGCAAAAAAAAAGTTGTTGTTCTCCCCCCCCCCCCCGCCCCCAACTGAGAGGCTCTAGGATATTTTTCACAAATTATGAAAATTTCTGTCTTCTACCGCTGGCACTTTTTCCAAGAGCTATTTTTACTGGCCCCATTAACCAGTCTGCTTTTTGAAAAAAGTCTCTATTTGACATTTAAAAGTTTAAAAGTGCATTTAAATTGAGCTCACTCCATTATTTCTCCATTCCCTGTCCTAAAGTTTGAATCCCCCGGATTATCTCTCCTGTTTTGTTCATACAGGCTCTTAGTACTAAATACTGCCTACATAAACAGTTAAAACATTGGTGACATGTGAAATTAGCTCTGTGAAACAGCTGCCAAGAGTTAAAGAAAAGCAAGCTGAGGAAAAAGCCAAGATGACAAGAGAATCCTGAAATGTGAGTAGAACACTGTGAGCTAAGTGCTGCCTCTTCTGCTCCATCAGAAGAGAAAAATCTCTTTTTAAAGTTATGTATTGCGGTGTCATTTGCTTTTCCTTTCAATTTGAAATGTAAGACTGCCTACAATAATAACAATTGTCCAATGAATTTAGAGTTTCAGACCTCTAGTTAGGTAGAAGTAGATATGTGTAGGTAATCACCTGAATATGCAACATGTTGCAATAACCTACTTTATGACAGATCGTCCAATGAACAATTTTAGCTGCAAGATATCAGGAAGGATTAAAATGAGGACCAGAGTTCTCCTTGAAACAAACCCCTTCTGCTTTCTGACCTTCATCCAGACAAGAAATTTTCCACAATCCTCTACACAGTGCATCCTTCCCCAAAACTCTAATATACCCCTCTGCCATGACACCTATGATAAAAATATAAGATAAAGCTGTATTGTGTTCTCCTAAGCACCATCTCCTTCCATATACAGCTTTAGACCTTATTTACCTGTATCCATCTATAAATAACAAGTTCCTAGAGGCAATAATATTTCCTAGGTACTATCCACAGCAGCAAATTCCTTCTGAATCTACAACATCAACCAAAACAACATAATCCAGCAAGTAAACTTAATTTAAAGAAACTATAAATCTACATGGATTTTTTTATTATTATTATTATTTTTTTTAGTAGACAGTGGACTATCGGAGAGAAATTGTAGTAGAGCTCCCACTGAGCATAAGACAGCTAGAACAGAGCACCCTCCTGTTCTGGTGAATGCCAGCCACAAACACAACACCCAACTGCTCACTGTCCCTACAGTCTGAGTCTGCCCCTGCCATCCTTCAGCCACAGACCAAAGGGAAATCAGAACAAGCCGTAGGGGGAAACCAGCTCAGGGTAAATGGAGAAAGGTGAAGCAGAAAAGAATTCAGGGAATGGGTCTGTGGGACATGAGGAGAGTACAGTAACCAGTGTGTAATTTTTCTCCTTCCACTTGCCATTTCCTTCGTTCTCCCCTCCCCTTCTTCCCCTAAACCTGAACACCACTTGTAAATACTACACCTCTGTCTGCCGGAGCTCCGCACATTCAGCCCATTGAGTCTTCCCTACAAATTCCTTAAGAGGAGGTCCAAAACTGTAAAGTTACAGTGCCCATGGCTGCTGCAATGACACTGCTCTGTGCCCAGTCTGAGGGGCTGGACACAGCGTTCTCAAGGACAAGGCTCCAGCCTTCAGCCATCTGTTGAGACGTTTGGCCATCCCCTGGTCTGAGGCCAAGCCACCTGACACAAAGAATAATCACCCTTTGAAACCTGCTGCTGTTACCAAATCCATCTCTGGAACTTACACTGAGATTCAGAAAGCAGATTTTTGGATCTACAAAAACACAAAACATGTCTCAGCAATATCTGTATTTTAGAGCAGGTGCCGGGTTTTATGTTTTATCTGTGAAAATAAAAAAAACAGCTCTGTTCTAGAACCAGCTTTTCCTACTTCTCAGGTCTCCTTCTATGTCTGATATTAGACAGATAATTAAATTGCAATATCTGAGTACTTACTGGGAAAATAATGTCCTTGATCTAACAATGAACTTGAAAACATATTCCAGTGCTTTCAGAGTTCTGAGGATAGGTTCACATTGCTCCCCTCGGCTGGAAGTATCCAGGTATGTCTTCAGAACACTCATTAATTTCCTGAAGTTTAAGAACATTTTTAAAAATAATTTTCATTATTATTTTTTAATTACCTTCTTTAGCTTCTTTGGCAGCTCTAAATGTATGTTCATGCTTAGTCAAGCACATAAAAGAAAACAGACTGCATGTATTTCTGGATTTATGTTGCACAAATTCTGTTGGTATAAACAAATGAGGAACAAATTCTTAGCTCCACAAGCAAGGGAGAAATCTGAAACCCCAGAAGAGCAGCATGACTTTACACAATTCTGGAAGCACCTTCACAGAAGTTTGTAATACACATGCACAAAGGAACACAAAATATTCTTTCTGCCTACCTCCACTGGAGTGATTAAACACCACTGCATGCTCTAATTAACAGCATGTAAATATTACAGCATTCCAGTACACGACAATATCTGCTCAAATTATTTATTTTATTTAAACACTTCCTTACTCGGTGTCTAAAAGCAACTTTTTGCTGAATGCAACAGCCGGCTACCAAAGAGAAGTTCATCTAAAAGTAAGTCCCTTCATTTGTAGTTCTAGAATAATCTTAATTGATTAAAGCAGTGCTAATGATGCAATACTGATCTTAACGCAGCCATAAGGACTAAGATAAGGGTGGTTGGGATTTTTTTCCTAAATCTCTACAAAAAAATGGAGATCTACTGTCCCCTGCCCTGAACAAGCAACTCTCTGTGTAACTAAGGCACATCCCCAGCCGAACTCACGCTTCAGGACCCAAACACTGCGCATTCAGCCTCTCAGCCTCCTGGACATTACATCCATTGTGTGCTTCCATTTTCTCCTTTTTACAGCTTCTCTGAGTTGGAACAGTATTTATCCAACTTCTATGTAGGCGTAGTGCATGTAAAGCCCCTCTCAGAGCTCTCTAAAAGCCAGGAGTGAGGATGACTCAACAGGAACTGAATGAATAGGTGACAGTTTGGCCAACTGACCATAGAATAACATGGTTATAATATGCCTGGGACACAGTATTTCCTTCCTAGTTAGGAGTTAGGCCACACACACTTGTTTCTTTCATAAATGATTCTGGAACCAGGGTAAATCTTCTGTGATGTGCATTGCATCAGTAAGGCCAAGAAAACACATGATGTGGGGAACCATCATAAAAGTATTATTTTTCCTCTACCACACCGATTAAGTCACCAGAAACTCCCAGCTTGGTAAGTCTTTGAAATATTTTATGCAAATGAGGCTGTCCTGAGAGGTTCTGTACCCTTCCTTTTCTTCTTTCACAGTACTATAAAGAATTAAATTGCACGTGCTTACTACTTATGGAGTGAAGGAGGACTGAAGGAGAGCACAGAGTTTGTGCTTGAGCTTTCTGAGCCCAGTAATGCTCACTTCAACTGAGGTGAGAAAAAGGGCTGATTTTGCATTGCTGCCTTTCAACTCTAGGAAAGTCATGGTCTGGTGCATGATTTTTGTGACATTTTGTGTTGAGTTAGAACTAAGGCAGATTCAGCACAGACACTAGAAGATAGCCCCAACTATTCCAAACCTCCAGCTCAGGTCTTCCCTGTACTATTCATACTCCAAATTGAAGTCCTGCTTCAATCTGCCACTGCATTAAGCTGCCAGAACGAGACATCAGGTAGATTAAAAACTCACATCTATCCTCTTAAAGCACATCCCAGAGATCAGCACCAGCTGAAGATGTGACCCTCCTTCATAATTCAGTCATTTTATCGTACCCTCATCTGCAAAAGCCTATTCTAAATAAAGTAGGAATCCAGGATTAAATTTGGTGTGTAACATGTCTGCACAGTTTTTACTCTCTTCTGTGAATCCATGTCTTCCCATCCAGGCAATAAGTGGAAGCTCCAAAAGTTGAAAACAAAGAAATAAATAAATAAAAATCCACTAGAAGTCCACTACAATCACTACAATCCATTGGTGTGACCATGTAACAAATACTACAACTCCATTTTACAGCAGGGCAGGGAACAAGTGCCGAAATTCTAGTTCACTGCACTGAACCCCTCCTGATGCAACCTCAGACTAAAATGCATATGAAGACTTGACAGTTCCCAAACAATTCTTTCACTTTTGATTTTTCTTGATGTGAAAAAAAAAATATGTGGAAACCTATGTAAATGGGTTAAGGAGAGCCTCGAGTCCTCACTTGAGGCATTTCAGCTTAAGGCCAGGGGTAAAAAAGAAGGGTTTTACTGCAAAGCATTTTTGATAAATTTGACAGGATACAGGTGAAGTACTCAGACACAGCAAACTCCAGGTGACAGAAAACAAATGCCAAAGCATCATTTAACCCCAAATCATTTGCTGTGGGTTCATTAATTCCACTCATAAACAAATGTGTCTCAGAGGCAGATAAGCAAACAGCAGCATCAAAACAACAGTCAGCATAAATTACATCAGAAACGTCACAAGCAGGATTTACTTCTTTCACGTGATGGTGGAGGTTTAGGGAAAAAGAGAAAGAAGAGAAAACAAACTTACTTGTATGCCAAGGTTGCACTAAAGTGCTGTTGGATATATGCTTCCAAAACAGTGTTAAAGTGCTGAAACTTACGGTCTGCAATGAGCCCTATGATATAGATCTGAACAGACAGGGACACAATTAGCCAGAGCCACATTGCAAACTTCAATATTAACTTTCTAAAAATATTTCCGGTAATTTACTATACAAGTTTTTGAAGAAATTTGATGTTCAGTCAGTGAGTAATATTCCTTTGTTCTATAGAGACTTTCATTCTCTGCAGCGAAAAACTTGATAGTTTGTTCAAAATTCTAAGGTTCTTTACTTGGACAAATAAATTCACTGGTGCTGACTCTTACCAGTGCATCAAAGACAAGGATGTCGTACTCATTGCTGTGGGAATGTTCCATCATGATGTTAAACAGGGCATCCAAGGTATCCTGGAGAAACTACAGAACACGAAAAGACAAACTGATAACCAATTCGACTTGAAAACCTCGCAAGATAATTTTCTGATAGTAAACTTGGTCTCCCTCAAGTTAGAATTTTACTACCTTTACTGAAGCATCACTTAAATTGGGAAACATTTTCAAGGGTTTAGGCTCTAGTTGCTCTAATTTTAAGAACCTACATCCTCAGACACATAAGCAATCAATAATACACGCTTAACTCAAAGCTTATGGAAAAGATAAAAATATTATAGAAAGGACAAAACTTGTTAAAACTACGTTCCTTAGTGACACAGATTAGGGTTGATATTTTCACATATACATGTTGATTAAAAAGACTTTTCCTGCTTCTGTGGTCTGATTCAAATTATGTTCTAAATCAAAGAAAATACATCAGTGATTTGGGACACAAATTTTTGGTTTAAAAAATCCACTCCTCCTTCTTCTTTTTTTTCATTCCTTCTCTCCAGAGACATCTAATGTTTATGTTTAAAAACCCAAAGGTAATAGTATCTGCGATTTTCCAAAACACTAACAATTTTTATTCATACATTCATTAAGTTAAGAAAGTGCTTTTTTGGGCACATAACACTTCTTGGATTTAGTATCAACACGTAAATTAATATTAAGAACTGCAAAGAATGCAGTAGGAACTGTTTGTGATAGTTCAGACAGACAAAGGGAAACAGATGAATAGAGATTGTGGAAAATATTTTATCATTACTGTCTTCATCTCCCAGTAATAATCTTGGAAATCCCCCAGCCAGAAACAGCCAATACCAGAGATGTCTGAAATTAAAAGTAGAAGGAAAGCTGGCCAGCCCTGTGGAGGATCCTGTCCAGGTGTTGGCTTTCTTGGTCCCTCTAACGAAGAGCTTTGCTCATGTCCTTTGCACTGTGTACGAAGGGGCCTGAAGAATAACTAATGTCAGAATAATGACTCAAGATTTACCTTCACTACCTCCTCTCCATCGACAAGCTTCAGTTTTTCCAGGTTCTCCTGAAGCAGCTGTGGCTTCATGCGCCACTTCAAGAGACCCAGCAAGCCCACTAACAGAAAGTAAATGGGCAGACGTTAAAATTTAAAATCTGATTTATCAGTTTGTGCAAATGTTTTCCTTTTAACGCTCCCATCTGTTTAGAAGGTACATACCATTCTGAGTTACCTTTGTAGAACAAACAAGAGTTGAAATGTAAAATGCATCTCTTGAGCTGACTGAAAGCCCCCCAACAATACTTGAGCTCCTGGCTAAGGTTGCTCCTTTGTTTTCTGTGAGCAGACGTGTAGAAGGCAATGCCAAATAAGCACCAGCATCCTCCATTTTTTTACTGTCCCCCTGAAAATCAACACACCATTCATTACATGTTTCACACCACCTGATTTAAAATTAAACTTATTTTGTTCTTTCTAGAGAAGCAAACAAAACTGAGGTGCGGGAGGGGACTTTGAGGGGTGACACCCCTGGCAGAGTAAAAGCAGGAGCCAGTTTCTCATAAAATGCAGAATACTGAGCATCACCTTGAAGACTGTACACAGGATATAGACAACATGATTAGAATGTCTGCACACACCTTCAAAGCAGAGGACAGGACTGAGTAAGGAAAGAATAGCAGCACTGTTTTGGTATCCTCATTATAACTTAACACCTGGACCTTGAACATAAAAGATCAGGGCAGGGTAAGATTATATTTTAAATCACTGTGTGCTGCAGTAACCTAATGACATAGAATATGTGCCTTCCAGTAGAATGAACAGTACAAAACCAGAGAGCAAACGTAGGTTTTTCCCTCCTCTCTTTCATCAGCTTCAGTGCCACAATCTCACAGATTTTCTGGGTCTTATCTTAGAATTTCCCCAGACAGGAAATGAGTTTTAGACAAGACAATAAAAATCATGCTCCTCACTGCGTAGAGAACGAATTTGAGATGTCACTTAAAGCTACAACACTGTGACAAGATATGACTCTGTTGCAGACTTTTGGTCTACAAGTGTGCATGAACAAGGTGCTGCAAAAACCATGATCTGGAAAGACGTTTTAAAGTTTTGCAGTTTTATTTGGTTCAGTGATTGCAGATGTGCAGTTTCTACTTTGGTCAAAGAGGCAAGGTTAAAAAAATGACTAAAAGAGACCTAGATCTACAAGAAGCAAAACCTTTATGCAGCAAAACACACAGCAGTACCAACGCCTATGATTGTATCATACTTGCCAAATAATTACTTCCCAAATTTCTGGAAGCAAAAGAAAGTCTTGACTTCCGCTTTTTGGGACAAGTCAGACAGACAATGGGAAAAAGATGAAGTTATGATCCAAAAGTTTCTCCAAAAGATCCAATGCCTAAAGACAATTTAAACTTAGCAGTTTTCAAATTACTTATTTTGAGAGACCACGTGTATGGCTGCTTTAAACACTCACAGCTTACAATTACTCTTTTTAATACTAGAATAGGCAAGCATATGTCAGAAAGTCTGTTTCTCACAACCATAAACTAGGTCAACTCCATTTAGCATTTCTCATCCATGCTATCGCTTAAAAAAAAAAATTACTGAGCTGATGCAGAAATGAATTAGGTGGAATTTTATAACCAACATTAACCGCATGGTCCACAATTTTCCTTCTAGTCTCAATATTTTAAATTATAGTTTCAATGAAGAGAAGATAAATAACTATACTCTGCCATTAATCCCTTTTGGCTTGCCTAAGCAACTTGATTTAGTTGCATGCATCTCACTTGGTATTAATGATACAGCAAACTTGTTTACTGAGAAGAGTGCAGAGAAAGAACTGAAGTTTCCTTTGCACTGGAAGTGATTTCTGGTTCTTAGCTCCTGCTGGACACCATTCTCCAAGTGGGCAAATAAAACAAAAGTCAAAACATCTGCTCCCTGCTTCCTTCACAAAGCCAAAGATGCTGTTTCCAGGCAGGGGTAACTAAAGCTACTCTTCACACCCAAAACCAAATTGCCGAAACTTTCACTTTTGTACCTGAGGAACTCACTGCAGTTTAAAACAAGCATTTTCCTTAAGACTGAATTCCCAGCTTATTCACGAGATAAAGATTCCAAGCAGATCAAACACTTCCATATCCAGCAAGAGGAATGGTACCCACCCAAGTACAGAGCTGCAGCACAATTTTCTCTATGCTACAGAAGGCCAAAAGCACAAATACCAGTAAAAAGAGCAATCACCTCTCACTGTGCTTAGAGAGCTACATCTTTTAATTTTGTTCAGATGAAAAACATGGTCTTTTCTTTGATAGAATGATAAAATCAATCTAGCACTAAGTAAATTCACAATGCAGTCAAAGGCAACAGTGTGAGAGAAAGCAAGCAAGCAAGCAAGAAGCAAAGAAAGAAAAAAGAGAAATCTGAGCCCCTACCTTTAGGACTAACAAATCGTGGATGCCATCTTGGAGAGTTGTTCCATCCTCCTTCATTAGTCTTATGTAGGCCATTGCAAAGCTCTTTTCTCCCTTATCTTTAGCTGCAAAGCAAGAGATTTGGGTTGACTACCCATCAATGAATTAAAATTCACTAAAGTAAAAGTTCTCTACTTACACTCTTGAGTTGACCTGTGCCTGAACATGAAGCGCAGATGAATCCTCTGCATGTCCTCAATGGGGACTGATACCTTTTGAAAAATCAAAAAATAATGAGGAGAGTTATGGGGGGGGGGGTGGTTGCACATATAATGAGCCCCTATTTTAAAATAAATGAGCCCCACTTCTTCTGGTCCCATAGAGCCTTTCACAGGCCGCTTCAAACCGTTGAGCCTGACCACAGTAGAAAAGTGGTGGCGGATAAGCAATGATCTGTTAGACTTTGCTCAAAGTCTGGCATCACCAAAGAAACGAAGCTCAGAATCCAGTGAGTTAATGTTAACCACAGAGAATTAAACACCTCTGCATTATGCAACTCCCACCTTTCAGATACAGAAATTGACAACCAATTTATTAAGCAGGAAAGGAAAGAGGTGAAAAGGGTATTATTAAATAATAACCTTGTATTAAAGGTGAAACAGGTGAAAAGGGTATGAAAATTCCAGCAAAATAAATTGACTATTTTTTAGTGGTTAAATTTAGTGCAAAGCCTTGAGGAGAATCACAGGAACTTGCAAGTGCTTTATTCTTAAAGCAGCATACTTTAGGTCAAACTTGCAACAAAAAAGACCAGCTGTGTCAGGGAAAGCACAATTTTTCATAGTATCAAGTTTGTAGTTCTAAAAATTTAAGGACTCACACAGCTTCGTGTGCATTCACAACTTCCCTTCACAAATCTTACAGAACAATGCCTTAACATTAACTATCCTTTTCAACAGGATCTACTATTAGTGATCCTGTACACAAGATTGAATTACGGAATAATTTTAAAAAGAAACTAGTATAATAAGCAATAAACAGAATGGGTCAATATGCTCAAAGCAACAAATAACTTCTGTTTGAAATCATGCTTCCAGTCCCTCCCTGTCCTTCACCATCACAGGTAACGTACCCTAAGGCAATAACTGCAAGCTTGTCACACATGGCTATTTTGTCTTCAAAAAATCATGCAAGCCTATCACTACTTCCTAAGAACTGTTTCTGGTAGCTTCTGGGCATTTTCCAATCATAGACATTAAAGCTTGATTAGGTAATTATTAGTGTGTCTCTAAAGAGAAGCAAGACAGCTTTTTCTTTTTGAAATCAGAAGACGGGGTGGGTGTTTTCGTTTGGGTTTTGGTTCGGTCTTGTTTGTTTTATAATTTTGAAGCTCCTCATCTCCATCGTTTCACCAAAATAGAAAAGATGCAGTATTTCATTTTTGATGAGCCCTGTTAGGACATAAGGTTATCTAAGATGATCTCATTTGTTTTGCTGAACAAAACCTACACATCATTTTCTAGGCCAAATTTCAAGCCTGAGTGATCATGTATCTCTAATAACTGATGTATGACTAAGACTTCATGCTTCAGCTGTAGTCAGGGACAAGATGTTTCTTGGAGGAAGCTGATGCTGTGCATCCTTTCTGTGTGAGGCACTAAGAAATGAAAAAGTTAAGAGGGAAGTATCCACGGCATACCTTCAATGTCTCCATCCATCGTGGCTGTTTGACCTGATAGTATACAACTGATCTGTACTCGCTCACGGGTTTGTCCCCTGCTCCCAGGCAGACAGCATTCTTACAAAAGGAGGGAAGAAACAGAACCTCATTAATTTGGAGCAACTTTGGGTAAATTAACTTGAGCCAAACCAAAGAGTCACCAGAGAGCCTCCCCTCAGGGTCCCAGCCTGGGAATTCCACCCGGGACACGGCTTCCTCTCACGGCTCCGCTTCCCGCCCTCACAGCAGGTCTGAGTTTGCATATGGCATCGTTCAAAATTAAATCATAATGGCAGCACCGATAGAGGGGAAGCATTAACATGAAGACACTGCATTTTCCAAGCCTCTGAAGACAATGGAAATAAACATTAGCCATGATCTATGGGTGCAGCCAGTGTAATTGCGTTTCACAGGGGTCACACGCAGTGGGCTCTAAGAGATGTGTGAAGAGCATAAAATTGACTTGATTTCTCCATCTGATGAATTTAAGTAACCAACATGTCATCCCAGTCATTAGAAGAAGTACAGAAGGAAAAAAAAAGAACCTAGCTTCATGATTCTGTTAATTTCCCCATTTATTTTTAAATACTTTCTTTCAGCAGAGTCTCAGAAGCTCTAGGCCACCCACCAGAGGTGACTTCCAAACTGGACGTTATAGGGGCACCAACAATAAACAATTAGAATTCCCCATTCTTTAAAGAATATCTGTACTAGGACAGAGCCAAGTGAAAGACTTGATCAGCTTCAAAACTTGTGGTTTTCCTCAGTGAGTCTGTGAAGGCTCGGCCTGCATCCCTCTGCTCTGGCTGTCTGCAGCTGAGTTGTACATGCAGAGTAAAAGCTTCTGCTGGACAGGGAGGCACCAACGTCCTGGTACCTGCCAGATATTTCTACTGAAGGCCCAGATTCAACTAATCCAATGCAGGCTATCCTAACTGCTGACAGGCGCACCAATCCTACTGAAAATCCAGTGAATCTTAAAAGTCTGCTTCAAACACCAGAATGCCCTGTGACCAGAAGGGCGTGATGCTGATACCTGAGGATGATTTGCGTGGTCTGGTCAGAGGGATTTAAGTGCAGAAAGCAATGCGTCATCTGCCTGAGCAGAGATTTTTCAAGGTCTGTGCACCTACTTGTTTGTCACCTCTGTGACATTCACTTGGATTGTTCCTTCTAACAGTAAACCAAGGGCCGGTCCTGCAGCTGGAACTAGTTTGATACCTAAATGGAACCAACCAATTTCCTGTGTAGTGAGCACATACCTGATATGAGAAACACTAATACAATTAGTGGGTTTGAAAATCTGTTGGTTTGGGGTATCTTAACAGCCTAAATGGAAAAACCAGTCACTTCTGTTATTACTTGCATTCAATTGCATTCCAATTAACTCCTCAAAATCATTGCTTAAATATATCCAAGGCCTGTTACCCACAGAAAGCAGGTGTGACATTTTGTCTCAAGGACAACAAGACAAATTGACTTTCTCCTAAGATCTGCAGAAATTATGTATCTGCAGAACTGAGCATGCATAATCTTGGAATACAAGATTGAAAGCGTGGTAATGGGTTTGTTTCTCTGAGGAATGGTTTTGTTTTCATGTGATTAGACAGAACAGAGAATAGAGTTAACTTCGGTGCATGCAAGTCATGCTCAGGTGCTGCCACAGGGAGAGGCAGAGTTTTGTAATCAGGGCTACAGTTTGTTGTGTGGACCTCAAGTGTTACGTGGGATTAGAATTTTCTCTGCTCAGGCTTTCAACTTACATTTTAGGTCAAGCAGTTAGTTGCAGTTCATAAACAAGTCATGAACCACAGTGTTTTACTCCATCTTTATTTCATCTCAAGAATGTCTTTCTAATTTCACCCTCACCATCCCAACACTATGAAGCTCAGAAAATGACAGGTCAAAAATCCCCCTGAATACCAAACTGGTGATAAACCCGAAGGAAAAGACAAAGGATCTTCAAAATGGGAACAGACAAGCAAAAAGACACTGTAAATATTTATGTTGCATATGTAATTGCTGTCAATTATTTCATTCTTTGCCATGTACTTAATTCAAGTGACAGAGACACAGACTTCCTGGCACAAATCAAGCATTTGTTATTTGGCAGAAACGGTACTTCTAACATTTCAGTGTGCAAATTGCATTCCTCTGGGAATTTCCTCAAGAAAAACCCTAGAGTAAGAATGCAGTAATTGTCAGAATCAGCATTTGTTCCTTGGCACAGCTAAAATAGGTCATTCAATGTTATTCCTTGTTACATTTTTATGCAAGACTTTTATAGGGCTCTAATAGACAGATCACTTTAAAAATCATAAAACTTATTTGTCACAAGATGTCACAGGATGACACAAGTAAGGGAATTGAGGTTTTGAATAGTGGTGTTTTACTGAATGTGGAGGTTAAGCCTTACATCCAAAAACGCAGCTCATGTTTCTATGCCCCTCATGCAGAAAAAAAAAAAAAGAAAACTTACTGGCAACACTTTTCCTTCTTCATCACAGACACACATTATCACTTCCACATTTCTCTGAGTTGTTTTATTGTATTTATCAAAATCTCCATACAGCAGTGTAATATAGATGTCATTTCTTATATCTCCTGAAAGAGAAATTGAAAGGTTAAAAAGCAATTAAAATGCTCTGAGAGCATAGGATCAGCTAAACTGCACAGGAGTACCTCACTGGTTGCTGTGAAACAGATAAAAAAGTTATCATTTTCCACCTGAACTTAAATTTTCAGTTCTTTATCTTTGCCAAGGCAAAACTACGATGTGAGGAGAAGCAAATGGGAGCTCGGAGTGACTCGGAGCAATTCTCGTCCTGCCCCGACACCTGCTGGTCAGGTGGCGGATGATCCCAGCAGGAATTTTCCCCAAACACTCAGCTCTGTTTCTGGAGGGAGCTTCATCTTTTAATTCTCTCCTCCGAAAGAATTCATACGACTTTTAAAGGATCGAGATTTTACTTGAGTTGAGGCGAGGAAGGTTTGCATCACTTGTTTTTTCAAAAAGGAGCCCAGCAGACAGTGAGTGATTTCGACTGGAAAATACCTCGTCATACGTACAAGTGAAATCAAGGCATTTCAAATTCGTCTGGTCATTATTATTAAAGGACAGCAATAATTTACAATAAAAAAAAAAACTTAATTTAAAATTCAAGTGACATTCGCCATAGCATGGATGGATAGAAGGATATCTACTTGCAGGATAAGAAAGTTATGTTCAGGGAGATAGGTTTATCCCTCCCTGAATTTTATTTTTCCTGTTGAAGCATTAGAAACTACTTTCCAAGGATTTCACTGTTTTATATAAGCCTCTAATATGGGAACAAAAGTTAGCGTGAGTGAATTCTAAAGATCCTCTGAGCTGCCCATTACAAAATCAAGTAAAGCAGCAGCAGATGCTTATTAACATAGGGAATGAGAAGAAATCCCTTTCTATTAGAGAACAAAGAGAATAAAGCACCTCCTACCTGGCATGATTATTTCAGGGAATCCCAGCTTTCTAGCAACAACCGTGGTTCTGTCTACAAGGTGTGGGTAATCCTTTCTAGTCTGAATCACGTCTCCAACCAGCATTTTCACAGTTACCCACAGACCTATTAAGTACATACACACACAGAGAAAAAAAAAATACATTTTTGGTAGGGGAAAAAAAACCTCTGTCTTCAGTTGATTGCCTCTTCTACCCACCAAAACAGGGATAAGAATTCCCTTTCCCCACTTCCTGTAGATGAAGGTCAAAGCTCTATAATGCAAAACTGTCACTACTAATTTAAATAGTCCCTATGATTCTGTAACAAACTGATGGTGCCTCAGTTTCCGCTTCAAAGCTGACCCACCTCCATGGTGGTGCTACAGCTCCAGCATAAAATGAAGTTTCACAAGAATACTTTATTGCTCACAAGAAAATAATCAAAACGTACTTTACCTTGCCCACCACTGTCTCCTCTTGATGCAGTGATTTTGCTTAGGAGACTGTGTAAAAAGTCGTTCTCTGCCACTACCCTGCAAGAGAAACAGCAATGTCTGCTGAGGAATTAAGTGCTAAATATTGCAGACACCGTTTAGAACATAAGTGACTAACGGCCTCAGTCTTCGCAGCACTGCCTGATTGTGATATATTCGGTATTTTTATTATCTCTCACTCAGGTTGCAGCCCACTCACATTCAGTTGTGTGTACGCTGAAGTGAAAAAGATTCAGTCAACGACCAAGAACGATGTTTTCTGACACTGACAATGTGAGTGCACTCACCAACGTGCCACTCCAGCTCAGTCCACTCTCCCTGACAAACAGCCGGATAAACGACCTTGGAGTTTTCCTCAGCTACTTTTGCATTTAGAAATAAACTCTTTCACAGCAAACGCGTTGGGTCAAATTGGAAACAAGTGAAAAAATAAAGCAGTGTGTCACACCCGAGTCTTTCAGAGTTAAATTTACCCTCTATAGCACATAGCAGCAGTGCTATGTAGGACACACCGAGTTATTTCCAGTATTTCCACTGGTATCTCTGCATTCAACCTGTGAGCATCACATTTTTAGGCAGCTGCCCTGGCATTTCTTCTGAAGACAGTATTTGATAATTCTATTACTTTTTAAAGGAAACAGTTCTTTACTCAGATTTTTCTCAAATTCTAAACAGAACCAAGCTCATAAAATAGTAGTTATCCTTGCTTGCAAATCTCAGTTGTAACTATTTCACTTGGGTTTGTGAAATCAGACATGGTACCAGTTGGCGGAAGGAGCACATTCGTGGAATTGCTCATTAATTTAACGTTCTGTGGTACCTCTGCAACTCTTACATGCCATTTAAACCACACCAAAATAATTAGCACTATTACAACACAAAATTGTTAAAGGAAAACTTTCTTATTCTTTAACCGTTTCACAGATTGTTACAGTCACAGAGATAGATAAATAAATATTTTCTTTGGCGTATAAAAAAATATATCTATGGCACTCTTACGGATGAAAGGGAATGAAATGCTGCTTTTCTTCATCACTTTCAGATTTTCCTTTTATGATATCTGTGATGTCCATGACTAGAAGAATAGAAGAAAAATCATCAGAACATATAAGAGCATTTCAGAATAGCTTCTCTTATCTATGAACGTTCTTGTGCCTGAAGGTAAATGTGGATTTTTCAGCAGCAGGGGTGGGTTTGTGGGGCAGAGCATTTTGTGCAAAGTCCACACTACTACAACCATGCTGCTGTGGAGAGAGAGGGAGAATTCAGACCAGCTTTAGTCCAAACTCGTGAATACAAGTGTCAGAGCTTTGGTGGTGCTTTTGGGCCATAATCACTGACTTTATTTCATCTGCAAGAGAATCTGTTATTAAATTGGTTCTGTGCTTTCACTCACACAGCTTTATACGAATAATATAATATAATATAATACAATATAATATAATACAGCACTATACGAATAATTAGAAAATGAAATTCAAAAGCACATTTCTGACTTGAACTAAAATGTCAATGTAGTCTGCACAGATTTCAACAAGAACAGAACACAGTTGATAGAGCTGATGGGTATTCTGACATGTCTTGGTAGAGATTTTAATAGTCCAGGGCTGGCAAAAAAAATCTCTATCTCTACCCTGACCCAGCCATAGCACGGAGACTCCAGGTACCTGCCACGCCAAAGGGCCGCCGCAGCCCTTGTGTGTATTTCTTGGAGTTACTGTCTCTCAGGTCCATCCTTCCCACTCGAACTATTTGGCAAACTAAATAAATTTTGTCTCTGCTAAGGTCCTTATTTCCAAGATCCTAAGAAACAAACAGAAAAGAACTGTAGTGTTACTTGGGGAAGAAACAAGTTGTGAAATTGAAAGAGGACCTCCAGTAATAAACTGAATCTGAGCAATCAGTGGGGGGGGAAAAAACGTAAACAAAAGACTCCCAAACCAACCAAACCCCCAAAAGCTAAACAAATAAAAAAACCTGAGCACATCAAAAGGATGAAAAAACTGACAGCTTAAAATTAAAAAAAAAAAAACAAAGTAAGATAAATAGAGAGAATAATAACAATTAAGAGATACCACAGACAAAAACAAATAAATCAAGTCATCAAGAAATTCATGAGGCAGGAAAGTAATTTGAAGAAAGGCCACTGAAATTGTCACTGCCTTACGTGCCACTGCCATTGTCCCCTTGCTCTAAGATTACCTCTGCTCCTGTCTTCATCTTGTTCACTCTTCATGAGATCTGACAGTGACCACAGAGAAGAGAATTTCATTTGCAAATACAAAGGGAAGGAAACTGGAAAACACTTACTGTGAACACCACTTTTAGATTGTTGAGCATATCAATTTCCTTCGGAAAGCCTCGACTCCCCCATCTCACCAAGTAGTTCTCACTGTTTGGAAGGTAAATATCTCACTGTCAAGTGATTCAAAAATTCTCCCTTTACACAGTACTAAAGTTGCATAACAGACACCCTGTGGTGATGATTCAAATCTAAGACCAGACTAAAAAGACAGGAGAAACACTATAAAAGTTTCAACAGTAAGTTTTAAAAGAGTATCTTGAACATAACACAAACAGGTACCATCGTCATAGTCTGTTTGATGGGAATACTCAACAGAATTTTTATCTACCCAGAAATTTATAAATGTAATTCTTTTTTTCAGTCCTCCCCCTTCAGCACTTTACTCCAAACACCGCAATACAGCCCACTTAGAACAATCTCTAAAAACTGAAAGGGGCTGAGGCTTTTCCAAACTTCTGAAATGTTCAACCCAGGAATTACCTATGAAAACATTTGGAAACTCAGAATCCTTTAGCAGCAGACAGGAAGCAAGATCTGTCCATGCTCCACATTGCTTTTGGTTTTATTCCTTTTATTTACACATTCTTTGCATTATTATATTATTACAGCACACTGGCAATTTTTTTACTTCATTTTGGCCACTTGCTACTCTTCTGCAGCCAGAGGAGAAAGCTTTACCTTATAATTGTTGACTTCTGTGGGTCGTACAGGGACATAAAGAGCTCTGCATCCTCTCCAATTCGGCAAACAAAATTCCTCACAAAGACATACAGGCTGTGTGTGGGGGATGAAGACATTCGGCAGTATGAGGCATAATCTGGCTGATCCTTTGACTACCCAGGAGGAGGAAAATCAGTCAATAATAATCCATGACTTGAAATGGTGTCATACTACAAGCAGTTGTACTTTCTAGAACATGTAGCAGTTAAAACTGAGAAGGAGAGCAGGGAGTTGGACTCAGCAATTATCATAATTCTCTTGCACCTTGAGCTACTCTGTGACTCCCATGTCTTAGGCCGGTTCTTCAGCCAGTAGGAAATGATGTAAAGGGGGAAATACTCTCCCCACTCTCCAAGAAAAGAGCAAGTATCAAGATGTCACCACAGAGATAAGCCTACAAGCCTGAAAGAATTTGCTTTTGAACACACTAGGCTGTAGCAGAAGGCCTATGATCCACATCACAGTGGGGCTGCAGTGTGCTGGAGCAATAGCAGGATGAAGTCAGACTCTTTGAAGAGGAGACAAACAACATGCTGAGATCAGGACACAGCTGAGCAGGTTCACTGACTCAAAAATAGGCTCCTGAATTCTACCTGCCTCCCACCTTAACCAGCAAGAAGCAGCTTCTTAAACACTTCTAAACCCATTGTTTGTCCCTATTTTGAAAATAAGTCACCACAGTCTGCCACAGACTCCCAAGTTTCATTTTCCTTGTATTGTCAATTACAAGGTGTTTTCCAGTAATTTATCATGGATGTCATTGAAGTATCATGACAAACCAACTAATTTCTGTTTAGTGATTTACTTGCTTTTTTGCAGTTTACTTTCTCATAAATGGAGAAAAGAACCAAAGAGGCTTATAAATGCTCGCAGAGGTTTAATATTGCAAAAGGTCAAGGAAGTGTAGTCATCTGCTTTGCATTTAAAAAGATTTAATTTATGCACTTGTCAGCTTTGTTTTGACACATTAACTTCTGCTGTTCAGAAGACTATGCTGAATTCACCTTAGTTCCCCTTCAGTGAGCTTAAATTCTTCAGCTTCGTCAGACCAACTAGCAAACAGCAACACTGAGCAAACAACCAGTGTAGTCACACGGTCTTTTGAAAACAAGCTGTGGTCAGTGCTGCTTTGCAGCCTGAACTCCAAGTGTGTAACTATTCCCTGTGCAATTCAGACTACTGAGTAGTCCATGGGTGGAGTGGAGACATATTTCCATATAGGAGCTCAAGAACAGATTTAGAACCAGCTTCAGACGCGAGCTTTCAACCCAGCCCACAGCCCAAATCCAGCGCACAAATGCAATTCCATTTGAGGCTTTGCCATATTTATAACGCAAGATTGTGGATCTACTCCTAAGTCAGAGGAAAAAATTTCCACCGAATTTTGTGGTTCCTTCCTTCAACCCTTAGTTTTTGCTCGGATTTTAGCAAAGGAAGCATTAAGTTCAGCCAGTCATTCCTACCATTTCCTCCTTAATTCGCTCAGTGATTTTATTGGTTGCTTCTTCATGTGCATGAAAAAGGCTGATAACGCTTGTTTTATCTGGATCCAAGATATTTCCATCCTCATCTCTAACTATCAGGTCTAGCTCAAGTACTCTGTGAAAATAAAAAAGGCATAATGGTAGGGTTATTTCCTTCTACATAAAGAAAGCATAGAAACGTAATAAACAAGGAGGCACTTAAGGACTTGAAGTTATAAAATTTAAATACATGCAACAGCATTTCACTGAAGAAAAATTTAATTGTACCCCATGATTTTTTAAAGTTGGTGTCTAATATTTAGGAATTTATAGAAATGTCACCAAAGCTTTGAAATGCCTCTTCCATGAAACAGATCCACCCTGTTCGCCGACTTCTGGCAGTCGTCATCGCTTTTAGCTCTTAACACTCAGTGTTCGTAATCAAGATGTTTAGGACCTTCCTGTTACCTTCTGCTTTTACGTTGCTCCCTCACCCTTTCTGTCCCAATACTTAGCTCTGCTTTCTGCCCTGCTGTCATACCAACCACTCCGATTTTCCTTCCATCCTCTTTCCCTATCCCACAACGACCCCCTCAGCCTCCATTGTCCTTTCCCCTTTACTCTTCCTCCACAGTTTGGGAAGTTTCCTTCACACCACACCACTCAACCCCACACTTCCAGGAGCTTACAAACACTTTCCAGCTTGCAATCTAAATCATTTTAAACATCCCCTTCACCCCTACTCTCCCATAGGAAACACTTTACTGTCTCGTAATACAGAAAGAATGTAAGAGCGACAAAACAGAAGCCTGAAAGCAAATGAATTTTAATGTTGTCTTAATCACGGCTGGGCTTCTTTTGTGCAGTAGGATGTATGTATTCCACAGTGTGCTCTGTATGAACACAGTTTATTGCAAATTTTCATCCAAATTATAGGGAACAAGTTAAGAATTTCATAACACCTTCTGGTCACTTTTTACGTGCAGCCGCAGGTAATTATAGACTTTCAGCTGCACAGAGGCCTGCAGGCCACGACCACCACAGTCACTTAAAACAGCTAAACACAGTTTATAAGCAGATTCTAATGCCTGTAAAAACAACACTGTGAAGACTTTTTTAACAAGCTCTATCTCCCCCCCACCACAGCAGATGGTGGGACACCATTAACCTCACACAACCTGACAATTTTGCCAAAAAATACGTGGCGTTGCAGTGACTTTTTATTAGCAAGCAGGCAAGACACTGTCAAATAACTATTCTGTCCCTGGTAGTTTCACTTCTATTCCCAGAACCTGGGAATTCCCCAGTGAATTGGGTGTGGAGGTGTTTGTTTGCAGACTAAGCGCACTTTGCCAGCACCACTTTTGAGGGTCACTTACTGGACATAGGCCACGTCTGTGACAGATGGACAAATTTTGGGCCCTAGGTATGCTGGTGGTACGTGTACATAGAGGCTGGCTATCTGAACTCAAATCTTCCTAATTGACAAGCTCATGTATTTATAACTAAGAAAGAAATCAATCTTTTGAAAAAGTATTTTTCTATGAAAAGTCTCATCATGGTATCCACTATCAGCACAGCAGTTACGGGGAGAAGTCAGAAAAGGAAGATTCCAAATGAACCACACGTTAGAGTTCCAATCTGCAAACATGAAAACTTTATCACCATCTCTTTGGTGCTGTGCTTCCAATTAAATCCTGCTTTCCAGAAGCAGTGTGGGCCACTTACTTGTTACCATAGTCAATTTTTGATGTGACTTTCTGTTTGAGTTCTTTGAGCTCATCCTTTGGCAAAGTCCCGGACAGAAGCTGTGACCGCCACTCCATCAAGTCACACATCATGGACTGCACCTGCTGGAACCTGGCCTTCTTATTTGCCTAAGAGAGAAAAAACCTCAGTTAGTTTCAGGCTTTGAGTCGAAGTGAAACACTGAGCTTGACAACTAAAGGCTCCCTGTCACATTTAATGCTAAATGACAGCATGAACTAGAAGTAGGCATAATAATGATGTCTCATCCTACAAATTTTTAAGGACAGAATATTGCACGTGATCATAAAGAAATAACATGAATTTTTGTGTCAGGAAAGGGAATGGTGTTATTTTTGTTTTATTTAATGGCACTGTTTTGGAATTCTTTAACAAATTCTCATCAAGAGAAAACATTACAAAAGCTATTAACTTCTGTATGAGATACGGATGGGAACAACAACAGCTGATTGTGGTATTACTGCATTTAAGAAAAAAATGAGAGAATACACAGAAGGGACTAAAGCAGTTCTACTGTCATTCACTGAAAATAAAGAAAGGTTTTCATTGCTGGCTTCATCAAGACAACTAAACAGTGACATGTTTCAGAAAACTACAGCACCTTCAAGATCCCTTTGCCCCAACAGAATGAAGCAAAATCCAGTGGCTGGGATCCTGGAACAATCAGCACTATCCTGGAAGTTGCCAATTATTAATAGCTACTTGCTCCCAGTAACCCTTGAACAACTTCTGTTCTAGCAATCCAAGAGCACCATGAATCTTTTTCAAGTGCATCCCAGTTATTTTTCATACTCCTTTCTGGAAACTTTCCAATGCACCAAATCAAACTTATGAAGAATTTCTCATGCATAGGATACTTTAGGCATTGAAACAATATGCATGAAGCTACAGCACTCCTCAGCAATGTCAGCTTTCTCTTTTCAGAACCACAGGATCATCCAGGTTGCAAGAGACCTTCAAGATCATCCAGTCCAAGGCTGATGGCTGGACCAGATTCAAAGTCACTAGGCATGTAAAGCCACTGAAGAAAATCTTAGTAATGAGAAAGCAACATTCTTAAATCCACCCAGACACTGCCCTGAATGTAGGAAGAGACACGAATTTGAACAAGGCCCCAGCGTGCATAAATAGGACTAAGAGTTAACAAACGGCACGTAAAATATCTACCACATAGAGCTGCTTCCAGATGCTTCCCCATTCCCAGAGAGTTGTGGTAACTTCTTGGACTAAGGGAATCTCAGCAGGAATGACATTTTCTGAATGTCTAGGAAAGAGAAGGAAAGATCACCACGAGCGTCTGCATTTCATGGGTGCGTATTGTACTTACTGTGGGCGAGGTACAGAAACGCCTTAAAACTCATTCTGCAGCAGAAAAGCTCAATGATGTAATAAAACAGATGAATTCAATACCTTTCCTTTTCAGCAGCAGCTTCCTTGATGTGGATGAAGGATTTAGGAAATATTCCCTAATGAAAGAGAAAAAAAATTATAAATCCACACTTACTCTTCAAAAACATTTGGGTGACAACCGTGACCGTGAACATAAACTGTAGTGACAAACTGTAATGCCCAAACTAACTCCTGGATATTTAGTTTTCTGTCCAGATGGATGCATTTCTATTTGACAGGCAAATAATGGAAGTTTGTCATATCTCTCCCAATGTAGACTGCATAGCATCTTTGTTCCTAACATCATCTTCCACCCCAGAAAACAGTTCAACTAAATACAATTTAATAAAATAAAACTTAAATTCAGTAAAGACTTTATAAAGTGTCTGTACAACATCTCATATCTGTTTTAACTGACCTCTGTAGAAAACAAATGTCACCAGACAAAGATTCTAATGTGACTGTCCTTGCTCTACAGAAGCTGAAATGTCTCAAGTCATCCTAAAGGAATGTTTGACAATCACTCTGTCCGTGACAATCCTCCCCTGAACTGGCAAATCTCACCTGGGCAATTAACTAGATCCTTCCTGGATTCTTCTCTATTCAATAACTCACTTATGGTACTTCAAGTACCACAATAATTCAAGAACAAATGTGCTACTTTACAAAGCCTTTCTCAGAATTAGATTGTGGCTTTCATAACCATTCTCTTTTAGGCACTGGATCTTAATCAAAACACAATCGTGTCTTATCGCTACCACGCTCTTTTTCATTAAGATTGAAGTTCAAAAAAGTCCATGAAAAAGCAAAGAAGAAGGCCCCAGTAATGGTAAATTTAGTGATATCTTAGTACACGATATTAAAAATACTTCTTAAATCTACATGTTACGCACGATGATCTTGAAGCCCTTTAGCGATATTAGGAATTAATTAAGAATTAGTTAAAAGGAAGTGGTTAGTTCTGGTAAATATTTTCCCTTTTCAGTTTTAGGCCAAATTTTAATTGATAAAAATAGAAGTTTTACGTAGAAGAAATGGTAATAACATTTTCAGTCAAAAGAAATGTCGAAGTAATTGAAACACAGGTGAAGTGTTTTAATACATTTGCACTGCTGCTCCCTAGAAAATCTTATACCAAGAACAAGTTACAAAAATGCTTTTCTTCTAGAAAAGTGCAGTTGAAACTAAGAAGTAATTTTCTTGCTACTTAACTCAGGTGTCATCATACCCAGGGTAAAAACTTTTCCTCTGTGGCTTTCCATTTTCAAGTCTAAGAATATTGACTTTAGAAAAAATTAATATGATTTTTGTACGTTGGAGATATTTAAGAACTTAAGCCTCATACAAGTTGTTTCTATTGTTTGTAACCTAAAGAATCCTTGGGAAAAGTACAGAGACAAGCACATCTAGCAGCAAATTGAGCCCAAATCCAATTAAAATGGTGGCTCCAACAGTTGTTAACCTGGAGGCACAGTCATTTCTTCTTCATTGATCTGCTTTCCCCAGTCCTCACTCCTATTTACCAACATTGTCCGGGATGAATGCTGATCATTTTAGTCATCTTGAAAGGAAAGAGTGGAAAGAGCTGACTTGAGAGACCAGAACAGAGAGATCAGGAGCATCTAGGCAGAGATACTCAAAACTTCATGGGCTGACCCCTAAGAAACAGTCCCATAGGAATGGACAATGTGATCTTACCTCTGCTCCTTTGTACCTCACTAGGTAACCCCTGTACCAACCTGAAAGGAAGAAAGATCACTCGGTATGACATAAAAACCATGCACTACAAAGCAGACAGTAAAATCATGGAGTTTGTTCCACAGGAAAAAAAAAAAAAAAACCTAGAATGGTATTTGTAAAAATTAATAGTTACTTCAAACATACATAGCTTAAAGTGAGTAACAGGGATTGTATTAAGCGTGACTTACATATTGTCAAATAGGATTGTATTGACTGCTTTTAAGCCTTGCAGAGTGAGTACAGATAATTGTACGCAGAATTTAACTGCCCATGCTCTTGTTAAAGAGGTAGAATAAGATATTTTTTCTGTAAAGTAGTATGTGCACACCCTTAAATGTCTATGTTAGCCACAAATCCTGATGGTCCTGGATGGCCCATGAAGCTCTTACGGTGTTCTAGGCCCAGGATTAATCCAGTACAGCACACAGTGGTTACACATCCAATTTCCTTCCACGTGATAAGGTTAAGTCACTGTTGTGCCATGAGAAACTATGGCTTTTGGACCCAACCACAATAAGCAGCTTCTTGGTGTAAATTCAAATTGGAATGTCAAGAAAACTCAGGGCTATTATTGGGCTCCTGCACCATTTGTAACGAGAAAGCTCCTCTGAAAGACAGGAGTGCAGAACTGCAGCAGTGGCAAGTTAAAAATTAATCCAGGCTTTGTTCCATGTATTCCACGGTTAAGTCTCAATGAACTCCAAAAAAACATAAAAAGCAGAGTTCAGCCTTACTAAATAAGATCAGGGGCCACATCCCCTGTGTATACACCCCATCATCTGCCCAGCAACAATTTTTAACTCTGTTGAATACTACATCTCCCATCCCATAGAAAGAATTTATGACCAAAAGCATATATTTTCTAATTGTAATTTCATGCACAGATACGATCCCTTTGCTATCATCCTTTCTCTCACAGGTATTGCAGCCATGCAAGCAAAACATAAAATAACAGAAAGAAATCCCAATGCCAAACAGCACAGTCAGAAAGGTGATGCTAAAAGTCACAGGATGATTGCTGACCTCAAAGAAATACTCAGGACAGATTTGTTTGTTTGTTTGTTTGTTTTGTTTTCTGGTTTTTGTGGTTTGTTTTGTTTTGTTTGTTTTTAGTGTTTTGTTTGTTTTTTCTGCTGTGGGATTTTTTTTTTCTGCAGTGTTTTATCAACAATAAAATTCCATCTTACTGCTAAAACTGAATTATTTGCACATAGTCTCAATTTACAACCAAGCGTGTAAAATTTGTTTCATCCCATTGGCTGTGACAGCACATATGTGTTCTGTGCATACATTCTGTGCGTGCAAAACCAACTAAAACAGGACATAAAAAGGAGCACAGGAAGAATCCTGTCACCCTTGGTTACTCACCAGCTGCAGCTGGCAACATATTTTGAAGATATCTGATAAAAGATGAACTTCGCTCACACAATGAGAAGGATTCCACTTCTTCATTGACGAATATATTTCATAAAGCAAGGCATGACAGAGCATATCAAGGGCAGGGGATTCAGGAAAGGCTTTTAGATAAAAAATAACCCCATAAAATCAGCACTCCACTCGCTAGGCTGGGCTGACAACAAATGGACCCCAGGAATCCTAAGCCTGAAATGCTATTTCTTCAACTAACAGACAATACGGGGATGAGGAGGTTCCTGGTTTGTGTGTGTGTTTTGTTCTTAGCCAAAATGTTTAGAAAGAAGGCTTAAAGAATTACTTTTTTTAGGAGAGGACAGAATCATCGCGACTCTGTTGACTGCTGGGTGACATCAATGTTTTCACTGATGCTTAAAGATATTGAATTAATTTTGCAAACAGAAGAGAAATAATTGTGTTTTTGCGCTCCAGTACATTGTAAACATGGTTTTTCAGGGGCTCCTCCCTCAAATACTCTGCTGTTTCCAGACAAAACAGAGCTCTGTGTGGTGGAACCAGCTTCAAAGTCTTTGCAGCCTTGTGACCACAACACACCAGGTGTCCCAAAACTGAGCTGGCTCTGCCTCTGCACTGCAGCAATTGGCCTCTCTCTCCAATTTAACTGCAGTTAATAAGACACATGCCCCATCAACAGAAATAGGTTGAATAAGACAATTTCACAACATATTTTTCAAAGCTTCAAGCAATTTGTAATTTTTATAAAAACCCTTGACCTGGTCAAGAGCATCACTGCAAATAGAAAATAAATCACTCTCAGAGTGACATTTGCAGATACCTAACTGCTGAGCGAGTTATTACTCACTCCACTCTCCTTGGAGCCATAACTCCACTCTCCTGGCTTTATAGCAATGGGAATCTCAGTAGCTCTGTCAGACTCACAGAGAATCAGTGGGGATTGGGAAAGTATTGACTGTCCGTCCTGCGTGACTTGACTTGGACTTTCGCTGTTTAACATGCTCAATAAGCTGGATGGCTTTCAGAACTGTTTCTATCGTGCTGACACTCCGATTCTTAACTGGGTTTCCTCATTATACAACAGGATGATGAGGGTGTTCAATATCTCCCAGTAACAAATATTTAGTTTGGAGGCTAAAAGTGTACTCCTTTAAATCTTAAATCAAATTTAATGCAAGTTCCCTGAGGTATATCACAAGCTGGCACAAACTTCATGAACTCTGCATTCACCTTGATGACTTCCTCATTTGATGAAACCATTCCTAAAAAACCACACGCACTGCAATATGTCTAATTTTGGCTCTTCAGAAAAGATTAGGTTCTTCCTCAAAATAGACCACCACAAAAATGAGGGGCATTAGAAAGCTACTGATGTAAGACGGAGAACTGCTGTGAGGTGAAAGGATGATGTTATTCACAAAGAAATGGAAAATGTGACTTACCTTCACAGGACTCCCGGATGTGGACCACATCACCAATCTGCAGGGATAGCTGTGATACCCCCGTGCCTTTGAAATTGTATATAGCTGGAAAATTAAAGGATGAAAACAATATTTTTCAATATAGCTACAAAGCACAGCGAAACTAAAAACCACACCAGTGGTTAAAACCTCTTTTTTTTTTTTTTTATTAAGGTTTGGATATCGGGGTCAATACACCAGGCCAGACAAACAGAACTATAATTCTATCAAGAAACTCCATTTGCCAGCATTAAATAATCTCTTTTCTCCTGAGAATGGAAAGGCGGTGGAAAGGGCCAGTGCTGAGAGCAAAAACCCACCAAACAAACCCCAGAGAAAACTCAGCAAGCACGGGGACAGCAGCTATTGATCAGCAAGGCTCTGCACGGGATTTAGGAGCCCTGTTTAGATGCAGGTCTTTGATTGATACACAGTCACAGCGCTGGGCAACTGTTTGTCCACTGGCCCAAAGCATTTAAGCACACAGTTTACAGAAATTTATGGCTGCACTGGTGTGAAAGGTCACAGAGATGCCTGTAAAAACTGAATTTACTGAATTCTTTCCTGGGTTTAGATGCTTTAATTTAACATAAAACGGTGTTTCATATGGAAACAGAACCAAGTTTCATAATTTTCTGTATTCTCTGTATGACTCTGAAAAAAAAACACAGGAGCAGTGGATTTGGGGTGTTCTAATCAGAAACTTATCTGCATGTGGTTAAGAAACACCAGCATTTCAGAGAGAATTCAAGAAGCTGAGCTCTACATCAGTTATGTTCCAGGGCTACAGGATGTGGGCTCCTATGTTAACCGTGCCTCTGTACATTTTTTTCTTCAAGGGCTTGGTTACAAGTTTCTACAACAGCATTTCAGCAGAAGTGATTATTGAAGCTGCAATCACACAGGGCAACTGACTAAAATACAAAGAGCTGAAGCCCCAGTTAAACTGTGCAGGTGAGAACAGGCTGCCGAAGGTGACCCCAGGTGTGCAGGTGTTGGTCAGCAGAGCTCTGCCTGGGCTCCTGGCAGTGTCCCCATCCAGCCACACACAGCAACCAAACCTGCAGGATTTTGGATGAGGGAAAGCTGATCTGTAAATCAGAGTTTACCTTCAGCATCTCCCTGCATTCCTTTTTCTCCCCTCTCCAGCTTTCTAGAGCAGGATATTCATCTTTGCTTGTCCAACACGTACAATGACATATTTCATTTAAATATTTTACTTATTTTACTTAAATTATTAAAGTCTCAAAGTAAATTGCCTTCCAGGAAAATGCCTGAAGTAGGAGTGCAGAGATAAATAGATTCGGCCTCTTCACTTTACAAGTATTCCATAAATTATGTTTCTTGGGTTTTTTGCCATCATTTTATTTATTATATTTCTGGAACAGAAATTAGAAGGAATTTCGGATTGAAGAGGCTTACTGGACCAAGAGTAAATTCTTGTCTGTGTTGACATAAAGAGGTTCCCAGCAGCTCCTTCTCCTGAGTTGGGAGAGCAAGGCTTGAGTCATCCAAAATATGGGAAGGAGTAAAAGAAGTATAACTTTGAAGTGAGGCTCTGCTGCTCAGATTCAGCCATTTATTCAAGAGAATGCTGAAAACACTTCCTCAGAACTGTCTCAGCCCAACACAAAATTGAGTTTACGTGGAATAGTACATGTGTAATTCTATTCTGACTGGGCCCTTTTGCAGAAGTGGAGGATGGCAAACAACCCTGCGAAGTTGCTCTGACATTTCAAGACACATTTCCTACATTTTTGGGAGGTGGGAGGATGTGGGTGCATTCCCATGCTCTCACACTCTCTTCCTGAAAAGTCCATGGAGATCAAGATTACTGTTGATCAGTTAATACTTCAGATTTCAAAATATGCACTGCTCTATTTAGTTGTAGCTGTCTCAAAACATAGATGCAAATTACTGAGTCATTTATTTACGCGGCATTTCAGTTTGGCTCTCTTCATTAACAGCCCTGAACGCATTGAAAGGTGCAGTAACAAACTGGCAAAGGAAGTGGCTGTATCGTCTTAGATATTTCTAAATGAGTAAGTGGAAACTTAACGAGAGATATTTTACTGTAGAGCTTGGATTGTTTGGTAGGAGGAGTTTAAAAAAATCCCTGTACTAAGTTTTGGGCTATAGATCTGTCTATGCATTTTATGATAAACCACATCCCAAACCACTGGGCAAAAAAGGTAACAAATAACCCAACACCAACAACTTCATCCACAGGTCTTATCTACAGCACCAGAACGCTTGATCGTCACATCTGCTTCTCTTTTCACTATTAACGGTGAATAAAAATTTGACTATTACATCCACTTACGTTTTCTATCACCTGAGTGATGTCATTTCCCTTACAAACTGGGACCTCCTGTATTTGTGTCACCCCAGAGTTCACCAGCCAAAAGCAGGGTTCCCTTTCCTCCACCCTCTTTTGAGATCATCGGGTTGTTGTGTGCACAGACACGTTTAACTCATTATTCTATTCAAAAATAACATGAAAACCCCATGTGGAATTCAAGGTTTTTTTGGTGGGATACTCACAATGGGTTTTTGGTTTTTTTAAAAACAAACTCTCCGGTCAGGAGAAACAAAAGCCCTTTCAAATCACTGAGAAGAACTTTCCTACTACTCTTCTTCCTGGCATCCTGCATCCCAGCCATAAATACAAAATGAGTCAGCATCCTTCAGGCATAGAAGTGACCTCCTTGAAGGTCCCAGCATTCGCTCTGAATCCTGACAGCGATTACTGGCCTCAGGAGCTGCTGAAGTCATGGCAAAAAGATTAGAGGGAGAGATTTGGATGGCAGATGCCCTCCCCAGCCCCAGGCTGTGGTGTCCCAGCAGCAGTGGGTCTCCACACAGATGCTGCAGGATCCTCCCAGGATGGCACAGCTAATGCCCAGAAACTTCAGTTTTCCAGCAGTGTTCCTAAACAGGAACTTTACAGTTCACTGACAGCACAGTTGGAAGATTCTCCCCTGAACGAGCAAAGAAGAAAAACCATCTCTTTAGAGCTCACCATGACCTCTGGGGCAATTTGATAGCACACACATGATTCAGCAAACAAACAAACAAGCGATGCAAACCCCTGAGATTCTCAGCTCCCTCCGAGGCAGAGCTGAAGGCCAGCACATCCCAACACCCATATTCCTCAGAGAGCACGGGGAAACTACAATTTACTGCCAAACGAGTGCAGATAGAGTGCCTCCCCGATTTTAACAGATCCACAGTACATTCTGTGGGATGCGAAATGGCAAAGGCTTCTTAACAGATTAACAGCGAGTTCTGCTGGAAGCCCAAACGCTGTTCCCACCATGGCCCACTTGGCAGGAGCCCCGTCTCACAACAGACCCCAAGAGCAGCCAGCAGACTTGCCTCGAGCGGTACCTGCAGACACCAACGGTGCAGCTGCACAAGCAATCCTGCAGACCCACCCAGCAGGGAGCCCAGAACGCACAGAAGTTAAGCAAGAGACATCAGAGCCATTTTCCACGCCCACGGAACCCCCCACACAAGCGATAGAAAGGCAGTGTAATGATGAAGCAGCACGACCTCATGTGGAAAGCAAGTGGACAATGCCAGGTCAGACTGCTGACAGAGCCAGCCTTCCACACCGAACCAGGAGGGCTTTGAATTGTCCCTCAGGAAGTGGGAATAATCCTCATCCCGTCCATGAGGAAAGCCCAGAGAATCCTTTCCTGCCCAGCCAAACAGAACTGCAAGGATCTGACCCTCAGCAGCTTCACCCAGAGCTTGAGCAGACATCTACCAGTGTCCGTCTCCACGGGAGAAACTGAGGCCTGAAGCAAATCCCTCTGTTTCCATTGAACTCCCACTCCTCTACTGCAGCCAGAGCTGTTGGGTCTGACATACACATTCTCCTCGCTGGATAAATACATGAGAACTCTCTTGTAGAGATGGCTGTGGAGACAGAAGACAGTTAACCTTCTCTAAATTAAATTACGTGTCCTCCTCAAATTAGAAAATGGCTGGCAAAAAACCCCAAAACTCTCATACTGTGCACCTTGTTAGGGAGTTTTCACACACAAAACACTCTAGAAGAGTCACAGTATCCCAGGTAACAGAACCTCTTCCTCAAGAAGTCACATTTCCTCAGTGCTAAAGCCCCGTATTCTTGCTATTTACGTGATTAGCCTGTAAACTACTGCAAGATGAGAACGGTAAACGAGGAAAATCCCACAACCTGCAACACCGAAGCCATTTATTAGCTCAATAATTTTATTATTTATTACCCAAAGCCAGCAGCCTGCCCTGACTCTTCTATCCTGTCCTGCCCACAGGAACAACACAAATTTATGCTGGGAATGCCGCAAGACTAAGAACGGATTGTACTCTCTCAGTACAATGCTGAGTATCTGCGACTTGGACTGCTCCATTTATTTAAGTAAAACACAAAAGTGGGCACAACAGGCTGCAATTTACCGTAGCCCAGGGATGGTGTGGTCTTCCAGATCCACCCTGCAGTGTACTCTGCCCATCCAAAGCGTGATGGGCCCGATGCTCTCAAACTGAAACTCGGCTCATCAGCAGAAACTGAAGGCATCTGGCACATTTCCAATAAGAGACTTGAAAATTCAGTGTGAGGTTTGTAATCAGAGACTTAAACACAAAGATTTCCAAAAACACGTTAGGCAAAATATTCCTGTATGTTTAAAAAGCTTTCAGAATGTATTATTCCAGCAGCTCATCAACTTTCACAGAATTTATGACTCAGAAGACTCAGTTTGCCCATTTTTCTTATCTTCCCTCAGGCACAGGAGGCATGCTTAAAACAGACCATAAATTCAAAAACCTCTTTGTTTGTGACCATAGTTGTCAATACCCCTTGTTCAGACCTCACTATTCCATGAGTTTCATGTACTGGAAATTTGGCAATCACACTGTTTTCCTGCCAATTTCTAAGAATACAAATTTATTTAATTTACGGGACAGGACAGTCAGCGATGGTGGCACATGCTTCTTTGGGTTTGTTTGATTCTTTTAATTGTTCTGGGTGCAAGAGTCTCCCATTTTTCTCACCAACGTATACAATGAAAGGATACATTTGGTTTCCAAGATAGAGTAAAATAAACTGTGAACCAACAGCTCGGCTAAGAAAAGGAACTTCTGGGTATAAACTAAAGGTTGTTGAATTTGTACTCATCTATTAAATTCAAGCAATTGTGCAAAAAATAGAGACAAAATGCTTTTACTGAAGAAAACCTACCGTAGGTGACTTACATTACTGTTCTAATATTGTTGGGAAGTCCATTTGATTGTTGTTTATTTTGCTTTGTGCCACACTAAACCACAGACACCACTACAGTTTTTACATACAAATGTAAAGAGCCTTATAAAATGTTCAGTAGAAAATTTTCCTTTAACCCAGGAAATGAACTCGGGGCCAGCATGTGGCAGCATTATCACCGCCCTGCAGGACACAGCGTGCCCAGATTGTCTTTTACACCAAACTCTGTGTCCACAGTGAGGGTGCAAGCAGAAGGGAAAGGAAATAGCAGCAGGCCTGCAGTGTCAGTTCTTCTCAGCGACCTACTCTAGAGAAAACTGCAATGTTTTGGACATGAAAACAAACTGTCGTCAGTTTTTGAATGATTGTATTTCACAAGATGGTTTTTAGGGTGTGAGGTTTGTTGTACCTTTCAAGTACCATAGAGACTACTACAAGTGCAAAAGTTAGGTGCTTTCTATTATCTGTAAAATTGAAACAGAAAATCTTGACACGTTTTATTTTGTAATGTAAACTGCCACCAGAACAGACTACTTCCATTTTGCAATTCTGCTACTGCTGGACATGGACATTGAACAGCATGTTATTTTCCTCTTATTAATTTCTTGGTGTTACATTTTATTTCATGAAGCCACTTGGGTTTTAATGCCTATCACAAAAAACTATGGCCTACTTAAAATAAAAAAATTCTTTTAGAAGGTTAATAACTAAGTAGTAACATGCATCTTTCAAGAGCCTTGGCTTTGATTCCTACTTGTTTAAGGCTTTTTTAAAACAGCAATTCAATCCTTTGTACAAGTTAACACCATGAATTTTAAGATTACTTTCCCTCCAAAAAGTACGACTTACCAACTGAGATACGGATTTTTCCTGTAACACTGACCACAAGTGACAACCTTGCAGAAGCAGCTGTAGGATTCCCCTTCCCCTACATTTGTTCCCCATAACTTCTGCCTGCTGCACGTTATACAACACATCATTTATTCAGTCTGCTTCTAACACAGCAAGGTGGGAAAAGCTACGTTACTGTGAAAGTGGTAGAGCTGACTCTAGCGTACTCCATGCCATTCCGTTTGCAAGACCAAACCTTTGTACAAATTTGTTCCTTTGAATTAATCCACGCTGGTGAAGCGGATGGTTAACTCATCGCGCCAGAGAAAACACCTGCCCGCATCCTGCTCACAAGACAGAAACACAACGCTCAAATGGCAGCTCCCAGAGCTACTCACCCACGCCGCTCTTCTCAGTCCTGTGCCACCTCGCCATGCCAGGTGAATGCCAAGGCTCCCGGGGATGCCCAGCGCAGAGCAGAGCAGGATTTGGGGGATGCGGAGCTGGAGGCCGTGACAAACACAGGCCCCGGAAGCGCCGTGGCTCCCCAGCCCCGGGACGAGCAGCTGCGAGGGCTCTGGGAGATTTGCTGCCTCTCGGAGCTTCCTTCCTCTTTTCTCAGCTCGAGATACCGTGCCCCGGTGTCATGGGGGAGGGGAATCCCAAACTGGGTGTTTCTCTTGCACCATGTCAGCCCTGAGCACAGAGGCACTGAAGGACCAAAGCCGGGGCAGGGCTGTGGCACCACGGCTCCACTTTGGGTCTGTGCAAAGGCTCGGCCACAGTGACCGTCTCTGACCACGGCTTGTTCAGGGCTGGGCACCACACCAACACCAGGCTGGAAAGGTTGGACTTCAGAGGATGCTACATCTTAAAAACTCTGCTCCTCTAACCTGTCCCCAAATACAGATCTGTGCTTTTCACGTCTCCTCGCCAAAGGGAAACGGAGTGAAGACAAAACCACTTTTCAAACAACACCGACTTTTTAAAATTTCTATCACTTCATGTTTGGAGGAAGAAGTAGGAGGCTCTCTCTCTTCTCTAAACAAAGCAGTACTTTCTTAAAGACTTACTGTCAATACAAAACTGCCAAAAGCAGTTTTTAGGGTATTTCCAGCCTGTGCTTCCACACAGGCTGCCGTGGGAGCCAACTTGGGTGGGGACATCTTGGATGTGCAAAAGACCAGGCCAAGACGTTTGGAACGTGGATTAAAGACAGTATACTGAATTGAAGGCAGTATGCCACCTCAGAGCACCAAGTCTATGCTTTACTTATGGTTTAGAGTTTAAAAAAACCCAAACAAAATCCTTGCAAAATTTACTCTTTGTTTGATCTTCTGCTTAGTACAAATTCAGTTGACAATCCTGTCCTCTGGCCATTCCACTGCAGTTTAGCAATCATTGTTTGTTCAAACTGTTTAACGCTGCCATGCTACATCCATCTCCTGATTTTTGATAACCACCTCGTCTGGTTTTGAAAACACATGACATCTCATTTCTTGATTTTAACTAGCAATCATGTGACCGGACTGCCAGTCTCTCTCCTTGCATGTGGAATTCTGATGTATAATTCTACAGGAAAATCACTGCCACCTTATCACAGATTTGCTTGAATTGGTCTAATCTTAACCATACTAGCTTAGAAAAGGATTTTGCTCCTTACTCTCCCCTAAAATAACATTGAAAGACGTGCCATGTTTACTAAAGTGGGCTAAACTCCCAGCAGCTCCCATTATCTCCATTCACAGACAAGCTTCATCTAAAAGTTCTTAATCTTTTCTGTCCCTGGAAAATCCACTTTATATTATTCTTTTGTCAAAAAGAGATTTTAAGGCTGAACAAAATAACCTTTTAGTTTACAGTGGGTTTTGAGTAGTAACTTTCTAACCACCGGTCATTATCTCCCTCACTCCTCCCAATCCCTGTTGCAGCAAATCCCCTCTTCCCATTCACCACTTGGCCCAAAGGTTGCCTTGTTTTTATTTTCTTGTTCTACCTTGCTCTTCCTTACTGTAATAATACACCAAGTTAATACTTGTATTGTCTTTTGAAATACTTAATGACAATACTTAATATTGTCATTTGAAAGCAAATGATCTAAAATACAGAAATTTCACCTGCAGACTGGGGCCAAATTTGCAACACAAGGGGACTGGGCTCTGGCCAGGACCCTCTGCACTCACCCCAAAAGCCGACTCGAGGGCCAAAACTCCCACAGGAATTGCTGCCACCCACTGCCATCCCCTTCCCAACTCCAGCTCTCAGCATTGCTCAGCTGCTGGAACTTCCTCCTGGCGGATTTTCAGGATGGTGCTTTTGCAACTCCTCAGCTACTGGAAGTCACTGCCACCTCATCTCACTCAGCTCCCACCTTACCTCGTCTGGCTGTGTCTGAAAAATTCCTGCCTGGAACTCCTAATGAATGGATTGGGGAGCCAAATCCATGCACTCAGAGCAAACACAGACACCCTAAAATCCTGTTCTTACAGCAGAGAGCAAACCCCAACAAAGGTCTAAGGAATCAAGGTGAGCAATAGTTACACCCTTTGTCTGGAGGTTTTTATTCCGAGTTAGTTCATTTGTGTAGTTACTTCCACATTGATATTCCACAGAAAAAAAGTGGGCAGGTTCTTCACCCTCACATACCTCACCATTTTTTTCCTGAAGTCTTCTTCAGGACAGAAGGTTTTTACGGAAAACAGAAAACTCCTTGCTTCCCTGAAAGATGAAACCCTCTGTGGAGGAAGCTCACAAGACAAACTTACCTTTTGGGGGCTGGGGACAGGCAGAAGGGAGGCAATTCCCGCTTCCCTCAATACTGCTATCAGTTCCAGAAAACAAGGCCTTCTGAGACACTGAGTAGCTAATTACCCATTTTTTTAGCTAAGCAAATTCCATTATAAAGTAGAATTTGAGCAAAAGACAGAAGCTGCATTTAACTGCCTCTAAATTCTCTTCTATGCCAAGATCTGCGAGCACAGCTGCAGAAAAGCAACTGATGAGACCAACCAGGAGCAAGTAAGAAAATACAGCAAGAACTCTCGTGCACAGCACCTCAAGTGTGCTATGGCAAACCCAAAGCCTGAACCACAGACAAGATCCCCCACCTGCACGAGGATGTGCAAACACAAATACATTGCATAAGATGGGAAGGATTTCACACTCCAAGGGGACTCCAGCAGCAGAGACTGTAAAGCAGATCCTGGGGGTAATTAGATAATCCTAATCAGTTTCATTTGTTTGTTGAAATGACATCCCGGTTTTGGTTGTCACATAAATTAACAAGTTATTTCAACCTAAAAAAAAAGTTTTAGAAATGCCACATGCCCAGTAGCTCAACATATAGTTAACTATAACATAAATCAATATGCAATTAACATATAATTGTCTTAGTAGACAATCTACAGCTCAGTAGTGCCATTTAAAGTACCTTATCCAATGTCAACTTACCAAAGGTTTTCCTCTAAGTGGAACAATCATGGACCTCAGCTGTTTTATGCTATTTGTGTCTCACGGTAATGACAGTAAATAAATGGAACTTCTGTCATTTGCATAAAAAAGGACTTTTTTCAAAACTTTGGAGCATAAAAACCAGGACTTCTTCAACATATCATTTAAGCTCACATGTAAAAGTCAAGAAGAGCAAGAACTATTCCCTGGCCCCACATTTGCTGTCAGTAATACCTTAGTAAAAGTTAAAAGAAGATTTTCCCAGTTCATGTAGCTCCATTAACAGACTGAAAAACTCAGCTACATAGCAAATTTCTTCTATCAGTGAGGTGACACAATCTGATTCTATAACACATATTTCTGATTATTTTGTTCAACAGAAGTAGCAGCCACTGGGTTGTTCCTGAACAGAATTGTGCAGAAATGCTCTGATAACAAGGTGGAGAAGATGTGGTCATTTAAGGTGACATTCCCACCTTTTTAGTCCCTTCTGCTGTGATCAGAACTCAGTTTCTGTTGAGGTAAGTGACTGATGAGCCAAAGCCACCCACAGGCACAGTCAGAGGTAACAAAACCCCAGGCACCACTTCAGACCTGGCAGAACTGTAAACAAACCAGGGGGTTGCAAGATTGCTCCCCAATGTGCTCTCTTCCATGACAGATTTAAAAAGTCTCAAAGAACTTTCACTGTTAATTACTGAGTCTTTTACTTAGAAACTGGCTGATCCATTCACCAGAGGGATCTTAAACTGCAGCATCAGGACTCAAATGAAATAATTCAACTTCCATACAAATAACCCAAGAATTAATGGAACTAACTTAAAAGAAAGCTCTCCTCAGAATTAGTCTGCATCAGCTTCAGGAAGTTAAAAATGTCTCCTAAAAACATGACACAAGTACCTGTATTACACTTTCTTATCATTTATTGAGAGGTATTTATTGAATTTTTTTTAACAAAAAGTTCTACAAAAGACATCACACCTTCATGTAAAAAATGGATACATGTTTCTCCTCAAATACAATACAAGCTATATTTTATAAAACAAAGAAATAAACCTTTATTTTAATTAATAGTACAAATACAAGAATCCCAAGAGTTTCAAACACTGACCCAAAAAACACCGAGTGATTCACATGCACTTTTGCAAATAGGTCAGCCTGAGAACTCTGAATCTGGAAACTGGAAGAAATTTAGGAGCCCATCACTTAGTTGAGCTCTCATCAGCCCTGTCTAGTCTGTCTTACAATACAGTAAAACCTCTGTCAGCCAGAACTTCTCCACAACAGCCCTGTGCTTCAAACAAACAGCAAATAATGCGTTTAGAGGCTGCCAAGAGCGGAGAACAGGCCACAGCCCAGATCAAGTGCAGGGAACGCAGCAGGTGCCCTCAGGGAAGTCACCAAAGTGCAGCTCTGCCAAGCAATCACACCCTTCTCCACAGCAGGCAGATCAATATTCAAGTCAGCAACGTGTGCACTGATGTGAGACAGAGTTCATTCACTCAGCAACTCCTGCTGCAGCAGGACCCCAACCTGTCCAGGTTCCTTTCCTTGCAGAAGGGATTTATTGCTGAGCACACTGAGTTTCAGAACTTGCCTTAGAAGATACATACAATGTGGAATGCTTTTTCTTCTGTGTTTTCTTCTCTGTTGAGATTTTAGTTTCTCTCTTATCTTCTTCTGTAGTTTCAAGTCTGGATTCAGCTGTTAACCTATAGGCAAAGCAACCATTCTAAATACATATTTAGTTAATACAAACCAGGACTAAAACAAGAATTTTAAACAAAATCAACGAGCCAACTGGCAAACAAGACCATCCATACACAGAGACAGAGCAAGCACAGTTTAAGAAGAAAATGAGACTGAACCAAAGCATTTTTATACCAGTCCTGCAGTTGGGGATGGAGAGTTTCTGTCCATGAACCTGCTCCTATGACAGATTCCCTTCATCTGTCCCTCCCACCCTTCTGCTTAAACAACCCCTGCCCAAGGCCACCAACACCACCACTCTAGTGGCCAAAACTGCCAACAGAGTCCCTCTAAGCAAGCAGGAAGAACTCAAACCTGAAGAACACAAAAACCACATTCACTTAAATCATGTGCCAAAGCAGCACAACTGGATTCATACCAAATATTGCCCTTTTATGGCATTACACAATTCTCTTAGCACACCATGTAACAGGTCTGGCAATGACACTCCCCCCCGGGCCTCTTGGTGAGGAGGATATTTTAGAAGCCAGGACTGAGGGAGTGAAGCTGAGCCTGGGAAGAAGGGCTGGGGCAGTTCTCTTTCTCACTGCCCTGCTGTCTTTAACTGACAAGGAGTTCATCTTCCCCAAGGCTGCTTTGCCCATGCTGACCTCTGTCATCTTGACCCACAACCTTTTTCCATCCAATGCTCTCGTCTGTCCTGTGGAAGAGAGGGAGGAGCAGCGGATGTGCAGCTGGCAGCAAGATGAGGTTCACCCCACAGCCCTGAGAGCACTGTCCTGGTTCATCAGGTGCCAGCACAGGGAATGGATCACAAAGAACAGACAATGGATAAACACTTCAAACAAATGCTGGTGAAATTATGACATGATTCAAACTTTGACTCTACAGACTCCAAAACTGAGATATAACTCGGGCTCCTTCTACCTGTTTAAGGAAGATGAACTTGTTTCATCGGGTGGAGCTTTACTTCCCAAGGCTGAGGGCTGTGCCTGAAACCCCAAAGAGTATAATTAACCCAGATCTCCTGCTGAGCCAGATGGCCTCAGGCAACTGGACAAAGCCCAAGTGAAGTAGATTTGGTGCATGTAATCCAAGTAAATAATTTAAGGGAGCAAATAAGCTCTTAGACATCCAAGCTCTTCTTTAGATCAAACTCAGGCAAACAACCTCAAATCTCAATGCAAAATAAACTGTGCAGCAAGGGGTAGAGTCTGCTACTTCAGTTTAAGGAAAGAAAAGAATTTCAATAGAGAAATGCATCTTTTTATTGACCAGTCAGTTGGCCAAACGAAAGATATCACTGCACATAACCTTTGCACTGCCACAACTCCAGCATGCATTGACAAGTAATAATCACCACTCAAATATCTCAATCTGTAGTCTCAGCACTCTCATTTCATAACCTCATCAGTGCCACCACCTAACGAGCTACTCCAGTGCTGCTGTAGCCCCCTGGAAGGACACAGAGGTGCCCTGCACACACAGCTGTTGGCTGGGATTATCCAGCTGTACCTGCTTAAGTCACCTCAGCAAGGAAGTCTCTTCACACAAGGGAGTTTGTCATCTTCACAAGCACATGCAGATAATTTCTGACCACTTCCTCATCACCTCCTGGGCTGAGCTGACAAATTCTAAACACCACTTTCTAGAAATGAAGTTTGCAGCCCTTTCACAGCTACAGTGGCTCTGCTCTCCCACAATTCATGGGCCAACGTCAGAGCTCCACTAATTACTGCCCCAAAATTATTCCAGGCACAAAACCAAGCCCCAGAGACCACAACAGCCTTTTTCAGCTACAGCATCACCTTTTAGCTAACACATGGGGAAACAGTGACAATTATTCACCCTTATTTTTTCCTCCCACAAACTCTTCCTTTCCAGGTCCCCACTCCTGAGCAATTTGCCCGTATTTTCTGTGCCCAAGGTTAAGCCACATCCATCACCGAACAGTCCAGAGATTCCTTCAGTGTTTACAAATCCAGCTTCTCAAATACTCAGACTTTAACATGACTTCCTATTTTACAGCACATCACAGCAGATCAGGGTAGAATAAATCCTTATTGTTAGCTTAATATCATGACTTGGGGTTTTAGTAGTTCATTAACACAATCAGAGACAAACAGAACTTTCTGCCTGGATTTGCCTTTTACAGGCTCACACTATCACTAAAAAAAGCTTAACAGCTTATATGGAGTTTTGTGGCAGCTTAAATTTTATTTGTGGTTTTTATTTTTCAACTATTTTTCCTGTTTTGTTCCTTATTTGAACCAACAGCAATGGACACAAGATTAGAAACCTCCCTCTGAACTATGGTTTCATCTTCCCCTTCCACTTCTACTCTCTCTGCTTTCCAGCATCAACCCCATAAATGATTTCCACTCATCACCCCTCTCCAGGAGTTTCCCCCTTCAGTTCCCATAAACTATTTCCAACAGTTTCCTGTAAGCAGACACGATTTCTTCTTCTCCCAAAGCAATGTGAGGAAGTAAGTTAAACTTTTCATATCAGGTTATTTTCTGCCTGCTCCTTTACGTGTGGAGGACATTGTCAAAACCCAATACTACCACTAAATTACCCCAATCTTTCCTCTCCATTTTCACCCACTTCTGACCTTCCTGATCTTCCTTCCTCACTAACGATCCCACATTTTAAACACACCTGCTAAAACTGCTGTTTCTGCCATATTCTCTCCAGAGTTTAAGAAGACTGCAGTGTTTGGCTACTCTAAGTCTGTTAATTACACCCATGCAACCTTGAGTAATTGATCTAAGAGCCAAAGCATCAATCCAATTACCCCTGAATACCATTAACTGAGGCTATCTTTTCTAGCAGATGTTAGCGAGTTGCAAGCCCAAAACATCTGGGCTAGCCCAGACTTCTTTCTAACCCCCAGACACTCGATTACGTGTTTACAAAGGCTATGAACAGAATACAAAAGGCGTCGGTTGAAAAAGTGGAAAAATCAAAGTCAGCATTGTTTTCACCAGGATAAAAAAGCTGGAGATAATAATGACTGTTCTCAGTTATTTTACCATCTAGCAAAAAGTAACTCCAACTCTCAGTTCAGGAGAAAAATTTCATCTTAATCTGGCCATTGTGTTTCCAGCTATTGTGCATCCAGACCATGCATTTCATTTGTCTGACAACACAGATAGCTAACTAATTCTCTATCATCTTGTACAATGAAAGTTAACACAATTCAGGTGAAGAGTTACTTCAATAATTTCTAGGCTTTTAGCTAAATCTGGAAGTTGCCTGGGGCTGAGATTAGGTATGAGACTGGAGAATGATTCCAGTTGCCTTTATTACTTTGAGCTGTGTGGCAGTTTTAGGGGACCAAGAACACGAAGTCTCTGATGCTGGAGCAAACCAGGTAAGCTGTCACGCTACCTGCACACCTTAAATTGTCTTCAAGCAACAGGAAAGTTATTTCAGAGACTGTTTCAAGAGTCTTTTCTATTAGTCAGTGTTTTAGTCCTTCTAAAAGGCAGCTTTAGAGAGAGGTTCAGTGTGGGCAGCTGGAGCTGAGGAATGACACTGCATGCAACACTGAGGAAATAGATAAAGAAGTGGAGAGCACAGTTCATGCAGCGAAAGAAAAGAGATGCAGGTCTGTGCTGAGTGCCTTGAGCAGAGACAGAAGCTGACACTGACCTGGGGACAGCTGGAGCCAAGGAATTGCTTCCACCTCTGCTATTGGAAGTAAAGGTGACGTGATTCTCGTCTTGAATTTTAACTCTTTTTCTTTCTCTTTCAGGTTCAACAATGTTCCGTATTGCCTGCAGAGCTGTGTGTAGTGGGGATGCTTGGAAAGGCTGTTTCTTTGGAGAAGCATCACTTTGCTCCAGGTTCTTGGTAGTCATTTTTTTCCCTTCATTACTTGGCAATTGAGTGAGAGCAGTTTCTTTCACTGGAGTATTTTTGCTGTCAAAGTATTCACAAGTCGTGTTCACTGGAATTCTCTCCCTCTTCTTTTTAATTTTAGGACCTTTAAGTAATTCTGAAGGAAAAAAAGGAACATACTTCTTGTACAAAAGAGAAGCTGGAGATGACTTGTGCCTCCCCATGTTCATAATAGAAGTACGAATATTTCACATGACTCAAGAGCTTGGAATGATTCTTAATAGACAATTTATATCCCTTAAAGAATGTTTCCTCATATAATCTCAGCATCCCAACAGAAGCTACCTTGAAAAAGAGACATCTTTCTCCTCATCCACTCTGTCTTTTCACCAAGGCTTTAAGTTAAATGCTCTGAACTGCAGGCTGCTGAGGTAAGCCTCCACAAACAATATTTTAAAGTTAAATCCTTCAGGTGTGGACAAAACCACCTCCCCTATCTGGTTCTCTGTTCATGGAATCCCAGAATGGTTTGTGTTGGAAGGGACCTTAAAGCACATCCAGTCCCAGCCCGTGCCATGGGCAGGGACATCTTCCACTGTCCCAGGCTGCTTCAAACCCTGTCCAACCTGGCCTGGGACACTGCCAGGATCCAGGGGCAGCCACAGCTGCTCTGGGCACCCTGTGCCAGGGCCCTCCCACCCTCACAGGGAAGTTTGTTCCTAATATATCACCTAAACTTGCTCTCAGTTTAAATAGAATCCTCTTCCTCCACAGCACCCTTGCTTTGCACACACTCAGGTATCAGCTCTTTGTCAGGTGGGCCTCTCTAGTCAAAATTTAATCCATATTAACTTGAGCTACCAAACAGTTTTCCTGTGAATGCTTTGCACCTTATTCCAAAGCTCCTATCAGCTGCCTACACCCAGAGAGCAGAGGCTTCTCACCACCAAGAAACTGCTGCTGTAATGGAAACACCTGAGATTTGAGCCCACTCACTTGAGTATGGTTATCTGCCTGTGCTCTATGAAGCCCCTGAACACTGCCATTTTTAACTGTAAAACTGCATTCCTCAGTCTCCTCCAGTCAGTGTTCACATATCCAAGTGAGGTCTTGAGCAAGGCAGGGCTTTCCCACTTCAGCACATTTTAGATCAGGTTATTTCAGAAAGTCAGCTATTTAAACGTTAAATTCTGGAAACAAACCAATGCCTTCCTGTTTAATGTCATTCCATTTCTAAAGGCTGAGAAAATCAGCAACTTCTGTGTTCCCAGACAGAAAAGAAGTATTTACCTTCAGGTTCATATTTCATTTTCAGCTCATCCAGCATAACCCGCAGGCTCATGTTCTCACTCTGACAGGCTTGCAAATGCCTCTCATTTGTGAAGAGTTTCCTTTCAAATTCCAGAACCCTTTGGCTCTCATACAGAGCTTTCATTCTCTGCAGGGATAGTTCATTTTTCAGTGTTTCAGTTTCCTTGCTGGGGTGGGAGGACAATTACAAAATCAGTCAGACTTGGATTGATTTGTTTTCTTTTTTCTTTCAATAAAGCAATAACTAAGCACTCAAACTTCACCTTAAATTGTTATTTATACATCAGTAGGAAAAATCAAGCTTTTTTGTCCTATAAAACATTTTGAGTGTTATTATCTCACTTTTTATAAGATAAATAAACATACACAGCCTAAAGACTAAGACTTTTCATACAGTTTCTTTACAGATTAACTTTTAATTGATTCAAGGTCTCAATTGCCCAGTTTCTAGGAGTATTAACAACATTTCTGGAAGAAAACAGTAATCATAAACAGCATTTCTGCTGTTATCTTTTAAAACATAAATGAAACGACAAAAAAACCCAACTCCCAGTCCTGTAACAAAGTCAGGTTGGTTCCGCAGCATTAGAAAATGCAACAAGAACGAAACCCACCTGCACACGCAGTCAGTGCATTCAAACAGTAACAAAAAAAGGGAGTAGAAAAACAAGTACCTAAAAGATAACCCTGCCACAACCAGCGCCTCAGGCTGGAAGTACTCACTTTGAGTTGTCAAGTTTAATCTGCAGTAAATCTGCATAGTAACCATTTTCAGAATCGCTGCCTCTTGTGCCATTAGCAGGTCTGGACTCCTCCATGTTCTCATACAAACTCTGATAAAGAACAAGCGTCAGGTTGTCAAATAGTGACCTTTCAGAAGCACGTTAGCTTAGTTCTTAGGAGACATCATAGAGGGAATTAAACACAGAAAATAAAACTCAGCTGCTCTAAGTACTTTCTCATTTGTTACAAATGTCAGATAGCACTAAAACTGACAGCTCTCTCACTCACTGAAAAAGGAAAAAAAAAAGTTAGTTGTCTGAACTCCAGAAGGTTTGGAAGCAGCACTGAAGAATGGCTTTCTTGCTTTTCAACTTGAAAATACAGGGTATTTAGTTAACCCACGGGGAAATTTTCTCAGCCTTTATTTCTAGGCTTCAGCAGCTGGACCCCAGAGGAATACCAGCCATGCTGATCAGCAGTCGAAATCTCAAAACCAACTGCATAATACTTCACACGAGGAAGTTGGTTTGCAGTAAAGATGTTATAAATGCAGCAATATGTGACACAGGGTTTTTTTCTGAACAAGCAGTACTCAAATTAATCCTGTCCCAGAGACCTCCCAGGCCTCTCAGTCACTGCCTACAGATACTCTCGATGGTTACTGGAATCAATCATTCAATTTCTCAACACTACTTATTTGTGGCCAAGAGACAGACATAAGTACAGATCCAGCTCAAACATGACAAAACTGGTAAAACAATCAGGTTTCCTCAATTATTGCTAAAATGGGTAAAGCCTGGTTTCACTCCACTTGGGTTAAATACAGAAGGATATCCTGGAAAGCATAATCCCACTGCATAAGCTAAGACACCTCAGTCTGCATGTCAAAGCTCTGATAAGAAAGGGCAAACAAGTCCAGAAACATGCAAGAATTACGAAAGGCTCCAATTTTTTTACTCTGGAAACACACAAACACCAGTAGCACTACATTGGTGTATTTAGAAGTCCTTGTGTGTTTCTCACTTTTCAAAATACTTGACAAGATGTTTTCAAGTTGCATAAGAGGACTGGAAAATCTGCTTTACAAGGATGATTAAGCCGTTCAGTTTCGACAGAAAAGAGCATGCTTCAGCTGCAAAGTTAAGGCACATCAAGAAAACAAATAGCCAGGAAACGGAATAGAGCTGAGACACTAAAGGCCAAAGCCCAAGCACACACAGTGAAAGGGCCAAATGGCTACACCTTCCCAGAGAAAAACTGGATGTCACAGCTCAGTGAGCTCTGACCAAGGAGCTGAATTTAAATGCCAGAAGTAACTATAAAAGATACGAAGGTACTTCACACAGCACAAAAAAATGTTTCTTCAACCCAGGTGTTGGGTGGGGTATGATTTTCTGCTCCTCTGCACTTGAGGAGTGTAATATTCTCCAGCTGTAAAATACAATTCATGTCAAATAAAGATATGAGGCAGCTTTTGGATCCCTTTTCAAACCCAAGCATGGACTTCAGATAGTTTTCCTAATTCCTGTTCTCATGTTTTAGCTTCCAATTGCAATTTTCTAATTAATTAAATTAATTAATTAAAACCCATTTACCTTAAATTTTTCTAGCTGCCTCACTTTCATAAGAAGATCTTCTATTTCACCATTCTTTTGCTCTAACATGGACTGTAAGCGTTCCAACTGATCAAATTCTGCCTGGGAGCCTTTCAGTTGTAGCAGTGTAGCCATTTGCAGCTGGAAAAAAGGAAAAAAACCCAACTATTTACACCAGGTCCTGGGATCAGTGATTGAAAATCCCAGCCTTTTACACAAAACTGTCTGGGTACTCAAGCCTTGTAATTCTAAATAAAAGGGCAGTGGATGTTTGAGCTCAGTCTGCATGACATAATCCCAGTAATTACCCCCACAGACACTCCATGGCACGAGGACAGCTGAGATCTCCCAGAGCAGGGCAGTGCTGAGGTGTCCCACTCATCTCTGCTTTGGCTAAGGAGCACAAACACACTGCCAAGGACACACACAACATGCCACACCACCAGAACCAAGGCAGCCAGAACCCAGGCTGATTTGTCAGAGCTAAAATCCATCTTGAGAGCTCACTCAGGAAAACCCACAAGTTTAACCCCCCTTCTTCAGTTCTGCTTTTCAGGTATAACACCACCATTTTTGCCTTCTGCAATATCAACCCAAGAACTGCAGCTTTTTCTGCTTCTCCAGTGGAATACATCCTTTCAAGCAAAAGGACACCCTCTGTCATTACAAAGGAGAAGCTATAAAAAACTCACATTTATGGCAATATTTCTGTTGGTGTTAACATAATGTTTAAGTACAAGGGTCTTAGTACATTCAGTTACAGGTGACATATCAGACATTTAAACAGGAAATACAATAAATGAAAGACTTCACAAGGTGTTAGTGAAAACTGAGGCATTTTTATCAGTCTGGAAAAGGTAATACTGGGAGAAACCAAAGGGAAAGTATCAAGTGAAAAAAATAGATTACAGAGAGAAAGCAAGAACAGCATTTACCCTATGGGATCTCTTATGTTTGGAAAAGGGTATTGATGACTCTGTGCACAAATTAGAGCTAATGAAAGATTCAATCATCTCCTCAGAGCTGCTACAGCATGTCAGGGAGGCAAAATTGTAAGCTCCACCTCCCTGACTGACTGGAACTATCCTTATAGTTCCCCAGCACAGACACCCAAACTTTTCCCCTTTTCCCTTAAAAACCCTCCTGCTAACTGTCAGAATTGCAAATTGCAGCTGATCTGCATAACAGAGAACAGGAGCTCAAAGAAACTGGAAAGGATGCCCTGGACAAGGAAAAATACACAAGAGGTGGTAAAGCTTCCCCAAGAGTGCTGTGTACATTCTGTTCAGGAGTCAGATCCTCAGGATTCACCAGGAAATACCACAAAGTGAGATACGTCAACTAAAGATGCAACAGCAGTTGCCTCTCCTGGGGTAAGGAGCTTTGAGTGAAGAGATGAGCTGAAGTCAGACTGAGTTTTACCTGGCAGCATCTCAGTGCAGCACAGCACACAGAGGATGCTAGCAGGGATCTAAGCAGCTTAAGCAAAAACAGCTGTCCTAACAATCTACCCAACTCCAACACCACTAGAAAAAAGTTACAAAAAAACTCCAAATGCAAGCATTAAGTACTAGTAGAGGGATACCAATTTGCCTCCATTTTTGGTACTTTTAGTGTTAGGTGTGTTTCTTACACCATTCAATCAGTATGACTGACTTACCCCATGTCACAAGGAGAAAATTTCCAAAGGAACTGATCCTACTCAATGATTTCTCTCACTTAAATCTTTGCTGTATCAGTAGGGTTCTTCTCCTTTATGACAATTGTTTGAACCATTTTCAACCTACTCCACAAAATCCAGGTAATGCAAACCTTCAGTGCAACTCATGATGATCACCCTTATGTTTAAGCACTCTCCTCAGATTGCACGACCAGACAGTAGATCAAAATGAAAGGATCCACTTAAGCATTGAAAAAATCACGAGACCAACATGGAAACAGTTGGCAGCTCTGCAGCATCCCCCAGACATTACCCTGTAAATCAGCTTCTGCTAACTAGTCCTCAATAATATTAACCAACAGGTTCTCATCCTATAGCACTGGAGTTTAGCTTAAAGATTTATGAGAGTTATGACTTATTCTTACACCAAAAATAGGGAAAAGCAAGAAGAAAAAATATGGACAAAGACACGAAAGCAACACAGAGGCAGAAAAACCCAACCCCCGACAGTGTGATGGTGGCAAAATCCTGTTTTCTTTATGCTCATTCCTGACAAAAACAGTTAATGCACAAATACTTGACTCATGTAGTATTTACAAGAATTAGACAAGAAAAGAAAAATTAATTACCAAGACAAACTGAATGCTAGTTTGACTGACAGGAGTTGTGTTTTACTTTCATCCATTAAACAACTGCTGCCAAAGTGAGCAAACATGGTGCCTTCACTGTAAGGTGGATGCTGCTGGACCACAGGAGACAAACAACACAACATCATCTCGCTTGTTTTTTCTCCCATTTCCCTCCCCCCAGACTACTGGACCATATTTTAAAGACAACAAATCCCCTGGCCTGTGACTTAAAGCAGTGCCTTATCAGACCCAAGGACACCCTGGAGTATTACAGGAATCAGCCTACCTTCATTCTTTGCAATTGTTCTCTACTGAAAGCATGCTGTTTTTGTAGGGACTGATACTTTACTTTCACACTGATCAGCTGTCGTTCCATTTCTGCCCTACGGTCCTCCACCTACAGAACATTGTCAACAATTATTACTGGGAAATCACAACGCTTGCTGTCACTTGGATGATGAGTTTGATAAGGACATGTTGCTTAGCAATCAGTGTTCAGTCTGCAAATACAGCTTTTCCAGCAACAAGACTTGAAAATACAGGCTACTGTCATTGCCCTGTGATAGACGTGAGTAGACAGTGCCACTGGAGCCCAATCAGTGAAATGCAACAGATTTTTCTTTTGTTGTGTTGATATAGAAATAAAGTAACATTTCATATGCTTCAGTGTTGCTGTAGAATAGTTTTGTCCCCAGCAACAGAACAAACATGTTAAAAAAATCTGAACCGTTTCCCAACTTTGCTCATCTCCTGGATGCTGCCATGAAACATAATGCTCCCTATGCATTTAACTCCCATTTAAAAGCTAATTCCAAAACCCTCCCAAAAGCTCAAACATCCAGAGATTTTCAGAAAGTCTGTAAGGCAGCTTTTATCAGCATCTGTTAATATTTCACATACTGTCTTCTACATTAAACATGGATTTATCAGCTGAACACAATTTAAAATCAAGAGCTGCAGACAAAACCATCATGAACCCTCAGTCACTATCTGACTCAACAGTCAGATAACTAAAAGTGACTCCATTAGGTTTACTAAGTCCTTATCTTCAGAGAGAGCACGAAATGGTTTTCCACATGTCAGATCAACACTGAAGTCATATTTGAGGAATAGAGATACATGCTGCCAGATCAGGTGCAGATACTCTCGTGTTTCCAATACCATGTAAGAAAGAAAACAGAAAATACTTCTCAGGCCTGTGTAGCACAGTTGTACCTCAGCAAAGAGAGAATTGCCTTTACTTGTAGGGTCCAAAGATTGTTGTGCTGCGTGATCCAGCTGAAGCCGAAGCTCCTCATTAGCCTCACGAGCTTTCTAGATTAAAGCAAAGAGGATACTGGTCATTTAAGCATCTGATGCACTGCAGACATGAATTTAATCAGATAGCTTTAACTCTGTTTAATTTCCTATACTTTAGCAGAGATTATATTGCATTGAAGTCCTTAACTGTACATACAGTTCTAGTAACTAAGTGACAAATTCATTTCACTAAAACACTTAATATTCCACTTCACCCAAAAAGCTGGCAACACAGCTCGTGCAACTTGGGGATTATCCACCACTGTGAAGTAAACTGAAGAGAATACCTCTAATGCATTACAGTAAAAAACAACTTCTTTTTCCCTCTCCTCTTTCTCCCCCTGCAGCCGCTCCAGCTGGTTACGCAAGTTACTGTTCACGAGCTCCAACTGTTCTTTGATGCACTGCAGCTCATTCAGCTTTTCTTCATCACTGGCCTAAACAAACAAAAACACTTGTATTAAAAAAAAAAATAAAATATTTAAAACCATTAGAAGACAAGCAGGCCTAAGTAAAGCCATTTGTTAGTAGTAATTAGTTTTAATACAAAATATTCTCTTGAAGAAGAGAGGGTATTAAAGCCTAGCTGTTAAAGTTGTTATTTTTTGCTGTGCACATTATTGTCTGAACGAAAGTTAATCCTAACGTGGCACTGTAGACAACACACCTAAAAATGAAACGAGCAAAAGGGCAGAATTTCACCTTCAGCTAGGCTACACTGCAAATTCAGTGCTACTCACACACCCTCTGACTCTGGAGTTCAGTGAGCTCTATCTGCAGGCTGAGCATTTCTGAAGACATGGTCTCATGGACACGCTCAGACATCATGTGCAGTTCTTCTGATTTGGCAGCAATGATTTCCTTCTGATGCTCCACTTTTTGCCTCAGTTGTTTCTCTGAGAGTCGGGTTTCATCCAGTTCTGCTTTCAGGTTCTCCAACTTAAAAAGGTGACAATTAAGTAGTATTATTTCAGAGTCAATTCTTTAAAAAGTACAATACTTGTGACTGTTCCAATTACAGAAAATGTCTTGGAAGCACAAGAGTAGCTTTTAAAAATAAGCATTGAAATTTACTGTAATTCATAAGTGACTACACTTTTGTTTTTTTTAAAACCAAGCGAACAAGCCACCACACATCTTAACTATTTATTATTTCTTTTGGTAGTTAAGAGTGCAACTATAAGTCAAGCAAACAGTATCTCAAATGATATTAACAACCTTTTGGCTATATATTAGTTACCAAACCTTGTTTCTAAGGTCACTGATTTCTTGTCCATAGGCTCTGTCAAGCTGTTCTTTCTGTTTATCCAGCTGCACATTTTGCTGTTGCTTAAGGGAATCACACTCAAAATTCAAGCTTTCCAACATTCGATTCTTGAGCTCAATTTCTCTCTGAAGAGTGTATTTCTCTTGTTCAAATTTCTGAAAGAAATGACACACTAATAAACCTAGATGTAATTGTACAATGTTCCCTAAGCATTTATGAAAAAGCACAGGTTCAGAACCAAGTTGCTTGTAGCTCATTCAGTCTTTTGCTGGGAGTGCCAATTGGAGAGTTGTAACACCCATATTTAAAAAAAGAATAAAAATAACTGCTCTTAAATGTTATAATTTATAAATGTGATTATAACTTGATTGTGCAATATTCTCCTCTTCGTGGAAACTCTGTATTGCTTTGCACCCAACATGAAAGGTGGGGTGTCTTTTCTGCAAGTGTCATAAATTTAGCCAGAGTTTATATGCCCTTTCTACTACTACAGAACCCAATTATGTTAAAAATTACTACAGACCATCAAGCAAAACAGCCAAGTTCATTTTTTTAAGACAGCTAAATTGTCTGTTTCATAATAAATCCCATCAACTCTTCCAGACTGAAGAGTAATTTTTTAAACAGCTTCCATCTATGCTTGATTGCATGTCTGCTAATTATGAAGAGCAGCTTCATTTTACTCTTCCATTCAGCCAGCAATTAAAGAAAAGAGAATCTTGAAAGCAAAAAAAAGTAATAAGGAAGCCAAATTAATCTAAATATGCAGATTTTTTTTTTCCTTTTCAAAATAACCTAACTCTTGAGACACAAACCAGAATTAAATTAAAAACAAAAAGCTGTCAGGTATCAAAGTGACCTCTGCGGCCTAGACACAGCTTATCAAGGACAGGCTTAACTCTCCAATACCCAGGGCAGGAGCACAACACAAAGACTGGGCACAGGACAGGTTTGGGATGCACCGCTTGGCCAGAGCCAAGAACAACAAAATGCCAGCCAGAACCTGCCTGCACACTGCTACAGGAGGGCACACAGAGCTGTCTGAGAGGCTGCTGTGCCTGCTGGTAGAACCCACACTTGTGCTCACAGTGACTGCCTTGGCCCTCAGACTGCAAAGAGGAGAGGCAGAGAGAGATTCCAAAGCTCTAAAGAATCTGCTGGGTAAGCACAGCTCCCACACAAAACGTTACTCTGCTGTATGAAGGCTCACAGTTCCCACCCTCCAGCCCTGGAGCCTGAGTGACCAGCCAGGCTCAGGAGCTGCCTCCAGGCTCACACAGGGTCACAGCCCATGGGAGCAGCTTTACAGCTCAGCACCTGCCCTCTCTGCTGGCCAGCAGGAAAGGATGATCCTGCCCTGCCTTCCTTGGAACCGTGCCTTCAGCCGCCTCTCACACAAAGCTTACTAATGGTGAACTGACCAGAATAAAAAATCCTGTCCATTCAGAGCAGCAGGGTGCTGCAACCCTCCAGCTGCTACAAAACAAACCTTTCAGCTCTATCCCAGGAGAAGGGATGGATGCACAACCAGAAACAGACTAGATGAAGATAAATTATTTATCTGAAACATGGGCTGGCTGAACACAAACATGAACATTAAAACCTTTATGAAAAGTGGAAGAGGTTTTCCCAACTGAAGTTTTCTCCAACAATTACTAAAAAGAAAACTGGTTGACTAAATAATACCTCTGGAACTCAGCACTATACTACTCCTTTCTCTGAGCTGCAAAGGAATGTGCTAATAAGTTCAGAATCCCAGGGTATCTGGAAAATTTGAAAACTTCACTACAGGAAAAAATCAATTTGTCTTGCTGCTAGCATTCTTCTCACAGCTTTTAAGTGGTATGAAGCTGACTGGGGGAGTATACACGAATGAATTGCTAAATAGAGGCAAAACACATGCTCTGAAGCAAATTTACTTTAGCATTTAGCATTCATTTTACATTAAAGGCAATTAGTCCTACATGATAGAGAACACTTGATGCATAATTAGCTATGAAACCCTGTCCCAGTTAGATACAATTACCCTCAATGTCTTCAAGCTGAGAAAAAACGCCCTCTCTACAACTACTTAGAGGTTTATTAAAATTAACCTAGATCCTAGAAGGCACGTGAAACACCCGTGCCTTTCAGAAAATAGTTAAAACAAAACAAAGTTCTGGTTTTGAACTCGGAGAAGAGAAGGCAGTCATCACCTCAGTCTTCTCAGTCAATTCAGAGCGTGTTTGTTCCAGCTGATTTTGAACCTCACTTTGGGACTCCAGTAAATGCAAACCATACTGTGCTGCCTTTCTTCTCTCGTTCTCTGCTTCCTTCAGTTGCTGTTTAAGACTTAAAATGGTCTCTGCCTCCATTTTTCTTTCTTCTTCTATTTATTCAACACTGCAAACAAAAAATACTAAAAATATATATCGCAGTAAATACATTTTACAGACAAGAGTCGCTATCTGAAAAGTTACTGGATTTCCTTCCTTAACCAGGATAGAACGATATATTTCTACATTAATGCAAGACACACAAAAAAAAAACCAACTCACAAACAGGCCTGTGAACAGTCAAATAACAGTCATTTCCTCATCATCTTGCTTACTGCCTTATTCTTGGTTATGTCTAACATGCAGCAAAAGCATTCCTGTGCACCCAGCCTGGTTTCTTTGTACATCACAACCAGAGTTAATTTAGGCTAGAGCTCTCTTGCCAAGGACAAGACAATTAAATAACCTTAGGAAAACACTGAAATGCACTTGGCTGACACGATTTTCCCTGGATTATAAACCAAGTCCAGCATTACTTGTGTACACAGGTAACACTTCAGATTGGCATAGGCAGCTGCCTGAGCAGGACAGTGTACTCCTAATAACATCAGGTGGGATAGAGAAACAGATAAAACGTAAGGGAGGGAAGAGTCCAAAATAGAAGCCCTACGAAAATATATGGAATTTAACACAGGGCTTTGCATTTATTTAAGTGCTTAATGGAGTCTTGCAAAACTTAGTTGCTGCAGGCAACTTATTCGTAAATAATCATCTCCTCGTCACATTTCAGCAAATTTGTCCTTTTCTAACTGTAAATGGAAGAGAGTAGGTAAATTTTGCAAAAAAATGTTAGTCTAAGTAAATCCAGCCAAACAAATATTAAAAAAAAATCAAGTCAAATTAACACAATAAGCTTGTGTGACTGCTTGCTTCCCAAATCTGCTAAATCAGCCTGCTACAAAAAAAAATCCTATTAAGACAGAAAATGCTCAGTAACTTGGGCTTCTGAACAACATATGCCAAGTCTGTTTTCTCAGAAAGTAGTAGACAAACACACACAAAAAAATTTTGCAGTTGATTTTTCAAAGTCAGGGCCCGTAACTTTTATATAATTCCAGAATTAAAGTAATTCTGTATTGAAGACTCTCGCTCTGTGTTCTCACAGAAGCCATTTATTTATTGCCATTTCTCACTGGCACATACATCATTCTCATGAATGCTGTAATATCCATCCTGCACCTTTTTTTTTTTTGCTAACTTTTATTCAATATGAATAGCTCCTAGTAGAGTTACCCAGCTTCTCCTAATAGAAAAGAACTTAATTAACACGCAGAAGTAATTGTGCCAATACTGTGCCAACTCCTTTCCAAGGCACAAGACAGAAATGATCACAATCTGGTTTTTGCATTTTCTCCTCACTTGTTGCTATCCATGCTTAACACATACAAAGAGACTTTGTCCAGCCAGGCTTTGAAACTTCAGTTATCCCCTCTAAGCACTGCAATGCCTGCAACACTAGTTTTACACTTATACTAAAATAAGCCAGTGAAACACAGGAATTTTGCACACCAATAACTGAGAATCACCAGTATTATACTTATGCAAGGACAGGGACACCATGTACAATTTAATAATGAAGCATTTAAGGCAAGGTGGAGCAAAACAAGAACACAGGCAACAACTTCTAGCATGCATTTCCATTAGTAAAGAGGATGAAGGAATCATTGTTCACTCACATAAACAGAATATTAAAAATAACTTTATTTTCTGATCAGACAACAGTGTAGAGGCAACACAGCCATTTGGTAGCTCCTAGTTTACTAAATTAAATGAATAACATACTTAACTCACCTCCAGAAGCCCATTGAAGTATCACTTGACCTTATTCTTGCACTCCACCTTTAAAAGGAAAAGAAGCAAGAGTTGTCTGGTCGGGATGAGTCTGAGCTGCCCGCACAGCACAGCCCTTCAGGGCAGTCCCTTTGCAGGACAGGCTTAACCCCGCTGCCAGCCTCATGAACATGCAGATCACAAGCTAAACCCCCACTGAAATGCTAATCTTATTCAAATCTCAGTTAGGCAGCTGTCAGACAGCTTAGAAACAGTCAGATCAGGCAATGCTGCCAAAGGGTGGAAGCTCTGCAATGGGCCTCTGGGCCAGGGAAACAGGCTACAGCCAGGGACATCTTCCGGGACACCTGGAATTTTTAAGGTTTGTTTTGGGGGGAAGGGGATTTTTGTCCCACTCTCTCCTACTTCTTCAATCTCCTTTGTATTTCTCTTCCAGTTTCACATACAAGAACTTTGAGCTCCGAATAAATTATTTACTAGGCAACAGAAAAAGCATCTTATGGGGTTTTTTTTTCGTAATTTTATAGTTGAAGCATGGAGGGAAAGGGAAACAGCTTTCCTCTTCACACATTCCGGCTGACCATTAGGGAAAATAGCCAGTAAGTCTTTTGAAGCACAGCCAACCTCAATTTTTCCTTGTCAATTGTGGATAAATCAAACAAGTCCAGGGAATTTTGTTCATGAAGTCGCACACTGAAATAACTGCCAGCAATTTAATATTATACAGGAGGCTAAGTAAATTGCTCTGAAAATAATGTTTTAAGATCAATTGAATGGGCAGCAATGTGAGCAGGCAGGAGGGGGAAACAACAGATATCAGTCTTCATTTATTCTACTGAGTTACATGAGTTACTCACTTTTGGCTAAATACCTTCAAACATTTAATGACAGATTCTATGCTGAGAGCTGCACACCTCGATTATTCAACCATTCAAGTACTCCTTGACAAAAGCGATAGGGCAGGAGATAAAAGGCAGTCTCCTGGCAGGCCAACTTTCTTCTCCCACTCCAGCACAGTTCTTCTGGTTAAACTCCTGCTCCCCAGGGCCACGTGTAACAGCTGTCTGTGTTCTGGTCCTGTCAGAAGCAGCTGTGCAGTTTTCTGACCAGGAACACAATTCCCAGGGTGGCTTCTCTCCCTCAGCACAGCTATTCCCCCGACAATTCCAGCCAGTTACTTACACAAGCCCACATCTGCGCCTACCACGTTGCACACTCAGGGTGAAAGATCTCCGGAGCTGATCACCTTCCACGAGCAGGCTCCTGGGTGGGTCAGTACTACAGAGAACGCACAAATATCACACTACAGCTTCATGTTTGAGCCAGCACAGAACGCGGGCAGGCTCTGGCAGAGCTGGGTGTCCCCAGCACCGCGTCCCCGCTGTCCCTTCCTTCGGGGCCGACCCACGGCACAGCGGCCCGCCTGACGCCCCACAGCCGCTACGGGCGCCGAGGGCAGCGGGTACGGGCTCGGCGCGCTCCGCCGGGGGCCGTGGGGCAGCAAACAGCCCCACCCGCTGCAGGGACCAGCGGCCGGCACCAGCAGCAGCTCCGCAGCGAGCAAACCCCGCTCCCCACAGCGAGCAAACCCCGCTCCCCACAGCGAGCAAACCCCACTCCCCGCAGCGAGCAAACCCACACCAACCGTTGCCGCCGTTTAAACGCGGCTCCGCGGCGCCGCCCAAGTCTCGCGAGATTCTCGCTCCAGCCCCGCCTCCTGCGTGGGCGGGTCCGTGAGGGCGGCCCCGTGAGGGCGGGTCCGTGAGGGCGGCCCCGTGAGGGCGGCCCCGTGAGGGCGGCCCCGTGAGGGCGGGTCCGTGAGGGCGGCCCCGTGAGGGCGGGTCCGTGAGGGCGGGTCCGTGAGGGCGGCCCGGTGAGGGCGGGTCCGTGAGGGCGGCCCCGTGAGGGCGGGTCCGTGAGGGCGGGTCCGTGAGGGCGGCCCCGTGAGGGCGGGTCCGTGAGGGCGGCCCGGTGAGGGCGGGTCCGTGAGGGCGGCCCCGTGAGGGCGGGTCCGTGAGGGCGGGTCCGTGAGGGCGGCCCGGTGAGGGCGGCCCCGTGAGGGCGGCCCCGTGAGGGCGGCCCCGTGAGGGCGGCCCGCGCCCGCCGCTCCCGGGCCGGTCACCGTGGCCGTGTCGGCGCTGCCGCAGGGTCGTGGCCGCCCCGTTTAGTGATATTAAATGCCGCAGCGTTGTCCCGTCGGCGGGAGCCAATTTGCACACCCAGGAGAGCGATTTCTGTGTTGTATTCCAGTTCGCGCGAAGTGGGGAGATGGGTGGTAACACGCGAGAGGCTGGCTCACCGATCAGCAAAACTTTGAGCTGTTTATGCGTTTCAGCCAAGGCGTCAGCCCTAATTCCTTAAGTTTTCTATTCATGACTGCTTAAATCGCTGTTTGCTGTTGTATCTCTCCTTTCTCGTGCTGATCCGTCAGCTCCCCCTCCTGAGGGGATGTCACCTCCTGCTTAACTCAGGCAAGCCTTTCCTTAATTTCTGTGCAGCTTCTAACATGCTGTTTTTTCTCCCTATCTTGGTCTAGTTTCTGCTCATCCTCACTTCCGTACCAGGGAGGATTCCCAAGGAGGAATTTTACAATGCCAAAGTGTCCGCGGTTTACAGATTTCCTAAGGCACTGAAGATCTGAGTGGTCACAAAGAAGACCAAAATCCATCAGCAGGAGTGTTTCACCATGGCTGTTCCGGAATCCAAGCACAAATTGTCTGCGTACTTTTTTGAATTTTTTTTTCCCCCCCCAAAGAAAACTTAGTAATTTTTACCTTTTAAGCAGTGGTTAAATTTTTAATCTCTTCTGCAAGATTAATCTACTTTTGTACTTATTGTTCTACTTGATGTGACATCCCTAACAAAAGCCACTGCACATAAACATGTGATAGCGAATTCTGTCTTTAGTGAAACATCAAGTAATGCAAGGTTAAATTCAAGCACCAGGCTGTTAAGTAGATGCAAGGATAACAATCCTATTTGGAGCAACTGGGACAGAAATAGATGTCCTAAGAAAAAAGGGGCTTGGAAAATAAGCAGAGTCTAAAATTTGACAGGGGTAGCCAATAAAACACTACTACTATCAGAATTATGCTAGTTCTACTTTCCTATCATTATGGGAGTCTAGTTTTTGTCAATAGAAATGGGATTAAAAATTAAATACAGAATGGTCTAGACAGACAAGAATACCAAGTTGATTAAAACAGGGACAGGAAACAAGACAATCCTGTTCTAATCCTGATTCTGCTGTGTTCACTGTGTGATTAACCACTCCAAATACCCACGGCTAAACACCCTTGTTTTAAAACACGGATAACAGTGACTTAATTAACAAATCCAAATAGCTCCCCTGACAGTGAGTACATCTTGGGGAAAAAAAGAAAAGACATTCTAAATGCGAAGTATTAACATGGTTTCTCCACCTTCCTAGCCTGCTAAATTATAGAAGAGTTAAAATAGCTGCTGCTCCCCCCGCTTTGGTCCCACAGTTATCTGTGATAGCTGATCTTTAATACATGAAATAATTTAGCACCCTCCATAATATTTTCCTCAGCTTAGAATTTCCATTTATGCTTTAAAGCAGAGTTAGGTACTTAGAGGCAGAGTAGCCAATTCATTACTTGAAAAATCCATTCTCTTCAGACCCGTTCTCTTCCCCTTGCTGAAGTGGCAGTCAGTAGGAGGACGGTTTTGCAGACCACATCTACAGCCTGTGAATGGAAAATGCGGGCATGGGTTGCTAACGAGCTGTTAGCAGTCTGTCAGGTGAAATGACCATCTTGCCAGAACGCTGCAGGACCGTTCCCTGGCGTTACGTCTAACTCTGAGACACACCAGGATTCCTGAGCTTGGAAGCTGGATTTTGCTTTAGGAGGCTGTAAGAACAAGGTCGTTATGTCCATTGATTGTGATAAATATGGCTTTACGGAAACAAATGCTTTCCTCCAGCTTATCTATGAGAGGACTGTCACTTTTCATGATTCTTTTCAGCTTAGGTTATATTTAGTCCCTAGCTTGCTACTGTAACCATAAATTTACTGTCAGGAACTTTCTCCTGCTTCCCACCTCAACAACCACTGCCCTTTAGAGATTCTACAAATCCAGCAGCTACTGAAGCGTAAATGTTTCTCAAGTGTGGAGTTTGTATACTTTTGTTTATTGACATTTTGTATCAGCACACTTAATTAACGCCGTGCACTGCTGACCCTGTATAAAGTGGAAATCTATGTTTTGTGAGTCTTATCTACCAGCAGGCAAGAATTCCACATAAGTAAGGGATTAATTGCAGCAAGTCAATGTGTTGGTGGTTTGGTTTTTTCATTCCTCTGAGGAGGAGGCTTGTTGCTTTTATCAGCATAAAAACCAATGAGTTAAAAAAGCCCTCCCGGTCTTTCCCTGCTAATTGCTCAGGGTAACATATGAGCTGAGAAATGTTTTACTAACTGTGCCTGAGATGCCAAATGCTGCACGGAGCGAGGCAGCTCCAGCAGTCTGCTGAGAAGTGCTGATTACCACCTCTCACTTTGGCACAGCTGACCCAGGCTTCATCACAATAAAAATTTACTGGGGCATTGGAGTGTTGTCTGTTTGTTTGTTTGTTTGTTTGTTTGTTTGTTTGTTTTTACATGTCCTTGCTCTTCATTATTTAAGAACACTTCAAGCTGCACAACTTAAAGCCCTGTTATTTCCTAGTGCAGCTTCATAAAAACCCAGGTTCAACTCTCTCCAGATTTTTCAGCAGGTAAATATGAAAATGTTCTGCTTTTTTTTTGAGATGACGCATTTTCACCTTAAATTAAACAGAAGCCAGGATATTAATATGTTTTAATTTATTACTGTGAATACCAAAAGCATGAGTTGCTCCGTGAGAAACTCAGTAGCTCAGTAATTACAGCAACAGATTGAGGGCCAGTGACTGTTTCTAATCCTCTCTAAACTACTAGACACTGACCTCATCCAAATCACTCCATCTCACTATTTCAGTCGTCTGAGCAAAACACGTCTTAACTTCGCATTTTTCTTACCAGTCTGACCTTAAATGGCCTTATGCGGCCACGTGTGATCACTGCAAAATCTACCAAGTAGGTGTGAGTGTTACAAAAACAATCTCTCAGGTTTGTAACTCCCTTATGAAACCTTCCCATTACTTTTATTTCAGTCGGTCACATTTTTACTGCTTGTTTGACTGGGTCAAGAGCCTCACAAGGAGCTTCCTGGATCTTTGTAATCGAGGAGCCCAGTTATGAAAAGATACTTTTTTTCAGTGTGCAAATTATTCTTAAAAGAAACGGTAAATTTTGATACATCTTTAATATTTTCCAAATATCCATGGTTAACGTCACGATTGCAAGGTTTTTATAAAAACAACAAAATAACAATGCAAGTTTTATGATGACCTCAGGGAGCTGGTTTTTTTGTTGGTTTATATCTGGTAACTCAGGGGATCAGTCAACCCAGACAAGGTGACCAAATTCACGTACACTAGAATCCGGAGTGAAGGGTGACTCTAAGTTATTTTCATTTTTCTTTTAGCAGTATCTCAAAGAGCCACGTGAAATTCACACCCAGCATGAATGCAGCTATCCAATATTACCACAGCGGCGGGTCGGAACCCCCAATTCTTTTTTCCTTATGTTTGGAGTTTACTTAGTTGACGCAAGTTCACATTCGATTTGTTGCACTGACACGTAGCTAATTCAGTGTTTATATACTGCTCTCCTCTTTGGCAACGGCATCAAATGAATACTTTAAACCCACGTTTTATGATTAAAAAATATTCGTATAGGCACCATCATCAACACTTCTAACTGCACCAATGAACCAACCCGAACAATTACCCTTCTCTAAAAGGCCACGTAAATTACAAATCATTAAAACATGTGCGGGTTTTTTTATAAGCCCGCTAATAGCAGAGCTCTCTAGCGCAGTCAGTTTTACACGCAGGGTTCCCTTTGCCGCGGGGTTTTATTCCAGGCTTTAATTTTTCCTCAGGTTTTTATTCCAGACTTTCCTTGCCGGGAACGCCGAGGCCGTGCCGGGGCTGCCGCGGTCTCCAGCTCCACCTGGCGGCCGCGCCGCGCCACTGCGGCTCCCGCGGCCGCTTCCCGGCCCCGTCCCGGGAGCCGAGCACGAGGCATCCAAACCATCAAATATTAACGGGAAAAATTATCTCATTAACTAAAACAGCTTCCTTTTGAGCAAAGGAATGGTTCAAATTATTTGTCATGGCTGCATTTCCCTCCCCTCGCCATCCCGCTAAACAGTGGGACAAAGGGATTGTCTTTAATTTTATTTGAATCAAATGTCACGCAGATCATCAGCTACCTTCTGGACGATAACTTTAGCACTGCCGCTGTGAATTTCTAATCAAATTGAGTAAAAAGTTTAATCAGCTTTGCCAGCTGGAGGTCATTAGCTATTTCACCATCAATAGCTTTCACCTGGAGCTCGTTCCAGGCCTGCTATAAAATAGCCTGACTTGCTCTGAACACGGCTTAGTTTAGGTTTGCTGTGTTGGTGGCCAAGAAAGGTAAATTTTTTTTTTTTAATGTCTCTTTTGTTAAAATACGTAGTGTTTATTTGTGTGGAACATGTTAAACTACTGACCTTTTCTTGGTTTAGCTTTCCTTAAGCAGTGTTTTAAAATGTGGGATGGTATGATGGTATCAGAGTCCTTGTAAACCTCTCTTCCATCAATTTTGATCTGTTAAGTAATTTTGAAAATTCTAATTTGTGGTACATATTTCTAATGCTTGTAACAATAAAAAAGAATTCAAAGAAAATAAGAGAAGTGAAGCATAGTAAGTTAAAAGAGCTGCACTTCACTATAAAGTTATTCAATGGCTTAAAACAGTGTATTTTACTTTTAAAGCCAGTTTTGACTAGGAGATGGTGTTATGAAATGTTCAAGCTAATATTGTTATAAGTTACCTGTGTCCTATGTTTATAACCCTGGTTTTTTTCATAGTGGGGATCACATTCATGGCTTAATTTAGATACTCTTAAAAGAGTTTTATACAGAAATGCATGAAAAAAATCAGTTATATTTTTGTGGGTTGGGGTCTGTTGCTGTACAGAAACTAAGAGATTAAACTGTAAAATACTTGGCTGCTATTGGGATGTTGAAGTATTACTTTGTTGTTGAGTATATTTGTCATCAGTTGTAAGAGTAATAGATTTGAATAGAGAGTAGTGGTTTGAATTGTAGTTGTTTGGCTTTGTTTCTGTTTTAAGCTTTCCATTTTTAAGACTGCTTTCAACAACAATTTTTTTGTTTTATCAAAACTCTTGATTTTACTTTTCACCCCAAACCCTGTCCTACTCCATCCCCATTAAAGGGTGACCTCAAACCCTTTATTGGCTAAACCTGGGGGATTCTTTCTTATTGATGAGGGAACTTGGCTGATCCTGTTTGGGGCTGAGCAGTTCTGCTCTGACTGTAGAGCTGTATATCCTGTCATAAGACCACCTAAATGCGGTAGAAATTAATGCTTTAGAAGTGAACTGAATTAACACTATCTGATATCCGGCTCTTAAAGAAGTTGTAGATGCAGAGTTTGATGGCCTTGAGGGAGTTTTCAGTCCTGTAGGTACCAGTTTTATCTTCAGCTGCTTGTTTCCCTGCCAGTTTCTAACTACATCTTCATCCACCACACTGGCCACTCTCATTCTGCTGGGCTAGAATGACCTGACCTGTTAAGTCTCACCAAAAAAGCAGATAGATTTTTCCAAAGCTTCTGGAAAATGTTTGTAAAACACCAAACAACCCCCAGCGTTTTTGTGGTGGCTTGGATATTTTTTTTCTTTAGTATAATTGTTTTTCCCTTATCCTTAGTTTTGAATGCAAGATGAAAAATAAAAGCAATGAAGTGAACATGATTGAGTAAAATGGAGCAATTTGAAGAGATGAAACAGAAGGGTGTAATCACTTAAATATGTTCTTTATTTTTTCTATTTGCTTAGCCTGGTAAAATATTCTGACATTGAGAATCACCATTTCATTTTCTCTGTAATTATACTAATTAATAGCTTTACTGGCAGATCAACAGCTTAGAGCCTAGTTTTAATTCTAAGCAGAATTGACTTTTATTTCTTTGTTAAATATTCATGCTGTATCTCAAAATATGAAACTATTTCATCTTGAGTGCAAGATCTCACAAAATGCCTCAGTAAAGATGGCCTGGAACCACAATTACTGCTTTGTGTCTATGATTTCAGTACTTAATAATAGAATTGATCTGTTTCCACAGACAAATTTTGCTATTGAATGGCCTAAAATATGTGCTCCAGAAAGCCTCCCAGCCATGGGACTTACTGTGGCATTTGGTGTGAAGCAGTGTGTCAAACTTTGCAAAGTCTTCCTTTAGCCAAACTTCGCCTGGGTAATCTACTCAGACTTAAGTGGATTCACCTGAGGTTTTTAAGTTTAAAAGTATTTCTTGAGCAAACCATTATCCCTCTATACCAATCCTGCTGAAATATCAAGTTGCACACATATTGTTGTTTAAGTCTTGACTTGGGTAATGTTAACTAAAAAATGCCAGTGTGAATTTGAGCAAGTTCTCATAGAAAATCTCAGCCGCAATGGCTTGTAGATGTTGCCTCGAATTAAAGGAGAAATGCGAGTAGTTCTGAGCACTAAAACTCTTCTTAAAATATCCCTTCTAAGTATTGACTCAGATTTAGAAGAGCAGCAAAATCACTACATTGTTCAGCATTCAGGGTTAATTTTTGCTGGACTGAGTCTGCCCCATTTTAGAATGGCTTAAGATAAGTTGCTGGGGTGCTACTTTCTGCTAATTAGTTAATTGTGAAGGGAAGCAGTACTACTTGTTAGATTCTCACTAATGATGAGTAAGGTGACAGAGTAGTTCCAACATAAATGGGTACAATAGGAAAATAAAGTGAGAATGTAGTGATTTACCTGGCTTCTCCTATATTCCTCATAAATGATGGTGTGCTCTGGGTAGCTGGGCAATAATACCCTCAAAAGGTTAATTTCAACTTTATTTCCTTCTGTTTTTATAGCTTTTGAAGTCTTTGCTTATTGCTTTTGTTATATTTTCCTCTTGGGTAGTACCAAATTAAAAAAACAGCACATATTTGTGTTTTCAAGCTATTTGTTAAACTTCTTAATAGTCTTGGTAAACCCTAAATGTGGTAATAGTCCTGTGACAGGCACTGTGGCCTTTCTCACATGGTCGAAACAGAGCACTGAGGGTGCCCCTTCGAGGGTAACTAAGCAGCACAGTGAAAAGCTTTTGGCTATTTGATCTTGAGCAGCAATTAGTATTCCCATATTAAATGTGCGTCTAAACACTGAACAACAAATAGGGATGTTTATGCGTGTCTTTATTAAATAACTGTTTATTCATGAGCATAGCATTGAGAACACAGTTAACTTCTGATAGGCATTTGAAGTTGAATGCTCTTTATTTTAATTGTTAACAGATTTTTTTTCACACTGATTATATCAAAGAATAGTAATATTAAAATTACAATAAGCCCCTTTTTATCCTGTGGTATGTAGAATGTCTTTGTAGTCTCAGGATCTGTTTTAAGTTGTGTGTGCTGATTTGAGTAGCTGGGATCTGGTTTTGGTTTAAATTATCATGTTTAGATGAGTAATAGGACTTTAGAAATACTTCTGAAAGTGGCAATTTTAATGCACATTGCTGATTTAAGTAATGAACCATGGGATGATACTCTCTTTCTCCACGTGAAAAGGTCAGATTGTCTTTGATAGTGTGATAAATGTTGGCAATTACTGGTCTTGACTTCTCGTAGACACGGCTTCATGTTAAAAGGGATTATGAAGAAGGTTTATGGATTAATAATGGCAGACAAGATATCTTGACTGGTAAAATAGCAGAGACCTGTTCAATTATCTGATGTGTCCAATGCAGGGAACTTGGTTAGGAAATGAAGGAAGAGGAGAGACAGGGACAGATTCCTACAGGAAGGCTGCTGCTGAGCTGGGACTTGTCTGTCCCCATTTCTTATGAGTAATCTAAAATTAGAATACAAGTTCCACTGGACTTCAGTATCTCATCAAAAGTATTTATTTTATCATTAATGTGGATTTTTATATCTGCTGTTTGTGAGGTTTGCATTCATGATGTTTAGCTACGGTTGTAGTTCCTTCTAATACCTTGGTATTTGTTGTATTTGGGGAACTATTTAAATTAGCTGTTTTTATGGCAGGTTTGTGCTTTGCCTTTAGAATTTATTGTACTTTATTATTCAGGGTTAAGTGGGCTGAGACTGTTCTGCCTGTGTTTTTCTGTGCTACTCAGTTTTCAGTAACTTCAGAGGGAAGATTATAAAGTTTTTCATAGAGAGACCACTAATGTGAATGAAGTTAAATCACGTTTCTTTTCAAAAAGATGTGTAAAAAAATCCTGTTAGTTCATACGAAATAATTGCCAGCTGAAGTCTTATTGCAGTTGAAATGCTGCTGAACCAGATGAAATCATGAGGAAAGTGTTGAGTGTGCCATTTTTTGCTGCACAGTGCACCATCTATCCAGGATGGTGAGACAGGTGTGCTTTACCCAGATAACAGAAGTTCAGTGTGGTTTGGATCTCAAGTTGAAGGCTGTTTGTCCCTTTTGTTATAAAAAAGAACTTTTTTCCCCTCTGCTATGAAAATATAGCAGGGTGGATCAGAGCTGGTTCCGTTTCTTTTCTTGTATCAATTTAATTGTATATTTAATTTCTCAGTCAGCTTTCAGTCATGCCATTTTGGCTCATTCTGTTGCTCTCTCCTGTCCCTGCCTGGTTGCCCCTTCAGCAACATCAGTGAGATTTCTGTAGCTCATCAGTGACTTGATTTAATTTTCCACTAACCACGATTAGCTTTAATCACGATACGGGGTCATCTTCTGTGTAACTGTAACATTTCCTTGCTGGTTGAATGAATGATTATGAAGATAATGTTTTTTTCTGTATCTTGTCTTTCTAAGCTTTGCTTCACTGCTGTATCATTTCCCACAAGTCATTTTATGAAGTTGAAATGACAAAACGGGGTAGGCTGTGTTTTTTCACAGTAAATAATTATATACCACCTAAAGTTATTAGAAGTTTTTCTTTTGGATTTTATGTTCTAATGATGTCTTAAGTGAACTCAAGCTTCAAGAGTAGTAGCTCAGAGGTTTTGGGAGTCGTGAATATGTAAATATTTTATGTAATGCATTGTTTTGGGCTCAGGGTTCTCATGTGTAATCAAACAATAGTTTATCTGCCATTGACTTGTTCCAAAATATATTCACAGACTAATCTGATCTTTCTGGTCTGCCTTGGAGTTGCAAGAATATATGAAAAAGAGGAGGGAGAGGAAAGAAAAAGTGCGTCTTGGATAGCACAAACAATTGCTACTTTTTACTGTTTTCTTACAAAGAGTCTTGGTTAGTAAAGCTGACTTCCACAGGAAGTAAAACTCTTCTGTTGCCTTGAGGGCTGTTCAGTGACATAAAGTATTGTTTTTTAGTTGCATAATTAATTAAAAGGCAAGGTTATCAAATTTGAAGATATAAAGCTTTAATCTTTACAGACAGTAAGCTGGGCCTTTAGTATCCATCTCTTGTGAACTCTAACTACAGCTGGTGTTTTTTTTAGAATGTTTGCTTGATTCTAAAGTGTTGTGTTTGTTTTTGGTTTTTTTTCTCATGAAATGTCATACCCTTGTGGCAAAAGCTAGACTGAAACTGGTTAAATTTAGAATTACCGTGAAGACTATTCCTAAAAGCTATTACTATGTAAAAAAGTAGTGGGCACTTCTGATATTGTGACTTTATTGGTGTGAAAGGGTGCTTCCAAGAGCACATTTAGAAAAGACTTCCTTCTATCAGGCAGCGGCAACAGCTGAAATTAGGCGTTTAAGTCTTCATTGCTTCCTTGGGTTTCAGTGGCAGTAAATGCTGTGATGTGCACTGGCTTTGAAAGCAAAATCTAATTAAACCCTGATGTAAAAGAAGAGTCGTCAATTGCCAGGTTTAGGGGAAGTGATGATTCATTTGGCTGCTTCCAGTACCAGCCTGGAAGCTGCTCATCAGAAAACTCCCATCACTTCTGGGGGGGAAAGTGTGCAAGTGCTGTAATTAATTACAGCAGACACTCATTACCTAATGTCTTCTGCTGAGGCTGGTTTTTACACACTTAGCAGATTTTAACATTTAGATTTTAACTCTTGAGGTGTAGATTCTGTACTGTTGACTAGATGAATTTCCTTCAGCAATTCACTCTCAAGACCCTGATCTCAGAGAATTGCAATCCCTTATCTAGTTGCATGCTCTTCCCTTTCTAGCTTTGACTACAGGATTTTCAAAACCTGTATTTGAGAATTCAAGCCCTTATGAAACTCTATGAATTTCCTGTCTGAATCTCGGCTCTGCTCCTCCAATTTACTAATTGAACCATATTGATACTCAGTATCTGCAAGAAACTTGAGGCCTGAAGGAACAACTCTCCTTTAAAAGTGCTTTATACTTAAATTTCTAACAGGCAAATTCAGTCTAGGGATTGATTTCTTATTTCAAGTGCTTTTGCACTAGACTCTGAGTTATGTCTCCCTCCTACTGCCATAATCCTGGAAGGTGGACAGCCTAATCTGAGCTTTCTGAATTCAGCCATACGACTATATGTGATCTATATGAATATTAAATTATACTCTTCTGTCTTGTTCTTACTCTCAGTTTAGTGTACTCTTATGGTTTCAAGATCTTTTACTTCTGCTGATTAGCTGGACGATTAACGAAAAGCATAATGAAGCTTAAATTCAGAAATTTTTCAGCACAGAAGGTAAAACTGTAATAAAAATCTGGGAACGTTTTATTGTATAGACGAAGTCAGCAGAGATGTTTGCTCTAGTTCAGTGTATTAGAAACCTGAACTTGAAAAATTACTCTGCTTAGAGCTGGCTTGAATTGTGGGAGATAGATTTCTCAGGAAATAGTGATCAGATTTCAGCTCTGCTGAGTGTTGCTTTGTTTCCTATAGTGAGAGAATAGGATGGATCTACCCTTCCACTGGAATACTTGCATGGAGCTGGTGTTGGGTATATTATTCTCATTTCTGTCCTCCTTGATTGCACAAGTACAGTATACTACCAACCAGAAGAATCCCATAGATTATCTCACTCTTAGGGAGTACTTAGGCCCTATTTAAATTTAGCAGCTGCCCTGATCTTAGGTCACTTATCCAAAATAATTTTTTTTTTCTTTTTAATTTCTAGAAGAAACAATTTTGGTAGTTGCTTCCCAGTTTGAGGAGGCAAACCCAAATTAAGGCTTTTCCTTAGGCAAACTTTTAATGTGCTGGGCGGAGCAGGAAGACTGATCCCCTGAGTCAGTTGTTTACAAGTTTTCCTTTATTGGAGAGCACTTGTGCTGACTCCTTATACACCTTTGTAATGATAGCTGCTTTTCCTTCAGGGGAGTGGAATGAAATGGGCTTGAGTTTTGGGCAGAAAACTGGCAAAAGTCTATGCAATTAATGCTCCTTCCAACAGAATATGAAGTAAAGTGAATTGGAGCAGATTGGGTTTAATCTCCTTGGCTGTCATCTTCAAACAAATGAAGTGTTTGAGACAGTTACATGTTGAGCACCTGCCTTTCCTCAGGACTCCTGAAGATCTCAGCCTTTAGTACAGTCACATCCTGAACGAAGTTGGCTGCCAGACATGTTCTTGTTTACTGGTTTGGTTTTGGGTTTTTAAAATTTTTTTATCCCATTATGGGCAGCTAATACGCAGCACAGAACTTGTGTTATCTCTTAGAGCTGCCTGCATGTAATCATCTTGCTTCTGGATTTGCTGGTGAGTAAAGCAAGTTAAAAAGTACAAAACAGCAGCTGATGGATTTTAGCTTCATTGGAAACATGGTTTTATACTTGGGGAGAGAAGAGCAGAAGGACCTAAAAGGTATTTAATATAGCAGACTTGTCAGGAAAATGCATTCAGATTATTAACAATTAGATTATAGTGGGGAATGAATGAGAGAAGAATTTATATTTAAGTTACCATTCATCATTTGGTATACTTTTTTTAGGTCCAGCAGCTTCTGCCTCTGAAACAGTTCTCCAAAGACAGCTGTTTGGAATAATTAAGAAATACTTAATTTTGTAGGCAGTTGGGGTATGACTTGGAATGAGCAAAATGTGTGTATAGGTCTGGATTAACTTTAATACCAAGCTGGGAAATGTGCTAACACTGAGTACAGAGCCTATATTAGCAAACAAACTTGTTAATACTTTTAGGTAGCTTGTTGCTGTGTGGTTTTCCTCCAGCATGTTGTGTTACCAAAAGTTATCGGATAGCTGTGGTTGTGCACAGGCTGAAGATCTCTTCAGGAATGTTGCTGGAGCCCTACCTGATATTTATACTTCTGCAATTCTGAAGTATTAGGGGTCAGTTTATCCTGACAGTCTGTCCACTCCAGTTTTCAGTACAGTACTTTGTTGAATGTGGGCACTAAAGGTGGGAAATGAAACTTCTACTTTTCAAGTGCTGTAAAAATTAAGGATTCTGAATGGAAGCGGGGGTTTGTATCCCAGTCTGTTTGAAGGCTTCACTCGGTACCAGTGATGTTTTCAGTGACTTTCACAAGTGAAGTTCACGGGTTTGCCAGTCATGGAAATAGTCACCAACTGAAGCAGCAGCTCAGTTGTCTTCTCCCTGGGATTGTTTGTTTATTCTACAGAAGTGGATGTGGCTCTAGTAACTGACATAAAACACTTGTGGAAATGGATCTTTTAATCCAGCATTGACATACCTCATTAAAAAAACCCCACAACTTATTTACTTGTTTTTCAATATTAAATATGCAAGCAGGGCTGAAGAAACCATGTTAAATATCCAGTGGCTTTGTGCTGCAGGTGTTTTGTGTTTGTTGTTATTCCAGTTGAGATATATTTTTGTCAGAAATCTGTGTGTGCTGTGCTTTTCCTTACTTACATAGCTTAGTGGGGAAAACAGCAGTCAAATCCTGAATTAAATATTATGAGATCACATTTCATGGAATACCTATTTACTTATCACTAAATAGATGAATTGCATTGAAATGGTGTGCTGTGACACCATTTCATTTTCTCAGCAAATGAGGTGAATAAAACTGAAATGGAACTGCTCTGAAAGATCATCTCCTTTCAGCAGTGTGCTGTAAACAGGACTGATAGCTGTCCATCAAATGTGACCTTGGTGGCATGTCATGGAGATGGCTCGTGATCCTGGAATTTCATCATGACATTGTATTTTGGCACTGGCTTCAGAGGGGCTCATTAGGTCAATAGGTTGCTTGAGACTGGGACTGAATTAACATATTTATCAGGAACTCAGGAATCTTTGGATGTAATTGCAGAATATTTTTGTTGTGTGTTAGTCAGTGAAGTTACATGATCAGAAAAGGAGCTGATGAAACTCAGGTCAGTTCACATTTTATCTTGCCCACTGTTGGTTTGCTCTGATGTTTGTGCTGCTGTAAAGGAGCCAGTTTAAGGATGAGTTGGGAAGATGCACCAAGTTCAGCCACATGAGTGGTCTCATTGCACACACTCAAGGGGCTTAAAAAGAAGCAAGGGCCCTGCTGGGGTACAATTCTAAACTTTCTCTAATCTCCCAGCAAGCTGCGCTCCACCACACCACAGGACTACTAGAGACAGGTGAAGAAGAAATCAGGATTTTTCACGCACTCTGCGTAAGCGGGCGGTATTGGGGGATTAGTCACTCCCCAAAGGCTTTGATTTAGCTTTTTCTACAGAACAAAAGAAATGAGTTTGTTCTTGGTGTGGGAGCACAAACACTGTCAGGTTTTTTTGTTGTCCTCAGAGGTTTGGGCATTTGGATATTCCTTGTGCAACAATAATCCGTGTGCGACCTTCAGTGTTTCTCCAAGGGCTGCTGTACTGTGAAGTATCGGCCCTGAGTACAATGTTCAGCAGTTTGCTTCCTCTGAAGGCCCAGTAAAACCACGTTAAGCTTGTTAGCTCAGACTTTGGATAACGTTTTGTGCTTTTGTCTGGAAGCTAATCTAGAGATAGGGAAGTGAGAGGAAAATATTCGGGCCTAGCGCAGTTGTGGCGGACGTATGATTTACACCTTAGCTGCTCTCGAAGTGTTTCCAGGCAAATAGTACTTTTAACAGATCTCTTTTTGCCATAAAATCACCTTTGGAGTCAAGACTTTACAGCTTGGAAGAAGTTCTTGTCTGCCTTCAGCAATAAAGTGTCGTGTTTTACTCAAAGGCAGAAAGTGCACGTTGGATTTAATGTGGAATTTGGAGCTGTTTTACTGAACCTGTCGGTATCTTCTGAAGACACACTCAAATATTAGCAGTGGTTAGGTTTTGGTTTTTCTGCTATTTCCAACAAGAGGCCAGAAGCCAGTGAGATGTTTGGCACTGGTAAACCTGTCCCACCTGAACAGTGTTAGCTGAATTTCCATCTCTGGGCAAATAATCCTGACTGACAGGCAGCAATTGCTGCCTAATCACAGCATCTCAGGATGTTTAGTCGCAGTTACTGTTTCTTTGGCATCTGTTGATTATTCTGACCATAAACCAAGTGGGAAGAGAGGGTGTTTCCTGGGTCATTCTGGAGAATATTCTGTGAAAAGTCATGTCTGAGACATGTTTGACTAACACCTATCACAGGGGAATATGAGAAAGTGCTGAAGTTCTGTCACAAGAGGAGACAAATATAACTGGGAAGAAGTAATGTTTTGCATTATCCATGATGTGATTTCTCCTTGATCTTGTGAACTCTTGCAGTTTCCAAATAGAGTGTAATTAGAAAGCATTTGGACATCCATGTGGTGTAATTGAGAAATATGTTTAGAAGAATAAATCCCTACCAGCTAGCTTTTTTAGCTGGTGCTTTGAAATTCTCTAATTGGATTATTAGCAGATGGTGCCATTTCTATTGTTTTGCCTCACAGCAGTCTTTTCTGAAAAAGGAAGAAAGAAGTGCTTTATTTATAATTAGAGGACTGTTTCATCTGGAAAATGTTGCCTGTAGTAATCTGCCTCACAGCTATTGTCAAATAGGGGTAGATAAGGGTTTCACTGATTCACAGATCTTTCCTGGAGAATATGGATTATAACTTGTTTCCAATGAAAAGCTCTCTGATACTTACATTGAGAAATGATGCCACTCCAACATTTGTGCTGGAGGCCTTTTGACCTTTTGAAGCTGAAATGTAACTTAACTTTAATTTTTTTCTTGTATCTACTTCACGAACAGCTGAAAATCCTCTTTCAGTTAGGAAATAAGCTGTCTGCCACATTCAGGCAGCAAATAGCTCAAACTATTTCTGTTGCAAGTTCTGTGGAGGTAAAAAGTTCTGCTTGTAACTAATTAATCTTCCTGAATGCTGTACAACTTGTCATTTGTTGTTTGGATATACAATCCAAAATTCATCCAATTAATGGATATACAGTTAATCTTAGCAAATGGAGCATGACTTTGCAACAAGACTTGGGATATATCCTCAGACTGAGATCTTGATTTTATTCTGATGGAAGCAAACAAGCAGAAGTTTAATCTTGAATCAGTTACTTTATTCACATTTTATTTAAAGCTATTTACTGATCAGTTTCCATTTACTTTGCCCATTTTACTTTTATAAGGCTTGATTTACATTTTTTTTTTTGTCTGTAATAGGTCCATTTTGACTATCAATATGTAGGCTCTAGGATTCCTGGTAAAGACAGGTAAGTGTACCTGTCAACTTAGGGATGAAGGTTCTCCTGTGTTTGGAAAAGCTTTTGTTGCAGAATGCTGCCTTTACAACAAATTCCATTAAAGTTTTCTCAGGGAAGATGGAGATTCCTGTAACTAAGATTTCCAAGAGTAGAGAGAATGTGCAGTTGCCATTAAAGTAGCAGATGTTCTCAAACATCTGCTGACAACCAAAATTTTCTAAATGTCAAGGTTAATTGCAATAAAGTTGCTCAACTGAGTGAGAGTCTGTTAGTGTACATGGATGGGGCCTTTGGGGTCCTGACAGCATTTAACCTTTTCTGTCTGTCCTTTCTAAATCATTGCAGGGCTTAGATGTGTTGTTTGGCTCTGCCAGTATTGATGCCTGAGAAGGTTGGGCTAACTCTTGCCAGTTTTAAAATATTTTGGATACTAAGCCAGCTTTTAAACCGTTCCACTAGAGATGTTGCTTACAAATTGAACTTTTTGCGTCAAGGATTTGACCTGTTTGGATTAAATTTGCTCGCCAATTTGGCTGCCAAAACTGTTAGAAGTGAAATGCGAACACTTGCACCAATTGATATTGCTCACATCTAATCAATCACTAGTAATGATTGTTACATGGATACAGCATCAAGTAGTTATTAAATATTGCACATTTAATCAGATGCACGTAGAACCTCATGCAGGGTTTGCAATTTCTGTAATGAATAGGGATGCCACGTTTCTTTTCCAATCCCTTATTTAGATGAATTTTGAAATGGAAAAGACAACACTGCAAATTGGGGATGTTTACTGGAGCAATGTCTGTGATAAAGCTGGGGAGGGAGAGCTCTATTAAAATTAGCCTCAATAGAAACACATCAAGCAGCCTGCCATTTGTGCTATTGACCAATAATCTTTTCTAGGCTTTGTTACAACTTTCTAACCTCTGTGTCTGGGAATAGTCTCAAAAGGAAATATGATGATTCCATTTCCTTTAATGGCTCTCCTGTGGGCTGTGAACTCTGGAGTTTGTGTTGGTGATTAAATGGTCCTCACTACCTATACACTGATTTTTGCTATGGAAAGGCACTGCTGTCATGTCCTTGCCTGTACAAAACTTGGCTGTTTGGCTACAGGGAGATCCTTTGGTACATCCTGGGTGCAGAAGCAGCAGGTTCCAGGGCCTGATCTCTGCAGCACCTGCTCCTCCTGAGTACAGTCATTGGCAGCAAAATAGGATTCTGAATGATCAAGGTCAAACAATGAAAATACCACATGAATTCACCTAAACAAAGCACCTGGACTTGAGTTGGAAACCAAAGATTTAGAATTTGGATGAAATAAGTGAATTTTATTGTTGTATGTTTGTGAGTTTTTACTGCTTGGAATTAAGAGTTACTTTAGCTTTATGTTGTCATCTGGTCCCTTCTGAAGGATACGTTTATATTTCTGTTTTGGACAGCTGTAGTAGTGACTTCATTGCTGCAGCATGTGTTTATGGGAATTATCAGGCTTGAAACCTGTTATGAGGGTTTTGTGCCTTGGGTCACTGTCTGGTTTTTCAGGACATGTGCTGGACTCTCTGGGGTGATGCTGCTTGAAGCTGCAAAACTGGCTGTTTGATTTGGAACGTTCTGGTTTTATGGGTTAAGCAAGCAAAGTAAGAGGAAGTCTTGAACTTGTGTTGAATTTGTCTGTACGTACTGAAGCTGCTCAATGATTCTTCTAGCCAGATCCAAAGAAGGGCCCTCACAAAACCAAATTTCATCAGTAGGCATTGCACTGGGAGTGCCACTCCAGCTGTGCTTAAATATCAGTGCTCAAAGCTGGGGACATTGCCTTCCAATTGGAGAGATTTCTTTTTGCAGTCCCCAAGAGGCAAGAGAAGGAGGAAAACCATGTACAGAACAGTCTGATTTTTCTTTCAGGAGTTGGTAAATGCTTGTCAAAAGAACTTGATGGCTGAAGCCCCAAAGAGAAAAGCAGCCTCTTTTAGGTGCCTCCCTGGGATAAAGGGTGGATGGAAGGGATGTGAATATCCAGTGGGAAGAAAGGATAAGAATGAAAGAGTAAAGAGCGGGCTCACAGCATAGGTAACTCACATGTGCTCCCTTGTGCACGAGGCAGGGGCTGGGACTCAAGCAGTTGTCTGTGCAGAACAAAAAGGAATGTGAGAATTATAAACAGAGGAAATTTTACATTCTTGGTTTTGCCCTGATATTTTCCTTTCTGGTGATTTGCTGTTTTCTTAAACCAATAAACTTATCAATTGCCATTAAGGAAATTAGTTCACTCAGAATCCTGTATCTTCTATCAGCTTTCCCACACTTTAAAATGGGGATTTCTCTTGAAATCTAGGCCCTGTTGCTGTCAAGTTTAGTCTGAAGTTTTGTTGAGAGATAATACTTTTGTAATGAGAATGCCATTAGAATATTAGTAAATCCCAAGTCTTGAATTACTTCTAGAAGTTTGGCTGCTACTGATAGAAGAGCAAACCTCTTTCTATAGCCTGATTCTTCTACTAAGGTTGTATATTTCAATACATAGATACATTTGGTTAGTAGACATCTCCTCCAAGTCAGGGTGAATGGTTTGCCACGGTGTCTGTGGCAGATCTCAGTTAGTGTGTCTCAGTCACTTTTTGTTACTGGAATAAAACTTTCAGGTGTTGATTTTCTTCTTTATTGGTGGATTAAAATTTCTGAGTTCAAAGGAAATCGGTGATCCTTTGTAGAGGCTGATGTAAAACTCTCCCAGCGTTGTTCCACTGGCTCTGCCTTCTGTAGTGGTGTCTGCTTCAGGACCAGCTTAATTTCCTGGACTAGAGCAAATTTAAATCAGAAGATCATTACCCGGGCTGTCCCTGACAGTGCTACACAAGAGAGCCAAACAGGGCACAGTGATGCCGTAAGTTATTATTCTGCATGGTTGTTCCTGTACCCCTCAGATTCACCAGTTCATGGGAATCTGCATTCTGGAATCATTAAGCACTTTTTCTCAGGGTACAGCAATCCAGATTTTTACCCAAGAGGACTGGCTGTCTGTTCTTGGCAGTTCACCGCATTATTTCCAGTATCATTTTGAGTCTGATGCAGACCTGGTATTGATCTGAAAAGGTTGAAATCTTTTCACATAGGAGCTTTCAAATATTTGAGTCCTTAATGGGGTGAATTCTTTTCAAGCAATCCAAACTCCAAGAGCTGAAAAGTGAATCACAGACAAAGTGCAATTGCTAAGACAAAGACAGATAAAGATATGGATGTGTGCCTGAATGAAAATTCTGCTGAGAGCTTATCTTCTGCCTTCACCTCTATGAAATTGTGCCAGTAACTTGAACAATGAAAGCTTTTCTTCCAGCAGTGAAGTCATGGTACTATCGTGCAGCAAAAATCACCTCTTCCAGGTTCTGAAAGCAATGCTCAGTAGTTTAAGTTACTAAAAGCTGGCATAGCAAAATTAAGGTCTAAGACCTGATCAAGCAGTTTGAGCCAAGTCAAAATGTTCAGCTGTGTCTGTAGTTGGCTCATCTGGAGGCCTTGTGGTCATGGAGAAGGGCTTGGAGCAGAAAAACAGGGAGGAACGTAACACTCATGTTACCCCTGTTCCTCTGGGATTTGTGTGGAATAGCAAAGTCTGTGTTTTAAAGGGATTCTTGATTTGCATTCACATTGTTGAAGTAATTTGTGGTGGTGCACCACCAAATATCACTATGCCCGACCCTCATTCTGTGCTTCTGTGCCAAAATCTCACAACTGGCTCCTTTCATTGAGGTGTAAAAGTCAAGGAAAATGTCCCAATAACTGGTAACTCAGGTATAGTGTTGCACTCATATTTAACAAGATTTATTTGCCAGCTCCCCAAATCAAAAAGTTAAAGCACTTGTAACTGTTGCCAGGAATGTTAAACATCTTTTCAAGTTCTGCTTTTCTGTTTTTCAGAGTGTGTCCTTGCTTTCTGATCATTTTTTAATGTCATCAGCTCCCATGGGATGGAGCAATTGTTGTGTAGCAGGCAAAAGCTAATCTGGAGACAACAGGGTTTCATCTAAAGCTTTGTTTTAAGACAAGGCCCAATAGATAGAACTACTCATGCTTTTGAAGCTTTATCTTGCTTAATCAAAATCCAGGCAAGATGAAAATGTTTTTTCCATGCCAGATGCCCTAACTGGCAGATGTCTCCTGATCCTTTAGGGGGCTGAGTGGGTTTTGTCTCTTTTTTTGTTGCTGTTTTTGTTTTCTTCATAGAACTCTTTAATCATAGCAAGTGTGACTGAGGTCTCAAACACATAATACAGAAGTGTTCCAATGCTTACGAATTTTTAAGATCTTATCCATCTTATGAAAATGTAATTAGGTCTGCCAGCTCCTGAATTTTCCTTCCTTCGGTTTTCTTTAATGTTAGTGGGGGGTCCAAAGCCATTTGCCTTTGCCTGTGGAATGATCTTTTCATGAGTTGGCAGCTACTGGCTTCGTTTCATGAGACTGAAGCCTTGACCATGCACAAAATGAATGCCATGGGCAGGGCAGTGACATGAAAAAGGTTTTAAGGAGGAGCATAGAGCCTGGAGAGCTAGATTAGACATAGGAAGGTGAAGAAAAATGAGGATAAAAAAAGATCATATAAGAGGAGAGCATGAATTGTATTAACATCACAAGGAGTTCTTTATTTTAGAACTGTACTAAAAATTTATCTATCATGAGTTCTTGATTTTCTGCTCTGAACAGGCTGTATAACACATAGTGTTAGAAACGCTGCATGTACCACAGTGCAGTAACTCAAAAACAAAAATCCCAATACAAAACATGAAAATCAGCGGGTTTTAATCACGTTTGTTCGCAGCAGGATTTCTGGTTTGTATTTCGTGTTTCAGGAGTGGATTTGTGCACACGGAGCAAGTATTTAAGAATAGATAACTGGGGGAGAAAAGAGTTGTGTGCTGTAGCTGCTTCAAGTCTGGAAGGTTTTGGTGTCATCACCTTTACAGATAGACTGTTTAGCAAAATTTCAACAACGTGGCCCCTCAAAGACTTTTCCCAGCTCCCCTGCTCCAAGTTATAGAGTAGATAACCTGCATTTCTTTTGCAACTATTGAACCCTGTGAAGGGAACGGAAGTGTTCCTTTCAGGGACTGAAGGGACCCTGTTCAGTATCTGTAAAGTGAGTTTAAAATCTTAAATCTTGATCCTATCTTACCTACCAGCCTTCCCAACATGAGGTACTTTTATTACTGACTCCTCTGATTTTACATGAGTATTTCTTTGCCTTCAAGGTTTCACTGATGTGACACTTGCTTGGTTTTGTTGTTTGGGTTTTTTTTAATTGGAGTCCAGTACCAAGTCCCTGCAACAACTTTGACACTGGTCAAGTTTCACCTAAGAGGTTTCAGTGGAAATGTGAAGGGGAGAAGCAGTGCTCCCATCACCACGAATGCATCTGAAAGTGATAATCCATAAATGAATTGCCTACCAAAAGGAAAAGAAGCCCTTTGGTTGTGTTTCAGCAGCCTAAATGCCAGATTTGCTGGCAGTGTGTCATGCCTTTGTGTCCTGGTCCACTTCCTTTGAGCTCCCATGGCAAGTTTGTCTCTGTGGCAGTGGAAGATGTGCTGCATGTCTTGGGCACGCACAGCTCTAAGGCTGTGATGTGACTGATGTGCTGAGTCTTCTCCAAGGGTAGACTGGTGAAATAAAAATTCATGTTTTTAAAAGTGTCAGCAATGTACAAGGTACTTGTGCTGCTCAGTGCACTTGTCACACACAAACTCCCCAATTCTCTGCAGCTGTTTGACATGACCTGGCCCACAGTGCCCAGTGAATGCCTTTGGAATTACTGGAGAGGGAGGCAGGGAACTTTGAGGATACTTTCTGTCTGCTTGAATGTATGATAATCTTCTGAGTCCCATGATAAATCAGTGCTGTCACAGCGTATTTGACATGGCATTGCTAATGAAGAAATACATCTTTCAAATTAATCTAGGTGACACAGAGTTTATCATCTTTACAGAACTGACTGACTATGAAGAGAATTTTGAACAAATCATGGAGTATCTCAGATCAGGATCCACAAGAAAATGTGCTTGACAGTTATCCTTTATCAAAGCTGGTTTTGCCAAGCGTGGTCTAAATGGGAACTGTGGAGATTACTTAATATATTATATTAGATCTCAATTATGAGTGTGAATTACTCTGCTTATTTTCTTTATTCTAACCAACATCTGTAAGTCTGTATGTGGAAAATCACAGAAATTAATGTACATGTTTAACTGGCTCTGAGGAGGGTTTTGACTTGGAACAACATTATCTAATATACCTTCAACTGCCATAAGCTTTTCTTCCCATTTCATAGGCAAAATTGAGACTGTTAATAGCTAATTACCTTAGCTCTACTCTTCTATTTACTTTTATTTTTACCCAGCCACCACCTTACTGCCTCACTCCCCCACCAAAAAGAGAAAGTGTTCTGAATTTAACTTCTTGTTGATTGTTTCCAGGAAAGGAAGATTGATCCCAAATTACTTATAAACATGATTTCATCAAGGGCTGAACTTGTATAATGACAAAACAAAACTTAGGGCGTAGTTTTAACTGCACTGCTAAGAGGGCTTTAATTCAGAGAAATGTTTTCCTTTAATCTTTCTTGCCTCAGCATGTGTCCTGTTCTTCCTCCCATCGTTTTTTTAAATCCTGATACAGACTTATATGCAATATCCTAAGTTGTTAATGTGTTGAAGTTCTGATGAAAGAAAATAGTATATAAAACAATTTGTTTTGGCAAGAGTGTGTGCCAAAAGTAAGCCCTCCCTTGGTGTGTCAGTAGAGAAATAAACACAGGAGGGAGGAAAAAATGCCGGAGAAACAAACACAAATAGAGTTTGGATATAGAAACACCATAAGTTTACAAATAGTGTCTATTAAACAAACATTAAGACTGGAAAGTTAAACAAAATGAAGTTCTTCAGATACATGAAAGCCCTTACTAGTAAGCCTTAAAATAAAACAGAAGATATGAAATTGAAGTGATGAGGTGATTGTTTCTCTTCCCAGGTTGCATTCTTGAAAGGCTTTAATACATGAGTTGCTCACACACTGAGGAAAATTCAAGGTTCTCATTTGGGCTGTGATTATAATTTTCCTGTCTTTTGTCCAGCCACGAGACAACATTTTGCTTTGTGGAATACTCGGAGAACAGAGGTTTTGGTTTGTTACTTTATATCACAATAATTTGCTTGCAGATCAGGCGTTGTGGCCTGTTGAGTGTGTGGCTTCCAGAGACTTAGGTGTATCTTGTAGGAATATTGGGTCACGTGAAATAACTTCTAGAAAAGAGAAAGTCTGGGGTCATGTGAGGCTCTCCAGGACAATGAAGGTGCTGGGAGAAGTGATGGAGGAGGAGATGAGCTGATCCCCTCCCCACGGACAGCAGGCCAGGCTGAACCCCAGGCTCCACAGGCTTGGCTGCCTTATGCTTCACAACTTTCAGGTGCAGGGAGAATTCTCTTCCGAGCTCTGGAGCCCAGTTCTGGCACAGTCTATAGCAGAAAGTGGTGACGCTTCACCAGCACTTACCTCGGGTTATAAGGCACTGTGTTTTGGGGTGTCAGGGCAGGTGAGCTCCCAAGTCTGTGCTTTGAGTTATAAATGAATTGACATCCCAGTTTTAGTCCTTGAAGGGCTTACTAATGCATTCCCCATTAATATAAACAATGTGAAAACCCCAGAAATAAACCCTAGTTTAAGTGCTACAGATACAAAGCTTACCACAATCACAAGAACATTGAAAAGCAAATCCAAAGAAAGATGAGCCATTTCACCATGGCGGTCTCTCTGCTCCACAGAAAGTTGTAATGCTGTCACTGGTGCCAGGGGGATGTCGTAATCTTAGTTCGCCAAATGAATATCCTGGAACTTACCCCGTTGTGTTCTGTAGGATGTGGAGTTCAAGTGGCAACACCTTTTCCAGTTTTGCGCACCAAGTGATTGTAAAAGAGTTGAATTTTAGAGTGCTAACTGCAAATATGAGGACCAGACAATCCCAGAAGGCTGGCTCCTCTCTGTGCATTCCTCGTGCAGTGATGTAACGTGGCTGATGTGGATTTAGCTAGCTGTAATTAAAGAAACCCTACGCAAAGGGTTCATTTAAAGTTCTCAAATGCTTTGGGCAGTCCTTTAGCTTGTATTCCAACAAGTGTGGCTGCAGCATGTCAGCCTCTTTGGAGGATGGTAAGTGGCTTGTGACTGCTCCATCACCATCAGCCGTGAGACCCTTGCAGTTCATTTTTTACTGACTGTAGGTGTCTGGTAGGGTTTTTTCAGCTCATTAGTTTGAGGGATTTTCAGAAGTGATAGTTTCCATTGGGGCCAGCAGTGTTGAGGGAGGGGTGGAGAGTTTTGCCTTTTATCCTACATGTCTGTTATGAAGACAGCATTTAAGCCACCACTCATTAATGCTTTTGAGAGGACTGTCTAAGATGTTCTCACCTGTTTTGCTTCTTGAGAAGTTATAGGTTTAGGAAAAATGGGTTTCTTGGCTAATTTAGGTGCACGGCTCCTTGGGTTGCTTCTCTTTGAAAGCGACAACTTACTGGGGAAAAGCTTGTGAAATTATTGCCTTGCTTTCCATAGTGTCTGTACAACCTGCTAGGAATTACAGCACCAGGAATGTTCATCTTTGCAAAGAGTCCTGTGTATGTACCAAAAAACCCCTCACTTAAGTGAGCTGGGTTTCCTGCACGAGAGGGAAACTGTGGTCCTGCCTTGTTTTATACTCATCTGTATATTCACCGTCAGGTGCCTGTCTCCCTAAAGTAAACTGAACTCAAAGGCTCAATTAGGACGCCTAACTCCAGGAGTAGAGCCCTGAAGGGATGTGAGGGAGGGAGCCTTGCCTTGTGGGAGGTATTGTACCCACAGAAGGGTTGTGAGATCAATGGGAAGAACTGCTGCAGAAAAGGGCCCCAAGGATGGATCAAGCAACCTGCGGATGTACCTTGAGCAAAGCTTTTCAGCGTGACATTCCATCCCCACCCTCCCAGCACTTCTCACTGCCAAAAACAAAAGAGCTCTCTGGCTGAAGACTTTATGAGAAGTGATTTGGAACTATAAACAAAGATTGCCCTTTTTGATTTCTGCTGTGTTGAGGGAAATACAATGGTGTGATGTAACTATGAAGGGAAGGGTGGCATCAGGTGCCAGATTCCATTATCTTCCTAGCTGGAACAATACGTAGGCACTGCAGGTTTTGGCTCACTGAGTTGAAAGTGAGATGACTCATGTAAAACTTAGCCTTAGGAGTCTTGTTCATTCTGATAATCAGTAACTTAATTAATGCAAATCTCTGGAAACTAATGAAAAGCAAACAGAACTGTATTTGATTTACCACTCCTGTAACTGACTCTCCTTGAGTAGGAGCACGATTAGTCAGCTCCACTGCAAGATGCAACAGGCTGGGTTGTGCTTTCAGGGAAGGTGATCAGTTAGAGTAATTATGAGACTCTGTTAACAGATAGCAGTCCAAAGACTAATCCACTGATGATAATGAGAGGAATTGATAATCCACCTGTTTTCTTTTGCTTTAATCTGTGTGTGACTCATGGCTAGAGTGGGCTTTTATGGCAGTTGACCTAAAAAATGGTCAATAACCGACTGGGCACGTTTACCAGTTGTGGTTGAAAGGATATTCCCAGAACTGAATTCTTCCATGTGCTGGCTGTTGATTAATTAATTTCCTGGGAATTATGAGTTTCTGATTAAACTAATAGTGGTAGAGAGTGGTATCAGGTTTTGATATGGAAGACTCAATTTGAATTGCTGCTGTCACCAACTTAATTATAACTTAGAGGTTTTTCCTTAATTTTAATTTTTTAAAGCTGCTCTATTGCAAGTCCTCGATGCTGAGCTGTATTCCTCCATCCATAAAAGTCATGCTTAACTATGGAAAGAGAGCTATGAGGTTTCTACTTTAGGTTTGATAGGCATCTTTAAAACAAGAATAATTGCTTAGAAGGCGTGTTTTTTTCAAAAGTATTAAGCATAAGAAAACCTAGACAGATGATATCACAGACAGTAGCTGGATAATTGAAATCCCCACGCTGGCTCTGGTAGCTGCTTTTTACATGAGAATTGGTTGTTGACTGATCTTAGCATGAGATTTGTTTTTTCTTAAATCCCCACCTTTTAAACCTCTATTAAGCACTGAAGATAGATCAAATACATAGCAAGTCTGTACATACCTCAGTGTTAAAATGTGCTTTGAGGAGCCTGTCCTACCTAAACCTGACAAAAAAAAAAAAGGTAGAAAATCCTTTTAGTGGTGGAAATGGGGTAAGCATTACATGTGTGGGAAGGGAGCAGTGAAAATTGCTTACTCTCACAGGAATAATAAACTGTCATCTCTTCTAATGTCCTTTGCTGCTGCTTCTGTCACTTCGCACCGATATAAAAATACAAGATGGACACAATGGGCTTAAAACGTTTTGTTGTCTGCAGTCTTTGGGGCTGCTGTTCTGCGGCTGAGGAAAGTACACACCATGGTAGGAAAATATTCTATCTCTTGAATGAATAGTACGATTACAGAGTATCCTGAGTTGGAAGGGACCCACTGGGAACATCAAAGTCCAGCTCCTGCTCAGGACAGCCCTAAGAATCCCATTATGTGATTGTACACTGCCCTTCTTCAGCCATTAACATAGGATGGCAAGTTTGCTGGCTCTGATGGAGTCAGAGAACTGGACCAGTGACATGGAATTTCCAAGAATTATTTACAGTTGTTTCTTATGGGGTCCTAGTCACTGCAAAATATACAACAGCTATCACTTCAGTTAGTTTTGCAGATAGCAGAATGTCATCTCTTGTGTGGATCCATCAGCTGCAGCACTGCCAGAATACTAATGCTGAGAATTCATTTGCTGAAGTGTTCAGAGCCAGTCCCTGGCTCCAGCGTCCTTCATTTTTATTGCCTATCTTGTTTGGATGCACAATAAGCTCGGGCTTGGCCCCTGTTATCAAATTATTGTACAAGATATTGACTGAGCAAAATGTTCTCCTTTTCTCTTCTGTGCTATTACCAAGATAAATTTTGTATGTATTGAACCTCTGTGTAAGTACTGATAGAGACTGGTAGGGGTTTTTTTTTCCTGCAAACTTCAGTTACCCTGGGATAGATGCTGCAGATAACAGCATGAGCTGATGAAAACCAGTGGTGCAAAAAAAGTTAAAAATCAGTAATGCAGGAATGGTGTGTTCTCCAGGAAGAGTTTGTTTACTTTTCAGTTATTATCAGTGCTTATCGCTTTCCACAAGAAATTGATTTACTTTTAGATAAACAGAATGACAGCAGTGGTTATTCTCTTTGTCTTTGATATATTGGTTTCAGAGGCTTGTGTGTAGCTTTCAAGGAGCTGGAATGGCAATATGTTGCATTGTCCAGTGTATTTTGAGTGCCCTTTTTGAGTCCCAGCCTTCGGGGGAGGCGGACACATCCTTTCAGCTGAAGAGTCAAAGGGAATAAAAATGCACATAAACACTTAAGGTGTGACCCTCAGGATGGATTGTGCCACAGGGTCCTTCTTTACTCCCCTTAACTCCCTATCCAAGGTCTTTCCAGTTTCCAAGAACAGCCAGTATGGGAATAAACTGCTAAAATCCTCCTTAGGATGATCATTTATTGTTTGTTGATCAGCAATGCTGCAGGAGAGGAAGGTTTTAATGTCACAGTAAAACTCTAACAAGAATCAAGATGGAGCTTTTAACTGCTGGAATTTGAGCACGGGCTGAGGACGTTTGGAGAGGTCAGGTCAAATGGACAGGAAGAAACCATAGCTGCTTGTAACTCTGTGGGACTTACTGATTTTAATACCCTCCCCTTCTCCCCTCCCTTAGTCAGGGGTCCATAAATAATTCATAGCAAGTCTTGGGGACATTATATTTCATAATATTACTGGATAACTATGCTTTTTGCAGTTAATTCTGGGCTAAATAGATAATTTACTTGTAATAACACTGAAAAGTTGTTGTGAAGCCTTATTCTCAGAAGTCAGAAATTCCTTCAGTGGTTCTTGGAATGACCAGGACAAAATAAATACCCATTAAGTCAAGAAATAGACATGCATCCATTTGGCGCCAGTTCTGTGAATTCTGAGCACTCTATCAGTCTTTCCTGCTGTTTACAGTAGCTGAGTACTGCAGCTGATGTTGAGAAATTGGACTCATTTGCTCAGAGAAATCAAAGCATTCACATGACTTATCCCATGCGCTCGGCAGGCTCCTCAATGTCCTCGTGTCCCCAGGTGTGGCGTTGTTGAGGGGCAGAGCTTTGCATTGCAATGCAGATTCACCTTTTTTGTCTGCGCAGGGATCAATATGCAGAACGATGGCGCAGGGCATTTCTGATGCAGCCTGCAGACAAGTTGGAGCTTTATTGACTGCTTGCATTGTATGCACATAACTGAAGCGTCATTATGGGAGGGGCAGGAGGCACAGCTGAGCTCTTTCAGAACTTCCCTGGTCGGGTTGTCCCTGCCCTGATGCCCCTCCCAGCCTGGCCACCAGCTCCATCTGCCCCCTCTGCTTTTAGGCTTCCACACAACATTGAACAGAGGAACTTTGTTTGGTTTTTGCAATGGCTTCGTGTCTAAAAAAAAAAAAAAACACCCATAGATTTTATTTCTGTGAAAAATGCTGTTGATCCAGAAGCTTTTAAGGTTCAGTTGATGTGATCTGAAGCTTAAAAATGCTATCACAGGACTTTCTCCTCTGGAACTAACAGTATAATTTATGAACTGTTATTAAGTTTAGTTTTCGTTTTGAAAAGGAACAAGAAACTGAATCCCAACAGCTTCAGAGTTCAAGCAATTGGGTAAAATAGAGAAGATAATTTTAATACATAGTCTATGAAATTTTTTTTCTGAAATTTACTCGCTCAGACCAAAACATACACAGGTCAATTTGAAGAAAGCATTTAGGAGCTGTCTGCCACATGCACGCTAGTGATGAGTGCAGTGCTGGCAACTCCCATTCCATGGAAGGATCTGATCAAATGATCCTCCAAGGAGTGTGCTGCTGATGGCTCTGGGCAGTGTCCTTGGATTCCAGCGCTGATCTCTGGCTCTGCTCCTCTGCAGAGGAGTCATTTGCAATTCTCTCTTCCTTCATCACCTTCAACAGTCTCACCAGTGTTCCAGAATTTTGGCTTTGCTTCATCTTAGTGTCCATTTGTTTTCTTGCAGTCTGTCACTTTAATGCGCAGCAGTTAATAAAATAACAAAAATGTCAGAAAGAAAAATACAGTATGAGAGAAGTAGGTAGACTTCCCAGCAAAAAACTGAAAAATGAACTTGAGCAGATTCTAAAACAAACACAACTGCCAGCAGAGAATTGAACAACTACCAGGAGCTGGGCAGTGGCACTGAGAGCTCAACTCTCTCTTTGCTTGTTTCTGGGGAAGTGTGTTTACACCAGTCCCATTAGAGGGAACCAGGTACATTTTCTCACCTGGCCAGAGCACAGGGCAGGTGAAACACCAAAACACTTGGACTGATGGAAGTTGGGGAGATCCCAGATTTCACTGAACTCTTTATGTGCTGTGGTTCCTCACAACTGTGACTTTGCAGATTTAGCAGTTTCCAAAGGCACTTTCCCTTTACTGATTTTTCTATGTTGAAATCAAAGTTTGATCCGTCTTAGAGCATAAGAACAAACTGAACAAACGCTTTAAGCAATTGAAATTGGCCTCAGTACTGTTGCAAACAGAGCCGAAGGCTCAGTGAATGTGGGGGCTGAGGTTGGAGCTCATCTTTGCTTCACCCTTCAGGATATAATATTGCCAGGAAATACAGAGGCGTGTAGGATGTGACTCAAATGCAACAGAGAAGGCAGGTAGGTTAGGAAATCACTTTGAGATAACTTGGAGGTCAACAACAGTCTGGAATGTTTATTTTGGGGGGTCAGGAATTGTGATTTTTCATGTGCAGATGGAACCAGCAATGCTGGTGATCCCTGGGTGGAGCTGTGGCTGCCACAGGCAACAGCCCCAAGGTTTAAACCTTTAAATAGATCAGCAAAGGCAGAAAGGTATCCAGAGGGAATTATTCTTTCTGTATTATAAAGTTAAATAAAATTTCCCATATAGGAAGTTAAATCCTTGGTAGCTTTCAAAAAAAAATTCCATGTCTGACAAGGCTTCTGTGGTGTAATTGCCTTTTATGAGAGCCGACACACTGGCTATGAAGGAACCAAATTTATTTGAGAAGAATTGCTGCGTATGAATGGCATTGACTCTGTCTTGCTGCAGAATGGACGTCTCAGTGACTTAATGGATGGAATGTAACAGCAAACAGAGAACACGGAGAATTATGAGCTTTTATGGTTTTTGTAAATATGTGAGCAAGATTTTGAAAAGCCAATTTAGTACTCCACTGACTATTGATATTAGTAGCATTATTTTAAATCATTCACTTTATTGAAGTAGAAAGTGACAAGTCATTTAATCTTACACTGTGCAATAGAAAAAGCATTATTATCTAATTTTCATCTCTCTTAAATTGTCCCGAAGTCAAATAGTTCAGTGCATGTGTGCTTGCACCATTCAATCTTATAATCCATTTTAGATAAATAGAAAGCAAAAATGCTTTTATGAGACATGGTTGTGATGATTGGAAGACCCTGAACTATGGCCAGTTTCTGTGGCTCGACTGAGGTCAAACAGTGTGAAACAGTTAAGGCAGCACTTGATCAAATTTAATTTAACGTAGACCTGGCATATGGAAAGCACTGAAAGTTTAAGTGAGTGGAAATGTTACAACCAAAAGGCTCTCATTGGCTGGAAGGTGCAAAATGAAGTTTATATTTGGGACTACCAAACACTGATCCCTCCCTGAGCTGCAGGGGAGGTGCTGCCTATCTTGAAGGTGACTTCAGATGCAGTTTGGAGCGTCTTGTGCAGAGGTTTAATGTCTCTCACTACTTTATTTCATATTTAACGATGCTGCTGTGGAAACTGGAAGCTCAGAATATTCACCTGGATGGAGGTTAAGGTGTTTCTTTGAAACCATCCTCAGCTCTAACTGGTGTGTGTGTCAAGTTACAGGGACAGAGAAGAAAACTTCTTGGTTTCTTCACCTGCTATGTGACAAATAACTAGTTTTCAATACTTCCTAATTGTTATTAATTTCAAGTTTAATTTTAACAAATGTTTATTAAATGTGATGATTCTAGTAGTGTTATACATTCTTCACATTAAATATGTAATCTCTAAAAAAATGGAGGGACTGAAGTGATTTTTTTTTTTTTTAGAGATTAGCAGGGTTTTTTGGAGGTCTTCTCTGATATGGATCCCTTTCCAGCTTTTTTTTTCCTCCCTTTTGAGGTTCCTGGTTTCATTCTGCCATGTCAGGATAGCTGTGGTTTGTGTGAGTCTCCTTGTGTGTGATGGGCAGAGTGTCATTCCAGCTGAGACAGAAATACTCGACCAGGAAGGTTATTGCCATTTGGCAAGTTAGTTGTTAGTGCAGTAAATGGATTATAAAATGTAGTTCAGAAGAAGTTTCAGAGGATTAACTGAAGTCTTTATCTGGGCATTCGGTGGACTGTGTGAGTAAGTAGCTGGCAATTTCATTGTCAGGCCCAACACAGTGCTGAACGAAGTGTTTAGGTTATTAAAAAATACATCAATGTCATTGTGTTTATTACCCAAAGGTTTTACTCGCTCTCTTGTTTTGGAGAGATCTTGGCTCTGGGCAGTGACAAAGCTTTGTGGCAATATTCCCTCAAGTTCTGAGCCTTAAAGCTTCAAACAAACAGGGAGCCACAATTCCCCGTCAAACTTCAGTCTCAGACTTCACTGAGATCATAACAGATGTCAGTGGTCACTAAGAAACTCTGAGATGAGCATAGCAATGTAAAACATTCCTAAGAAATACCCAGACTCAACACTTCTGATGGCAAAACTAGGCTCTGCTTACGGGACAACAGATGTTTTTTCAACTACCATAATTCCAGTGTTTAACAATGCCCCAAGAAGAACCAACTCCTTATCTAAGGGGTTTTTATCCTCCAAAGATGAAAACCAACTTTGAAGCTGGGCCAGGAAAACACAACATTGGTTTGTATAACACATAGGTAAAATCTACATGGGGCAGCTGTGGTTTTGGACTTTATTTTATCCAGCTCCTGTTCCACTTTTTCAGTGGGCTCTAAGTGCACAGTTCCACTTGGGAGGTCTGCTTCCACCTCCTGTCTCTCAAAGTTTAGGTAGGACTTTCTGACCTTTAAGTGTAAACACACGAAAAAATTGATAAAAAAGTATGGCCACTTCAAAGACTGGCCCATTGTTATAATTTTCTCTTTGATAGTATAATATGTCAGTTGAATACAGACAGAGAAAGAAGGAATTATTGGACATTATTACCACATTAATAATAATTAAAAATGTGTTGTTGAGAGCCAGATCAGTATTTTAAACGAAGGATTGAAATAAAATGACTAAGACTTTATCTCCACTGAATTCATAGTGGTATAACTGTAAAATCTTGAAGCTTGTGGCCTTCAACTTTCAAATGGAAATAATCTAGGAAAAAATCTAAATTGAATGAGTGTCCTTATGCTGTACTGGTAAAAAAAAACCCAATTAAATACCTAAAGGAAAAACCCAAACTCCAAAGCAGAACCCTGAAGGTTGTAGTAGTGTGTGTGTATATATATCTAATAGCTACAAGTTGGGATGTTGTCATGTTCTCAAAAGTAATAATAATTTTAATAATAAAATGACACTGTGCCTTTTTTTTTTTGATTTTCCTATTCCTAAACCCTTTCAGAGGTGTTCGCTGTGTTGCCTAAATGCTGTTCCCTCGTGATAAACAACTGCTGGAAATGGTATTTCTCCACCCATATTAGATGAATGTTTCTTAACATCAGTCAAGGATCTGTCACTGTAGTGGCAGAAGGGAACTCCAGCTCCAGTGCTAATTATCCACCAGGCAAAGAAGGAACTCTTCTGATCTCTCTTGAAGTAAACCCTTGTGTGTTTATCTTTGTGCACTCGGGTTTGCCTCCCCTTAGGCTACACTCCCACTCAGTGGGTCTTATCTGAGATGTATTTTGGTGCTTGTTCTGCTGCTCTCTTTGGAGTGGTTCTCATTTCTCTCCTGAGCTTGACCGGACTAGATTCGGGTCTGGGTGGGTGATTGTGTCCCAGCTGGTTCCCTCGCTGTTCTCTCAAGAGCATTATCTCCGGGTTTGTAATCCACTGTCGCCCCTAACTATTGTTCTCTTATTTTGCCTGAATTCCTCATTAATGGTTTGCAGGAATCTGGACTCATCATTTCCCAACAGCCACAATATTCATCCAGACTATCTGGTCAGTTCTGAATTTTGATATTGTTCTTTTCATTAATTCCAGATATTGTCCGCAGCATGCTTATGAAGTTTGTTTGATTACAAATAATTGGTTGGATGGAAATAAAAATAATTACTGCCTTGAGTAATATTGGAGCTATGTGGAGTTCAAAAGAAAGACACTGTGTTAGTGGAGCAAGAGGTGCCCAGGTGAGTTTCAGGAGCTGTTGGCTTAATTGCACAAGGGCAAAGCCTTTAGGTTTTCTGAAGAATCCATGGGAATTCCTATCCAAGGTGAGTTTCTCAAGGATATTTTGTACCTTGGTAGCTTGTAGACTGTGATGCCCGCACTGAATCTCAGTAGCTTCTCCCCTATCTCCTTACAATTTCTTTATCTTGAAAAATACTCTCTCTGAATGAAATGGTATTGCGAGAAAACTCATTCCTTGCAGTTTGCAGAGTTTTAGTGTTTTTGAAGCTCTATTCCACGTATTCTCACTAAAGGAGGTGGAGTAGGTGCTTCCCAGTATTCTGTAATTTAGCTGCCATCCCCGAGGGGTGAATTGTCACCACTGAGTGTGACATTAAATCTGAGTTTAGCAGCCTGGTTTCCTGACAGCTTTTCCCTCTGACAGGATTTCGGGAGTTCTGAAAAACATCCACGCTTGCTTTGTTGTGGCTTGTACAGCTGTTTGTGATGAGGAAGAGACACTTTTTTTTTTACTTCAAGCTAATGAGTTAATTAGATCTTTAAAATTATTTTCAGCCTGGTTTATTTTATGTCCTGAGGCCACAGGAAGAAGTGCTTAGAAATCAATTTATTGGTTGCTGGTTAGCCCACACCCTCAAGTGTAAGCAAAGTTCACCTATTTACATGTTAGTTACTTAGCAAGTTACCCTGCATCCAATTATTCCTCCAACTTTTTAAATTTCCTTTTTATTTAGGGGATTTTTTTGTTTGTTTGTTTGTTTGGTTAGGTTTTTTTTTTTCTGTTTGAGGATTTAGGTGAGTTTCCTTCCCTTCCTCCTAAATTCTGAGAACATCGTGCTTGTACTTGTGATCCTGCTAGAATGCCTTTTGGAAGAATGGATGTTTCCTTATCTTTGGGCAGGATTTTCAGTTTAGACCAGCGTGTTTTCTCCCTGTGAGCTCCTCAGGGGTTGTGTTTGCCAGGCTCCCAGCCCTCACAGTGTGTCACAGCCACTGACCCTCAGTTTTGCTGCCAACCCTTTGTTACTGTCTGGTTTTGGTGGTGACACAGCTGCCAACCTTGGCCACGTTCCTGTGAAGTAGCTGTAATTTAGTCTACGTAGATAAATCACCATTTAAAGAAAAATTGTTTTGAAGCTTTCAACTCTCCCTGGTGGATTTTTCCACTAATGATCTAAAATAGACTAGAAGGGTAAACACAAAAATAATCCTGTCATCTTGGAATTCCTCATTCTCAGGAGTCTCTGTTGAGTAGAACAAAATTATTTCTGGGTTAAGATCACCTGAGAAAAAAAGTTCAATGCAGCCCTTACTGTCTTGAGCTCCCTGGGCATCCTTTCAATTTTTTATTGAAAAAACCTGAACAACCCAGCACCCTGAATCTGTTACTTTGTTTTGCTTTTACCAATTTATAGAAATTCAAGAAGAATTCTAGTTACAGTGGCAACTTGGAAATAACAAATGCAAGGAATAACATTTTCAGATGCCTTTGTTTCATTTATTAGCACATTTTAATTGTGAAATGTATCAAAGAATGGAGTTACTACAGAAAAGATGGTTAAATACTTCTGCTATTGGGCAAGGACAGAAGCTTAAATATGAATTTAAAGGGTCTCCCTATCCCAAAGTGAGCCTCATACCAAAAAGGTCAAGGAAGTTAGGAGAAGGGGAGGTGTTGGAAGACCAAGGAAGTGGTTGCAGGAAGCTGCAATGGATCAGGGGAAAAGGAAGCAATTGGCAAGGGATCAAAGTTTCTCAGAAACTGTTAAACTGTCAAAAAAACCCACAGAAGAAATAGTGAGTGTGAATACTTTCAGGGTTGAACATTTTGGGGTGCTTTCTTCTTCACTGACTTTGATTTTATGTGTCTTTCAAGATAATAAATTTTCCAACTGTGCTATTTTACAGCTACCTTTGGATCTAAGCTGCTTCTATTTCTGGTACAGAGTTGGGAAAGATGCGCTGGATTGTGTGTGTGTGTGTGCATCAGCTCTGAGAGACCACAGATAAGCTGGGGATACTTCGGCAGAACTCCGTTCTTGTTCACGTCTTGCACTGAAGGAAATTGTCCTTTGGATTTTGTTTGGGTTTTGTTTCTGTGTCGGGTTTTTATTCCCGTCCCCGTGGAACACAAGTTTCCTGTAGCAGGCCTGGTGTAGCAGCTTCTGAGCTCAAAAGTGGATAAAAGCGTTCTCAAAACGAGGCTCACAATTCCTGTAAACAACAGGGCAAGAGAAAGCTTCGCAGCACTGGGTGAGGAGCATTCAGGACTTCAGAAACACAAGGAAGTCCTACAGCTATTAGAACGTGAAACTGATGGGTTGTTCACAAGGTGATGTTAGAAAACCCCACCGCCCTGACCTCTGAGTCAGCCCTGAGTGTTATTTAGCAGCAGCGCACTAGTTAAACTCTCAGGCAGTTAATTAACTGAAACTTTATTTCCCCGGTCAGTGGAATCTAGGATGCTACCATAGAAAAGAAATAAATTTGAGCTCAGTTTTAGTCTTTCTTGTTTCAGCTGATAACTCGGTGTCTCAAAATTGGTTCTTCATTGTTTTAATCAAGGTTGCTTTTTTGATTTCTGCAGGAAATTGCTTTTGGTCCTGGCATTAAACTGTCAGTGATGTGCTACTTTAGCACTTCATAAAGGAAGTAAACATTTGTCTTGTAATAAGTAGTGAGAGTTTGTGAGTGCCAGCTGGCTCTTCTGGGCATTCCTCACAAAGGAAAGGCAGCTTGAAAGAAACAAATGACTTTTTTTTCTTTTTTCTTCTCCTTTCTCTTTACCCAAGATGTACCAGTAACACATCCATCAGTAATTAGAGGAATGGAATGATCTGAGAACATTGCTACTTTCCCCAACTGCTGAAGCTGACAAGCATTTGAGGTATCTGAGTTACTCCCTGGTTCTGGAAGCAAGAGTATATCGGCCAGTCTTAGTGAAATGTAAATGCTGTAACAGTTAAAAAGAAAACTTATCAATTGCACACACAGTGAACATTTGGGGCAGGAGATGCTCAGCTGCCTGTGTCGGATTATTTGGGGTCATTGACCAAAATATGTGGAGTAAGGAGAGTAGAGGTGCTTGGAGGAGCTGCAAATACCTCATGCTACCCGCAGTGTCTGAATTTGTGACCACCTGTTATCAATTCCTGTTTCCCCATTCTCTGTGTGTGTTATTCCACAGCAAAAATGAGGGGACTTGTGCTCCTCCATGAGCACAGAGAGCAGGAGCCATCCTGCGGGGCTGGTCATGACTCTGGGAAGGTTCCTCAGCCGATAAATCCTCCTGCCCATGTGTCAGATGGGATGTGGGGTGAGGGCAGCCTGTCCCGTCCCAGGCAGCTGCAGCAGCTGGGCATGGAAGCAAAATGGTTTGAGCCAAGTGACAGGGGCAGACTCAGCTGTGGAGGGCTGGTGGCAGCCAGCAAGCAGCTCTGTGGGCAGTGGGTGGTAGGGATGTGTTTTGTCAGCAGAAATTCGGATTCTGCTGGAGAAGAGACCAATTTCAGTCCTTGCTCCAAAGCAGAGGTTGCAGGGGCAGCGTCAGGCCCTGAGTCAGGCAGAGACACAAACCAAAATTCGCCCTGGAACAGAACCAGCAGTGCCAAAGCAGCAGCTGTGGGGTCGTGGTGTGATCAGAGGATCTGAAATCTGCATTTCTGGGCAAAGCTGCTCCCTTGCTCATACCACCTGTGTGAACTGTGTAACTTTTCCCCAAGAGCTAATACGTAGCTGCAAACAAGTTTTCAGAAAAGGTCAGTCTTGCCTCAGTCACACCTTTAAAAAGGCCTGTGATCAGCAAATGAAACGGAAGTGTTCAGTGTCCCTTCAACTGTCACCTTTGGGACACTGTCACCACCTGCAGCCCCCACTGTTCCAGCATCTCTGGCCTGGAGGCAAAGGAGTTTTAGGCCGGGCGTTTCTGGAGCTTCTCTCATTACTGGAGCAGCATTACTTGGATGGAATACTTGGAGACATTGATTTATCATGTCACTTGTAGGAGCTGAATGACAGTCCACACACTTGAAGCAATAGTTCTTGCTGTCACTTTCCTCTACAATCTGCTGGGATAATTTCTCATGCCCAGACTGCTGCATAAACATTTTTGATGGGAACATCCATCACTTATTGCTTGTTTAGGTGTTACTAGACACTTGAGAAAAAAAAAAAGGGCAAGATATTTATCCTTGTAATTAATTAGAATCTCCTTAAGTCTTAAAATATTGGAACTTTAATAAAGTTGCTGCATATCCTGCAATATAATATATATATGGTAGTATGGATTTTACCAGCATTTTCCAGTCTATAATAATCCAACTGGTTTTAATTTGAAGTTGAAATTTCATTCTGTTTCAACTTTGAAGTATCGTTTTAGGAGTCTTTTTTAGAGTTCCTGTAAGAAGTAATTCCATATGCAGTGTGTCTCCATAAAGAACACCACTGATTCTGTTAAATACTTAGATTGCATAAGGTGTCATCATTCATCCCAAAATGTGATAAGCGCACTGAGTGGTTTTCAGTGCAGGAAAGAACAGATATTTTTAAGGAACACTTAGCACAGTTTTACCTCGTGTGTTCTTCAAAAGCATCATGAATGAATAAATTCTTTTCAGTAGCACAAGAGTTATTTGTTCACATGGAAAAGAATAGCATGAGCATTGTTGTAGGAGGTTTTATTGTTAGGGTTGGGGTTTTTTTCCCCAAAATGAGAATTCTGCATTATCTCTTAAGTATATGATGTTTACAATTTCAGATACATCTGGAAGTAGTTAAAGGGCTAAGATGTGAAGGATAAGCCAAGTTTTCCCTCCTTATTTCTTTTTAATAACAAAACCGAAGACAACACAAACGCACGGTTCCTTTTTAAACATTCCTTTTGCTGACTGGTTTTGAAGTAGCTGCTTTAGGGGGTGAGGCTGGATACCTTAGTGACTTAACAACTGGCTTCAAAAGGAAACTCAGAATAGTCTGACAAGTCTGTCCTCTCCACAGTAAGTGTGTGAACCTCATTCATCCTGGTGGTGAATGTTTTCTGTCTAGTCCAGTGAGGGCGATTCTGGAATACTTCCCAGTCCTTCTGATGTGTTTGTGCATTGTTAATAACAATTGTTTGAGATTTCACAGAGGTATTTGTCTTATCAGAAACCTTGCCTTCATGATGCCAAATACTTGTCTATGACTACGAGAAAGTCACGTTTGAAATTGGAGGTAAAAATTGTCAAGTCAGGAAGTGCATGAAGGCTGACAGACCTTGGCCAGAGCCTGGAGTATAACAGGGAATTGACAGACCCAGTTTCTGGTGGCCAGGATCAGTATGGACAGCCCTGTACACCTGAAGAGCAGAGAAACAGGACTCTTCTCAACTCTGACGAGTTGCTTCAGTTTAAGAGTCATGTAGGAATGTCTTAATTTGACAGGAGAATAAGTGGACTAAAATAATCACAGGAGAGTGCTGGTTTAAGTTTGAAACTTCCAACACCTATTCTGCGAATTCAATGCCATTAAATGAAAGTCTACTAATACCTGGTTCCTTCTCCAAGCAAGTTTTTCCTATGGGATAGGTTAATACATCTGAAGACATCAGATCCTCAGCTGAAAGACGTGTGTGAATAACGAATGCAAAGCATGCCTCTAATCTAGTTTGAATTGAGTATTTTGAAAGAAATCACCATAACAGGTTGGGTTTGGGTTTTTTTGGTTTTTTTGCCAAGAGCAGTTACCTCGTGGCAATATTAAACCATAACAATGTTCTCAATCAGAATGTCATTATCATTCATTAATTGTTTTGGTGGGGCTGCTATTACAGAAGATGTTGCCTTTAGTAACACATTAATTAATTTTACCTTGGGGCAGGATTTAGTGCTTAAGCTGAGCCTTTCAGCAGCTGGTTTGTTATTGCACTGTGAGAACCGTGCTGTTCTGAGGGTCTCTCCTTGTAGGGTAGATTTTTGTTTCCAGGGGAATTGGACAGGGAACTGATGTGCAAAGCTCCTGCTGTGTGTTCCTTGAATTTGTGCTTCTGCATCACTCTTAAATTGATCTGTCATCCTCTGTGTTCCTCTTCTGCTCGTTCACCTTGAGGCATCTCTGCTTCTTGGGTCTCACCTCACTGCTGTGCTGCTCAGGTGAGAAGTGAGAAGGCAGCTGACTGTTGTGCAGCTGTGACCGGGACAGGTTTAGTTTAAACGGCGTTTGTGCACTAAGAATTAGGGTTTTTCTGTACCAGCTGTCCCCTGAACAGGAACTCCTGAGGCTGGGTAAGAGCTCCGTGCTATGGTAACATGTGAGGCTCTTCAAGGAGAAGCTGGAGTGGGGTAAGGAGATACCAGACAAACAGCTTGTGCTGGTGGAGTTGTGACATTGTTCAGAGAGCAGCCTAAAGCTCCAGAGAAAGGATGCACACAGCAGCACAAATCCTACCTTCACTTGAGACAGGAAATACTGAGTCACACGAGGAAAGGACTTCACCTCTCTTGCAGCACATTGAGCCGTTACAGCTAATTCCTGGAGATTTCCTGTTGCAGAAGTGGATCTGTAAAACCTGAGTTGGTGGCATGCAGCTGAGGGGCTTTGGGTCTGGAGTGTGCTGGTGTGTCTGTGCAGGTGCAGAGGAGCTGCAGGGGCACAGAGGTTCACACAGGAGGGATTTGTGTGTGTGTGTGCTCGCACTGAGCGAGGCACAAACACAGCTCTGCCTTGGTGGGTGCTGACTAACCTTGGAATTTCTAAATTCAGAATGGAGAGTCAGCTACAGTGAACCGAGTCTTAAGAAGGTTTGTGGCATGAGACTAAAAAATAGCAAATGTAGGCAGAGAGCTGCTGTTGGCAGCATATCAAATGCTGAATTTATTCCTGGACTTTGTGCTCAACAAAATGCTCCAAAGGGAAAAACAAACTTGAGCTGGAGGGCCCTCTGTGGTGGTGAGAGTAGCTGTTGGAGGCAAGAATTGAAAGGGACTTTGAAAAATTATCTTTTTCTAAAGTTCAGAGAGCCTTATTGATGACCTGTGATAGATTAGTAAAGGTCTGTGAAAACGGGGTGGTTGTTCACTATTAGTGAACCTTGTCATTCCTTCCATAAGCCTTTAAAGGCTAAATTCCATGTTTTCATTTATTCCACATAGTTTCCTGAATATTTTGGTAAAGAAAAATAATCTCAAATCTCAAAAAATCTTGTATTCGTGTGACGAGCTCTGATCACAAACCCTCTGTACTGAACACAATACAGGAGATGAAAATCATCACTGTCAGGGCAGAGAGTGCATAAATACAGAAACAAGTTGCAATTTCTGTATTTTTTCCCATCACACTGGATGAAAATAACCTGGTGGAAAGTGTGAAAAGATCTCGTTAAGGTATTGATTTCTATTCTCACAGGTGATGCATTGTTTTTATTTTTACATTGCATCTGAGGGCTTTGTTTTTACAGGGAATATATAAAAGGTAAATATCTAAAAGGCAGTTAAGCAATAGGTACTGAAAATTACATTACATTTTTCACTCAGGGAGGCATCAAAAGCTAATCCAGATGGGTGCTGAAATAACTCTGCAGAATTTATTGGTTAGTGCATTGAATGGGCTGAGCTTCCTCTGCAGTTCAGTAGCACCCTTAAGTGATTGTGATGCAGTTTTGGAAACCACTTTCAGATGAGCAATGGTTTGGGATTTACTCTCTTTGTGTGCAAAGATAAATAATGTGCACTACAGGTACTCATTAGTTCGATGCTAAAATCTTCAAAGTTGACACAGTTACGCAGCAGGTAATTTAGATGCAATGCACTTTGAATATCTTGTTCAAGGAAAGCTTTAGGTATCGATTATCTGAAAAGCAATTTGTAGCAATGCATTTAATTTGACAGGTAAATGTTGAACTGGTAGCAAAAGTATGGTAATGGAACTTTAAAAAAAGTAAAATACAACTTTAATAGTTAAAAAAATAAAGCAAAAAATTGCCACTAAAAAAAAAAAAAGATCCCCAGAAAGCCACAAACTTCCCCATGTTTTTTTATGAACTATTTTTTTGGTCCTGAAAGTATTTGCAGTCTGAATAAAGGTAGTCTTAGAGACGTTAGAGTTCTTAATTTTAAAGAATTTTGAAGGAAAGTACGTCTCCGAGATCTGAAAAAAGAGTGAAGTCATCAATAATTACAACCAAAATATTTGCATTAAGCAGATCCAGAACACTTAAAGATTTTGGCAATAATTCTATGGAATGGGTCAAGAGGCCTACTACAAAATCTGGGTATTTCTGTGTCTGTATACACAAGTAATACCCAAAGGATACAGCTTAACATATTTCATCATGGTTGCATTTCTTCTTAGTCTGCATTTTGTAACTCTGCTGCTCTCTAAAAACATTCTCTGTCATTTCTAGGAATAGCTCTGTTATTGCCTGGGTACTTGAGAATTTTAAATGAGACTTTATGTGCAATAAACTTCAGCAGGAAGAACAAATCCTTTCCTGGTGTTACAATCATGGAGCTTAAGGACTGAGGAAGAACAATCCCTACAATTCTAATGTGTACTCATTTAAATGAGTGATTTCAGAAGTTCATTTTGCACAGTTAAAGATCTCTTCCCACAAAGCTTTTTGAGGCAGCAATAAGATGTTTGAGCAGTATTTCCAAACATTGAGTGTCAGTTTAGTCTTTGAAGGGTTGTCCAGGATGATTCTTCCAGTTCCTTCTTTCTTTGGGAGATGATGATCAGGATGATAAAAAGAAAACTCTGTGTCTGTGGTACATCCTGAGCTTAGCCATGATCTCTCTTGCACCTGATGTTTAGATAATTCCTCTTTAGTATTTGTACATACAGAAGATACTGCTGAGTCTTCATTTATGTTTCTGAGTTTTCCACGTTTTCTTTTTATCTTGACAAATGGTCTGTGCAGTCAGAGCATAATGAACTACTTGGTATTTAGTTTTACGGCAGCATAGAAAGCAGAGGAGTTTCTTCCAGAGTTTAAAATTCCAGCTCTAACTGCATTGAATTCAAACTTGCTCATCTCTTGGAGCTCAGCAGCATCTCCAGCTGGCTGTCCTGAACCTACTGAAAGAATTGCAGGTTGGTTCTGAGCTGCAACCCTTACCGATGCTGAGAATTCACTTTGGCTCCCTGTTCTATTCTGGGTCACATTCTCTGTCTGGGTAGCAGTGAATGTGAAAATTCCAGATGTTCCAACACCTAAAGCCTGTTCTGGAGGTCAGATAAAAATAACTCCCAAGTGCCCCATGATGAAAAGCTGGGGGAAACTGATGTTCAGGTGTGAAGGAATGGCTTTGTGGAGCGATGGGTGGTGTCGGCACGGGTAATTTGACAAAACTTTATTTCCGATCCAGTGGCTTTAGCTCACGTATGGAGGGTTGAATGTACATGAGAAGCCCTTTGCTTTGGCTGTTCCCTTCTACCTGTTCCTCCCTGTGGAACTTTGGTACAGAAATACATTGCTTTTGTTGAGAGATTTAATATTTTCTCAGGAAAAAAAAAATGAAGAGGAGCAGGGCATTATAATCAGCACACATCTCCCTAAAATGTTACTAAATGTGCCTTTCATTTGAGTTTTCAGAAGCCTTTTTTCGCCCCCACTCAGTCCAGTCTCCAATAATGCTTTTTTCATCCCATCAATCAAACCATAGAAACACAGGATGAAACATTGGCAACATCCCAGAATTCAGGACCAGCTTGTTCTGCTCAGGAACTAATCAATGTCAGCCAAGGAGAAGTGAACTGCACGTGAGCCCCCGACTACCTGGGCTGGATCTCCTGCTTTAAATACCCAGCTTAGGGAGCAGGGTGGCAGTGACAGCAGAGGTGACCCAGTGGCACTGATGCCTTAAGTTTTATCTTTCATGTATTTCATGTTCTGCGCTGCCCAGGGGTGCAGCTCTGAGCTCACAGTCAGTGTCACTCAGCTCTGCACAGAGCAGGGACACAAAACAAATCCTTCTGCTGCTCACCAAGGACAACTCTCAGCCCCAAAAGCACAAACAAGGGTGGGCTGGAGGGAGGAAGAAGAAGGATGGGACCTCACAGCCTGGAGCTGGAACTGGACAATTAAACCCCAATGTGCAAATGGACCAAAACTTATAAAAATGTCAGACCTCCTAACCGGTCGTCAATTTTGGGTCCACCTTGGGCGTAGCCCTGGCCAGGCTCTTGTCCTGCCCAAGGTGTATCCTGGAGGCCTTTCAATAAATCCCTACTTTTTTCTCCAGCTCTGTCCAGTCTCTGTTTCAGGTCAGCCTTCCCAAGGCATCAGCAGGAGGCAGGTTGACCAACAATTTGGTGAGTGAGGGTACAGAGATGCTCTGGCAGTGGTGGGAATGTTTCTGAAATGTCAGTAAAGATCTTGGGGGATAGCAGTGAAGATCAGGGGCAGCTGGAAGGGAAACCTCTCAGTCTAACTTGGCTGAGTGCTGTTCTCAAAATGCACAAAGGCACGCTTCCTGTTGTCCTTATGTGGACATGGTAAATGTGACATCACTAAAAGGGGACGGTATTAAATTCTGATGCTGGGCTCTCCAGAAAAGTTTGTGATAGTTAATGGCTCAAGCTGGCTTGCCTAAAAGCTGCACTGAGAGAGAGCCACTGCCACAACACCCACCAGGCTGGACGGGGATTTGAATGTGTCCAGCCTCAAGTGTAATTTTGAACTCAGGATGTATTTTGCACAAACTTCAGGAGTTGATGTCAGCTGAACACTGGAAAATGACATGGGAGAGAGAAGTGAAGCCCATGTTGAGTTTGAATATTAGAAGTCAATAGCATAACATGGAACCAGCCAGATTTGTTGGCCTTTTACACAGTAATTTATGTCCTGAGGAAGAGCCTTAAGGTGTCAATAAGCAGTGCTGCTATTAATGGTAGTTAAAATATTTGACTATATTCCCACTGTTGTTCTGATTAAAAAAAAAAATCTCAAAACCAATCAAACCAAACACCCTTTTCTGTTCTGTGGGTTGGCCTTTGCCCCTGCATATTTATTCTGCCTCATTACACTGGAAAGATTTTCCAATCCAAAATACCGGGTCAAAAAAAATCTTGGTGAAATGGAGAAGGGAACAGTTTAGACTTCCAATTGAAACTTCAAAGCCTTTGTTTGACATTTTCTAAATCTGTCTCCTGGCTGTTCTAGGCTCTAAAAATGCTACTTCAATAATTAGATTGCCAGAAAAATTCCCACTAACCACATAAATTTGCACTTGATGCACTTGGACCTGTTCCAGGTTGCCTGTTTACAAGAGACAAATTCTGTCCTAATTCCTGGAATTGCTTCTTACGCTTTGGCACAAGGGAGCAGTTGTATGACAATAAAATGGTGGAGAAATCTTCATCCTAAAGTCAAACTGATCAAGAGTGAACAGGAATCCAGGCTTCACACAGCAATTTGCACTTTCTTAGTTTATTGTAATGTCCAGTAACGGAATATTGCTTCCTTTTTGTGGTCGTATCCAAACTATTTTGGATTTAGTTCCCTCAGACCTTCAACTGCTTAACGCTTGTTCAGTCACTTTCTTGATTACTGTCTCCTGTTCCATCTACTCCAAGGGAGTTAAATACCAAGCCCAAGTGGCCCAGCTGGTATTTTGTGCTCGCCACCTGGTGCAGAATGAAGGCAAAGCTGTCACAGCACAAACAGCCCTGAGCTGGGAGCTCTGTCCCATCACAGCCTGGCTGGAAACTCGAGATAATTTTAGCAAGGAGGTTATATAAAAGCGGATCTTTATTTGAAGGCCTTCAGGGGCAGTTATGGAAAGATATCCAAAAAAGCCTTCAAATAAAGATCCGCTTTTATATTACCTCCTTGCTAAAATTATATCAAGTTTCATTTCTGGATTGGGATAAAGGCAACAGGGCCAGTGCTGTGCTCCCTAAAACACAGAACTGCTGGGGATGCTGTGGGAGGAAGGTGCAGTGGATCCTGCAGAGTGTGACCAAAATTCCACTGGCTGGCCAAGCTAAAATGAAAAAGAAGAGGCATTAAAAAAATCAGACTAACAATGCACGTGCAAATAATGATTGGGAGTTGTACATAATTATACTTGACTGTGGTTACGGAGGAAAAAGGATGTTGCCAGATATTTAGCAGTTGTGTTGGAAGTTTAACTGTGTTTTCTGCACAGCATCTTGGAAAAGAATTCCATCTATGATGTGAATTTTGATTTTCTCTACGCTTAAAGGTAGGGGATGGTATATGACAGACAGTAAAGAAGGTACAAGTTCCAGTAAAAGACATTGTAAAGAAAGGGAATAATAAAGTGAAATCTTTTAGACTATTCATAATGATACAGTAATCTACAATAGCCTTAGAATAATTTTAATGGGATGGAGTGGGTTTCTAAGGCATAAAACCTCAAGTTTAGAAATCATTCTGGGTACGAAGCCGGGTTTTAGAGTCACTATAGGGTAAATTGGTATTTTGACTTTCAGAGACCTTTTTCAAGAAGTAAAAGGTTAATAGCATAAGACCTTTTCTTTTGTACATTGTACTCTCTGTGAAGAGGGTTGTTGAGGGTGAATCATAAAATGCTTCAGTACTTCTTGAAGAGAAAATTATAGAAACGCAATTAGATTATGGAATCCTGTGAGTTCACCTATAAGGTTACATAATTTCAGGATTTCTCTCCTAATTTTTCCGCAGTGACAGTGAATGATGTCATAAAATTAAACTGTGTTTGAAATCAGGCCTACCGCTTGCCACCAGAAAGAGAAGCTTTGTTTTCCAATTCTCTTCTTTTGTTTCCATATGTTATATGTTCATTAAAGGAAGCATAGTTGCCATTTTAATACCAACATTTCAAAACAATTTCTTGTGAGAAAAGGCAACCTTGATGGCAAGGAGGTTTTATTTCAAGGCTCAGCACATTATTTGCTGATCCTTTTGATGAGGAAAGTTAACATTTAAGGCTTTCATTTGTGCTTTAAAAATGTTTAGACCCTTTTAATACTTCAAAAGTCTGAGCAGATCGGTCTTTTTGGGCCTGAGTGTGGAAACAAGATTGGAAGTAACACTTTGGATTTTTTGTGCCCGTCAACTTCATTAAACCAACAGCATCTGGTTTCCAATTAGGAACCATATTGGATACAGACTGCTCTCATTCCAATGGTTTTTACTAATTTTCTATGGCAAGTGCAAGGTTGAGTTTCAAATCTTCAATTCCAATGCCTTAGAAATAACCATTTTGGAGTTTTCTTTCCAAGTATTGTCTTGGAATAAATTATGTGAGGAAGAGAGCAGCCCAGAGACCAGACAAATCCTTTCTGCTCTGTGCAGTGTGGCTGGTCACAGCACTGTCCTGATGGTTTCTTTGGGAAATTTCTTGTACTTTTTTTTCCCCTGGGGATTGGGGATGTGAAATTAGAAAGCCCAAACATGCAGAAATCTACAAAATGTATTAACTAGATATGCAAATCTTTTGGAGTGGAAAATTCCATAAAATGCTCTCAGATCCTTCATTCCTTGGTGTTCTGTACCTTTCATACAACGTGCAGAGCAGATATTGAAGAGTTCTGTTAAAAATACTGTTCCGCAGCCTCCTAGATCAATGTACATGCATATGTAAGCACTTACAGGGAAAAGTTGGAATTTTCTACAGTACTTTGCTTTCAATTACCATATCCATTAAAGACATCCATAAGGGAAAAAAAAATTTTTCTACTGTCAAAGACCACAAACTGTTCACATTAATAAAACATTGCATATTTACAAAATACTTTTAGCTCTTTATATTTAATGTAGACTTTAACTTAGACAGCAAAAATAAGTCTTGAAACATGCTTTGAAAAGCTGAGACTGCTTTATAACCTGGTGTGTATTATAAATCTTTACAAACTACTAAATGGAGGCCAGAAGGCTGACTTGCCAAGGTCATAGCCTCTAAGTAACACAAAAACAAAATCCAGGTTTTCTGGTTCCTGCTTTAAGCACTAGATATTTCCTCTCTTTGCTCAGAAGAATTTTTAATGTGAGCGTGTTGGCAAAGTGGGGATTTAGCTGCCTAAGCTTTGCACTGAACATATTTTTTAACTTGTGACGTTACTGAACTTTTCGAGTCAATGGTAGGAAACCACTCTGTGGTGAGTAGGTGAAGACCTGAACCCCTGATGCCAGCACATGCTAAATGATATTTCACCTCCTCTTGCTGCACCTTTTGAAGCAAACCTTCCAGGAAGGCACTTATGCTTCAAAACCAGACAGTTCTGCCTGACACGTTGGTCATGTGAAGCATCCAGGGTGAGGTAATGGAACATTTCACACTGTGGCAGTAGCACTGATCTACGTGCAAGTGCTAATAACATTCAACCACAATGCACATGTGATTTATAACAGTCTTGCATGCTTTATTTTCTCCGGAGATGCCAAAACTTGCAGCTTAGGATTGTCCTTCAAGACAATGCAAGGTACACTTTTTCTGTGTGAAAAGGCCTTATTTAGGATACATCTTGCCCCATCCCTCTGATTTAGGTTCCGAACCTAAAAGGAAGTAGTCAAATGTTTAAAACTTCAAGTATTTAGGTTATAAAGCTAATAGTTTCTATTCAAAGGATTGCTTGGCCTTAAAGGCTGGAGTTGTTAGCTCTTGTCCAAGAGAAGTGTTCGCTGTCCTGCAGCTCTGAAAACTTCTGCATCTAATATACTTCAGTGGTGGAGCAAGAAGCTTGTATTAAAATTTCCAGCCATGATTTGTGCCCCTCTAGCTGCCTGGGGGTTTTAACAACTGCTGGTGTAGACAGCCATGAATAATGAATTATTATGCCTTGAATTACAAAAACAAAACAAGCAACAAAACAAACCCTAAATGTCCTCTGATGCAGAATCTCTCAGAATTGCTTAGTGACAATTTCCAGCTGAGACAGAACGAGCTGAAGCTAAGGAAATACTGCTTCATGTGATAGCGAAGGTCATGGGTTATACACTTTGACTCTCCCATCTCTCCTGTAACCACTGCCAAGCCTGCTATGTCCTGCACCAAAAGAACACCCACAAGCCTGAAAGGATGTCATGCCTTGGCCGTTTATATATTTTGTAAGTACTGAAATTATTTCGATTTCCCGACTAATTTGGTACTTCCTTGCAGGATTATTATACTCCCTGTAAACAGAACAAAATGTCTTGAGTATTGCCTGCTACATGTAAACCCTATTCTTACTGGTTACAGGTTTAAGAAGAAAATGCTCATTTATTAGGAGGCTTTTCAGTGGCAATAGCATAGAACAGTAAGCTTTCTTCCTGTCTTTCCCTCCTTTTGGTCATTCATTTACTTAAATGCTGAGCATGAAGCAGAAAAAGCTGCAGCAAGTTGTGTGTACGTGAGACAGGTGACTCAACAGTTAATGCTCTATAGCTGATGGAATGTATGGCAGGGTAAGCAGCAGAGGGGATATAATGTGGAAGGCTTGTCTCTGATATAGGATACAAATTTAATACAGAAAAAGTTAATTTAATTTACTAAGCTTTTAGTGGAACCACTTCTTTGTTTACTTCACAAGCTGCAATTTAAAACTCTTTAACACATTTAAAACATTTTCAGCAGCTGTGAAGGTGCATGATCCCATCTCAGTGTTGGCTTTCTGGTACTTCCCACTTTGACTGCTGGAGCAATAGCAGATTAGGAACTATAATAAGGAGCAAGTGAATTCAATACCATCCATTATTAGAATTAAACTGACAGAATAAACTAATTCCAAATTTCAAGGACAATTGCAATTCAGTCTCTGAATCAAAGCAAGAGACAAAATAGATGGTTTGAGTTCCATTCACGATCTCCTACGTAATTACTGTGCATGGGAGTTGTGTTCTGAGTGGAAGAAATCTCATTTAAATTCTTTGTTGCTTAAAGTTACCCCGCTTTTTGTGTGCTATGGTGAATCCCAGTGTGCCAGGGGACAAAGTGGCAGAATCCTGTTGGCATGGACACATCTCCCCTCTTCCCACGTCTCCCAGGGGGAGTGCATTTATGAGTAAAGACGTACAGGTTGCTGATATTTTAACCTGTCTGAAGGGCAGATAAGGCTTCTCTCCTCGGCTGGGCTTTCCAATCTCGTCGCTATTTCAGAGGAAGCAGTAACCTTCAGTCGCGTCTCGCATCTGATCGCTGTTTGTTCGTATTTTACACTATTTTAAGAGCTTATTTCAATAGGCGCAATATTTAAAAACGAAAGCACGGGTTTGCAAGCATTGTTTGCTTAGCTTAACTCGCTCCAGAGAAAGAAAACCAAGCGGTGTTTTCCCGGTTAAGGAGAAGAACGACCGCGGAGGGCTCGGGGACGGCGCCGCGGCCGCGAGAGGGCACCGCGACCCCGAGGCACCGGGCAGCGGCCCCGGCCGCACCGAGCCCCGCCTGCTCCCACCCCTGCCCAAAACCCAGTTCGGATTCCTGGGCACCGACAGGCTCCCCCAGAGTTTGCTCTGTGTCCTTTTTAGGCAATGTGCTCGCAGACTTTTATTTAACTCGCTGGATGTCACTGCTCCCCCGGTGGTTGCATCAGTGGCTTTAAAATTAGGCGGGGTTGGAGCCGAGCACGTTCGAAACGCTCACATCAGGCTGATCATGTGAGGAAGCATTCAGTGATGTGTCTGGTGTGCTTGGGAGCTGCTCTTCGAGCTGTTCTGAGCGCCCTGTGACTTAGATAAGGCTTGATTCCTTTGAAGGCATCAAAATTAGTCATTTCCTCTCCGCCCTCCTGGTTGCTGCTGCTGCTGGAAGCTCTGCTCTGCGCAGGTAGTTCTGCAGCACGGGCTTTGAGATGGTCTTCTGCTCCTCAACCAGAGCGCCACATGCTTGGATTCCTTTAATGGGTCTTACTTTTTGCCCAAAATCTTTTAGATTGCAGGACTTTGTCCAGCTGACCAGTTCCCATCAGGCCTCCAGGCAACTGACTGTTGTGCATGCTAAGAGATGAGCATCAGCTGTCCTGCACATGTGCAGGCCACATGCACAGCACCAGTGCAGCCAGTCCTGCGTTTCTCAGACATGGCACAGCGTGTGCCTGTGCACAACTGCCCAGGAAATCCCCAACAAGGGACACAGTGACGTCATGCATGACACACCATGGAATTTATCTTGAAATTAACTGTAAACACTTGTGCTTGTGTGTTTCGCCAAGCACGTGTTGGATGTTCAAAATTGTCTAGGAGAAGGGATTTTTATTTTATTTTATTTTCCCACTGACCTCTCCTCAAGCAGCTGCCGTGATGGTCTGGTTCTGCCCTCTCTGCTCCCAGAACTCAGCTTTCCTAGCCTGGTATGGAGGGTGCTATAGCAAGGTGGAGGTACTGGTGATGGTGGTGGTGGATTCTCGAGACAAGGCAGCTACAGAAGTACTGAGGTGACAGCACTGCTCGAATGTAGAGATACTCTGAACATCTGCTTAGTAAATGTCATCCCATGCTAAGGGGAAAAAAGCAGAACTCCTTTTTTTTCCTTCCTTGAAAACAAATATTTATGCATTAGTCAGTTTTCAAAGATGTTCTAAGTAGCGAACTACTAATTTTCTAAGAGAGGCTATATTTCCTTGTACTGTATTACTGTAGAAGCAGCAGGCAAGATTTAAATCCTTGCTGAGCAGACAGCACACCTTTGATAGTAATCTTGTTTGCAAGGGGTTTTACATATATGGAAATGTCGGTAGTGTCTAATACTCGAGGGAATAGTATAGATAAAAGCTGTCCAGCGTTAGATGGCTCCTAAAAATAACTTGCCTAAATTTGTATTTATATTAGGAAGAAACACTTTATATATTCAAATTATCCAATAATTTGTAGTTTCGTGCAGTTTTGTGTTACACATGCTGGGCTGACCTCTGCCAGTGCCCTAGAAAGAGAATGAAGAGTGACCTGTTTGCCAGCTTGTGGCAATTGCTGTGGGCCAGAAGCCATAGGACGTGTGTGAAGGAAAACCAACAGAGTTAACACTCAGCTCCACTGTGTCTTGAGATTGTGGCCATCTCCCTTTAAGAGCTGTTTTAACTGGAATGTAGGAAAACATGCCTTTTATTTTTTATAAAAATTAAATGTGCTTCAAGGATAGACTTCGTTTTTGGCTCATCAATTTTTCTGCCACTTAATCAGGTTCACTTGTCTTTCAGGGAAGTTTTATTGTGAGTGATTACCACTGAAATATGGAATATATCAACTGCTTTTGGATGACAGTGTTGAAGAGGTTTTAGGGATATTGTTTTTTTAGAATTTGAAATCCATCACAGATAAAACAGTTACAAAAAAATTCCATCAGGCGATGATGGAATTACCTATAATCCTATTTACTGAGCATCCAACTGCTCCCGTACCCCCATCCTGAGGTGAGGGGTGTGGGCCTTTCCTTCGGGCTGTCCTCAGAGCTGGGAAGATGATTGCTAGTGAACCAGAACAGGAAAAGAGCCTTTCCTTGCAATGATGTTGCCTGGCTGCCAAGGAAAGTTAGGTTCCAACAAAAGTATTTTCACTGTCAGAATGAGCTAAGGACGTGCGCCATCAGTCGGTGCAGAGGAGGCTTCAGAGCTTTCCGAGTACTTTGTCTTCCTAAGCGGTGTAGTTTCTGTCCTGCCTGCTCTGAACCAGCTGTTCCTTGTTCAAGAGCTGATCTCTTGTAGGCTCACACTTGAGGGAGGGTGCCTGCCTCAGAATAGATAGTGCTGAGTGTGGGTGACATGCCTGGAGCTGGCTGTGCTGTTGGCCCCTCGAGAGGGACACGGCTCAGGCCCTGCTGCTTATCACTGTGCTGTGGGCACCCTGAGGCTTTGCCCCTTTCTTCTGTTCATGCTGGTGGTCAAAGTCATTCTCCTGTGCCTTTTGAGCTGGCAAAGGAGAGGTTAATTTGGGAATCCTGGCAGGGCGATGCACACCTTCCCAAGCTTTTGGTTTCTGTGGATTTGGGACAGATGAGAAGGATAGTGTTTACTAATCTTTTCTGAAGCAGCAGAAAGCAGCCACTCGAAGGGGTGACAGCTGAGTCCCTCGGGGCATTTTCAAACCTTGTGTCACTTGCCACTGAGCCTTTTTGGGCTGGATTCTGCTATGTAAGGGTCACTTCATTGAGCTTTGGGATCTTATGTAAGAGGTTCAATCTCAAGGCTTCACTAAGATGTTTCCATAGACAAATAAAATTTTTCATGCAAATAATTCACTATTATATGAGAAAAAAAAAAACTTTCTTGCTTCTTCAGACAAAGACCAGGAGAGCTGAAAGTTAACTTGTGGTCTTGCTTGTGCTCTTTGACAAATTTGCCTTTGCAGGGAAATGCTCGAGTGTCAAAGCTTTGTTAAGAAGGCAGTAGACAAGTAGCTGCTTTGCGGGCTGTGAAGGAGGACACTTCACTGGTTTGGGCAAAAGCAGCTATGCAGGAGGGCAGAAATGCCCTCAGGGAATTCCAAACTTCAGTAATCAAAACATGAAGAAAACGTTGCCAGAAATGACCAGGTTGTTTAGGATGCGCTACTGCAAACTGGAAGGCCATATCCATAGCTGGTGGTGAATGTCTTAGAGGTGTTTTTCCTACTAGCCCTTCACTTAAAATACTAAATATTTGTAGAAAAAAAAAATGAGAGCACATTTTGGGCACAACCTGAGAACCTGAGTCCTAATGTAACTTAGCCATGTCAAATCTTTGGAGTGTTTGTGAGGGGTTTGTGGTAATGCTGGCCATGATCTTTATTGAAAACTTCCCTACCCACAGGATCAGAGCCTAGACTCCGTAGTCATGGACCACAAGTTTGTGATGCAGATAAAGAGCAGATTATCTGTGTTCCCGAGTAAGTTAGTCATAAACCTGTCTTTTGAACTATTTTTAAGTCTGTGAGAGAAGAAACAAGGTTTATTGAAACAGGCAAATGTTCATGATGTGCATACACCAGCTTTATTTTGGGTCAGGAGGTCACTGCATGTATGGTGTACTACGGGGGAGACCCTTCCTGCTAAGGGGCCAAGACTTAAGTAAAAAAAAATGCCTTGTGTTAGGATTTGCCGTTTTCCCAGCGCTCTAGGACTTTCGAGCTGTGCTGCCTTTTCTGGCCCTCTCTAGATAACGTATCTGAGCCTTAAACCGCGCCAGATCGGAACAGAACGGCAGGCACCCTGCTTTTGTCTTGCTAAGCGAACTTTTCCAAGTTTCAACTTCTAGTGCTGAACTTCAGCGCGCGAAGTCCAGCGGTGACCCCAGCGGAGTCCCGGGGCGGGAGAAGGACGGTGCCGGTGTGCAGGGGAGAGCGGCAGCCCGGGTGTCCCCGGCGGTGTGCGGGGATCGGCAGCCCGGGTGTCCCCGGCGCTGTGCGGGTGTCCCCGGCGCTGTGCGGGGATTGGCAGCCCGGGTGTCCCCGAAGCTGTACGGGGATCGGCAGCCCGGGTGTCCCCGAAGCTGTACGGGGATCGGCAGCCCGGGTGTCCCCGGCGCTGTGCGGGTGTCCCCGGCGGTGTGCGGGGATCGGCAGCCCGGGTGTCCCCGAAGCTGTACGGGGATCGGCAGCCCGGGTGTCCCCGGAGCTGTACGGGTGTCCCCGGCGCTGTGCGGGGATCGGCAGCCCGGGTGTTCCCGGAGCAGCCCGGGTGTCCCCGGCCGAGCAGCCGCCGCCAGGGGGTACTCGGGGAGAGCGAACGCGGGCAACAAAAGGCGGCGGAGCCTCTCCGGCCGCGAAGGCAGCGCGGAGCCGCTGCGCGCCCGTTCCCGTGCTCCAGCCCGCACATTCCTTCCCGAACCGGGCCGGGGGCGCGTTCGCCCCCGCTCCGGGACTCGCGTCCCCGCGCCGGGCGGGGAGGGGAAGAAGGGGCTGCGAGGCGCCGCTGAGCGTCCCCCGCGCTGTCCCCGGGCCGGCCCCGCTCCGCGCCGTCCCCATCCCCATCCCCGTCCCTCTCCCGGCGCCGGTCCCGGTGCCCGCGGGTCCCGAACCCGCGGCGCTGAGGCGCGGGCCGGGCGGGCGGTGACGTCAGGCGCGGCGGCCAATGGCGCGGCGGGGGGGGCGCGCCCCGCTCCATCCCCGCTCCGCGCTCGGCAGCGGCGGCAGCGCTGCTCCGGCACGGCTCCGGCACAGCCCGGCACGGCTCCGGCACAGCCCGGCACGGCTCCGGCACAGCCCGGCACGGCTCCGGTACAGCCCGGCACAGCCCCGCGCGGCCCCGACACTGCCCGCGGCGGGGGCGGGCCCGCGGCGGAGGGGTCGCTGCGAAGCCCCGGCCGTCCCCTCCGCGGGTTACCTGCCCGGCCCAGGTGGGGCGGTGCAGAGCGGAGGAGGCTGTTTTGGAGGTTGCCGCCGCTCCTGATGGATGTTTTGTGTGTGTTTGCCTCCGCTCCCGGGTTGTCTTTCATCTGAGGACGCATCTGGCTCGAGCTCTGTTAAACTATCTGCCTTCTGGTACCGTTCGTAGATAACAGAAAGAAACCTGAGCCCGAAAGGCAATTCCCCACCTTCTTCCACCTAACGTGACCTTCTCGGGCGCCTTTGAAGCTTTGCTGGTGCTCCGGCGATGATGGCAGTGGTGGTTTCCCTTGGGCTGTACTAAGAGCCTCTTGTTTTCTTTCCCCCCTTTTTTTTTTCCTTAGAGGCATTTCATCTTTAAGGGCCGGCTGCTCGCACTCACTTTTATACCCACCGAAGCCATCGAGAACCATGTTGTCTGGTGGGAGAAGTGCGTTTCTGTGCCTTGGAATGATCCTAAGCTTTTGGAGCTCCGTGAGTTGGATGCCTGTTGGAGGATGCCCGCATAAGTGTACGTGTATTGCTTCCAACGTGGATTGCCATGGACTGGGACTCAGGACCGTGCCGAGGGATATTCCCAGGAATGCCGAGAGACTGTAAGTAAAGACCGCTAAGGGCTTCTCGAGCACTCGTAGGAACACCTGGGACGAGTTTCCCAACACCTGCCTATCAGTGCAGAGTGCTGGTAACAGGAGTTCAGCAGTCCAAGTCGGATTAATGTTTTCAGGAGGGAAGGGGAGGAGCTTTCCAGGAGTTCCAGCGCTCCTGCCGCTGTGCCTTTGTACGGGCGAGCGTTGTCGGAGTTTCGCGTTAACTTTCAGCTGCCGCCTGATCGGGTTTTGCAGCGACTTGCTTGAAATGGAGTTCGGAGCTGTACCCGGAGTGCTGCCGGCTGCAAGCGCTGTCAGTGCAAACACCAATTTAATATGCAATTAGAGACCTGGATGTTTTCACCTGGCGGCTGGTAGCAGTTTCTCCTTACTTTTCTCAGCATGGTGATTTCATCACCATGGAAAACCGACTGCTTCCATAAACTAATTCAAATAGAGAAGTCACGTTAAACAGCCTCTAATTTCTGTTTGAAACTGCTGCGGGGAAGCCGGCTATTCAATATTTAATCTGCGTCAGGGTTTATGATAGCAACGTAACGCTGTGGGGAGCACGGAGAATAATGAATGCGTTCATGGCAAATCCCCTGCTTTGGAAGTTCTCGGGAGTTTGTTTTTGGGTTTTTTTTTTTTAGCTGTTTTTACTCGCTGAGCGAATTCCTAGGGAGAAAGCTGAAAGCAAAACCGGAGTTTTCTGATAGAGTTCTGGCACCGGCCCGGTGCAGGGGACGGCGTCTGTGACGTGCCTTAATGCATAGCAGATGGCACATCTCCGAGAGTGCCCGGTGCGAGATAGGGACCCGTCCGGCGAGGAATGTTAAACACGGCGCTCCGGGCTGACCCCGGCGCAGGGCACTCCGGCGTGCCTCGTTTGGATTAGCCCAGAACTTAAAATGTTTTTGAACTTGTAAGCAAATGCTGTAGATTGGATGGCCCGACTTCCTGTTTTATTTCCTTCTGGGTCATGGACTTGGGGAAACTTTAAATTCTCAGGCAGTTTTTCCTCCGAGGAAGAAAGCTGGATGAGGTTACTAAGCAAACAAAGTTTGTGTGCAAAGAGCACTCCTAAGGGCTAGGTTCTGTCCCAGAATGAGATTTTATAGAATCCTTGGCTGTTTCTAAATGCATTTTATAGCGTTGAGGGCTCTTAAATGATAGCAGTATGCAGCTTTCGTACTGCGCTATTCTACAACCTTTAATGTTTTGCGGCCATATCGGCCCTCCTTTTAACCTCAGCTGTGTGAGCAATAGCTTTCAGATGTCAGTGCTATGGAAACCTTCGCTTCTGTGCCTGAAACCGAGAACTCTGAAATTGCTGGGTAGCGACTTGGCATTTTAGAGCCAAAAAAACAATCCCCCCGAATCTGGAACAACAAACCCCACAACAAACCAGTACCAAGAGAGCACGCCAGGTACCTGTGATAACACGGCTGGTTTGTGTGCTTCACTGGTGGGGTGTGCGGGTGGTTTAAAGAGTTAAAGGCTACAATGGAACTTCTAAATTGCAGGTTGAAATGATTCACAAGCACAAGGTTAGTTGGCCACCTGAGAACTATTTCATAAATGGTGATTTGTTATAGCTGGAGTTTTAGGGGGGCTGAATTCGTGTTGTTCCGGGGTTTCGTTTGTGAGAATGAACATCACAGGGATGTGAACTTTCCTTGCCTTCTGCAGGAAGCTGAGCCAGAAGAAGGCTCTTGGCCTTGGCAGGTGAAGTGTTAAAAAGAATGAAGGAGAGCATAATCATTGTCTTGCTCTTGTTCTTTTTGCTGTTGTTTACAGATTTAAATTTTAGATTAATGGCTGTGAAAAGAACAATAGTAGCGATTTCACAATATTCAGTTTGAACATTTGACCTCAGAGATACCACCACTGATAAATATGAAATGTAGCTGTGCTGGATGGTTTGTTTGGGGTTTTATTTTTACATATATAAATAGTGTATTGTTGGGTCATTCAGTGGCTGAAACCTTGTGGAAATAGGATACGGAAGGTCATGTGGTAACGCTTTAATCCGTCTTTTAGATTCTGTTTTCAGTTTTCATTTCTGTGAGTCCATTGTGAGCCTTTCACTGTTTTGTGTTCACCAGTATCTTCATTACAACTGCTTTAAAGCTTATATCCGTTCCTTCAAATCTAGATTTCTACTCATTGCACTAGCTTGTGTTTTCTAATGTAAGTAATGGAGAGAGAAAGACTTTGTTCCTCTGAGTCGAAATTCTGCTCATGGGTGAAACATCAGTCAGCCACAGGATATCTCGAGTATCTCATTTTGCCCTGTGTTCCACAGCAACCTGTAACTATTTATGACATAACAGTGGGTTGATGTGTAATCTTACTAGTATGTTTAGCATGTAAATAAGACCAAATTGATCGTATCTGAAATCACAAAAATATTTTTAATCTCGGAGAAATGTTTATATGTTGGGAAAATGATTTTAACAACTTTATTGATGGCCACACACGAAGTGCGTTTTTAAACTGTTATGCTCTGCAAAGGTATTTATTTCTCTCTGCATTCTCCTGAGCTAAAAATTCCACATACCTGTTCAAGTCGGAAACTTTTTGCTCTAATTAGTAAGAGATCTAATGGCACCACTTAAAATATTTTGCCACCAAGCTTCTAGAGTTATGTTTGGACAAATGTTACAGATTGTTTGGGCTAGTGGAGCCAAGTTAAATATTATTCAAATTTGTGTTAATACGAAACGTAGGAAAACTGAAAATATAACATTAAGAAAACAATGGGAAATATCTTTAGGGGGAAAAGAATTTCTTATTCAGAAGTTCTCTTTAATGAATTAATAGCTAGCTTTGATTACCGATTCTTCATGAGAAATGAGATGCATGCTTGATGTTTTTTTTTTTTTCCCTCAACACTTTGAGGGTCTGTGGGTTTGTACCTATGATTTCTATCTTGAAGGAAATCCACAGATTAACCAGTGATCACAGAAACAGTTATTAAACAGTGCCATACTTTTATTTTTGCACAGATTTATCTTTAATAGTAGCTTTGCAAATATAGCAAGTAGTGTTAGGTCTGTGTCGCAGTTTTTACCTTGTTATTACATTCTATGATCGTCTTCATCTAATTGTGTGGTTGAGATGGAAGCTTTGGCTCAGCTCTCGTGAAGGGCCTTAAAGAGGTGCACACTGTCCTGCTGCACGATGAAATTACTCAGTCTGGAGAAAGTAAGAGGTGAGGCATATCCTTGTCACTTCCAGGAGTAACTTGCAGTTATCCCTGTTCTGGAGAAGGAGTGCTCAGGATAGCCCTCACGTTCCGTATCTGCAATATGCCCTCACATTGCAGGATGTGCTGCTCCTCAGGGGCCCTTGAGCAGGATGGTGGAGCTGCCCTCGTGGTTGTTATTAGTATTTACTGATGCCTTCCACATTTGTGGAGCAACTTAGCACCTTACCAAAAATAGAAGTTGATAGAATTTTTGTGTTCTGGAGAAAAACTGGTAATTTATTTGATAAAATAAATTTTGTATTTGTATTATCTCTATCTTTATCTATATCTATATCTATAATAATAGTAAGTCTGGAGTGGGCACGGTGATTCTTTTCTTTTAGCTGGGCAACTGATACGACATTTTGACCTAATAAAGGAAGAAAATTTTAGGGTATGTAAACACACGCATGAGGATCCCAAATATATTTTACCTTTCTGAAACTTTCCTTAGGATTGCTTCATCAAGCTCCCATGATCAGAGTTTCCTTAGCTGTGCTTCAGTTCTCGGCTGTGATTATTTATATGATTTCCTTCAGTGGGAATGTTTTCTGTATGTGTAGAATATCATGCATGTGGCTCTCTATGACACTTAGTAATGCTGGTAGTCACGGTTGGTTTGAGATGATGCATCAATGCCGTGAGCAGATCAAAGCCACCTGCCTGACAGGTGAGTTCTTCAGCTCTGAAAGGAACAAGTGATACCCAGAAACTGCCCACAAGTCTGCTGGGTCAGGGGCTGCCTTCTGTTTGAATTTGTGTTTTTCCTTCCATTCATGCCTGGTTATCTCCCCGTCTGTTAGCAGCACATTATACGTGTAGAAAAGCTTCTTCGGAGAATTTAACCATGTTTGAGTTCTTGATGAGTTTGTGTTTGGTAGCTTGGGCTCTCGTTTAATTGATAGCTCTCCTGTGTTAGTCATTGCTTTGTTTTGTCTTTCATTTGGAGGATTCTTTACCTTGCTAAATCGATAAAGCTTGCGGGACTAATCTGTTCTGTGCTTTGTCTGAGCAGCTAAATTGAGTGTGTCCACATTTAGGTGCAATTTAGAAGCTTAGTCATCTGCTTACTCCTGAGTTTTCATGTGGTCTGGGGTTTCTCTTACACAAATATATTATTATGGTGGTTTTGGCCTAGGTGCATTGAGCTGCTGAAGTTGCACTGGCTTGTAATAAGTCTTCAACTTCCTCATTTCTGTCTCCAAATTAAAACAAAGTTCCTGTCTTGAATGCTTCCATATCCCTGCAGAAGGCAATGCTAAACGCATGCAAATATAATTATGTGACTCTTACATTGGCATTCTGCTTTTCTAGAGCTCTTCCCACTAGGGATTACCACTCATTTGTTTGTAGTAATAGTCTCCAAAACCTTGCGTGGAGCATTTCTCAGATATTTTTTTCCCTGGGTTATGTGTCAGTAAGTGGATGTACATGGCTTTGGCTTGGAAAAGCTTGCTCTTGGAGGGACTGATCCTGGGAAAACTCTCTCATTTAATGGGGATCCTTCCCTTTCCTAATCTAATTCTGACTGGTAGTGCTTGAGTGGATGTTGGCACGACCTTGGGTAGGATCAGCCTGGTGCTGTTAAATTTGTTGTGTGGTTTTGAAGCGATGGGAGCAGGGAGGAGGACGGAATTAGCTGTTGTAAATTGGTAGCTGCAGAAGCAAGTAGTGGCCACTGCCATGTTGCCTGTATTTATTTGCACAAATTTGGATTAGATTTTGAGATGAAAGGGACCAGGCTACTTCCTGCAGAACTTTTTAATGAGCTTCTCTGAGACTATTTACTTTTATTCACATTCTTATTTTGCAGCTGAGTATTGATTCATGCAAAGGAATTAGGCCAAAGGAAAATCGCCCCTCTGAAGAGCAGCTGTTGTCTTTTAGGAAGTCCCAAAATACAGATGATGAATATTGTTTTTATATCCCTGGATTTTGTTTATTGCATGGCTTTGGGGAAGCATCTAGCCAAGAATACAGGTATAGCTTACCTGTAGGGATGTGAGGCCAAAAAGAAGTCCTGTAATACTCTTCTATTGATGTTGTAGTTGTGTAAAACTCCTTGTGTTCTACACTGTCATTTGACCTTTATAGTGAGAAATACTTGTAATCTTTTGGAATGTCACTGCCAGCATACAAGCATTTCCAGTTGTGTTTAAAACAAGAGTAGCTTGTCCTGCGTGGACATTGACTTCTGATATTTGTTTGTCTTTTCAAGAGTATTTAGGCTATTCCTCGACTTCCACAGAGCAGAGAAAAATGGTTTTCTCGTAGAAATCTCACAAGCTGTTTGGGGATAATGATAATAGGGGAAAAGAACTTGCCTCTAAGAAGGATACTCAGTGAGTAATTTCAGTGACTGCATGTAAAGAAGTGAGCTCGTTTACTGCAGAGACTATTCAGAAGGCTTAAATCAGCACGTGTTCCCTCCCAGGAGCTAACAGCTCAAATGGCTTGAAGCTTAATTTCCCCAAAACCCTTGATAAAGTTTGTGTGGTGCCCCTCGTGCTTGATTTCCCACAGTGTGGCTGGGAGCACCTGTAGGAATCCCTCACATCTCTTGTGGTCCCAGAGCTCTCTGAAGGGGCTTCTCTTTTCCTCCTGGGCTTATTTTCCGTCCTGCAAGACAAAACAGTGATGTTTGTCCTCCTCGGGGACCAGGAGACACAGCAAGTTTCTAACTTCAGGTGAGGAAGGAAGATAAGGTTGGGGAGCAAAGCTAAAGTGAACCTGAGAGGGCAAAGGTTTTTCAAGAAAAACAATGATGGCCCCATGATGGAGAACGACAGACTGCAGGGGACGTGCGGCAAATTCCTTCAGGTGACTCAGTCTGTACATTCCTCTTACAGGGATGGAGACAGGAGCGGTGGTGTTCAGAAAATGTTCCAAGAGAGGTCAGGTTTATTCCAGGTCCTCTTGTGAGGTCTGAGGGCCAGGCTGGTGGCAGTGTGCCGCCTGTCCTTGGCTCCTTGCTGCTGCTGAGGTCACAGAAAGCTTCCAGAAGTTCTCATTGATTCAGAATCCGAATCATTAGGTTGGAAGAGACATCCAGGTTCATCAAGTCCAACCCAACCCCAACCTCAACTAAACCATGGCACCAAGTGCCACATCCAGTCTTGTCTTAAACGCATCCAGGGATGGTGACTCCACCACCTCCCCGGGCAGACCATTCCAGTACTTTATCACCCTTTCTGCAAAGACCTTTTTCCTGGTATCCAGCCTGTATTTCCCTTGGCTCAGCCGGAGGCTGTGTCCTCTCGTTCTGTCAGTGCTGCCTGGAGAAAGAGACGAGCCCCACCTTTGCACAGCCACCTTTCACGATACGGATTTTGATGTAGGACTGCTGCGGTGACTCCCACCCCTCGTGTGTTCACTATCAGGTTTTGTTTGCCAGTGTAAAGCTCTATCAATTCTGTTTTGTTTAAGTCACACTCAGGATAAGAAAAGTCTGGGCTCCAGTCGTATTTGGGTTGCAATATGGCCCAGGCTGCTCTGTTTCCAGTATTTTTCAGGTCTCTTCTCCAGAGATCTGTAATGCTTTATTTCCAAGTCTGTTTTCAGTGTTTTCTAGTGAGAGATATCATCATTTAAGATCTTGAATGGATCTTGTCAATGGCAAGAACTGCTTCTTCCCCATTAGCAAATGGCCTTGTAAGCAGCTGACAGTTTGTCTAATGGTATTAAACACATCAAAGATAAGGGAACAGGTCTGTGCTCTGTACTCAGTAAATCTGGGATTGAGCTGAAGGCCATCTCCCCAGAAAAGAGAATTTAAGAGAACGATTCTTACCTCCTCCAGTTATTTTCAGCCTTTTTTTCCCCCTCTGCAGATGAATCTGGTCTGTCAGTTGTCTCTGTCGGAATAAATTTTTGTATTTCGCTTTTACACCATCTGTTTGATGGCTGCAATATATGTTTTTAATGTTAGGATTGATAGATTTCTGGAGCTTTTAATTGGATTTTTACCTTTCTATTTGTGATCTACTTCTTTTTCTAAGACCCTAATTTTGTCTCTCAGGTAGAAATGAGAATGTAGCCATTGGTTCAAATCTCCTTTGCTGCCACCGGTGAAGGGAGCATTTAGAGTAAACATGAGTGTGGTTAAAATGAGGCAGAAAATTCAGTTTTAAAGCTGGTCTTGTCTTGACTTTCCATTGATCAGTCTTCAAAATCTATCTGAAATTTGCTTCTAAATCGATGGTAGAACCGATGTTACCCAGAAGTTCATTTTAACCTGTTCTCCTCAGTAGTTACAATGCTGCTGCAGGAATGATTCTTGACTTTGTGTCAGAGGGACTCCTCAGGAGAGTGCTGTGTGCTTCCTGCCTGGAGGATGCTGTGCCTGCCTCGATTCCTGCCTCTGCTGCCTGCACAGGGATCAGCCTGGTGGAATTGGCACCAGGCTGCTGATGAAGGCTCTCAAACACCTGGAGATGTTTTTGGAGCGCAGGCGGCGCTGAGGATTTTGGGACACATCGTCCCTGTTGGGACCTCGGTGGCTGCCCTGTGCACCCACAGTCAGTGTGGTTTGGGGCGGCAGTGTTGTCGTTAGGAATTAATTGGAATTAATGTTGTATTTAGGAATTAATGACCCCTCTTGTGTGGCGTGGGGGCCCGGTGGTGACACTGCGCTGTGCCTCTGTGTCACCCACAGCTGCAGGACGCAGGAGCTGCAGGTTTTCAGGGTGTTTTCTCTGCACCTTGGCAGCTGTTTGGTTGTGCAGAGAGACAGACTGGTGGTTCTGTTTCAGCCAGGGCTGCATGGAAGGGGAGGACAGTCTGCTCTGGGGGTCAGTGATTTGGAGATCAGTAACCCATTTTTGACAGTCTGTCCCCATGCTTGTAGGAAGTGTGGGGAGGATGGTGATGAACTCAATTTCTGATAGATTTATTATTTTTTTCCTTCAATTCTGATGCTGTTTCTTGAGAGGAACAGTCTTGGTTAGGAAAAAAAAAGCGCCAAAGCAATTTGTTTTGCAAAGCTTAAAATTTACTGTGATTTTAAATATATCAGTTAAAAATACGGAGTGCAGGTTAGGCTGTGTTGTAATTGAGGACAGTGCCTGCTGTACTCATCAGTTCTGTTTCGTCTGCTTGTCTTCATCCCTTTGCTCATTTTTCTTTGCAGAAAATCCCTTGGGAAATGTTTGTTTGCACAGTGCTCAATATGAGGAAATCTTGAGCTATTGCAAGGGTGCTTCTAGGCACAAGAACAGGAATGGTAATAAATTTCATGATAAGCATGTAACTTAACTTAGTATTAGGAAGATTACATTTTGATAGCAGAAGCAAGGTGCATGCCGATAGTTAGGGGACTATCCCTGAATCCTTGGGCCTTTTTTTTCCCCTTGGTCTTTTTCCTTTTCTCCTGGGGCAGGGGCGGAATGTGGTAATTAGCAGAATACAGGTGTGAGCTGACTGTGAGGTATTACTGGTGCACGTTGTTGTGGGACCTCAGAAATGATCCTGAAAGTTTCAAATGGCACCGTGAGTTGTGAGCCTTCCTCACTTTCTCAGGTCAGGGTAAAACCAAGTATTTTAGGGCAGTTTAGCAAAACTGAATTGTCATCTCTGCCATTTTCTCTGGATGTGCACTGGGCAATATTGAGCCCTTCTTCAAATACTTTAGCAGCTTTTTAAGTTGAAGTAACACTTGGTTGTCTGCCTGCCTAAGAGGGTTTTCAGTGTTAGCATTAAATGCAGCGTCGAATGTTACAAGATACTGCCCAAATGAAAAAACTTCGCTTTGCTTGGAAGAGTTTTTTCCACAAACAATTTGTCCCAAAATAGAAAATATTCAGTTTTCCTTTGAAGATTACAAAAAAGCTTGTCCAAAAGTGGAAGACTCTTCCTTAGAATTTTATATTGTGCTCCTTGGGATGTGCTGTCTTATCCAAGGTGAATGAACAAAGAAGTCCCGTGTTGTTACACGTTCCCTAAGTAAGAATATAATTTAACTTCACATTAATGATTTTTCTGCTCTCCCAGTGAGGAGATAACCAACAGCAATTTGCCCATTCTCTCTGGTTTAGGATGGAGTGTGTAGCATATAAAGTTCACAGAGCAGATGTGGTCACAGGGCATCCAGCCCATTAAAGTAATCCTGCATCTGTATGTGCTGCTTGTCCACAGCTACGGAGACAGCAATGTTTAATTAGAACAGTTGCGTTGTTTAAATATGACTCTGAGAAATTTCAGCGAGGAAAAGATGACTCCAGAAAGCAGTTTGTGTCTTGTGCCTTCCTGTTTGTCCCAAAGCACGTTTTGCCTGGGCTTTGGTGGGAACTCAGCTTATGGATTTTCTCCAATTTTGCCTTTTGTCTCTGTGATGGTTTTGTTTAGACTGGGGGAGGCATTATATTAGGAACTTTTTTTTTTTTTTTGGAAATGCTGATTTTGGCAAAACCTGGACGCAACATCTTTGTTTGGGGAGGGCAGCAGTGGTTACAGCTTCACTGAGCAATGTGGGAGCCTCTGGGTGACAAGCTTGTGTGAAATAGTTGCAGGGTGGTGAGAAGAGGCCCTGGCAGTCTCATCCTCTTGAAGTGATAGGGCTGGTCAGAGATGGGGTTTGGAGAACACAGCTGGGCAGCAAAAGAGAGAATTCCTCGTGAGGGAGCAGTGCAGGGCAGCAATTGTGCATTTCTGAAATGCCTAGATAAATGCAGCAGGGGAGCTTAGCTGGAGACCAGAAAAAAAAGAGGTGGAAAAAAAACAGTGATGGAAGGGAAATTCTTGAGCAGAGAGAACTTGTTTTCCAGAAGTGGAAATAGATACTGAGAAATCAAGCCCTAAGGGAAAGGCTGGCTCTTCAGAGAGATGAAAACGCACATCTGGATATAAGTTTCTCAGATAAGAATGTGAAAGTGTAGGAAACAGCCCAATGATCCTTTGGAGCTTTGAGTTTTAATAGATAACATGTGAAAAGGCAGCAGAAGATAAGGAGCAATCAGAAGTGTTTTATGGATTTTTGGGGGGTTGTTTGGCATTGCTTTTGGTTTTATGGTTGGTTTTTTTTTTTTCCCTCTGGAAAGTTCTTCAGCTAATGAACTTTTTTAGAAGATGGAAATGGATTGTTCCCAGTTGACGTTAAGTTCATTTTATAGAACAGATAATTTCCAGGTTGGTTGTTCCCTAGCCCTCATGTATGCAGCAGGGTTAATGCAGAGAGGTTTTATAAGCATGAGGAGTTTCAGTAACTTGAAACATCAGATTTCTGTGCGAAGGCTTTAGGGAAACTTGAGTGTTCTGTTCATTTAGCAAACGTTGTGAAATCAATTCAGCTTTACTGCAGCAAGTAAAAAACCCAAAGTGGGATGAGGATGGCGGACAAGGAAGGTGGGAATCTACTCGAGAGCGAAGAAAATTGCCTGTAAATTGGTTGCAACGTCTGGTTGCTAACATCAAGTCAATATAACCCTTCCTTCAAAATTCATTTTACACATTAAAACTGTCCTACGCATTTTATTGCAACGTTTTGGCTTCCTCTGCTCCTCCGTGGCCTCTGCAGACATGTTACACTCGGTGTGGTGGTGCTAGGAAAGAACAGAGCTGGGGAAACTGGATGCTTTTTGCATTAAAAAACCAAAACCCTGAACGGCAACGAAAAGAAAAACCCCAAACATAAACAGAGATCTCTCTTACCTTTCCAGGAAAAGATCTGGGAAGGGTTTCTAGTCTGTGCATGTCTGAAAGTGAGCAGGGTGATGAAATCGAGGCTTGGTTTTCATGCCAGGCTTCGCTAAAATAATTTGTTTGTTCACAGGATGTCTTCCCATGTTATCAAGAATTTACAGCAGTCAGGAGCAGGTGTGAAGTATTGCAAGTCTGAAATACCAGGTTGTCTGTACTGGTGAAGGGCACCCAAACACTGCAGTTTCTTCACTGTCATCTATCCAGTCACACGCCACGCTGCTAAGTGAAATGCAAAATTAAAGCGATGTGTGTTTGGCTGAAGTTTGCTTTTTGCCCAGATGAGCCCAGAAGTGTCAAACGTTGAAGCACAGGCACATCTCTGTTCAGATCCTGATGAGATTGTCCGTGTGGTAGCTGAGCCGAGGGAAAATACGGGAATGCTTGAAGTGCTCTGATTTCTGCCTTCGTGCAGTCTGAGCTTTGGAATAGCCCTGGGCTGCTCTGGCCGCCTGAAATCCCTGCGACCAGCTGGTCCTGCTGGGCGTGGAAGAAGAGCTGCAGTTGTAGGAGTGAAGTAGAAAAGGCTGAACAAGATCAAAGATTGAAAAGGAGTTTAAAAAATGAGCTTTTGTATGAGCAGTTGTTAACCTTGGGCTTTATTGTTTTTTTTGTATGAATTAAAATGATGCTTGAGCTAATTTGACACAGAACTTACTACTCTTTATGATGTGCACATCCTTCCTTCTTCATATTAAACCATATTTCTGTAGCAGCTGTATTTTAAAGTATTTTCTGGGAGGTTTTTTTGCTTCATATTGAAAGTTTTCTGCTATTCCCTGAACTCCCCTCGAAAGAAAAGACAACAAATACTTGTTTTACCCTTTTCCTTTGCAGAAAATGTAAAGTCATGGAATCGTTAAGGTTGGAAAGGACTTCATGAGGTCTCCTGGTTCAGCCTCTGCTCAAAGCAGAGCGTGGAATTCAGACAGGAAGTGTCTGTTTGGGTCTTGGAAACCAGGAATTGCCTCCTGTAGGATTTTCAGTGGCTTTTCCAGTACCAAAGTGAGGCTGCTGCTGACCGGCCGGCACTTTGCCACGTTGTGCTTTTAAACCTTCCCAAGGCGGAGGTGATGTTTGCCTGTGCTGGAGGTGTCAGGGTGAGGCTGAGCCGCACCAGCCTGATCTCTGCCCCAGCAGATGTGTCCTGTCCTCCTGCAGCCGCCTTCAGCTCTGCAGCTCTCAGGGGAGGTTTGACTTGATCCTCTGCCACTCCTGGCCGTTCCTCTCCTCCCTGAACACAACAACATGGGAGACACTGCTGGTGAGGGCTCTGAGCCCCTCAGTCTGTCGCTGAACCATCACGTCTTGTGTATTATTCCATAGCTAATGCACTGCTGGGAGCTTTTCTTGATGTCCTTGGCCAGCTCGAGCTCCAGATGAGCTTTGACACTGCTCAGACCATCACCTGAGCTTCGGGCGGTGTTTCTGCACCCCTGGGTGCTGTTTGTCCTCTCCCTGCTGTGCTGGAGCTCCATCACCAGCTGCCTCTTTAGCCCAGGTGTGCACTGGCACAGGAGGAGGCGCCAGGAGAACCTCCACCCCTTTTATTCTTGCTGCAGTGTGTCTGTGTCCTTCACCGGGGCACAGGTGACCCTGCCAGAGGAGATCTGGAACACATCAGGAGCGAGTTCAGGACCCTGGGGACAGGGGTGAAGGACACAGGAGTGTGAAATGTACTGTTAAACATTCTGCTGTCAGCATAACGATTCCTTTGTGTGGGTAATAAAAGCTGTACACTTCAATAATTAGACAGGAATTCCTGCAGGCTGAGACAAACATGTATTTCCTTGGAAGAAGCTGAATACTTGAATGACTCTATGCATTATTCTGCTTTCTGTGGGCCTTGGTATGACTTCCACTGAAGTCCTGCTATAGGGAATTCAGCCCCTGCACAAGTTGCAAAAAAGTTAAGTTTTTTGGCTTTCTTTTCTGGATATTTCTTAACATTTGTAGTTTGCCAAATGTTTTTTTTTTTTCTTATTTTTATAAGGATGAGGGCAGAAGTGTGTTGTCTGCAAGCAGTTCCAGATCATTTGGACACTTAATGTGTGTTATTAACCGAGCACCCCTGTAATGGGCTTCAGAATGGACAGCTTATTCACAAAATTAGGGCACTTAACCTCCAAGGTCCGTTTTCCTCATTGTTCAGACAGAAAGAAAACAGTCTGACTCATACCTGAAAGCCTCCTGTAATCAGAACAGTGGATCTAACCTTTTTTGAATTAAAAGCTGTCGTGTAGGTGTGTTACAGAAACATGACGGACTGCAGCATGGGGTTTGCACACTCCAACTATTGTGTGGCTGTTTAATTGCTATTTAAATTTTCCTGAGAGCTGAAACTATCCAGTGTCACACTCGTGGTATCCAACAAGTACAGCAGAAATGGTGAAATGTTGAATTGTGAGTTGGTTGTTACCCTTGTGTAAGATGCCCACGTTGCTGTGTGGATCTGTGCAGTTCTTGTTGCTGGAACTATGCCGGGTATTTAGGAAGAACTGGTGGTTGTGGCAGGGCTTGGTTTTTTTTTTCTGTGTTTCTCCACCTGTGGCTTGTTCTTCCTGCAGATCAAGCAAGGGGGTCTGGGGTCTCCGAGCTGCTGGTTATAGTTTGCAGTAGGATCTCCCCTTCACCCTTCTTTAATTGAAGTTCAACAAACGCAGGTGCCTCAGCCTCTGTTCAAGTGTCAGCAGACATCCTGGCACTCTGTCCTGTCCTGGAGACCCTGCCCTGACCCAGGACTGCAGATGGACTCTCAGACATCCACAGCACAAGGCAGCACTGAATTACTTCCAATTCTCCAACCCCTCTGTCTGTGGTTGAGGTGGCCTTTGCTGCTTCGAGGGCCGCTGCTGGCGTTTTGGGGCCCAGTGGGACTGCAGGAGACTTTGCTGCAAAGCATCCTCCTGCTCACACAAAACCCCGCCTGTGATTGTTGCAGGGGTTTATTTCCTCTCAGACGGAGGGCTTCGAATATTGTTCTTCTGCTGAGCTAAACGATGTGAAATGTTCAGAGAGTGCCAGTCTTTCTAGAGCTCGGTAGAAATAAAAATAAATTCTCATGCTCCTTTGCGAAGTCAGCTGTGTAGAAGAAAAAAATAACTTGAGTCTTATAGAGATGAAATGTATTATTTTTTAAGAATGGAATTACCTCAGCTGAATATGATTTTGTCCTGAAGTTTTTGTCTTTCTTTAGAAGTGATGTTCATACTTGCCCATGTGATTTGGAAACTAGTGGAATTTGTGTATTTCATAAAATCCAGTCCCAGGAATTCATTTCCTGCATTGCAAAACTTGAGATGAAAATATGTTCAATCTGAAGATATGCAGATTGTGCTGCCAGAGGGCTTCAGGATAGTGTTATAATTGAGTAGTTTATCACAGCAACTTTGAAGTTCTTGGATTGAAGGCAAAGGAGAGAATTGCCAAGTGCTTTCTGCTGGGAATTATGGTCATTTAAGGTTAAGAGGCTGGTGGCACTTCATACCCATTAAAGAAAATTAGCTGCACAGCAGAAATCCTGGAAAATGGTTAAAATAATAAAACAGACTCTGGGTGTGTGAAGGCTGGAAAGGGCAGCCAGAATCTGCTGTGTGGGTACATTGACACGTGGGAGTGGATTTCTGTCCCTTCCCTGGTCCTGGTTTTAGCGTGTTCCCAAACCAAGAACTAAAGCACTCCTGGAGAGGGGAGGCTTTACTGAGCAGCTTTTTGCCTCCGGCCCTGCAGGCAGCTTTCCTAAAAATCAAGAAGGTTTTTCCTCATGGGTTTAAGTTTCTGGAGTGCAAGAGGTAGCCGGGTCAGGGGTGAAAAAATGCCTTGCTGTGCAAAATGCAGATTTCTTCCAGCTCAGGTGCTGCGTGTTTGTGATCGCGGTTCCCTGGGGATGGGGAGAACAAAGCACAGGAAAACTTCCAGGGGATGACTCAGCTGTGTCACTCGGGATGGTTTGGGCTGACCACGTCCTTCAGCAGTGCAGTGGCACAGAAAAAGCCTTGTTCCTCAGGAGTGAGGGCTGCTTTAGTCACTTGGAGGAACTGGGCTAATGAAAAACATCAGGAACTCCTTAGACCCGGGAATCTGGATTAATTCATTATCACTTGGATTTTAGCTCCCATGTTTTCAGTCTCGATTTGCCATTTGAAATAAACCCTTCGGAATGTGGTACAAATTAATCATGGCAAAGGATGTGTGCTATCAGCTCAAAACAGGTGCTCTTAAATTACTTTTCTTCTGTTCTTCATTAACATTAGGAAGTTGCCTGAATTGTGTCCCAGGTGAGGTTTGTTTTGATGGGAATTCTAGATGGTGTGTTGGATCCTGACCTGTTTTTAGGGGGATCAAGAGAGGTTTTTATTAGTTCCTAAGTTTTGTTCTGTGACACACACGTTTTATGCATTTTCCTTCTTGGAAAATACCAGAAGTGAGGTGAAGAGAAATGCATCTTCGCTGTAGATTGTGGGGTGTTGGTTGAATCTAGATTGATTTTAGGGTGTTGGGTTCTGGGCTGATTTGTTTGTCCTCACTGTGACACAAACGTGTGGAGCTTTGAACTGTGGTAACCACTTGGAAAACCTAACAGGAACAGAAACTAAACTTTGTGTCTGAGGTTCTGTGACTAGAAATGAATATTTACCTTACTTAGGAAGCAGCAGGACAGGAAAGAATCCTAGTGCTGTTTAACTGGGGTGGGAGCTGTTTTTTTGAAGTGTAGGGCAGTTAATTTTTCCTTGAATGCAGTTTCCCTACTGCTCTTACTGAGGTGAGCTTCCCTACTGGTCTTACTGTGAATTCTTTATTGATGTAAATGAAGAAATGTCTGAGGACTGCCGTCAAGTCTGGCGCTCCTTCTCCTTAGACAGCAGCTTGTTTTTGTTTCCCCGTGGATTTTCATTTTGTGTAATGTTGACTTAGGTTCAAGACAAATAATATTAATTAGACAATAAGCATTTTTCAAAATACTGATCTAGGACTTGTGTTTGTGACTGAAATGCAAAATCAGCCATAGCCATGAAATCATTGGGCATCAAGGATCTTCAGTTTCGTTGTTAGGAGTGTCACTGTTTGACAGATGGGCACCTGGGAATTCTCTGAAGCAGGCAAATTTCTTCTTGAGCCCTTGTTGATAACTAATGGCTTTGACCAAATGCAACAACTGTGTTCCTTCTAGACAGGGAACTAAATTCTGGCAATTGCTTTTCTGGCCAAAAGGTAACAGAATTAGGCCTGAAGTCTGGTAGTTTTTCAGATCAGAAAAAAATGTTGGGTGGCTGGGGGTGGTTTTTTTTTTTTTTTTTTAAGCTCAAGATAGACCTTCATCTTAAAGCCGACACAGCATTGGCAGTAAGAACATCAGAATTAATGTTTTTTGTGTGCCCATGACCTTGTGCCGTGCCCATGTATCAAAGGCTGCAAAAGCATTACAGAGTTGTAGAGAGAAGACTGATTTGTGCTTTAGTCAGACTCTTCAATTTGGCTTCCGTGTGCCTGGAAGAGCACAACTGGGCAACCAGAGCTCGAACTTGAGCAGCTGATTCAAAGACCCCAGACGTGTGGTCTTGAAGTTGTTGAGGAATTGTGTTAGGGATTGACCTGTTTAAGATTCACAATTATGATGAGGGCCCAAACTGTTTTATCCAGATTATTTTGGATATTATGAAAGAGGGTTCAGATGGCAACAAAATAATCTCTGACTACAATAGGAACTTGCTGCAATCTAGTAGCGTTGCTTTGAATGTTTGCATCCCTGTGTATGAAAGGATTTGAACGTTGCATAAGGTATTTTATTTGTACATATCCACTGAATTCTTGAGCTGCAGATTGTGCAAGACTTCAGCATCTGATTGCTGTTGTTACCGGCTCCTCTGTGAGGGCTGCCCCGCTCATTGTGGGGGTGATGGGGCGTCAGATTCAATCCTGGGTTTGTGCATCAGGGAGGAGAGGAGGCTCAGAGCTGTCCGGGATGAGGGGCTGTGTTTGCCAAGGCTGCAGAGCCCGGGAGGCTGAAGCACAAAGTGGAAAGAGACAAGTGGATTTATTTCTCCAGTCATAAACTTTATCCAGTCCAAGGAAGAGGGTGGAGGCTGAGGACAGCGTCCGGATGTTTTGGAAGAGTTGAGTGGCTGAAGAGAATAATTATCGACTGAAATTTCAGTCACGGAGCAGAGGAAATCTGTGTGATCCTGGTGTGCCCCTGGGAATGTTGGTGCTTTAAGACATTGAAAAGTCTGTCTTAAATTCATTTGATTGTCTTTAGAGAAGAATGAAAGATGAAGCAATTCAGAGGAATTATTGCAATGAAGCAGGACTTGCTCCAGTTGCTCCAAGCATCCCTGTTTGTAATAAGTGTGTACATTGTGTGACTCAGTCTTCAGCATCTACAAAATATGTGTTGAATTAAATTGTTATTAGAACATAGCAGGACATGTTTATGAGTAAAGCTCCCTTAATAGCTCATCTGAACTCACTTTCATGATATCTTGTACCACTCTAGTCCAATTCATGTTTCTATTCTCACTGAAATAATTCATTCCACGTCGGTTTTCTTAAAGCTACCGCTGTAGCTGTGTTGTTCTTAGCATGCTTCATCCTACAAATTATGTTAAAATAAATTAATGAATTGACAAGGCAGACCTAATGTCAAGATCTTTCCCAAGGCTGGTATAGATGTAATTTCTGATTTCTTTTTAATGAAGTGATAATCAACTTTGCTGCTGACACTCCAGAAGAGACCTGTATTCCTTAATGGAGTTTTCTTAGGTGTTTTTAATTGATTAGACCATCCTATTGGAATGTGAAATGACCAAGAGTAGTAGCTGGTCCTGTGGGAGAGATCAATGTATTGAGTTGGATTCAAGATCTGCTTGGCCACACGTACTACCCAAAATGCAAGAATTCTGCACAATAAGAATATTATGTAGAATTATTTCATCTGGATATAGATGTGTGCCGAAGTGCAATATAAATTAAATTTGCCTTCATGGTATTATTTTCCTCATATCTTAGACCCAGATGATTTCCAAGAAATCCGTTTGGTTCCAAGAGTCCTTTTGAACACTGATGTGTTTGAAAGCCAACCAAGATTACATGTTAAGGTTTTGCTCTTTGTAGTTGAAACCCACTAGTGAGCCCATAATCAGCTGCCAAGCTTTATAAAGGAAACATAAAATATTATGTTGCCCACAAATACCAGCTGTAAACCACTAATGTCTGCATTAGTTCAGTAATTTCAGAGTCACAAAGTTTAATTGACTAATGGGGTAACCTGTGGCAATCTGCTGCTTTGCAGCAGTGTTAGACCTACTGTGAACAGGAGGAAGAAATTCTATGTAGTTCACCACAGTTTTAGTCTGTTTTTCTTCAAATGGCAGATAAGCCTTGAGGCAGAGCATGCTGGAAAAGGCAAATGTTCAGAAGGTAAACACTGTTTTTTAAAACAGACAGAGGCTGTAGTTATGGTTTGAGCAAAGTGAACTTTGTGAGGAATGTTTCTCTAAAGGCTAGGGCATGGTGCAAGTAATTGGAATAACAGAAATGGAAACCTTTCTTGTAGACACTACACTTTGGAAGTGATTAATAGGATGATTGATATTGTGTATACAGGATAGGCTGTGCCAATCTGCAGGAGTAGAGGAAAAAGCAATCTCAAGATATGTGTTGGTCAAGGAATGTTACAGCCTTTCAGAACAGAGAGCTGCAGATTTCTCCAGGGGGGGAATGTTGAGTGTTCCTGGGGCTGAAGGCAGAGGGGAATTGTGCTGGTGTCTCAGGCTGGGTGTGGTGCAGAGGTTGCTGTGTGGATGGCAGGAGCGGTGGCTCTGCATGCGCTGGTTGAAGCCAAGTAAAGCTGTGCTGGGATCACGTCTGACCAAGATACACAAGAACTGGGGCCGCGGACACCGTGTAGCTCCGTGTCCCTTGGCTGGCTCCTCTCTGCCTTGGGGGATTCCAACCAGCTTAATGCTGTGTTTTGCTAGAGCTTCTCTGAGATAAAGGGAAAGCTTGTGATGGAATGCCATGAAAAGCAGATGGGGAGCAACATGCGAGTCAAACGCGAGCTATTTACGCGTTGCTTACTCCAGACGTAATTCTTTCCAGGGTTTCTTGCAATCAGCTCACTGGCACACCCGTGAGTAGTTAATGATGCACTGGGGTAGAAGAACTGAACTGGGAACAGAAGAGGAAATTGAGCTGGAAAATCTGAAAGACGTAGGCAGTGATTCAGAGGTATTCTTGGGGAAAAGTGTGAGTCAATCGACAGGGTAGAGACAAATGGAAAAGAATGGCTGGTACGGGCAGTGGAAGTTCCCTGGACAGGTTTTGTGGTTTCTTCTCTTCAGTCAGCCTTTTAAAATACAGTCAGGTAGGCGTACAGGCTGTCTTATCCACACAACTGAAATATAGGGACTTTTTTCCCCCCTTCATTTCCTTATCTTTATCTTTACTTCTGTTTTCCTGACAGGAGAGTGTTACTTGCATTATAGAAACGTCTCATGCTAAGATGCATGAACTAGCTCCTCTAGTTTGTAAAATCTGTTTATAATCCATTTTATGGCTTAAGGATTTTATTAGTATTATTTTGATGTCTGTCAATAACCATTAAAAGTAGGTTCCAATATTCTTAAACACTTATTTCTGTGCTCTAGTGCATCACATACTGCTTCAATCCAGTCAAGGTCTTGCTTATATGTCAGACTCATTGGAAGATTGATTTCAAATGTTTGAAAAACTGATGCCAGAAATATTATACATTTTGTGTCTCTACATGCCATATTTTCGATGGCATGAAGACCAGAAAGGAAGACCAGCTGTTCGTCTCGGCCCTGTTGGATAGCACTGGGCCAGGGAGAACAGTGTGGACAGGACTGAAAACCATGAAATATCTAAGGCCGGATAACAGGACGTGTTCAACTGGCAGAACTTTAGGGGTTCTTGCTAAAGGCTGGTCTAGAGAGGAGAAGATGGCAAACCAGGTCCTCTGGCGCCAGTGAATATTCCAGTCATCTGGGTAGGAGCACACTAAGGGGTCTGAACTAAGTTATCCTCTTCAGGCTCTGTGTGCCCAAAGCTTCTGCAGCAGGTTGGACTCACTTGGGTTTAGAATAATAATTTTGGGGCCCTGTACTCTTGTTTCAGCTCTTTTGTACTAGCTGGGTCTTGGATATTCACGGCCTCTTACAGAACTGTAGTCTGAGAGGGAAAGAAGCATACAGTGAGCACTGAGACTGGAACTGAAAATGGGAGAAACTTCATCTGTGACAACAACAGAGGAGGAGGCAGAATGCATCAGGATCGATGACCTGCTTTTTGAGATTGTAATGCAAATGTTTGTTTGTGCAGTTTGAGCAGCTGGTGGGTGCTCCAGTGATGCAGATACACCCTGCTAATGGAATTTTGGGTGTCAGTTATAGTGTCTGAATGCTGCTTTCTCCTTCCTCTGCAGGGATCTAGAAAAAAATAACATCACAAGGATCACCAAGACGGACTTCACGGGGCTGAAGAATCTTCGGGTCTTGTGAGTATAACGCAAAACTTTCCTGGATATTACGAGACTATTTTAGGGTGCTGCTACTTAGAATTTCCATAATTCCAGAGATCAAATTCTAGTAATTTTGGCATGTTATTCAGTTGTTGGTGTTCTTTTGCACCAGGCAACCTGAATAGTTTGTCATGTGAAACAGTAGATTCTAGTTCTGCACTAAAGTGGCTGTAGTTTCAGAGCTGTTCGGTTGTTTCTTACCAGCTTTGAAGAAGTCATATGGTAAAGATTTTGGTCTGCTTTACAGTCCCTCATGCAGAAATCAATTATATTGAGACACTAGCAAATAGGACTTGCAGGTTTTGGCCACTGTAGGGTACAGTCCCGTTGACAGCATTTTGCACAGTATTAAGCAGAAGTTGATCAAGAATGGCTGTAGAACTTGAGCACAAGGAAACTACTTGTGTTTCAGTCATAAATACAGAGATTTCAGGTGGTGCTGTCTCATGATCTCAGAATCTGTCAAGAGCTTAGCCATACCTGTAGATAGGCCTTGAAATCAGTTTGCAGACTTTGTCATTCCTGGTTTCCTGTCTTCTCTACACGAACCTCAAACAGCACCACTAAGTTAGTGATGGAGACTGTTCCTCTGAGTATCTTCTAAAACAAGCCCTTAAAGCTGCAACCGTTGAACTGTTACAGTTCTTTAGTGACAATTCAAGAAATATTTAAGTCCTGCCAAGGAAAAGGTGAGTCTTTACTCCTGCTCCCTCAGCACCTGAGAACAAGTTGTCATATACTGAGGAGACACCTCAAATCTATGGGAAGACTTTGTGTTCTCATGGTGTTTCTCTCCTCTCTAGCAGAGGAGTTGTTTAGATTTCCTTGGCTCCCATCCCGACTGTCAATACCATTTTAGGAGTCTATTAAAATTCATGTTCTATATTAGATTAATGCCAGTAGTTGTTTCAGTTTGGTCGGGTTTTCATGGTGTCAGACCGTGCCTAATGCTGCTGCAGTCTTTTATGCCTTCAGGAATAACCGGAATGTACAACTGCCACCTTTACGTGGAGCTTTTGTCCTGTGTTCATTCCAGGTTTATGTAACTCATTTCCTCAGACTTTGAAGAATGTGGTGTCTGCCACAGAAGTCATTGGAATAAAATATCCTTCAGATTTTTCTTAACTTTTCTTTGGTTTCTTTCATGGTCTCTTCGTAATTCCGTTACTAAACCCCTATTTGTCCTTTTTTTCCTCTCTGCCCTGTTTGTTGGGGGGCACAGTGAGAAGACAGAAATCTGCCCCCTGTCCCGGCGTTCCTGGAAAGGCAGCCTAGTCCTTTTTGCACACATCAGAATGAGGACTAGGAACGAGCGACCTGGAAACCTGTAGCCCTGCACAGCAGAAAATAATCCTCCAGTCTCAAACACCACACATTCAAAATACTTCTTAGTGCACCTTTTCCTTTCATCCCTTACAGCTTCATCTTTTTCCCTTATCCTCATGCAGAATTTCTTCCCTGTCCTCTGAGCAATGTGACTCTCATTCATGTGCTTGAGTTTTGTAGTTTTATATTTTCGTTTCTTGGTGTTTTCTGTGGAATACTCTCCTGCTGTCTGTGCCCTCAGCTCCTCTCCAGTCAAACAGCTCTGAGCATCCTCAGAGGATTGAGGGCGGAGGAGTGGCTGTTGAACGGGCCAGAATAGTGTTTTTCCCTGGAATTCACTGAGTCCAGACTGTTCAGAGCTGTTTACACGGGATGTTCAGGGTGTTCAGGCCCTGCATGAGTGTTCTCACAGAGGCAGGAATGGGTGTGTGCGGGAGGGAGGGGAAAGGTCACCTCAGATGGGAATGTTGGAATCTCTCTTCCTTGGCTTCCACTTCCCCTGGCAAGAGCATTTCTGCCGTGGCAGAAATTTCAGCATTTCTGGATGGCAGTCATCCCCTGCACACTGAGAATCAGAGAGAAAGCAGTCTCCTTTGCTTGTAACCTATCCCAGCATTGGTCTCAGGTGGAGAGAGGAGCAGGATCAGCCCCAATGGAAAGCTGGGTCTGTCCCAGGTGTTTTTGCACCCTGTTGTACAAGGGGGCTGTAGGGAGTTGTGTCCACAGCTGCTGTTCCTGAGGGCTGGAACCCCTTTGGAGCACCGAGAGAGGATTTGCTCCAGTGCAAGCCTGAAATCAGCACAGAATAGAGTCTGGGCAGAAAAAAAAAAAAAAATCCATTGCCATTGAGTGTGTGCCTGTTGTGGGCTGCAGAAGTCAGTTATCTCAATTGTGGCACACAAATATCCCAGAAAGTTTAGGAATGTCTCAGGGATGTAATTGCCAGCCTCCAGACCAGCACCTTTCTGAGAAAAATGTGGTTGGGAACAAAAACATTTACCAAATGTGGAGGTCAGGAGGAAAAACTGGAGTCAATTTCCTGTTATGGCCAAGAGAAACAGTGCTCCTCTCCAGTTAAAACTGGCATTGATACTCAGGTGCGAAGCATTTTGATAATGTTTGAAGAGAAGTGGGGATGCTTTTATGTTTTGTTAAAATTAACTGGTATTTCTGGAATTGCAGACACTTGGAAGAAAATCAGATCAGTGTCATAGAACGTGGAGCTTTTCAGGATCTGAAACAACTTGAGCGGCTGTAAGTATCTGTATTTACACCGGTGGAAAAGCTACAGGTTTTCTACCTCACTGTTAATGGTCCTCCATAATATGTAATGATAATAAAATTAACTTTAAAAGAGAGAGAGAGATGAGTACCTGCCTAAATTAAAGTATGCCCTTAAACACAGCTGAATTTATATTACATGATAGCTAATACTTGAAATAAAATGTAGAGTGCCTGCCAAGAAAATAGAACTGGCAGTGAAACCAGAGTCTCAATAACATTATCAAAAGGACATTATCTGGGCAAGTCTTAAAATTGGAATGTGGGAGAAAGTTTTTTTTTTTATATATATATATATATATAATAATTTCATATTGTTGTGTATTTTTGTATTTTATATATGTCTATGCAGATGGAAATTGCAATTTTCTCCTTTGAGAACCACAGTATTTCTAAAGGTGCCTTTATATTTAGTTTTCTGATTCGGTTAATTTCCTCTGAAGGAGGATAATGGCAGTGATAGCAGTGGATTCCAGGGTACCATGGAAGACTTAGTGGAGGATGGATTGTAGATTTCCTCTGCTTTTGATAGCAATTAAGCTAATTTCTTCTCTTTTTTTGGAGGAGGTGACTATAAGGTGTCTCTTAATCTGGAATCAGTTTATAGGAAACTCCTGGCCCTTCAGGAGTATAAATTTAAATATTCAGAATGACAAAGTTAATTCTGCATCCGATTGCCGCTCCTAGCTGGGTGTGCTCCTTATCGTCATCATTAATTCTCTCTGCTTGTGGTGGGAGCAGAACAAAATCTTTGTAAAGCTGAAATACCTTGGAGAATTATTCTTTGTTAGAGGTAGGTGACCAGAACAATATCACAAGCTGGTTTGGAATGCAGGCTTTTTATGCTTGATTGGTAACTGTTATCTGCAAGGCATTTCTTGTAGGACTTGTTATTTTCCCATTGATATTTTCTAAAGCGGCTTTCAAGAGTTAAGTGCCCACTAGCAATTATTCAAGGGAAGGCTGGAGTGTTGAGCTAATGCTGTACTAAAGCTGTTTCAGATGATCTCGGGATTAGATTTGCATTTGAGTTGTTTAATGAGTGCACTGAACATTTAAAATTAATTTACCCAATAGTTTTGTTATGAATCAGAAAGCTCCATCTATGGCAGTAAAGGCGATGAGTTTTAAATTCTGATTATAACAGATTTTCACCTGTGTTCAATTAGAAAGTACTTTCAGGTGCAGAGTTTTGCCATAGCTGATTTATTTCAGGAAAAAAAAAACCCAAAAAACAACCTAGCTTAATTTTCTAAAATTGAACATAGCCTGACATTGAAGAATATTTTTTCACATTAAGTATCACCTTGAAGAGTCAGTGTCCTAACTACCCAGTCCTAGTTTTCAGCTCATTTTATATACATGTGTATACATATACAAATAAATCTTTCTCATACCTACATTTAGATAAAGAGTCATGTCGTTTTCTCCTGTCTGTATTTAGGTAAAGGTTCACATAGTTAAATTTTGAAAGAGTTTTGAAAAACTTCCAGGAGAAGGGCTGGCTATCGGTAGCCAGAAACAAAACTCAAGTGTCATCCGTGTGTTGTGTTTCTGCAGAGCCTGCTGTGCCAGCAACTGAAAACAATACATATTGTGAAAGCAGGAGGCAGGAAATCTGATACCTTTAATAGTGTCTCTTAAAGTCTGTGATGTTTGAAAGTCTCAATTTTTTTTTCCTTCCCTGTACAAACTCTAAACTTGGCCGGTTAACCATACTGCATCTCTGCTTCTCTTTTAGGATTGCCTGTCATTAAAATATTTCCTAAATTAATGTAGTATGAAAGGGAGGTCTGGAAACTTGCAACTTTTTGGTATTTTAGCTTAAATCATTTTTAGGACAAAACTATAAATCTGGCTTCTTTGCTGTGAGTCAGTAGGCTTTGGAGAAGGGGCTGTGGAAAGTTTGGCGTAACTTACAAAGGCTAAATGGCAACATTTTAGGTAATATTAAAGCTATTTTATTAAGTATTGTCAAACATTGCAAAATGTTAATGAAGAAAGTATGTTGGTTGCATTAAAAAAAAAAACCCTGGCTTTTTTCCATTTAATTTCTTTCAAATAACAAATAAAATCACTTACATTGCTTCGATTTTTGGAATAATGTTCTTTTTTGATCTATTGAAGTGGATGCAAAAGTAATCATTAACTTATTTTTTAAACAAAGCAGCTGCACTGGGTCAGACTTTAAAGAACAGGAGTAATTTCTATTCCTGGCAAAGCACCACATATAAAGGTTTTCATTCAAAGTAACAGTGGAAGTAGGTTCCCTTCCTCTCCTCTTGGTAAGCATTCAAAGGGCTTAAGCTCAGGTGAATATTGGAGCTCATTTTATTTTCCCTTGTCTGGACATTGAAGCTCTTCCATCATTATTATCTGAGCAAATTAGCAAAATTTTGTTTGATGTGTGTCCTGTGAAAGTAAATTTTAAATAAAATGTCTTTAAAGCTGATACCCACTGCTGCCAAATATGCCATGGGGGTGGCCCTCCAGTTATCTGGATTTTCTCTGATTTTTTTTTTTTTTTATTGTGGGACATTAGTGCTTAAAATGCAAATAAAGGAGGATATTGTCAGAATGGAATATTGGCTCAATAAAATTTGGCCGTGTCAGTTGAAGAAAGAATAAGATGTCGTGCAAGATATCTTTAAGTGACAGCACAGAGCTGAGAAATGAAGCATTGTGGAAGTGGCAGGTAGAAGCCACTTCTTTTTTTTTTGGCGTGTTTGCACTCAGCACTTGGAAAGTGCAGGAATCTAACCCGTTGTCCCACGGGAAAGTTCGGTTCAGTGTAAATTCTGCTGAATCCCAAGATCCAGAATCCTGAGAAAGACCACTGGTACTCACCACAGTGGAAAAGCCCAAATGTTCCCGGTGCTTTTATTGCAGCAAGGTTGTGTAGCTTTATTCCAGGACATAAAGATGAGTGGTGAGGTAGCTGACCCCTGCTTTGGATTTTAGCATTTCAGTTTTACGCTTTGCTATTAACGCCGTGCAGGATTTTAAGATAAATGATGATGAAATTTCACGCGCCGAGAGGATGGAGAGGCGGACTGGTGGGCCTGAAAGATGAACTGTCATTTCTTCCAGAGCCAGATGTATGTCACACATTTGTGTGAAAAACGAGGCAGGATATAAGACACCAACAGATCCTGACTTTTCCACGGCCAACTGCCAGAAATTGTCACGTAGCTCTGTAATCTTCAAAAGAATGGACTTTGGCTGATGGCTGCTTCTTTCTCCTCAAATTAGTGTCTTTAGCAGGCATAAAAGATCTCAACATCTGAAAACACTAAAACTTTGTTTTTGTTGTTTAGGGGAGGGGGGAAAAATGTATAAGCGTGGCCAAATCAAATCTTCTCAAAGTTGGGAAAAATAATTAGCCCTAAGTAAAGAGCAAAAAGCTAGAATCCAGATTTTAACCCTGGTACGGTTTTGGTTTGGTGTGTGTGAAGACAGAGGTCCAAATGGGAATGACGTTTGATTTTTAACTGCAGTGATGCTACTGTGCATTGAATCTTTGTAAGCAGCTCCCCAAATGCTTGATTGAGGTATTGAAGTCCATTTATTTGGCACAGTGTACTGTAAAACTGCTATTAGTGACCAGCGCTGCTAAGGAAAAGAATAAATTGTTATGCGGTGCTTCACAATCTGGATTTCATAAATTGCCATTGAAGAGGCTTTAAATAAATCATGTAATACAAAAAGCATCTTCCACAATTACTGTGCTGAGTGGGGAGATTGGTAGGTGCTTCAGAGTAGCTGGGAAAGTAACGGAAGCATTGGGCAGCTCTTCACTGCTCTGAACAAAAGCCAGTCCTTGGCACACGGAGCGGCCCGTGTGGTGTTCGCACAAGGTTTGCAGTTGGGCTGTTCCTGCTGGAGCTGCAGGCACTGCTCGTTTCAGAGGCCACGCGGGTGTGTGAAGATGTGGCGCAGTTCGAATGGAGCCTTGCGGGAAAAGAAGCCTTGTTGATTCCATTGCCCGTTTTCCTGTGGCGTGGTGGGTAACACGTCCCGCTGGAAATCCGTGCACATAAAATGCTTAGCTGGAAATGCAGGAGAGCAAAGAGACCCTGAAATGGATTTAGAGCTGTGACTGGGTATTTAATCAGTTTAATCAGTTGCGTGTTTCCCTCTTGCTGCTGCAGCTACCACAGGTGAGTTGGTTTAGTACCAGGTTTGGTGCCAGACTGCCCGGAGAGGTGGAAGTGTCTCTTTGCACATTGGACTGATGGATTTCTCTACTTTCACACCAGAGACAGCAGCATCCCCCTGGCTCCTGGGGAACTGGGTGTGAGATGTGTCTAAACCTGAGCTGCACTTTACTGCTGGGCAGAATTACTGCTGCAGCACCTGCCTTCATGAGGGAAAACCAGTCCTGTGGAGCCTAATCCCGGGTCACAGTCTGGGTTTCAGTGGTGCCATCCTTTGTAAATGGGGGAAAACTGTTTCTGTCAGACACCGCTTGTAAACTGAACCCCTCTTTGTGGGAGCTGGCAAAGAATAAACAAAACTGAAATTCAGGTTGTGACACTTGGAGGTGTGTTCTGGTCTCCTGGTTAGAAGTATAGATTTGTGCTTCTTGAGCTGACTGCAGCTATGAGCTAAGCAACATGAAGCTCCTTGTTGCATTGGCTGATGCCTGCAAATTTAAGTAATATTTATTGATATTGGTTAATATTTAATTAATTTTGTTCATAACTTTTTTCCCCACGTCCTCTGAGAAATCATTCCAGCCATTAAAAAAAAAGGAGTCCAGTACCCAGTGTCTGACAAAGCAGTATCTCTCACCTTGCATTTTCAAGCAAGTTTAGCATTGCTTTTCAAATGAGTGTCTGTGTGGCTGTTTACGTTGTGAGAAGTCCAACATGATGAGCCAGAATGTTTTGGGTGGGAGTATCTGACAGGGTGTTATTGGTTTTATTCCTGGATGCTGATGGGACAGTCATGGAGAACGGAGCACTTGGTGCTGCAGAATGTTTCGAGTATTATTCAAGTCCCTTCCATTTGTTTTTACTCTCAAGTGTGGGGTTTGTTCGGGGTTTCCCTTTCAGACAACATCTCTGAATTTACACGGTAAATTCATGAATTTCTTTGGAGGGACTAATTGTTTTAACTTGCATAGGTGCAGTCTGACTCTTTTGTCTAAGAATTGTGTTGATTTGGAGTGTGGGTCTGCAGTTTCTAGGGGCTGTAACGCAATTTCTGCTGCTTAAGGGTGGACCATGTTATCATCACTCCTTCCTCTGCTGTTTTCTGACCCTGATAGCAATAGAGCAGCAGCAACACCCTCATGTAGCTGCTGCATTCCATGTTATTGCCCAGAGCTGCAGAGTTTGGTCCTGCTGGCTCAGGACCAGGAGGCTGGAGGGAGGCTGCATCTCCTCTCAGTCTACCCTGGAGGGATGTTCACTTTCCCTTCCTGCAGAGTGCACAAGTCAGACCCATCAAAGGCATCCCCACCCAGGGCTGTGGAATACACCAACCCCACATCCAGCTGGGAAAGCCTGGTGGGAAGCTGGCAGAGGTGTAGAGGAGGGTGATCCATCCTTCCCTGTGCGCAGCTGCAAACTGGCACTGCTGGGAAGGGGGCGTGGGGCTGGCTGGGCTGGAAGTGACTCCCAGAAATGGAGATTTGCTCATCACCTCTTGCAAGAAACTGAACTGCCTCTCTTTTCCCAATCTAACTCTGCCTCTTCTGAACTGGCTGAGCGCCTTTTGAATACCCAGGGATATGCGGTCCTTTCCAGGGATGGGGCTGAGGTGCTTTGGCAAGCCCGGCTGTTTTATCACGCCTGGAGCAGAGGTGTTTCGTGGCCTTCCAGCTGCCCTTCACCCCTGCAGGAGCTCAGGCTGGATGATCTCTGACTTGAGAGGAGACCTGTCAAGTCACCAGTAAGGAATTCCTGTTTCTTACAAGACTTGCTTAACAAAACCCAGGCAAAATCAGTAGCTTCCCTGAGGAACGTGAATTATAACAAGAAGATAAAATTATAATAAATACATATTTTATATTGCAATCAATACAAGTGTTATTCATGAGCTACGATGGAAGCTGCTGTGCAAGGTGGCTTGCTGAGCTGTGTGGTTGATATTTTACCTTTAGAGACACAAAGGACAAAACCAGTAACCAGGACAGAGCAGCTCTCGTGGATCTATATGGGGGAGTGTGTGTGTCTGCAAATAAAAGGATCAAATAGCAAAATGGATATTGACAGGATGAATGGGAGTAGTGCACTTCAGTCAGCCACTGGGGAGGACTGCAGGTACCACGTTGTCTCCAGTCTCACCTTGGCTCAAGCTGACAGCTCGCCTTCGTTAATTCTTGGAAGGAAGAAGGGAGCTCATTAATTGTGTATTGCTTTTGGTTCAGCATTGTGCGCTGCCCTTGGCTCAAACAGCCAAAGGGAATGTTCCCAGGATATGGCTCACATGCTGCAGTTATCTGTCAATACTGTGCACGGGCTGCTCTGGAAGATTTCACTGAGATGTATTTTTCTTGCACTATTTAAGTGCCAGTAATTTAGAGAAACGTCAGTGCTTTGTGTAAGTGATGTGTCAGATATGGTCAGGAATGATTGTTGTTCTTTTTTATTTAAAGGAGCTCTCTCGTTGCTGTTCCCACACTCCAGAGATACAATCAGCATAAAACTGGGAGATGAGGGGCATTTTGCAGCTTTCAGCACAAAAAGTCGTTTTTTTTCTGCAAGGGGATGTTGCAGGATGTCTGGTACATACATTTCCATATAGAGTCAAGATTCTCACAACAGTTGAGGGTGGGAGAAAATACTCAAGTAAGGCCTAGCTCATGCAGATATACCCAGTTCACATGGTGAATAAAGTATTCTATCGTTTCTACTAATTTTTCAGAAAAAAATGTTCCGTTAATTTGGCTTTAGTACAATGGTAGTGACCAGGAATGATAAAGAATTTTCCATATTTACCGTGAGCAGTAAATGCACATCCCAAAATGAAGACAGTCTTAAAGCTTCACATTCTTATAGTCCAAAATACGTGAATTTCTCTTTAAATTTTGTTGATTTCATATCTGCAGCCACCAGTTTTGTCAGGAATCATTCCTAGCGACTCACTGAATTTTCTTCAAAAGATCTACCACAGGGCTGAGCTAACTAGAACCTCGAAACTAGTGAATTCATGTTATTTTTTAGAAAAGCCAAATAAAAAATGGATTTTTTTTTTACTAAAACTCTTAACGATACGAATTCTGTTCATGGTTAAAACTGAATATTGTGTAATATAAATGTGCCTCTTAATAACCAAGTAGTCTGTATTCACAGAGAGACACTTCTGTAATGTCCGTGCCTCAGTATCTCGCGATTAATTAGTGTTTATCTTCTCCTGCCAATAGGGGCTTGCAGGTAGAACTTGTTTATTTTTTGGGAGACGCAGTGGTTCAAGTGTAAGTATAGATCACTAGTGGAGTAAGACTGTGGGGAAACAACAACAACAACAAAAAAAAAGCTTGAAATGACTTCTAGAAGCCAAACCTGGGTCATTTTCAGATGCCCGCGGTCGCTGTTTGTCACTGTCCTGTTCAGTGTCTTAATGAAGCTGTCTGTGGTTCTGTTCCAGGTATTTCAGTAGTTTAAACCACATTGTGAAAAGGTCACTTGGTTTTCAGGAGCATTTCTAGGAACGTGACTTACAGAAGAGTAAGGAAAAGCTAAAACAGGAAAAAAAAATCTATCTGGGGCTTTTTTTGGAGGCAGACTTTGTCATTCTGTGGGTGCTGGGTGTTGAACAGGAGCAGTGCTCAGCTGTGTCTTGTGCTCTGATCAGGGTGTTACCTCAAATGAGAGGCACTCATGGCTTGGATCTTGATGTTGGGGGTTTTTTCCTTGTATTAAAGCTCATAACTTTAGTTTTTTATTGAAATCAAGCATTACTGCAGGCATTGAAATACGAATCTTTGCTGCACAGGTGAGCTGGTGTGGTGTGAGTACTGGTCATGTGCTTGAAAATACTTTGTATTTCTAATGATCCATTTAGAAAAACGTAAAAATTGCCTTTTCCTTCTCCTGTGACTGTTGGAATTACGGCAAACTGTCAATTTGCCAAAAAAATCTGCATTTGCTGCACTTGGAGTTTCAGGACTGAAAAAGCAGGTGCAGATGAGTTGAGGAAATCAATTCCCCAGTCAGGCTGGCAAAACCTGCTCCCTGTGTCAGCTGTAGGTGTGACAATGTGTGTTCCTGCACCCCAGACACTTCCACTGGAGTTGTACTTGATGTGAGGGACACAAACATTCTGAAACGGTAAAAGTTTAATCCTTCTACTATTGATGAGTACCTTGCAAGGGGTAGGGCTTGTCCCTGCAATCTGGTGACGAAATGGAAAGGACGGGTAGAAAAGGAACCAGAGAACCTTGATCAGCTGATGCTTTGTGAGTTGCCTGCCATGCCTGCTGCTTTGGGTTTCTACTGGACCATCTTTATTTAGCAAAAAAAAACCCAACAAACCCCAAAACAAAACAAAAAAAAAGGAGCCCGACCAAACAAAAAAAACCCACCAAAAAAAAAAAAAAGCTGTGTTAGTTATAAATGAGTTCAAAGATGAATCCTTCCCACTCTTCCCTGTCCATGAGTTTTGTCCAAGAACCCAACTTCTGTCTTTATTTTTATGGAGCTCTCGTTCAAATAAATTTTAAAATGGTACAGCAGTGGCAGCTACTCTACAGTAGCTGTTACTTCCTTGCCTTTTGGGGACTATTCAGTGAATGAAATAGTTTTAAGAAACCACTTCTTTGAAGGTGTGCAGAGGTGATATTTTCTAACAGGGTATGTGCAGTTGGGAAAATGATAGTTCCTAATTACTGTGTTTATGTCCTGTGGACTCCAAGAGGGCACTAATACCATCACATTTCATGGCTTGCTCTGCCTGTAGCACCTAATTATAGAGTTATATATTTCTCAGCCATTGCTGGACAACCAAGGTCTTGGTTTTGGCTGGTCCAAGAGCAAACCTTTTATTTATTTTGCAAACGTTATTTAAAAAAAAAAAAGGATTAGAAATTGGCCCTTCTTTTCCAAGGGAAGCCATTAGCAGCTCTGTCAATAGGCCAGCACAGGAGGAGTCCAAACACAGGAAAAGTGCAGGGGAGGCTGAGGGCAGGAGCAAGGAGCAGGATGCAATGCTTCAGTGAGAGGGTTTGGTTTGCATTAGTACCTCTGACCAGGGCCACAAAACAACGAGGTTTATTTTAACAACATGAAAATAAACGGGCCTGATTTCATCAAAAACGTTTTTGTAGTAGGTCACTGACCCACAAGAACTCGTGGAAAAACAAATTTGGGTCTCATTTATGCAGACAAGAGGTTCTCTAACCACAGGATTCTTGAGCTTCCGAAAGCAGCGGTTACAAAGCAAGTGGAATAAGGACACTGCCACTGCAGCCATAATTCAGTGGGAATAGCTGATCACCACTGGACCTCACAGCAGAGCTTTTAAACATTATTCTTTTCTCTGGCTTGTTTGTTTGATTTTAGCAGGTTGGTTTTTTTTTTTTATACTTGATGAAGATTTATGAGGATATTTGCTTAAGCAAAACACTCAAGGATTTAGCAGTCATTTCTCCCAGATCTGTAGGAAATGCTTAAGTGTCTGTGTTACTGTTGGGTAAGAACTGCTGCATCAGTGGTCTGGAATTATTTGGGTGAACTTTATTTAGCTTAAATAATTGCATCAAAAGGGTTTTGCTTCTTTGAGCTTCCTCATGTTAGAAGGATTACGCTGCTTGCCATCCCAGAAATACCATAAGTGTTGGCTGAATTTCGTGCTGTTGAGCACAGCAGTCCATAAATAATCCTGCTCCTGAGTGAAACGATGATGACTCAAAGCACTTAACCTCCTTTTGTTCTTGGAGAATACATGAATGTCTTGAAGTCTCTCTGCCATGGGTCAGATCAGTACAGTCTTGACGTTGCTTTTCTTGCGGCACAGCTCCATTTGGGCTGTGGCTGTTGGACTGGAGCTCCCCTCAGGCTGCACCTTCCTTCCACGTGGAGCAGAGCAAACCAGTCCATGCTGGCTTATAGTTAACTTCAGGTTAGTGTCCTGTTCTCAGTTCCTCGGAGATAACCTCTTCTCTGGATCTCTCTGCTTGTGTCTAGGTGTTCTTGTATGAGGGTCCCCAAAAAATGAGAGGATTTTAGGGTTCATGCAGATGTTATGGACGTTCCATGTACATTTTCATACTTGTATTTGATAACTCTGAGTGGAATAGATATCCCGTGGTATATCAGGAATGCAGGAGAGAAATGGGAACTGCTGGGTGCTGAAACACTTCAGAGGAGCTGATCCCTGCATTTGAAAACCTTCTGGGAAAGGGGAGTGGATCAGAGGAATTATCACAGAAATTGGGCGCTCTCAGCATTTAGACAAGGTGGATTTGGCGGCTGGTCACCCCTGTGGCTTCCTCAGGAGATGATGTCCTTTGGCTGAGTTGTGGCAGGGAATTCCCACTGCTGACAGAGGAGCTGGGAGCTGTTTCTGTTTGAATAGGGCAATACCTTGTTGGTATTGGCTCTTTGGTTGTCAGATTGGGCTCAAGGGTGCAGTGTGGTGCTCTTTGTGCCGCTTCACCATTTCCTTGTAGTAATTCCATTGGCTTGGGAGGGTGGAGCCTTTTTTTAAGCATCCAGTTTGGTTTCAGCAGGAGATGCTCCTGCAGGTCTCCCTTTTTTTCCTGGTTCTGCTTGGCACAGATCCCTGGGAGAAGGAGCACCACGGTGCCCCAAGCATTCCTTACTATATATGGATGGTGTGGGGAGCGGGGCTGGTGTTGCCTTATTCAAACAGGAACGGGGTTCTGTTTCTTCTACAAAAAGTTACAGTAATAGTTGTACTTATAAGTTTTCCTGCTAATTTTTCACAGCAATTTCTGCCTTCTGGAAATAATATTTATATAAACTTTTAAGGCTTGTCAACACGGGCAGCATGGCTTGGAGATGTGAACGCTAAAATTTACTTTTCCCTTTCTTCATAGGCTTTCAGCTCTGGCCTGGAAAGATTACTCACTGGTGTAAAAAAAATGGTTTAGTCATATCTGTGTTACTGTCTTTACAAAAATTGATGAAATGTTAAAAGTTATGGACATATAGGGGTACTCCAGTAGATTGTGTTCCTTGGGTTATGTTCCTGTTCCTTTCACAGTAGTCAGTGGAGTAATGAGAAAGTAACCCTGTTTTTATCATTCTGGATGAGTGTTTTGAAGTTAGAAAGTGTGAGTTCCTAATTTTTTTTTTCAGATTTGAAAGAGGAGAACTTTCTAAAAGCTTTTCAGAAACTGAGAAGCAGCTTCAGCAGAGACCATCTCTGCTTGAGGGTTTATGGCTCAAGCTTTTTCGGCTTCTTTGAATGATAGTTAAAAGAAATGGTTAATTTTTATAAAATCTTCTGCAGGCAGGTGTAAGCTACTGTACTCAGTATGTAACTCAGGAGTTCTGTAATTTTTTTACTGAGGCACCTCTGCTTGCCTCTTTTGGATTTGAAGGATTTTCTTGCTGTTGTCATTAATCAACACTCTGACACTTAGGAGTCTCCATTCTCATCTTCATTTAGGTTGGTGCTAAGGTTTCTGTCCATTTCTCTGTCACTTTAGGGCACTGATTGCAGTTTTTGATGACCACAGGAATGCAATTAGGACATTTGCTTTTTCCCATGTCTTTGGGAAAAGTTGAAATTTAACCTGTTCCTCCTGCTTCCCTTGCCAGTATTCCTAGTTTGTTCCTAGCCAGAGACCGTCTGTGTAGTTCTTTCCTCCATCCTAATGTCAGATTTTTTTTCAGATGAGCAGATACTTAGGGGAAAAAAAAAAAAAAGAGGGATTCTAATCTTGAAAGCTATGAAGTGTTACAGAGGCACAGTTCCTGTGACGTGGACTCTGCACTTCTGAGGGAAGGGAGATAATCTTTCTCAGTCTAATGAGAAGTTGGTAATAAAGGTTATTACTTGTGACAGCTTTGAAAATGTGAACCAGGACCACCCAGCCTGCGAAGTTTGAAATAAGGGATCTCAAAGTTATAACGATTATGAACTGTTTTCCTTCAAAATACGGTCCCTTAGCAACTTGCAGTGGTATCTCTCCCAGTTTTTTTGTAAAAGCTTCTGAAATAACACATCATGTGGATAAAGAAGTTCATTTGTCCCACACCATAATCCTGTAATGTTGTTGTCCCGGGCTTCCTCCTGGTGCCCTTATTGAAATTCCATTATAGATCGTCTGGCTTTATTTCCTAGGGCAGTAATATAAAGAGGTGATGACAGAAGGTAATGGATAAGGTTGACTTTTTTTTACTGGGTGCTGCATCTTGACTGTTTTTCCTTACCAAGAGGAAGTGATAGGGAGCAAAGGAGAAGGTACATTAATGATCACAATGTATTTCTTGACTCTAATAGGATTTTCTGGTGAAACCGTCGCAGGCAATTGGCTGTGCTCCTGTTCTTGCTTCCCAAGCCAGTGCTTCCCAAGAAAAACTCAGTTACTCCTTGGAGTTCAGTAACTCCTGTCTTTCTGTTTAAGTCTTTTATACATTAAGTCATTTTTATTGCTTATTGGTTCTGCCCAAGCTTGTGATGTAACCACTTCTTCCTTAAAGTAACTTGTAGGAACTCTCTCAGCTGCATCATGTTCCCTGAGCCACGTTTCCAAGGACGATGCCATAGAGCTCTTGACAGCAAAGGAGAAAGAGGGACTTTGTTTATTGCCAAGAGGGAGGCCCAGACGTTTTGAGTGTGAAATAAAATAAATGGCCAAGCTGGGGAGTGAACCCAAAGTTACTTGGATAAATTCTGGCTATTACAGGCTGAAGTAGCAGGATTGCTCCTTTGAAGCTGCCCATTTAAAAAAATTTAAAAGCACTGTAGTTTTGATTTTTCTGTTGGAGAATGAGTCGTGTAATAGGCAGCAATGTGAATATGGATGTTAAACTTGAAAGTTGTTGAACTTGTGTAGAAAGGAAGCGAGTGCTACTTATTTCTTGAAAAATACGAAGTACTTTGATTTGGGTCAAAGCTGGCAATGCTCAGCAGAAAGGCAGACAGGATTTGATGGCTGATGCGTATCACACACATTTGTGGGGTTAAAACCAGATAATTGCTCTATTTGGAGGCAATAATAAAACTGTCAGGTTTGAGTCAGAGCCTGTGTATCAGCTTAAACTTCTGGATAGAATGTGTTCAGTAATATTAGTTAATATAATACTGCAAGACATTTTAAATGAAAAAAAAAGATGTGCGGAAGAGATTTTGCTGTGACATTATCTAGCAGAGCCTGGTCCTTTGCTTTTTTCCTCCATAGCCATGTAAATTTGGTGATTTCTGCTCAGGCCTTAAATATTTGCAGTTTGCCTGAAGTAACTGATGTTACAGTATTCAAAATCTTCAAACCGAGTCAGGGGCATGATGAGAAATCAAATTGCACTGGAGAGCAGCACAGTTTGCCAAGTTTGAATAAATAATAGTTGCACTGCTTTTGCATTGGGCTTTCATATTGATTCCATGGGAAGCAGGCAGGTGTCTCTTTGAAGGGACTTGGACGGAGAAAATTTCTCGTGGAGTGAGTGGGCATCAGCTCACTGAAACTGCAGAAAAGGGGGTTTGGGTTTTCTCTGATTTGTTCCTTACTCAGAGCAAAACTGTCCTGCAGCCGTGAGAACAGAGCATGGAGCTGAAAATGCTGTCTCAAAATACTGGCCACAGTTAGATTTGGTGTGGTCTGTTGATGTTGCTGCTCAGACCCTCTCTTTGTACACCTTGTAAATAAATGAATGAGAAGTCAAATATTGTGATTGCACTGAAGCTTTTTCATAATATCCAAATTAATTGTATAAGAAATGCATAAGTCTGATATTTTAGTTGTTCTTTTTACCTGTTTATTTGATTTCTGAATCCTGAAATGCTTCTGAAACTTCTAAAGCCTTGCCCTGGTGGTCTTAACCCTGAGAAGGAAGGGATGTTCTGCATGTGAGGGGTAGAACACTGCAGGATTGTTGGGGTGTCTTCTCTTTCATTTGCAGTAGCAAAGAATCTGGTTTAGATTCTTCTTGCAAAAAGATTAAAATAGCTGCAAGTTGAGCAATGTTCTAGTTCTGCTTCCATATGCATTTTGTTCTTTTCCATCTATGCTGATCATGCTTTCAATGGAGATTAAATTTAGCTCCTCTTTGCTCTGGTTGTGAGTGGAGCTCCATGAGACAACGGAACCAGGATTGGATGTGACCCTTCCAATGGTGTGAGCATGAGGGATGCAGCTGAAACCAGAAAGTTTCTCCTTCAGGAAAAGATCACCTCTGCCTTAAGAGCAAATTGAAAATTTTTCTACCAATATTGAGGGGTTTTTATTCACCCAGGAATTATCCAGAAGAAAAGGAATAAAGCAAAATAATAATTAATGTTAAAACAACCTTTGTAAAGCGTAGGTCTTTTGCTCCACTTGTTTCAGAGAATGATCCTGATAAACGTCTTCAGTCTTGCTCTAGTCCGGCAGCAGTGTTTCTTCCCAGGTTTCAATGGTTGTTTTCCACTCCGTGTTTAAATAATCAGGGGAATCTTAATAGTTAAGTTTCTCTCCTATCCCAGCTTCAGACAGAGGAAGGAATATGATTAGCCTGGTTGGAGCCAGGAAGGCAGGAATTTCACAGTTAATAACTTCTCCATTGTTTTTTTAAGGGCCCTTGATATTCTGTGATTGACACGGAGGTTGTTTCCCTCTATCCCTTTGCCCTCAGGACACAGGAACCCCCAGTTGGGCTGAGGGAGCAGGGGGAGAAACTGGTGCTTGTTTATATATATATATATGACCAAAATAATTTGGGAGGTGAGAGGAAGTGTTTGTCCTGTGTTGGAACGGTGTGTTTGATGCTGTGTGGGGCTGCTCTAAAGAAAACACAGTAAACCAGAGGGCAGCACTGTATGTATGGGCTTAGAAAGGTCACCAATTCTGTAAGGCTGCATTTTAGGCCATTTGAGTTATGAAGAAAGAAAATGCAGTTTGTAACATGATAAAGCTGTCAAGTACAGGCATTTATGTACTAATTTTATATGAGAAGTCTACATCCAGTATTAAGAATGAGTAAGCAGCCATTATTAAGGATGTGCCAGTGATGGATAATAATTTCAGAAGTAGCAACATGTGACTTTTGCACTGAATTCCTGCAGACAGAAGCTTTTAGCTTTTATTCTTTGCAGCTCCCTAAACATCTTCCAGCAGAACCAGGGTGAGTCTGAGCCTCGTGAGAGAGCAGTGTCCTGGTGTGGTGGTCTCCATGGCAGCCTTGGAGGGGATGGATGGGCTCCTGGAGACCCTTGGCTTGCACGTGGAGGACTTTGTGTGCACTTGGTGCCTGGTCAGCTCTTCTGGGTCACTTTTGGGGACATGAGGAGCAGACTAACAAAACAGAATGTGCCACGTTGTATTTCCTGTGCATAGCAGTGGTTAAAGGAGTCTGGGAGATGGAGGGAGCTGCAGTGTGTGGAGGTTGCTGACTGCACAGCCAGCATGTGTCTAATCAGAGTTAATAAATTTGACTCAATGCAGGTATTGCCAGAGCTGATATGACTCCTGGAGAGCCTCTCTGCACAGTTCTTCAGCTTCCAGGGGGCTTTATTAGTCTGGGCTCCATGCTGTGCACATCCAGAGCTGCCTCTGATCCAGCACTGGAGCTAATCTGTTCCGTGGCGTTAGATGATTATGCATCATTCTGCCTGGTGCTCCGAATTCCCGGAATACTTTGCAGGTCTTATTAGCTGTAAAGCATCCAGTTTGGAATACACGGGAGTCTGAGCAGCTGCATTCCCATCCAGCAGTCCCAGGTCAAATAATGTGCAGCAGATCTTGCCTGGCTCTGTGCCCCAGCCTGCTCCCTGCCCCGGGGTGTACCTGGCTGCTGGATGGTGCTGTGTGTGCACACACGTCCTGGCTGCAGGGCTGCTGTGCTCCCTGCCTCAGGGAACAGCCCAGTTCCAAGGGTTTCTTTTACTGCTGCATCCCAGGTGGCATTCCCTGTCTGAACAGTCCCAGGGGTTTGGTTTGATAATGGTATTTTTCCTTTAAATTGTAGTCTACTGTTCAGATTCACAGAGCTGACCTGTCATTCCTCCATGGTGTAGCCAGTTGCAGCTGCTTGGATTTAAATTCTTTTTCCAGGTATATCCTGATGTTATTTCTATTTTAAGTCACTCACTTAAAACCAGGAATGTTTGTTAATAAAGCACAGTCACAGGAACAATGTCCACAGAACCATTTTACAAGATTCTGGCTTGTTTTGTTTATGAACTTTTTGCAGCCTGCTTTTATTTCACTGTTATATGGCTTCACCACTTCCAAGATGCTTGTTATAAAATCCAAAGTACTGTTGTAATTAAAATTGGACAGCTGACAGGATTGAGATTTATGCAGTAATGGGATGGTAGTAGGTCTAGGCAAGGAGGGGGCATTTCTGTTCCTCTCCCAGGATCATTTGGTGCGCGAAGGGGCTGCAGCCCAGCAGATCCCGTGGTGTGCCCAGCCTGTGTTGGCACCTCTCCTGAGCACAGCCCCATCCCTGTGCTGGTATTCCTCGTATTTGCTTCACCCTGCCCTGGGAGTTTCCCTCTCTATCCTAGAACTGGTACGGGTAGGTGAGGATAAACTTCAGTTCTTGTCAAATGATGTGTCAGGAACTCTTCCACTGCATTTCATCCGTGTTTGGCACTTCTTTGTCAAACCAGAGGAAACAGTGCTTATAAATGACCGTTCAGAACATTTGGTCTTTTCATTACATAATCTTTAAACACATTTCTGTCTCTTTTTTTTGGAATTCAAAAACATCCTGTCTGGTACTTTGATACGTCTGTATTGAGGACTTTCCTAATGGTCTTTCTCTCAAGCCCAGGAAGAGAAATAAGAGGTGTAATTGGGATTTTTTCCTAGGCTCTTGGTGGCTTTCTGGCACATAATAAATACGAGCATGTTAAATGTATCCTACATCAAGTATGTCTAAGTTTCTATGAGGTGATCTAGTCTTGTATTTCAGTAAGTATTGGAATAGAAGTTATAATGCAGTAGGTGATGTTCAACAGAAACACCCCCCTGTTCATTCCCTCTGTTCCCCTGAGAACCAGACTACGAATAAAATGACTTTTGGCAGAAGTTTAAACTTGAAATAAATCATAGGAAGTAGTGGAAGCTTTGGGGAGTCCCATAGCTTGAAAGAAGACATGGATAGACGCTTGTCTCCAAGTGTTTGGTGTTACATTAATTTGCTTCCTTATCAATTAGTAACATAACCTGGTGTTAGAGAGCTGCAGGCTCTGGTTTGTGGCGGAAATAAAGCTCACCTGAAGCTTCTGGTGGATGGAATCTCTGCAGGAGCACTTAGAGTAGTGCTGGGGGAGTTTGAAAATCAAGTTTCTGTAAGTTAAAGCAGTGGCGGAATTTCATTGAGCTCTTGGCCTTGCTACACAAATTCAGTTTGCTTTCTGCCGCAGTGTAAAAAGAATTTCATTTAGAACAATATCATATTAAAACTATTGAGTACATTTAGACCCGTACAAAATGTTTGCTGCTAGTGAAGAGCAGCTCACAGTGTGAGCTCTGCAAGGGTCCTTGTGTGGATGTTACTTCATAAAATGTTTGAAAGAAAATCAATATGGAGGAAACTTCAGTTTGAGATATTAAAATGCTTACGAGTTAAAAAGGGCAGCTGAGAACTTGGTCGTTTTGCTATCACAGGTGGGAGAGTGTTGGCCCATACGACTAATAGGAAATTTAAGATGTTCAGTCTTCTGGATTAACTTGATAGTAAAACAGAGAAAAAAACCCTCAGTGTTAGGGTTTTGGTTTTTTTTACCTTCTGGGATTGTCTCACTGCAAGTTGTAAATGTTTGACTTCTCACGTTGAAGCTTGCTAACCTGGAAATAGAATTTCTTGTTACTACATCTAGTTTCTTGTCCGCTTGTTGGTGTGATACCTCCTGTTCTAGAAATTTAATCTGATTTTGATTAGTTTCTTTGGCTTAAAACAATAAGCATAAGCTCAGCATTCGTGAAATTCCTTGCGCGTAGAGAGAAGTGTATTCTTAAAACATACTCCCGGGATGTTGCTTTGAGAGGAGTCAGATGACTTTGGCTTGACAGTGTGTAATTATGTGTATATTGTGAGATCTGAAATGATAATCAGGAATAAACATTTGACACCATGTGTAATAGATGCATTTCACTGGCACTCTTGCATTTTGGATGATAAATAAGTTGATTTTATTCAGTGTTTCTCAATGACTATTGGTGGCCTTGGTGAAGAAGGATGGATGAGGAGTGCTAAGCCCTGAATAAGTAATTTTTTTGGTTATATTTCATCCTGTTATTCTAAAAGATAAACATGATTAACCAAGGTAATGACTTTGATGAGGGCTAAGTGGCACATTGCCATCAACCTTGAATTAAGTAAGATTGTTTACTTAGGTATAAAATTGTGCAAAGTCACGTGGGCGTAAGGGAATCCAGTTCCAAATCTTCCCATGTATTTTCTCAAATGCAAAACCAGCATCTCTCGTATTCTCTAAAGGTTCCTTTGCTGTTTTGTTCATCTATCTCCAAAATATCATTGAGTGGTTGGTATAAGCTACAGGAAGTAACTTCAGCAGATACAAATCCTGGTTCTCATGTGGCGTGTGTCATGCACAGTGCTCAGGCTCTGTGGGCTTGCAGACACATCCTTTGATCTGTTCTAGGTGTCAGAAAGAGGAGTTAAAATTCCCCTCTCCTCCATCGCCCCTTTATCTCGCAGGACGTGTTCATATGGTGGCCATGTGAAAACTCTGCCATATGAAACCCCGCAATGTGGGTTTGATCTCAGGAAGGCCTCTCAATTCCAAAAATTCTTGAATTCTGATAGTGGAATCACTCAGCGTGCAAGAAGACTAGAAAGCAGATACGGGGTGCTAGGGAGCAGTGGGTTTGTAAAAGTTCCAGGTGTCTTTGGGGATCAGAACTTCAGCAAAAAGAGATCTGCCATCAAAGTTAACCTGGAAGGTGCAGGGGAACAAAGGGGGCACAAAGACAGGCTCAGATGTGAACTTACAGAACAACTCAGCTTCCTCTTTATGCAGTGGGGTTGTTTGTAATTAGCTCAGGTCAGCTCATTGTGCAAATGGCATTCGTTAGCACTGTGAGAGCAGGTGACTGTTTTCATTGAAGAAGAATTGAAGAACAGGATTGTGTCTTACAAGAAGAACTGCTTTTAGATTTTGCAGGGCTGTCACACGTTTTATGGAGAGGAGGCTCGTGCTTTTTATAGTTACAGGGCTGCAATAGCTTGGAATGGTTGTTTTCTAAAAACTGGCAAGTTGTCACCGGAGTAAAACTCATATAGTGAGTGAGTAAAAGGGACTAATGTATAAACACTAATCTGTTCCCTAAAATGTTCCTGGAAGAATCTTCAGGATTAATATTCTATTTCAAATCACCATGTAGTCATCTGGTTACCCATATGTTCATGTTTTCTACAACAGTGCTCAGGTTTTCCAAGTGAAGTTTCAAGAAAATTCGTTTAAAAGAGAAATCATGTATACTACAGAAGTAATAGCTAATCTGGGAATAATCTTGGTTGGTCAGGTTACTGAATTTACTGTGCCTACATTTTTTGAAGGAGAATGAAAATCCAGATTCCTGCCAGTAGCTGTTCCTGAAGCAGAGTAAGCTGAGTGTATGATTCTCAGTAGGCATCCAGAGGAAAATTCAAAAGTTCTGTTTGTGTACTCATCCCTATGAAAACTTGGAGGTGCCTGTCCCTTGGCTCCCCACCTCGTGGATGTGGGCAGGGGCTCTACAAATGACACAGTTTGGCTCCTGGATGAAAAAAATGCACGAGACATCCAGTGGCAACTTCACAGCGTGAGGTTTAGTGCAATGGGAGCTTCATGTGGTTGTGCATAATGGAATAAACTTCTTCAACTGGAAGATAATCTAATCTATTTTTTTTTTTATTCTGATTGTAACTGTTTAGGCGTCTGAACAAGAATAAATTGCAAGTTCTTCCCGAGCTGCTTTTTCAGAACACACAGAAGTTAACGAGGCTGTAAGTATAATCTGATTTATTTTTCTGTGGTGTGTTTCTATTTTATGTTCCTTATTGTGCAGATTCACGTGTTTGTGTTTTGACTGCGGCGAGAGGTTTAATTTTTGTGATATTAAACTGCCAGCTAAGTAAGGGTTTTTTAGGGGATGTGTTATGTTTGCTTGTGTGTAATTGTAATTTGGTAGAGCATAAATATCAGAGGGAAGAGAAACCACAAAATTTTTCTGTTCCTCGTATATTCACCAGGATGACGTCAAGGTGACTTATTTTGAACTCTGTCTGTGGAGCCACAGAAACCATGGAAAGTGTCAGGTTCACCTCTCTGGTTCAGGCTGGATGTCCACAAAGAGTGCACAGACTTATTTGAAAATAATGGAGGCAGCCATAAATTCTTTGGTTTGGAAAATTATCTTTTCGAATAAGTCAAGGCTTTGCCAGATAGACCAGTAAAGTTATGGCTGCTGCCTCATCAGGCAGGAAGAGGAGAAATTATGGAGAGATAAAGAGGGTTTTTTTTCCTGGAAATATAAAAACTGTGTTTTAAAATGTTTAGATAGCATCAAGGCCCATTTCAACAGCAAGAGAAGGATATCATGAACTTGGCATTAATTTTTTTTGGTGGGAGGAGGGAGGGGGCGGTGTTAGAACAATAACTGGATGATTTACAAAATACATATTTTTTAAAAAGTATATAAAAATAAAATGGATGAGCAGGTGCCTGTGTAGTTACTGTCAAAGAAAGAGTCATCTGCCTTTTTAAAGGAGTGGTCAAAAAGTGTTTTAAATAATTTTCTGGATCCTGCCAAAGTTAAACTCATGATCCAGACTGGCTTTTTGAAATTGGGTCAAACTGTTCTTTTAATGCTTGAGTTTGTTTATGGAAGATCAGATACTAAGACTTGTGATTTGGTTAGCGAAATTGTGAAGTTATTACAGGGTGGCTGAAAAACTTCTCCATTCATGTGGAGTTTTTATAATTGTTTTAATACATCTATGCGCAACCAAACCAACAATTTAGACAGTGCAGTAAATTTTTCTTCCTGTGGGGATACAAACCGCATGGTGATAGTGCAGATTAATTTTGGAATCAGATGACTTTAAAGAAGTAGGATCCTGGTTTATGTTGAAAAGAGGCAAGCTGAACAGTGCTATGCAACAAGTGATATTGATAGTTTGGAGAAATTCTCTAACTTCTGGTGTTGTCGAAACTTGTTCATGAAAAACTGTACAAGTCGATGCCATTATTCTGCAGTTGGAAAAAAAATTAAAAATTATAACCTATAGCTGTCTTTTAGTCTTAAAATCTGCTTGGCAAAATCTTTGTTGGACTTGTTTTGCAAGCTTTGTCATGATTTTTGAATTCACTAGGATATATTTGCTGAATGGATTTGCCTGAGCTGAACAATTCGGTTGCATTTCCTCATGTTCTTTGCATGGTTTTGAAATTTTGCATCTTGAAACTCCACTTGGGTACAAAGTGAGAGCTGGGACATAGTTGCAGACACCTTCACCTGGTCTCTGGAAGGTGCCAGTTGGATTTATTTGTTTGAAGAGTTGCTTTACGCGGGTTGGTCGTCTAAGGATATGACGATGCTTTCATGAGAAAAGCTTTTACAGAGTTTACCTGGATCTCTACAAATTCCAGCTTAACGTGTTGAAAATTGCACTGTGAGTGGTCTCATTGTACCTGGATATCATGAGAGGAACTCTCAGGTAATTTGTGGTTTCAGTGGAATGCTGTGTGTGTGTTGATGACTCGTGTGCATCTGTCCTCAGGAACCTCGCACAAGGAACTGAAGTGAAAGCGGCTGAGGCTGCCACAGAGTGTATTTTTCAGGAGGTCCTGTAATCATGATGCATTATAACCCTTAACAGCAAGGGCAATAATTTTGCTTTTAGAATAGAAAGATTGTAATAAAGTTCCATAGAGTGGAATGATTAATCGGAATGCCGTGTTCTGTAATGCCTCCCAACGGGTGCTGTCGGAACATTTGTCTTTATTCACTGGCATTTCAGTCTTGCTTACTGTTGAGCAGAGCATTAGATAGATCACTCTAACACTGTTTGTCAGAAGAAACTGGCTTTTTCTTTTGAAGATACAAGTGTTATATAAATAGAGTGCGTATTATAAGCAAATAAATCTTAGCTCAAGTGAACTGTTGCAGTTCCAAGTGTAGTTTGGTTGCGTGTTTTTGTGTCACGGGGTAAGAATGAAAAATTTGCTTCCTACTAGAATTTGTAAAAATATATGTATATATGCACATATATATGGTTGCTCTCTGTTGTTTCATGTTTCTTGGTCCCACTGCTGGTAGATTCAGAGCTGTTCTTGCTTGTGCCCCTCTGCTCTCAGCTGGCTCAGATGCCTCAGTGGAGGGGCAGTGGTGCCTGCATTCCTCCCTGCAGCTGCTCTCACCCAGCCTCTCCAGGAGAAAGCAGAGCTGAGAAAGTGATGAAAGGGCATAAAAGCAGTGAAACAAAAATCAGTAAGACAGGCTGATGCAGGGGTGAGGTGGATTCTGTGGAATTTACGAGGAGTGAATTTAAATGAACATTAAAAAGTATGGATAACGCTGGTCTTAATTTTAATTTTCCATGGTATAGCTATAGTACTTCTGCTGCCGTATTTTCCAGCTCTTGACTGTGAGTTACTCAGGTGTTACTCCATTATTTTCTTCCTAAAAATCATAATCCTCACAAAGTAGAAAATCTCAAAGTCAGGTATTTTAATTGTGTAAGCTTGCTACAGCTCAAACAATGCAAAATTTTCAGGAACTAAGTATCTTGGTGCAGTACGTCCAAATGATAAGATTTGAGTTTATTCACTGGAATGAAGAGCTTCTAATCTGGGCCATGGAGGAAATAGAGATGAATTCTGTGGTTCTGAAGCTGACCTCTCCAGCAGGCATGCAGTGAATGTACCAGTCCATGGCTTTGTTCATCAAGGTACAAGCTCGACTATTTTTTAAGATAAAGCTTAATAGAAAGATGACATTGTAAGTTTGGTAGCTTGATGAGAGTGTGAAAATTGAGCACATTTATTATCGTGAATAAAATTTGGTGGAGATGGAGTGACTGAGCTGCTTAAACACGCAGGAACTTTGCGTGCTGGAGGGTTTTGGGGAAGACCTGTTCATGCTTCAGGAGCAGTTAAAAGCTGAAAAAGCAACTGAGGGCTTTTCTCAGTGTTCTGCCAGCAAGGCTGAAACCTGGGACTTTGCTGGGGGAATCAACTTTGTTTCTGTAGATTGGTATCAGCAGAACCTCTTCAGCCCTGCTGCTGCTGGCAATCAGAATGTAGGATGTGATTTCCTGTCAATGATGTGCTGGAAAGCTGCAGGACAAACCTGGGGGTTCCTGTGCTGTTCCATGTGCCCGTGGTTTGGGACAGCAGTGCTGGATGGATTCTGTGCCTGTCGCCAGGTCATGCACACTGCATTTCCAGTGAAATCCACTTTCTGAGAACTACTGAAATTGAATTTACAGTGCTTCTCAGATTATAACTGCATCCTCAACCCTCACTTCAACTCCAGGTACCTTTGGCTTTTTTTCTCCAATCCTCTCCTAAATTCTGAGCTTTGGGATATCCTTGCATCTTTTACAGGGCTGGTTAGGCTTCGTTGTCACATCTGGTTGATATTAAAACCAGGAATATATATAGTGAAATAAACCTTAAATGGAATGTGAGGCGTCCCACAAAATGAGTTTCTCATAAGGCTTTGAGCCTTTTCTTCTAGAAAGAGTGGCTTTGAGACTCATGGATTTTGTTTGCTTTGGTTTAGATAAGGGGTTTAAGTTGGATGGTGAAAGACCCACTGATTGGATTCTCTAGTGGAAATGTCTCTGCTCTGTTGCCTTCACTGCCTGGGTTTTAAAGCTTTTGAACTGTTTTGTCTAGGATAATTATCTAATAACTCAAAATACGGGCACTTCTAATGAGAAAACTGAATCAATGAAAAGACATTTTAATGAATTGAAAAATAAACGTATGAAAGATTTTTTTTTTAATAGTTTCAGATACTTACTAATATCTATCCATTAGGGAACAGGTATTTTTAATACGGGTGATGAAATGCACAGAAAAAGCATAATGAAATGAAACATGTAATTTAACAGCTATAAAACCAGGTTTTGATTCTAAGGCACTTATTTTCTTAAATCCAAAACAACTCGTGAAATTTATCTGCGACGGTTGTAAGCAAAGATTTGTGCCTGCTGGAATCCTGTTTCCTTTGTGTGCAAAAGTGGTGTATGAAATGATTGTAGTGCATCTGCTTTCCACTAAAAAACAAGTCGACTAGGGGTCCGTGAGATACTTATTTATCTTTGAAAGCAGCAGGGGGAAACGAGCTCGTTTTCCCACGAACGCCCTGTCATGTAAGAATATATTTGTTTCATTGTTGAAGTCTATACCTCAGGCTAGCTGCTAAGTAGTCATGGTAAAGCTCCTTTGTGTGTGTTAAAAAAACCTCTCAGAAGGGCTCTAAACTCAAGTATTGCAGTGAGAATTAATACCTCAACCAAATTTATAGCCGTGGACCATTTGTTGGGTCTGTTTACTTTTAATGAACTGTCTTGGATGTCACTTGACTGAGCAAACCAGACTCTGAAAATGTAGATACTGAAATCTGGTATCAAAATAATCAGGACAGTAGAAGCATCCGTTAGACTTGCAATGAATTTGTTTACTTTTTTTGAGTAGTATCAGAATCTAGATTTTTTTAATTCCAAAACTGAGTGTCTTTGTGTGGGAGATGAGCCCTGTGATCCTGAACTGAGACAATTTGGGTCCATGGCCGAGGGTGCCCAGTGTCTTTGTGTTCCGCTTTTCTAGTCATGGTTTCCCAATGTTTCATCACATTTATTTATAGTTATTTCTAAAGTAGCACAATCAGCAGAATGGAGACGTTGCAGACAAGTGATTTGTTTTGATAAAATGGCATTTCCTCCCAGTACCAGGAACAGCCATTCTGTGAGGAGCTGCTTGGTGTAAGTATTTGTAGCACTGTGAGATTTGTCGGTGCTGGATCAGTGGGATGCTTATTTCTCGTCTAGTGGAATATTTTGGAAGTTGATTGATAAGTGGGTAAAATAGTGAGTAAGTACTTGCAGCACACAAATTCTGTGAGTAGCCTTAAAGAGGGGCAATGTTCAGTTTTAGCGGAATCACAGAATGGCTGAGGTGGTGTGCTGGGCTCACCCTGGCAGGACACTGGTGCCAAGAGCTGCTCTGTCACTGCACTTCTCAGCTGGGCAGGGAGAGAAAATAAAATGAAAGTTTTGTGGGGTGAGGTAAGAGCAGGGAGAGATCCGTCACCAGTGACTGTCGCTGGTAAAACAGACTTTCCTCAGGGGTATTAACTTTATTGACAATGAAATCACAGTAGGGCAGTGTTTATTTCTAGGAATTGCTCTTTGCCATCTCTTCCCTTGACCTGCCCGCTTCCTTGTGATATCAGTGTGTGTGCAGTGTGTCTAGTTGATTTTGTGCAAGTGCTTTCCGTGGATAATTCCTGCCAGGAGCAGCTGGAACGATTTAGTTAGTGCTTGACTTAAGAAGCTGCCCTGGTCAGACACAAATATGAAGGTGTTCTCACCTCCCCTGTGGGACGCTGCTGTGCTGCAGGCAGGTGTTGGCCCGGTGAGCCAGTGCCTCCTGCCTGGAACTGGACAAGTGCAGTGTGTGGCGCATTTTCCCGGTGCCTGCTTTCCTCTGGGTGCCCGTGAAGCTCAGATGTTTATTGTAGCCAGGGGTTGTTGCACATGGCTGTGATTTGCCCGGGATTTGCTGCTGGAAGCCCTCTGAGAAGTGTCACTTGTAAACCCTCCCCTCCAGCCCCATCCTCAGCTCAGAGCATCAAACCACAACTCCTGGTCAAATTCAGCCTCTTTCATCTTGCGGGTGTCATTAGAAGCTGTGCTTGGAAAAGCAACCAGATCATAAATTTTCTTAGTGTCCTCTTTATTTCTCTGTTTGTTCTCTTTCTAGAAAGAAAGCTCTCCCAGATTGCTGCCTCGGAGCTCCATTATCGTTTCCCATTAAAGCAGGATCCTGACAATTCAATTGTTGCAGGGGTTTGAGTTACGGTGTTGCCATGACAAAAGAGCACGGGCTTGTAACAGGGTGTTTTTGTGGTTTTATCCACATCGAATAATTGTAGTTTTAGGGTGTATAGATCACAGCAGGTCTTTTCGGGAGACAGTAAATAATTACAGTAAGTGTTTGCTGGTCTCTGGGGTGCACTTCTGGCTTGGGAAAGATGTGCATTAGGTCAGGGGCTTGTGCTGCAGATAGCTGGATGACATTTACACCATTTATCAAGCTGAAGTCATTCTGGATCTTCTTTTGGGCTCTGCTTGTAAATAATGTATTTAACCTTTTTTTTGTTTTTGTTTTAAGTACACACCAATTTCGCTTGAAAAGTCTAAGGATCTTCTGTCTAAATCAGTGAAGAAGAATAATTAAAAATATAAAAGATTTTTATACTTCTTATTTTGGGAGTAGGAAACAAAGGAAAACATGTTGAAAAGCCAGGAGGCTTCCTCCTCAGTGCTGCTTTTTCCCCTGTGTGAAATTGGTTATTTGAAATGATAGTGTGCAGATGTCTTGTTTCCCCTCGTGAGGAAAATCGGCACGACCGGGGAAGAAAGGGTGTTTAGTGTGAAAGTTATTGCTGGGTTGTAGTGGCGTCTCCCTTCTAAGGAGGGTCCTGCTGCCAACTTCTGTGATCAGGTCATCTTATTACAAAGCTATTTAGGGGAGTTTGTGGCAAAGGATTATACATTTCCAGAAGAAATGCCACACATGCAGATTAAATATAAGTCTGCTTTGGAAATACGTTGTTTTACTCTGTTAGCTGAGCAACTACTGCCTTGCGTTTCCAGTGGTTTTTCCTTTGCTACTTGAAGGGTGACATCTTTTCATTCGTTTTCAGATCAAGAAATCAGGAGGCTCCAAATCAGTGGGATCAATTTGCCATTTAATGATTTGATAATTACTTAGTAGCCTTAGCCATGCTGCTGGGTGTAAGTTTTCCTCAATGTTGGGGTTTTTAAAGCACTCCCAGATATATTCTAGTTTCAAATCGCATGACTTGAAGAGAGCACATCAAAAACACTGTTAATATACTGTAACTGGCTGCTCAAAGCAATCCTGAACTGCAAAATGCTAGCACCAATAGCAGCCTTGTGAACTTATTAAAGTCCACTCCCTGATTTTGCATCAACAGAGACCTTGTAAGTAGTTTCTGATGCTTCTGAAAATTTCCCTTATTCTTAGTATCAGCCAAGGAATCCTGACAAATACAGTGTGTGCTCACAATTAGACGTTGATTCCCATCAGAGCTGATTTCTTTTGAGAACATCCTGGAGGTGCTTAGCAAAATGGAGCGTTTCTGAACATCTGCAGAATCCGCTGCTGCTTTGAGTGAGTCCCAGCAGGGGCAGCTGGATGGGGGGCTCCATGGTCAGTCCCCACCTGGAGAGCTGCGCACCTGGGTTCCGAGGGTGGCTGTGTGTGCTCTGCCAGCCCTCAGATGTGTCCTTATTAACTGCCTTCAGCTTCTGTCTTCAGAGGGATGAGTTGAAATGGGGGGAAAAGCGGCGACTGAGCCTCTGGTTCCGAGGGCTTTCACATGACTGAGCTGTTCTGCCTCAAAACACAGCAGCTGTGGGTGGGCATTATTGGCTTGCTGTTTTCTTAGATTAGTCTTTAGAATTTGGGCTTTTTTTTTTTTTTTTGGTTCTGTGGGCAGCAATCGAAGTTCTGTAGCTCCCTGCAGTGCTGGGTTCTGGTTCCTGGGGTTTGATTTGTGGTGGTGGCAGGGCCAGGGAGCTGCTGCTGCCTCTGCAGGGTGGCTTTGTCTGTGGCACTCACGGGCTGCTTTCAGGCTTGGCAGAGGATTGAGTGGCTGTGGAGGTTGCAGCTGGAGATGAATGAGGTTATATCACAGGTATATTGTTACTGGGGGATTCTGACCTGATGGTTTATAGGCAGTTTCTTTTCCGGAAACTGGATAACCCTGGTAGTCTGTGCAGCTCTGACTTTGTCAGGGTCAGATTTACTGCATTTGCTTTGTTAATGTGATTTTTTTTCGGCCTTGCCATTAGAGCTAGTCAGCAAATGTCAGCACGTCACTGTGCTTAGTTTATTGCCAGGTAGATATTGCTTTTCTCGTTTGAAAACTTCCTTTTTAATCTGTTACGTGAATGTTTTTTGCCTTTCCCCTTGCTCTGAAAAGCAGCTGAAAACTTTTTTCCTGAGTGTTCAGTGCTTCTGAGCTGCTGGAGTCTTGTCCATGGTCAGGATGGGAAATTCACTTGTAAATTGTCATTACTGCGACTGGGAGACAATGCAGAGTGAAAATAACTCTCTCTTCTTTTTGGTGAACAGGAGATTAGAATACATTTGGCATTATTTTCACACTTGAGGCAGCTTCCTCACACAAAGCGAACGTAGGAACAGATTGAACTGATGACCCGAAGTGCAGACATCTCATCTACGCAACAGGAAAAATATCATAATGATAATGTAAATATTTCTGCTGCTTTCCATAATAGACTGTCATCCTGAGGCCAAAGAGGAGTTTACATTCGTCGTCTTGTAAAAGTCCTTTCAAATACTTTGGAAATATGTCGCAGATAATGAGAATTTCTTTTAGCATGTGTGGATGATAGAAGTAGGGGACATGATTGTTGGTGTAGGGGTACTAATGAGGGTTAAATTACAAGTGCTGCACATGAAGTCTTGATTTTCATCAGTATCTTAAAAAAGAAAAGGCCATTTCCCATCAGCAGTTTTCTGGCTTCAGCCCTCCTGGTCGTTTCATGGCAGCAGAGCCCTGATTTACCTACAGAGATTTATTGCCCAGAGTGCCCCACGAGTTTGGGGTTTGGTGGTTGAAACAATGCAAGGCCAAATACTTCCTTGTTTTAATTCTCATTTGGTTTTCTTCTTGGAATCTGCAATGTGTGCAACGGGAAGCTTAAGTCAGGCTTTCTGGAGCTTTTCCATGTGTTTCACAGGGCTAACAGGCCATGCCTGTTTAAAGTATTTCAGACACTTAAAGGTCTTGAAAATGAAAGCTGCTATTACTTTTAAATGCACTAGGTTTGCTTTTGAAATACAGTCATAAACGATCCAGGATTTCGTTTTGATTCCAGTCCCTGCAGTTGGGAGAGCCGTGGGATTGTAGCCTGGGGCATGTGTGTGCCTGTCAGAAGGGTCAGAAGCTGAAGCAGGGGATTTGATCTGGAGCCTGACGCAGCTCCACGTCCCCAGCGCAGACTGCACTGTAAAACTTACAAGGGGAGAAAATATTCATGAAACGAAATTAAAATAACCCGTGCAAGTGATTAAATGTTACAGGGCTACGAGAATAGATTGGCAAGGGCGGTTTGTCATCATCCTGCTCTCATGACTAAGGCAAGGATGTTGTGCAAGGTGTGCCTTTGAACTGCTTTTATTTCTTCACTCAGTGTAACACACTGAAAACAAAAGGTTATGGCACCGTGTGTTATACAAAGTCCATGAGCTGATTTTTAACGTTTTCCTTATATAATACTTTGGAACTTAGTGAGATTATTCAAATATACAGTGATTGCCACTGTTGAATATTGTGATTTTCCACAATAAAAATGCAAATACTGTTGAGAAAATTGACTGAAGCATATTTGAAATTAAGTACCTGCCTTTTGCTTTGCTCTGTTAAACTCCCTGATGGGCTGTTGCTAAAGACATCTATGAAATGTTTTCTTCAGGAAACAGCTGATACGAATTTACTCCATTCCTATTCATCTGTGAAAGAATGTGAAGTTTAATGTTTTGAGTGGTTTCTGTGCATGGTACGACATCAGTGCTCGGTGAACTGTGAGGGGAAAAATGCTGACAAGAAAAGCATCCGATATGAACCCAAATATAATGCTTATAGAGTTAGTTTCTTTTGTGGAGAGAATAACCTTGCATCCTACCACACAGCCACAGGAACAGAACTCCCTGTAATTTCTGATAGTCATCCCTGGGTCAGCCCTGCCTGGCTGTCCTTTCAGGGAGTGAAGAGGGTTGCTGAGTGCCCTGGGACATTCAGGCTCTGAGCCCCAAACTGATTTCTTTACAACAAGCACATGCACAAAGGGACTGTATCTTCAGAAGCACTGGATGGAATTTTTTCTTTTTTCACCTCGAGTTTGTACTGCCCTGTTCTGCTTTTTCCAATAACTGCTCGATTAACCCCACACCTTAGACTCCCTTACTGGGAGCAGAGCTGATGGTCTCTTGTGCTAGGTTTTTTTTTACTAGGACTTCTTCTGCAGAAGTGGCAGCCTTTGCGGTGCCTTGGTGTTACCTGAGCCTCAATTTGCTGGTCTGTAGGAGGTATTTCACTTCAACACTTTTTCTTCCTTGGCTGCAGAGTCCTCTTGTTGCTCCTGCCGTACAAAGAGCTTGCCAAGGCCTGCACTGGGAGCACCATCCTGGGATGGTTTGGGATGGTGCAGTGCCACTGGACTGGCTGGAAGAAAGCCCCTAAACCTGTCCTTTGCTGGGTCTGTTGGGAGGACACGCTGGCACATCCCCGTGTGAGCCAGGGGAATCTCAGTGGGGCTGTGTTGCAGTGCAGCCCCACACCCCAGCAGGTGTTCCCATCTTAGGAAAAGAGTTTAAGCCTCACCCCTGAACTTTTAAGGAAAAAGAACCAGAAACTTCCATGCTGTCCTCACTGTAATGGGCCCAGTGCCAGGGCAAAGGCAACCTGTTGGACCCTTGAGCTGTTCCCCAAGGATTGCTGCTATTTTCTATTGGGCAGCAAAGCCAAAAGCCCCTCCTAGATTGTTGAATACTTAAGAGGGAGCACGGAGATTCTCGGGGCTTTTTCGGGGTGTCCTAGCAGGTGCAAGGGACCTCCTGGCACTGTGCGCGGCTTTGGTTATTTTGTTCCGTACAGTTTGTTTTCTCTTTTTTAATTAAAACCTTTTTGCTTTTTCAAAACACCTGCGATCATTTTTCAGCCATTTCTGGGAGAGGATGCTGGACACCCTCAGAGTGTGATGAACCCTGGCTGGGGCTAAAAACACGCTGGCCTCAGGCAGAAGTTCATCGAGGTTGTTTTGGTGATTGGCATGAGACGGGAGATGCAACACCGGCGCGTCCCTTCCCAGCAGCTCGGACAGCAGCAGGACAGCCTGGCATTGCTCAGGTGGGCTGCTCGGTTGTGACTTTCACGGCAGCATTCATGGAGCATTTTGATAAAGTGTAATTTACATGCGTCAGTAATTACAGGCTCCAGAGGGACCATGGCAGTTTCTTCCTGACAGGACAGAAAACAAATCTCCCATAAGCCTGGGGAGTGCAACATGCCACTTGCCCCAGTTGGTGGTGAACTTCAAAGGAAAACTATGTTTCTTTTTACTGGCCTCGGGTTTTGCACTATTTTATCTTCAAAACTGGCATTTCAATTGCTTGAAGGGAATTGTTTTTCTTTGCTGCTTGTTACTCTTTTTTTTTTTTTTTCCCCAAATGGCATTGCTGGTTTTTAAAAATGAGGACCACCTCACTCTCTTGCAGCTGGAGCTTATTCCAACTCCTCTTTAATGAGGTAAAACCATTTCATTGTGTTTAAATAAGCACATGAACAAAGGGCCAGTCGCTGGGTTGGCCTGTGGATGGCTGTGGCTTACAGCAGGCCATGTGTCGGGTGTCAAACTTGGCAAAAATATCAGCTAGATTGTTTTTCACTTTGTAGTTAAGGTTTGTAAATAAATACAATTTTATGGAAAGTGTAAATGATATACCTTTAAAAGTTGAGACTCATTTATTACCAGTCTGGCTTTTTTCACCTCTCTTAGCTCACTTGAGAGAGTCCTTCCTTTCTAAAGGATGAAATGAAAAGGAGAAAAGGATTCTCCTCTTCCTTTAGGGCGTGTTGGGATACCATGAAATATGGAAAAGTGAGGACTTTTCATTCTGGCTTGACTCTGTAGCCTTGCCCTGAAAATGAGGAAGGAGTTCAGTTAGCAGAGACTTTCTAAGGCATTTTTTGTGTGTGTTCCCCAGTGTCTGAGTGTCAGATTGGCAAGAGGAACGCCAGAGTGAGCTGCTCTTTGGGCTTGCAGCCTGGCCTCTCCCTGATGTACAGCGACCTGAAAGATTAACACACTTAAAAACTGAGGGGAAGCAACTTCTGTGTATGAAAATTTCCAATATTCATAAAGAAACAAGCCCTAGCAGTTCCCGGTGAATATCCAGGAGCTGGAGGGCTGCTGGGGATGCTGCTGTGGTGTACGGCCTGTGACAATGCTTCTGTGTCACTTTAAGCTGCACTTTTTAAATTATGCAATGCTTAGGTACTTCACTGAGGTTTTTTCTTAAGTAAATTTCCACAATTGACTTCATCTGCTCAGACTGGGGTGATTAGTTGTGGAAATAGTCAATGGCTTGTCTTGGATCAGCAGTCACTGGGTTGTTAGGAGTTTTTTCCCCATTAATGTGCCTGCTTTTTAAGGTTTTCATATTTAGTATTGTGGCAGTCAACCCATTTGTTTCTTTCTCCTGTAGAAGGAGTTTTTTTGATTTTCTTGCCAGAAATATAAGAATATGTATACAATAAAATATAAGAAAGAATGGAGCATATTAGCCTCATCAACACTTAACTGGGCTGTGTTTTGAGTGGGAAGTTGAACCATGTGACTGTAGAGGTCCCCTACAACCTGAAGTATTCTGTGGTTAAATATGTTATTTAGAATATTTAATTCTAGGGCTTGGAACCTTTTAGCTGCTTCAAGGTTTGGCAGATACTGTGGACGGGATACCAGACTGTGGAGTTTTTCTTTTTTTTGCCCTCCTTCTATTCAGAATGAAAGGTTAAATAAAGGCAATGGACAGGGTTTTTGTGGGTGCTGGAAGATCCTGAGAGGTGCAAGACTGTGCTCATCATCAGGATGTGAGAGTATGAGATGTTGGTGTTCAACTCCCACAACCCTGGAAAGTCATCAGGAGCCAGAATTGATGAACTGCTGCTGAGGAAAGTAAATTTCAGTAAATTTAGTCCCACCCTAAATTGTGCTGTTTGAGTCCACTTGTAGCACTGACTTTGGTGGCCTTTTCAGAGGTAGGATGTGCCTCAGTGTTCAGTGGTTTTGCATTTTATCATCTTGCATCTCGTGGGAGGAACTTACTTGCTTCATCCCATTTGTGAATGGGTCTTGTTTCTGCTTTGCTTAAACCCAGCCTGTAAAACCAGAGTGGCTGTGGTGGGGTCATGGTGTAACCCAGGCAAAGAGGTGCTGCCCAGATTTTGTTTGAAAACAGCAGAAAAAAGGAAAAGGGAGCGTAATAGAGATGGCTCCTGGTCTCAGGGTTTTCCTTCCCAAGATCCTGTTTAAAGTGGACTTGGCGTGGATGGAAGATCCAGGTTTTCCTGCAGGAGGAGGCGTTTCAGGACTGGTCTGATCTGTGCTCACATCCAGTGGGAAAATCTCAAAGAAGAGCACGTTGGGCTCAATCTCCCATTATCTAAGAACATAGCTTTTGAATTTAAATTATTAGCTTAGTTTCAGGTTGCAGCTACTGTAAAAGGTTTCTTCTCTTTCTCATCTTAATCTGATGATCTTGATTTATTTTTCAAATTTGTTTCCAAACAGTCTCCAAGGTAACGTTACTACAACGTCAGCAATCTATTTGAATTGCAGAAAAATCCCAACTATTTAGAAGAAAAGTGGTTGAGAGGAAATGTTGTCTTAATGCCCACTGGGCTATGCTGAATCTCAGGCATGTTTTAAGCTGCTGCAGCACTATGCCCGTGTCACAAATGGGGTTTGCATGTCAAGATTCAAATAGACCCAACCAGTCATTTCATGATTTTGAAACCTGTGGTAAAGCTCCAGCTAAGGAAAATACAACACTGTTTCTTGCATGATGATCCTGGAGATACTTCCCTCTGTCAGTGAAGGGAAGGACTTCTTAAAAGTGTCTTCAGGAAGGCTCAACTTGACTCAATTAAGTTACTGAATTACAAACTTACTTAAATGTGTAAATCAAAAGGTTCTTCTCAAGCAGTGGTTGTTTTTTTTCCAGAAAAGGTTTTTGTGAGTTTTTCTGGCAGCCATCTGTATACAAAGTATTAAAAAAATCCCAAATCTAACATTTGAGTTATGCAGATTAATTAGTTTAGACTTCTCAGCTAGTTGGCCAAAGAAATGATTTATGCTGTGGAGACTGCCATGCCAGGGACAGGTAATATGTGAAGTAACTGTTAACTCTGTGGGTGAGACAAGTATTTCAATTTTAGGAAAGTTTATTTTTGAAGGAAAAAAAAATGAGATATTTAAAATGCTTCTCTGATTTAATTTTATTTTTGTAATAAAAGAAAAATTCAGTTCGTGAGTTGATTAGAACCATATAATATTATTTAGTGGTTCCTCATTTTATATTTTCACAGACTGAAGACAGACATCACCTCATAGCCCTGCATCTTAAACAATTCCAGATAGCATAATTATCTTCAATTACTTAATTGTTACATTATTCTCTACTTTGTTATTCTGAAGGGATTGCAAATAATTGAGTACACACTTCACACAGTAACTTCTCGTGAGTCCATGCATCCCACTTGTTACCATGTAGTGACGATGCTTATTGAAACCGGTACATTAAAGTATTAATTAACATTTCATAGCATAGGGTTATGCATTTTATAATTCCTAAGAGAAAATGTAGAAATCCCAGTTAATGTGCAGTGCTCTTATTCCTTTGAATTACCCCAAGGCGCCTGAGCCCTTGAATGAAGGGATGGATAATGTGGGTTTTTTGCTTATTGTCAATTGCCATCCCTTGCTATAAAGCACATTTAGGGACTTTTTTATGGGACTTATGGCTCTTTTTTGCAGAATTTGTGTAGGCGTGGGAAAATTGCTAGCATGTATTTCGCTCGTAAAAAAATTAGAGGACAAAATAGTGATCCATATAGTGAGAAGAGGAGCCAGAACTGGCAGATGCCAGCCTGGAACAGGATTTCGTGGCAGTGGTTTCATTCTGCTGTGGCGCTCTGGGTTTTTCCAGGCTGAGTCATGGCCAGAGGAGCTGGGTGAGGATTCCTGCTCCACATTCCTGATGCTGCAGTGCCAGGGTGAGTTTTCCCTGGCCTGGGACAGGCTGCCCGTCTCCAGCAGCTCTGCAGGCACACAGTGCTTAACTGCCTGAACTCTAAACTGGCAGCAAAGGCCATCATTACCAACCCCTGGGAAGAAATGCAGTCCTTCTGAACTGCTGCTCACTGTTGAAACAAACCCCACCCAACTGAAAAAAGCCTAAAGTCGGACAATTGGAAAAGAAATAAAAATGCATCTCTGTCTTACGTTGTCTTGGCACAGCAGAGTCCACGTTCTAAATATACCAAGTTACAGCGAGTCAGGAGAGCAGCTGGGGTTTAAATTCTGCGTTACTGGGGGTTCTGACTGTATCGTTGCACTGAACTCAGGTGTGTGCAGAGTCCCTCTCCTGGAAATCTGACATTGTTCTGCTCAGCAGTTCGAACTGTGCTAGGGAATAACTTGGGGAAACAAAAATCCCGAGTTGATTTTTGAATGGAGAAACATTTCTTCAGTGTCTGTAAGTTGAATATGTGGACCGATTTTTTAAATTCATGTTGAAAAATATTAATTAGTAGGTGATAAGGCAAAAAAAAAAAATTACCTGATAAGGGCAAGGAATCTTGGAATGTGGTGAGCAAGACTCAGGGTCCTGATTGGAATTTTCAGTTGTTGAGTTAAGAGTATTATTTAAACAGCTTGGGTCCTAGAGGATTGGATGGCATTTTGAATTAAGTAACTTTGTGTGGGTTAGTTTACTGTTACACAGCGCTGGTGTTAAGAGCTGCTGATTTATTGTGTTGTAGGTAGCCAAACATCTTTGTGTGCTGGTTGCTCCACACACACACACACATTTTACTCACCCTCCTGGTAGGTACTTTTTTCCATCACTGCTCTTGCATATGTTGTGGTGCTGCTGAGTTGCTCTTGGAAACCATTTCTTCCTATGGACATGGGGGAATGTTCTTCGAGACAATGCAGTGCTTAATAAAAACAGCCTGTAATGCAACAGCCCAAATAATTACCGATGTGCATACCAGTGTACATTCCAGAAAAGAGTTACAGTAATGCCACTCTTTGCCTTCAGCTTGTTGTATTATTGGCATATTATATAAGTAGCCGGGTATTGAGGTACTTGGGAATATTTGAATGAAAGCTTTCGTAGAGTTAAAAAATTGCTGGGTTTGGGTTTTAATGGGAATATTGGGAAAATCAGACACTACTTGAATTGTCTGAAGTTATTACAGAATAGGTAAATTCTGAAAAGACTGCATTGTGATCGTTCCTGTTCCAGAAGTACTGATGTTTTTTTAGCAGTTGTAAATCAGTGCTTGAAAAGTCTCTTGGTATAGAGGCAGGACGCAAAGGGTTTAGCTGTGCCTTGCCTTGAAAAATCATGGAATTTCTTTGGTTAAACACAATGAACTTGAAATGGTGAAATCTCAGTGAGTGATCTAAGTGATTTTTGTTGAAATTTTCTTCAACACTTAGATTGCCCAGTTTTTGTGGCAGAGTAGGACACAGATCAGAGATTGAATTATGGCTCCTGGCGTAATGGTTCCTGATATTAATAGAAAGGAATAAAATAAATGGGAGCCCTTTTTATGCACCACTGAAGAGAATGTGTGATGGTGAGCCTGGAGCAGCAGCCGGGCTGGAACAGAAACAGGCCTTGAGTTTATGAGCTCGAGATAAATATTTAAAAATGCCATTTCGCTACGTGCGGAGTGTATTTTTCACATTTAAGTTTGGTTTCCTTTTAAAGCGTGTGTCAGATAAGAGCACCTGCTGCTGGTGGCAGGTCTGGAAGCCCAGAGGTGGCCAGAGCTTGTCCAGGGAATGGCTCCAGGGAATGGCAGCGAGGAGGCAGAAACTGGTTTCGGTGTGGGCTGGGCAGGGAAGCTGAGAGGGCCAGTTTTGGAGAATTCCAGCGATGTCATGGGAAATGGCCACAGCCAGACTTGTGATTAGCACCAGAGAGCAAATCCTCTGGGTCATTGCCAGGGTTCAGGAGGGCAAGACGCTGCTGGGCTATCAAATTGTTGCCATATTTTGTTTAGAGAAGAAAAGGGAAAATATAAGTGGGGGGTGGGGGGGAACCCAAACAGCCTAAAAAAGAAGCAGATGATTTTTTGGAGTGTCAAATGTGCCATCATTTTAATGTTGCTGACATGTACATCCTGAGCAATGCATGAGGACGGAGAAGGGCTGGAATAAGTGCTTTCAAATATTGAAGGTATTGAGGAAATCTAAAAAGTTAATAGCTGCTCAGTTGTTTTTTTTTTTCCTTTGGATTAAAAGAATCTTCTCATAAATTTCACTGATTTTTTTTCTTCTTACGAAATTTGCCTACATCAAAAGTATATATGTATTACTGATCCCAAAATGACTCCAAGCTGACTTTTTTGTATACTAAATGCAAAGTTATCATGTGGCATATTGAGGGAGTATGAAAAAGTATTTTCATTTTTTTTAAGAAATAACAAAAGTATATTCTGAAAGGACACTAATTAGAGCCAAAAGCAAAGTAGACAACTGAAAGCACTCTCAGTACACTAAAATTCATTGAATTTTCTCTGGTGTGAGGCAAGCTGTTGTAAATACCTGCCGTATTGGTCGGACCTGCTGAGTGTGATTTGTGAGAGCACTCAAGTAGGAGTTTCCTGGTTCTGGGACGTTGCAGCTTTCCAAGTCGAACCTCTTTATTCATTCACCGCAGGTAAGTAAACAGAGGTGTTTTGTTGTGCCCTTGTGTGGCTGCTCCCCAAACCCCGGGGCCGTGGCTCTTGGGCCGGAGGGTTGTGCTCCCTGGGCCAGGTGGTGGCTGACCACAGCACAGCCTTTCGTTTTGTCCTCGCCCCGGTTCTCCAGTGCGGGAACGGGCTGTAGGGTGGATTGTGCCAGCCTGGTTCAGTGGGAACCCACAGGCTGTGGGGCGAGGCTGGATCTCCGTGGATCCCTGCCCTGAATCCCAGTGGGGTGTGTGGGTGCTGCAGAACACCCCAGAGGAGTGCCAGGGCTCCAGACTGCCTGGGTTCCCCCCCTCAGGAGCCTTTGTCTCCATGACACTGGTGGCCCCCTGACCCTCTCGTGGTGCCTGTGCTCGTGGGGTGTCAGGGTGCCCAGGGCTGGCGGGAGAGGGAGGGGGAATCCACTGGGGTGGTGGTGCCTTAAGTTTTAGCTTTCGTGTTTTTCCGATTCTGTGCTGCCCGGGGGTGCAGTTCTGAGCCTCGCATTTAGTGCTAGTAAGCTTTCTCCACAGAGTAGGTAGACAAAGCAAATCCTTCTCCTGCTGGAGACCAAAAGGACAATGGTTACAACTTTCAGGCCCAAACAAGCATAAACAACAGTGGACTGAAGAGGGAAACAAGGATGAGACTTCATAATCTGAAGCTGTAATTGGACAATTAAACCCCAATATGCAAATGGACCAAAACTTAGAAAAGTGTGAGACCTTGTCACCCATTTTGGGTCCACCTTGGGGGTAGCCCTGGCCAGGCTCCTGTCCTGCCCAAGGTGTATCCTGGAGGCCTTTCAATATATCCCTCCTTCATTCTCCAGCTCTGTGCAGTCTCTGTTTCAGGTCAGCCTTCCCAAGGCATCAGTGGCAGAAGAAAACCTTTTAGCAGGTTTAACCCTGAAGTTCTCCAGCCTTGTTTCCTGATCACAGGTGTGGGTACTGCCAGCTGCCAGCCAGGGCAGGGACAGTTCAACAGCTCAAAGCTGATTATGCCAGAGCTGGAAGGGACAGGAATGCTGATGAGACTCTTTCCAAAAGCCTGTGTGGCAGGCCTTATATAGTGCTCTGATTTATTTTCTGATCACTGGGCTTTTCTTTATTTCTTGTTCCCTGACAATACTGATGACATTTCCAGTTGATGATTCTGATTTTTCATTTCCTTGCACGTTTCAACTTTCAGTAAGTACAACTCCACATTCTTTACTCGTGTGTAAGTTACAGAAAACTTACCCTAAAAGCGAGTCCCTGCAATTTACGTGTCAGTAATTATATTTTGCTGTATTAATCTGATTGTCTGAGTTAATCCATCCAACCTATTTCTTTTCGTAAATGCGGAACACTTACAGGTTGGTGTTTCACGAATAATACTGTAAATGAGCAAGAGCTTTGCAGGCTTCCATGCCAAATGCCGTGTAGATGCAGAGTCCTTTCCCACACAGAGCTCCTTCCCCCACTCCTGTGCAGTGGTGGGAATCGGATGCATCACCCATGACTCATGAGTTTAATATCTGCTGTGGAAGCTTGGAATGGTGTCTGCCTTGGCCCTGGAGGTAAATGAGGGACTGTTTGCTGCCCAGGTGAGAGTTTACATGGAGCATGTGGATGGAGGACAGTATTCTAAGTCTTCATGGTGATAACCCTGATGCATTTGGGGTTGCCTAAAAAACCAAACCTAGGAAGGTGTAAGTAGTATCTATAAATTATTCAGAGTGAATCAGTGCTGATTTTGATTATTTCTTTGTAAGGTTAGGTTGAATGTCAGAAGTCAAGTAGGATCTTGTTAGTGCTGGAGATTGATGGGTTAAAAAGCATCAATTTCCTAAATGAGAATTCATTCACTAAGAAGTAGCTAAAGCAGGTGTAGAAGTAATAGCCAGGTTTTTCCCGGAAATAAAGCTGTTCACTTGAGGTGAAATCTGAGTCTCTGGTTTGGCCTGAGACTTTGGATTTTAGGTGAGTTTCTTTCCTAAAGGATAAATGGGACGGACAAGCACAAAGTGCCTGTCTGGTTTGTGTTGTCACCAGTGGCTCCACTGAGGACTCTGTTTGCACAGACTGACATGCAGGGTCTGAAAGGCAGTTCTGAGGAAATCTCAGCCTCTTAGCTGAGGGATTAAGAGGTCACCACGAGAACTTCTGGCCACATAATCCTGGAGTCAAAGGCGGAGGCAGTGTTCCAGTGCAACCAGTGACAAGACATTATTGGTGGCTCTTGGCAAATTGGGGGATGAAGTGGAGGGAGGAACAGGTATGAATTACGGGACAGTCTTCAAAGGATGGAGAGCTAACAGAGCTACCTGGAAACTTACAGGAATTCCTCAAAGTTTTCAGCATTCTTAAAACCAGAAGAAAGCCTAAAAATGCCCAGATGTGCAGAAGAGATTTGCAGTGTGAATGCATGAATGCCATAATGATTGACACAGTCACTTTGAAGAATGTTTTTAATTACGTTGTTTTCCTGTAGTGCTGTGTGTGAAATGTTTTGATCTCACATAGGAAGCAGAGTTGGGTCTGTAACAACGGCATGCATGGTGTGAGAGTGCTTTGCAGTGTGTTCCTGTGCCTGGGAAAACTGGCATCTTGTTCGCTGTCATCAGCTCAAGATGCGAACAGGAAATGTACAACTGCTGAAAGTTGTGCAAAGAATCTGGTGGGGAATCTCCTGTCTTTGAAGCTCTCCATATGTGAGGTATTCATGCATGTTTTGAAGATGACTTGGTTCTTGGGATTCCCGAAGGTATTAGGGAGGAACGAGCGTAGCAGGCTTGTGTTTGGCAAGAGTTGAACAGCACAAACCAAATCACAAATGCATAAATATGGTAAGTTATTGTCTCTGTCAAAAGTGAGCACAGCTAGAAAGCTCTGTCCAACTGTGATCTGTGTGGTCTGGCTCCTGGCAGTCAACATACTGCAAGTGTAGAAGTTAATGTTCCAGAAACTTATCTGCAAGGAGCTGTCTGAACTCCTGATGGGCAAGGCTTGTGTTGTCAGAGATCAGCTCGTGTTGTTCCGATAGCAAACCATCCATCTTGTTCTTATTGGCTGCCTTTTTCAAGTGAGGCTAAATTTCCAGACTAATGTGCCTTCCAAGTACTGAGAATGCTGAGGTTCAGTTGTTGGAGGGAAAGGTGTGCTCAGGGAACTATTTGATATGAAAATGCATGGCTTGAAAATCATGAGAAGTTTTTGAAGGGAGAATGGGAAGAGTAATTGGAGTTCTTCAGAGGGAGACTATGAATTGCACCTTTAATGGCTCTCCATGCTGGGTTCAGAACTAGACCTATAGAAAACAGGTAGTGTACCCCTTAAAAACAAGAAAAATCTGCTTCTGTTTCAATAGAGTGTTTTTTTCCCTGTATGCACCTTGCTGTATTTGTCGTTGCATCCTGCAGCCCCTCCCCATTGCTCTGCTGTGAGCTGTCCCTGTCCTGCAGGCTCCTCCTGCAAACCCTGCTGGTTTATGGCAAACTGATTCCAAACAGTCGCAGTTTTTAATCAGTTCTGGAAACGTATACAGCTGCATGGTGCAGTTCATTACCTCCTTCCATATCAGGCTTGATAAAGGTAATTAATTTTCAACAGCAGTTGCTGCAAATCATGGGAAATGTTTTGTTTGTGTGGCTTTGAGGATATTCTCTGAGAACAGAAGCAGTGCATGGCAAAATGGAAGAGATTCCTCCCCTCCCCTGCGGGATAACAGTGTTAAAGGGAAAAAAGGACATTAAAAAGAGAGGCCAGAGTCAGCTTCCATTCTGAGGCTGGTGGAGCAGGGCTGTTGAGTGACCATGGGAAAAAGCTCCACAATTGTGAAAATGGGTGATTGTCACAGGGCAAATCAACCCCTTAGTCAGGGAATTGTGGTTTTTTGGTTTTTTTTTTGTTTTTTTTTTTTTTAAACAGGATGCACTAGATTTACTTTTTAGACACTTACTTAATACTTGTCTTCCAACCTTGCCTTGGTTTCTTTGGGGCTGATTTGTTGCTGGGTTTTGCTTTGCACCTAACATCCTTATTTGGATTGCTGTGTAGGTTTTCTGTGTTTCTTCTGAAATCAAATCCCTGAAGGTGCCAGGTCAGAGCTGCTCTCCAAGTAACAACCAGCAGAGAGGGGGAGAGATGATGATAATGGACAAACTGGGCTCTGTGTGTGGGTGGTATCTAAAAGCATTTGCCCACACTTTTATATCACGAGCTGCAAGTCAGTTGTGTGCATTTCCAGTGACTTTATTCTGAATTAAGGTGAGCTGGTAGACATGCAGATTTAGAACCTAAACGCTTCTTAGCTTCAGTGCTTCTGGTGAAGTTCTGCTGTTTTGCCACAAAACAGATGGAGCTTTACTAAGGTGTTTCATAAAAATTCTGGGGATGGCTTTGACAGACAAATCAGGAGGAGAATTCAGCACTCAGATGGCTCTAAGCTGTCCCGGGAAATTCTAGCAGAATTCTCTCTCTCTGGTGATTAAAAAAAATCTCCTGAGAGTAGAGACTGAATGTTGGATTCATAGAAAAGTCTGCTGCTTCTATAGTAATGGGACATAATTGAACGTAGTGTTTAATTCGCAGTAATGTTTTCTGAGTGATATTTGGGCCACAGGGAGAGAAACAGACTGTACCAATCCAGGTAGACATTTTTTTGAGGAGTAAATTTCACTTTTTCTTTGATGTTGAGCATTGACATCAGCTAGGCTGGGCCTAGTGGTGGAGTGTACTTGTGGTTTTAGTCTTCAGACAAGCAGAAAATGTACTCCACAGCTTGGCCATCTCTGCTTTTCCTGAGCGAAGCCAAGGTGAGTCAAGATCCTCATTCCAAACTGTGGGAACCTTTTGGCCGCCTTTGCATAAAATGATTGAGTTTGTCAATTCCTTGTAACTTTGGTTTGTTTGTTTCTTTTCTCATTTGACTTCTTGCTAGCAAAGATTGTCTCATAAGCCTGTGTCCTGTGTCTCAGTAAATGTTGTGTGAAATTGGAGTTTTGTAAGCCCCTGGTTTTCTTTGTCCATTCCAGTGTGTTTGGGTAATGAGAATGAGCCGTGTGACGCTGCTCTGCTCTGGGAAATCCTGTGAAGCAGAACTGCTGTGGCAGATGAGAAAATATTTGTCAGTAGGTGCAAAATCAGGGATAAGTTCACTTGAAATACTGACAAGTATTTCAATATAAAGTGTGGGGAAAAATCTTCGGGAACGCGAGAAGAGTTTGGAGGCGAGGGACGGGGAGAAGAGAGGTGGATTTTGTGTAGGACATCCCTTGCCTGGGTTGGGCTGTGGGGATGGATCCATGCTGGAGTTCCTGTGGGGCATTTCCATCTGGGTTATGGCTCCTGTGGGTGCTTGCGAGGTCTCGGGGTGGGATTTTACTCTGAAATGGTCCTTGGTGTTCCTTCAGCTCCACAACCTGAACGTGGACTGAGGTGGTGACTTGTCAGTGCAGACTGACTGGAGGTGTCAGTACTCCTGGAGTCTTGCAAGAACATTCAGCATTGATCTTTCCAAAATCATAAATAGATGTGCATTTGTTTTAACAGGCTGATCAAAGCGTTAACCTCTGTGGCTTTAGAAATTTAAATTAACTTCAGCATCTTTTTAAAACTGCAACACTAAAATGAATAATTACTTCTATAGTGTTAGAGGTGTTAGACTGTTGATCAATGGCTTAAATCTAACCTGCTTTTGGAAATGTTCTCCGATATAAATGTGAAAATGGAAAAAAATATTTAGGTGATAAAAAAGTGCTCTTCTCCCATGGAGCCTGTTCTGCCTGTTAAGGTGTAAGCCATAAGAGTTTGTCTTTCAAAAATAAGAAATATATCTGATCTCCCAGCTGGGTGTATAAGTGTTACCTCTGCTGTTTCCATTGTGAGTGTTGTTTAGCCTGACTTTGACTTGGTTGTAATATTTATTTACTGTTTGTTTTCTGATGTTAGTTTGGACCCTTGATATGAAGTGTACATTGACTGTGCCATAGCAATGCAAAATCACAGGTGTAGTTACCATGGCATCTCTCTTCTGGGTTAGGGAGTGCATAAATTTCGTTTTGCTGCTTAATTTGTGAGTAATCTAAGGCCAGATAAACGTAACATTTTCCTTTGTATGCTTTAATGTAAATTGATTTTCCTGTGTCTATTTTATTAATTTTACGGACTATTTATAGATCTGAATCAAAACAGATACTATATACAAGTGTTGCTGGATTTGTCTGTTCTTTTCCCCATTTGTTTTTTAAATTGTAATTTCATCTGATGGAAGGTAATCAGTGCATTTTTAGATAGAGTCTGTACGTTAAAAATAACCCTCTTTGCTTGCTGCAAAAAGAGATTATGCAGAGAAATAGAAAAGTAAATATCAACTTAAAAAGGAGATGAGATTACATCTCTGACTTATGCTTAGGCATTTTAGGAGGAGGGCTGCTCATCAGCTTCACTTCAGAGTGGATTTTTGCTATTAGTGAACTTGTGATGCAGAAAGCTTCACTCAGTCTTTAAATAGAAAAGAGCGTACATCTGTTTGGGGCTTTTTCTCATCCTAAGAAAGGCAGGCGGACTTTAAAGCCCAGTTCTGCAGCTTCTCCCTTGTTTGCAGAATTATCAGGGGGAGAGATAAGAATGAATTTTGTCCGTGCCCCTTATCAGTGACCCTCCCTCAGCTGATCTGCCCCCCGTAAAGAGCTGACAGACGATTTTCCTGCTGCAAGTAAAACTGGAAGCACTGAAACAAACGGTGCAAGCTGAGTACAGCCACAAAACACTTCTGCAGGTGCCTGGGGCAAGGAATTCGTGCCTGTGCTGCTCCTGCCTGCAGCAGTGGGGCTGAGTGAGCTCGTCCCGTTCGGTGAAGAGCAAACTCAGCTGTGCAGAAAAGCAGCGGCTGTTCAGAGGTGGTGTAAAGCAGGGGAGCCCAGGGTGGTTCAGGTGGGGAAGGCTGGGAAGTTAATGGCCATTCCTCAAGAGGCGAACAGGGACGCAGAGCCTTGCAATGTAAATATTCTCAGTAGTTGCTTTTGGAAACCTGTGTGTGTTTTTCTTCTGGGCTTTTTAAAATCCGGTTAGCCAAATAACCCAAACAATTTTCTTGTATTTATTTAGGCCGGAAGCCAGCTGCTCAATTTGTCCATATTAACTATCTGAGAATTTAGAAGAATAAATGTTCTATGTAGTTTTCATTCTCTTGAAGTATAAAGTACGTTAAAAACCTTCCCTGTAAAGGTCCACCTCACTTTTGTCTACAGATCAACAATTTCTAATTGAAAAACTGCCTCATTTCAGGACAATTAGTTTAGCAGCTCACAGCAAATTAATGGTAATTGTAACCTTTGGACAAAAGGTTCTGATTAATCGTAAGTATTTTGAGTGCAAAGATTCACAAACTTCTGCTGATTATAAAGTAGGACAAAAAAAAAGTTTATTTTGCCAAAATTATTTTTAAAAGCTCTTCATTTAGTGCATCTCCCTTTCCTGTAAAAAACCCGCTGCTACTTCTGTCACCTTTTGACTTCATAAAAGTTTCCCAAATAAAGTAGCAGTGTTTATTTGGAAGGTAAATGTTTGTTTTTGTGCCTAAGGACAGGATGTGTGCCTGCCTCCTCTTGGCACTTGGGAGGGGAGGAGGGAGAGAACTCCTGAAGGCTGGCTTTGGCGTTTGAGAAGTCATCACAAGCTTTCAGCCTTAGCGGAAGTGATGAAAAAGGGGGTGGCTGCACCCACAGAGCCAGAGGTGATGGTTTTGGCTGCCCAAGCGCAGGTAATAACTGCAGTGACCTGTTTGATCCCACGGGGCAGAAAATCCAGGGGGATGAGCAGAGCTCCAGAGCACAGGCACAGCAGAAATCCCGCTGCCAGCAGAGGAGTAACAGAATATAGACCCGAGAGACTGGGGATGCAACAGGTCCTAGTTCCCAAAGATTTATTAGGTGAACAGAAAAGTAGTTGAAAGAAGTTTGTGAAATCGCCCTTTTTAAGTGAAATCCAGCTTCTTGGCTTCAGTCTGGGTAATCAGTGCAAATAAGCAGCCGCTTGGCTTGTCAGCAGGAGATGCTGCTGCCATTTGCCCAGTTCCACCTCTCTCTGTGCCCCGGGAGGCTGTTCCTGCGGCATGTTTGGTACCCAGGGCATGCCCAGGGGTGAGGGCACTGCCCAGGCCTCCCTCCCTGAGCAGGAGCTCCATGCCTGCTGCTGCCAGGGGCACCCAGCAGCACTGGAGGCATGGGGAGACTCCAGATCCCTGCACGGAGCAGCTGACTGCAGGGAGAGGAGGAAGAGCAGGGAGAGGAGATGGTGCTTGGCTTGTTTGTTTCCCAGCAGCAGAGTCGGAAACTCGTGTGGGTGTATTTGATGGCTGTAAGTGTGAAGGTTCCTTGGATCTTTAGAACTTGCATTAGCTGGTGGTGTTCAGGCAAGCAGAGTGAATTTTGCAGTGTAAGCAGTATTTGGGAAATCACTATTCATTACAGAATTGGCTGTAATAAAGCAGCTGGTTCCTCTGGGCTTTTGTTTCTTCCTGTTTCTATTTTTCTATTACCTGGTCGTTTTGGTGTGTGCAATTCCCTTTTCTGTTTGCTGTCCTGATGTGACACCCGGAGCTGTGCAAGGCCCATTAGGAAGATTGGGGCCTTTCTGAATAACCTTACAGGAGCTGAAATGGAAACCAGCCACTTGAGTGGATTGCGTTCAATTTACATTTATTGGTGGGTGATACGACACCTGCAGCACTGGTGTATAAAACCTCCTTGGGTAAAGCACAAAGGACAATAATATCTGACTGCTCCAGCAAACTTTATTTACTGTTATCAGGCAACTTGTCTATTTATGTATTTATCGAGGCTGCATTTTATTGACATTTTTGTGCTTGGTTAGGGTGTTGTGTTGCTTCCAAAGCCACGTCTGTGATATCTGACAGATCTGAAGTGTAAAGCCAGATACGTGTCACAAATAGCACGGCAAAATTTTTTGAAATTCTAAATATTTATCAACGTTTATATGAAGCTTCCTGTCTTTGTATCTATAGTCACAATTGTTACAGGATTCAGTTAAATCAGTAATAATATCAGTTCTCAGATATACCAAAGGATTTTGCAGAGTCAGTTCAACTGTAATGAAAAACGTTCCTTTTGTGTAGGTTACTAGTGAAATTCAAAATCTGGCAATAACTCCAGGATGGAGTAGGTTAGGAGTGAGGGAAAGTTGCCTTGAAAAGGAGCTGATGAGCATCTGGCTCTAAATGGGAAATGAGCTCTTGCATTTAGCAAATAGGTCAGGCTGGTTAACAGGCCATTATGTGAATTCAAATTCAACCCTTGTTTGTAAATATATTTGTAATTCCATTGAAGACTAATTGTTTGTTTGGGCTTTTTTTTTTCTTTTTTTTCTTTTCACACATTTGACAACACTGTGATCCTACTTTGGTCGTCTGTAGAATCTTTATTTAAACTTCCCTGAAAATGAAGATTTTGGTCTTAGTTCCTCGTGTGGGCAGACCATTTTTTTATTTTTCCTATGCTATTAATGGCCATTTAATTCAATATTTCAGTCTTTAGATGAAGACCAACTTTTTTCAAGCAGTGAGAACTAGAAATCCCCTTCGGGATTCTGTAAGTTTGGATACACAGGTGGTGATGCTTCCTTACAGCAGCGGGTTGAATAATGGCACTTTTCCCTCTGTAGCGGAGGTTCTGGCACCTGATGTGCAGGACAGGACTTGAATTTAAGAAATTGCTGTGGTCTTAGCTATTGCCTGGCTGCTTGCTGGGAGAAGCGATATTCTTTATGCCCTGTACGAGTGCCTTCAATAACTGCATTTTCTTTCCTCAGAGGACTATGAACGTAGTGCTGTCATTTGCTGTCTTTGAAATTTAAATCCTAACTGAATGAACAACAACACTCTTTGAGGTTTTTTCACTTCTGGTTACATATGGAAAAGTAGAAAGCAATAAATGTATGGGAGAAAGGGATGCATGGAGGAGATGTTTTGTTTCATTCCGGTCCTTTTTGAAATTGTAGTAATTTGCAAAAGGCTACTCTTAGTCAGCAGAAATAGGAGCAGAAGTGGCTGGTGACTTGTGTTATACAGTTGTTTTTGCAACCTTCGATTCCCAAAAAAAAAAAAAAAACAGTAGAAAAGCAATGCAAATCAAAACAATCTCCCTCAAAATCCAGATCCCAGAACAGAAAACCATCTCTCCGTCACTCACTTTAAATGAAGTCACTTTCTGCATGCATTTTCTTGATGGTTTGTGACTTTTTGAATCTTCCCTGTTACAGCTGTGAATGCTGCAGTTGAAGAACACTTCTGAAAGTCTGTGCATCGACTGGTCCTTTAAATATCCAATGCAGAATTTGGGAAATTAACTAGGAGCTATGAGAAGAGTGTATATGGATTCCTGAGTTTTGTCTTTATTCTCCTCCCTTCTGAGAGGGAATAATTCTCCATGAGTCTTATAATTCTTCTGAGTCATATAATTCTCCATGAGGATTCTGAATGTTGATGGAGCTTTAAAATGCATGGAAATTCAGTGTTTGTGACTATTTGCAAGTAAATCTTGAGAACACTGTGACCTTTGTGCCTGTGGGCATTGGCAACTGCAAGTCCCCTTCAGCAATTAACTTAAACTCAGCTGTACCTAAAGCTGTGCAAACCTGTTCAAACACAGTGACAGTGAGCTGCTGGCAGGGGGGAGGTCTCGCTAAAACTCTGCATTTGTTGGGCACGGCTTATTTTCTTGCCAGGTATCACATCCTCACAGAAAGGCACTGTCCAGAGGAGAGAATATAAACACTGAGTGATTAAAATGAGCAGTGTTGCCTGTGTGTCTTAGGGGCTTGGCGAATCTGGAAGAAGAGCTTATCTCCCATGCAAATTGAGTGTTTGCTCTTCAGGACTGGGCTCATTTGTCGTGACTCTCATGGGAACTGCTTCTTATATTTGGCAACCAGTTTTTAATGATAAAAACATATTAAAGGAATTTTTGAAACATGATATTACAAATTGTCTTTAAAGAAATAGCAATCGACTCCATAACTCCTGTCTACTGAAAAAAATTTAGGAATGGAGTTACTCTGTGCTGTTTCTGGAGGAAACATGGTTATTCACTTGTAGGCTTTTTAATGCTGCTGTGTAATAACAGCTACTGCAGGCAAAAGGTCCTGTGGGGTTTTACTGACAGCTGTGGTGATGGGTTTGGCATCACCATGGCTCACTTGTAGCCACAATCTCTGACTTCCCTTGCTGATGCATTGTAAGGATGTCACCTCAGAGGAACCGCGATTGCATCTGCACGTTTTCTTAGACTGAATTATTGGAGATTAAATGGTTGCATTGGCATCACGATTTGTGTCCAGTTAGCAAAGCTGACAGACTCCTGTTAATGGAAAAAGAGCTTTAGTTAAATAAAAACACCCCAGCAACAAAACAAAAGCAACCCCCACCAGCAGACAGTGCATCTTGATATTACACTTATATTTAAAGTTAAGCTGATCAGGTTTTATTTGTAGTAATTTTTAAGGGAAGTGCTGAAGTTGAGGGGCAAGAGGCTGAAGGAGTCCTGGGGCCTGTTTGTGGAGGCAGCACGGAGCTGTACTCAGGGCTGCTGATCTATAGTTCCATAATGTGCAGGAAACGTGTCGTTTCACTTGGTGCTGCAGGATCAGGGGCATAATCCATCTCACCCACTGTAGTGTGACGAATCAAATCACTGTCTGACAAGATCTGCTGCTTGGGAGCTCTGCAGAGATGAAATGAGGTCTAAATTCAAGGGCATGTGAGAATAATACTGTAGAAAATACCTGGGGATGAGAATTAAATGTACCAAGAGGAGCTAAAACGTTTAATTTTTAAAGGCATATTTGCTGTGTATAGTTCAACAAGTTAATGCTTTCCACATTCTGTGCTCACAAAAAGAAAAAGCAGAATGTGTGTTCTTAAGCAGTTCCTCGACCAGGGCTAGTCCCATTTCTGTCATTAACGAAGGATAATGTCTGGAGTGGCAAATGTCCAGAAAAAGCAATCCACTATAAAGGCATATTTACTTCAGTCAGAGAATTCGAGCTGTGGTTAAAGTATCAATATTAGCTTAAGAAAGTATTTGGCAGAGAGAGGGTCCAAAACACGACTGGTTACCTTACCCTGTGTGTTCTGCTGCGGCGCCTTGCCCTGGTTGTCACAAAGCCACTTTGGAGCAGAAGGATACGTCTTAATCCCTTCACCCTGCTCAGCTCCGGGGGAGAGCTCGGTTAACAATGATTTCTGCCGAGCCCTGGTGTTTGGTGGGATGCAGGTGGAGCTCGGTGCTGCCCTGGAAGTGGTGTCTGGGCCAGGAGGAAGCCGGCTGGCAGGAATTTAACAGCCCGTGCTTTACCAGTTCCTTCCTCAAATGCCGAATGCCCGAGTGAGTGTGTCATTGTGGTGCACCATCTCACATCCTGGCTCTCACACAATTCACAGAATCACAGGGTTGGCAGAGACCTTCAAGATCATCCAAGGATGATCTAACACCTCAACTAAACCACGGCACCGAGTGCCACATCCAGTCCTTTTATAAACACATCCAGGGGTGGTGACTCCACCACCTCCCCGGGCAGACCATTCCAGTACTTCATCACTCTTTCTGCAAAGAACTTTTTCCTGATATCCGGCCTGTATTTCCCTTGGTGCAGCTTGAGGCTGTGTCCTCTCGTTCTGTCAGCGCTGCCTGGAGAAAGAGACCAACAACCCCTGAGCACAGCCACTTTTCAGGGAGTTGTGGAGAGTGATCAGGTCACCTCTGAGTCTCCTTTTCTCCAGGCTGAACAACCCCAGCTCCCTCAGTCATTCCTCACGGGGCTTGTAGCACTCCTCTTTGATGATGGTGGGTTTCCTGTAAATTCAAGGCTCCGGCATCTGCGCATGAACTGTTCTTGGGAAGAATTCCTTCCCTTTTATTGGTGTGCTTGTGGAACCAGTTTCAAGCTATCGACACTCCTTGACGTCCCTCCCCCATGTAGATATTTAAAAATTAAAATGAACTCAGTCTTGACGTGGGAAGCATGAGAACCTCTGTGGGTTATTCCAACTACGCAGATACGTATGGGGCTAAGTATTGGTCAGATAGGAAGCTTAATTTCGAATGACTCCTTTGGGGATGTAATTCTGGAGGGGAACAGTACTCTGCTTGGTCCAGCTCAGTCATGTTCACTGTCAGCATTCCTCATTTGCTGTAGATGTGTTTCAGGTTATTTTAATGTTTTGGCCAGGTTTTACCTTAAATTTTCACCTCTGAGGGTCTTTTTGCAGCTTCCAGTGCTGTGGAGCTGCAGTGATTTGTGTTCAGAAGCAAAACATTTTCTGTCTTGTGCAGAAACGGACTCTCCTGACACACCCTTCAGTGTTTTCTAATTAGAATTTAATGAAATGCAGAAATTGTCCCTTGTAAACAGATTGTGGTCTGATGCAGCAATATGAGAGTAGTTGGAAACGTGCTGTAACCTTTAAGGGGATGTGTGAGTGTCCTGTGTCCGTTCTCATGTTGTCATTCTCAGGAGTTGATTCTGTGGTGAAAAGTCAAGAAAGGTTAATCTTTTCTTAAATGCGATTAAGGCTAGGGAGCAACAGGATTCACATTCCAAATATAATTAGCAATAAACGCATAAAGTGCACAATTACTTGCTTTGACTGTGAAGATGATGGGGGTTTTTTGTTGGGTTTTTTTTTTTCCAAGCAGCATCAATGCAGTTTTGGAATATAAACTGATCCAGTAATGCCTTGAATAAAGTTAAAACCAGGAAACTGCTAATTGTATTGCATTTTGCATTAGTTAACAAAATTTTCGTTTCTTTAGGAGTGTGGTTGTTTTATTTTGTTTGTTGTTGGGTTTTTTTGTTGTTTTGTTTTCTTGCCTGAATCTTTGTCCCTTGTAGTTTTTTTCCATTGAGTAAGAATTTCAGATATGAATTAAATTCAGGACAAGTGGTATCTGATACATCTTCTCTGAGCATAAGGGTCTTTATAGACATATTTTCTATTAATTAAAGGTGTTGATATGAAATAAGTTCATCTTGGAGATTAAAGAAGTTCAGTTCTTGAGTGTCTTGGTGTAAAGAGTGTTTTTGTATCTTCAACAATATCAAGACCAGCAAATTTCCCTTATATTTTCTCCTTTTCAGTGCTCAGATCTCTTCACAGTGCAGAGGGTTTTGGGTAATCTGATTAAATTATTAGTTTATCAAATTCAGGATTTTGCCTTTTTTTTTTCCTATAGTTTTACCTCTCCTGAGATGATTCTAACAAGAGAATGCGCACTATTGCAGTGTTACCTTGACTTATTTTGTGATAGATGGCTTTGGCATTTTCTAGTCTCATCCTTCCAAAGTGTTTTGAAAGATTTTGTAATAAACATCTTCTCACAGAAACTGATAATAAAGGTCTGTTAAGAGTAGGAATTAAAAATGTCAATTTGTTTGAACAGCTTGTGTTGTTTTAGTACAAATTGTTTGGTGAGTACACAAGGCTCCAGTTCCATCTGAATGGCACTAAATTATGCTGAACTAATTATATTCTTGCTTTATGTAGCCTGACATTTAATTACAGAAATTAAATTCTCTGTGCACACCTCACCCCACGAGTGCATGACATGAAGCTCTTTCCTGTAGCTCTCTTTCACCTGCTTTATCTCCCCATCAACTTCTCATTTGCAATAAAAATGTGTTTTCATGAGAGCTTTTACCCAAGATGTTGCCTTCAAGTTGCAGATCATAAGCTATGTAAGCAATTGGCATAGCTGCCATTTTTAAATTATTTTCAAAAAGTATGTATCAGTCCTAAATGATGGAGTTGAACTCTTCAATAAATTATGATTTGACCTTTTTTGTTCTCCATGGAAACCAGCCTTTTATTAATGCTACTGTTCTCCAGCAGCTTTTGTGATGTATCTGGATCTGTAAGCAGATATTAAAGGAGAATAATTCCACACCAACACTCCCTTCCCCCCCTAAAGAGCAACATTTATTTTAAATTGCATTTTCAGGTATGAAAATTGGATGAAGCGTTGGATGAAATGGTAAATCTATCAGCTGATACCACCATGGAAGCAGGGTCTGGTCTGGCAGAACGGAGCAGTCAGTTCTCAAAGCATTCCTGCTGTTGGGAAACCTGGATTTGCCCCTGCAAGGAGAACTCCAAGGAGGAGGAATATTCTGAGGTGTCCCTGCAGTGGAGTTAGGACAGGGTACAACTGTACAAAATGCATTTGCATCGGCTCACAGCACAGGAAATAAAAACGTTAATTTCCTATAAATATGTTAAAAGACAAGCGGATTGCCAGAAGTCAAGTTTCAGCACTTGAAACATTTTATGTTGTTTTCGGTACAAGTTTTGTCCTGTGGTAATCTCTGAAAAAATTCTCGGAAAATTAAAACTCAGTCTTTGTCATTATGTTGCGTTTTCCTTTGCAGTATTGACTTTCAATTAAATACTGGGGCTAGAACTGAGCTGTGAAGTGTGTCTGGAGATCACCGTGGCACATGGTGTCCCCTGGTTCTACCTGGAGTCATTTCAAAATAGGATCAGGTTCCTGTCAGAGAAGTTTTTTCTGACCTGATAATTGATTATCTTTGCTTTTCTGGGTGATGTTTTGCACTTTTGAGATGCCTCAGAATCTGATGCAGACTTTAAACTGCCCTCATCTGTAATCATGCGAAAAAGATTTTTTTGGAGCGATGTCTGGAGAATTCTGATACTGATGTTCATAGCTCTGTTCAGGATGAACAGGCATTTGCCCACGGCGTCATTGCAGAGTGAAAGAGAGGAGCCAGGACTGAGCTGTTGGTCCAATCAACCAGCCTGTTAGTTTGTGACAGTTTTATTGCTTCACCTGCAGAACCATCACCTTTATTTGGTTGTCAGTCAACACATCATTAGTATGAGATGCTCCAAAGCAGAGCTGTAGCTGCTGGAGAATATTGAAAACAGTACCTGCAATTTGGAGAACAGCTGAAGCATTTTCCTCCCCTTTCAGTGCTCTTTTGCTTCAGAGAAGTTTTTAACACACAATCTTTTCTGTTCAAAAGCATTCTAATTATGGTCATCTGAGACAAAATGCCACAGTTGTTTGGTTGTTGGTTTTTTTTGGTATGTTTTTTTGGTTGGTTGTTTGTTGTTTTTTGTTTGGGTTTTTTTGTTTGGTTGGGGTTTATTTTTGTTTTTGTTTTTGTTTTTTTTTTTGCCGGGGGGGTGGGGTGGTGTGTGTGTGTTATTTTGTGTTCTGGGTTTTCTTTGTTTGTTTGGGTTTTTTTTTTTTTTAAATGCTGCTGTAGAATTAGCAGCTTTTTCTTTTTCTCTGTGAATGTCAAAGAAAATGAAGTGTTCTGGGATCTATCGTATTGCCTATGAAAAAACAGCAACTGTATCGTGTCTCTGAGTGCTTTGTCCAAATGTAGCTTTTAAAAGACTCCACCATGTTATGTCCAAATGTTGCTCTTTGGAGTGCACAAAATAGAGTGTTCTTCAAGCCTTTGTTTTTGTAGACTAAAGATCTTTTAACTTTTTTGGAAGGACTGTTGCACTCTCAAAAGTGAGAAGCCTGGAAAGTGCTTTTGTCAAAAGTGTTGTCATTAGGCTTTAGCGACTTAGAGAATAACCTGAAACAAAGAACACAAAATTCTACTTTATATTTCTATTTCTATTTCTATTATCTATATTTATAGTTATATTTATATATTTATATATTTATATTTATATCTATATCTATATTTATATCTATTTGACCCCAAACCGTCCCGAGGTGCTTGGGGCTGCTGCTGGCTGTGAGCAGGGCTGTGCAGAGGCAGTGGATGTGTGTGCCTGATGCGCTGAGCAGGCTGTGCGCGGGGAGCCCTGAGGGCAGGGTGCCCAGCCAGGAGGCTTTGGTGGTTTCAGAGCAGCTGGGAGCGCGGTGTGTTTGCGTGCTTCGGTACCTGGCTTGGGTTCAGTTGTGAGGGAAGCGGGGAAGGGAGGATGGCACTGTGCGTTCCTGAAGGGCTGGGCTGTAAATTGAACTTCAGCCTCAGGGAAGGAGCACCTTTGGGTATTGCTGAGTTTGTGAAGTCGCTGAGGTGCTGGCAGGTGTGAAGCCTCCACCGCTTCCCGCCTGATGTTAGGGAGTCTTGTTTCCTGTGCCTGCCGAACTTCTGCAGGACAAAGATGTGCTACGACCAAGGAAAAACATTTCAATTTAGGTGGGAATGTTCAGGCAGGTTTAACTGGAGGTGCTCATGGTCTAAGCACAGCATGTTTGCTGACCTGAGCATTGCAGAGGCTGCACAACTCCTGCAGTGGAGTTGGTAAATAATAAATTGCGTGAACAGGGACAAACTCTGGGTGTCTGCAGCTGCATCTGCATGTGTCACACACCTGGGTCTGTACCATGCTCTGTACCAGTACTAGGGACCGACTGCTGAATCCTTTCTTAGCAACAAATTAATGGATTTAAGTTGAAGTTTCATGTCTTTTGGGCTCACGTTGCTAGGAAGGCAATTATGTTGTCTTCAGTTTATTTCGTTATCCATGTGTGCCTGTTGCTTGAGGAACAAAGTATGGATTATCTTTTTAAGTTAAAGCAACTGGTAAATGATGACAGAAATAGCGACTAGCAGAGAAATGGCAGACGTTTACCAAACTGCTTTGAGTCTCCTTGAATGGATTAAAAATTCCTGCAGTTTATGTAAAATAAACAAACCCAAAACTTATGTCCTCTTTCCTTTCTGTTGTGTGGTTTTTTAATAAGGGACTCTTTTTTTTTTTTTTTTTTTTTGGTGGCTCCAATTAAAAGGTTTTCTTGTGCTAAAGATTGATTAGGGGAATTTAGAAGAATGGAGCGTTCCAGTTCAAGTTACAAAATATACAAGGCTGTTCAGTAATTACATTTCCTGGAGCTGCTGCCTGTGCTCGACGCAGAGGCTGGTGTAGAGTAGGAAGGGCTCTTGAAAACCAATATCTTGAAAATGTGGCAATTCAGTGCCTTGAGAGGGGGCTGGCAGAAAATTAAGTCTCTTGTAGAGATACCGTGGTTATACTTCGTTGTTTTAAGGAAAAAGTGGACACACAGTTACAGAATCTGAGTTTTTATTTGAAAGGATCATAACCTTTCTAGGTCAGAAATGTCGGTTAATGCTACAAGAAAATGCTGAAAGCTTCTCACAATGGGGCTGTGCTACTCAAGAGACGTAATGACATTATGGCAGAGCGCTGATTTAGTTGACATAGCCCAGGTTTGTGTGATTATTATAATGTAGGACATTACTTCTGTGCACAGAACATCCCAGTTTTGAAGTTAATACTGAAGTAAGGTTCTATCAGAAAGTTGTACTTGAAGCATTTCCAGTGATTGAAAAAGAAATAATTTTTGCAATATATGGGTTTGTTTTCTTTGTGGCAAGTTTCTCAATGAATCTGATTTAAAATACGAAAATATTACAGATACTGCTTTAGCAGTGATGCTTCTTTAATTTTAAAAAAAAAGCACAGGTTATTTGGATAGGTTCAGCTTGATAGAAATATTGGAATCATTTCAATAGTAGGTGAAAATCGCAACTAAAGTTGCTTTGACTGAAAAAAAGGTTGCATTTGGGCAGAAGGATTTTAAAGAAATACTTAATATATGTTACTCTAACATCAAGGACTTGTGGGTTAAACGTTTTGGCCCTAGAGCCTGACGCGGGGCTGATGTAACTGCTCCCTATGATGCAGTGTTATAGCCAGCAGTGCCCTGAGGGGCAGGGCAGAGGCAGAGACAAGGATTGAAGGCACAAAATTGTTAAAATGTTGGAGTCCAGAGAGAGGCTGGTGAGGAGGGCAGGAAAGGCAAAGGAGCCAAAGGAGAAATGGAGGGGAGAGGAATTACCAAGTGAGCAGGAGCACGGAAAGGAAAGGGCAGAGCTGTGAGAGGCTCAGGCTGGAGCTGAGTCGTTGCTTCCCTTTCAAAATTTTAAATTAGCTCAGAAATTTGCAGTGTAATATGCCGTTCCTTTCTTGTTCTTTTTGTTAGGAGTAATTGGTGTGAAGCAAATAATGTGGGCTTTTCTTGTTATTGGAGTTTGTAAATTGCATGTGAACATCAAATTGGTTAAAAAGTAGACTGCAGGGCTCTCTATCTTCTTTCTTGCCACCACGCCAAGAAGACTTTTGCTTTTTCTTTAGAGCACTAAGACCACCAGCTAATTTAATTTGTTATCTTTCAAATATCCAATTTCCAGAGTATTTTTGTTGAATGCAACATGTATTTTTCTTCTTATTATACATTTTTATGGTTCCTTAAGTTTCAGAAATTTAAGAATACTGCGCTGAATAGGGAAGTCTAAGTTTAAATGAAGTTATAAAGAAATGTTAGCTGAAAAACCAAGCTAGTGATACTTTTTTTCCTCAAGTGGGTTTTACTTTGGATGGATAAAATTGTGCTGTTTAAAAACATCAAGGTTGTAGCTTGCAAATGTTTAAAATATTTGATAACTGAAGGGAGTATCAAAATATGAGAGTGGGTTTCAGAAGACATCTTTCTGTGCAAAAGAGAATACATGTTTCAGGCTGACTTTTTAACAGCTCAAAGGATCCCAAGAGATAAAAAAATTGGAATAAATTTATCTTGTATAAGAAAGATCATCTCCCAAGAGACAGTATTCAGGGGCTGAAAGCTTTGTAGTTTTATGGTGCCTGAGACCCTGAGGTGCTGTTTAAGCACCTTTATTTCAATTTCTGGAATTCCAAGCTCTCCAATCCACCTGGATCCCACGTCACTAAACCCAACGCTGCTGCAGCAGCTCCTGGACATTGTATTGATCATGACAGAGGAGTTGTTGCCCAATGGGCACAGAAAAGTAGAGCACCAGTTTGTAAGACCTGAAAGACTTGCCCAAAAAATGCTGCATCCTCCTGGAGCTCGATGTGTCTTCAGTTACAGAAGGAATTAGGGTGAAAAGCACAGTTCTATTTTACAAGCAGAAAAAAAATACCCATAGTCAATGACCATTCACTTTATGGAGTAAGATTACTCCGATGGAAAACCACATTGTCACCCGTGTGGTCTCAAAGCAGAGATTTGTACTCCCCCTTACCCTGCCATGTGTTGTGGCTAACCTATAAGAATTCAGAAGAAATAATAGCATTTTAAGAATAATTATATTAGGCTAATATAATAAGAAAGTTTTTTTTTTTTTTAAAGTTATTTCTAACTGGGGTGCAAGAGGAGGAAAAAGATCTCACTTCTCTTCCAGCTGAGCAAGTGAAGCCCCAGGGCATGAGATTGGTTTTAGCCATTGTGTGAGTGTAGGTAAACAAGTGCTGATAGTGAATTGTAATGCTGAACATTTAATAATATTGTACTTCCCCATCCACCTGTTAAATGTTTGCCTCTGGGTGCTACAAATTCCTGTTCCTGTGTATATTTTGTAGCAGCCTTTTAGGATACGAGATTTACATTTTTGTCTTTTTGATCAAATGGAAGATTAAGTTTACTTCTGAGGAAATCAAGTATTTAAAGAAGTCCTCTTTGGTTTAATCTCTTTACATCAACACATCTCAGAGTGCCTTTTTTCTTAAGCAAGCAGGTGTTTTTGTTGAAATAGCTAACTGTAGATAGCAGTCCCACTGCAAATGTTAAGGCAAATCATTAAAAAAATCCACTTTCTGTTAAGTTCTTTCATGCTTCTGAGAGGCTCTTCCTGCTGGAAATATTGGTGCACTGATATACCCTGAGGGCCCCTGCTGTAGGCTTACAGCTCAAAAGGTGAACATTAAAGTCCATTTTAACATTTCGGGTCACCAGGGTTTTCTCATGGGGTCTCTGTTTACTTTGGATGCTCCTTTGAGGCTTTTGAGTGTGAAGTGGTGGAAGAAAACATACAAATCCGAATTTCAGGTTGTGGGAGGACAAATAGCACGCTCTGGGAGAGTTCCTTTGATGAATGCTCTCTGCCATGGATATAACTGTGACATTTTGGGGGAATATTTTATCCTTTGAAGCTGTTTGCCTCATTGTCTCTCGCTTTTCAATTTCTCATTATTTTTATGTGCTATATACCAGTCATCAGTTTGTATTCTAGATTCTGGTTTTACTTGCATTACGTGGTGACATGCTTTCTCCATTTCTCTTGGTAAGCACTGTTCCAGACTCTTTAAAGAGAGGTTGCTCATGCAAAAACTATGCTGAAGTGCAAATCTGGACGTATTCAGAGAGCTGTTGGATTCATTTTGCTCAAACTTTCAATTGATTTTAAGGTATGAAAACCTGGGCTTTTATCCAACTGGCCAGGCCTATTACACCATCTGCTTTTGCAGATATTGCACCTCTCTTTGGATCTGCTAGTGATATATTTAAGGTATTCACAGATGCCGTGGTGAGAGGCACCATTGTGGGTGTCATCAGTGATGGGGCAGTGGGAAAGCTCAGATCTGGTGAGGTGTGATGTGACTGCCTTGGTTTTTAAAGCCAGTCCAAAAGAACAGGATGGGTAAATCCTGTTTAGGGTAAATGTGTCATTAGCACAGGGACTGAGGGAGAAAAAATGAATTTCAGTGTTTCTGTCACGTTGGGTAAAGTGATGCTGTTTGACAGAAAATCAGTGTTTAGCAATGAGTGTGTGAGAATAAAAAGTTTCATGCTAAACCTCAGGAAGTCAGCCCCAAACTGGTATTGGTTCTTCGTTTGGGCTCTTTGAGGATCCTTATGTGCAGAATTTCCTCTGATTTTGGGGCATGTAAGTTTCTCCTTTTTGGGCTTGCCACCTTAAAGCTTTGGCTGTGGTGGCCTGAGTGGCTCCAGTGTTGGCTCTGTGCCCACAGGTCCATATGTTCTGTGTGATTTCACAAGTTACAGTGAATATCCTTCTCCTTTCTTTTTGCTTGCATCACAATCTCTTCAACAAAACAGCGTCCACTGGCAAATGTTTTTTACGTTTCAAGGAAAATAGATGTGCCTGTGGGTTCACGTAGTTACACCATCTTTTCTACCAAGGAGTTTGACACCTGGGAATAAAAAACTCCCTCCAAAACACAGCTCTGGTTTATTTGTGCCTGAAACACGTGTGGAGTCACCCTGTGCACAGCACAGATGGAAATCTGTGGAAGGGAAGCTCAGAGATTAGATCCTCGAAATTCTGGGTCATTCTTTGAGCAGCAGGAGAAAGATTTCCTGCAGGTTTATTTGATGACTGACCAGCCTGTGCCAAAGGATGCAGTTCCCTGAGAGCTTGGCTCCATCTGAGAGAGTAACTGAGCATGGTGCAGGGAGAGTGGCCCTCAGAGCCCAGCAGAGAAAGAAATAAGAGCAGCAGCTTCTCAGTCACTGCTTGTAGCCATTCTTGCCAATCGAACAAAGTACATTTTAAGGAGTGAAATCATAGGGACGTTCAAAAATGTTTAGGAAAAAAAACAAAATATCATCTTATTCTGTTCTCTAAAGCTTTAAACTGTGTGTTTTAAAAGGGAAAAAATGGAAATACTAAGAGATGCATGAAAGTGCAAGTGCTGTTAGCTGAGCTTTATGGAAGGATCAGCCCTAAGCTGAGGTCGAAGCAAGAACATCATCAAGGAGCAGTCTGGATTGAAGAGAGTGAAATGTGGATGGCTGTGTAGAAACAACCATGGTTTCTGTCGGTTTGAGCTAAATCACGGTAAACAGATCTCACATCTATCAGGCACATTAAGGCTCGTTCTCCTGAGGTGGGTTTGTGCCCTCTCAGTGGCAGGCAGTGTTTAATGCAGAGTAATCAGGAGAGGCTCGGGGTGGCCGATGGTCGTTTACAGACTTTAACCCCAGATGAGTAGATCTGTTGGTCTTTGCATCTGCAGCTCCAGCACGCAATGCTTGCACGATTGCATCTGCAGTCAAGCATGACCTGCAGCCTTCCTGGAATGCACACAACTACAGCACCGGGCCCTGCACACATCGGGATTCTTCCCAAACATGACCAGCAGCTTTTGACTTTTTTTAAAAAAAAATCATTTTCAGCAGAGAACATTTAGCCACGTGGAGAACAGTGCAGCTCAGATTACAGATAGCTCTGTGAATGACTGCTGTGAATGGATGGACGAGCACTCAGAGAGCACTTTTGTCAGATTTGGCAAAACGCAGCCTGTGAAATGGGCTTTATTTCACCAACATTTTTTGCTGCAAGGAGGAATGTTGATAGATGCTTCAGTATCACCCCTTGCCCATGTTTTGACATTCCTATCAGCTCTGAGCTGTTTGCAGGGTTGTTTGCTTCCTGATGGTGTTGCTTTTTGGAGGTTTTTCTCATCTACACGTACTTGTATTTTAATTTTTTGGTATGTATCAGGATTTTTGGAAGATCTCAAAATACACAGTCTTTGTTTACATTCAAACAGAATTGCATTTCAAGATATTGAAATCCTTTTCTAAATTTTCTTCTGACATAAAGTTGCACATGCATCTTCCCCTGTATATGGGTAGCCACCATGCTTTTCCTCTGTGACTGGCCACATCACATTGCACGAATTTGGGAAGAATGTAATGTTCCAGAATTGAAATTTCTGAGATGCACATTAATTTTTATTTGTGCACATGAATTCTTTTCCAGCTAATCTTCTATGAACCCTTTAACTGTTAATTACTTCTGAGTTCCTTTAGTATTATGCACGTGAAATTATCATATTTTAACATTTACAAAAGCTTAAAAATTACTTCTAAAATAGGGAGATGTTAAAACTTTTTTGGGGGAGTGATTGATTAATTAGGAGCATCCATTGTTTTTCATATCTGCAGATTTCTTTGAATTTTAGTCTATTCTCTCAACTTTGGGAAAAACGGGTCTGCTAAATGAGTTTCAGAAACTGATTCCAGGCCTGATTTCTTCAAGCAAGGGATTGGTATGGGAAGAATGCTGTTATCCTGCATTCTGTGGCCTGGAAACCTCATGAGGATTATGCAGTCAGAGGATGCTTTTTTTTCCCTTTTTTACATATTTCTGCACTTCTCATTTGGCTTTATGATTAATACTGGGAGAAGTTTGCTTGCAGATATGAATATATTCAGTGGCACTTGATGCCTGATGCTCCTGGCCTTGTGTTTATGGCACGTTCGTGTAAACTCTCACAGCTTTGAACTCTAAGATTTGTCTTGTTCGTCCCATGATCTGATGATAGCCAAGATCTCACTGGAATAATCGGAATTCAAGGGGAATCTCTGGGAACTCTGGTTTATTTGCAGAAGTGGACAGGAAAGCGTCACCCAGGTGGTGCCATTTTGCAGAGATTACTTATCAAAGAAAGGAAGACGGGTTTGTGTGTGAAGAAAAGAAGCTCTCAAAACTACTACCCTGAATGTAAGGCAGTCTCATTTTAATTTCAGTGGTTGCAATAAAAACCACGTCAGGAGCACAAAATAGGCAGTCTGTGCTGAGCAGGGAAAATTGTGGGGTAAGACCTCCATTTGTGTAATGAAAGCGTGTAATAGAACTCGATTGTGCACACATTTATACTTATGACAGCCTTCATTTTGCATTCTATTTAAGAGGACCTCTGTATCTGAAAATGAGTAGCAGGCTCGCCCAAAATAAAACAACTTCAGAGGGAGGATGCTGTTTTGTAATGCGTTCCCCAGCCAGCCTAATCAGAAGCCATAAATCAATAGGCAAATAGGACACGCCACTAATTAGTCAGTAGAAAATTCTACCAATGTGTTTTTCAGCAGAGACCTGTGCCAAGAAATCCCCCACTTGTTGAAGGCATCTTTTCAACTTCAGTGGGTAAAAGACAGATCTGTTTTTTTCCGAAGAAAATTTATGTAAATGGTCTGAGATTTGTGTCGAACCGGAGTAAACCAACGTATCACTAACTGAAATCAAATGTTTGTAAAAGTGTCTCTGGGATAAATCTAATCCTATCTGATTTCTATTAGCTGATTTGTTTTGCAATTTAATGGCTGTCAAATTTGGCCCTCAGTGTCAGAATCGTATTTAGCCAAATGTCATTGCCAAGGCAATCTAACAAGCAGTGCTCTTGGTAAATAAAATTTGGCAGAAGGTTCATCAGTGCACGTTGTGGTTCCGCCAGCTCCAGTCTGTATTTCACACATGTGTGAATTCCTCAGTGTGTAGTACCTCTTATCAAATAAGCGTATTTTAGTGCTGTGCTTGCCAGGATCTTTGGAAAATGGAAAGGTCCCCTCGAGTTGAGCTCTGCAGCGCACAGGATGGAGTCCCAAGTGCCTGCCCCAGTTCTATGTGTGAAAGCATGCAAAGACTTTGTGGATACCAAATATGGATCTAATACGGAAAAAGCTACAAAATAAACATGCTTTTTTCTTTCACAACTGTTACTTAATTTAAATTGTGTTATTCTGTGGCATTCTGTGTCTGCGCCCAGCTGTTAATTAGGACTTTTGACATGCACGGCTGCAGGGGTGATCCCTGAAGGAAATATTTTCTAGTCTTTCACTTTCTAAACACAATTTATGTCTTTCCAGTTGAGATATTTGCATATAAACTGCTATTCTGATGCACATTCTTGCTGAGTTGCTTCATAAGTCTTCTGAGCTGCTTCACAAGAATGAATATGTGCAACCTACATACAAAAACTGCTGCATATGACGAAAAAAAAATGTTAAATTAATGAAATTTCTGGAAAGAGCAAGCTTTAGGAGAAGCAGAAAGTTCTGTGAGATATGGGATAATTTTAGAGTACAATTTCCCCTTTTTTTCCCCTTTTGTTTTTTAAGTTCAGGTGCAAACATGTCATTTCTCTTTCAGCTGTGTGCTGGAGGATTTTTGCCTTTGGAAAGAGTGGACATTTTATTTATACTTATCTCTTGTTTTTGTGAGGTGACAGTACCATGTGATATGAAAGAGTATCTGTGAAACACATTAGTGCCTGAATTTTATCTTTCCTGATGCTGAATGTCAGACAGATCCCAATGGAATGTGTGTAGGGCACTTAAGTCGTCCAACAATTCAGCTGTACCACAAAAAGGACAATTATTAAGACTCATTGGAGCCTGAAACTTGTAAATCGAGTAATGTGGAAATTCAGTATTACAATTACATGGAAATCTTGCTCAAAATGCATTTAATCCTGTTGAAATGAACAAACAAAACCCCGTCTAAAGCCTAACCAAAGAGCCCCTAAGAGCTCCAACCTCAAATCCCTGCTAGTGGACTGGCTAGTTCTTCACTCCCCAGTGAAAATATATTTAGAAAAAAAAATTAAAAGCTTAATCCTTTAGTAAGTAATGTGGATATCGCATTTTATTTCCATAAAATAAAACTTTTGGCAGAATGCAACAAAAGGTGAACAGGAGTGGAGCACTCCAAAATCTGTGGCTTATTAAAATAATGGCTTAAAAAAAAAATAAATGGGTGAATTGGGGGTTCTTCAGCTCTAGGAGGAAAAGAGTGGTTCAGCAAAAGTCTCTTGATTTTTCATCAGCTCTTTCCCCTGATGCTGTAAGTTGGAGATTGTCTCCTGCCATGACTCGGCTGTGGGATTGTTGCCTCCATCACTGGCTGTGCTAAATCGCTCTTGTTCCGAGGTCCATTTAAAGAGCAATATCCCAGTTTGGGCAGGGACAGAGGATGCAGCTCGTGTCAGTGTGTCTGTCAGCGCATCCCAGGTGTGGGAAAGGAGGTGTGCCCTTGGAAATCCATAGTGGGGTAACAGGAAGGGGCAGGTCCCGTGGAGGGCAGCCTCCCCTGTGCTGAGCGTTGCTGGGCTCAGTCTTGGCTAAAGTAAACAGCTTGTGCAGGGATGTTAAAAAATTTGGAATCTCAGTGCTTGTTTTCCTACAAGAGAGGATTCTTTGAGGATTTCGTTGCCCTGCTTTTGATAAAATGATTCCTCAGTTTGTGTAATCATTGTGCAACTCCGGCTTTTGTAAAGGGGTTTTGTTTATTGTAAGGAGGGAGACAGATGTTTTTTGTAAGAACTCTTTTTTTCCCCCCCCAGTGCTTTATAACATCAAAACACAAAGTCTGTTTTTTGGTGCTGTAATCCATGGCCGGTTGTGCTGTTTATAACTTTGTGCTCTGGTTATTTCACCGGTTGTGTGAAGTCTTCATTGAGGAAATAAAACAACGCTCTCATGGCTGTGAGCAATGCTCAGGCATTGACGCAGTGCTTTTAGAAGCATCTATAGTGAGTGCTGAGAAACATCCTGAAGGATTGGGAATTTCTGCTTTGGATATTGATTCCTCCCTGCATGCCTTGCACCCCTGTTGGTTGTACTGTCCTAGGAAATGTGGGAATGGCGAATCTCGAGTTGCACAAGTGAAGGAGGATAAATTATTGCAGCCGGGCTTAGGGAGAAAATAAGTTGTTGATTTTCATAACTGGCTGTTTCAGAATTTGGCATCAGTGTCTGAGGGGATGGTGAAGGAATGTGCAGTGCACCCCTGAGTGCTGTTACAGGCCTCCTGGTCCTCCATCATTGCGCCCGTTGCACCATGGTTCTCAAATGTGCTCCTGGAACTTTTAGAGATGCTTTGGACAGGACAAGGATGTCTCCCAATCTAGTGAAATAATCCCTCTGGCTATTTCAGCAGTGGTATTTTGGGAAGGATGGAGTTCCCCTAAGGGCTCAGTTTGGGAGAGTTTGGCTGTAGAATTGCCGTATCGCTCAAGAGTGCCAGGAGCCAGTCATCCTGTCAGTGCCTTAATCAGAGCTTTGCATCTCCGTGCATCTGGGACACATTGGTTTGTTTGCGGTCCCCGTTCCAGGTGGTCAGGCAGGAAACCAGCTCCCTGTGATCAGAAACCACACGTACAGAAAGGGCTGCAAACGCCGAGCCTTCGCAGTCACCAAGCAAGGAGAGTTAGAGGAGAAGACTATTTCTGGCATGACAAGGGTGTAATTTGGAGGAATAAACTCTTGCTCTATGTTCTAGCCATTTTTTAAATGCAATTTGATGTTTCCCTTAAATATGCCATGAGATCTTTAGCTCTGGCAGGAGATGAATGCTGTATTCTTCTAAACAACATCAGATGCATATGCATCCCCGGATGTGGTAACGCTCGGATTTCCTCCCAAAAATTTCATAGCAAGCAAATATAGAGAGTAGGAAGTGAAAAATAGTTCCAGTGAAAGATTCCTGACATCTTTCTTGCTACTAATGCAAAAAAAGAAATGGTCTGTAATCACTGCATTTCATGCTCATAATGTAGCAAACGTTTAAGGCAGTGATGCTTAAGGTAACTTGTAGGGAATGAAGAAAAGAACAGATACCTTGTTGTGAAAAAACCCAAACTCCTCATGCGAGCACAGCATTGAGAGGTGTTTTCTTTTTCCATTTGCTCTCTTCTGCTTCACAAGGCTCGGGAGATGGAGTTGCCCAGCCCAGCATTCAGCACTCCATTTTTGCCTCCTGTATGTATCCTTCGGCTGAGAATTCAGTTACAGAATTTCCTGTGCTGAGATGCTCCCTTTAAAAGGGAATTTAAGAAAGGTTTGGACCTGAATCCTCCTGGAATGAAGTAACAGTTTCTTGGCTTGTAAGTTCTGAAATCATGTTGAAGGGCCAACCTTCTGAAATAAATTAAATCAGTGATTTTTTTTTTTCCAATTCATAGTCATTTCAAGACCTTTGCTGGAATAAATTAAAGGGCAGATCTTATCTGAACTGCCAGTCTTTAAGATCTTTCCCAATGCTTATCTTCACTTTTCTGTTGAGAAAACAGAACTCAGACTTTTGAGTTGTGGATTTGCCAGCATCTGTCTTCAAGCAGCGTAGCACAGGTGTCTGTGAGGGATATTTTAAACAACAGAATTGTATGTTACTTGCAGACTGCGTTGTATTCTACAGTGGCTGCAGTTCCAAGTCTCTTCCATGGTCAGGGATCCTGTTCTTTCCCATTTTCCAGAGGGTTTCCATGTGCTGCAGTGCTGAGGGTGTTGAGTGCACTGTTCACTTCAGATTACACGGAGATTTTGGAGATACACAGGATCAGGGTTCTGAGCTCCATTCCCTCTCTCCGGAGGAAATTATCTGTAGGATGTTCTAGGTTTATTTTGGGCTTTTTTTTTGTTTGGTTTTTTAAATATGTTTTTTGGTTTAATCAAACCAGTGGGAGGACCAGTGAGGATTGAATATTGCTTTTTTCCAGCCTTGCGTTGCCTCAGTATGCTAAGAGCAAGAAAAGAAGACAGAGTATTTTCTAGTTGTTGTACTGGATCATTTCTTGTGTGGGCCTGTGCCTTGTGGAAGGATGAAACATCCAGTGTGGCTCTACCAACTAAAAAAATCTCCATTTTCTGAGGGACATATTGCCATGGTAGTCCAGGGAGCTTCTCCAGCAGGAACAGAAGAGGAATGTTTGAGAATAACAGAACTCTGAGATGTCTGCTAGCATGAATTTCTGATACACGTCATGTTTCCTAGCCGTTGGAATTGGTTTTGTGGTTTTTTTTGTTTTTTTTTTTTTTTTCCAGAGTATTTCTCTGCCCATCCTATGTCCTTCCTGCTTTTTCTTAACGTTCTCTTCGTTTTCCCTTTGAAGATTGCAAGTGGATTGAAAGTTAGAATTGACTTTTCAAAACTGCTATTTTTGAGTGTGAAATTAGGGAGAAGAAATGTGCGTTTTCTCCACGTCCTCAAGGTTTTTGCAGGGGGGCAAAAATGATACTGTTGTAGGGAAGAATGGGGAGACAAACATCTTATGAGGAAATCCAGCAGCTGAGAATCACAGCCCTGCTGAGGCCGGCAGGGAGATCCGATCCAACCTGCCTGAAGTTGTGTCCAAACAGATATTGAACATCTCCAAGGACGGAATTCCATCACCTCTCTGGGCAACTTTATTTATAAACCACCTACTGCAGCTGTTTGTTGCACATATCAGCTTAATTGCTGGTTTATTTACGATAGCAAAAAATTTGTAGATCAGACTTTTTGGCAACTTTGTTACGAAATACAGCCTAGTACAAATTCTGTCCCTTTTAAATGAACTAATTACAATGAAAACAGATGTTTGCATTTATCTGGATATGAAAACTTGATGCAAGATAGTCTTAGTCCAGAATTAATTGACTTAATAAATGCTTGAAGATTAATGAAAGCACCGCTCTATGCAGCTTTGAAAAAGATTTTAAAAAAATTATGTGAAACATAGAGTGGTTTGGCTTGGAAAGGGCCTTAAAGGTTTTCTAGTACAACCTCTTTGCAATGGACAGGGATGCAACTCACTAGAACAGGTTGCCCAGGGGCCCATCCAACTTGGCCTTGATGTGAAGCATGAATAAATAAATAAAAATCAGTTAGCAATACTTATTTTTGAAGTTCAGAAACTAATATTAAGGTTTAAGTGCTAAAGTTAGTGTAAATATTTTGAATTATTTCTTTCATCTGAGTTTTCTTGGAAATTAAAACAAGTGTACGAACCTCTTGTATATTATTTTCCCCCTCAAAGTGTGTCTAGTGCCGCAGCAAAACTCTTCTGTATAGAACAGCCATTTAACAAACCGGATGTTAAAGGCTGCAAAATGAATGGTGGGAATTCAGGGCATTGTGTCTAATAACTGAATTAAGCACCTTGCACGATTATATAGCGAGAGTGGTGTAATTTTTGGAGGAGTATGTTGGAGAAGCAGGATCTGTGGCAAGTTCTGGAGGTCTGTGCTGTCAGAATTCAGCCAGAGCCCGGAACGGTGTCGAACCCGGTGGTGCCAGTGGTGTCCTGCTCCCAGGGCTGGGCACAGGCTCTCACAGCACAGCTCTGCCTCCTCCCTCACCTTTCTTCCACTCTTCATACCTGCCAGAGCTAATCTGGCTCAGGAAATAATCCATGGCTTGATTTTGAGTGGTGTGAGTTGAGCAGCCCCTCCCCAAATCTATCTGGAGCCTCTCCTGCAGGAGGGGAGGTCCGTGTCCTCAGAGGGCACGGCTGGCTGCTGGGAGCTGCAGCTGAAAAAGAGCAAAATCCAGCAGCCACTCTGCCCTGTCCAAGCTTCCTAGATTTGGAAAGGACTGTTAGAAGTGAGATGAGCGTGATGGGGTTTCTGCCTGGAAAAAGAGATGTAAAAGGAGTGCCAAACCACTGAGTCCCTCACAGAAATCTTCCTCTCTGCTCTTTGGTAGGTGGGATGGTGGGAGAGGAATGGCACTTCTAGAAATCTCATTCATAGATCAGATGTAGTGATGTACTTTTGTTTTCACAGCTGTGCACTTCAGGAAGGTTTATTTGCTATGAAACTGAGGAAGAGTAGCCTTGAAAATTACCAGTTCTTTGGCAGTGTGCTCTTCAGTGATGAAGCAGGAGCCTGAGGGAGTGGGCACAGCCTGTGGCTTATGAGACTCCCTGGTTTCCGTGGGATTCCTCCAGAAGGATTCTGAACTTCCTGCTGGCAGAGGCCTGTGGTTTTATATTGGAACAAAACAGAAATATCCTGGTAGAAGTGGAGCCTGGGATTGCATTTAAGGCTGGTGGTGTTTGTGCAGTGCAGGTGGCTGGTTCCATGCCCAAGTGTTACTTCTGTTGGTCCCTTTATTACCCTGATGTTTTCCTGTTGTGTCAATATGTTGGTAGGTCTGTTCAATTATTAATCGAGATGATGGATTGTTCTAGAGAATTTTTGCTGCTTAAAAGTTTGTTTCTTTTTTTTAAAAAAACCCTGCTCTGTAATGCAGATGCTCCTTTTGCGATTTCACAATTTCTTAAGCTTCTTGAAATCATACCAGGGCTGTGTTTGAGCTCGGCAAGTTTTAAATTGTGGGACTGCCATAGCAGTTTCTGATGGCTGGACTAAATAAAGTGGTGCTGTAAAACACTTCTCTCTTTCCAAAAAAGCAGTGAGAAGGTAGCCAGACGTTGAATGGCAGTTCTTTTGCAAAGCAGTTAATCTTTATAACACGCTACTTAAAAATATGTAAATGTGCTCAGACATTGGCAAGGGTAAATTTAGTGGTGATTAAGTGAAATCATGAGTTACGCTTCATGATTTCTTTCAATCTCTTTTTCTGTTTTCCCTGGGCAGTAGCAGGGGTTTTTTTTTTCTAAGTTTAGTTTATAAATTAGAAATGTGTAAGGAAAGAATGTTCTCTGCACTGACTCACTCTGGTGTCTGGTCTTTATTCCAGGCTGTATTGATGACAAAGTATGCTATGAATTTAGAACATCCGCAGGCCTGGAGGTGGCAAATTGCTTTCTGCGTTACCCCTAGTGTTTGCATGCTCATCAGGCTTGCTGCTTGACCTTTTCTACACCAAGTTGCTCTTGCACAGCAGAGCAGTAGCACAGGTGTGCTCTTTCAGGGAAAAATGCAGTCTTTCTGGGATATCAGTTTGTGAAACTCCTGCTTGCCTCCCTTTGCATTCAAAAATACAAGTTTTCTCTATTTTGATTTTTTTTTCTGTTACTCCTGAGAGCTTATGTAATTGACAAACCTTTAAAATACCACCTAGAAACTGATTTAAAAAAAAAAAAAAAGAGGTGTGTGATTTTTACATGTTTTTGTTTAATGGGAACTGTGCTGTCTAATCAGAAGTAATTTCTGTTAAAATTAAATCCCGAAGTAAAACATTTGAACAGTCTCTAATCTTACCACGGGAAGCCACCAGAAAGAGAAAGTGGAAGAAAAGCCGCGTGGGTGCCGCTGCATCTGACCCAAGGCTTTGTTCCCTTTTCCTCCTTGGGAACCAGTCTGTTCGCTTCTGTGGGGTGCAGATCTGTGCCCCCTTGGAGCAGCAAGCTGAGGAGCTTCCCCCACCTCTTGAGCTTATCTGCTATCCCAAAATCCCTCATTGTACTAGTTCTTGGGGAGAAGAGGCTTCCTGGATCTGTCACTTGATCGGTACACAGGCGGTTGTTAGGGAATTTTCTTTCTCTGTTCATTTTATGTTTGTCATTTGTGCTAAGAATTGACTGAGCTCCCAGAATAGGTGACTTAGGTGTTAGACTTCAAGTAGGTTTTTGAAAAAAAAACCATTTTTGCCTGAATGTTGGGGTGCATAAGTGTTGTATAGGTGAGATCTGGTTGAGGGCGGATGTCAGAGGGTGTATCAATGTCTGAGAGATCTGCAATTAATTGGTTTCATTTCCTCTCTGGGCTAGATCAGCTGGATAGCATTTGTTTTCCTCTGGGTATAGTGAGGTTCAGCTCTAAATTAAACTCTGCTCTTACACACCTAGCTCTGCAAATTATTTCTGCAGTCATCTACGAAGGTTTTTTCTCAAAGACAGATGATGAGTGTAGGAGAGGGAAACGTCTCTGCAGAGAAGCTGCTGCAGCAACCTTGGTGTCCTTTGTGCAGTTTGAAAATGAATGAACTCTCAGCAATAATTCTGCCAGTCTTGACCTGGGGATTTGGGTTTATTGCTACATAAATATGGGCTTGGTTTGGAGCCGTCATTATCTTCGCTCTGGGTAATTGTCTGCAGATCGATCAAAATCCTAAAAATAGCAGCTGATAAGATATGGGACATGCTCTTCATTTTTTATTAATCTGAGGTGATGCCATCAAAGTAGTAATTACATTTGCATGGACTAATTTTATGGAGCTTGAATCTGTAGGTTTCTTTCTTCTTTCACTTTTTTCACCATTTTCATACTGGAAGTCTCTTTTAAAACTTGTACTCAATTTAATTCTTTTACTGCTACTTTTTTAATTTCTCCATAGATTTGAACACATTTCTCATCTGCAGCATTCAGTTCACTTCTGCGACTTTCACAAACCTTGGAAAATCTTTTAGGACCGTACTTCAGGGTTTTTTCCAATAGTTTTCTATATTTTTTTATGCACAATTTGTGTATAAATCTGTATAAAACGATTGGAAAATAAATAAAATATATGAAATACATTTGTGCTGTTAGAGTATTGTTGTCTATCACTGAATTCATCTGTACAATTTTTTTTTTGCTAGCCCAACACAACACTTTTTAACCTCACGATGCCTCTCCTTGGCATGGCATTATTGTTACATAATCAGTTGGCGCTGTTGTTTTGATGGATTTAAGCTGAGGAGTTTGGTGCCTGATCTGGAGGGCTCCACAGAGCAGCTGAGGAACGTGGTCCTGCAGGAGGGAGGAGGCTCCAGCAGGATGTGCTGGGTTCTGCAGCAGCCTGTGACATTTCAGTGCCGTCCTGACGGTGTTTTCTTCCCTGCTGTGCACGGGTGGAGGGCATGGAGATGGATAATTAAACTTTGAACCAGTAAACAGAGATGAGGGGCCGGGGCTTTGAAGAGCAGGAGATCATAAGGACAGTTTCCTGGGGGTTGCTTTGCCTCGGATGCAGCTTCACGTGGAGCTGAGCCCCAGCCCCTCCTGGCACCAGCGGCAGCTTCATCCCTCTGGAGCCACAGGCAACATCAGTGAGGGCTTTTCCTAAAAGGAATGGGGTGATTTGTTCTGCTTCCTCTTCCAAAGCTTTTTGGTTTCTGCTTCAGCGATGATTCCAAAGTGAAATTTGCCTTTCTTACATCACTGCTAAACTCACAGAGTTAGAGGAACCTACACCCTTTCGATATTTTACCTTCAGGCAAAACTGGGGGCAAATCAGACTAAAAATATTAGAATTTGATCTTCCCTCTTGGTGCTGATGTAACTGCTTGAATCCTGCAAGTGAAGCTCTGTGTGCGGGAGCGTTGCTGACGGTCCCTCAGCAGGAGCACCACGGTCACTGGCAGTGGAGACTCTGCCTTTCAGACCTCTGGTGGTGCCTGGGAAGGCTGACCTGAAACAGAGACGGGACAGAGCTGGAGAATAAAGTAGGGATTTATTGAAAGGCCTCCAGGATACACCTTGGGCAGGACAGGAGCCTGGCCAGGGCTACACCCAGGGTGGACCCAAAATGGTCACAAAATGGACAAACGGTCACGAGGTCTCACACTTTTATAAGTTTTGATCCATTTGCCTATTGGGCTTTAATTGTCCAAGTACAGCTCCAGGTTGTGAGGTCCCATCCTTCTTCTTCCTCCCTTCAGCCACCCTTGTTTGTACTTTTAGGCCTGAAAATTGTCCTTGGTCCTCAGCAGGAAAAGGATTTGTTTTATTCCCTGTTCTGTGAAGAGAGCTGAGTGACACTGAGTGTGAGCTCAGATCTGCACCCCTGGGCAGCACAGAACCTGAAATACACGAAATCTCAAACTGAAGGCATCACCAGAACTTCCCCAATTCTGTCCTGCTGGCCCAGGAGTGACTGTACAGACTGAAGTACACGCATACAGGCTGTGCACATGATTATATCTATGCACACATGGTATGCACAGGCTTTACAACAACTCAAAACTGAAAATGTCAATACTGAAGGTCAGTCTGCCCTGAGCAACTGAACTTTAAATTCTTTTGTTTGTATATTTGTTTACTCTTGTCAGCTTGGAGCTTATATGTGTTATTCACTGTCAGGAAGCTCATTCTCCAAATAATAAATAGACCTGCCAGAAAACTTTTTACCTGCCTTAGAAATATTCTGTATGAAAAAAAATGTCTTTATAGAATAATACTTGTTTCTTGCTGGCTTTGTAGAAGAATTTGAGGGTGCACAATAAACTTTTATTAAGAATTTATGGTTCCCTGGCTTACATTTATTGTGTATTGATAAGAATAATCTCATTGTTTTAACACGGCTCTATTGGCTTGTATTCTTTTCTCTGCCTCCCATTGGTGGTTTTTTTTAATGAGTCGAAAAGAAAAAAAAAATATCCCTGGGGAGGATTTGAGAGCAGAAGGTAAAGTTCAGAACCAGAAAATTGTTTTCTTGTATGGGACAGCACCTGGCTGACCCTTTGCTGTTTGAATGTGGCCTGAAATTCTTCGTAGCTGGAGTGTAAAACCTTTGCCTGCCATTGCCCCCTGGCAATTAGCAAGTCAGCACGGAGCTGGAGATTTTTTTGTATCAGAAAAGGGTCAAGTGGCTGGTAGTGGCTGCAAATACCCTCAGCACTGTCCCTGTGAGAAGGGGGCACAGGCTGCATGCAGCAGATGGGAGGGGCAGGAGCAGGATTGTACCCTGTGAAATGTTTTGTGCCTCTCTGCACCGTGATCCAACAGAAAATATCCATTTTCTCACTGCCTGGCTGAGATAACTGGCTGGTATCTGGGATGGAGTGAGGGAATTTCATAGCACAATGAGAGGGGGGGTTATTTTTCTGTTTTCTTTTTAACTTCAAGGCAAAGTGTGACCTTCTAGTGCCTTTTTAACCTCTGAGCACTTTTTCAGCTCAAAAGCAATTTAGTGGCAAACAGTAATTAACCCGAAGGGAAACACATCTTTGGGTTTTATTGGATCTCAGTATATGGGTCAAATTAATAACACTGCAGAGGTATCATCTGTGGCATTTGAATATATTAGTAGGAAAAAATCAGCAGACTTAACTTAAAATTAATATTTTCAAAGCTCTAAGTAAGAAAACTCCTTTATTAGAGCAGCGGTGTTTTGAAAGCTTAAACTTTTTAGTGGTTTTTAATACAATTTTACTTTTTTGAGATGGTGATGGACATCAGATGAATTTTTAGGGTTATTTAGGTTTTTGGTTGGTTAGTACATGATTTCTGATACAATTCCTTTGTAATGTTTCAGAGATGGCTTGTTAGTGCAATCTAACTTTTGTAGTTACGAACGGAGGACAAGGATGCTGTCACTTACCGGGGTCACAAACCCCACAAAAGGGAATAAATTTTTAATAGCCAAGATTTTCAAAGCCTGTTACTAAGTCTTCAGAGGAACTAATAGAACATCCTCAACCTTGCTTTGGGCATAAGAACATTGTCGTAGAAGGAAAAAAAATATCAAAACACAGAGATTAAGTGAAGCAGCATCTTAGTTTCCAGAAGATCAGCTGTTTAACAGGTTGGAATCAGGCACAGGGTTTGTCGGACACAGAACTGGGGCCTTCATCTGAGGCTGTGCTCAGTGGTCCTCATCTGCTCTGGGTTTTTGTCCTTTCAATCACTTTGGCATCATCTCAGCTGCACAAATGGGGTCTGAAGGTCCAACGAGTCTTTTAAATGACTAATGACCCTCCTAACAGAGAGAACAAGAAGAAAATGGTGGTGGGAGGGCAGAAAGAAATCTAAATTCACTCAGTGGTTTTTTCCTGCTTGTGAACCCTCTCCCAAGCTGTTTATAAAATATTAGGTTTGCATTACACAGCTGAAGGAATTCACAAGATGTTAAAGCTGTGACTAAACCCAGCCTGTTAGGGTTTTTCCCTTTGGTGCTCCAAAGAAATGAGAGTTGAGGGAATTGACAATGAAACATTGCAAGTTTTCGGCAGGAATAGAGCTAAGAATTGATATTTTAAATGGGGCGGAAGGGAATTAAAGGCAAACACAAACTTCAGCACCATTACCCCAGCAATGCATGGAATGCACTGCTCTGGGAGAGCTCCTTCCCTCTTTATACCCCCACCCCATCCTCGAGTCCTGCAGCCCTGCAAAGCTCTGCTCAGGAAAGCAGGGAGAGAAGGTAGGAAAAAGGCAGAGTTGGAAACTCTGAAGAAGGGCCTTTGAAAGGGGATCATATTCGTTCTCTGGGCCACACAGCATCAGGAATTTCCATAAGGGTGAAAGAATTTACGACGTGAGCCTATCCATAGGCAGCTCCTGCAGCCTATAAAGCTCTGCCTGTTTTTCCCCCTGAGAGGGCTGGTGGCCCTTGTGTCCCTGCTCACCTGGGCTGGGGTGATGCCCTGGGTGATGTCCCTGCTCACCTGGGCTGGGGTGATGCCCTGGGTGATGTCCCTGCTCACCCGGGCTGGGGTGATGCCCTGGGTGATGTCCCTGCTCACCTGGGCTGGGGTGATGCCCTGGGTGATGTCCCTGCTCACCTGGGCTGGGGTGATGCCCTGGGTGATGTCCCTGCTCACCTGGGCTGGGGTGATGCCCTGGGTGATGTCCCTGCTCACCTGGGCTGGGGTGATGCCCTGGGTGATGTCCCTGCTCACCCGGGCTGGGGTGATGCCCTGGGTGATGTCCCTGCTCACCTGGGCTGGGGTGATGCCCTGGGTGATGTCCCTGCTCACCTGGGCTGGGGTGATGCCCTGGGTGATGTCCCTGCTCACCTGGGCTGGGGTGATGCCCTGGGTGATGTCCCTGCTCACCTGGGCTGGGGTGATGCCCTGGGTGATGTCCCTGCTCACCTGGGCTGGGGTGATGCCCTGGGTGATGTCCCTGCTCACCTGGGCTGGGGTGATGCCCTGGGTGATGTCCCTGCTCACCTGGGCTGGGGTGATGCCCTGGGTGATGTCCCTGCTCACCTGGGCTGGGGTGATGCCCTGGGTGATGCCATCCTGGCAGTCCCCTGCTGTGGGAGATCCTGGTGTGGTGTGCCCTGTGTTGGTGCCAAAATTGAAACCTTTCTATTCTGTGTCACAGGTTAGCAGGGGTGGCATTATCACTCACCTCACCAATGCTTCACTATGACACAAGCCTCCCTCTGAACCTGAGCATAGCAAACATTAGCCAGGTTCACTGTTAAAAGCAGTGTTAAATTTTTGTTTTAATTCATGGTCATTTTTGATACTCAAGAAGCGTGTTTAGTAACATCATTGAGACATGGAAGTAGTTGTAGCAAACATAACAAGTTATCCTTTACTGCAGTGGTGTTTCCAAGAGTGAAAGACAGAAAATATTCAGAAAATATTTCAGGCAAATGTCCTTCAGTTTATAGAAGTGAAGAACAGCAGCCCAGATTTCCTATCTAGTGTGACCCTCTACACTTTTCAAACTACTCTTTTTGGCAGTCCATCAGGGGAACGGAGTACTTGGGCTTAAACGTCATAAAGATCACACAAAATTCACTGCCATAGCCAGTAATATACCTTGGAATCTTATTCCCAGAGCTCCACTTTGAGACCAAAGCATTTTCCTCCTGTCACTGCTCATTCCTGGCTGAGTGGATCTTTTTCTTCAGCAGTTGCGGCAGTGTCCTCCTGCCTTTCCACAAATGCCGTGTACCTTGTTCTTGTCCTTAAACCATTGCTCTTCATCAGCTCTAATAGAATATTTTCTTTATTACTTTATGGCAGGGGTGTCGGGAAGGATGGAGATAGTTCTTTCAGGACTTCTGCTGTGTCCAGCTCCAGATTGGTGTCTTGCTGTGCCATCTTTGCTCTGTGCTTTCCCCAGAAGGTTCCAGCTGAACCAGAATGTGCCCAGACCAGCAACACAAGCAATCATGAATTCTGCTGGCTGGTTCCAGCTCTCCCCTCCACCTGAGAGGAAAAACCACCCCAAGACACCGCCCCTTGCCAGGCACGTGTGGGATAGCAGAGAAATAACCCTGCATTTGCACGTGTGGGAGGTGGGAGTGTGCTTTGGAGCCACGGCTTTGGTTTGGTGGAGCTGGAAAAGGAGCGATTTCAGTCACAGATAAGGAAGTGCTCACCTTTTGATTAACCAGACCGAAGCATTGGCCCTTTCAGCGCACTGGGTAACCTGGAGAGGTCCAAAAGAAAAGCAGTAATTTTTCAACTCAACAGAATACAAAGGTCAGGATATTTTTAAGTTCATACCGTTCACTTTCTGAAATGCTTTGTAGTGAGCTGTAACCCTGTGGTTTCAGAACAGAGCAGTTATTCAGGTTTAGTAACATGAAAAGAGTTTTATGAGGTTGAGTCTAAAGAAGTGTTTCCAAGTTATGCTAGGAAGGCATATATAATTGCTTTTGAGACCGTTCTCAAAAAAATTCACTTGAAATACCAGATTGGTAGATGTAATTTTAAAAATTTTTGTTTTCTTTTTTCTTTCTTTTTTTTTTCCTTTTTGTTTGTTTTTTTTTTTTTTTTTTTTTTTTTTTTTGTTTCCTAAATAGCACCGTTCTGCTGTAAAAGTGCAGTCAGTTGCTTCAGTGATTAAATAGCTGGAAAAGCTCTGGAATGGCTTTGTATTAGGAAAAATAAGGCACGCATGGGTAATGGACAAGGCTTTTTGGGATCGCTCCTATGGACAGCTTCATTAGCTCTGCCGGTGACAGGAGTTTGTCCATGGCACATTCCAATTTCAGTGACGTTGCAGAGGTTTTAGGCTGCTGACAGAATGGAGTTGGTGTACAGGATTGAGGTGCTGGTTGGTCAGAATGGGAAAAGCTTTGCTATGTTTAAAAGCATTTCATAAATTGGAAGTATGATGGGTGTTGTAGGTGGCTGTGTGATCACATGAGCTTTATCTCAAAGTGAGATCAGTATTTTCAAAATGTAACTTTCAATTCTACGATCTTATCGTGTTTTAAGATTAATTAAGAACACAGTGATTTTGAGTTTCGTCATTCTCTAAGAAATTTTTCAATGGAAGCAGTGAGTGATATCCTGTCACATTTCCTTTTGGTGCATAGGAGTGCTAAGAAATTCTAGGACATAGAAAATGGAATATATAATTCTATTTCAGTTTTTGGAATTTAATTATGTAAGAGGAATTAAAAACACTGCCTTGGAATTATCAGACTGTCTGATTTGAATCAAAGTAGTCTTATGTGCTGCTGGAAAGAAAGAGGGAGATAAATCTCAGTTAGGAAAAAAATCTGATACCTGATCCTGCCTTTAAATGTGTTTAAGTGATATATTCATCTTGAGCATGGTCTTGCTTCTGATAGTTTTTGCCCTGTGGTTTATTTTGCAATTGCTAAAGCTATTCCAGATGCCAGAAGTGTCAAACAGACAAAGCAGTGATTCCAGCCGACTTAAATTCAGATTATTGATTTAAGGGGTCAGTAGCAGCATAAAAATACATTATACATTTAATGTGTGAACTGACATAAAACGTCTTTGAGTGGCATTATTTTGGTGACAGGCAAATATTTAGTATGGTTTGAATTCAAAATCCATCAGTTTTAAAGCTGAGGTAGGTAGAAGTGTTTGTAAATATTATTTGAAAATGAAAAATCAGAAAGGAGGATTGTCAGATTTTGTTACAGGGCATTGGAAGCAAAGAGCCATTCTGGATTTCTGGTTCAGGAGAAAGTCAAACATGAGTTGTTAGGATGATTGATGGGAAACTAGGCCATGACTGCAGTGCAAGCACACTTCTGTGGAAAGGCTTTTGTGCAAAAGGTTTTTCACCATCACATGTATTCCTTTTCTTTCCAGGTATGTTTAGCCAAAGATCTTCTTTCACTTGCCTGTGCTCTAGGATCATCTAGATTTTCAGATACTCTCTAGGATGTCAGAATTATCTAATGCTGATCATTGTTACCTCCTGAGAATCCCTAGTGTGTGAGCGCATACAGAAGATGTGTGAGTGGCCTGTGACTCGAAAGCTGCTCCATGTGGGTTTCCCCCTCGTAAATAAATGAGGATTTATTGGTATTAGATGAGGAGTAATCATTGGAATCAACGGGGAAGGGTTCAGCTGGCATGGCCAGTGCAGAGTGCACTTCAGACTGTGAGTAATTCTAGTTGTCTGTAAAGTTTTTGGAAATCTCCTTTTCTGAGTGATGTCAGTATTTTAACATCACCATTACTGAGAACTTGGCCTTTCTGTTGCATCCCCCACCTCCCTGCCCCCAAAACCTCAGTTAGAATTAAACAAATGGCTTTAGCTTTAAAATATAAACCCATAAAACTGCGAGTATAAAGCTTGGAGACCCCCCACCACCACACACACTTTTAATTAAGTGACTGTGTTGTTTCCAGATGAGAGGAAAGATGACTCATTTGGTGACTTAATCTCTATTTTGCATTCAAAAAGTAAAAATTACATTCTAAGAATTACTGCAAGTTGCACGTTAACACCTGCATCATAATTGGATGTACTGTGTCTGTTCTCAAACTAAAATTTCTCAGTCTGATTTATTTTTTTTTTCTCTAAAGCCTTAATTTCTGGAGTCTGAACCTGAACTTTTAGGTTTAATGAAGTTTTAACCTTATAAAAGCAGTGTTTTATCATGGAAAATGCCAGGATTCCACCAGGAAATTGTACTTACATCTTCCATTCTCAACCCAAGGGGTATTTTTTTTTTGTCATGAGTCTTAAAGTAGAAAGCAGGAGGCCACTTTTATCATTACAAGACTTTGCACTGGGATTCAGAAAACTTTGTTTACAGGTTTGCTGGTGTTTAACTGTGTGGTCATGGGCAAAATTCTGTTACTGGTAGTTGTTCCTGTGCCATTATTCACTTTACTTCATTGGTAGCTCAGTGTGGAGCACCTCTGGCTTACGCCAGCCCTGCCCTTGGTGTGATGAAAATGGCAACAAACACCAAACCCGAAATGCTTCAAGGGGCTGCAAAGCTGCAGCTTTTCTCCTGGAATAGGGGGATTTACCTGGAAGCAAGGATTGGCTTCTGGAAAAAAGCACAGAATTGACTGCACACCTCTGCACAGGGTTTTTAAATGAAAACTTGATGGTTTTGTTGCGTAAAGATGCAGTAGTTGCCATATTCTTCTTTTGTTAGAAACTAAGGAAAAGCTTTAAAAAAACTCCAAGTTTTGCTTTACACCCTTTAATCTTTGTCTTTAATTAACCTTGGAGGGTGGTTGAACACCTCTGGGTAGTTTTTTGGGTTGGCAGTTGCTTATTTATCAAGTGCAATGGGCTGGTGAAATTAACATTAGCTAACATTAACAATCTCCATTAGATGTCAGGACTTGGAGAGATGCAGGGAGATGTCAGTTAAACTCAGTTTAAAGGAGAGACATGTAAAGTGTTTATTGCACCCTGAAATTGAATTTTTGCATTGGTGGTGGTGCACTGAACTTACTTTTCATGCTGTGACTATGGTTGTAATAAAAGTTTTAAATAAAATCTCGCAGTAAGTGTGTGTTTTTATATGTGTAGCACAGTTTTGTTCTTTGACTCCCTGGCCATGCTGCAGCTAAAGGAACAGGGGGAACATTTTACAAAATGATGAATATTTCCTGAGCAGAAATGAGATGTTGTTGGGAATGTAGAGAAAGACAGACTAAATCTCTTCTGTTTCCAGCATGCTGTCAGCTGGGCTGAGTCATAAATTCTTCAGTCAACAGCAGTTCTACCAATGCTGGGAACAGAAATGTTAGTCTTGTACAGAGAGTAAAGAGCTGAGACTTGCAAGTGAACTGAAAGGACCATGATTCATTAAAATCCGAGAAAAGTAGAGGTCCGCAGGTGAGAACAATATATTCTTGTCATGTGCCCTTTCAGCACAGCCCAGTCATTCATCATTCTGCTCCTTGCTGTAACCAGTGTGTGAGGAGCTGTGTTTCCCTTCTAGGCATCTTTTCCTCTTTTTTTTCTTCTTCTTTCCCCACCCCCACCCAACAAAAATGGCAGTGGAATTTTGCTCGGGTATTTGCTTCTGCTTCCCTTGCCGAATCCTCCATAAATCTTTATCTGTTGGGTCAATTACAAGTCATTACTAAAATAATTCATTATAGGCTTCAGTAAAGTTAATATGGTTAAATTATGAGCAACTGGAGGTCGTTGTCTTTGCTGGGGTTTTCCTGGAGGCTGGCAGAGGGATGTGAGAGGGCTGTGGGGCTGGGGGAAGAGCAGCCACAGGGCTGGCTCCTGTCTGACTGACCCAGAGCCTTGGGCTTTGTCTTTATAATCATTACACCCCTCCTGGTTTTATTCTGTCCACACATAAAAGAGAACAAATTTTTTTTTTTTCCTGTCTCTTGTCGAAGTAAAAGGTTCTCTTAAAGCAAAATTTATTGTGGATTTACAGGCACAGGGGAGTGGTGCTTCCCAGCCTTGCTGGCAGAAATGTTCCAAGCACAGAGTTCACTACTTTGTGTGACCTAATAGGGAGAAAAACCACTATTCTTCTTAAAGACTGTCATTTAATTAGCTTTGTAATGGATTTCCTTTGACTTCCTCTGCATGAGATCTACTCCATTAGTTCATTACTGTGATTTAAACGCAGCTAATTACAATCACGGCTAAATAATTGTACTCAGGTATTTCAGCATGTTTTGATTCTCATGTTAGCAGTTTCCAGGCAATGCATTTCACTTGTGTCTCATTTATAGCCCTTCTACAAATGAAGTGACGGTAATAACATAAATGTCTTTGTTTCTATAAAAACAAAAGGGAAAATCAATAATGTCATCTCTAAAGAATGTAAGTGTACCAGCATTGAAAATGATATAATGAGTGTGAAATGCTTCTTGTCCACTTGTGAATGAGAGTATAATATTCTTCAATAGCAGTTGGTGTCTTCAGATTTACTGGGATGGAACCAACAAGAGAAACTACCCGGTGGAATTTCAGTCCCAAAGCCTGTAGGGTACAGACTGACAAATCAGACAGAGGTTGAATGACTTTATTTTTACATAGTAGACTAAAGATAAATCAGGAACATTTCAGAAGTGGAACAGGTAATGTTTTTTATTGGTACGATGGTTACCAAGAGCTAGTAATGGATTATCCTGTTGTGTAGAAAACAGAGTAACTAAGCAGAGACTCCTTTCCTGTCCAGTGGAAAGGACAAGTTTGAGGTTGCAAGGGAGGTATTTGTTGGTGTGGGGAGTAAACTGATGCTTCATAGATGAGTTGTGAGAGCAGGAGATGGGGGTGATCTCAGCCATGGAGGAGCTGTTCCCAGAGCTTCCCTGCTCTTTTTCTGTGTGTGGAAATGCAGCCTTGCTCTCTGGGGGTTGAGACTGGGCTCTCAAAACACGTTGGTGTTAAGTGTGTGGAGTCTGCACATTTCCTGAGAATACTTTCCTCCTGACATTTTGTGGTCTCCAGATCTGGCTGGGTGGGGATTTGATGCTTGTCATGCCTCTCCCAGCTTCCCTGATGGATAGTGCTGTTAGGTGGATGTGGTGTGCTGGTCATTAGGATATTGAGGGTATGAGGGTATTGAGTGCTGGGCTTGATGCGTTTGAAGTGTGCAGTTCTTTATGATGTAGATGCGACAGTGATTTAAAATAGACTCAAGTCTATTTTGTGTTCTCCATAATTTTGATATGGGAGGTTTTCCAGCATCAGCACATAGTGAAAACTCAGAAGGCTTAACTTGGAAAAACCCAAAGCTTTGCAAACTGTGATGTGGCTGAGTGTGTATTAAAACTGTAATGTTAAATACACATTTATAGCACAAACATTTCTACTATTAATTTACATTGTGTCTTTGTGCTCTTGGAAAGCTTTATACATGTGAGTGCAATAATGTCGTGGAGTGGGGTAAGGCAGGTTCATAAATCTAAACCAAGCCACTTCTAGTTTGCAAATGTGTCTGCAGGTCATTTTCCATTTATGCAGAAAGAGCAGTTGCTGTAGCTGGGATGTGGTGTGGATCCTTTCACTGTACTGGAAATGCTTTTGTACAACCTGTGCAGATGGCAGGGGGGGAGCAAAGGTTTATAAAGCGACTTGTCTCCTGAGCTGCCAGAATTGGGCTGCACCTGCAGCCCCTTGCCCCTGCTGTCACCCCAAACTACCCTGGAATGCTTTGGTGCTCCAGTGGGAGTGTTGGACCTTCACCCTGCTCACCCCTGCCTTCTCAGTTGTGATTTACAGGGTTTACTTTGCTCAGAAAGTCTCACTAAAACACCGAACGAACAGCACTGGGGGTTGTGGTTTTGAGAAAGACATTGTTTGTCCTCGTGGGCTGCACATTCTCCTTGAGCTCAGGTATTGACTGGATGATTTCAGGTGAGGGAGGAGGGGTTTAACTTCCCTGCTTGGCAGCCTTTCTCACAAACTTTCAGCAGAGAATGCTGGGGATTTCCCCCCCAAACCAATCTCGAACAAAGTTGGTAAATAAGAAAGCAAATTCTTCAAGGAAAAGGAATTGAGGTATTCCACGGCAAGTGCTCTGGACAGTGGTAGGGTTGGTGTGACTGGAGAGCAAACAGCAAGGCTGTGGCTGGTGCTAGAACTTCATCTCCCATCTCCATTTGAGTGAAATCCTCCTGAGCAGAAGCGGAATGGTTTGTGGTGTGTGCCTGCGAGTTTCCACCATCGCAGGGGGGAAGACAAGTTCCTGACTCTTCGTGTGGGACACACACCGCGGTTCATTTGCCCTGTGGTTAATACAGGGCTGTTTTTCAAAACACCAAATTGTAATGTTATAGAAGGCACCACATGTTTTTGTATTGCAGTGGTAGTACAGAGGTGCCCAACTTTCATTTTTAGTGTATCCATCTTCCTATGGTTGATGCTGTAATGTGCCTCCATTTTGTGAAAAACTCCTTTGCCCCTTGTTGCAGCAACATGAAGGATAATGTCAGCTGTTCAATATTTTTGAAAGAAAGCTATTTTTTTCTGCAACTTGAATACAAGTACGTTCAAGTTACCAATTTATTAGGGCTGACTTTCAGAGTAAAACTTAGTTTTACTGTTTCTTTCCTCTGTAGCTTATTAAAACACTGTCTATATTTTCATACACTTAAATCCTTGTACGCATTTTCTGATTTTACAGAACAAATTAAAGCATGTTTTCTTATTACTGTACATCATTTTTATAGTTCTTTTTCTCACTCTATAATCCCTGTGGGATTTTTTCCTGTGCCCTTCAGTGGCTTATGTAACAAACCCTAAATGAATGAACATGTTGCCCTTTGCTGGTAGATAATAATTAAGGAGGTGCCTCAGATAATAATTAAGAAGGTGCCTCAGAATATTTCTAGAGTTGGATCTCAAGGAAATGTCTTAATTTTAGCATGCAGTTTGCTATTTTTTGATGAGCTATATGGCCCTGTTCTACTTCCAACACTTAAAGAATGTGGTCTGCTAAGAACAGATGGTGTCATTTAAGTTTTATACTGATTCTACTTAAACTTTTAAATGAAGTCCTTATGCTTTTAAATGTTTAGTTAAGACTTAGTGATTGTTAGCAAATTGAGAAAAGTTGGTCACAACTGATTACCTGTTTAGGGACTGAAAGAAGTAATTGTCTCAATTTTGAAAACTCTGTAGTCATTAACATCATTAGTGGATTCTTGTCATCTTCCAAAGGAAACAGTGAAGCTGGTTCATAAGCTGGGAATCATAGGTGGACTTGGGCTTTTCCAAAAGCCAGGAAGTGGTAAAACACACATGTGGTTTGCTTTAGTTGGGAAATTAACTTGGATTCTCCACCAGTGAGGCTGATACAAATGAGAAATCACTAATGCATGTGCTCTGCTGTGACACCGTCAAAACAGATTATTTGAAGGCACCGAAGTGATGTGTTTTTGTCAGCTGTTTGCCTCCCTTCATGCAGCTACAGAAGCTGTTGTTTGTATAAACTGCCTTTCACATACTTCTCGGTTTTCAAAGTTACTAAAGAACATTGTTCATAACTTACACTCACTGTTTGCTTGATAACTGCATTTGTTCAGCTAAACTTTATTTAGAGAGCTATGAACGTTCTTAAAAAAACAAAAACAAAAACCCAAACCAACAACAAAATCCCCAAACCAGAACCCCCCCAGGACCGAGCTCTCAGAAATCCTGAAAATGGAATGCCAGGTGAGAATTAATCTTGCAAGAGATGAATTAATAATCTCAGTCTAATACTCTGTGGTGCTTGTGTTCCCCAATGCATAGCAGTGTGCCTCTGATTGCTTTCCCTGGGATGTTCTGATGGCAGAGCTTGTGATGAAAGGAATGAAGCAGAGCGTGCCAACTGTTGGTCCTGCCCTTCTTATACAGCTTCTCCCCCTAAAATTCAGCCATCCTGATTAAGATATTTCAGGTTCTGTTTTCCACGCCAGGCTGGGCAGAGGCAGCACCTTGTGTGTGTGTCTGTGTGTGTTCCCTGCTGTGAAAAGTCAGCCAGTGAGGAGGGCTGGGCCAAACCCACTGTCTGTGCAGTGGAAGGGATTATGGCGTGCTCACATGATAATTGGTGCTGTCAGAGCTCTAATCTCTGGCAGGGGAAAAGGACAGTATATCTAACTGCTGCAAATAATTTCCAAAGGGATCAGGTACTCAACTGTTCCCATCATCGTGAATTTGTGTTTCAGCTTCTTTCCTAACTTCTAGAGCTGCAGAGGAATGTTAGGGGTAACGTAAAAATTTCCTTGGTCCACGGAACTTGTCAGCACAGCTCTGTGTGCCCCTAAGTGAGAAGCTGCCTTCTGGCTGCAGAAATGTGCCTGCACTGGTTTTTGACAGTCCGGTTGAACACTGTCAAGTGCTGCTCTCAGGGTTTTTCTCCACAGTTTGTGGTGTCTGGTATTACCAAAGAGTTTATAACTATGGAGAATTTGCACCAATAGTCATAAGTGTAGAGTTCATTTCAGTGAAGGGGTAGAAAAAATAATTTGGGGGGACAGAATACGAACCATTGCATCGCCATGGGCATTGTGTGGTTTTGCCAATTAATTACATGGTCTTTGGTTACATGAGTGTGCCGAGTACCCACCAGGCCGGTGTGGTTCCTTGGGGATTAGCCTTGGCTCAGCCTGTGGGAGGGGAACTGCTGCTAATGAAGAAGTGATTCCACTTAAGGAGATGCAGATGTGCCGTGGAGTGTCTGTGAAAGCAGCGTGTTCTGTGTTTGTTTGTGTAAATAGAATATGGGCTCCTTTTGAAGCAGCAGAATAAGCTTAATCAGCTTCAGGAAACTAATGAACTGACACTACCAAAGGGGCAGAAATATTGATTCAATCACTAATAAGAAAAACCTAATAATGAAATGTAGCCTTCTATTAATGTATAAATTAAAAGCAGATGCTGAAGATGAATGGATGCGTGGATTAATATTGGGTTTTGTTGTCAGAATTTATGTTGATGGGAAATGGAGGAAATGTACCCCTACAGAAATATTTTGTAGTGGTTGTTAACACCTTATACTCTTTCTAGGACTTGACTGTTTCATGCACTGTAGTATAAATGTGTAAGCTGTTAACAGCAGGATGAACATTCAGCCAGTTGAACAAGCACCTGCTCCCATAACTGAATCATTGTTTAAATTCCCACTGCATTTCACAGGTTTAAACCCTGACAGGGATTCAGATTTACAGGGCAAGGCATCACACAGAACTTGCAGTGCCCTGCCCCAACCAGTTCTTGCAGGCTCTGTGTACCCAGGGTGGCTGCACGGGGATTGTGCTGTGCTGGGCTGAGGTGCTGGGAGAGAGGGTTGGGCACCAAATGGAGCGGAAAGAACCGTTCCCCTGAAGTTATCAATAATGAAAGACTTCAGTGGCATGAGAAATTCCACCCCCTGCTTGCCCCAGGAAGGTGGTTGTAGGAACAAGAAAACTATTCCAAGAACTCCAGGTAGTAGTAGGGCTTCCAAAGTTCCATTGTCTCCTCATCGTTGCAGTTGACACTGGTGATCTTTCCAAAATCAAGTGCTTGTTACTCTTAAGCAAATATATTGTGAGTATAAGTAGTTTTACCTTTAAAGAATGAGAAATATATGAAGTACTTGAATAGAAGTATAGGCTCACATTAAAAAAAAACCCCAAAATAGCCCCTACCTCTCCTCCAAAAAAAACCCCAACACTTGTTTGATTTAGAATGTTTCAGTTTGATGTAAAAGTTATTTAGAGCCTTGAAGCACTGGATTTCACAAGCTGCTTTGTCAATGGGCTCTTAAATATGACAGTGGTTTAATGTTTTTCCCAGTGCACAGCCACCTCTGCAGTGGGTGCCATTCTTAGAAGATTTGGCATGTGCTTGAATTCAGCTGTTGAGCGTTATCTCTGTTTAGTTGGCCAAATTAGCTAGTCCTCTGAGAGTATGTATTCTATATTTGTATCTATTCTATATTTGTTAGACCAGTTTCTGTGCTTTGAGAGCCACAAGCTGACTCAAGGTGGTGAAACAGCTCTTTGTGCTGCTTTAATGACACTTATCTTTGTCTAGCTTGGACATTTTCCTCTCCTGTGGTTTCAGAGCATTGGTGGTTTGTGACCAGCGCAGCCTGCTCTGTCTTGCTTTTTAACTTGTTAAATTGGTGGGAGAAGAGTACAAAGATGAAAGTAGACAGTGAATAAAATCTGGTGTTTAGTTCCACATTGTCATGAGGAGCCAGGTAGAGACATGAAGGGTTGATGCTGCAGTTGAGCTGTAGCTAATAAAACTATGATGTGCATGCAGGAATTCTGTGACTACAAGACCCACATGGAAAAATATTTTGGGTTTTTTTACCCTTTTTTCAGGCCTTTGCATCTAGGAAAGGAGGTAGCACCTGCTTTTGATGGGATGATGAGAGTGTCAGTTACTGAGAGCACCATTCTTCCCTTTTAGTTCCTCCTTAAGCACAAAGTGTTATTTCTGTGGTTTGGGCCAGGCAGCTTTTCTGCATGGCATTCATGTCCTGGCTCTGAGGGATATTCTCATCCTAGCACTGGAGTTAAACACCTTTCAGCAGTATTCCTAGGATGCTCTAAATAAATTTCTGCCATCAATCCATCTTTTACAGAGTAAACGTGCATGTTAGAGGGGACACAACCCCTGTGCATGTTATTTCAGGCTGACTGGGGAATATTTAGAGATAACAAAACTCCATCGCATTGTCATAGGGCAAGCATTTGTCTGATTTACTAATCCACAGGACAGAAAACAGTGTCTAAGCTAGGATTTGTCAGACCAAAAGCACGTAGGAGCTGGATTTGCCACACACACGTGATTCTCTTTTGCCTGACAGTTCTCCAGTCTGCATCTCTGGATCTGGTGTGGGGGGAGGCTGATCCCATCCCTTCCCCAGTGTCCCTGTGGGATCCCAGGGCTGTGTGGGTGTGCTGAAGCCTTGCTGTGCATGGAAAAACCAGCCTGGGAGCTGCTGGGGTGAAGAGAGGTGACCAGACACTCTCTGACATTATCCTGTTCCTCCTCCTTCCTCCCTGCTGGACTCCCTGCTACAGCAACAGGTTTGACTTTTACTTTGAGGTACTTTATTCTTCCCTGAAGACTTGTTTAACTCCCGTTACCCACCTCTCAGAATGAATTTCTCAATGTCTTTTTTTTGTTCTTCAGGCCACTGTCCCTTGCACTTGCCTTACTGCAAATCTTGGTTTGTAATGCTGGCAGTGGAGCAGGGGGTGGAGAAATCCTGGTGGAGTGTGGCTGAGCCTGCTGTGCCTGGGCTGACACTTAATGTTGTTTCTGTTTAGTTTTAGTCAGGATGGGGTGAGGCAAAATAATTCAGAGAAATTTTGTAATCCCCAAAGGAGAACCAAGGATGGGATTTAATGAACAGCCAACAGACAAGCCCTGAAATCCCAACAATATTTAACTGTTGATTGATTAACTTTGTTTCCAAAACATATAGCTGACATACTAATGCTGAGATAAAAGAAATGTTTGAAAAACCAATTTAGGACATATGATCTTTAATGCTGATTCACTGTAATCGGTCAGAATGTAGATTGTATACACTTGAATCCCAGATAATCCTGTAATTTGCAGCTCTTCATACTGCAGATGATTTGTTATATGTTTCAGAAGCAATACAAAAATCATATTTGGGTTTAGCTGTATTGCTTTTATTAAGATAATATTTAGAGACTCCAATGAAGAATGGAATACCACATGTGTTCAATAAAAATATGGTTTGTGTTTAAAGGGAGTAAATTGGGGAAAGACCCCAAAGTTCTCAAGTAAGCCCTGAGTCAGCTGCTCTGAAGAGAAGGCTCTTGTTCCTTTCAGCTTCATACCTTGATCCTGTATTTATCTTATGGATGAACAGTGTTACCTTTTTCAATTTGTATTAAATGTAATCTTCTGTGACATGGAACCCCTGAAGAAGCAGCACTGACTGTTCAACAGCAGCAGCAGCACTTGGGCTGAGTCGCGTTTGCAGTTTGCTCACATGATGCTGGGACCAGTCCTCTCTAACGTTATTATTCCAGGAAATACCACGTTCAGGTATGCTAGGAGAGTCTGCCCTTGGTCATGATTACAGGCTTTTGTGGATGTGAAATGGCTCAGAATAACTTTGCCAATTTTTAACTAAATGTTTAAATATTTTCCTTTACATTACTTAATTTGCTTTACCTTCGTGACTGCTCATACTGTGTGGATTCACTTAATAGGAAACCTGTCTCGTCTAATCAGGTGCTTTTCAAGCTTTTTTTTTTTTTTTTTTTTTTTTTCTTTTGGAGTTTAGGAATTCCTCAGTTAACTGCTTTTGTGTGATTGCTGATGTCAGTAACAGGCTCAGTTCCTCCAGAATGAAACATCAATGCAATTACAGGCCAGAGGTGCAAATGCCCCTTGCCTTGGGAGAAACAGGTTTCATCCATCAATTACAGAGGCATTTAACTGTTCCCAAGGTAATTTAAATGTTTTCAGCCAGTAAGGACAGCTAATTCTCAGCCTTCCAGCCCAAGGAGCCCTGGCACTGCTTCCCCCACATCTCCTCACATCTCTGCAGGTGGTCGGGGCCGTGGTGCTGACCCAGGCGGGCTCAGTCCCATGCCAAGATGTTTCTGAGCAGTTCCACTCTTTAGTTAGAAGCAGCTGCTCTTCAGTGTGCAGAAAACATTCAGACTTGAACCTACAGTAACAGCAAAAGGCTTTGTATTAATCCTTTCCAGTTAATGAAGCCAACCATAGAAATAGCTCTAAGATATCGAAATAAAAGTCTAGGTATGATTCAGCTGACATAACAAAACAAGACATGGGTTTAGATAGAAACAGCTGGGATGGTGGAACAAAAATCCTTACCATTTTTCTGTAGGTTGACAAATAGCCCTTCAGTTCAGATATTTCTTTCAGAAATCAGTTGCAGTGGCTTTTTAATAGCTCAAGTAGAAAGCAATAATAGAGAAGTATCTGATAACTCACAAACATTCCCCTAGTCTTGACTTGGTTTAGAAGAGAGGTTCCTTGCTTCAGAAGCTGCCTGGAATTCCATCACACCTCTAAGTTGTTATTTCTGAAGCGATTAAATTTGACACTTAACTCCTTTGTACTGCTGTGCTGTGTCAAGATTATTTCCTTGGTCTCTTCTCTACTTCTGGTTGCACTGGCATTGTTTGGAACTATTAATGTAAAACCATTGACAAAAGATTCTTTTATGTATTTCTTTGGTTGATGTGATGCCTGAATTGCTGCAGGTCTAACACTGGTGGTTTAACTGAGACTCATGCAGATGTTGTTGACTTTCCCAGTTTATATTTAGTTGGATTGCCTTGTATTTGCAGTGGCTGCCCTTTGGAAGTGAGCAAGCATCACTCAGCGTGCCAGAATTAATCAGGAAGCAGCATGGGATAGGCAGGAGGGCTGCCTTTGAGTGCACCAGGGTGTAAATGGGAATTCAGTGGGTTCTGCAGCTGGAAGAGGCAAGTGTGGCCACCAGCAAGCAGAGGGGCTGACAGATGTTTTCAAGTGAAGGCATTTGACACTCACCAGCAGAGAGAGCACCGTTTGCATCCAGGATCCCCCCAGCTGCTGCAGGGATTTCAGCAAGCTCACCATAGAGCATCCACTGGGCCATTTCATGCTGGGCTTGATTGTCTGCTTTGCTGTGCTTATCCCTGGGATAAAGGGAGGGAGTAGGGGATAGAGGAGTGCTTCACATGTGGTCCTGTTACAGTGAAATGCCTGAAGATTTCAGCTCAGTTGGGCAAACACAGCAAAATAAATTGGATTTCTACCTGAGGAAAGGGTAATTTTGCTGCTCTTTTCAAGCACAGTGCTCAAAGTATCAGCCCAGCTGCTGCACCTTGCCACATCGCTTCCATTAGTTGATGAAAACAGTTATTGCATAGGAGGATAGCATAAGTAGTGTGAATGTTGAGACTCTCCCCTATGAATTTTGTCTGAAAGCAAAGTATTTGCTGAAGTCAGTGCATCTTCACTTGTGCTTCATTTAACCGGTGAAAATAGCATACCAGCTGTGCCAATACTTAACAGTAATTGTGAGAAGTGCCCAACTATCTGCTTTGTTTGCTGGGAGTTGAAGGCTGTAGTGAGGTGATGAAATCCAGTTAGCGTTGTTATATCATACCCTGTTCATACAGTGCTATTAGAGAGCCTGTGTAGGCAAGTCCCATGGTTTGACATCTGAGTCTTCCCTTGGCAAGTGATGATTCTGTCTGTTGTTGAGATAGTTGATGTGGGAATGTGGATAAAATTAACTAAATGCCCAAAGAATCACAAAGCTGTAACGTCTGGTTTGCAATCAGATAGGGCTGTTGTGTGGACAGATCCTTTTTTATGAGATACGCATTAAGTACAGCATTCCTTTTGAAGATCATTGACTTCAAAATGTATTTGGTTATGTGTGTGGCAATTCGAGTGTTTTTGTATACAAAGAAGCTGAAAGTCAAGAGAGAGCACGGACTTTCACTGGATCGTGCGGTGGGTTATTCTGGCCAGAGCACTCAGCAGCCTGACATGAGGCCTGGAAACTTTCCTCTGAGGAAGATGTGGTGTAACTCTTGATGGCCTGTGTGAGCTCTGCCACGTTCCTACTCAAGATAGAACCAATTTCAGAAAACCACCTTAAATCAGGCAAATAGTAAGCTTATATAGAAGCTTGACACCACAACAGCAGCAGACAGAAGCAGCAGCTTTGCATCAGGTGTTGATGAAAGGTCATTTCCTAAGAAATGCCTCGATGACCCTAAATAGTCCAAAATTTGGCTGGAATGTCTTCCACACGCTCTGAGTTTATCTCATAAGGCTGCTGCTCTGCTCCGTGGTTTCAGAGGAACAGATGACACCTGGATGTATAACCCCAGTGAGTCATGATTTCAGAGTTCTCCAAGTGCAGTGAAACCAGTCATCTTTCTTTGGAATTGGCTAGAAACAAGGTCTCCTTGTACGTGGCCTTGAGCTTGGTAGGTGGAAAAAGCCCCTCTCCCTGCATGAGCAGACTGAACGTCTCTCTTTCCCATCAGATCTGAGGGGATGGAATCATACTGCCCTCTGCAACAGCAGGACTGGCCTGCTTGATGAGGAGTTGGTGTCTTAGCACTGGCAGATGGTAGAAAATCAGGAGGCAGAGCTGTGATTTTTGAAGGGGAAATTGTTGCTTGTTGGTCACTGAATCTCTTTTGACAGCTGAACTCTGTAAAATCTCTGTATTTGCAGAAGGGATGATCAGTTAGTAGTGAGAGTAAAAATAGGATGCCCTCATTTTCTTCCTTTTTGTTACACTTTCTAATGACTCAGGAGGCCAAGGGAAAACCTCCCACCTTGAAGTGCTTAACCAAATTCCACAGAGTCCAGGGTAGGTCCGAGGAGGGAAGACCTGTGATCTTAATCTGTGCACTTAATTGGGTAGGCTGGGGTAAGTTTAATGGGGAGAATGGTAATGTGTAGATGGCCCCAGATTTCATAAATCTGTTAAATATGATTTGGTGCCTTTGTAATAACTAATAAAGACAACCTGATCTTGTCTTGGGAGATCTTTTCTGTAGTTGAGAGTATGAAGATGTTGCAATGAAACATCTGGCGTTCATTTCACTCCCTGAAGGAGTAAAGATACAGAGGCCTTTGAACAAAGGTTAATTTGTTCCTTTTAGTGCAGTATTTGTGTGGTACTTGTCCTGCTGTTGTGCTGAGAATGAGTTCCCCCCTCTCTGTGTGAGGTGTCACGCCTCAGGTGTGTCACACCCGTGTGCCCGTGCCAGGTCAGGTGTTCAGGAAGAGCAGTGACTGGTGTGCTGGACAGGACTGTGTTTTTCTGCAGGAATTGTTTTGGTGGGATCCATTCCAGAGGAATGCATACAGCATAGCACAGAGATGTGTCTGCCCTGCGGAGCAGGATAACAGGATTGCAGAGGGATTGGGAAAGCCTGGTGCTATCCTGCAGATGCCAGAGAGAGATGCTTAGGATGTGACTGTTCTAGTGGGTGTCTCAAGTGATTTCTCGTCCGAAGAGTAGGAAAAACCTTAAGATTTTATTTCTTTTTCATCTTCTGACATTTTGCTACTTTTGAAACTGTGCGTTGAATTTCAGCCTTAGGTGTGCAATAAAATTGCAGCTGGGTATAATTAAAATTATCTGTGTTGGGATTTTAAGACTTCAGCTTCTCTTTTTATTCTGTGTACAGCTCTGATCGAGGATTTCCTATAAGCTTTTCTGGAAGCCTAATTTCTCATTTTACTACTTTGATCAGTTTAGCATTGATTTAATTTGTAATGACTGTTTCCTTTATTGCTAGATTGCAAGATAAGTGTTGCCAAATTAACTTTATTTGTGTGTTAAATTGGAATTTTAGAGATGCTTTGCATTCCTTTGCAGGGAAGGTTTGTCACATGCCACTGTAAGTTGTTAACAGATAGCTTATTTTAAGAACTGATGGGCCTGTCCCTGCCCTGCCTGGTTATCCCTGTGCCCCCTTAACTGCTGTGTATTGATTCCAATTAACATGACTGACATCCACCACTGAGGGTGAAGTTAATCAACCAGAGGATCTCCTATTGTGAATTCATTTCCTCCTCTGAGCTTGTCCTGTGCAGTTGAGCATTTACAGAGACTGATGCAGACACTGCATAGAAATGTCCAGTCTGGGCAACAAGTCTGAGCCTTGGAAACTAAAACAGCTTTTTAAAAGCTGTGCTGGCCAAATAAAGTTGATGAAGTTCTGAAAGGTCAAGCAAACCACCTTTCCCTTCTATCTTGATTACTGATTGCTGCAAAAGATCATCAGCTTTGGTCAAATTTCAGCAAATTTGTTTTTCAGCCTAGCAGTGACTCAGATGAAACAATGGGAGGTTTTGTTAGTGGTGGCAGCATCAATTTTTATATGTGTGCTTTGGATGGTGAAACGTGAACAGTTTTTGGGACCTGGAAATTTTTAGAGTAGTAGAGAAATCAAGGTTACCGAAGCAGAGACTTTCTGAAGTCGTTAAGATTTATGATGGATCAGATGTTTACATTTATAGAGTGAAGTTGTAGCTGAAAGGACTGAATCGCCCCTTGAGCACAAAGCAGGCAGCAGCACATGTTCACGTTGTCTGCAACAGCCATCCCTTCTTCATCACTGCACCTGGCCCCTACCTGGAGTATGAAAATCACCCACTGTGGCCTAAAAGGTCTGTCTGGGTTGGCTTCAGGAGTTAAGAAACAAGTAGAGAAGGAATGGGAGACCTGGAATAATCATCATGAATTGATAACTATCTGGTTTTCTGTGCCAATTTAGCAATTTGTAGCTGTTAGAATGTGAGCTACCATCTGGCTTCGCAGATCTCTTATCTCCTACTAAATTACCACGACTGGTCCAGTTCCTACTGAAAGTTTGTAACTCTGACGAGCAGCAAATAAAGAGAAAACCCTGCTGAGCCCACAGATAAGGCTGATACTCCCCTCTGGAGGAAAAAAATTGCTGGGTTTTAATTATTTCCTAGTTAAACCCTTAGAAAGCTCAGCTCTTTGTATAAACTACAGCTCTGCACTGTTTGTTTTTCTAACTGCATAGCTCCTGTGTACTCATGTAGGAATGATGCTCGCTACTGTAGGATCTCATCTGTCAATGGAAATGCTGCTTTCAAGCGATTTTTTTACTCTCTACTGAAGCTTTTTTGGTAAATCTTGACCACGAGGGAGAAAAATTCAGCAAGTATTAACAGCCCAGTTACCTTGGTGTGGTTTTTATGCATTTTGGCTGTGGTTGGTATGATTTTATCTTCCCAGCACATCATGGCATCAATAATAGCAACAAGCACAGTGATTTTACTTGGATTGTTTCTCTTTTTGACCAGACTTAGTGTGTGTAACAGGTATACAGTAAACTATTATGCAGATATAAAAACTTTTGTATAAATATTATTAGGAGCATATTCTACAACGGCCACCCCAGCTGAGTCTTGCTAACTAGCCCCTCTGCTCTGTCTCCTGGTATTTCCAAAAAGTTGATATATAAAATGAAAGATTTATTGCATCCAAGCACATTTGTCTCCAATTCCACATGAAAGCTTGCAGAAGGTGGGCTGTGGAATGGTCTCCTGTGATTCAGGAGCTGGTTAATTTAAGGGGAATTGTTTACTTGGACTAAGTGTGGTTGTGCATAAATTTTAAGTTTTGTTATTTCCAGTTAAAAACTGAAGTTCTACCGAACAAATACATCATTTTTCTCGAAACAAGATTTATGCCTAACACTGACTGATTGTTCCATCAGCATCTGTGAATTAAACACTGTGATGGGAGATAAAAGGTTTTCCTCTTCCTGAAAGTACAACTCAATACCTGGATACTGAAATCCAGCCCTGCAGAAAATATGCCTGGTTACCCTCAGCCACTGAGCAGTGAAGGTGTGGATCTTGAAGCATTCCAGCACTTTGTATGTTTAACTGGAAATTTTTATAGCGCCCCTGTTTATTTTAGTTCCCAGCTCACGCCGTGGTGTGTCACAACAGCAGGTACTGCCCTGTCTGTAGTGGCTTATCCGAGCAATGTATTCCTCAGCAGTGGCAAACTGAGGATGGGGAGTGAGCCTCTATTTCCCTTTTCCCTGTTACTGCATGACTGCAGTTATTATGGCTAGCAAACTCTGATAACAGATGTTAAAATAAAGGCAGCCTGTATTGGAGCTTTTCAATAAGGAGTAGCTACAAGAGAACCAGGAGAAAGAGGCTGGTAGTGTTTGGAGAAGGAGCTGATGTTTAGCACAAACCTGGGAGAAGATTTCTTTATACATGGGTAGATGGTAACACACTGTCGTGTGCAGGTCTTTGTACGCTGAATTGAGGGTTTGTATTGCAATTAAACCCACCTTTTGTAAAAGCTCTGCAGTCTCCTGTCAGTGCTGCATTCCAGGCATTTCTCTTGTAGCTGATTATTAGGAAATTGAACCACCAAACTAAGCAGGTTTGTGCACACATCTCCAAATTAGGAAGGCTAATTTTATCAAGCTGGAGCTGCCACTGTGAGTATGAGCCTGCTCTATTTTAAAAACAGACTATTGCACATTGTATTGTGTTGCAAACTTCATCTTAATAGCTACTGCCTGTGAGACAGCACAGAGTGAAGGGCTTGTCATGACAAACACTTGTGATGCTGTTTCAGAAATGCCACTGTTCCCTAAATGGAAAGAGAAAGAGATTTATTTTTTATGATCGCTGCTATTATTTTGGACGGCTGATTGTTGTTCTTCTCTGCTTGTTTTTGGCTGGCTATTGGCATAAGTAACAAATGATCTAACATTGTAACAGTAGGAAATGACCTTCTGTGCACCGGCTTAGATACTACAAGCACAACCTCCTGAACTGACAGGAGGAGTATTTTCTATTTTGATGAATGGGTTCAGATTTTTATCTGGTTTCCCATGGTTACTGGGAAGCAATAGCACAGTAAGCAAAGCACCGAGGGGGGTCCTCTGCTATTTAAAAGTCCGAAACCTCGTCATAAAGATTTCTCTCAGAGTATTTCATAAACAGTCTCTCAAAATTCCATCTTCTGAGGAGATCCAAATTCGGGTGGTGGGATGTTAAAGGGTTGGGCATCCAGTTGATGGGCAATCCATCACTGAGTGCCTTAGCAGCAAGATGTGCTTTCAAATGGACACAGAATACTGGAGAGGCATAAATCCTATTGAGTGGTGTCTTTGAAAGCTGAGTCAGGGAACATGGTAGATACTGTGAGGCAGTATGGTCTTATGAATTAAAGTTGCATTTCCTGGTCATCTGGGTTACATGTCAACAGCATCCATAGGCCAAATGTCTACATTAATCTTATATGGTGCAGTCAGAGGGGAGGAAGAGTGAATAATCCTTTCCTTGTGTGTCTCCTTTATTTTTTCCTCTGCTTGGGTATAATTGTTTAAATTTGTCTCTTTTCTATTTTATTTTTTTTTTAATTTGACCTGTTTTCAGGAGAACATGAGAAGTGGAGGGGTTGGAGGGGAAGAGGAGTGTGGCACCAAGAAGCAAATCTCTTGAACCTTCTGGTTCTTTGGTTTTTCTAGGTGCTTTCAGAGAACCGGGATGGGAATCAGCTTCAGTCTTTAATTATTCTCATCCCTACACGAGCATCATGCAGAACCTGTGGCAAATGTAGCACAGGCTTCCTGCCTTGTGGGGCAGGAGTGATTTCTGCCTTCCAGCCCTACCTCTGTGTTTGGTGTTGGTCTTCTGGAACCGATGGGAACCCTTTGAAGAGTGTATTTTGATTTAAGCTGTTGGGTATGTGAAGTTTATTTTGTGTGCTTCAGGTTGCAGGTTTTGGCTTTGAAGGGGGACTAAATGGAATCCAGTGCTTTGTATCAAAAGTTTAAAGAAACATCAGCACTTTTTAATACACAATAATTTTTTATTTTAATAGTTAGACAAGTCATTTGTCAGTATTATCAGTGCTACCATTTGCTGTCTGTAACAGACTTTGCAGCCATCTTATGACTATATTTAGATAAAAATAAAACCACAAATACATACAATGTTTGTGAGCGTTGCTTACTTATAACGCAGTTGCAGCTACCGCAGGCAGGCACTGTGCTTGATAAAGACTCTTTTTAGATCGTGTGTCTTTGATAACTTCTAATGCAGGGAGTCAACCCTTTGAAATAAATTGATCTTTTAAGCAATGATTTTAATAATGTAGCTAAGAACTTTTTTGTTATGTAGAGCAGTTCTTCCTGGTCTCAGCTTTGACGATTAAATTCATTTTTCATGAATTCACAGTGCTTCAGGCTCCTGTGAAACCTTGCTCAGCTTCTGAGGATTTTTTTTTTTTTCAATGTGTGATGTGAATTGTGTAAAGCCTTTCCATAATCAGAAAGGTAATTTAGGCCTTTGCTGACCCCCTTTCTTCCCCCCCTTCCTCTGAAGAGGGAAGTTTCAATAGAGTTGGAAATTCTCCAAAGGCTCTTACACAACTGGTACATTCTGCTTTAACATAATGCAATCTTTCCACACTTTCTGTTTTTACTTAATTAACGGGCGGATGGAAGGAGCGTTAGATTCAGTTTCGCAGAAAGATTTTATGCAACCACACAAGGCATCATGAAAAAAAGAGAAGGAACTTCACAGGAAATAGTGTTTTTGAAAAGTCAGCTGCATTCTAGCAGGGTGGTTTTCTCCTGCTGCATGTTTTACTGTATTGCTGGAAACGCTGTGATTTGGTGAGCTGGCTGTCTCTCATGGATTCACTGAAGGAGGATTTTCTTTATGTGGCTTATTAAATAGGACATTCTCTGCTGTGGAGTGGGGTTTGGGCTGCCCCAGCCTCCATTCCTGCATTTTGGTTGAGCTGCAGTGTTGCTGTACTGCAGCTTTGGGTCCGTGTTTGTTTGAGGGGGAAAACTTCCAGGTGGTGAAATGCAGAGCCTTTAGCACACAGGTGCAAATGGGGAAGCTTTTCTGCAAATCATCCACGCAAGAAATGGAGAGCTTAAAAACCATGTGTAGCAATGCATGTCTGTGAAAGCAAGGGGAATGGCTGGAGATTAGAGGCAGTAGGAGTTTGTGAAGTTAGGAAGCATCAGGAAAGAGAATATTTGACAGCTTTAACAGATACTAGCGACAGAGAAGGAGTGAGGGGGAGGGAAAATCAAGACTGGATGGGTAAAATTTTAAGTTGCTTGTTTTTTAAACGAGTAGGTAGTTCATGAAGCTTAATTGGGGAATAGGAATATGTGTCTGATGGTCTGTGATCTGCATAGAGCAGACTGTAGCCAGCTATAAAATAAATGCTATCTAACCTCTTTCCCTGCAAAGCAGAAGTCTGTTAATTAAATAACTGGGTGTTGCTAGATGTAGTTCTTCTGTGTCTATAACAGATATTCCTTCTGCAGACAACTGGAAAATGTAAACCAAAAATCCCAGATGGAAGACCTGAAGGGAAACTTCTCTGTATAATCTTGTCCTAGTGATTACACTGTGGTGTAGGAGTGCTTGTATGAGTGAATTTCAGTTTAAGGAAAGCTTTGATTTCTGTGAAAGACATTCTGGTAGTGTGGAAGGGAAATATGTTGAGCTGCAGACTACAGATTCACTTCCACAGAACTTCCCCTTAGTTTGTTCATCCAACTTTGCTTCAGCATCCAGATTCAGAATTTGAATTCAAGGGGGTTGTTGATTCAGCAGATGGTTTTGCTGCCATTTAGAGGGAGCCCAGCCTAGAGAAAAAGGCCAAGGTGTAAATGGAGCTCAGCAGCTTCCTGGCCCTGGGGAGGAACCGTGTAGCAGGACATGCTCTGCCGGGGAGCAGCTGGCACAGAAGGGCCTGAGGGTCCTGGGGCACGAGATGACCAAGAACCAGCAAGGTGCCCTTGGGACAAGGCTGCCACAGGTGGAGCATCACCCACGGGTGGGGAGGGAGCCTGGCCTCTGCTGGGCAGGGTGGGACACTCCTGTGCAGGGCTGGGGCACCAGTACCAGACACAGCTGCTGGAGTGAGTCCAGCTAGAGGGGAGATTGTTAGAGCCTTGCGGTTCTGGGAGAGAGGACGAGCTGGTTTCTGCTTGAGAACTCAACTGGGACTTGGTTCTCCTGTGCTGCCTGCAGTAATTCGGTAGGTCCATGCTGAGTACTCCTCACTGCTGCCTGGGATGGTGTCTGAGAGGGTTGGGTGGTACCAGTTTGAAAAAGTTGGTTTATGGTCTGGTAGGGTAAATCCTGGCATAAAAGGAAACAGCTTCCTTGTGCTTTGCTGGGTTACTGCTGAGTTTTGCATGAGGGATGTGACTGTGGTGTCTCTTTCCGGGCCAAATTCCAGGGGATTTTAGTGAGAGAGGGTAAAAATGTAGGTATTTGGTTTTCATCTTTATGAAAACAGATTTTTAGTCTTTCCTAAAGTTGAGAGAAACAGCTCTTTCAACCATGAATTAAATATCAAAACAGAACTAACAGGTGAAAGTCTTGATTCCCTTTTAATGTATTTTTCTGTAAGATAATTCCTGAAGTTGGGCAGAGCCATCACACTTTTCACTTTTTATCCCTTAATAAGAGCTTACGTATTGAGATCATAAGTTTTGTGGGGTCTTTTGAGATTTTTAATCCAGCACCTTTCTGTGAAGCTCTGTGCATCCCTCGGAGACCTCTTCCCTGGCAGAGGGAGGAGCAGGGGAGGTGCTCTTCCAGCTGGACCACAGATGAAGAAATCCCTGGGAGCTCAGTCCCAGTCATGCTCTGCACTAAACATCCATCTCCTGTCTCAGCGTGCAGGAAACGACAGTGCCAAGGCAGAGGAGGCTTGCATGGACAGAAAGTGTGTGTCTACACAAACACAGACTGTGGCAGTGACAGCAGGATCAGACAAAGTAGTTTTCTTTTCTTGCAGTTGAATTTATTTTGAAACTTGTAACTATTTCAGTCATTCATGATCCATATAGATACTAAAATGAGGCATTCCTGAGCTCGGGTGTATTATTTTGAGACAGAAGGCTAACATTCTTATTTAGATTAACTACTGTTTTATTAAACCAATATACAGAGATGGTGGAGGTATACACAAGCTAAAAGAAATACTCATTTTGTTGAAGCAAGCTGACAGGCCATGATTACAGATCATCTATTTTTGTGATGCAAACTGGAAATTAATATAAACAGTGTGGACCAAACCAGGCTCATGTTTTGCTTGTTTTTGATAGGAGCTGTGTGGTAGGGCTGTCTCCGTAAATCAGCTCCAAGATTTTATTCAGTGTTGTCCTGTGAAAACAGTCCAAGTTAGTATTCCCTTCTGAGAGTAACATTTTGCTCTTTAGAGTTTTAGCTTTGAGATAGGGAATACCACAGCAGCTTGCATTAATTGTTGAGTGTGATGAAATGTACACTGTGTATAAAATCCAGTGTTCCCTAAATATCAGATCAGATAACAGACACAATTCCAAATATGTAAAGAGTGGGCAAACTTTGATGACAGTATGATAAATCCTGTGGTAGTTACAGCTAAAACAGGCTGCTAATATGCATCTGAGCTCAGGAGATATTAAACTATATATAGATTCTGCTATTCCTAACAGATTGTTGTTGAGATACCTGACACATTTTTTTTTTCATGTTACATGCATTCAGAAGAGCTGAGCTTTACATAATTTCTGGTTAGTGTTAGTTATGTGAAAACATATTAAAATGAGTGGCCTAGTTAGGAAACTCTGTCACATACGCAGAAAGGCAGGTTGGAATGTTTCTGCCAAAAAAAATGCAGAAACTCTCTCAAAACCAGGCGCTGGGTTCTGTACATTTCTTTTGAATCTGGCAGAGTTTCAAACTCAGGGAGAGGTGACCTGTCACAGCGCCCATCACTGGAAGAAGAGGACCTGAGTGTATTCCATTTTTGTCACTGTCCCCTGTCGGTCCAGGCACCGGGAGGGTGAGCAGAGGGACCAGGCTCCTGGCAGCTCAACACCAGCCACAGGAGAAATCAAATACTTTTTATCAGCCTTTGGGTAAAAGCTGCCCAGTGCAAACAACCCTCGACATTCCTCAGACAAACTCCCAACAGATGTGTGAGCACGGGTATGATGAGATGCTTTAGAGGCTCAGCTAAGCTTAAAGGCAAAGAGAAGAGATGAAGCTGGGGTGGGGATTCTCTGATTTTATGCTCTGGATTCCAGTGTGAGGGATACGCCTGGCTGGGGTGAGGGGGCAGGACGGGTGCACTGTTAGTGACTGATGGTGTGCTTGCTCTTCAGGAGGTGCGCAGGGCTTTTGGCTGCACAGGTCCAGCTGCTTCAGGCCAAGAGAATTGCAAAAGAATGTGTTATACGGGCAAGCTAGTTCCCTCTAGCAGCCTTCTGGGATGTTGTGCAATCATTTCTGCTGAAGGTTTTAGCTTGCTTTGCAAAAACAAAATGCAGCTGGGAATAGCACTGTCATCTTCAAAATACTGTGTGGTGCCCCTTATCAACTTCATCCCTAATTTCCAGCACTTCACAAACCATGGCCAGTAAGTCTGAAGATTATTTTTAATATTGTCCCTAGGATAGTGTATTTGGACTGTGCTTACAGCCAAAGCATTGCTTTGAGCTTTCAGCACCTGAAATGTGTCGAAGTTGACCTTGCTGTTCCCTTTGGGTATTCAGTTGCCTGTCTTTGATAGGTGATGTAATAGGTCATACGCTGTTCAAGTATTTCTAGGTCTTTATGTCTATTTATTACCTTCTACACGTTTGCTCGCTGGTTCTGTTCTCTTTGCCAGGGGCTGTTAATCACAGTAGTTTATATTTAACCTTTAGCACAGAGACAGGAAAGTTCCATATTTTTCTTACTTGCGGGACAATACCTGAGGCAAGTGCTTCTGGCCACTTGAGGAGACACTTTACTGAGGCAGATGGGCTTTGCTTTTCCTCCTGGGTGTCTGTGTCTGATAGAAATGCTGTCAGAGGACCATTGTAATCTATTTCTTGTTTGCTTTGTACACATTTGGGGATGTTTGGATTATCCAGCTCCTTACCGAGGCTTTACTCAGATTAACCAACTGTTCCTCTGCTCCTTTGCTGTCTCCCATCTTTTGCTCTATAGAGTGGCATAACGAAGTCATTTAACTCTTGAGAACCATCTGACCTTTGATCACAAAATTGTGTCTTCCTAATGATTCAGCTTGGACACCAATTTGCTGTTGAACATTTTCACTGTTGGTGTGGTTAAAGATTTATTTTCCGAGAAAAGCATCTGCTGATAATGGGGTGTGATTGTGGAGCCGGTGAGCAGCAGCCTGCTCTGCTGAACAGCTCCAGTCCTTTGCTAGGATCTTACAGGAGGTTTGATTTTACACACCACAATAAGAGTAATGAGTGCCAGAGGATGGAAATCAAGGTATTTTTGCAGGCAGCTGTGGGGATGCGCCAGGCTGGGACTCAGTGCTGGCTCCTGGCACAGCCGTGTCCCTGTCCTGTGCCAAGGGCTCATCCAGGACGCGGCTTCAGGTGTCTCCGAGAGCCCCTCTGCCTCCAAGGGTGGGTGCAGCCACACTCAGATCAGCTGCAGGGCTTCTGGGTCTGCTGGTGGTGCCTTGGGAAGGCTGGCCTGAAACAGAGACTGGGCAGAGCTGGAGAATAAAGGAGGGAGTTATTGAAAGGCCTCCAGGATCCACCTTGGGGAGGATAGGAGCCTGGCCAGGGCTGCACCCAAGGTGGACTAAGGATGATCACAAAATGGGTGACAGTTCATGAGGTCTCACACTTTTATAAGTTTTGGTCCATTTGCATGTTGGGCTTTAAGGTTGTGAGGTCCCATCCTTCTTGTCCCTCCCTCCAGCCCACCCTTGTTTGTGCTTTTGGGCCGGAAAGTTGTCCTTGGTCTTCAGCAGGAAAAGGGTTTGTTTTGTGTCCCTACTCTGTGAAGAGAGCTCACTGGCACTTTTAATGAGACTCAGAACTACACCCCTAGGCCACACAGAATCTGAAAAACATGAAGGCTCAAACTGAAGGTGGTGTTGGGGATCTCGGAGGCAAAGGGGGAGCTGCCTGCAGGATCCAGGGTGTCCCTTCACCACCCACCTGATAAACACACCCCTCTGAAGAAACAACTCATGGTGCTCCTGAGAGCGTCTGCTCAGAGGAGAAGATGCTGACAGCTCTTGGATGGATGACCCTGAAGGTCCTGAACCACTCTGGTGTCTGTGACGGATGACACTTTTGGGAGGATGCTGTTCTTGGCACCATGGGGGTTTGGGTGTGAGCAGAACACACTCGGTGCAGACATCAAATCCTGCTTGGATTTGGTTCGCTCTGGTTGTTACAGAAACAGCTCGGGTTGTGTTTCATGTTGCAGTGGGTATAACTTTGCTTCATCCTCCCCTCAGTACGATCTCAGAGACAGAGAAATAAATGGTGACAAGACTGTTGGGACTAAGATGTCCATCTTGGGCCTTTCTGTCTTGTGTGAACAGGTCCTTTAACAATTCAGAGCTGCAATTTTTGCTCTTTCGAAGGGCTCTTTAGCTGTGCTTCAAGTGGTAGTAAAAAAAGTCAGTTGTATTCAGTAATAACTGAATTTACTATGAATGATAAAAACTGTGTATAATTCAAGGAACCTGAATTTAGGGAAATAACCAAGGAAAACCATGCCAAAATATCCCATGATGCTTCAAGAAAACGAAACATAACCAAGGCTTGAGTTATGACCTATTGTATCTTTAATTCCTGCTTAAAAGAGAAAATCCCATTTGAATAAAGAGAACATATCTCTATTGAGAGATTAAATGCTCTAGATTTACATTTTCTTTATGAAATGAGAAGGAGTGAAGTCATTGCACTGCATTCTCTTTTGCTTGACTGACATTTGATTTCACACTTTTTAGTTGACTTGAGTTGTACTTTCCATAAAAAAAAAAGAGATTTGTTTTCCCTTGCATAATTAAAAACTACTGCTTCCCTTGGATCTTCAGCCAAGGGTTGATTGGTTTATTTTTTTTCATTTTTGATTTTTTTTTTAATGTTACAGACTCTTCAGACAAGATTTTTAATTTTTTTAGGGGTTTTTTCTTACTTTCATAGACTAAAGTTGCCCTGAACCGCACGGAATTTTTAAGAGCAGTTGAGGCTGCCATCTTTAAAGCACTGGAGCACAAAGAGAGCAGGAGCAGATGTTCTAAAGCACTTTGATCTCTGTTATGCCAAGAAATTTGGTAGTGGCGACCTAGGCAAGGTCTCACAAAGGGCCTGGACATAGCTTAGGAGTAGTTTGAAGTTCTGACCGGCACTTGGAGCATCAGAATCTGGTTAACGACTGTGTTTTAAGCTGGGAAAGCCCACCCAGTTCTTTCTAGCTTTTTTTATTTCCTCCCCACTAGGGAAATATTTTCAGTTGTGTCGTGTGTTGTGGAGATTTTTCACCTACTCGCTTTAGCTCAGCCCTGCCAGAGCTGGGGCAGGACAGCGCACAGCCCCTTTCTGCAGCAGAGGGCTTTGTTTTTTGGTGGTTCGTGGAGTTTTTTTGGTTTTTATTTCAAAGAGCCAAGCTCTCTAGTGCCGCACCTCAGAGCTGAGTGTGTTATTTCTGAAGGTGCACCAGGCACTCAGGCTGTAACACCCTGCACTTGATGTTTGGCTGGCAGAGGCCAGGAGTGAAAGCACTAAATCCTGCCCTAAGAACTGCTAATGCCTGTTGACATAAATGAGTATTGAGGGTTCTCCGCAGCACTGAACCTACACTGCCTCTGCCAGAGGCCAGCTTTAAACAACTCGGTTTTATTCCTGCTTATGTCCCCAGCCTGGAATTTGGATACAAGCTATTGTTATTGTTTCATAAATCGTATTTTAAAAGGGAGGCTTCCTTGTTCCTGATTTATTTCATCTTCCCATCTGCTGTCTTCACAGGGGCTTCAGCAAACCGTTCTCATAAATGATTTCAGATGATTGCAGGGTATTTTATTGTCATTTTCTCTGGTGAACCAGGAACATAATATTCTTAGTCTCTGTGGAGGAATTCTAGGCAGAGCAAATAATTCATCTCTCTGCAGAATAATTTCATTATTGTTCCTATTGCAGAAAGTTACAATTGCCCTATTTTTAGAAATTACATAAACTAAATCTGAAGAGGTTTCCTTAGAAGCACAAAAAAAGAAGGAACGGATTTTAAAACCGGTATTCACACACTAGGAGAAGGGTTGTATGTGTTTTCTTTTCTAAAATTAGATGCTGTGAAATATGGTGAGAATTAAGTGAGTGCAGAATCTCTGCTGCTGTATCCTGTGTTTGGGTGAGGCGTGATACTCCATCCCCCTGTAGCCATACACTTGCAGAAAGCCAGAATGCGTTGATATTGTTGTAAATACAAAGAACTGGTCTTCAATGCATCATTACTGGAAAAGTAGACAGCAAGGAGGGATTCTGTGGCATGAATCCTGTTTTCACCGAGCAGGTTCGTGTGGTCAGGCATTTTTGTAGAGCTCTCGTGCGGAAATGGAAGAATAGAAAAATTAAATATTAACACTGGCATCGGAGCGAGTGGCGAAGGTGTCGTGTGCCAGGAGTGTGTGGGGAAGCAGCTGAAATGTCTCTGTCCCTTGGAGGATGTTGATCATGGGTAAGAGATGCCCCAAGTACGATCAGCACGAAACCAGCTGTGAGCTGTGTGTGTTTACAGCAGGCAGGCAGCAGCTGAAACACACACCTGCTTGTTGGCTTTGGAGCTCTGATTATTTTCATAGCTTGTGGCCATGGCAGAGGCTCCCTGCCAGAAAAAGTTAAATGTAGAATATCCAGGAATTCAGCTGAACAACAAGCTCTGTCTTTGTATGGATGAGAATATTTGCGTGGCACAGAAGCGCTCCCATTGGAAATGCTAATAAAATTATAACCAAGCTTATACAGGTTTCTCTTCTGATCCCTTCTTGGTACTGGGGTTTGAACAGAATAAGTAGGAAAGATATATGAAGGGAGAAATTCTTACTGTGAAATTGTTTTTTCTGATGGAGCAGTGTGGAGTCCTTGCTTAGACTGCTTGTTTTCTGGAGTATTGGAGGAAATTTCAGTGCTCATTAGGATTTTACAAACCGTGGAGATTTCTGTGAGATTCTTAAAACACTTGTGAGACAGAATGATAAAAGTTTTAATTTCCTTTCTCCCAGTCCTATTGTAATTATGTAAGACTATATGAATGGAATAATAATAGTATACATGCAACAGTCGTAATTGCACATACATGTACAAATGAGGATTTATATAAGAATTGAATAATTGTGAGGGAACATTGGAAATGGAAAGTGCAACTTTTTTATTTGATCAATAAGGCCACGAGGCTGAAAAAAGTTAGCTGCTATGATATTGGAGGGTATTTTATGAAATTCCAAAAGTTTGTGTGAAGTAGGGTAGAAGGTGCTTTCACCTTAGCTGTAAGAAGAATGTGATTAATTAAAATGTAACGCGTATTTCCATGACTTGTAAAAGTGCCAGTGAACGGCCATTGATGCTTGCAGAAGCAGAACTGCTGTGTGTCCCAAAAAGCAATTGCCTGCTGCTTCTTCCTCCAAACAGCACTTGCGAGCGATGCATTAGAATGTGTCATTTTATATGCTCTGGACTGAAAAATGCCGGAAGTGAGTGCTGAGCCTGAGTGAAGAGATGTAAATGACTGGAAGACGCTCAGAGTTTCTGATTTGGTTGCCTGGAAGTGTAGATGTGTAAAAAGATCTCGGTTTGTGTGAGGAATTTTCTCCTCATTCAGGTAATGCTGTGGATTATTGCATCCCTCTAAATCCATGGCAGGAGTCTGGAAATGTGAGTGTTCAGAGCAAGGTAAAGTTGCAGGTTAGGGTTAGGTAGAGCACCATGAGGTGATGGAGAAAAGGAATGTTTGGCAGGGCTGCTGTAGCTGCGGCTCCCAAAGCAGCGGTGCTCGTGTGCTCCCTCCTTCTGTGGGCTTGGAAATTATTTCTCCTCCTTTTCCCCTCGTAGTTTGCCTTTAATCATTCCCCAGAACTTAGGATAGATGTTCTGATCTTAAACCCTCTGCTGTTCAGGCCTTGAGCGTGAATGGCTGTTGAATTCATGTAACCCTGGTTACATGAATCCTCATGAATCCTCAGCCAGGCCACGATATTTCAGTTTTCTCTTACGCAATAACCTGTTTTCCAGCTTTCTCTCTTTGTCCATGTCTGCCCTTCCCTGAGCAGTGTGGGCACAGGAACTGGAAGCAGTTTTTTACAAAAAGCCAGCCTTTTTTACAGCAGCACTCTTACTCTAGTGCCACGTGGGGAATCCACACAGGAGCCGTGGTCATCCTGCCGAGGCCAGGATGAGTTTACCTGGTTTCAGTGGCGGGATGCAGACACACAAACAACCACGCTTTGGTTGAAACAACCTTAAATCCAAATTGCACAACTTATCATCGAGAGTCTGTAAACAGCAATTTCTGTCTGAGGCAGCCTGACACTGTAGGCCCCAGCTGGATCCAAGCCACAGTCTCCTCAATCCTGTTATCACTTATGATCGATAGATTTTGTGTTAATTTTGTCTTTAAGAAAACAAGTTAGGGGTGGTTTTTTTTTTTTGAAGCGAAGTAGAGTATTATCCAGTATCCATTTATCTCAGGGGAAGGAGTAGATTTCTGAAGCTGAATCCAGCCTGGCCATGGGGCAGCGGCAGGATGCTGGGGTTGGGTGGGATGTGTGCAGGGCAGGATTTCTGTGCCCGTGCCCACCAGAGCTGTGTGCCCCCAGCAGCACCTGCACAGGGCATCTGCAGCATCAAACAGCTCCAGGAGAAGCCAAGGGAGCAGCTTCCCAACAGAGAGTCTCTCCCAGGGCGAGGCAGCTGAGCCAGGATCCCGCCATGCATCGCTCCGGGACACGTTCCACAGCCGGGTGGTTTTTAAAGCTTCACATATTCTCTTTACAGTCACAAATAATACCTTGAGTTCAGCATTCGTTCAGGTTCGTGTGGCTTCGTAAAGTTGTTTTGTTTTTGAGGTACTCGATAGGGCGAGAGGGGGATTTGCAGACAGAAAAGATGAGGGTGGGTTTTTTTTGGGGGAGGAGGAGCTTTTTAATGTTTTTAGCCTTGGGCTGTGAAGTGCTGGAAGTGCTGCAGAATTCTTTTTGTTTTTACTTATTTTTATCTGTGCGCCAGGCACTCGTCCACGCTCTCTGCCCTGCCAAAAAGGCTTCAGCATTAATGTGACAGACCACCCTGCCCGTGGGTGAGGTGTGTAATTCTTTCTTGGAGCAGAGATCTCGAGCAGAGGCTGCTTGTTATGTCGAAGTGCATGTGGTTTTCTCACACGAGTTACTTGGCAGTCCAGGGAAAATATTAAACTCCACTTAACTTGGAAAGACCAGGAGGTCTTAAATGCATAGTAAAAAATGTCTGCATTTCATTTTTTTCTCCTCCATCTCTTATGGAAAGTCTTGGCAATGATGAAGAGAGATCGTCCCTCACTCTGAAGTACATCCCCGTATTTCAGTGCTCTAACCTGTCTGGGTCAGGAATGGCTGCTGGCATTTGTGTAAGATTTTTTTTTTTTTTCCCCATGGTTGCCTGTTGAATTTATAAGTAGAAATTAAAATTACTGGTATGAAGTAGGAATTAAATTCCCAAATCCAGTGTTTGGTCCTGTGAACTCCTGGGAAAGTCGGTTCTCCATTTTTGCAGGTGGCCCTTGGGCCTGCTTGTGCCACACAATTTTCAAAAATACGTTTTTCACATTAGAAGTGTGAATTTTTTCAGCATCAGTATTAGTATTTGTTATTATGAGAGGGTAATTTTTTCATTTAGTAGCTTTCATTAAAGGTCATAAATTAAAGTTTTTAAAGCCTCTTGCCCATTAAAACAAACAAACAACTTTCAGACTTTAAAACATCTTTAATTATTGGAAATCATTAGAAATTTTCTCCTCTAAGGATTTTATTTTTTTTAATCAAAATTCCTGCTGACAATAATGGAAATTTTTCTTCTTATGTGGATAGTCATTTAAACAAAATGCTGGATATTTACCTTTTTACTTTCTACTTTTATAATAATATTGATATTAGAACACAGTTCGGAAAAGTGTTCAACTTTGAAGGTTATTTTAGTCAGAACTGTGGCATTGTGCTCTGAAGACTTGCGGGAAAGTGAGGACTGTTGACATTCCCGTTCTGCCCATTCCCTTGCTGCAGGAAGGAGCTGGGCTTTGTGCATGGCGAGGGATGGGAATTGGGATGGGAACTGGGAAAGGGATGGGATGGGGATGGCTGTGTGAGGGGTCGGGCAGCTGCCAGGATGGGGAGAGCAATTCCCTGCCCTTAGACATGACAGAAGACAAAAGCAAAGGAGGGCCAGGGGAGCAGGGGTCAGGCAGGTCTGGCTCTTCAGCACTCGGCAGCTTTCCAGGAGTTCACCAAAATCCTTCAGGAGCAATCCCAGCGTGTTCTTCCTCGTGCTGCGCTGGGAGCCTGTTTGTTGTTCAGCAGGTTTTCTGTGCTGCCTCTCCCAGTGTGCCTGGAAAGCAGCGTTAATGTGGAGCTCCAGATGTTTAGAACAAAATTGTGATCCGGGCTCCCTGCAAAACAAACAAGCCTCTCTCGGAGTCACTGGCTGTCAGCAAAGCTTCTCGGCAACCTCTTGAAATCAAATCCATCATGCCTCGATTAGTTCTCTGTGTGTTACACTTGTTTGGAAAGTTCTCCTCTTGCCAGCCTGGTGTGTTGCAAGATTTCCCCCTCAGACCCAGAGAGGGCTCTGACACTGCTCTGGGTGCTTGGTGTTCCCAGAGCCGGTGCACAGCCACGGGGCAGCCATCTCTGGAACATCTGTGGCCACACTGGATGGAGCAGAGAGCTCACGACCAAAATGCCTTTGGATTCCAAGAGCAGGGAGCTGAATTTTGAATCTCAAGGAGAATAATAGGAAAAACAGCTGCAGAATCTCCTAGCACTTCGTGTACAAGCGCTCATTTTAAAAATGAAAAATTACCATTTCGTCAAACTGACAAAAAATTGGCTTGTCAAGCACTGAAAATAAAATGTGTTTTTCCTTTATTTCTCATTCCTTTTAGTTCCTCATGATACAGTTCAGCTTTCAGCTTTTCCGTGTAAAAAAGCAACCACTCCTAGAATCTTTATGAAAATGAAAGCTGCCAATTTCGTGTGAATTCACAACTCCTGAAACTGAGGCTTTTAGCCATCAAGCACCAAGACTTGATATGGAGTGTCTGTCTGTACCCAGCAGGTCTCAGAGCACCCTGCCTGTGGGTTCTCTTCCTACTCTGGATGAATCAATCCGGTTCATTGGAACTGTTAAAGAGCAAACAGCTCCAACATGTGCTGTGAAGCCAACACTACAGAGCACAGGAGCTGAAAGGAGTAAATAGCAAGCAATTGAGCTTTGATGTACCTAGGTACGCCTCTAGGAATCTCCAACTGCCTCTGAATTCCCCGTTTAATCCGCCGTATGTGTTTGAAATTGTGCGACAACCTAAATATTTGGGTGTTGTATTTTAACCGTTGTGTTTTTACTGGCTTTTGGAGTTATGCCTTCTTATGGAGCATTTGAGCATAAAGTGCAGTCGTGTTCTTGACGTGTTGATTGGAAAATGCATTTGTAATCTGCCACAGAAATAATGATGTGTCCAGATGTGGATATCAAGTACCATTGAACTACTGCTGCATTGTACAAGCTCCAGACACCAGGGCTGCTGCAGAAATGGGAAGCGTGTTTGTGGACAAGTTATTCCCCTCCCACTGCCTGCTCAGACTCTGCACCCAGTGCTCATGTCCTGCCCCATCCTTGTCCTCTGTGGCACTGCCCTGCCATGGTGCCCGTGGAGCGTCCCCAGGACCATCTCCAGGACTCCCACAGCTGGAGATGTGCAGGACAGGAGGCTGGACTGTGGCAGCTTTGATCATGGGTTATTACCTGTGCACCTCAATTCACACCCCGGGTCAGCACCTAATTTCTCATCTTCCCCCCTGTACTCAGCTATGGAGGATACACAGGTGGAAAAATGCTTACTACAATACATCCCATTGTAGGGGACTTTAATAGATCTTTGAGCGACTTCAGGTTTTTTTAGAGGGAGCAGGTCATTCTGTGGTTGTTAAAGATTCCTGGAACGACAAGATCATCTTGTGTAGAGGCACAGTCCCAGCAGTGAGGAGGGTGTGAGCTGAGTGGGTCCCCGTGGCCCTCACCAGCCATGGGCTGCTGGAATCTCCTTGCCTTGATGCGAACCTGGGAAAATCAATTCTGATCTGCTGCCGTCGAAATGAATTCATCAGGACTTGTTTGCTGCCTTCTCTGTGTTAACACTGATGGGATTTTTTACAAGCATTTCCCAAAACTAGGGCGTTGTATAACACTGGGTGGTCTAACACTGAGGCATGCGATTTTTAACTCTTCCTGCCTTTCCTGCAGTTGAAAATGGCGCTATTTGATTTTGGTGCTATTCGCTTTAAAGCAGCTTGCCTTGGGTTTGGCCAAGGCGCTGGATCTGTTATGGTATACACTGCTAAACACAGCTACAGAATTCCAGCCAGCGGCCCTGTTTGCAGAGGTGGGGATTTTGTTGGAGTAGAATTTTATTAAATTTACAGAACAAATTTAATTAAAAGCCAGTAATTTCTAACATCTTCTTTACAGTGTGTACAGATTTAATGCATTGATAGCTTTTAATTTGCACTTGGCAATTTGTTGAAGTAATTTACTTTGTAATTATTTCATGATTGCTAACACTTTGGTGCCATGCCACTCTCTGTTAAAATTTTGTTGTTAGCTTTGTGACTCTCTGATCTTTGTACCACTCTGTGGGTGATAGTTCTTCACACCCTCTTCTAATCTTTGACTTTGTTCTGACTTCGACTTTATTTTGTCTTCCTTTGCTGTACTTTTGTCTCTTCCTGATCGGTGTGTGGCCAGCCTAAGAGAAATAATTCAGCTTAAGATGTCATTTTGGACCAGCCTGTGGTCTGTTTAGGTGGGCAGCATTTCTGTGCTGTTTTGTACATAAGCAGTATGTATTATAAGCGGTATTATGTCCTATGCCACAGGTACTTTCAGGGGCAGGGGGTTGTCCCCAGAGTGCTGCAGTCTGTAGGATTAACGGAAGTGGAAGGGATATTCATGTAGAAATTCACTTGAGTGATCAAGGTACATGCCATGTCTGTGTTATGTCACCTGTTCCCCGTGACAATAAAATAAAGTTCTTCATCCCTTAATGGTAAATTCACCTCACCTTAATTCCGTGTGGATGTTTAGGTTCAGCTCTGGGCTCCTTTACACAGCAGCAGCTTCTGCCTCAAAGCCCAGCAGGTGCTGGAGGAGGCTGCTCCGCGTGCCTGGAGAGGAGCAGGGGCCAGGCTTGCACGTGTGCTCCGGGGGAAATGGAGCCTGGATGGAAAGTGAAGCCAGGCCAGATGGAAGTGTTGTTAAATACCCCAAGTAGCCCCAAATATCCCAAAAGCTCTGTTTCCTTTGTAAAGCTTTCCTGCTATTCCTTCAGCTCGGGGGAGGTATCCCCAGTGTTGTTTAGTGCAGTCACCTGTAAGAGAGGACTGTTTGCAGCCAGAGCCAGGCACGGCCCGTGGGGCTGCTCTGCTCCTTGGCAGGGACAGGTTTGTAGCAGACTTTGGGGAAGGCGTGTCTTCCTGCTTAGACAAATGCCAGTGTCGTTTGGGTAGCCCTGGACCTTCTCAGTGCTGCTGACCTCACACAGCACTCCTGCCCCAGACCCGGGCTGGACTTGTTTATCTCTCAGCCCACAGGGTGCCTTTTACTACTGTGTCTGCTGCTTGACTTGAAAAGGAAACTTGAAGTGGTGTTGCTTGCTTTTCCTCTGGCTCACACTTCAGTCTCAGCCTTGTTATTCTTAAACATACTTCAGAAAACTGCTAGAAGGCTTGTACAAATCTGCACTGGTTGGTGGGCTTATCTCGGATGTATGATTTAGTTTGAAGTACGTGAGATTTCTTCTTGCCCGTTCTCTCCTAGATTTAAAAGTTACAGCTTGGAAAGTGACTGTTGGTAATGGCAATTTATAACATCCTGTGTCCTGGAGCATAATTTATGATGAAAAAAGCAGAGGATTTAGCAAGTTTAAAGCCTCCCTGTCTGTTGCTCTGCTTTAGGCATTGTGGGATAATCTAGCATATGCTTAGTTAGTCACTGCTTCAAATGGAGATGTGTTTCAGCCTTGGTACCTAATGTCTTTTGCAGACAGCTTAGATAATGTTGCCTTGTGAGGCGCAGTGTGTTCTTACATTTGCCGTGGCTGCGGAAGAGGAGGGAGATACCTGATGGTCATTTTGTTTTCGCAGTGGAGCACAGAATGTTGTTTGACCAGGGTTGCCCGGAGCCCCATGGATGTCTCCTGTCAGGCTTGTTGGTCGCTGTGGGGTGATGGGGTGGCTGTGAAGTCTGGGCCTCGCTCATTACACCACAGAGAGCCCTGCTCTCTTCTGCTCTACAGGACACTGTCTGGGATAGGTTTGCTGGGCAGTCTGGTGTCTGTGGGGACCTGGCTCCTGCTGTCCTGTCACTTCTCGTCCCTGCACCACGAGGAGCCTGGAGGTCAGGGACTGGCATCCCGACCTTGTGTTCCTTGTCTCTGCAGTGCCCTGGGTGTGTTCCGTGCCCCTCCCTGCTGGCAGCGGGTTGTGCTTTGCCAGCACCTTTGCAGAGGTTGAGGGTCAGCCCCTGTGGGTTGCTGAGGGTGGACAGGGACCTGGTTTTGCATAATTTGTTCCTTGGATGCAATCTGGGAGGAGAGCAGATGCGTTTGCACCTCCTTAGTGATCACTGCTGCGCAGGACTGACCTCACCATCAGCCCAGTTTACACCACTGGGTTCTCTTTCTGTGGATTATTGCTTTCCTTTAAGTATCATGATAACACATTAAACACAGAGTTTCTGTTGCAGTGATTTATGCTAAGATCAATTACTCATTGATACACAGGGGTTTGGTGTCTCAGTTTCTGAGTCTGGTTATTCCCCGTGCATTAAATTACTGTGTCCTCTGCAATGAAAGCAGCTGAAAATCAGTGTTTTATTATTTCTTGCACCATTTTGACAAACTTACCAATGTGGTTTGAGGACTGAAGCTGTTATTTAAATAATACAGATGTGTTTGTTCAACTTTACATGTAATAGTCCTGGTCTCTTTCAAGTTCATGACCAGCTTTGCCTCAGGTTTAAATATTTTGCTTTCCAGATGCAGGGAGACTGAAAGGGTGGGGTTTTCTCTACCTCGCAAGGTCACAGGACAGAGTGAGGCAGCAGGAACAGGAGCCTTGCCAGGGCTGGCAGAGCAGCACCTTGTACCAGGATCCCCATGGTTTAAAAAATTCTGGAAACCAGTTGAGTTTTCCTCAGTGCCTGTGCTTGCTCATGCACCCAGAAGCTTGACAGTGAGAGAAACAGAAGTTCAATAAATAATATAGCTAGAAAAAGAGTACATAATTTCTCCTTTCTTCCCCCATTTTGAAGTGGAGAAATCCTTTTATTCAGTTTGGGTATTTTTGATAACAGAGCTAGGATTGAGCTGAGGTCTGGGTTATAAAGACGCTCTGATATAATGGATGCTTCCAAATGACTCCTAATTCTGTAAATTAAGTCCATTTTGTTTATTAGAATTGTCAATGTATTTAGCTTTTCCTCATCTAGTATAAGCATTTTAGCATCTGCACTTCTGTATAATGATTTCAAGACTTTGCTTCTTGCCCGTGTTTTACTGGACTTTTTGTTAGCTTGATTTATTATCTTCCCAATCTTATTTCAAAATTCATGTGGCATGTAGCTTCCTTGGCAAGTTAAATGTCAGGTAAATGGCATTGCTGTGTTAATTTAAACTTAATCAATAGATAATGTGCTGCAGCAGGAACACAGAAGAGCTCAACAGATCTCTGACTGGAGACGTGAATTTTCTTCCTTAAAGAATTTTGGGGTGCTGTATAAGAAATGGATGCTTAATATATGGCTGGGAGGTGCTGTCATGTGAAATCTCTCATCCTCTTTCAGTTAATTTAGTTAGAGTGCATGTATTTTATTATATTCTAGTGTTTTCTATTCTATTTTTTTTTGTCATGGATATTGTCAATATTATAAATAAATCTACCTTTGAGCACAACCCAGCTTGTAATTTGCTTTGGGGAAGGGAATTGTGCCTGGTAACTCGGCTAAAAGCTCTGAGTGTGGCTTTTGTAGCCATGAGTGGGAAATGCTCAAAAACCAAAGGGCAGAACAGTTATTTAATTTGAGGGCGAAATTAGGGTAGCGCCATGGTTTTTATTTGAGGAAAGCTTTCTTTATCTACAGAGGATAAAGGACTTGATACATGACAACATGTGGATCCCTGTTACCTGCCAGAGGAGATGCGCACAGGCCAGGATTTGGGTCTGCTGCTGCACCACCAGGTTACTTGCTGCCTGTTTTTGATGTAGCTACTGGTTCCTTTCTAATAGCAATTGAGGACTGAACAAGGGTGTGGTAGGATAGCTGTGAGTGTTTGCACTGCTATGATTTCAAGTGCCACTCTTGAAAAAAAAATGTGAGCAGGGTAACATATTTCCATTGATAAGGTAAAGAAATAAAAAATGATAATGGGCATGGCCCAACCCTTCCTGAGCACAGCACCCAGCAGGTGATCCTGCAAATAGCAAAGCGAATTAAACCAAAAGGAGGCTCTTCTGCCTTAAATTCAGCTCTGTAACGAACATGTTTCGGGAACATTGTCAGTGAAAAGTAACTCGGTGTTGCTTTCGTCTCCAGGAGTTGGTTGTGTGTGTGGGAAGGAAGCGTGGCTGAGATCACCTCTGAAGTTTTCTGTCTCAAGGTGTAGATTTAGATTAAATGAAGCAAATTGGCTGGCGAACTCAAGAATCACAAGCTCACAGAGCTGGTATTTCTTCATTTCAAAGGTTAAAAGAAAATCAGAGAAGCTGTAGCAGAAGTCTTGAGATTTAATTGGATGAGTAACTGTATCAAAGACTTGGACCTGGGCAGAGCCATTGTGATAGGAGCGGGCTAAATACAGATGCTGGCACCTTTTGGAAGGTTTGCTATTGAAGTTAGAGGTGTTTCTGCACTGAAGAGTGCTAATATAAAGGCAAAATAACAAAGGATGGAAATATGGTAGTTAAATGCATTCCAAGAGAATCTGTTAAGCTTCTCAGTATTTTTCCTTCTGCTTGTTCTGCCATAAATTTGGCAGCTTTATATTTCTTACCACAGAATTGCCTGTTGGTGTTAAGAAAACCAAATTCCTTCTTTGCTGGTCACCAGCAACATCCCTCGTAGCAAAAGGCTCAGACCTGGCATAGCTTTCCACCCTGAGTCATGTATTTAGTAAACATTTAATTCAATTTGGGTATTCACCTAGGGAGGAGATTAAATGAGAGAGGTCAAGCAGCTGCTGAGTGTTGAGTAATTCTATACTTTGGACATGTTGAGATTTTAATAAACATCAAGGTAAAAGGTTTGAAATTGGAGCTGGGATTTGAGACTCCAGAAAGAAAGGGTTCGTCTTTCGGTTTTAATTATGAAACCAAAGAGACCTCTATCCCCGAGTCCTGCAAGCTGTAGGAAGGTATAATAAGCTGTGTTCAGCTTTGATTCTGTATGTGAGAATATCCTTCAGCTACAGATTAAAAAAAAAAAAAATCTAAAAATATTTTAAAAATCGTTTTGGAGGCTACCTGCCTAATTCTATAAAGAGCCTGCAGTGTAGTACATGTTCAGGATTTGTAGACTGACTGTGTTACCAAGTTACAAAAAAAAAAGACCAAACAAGACTTGGATGCCGTGTCTGTGATATCCTTAAGCCTGATTATGTGTGTGTCTCATTCTTAAATTCAGCCTTTTATTTACATTCATATTAATAAAAATTGATTTAGATGGATATTTCCTTTTTTTTTTTTTTTGCATCATTCTCTTTTCTTGGGTTGAGGAACGTGGTTTGGCTTTCTGGTGTCAGTTCAGGATGCTGCTGCAAAGGTCACTGTCACTCTGCTGCCTCTCAGGTGTGACAATTTGTTTGCTGTGACAGGAGGTGGAATCCCTGGACGTGTGTGGGAAAGGAGAAGCTGTTTGTCTTCAGTAGCAGAACATCCTCAGAAGTGAGGGTGCAATCCATCACCCACTTAGCTCGTGAAACAAGACTTTGTTGCCCTGAGTTTCGGAGTTTTTAAACAAGTTCCCGCCTCCCACACTGCCCTTACAGTGGGAAGGAACCGAGCTCCCTGTAAACACCTCCAGAGCCCTTCACTTTTGCTCCTCCACAGCTGCCCCTTCAATTACTGCCTGTTGTGTTTCCTGAGGAGCACAAGGTGCTGAAGCCCTTCCTGTCACACTGACCTGTGCGGGTGTTGCTCCCTCAGAAGTCCCTCAAATGCCTTCCTCCTGTGCCTTTGGTCTGCCTTGCTTTTCACTTGTGATATATTACCCTTTGCCATCTGAAGATCATCTTCTTCTCTTTTTATCTTTAGCTGCCTGCGTTCCTGGTGTGTAATTTGCAATTTTTAAGCTACAGTGACGATGGATAGCTTTGTGCCTCAGATCCAAGGGATCAGAATGGTGCTGTAATAAAAACTGATTGGAAAATAATTTATTTTCGTTTTCTTCCCCATGATGAGATTTATGGGAGCTTCCCAGGTGTAACAACATCTGCCCCGTGTGACCTTCAGCTGGGAGTGAGTCTCCTTTGGTTCACAGTTCAACCTTGAAGCTATGTTTTATTCAGCTCCAGAATATTTAAGATAACTCATTCCACTATGGGGGGAGAAAAAAAAAATAATTGCATTTGAAGTTCCCCCTGCTGTACATTTCTTCTGCATGTAGATTCGCTGTGTAGGTGATGTGTAAGGAAGAAAAATCATAGAGATTTGTCCCTACTTTGAGTTGCATAGAAAATACAGGCAGAAAAGTTGATAGTTTGGTTAAATCTTCATGTATTTTGGTTTGTTAATAAAACCATTATGGCATCTCAAGACTAGCTCTTTCAAAGAATAAACCATTCAAAACACACTTATCCAGACTTAGAAAATCTGTTTAGAGCGCTGGCTTTGAAGTATTAGCCTTAATTATCGTTGAAAGTATGCAGTAATCAGCAAGTGATTTGAACTGTGTTTTGCTGAACTGATCCTGTTGAAATCCTGCTGTGGGGATGATTTGTGTGGGGAAGGTTTTAGTGAGCGTTGTCCCACTGCTCAGACCAGAGGGGTTTGGTGTGTCAGGACACATGAGCTCTGTTTACACCTGCCTGGGGCTCTGCCGGCACCCACAGACACGATACTGAAGGTGTTCCACACGCACAAATAGGAGCTGCAAGTTTCATTGGTTTAGTTTGGTTTGGGGTTTGATTTCCATCTGTGTAGTTTTGGGGTTTTTTTTTTCCTCCACAAATATTTGCATCCTGGTTTTGCGATCAAGTTGTCTTTTTCAATTTTATCGTCACAGGGTCTTCTAGCAAGTTTTATGCTTCTGTGCGCTTTATCGAAAAACAATTCTTTTTTGTTTAGATGCACTTGTGATTTTATTTGATGAATTCAAATTCTTCACATGTGAGAAGCAGTAAAAAATAGTTCTTGTTTTCTGCTTAATATTTCATGCTATCTCAGTGTATCCACTGTCCAGCCTTCCCAGGCTGGAAGTCCACAGCTGGCTCTGTCCTTGTTCAGAGAGCATTCCATGTTTCTTGAGCTTTCTTGTCATTTTCTTTGATTTGGAGTCATCAGCTTTGATAAAGGGCACTTTCCACTTTATCATAGTCCCTATGTGTGAGGAGGCTTCCTGCTGCCCTGAGCAATCAACTTGATTTTTATAACGTTAAAAATAAAAATCTGAATTATCCACCATCCTCGTTGTCTCATCTCCTCCCTTCGTTCCGTGGACACCCTGAGCAGCACCGGTGCCCATTTCCCCAGCACTGGGAAGCTGCCCATTTATTCCCAGCTTCTGTGCCTTACCTTTTAATATTGTTAATGCACACAGAGACCCTTTCCTTTTATCCCGTGACTGCTCAGGCTTTGCAAGTGTCTTTGCTGAAGGCCTTTGCCAAAAGCTTTTCAGAAATTAAAACACACTGGAACAGCAAGGTCACCTTGAGTAATAGACTTAATGGCTACTTCAGATATGTTGTTTTTTTTTTTTATTTTGTGGTAAGACTGAATTCAATAGACACCATGCCAGCAGGTTTTCACTGGTATTAGGTCAATATATGTCTTAATCCTGATTGATGTTAATCCCAATTAAATACCAAGATTTCAGGGCCCATTTCCTTCTCTCCTTTGAATTGCTTCTGAATATTGTCTTTGCCTGTGTCACCGTCTGGTTGTTTCCTACTGAAGTCACTTGAGCTCTGTAGCTGTCAGTGCAGAAATGTTGTGCACGTTTTAAAGAGCTAAAAGCAGCTGGGTAGAGTAACATGTGAAGCTTATCCTGAGGTAGTGAAAAACAAAAAAAAAAAGGCCAAGGTATTTGTCAGTCTGAGTCACAGCTGCTCTTTGAATGAGCCTATTGCAGGTGATCTTTCTGTGATTTTTATCAGTGTTGTAAAGCCTCTTCCCCTGCCTTTTCATTTCTGACATTTCCTCTGGCTCCCACCTGATTTAAGGGAAAGCTTCAGAGTGGGAACTTACTGAACTCTAGTGTAATTATTTCCACATTCCTCCCGTGGCCTTAAGCCTCGGGGGCATATCTGTTGCATCTTTAGCATCTTTGTGCCCCTCTGCTACGACTCTACGGCAGTTTTCTTGCTTTTGAAATCTATCAAAACAGATACAGTAGTACTTTTTATACCTTTAGCAAGTTTTTTGCTCAGAACCCAGAATCTGCCTGGATTGGATCTCATTGGTTTTTATTTATTATTGGAAAGCTGGTATTTCTCTTCTCTGAGCTCCTTCTATGCCTTTGATCAGTCCTTATGCTACTTAAAACACACTTTTTTTTAAAAAAAATTATGATATCTAAAACTCTGTATAGCATCTAAAATGTCTTTCCATCACAAAATGTAACTGATATATAGTAGGACAATTTCTGCTGCCAGGACACACATGAACATGCTTTTTTGATTTTGGTGTGGTTGCTTGTGATTTTGCTCTTCTTAAATTAGTGATTAACTGGCACTTGCCTCCCGTCTCCTCTGCTGCTTATTCATTTTGACTCTACATTAAATTTGGATGCTGCAAAATTACTACCTGGAGTGTCCTTTGGTCAACCAAGTTGTTTCAGTGGTTGGAAATTTCAGGACCTATCAATTTAGAATCAGTGGAAGAGTGTGTAATTATTTAGATAATTTCATGTCATTTCGCTAAACAGAATTATCTTAATATCCCAGTGCAATCCAGCAGTGTACCTAAAATAATACTTTGTACTCTATCAGTACAGCCCATGGAGATTTGAGGATCACACAGGTGACTGCACCAGGCTACCTGGGAGCTGCAAAGCCTCTGGAGAGCCCAGCTGCCAGCATCAGCTTTGTGTTATTCTGCTGCTGACCTTTACACCAAGAGAAAATATTTTAAAGCAAATTCAAATCAGGTGCCACTGCTTTGTTCAGTGCATCTTGCAGATACTTTGAGCTTAAAAATAACCTGCAGAAAGGAGTTTCCAGCTGCCTGTACCTTTCTCTTGTGTGGCTGATGTCAATTTTAATGAACTCTTTGCTAAAAGAATGCTCAGGTTTCGTTGTGGCTCTTGTTTTAAAAGTTACCTGTGGCTCTCTTGGCTTCCAGCTGCAGCTCTTCTCATTCCAGCGTGAGGTTATTACCTGCTGACCTTTGCTAAGGTCAAATTACTTTGAGCTTTACATCTCCTGTGTTGGAGGTTCTGTTTGTGTAATCCACAGGTAAAATTTCATTGCTGTGTCAACATTTATTTTCAACTGGGCACAAAGTGGTTGCTTGCCTATCAAACAGCTGAAGTCAGCAGCTGATTTTCGTAAGCAGTGGAGTTACAATTGCCCTTTTTGCTTACTGGCCTCAGTGTGTTCTCCCGTCTGAAGTTGAAACCAAGCTTCAAGCAGCATTAAAAACCAGAAGGTTTTGCCTTCTTGTATATTCCTGTTTTTTAGACCAGTAAGTAAAAGCCCTGACACGGGAGCTGTGGAGGAGCACCAGGCGTTTCCCGTGGAGCTCAGGTGGGCTTTGGCTGTCTGGGGATGTGAAGCTGCTGTGTTGTTTTTACTGGAGCCACCTCCTGCCCAGACCACACGAGATGGTCTTAACACACATCTCTGTATTTTCCTTACAGAGGGGAAAGGTGTTTTCTGCTTCCTACAGGATTACAGATTTCTCTGTGTGGTCCCCTGGTGTGCAAATGGCAAATATCTGCTGTGATTGCTAAAACAGTTCTATCAAGATTATTAATTGCATAATTAGAATGTACAAATAAGGCTTGGCACATGACTTTGATTCTGGTGCTGAAATTTTAACGTATGATGATGTGCTCTGGTGGCACGCCGGAGTAAAAGCAGTAATTGAACCATCAGACCACAGTTTCCTACTAACATATATTCCTTATAATTACATTTTTCCATGGCTTAAGAGAAAATTCACAAGGGGACAGTCTGACTCTTTGCAAGGCTTGCTGCCTCATAAATCAGTGTCAGCATTTTGACTCAGGGGCTTGTCAACCCCCCGAGCTTCTTGTCTCTTAGCGGGTGTCCGTGGCACAGGGAAAGATGAACCAAAAATAGTCCAACAAAATCTGCTTTTTTCCAGAAACAACAAGAAATAAAGGCATTCTGGGGATCTTGTGACTTTGAGGTTTCTTTGTGTTTCTGGTTCCCTCACCAGCCTTGCACAGCAGAACACAGAGCTTTGTGTAGCATCCCCAGATTCCAGGTTTCCTAAATTATAAATGTCCTGGTTTTGAGTCCATGTGCTCAAGAGGGCATCGAATGGAGGGGAGAACTCAGTTCCTCCTGGCCTGCGTGAGGTGTAGGGCTGCTACTGCTTGGTTCTTCAGCCTGACATCTGCCGGGAGAGGCAGAACTGGGATGCCGAAGGAATTAATTAGGAGGGCAGCTTGTGCGGGGGTGGGTGAGGAGAGGGTTCTCATTAAGCAGGGAGGAGAAAGGGAAGAGCAGAGTTTGCCCTCCGTGGGAAGGGGTGAGCCCTGACCAGGAACACACAGAGGTCTGGGGCACAGGAGTGGTCCTGGGGCTGCTCTAAAGCCACCAGGAGCCCTCACAAGGCTGGGAGCAGTGAGCAAACAAGGGACACTGGACAGTCAAAGCAGAAACCCCGAATCAAAGTAGCAAATTTAAAAAGTCTAGAATAGAGAAGGGGGGAAAAGGAGGGGGAAAAGCGTAAAAACAACAACAAAACCAAAACAAAACGAACCCCCACAAACAAACAACCCACAAAAAAACCACAACAAAAAGAAAAAAAGCCAAAACAAAAACCCAACCGAACAAAATAAAAATCAAACCCAAAACATCAGCAAATAATATATAACCTGTAAAAAAAAAACAACAAACCAACCATTTTTAACATTGCAGCACAAATATCTAATGGCGAGTATTGGATCTTATTCTTGTCAACGAGAATATTTCACTGTCTAGTCTGTAATTAAGAACACCTTTCACTGCAAGGCTCCGAGACTGCCAGTAGTAAATAATTAATGCTAAAGGAGTGTTATTTCTCTAAGTGGTGAGTGTTTGTTTCCTCCTTCTTCCACTTATGAGAGTAGGTGAGCAGTTTGCATCTCACATCAGCATCAGCTTTAAAGATTCATATTCTTTTGGATTAAAAATCAGTTTAGAAGTTTTCAGTACATAAAATGTCATTGAGCAAGATGGGGAAAAGAAAATGCTGCGAGGAAATAGAAATCCTGAGAGGAATCCATATTAGCAAAAGCAGCTCTCACTTGATGGAAAATGAGAATATCCGTGTGACTACAAATTTAACCTCTAAATTGCTGTTCATTTTCTGGATGATTCAGCATTTAATACGTAAATATTAGAAGGGTTTTTTATTTAATCTCCTTTGTCAAATTGACAGAAAAAGTATGGTGAATGGAGTCTCCTTTTCCGTGGCTTTGTATTTATTAAATATTTAGGTTGCAGCCCTTTGTTTTGGCTATTTGCACCTGTGCCTGCAGGGAAATATTTTTTCTGAATATCCTGCCAGACTGTTGCCACAGCCAGGTGAGTGTGGATGGTTTAATGGATGCACCTATAGAACACATCCAGGCGATGGTAGTGCGTTACTTCATGAGCACTTTTTATGCAGTTTTTAAGTTTTCTCAAAGCATTTCTGCTGAGGGGAACAAAAGATTATTTTTAGATTTTTTTTAAAATGCAGAAGTTCTGGCAAACAAATTAACCTCTCAGTCTTAAATGAGGATATGCACCGTGAAGTTTTTAGAAAGGAGTACATCTGCTGCCTTAAAGGAGTTCAGAACTGGGAATCTGAAATGGCAGTGATGGCAAGAAACAGCTCTGCTCTTAGACCATGGAACCAGTTAAATGCCAGAATATTCCCTGTGAGTTAACGGGATTTATGGAGCTGCTTTTGTGTGCAGTGGCTCACAGGCAGTAGAGCACCTTGGGCCAGCCATGGTTTGGCTGCCCAGCCCCATGGCCAGGGTGAGGAAATGTCTGTCCAGCCCCATTCCAGGGTGTGGAAATGTCTGTCCAGCCCCATCCTTGGGGTGTGGAAATGTCTGTCCAGCCCCATTCCAGGGTGTGGAAATGTCTGTCCAGCCCCATCCTTGGGGTGTGGAAATGTCTGTCCAGCCCCATTCCAGGGTGAGGAAATGTCTGTCCAGCCCCGTGGCCAGGTGAGGAAAACCTGGGCATGCCCAGGTGAAGCTGAGCTGGGGTGGCTGCCCTGTCCTCGTGCCCACGCTCAGCCCCTGCAGACAGAACACTTGTGTGCAGCAGTGCCCCAAGAGAGTTCCATCAGCTGGTTTGCTCTTCTTTCTTGATCTTTGGGAATCTAAGAAATTAATCTATCTCATTATTCCCTGTGCTGTGCCCTCTATATTTTCTGCATAATCGTTTTCTACTTCCTTTGGCCTGTAGCACATCTGAGCCACCTGGGCTGTGCTGGTAACTCGGGACAAGGCTTCCATGTTGTGCCTTTGCCCATGGCCAGACAAACCCCTGGTAGTATCTTTATACACTTCTAGACAAGGCAGGTTTTGTGCCTTTTCCCCCTTTTTCTGAGGTGTGAAGATTGAAAGTTTATAGATGATGCTAACTTAGATTTTGCCCATCCTGTAAATGCCGTATAGTGGTCTCTGTAATCAGATGCAAACACGTTTGGAAGACGAGAATCTCACTTTTATTTCTTTGTAATTTCTTTGAAAACAGTGACCATGGTGAAGACTTGGTGCTCTTAAGATGTCCTAGTGAAAAATGGTCATTATTAAATTTGAAACCTCGGTCTCATCAGCAAAAAATAAAAGATTCCAGTATGAGTGTAGAGAGAGAAAAATCCTGTTACATTTCATTTTCCTTTCTTTTCCTGCTTCCAATAGGAATCCTTTGCCTTATTCAAGAGATCAGTGACTCACTGAGCATATGGCAACAAATCTGTGGAGCTGGTAATCCCTGTAAAAGCAGAGGCAATTTCCAAAAGTTAGGTTCCCTGATTTATGAGGAAGGGTGTTGCTTTCTCCTTTTCTCCCGATGCTCCCATCAAACTCTCTCAGTACAGGAAGGCTTTGTTTCATCTGGAACATTTGGAGCCTGTCTTCTCCCAGTGCTGGAGCAGCACGTGTAACATGAATTGACTCTGGCAGCACACGACTGGCTTGGAGCTGAGCAGTGTGCTCGTGGATCAGACAGTTGTTGCAGTGAAAATGTGTTATCCCTCACCCACAGCAGGCAAAGGTCAGGAATTGGCTGAAGCTGTTCTTCCACGTGCTCCTCTGAACATGGGTGTTCCTTCCCATTTCTGAGCAGTTTGCTCAGTTTGGTGGTGGGAAAGGCCGGCAGCCTGTCCTCCTCAGGTAAAAGAGAAACAAGAATCTGGGTGTGATTTCCTTTGGAAGTCAGCCCTCCCAAACTGGCCGTGATAAACAGATGAGCAGTGACTGCTGTAGATCCCTGACAGTCACTGTCACACTCACAGCAGTGAGTGCACCTTGCTCAGCAGCTCCATTACAGGATCCCAGATGAAGCACAGGTGCCTTCCAGCTGCCGGGTTAGTTTTTCATGGCAGTATCTTCAGTATCTTTCTGGCAGTATCTGTTTAATTATCTCCTGCGCAGCCTGTTCTTGAGGCCTTCAGCGGGCAAAGGCTGTTTGTGTGAAATGTAGATCATGTTTGCTTCTGGAGTTTGGGCTTTAGAATAATAACAGCAAAACACTGGGTGAGGTATTTGAATTTAAGTATTTTTAGCAACAATTGGTCCCTCTGAATTAATGTGTTTTGAAGGCTTGCTTTCTCTCTTTCTTTCCTTCTTTCTCACTTTCTCTCTCTCTCTCTCTTCTCTCTTTCCCTCTCTTTCTCTTTCTTTCTCTCTCTCTTTCTCTCTCTTTCTTTCTTTTATTAATACTTATTTAATACTTATTTAATAATAAGCCATGGGTGTCCAGCTGCCAGACATGGCTGGTACCCTGATAATCACTTTAATGAGCCATTAGAACTGCAGAATCTCATATTAACCTCATAGGTTGGTGTGTGGGTGAACTACATTGAACTGCATTGTCCTGCAGTTCAATGTGAAGTTGTAACTATGTCTGGGTGAAAACAGAGAAAGTGTCTGTGACACTGAGTGGCAAAAGCAGAGCTCCTGATGTGACCAGTCCCACAATACAGGCAGATGTCACCACGTCATCACAATCCCTTACCTTGATTTCAGACAGAATCACCCTCAGCTTGCCAGAAATGCAGCAGAGAGCTCACTTCTCATTCCTGGCCCTGGGAGGAAAGGACAGAACCCAGCCAGGCGCTCACAGGTGCTGAGGAGCTGTATCCCTGTGGTCCCAAACCCATCCTGCTGCTGATTCTGGCTGTGGGACGGGGCTCAGCTCCATAAGCTTCAGCCACAGCTCTCTCTGCAGCAGAGCAGAAAAAGGATAACGACTGCTAAAAGCCACCCAGTGATATTAATTCCAGTCTCACTGAAGTAACGTTCAAAAAATTCTTGTCCCTAGAATCAAAGCATTGCCTGTGAATAAAGCTTTCATTTGGAAGAGGAGGCTTTGAAGCTCTAATGGATCTAAGAAGCTTGAAAACCTGAATGCTTACAAGCGCCCACGCTGAAAAAAGTTTGGTGAATAAGGTGGTTAGAAATCAATATTAGGAACTTTCCTTAGAGTTCTAACTAATAATTTTTCAGTTCTGTGTTTGACACTGTTGAACAATTAGCTGACTGTCATTATCTTTCATAAACAATACACAAAGCCAAGTCCCCATTTGTGGGACTCTGGAGATTCTTAGACCACAACTGTTTCCAGGATGAGGTTGGAAGAATATCTAGGAAAAAGGTTTTGCCAAGCATGAATGTGCAATTACCAGAACATTTAAATGTAATTTTAATGTATTATTGAAATTTATTTTGCACTTTATTTTTTTCTGTGTATCATTTGTACGGTTTTATCTAAAATATTGATTTCTTGGCTTGCTCTGCTAATTCTGGTTTTATTTTTCATGTGTGGGATAAAGAGTCAAAGTGACTTAATCCACAAAAGCTGTGAGGAATGTTGGATCTGGCACTGAGAAAATAGTTGGTTTGCAGTGGGAATGGTATGGAAACCAAATATTTCTAATGCTTCCGAAGAGAAGAAAAATGAGCAGCTGATGCTGAGGGCTTGCAACTTTCAAACTTTTATCACAAATAACTCATTGAAGTGCTTATGCATTTGGTCAGCCTTTTCTGCAATAGCTTCAGGTAGGAATGACACATCACCTGTGTAGTTCACTTCTCCACAGAGAAGACTCAGAGTGGCAGAGAGTGGAAACCCTGGTAAAATTTGGCTGTGCATGGGCTCCCAGCCAGGATGTGTGAGCGGCTTCATAACAACACCAGCCGTGTCTGAGTATAACCCCACTTTGTGTTCTGGATTGACAGTGCTGCTCCTCATGAACTCTCCTGCTTTTCTGTCAAATGAACCAGTGCAAAAGCCCTGCCAGCGCCAGAGCACCAGCACATACAGGTTCTGCCTCAGAAAACACAGAGTTTTAAAGTCTCTCAGTGGAGATGGCCTTTAAAGCTGGGATTGGGAGAATTTGCTGTGCTTCCCATTAACTTGCTATAAACTGTTCTTATTCATTTACTGGGCTCCTTCAGGCAAGCATCACAAGTTGTGTGAATGAAGTTTTACATGAAATTGGACTGGTTTGCTCCCAAGTTTTAACACAGTTGAGATAGGATTTGGTTTGGCTTAAACATATGTTTGACGTTTGTGGGAAATCTAATTGATGGTTACTGTTTTTATGGCAGATATCTCAGCCTATTTTAGACCAAAATGTAAAGCTAGTTTGTAGACATTCTTTCTATTCTCACTTTTGTACTCCTACAGCATTATATGGATTATGATTAGGGCACTTCCTGAAACTGGAATGCTTAAATGTATAGAAAGAGATTGATCTTTGCTGTTCTTCCATTATTGATCGTGTTTCTGCACCAGTGACTGCATGACATATTAAATATTTTTGTCCCATAGTTTTATATGATGTTTGTATTCCCACTAGAAAAGTAATGAAAATATCTTCTAAATGTCTGGAAGCAAATAATAATGTTGCCCAAGCTAAGTGCTCCTGTGCTATAACTGCAAAAGCTAAAAATAGGAGCTAGGAGGCTTGATACCACTGGGAAAAACACAAATAGTTTTGGTTTTTTCCTCAGCTGTGTCAGTTACTAAGTAAAAAATTGCATTTTCTATAGACATGGCCTCAATGAAAAGTTATTATAGGCCACAATTAGAGGTCTTATTGGTGACAGCCTTAATACCAAGGCTATGCTCAAAGTAGCATGTTGTAGGTATTGTGTGAAAGAAACCAATGAGAAAAAGGGCATTTTTTTCAGTGCAAAAAAGGAGTCAGTCCTTAGGACGTTTCGTTAAAGCCAGGAGTGGTTGGAGGCTGTTAATGGCTTTTTGACTGAGAAATCTCCCCAGGCACGTGGTGTGATGACTGCAGTGGAGGCACCTTCCAGGGGGATGGCAGGGCTGGGGCTGGCAAGGTGTTGGCTATTTACTGGTTGCAAGCTTGGCATATTCTTGCAATATTACCTCTTCTCGTTTACTCCTGTTGTATCTGGCAGGAAGTCTCAGGGGCTCCCCTGTTGGTGTTGCTCAACTCCAGCGCCTTTGTTGTTCCTTTGATTAATTTGACAGACCATGGCCAGGCCCAAAGCCAGACCCAGCGATTTTCTCAGCAGCAAAGCATGAGAGTAGGAAAAGAATCCAGGCGGCTTTTCAGTTTTCCTTGCTTTCTCTGTAGTCACTGTATGTTAATGTGCAAATTGGTGTGCACCGAACACACGGCGGTGGCGTAAGTCCCCACGGAATGGAAATCAAACAAATGTTCTCTCCTGACATTTCCTAAATCTTTGCAAGTGGCACAAAGATTACACTCCTGCTTTGGAATGATGAAATGGTTTCAAGATGATCTGTGGAAAATGCTGGATTATGATTTGGGCATTTAATAATTTCTGTAGAAAAAAAAAATATAGATGTTATTATTTTTCCGTGTTCTTTGCCTAAAAGGCGGCTAAGGTTTCTGGCACTTCCTTTGATGCAGTTCATACAACTCAGGGAATTAAATTGCAAAAGAAAGGAGGAATGAATGCACTAAATGGCACACATGGTTCTCATGTACCTCGTGGCTGTTTGGCAGTGGTGCATTTTCCTGTGCTTCAGGGTGCTAATGTTTCTGTACATATTGACTTGTCAGATGAGTTGCTGATTGATTTGCACCTGAACCGCTGGCTGCTGTGAGGGTGTCTACAAAGAAATGGTGTCACCTCTGTTACATGGATGGCTGGGAAAAATATGACTTGCAGGGAAGGGAAAACATGCCAGGCTGGTTTATACAGGAGAGGAAATGCTTCCAAAACTCACAGTCCTCATTCACAGCAGCAAAATATTTCTGTGTTGTCGTTTTACTTTTCGATTTTGGGCAGCGAAACTCAAGCATTAGTAGTGTTATTTTGGAAATAGAATAATTTGGCAATTCTGGGTACCAAAACCTGCAGGAATATGTCATTTAAATCATGTTGTCAGTTAAAATCCAGCCAGCTGGATTGAGTTGACTGAGGTCAACTTCCCTGTGTAAAAAGGAAGTTTGGTTTCTTGGGTTTTGGCATTTTTTTAGTATCACAAGTTATCTGTTGAGTCAGCTTGTAACTAATTTATAACAATTTTATGAGAACTTTCTTCTGTAGTCAAATATAAAATTCAGCAAATTCTTTCCAGTTAATTCTCATCGGTGCTAATTGTTTTAAGTATCTCAAACCTTGTCAAGCTAAATATCCTTCCCTTGAACTTAAATTTTTTTTTATTTGCCTGAACCTTTTGTCACCAAAATTTTTCTTCTTCCCAGAATCGTTCAACTTCCCCTCTGTTTCTGTATTTCATGTTCTCCCTGGACAGGATTTTCAGATTCAACTGAGGAACACAGATGGCATTAAAAAAGAATGTAAACTTGGCTACCAAATGATTAATATTCTTTGCCAGTCTGACCATTTTCTGTGCATGGCATTTGATGCGTTCTCTGTGAAATGTTGCCCTGCTTGCCGACTTGGTGAATCTCCTCCTTTAGCCACGGCTTTGAGTGGATGTCCCTCCTCCCATTTGCCTTTAAATGTGGCAGGAGGACACTGCTGAAGGCATCAGAGGATTGCAGATGGGAGCCCTGTTTGTGCCTGAAGGTCTGAGCTGGGCTGAGGTGTCACAGTTTCTATTATGGGTGTGAACTGGGACTTGTACTGCTGGGTCTGACACAGAATTCTGATCAAGCCAGAATTAATTTTTGAGTCACGTTTTTTCCTGAATCTCCTCTCAGTATTTGGTTAGCTCTGCTGGGGTTTTATTAAGAGTCACACCTCACCATTCCAAGGTGGAGGCTGTTTCTTCCCTTTGCAGAGGTGTCCTGAGATGAAAACTTCCCTTCAGCAGGAGCCTGGATCCAGTGGAAGTTTTTTCTGGTTTTGTTCTGGTATTATCTCTGAGTGCCACATGTATGCCTTGATTATCATGTGGTCCTTCAGGCTTTCTGCAAAGTTCTTGCTTTTGATGAATGAGTATTTCACTGCTTTTGAGGATTCCTGTGAGTTCTTTTGCCAGTGTGGGTTTTGTGGGGTTTATTTATCCCCACCTAGCTGTGTTTTTGCACTTCGCCTGTTGGACTCTGTAGTCCTTCCTGTGCCATTTGGACTTTTTCATGCTTTTTGTAAAATGTTTTTGTTCCTTTGGGGTGTCAGTAACCCAAGCAGTGGCTTTCTCTTGGTCCTTCTAAAGTTCTTTCTGATATTTTCTTGAATCTTCAGGGCAGTGTCTTTAAATAGTTTTCTGTGCTGCCCACCATGGACTTTGTGTGTTGACGGCCTCTTTGAACTCCTTTTTGAGAATTCAAGGTGCTCTTTTCCTTACATTCCTGCAGTTTCTGCTTGTGAAGTTAAACAAAAAATCCACCAAGGCACATTTTTGCTGTTCCTGCAAGGCCATTGCATTTGAGGCTGCCGTGGTCAGTGGTGCAGAGCAGCTCTGATGCTGACACTTGCCCGGGTACCTCACTCTGCTCAGGGGCAGCTGTGGCTCCTCTGCTTGGGGGTTCTCTGCCTGGCTGTGTAGAGCTGCTGCTGATCACACTGATGCCTTAGGATTTTAGCTTTTATATGTTTCAAGTCCTGTACTGCTTTAGTGTATAACTCTCAGCTCCATATAGAGTGTTGGTTAACTGTCTTCATATGTTGGTCAGACAAAACAATTCCTCTAGGCCCGAAATTCAAGGACACCCTCCAGCCTCAGGCCCCAAAAAAGTATAAACAAAAGTGAATTTGGGGGGAGCAAACTGGGGGTAAAAGACTTCATTACACGAAGCTGTAATTGGAGGATAAACCCCTGATATGTAAATGGACCAAACTTAAAATTGTTTGAAAAACTTGTGACCATCATCCGTCCACCTTGGGTGTAGCCCCTTGGAGGCTTTTGACTGCCCAGGGTGCACCTATTGAAGGCCTTCAATAAAAACCCACTTTTGTTCTCTTAGCCTTGTCTAGCCTCTGTTCTCGGTGGCCACTTCAAGGCATCAGCAGCCTTGGATGTGGCCCTGCCCTGCCTCCTGATGTGATGTTTTCCAGTTTCCATGGAAGGCTCCCCGTTACTGTTGTGTTTTTTCATCCTTTGCAACATTTCTGCTTTCTTCCTGTATCTACTTAGATGTTTCTGTTTCTGGGCATGCTGTTGCGACCAATGGCACAGCAATGCCAGAAATCATTTAAAAAATATCATTTAAAAATATCATTTAAAAATATCCAGAAGAAACCCTGTCTGGCTTGAACCTCTGGTGCAATCTCTGGTTACATTTCAAGGAGCTTTCAAAAGATTTAAATTTAAGTAAGAGATGGTGCCTTTTAGCTAAAAGCCGGTTTGCAGGACACACTCCTGCATTCTCCCTAACACAGGAAATAGAATTATCTGATAACTCCTGTCTAAGTACTGATTGCTGCTGTGCTTCCCCAGTCCCCCTCTGCTTTTGTTGCAAGTCCACGTGTGCCAGACTCTGACGAGAGCTGTCACTGCTCGTCAGTCAGCATTACCCGGCGCCAGCAGTGCCAGGGCGAGTTTCCTGTAACAGGACCCTGAGCAGGGCTGGGGGGGCTCAGCCTCCTGCCCCTGCCCTTGTGAGCTGGGGCTGATGTGCCAGCAGCTGGGGATGGGCCACAGAATGAGGGACATTGCAAAGCCGTGAAGAAGTTAATGAAAAAGTAATATAGGAGAAGGGAGGATGGGGAGAGAGGTGAGTGGAGGAGGAGGAGAATTCCCCCAGCTGAGGTGCAGTGCTTTGGAGACACGTCCTGCCCGTGCTGGGCACCCCTGGGTGTGTGTGCAGGATGGCTGGGCAGGCTGGCACGTTATTTAATGTAAAATAAAACTGCTGTTCCCCCTGCCTGGTGGAGGAAATGCTGCTTGTGTCATGCTGTGGATGGAATTTGATCGGGTTTCTGTGGAAGCCCAGCTTGCCCTTCCATCTCCTCTGGTGTGGGAGGCAGGGTGAGATTCTGCCCATCCATAAGAAAAAAAGAGCCCGAGAACACAGAACGAGCTGGAATAGGGAGGGGCATCCCAGCTGACCAGAATAAGGATAGGGCTATACCAAAGGCTTGGTTTTCTTTAAAGCAGCATTTAGTGATTTAGTTTTGAAATGTGATTTAGTTTTTAAATGCTACAATTTCTGGAAAGAAAAAGGTTGAATTGATTCTGGCTTGTTGATACATCCAGCCATGGCCAGTCCTGGGTGCTCACAGGTATCTGCTGCTCCGTCCCTGTGGCCCTGGGAGGAGTAGTAGAAGGGAGGAGTAGTAATTTCAGTCGTAATTTTACTTTTCTCTGCTGTTTGCAACTCCTTCTGAAGTTGGGAAAATTTCAGGAGGGACAGACTAGGGAACCTGTGTTTCTGAACATGGATTTTCTTTTATGGACAGATGAAGGGACTGAAGAACGCAATTTGCAATTAAAACCTGAAAAAATTTACACTTCCAGTTCCTGATGAGTTCAGCATTGTATTTAAATTAAAAATTTCCTTAAAAAGAATCAAAAATTGTATTTTCCTATGAAACATAATTACTTTTAACTGATTTTAGGGGGTGACACAAGAGGCCTGTGACACTGAGTGCCCTGTGCCAGCACACCTGACACAAGAATGGGGGGGACCAGCAGCCATGGATTGCTTTGCCAATTAATAAAATCTATGTCATGAATTGCAAGGACAAGATGAAAGTTTAGTAAAGGGGAAAAAAAACAACAACCCACAAACAAGAAAAAAAGTTGAGAAATGAGGCTCATGCTGGAGAAGTCTCTTCATCTCATTATTTTTATAATATGAAACTGGTTTATACTTGTGAATTTTCTTTGCATCAAATTTATGGCAAAAATTTTCCTTTACCCCACTCACTGTGCTAAGGTGTTCTCTGAGTATATAATGTATTTCTTTGTAACATGTTTTTTCTTGCATTTTGTTTGTTGGGTAACTTCATAATGCTTTTAATGTAGTTTGTTTGATCTGTTGAGGTAAAAACAAGATGGAAAAATGCGAAAGAAGGGTTGTTATTTTCATCTTCTTTTGCTACTGAATGCACTTTGCTCTCACTGTGCTTTTATTAAGAAAAGTTACTAGCAACACAAATTTCCTGGAAGCTTCTCTACTTCTTTTAGGGTCATTATTCTCACTGTTTTTTAAAAAAATAATAATATAGGAATTACGTGTAAACATCAGCAACTTTTGCTCCACCCATCATGAGCTTTGGTTTTATAGTTTTTTCACGTACATCTTGTCATGGTCCTTTCTTTTCCTTCAGAGTAAGAACTTTCTCTGAAAGTACATCAGTAGTTTTGGAAAGAAGAGCTATTTCTAAGGTAGCAAATACCTCCTTGTTGTTTTTTTAATGTCTTTTGGAAATGAAGAGTAAATTGCTCATCAGGGCATTCAGGAGCTGTTTCCTGGATGGAAAGGCATTAGTGAAGGAAAAGCGAAGGAAAATTAGAACTGGACACTTTCTTTTTTCTTTGAGCTGCGTATAGCATTTCCGTGGAAAATATTTGTGTTTTCATTTTTATTTGTATGTCTAACTGGTTTAAGTGTGGAGAAATATTTAATTAGGGATTAATGAAAGACCCTTTTATATGACAAATGAACATGCCTTTGAGCTAATTTCCTCTGTTTAAAGCTCCACGTTTCTGAACTTTTAATTAAGAGTTTGAAAGAAGTAAAATAAGTGAATACATTTCTTTATGAAAAGGTGTATATCTGAGCCATACACATCACTGCATTCTTTCCGTTCTTTAGAATCGAGACCTGACAAGGAAAAGGCCTTGTCAAGCCTCTGAAGGGGGGAAATGATGCCTTAAGTTTGGGCTTCCATGATTTTCAGATTCTGTGCTGCCCAGGGGTGCAGTTCTGAGCTCACAGTCAGTGTCACTCAGCTCTCTTCACAGAGCAGGGACACAAAACAAACCCTTTTCCTGCTGAAGACCAAGGACAACTTTCCGGCCCAAAAGCACAAACAAGGGTGGGCTGGAGAGAGGGACAAGAAGGATGGGACCTCACAGCCTGGAGCTGGGATTGGATAATTAAACTCCGATATGCAAATAGACCGAAACTTATAAAAGTTTGAGACCTCATGACAGGCCAGCCATTTTGTGACCATTTTGGGTCCACCTTGGGTGTAGCCCTGGCCAGGCTCCTGTCCTGCCCAATGTGAACCCTAAAGGTCTTTGAATAAATCCCTACTTTATTCTCCAGCTCTGTCCCGTCTCTGTTTCAGGTCAGCCTGGCCAAGGCATCAGTTTCAGTAGGGTTACGCCAGTTCTTCAGTGAATTTGTGCTACATTTGGCTTTTTTCCAACTCCTTGGAGCCGCAGTAAGGGACCTCTAACTGTCGGGATGATTTGTTGTTTTGTGGAGTTATTTCCACAAATCCAGCTCTCAGTTTAGCAGTCAAACTGGAGTTTTGCTCCTCACTGGCCATGTTTACCTCAAACAGCCATTTGGGGGGCTCAAAATGCCAGCTCTGCCCCTGCCCCTCTTTGAACCAAGGAGGAGCAATGCAGGACTCAAAGCAACAACCAGGCTTGGATTTCCAGTTTGCCAACCTTTCCTTGAGACGACAAAAGGATTTGGCAAGGGCTGTGTCATCCACAGCTGTTCTCCCCCACAAATCTCTCTCTGTGTCATTGAAGAGAGGGATTTGGAGTTCCAGTGAATGCTGTTATCACTGAGGAGGAATTCCAGAGGAATTTTTTAATAGGTGGGAGAGCATTCCGGAGCATGTGAGCTGTGATTGTCCCTGTGCATGAGCACCATTCACAGCCTTGCTCTTCACAGGCCTCTGGAGGAACCTGAGGGAGCCTCAGCAAGCTGGTTGGTTTAATTCCCTCCACAGAAACATTTATTTTCCCTGCCCCCTTTTCTCTTTCCTTTTGGTTGGTAGGGAAACCCAGGGATCTGACAGTGAACTTTTGGTCTCAATAAAGCAGTCATACCGAGTTTGGGTGGAATTTCTCTGAACTCCACTAAGAGGGAGAAAATGTGGAAAATGCTTCCTCCAAGCAAAATATGAACAAAATGTTGTGATTCATTAAACTCCTTCCTACTTGCCTGCAAGTGAGAACCTTACAGTTATTCAGCCGAATGGTGCATGGCCCTGAGGGGGCAGAGCCAACAGAAAAAGAGATGGCTTCAGTCCAAAGAGCAAAATGCATGTTTTCAGGGAAATCAGGAAATTTTTGCTTCAGGCACATCCCTACTTGCACAGTGAGTTTGTTATATCGGGATTTTATGTTGCTGTTTACTTTGGTTTTAAATAAGAAATGAGAGCTGCCTTTGGTGTCACAGAGTGTCTGGAGGGTGCTCCACAGAGCAGACCATCTGTCCTCCTGGATACCCACTGAAAATGTTCCCTTTCCATGAACATACATTATATGATTCTGCTGAGGAGGTGCACAGGATTGTCTTGAAGAAAAAAACAAAAAAATCCCCACCCCAATAACCAAGACCAACCTTTTCCTTATCCGGGGAAAACCTTCTTCTTGAGATTATCCTGCATTTGTTTTATATAAAGTTCTCAACTGTTTCAGAAATAAAGCCGACCACCTACAGATGAATGTGGTTAATTCCCAGAGACACGTGCAGAAAAACTCCTGCAGATATCACCACACGGGGATTTTGCACGAAAAGTTAGAAACAGAAAGCTACTGGCTGCTGAGAGGACATGGAAAAAGAAATCCTGGTGCCACATGGATCAGTTCTGTGCGGTGGGAAAAGCTTTGACTTGGCTCCAAATGGTGAGGAGAAAAAGCCGTGAGCAGCCAAAGGAAGGAGCTTCTACAAATCCCAGGGAGGGAGGCAGGGAAATGTGAGCAGCACAGGGGAAAAGCTGATCTGCTGCAGTGGGCTCAGGGCTGGCAGGAATTCTACCCTCCCATGAACCTGCCAGTGGGGTGAAGGGAAAACTCGGCCAACTTGTAGCTGCTACACAGTGAATGGTGAGATTTGTGTGTTGTCTTCACCAGGAGACATCTGATAGATGCTGTTCCATTACACAGCTTCCTTAGGAGCAAAGAGAAAAAGTCATGCTTGTTTTCTCATCACTCCTTTGTCTGCAGATCCTGTCAATGGAAGCATCTTTGTGCAGGGCCTGCAGTCAGGTCATTGGATCACTCTTAGTCCTGTGCAGATGGGAGTTCTTAGTTTATTTTAAGCTTTTGTTTTCCTAGATGAAAATGATTGTTCGGCAAGTTGAACTCAGAGTTTTAGAATGACTTTTCTTGAGCACATTACAGCACCCACATCCTATTGAATCACACTGTGTAGGCTCTTGGCAGCAGCGACTTCACATCTGTTTTACAATTTTTGAATCTCTCTTAATATAATAAAGATAATGTTTATGAGCCTTTAAAACTGTGGTGTTGGAAAGGGTCGGCTGACTGCTGAAAAGCTGGTGGGATGATGAAAATGAAATAGCAAGAATAGACATGGTCTGTATTATAAAAACATGTCTGACATGAAAACAATGGCTTCTTCTAATCCTTTAAGGCTGTGACTATGGGTTGTCCTGTAGATGCTGCCATCAACTTCATTTAACTTTGGCTTGAAAAGGGAAAGACTATATAAATACAATAAAGTTGATCTTTGGTGGGATAACTTGTGGTGCCATGCTGCTATCAAAGGGAAAGGGGACCCCAGAGTGTTGCTGTAGGGCAGCTTCTCAGCACTGCAGCTGCTGGGAGCGTGTCCAGACTCTGCTGGGTTGGCTCTTCATCAGGTACAGGAGATGAAGACGCATTCAGTGGAAGTCAGCAGCGAAATGGTCAGTGTCAGATAATTTCAGTATGGGTTTTTGATGTGATCACTAACATTTGTGGGTGAAGTATTATGGATTAATGAAGGCCCTCTCTGCTGATGTGCATGGAAGAAATGCTAACTGGGTAATGCAAACCAGATAGGTGTAATTAGCTTGCAGCTAGACTTCATTAAAACATATGTGAAGGAGCCATTTAGCCTAGTAAACAAAACCACTTGTTGGTTTAATAAGTATTTCAGCAGTCCTTCTTAACAACAAAATTTCCTTCCCTCCTGTGTTACATTTTCAAGAAAATAGATTGGAAAATTTAATTGTATTGATTGTCCCTTATTGATGGGCCTGTTTACTGTATTTCACTTGTCAGCTGCTGCAGTCAGTCAGTTACACTCAATTTCCAGTGAACTGATTGAAGAACCAAGTTAGTTATTCCTGTACAAAACAACTTTTGCTTGAAGTCCATGTTTGCCAAAATAAATTCTTTGTATTGATGAGGCATGTTTTCTAAAAAGAGGGAATTTTTGTGTTCTTACTGGGAAGAAACAGTAAAAAATGTCTAAATTTGGACAAACTTGGTTGGCTGTGTGCGCAGCCGCTGCCAGTGGGAACCAAAGAATAGACTTCGAGTACAAAACCCCAGGGTTCTTTTAAAAAACAAAAAAAACCAACAAAACCTGTGAAACCAGAGCTGAATGTTTTTTCTATCAGGTGTTCTCCACATTTAAGAATCCATGTAGTTTTCTCAAGGATTTCTAAAAAGCATTTAGAGTGAGCACTGGCTGTAGCACACTTGGCTATTGCCGTGAAGTTCAGAACTTTTTGTCTCAGTTGCTCTCAGTCAGCAGGCTGCCAAAGCAACCAAAGGTTGGATCTCAGAGTGGGATCAGGGACAATTCTTTACCTTCCTGTGTTCAAGAATCTCTGAAGACGTCTTATTTGTGCAGAATAATCTCACAAAATGTTTTTCTCTGCACCAGCTGAAGACTTCATTCTCATCCTGTGTAAGTAGACTGACAGATGTGTTGGAAGGGTTTTTCCTGAGACAAGTGGAGCTGTTTTCACAAACAATTTTTATTTCTTTCATGCATTTTTATATCTGTCTCACTGTCTAAAAAAGGTGTGACATTCAATGCTTGGGTTTTACAAAACTGAGTCAGGAAGGCTGTGGTTTGCCAGAATGGTTTCTTTCAAGAATATGGTTTTAAAATTGCATTTTTTTTTCCTGAAGGAAAAATAAAATTTGATTGTGCATTTGAAAAAAAAAAAAAGGGTTATTTGAACCATGAGAGTCATTCTGACAGTGATTTCATGTTCTGGGGCATTGCTGCTGGTGCAGCATTTGGCTCAGTGTTGCTCTGGGTTGGCTGTGTGTGCAGCCATTGCCTGTGTATTTATGTATTTGTATTTTCAAGGAATGGGTCTGGGATACAAAAACCCCAGGGTTCTTTTGAAAAAAAACCCCTTCTTTTGAAAAAAAAACCTAACTTGTGGAACCAGAGTTGGATGTGTTTTCTCTCAGGTATTTTCCACAAATAGGATCCACATTTGAATGATAACTTCTTGCCCTCTTGAGAAGTAAAGATGCAGTGCTAGGATTATTGCAGTGATCATAGGTCACTGTAATTATTATGGGCTACAAGGGGTCAAGGTTTGGATAAACATAATGCAATTGGAAAAGTTATTTGTTTATAGTAAAGTATCATGAGAAGCATCTCAGATGCATTTAAGGTAAGCAAAACTGAATCCCTGAGGTTAGCCTGCAGCTCAGAGTCATAATTTTTCCTTGGGATTGCCCCAGTTGTTTGGTAAATTCAATGTTCTTTCATGTTATTGGCTGAATTGGGAAGTTGAGAAATGTGAAACTAGAAAGATGTTGATGTTCTTGACATAACAGATGATATAAGTCCAAGGCTGAGGCCAGCTTGGATTGCAAGTCTGCTCATATAATTAAAATTGGTTGGACTTGCAGGCAGTTCCTTGGTTGTTTCACAGGTCAGCATCAAATACCAGGTTCTGTTTTGTAGCTTCTTGCTTATGGGAGCGTAAACACCTCACTAGCACCATTTCAAGAATTTTTGGAGCAAAAATGTCCGTTTAAATCTTTCTTTTGAAAGTATACACCTGCTCCAGCCATAGTGTGAGCACCTGACTCAAGTGTCTTCAGATCCTAGCACGGAGTAGCAATGGAGGGGTTTGAAATCCAGAATGAGCAGAGCTAAATAATCACCAGCTTCTGATTCTGATGGAAAAGACACCATCTGTCCTTTCCTTGCAGAACATTGCAATTATCAGGAGTGAGCTTGATTATCCTTCCAGAGGGGCTCCAGCAGGGAGAGATCTGGGGCTCTGAAATGATAAATGTTCTAATTAACAGGTGGCCCCCAACAATTGACATCCCTGCTGATCAGAGGGTGCATTGCCCATGTTGTGTCCCAGACCACCAGGTGCTAGAGAAAGGAGGTAAAACCAACAGAAATGTATCATTTTTTTTTGCTTTCAGTGGTGGCAATAACCTCACTAAATAAATATTGAGAGAAACCAGACACCAGTACTTTTCTGTGTGAAGACCTAAAATTTCATTGCTTCAGCTCAGAATTAATAAATAATTCTCAGTCAGTTAAGAAAAATAATTCCTTCATGTGGCCGTGGTCCAGGTCTCTCTGAAGATCTGTATTTCGGTCACTGATGAGAAATTTCCATTGTTCATGAGCATTGCTCAGGCTCAGGGCACAGAAGATGTCCTTCAGGACATGGAAAATGGTGGTGGAGATCCAGGCTGTCCCCTCAGGAGAGTCCCGTGGCTGTGGGAGGTCTGTGGGGCAGGGCAGCACAGCTGATGGGGACGGTGCTGGGCTGGCAGCAGTGAACCCAGGAATTGGCTGCTTGCAGGGGTTTTTATATATTTGTCATGTCTACTCAGTGTGTCCTGCCGAGCCGGGCTGCCCCAGCTCCTCGTGCAAATACCCCAGTAAGGAATGAATGAATGATGGTGCAAGCATTTGGCTTTCCTTGGAAGAGCAATAAAATGGATGGAGAGTCATGGATTGTGCATGCTCGCATTAAAAAGGAAAAAGATTTCTTGAAACCTGAAAGAAAGTGCGTTTCCTGAAAGTTTGCTGACCTAAAAACTGCTTGATTTGTATTGCCTGCTGATGCTCCCTGAAATTTCAGTGAAATGAGAGTGACATCAAGAATTAGAATAGACTAATTGGCATTATTTTCCTTTTGTATTACTCGTGTATGTTAGTTCTTTATTGTAAGATGTGTTTCATTTGTGGATTGAATGTTTGTCTTTAAATAATTTCTCTATGGGTAAAATGTGTCATAATTAATATCACTATCAGCAAACTTGTTTGATATATCCAGTTAAACCAAACAATTACTACAGGACTATTTGTAAATTATAGTAGTGACAGAAAAATCAATTAGATGCTTGTTGCAAAAATCATTACATTGATTGCATTTAATTTTTTCTTTCTTTTGCTTAATGCAGAGTGGGAATGACAAGAAAATCAACCTACCACTCCAATAGTTTTCTGTAGGACTAGCAATTATACTTGTTACTGAATTTATGATCTCATTCCCAATTTCATTATTTTACATTTCAGTGCACACAGCCAAATGCGATAGCTGTGAGGATTGTGAGTTTATGGTCGTGGATTTCTTGTACGTTGCTGCATTGAAATTATTTTAATTATTCATTCTGAAATGGTGAGCGTTTCCAAGTTTTGGGAGCTATTAAGAGGGGAAGAATAAAGCTGCTTCATAATTCAGTTGAATAATATCAGATATTTTAGCATCTCAAAAGAGTTTGAAAGAAAACTGAATTGCAGTGTAATCATACTTATTATATATAAATATATATATTATATTTACAAAATAAATTTAGAAATAAATGTATAATATGATGGCAATAACTCCTGAATTTCATGGACTCATAGGGTCCTTTCTTCCCTTTCCTCCTTCTTGGTCTTAGTGCAGAATTGTGTGTGTTTCTGAATGGCTGAGAAGAATCTGGAATTCATCAGGGAATTCTGCCATTCCTGATGGCACTGAAATCTCTTGACAACATTATAGATAGCTCTTTTTTACATGTGCTCAGGGATGGCTGGAGATAACAGATCTGGGGTTTCTACTCTCTGTTTAACCATACGAAGAGGTTAAGTAGACCCAAATTAGTGCTAATTGAGCTCTTCTTGCAACACCAACTGTTCTCCATCCCAAATTGCTTCAGGTCTGGCACCTGAAGACTCACATGAGCTGCTTTTCTCCTCTGCAGAAGACAGGTAACAGTGAAGTTCTGTGAGTAGCACAGCATAATAAATACTGTTAGATGGGATGTGAAAAATCAGCTTCTGAATTTCGCTACAAAACCAGAATAATCTTCAGGATGCTTTGGGGCTCAGATGCCGCATCCTGCATCTCAGTAGCTGGATATCAGGTGGAGCTTGTTTTCCATGAAGGCAGGAGAGCTGTGGACCCCTGAGTGCCCAGACTGTGCAGTCTCCATCCTCAGAGGGATTGAAAACCACACAGGATAAAGCCACGAGCAGCCGTGTCTGACCTTGGAGCTGGCCCTATTTTACACCAGGGACAATCCAGGCTTCTCTTCCCTCCTGGGTTGCCCTGTGGCTGGGGGCCCCTGGGTGATGAGTAGGAGGAGATACAAACCAAATTTCTGCTGGTTTTGGATGCAGCTGTGAACAAGATACTGCTCTGAAAACCCAGACTTTTTTTTCTGGCATAAGTATTTTACTGATCCAAAATAATTTTCCCCAGATATTCCTTTTAATTTAGTGTTATTTCTGTCCCTGTGAATACACTTAGTTGAAAGTCATGCAATTAAACTGAGTCATCCACATTAGTCACTCCATTTTTATCATATGAAGAGATTTCCTTACATTTTCCTTTGCTGGCTTTGTTGTGACCCTCCTGAAATGACACATTTTCATTCGGAGAGAAACAGAAATGGCCAGTGAATCTGGGTTTGTAATGTGCTGGGATTTCAATTAGTTTCTGAACTAATTAATTTCTGAACTCAGAAATTGATTTCTGAAGCAATCCTTCTCAGGCAGGATTACTGTCTTGCCTTCTCAGTGCGTTTGGCTTTCATTATGAAATACAACTTTTTAATCCAAACCTAGCAGGATGATAACTTTTTTTCGGGGTAGGCTTCCAAGCCATCTTTCACTTTTTCCGTGAGCTGTCTCCATCTGTTTTGGGAGATGTTGTTCAAGGAGTGAGTGCAGTGCCCGATGGTTATCTGCTCTGACTGACGAGTTAGGCTGAGGAATGCACAGGCCCAGCGTTAGCAGGAGCGTTGCACTGGAATTACAGCACTGGAATGGCATCTCTGACCCTGTGCAGGCTGTGAACCTCACACCACGCTCCTCGTGTCACTCAGAACACAGCAGCCTCCTGGAATTCCAGCAGGTACCTCGCTCTGTGATTAATTGTGCAGGGAGGCAAATAACTGCAGGCAAATAACTGAAGAATTTCTTTCTTTGTTTGTACACTCATCGTTTCCAGTGGGATTAAATGGAGAGATGTGAGGATTTGTGATATTCAGGCCACATTCCCGTGTTAATGAGTCACCTTGAATGCTTTTGCAGTAATTGCACTTACACAGTATTTTGTTGTTCAGTATATTGCAGTCTGGTGCGACAGGCAGTAAAATCAAGTTTTGCCAAAGGAAAGGGTAGAATTAGTGATTTAAAATGAAGATTCAATGGACTTGTGGTTGGGTTTGGTTTGGTTTGGTTGGTGGGGGTTTGTTTTGTTTTCTTCGCTCATTTTTGCTCGGGGTGACGGCGACAGTTGTACAGAAAATCCCATTTGAGTTTTAGTGGTGTTCACATGGCTCCAGGAGCTGGGTGTTACTCCAGCTGTGAGGTTCAGCGATAGCTGCTGCTATCAGCATCACCTTTGAAAGCAGCCAGCCCCAGGATGGAGACCTTTCAGCTTGGGTACACTGAAGCATTCCACAGTTCACATGTTAATATTTCTGGCCACCTCTGAACCGTGGTGCAATGCTCATTGGAGAATACAGTTTAATAGAGCGTAAAAGTATCAGTGATCATGGACTGTTTATCCTGCACCAGTGAATGATCGTTCAGTGTTTAATGCAGAACCTTGTGCAACTGAATTTTTACTTAAATAGCATCAGTGTTTGTTCTCCTGCCCTGGTAATTGGAGAACCCTTGCATTAAATGATCAGTTTCAGCAAATATTTATAATTCAATGGGAGATTAATTTCATTTGCTTGCATTTAATGGAAATGATGATTTGTTTCATAGGTTCTGCCATGAGATAGGATTGGGGGACTTGGTTCTGGGAGGTGCAGAGGGAGTCAGGCAGGCATGTGGACTGCTGTCTTCATTTGTGTTTTCCTTTCCTATAATTTTTGCAGATGAGTGTTAGTAATCCTCGTTAAACTGGCAAAAAGAAATATTTCAGACGTTTTTCCTAGCTGGGCAAACTGTGTGGTGCTGTTGGATTCATCTGGACAGGGACAGACCCTTCCCATAGCGTGCTTTCCCCAGAAATCCCTGGTGTGTAGCTTGCTTTAAATTTGGGGTAATGTCATCTTATTTACATTAACAGTGGATGTATTCAATTCCTTTAGTTCTCCGGAGGAGTTTCCGTGGATGGAGCCATGAATTTCTTGGGACAGAGCCCATTCCAGTGGCCTGTTCCAGTGAGCAGGAGGTTTATCAGAGGCAGTGAGAGCTGCGCTCGGAGGGTCTGGGTGCAGTAGCTCAGCTGATCACCCAGGAGCTCTCCTGGTGTGTGAGAGCCTTCGCTGAGCGTGCCCATAAATATTTCTGTGCAGATGTCAGAGTCTCCTGTGTGTCACGTCGGGAGCAAGGCACAGATGTCTGGTGGATCAGTTTCCTTTGCAGCCCCTCTGACTCCTTCACCAGATGACTCTTTGAGCCTGAACACACAGACCAGGGGGAAGCCACTTGCTGAGTGCCTTACATCAATAGAAACAAATGTATTTTTGGTTACTTACAAACGTGTGATTGCTTGAAGAATGAATTTCCAAGGAAAGGGAAGTTGGAATATAAGTATAATGGGTTATGCAGGCTTCTGGCTGGAGACTTTCAGGGTTTGTTCTCTGTGTGTCTTGTTTGCATTCAAGTGCAATGAGAAGAGTACAGAGCTTTTTTTTTTTTTTTTTGCTGGGCTGGGGTGTTAAGAGTTCACTGAAAATGAATCTGAGGAACACTGTCATTGCCAAAACAAATCTAGTCAAGATCTCTTTAAATATTAAAAAGAAGTTCTGGATTAAAACAGAACCGAAGGTATACAGAAAATAGAGCAGGATTCTTTTCTTGAATGTCTATTATCCTGAAATTGTTCCACGGTGATTGCTTTAGAAATGAATTTTGGTAATAAATATCTGCATGTTGTACATGATGAAAATACAATGAGCTGATATGGTGGGGTGCAAGTTGAGCAAGTAACCATCTGAGAATTATTCAATTTGAGGAGAAAATAGTCTACACAAGGGTACTTCTGTGGCTAGGACTGGTTGTTTTAACCATCGGTGATGTGAAGAGTTGCCAAATGCGTTGTTTGTGATTCCCATGCCTTCCCCACGCTGAGTCTAAAGAGAAACAGAAAGCCCCAAAAGTAAATAAGAGCTGCGTTTGCACAGGAACAGTTGTGCAGCTCAGCACTGTGCATCATCGGCCAGGCAGCACGGAGCCAAGAACAGCATTTTGCAGCAGATGCTGTGAAAATCAATTGTTTTAAGTGGAGATAGCTATTTAAACATCTTATTATAGAACGGGGTAATTGCAATAGATCACCAGATAAAATAATAAAAAATAATTCTCTGTTAATGGTGTTGCCCTCAATCTAATAACGAACTGACAGCACACTCTGTTGGTGAGACCAAGCTCTCTGCAATTTTCCCATGCATAAAGATGGTACATCGCAGCTCTCCTGCATGAAAACATGCAAAGTGCTGAGCTTAAGTACCTGATAGGAATATTTTTATAATTTACTGTTAGAGGAAGAAAACACAAGCAGTCTAACAGAGGGAATCAAGCAGTAGGGGTATTGCATGTTGTACCTGTGATCTTTGGGAAATATTTGTCCTCCTAGGTGATCTTAGAGCCCATATAGAAACATTTCTAACTGCAGCACTCAGAAATAACTTCTTGTTGTTCTGGCTTTGTCACAATGGGGCTCTTTCATGAACGTAAATTATACAATTAAATTTCATGCAATGAAGGGAATGAAAGAGAGGATGAGGGAAAGTGCCTTTTTCTACTGGAATTTTTTTGGGAATCCTTGTCTTTGCAAATAATTTCATGGAGTCTACAGTCAGACTAAACAGTGTATTAGAAATGTATCACTGTATGGAAGATTGCTTCTGCCTCAGTAAACAGAGCCGGGATAGAGTTGCTCTTTGTTTGATGTGCCTGCTAACCTCACGCAGAACATTTAATTCTTCCCAGAACGTACCAGTGCGAGCAGGGCTCTTTTGAAGGCTCCCCTCAATGCCTGTACCCAAATCACGGAGTGGTTACCAGGCACAGCACACACGAATACACAGGCAGAGGGACCACAGGCCTGCTGCTGCTGCTGCTCTCTGCACCAGGGGAAACATTTATCCTGCTTTTCTCCTCTGGCCAGCACTCCAGAGCACAGCCTGCTTTTATTAGTGGGTGTCAGTCCTTTACCTCCTCCTCCCTTGCCTTCTTGTTTTTCTGGGAGGTTCATGCTGCATCAGACAGAGCCCTGATGGGAATGAGACCAGAAGCTGGATTTTGGGGAGCTCTGGGGGTAGGGGTGTAAAGGGAAGGGAAAGGAACAGAAGAAAAGGGGGTTTAATACTGTTAGGGAAGAGAATCTTGGGTAGCAGTTTGGTGGAGAGTTAAAAGATCAGACAATAAATTTACTTAACAGAGACTAATCTACTGGGACTGAACTTCATATCCTGTTTTGGGATAATATATTTCCTTCTGTGCTCTGGAATGAATCTGTCATCTCAAGTCTAATAATGAGAGGCAGAGGATTTTTAATCTCTGACCCCCTTCCATATAATTTAATAAAGGCTGGTTTCTTTATTTTATTTGGAAGCTAACCTATTAAACTTCTCCTTAACTGCTCCTCTGAAAAACACAGTTCAGAGTTTTGCGTTCTCAGGTTTTTAAAAACGAAATTGGGGTTTTCTTTAATGGAGAACAACGATGCGCTTGCAAAATACTTGCTACGGGCCTCGATTCAGAGCAGGGTTGTTTGTCTCTCAGCATCTCTGCTGAAATGCTGGGATGGGAAGCAGAGCCAGGCACACTGTTTGCACATTCTTGGCTCCGCATCCTCACCGGATTCCATCTGGGGCAGACAAAGATGGGAGACCTAAAGCTGGCCTGGGACTTTCTGTAGCAGTGAATGATGGCTGTGTGGGAAGCTGAGCTTCAAATGTGGTAACCACATGCACAAACAGCTACAAAATCACAATGCACCCCCTCCAACAGGCTGCTCCTGGCCTGGCAGTGGCTGCCGCTGCTCTGGAGGTGCCACACCACTGACCTGACACGTGGGCTTCGCCAAGCCCCTCGCTCCTCTGCAATTTGTTAGGAAAAGCTCTCCTCACCCTCGGGCAGCCCCCAAACATGCTGAGATTATAAATCACTCCGGGGGCCTGTTGAAAGCTGCTGCTCCCAAGGAATGTGGTGGCAGGTCACGCCGAGATCTCCCTCCTTGCTCAGCCTGATTAAGGAAGAGTCAGTAAAATATAGCAAAGAGCAAGGCTGCCTTCCCACTGCAAATTTAGAAATAGAGTACAAAAGGAGAAAAAAAAGAAACAAAAGGAAGCCCTTTCCTTAAAGGTTTGCCTGCAGTTGAAGTCACTTAAATGAGGGGCTGGTGTCCCCTCAGGGCTCCTGTGCCAAGGATGCCGCTGTCACCACTCAGGCTTCTCCAGTCCCTGCTCACCACAGCCATGTGAGACTCAAGGCACTTCTGAGATCCTGCTTCCTACATCAGCCCGTTTACCACGGACTTTCTATAAAAAGCCTTTTCATGTAACTTACTTCAGCTTCTGAGTTTTTACTGTTTCTTTTTTTCCCCCTATTACAAACACGACAGGGAGGGATTTCAGATTTGCCACAGAGAATTCTACAGGCTGAATTAGAAGGGGTAGGGCAGGCCATGCAAGAAAGTTCTTAGATTTCTGTCTAAAATAAAAATGTAGTCCTGACAGTGATTAACAACTTATTTTCACACTTTCCAGAAATTCCAGTCCGAGCAGGCAACTCTTGAAACTCAGTGCTGAAGTTGATAATTTCCTTTTAATCTTCCAGGCTGCCGTGTCCTGTGTTCAGTTCATGTTGTGAACACTCTGGCTTTGCAAATGCTGCTGAGCTGTGGGGGCTCGACCACCTTGCAGTGTCATCGTCCACTCCTGTGCTATTCAGCCCTCTCCAAAAAGGGGCTTTAGAAAACACAGATACAGCTAATACAGCGTGTTCTTCTGAGGGTCCGAATTCCTGGTGTTAACACAGAGGACAGCCTTTTGTTTTTGAGCACCGACACTCAGAATTTAGAGTTTTCACATGCCAGAGTCCAGGTGCTCGGTGAGGAGAATGATGGGTTTCAACAACTGAAGTGGAGCTGTGCTGCTTGATCCTTCCCACTCAGTCCTAGTGCTGGGGACATGCGAACAAATGAGGCCCTTCTGAGACTTTCTAGGTGACATTTTGTGGCTAAATTAGTACATTTAAACAATCTTGAATTTAAAAGTAGGTTCAGTTTAGGGATGGCAGTCCTCTAGGGATCGCGATTAAAATGGGAATATTTTGTTATAATCTTTGGTTTCCATAGTAACAGCAAGTTACAGACTCATCAGATTCCTGGTCTCCCTTGTATCCCACTGTTACCTTGTTGTTGAACAGCTTTCCTCTTCAGAGCAAAACCCAATAACTCTTATTTTCCACTAGCTGTAACAGGTCCAGTAATTAGAACAGTAAATTTTGTCCAGTAAATAGGGTATGCACTTAGCTGTGCTAATGTGGTTTTACAGCAGAAGAAAAATGGTGGCAGTGGCAGCTTTAGAACTGATATGAGTACTTTTGTGTAATTTAAACAGCAGTTATGGAAAATAAATAATAGTTTGGCTTCATCTTGATAAATTACATATTATGGACGCCTCTATAGTAGTTTGTCTTCAGAGACACTTATTAAAATGTTTTATATACAAAGGACATTTGCTCTTTCCTTTTGATTGTAAGTGGAAGAAAAAGCAGATAGATGAAAATTGACTATTCATGAGTGGTAATGGGGACAAAAGTGCAGGTTGAAAGACAAATGGTGTTTTTTTCCTTGGGAAAGGTGATTTTCTGTAGCACAGAGACAAGAACCCAGGACTAGAGCATCTGGAATGTTTGGCTTATCCCCATTAATCTTGAAAGTCTATCTTGTGACTTCTGTGGATTTATATTTTCCCTCCTTTTTAGCACCCTGAGTCATTAGATTGTCCACTTCATTATACACATTGGTACATCACACTCCATAAATCCAGACAGTAACTCCTATTCTCCTGAATGTGGCTGTTCTTTCTGTTTGCTGTCTGTGTGCATTCATATCCTGGTTTTTTCCCCACTTTTTTTGAAGGTTCCAAATATAGCTTGTTTGCTTAGTAACGAAGACCTGAATCCACATCAGTGACCTCAGGGGGGTCTGATGCTTCATTCAAAGCAGGCAGAATTTCAAATCACTTTTATGAGGAATTCTCTGAACTGTTGCTGGATGGAAAACTTCTCACACACCCTCTTCCTTGAAAAAAAAAAAAAAAAGAAAAAAAAAAAAGAAAAAGAAAGATTAAAGAAAGGGAAAACAAATCTCCCCAGTGGAATGGGAAGCACAGCACCCTGTTTCACCTCTGTGGGGTGTCTCTCCAGGTCAGGTCCAAGAGGATTTTAACTGGGCTCCTGGGGCAGGTGCTTGTAGTGTTTGTGCTTGTTCTACGTGTAAATAAATTACTTCAGTCTCCAGGACTGCCTCCAGGGCCTTTCAACAGCACTATAAATTCTTATTATCCAGACAAAAATCAAAACTTATTTGTAGTAGAAAAAGCAGGGGGTTTTGGGTTGGTTTTTTTTTTTTTTTTTTTTTTTTTGTGTCTTCTTCTCAGATTCTTTTAAGACTAAAGAAGCCAGGCAAAATTGCCTAAAATATTAAGACCTTCAAGCAGACTTTGTTCAGCTCCACGGCTTGGTCTTCTGTAATTAACTGGGTAACACATGTGGGGGTTTTTTTTAAGAGAGAAAAAAAAAATTGTGAGTGACTCAACATTCTTGGTGTACCCTGCAAATACTAGGGAGGACAGAAAAAAAAAAGTCATTTTAAGTGTATTTTAATCATCTAGAATGTCATCTTGGCATCAAGTTCACTTGAGTGATTCTGGAGCAGGAGAGGAGAGAAAAGTGGTTTCTGCTTTCTGGTTTTCCCCTGCCTAGGGAGGAGGAGAAGCCAGGGCAGGCTGATGGCTGCCTGGTGCTACATGTCACTGTCTGTCATCAGTGACATCTGACAGATGTCACCGGTGCCAGTTTTTCCTCTGAAAGACACACTTTGGGCTGTGCTATTCTGAATTTTTAAGTTAGTGAAACTGTTTAAATTGCAATAAATCATTCTTCAGGCTGGCCAAAAAGAAAGAGTTCATGAGCTAATCTGCAAGTACTGGAATGGTAAGATATTTTGCATATCTTTATGAGCGTTTTTTCCCAAATTTTATATTTGCTGTATTCTGGGTGTGTTACAAATGAAGAGGTTTTAACATTTTGATCTCTATGTCTAAAGGTGGAAATAAAGTCTGAGCAAGATCATTACTCTAGAGCTGGGCTTCTTTGGAAGTTCCTTCAGCTTTATCAGGGTGTAATGAGTAGAAGATGATGTGAAACCACAGTTAATTCTATTCAAATGATAGAATAATGTTTTGTGGATCTTTTCAATAAATAAAGATCAAAATTACCTCTGTTAACAATGATGGCTGAATGCAAAAACCTCTTCAAACTTTGTGGTAGCTGCCTTGAGCTCCTTGCAAGCTGGAGAGCTCTCTGGACACCTGGGATGGAAGAAGGAACTGTGAATTTTCAAGATAGAGAGAGATGGACCTGGTTATTGCTAATATTCTTGGCATCCTGAAGGTCCTAATTTTCTTGATTGAATTTTTCTTTGACTTAAATTATTTTTGTAAAAAATGTGGTCTGCATTTATAGTAATAATGGGAAACAGTGCAGAGTGTAGACACCAGTTTGGGAAGGGAAGGGAGAAGATGAGGCAATAGCAACAGTGCAAGGCAGGCAGACAATAAACACTCTCTTGGTGCAAAAAAAATGTGGATTATATATACAAAAAATGTGATTTATGGAAAGGAGATAAATAAACACAAATGGCACATAACTTAGTGTAGTTGCTGTAGGTATTCCTTTATTTCTGCAGTGAATATATAGTGAACAGTGAACCTGTGCTCTCTGAGAACTTCCTGAGAAATATTTCAGCTGTAACTCTGTATTTCAGTCACTACTATGAAAAAAAAAGCTTTCATTTGCTTTAATGTGGGAACAACATTCATTTGTTTCATACCTTCACAGCTACAGGAGTGAATGAACTTCCCTGAAATAACACAGCTGAAAACCTTGATATTAAGTTTCCCATTGTGGTTCACCTTCAGGTGTATAAAATATAAATTATAACCAAAGTAGTTACTTTCAGCAAGTTTGGAGGATGTGATATCTGTGCATTATAGGGAAAGGTGTAAGGTGTCCATCTCTGTCACCCTGACTTCTCCAGGCAGCTTTGTACAGCCACACTTGATCTATCAGAAACTATAGTCACTGCAAAAGTTATGAAAACACTGGCTAATATTTTACAGACTTGAGTTTATTTTCCCAAGGATTTTACCTTTCATTTATCCCAGAGCCTTTCTTCAACAAACTGGGTGGCGAAAATATCGTATTACACTTGAGTGATGGCACACTGGGCCCAGCTTTTCCCAAAATGTGTGCTGGATGGATTGGAAGTATGGCTCATAAAAGGAACCCGATCTGTGCCTGGTCCCCTCTCCAGGTGTTGATGTCTGAGGCTGAGCTCCTGTCCTTGCTCCAAGGAGGAGGGTGACATTTACCTTGCAGAGAACAAATGACCCAGTGCTGGAAGTTACGTTGGGATGGTTTGATGAAGGTATTTCTGCAGCTCCATCTGAATCAAACATCCCTCATGAGCTTTGCTGGGGTAAACGGTGTCTTGTGGGTGGAAACTGGCAAAAGTGAGGGGAGAGCAGGGTGTTAGTTCTATCTACCAGATATGTGCATCTCATATACCGATTTACAAGGGGTTTTTTCCTTGCACAGCAAGGCAATTCACTATCAGTGAAATTCCGCACACCGTCAGTGTTTTTGGGCAGTGTGGATAGGTAAACACTGTGTTTTCTTCAGAGCGAGATTTCTAATAGAAAATTGTTTATTTGCTATGAATCGCACATAGTTACACAATAATCTTGTGTGTGGAAACTTCTAGTTACAGAAGCAAGCCCAAAATGTACTAGGATCTTACTTTTCACTCCTATCAATAGTCAAGACTGTTTGACAAGTTGGGTTTTTTTAAATTGCTGTGACAAAAGATTCATGTAGAATACTCTTAACTACAACTAAGACATAGAATCCTTAATCTGAGAGTTAGAAAAAGACATGTTCATTTTGCACATGAATTTTTAGACTAAAGTCTGCATGAAGAGCAGATATTAATTCAAATTACACAGTGCCTGAAGACAAGTACTAAAGAATTATAAATATGATTATTTGTTGTGATAATCTAATTTTAAAGGAGAGGTTTTAATTTTTGACCCTGGAGTCATTCACAGCCTCCAACCAGAATAATATATGGATTCAATTTTTAGTATCTGAAGCATTTGAGGAAATAATTTTAACATTTAACTGTGTCAGTGTCAAAACAATTATTTGTGGAGTGTACTCGGCTTTACGTTTTCCATTTGATAAACTGGACATACAGAATAAAACATTGAAAAATATATTTCTTGTCAGGGCAATTAGGATCCTTTTTTTTGCAGTGGAACCTCTTGTTCTTGAGATTGAGAGCCATGGTGGATCATGAGCTCTGAAGTTGCCAATTTAATACTGTGAATATTGGTTCGCATTTTCATTTCTTAACCTCAGGAGAGAGAATACTCATTAGAATACTCAGGCAGAGTAAGAACTTCAAAATACTTTGGTTTCTGGCTTTTGGGTTTTGTTGTGTTTACTCCACAGCCCGGGTGCCAGCAGTGGCTGTGAGTGACGGGTCCAGAGTTCAGCCCACAGAGCTGTGAGCTGCATTTGCCCCCTCTCCTCAGCAGCCTGCAGAGCTGTCCTTCAATATTAGAGTTTCCTTCCAATTCATCACAGGAAGGGAGCCCCAGCATTTGGCTGGCAGCAAAGAGGGGCAGTGCCAGAGAAACTTGGGGCTGTTCTTCCTCAAAGCAGCTTCAGGAGGCCCAGGAGTGGAACTGCTTTAATCTGCTTGTGCTCAGCAGCATCCGAAGGTGAGGAGCAGTGGTGGCAGCTCTGGGACTGTCCCCGCGGTGCCACCGTGGGCGCAGCACAGCGTGTCCCGCTCTGTGAGCACACCCACCGGGGCCGTGCAGACTGGTGTGAGAGGACACCAGTTCATGCACTGGCCTCTCCAAGAGCAGGAAAGGCTGAGGAGTGGGCCCAGCTGTGGCTCCTGGTGGGCTGAGGCACTGATCAGCAGAGGGCACCAGATCAACACAGCTGCACCTGCTGGGATGGGCGCAGGTTGGCCGGGATGCAGGCAGGGATGCAGGCAGGGATGCAGCCAGCCTTTCATCTCCAGCACACAGCCTCAGTGTGCCTGCTTTCCTGGAAGGCTTTGGCGTCATAAACGTTATTTCCATCTTAGACTGTGCTGTTAAAAAGAAAATTTCATGTGAGCGAGCTGTTCCAATATTGCCTTTTCCAAAGGCTGTGGGATGCCAAGCTAGAGAGCCACAGCTGCTGGAAGCTCACGTGATCTGTTCTGTCACTTCAGAGAGATAAAGGTTATTCAGTCATGACTTAACACTTGAAAAACAAGAAAAAAATTTTTTTTGTTTAATTTTTTTTCTTTTTTTTAAACAAAGGTCCAAACAGCCCAACATGAGGTGACTTTGGAGAGGTAGGATGGCATTAATTTCACATTGCCAGAGTTGCTGCATGCTGAGGAAGGGTATCAGAAAATGAATGAACTAAGCTTTTCTAAAAGCCCATCAGCTTCTGGATTGTTTTTAAGAGTTGCAAAGAAATTTGAGTTTATCAAGATTAACACCTGAAAGGACAAGAAAGAAAACCCCAAGTACTTATTTAGTGAGGGGCTCACAGGTTGCCCTGGAAAGTGCCAGCCCTGCAGTGCCCCAGTCCTTCCTTCCTTGTCTCAATACAGCAAAATATCCTCAGCTCCTGCTCACTTTTCCTAAAGGCCACGCCAGTGTTTAACTAACATAAAGCTCTGTTTCAGTGGGATAAAATCTTGGGGCTTTTTGTGGAACGAGAAAGGAAAGGCAGAGTAGGTGAAGCTGCAGACATCAACTGTATTTTTCTGTACAAGTTCACTTTAATGTTCTCACCAGAGTGCATCACCCCACATAATTTCTCCATCTTTTTATAGCTGTGCTAATGATGTTCTCATTTCTTCTGTAATCTGTTGCAGTCCTACACGTTAGGTTCAGTGATGACTTTGCAGAAAACACAGATTATGGTGCTGGCAGGAATTCCCTTCCCTGGAGGTACGAGACATTTGAGTTAGGTGAGGAGGGCAGAGTTTGCAGTTTTTCCTGGCAGTGGTTCAGTGCAGTTCTATATTTATTGTGACTCAAAAAAAGCCTTTTATTTAGTCTGTGTATGAAATGCCTCTTGCCTTTCTTTTGGAATTACTGAAAGTTGAGAGCATTTTGTATCCTCAGAGATTTAACATTTTTTACTAGCGAATGTCATTGTGGCAGAAAATTTTGATTAATACCTATGGCAGAGGGAATACCGGGCTTGAGAGAGTTGCAGTTTACTGGGGGAGAGCAGAATTAGGATAGCAGTTGCTAATCTGGCTACTGCTGCAGCACTAGAGCAATCTATGTTTAATTTACTTTTTCTGACAATGATATGTAAGGGAAGAAATCATTTTCTAGGCCAGAAACATTCTCACAAATGTGAGTATGTTATTGTGATATGTTGTCATGCAAATGTTTTAAGGGACCAAAATCAGTTAATAATACATAATACTGTAGATAATACATTAGTTTAATCCATGAGTTATACAGGTCAGTGAACTGAAACTCATGTTAGAGGGAACTGGAAAGAAAATTTATAATTTAAACTGCACTGTATGTTTTTCATAAGGCTGAATATAGGCAGAAGAAGAGATGGATAGAAGGAAATGGAGACACAGATTATTTGTGTAACACATCCACCTGTTCCTCCCAGTAAATAAGAAAATCTGTTTTCAGTCCTAGATCAGTCTTCTTTACATAGGTTAGCTTCAGCTCTTCCTCTTCGTCTTTAATGTCTCAGGAATTAATGTCTCAAATGTCTCAAGAATTAAAATTCCTCCTGTAAAATAGGTGTTTTTCATAACTCACGTGCTTGTTTGTGGGCAGCATGTGCTCTCTGCACTGGGGTTGAGAAACCGATCCCAAAGCGATTTTATTTGTTCTTTCCTCACTGATCTGAAGTGAAACAAATTAGTGACTGAAATCCATATACTGCTTAGGGCACCAGTACCTAATCTCCACCACCCTCATTATATTGGATTTTAAAATGACTCTGCCTGCCTTCAGCAGCCAGGCCACTCGAGTCTTGCCTGGTGAAACAAAACAATGATTGAAGTGACTGGGGGACCACAATATCCAAGATATCCTTCAGGGTCTCTCCTCAGCCATCAGCGGGGCCACAGGGAGCAGATCAGGTGTTAAGTGTTACTCTTCAAAAGATTCTGGGGAGCAGCCAGAGAGTGTGAAGTCTTGCAGACTTTTTTTATTAACTACTTGTTTAGGAAAGCACGGAGGTATTTTCTGCTGTGGCCTGAACACCACCTCTGAATACCAGAAATCAAATAAAATTCCCTATTTCCTGCCTTCCCAAAGGAACTGCATTACCTATAAACCTTCTTTACCTTTGGGCTGTGATTAACAATTCCCCATAAGAAAGGATTTTGGATATTCCAAAAAAGGAAAAGCAAAAAAGTGACACGTGCTCCTAGTATCAATGTGAGAAGAGCAAACAAGGAAAAATACTTCCATTTCTGTGATTTCCCATTTGACTTTTTTGTTTGCCGCTGAACTAGTAATAGATGGGACGAGAAAATATTCAAACTGTGATTTTCAGTGGGGAATAACAGTAACAGTCAGATTTGTATATATTTCCAGTAAATTCCTACTTCTTTTTTTTTTTTTTTTTTTTTTTTTTTTTTTTTTTTTTTTTTTTTTTTTGTTAACCCACATCCTGGTTTATGTGCCAGCAGTGAACATCTATGTACAAGTCAGCTGTTTTTTCCTAAATATCTGAGTATCCATGCTGTGTGTTTCCTACAGCATTTTTCACCACCACCACTCTGGGATACAGTTGCCTGTCCCTGACTGGGAGTTTTGTGTACTCTTGAGGTTTTACATGTGGGGGGAACAGGGAAGGAAAGGAGAGGTCAGGTCAGTGAGTGAGGTGCAGGAAAATGATGGGCTGTATTCAAGCAGAGCCTCCTCAGGGCAGTTCAGCTCACTGGCCATCCTAAGTTTGCTTTAGTCAATCTGGCATCTTCTCTTTCTCTGTTAGAGTGTTAAGATCTTTACAGACCTGCACTCTCAAACCAGGAAATTCCTCAGTCTTGAAGATGTGGTTCAAAATGGATGTGTGTGTGCTGATTTTTTCTATTTGGTTTGTTTAAGATGCCAAAACCTGGTATTTACTGAGTGCCCAGCATTTAGGCAGTTGAGATGAGATTAACCGTATCTCTCTGTTCTGAATTCCAGTGATTTATTAGAAAGAAATTACAATGACAACCCATGAGCTTGTGTGGACAGTCTAAGATCCATTCTTGCTTTTGGCTTCCTAATAAACAGTGAAAAATCAACCACTGGTTCAATTCCAAGGGGCAGAGCATGTGAGTAGTGAAAAAAATCTTTGCTAAAGGCAAACTTACTAGGTTTTGCCAAGAAGCTTGTGCAAATGGCATTAATTATGAAGAGCATGATCTGTGTCATAGAGCATTTATGAAATTGAAACAAATAGACAAGACATTTCATTTTATAGAAAATCAGCACCAGTGTTTTAGACTTACGGGACAGGTTAGGTGGTCTTTAACAGTGGAAGAATACTCTATTATTCTTTGTTTCAATATTTCTACCCCATAGGCAACAAAAAACCCCACGTGAACAAAATCCAAAGCAGCACGGAATGACAAGGGGATTGGCCCAGTCTTTGTCATAACCAGGTGCCAGAAAATGGAAGAGGCTCGAGTGTCTTTTAACCCTGAGCTCACATTTTAAATTTAGATTCTAGAAACTTTTTACAGGTGCCACTTGGCAGTAGTTTGTTTTGTAAGTGGAAAATCAAGTAGTTCTGCTGAATGTTTTCCTGTCATTTGTGGTTTGTGTGCATTTGGATGATGTTAAAATAACCCATGTGAACTGATAGGCCGTGGTATCAGAACATCCCTGCTTGGAATCACACGTCAACAGACAAGCAGATCGCTTTCTGCATGTGCTTTTGGAGAGGTTCAAGGAATTTGAAAGTTAGTGGAAACAGCATCTGTCAGCTATTATTGTCGTGTTGTTCTTCCTTGTTCAGCAAGCTGTCAATAACTAAATTGACAGAAAATCAGGCAAATGTATTTTTGTGTACAGTCCTTGACAAGCGGCGGAGGCCCATTTGTGTCTTTTCTTGGCAATGGCACTGTAGGTTCATGTACAAAATCTAAGCAAGTTAGCACTTCACTGAAAGACACTGAGTTAAGCCAATCGAAAATACTTGCTTTCTGTTATAACAACTATTTAATAATTGTACTGTAAATAAGAACCAGTTGGAAAATAGAATGTAGTAGCAAGATATTTCAACTATCTCTGAAGTGAGCTAAATGTTCCTTCTAGCAGTTAAGGCTTTACAGATGTCAGCTGAGGAGAACAAACATTTTCATAATTTATTTATCACAAGTGAAAGCTGAGTTTTCCACTTGCTCATCTAGATACTACTTTCATTTTTCTGTCTCTGTCATGTCCACTCCAAAGCAAATGATAAGCTGAGATTCTAAAATAACTTCTTTTTTTATGGATGCTTTTGAAGCTTCCTTCTTAGTCAAGAGAATCTAATAAGACATTGTCCATCTGCAAAGCTTTTCCAGGAAATGCTCTTTTTTCTTTGTTTTGCATATCATTTTATTTATGTTAAAGTCACCATAAGAGCAATGGAAGTTTTTACTGTCTCCTTCAGAGATTTCAAACCACCAGTTTTAGAACTGGCGTGTGCAAGAATTGTATTCAGGCCTATGGAAGAAGAGGAATTGGCCGTTATCTTTTGTATTGACTCTTTTACTGCACCTTCAAAAACTTTTTTCACCATATGTGACCAAACAGTATTTTTAAAATGTGGGATTTTCAGAATGAGTGGAGATTTTAGACTAACTGCAAGAAGGCTGGTAGGAAAGATTTGTATAATATCAAAGAGGTGGGGGAAGCACAAATCCCAAACTGTTCCATGCTCCCTTGTTCCCTTCTAAAATTCTGAGTTGATATTGCAAGGAAATTTTTCTTTGGAGTGTAATGTTTACTTGGGGAAGATGGTGTTACAGAAAAAAACCCTTTATTTAGCTATGACATTCTTAGGATCATTTAGCTGCTAGATTGGGCTGTGCAGTGTTTGAAAAGTGGCAGAAATTGCAAGATAAGATCAACTGCTCACCTGGGGAGACTTAGAAAAGTTTCATATTTGAAGCACATGTTCCAAATGCTAGTCAGGAATGGATAGCATTAAATTCTTACATCTGGCACAGAGCTGCTTGCTTTTATGTTGGTTTCTTTTCTTGTTTTATTGTTTAAAAGGATAATAAAACCTCACAATAATATCTCATAATCAGTATAGCATATCTCCAGGCACCTTTTGAATGGTGGCTTTGCCAAGAAGAACATACGTCGTGGTTTATTTTGCCTGCAGAAATGCTGAGGGTTTTCATCTGGATCCCTTTGGAAATAAATTTATGATTTGTACCAGTGCAGAAAAAAGGAAGAGGAAAATATTCTGCATTGGCTGAATGGATGCTAATTCATTTTGGCTGCGTGGCAAGCAGAATTAATTATCCAAGCAACGTTACACCTTTGGCATGGCCTCGGCTGTTGCACGTTGCCACAGATGCTTCAAAGCCAAAGCTCCTGCCATTTTCCTTTGGTTTTGGTATGGTTCTATGGTTAGTAACTGGATATGAATAAACCCAAAATCCACCTGAAAATGATTCCACCTCATAGGTTTTTAGTGGGTTTTAACACAATTTTTAGCTGTACTTCACACATACTGATCTTCACGGCTTGTTTTTAGGATTGCAGAAAACGGAGTAACAGCAAGGAAAAGACTTGAACGGGGAATGTGTGTGAGTGTTCATGAGAGCTTTCTCTTTGGAATTCTTTCCAAATGCTCCACTTTAAGTTAATTCCTTTTTATTCTCAAATCTAATTAAATGCAGTGTTGATGGCAATGGACTGTTCATTTGATGTTTGTTGCTGGCAGATGTGCGTTGGCTGGATCATGTGTGCCCTCTTTGTCCACTCCTCCCTGGATATTGGGCCACTGTAGGAGACAGGTGCTTCAGCTCAGACTGGTTTTACATTTCTGTTTCTGTGGCTTCTGCTCTAGGCTTTTTTTTTTACCAGTTCAAATTCCTCTATAATTTTCGAAAGTAGCTGTTTCCTTTGGACACTGAAGGAATCAATATGCATGCATCTCTTAAAAATCCTAGTTACAGTGCTTCCAGCTGGCAATTCCAGGGTATTTTCTTCCCTCCAGTTACATTAAGATCTCTGAGGTTAGTCCTTCCTACAGGCAGTCTTTAATCCTCCCCTTAGTCTAATGGGGCTGCTTTTAGCTCTCTCTAAAGAAGAAGTTCTTTTTTGAAGGTGTCAGTCGGAATTTTATCCCAGGAAGGTCTAGATGGTGTTTCCAGGAGGAGGAAAGCCATGCTTTGACAGTGATGTTTGGTTGGTCACACTGACATGTTCTGACATCCTCTCCTGGAGCCAGAAGCTGGGCGGTAATTCCATGACTTGAGCATCCCCTTGTTCTGCATCTCTTTGGGCCCTTTCACTCTGTGGCCCATCTAAGTGAATCTGTGGCTGTTTTTTTTCCAGATTTACAGTTCCATCAGCTTGACTTTGCTCTTATGTTTGGGCCCAACCACCTAGAATAGCACGCTGCTCATTTTTCTTAATGGATGAGGAACTTGTCCATATTACTGAGGCAGTTTTTTGCTCTTTTCTTATAGATGAACTATCTGGGAACATTCTGGGAATAGGCTGCAGTTCCAAACTGAATTGTGATTACTAAGCAGTTGGGTTTTTGCCATCAGCAAACGATCATTCACTTACTAATGCAGTGAACCGTTTTAAGAGAATTTGTCTGTTCTTTTGTTACTGTTGGTTATAGTCATTTGTCTGATTCAGTCTCTTAACTCCTCGCAAATTGTTCCCATCAAATTAAATTTTTAATCTATGACAATGCTAAATGCAGTTAATTGTTTATGGAATGTTCTATAGCATAGTGATAGAGACAATTTTGATCAATCAGGTGGCTCTAAAGCATGCAGATCTAATACTGCATCACTATGTTTCAAAAATCATTACTGTTGCTTTGGAAAGTGTTCGTCGTGGTTGAAGATGTCAGCAAATTTAAGAGGAGGACAGAAAATATCCATTTAAAAATCTTGGTTTAATATAAAAGTTGATGCTGAAAAGTGTGCAATTGGAATTGTATTTTCCTTCTGTTACACCCACTGATGACTGTCATGAGAGCAATAGGCCAGACATGGGATTAAAACTGTGCTAGTTAAATAATTTACTAACTACTATTCTGCAGTTCTACTCTTTCTTTAGACTGCTGACTTGAACTATAAACTTGAGAATTCTTACACCTCTAAGACGTTTTACTAAACAAATATTAATTTAATATTAAGGCTTACAGAATGGAAACTATTGCCTATACAGTATTCACAGTATTAAAAGGACCATATGTAATAGGAAAGGCAATCTTTCATAGAAACACATAAATTGAATCCTTCAAGAAATATTTTTCTTCTGATTCTTTTTCTGTATACAGACAGTTTCATCAGGCATGCTCCCAGCAGATAATGTGAATGTCAAGGTGTAAACATGTCTTGAAACAACCATTTAATTTGCCGTGGGAAGTTATTGTGGTGACTGTAAATTATGTGACTTCCTCATGCTAAGTAAATCCAAAATGAAATCTAGACAAGCCATTAAGGAAATAAAGCATTGGTCTAATTTTATTGCATTCCAGCATTATGGAAAGACACGTCTTGGAATTGGGATTGATTGGAACATTTTAGACCGAATGTGTTGACACTGGAATCTGATTATTTTCTGTAGATGCACAGATATATCAACTTATGCTGAGCTGCCAGCATGATCCTGCGAGAGATGTTTGCATCTCAACCAGCCTTTCCTAGACCCTGACCCTGCGTTTTCCTCTGGTGTTATGGATCAGAAGCTCATGATTGTGGAACCTTTTCCATGTCTGAACTGTTTGGTTTTGTTTTTTATTACCAGGACAGTTATGTCTCCCCAAGATAGCTGGAGAAACACATTTGGTCTGCTTTGCCTTTGATACAGGTCTCTACCAGTCCCTTAAGTCCTTGTGTTTCGTGAGGAGTAGGTCAGACTTTACAAGGGCTCCTCATGCACGTGCATGTGCAGGACCTCCAGAATGTTTCATTCAGCATAAGGGTGTCCAGTGTAATGTTTTGGCTGTGATTGTGTTTCCTTGTGTGACTTCCTCACCTAAATTCTAATTGTGCTGGATGAAATGAATAAATAAGCAAAGGTGATCATGTTTAGAACTTTAGGTTGAGATGTTTCAAAACAACTCCGCTCGCATTTAAAATGTGTCAGGAAAACAACTTGGAGATGTCATTTGCGTCTTTTAATTATTGTATTGACTAGTGCCTCAGTCATTTTCCTTAAAATTCATAATTTATGATCAGTGAAGATTTTGTGAAAAAGTAGAAGCCCCGTTTTTATTTCACATCATACATTTGTCTTCTCAACGTGATCAGCAACAAGCAGACTTCACTCTTGATATTGGAGGAGTTCAAATTTTAGCCTGTGTGTCTTCTTAAGCATCACATATGGGAAGTAAAATCTTATGTATCTGATAGGTTACTTTTGTTTGAAATATTTTTCAGGTGGGATTTTCTGGGGAGGTGGTCATTCACCAGAAAACAAGATCGTTAATAAAGTCAAAAAACTCCCTTGCCTTGGGGTTATTGGGGTTTTATCTCTGACCAGCAAAAAGGCAACACTTACGCCAGATAGAACTGGGCTCCCTACAATACCTCCACATGGCTAAAATTGCTAAAATTACTGGGCAATTTTGATAAGTAGTTATTATATAAAAAAGGGGGTTTTCAAATGCTTTACTGATCAATGGCTAACCAGGGCCACGCCATAAAGAGATTTTAAATAGAAATGGAGCAGATCTTCTGTCTCTGTGCATTAGGAACTGGTTTCAGGTGGCTCAGGAAGAGCATTTGGGGTCACTTTGTGCTATTCTGGCTGAAGCTCTGGATGTCTCCTGTGTCACAGCTATGATTCCTGCAGTTTTGGGTTTACAGCCACAAGCTGGACTTCCTTTTTAATTCTGTGAAACTGTCTGCTCAAAGGAGAAACATTGTGTGTGCTGTTTATCTTTCTTATTTACTTAGGAACTAAATATATATTTTGGTCTTTCTCATTAAGATAAAATTCTCAAAACTACCTCATAAAACTCAGCTGTAGAACAGGAAAATTCTCTAAGATGGTGTTTTTATTTTCCTACCAGATGCTTTTTAGTGTCCAGGGTGTATATTTGACTCAATTTTATATGACTACTAAAAGTAGAAAGCCCTGGGTTACACCTTATTTATAAGGTATGAGCAAACAAGGGTTAAACAGAGTCCTAAAAAACCGCAGGTTATGTTAAACCACATGCCAAGTTTCTAAAGTGAGAGGCACGAAAACAGGTCATAAATCACTGTGTCTGCAGAAGATGAAGCTTCCAGTATTTATTATTTACGCACCATTTTGATTTGCCCATGAGGAAGCTCCTTGTCGGGATAAGTGCTGTAACTATAGTGATAACACACATGGAGCTGCAGCTTCCAGGGTGGGGCACAGCCAGGAGAGCACCACAGCATTCTCTTGCTGGGCTTCCAGATAGGAAGGGGAGCATTTCTCTCACAGTAATTTCTTTTTTAATGGGAAACTATACATAAACCACAGAAGAAGAAGAAAAAAAAAAAAAAGGAAAGAGGAGTTATTAAAATACTTCAAGGAAATTTGTATACTTCTTTTCCTTATGTATTCTATAACAGCAAACAGGAGCAAAAGAGTTTGGGATTGTTTTCTTGTTTTAAAAACCCAAGCTTTTGGAAAAAAAAAAAAGTTTTTAAATTTCTTTTCCAAAGACAGCTTTTCAAATGCATCTATATGAAAAACCTGCTGGGGTTATTTTGTATGTGTGCATTAGGATCTACTTATCTTTATAGCTCTGGCTAGAGCCAAACACTTGAAGGCAGAGGTGAGATCCCCCTGTGCCTCTCTGGACCCACACGTGCTTCCCTGCTCCTCCAAATCCTTTGAGAAGAGCCTGCCAGATGGAGCAACATGAATCCATCCACATGCATTCAAATGTGTAAAAAAATACAGATTTGATACACATCTCAGAGACTTCTGAGTGATCTGAGGATGTTTTGAAGGTTTTTTCAAACCTGTTTGATTTTTACTTGTTGCAGGTACCAGCTCTTTCACTGCAGTGTGCTGGCTCTGCAGCTCAGCTCCCTGTGCTGCCTGGTTCTGTCAGTCCCCTCTCGTGCTGAGTCCTTGTGGCTGTGAAAAAAAAAAAAATATTCCTCTTCAGGATGATAACAGTCACTGAGGAAAAGCCCATTATTTTGTGACAGACAGTGTGTCTGCAGAGCTCGTGCGGCACTCAGGAAAGAGGGGCTGAGCTCTCGGCACACCTGCAGTGTAACAGTAGTTTATACACTCTAATCAGTTGATGTTCAATCTCAAGGAAAACTTTCATGTATCTTTTCTTTTTCTTTGCTAAGGAAAGGTTTGAAATATCAGTGTGCAATATTAAGTCTTGCTTTACTTTCCCCCAGTGGTGCTTATTCCTCTTTTCTTTCTGTAAAAAGTTGCTGTGTTCTCTGGGGACAGCACCAGAACCAGTAGTCTGAATTCTTGGGTTTTATCCCATGGCTGTTCTTTACTGCATTTTTCCTCAAAAACTCACTTGATCTGTCTGTGTTTCTGTTCATCTCATAAAGTGGGAATAACAACATTATGACTTCCTTGGAAATAAAGTAGGATTTTCTTTCTGAAAATCAATAAGTAAAATCTCTGCTAAGGTGCAGTCCGCATTTTCTCATTGTAAATAAGATGTCCTGAGAATTTTCTTCTCAACTTGGACAAGATGCCTGTGGAAGTATCAAGTATCTTGTCAAAATAGTAAAAAATGCTGCCTTAAGTGAAGGTATTTTGTAAACTGCAGAGACCAAAACAAAAAGATTTTAAAAGTTTTCTGAGAGATGTGTGGTTTCTTTTTGCAGGAAAAGATAGAATTTTATTCTCTGACCACATTAATGAAATTAGTTTTCAAACATAATTTTTGCCCACAGACACTTCCCTCCACCCCATATTCCCTAATTCTGCATCCCACAGACACTGGTGGCTTTTTCTGAGTAAGCTTTTCCAAAAAACTGAGACGTAACAAACCCTTGGGGCAGAAAGGTTGGTGTCAGAGATTTATCCTCTGCCATTTCGCGTGTGTCCCCATATCTATCTCTGCCAGGGCCCTCCTGGCAGCAGAGGTGGGTGTGGGGCAGAGGAGCTGCAGTGTGTGAGCATCAGAGGACAGGATGAACGGCTCCTGAGGGTGAGCAGCCTGCACAAGACAAAGGAGAGAGCACTGCAGCTCCCAGGGAAGAGGCAGCATTTCTCAGTGTGATTAAGTGCTTCCATGGAGCTGCAGCAGCTACAACAGCACTTACATCTGGTAACTTCACTTTCATGGAATGCTTTTCCCAGATTTTGCAGTATTTCAGTGAACATGTGTATGTTTATATTGGAGAAAGGAGTTTGCTTTAATGTCATCCCTTCTGAGACACACTCGGTAATAAACAACTCCAGATCACACCTTACATTTTTTATCGGGAGTGAACTCAAAATGTTAAGCTGAATTTCAGACTCAAGCTATTCATCACTTGAGAATACACCTGGGTTTTTGATAAAATATGCGTATCTCAATACAGGGTTAGTATGTGAAATTCAGGCACCCCAATTTTATCTAAACATGGTATTAGCGTGTGAAATTCAGGCACCTCCTGTTTGTTATTTTCTCAATTTTAGGTCATGATGTCTTTTGATTTCTGTCACTGAAGTGATTGGAGCTGAATGAATTTTCATGCATACAGGTTGGGGAATGAGAGGAATTGGTGCCATGTGTTTCCCATTGTGGGAACCTTTATGATATCATCGTCAGAGAACATGCTCTATATGCCTTCCAGACTTGGCCTGCTATTTAGGTTGTGATTGCTTTGGACTGTGTCAGGACAATATTCATATTCCCCTTGGTGCATGAATATTAAAATATTTAAAGCATTTAGCTGATAAGAGCAAAGATTCCCCCCCAAAAGCCAGAACCTTTATATTCCTGATGAAAATACATGCAGTATCTCATTTAACGTTCAGGCCTCATTTTGCCATGGGCATTCTCAGAAGCTCCCTATTCAGTGCAGCACTAATTCTCACCTATCCATCCTTAGGTACTCTCAGAAAAACACGTTTTTTGGTCCCAGTTGCTAGAAATAAAGTCCTCCTTCTGTCAGCATATGGGTAACAGCTGTCAATACCACCAGCCAGTTATATTGTCTGCTGTCCCACTCCTTTATCTGTCCAACTCCAGACAGTAATTCAGAAAATCAGAATAAATAATCAAGGCATGTGGAACTGGGGCCAAGTGTTTTTTATTTGCAACACCTGTTGCCTTTTGGAGGGTTGGCACAGTCAGTCTGAGCCACGGCGGCTTTCTAGATTTCCTAACTGCATTGCATGAGAAGTGTCTTTGCAGGTTGGTTGGTTGGTTTGTGTGGGTTTTGTTGTTGTGGGGGTTTTTTTGGGTTTTTTTTTGGTGTAACTCTTCATTTTCGTTAAAAGGCAAAAACCCAAAATAACACCACACATCCTCAGCAAAGGACTGGGCAAGAAGTTTGCAGTGAGTGGAACTGTGCCCATTTTCACCCTTTCACACTATCAGTGTTCAGCTGGAGTGCTGTTGCTCCCTCAGCTCTCCTGTTACTGGGGCAGGGGACATTGAACAGCTCAGAGAGAAAGCTCTCCTGTTCTCCTCCTCTTTAGTCTTCTTTACCAATGTGTGTGCTCACTGCAATTCTCTTTATGAATCCTTGGATTTTCTTGTGTAAATTTTCAAAGTGCAGTGTGTTTTGGGTGCAGGGAGGAAAACAAAGTGGGGGGGGGGGGGAAATTGCCTGTCTTCTTATTTCCTCAGATATTTCCAAACTTTTAACTTTTCTCTTAATTTCTGCCTCCTGAAACCGCGTCAGTTTAAGCTGAGATGGTTTTGGTATTTCAAACTACGCAGAGCTTGTGTGTCAGTGTTTGAGTGCAGGCTGGGGCTCTGCCTTGGCCAGGTGTTTGGGGGCACATGGTCTTTGTTGTGTTGAGGTTGTAGTGACCCAGAGCAGCTCAACACAACCATGCACAGCTGGGTTCCTTGGCTGGCAGCTGGAAATAGATCCCTCATGTGAGGTTTTTAAGGCACCTAAGTCTGTTATCTTTAGAGGAAGTGGTGGAGCTGGAAGTAGATATGCTTTGAAGAACACAGCCCCTTCTGCAGGTCAAACAAGTTATCTCCCTTTCAACCAATTAGTTGAATTAGCTAATTAGTGTAATTTTATCTGTCCAGAAACCTTGTATTGCCTTTGTCTTTAAACTGTCACAAAAATTACATCTTGTTCAATCAGAATTCACATCAGTTTTGTGTGCTGAAATTTAGAGAAGTAGAAAGAGCACTTAAGTGTCTAGCAAAATTAATTAGAACTCGAGAGTTATTTAGGCTCTGAAGATCCAATACCTCCCTATAGTATAGTTAATCATAGTAATTTTTTAAAAAACAGTATTAACTCTAAATTCTGTCACAGGAATACCATAAACTCAAAGCCTGAATAGTAGAATGTATTTCTTGCAGATGCATGTAGGTAAATACATACATACATACATACATACATACATACATACATACCACATATGTATATATATAAATATATATACTTTATATACATATGGTCTTAGCATCCAGTTCCAGCTTCTGCAATGGACTGCAGTGTCCACTGTGTCGTATGGCTGGTTTTGCTACCTCTATTAACAGAGGTGAAAAATTATGCACTTGAGTTCCAAGTGTAGATGATTTTTTGCTATTTTTTTAAAAAAATAATAACTTTGTGAGAATTGATTGGTCTCTAGGTTTACAGCTGCACAAGTACAAGACAGAAAGGAGAAATGAAAATACAGCCTCTATATGCATACAGCTATATGCGTGTATTTATCTTAATTTGAAATAATTACTTTCTCTCAGAACAGCCAATGATTTCTCATTTCTGCATGTAAACAACATTTATTAAAAGTTAGAAAAGCCAAAATACATTTTGGATTAAAAGGCACTTAAAACTCTTAAACTAAATTATTTTTGTTCTAGAAAGAACCACTTTTTCTTCACGGAAAGTTTGGAGGCTCTGTGAAATTGCTGTTCATGCAAAACATTCTGCTGCTTCAATCGTTTTAACAAGGGTATAGCATGTATTATATGTAGCATGTGCTCCATATCTGTAAACCTACATCTTATATACTCAAATCCAGAATCCACACAAGAGACCTCTGAACATTCAATTTCCTGGCCAAATGGCTCAGTGGGAAATGAGCACAGCCAGAGCTTCAAAGCAGTGCAGGACCAACAGGCTGAGCCTGCTCCCGTTTCAGTGCTGCTTGGGTGGAAGGGGCAAGGAAGGACATGGGGAGCTGAAACCCACCTGCCTGTTCTGCGGTGCCTTTTCAAAGTCCATGAGTGCTTCTAAGTGGCATGAGTAAGTAAGAGTGGCAGAGTTAAATCATCATGTAGCACACTCCAAATGGGATTAAACGTTGATAAATCCATGCTGAAAGGATCTCTCCCTCTGCAGTTTCCCATTTGGAATTACCACACTCTGGAGGAGAAAACCAAAATGCAGACATGGTGTCACCTGAACGTGAGGAGATGCTGTGGCTTTCCTGGGTAGAGCTTCTCTCCATGTTTCAAAACTCATGCAAAGATACCCATTTTAGCAAATCTGTGTAAAGAACCACACCTGTGTTTTTCACTGCCCCTAGAGCTGTTATTTATTCTTCAACCACTGAGACTTAACTAGAGCAAAATGTAATAATAGTTAGGGTTTGTTTCTTAATTAATGTCCTGACTGTCCATCCAGTACACCTTCTGTCATGGGCAGCTCGTGGGGGTGGCTGGCAGTGAAGTGAGGCCTTTGAAAAGTTCTGTGGGTTCAGGAGCTGTTCCCTGTGAGCGGCACATCCTTGTATGAGAATGCTTTTGGAACAGGCTCCTTCTGCCAGTGGAGCCCTTCCTCTCTGCCACAGCTCCCCTCTGATACAGAGACTTCATTTTGTGATGGGATTATCGATTGTGTGTGCTGCTGCTGTGATTTCATCCATTACCACCAAATCCAGTCTTCTCCAACAGTTACAAGCCTGCCCCAAAGGGAAAGATCTCTTTGGAGAGCACCACAACCACCCAGGAAGGAAGTTCCCATTTCCTGTAGTCTTGCTAGAGAGTAGTAAGGGGTTTTTCCCCTACATAATGGCTTTAACGAGGTATCTTTTTCCTTTAAAAAATAATTATCTTTTAGATTTCTATGAAGATGATGGAAAATTTTCTAAATTTAGATTTTTTCTGTCTCGATAGGAGCATTCCCCGTGCCCCGTGAATGATCATTCCTTTGGTAGTTATGTAACTTTGATTTTGCTCTATAAGTTTTTATTTCGGGTTCATGTATAAATGATGGTGTGGAACAAGTATTTTCTGATTAAACGAGATGGTTTAAAAAAATCTCTTTTTTCTCAATAACTGAATTGTAATGAGAAATTTGATTCCCCCAACCCTAAAAAAAAGTCCAGAATTTTGTTTTTTCATTAATAGCAGCAGTGGTTTTAGAACTGTGGTTAAGATAAAAATGTATTTTGCATGTTCTCACTCAGTGTGAAAATGTGCAAATGTCACAGGTTGTTAATTACTTGAAGCTAGGAACCTGGAAGGAGGACAGGAGGGGCTCTAGTTTTCCTTTGATGAAATGAAATTTCATGGTCCCCCATAATTCAGTGCTGAATGAAGGAGGGGGCGTCTCCCAGGTGATAAATTTGCACTATGTAGCCTGAAATTTATTGGAAGCTGAATCCTGGCCATAGGGTCAGTTTAGGAAAACTCTGCCAGCAGAGCAGTTCTCTGGGCCTGGTACCACCAGCATGATATAATTAAATACGTTGTTTGGCCAGCAGATCAGAGTGGGAGTTGGAATTAGGGTAGGAGAGCCGTGCTAGCACAGCCAAACAGGCAGGGTGCAAATCAGCCCTGCTCATTGCATTCTTCTTTATTTAAAAGTACAAGAAAGAAAAAAAAAAAAGAAATGGGGGTGAAAAAGATTTGTTCATGTTGTGATTACCTCTCTAAAGAAGGTCTTAGAAAGTCTGACACTTAGAGGAAAGGTAGGAGGGCAAGACAGGGTGGAATGGCAAGGCAAGATTGATCCTTGAGAGGCTCAGGGAGTGGGGGGAAACATGTTACAAATGGTAATAAGGCAAGTTAAGAAAAATGATACCAGATGTGGCTGTAATGCCAACAATCAGCAAAAAAATGTAAACATATATAAAGCTGTAGTAATAAAGCTGTTACAGCTGTAATGTTCAGGATGGAAAGAAAAATGAGGTCTCTCTTTTTAACTTCAGCTCTATCAGGCTCTGGCCTCTCCTGAATCATGGTTTGCCCCTCATCCACTCCATCCTGTTAGAAGAGTGATCCATCTTCGTGGAAATTTGGTAGAGACTATTTCCAGTGTTTTGTATAAAAATAAAATACGACACTGCCAACATCTTTTACAATGAACGGTTCTATTTATATCAAAGAACACTTTTGAACTCTCCAGCATATTTCACAACCAATTAAATTTCTAAGTGCGTGGAAGCATGTGAAAATTGATCCCGTTCAATTACTAAGTGTGAGGGTGCAGAGGAGCTCTGTGCACCACTGCAGCCCCACATCTGTGTCTGCTGTCTGTCCTCCTCTCCTGGATCGCAGTCCTCCGAGCTCTGGGATCCCCTGATGCTGGCACAACAGATGGAAGGCCACCCAGGAGGCCACAGGTCTGCCCAGGAATCTGCTTCCTCTGGATTCGTGGGTCCCATGGTCTACCTGACCAAGAGTTTAATTCTCCTGCCTCCTGTTCCAGATACACAGGACTCTGCCCCAGAGCACATTAAAACCAGTCGAGAACTGGGTGACCATTTTAAGGGCATGCCTTATTTTCTCATCAATTATAAGATCTGGGAGTTCTTATACTTTGTTAACTTTTTTTATATGCAGATCTATACAACAAACATAACTTTTCAAGAGGCCACAAAGTTTGTGTATTCCTGCAGGCAAGTGATCCATGCCTGCAGAAAGTTTTGTTTTTCACTGGCTATGAGCTTAGTGATTCAATATTCGATAATTAAGGTGTTTTCTGTTGATCCCATGATTCCTCCTGGTTTTAATAATGCAACAGCTCTTGGATCATTTATAAATAATGACGAAAACTTTCAGGACTTTCAGTTGTTCCCAGCATTCTGGGACTCTCTAATAATCTCATCACATCAGCCTAGTGAGTTAGTGCAGTCCTAATGCATCCTGAGTGTGAATGACTAAAAAGTCACGTGGCTGCTTTAAGAGCTGTAAATTTTGCATGTAACTGTGCAAAAAAAGTACAACCTTTTATGGTTTGTGGTGTTGAATCACTAAGTTTGTGCCACACTCCTCTCATTTTATGGGCTCTTGTACATATGATTAAAGGAAATATTTTTTAATAAGCTGTTTTGTAAAACTACACTCTGAGCTTGCAGGGAGTGGATACAATTTAATAGTTCTTGGAATTTCCAGTCCTAGTTATTATACAGAGTTGCTCAGTCCTTTCCTTATTTAGTCAGAAAGCTTTTCAGATTATCTGTCAGATGTTGCTCTACTCAGCCTGAGCATTTCATTCATGTATTATCACAGTCCTTATCATGGCATAAATACTTCCTGTCTTCTTTTGTTCTGATTTTGTGACCGCATCCCATGTTTGCATTCAAGTGGGGAACAGCCTAATGCCCAGGCAAACCCTTCGGATTGTTTCCATTAGGAAGGACTCAGCTTTGGCTCAGCTGGGTGACTGTGCACTGTTGGCATGACTGCAGCAGGATTTCATGCCTGCAGTACAGAAGTGTTGCTGTCAAGAGGAGCTGTAGACAGCAGCAACACTGTCTGCTTGCTTGTCCGAGATCTGAAAATTGTGGCTTCTACAGGAGTATCAATCCATTAGCTCAGATAGATTTCTTTGTTCTGTCTCCTCAGTACTGATTGCATGAAACGTCTTCAATAATTCGTTTTTGAGTCATGCTTTGGAAAGAGTCAATTGCCTTGTTAGTGATTTAAGTTTTCTTCCTATTATTGCTTCATGCAAAATAGAATCACTGATCCTGTCTGGGACATCCCTCACCCACCTCTATTCCTGTTGCTAACTTGAACTATGGCAGACTTACTAACAACTAACTGGCAATTAACTTGAAGAGGCAGTCTTAAAACAGGAAAACGCTCTTCAGGAGGAACAAAGGCTTTTGCACATTGCTGCTATGGCCCTGAGAGCACAACCTACAGCCTGTCAGGTACTCCCTACTGTATGGAGCATCCATCTCTGAGCAGTGTCCTTGTTGAGGCACCCACACCGAGCCCTGAGTGCTGTAATCCCCAGTGGTCAGGCTCTCACCTCCCCTCTGCTCATGCGGCTGTCGGGGGGAAGAGCTGCAGCACTGCCTGGAGCTCTGGTTGGCCTTGGAGGCATGCTCTGCTCAAATCCCTTCTGTCGTCAATGCAGCATCAGCTGCCCTGGAGTCAGAGCCCCGTGAGTTTATCTAGAAAACATCAGTGATGCTGGAGTTGCAAAACAGAGTATTTCTGCAAAGAAGAAACGGCAAAATAGTCATATAAGGTAGAGGAAATAGGTGTTGGAGGAAAAAAACCCACCTTTTATAGGATTGTAATGAGCCACTTTTCTCAAGTGCTTGTACAGAAATATTCTTCGGAAGACTTCAAGGTGATAAAAGTAATGGCTTCTGGGAGCTGTTTGGTAAAATAGAAAATAGAAAAAAAAGCTAAACCAAGAAAAAGCTTTATGCAACCCCCCTCAAAAAACACAGCTCTGAGCTATGGCCAACAAATGGAGTCAGAGAGAGGAAATCTGCTGTTGGCAAGTTAACTTACTGCTGAGCAATTCACTGTGATTTTTGTTGATCAGATTTATAGTAACTCAAACATTTGAGAGGACGACCGTGTGTTCTCACAGGTACCTCTGCAGTTCCCCGGAACACTAAAAGAGTTGCTGAAGATGCAGACTTTATTGTCAGAGAAGTCAACTTTATTATCAGGGCCACCCAGAGAGTGAAGAGTCCCAGTGACTCCCTGGAAGTGCTGGTGTAATCTCTGGTCTCCAGTCTGTGCCAGGCTGCAGGAGCTGCTCCTGCCCCACAGGTGCCCAGCCTGCACCACCCACAGCAGCCCTGGGCACACAGGAGGCTGTGGAAATGCCCATCTCCAAGCCTGCTGAAGGTGCTTTGGTTCCTCCATCGCAGCAGGGGAAAACGTGCGTGGGTAACTGCGTGCAGGCAGGAGCCCCCACCAGCTCTTTGCCCCGAAGATAAGAACGAATTAATGAATGAATGAACAGTGACACTGTGGTCAGGGAGGCAGGTAGTTCAGAAGGGAGGCAAGAAGTCAAGTGTGGGAGTTGGGAAGCTGGTGCAGACTGGCAGGAGGGAAGAAGAAAGCGTGGGAGGTCATTTATTCTTTTTTTGAGTGCAGCATTCAGTTTCAGTGTGTAGTTAAGCTATGAAGTTTTTCACAGGGAGTTTTAAATATGTATGTATCTACATAAAACACCTTAAAAGAAATCCTCATTCTTTCTTTCTAAAGTGCGGGGGTTTTAGCCCAAGATGATTCGTTGAAAGAGACAACAGTCCCTCTCATGGCCCCTTATTTTCACTTAGGGGAATATAATTTTTTTTTGTGAGAGGACTCTTCCACCTGTAGTAAACAAAGCTTAAAATTCGCATTACTATCAACAAGAATATAAATACCTGGATGCTTTTTCTTGTTTCGGTGCCTGCGCCGGCTCCTCACAGCAAACCAGCGCCACTCCAGGATGAACACAAGGCTCAGTTCCACCGGCAATAAGCGGATTGCCGGAGGTTAAAGTTTCGGCAGTGGGTGAGGTGTCCCACGCGGTGCAGGTGGAAGGGCCAGGTGCGGTGAGGGTTTGGTTGCAGGTGAGGGCTCAGCCGCTCGGTACCTGAGGGAGCTGAGGGAGCTCATCCCGCCTCTGTCTCCCCCAGGTGTCACTGTTGGGCCGCACTGTGGGGCGGCACGCTGCGGCTCCAGCACCTGAGCGCTGCCTGCGGCACAGGGCCCGAGCGCTGCCTGCGGCACAGGGCCCGAGCGCTGCCTGCGGCACAGGGCCTGAGCTCTACCTGCGGCACAGGGCCTGAGCGCTGCCTGCGGCACAGGGCCCGAGCGCTGCCTGCGGCACAGGGCCTGGGGCGCTGCCTGCGACTCCAGCACCTGAGCGCTGCCTGCGGCACAGGGCCTGAGCTCTACCTGTGGCACAGGGCCTGAGCGCTGCCTGCGGCTCCAGCACCTGAGCGCTGCCTGCGGCACAGGGCCCGAGCGCTGCCTGCGGCACAGGGCCCGAGCGCTGCCTGCGGCACAGGGCCCGAGCGCTACCTGCGGCACAGGGCCCGAGCGCTGCCTGCGGCACAGGGCCCGAGCGCTGCCTGCGGCACAGGGCCCGAGCGCTGCCTGCGGCACAGGGCCCGAGCTCTACCTGCGGCACAGGGCCTGAGCGCTGCCTGCGGCACAGGGCCCGAGCGCTGCCTGCGGCACAGGGCCTGGGGCGCTGCCTGCGACTCCAGCACCTGAGCGCTGCCTGCGGCACAGGGCCCGAGCGCTGCCTGCGGCACAGGGCCCGAGCGCTACCTGCGGCACAGGGCCGGAGCGCTGCCTGCGGCACAGGGCCCGAGCGCTGCCTGCGGCACAGGGCCTGAGCGCTGCCTGCGGCTCCAGCACCTGAGCGCTGCCTGCGGCACAGGGCCCGAGCGCTGCCTGCGGCTCCAGCACCTGAGCGCTGCCTGCGGCACAGGGCCCGAGCGCTGCCTGCGGCACAGGGCCTGGGGCGCTGCCTGCGGCACAGGGCCCGAGCGCTGCCTGCGGCACAGGGCCCGAGCGCTGCCTGCGGCACAGGGCCTGGGGCGCTGCCTGCGGCACAGGGCCCGAGCGCTGCCTGCGGCACAGGGCCTGGGGCGCTGCCTGCGGCACAGGGCCCGAGCGCTGCCTGCGGCACAGGGCCCGAGCGCTGCCTGCGGCACAGGGCCCGAGCGCTGCCTGCGGCACAGGGCCCGAGCGCTGCCTGCGGCACAGGGCCCGAGCGCTGCCTGCGGCTCCAGCACCTGAGCGCTGCCTGCGGCACAGGGCCTGGGGCGCTGCCTGCGGCACAGGGCCCGAGCGCTGCCTGCGGCACAGGGCCCGAGCGCTGCCTGCGGCACAGGGCCCGAGCGCTGCCTGCGGCACAGGGCCCGGGCGCTGCCTGCGGCACAGGGCCCGAGCGCTGCCTGCGGCACAGGGCCCGAGCGCTGCCTGCGGCTCCAGCACCTGAGCGCTGCCTGCGGCACAGGGCCCGAGCGCTGCCTGCGGCACAGGGCCTGGGGCGCTGCCTGCGGCACAGGGCCTGAGGCGCTGCCTGCGGCACAGGGCCTGAGGCGCTGCCTGCGGCACAGGGCCTGGGGCGCTACCTGCGGCACAGGGCCGGAGCGCTGCCTGCGGCACAGGGCCTGAGGCGCTGCCTGCGGCACAGGGCCCGAGCGCTGCCTGCGGCACAGGGCCTGGGGTGCTGCCTGCGGCACAGGGCCCGAGCGCTGCCTGCGGCACAGGGCCTGGGGCGCTGCCTGCGGCACAGGGCCCGAGCTCTACCTGCGGCACAGGGCTTGAGCTGCTACCTGTGGCACAGGGCCTGAGGCACGCCGTGGCAGGGTTTGGCGACAGCCACGGAAACATCGCCGGCTATTCTGCTGTTCATGTGAACGCGTATTGTCCGTTTTCTGCTCGAGTCAAGTGGTGTTTTCCATCAGTCCCAGAGCTGAGCTGCGGACGGAGCTGGCGGGAGGATCAAGGGGTCCTGGCGCAGGATGTGAGCTGGAGGTGGGACTGCGCCAGGACTGCTGTCCCTGTCCCGTCCTCAGCAGGCTCAGTGCTTCCCTGGCTCCGCAGGGATGTGAGGCAAGCAGGACACAAAGGCTCTGTCAGCCACTCTGCCAGTGTCCCCTGGTCCCCACTCCCTGGGGTGGCCCTGTTGTCCCCCTGCTCCCAGCCCACCTGGGACACAAAGGAGGGAAGGGGAGATGGGGAGCGCCCGTGCCCTTGAGGAACCAGAGGAAATCCATTCTGCAGGATCCCAAAGCTGGGAAAAGATAGGCTACTTGGCTTCTGGTTAACACAAACGTAGTGCAAATTAATTTTTTCCTAAACGTGGTTTTGATTTGGGAGAGGCCTCTGGTGTCACTGTGCCGGCCGCCCTGGGGGGAGCGGGGCCGGGAGCGGCCGAGGGCCCCGCAGCGCTGGTGGGCGTCCCCTTCAAACGGGGTCTGCTGCCGTAATGAAATAATTACAGAATGCCAGGCTGTTATCCAATTAGGCTGACATTTCACCATTGCTGGCCCTAACTGGATTAGGGCCATTGTGAAAGGATTAGCTGTGCAGCAGAGCCGAGCGGAACGAGCGAGGCGCCGGCGCTGTCACGGGCGCTCCCCGCCACGGCCGCGGGGGAAGTAACTCCTTACACACAGTAGCACAAAGTGTTTAAAATCTGTGACACTGCCGTGGAAACCCTGGGCGTCCTTGAGACGGATTTTTCTAATAAATAATTCAGGGTAGTGGAAAAGAGAAGCATTTATTTGACTCTTCTCGCTTTGTAATTGCTGCCTGTTGCCGTCTGCATTGCCACAGCAGCTGATGTGCATTTTCTGGAGTGACAAAATATCCCAAATATCCCTGTATTTGAAAGGTTGGCCTTCATTTTATATGTAATAATTTGTGTGATGCTATGGCTTCGCTCTGAATTAACTGTTTTTAAAAACATTAGACTGATTAACAATCGCTTCAGTAAGTTCGCAACAGATTAAATATTTCCCAACCCCATAGCTTTTCACTTGCATTTTCTTCTTTGTTTCTCGCTTCTTTCATTCCGATTTGGATTGGTGTAAACGCTTAGTGATGGTTGTTATTAACCAGTCAGACTGTGCAGATTTCAATTTCCAGCCTTGCATTTCACTCACACTAACCACGCTGTCACTAAATGCAGTTCTGGTTTGATTATTATCATCTTCCACTCATGATGGGCCTTGGTGTGTTTTCTATGCACAGCATTTCCGAGGCTGCTGAAGAGCTACTTTTCTATTAGAGTATAAGAACTGCATCAACAACAAGGAAGAAAAGAGTAGGGGAAGAAAAAGAAAGAAAGAAAGAAAGAAAGAAAGAAAGAAAGAAAGAAAGAAAGAAAGAAAGAAAGAAAGAAAGAAAGAAAGAAAGAAAGAAAGAAAGAAAGAAAGAAAGAAAGAAAGAAAGAAAGAAAGAAAGAAAGAAAGAAAGAAAGAAAGAAAGAAAGAAAGAAAGAAAGAAAGAAAGAAAGAAAGAAAGAAAGAAAGAAAGAGAAAGAAAAGAAAGAAAGAGGAAATGAGTTTGTCAGAGTTAAGAAAGGAAAACAGTGCATTAAAATTGCTTTGAAACTATTTTGTTCTGCTTGTCTCTCTCCTGCCAAATCATACTCTCATTGAAGTCAGTGGGAACCTTGCCACAGAATTAAATCAGGACATAATGGAACATTGCTAACGTCACTGCCCTGGCTTTCCCCTCCCCTTCCTAAAACGGCTTTCTTCCCTTCTTCCATTTTTTTTTTTCCCCTTCCATGAAAGCTGGCATAATAATTATCTGGAGCCATATTTAGTGAGTGTAATTATAGAATCTTTTTTCATGTATGTATTTACTCTAAAACATTAAATCTGATTTATTTTCATTCCGGAAAAGATTTGCCATTCCGTAGGCAGTGCTAGATGAGTTTTTAAAATCACATTAATTGTTTCAGCATCTTATGAAGTATTATACACTGTGAGGAGAAAAAAAAATAGGTTAATAGTTGTGAATGAGGTGGCTTTGGGTGCACTGGAACAGAGGCTGCCAGCCCAGAGCTTTCCTTCCCAGACCTGTGCTGTCGCCAGCTTTAGTTCCACACGGTGTCACTTGGATGTGAAGCCTGGCTGTGGGAAAAAAAAATCTAATTGTCTTGGATTTCCTTGGTGAAAGTGTTTGGATTTGATTCACTACCACACATGGCTTGTTAGCTGTCTTGTCTCTGAGATTTGTGCATTTCCAAATATTTCATTCCATATAATTATTTGGAAAATTTCGAAGTAAAAGTGCTTCAGCACTTATTTTGTTGGTTAATTAAAAAAAATTGCCAAAATGGAGCTGGTCCTGCTGACATTTTCTAAATGAGATGTTAAATCTTTTAGGAAGATCTCAGATCTATTTCATTTTGGTATTCCAGTTTCTGCTGTGACACAGGTTTTGAACTTAACTAAGTGTAACCTTTCAGTCTTTCTAAACGGGGCTATAGTTCAGTAGTTCAAATCTAGAAATTCATGGAATTTGCTGTGAAAACTGCAGCTCTTGCTTGTGCTTAAGCAAGGCAAGTTCCTTCCCTGATCAAAGCCAATCAGCACCGAATGTGTACAGATTTCTTTTTACTGGGTGACTTGCTGAGGGATTGAAGCTGTGCTTCCTTTTAACTGCTGGAACAGAATGGGCGTAGGAAATAAGACATGCAGAAAGATTGCTGTTGAAGTTTTCCCAGATTCAGCACCTAATTTCCTTTTAAAGTATACAGCTTAAGCTGCTCATTTTTCCACTTCGTGCAAAATAACCCTGAAGTAAAGCTGATTTGGGGAAATCCCTGCTCGCAGTGCCAGCCAATGGACAATCACTGTAGCCTTTTCAAGCAGGTTACGCTTGATCCTTTGGTAACTTTTTTCCTTCCTCTCTCCCTACGTTTCCTCTGCCATCATCTCGTGGTTTTATGGGTCCTGTCTTCCCCATTTCCTAATTATGTCCGTGGAACTTGATCATGATATGAGTAATTGGAGTTCTGATACAGGCTTACAGCATGCATTACAATGTAATATGAAATGTAGACACTTCTGCTCTAAGTGGAAGTGACAGATCAGAGCTTACAAATTGCATTCATTCATTTAAGAACCGTCTGGGACATCTAAATTGATCACATGTGTTGTATGGATTATGTAATATTAATTAGAGTGGTATCCAATAGTGCAGCTGTGGTCTTTGATGGTTCTATTAAATCACTGTTTTCAGGGGGTTGTAATTCAGTTCTGCAGGTCTTTTATTTCACGGGAGGAAAACTTGAAGTATAATTCTTTCTTCATTGAAATTGAGAAGTGTTAGCATAAGTAGATATAAATTCAAGAATGAATCAAAGAAACCACAATATCCGTGAGATTTCAGACTTCCAGGTATTTTTACACCTGTACTCAACTTTTATATGTCCAGAATAAGCACTTTTCATCTCATAACTGAACATTTTCTGTTTGAAATAGAGATAATCATTTCTTGCCCTGCTACTGTAGCGCTAATTTTTTACATAAGCTGAAGACACTTTTGTGTTTCCTGATGTGTGTTGTCAATTGTTGCTACGTATTTATGGCATATAAGTATATTCCATAAATATAAATATATAGAGTATAAAAATACATACAGTATTTATGATGGACGTATGTGGTCATTATTAGCGCAGGATGTAACTGAGGAAAGGCGGTACGTTGTTTGTCCAAGTCAACATAAAAAAGAAGTTAAATTTTGAAGTGTAAGATCACATCTTCATGATTCCTATGCTCAGTTTTCCTAAGTTCAGTTTTTCGGCAGTATTGAGTTGATGTTAAAGTATTTGTATGAGGATGTGAACATGCTGCCATTATTTTGTGCAGTATTTTAGCTGCTGCTGGGTTGGGTGCTTGTACTGGGCCATATGTGATGTTAATGTTCTGAAGTTAATTAGGATTACTCACAAACTTTGCTCTAAAAGTTAATTTCTGCTAAAACTCCCAAGCTGCATTCTAGGGCTGATTTAATTTGCATTATGAGTAGTGCATCTTCTGATTCACACCTTTAGGCTCCAGTCTGTCTGACAAAAATACTGGATAGTCGTAATACAGAGAAATTGAAGGGCTGTACTAACTTCCTACAAATTACATTGAGAATTTTAAAATGGAATTTGTGCTCTTTAGGATTATGAGCCTGGCTGGGTGTTTTCATCTGCAGCGAGGCTGCGGATGAAAAAAGAAAAGTGAATTTTTTTCCCTTCATGTCTAACTTCCAGTTCAGAACAAGAGCAAACTGCTCCAGGCAGGATACTCACAGCCCTTCCTGGCTGCTGGAATATTAAGACTTTAGCAGTAGTGTCTACAACATGATGGATCTGTACTGTTTTCCCCAGACAATATGTGCAAAACTTGTTATTTAAGGCCTGCATAAATGCTTTTTATATACAAAGAAGTTTCCTATTCTAGTACGTAGGGATAAAAATCGTCATTATGGAGCTATTCTTGATTTGGGGTTTTTTGTTGTTGTTGCTGGTTTTTGCTTGTTCGTTTTTTATATTTCTCGAAACATACATTCATATTCATGTTGAAATTATGGGCTACAAGTAGCACATCTCCTTTTGGATCCACTTTTAAAGGAACAGTGGCCCACGTTCTCTTTCTTGTCCTTTTGATTTGTTATTTATTGATGTTTACTCTGAAGTTTAGAGCAACCTTTTATAAAGTAGCTCTTTCCAGTTCCTCTCAGTATCTTCCAGCCCTGAGGAGCTGCACCAGGCCCACATCCACATTGCATTCCTCCCATGTGCACCACAAGTTATTTCTCAAAGCAATGATGCTTTTTAAGTTTGCAAAAGCATTGCAAAGCAATCTTCAAAGCATTCTGAATCAACCTTACACCAGTGACATGAAAATAAGATCATTTTCTTTTTTTTCTTTCCTGTTTGTGCATCGCTTCAATTTCAGTATGTTCAATGTAATGAGAAATGGTTTGTTGTTTTTTTTTTTTTTTCCTTTTAAATTGCAAAAGAAAACTTTGGAATGATCCACTAGAGTGGGAGAAAGGTGAAGGTTTTCCACTGGGATCTCTTAACTTGCATCATGGTTGATAGTCGGATTTCTTTTTAGATGAAAATGTAAAAAATCTGTGCAGATACAACTGCCTTTTTATAAGGATTTTTGTTGTGAAGACTGAATTGATCCACTGATCCACATATTTATATTGTCAATCTTTGTAGTTGATAGAGACAATTAATTTTGTTTTAATCTTTTGCCAAAAGCAAAAGATTATCCTTCTGCTTAAAGGAGCTTCTTGATTATAAGTGTGATTTGCATCATCTGCTGAATTAAATTTTAGCTATACCCCAAAACATAATTAGAAGCAGAATGAGCTCTTACTATCCTTCCGTCTTTATATTCTTCTGAATTTATTTTGATTAAGTTGTATTTTTAATATGAACACATACTTTGACTTCTTAGAAAGCAATTTTTTAAAAAACATCCCCTTTGAAAATGCTTTATTAAATTACCTAAATGTCTACTGCAGTGTTTATGCCAGCAGGAAATATCAGCTCTGTGTGGAAACACAAAGTATTGCCTTCTGCTTATTGAAGGGAGCAGTGTTTCCAGGAGTCCTTTTGTTCAAACGTGTACTTGATGGATTTTATTTATTGGAGCCACTGTAGTTTCCTGCTCCCCAGAACATCAGGAGATCTGAATTCCCTTTATGTCCAGGACTCTGCAAGGAAGAGGTGGTCATCCCTTGTGGATACCAGTGCAGAATTTCAACACTTAGCTCTCAGTTAATTTCCTCTCTACTTCTGGATAAATTTTTCATCTCCATGAAGAACTTCCATTTCCATGAGAAATCAACCTTTTAAAAAATTGTTAATTAAAAAAGCTATTAAATAGACAAGCTGGACAGCAGCATTTTGCAGCTATTGCTATGGCGTGTGATCAGTCTGGAAATGTGTGGAAAAGGCTTTTTAGGATTTAGTGAGCAGGTCCTGTCTAATGTACCACTCAACCTCGCAGGTCCCCAGCATAACATCACTGCAGTATTTATCATTGCAAAATCACCTGTTGTTTTCCTGGAACTTTTTCTTCAGCCTTTACTTGTCTATAATCAGTATAATTGCATGCATTTGAAATCTTTGATTTTTTCCCCCCCCCCTCTTTTTCTTCTTCAAATTTGTAATGAAGTAATTTCATAGTTATCTTTCCTAAATTTCCAAGGAAGGTCCTCCTCTGAGGCTGCCCACCCTCAGCCAGGGGGATGGGGAAGGTTTAAAGTGTGGTTTAAAACTGCTCTGTCTCATTCCCTTGCTGCAGGTCTTAAAGCAGCTTTGCCATAAAATCTGGTGGAGATGTACAAGTTTTAATTATCTGGCTTAATTGGGTGGCTCTTGTATTAAATACCTGCACGGCTGAATGTCTGAACCATATTATGCTGCTGGAAAATCCACCCCAATGGGATCTCACTGGAAGATAGAATGGTAGAAGGAAATGAAGTTCAGGGGAAATCTGACAGTCTGCTGTTTGTATGAAATCAAAACGGTTTTGAGGGCTAAATATTTTTATCTTGAAATGCTGAAATCAAAGAAATAAATCAAATAATCTTTTATTACTGAAATTTTTACTCAAGAGTTTTTGATATCTCAGCAGTTTCATTTTCATAAAACTTTTTCTTTCAACCTACGGACTGAATTTAGTCATTCTGTGATTTTTTTTTTTTTTCCATGAGGGACTTTAGGGCTATTTTTGGAAGAGGAAGTATGTTGATTGTGAGGTGTCAATGGCATTTCCAGTCTGTTTACCTGTTTTGTGGCAATTTCCCTTCAAAGTACAGGCTTTTGAAGTATCTGAGACATCTGAAGAGTAAACTAACAAAGAAAACTTGATAGATTTTATCAAGATTAATAGATTTAATCAAGACTAAGACTTCTTTGAGACAGTAGTTTGTATTTTTTATACCGAGAGGTTTAATTTACAATGATTTTAAACTTTATGCATAATGAGAATAATGTTTCAGCATCCAGCATAGATTAAATACCATGATTTTAGTTCTTAAACTACAAACAATTTTTTAAAGAATGACATAAACTATTAAGTAGTTTATTGTGTCCCTTCCTAAAGGCAGGAGAGAGGAAATGAACCAAAAGAAATGCTATTATTCATGACAAATAGGCAGAGCAACACCAGTAAATAACGAGACCACTGGTAGTTAATGGGCAAGCCACAGTGGATTTTAAGATGATAAACCAAATTATTATGCCCAATTTATTTGATTTTCTCACTGTAACAATTAGGTTTTAACGCAGGAGTTCCCAGGCTACAGATCATGTTTTACTGCGCGTAGCGATAGCATTTGTTTTGCTGTCCCTTGTTCAGGGTCAATTCAAACGTTCCCGAGTTTACCAACCCCTTCCTGTACCTCCAGCTAAATGTCTGCCACTGACATTATTTATTTTCTCTCTCTTGTTAAGCATCCTGGAAATGCAGTGCAGGTGATTCAGGTGTAGCCCCTGCTGAATATCCTTGTATTAAAAGCTTTCTTGTGACTTTTGTAAGCCGGTTTCATTCTGAGGAAAATCTCCTATCTTCAGTCTTTTCCTGTGGCAAATCTCTTGGTTTCCTGTAGCTCAAGTTCAGCGTTTGCATCAGTCACTGGGACACTCAGTGCTCCATCCACAGCTTTCTTTTGATGCTGCATCTAAACTCGCTGCTTGGACTCGACTTTCTCAGGTCAATAAATGCTCATGTGAATAGTGAAGAAAGAGACATTGAAAAATGGTGTCATTTCCAATGTTGTTTCCTGGCTCTCTGACAGAATTTCTGATTTTCTTTGCCATGCTCCTCCAGGCAGCTGTTATCATTCTCTGTCATTCCATTTCTCTGAAATGTGAGTATCTCAGCCCAAAGTTGCTCCAGGCTAAGCTGGATTCCACTCCTGACAAATCCCATCCCTTCCAAATAGTACCAAGGTCTATTTACCTGAAGATTTCTTTCTGAGATGTACGAAGTTTTGTACTTCCAGTTTCTTCTGCTTGAGCAGAGCCCTTGATTTAGGTAGCATTGTGTATATTATTTATTTGTTCTGAAACTTTACATAAAAACTGAATAGATCGGGTAACCTTGGAGCAGAATGGGTCATTCATGTAGCTGCTAAATAATACAATTATTTTATAATTTGATAATAAACTCGACTTTCTGTTAAATATATCGGTCTGTAGTCACGTTAATCTTTCAGCTCTGTGGAAAAACATCTCTGTGGACTGGGGGATATTCACTTCAGGAGGCTGATACCTGGTCAGTGAAGCACAGCTTTCCCTGGGTGCCTGGATGAGGCCCAGATGTTACAGTTTGTGTCAACAAATGCCAATAAACCACTACAGAGCCTTTGCAGTCACCAGAGTTATTCAGGCTCTTGAAAATCCTCCAGAATTCAACTTCAGGAGAATTCTTCAGGCAAGTTCTTCCTTTTAAGCCAGGTGGCTGGGCACTAATGCAGGGAGTGCCACATCAGGCAGCCCTTTGGCTTATCAAACCCTAAACCATTTGTTCCACTGCCCAGGGCCCTTTCTGAAGTGACCTGCAGTCTTCCTGCTACATCCTGGGGGAATATTCAAATATAGTTTAGTGATTTCTCAACAAGTCACGCTGCCTAAAGACATATCCCAGTCAAACAAAGAAGAAAAAAACCTGCAATGTTTATTTATCAGCATAAGTGGAAACAAACCCAACTTTCCTGCATGCACTTGAGTCACATGAACGTATTTTAAATTACAGAAATGCTGAACCAGGCCCTTAATAATGGATGATTTTGCTCTTTTCACCTTTAACATTAGTTGAGTGAAAGGGAGTGATAGCTCTGAAGAATTATGTGGCACTTACAAAATGATGTTTTGTGTCCCCTTCTACCCTTTACAGCAGTGCTTAATATTAGGAAAATTCTAAAGCTGTGGATGTTGGAATACAGACTGTGTATTGGAACTCAATGGAAATGTACTTTCCACCAGACTTCAGCTCAGCTGCATTTTTAAATAATTAAATTAACAACCATCACTAACTTAGCTCCTAGTTACAGTATTTATGTTAAGTATTACAAATAGAACTTGTGCTATACTAAATGGAAATCTTCATCTTGGAATGTGTTGTCTTTTGTAAGCCAGAATGTCCCTGTTTGGGGAAGTAAAATGAGTCTTGCAGACTCTTCTGGGAGGATGAAATCCAGGCTTCTTGGGTATTTGAAAATTTAGACTAACTGTGAATTCTCTAAATCCTTCCCTCCTTTTTAAAACCCAAGGACAGCGTTACAATAGAGGGCTGCTGAAACATTTGAGCTTTCACTCTAATCTACGCTTCAGCTTTAAATGTCATGAATTAAAGTAATTAAGAGTAATAGAATTCGGTTCTGAGCAAGACAAGGCGTTCAGGCTCTGAACTCTTGCTTGTATCTTTCATTGTACTGTGTAAGGGATATTAGGAGTACTGAATGGATTCCCATGGAATAAATGTGTCTAGTTGTACTAAGTACTACTTTTTGCTTCTTTTTGAAGGATTTTCTGAGCAGCACAAACTATTTTAGATAACAAATTACTGTTAAGGGCAGGATGTTAAGAGATGTATTAAAACTGGAAGAATTGCTTTTGCATACTGATTATTTTGCAGGACAGTTTTTACATCTTTAAAAATACATGTTTTTCTCTTTAGCAAACTGCCAAATGCCTCTTAGCATGAGCTTTTTGCAGTGTCAGGGAGAAATCTGGGCACGTAGAAGGTCTTTTCATTGCTTCTTTGCCAAAATGTTAGCCAGAAGTACAGGTTGTGACAACTTAAATTTCTAGAAAACATCATGAGTGGAGAGATGACAGAAAAGTGGGATGGCATTAAAGAGAAGTTTTAGTTAATAACTGAGGAGTTGTTTATGAAACGTTGTTTTGTGTTACCTCTGTGTGTGTGTGTGTGTGTGTGTGTTGCTGCAGTGTGGTTTTATCTGGTTGTTGATGCTGCTCTGGGAGGGCAGTTGTGTGAATACACATTGAAACATATGTGACCTTAGGAGACCCAGTGCTGTCCAGAAAATAAAAATAGTCCCTAGCCCATCTTCTGGCTCCTGGTGGATTCAACAATCCACTGGGTTTTTGAAAACATGGCTCCTTTCAAATGGGAAAATGAGCAGCAGATAATTACAATCTTTTTTTTTTTTCCCCCCAAGGGAGCACACACAGCAGTTTTTGTGTTTTCAAGAGCGACAGATTAAGATTTTCTGAGGAGTTTGAGAGCGTTTTCACAGAGGCATTATGGAAAGCATGCTTTGCCATGTGAGATTTATAATAACTCTCTTAAGTGTTTGGTGCGTTTGGTTGGATTTCAGCAGCAAACCCTGTCTGTGGCAGTGAGAGGAGGGGGTGATGTTATCATGTCCAGAAGGCAGTGGTGACAGTGCGTGGAACTGGTTGAAGAGCTGTTGGTGTCACAACATCCACAAATTGCAATATCCATCCTAGGCAGGCAGCCCTGCCCACTGTGGGGCTCAGAATCCCCAGGGAACTGCTGCTCATCTCTCAACCTGAGAGCAGACAGGGAGCTTCACTGAGCTCAGAAAGCAAGGCCCCTTTTTTACAACAACTTAACGTTCATGCTCATTCCAACTCTGAGAAAACAGCTTTTTGTCCTCGAGTGGAGCCGCAGTTCTTGCAAAATCTCTCCCATTACATGAGGTACTAAAGGAAAGGAACTGAGAAGCAGTAAAGTCATGATGACTGAACAAACTGTTGGGCTCTGTTCTTGCTTTGCTCTCATCTTCAGGCCATTGCAAAGTCAATTTAAATGGAAAAGTGAGCACGTAGCAACTGCTGTGTGTGTTGAGAGGAAACTGCTTTCAGGAGTGGGGTGAATCTGTACCTTTGTGTTTGCAGTGAGTGCTGTGGGAGTGCCATGGCCTTGGCCAAGGAACAGCCATGGAATTGCATTTCTGTGTGTTGGTGTTACCTCATGCTGCCTTCATTCTCCCCCATCCAGGGCACAGGGATATTTACAAGCAGGGAGGTTCTTTCAAGGCTCAGGTGGGTGTCTGAAATAAACTGCTTTTCCAGTGTTGAGCTCACTCCTTGAATTACATTGGGACTTAAGATTTTCTATCCTGTTGTCATGCTTTTCCTGTAAGACTGTGCTGATTCATCAGAAAAAAACCCACTTTGTTACAACACCAAAGAGGTGGTAAATGAATTTAATATATGGAGGTGATTTTTTTGTCCGGTATTTCTGTCTTGTGGGAACAGGTCAGAGCAAAATCTCTTCTTGGCATGGCAGAAGATTAGGCTGTGTTAGTAGCTGTACGTACTGAGTTGGACTCCCGAGTTGCGATATTTCAAAGTAGGCAATAGGTTTTAATTATTACAAGGGGGAGAAAACGTTTGAGAAAATCAGTGCTGGATCTTGGGGAGCCAAGACTCCAGTGGAGTTTTCCTAGCTCTGTCAGTACATTGGTTTGCTGTCACTGGGAATTGTCAGCATTCATGATGTGTGAAAAATAATGCCATGAATGTTGCACAGTTTATTTTAACATTATTACAATATTTAAATGCCTTGCATTAGTTGCCTGGAAAGACAAAGCATTATAATTATGATATTTTGATTTTTGTATGTCTGTGCACTGAAGAAATCCCTCTTAGCAGTCACAGTCTCATAGTAAATTGCACTGGAGGGCTGCAGAGAAAGTGGATGTGCTGTCGCAGGAGTGCCAATGTAATTATGTTTTGTTCTTCTGCGTGGTTACTCCTAGGGGAGAAGGAAGTTGGTGATTAAAGTGATTAGGTACCAATATTGTGGTATTAGCTGGCACCCAGGCAGTGCTCTGAGCTGTGTCACTTCATAGTGGAGCTTTGTGTATGATTTACTCAGGGTAGAAGTATTTGGAGTAATTAAGGGGAATAGGAGCTTAGCTGTTTACGGGTAATAATGACTACAGAAGTAGCTATAGTAATGGTATTTTGAAACACGTGGTGACAATCTGGCCCTCTTTATTTCTGCAAGGGTATAGTTAGAGCTCCTGGTAGTTTCTAAAGCAACTGTGTTATTTCTCTAACTGACAGATCTTATGCAATGGAGCACCTTATGCTTAACCTCTGGTTGTATTTCCCCTTATTTTTTTCCCTGACCTTGAGTAAATGATTGTCATTTTATGTTCCAGCCGAAGTCCTTGAAATGTTCCTCTCCAGAAAGGGACTCAATATCGCTGTGCTGTTCCCTGAAGATTGCTGGGTACTGCGAGGGTGGAAACCATTTGCTATTACTTAATGAAAAAATGTCCTCCATAAATCACCTCTTCAAGTGGAGCTCACAGAGAAACAGCATGAGTCTTTAGCACTGCCAGCACTCTAATAGACTTATATATCCTGGGTACTCATTATTTGCTGGCTGTTAATTATAGAGTGTGTTTAAGACAGGAAATCTGGTGTGCTTCTTAAGGAAAAAAGCAGCATGACCCATCCTACAGATGAGAGGGAGAGGGAGCAGGCAAAGAAGGGGAAGGAAATGTCTTTTAGTTTAATTTAAAGGAATGGACTATGTATTTCACCTACAGTGAAACCCGTCTAATGTTTTAATGCATGTCTGCATGGTTTTGTTTTTTTCCCCTGAACATTGAGGCTAAAGGATTTGATGACCTCTAGAAAGGTTATTGCTGAAGCAATTTGGGTGCATCTTTGGGAGATTTTGTTTGCCATTATGGTAAAAAAACCCCAAAACTCTTTGGGTAGATGTGGGAAAGATGTTCCTGCGGGGGAAACTGGAGCTTTAAGATTTTTATGCAGCTCCCTGGTTATTAGATCTGTTAATCTAATTCAGTGGTTTACTCTGCCTTCACACAGGCATGAATCAGAAGCAGTTCATCTCTGCAGTCAGGTGTGTGCAATCATTATCCTCATGGTGGGGAGATGAGGGCTAAATCCAGTGCTTGTGAGATCACCTCTCCTCCCTGCTCCAGGAGATCACATTCACATGTATGTCACTGGGTGAAGTGTATAAATAGCTTTACAGCAAGGATTGGCAACTTTTCCTTCCTCCAGGCAACTCTTTTACCGGCTACTTTCTATTTCTGACTTTCTGGAAGGTTTAATTTTCTTCCTGTCAATGGCACAACTTCAACAGGGAGGCCAAAGGCCTCTGCCAGCAGAGCCACTCTGCTCTTGGGGGCTCCCTGTTCTGTCAGGGAGTGGCAGCTTTTGAACCTGCTCCAACAGGAGACAACGTCTCATTGCCTGCTTTTCAAGCTGCCCTGCAGAAGGAAAGTCCTTCCTACAGAAGGAAAGATCTTCTCCTTTGGCTGAAAGGCTGCTTCTCCTGTTTCAGAGGGAGGAATTGGAGGGTAAATGGAAAAGACAGGAAAGGTGGCGTTCATCTGGTTCTTGAACCCAGGCTTTGTCATTCAGCTCTTTATATTTGTTATCAATAACCATAAAAAAGCCACAGGTTAGTTATAAGTCTAGTTATAAGTAAGCTCACATGTGATCTTACTTGATTTGATTCAGAAATGATGAAATGTTTAGCTATGGGGGAATAGAAAACTTACTGCTCTGTTGGAGGCATTCTGCGTGAAGCTGTCATACCCATGGGAGCAAAGAAAATAATTGGAACAACAGAGGTTGCTCTTGATTTCTTGCTAGCTAATGACCCTCATTTTTCAAAATGTAGGAGAGAGAGACAGCATTCCTTTCCTCAGGAAAAATCTTTTTGTATCTTAATTTCTAATAATGTATACACACATTGTCCATTAAATCTAAAATTTTCTTCCATACATTCCTGGCTCCTCTCAGATCTCAGTGCACGCGGAAGGTGCTTCCAACTCAACTCTGTTGTGCTGGAATAGTCTGCATCCTGTCCAGCCCTTGTGCTGCGCCTTGGAGCAGAAAGGAGCCGACATAAAACTGACGACAGGCTGTCTCTGTGGCAGATTCTTGTCTTCCTGCAAGATGTGGGCTGTACAGAGTCCAATGGCTGTACAGACCAGGAAGTGTGCAAAAGAATGACTGGAGTGCTAATTAACAAAGGGAATTCCTTCATAGAGCAGTTTTATTGTACTATAGGCTTTAATAAGGCTAATTGCAAGCAATTTATATCAATAACCTGTCGGGCTTGAAGACCAGCAGAATTAGAAAACCTGTGTTAGGAGCCATTATTTCCTTTAGAATACTTGGCACTTTTAAAGAAATCTTTTTTTTTTTTTTTTGAGATAATTGATGTCATAAAGCCATTATGTAATTTTTATTGACATATAAATGTATATTTATGTTTACAGCATATAAGCTTTATAATTTTGCAGAAGGTGAGTGACTTTCCAAAGTGTTTTTAGTAGGGACACTGGCATAGCTGGAGATCAACACTTGTCTCCAGCAGAAGTGGTGGAAGAAAAACTTTTCAAATTACTTAGAACCTAACTCCAAAAAAAAAAAAAAAAAAAAGAGAGAGAGATGGACTTATTGGAAAGAGCCCAGCGAAGGCCACAGAGAGGAGGAGCTGCAGCTCTGACTTTAGAGAGAAGCTGAGAGCTGGGGCTGTTCATCCTGGGGGACAACAGGCTCTGAGGGAGGTTTGATCACTGTCTGTGAGTACCCCAGGTGGGTGGGGCAGTGATGAGGGACTCAGACTCTTCTCAGTGTTGCCCAGGGCAATGGGCACAAATTGAAGTACAGAAAATTAAGCAATTTGGGACTTGAGTAACCCATTCTAGCTGGCCCTGCTTTGAGAAGGGAGATCTACCTGATCTCCAGAGGTTGCTTCCAAACTCTGCTGTGACTGAGATAGCTTTTATCTGGTGATTGTCTATCCAGCTCTGAGATATCAGTGTGAAGACACTTGATAGTATTTTGATTCTCTCTTTACACCTGTTTGTTTTTTCACCTTTCAGTGCTGATTTTAGACAGAAGAATGTCAAGGTCATGTTGTGACCTAAGACTGTAGCACCACGCTGCTAATCAAAGGTCATTCATGCCTCCTGCTCCCTAGGTTGGTTTTTCTGAGAGTCCTCTTCTAAGCATTTTTATTGCTTTATAGCCCTGATGAAGAGAGGGAAGCTTGGCCTGACAGTTAAAGAATGGCTGTTCTGTATTCAGACAAGCACCAGCTGGATAACTACTGCTGATTGCTTAAGATTTCTTTAAAAAAAATAAATCCCAATTTTGTAGCAACTTTCTCTGACCTCTTCATCTTGGTGTTGGTCTCCAGATGCCTGGACTCAGGTCCAGTGGTTGAGCTGGAATGAGTCAATTGCCTCAAGCAGCACCATCACCTTACCCTGTATAAATGAGTGTTGGCTCATTTCAAGGGGCAGAGCTCACCAGGGCCAGCTGGGCTGTTCAGTGCGCCCTCACCTCAGATGGGACTGCACTGGTGAGCAGTGATGCTGCTGGTGAAAGGACAAACCTCGCTCTGTGTCCATCCACCTGTATGGGTGTAATCACTGCAGGAAAGCCTCTGCTTCCCTGTCTCATAGCCAGGTGCAGCGCTCCTGGTGAATTCCTGGAGGTCAGAGCTGTCAGACAGCGAGTTGGAAGCCTTGACAAAGCACAGGGGAAGGATTCTTAATGCTGAATTTGGCTCTGGGCTGCACTGGCTTTGCTGTTCATTAGTACCCGTGCAGTTGTGAAGTTTGTGTGAGTTACTGAGACCCTTCCTTTGCAATGATCTCTGGCAGGGGTCAAAGGCAGTGCTCCAAACAAACATCCCTGTGGTCATGGGGGACACATTGTGCTGTGGAGGCTGTCAAGCCTCCGGCTGTGACCTCAGCACATGAGTTACTGCCCCAGGTGGTGACAGCCCTGGGAGAGGTGCTGGAGTGGCCAGGGCTGGCAGGGTCAGGGTTCACCCCACTTTGGAAAGCTGTGCCTAAGAGTTGGCAATCCATAACAGTGTCCTAAAGCAATCCTTCTGGCAGTGTTTGTGGAGGGATTGTTATTTGCCGCCTGAGTTCCTGAAGGCATGCTGGAGATAAGGAGACTGCAAAAATCAGGTGGCAGCAAGGAACAAACTCTCCCCTCCAGTGAATGCAGAACTTGGAAAGATCAGGCCAAGTTAGGATTTGAAAATATGCTGCAGGGAGAGAAGATGGAGCAGAGCCTTGTGGCCTGAAAACTCTGCTGGAGGAAAATCTGGTGGTTTGCACTGACTGTGGCTCTGCTCCCTTCCCATCCCACCGACCAGAGCCACAGCAGAGTCTTAGTAAGTTGAAGGGTTTAGATGAAAATTACTTGGTTTTCAGCTTATTTTTTGTTGACAAAAGTGGCATCTCTCTAAGGACTTACACAGGTATCATAATCCATCTTCTTCCATTTGCTTCTCAATAAAAACTATTTAAAAAGCTACCTTGAAATGTTTTGGATCCAGGCAGTGAAGTAGTTTGCTATCACCACAAGGAGGCTGAGGATCCTTCTGCTTTCTCATGTGCTTTGTATTGTCACAGCCTTTGGAGATCATCCAGAGCAGAGAAAGACTGGTACGTCTGATGTGGCATCTACTAATTCTTTGCAAAAAATAAATATTTGTCATGTTCTGGCAAACTCACAACAAGCAAATAAGAAATGTTCATTTTCTAACTGAAAGCACACTGAACATCAGCTAAGTCCAGCAGGCTCGAGACCTTGTCCTTTTATATTTTCCTCAGAATAAAAAGATATAATGAAAAAAACCTTTTTTTCTGTTTCCAAGTAAAGCAGAGATTAGAAGAAAAAAGCCCTATCTTTCTTTTTTCCATAAACTCCTCCTGAAACATGCTTGGAGCACTGGAAAAATTAGTAGGCATATGATAAATGGCCCACAAGGCGCAGATGCAGTAATCTGTGTGCCTTTCTAAAATAACTGTCTTAAGGGGAACTTTTATGTCGTTATTTCTTAGCCACTCTGGTTATCAGAATGGCTCTGCACAGCAGCATATATCATGCTTTTATTTTAATTAAGCATATCTCAAAGAAGAGCTTGTAAAAACGTAGCTAGAGGTATTTTATAGGATTTGAACCTGAGGTCATTTTGTTCTCTTCATCTCATTTGCATTCAGGAGCTTCTCCAGGTTCTCTGTGAGCAGAAGGGTTGTGGGGCACAGGATGGGTAAAGATCATGGTTTGTGCAAGGGCTGTTTCTACATCAGTAGACTTCTTTGTAATGTAGCTGCTATATAACACTTATATCTTCATTTGCAAGGGAAGAGTGGCCATTTATTTTAGGAATTCCCCCCTTTCCTTTTTCAAAGCAGGTAAATGCGTTTTCTCAAACATCTTTGGTCTACAAGCTGTGTCTGTATTTTCCTTTATGACAACCCCAGCCAGCCTTCTCAAACACTAAAGGGTACAGTTTTGATCATGCTGAAACCTTAATGTTTCTAGAATCACCTTTTAGTGCTGTTGTCTGGTTTATTCCTTGGTAGCAAAGAGGCAGATGAGTAAAGTGCCCAGTTCCGAAGAATTATCCGGGAGACAGAGCTGAGTGCAGTAGTTTCAGTACACAGTAATATTGAAGAAGATTGGCTCAATGGAGCTTTAGTGGAAGGAACATTCATAAAGGACTGTGTGAGAGCATGTATTAAATGGACTTGTGTCAGGATTCATTTGTTATATTTACTAGGGATCTGCCTGCTTACTACACAAGTACCCTTTATTACCGTGTTGAATTTAGACATCACCCACTCCTTGGCAAGATAACTTTTTTCTCCTTTGTGTGTGCTGCAATTTACTTTTTATTCTCTTCCATCTGCTATCAAACCCACAACTGATGTATTTTTTTATCAGTGTTGTGGTACAGCAGATCCAGAAGGTATTTCAGTGCAGTGATTTCTGCGTGGTGTATTGGTGGTTTGGCTGCCTCCCTTGGAGAAATCCAGGTTACATTTTACAGTAGGACTGGTGGCGGACATTTGTGACATGAATTTTTTAGGACAGGATCTTGTTAGTTGTGTGATCTTTAACAGAGTAACTTCATACAGACCTTGCATTGGCGTTTAAAACAGTTTTTGCAAAAGACACCACAAATTAAATGCTGAGGCGTCAGCTGTCTGCTTTCCACGAGAGATTTCTACATTCACTTAAATACAGAGAAGTATTTCAAAATTCAAAATTCAGCACTGTGGCAGCACTGCTGAACTTCACAGGGCTTTCTGTGAGAATGTTGAAGGCTGGAATATCAACCACTGTATGTAAAAGAAGCTTCCTTCAGGCAAATATATTTTATTTCTAAGCTTGAAAGTTAAAAAATGCATAAACGTTTTAAAAGCATTCTGGGTGTATCTGTACAGTGTATTAGACAAACAGAAACACATATTTGCTTCACTACAATCACAGATATTCTTCTAATCCATATTATTTTAGTTGCTTAGTATTATAAAATGTGAAATAAATCTTAAAAAACCTGAATGTTTCATATGCATGAAACCTGATCATAGCATGCATGGTTCAGGAAACTAAATTCTGGATAACTCAGTGGTTCTGGTATATTAGATCTGAATTTTTTCACAGGTATATTTATTCTGAAATCTTACAATAATGTGGCATGATTATTCTTGATTTTAAAAATATTCTCCTGTGATAGAAAGCGTTCAAGAACTGACTGGATGTGGCCCTTAGTGCCACGATCTGGTTGACTTGTGATCACTCAAAGCTTGGACCTGATGATCTCTGAGGTCTTTTCCAACCTAAATCCTTCTGCCATTCTGAATTTGAATACTCATAACAAGTGTAGGCTTAGACCGGCAAATTTAGCAATCAACTATTCGTTTTTCTAAATAATGGTTGCATCTTCATGTTTGAGTGTTTTATCTGAGTTTTAGAGCTTCTGCCATTAATCGAATGGGGTCTGTGACAGCATTTGAAAAATATCAACTTTATACGTGCAATCTCGCAGTTAATGGGATGTTTCTGTATGACAACACATGCAGGTATGTTACAGCTGGAGGACGAGATGTGGGAGCCAGTGTTACCAAGCTGATCCAATCCTGACCTGAATTTTAATCATCTTGTCACCATCTAATAATGCTGTAAGATACTGAGGAGGGCTCCTGTTACTGAGTTTTTTGGGTTTGGGGGGAAATCTTGTGGATCAGAAGGAGGTTCTGTGTTAGTGGTGTCGCTTTTTATCCTGCTGCTGAGGGCCTGGCTCTTGGCAGTTGTCACTGCAGTGCCAACCGTGGTCCCCTTCAGCTTGGCTGCAGTAGCAACAGGGCTGCTGATTCCAGAAAGCTGGAACTGGACCAGCCCAAGCCAGGAGAACACCTGGGTGGGACATTCAGCAGAGCCACCTCTTCCCATGTGAAGAGAAGTATGGCCGTGTTGAAAATGTTTGAAAAAATTCATACTGCTGCTCCCTGCACTATATACAGGATATATTGTTCCACTGGCTGTTGGGATTCTTACCACCTTCTAACTAATCTGTGTGAAAAGGGATTGAAAATGCAAATAGCTTCAGATAGCTCAGGCTGAAAGAGCAGGGAGTTTTTCTGAGCCATTAATACTGTTCTGGATAGAGGCTTATCTGGCACTGGGTTAATAATGCACATCACAACACTCCCCAGCACCTTGCAGTTCCTTTGGCTTCCGTTAGCAGCACAGCTGGACTCCTACACCGCTTTTACCTTGTTTAAAAAAGGAAATCTAATTGGTCATTACACTGCATTAGCATCTGTAATGAGCCCGGGCATCCCTTTTCAGCTTTTTTCCATGCCTGTCTTCAAGAAGCCTCTGTCGGCCCGTTTGATGGGAGCGTTAGCACAGCAGTGTAGTTAAATGCAAAATTTTGTTCTAAGAAATGTTATGATGAAATTTTAATTAATTCTGTCATTTGTTCTGATCCCTCAACAGAAAATGAATCTTTTCTCTGCAATATTTACTAGTGTATGGATTTATTTGAAGTTCCAGTGCTACTGTGTTAAAATGAATAATTTTTTACTTACTGGAGTAAAACACGTAGGTATGATATAAGAGCAGCAATATATCAGTCTTCATGTTCAGAACCTTTCTACAACTTGAATATTTGACTTTTTTTTACTTATTTCAATGTATCTTCATTTTTCTTTTCTGTCATTACCTGATCTCATGTGAAAATTTCTTCATGTGGTTCTTTTTTTCTATAATTCATTAGATTTGGCATGGCTGTTTATTGTATCATCTTGGCATCTGGCTAGTGTAGCTCTTTTGAAACAAAGAATGTGCTGGAATAAACCCTTACAGAATTAACCCTTTTGATCGAAGCAGACAGGTGCATGTACAGTATGACTGTAATACCTGCTTTGTAAAACCCATTTAGTGAAAGTAAAACATTTCTGTGCGCTCTTGTTAAGCTGTTTCCATCCAATGAAGCATTTAACAGCATTTTCAAAACATTTTTAGAATTTATTATTTTTACATCTTCTAGTATATCAAGAAGATTACATCTCCTGTCAAAAGCATCATCTCTTAACTGTAGGGAAAAAAACGCAAACTAAAAAGAGATCTGCAAACCTGCATTATAAATAAAGCATTTCAGTCTTGTTTGGAAAGTTGTAAATCCCTGTACTATAACAAATGTTTTAGGGGAAGTTATAAATCCCTATGCAATTGAAGTATACCACAAGTATCTTTATCCTGTGGTCACAGCATAGAAAATTCTACATATTTTTGTCTGTGGTTTTTAGGTTGATTAGGGTGGGGGCTTTTTGCTTTCTCTGTCATATTGGGTTTTTTCTTTTTTATCTCTGAATTCTATCATTATTATCCTGCCCAGTCAGGGGTTTGGGGTTTTCCTTAATGATTTACAGCTGTTCCGTGTGAGAAGGGACAGACATGCGAACTAAATATACAAAAGATATATATTTTTAATAACAAAATGCCAAGGAGTGTTACAGCACTGTTACAATACCAGTACTCCCACCACAGGCCTCATGCATATGCAGGATATGAGACCACCACGTGGGAAAAGCACTATGAGCAGGGGGGAGAGAAAATGAGTATTGATAAAACAAGTCACAAACTGTGAACAGCCCACAGGAAATATCTAATCTCGGTGGGTGTGCTTAACTGAGACAGATGAAAATCTAAATCCATGCAGCTGATAGTGTTTTTTATCTTGAAAGGTCAACTGGGTATTTGACACTCCTGGTCTGACCAGGAACCTTTGTAAAAGGCATTGAGGAGTGTGTCTTCAATGCATTTTATTTAGGATGGACATTTATGACTGGTCATTGACCTTGCGATTCCATTAGCAGCAATGAAGGGCAGCAGTAATGCCTTGTGCTGAGCGCAGTAAATGATGCATATACACAGATGAGAGCAGCGCCCTGCTCCACGCTGGGCTGGGCTGTCCCGCGGCACTCTCCCTGCATTCCTGCTTCCAGGAAGATAAAAGGATGCAGTTAGTGACACTAAAAACAGTGGCACTGCTTTGGAAATATTTTTACTTTACTACGAGTTGGAGTTGCGCTTTTTCCGTTTCCTTTCTTCCCTCCTCTCCCTTTTCTACCTCCTCTCTTTGGAAAGCATAAGACAAAGTTTCTAATTCCCTACAGAAAGGAGGACAAACTCTGTTTCCCTACTCACATATGAGTTCAGCTGAGGGCTGTCAGAAAGATATATTACCAAGTACAACAAAATGTATCCAGAGCGCCCTTACATGAAAATGTTTTAAACTCCATTTATTTGTAGAGCTTCAAACTGGCTCTGGGCGACATTCACTGTACCAGAAGCACAATGTGTGGTGTTGAAGGATCAACAATCATGGAATGATTTGTATTGGAAGGGAACTTAAAGATCCTGTAGTTCAAACCCCCTGCACAGGGACAACATCTCCAAGCTCAACCAGTCCACCCCAATGAGCAGGAATTCAAGCAAAGGTGCCAAGGAGGAACTCAAACTGAAATGTAAAGTGTGCAAGAGGTGGAAGCAGCGAAAGGTGACCAGAGAGGAATACACTGATATTGTCTGCATGTGTGCGATGGGGACTGAGGAAATCATCCATGTGGCTCTCATTGATGTTCCTCTTTGGTGGGACCTGAGACTGGTTAGAGCCCAGAGAACTTCAGAAGGAAATGAAATCAGCTTCCTAATTCTATGACTGTGATGTTGTTTAGGTTCTGCTAATGAGAAGTCCCAATGTGTTCAGTAAAGCACAATATCAGCAGTAGTCAGGCTGACACATACATGATGGAAGCACAAGAGGAAAAAAAAATCATATTCTGAGCTGCAGACATTCAATTTATGGTAGTGGTCACTGAGAATAGAATATTACACTCCTTATTTTTCATCACAGTTGGATTTAACCTGAGACAATTTTTAATTCTCTTGATCTTCTTCCCTATTCCAAATTAATTCATTATTAATGTGAGAGGTTTTGTATGTTTGTAGGGGATGGATGTGGTGGTTTTGTTCTTGTTGGTTTCTCATACAATCAAATGTTTTCAATATGTCCAGAGCATGAAATTTCACTTATTTAATATCAGCTTTGTAAAAATATTTGTACGTATAACTGCATATACTTCAAAGAATATTCTCTAGATAATACTTCAGTCTAATCTTCCTTACAAGGATATAAAGAAGTACCTAACTAAAGTATGAGATTGTGAGCCGCTCTTGAATTGTGAAGAGCAAATGAAGTTATGAGTTTCACATTTGAGTGACTTTTATTAATTGTTTGTCTCTCTTGTCTGCACTTGGATATTGCTTGTCTAGAGAAAATAGCTCAGCAAAAATATGATTTAGCCTAAAATACTAACAAATTGCATAGTTCTATCAAGTTCACCTAAACCCACTGATTTTTCTTGCTCTCCTTTCCATCCTTGTTATTCAAGTTGTTTAGCATGAAATAACAATTTTTTGATAAATCACTAGAAGACCCAAACAATTGGCATTGTCGGCAAATTTAAACCATAAAGATAGCAGGCATTCAAGTTTTAGAAAGCACATTGTTTTCTTAGTAGAATAGCTTGCAAATAAAAACAATAAAAGTTGACCACTGAGCCGTGGCAATGTTGGCAGAAGGATGGAGATTTTAAAGGTCATATTGGATAAATCTTATTTTTAAATGTAAAGTCACCTGAAAATCATACATTTCCTTGAGAAAAGAAAGTTTGCCTTTGGTAATGAGGCTTGCCAACCTTTGCCATTATACCAAGCTGAAAAAGCAATTTGGAACCCCCTACAGACTCAGATTTTCCCTTTCTAAACAACAGAGGGAGAGAAAAGAGAAGCTGCCACCACCCGAGCAGCAAACGTCACCCATGGTCTGTTCTCCAGCAGCTGCCACCAAAAAAATGCCTTTTCCTGAGTCAGAAGGATCATTTCTTTTTTTGGGAGGCTTTGGAGCAATCCTGATGGGATGGGCTTTGCTCCCAGCCAGTTGTTGTTGGTAGTGGGACTGGATTGTCCCATGGCAGAATTTGGGATCATGTGGGGCAGCATCTCCAGCCTGGAGCCTGTGGGATTTGGGGTGCCCTGAGCACAGTGTGGAGCCAGCCTTGCCTTAGGACTTCAGTGAGGGGTCACTGAAAAGATCCGTGGAAGAACGTGTGAGGAGACAGTAAAAAAAGGCAAATGTTGACCTCTTCTTCCCCACTGAACCGGAATGTGGCACCTCAACCATCTATAAAGGCCTTGCTTTAAATTAGGTGCAATTTTTTTAATGTCTTCTCTTGGGGAAGGAGCTAGCTGAACCTGTTCCAATTTGAGCCTGCCAAAGGCACCTCAAGAACCCTTTTCTTCTCATAAAGAAGTTTCTGAAGAGAGCACTCTGGTAACCACTTGATGTATCTGTCTAGTATTTTGTAATTTCTTTAATGCATGTTGAAAAAAAAGTTGAACTTTAAGGTCCCCTATTCTATAATGCTCTAATGCAAGCTGGGTACTTCTGGGCTCGCACTTCTGACTCTGGATCAAGTGCTAAAAGTTTCCATTCGAAGTGGAAAAAAAGAAATGCTCTCCAAGCTTTAGCTGTGCTGTGCTGGTGTTGGGGTGTGGGGCAGAATGGATTCACTTTGGCACAGGTAGGAAGAGTTGTTGCCATGTTATAGACAGAGAAACTCTGACTTTTGTCTCACCAAACCCTCAGGTAAGGGTGGAGCACGCTGGGTACTCTTCTTCCTTTTAGTATTACCAAACATTAATCAATCCCTCATCCAACAGACATTGGCTGCATGCCTCCTTGGCTCACTGAATCCTAGCTGATTTCATTAAAGTAAAATATTTAGTATTAGTTCCACATTAAAAATATTTTATTAGTTTTAGACAATATTTGTAACATATCTTTCAGCCTACAGAACAGTACTTAAGTGAAAGTTTTGGCATGACATGCTAAAAATTGATTTATTACTTTCTGCATAATTGCATACTTAGATTTGAAGAAGTATCTTCTCCCTTTTAAATATAAGTATATTCACAGGATAGATATTCCCTAATTATTTGTTCTTGACATGTATGTTTTTAATAATAATTGACATTTTAGTGAAAAGTACCTCTTCATCTTGCAAAACTTAAAGCAACAACTAATTAAAGCAGTAGTTCTGTTTTATTTGAAGGACAGTTATTTCTTTTGGAGTGTGTTGCAAGCCTTGGTTTAAAGTAAACGAACAGTGTTTTCTGATTATAAAATTGAAGTGCTGCAGTCAGAGGTCCTAATTTGAAGGTCACTGCAGCAGTTGGGGCGTGGTGTGAACAGCAGTGCCCCAGGACACCCGGGGAGGCTCTTGTGAATGGAGCATCATTTTCTTTTTGAAGGTAGTTTAAGTAGAGGTGGATTAATTTGCGCTCTCTCTCTCTCTCTCTCTCTTTTTCTTTTTTTTTTTAAATATATTGCTGATGCCCGGAATTGCAATTTAGAGTACTGTAAAGCACCAAAAGTTTGGAGAAGCTTCTCTAGAAAATATTTTCTGATGCTTCTGCAGGACAGCGGTGCTACAGCAAAGCTGGGTTTTCTGCAGCTTGTCATTCTCAGAAAATGCTGCCTTTGAGATGCTGCTTCAAATATGAGAGCGTCCAAGCAGCTGAGTTTCATGTTTCCATTTGAATTGTCAAAAGAATCCTGTAACTTTTTTCTTTTATTATAAAGAAAAAATCCTGAGCAACTTTTACAGTAATGAGAAAATCTGCTCATTAGGGTTTTCCAGCTTTGATTCTGTAGTTTCTGTGGAGTCAGATACCCAAAACTTCAGTCTCATTAACACTGAGGAAAAAACAATCTTTTTCTCAAGTGATTAGCTCTAATCAGTCAAACATTTAAATAACCAAATATCACTTCCCTGTTAAGGATGACTTTTGGTTGGTTCTGTAGAAAGTCTTTTGATTAAATGCCTTTCTTTAAATCCATGAATGTCTCTGTTCATCCTTTTCCAGGAAGACCACAGCACATTTTATAACAAAGTTGTGTACCTGGTTTAGAACGAGTACCAAGAAGAAAAATTAAGTTTATTCTCTCTTAACCAATCAAATCCTCCCATTTTTCCTAAGTGTGGAAGACTTAAGCAGTTGTAAGGTGTTCAGCTTTGCTTTGCATTATTGCTTGAGCTGAAACTAGTGCTGCTTTTCATTTTTAGTGGATGAAAAGCTTGGAAAATAAATGCCCTTTAAGAAATTAAATATAACCCAGCAATTTTTTAATGCAGTTTCTTTGTTTCATGGATTGTGAAAATCCCTAGGAAAACTAATATTTGAAGTTATCATACAGATACTGCTGTCTCTGATAGTGATGTATTGAGATGTCACACCTGTCAGCAATTTTTTAATATGAAATATTTAGTGCTAAATGATGTCAAAAGTAAAAGTTCAATCGTTTTTATTTAAAATAAAAATATTACCCTTTCATCTGCAATTTCACAGATGACCATGAGAATGAAATTCAGGCATAAAAGAGAAAGGGGAGATATTCTGAGAGTGTGCTATTGAGGTAACAAACCAATTTAATGTCATCAGTGCAGAAAAAAGAGAAAAAAAATGCAGGTGTGAATGCTGAGAAAAGAACAAACACATCCACACTCTGTAATGAAGAGACTCTGCTCATGGAGAAGTTGCAGCAGACAAACCAAGTGGGAAAGCTTTGACTGTTTTGGTTTATAAACTCTTTCTTAGGCCATCCGCTGGCTGGAATGGGTAATTCTTTCCTGAAACAAGAATTATAGCTTATTAGTTATAAATTTAGCAATGTGTAATGAATTGGTGTTTAACCCAGCCTACCCACTGCTGCAGTAAAGGGATGGAAAGCTCCACTGAAATGGTCAGCTGGAATTTTCAGGATGTAACCAAACCGAGTGAAATGATTCTTTTCCAACAGAAAGCATTCGGTTGTAGCTCACCTATGTGGAGAAAACAGAATCAGATCAGAAATTACTTTCCATTTTATTTAAATAATAGCACTTCAGTTAATGAAAATCATTGCCACAAATACAGAAAATTCTGAAAAATCAGTTCATGTCTTAGATATTTGTAAAAACAATGGGGAGAGGTAGGATGAGGCTTGTACAAATCATTCCTCTTCTTTCCTGACATTTCATCCCTTGTTCTTAAGATATTTTTTTTTTAACCTAACAAACTCCTTTATATCAAGGAGTTTATCCTTCACTGTCACAGATGCTGGCATGGAATTCAGCTAAAGAAATCGATTTAGTGTTTTGAGAAAGGAGAAAAATTAGGTTGGCTTTAGAGAGAAAACATTTAATAAGGATAAGAAATAAAGTCAAAACACAAGGTTTGTCTCTTACTGACCAGAAATGAGACATGAAAAAGCTAAGCATATAGCTGTTCCATTTCTTGGTTCTGCCAAGGACCACTGTCAAGCTGTATTTGGTTTTAATTACAGTTTAGTTAGAGTTGATGCAGTTCATAGAATAACTAAAATAAATACTTTCTTGGGAGTATTTACAGGCAGAATCTCTTCACCTGAATAAGAACCTGAAATTTAAATCATGCAAAGGCTTGAGCTGGATATTACGTTTCAAATAAAAGTCAATAGATTGTTCAGCTGAGGTGAAGGAATAATATATGCTCTTGTTTTTCTTAGGGTTTTTGTACTTGAAGCTCCCTTGGGATGGTTTTTGTAATCTTCAGTTTTTCCATATATTTTACCAGGCAATGAGAGAGACAATCACATGTGAACGGAACTTTCTCCTTAGTTTGGTTTTGGCAGAGAAAAGGTGCTTTGTGTTGTCTGCTCACCTGCAGTCCTGCTGGGTGGGGGGGTCTGCAGCAATTGCAGGGAAGGCACTTTTGCAACACTTCTCACTTGAGAAGATATTTCATTTTTACATCAAAGTCAGGCATTTCTCCCATATAAATCCTTCTCTTAGAATATCCTGAGCTGGAAGGGACCCACAAGGATCACCAAAGTCCAACTAATTTACTGTAGAACTATGTCACTGACACAGCTGATGGCTTTGTCAAGGTTGCAGAGTACATTTAGGATGGAGCCAGGAATTATGCCAGGAATGCAGCATCCAGTGATTTTTGGTGGTTTTTTTTTTTACCCCAGAGAAGGTGGATACCAAATTGGAAGCAGTCCAAGATGGGAGCAGGAGTCCCCATTGCTTGTGGTGTAAGATCCTTGTGCTTCGAGGCATTTATGCTGCCCTAGCCTGACAAGAAGTCTGTGTAGTAACTGCATGTGTGGAGAGAAGTTTTTCTTCATTTTTTGCTTGGAGGAAAGGCATCGTAGTGAGCCTCAAAGGGGAAAAACCCCATAATCATTTAGGTTGAAGTGCTTCTTAATTCAAATGGCGTGCAACTTAGAGAACTTGGTAAGAAGGATTAGAACTGGAAAAGAAAGGCATTTTTAAAAGCAAAGCTATTACAGGGTTCATTACTTTATTTATACGTTCTCCAAAATCACATGAATGAAGGGAAAAAAATGAGGAGAAAAAATACTGGCTTCAGTTCAGAATGTCAATTACTACTTTTTTTAATCCTCTTTTCACAATTTATTTGACATCTTGAACAGTAGCCAAAAAAGCTATTATAACTATAAAACATATTCGTTGGTATAAATCTCATTAAGTTGAGCAATTTAATTAAGGTATTGACATGCTTAATTGATACATGCAAGGAGAGACCATTTTCATATCTAATTTCCATACGTTTTCTGCTTTTAAGAAAACTAGCTCCGTAAAAATGTTATAGATTCAGCTAAGCCCTGTCATCCCAGAGGAGCACTTGCTGCCATTTACCTTGATTTAGAGCCAACTACTCTTCTAAGTGGAGCTCCATTAAATGGATCTGATGTATGTCTGACTCAAACATGCGTCAGCTTCTCTTATGATCAATAGTGGAATATTTATATTAATAAAGCACCAAGTTAATTAAATAAAATAGTCTTCTGGGTAAACTTAAGATACTAGGGGATGGGCAGAGAATCAATATACTCTGCCATTTGAACATTAACTATGTGCTCTGAAATTTTATGCTACCTTAGCAAAGATGCTTGCAGTGTTGGGAGTCTTGGATGCACAGAAACCCCCAGGGCAGGAATCTGCTAAGCATCCTGGGCAGGATTTGTTTACAAAGTTAGAGGAAAAACAGCAAACACAAAACCCTTGGGTCCGTTTGGCTTCTGTGACTTCGTTCCTACAAACAACATTGGAAATCCTTTCTTCTGGACTAGGACTGAACACAGTCAAATGGGTGTTCTCCCAGCTGCCTGAACTATTCCAGTGTGGCCAGAGAAGGGGCATGTGTGACAGACTTGCCATGTTAGGGTTTGTCAGTGACAGTGAAGAACCATAGGAGCCCTACAAATACATTTTAAAAACTACCTTCAAAATGGATTGGCCACTCATGAGCGTGTCTACTTCCTGGTGCATTGCATGTTTCAGCCCAAAGCACGACTGTCCTTCAGCCTTTCCATTCCCATGGGTTGTGTCCCTAGAGACAGAGCTGGGAGAGAGATTCCAGCATGAGTGGGTGACCTCTGACCACTATGGAAACCCACCCCTGTTAGAGATGCATTCACAAGCCTCAGTCCCAGATTCACCTCCCCATTGTGCCCTGATAAGCAAACTCTGCTGTTCCTGTGGCTCTGGTGCTATTTCTATGCCATGCAGATGGCCTTTGAAAGAAGCAAGTTCCCTCAGGTACTGTTGCAATCCACAGCTCCCACTTCATCCTACCTTTTATCTACATTTTAAAGTTTCAGTACAATACAGTAAAAAATGTGGGTTTTAATCCTGCGGCTTTGATGAACGTCTCGCTTTAATAACCAAAGAAGATGCTTGAAAGGCCAAGAAAATATTAATTCATTATTAATAGTTTATCCAGTCAGTTTAGAACTTGTTCTGTGTAAATATGCTTCCATCTCTTTATGCAGGGGCACCCTGACACTGCTAACAACGCTGAAATTTCTGCTCCAGAGGCAGTGGGTGTGTGCCAGAGCCCTCAGTTCCTGCATTCCTGCTTCACTCACAGCCATGGGGCTCTTTCCTCTCGGGGTTTAAAGGAGCTGAGTTACAACCGAGTGGATTAGAACATGTTCATTTGAGCCTTCTCTCCTTTTTAAAATCTCCCTTGTGTGGGCTGGAGTCTGGTCCTTGCTGAGCCTGCAGTGACTGCTGAGCATCCCCTGACCATGACCTAGGGTTGGGAGCTAAGGGGAGGATTTCAGTGAGGTGATTATTTGCTGACTTCTGTGTTACAGACACTATATGCTATGGGAAGTGGCAAAATCAGAATGTAAATCCACAGGGAGGTAGCTTATGGAATAATGTACAGAATTTCATAAAATAATCAGTAGTAGTAATTCTGGGCTACTGCAGGAAGAGGACATTGACATTGTCCTGTGATGTGTGATTTTGACCTGGTTAAAATGCTTCTAATTACCAGGCACTAGGGAAAAGCTGAGGGAATAATCTCCTTTTTCTTAGAGTGAATTGTGTTCCAGTCCAGCATTTACTGAAAATACTTGGTTTAGATTCTCTTTTTCTAATTATGTAGAACCTTCAGAAGAAGACAAACGTATGGTGTGTTTAAAACTTCCTAGATAAGCTTCATCCATGAAGAAATAAACATAGGCTCTTATTTAATATTGCTAATCAAAGCACATGTAGGTTACACCTGACAGTTGAAAATATTTAATATATGTAGAACTACTTCTTTTCCATTATTGTTTTTGGTAAAGTGTTGGTAATACACCCCAAGTGTAACATTTAGTGTTTTGCCTTTTTTCCTTTACATCATTCTATGATTCAGAAAGACCGAACAAAGAGGGTAAGACAGAAAGAGCATTGGAACCATATGTGTTATAGTTGTATATAATCTATATCATAATTGTATAAACTTAACAGGGTGGGATAGGTTTAGTTAGAAAACCACTTTCTGTGTTAACCACAGTTCCCTGGTATTTAGAGTTGTCTTTCCACCAATTTAATGTTCAAAGAAAGGAAGAGTGATTGCATCTGAGTTGGGATAAAAACAGGTTCCACGGTGAATTCCTTTCTGGAACCAAACAAAAACCTTTGTGTATGGAACTGGGATGCAGATATTCTTGTATATTTTTTTGACTGACTCTTAGTTTCTGTCTCTTGATTGCTGGTTTTCTGCATGACATCTGGAAGTAATGATGTGAATAATATCAGGACGTAAAATTTCCAAGTCTTATAATGAAGTTAAATTTTCTTTTCTGATAAGACTATTTTTGTCGTATGACACGTGACACCCCTTTAGCGAATTGTTTCCTCAAAAAGCTTGCTAAGGAGATGTCATAAATTGAAAAAACTTTTGAGGTAATAAGTTTTACTGTTGGACATATTTTCTCCTGGAGTTAGTGGACTTTGGAGAAAGTCCTCATCATTCCCAGCAGTGATGAAACCAAATCACGCTGGAATTTGATGTTCTTTGATTTGAGAGTGCCTCAACAATGAAACAGCAAAGTGTGGGCACACTGGAGTCTGTTGTGCAGGAGCCACTCCTCCCTCTTCCCTGGTCAGCTCTTTTACATTTAATTCAATTTTGTGAGCTGACATTGTCAGTCTGAAATTCAGCAAGATGCTTGACAGGGGGAGGAAAGCCAAGTTCATTTCTGGAAGTGGCTTTATGCAAATGGACCCGTGTGGGTCTCTGGAAGGAGGCAGCTGCTGATGAATCAGAGCAGTGCCCTTGTTCCCTCGTCAGCTTCGGGAACAAAGCTCAAAAAACACCACAAGCCCCTTTGAGAGTTGCTGTAAACCATCTACACACATCCAAGTATCCCTATGAGTATTTTTAGGTGTTTGAGGATAAAAAGAATGGATCTGTTTTCAAAGGAGAATCTGGAGGATTTTTTTACACAGTGTTTGGGTGGATTCAAGGAAATTCAGCTTGTAACTTGTTCAGACCAGACTGGTTTGAAAGTGGAAGTGAAGTCCTAGGAACGCTGTTAATTCTTGCGAATTGTCTCAATTTTAGCTGAGTTTTCAGTAAAGGTCTTTGGTAGCTGATTTACTGAAACATTCATAGAAAACCCTGAGTAAGTCGAGCAGAATGATTGCGAGTTTAACTTCTCTTTTGGAAGAATTCACCACTTTATGTGCACTTTAGCTGAAATCTAATTTTGGTTTAGATTTGTGTCACGTTAGCATGTTTGTTCTACTGGTATACTTGAGTTTTATTTTCTCTACTTAAAACACCCACATTCTATTTAAATGGCTTTTTCTAAAGCATGGTATCATTGAGTGATAAACTTCCTGTGCATGGAGTGGGGTTCTCGACGGTGCCTTACCTACATGAACAATCATTGAAAATGAAGAAATTATTTGGTTATGTTCCAGTGAACGTTTTTTGGTGTGAATAAAGGAGGAGAATGAGGTTTGTAAGAGTGTCACGCAGCCTTAATGGTCAGGATGACCTGCTCTGGAGTCCTTGAAGAGCTGCTGGGTTTGTGGATCCTCCCATAAAACAGAGAGCTGCTGTTACTTAAACACTTGCATCTTGCATGAATCTCCCCACTCAAGTGAACCACTTTGTGGTATTACAGCTTGGCCTAATAAATCTAGATGTCATGTCCACACAGAAAAATGAATTATGGCTACAAACCAGTCTGAAGTGGATCTTCTTACATCTGCAGTGTTTCACTGGGACTCTCAGGGCTAAATGATCCATAGCGGGGAAGATTCATAAAGGTGAAGCTGTGGAAGAAAAAGGGAAGCTAAAGTATTAGAAAAAAGGGGAAAAGATGCATGGAACTCCTCTGTCTTTTGTCTTGGGCTTCAGTCAGTACCTGCTTCTGCAGTCTGCTGAATATGAGTGGAATAGATAATGCTGGTCCAATATTATAATTTCTTTTTTAAACTTTGATTACAGCTCAAGTACCAGTGTCCCCCTCTTGCACAGGTGCACTTTTTACCACGGAACAGAATGAAGGCCCTCATAACCAGACCTGAGCTATAAACAGAATGGTTTTTTTCTCACTGCGGTGCATTCAAATACTTTGCATCTCATTTATACCTCACTGGGATAAATGGAATGTCACTGTAGTTGGTTTTACTATCCAACGATTCTCTATCATATTCATTACTTTTTACATAGCCACAGGAATGTCTGCAGTGATCGTACAAACAAATGGTTAATTGGCCTCTTTCAGGAGAACTTGGTAAAAAAATAAAACCTAGATCTTTACACCTGTAATTGCTACTTAATCCTAGGAAAAATCTTATTTTCTTAGCTCAAGTACAGAATCACAGCCTGAATTGAATAAATACTATTGTGATTATTGTTTTCATTCCACAATATGATGATTAGGTACACAAAACTATTAACTGGCAGGGGGTTTTTTCTTTTCATGTATTAGTCAAGTGCAAAGAAATCTTTGGTATAAAAATATTCCTCACTAACAAAGGCAGAGTTAGGATAAGACAGATCAGTCTAAAGAGAGTCTTGCTCCAGATGTTGATCGGTTATCCAAAGACAATGCATGTTTTATTCTTTATGATTCCATGTGTTTATCTTCTAAAAGAAAAACTCATCATAATTAAAACTATATATAACTAATAAACTGCAAATGTCTTTTTGTTCAGTGGTCAGGCAGGGCTGTGGAGGCTCCTGTCTCTCTGGGGAGATCAGGGGAGGGTGATATTGCCTACTGAAGTTTCCAGTACAGCTCAACAGACAAAAGTATAAACCCCAAAACAGGTCAACAGTATAAAACCAGCGCTTTTTAAAATTAGCTGAAAATAAAGGTACCTCCATATAGCTGCATTTCTATTTTAGAAAGTATAAACCTTAACAAGCAGTGAGAGAGCTTTTGAATTCACACTGCTTTAGCAGCAGGAAAATATTGACAGAAATAGAAAATGATGGGGAGAATCATTTCTTTCTCTGATGTCAGGGCTTCAGTCCCCCCTCTCTGAGGTGTGTGGTGCCCTCACTAAATCACATCAGTGCCTCTGTGTTCTAATCTCACTTCAGTGCAGTTGGAGGACTTGGGCTTGTGCGGGAGCATCGTTGCCCTGGGAGCCTTTTGTTCTGTCAGGGATGCAGAGGTTCAGTGGTGCTGGAGGATTCCAGAGGAAAGGTTTTCCTCTCAGGACGGATCTGTCTCCAGTGTGGTGTCAGAGCTGTGTGTCTGCTGGCAGAACACTCCCCACACGAGGGAAGGCTGCGGGATGAATTGCACAAAGTGGAATTCCTCATCTGTGGGAATTCCCTGACTGGGAAAGGATTTTCTCTCTCCCCACTCTGCTGGAGCACCTTGAGTCACACTCTGCCTCTCGTTGTGTTCCTTTGTCTCCTCGATCAAAAAGAAGGATTAATTACACTGAGATCATTTTCTAAAGCACTAAACCCCTACATTATATACTGCTAAATAAACTGTATATATATTCAATATATATTGAATACTGCTAACAAAGATGTCTTACTGTCATTTATTAGTCAGGAGCCCTATCCTGTTTCTGGAGGGCTGCTTCTCTTCAGGACTTTCCTCTGAGTCCACTGGATGTTACTTTCCAGTTCCTACTCCCTTACAATCCAAAGCTGAGTGTAAATACCTAGAGGAAAGATTTTACTTTTGTGTGTATGTTCCAAAAGACAAAACAGATGCTGCTTTCTAAAGTGCAAGCTCATGATCAGTCTCAAGATGGGTGGTTTTAAAATAAGAGTCTAAATGCTGTCTGATCACTATTTGCTCGGCATTTTGGAAATGGCAGGAGTAGAGAGAACTGCAAAAGTCATAAAGACAAATGTTGCCTTTGACTGGACACTGGTACTGATTAGTTTTACAGTTCATTTAAAATAATATAAAATATTTATTAATCTTCTCAGAGATATTCTGATCAATTTAATTTTTTTCTGGTTTTGTTAGGTGCATCAAGAGACAAATGTTCCGCTGCGTCTCAGTGAAACAAGGTGGGGGCTGGGGTTTTTTAATTTTGTTTTGGTTTTTTTCTAAGCAACCAAGAATTTTAAAAACCTCTGATGAAGAATTAAATAATCACAAATGAGTCTTCTCTGTTCTTGTAATAATTTAAAAAGCCTTCATCATGTGCTGTGTGATCCCTGTGGTTGTGTCAGGACAGAAGTCATGAAACTGCACGAGTCCATGCAGCTTGGATCCCTTGAAGGATCTTTATTAACAGATGCTTTTTAAACTGTCCTTGGAGAAGGTGGAAGATGATGATTAAAGAATCATCTTCTGCTGAGATTTTTTTTTCCTCTGATTCCTTAGTGAGCACCCCTCCCAAATCCTGAGGCTCTGCTCGGTGTCCTGTTGCCCAGAAGGAAGGTGTGTGTGACTGGGGTTAATGAGGCCGCGCGGGCCTTTGGGCAAGTGCTGAAATCCACAAGTACAGAGTTAACATCTATCACTTCACAGTGCAACTGGATCAACAGGGAAATCGTGGTGTTTATCTTCTGGAGGCTTAGCAGCAGTGCTTGTGCAGCAGTGTGTGACTGTGTGAAAGCACTGAGGGCTGCTTTAACTGGAATTTTTGAGCTAAATTCCCTCCTCAAAACAAACCAAACCAAACCAGCGTTTCCCCTACAGCCTCCCAGAGCACGAAGGAACTGAGAGGCAGCTGTATTGTATTTAGTAAAAACACAGTCACCTTGTTCAGGGTGCACAACATCTGCAGGACCTGCTCTTGTTTCGCACAACTCAGATGCTTGTCACCCTCTTTACTTTTCGTGCTCTAGTCGGAGGAAGGAATTATTTTTTTTCCTTTCAGAAAATCAGCAGTGATGCGAAGTTTCCACAGAGTAATGCATTACGACACTGCTGTTGTTGAGCTCTTGCCTTGTAGCCCATCAGCAACAACACTTTTCCGTTTTTCCTTCAGACAGAGAGCTACAAGTGCGGCTTTACAGTAAATACCATTTTTACCCTGACCCTGCTGAGAGGGAGAAGCCATTCCTGCACTGAGGGCACAAGTGCCGATGAGAGTGTCAGACTTGTCACAGCTTGTTCTCATTACTGTTGGAGGGACCTGATTTGGGCAATGCGTTTCCCACCTGGAAGATGATAAATACCTTGAATTTACTTTGCACATTTACAAGGCTCAAAGTTTCTGAATTGTCCTTAACTGTTAACTCAAATATTTTTTAATCTGTCTGTAGAACAGTTTTGGAAATAGTAAGACACTACCTCCTAGGTAAGAATAATAGTTGATGAAAATGCTAAATATTAGTTTTAATTCCAAAAAAAAAAAAAAACAAAGCTGCCATATGATTTTGGGAGATCAGGAAAAATCGTTTTGTTCCTTGCTGTAAATAAAATGCACAATATTCTGTGCTGGAATTTTTACAAATAGAATTAAGTAAACCTTTTTTCCCCCTACAGATTCCCTTGGTCATTCTACTTCTTTACCTCTCGGAGACTTTTCCTCCAGAGAGCATGGGTCCTCTTGCCCTGTCTGTTCTGAGTGTAGGAGTGATCTTCCCTCAGCTTTTGTTCTATGAAAAACCTGACTTGTATCACTCCTCACTTTATTGACTTGCTTATCTTTTATTACATGTTATTTAGAGATACTTATTATCTTTGGATTATACTCTCTAATTTTCCCCATCTGTTATTCTTTAACTCCTTAATTGTGTTACTTAATTCAGTAAAACATTGCAGGATAGAGTTTACGTGTAACATGTTGTACAAATTAAAACCAATTCTAATGAGACAAATTGCAGTGACCAGATTGTGTTAAGTATGTGACCTTTAGTGGAGCAGTTCAGTCTAGTTTTAGTCCAGCTGTAAAGAAAAGTTAGACTGAAGAATAGTCATTAAACTTTAAAAGTGCACAAAAACCTCAGGAACATTTTATTTTATTTAATTTTGATCAGTGCATTGGACTCAAATGTTTTAAACCCAGGAATCCCAATTTGTAAAAGAATGTGAACAAGCTACCAAGAGGGGTGAACGAATTCTCATTTCTCTCAGCTGCACTGAGAGAAATGAGAGCTGCACTCATTTCTCTCTGTAGCCAGAGCAAAGCTGGTGGGCACAGTGCTAATTTCTTGGCATTGGCGGCAGCTGGCCCTTTCTTAAAATCAGGACTCCTACCTTTCATTAGTTTTATTCTGCGAAGCAGGTGAACAATATTAACTTTCCAGTATTATTCTGGCAAGAAGAGAGGATAGGAAACAATTTTACTTTGCACTCAAGTCCCACATCCAGTCAAAGGAACTAGTGTTTGTCTCATGGTTTTGTACCAGCTGCTACAGAGCTGTGTGTGAGCTCCCCTGACTTATTCCAAGATGCAGATGAATTGTGGATAAGCTGAAAGGCTCCCGAACAGAAGGAAGCAGGTTTGTTAGGCTGGATTTTTCCTGCATTTTAAGTAAACCATTGGTCCCATGTGTTAATGGCTAACTCTGTGAGTTTGGTAGTTTTACTGTGGAATTGACATACAACAACATGCTGGGAAAGATACAGGTTTGGCTCTGAAGAATTTGCTCTGGGTGACTCCTTCTTTAAGGCTTGGTATTAAACTCCTCAGACATTAAAGGCAAGCTGAGTTCTTTATTGGATAACGCTGCGTGGTGATCTCCCAGCCCATTTGAGTGGGAGAAATAATTAAAGATTAGTGTTCAACCACATTAAATACTTCTTAATCAAGCTGTTTTTCAAGCAGTTGTAAAAAAAACAGGTTTTTTTTAAATTTGCAAATCTGTGTGTTAAAAAAGGTTGAGAAAATAACTGGTAAATCCTCAAAAGGTGGGGTTTTTTTGTTTGAAAAGGAAGAAAACCTAAGTATAATGCTATCACTGCTGATTTTTTGGTTTTCATATGATATATGTTATTTTCAGTACCTTTGTGACTTTGCAAGTTGTATTTTAGTAGTTGTTCTAATGTTTTAGGTCTGTAGTTCAAGTGAAGATTCATTCTCTGGATGTTCATAGGGTCTGTGTTCCAACTAAGTGATTTATGTTCTCTTACTGGCAAAATAATAATAATAAAACGTCTTAATGTATTCTATTGCTCTGTTAGATATTTGAATTTCCACTTAGGCTGCAGTAGGCAGTGTGAGAGCAGAAAGCTAAAACCAGCACTACGGCAAAGACTGCAGAGGCACTCAGGAAACGTCAGCACTTTTGGATGGGTTTTTTTTTTTCCCCCCCTTTCCAATCCTTTTATCAGTGAGGCACTTGCAATTCACATTTGCAGATCAGGAAAACAATGTTAGACTTGCAGAGGGAGTTCATCTGTGTCCAAAGCATTTTGGTTAAATTAAAATAAAAACTACGAAAGGTAATGGCTTGTGCCAGCTCTTGCTGGAGTCTGGGCTGGACTAACATGTGCTGTGAGCCGCAGCTGCTGGGTTTTGTCAGCTCCTGCCTCTCTCCTCTCTGCAAAGTGGCTGCCCAAGTTCTTTGACATCTCTGTGGCTCCGTTGCCCCAGCTCAGAAATGAGGATGCTGTTTCCCCGGGGGGTTGTTTGCTGTGGAAGCTGCCGGATGAGTGTTTTGCCGTTAATCCCGAGTTCCTCTGTGATCCTGTCCAGGCTGTCCCCATTGCTGCACTGCACCGAGCTGGGGCTGGCTGCAGGCTGGGTGTGCTCTGTGCCCTGCTGTGTGCCAGGTGAAACTGCACTGAACCTGCCTGGATTTATCAAAACAGGAAGGAAAATTCAGTCTAGAAGCGCTGGCTTAGCTCAACACGTCTGTTTGGCCAGGATGCAGATGAGTGTGTTCTGGCCGTGTTGGGTGCTTTCCCCACAGAGGAACTCCTGCCAGGAGGGTGCTGCTGATGGACTGGCACGTCCTGGTTTGGCCTCAGGTCAAGTGATTTCAGCTCTCTCACGCTGCCTCTTAGGGTGAGGGGTTGGGGAAGTCTATTATTCCCTAAGTCTGGAATTTTTCCAATTTGCCCTTTGGGATACGTCGTGCTCCCTCCCGGCATTGGACTTGCCTTCCATTACAGAAATAGGGGGCTTGAAACTTCTGTCTAAGAAATAGGAAATCTATTAGTAATCCTCACCTTTTTTTTTCCAAATTAGCTGTTCACTTTTCTGGAATACTGCCATATTTTTCTGTCTGCTTTTCAGGATTTTGTTTTGGCCTCGCATTAATTTATCTAGTTTTCTGCAGTTACTATTAATAACTAATATTTACTTTGCATACCATTGCTGTAAGCTTCCCATTACGTCTGCTATGAGAAGCAGGGAATAAAAAGCTGGAACTTCAATATAAACTCAGTAGACAAGTTTCTTGTTACAGCCTTCTGCTACCTCGGGGCAAATTTTGTGAAGTGCACAGGCTGAGCCTGGTTGAGGTTTGCTTGCTTATGAAAGATGCTTAACAAAACTCTGGCACACTGTCAGGAAACAGAGAGAAACACTCCTTGACCATCTTAAAACAGGATGATTATAACTGTGAGGAGGCAGTTACAGGAAAAGAAGCATTGGTGACTTTTCTTCCATGCTGTGTCACTGATGCCACGCAGGCTGTCAGTTCCTCAGCCCACAGGAGAGATTTATGGAATCAGTCCACAGTCCAGGAGATTGAAAGAGGCAGGATTGTTAGCTAGAGGAGAGTGCCTTACAGAGAATAAAAATAATGCACTTTACAAGAAGGTTTTCATAGAAAACAGATGAACTTCCTGCAGTCCCCTGGTTCTGCCTGGCTGCAGGTTAAAAGTTGAGCATAAAGACAAAGCAGAGATCAAATATATAAATTAGCCCTTGTAGAACACAACAATGTCATGAAATATCACTTGAAAACCTGATTTACTTTTACACATGATTTGAAACGCACAATAGAATGCCAGACAAATGCAACTTGAGATGGTGGATTAAATGTGGTTTTATTTGTCCACACAATTCCACTTTTTCAAGCCCTTTTTGTTCTGCTTTGCGCGTGTCTTCCTTTCAGGTCTTACTAATTTTTGCCTTGCTAAGCCATTTTGTCACACTTTTACCACAGCTCTGCTGTGCCTCACTGTCGCACCACAGTGAAAGCTTAAGACTTCCCCCTCCTGGGTCTGAAATACTCTTTACTTTGTCTCTTCTCTATCCGGGTTGCCTGATCATTTGTCTGGGTTGAAGGTCTGCCTTTAAAGAACTAATATTTTGTTGCTGGCAAAATAAAGGGAAGGTGAAGGAGGGGTCAGGGTGTGGATCAGTGTTAAACAAATTGTGAAGGTCACAAAGAATTTTAATCTGACTTGAAAAAGAGACTTGTACCCAGCAGCACATTTTTGTTTGCAATAGCCTCAATGGACAATTGTGGCTACTTTGAGAATTTGGTGTAGACTGCATGACTGGTATAAATTGAATTAGTCTCGTGACAAGGACACAGTCCCCTTTTTTTCTTATCTGCCTGATGGGAAGCAGAAGAAAGGCCTGTGTGACACGTCTTGACCTGCAGTGTCAATGTGGGCTTTTGTGACAGGCTCTGATTTCTGGCCTCTCATTTGATAAAACCAATTTGGTGGAGGCTAGAAAGGAGCTTGCTGGACATTAAATGTACGTACAGGAAAGGGTGTCTGGGGGTGAGAACAGAGAGCTGCCAGCCCCTCCTAATCGTCATTAGCCAGCCAGAGTTTCTTTCTGAAAACGGGGCAGAGCCTTGGGGACACTCTCACCCCAAACAATGCACTCTGCAGTTCTGTGCAGGATCGCCTTTCTTTGTCCTTTTGTCATCACGGAGCCTTCCCTTTCCTCCATTTGCTTATTTCTTACATTTTTCTTCCCCACTCCTCTGCCTGCCTTTCTTCTTTTTCCGTTCCTGTCTTGCCCCACCCTTTGTCCCCTAACCCAGACTGAAACCTCTGCCCCTTCTCCGTGCTGAAGTGGCACCAAAAGGAAAATGAAGGTGAATGCTGGTTTTGCTTAGTATGGACACATCCCAGCTTTCTGGTTTCATGTCCATTTCCCACCCATTCCTGATGCCCTCCTTCCTGCCTCCACTGCACTGCTAGAGGGGCTGTGAACCTGGAACTGTTTATAGTTCATCAAGGGAAAAAGCACCCAAATGCTGACTGGGTAACAGGAATATGTAACCTGCACTCACAGTGCAGATCAAACCATTTTTAAATGTGCTTGCAGTATTAGAAAGACTTTTTGAATCGCTGTTGGTTTAGGTTTTTTTGTTGTTTGTTTTTAAACACGGTTAAAAATTCAGTTTTTCCCATCGATACATAATGCAGTGGGATTTTAATGCAGTAGATTCAGATCTTTTCACTGTAAATTTAAAAAGCTCACAAGAGAATGATTGCCATGTTTTTCCTGAATATTGATTTCAAATAAGAAGCTGTAATCTGAGCAGGGGTAGCCAAGTATTTTTGCAGTCAGTAAACAAATGGAAGCATGCTGAGAAAATTACATTTACACTACAGGCTTGCAATTCCAAGGCAGGAGAGTTGGCTGCAGGTACTCTGATAGTGAATCATGGCATTGTGCCGGCATCATGATCACACTTCCATGATGTTTGCTCGAAGTTCTGTCATTTGTATCAGGAATTCTGGTGGTTTTGGTTGGAGAGTCATTTCAGCTCATTCCACAGACCTCTAGAGGAGAGAAACAAAATTGAAAACACGGTGTGGTGTAACAAATCCAGCAGCATCTACTTTTCCAAGCACGTGGAGGTTCCATTAGCTCATGCAGATTTGAGAAATGTGTTCTCTTTGTTAACACAATGTATTTTTTTTTTTTCTGTTCTCTTATTCAGAGACCTGAGCGAAAACCAGATAAAAGGAATCCCTAGAAAGGCCTTCCGAGGAATCATTGACGTGAAGAACTTGTAAGTGACGACTTCATTAATATTTGTGGTGAAAAGCTTTCTGCTCACATTACGTCTGGCTGCTGCTCTCAGTTTGAGTGCCCCGTGTCCAGCTCTGTGCAGCACCAAAGGGACCCGGCAGGTTTTTGTCAGGGGGCTCACAGGCTACTTTGGTCCTCATGCCTGTGGACACACCTGGGGAGGTTTCGAGGAAAAAAAAAACATATTCAAAGGCTTCATCCCTTCCTGCAGTCCTGTCCCTGGAGCAAGATGTGCAGAGGAAAAATTACTGGTAGAGTTTGGGGATGGAATTGAAATGTTTTGCTTAGTTTAAGTCTTTTGTCCCATCGCTTCTGTCAGAAGTAAATATGACAAACTCTGGCACTCAGGCACAGTGGTTGAGCACAAATACCAGAAAATGAAAAAAAAAAAAAAAAATGGGGACAGTTAACTCCATTAAGGAGTTCACTGTGCAGGCTTTGACAGTTTATATTTAAAATTAAAATAATTTAAATAATTTAAAATAATTTATAAAATTTACATTAATTAAAGTTATTGTAAAATTTATAATAATTAAAAGAACTTATAAAAGCCTTTTAAGAGAGAAAACAGGACTAAGGAAGGCAGTCTGTCCTAGCCTTTTGCTGTAAAGTAGTCTGAAATAAACGTAATGACTTAGAGCTCTGCATTTCCCGAGCTGTTGGAGACTCTTACACGTTATATAACACAAACCCATTTTTGTGCACCCACACTCTAAGTCACCCTTGGCTTCGCTGGAGTCAGCACGAGGTGAACTGAACAAGGAAACAGCAGCCACTGACTGGGCAGGGTCAGGATTTCCTGGGACAGCCTGCAGCCACTCTCAGAAGCATTTCAGAGCCATTGCAGTTAGCACTGTTACCACACCAGTAGCTGAAAACTGATCCCCACTGTGTTAAATATTGGAAGCACAGCATAAATAGTGTGGATTTTTTTAAGTGGAGTAGAAGAAACAGCTAAAGGAGATCTGAAAAGAAGCCCTTTTCTACAGTTTTGCATCATACCCGTGGTTCTGTTTTCAGATCTTGCCCCAGTGAAATGCTCCCAGCACGTGATGTGATTGCTGGGGCATCCTGAAAAGGGCCAGGAGTTGGACTCGATGATCCTGATGGGTCCCTTCCCTTTTGTCGAGTTTTCCTGAGTTTACTTGCATTGTGTGATCTATAGGAACAATAGATGGTATTTTGTTTGAGAAAATCTAACTTTTCCCAGCTGCAATTCACTGTTAGTTGTCTGACTTCATTTCAGATAACAGAGTTTGTATTCAGAGTTTTGTTCACCTCTGACAACTCTGACAAGCTGTCACAACCAGCACAGGTGTTTTGATTTATGCACCCACTCAGTGCAGAAGGATCCAGGGTTTTTCCTTTCTGTGAGCTGATATCAAGGGATAACTGGCTGGAGTACTTACAGGAACCGTGTAAATGTTGGGATTTAAAGCTTTAACAAAACCTTGTATCTGTCAAGTTAGGCAGTATCTATTGTTTTGCTGTAAAAGACACTGTATCAGAAGTACTTCCCTGTAGCTACAGTTTGACTTCCGTGAGCACTGACCTTATCACAGAGTCATAAAATAATTCTGGTTTGGAGTGGTCATCCAGTCCAGCCTCCAGCTCAGCAGCACACAGCCTGGTACTCTAACAGATTGCTGTTGTGAGCCACGAGTACTGATTATTCAGATAAAGAGCAGGAGAAGCAGACTTTCACTCATATCTAGACATTCTTTCTTGATAAGAAATGTACTAATCCTGTGCCCAGGGTGGTCCATGGCAGCTGGTGACTGTTGCCTCCAGACGCAGAGCGGTGGCCTGTGACTTGCTGAGAAAAGCCTGCCACAATCTTGAGCCAACCTGCTGCTGGAAATACATTAAAATTTCTCCAGCTATAACTGTAAGGGTGTGATGCAAGCTGAACCGGGTTAACAATTAAAGCTCTTTAAGCAGTGAGCTCAGACATGCTGATTGCCATCTTCAGCCCGTGTTTGGCAGCCAGGTCTCTCCCTCGTGGGTGCCAGCAGTGACCATGGCAGCGAGCAGGGGTGTTCACCTGCCGGGGCAGGACAGTCTCTGCCTCGGGGTGCCCCTGAGCTGTGCCTGGTGACTGTGACACAGAGGCGCTGATGGCACAGCAGCAGGCTTGGCTGTTTCTCTGGTCATCACTCTGCAGATTTATTGTATTGTGTCAGTGTTCTTCCACTTTATAAAGCGTGTTTGTGAGGAATCTTAGAGACTTTGGGGCACGAGGAATAAAGCTACAAATTGTCCCATTCTCCCCAGCCCTTTCCAGTTTATATTTAGAATTTGTATAGGGACAGGCTGACCTGGAGTGGTCTCTATTGTCATGGCTTGACCTTTAACATGGCCTCTTCCAAAAGTGTCCCAATGTCACAGCAAAAATAATAACTCTGGAGGTACCATAATAGGGACACAGCAAGTGCTAGACCAGATGAAAGTCTCCAGATTAATGCTGTCCTTAACAGCAGCTTGGAAAGCTTCCCTCCGGACAAAATGCAGAGTTGATGTGATAAACTGAGCCAGGGCATGAATTCCTTTTGGATACCAGCTCTGAAATGTGCAGCCTGAGGGCTCAGTATAAATTACAGCCGGTGCCATTTGGAAACCCTGTGAGAATTACCCTGTCCCAGCATGGCCATGGCAGTGATGGACACAGAGTCACAGGTTGTGTCCAGCTGGAGCAGACTGGTGTAAGAAAAAAAATCTTCCAAAGGTGGAGGTGCTGCTGCATTTGGGAAGCAAAGAGAGCCTTTGGTGATGTCTCCCAGGCACCAGGGCTGCAGAGCTGGTGTGATACAGGAAACAATTAAGAAAAAAAAATAGTTAAAATTATATTGGGGGGGGATGCTATAAAAAGCAGTGTTTCGAGGTATTTTTCACTGGGTCTTTCTTTTTAAATGATAAAAGCTTTCTATCTTTATTCCCTTAGCAGAACAGTGAGCCCAGGAAAAAGGGCTTAGATTAGGGCTGTGCTAAAGAAGAGTTTTAAATGTCATGGAGGCCAGTCTTTTTGCACAAGACAAAGCCAAAGCAAAGACTGGAGTTCTTCAGACTCCTAAGTGGGAGAAATTTCATTGCGTGAATTATTTTTATATGAAGTGTTTTCTGCTGTTTGAGTACAAACATCATAGAAGCTGCACACAAATAAATTAGTGAATCTGTTTCTAACTGAAACGTAGAAATAACTATACAGCTTTTAGAAAGTTTCATGAGCACATAGTGTCCATTACCAGTAGTGAATTTATTTGGGAATTTGGCAAAAACTGACACTTTGAATATATTGTGGAGTAGATACATCAACTCGTCTCAGTGGTCCTAAGAGCTGAACAGGAGAGGGCAAGAGAGGGCCAGCCTGCAGAGCACACCTGTATTCAATTTCTGTTGCTTATTACTTAGAGAACAGGAAATGTTTCTTGCAGGAATCTAGCCCCAAGTAAGCACATTCATTTCAAGAATTAAAGTATACGGGTTTGTGTCTCATTGAGCTTTGGGCTCACTCAACGCTGTCAGCCATGGCCTTCCATCATAAAAATATATAGAGCTGCTGCTTGGATTTCTGCACGTTTCCCCTGCTCTTATCACATCCTGGCATTCAGGGGAGTGTTTTTCTGGTGAGGCATTCCTGCAGTTGCTCAGCCAACCTCACTGAGGGCAGCCAGGATCCCAGTACAGGGATATACAGAGCTTGATGTTAGGAAGAAATTCCTCCCCGTGAGGGTGGGGAGGCCCTGGCACAGGCTGCTCAGGGAAGCTGTGGCTGCCCCTGGATCCCTGGAGGTGTTCCAGGCCAGGTTGGACAGGGCTTGGAGCACCCTGGTCTTGTGGAAAGTGTCTCTGTCCATGGCAGGGGGTGAAACAAGACAATCTTTATGATCCTTTCCAACTCAAACTATTCACTGAGTCTATGAAGATCTCCCAGCCAAGGAATGGAAAACAGGAATCCAGGTGCAGGAGGATGTTGGGCAGAGTGACAGAGCAGCAGAGCAGAGGGGGAGCCACCCTGAGCAAGCAGCCATCCTGTGTGAACACCACTCAGAGCTGGAGTCACACACAGTGACACAGGCACTGCATTTCAGGGGTTGCTGCAGTTTCTTGTTCTTGACTCACTGGAACTGAGTTCCATCCACATGCAGCTCCTGCCTTTTCTCTCTCCTACGCTTTGGCTGTGAGAATCTGTAGCACTGGGATTCAGAAAAAAAAAAAAAAAGTTAACAGGTTCATGTGTCATGACAATCCCGGCTCATTGCATTTCTGTCTGAATACTTCTCAGCCTCACCTGAGATAACAGCTCCTATCCCTAGTCCTGGAAGAGGCTTTCCCTGCATCCTGGGGCCACTTAGCAAATTGTGGGTAATACCCCCCTTGACAGCCCTAAAGGTTCTTGTGGAGGAAGAAATGAAGCATTTAGATTTATGTTTTTAAAAATACAGGAATACATCAGCTCATATGTAACATTTAGCACATCTGCAAGTCAGTGTACATTTATTTTCCTAGTGGCTAAATTACCTCTGCAGTGTGGAAAATCAGAGCTCTGTGAGTACTGAAAAATATTGTTGTACCTATTAGTTTCAGTTCCTTATTTGTTAAATGGCTTTTCCTGGAAGATTCTGTTACTTTTTCTGCATGCATCTACTATTAGCATCAATCCATGGGACTTTAACAAAAATTAAACATCTCGATTGCACATTCAGGTTTTGAAAAAAGCTGAACTTGCTCTTTACATTGGGAGGTATTTTGCATTCACCTACACAAAATATTAAAATGTTCCTACGTAATTTTTTTAAACCATCACAGCCAGCTCCGCAGAGTATATTTGTAGCTTCTGCCATTCAGCCATAGGAATAATTAAACATACCTGTCAAGTTAAACTAATGCATGAACTAATGAATAAAGGAAATAATGGCTGATTTGTGTGTAGCCATTTCACTAGAAGAAAGCAAGTGATTGTGAGTTATTTGCCATACATAAATATGCAGTAGATCTTAATGAAATGTTACACTACAAAACATAACTCCTTTAGTCTGGGTTCTCCAGGGAGGCTATTATCCAGAGCCCTCTGAAATTCCTGGCCAAGGTTTCTTGACATTTGTGTACAGTATTCAGTGTTACTCTTGCAGTTTGCAGTAAAATAAAACAAAAAGAAGAAGATAAACAGTTGGCCAGATTTTCCATTTGTTTGGTGTAAAATCTGGAATAAGCCTTCTGAAGCCAGTGGTTGGCCTCAAATAAAAGCCAAGAAATGCCTAGAGGAGAACTGATTATCACATGTTGGGTTATTTATTTGCTTATGTATCTCCCAACGGACTGAACAGTGTGTATCCACATTTGATGGTGCGCATGAAAAGCTCAGTCTGTTTTAAATAGGAATACAGGAAAATTTAAGGAAAGGATATGTTTGTTATGGAACATGTTTCAGGTTGTTTTGACAAAGAGCTGGCAAAACAGGTCAGAGGCATGGGAAGAGCTATTTGGAATACTCATTGGAGGCAAGGCTTTTGCGCTCTTTAGGGGGACAAAAAAAATCACACTACTTCAACTGTATAAATTTGTAAATAATTTTCCTCCTCCGTGTCCATAAATTCACACTGCACTCAATATATTCCAACAGTGTATTCCTTTCTATCTCCCATAATTGGTCTTCATTGTGATAGTGACCATAATGAATTCAAGAGAGATCTCTGTGGCCATCGCATTTGCTTTCCTAGAAATGTCATTGTCACGCGGCATTATTATAACATTAAAATAACAAGTTACCAACTTACCACTTTCTATGGAGAAACACCACCTGCAGCGTCAGTTAATTTTATGAATACATTAGTTTGAGCTTTTGCCATCTGTTCTACCCCTTATAATAAATGCAAAAAGCATATATTTCACAATTAACTCATTAAAAGGATATGATTGATTGGAATGCACACCCATGTTCCCTACACAGCAGTTAAGGTGAGATGTGCAGAACCGACCAAGCACAGAGAGAGACTCAGAGTCGCGGCAGAGGACGTTTTGTGAGACAGAAGTGTTTCTCTCTTGGCATTTTCAGCCACACACACAGGGCCAACACATCAAGTGACACAGAAGGGTGGCACGGATTTCTTCATTGTTCTCTTGAGAGCCCTGGCCCAGCCCTGCAGGGGCTCCCTCCTGGTTCTGCCCAGGGAGCTGCTGCGTCCCTGCCTGAGAGTGTACAATGACCCTTGTGGGTTTTTTCTATTCTATTCTGTTCTAAATCACTAACCTCTAAAATCTACCTGCCTGGATCTTGCTGAATGACTTTCCTTGTCTGTCTTACAGTAAAAATAAGAGAAAATGTTGTAGCAGCCCTCTTATTAGAGGGTAGAAATGAGCCAAGGCACAGACTTCTCGTTAAACACAGCATAAAAAGGGTCCTGGTTTATTCCTCTTTGTGACTTAGTCATCTTAACTCCAGCGATTCACTGACTCTGGCTGCAGCAAGCTCCTGCTGGAGGTTTCCCTTGCAGCCTCTGACTGCTGGTTAGTTCCTGCTGAACTCTGACTGCAGGGATCAGTTTGCTGACTCTGAGTGCAGGCTTTTACCTGCCTAGACTGTGACTGCAGGTTCCAACAACAGGCTCTGACTGCAGACCCAGACCGACCTCACAGCAGTGATCCTCTGTCCCCAGGATCCTGCTTCATGATTCTCTCCTTCATGCCTCTCAAGGTTCCTCCTCTGTGATGATCCTCCCCTTATCAGCTCACCCCTCTTTTATCTCACTCATCCTTCTTGGACACAGCTGTGACTCATCAGGGGTGAGGCTGGATTGGGTAATTAACACAGCTGTCACTAATCAGGGGTGTGGTCACTTGTATTCCCTTCTCCTACAGAGAAAAGCAAGAAACCCTAAATGCTGTGCAGGCTGGCTTTGGGTGGGCAGGAAGGTGTAGGGAGGAATTGTGTTTTTGTTTATCCCAGCTGGAGGTGCCTTCCTGCTCGTTCTGTTTCCATCAGGAATGTCACAGCTGCTGCAGCCACAGCCAAGGGAAAGCCTGTTAGGAACATGGAGATAAAAACTTGGATTTAATTCAGAAGCTGCATTCTTGTAATCAATTTTTTTTCTCTGCCTCCAGTGAATGGGCAGAGCCTTTTTTCCTCTCTGTGCTGCATTGGAGAGATGATGTGTTCGTTATAAGCATCTTCCTGATGGCCTGTGGGAGCACAGGGTCTGTGCCCTCCCTGTGTCCTGTCCTTGTATCCCTTCCCTTGCAGAAGAGTATCATGCAGGATGGCTGTGGGTGAGCACGGGGTCTGGAATAAAAAACTAATTCTGTATTTTTCTAGAATGTGCTGGACAGAGGCAGAGCCTCCTCAGTAACTGAATGATGGTGCTCTCTGGCAGTTTATGGGAATTGTCATAAAGTACTGTGGGGTGTAAGTGTTTTTACAGCCCCGAAACTCCTGTGTGTCTCTTTGGACATCATAAGGAATAGTCATTATTCAGAATTACCTTCTTGTTAGGAAAGTTTCATAGGATTTTTGCGATGTGCACTGATGCCAAGAGATGCCAGTTCAGCAGAGATCTTGCTAGTGAGTGAAACAGTTCCAGTCTTGGTAGAGCATTTTTGTAAATGCTTGGCATTGGTGTTATGTCAGCCCTTCAGGGGACATTTTAAAAGGGCATGAAGTGATAGGACAGTGGGGAATGGCTTTAAACTCACAGAGAGCAGGTTTAGGTTGGATATTAGGAAAAGCTTCTTCCCTGTGAGGCTGGTGAGCCCCTGGCACAGGTTGCCCAGAGAAGCTATAGCTGCTCCACCCCTGGAAGTGTCCAAGGCCAGGCTGGATGGGGCTTGGAGCAGCCTGGGACAGTGGAAGGTGTCCCTGCCCATGGCAGGGGGTGGAATAAGTTGGTCTTTTGTGCTTTCCAACCCAAACTGTTCAATGATTCTGTGATCCTTTGGTTCACGGGGTCATCTGGAGGGTTTGGTCCCAACCTGCAGGATACTCCTGTGTTTTAGGAGAAAGGCTGTAAATGAGACCGCTGCTCCTTGCATTATTCCCTGACAGCCTGGGATGGTCCCATGTGCATCAGGGAGCAATGAACAGACATGTGCAGACTAACAACCTGCAAAGTCTGCAGCACACCTGACAAACACTGGGTAACCCCAAAACAATTCCATGAAGTATTTAAACCTGGGCCGTATTTGGCAGTGTGATCAGACCATACTTGTATTTTTTGAACACATTTGGGTTTATGTAATCCCCTATCTCATGTCCCTTGCTAATAAATGAAACACCAGGTGGACAAAGCAGCACAGCACGATCTTAAATCTGTTGAATGTGCTAAACTGTGACTTATACTTCACATGAGATTGATTGCACAGATTGAAAATGCGCCGCTGATTTACTTTTTTTTTATTTTTTAAATGAAAACATCTGCAATAAGTAGAGTAGATGTCTGCTCTGTTCTCTTGTCCACTTGCATTTCAGGAAGTGTTTGTTTTCATGGATGTCTGTAGTTGTGGGCTCAACTGGCCACAAGGGATCTGTCACTGACAACTTATTAAAAGCTGAACCATCACTCCTGAGGAACAGATTTCCTCACTGTAAAGGTTGCTTTCCCCTGAGTAAAATGTCAGATAAATAAAAAGCTGAAAGATCTCTTTAGTGTGTTCTACTTATAAAACAGAAGTACATAAGTCAATAGTATTTAGTACTGGAGGATGTATGTTTGGTGGCATTTAATATTTTTTAAATTTTCATTTTTCTGAGCTAATCAGAGCTGACTGCCTCTATAATAAGGTTATTCATAATTCTGATTTACCCAATTTCTGTATTCTGGATATCCACTGCAGTGTATATTGGTTTTAGTATTAATTTTTGGGCAAAACCACAGATTTTTTTAATATTTCTTGTAGAAGTAAGACAAACATCAATATCAATTGTTTTCTCCTTTTCTAGAGATGTATTTTAAGCATTATTGAAAGCCTGCACTTTAATTGTTCATATAATGTCCTAATGCTGATGACAAGAAAGATGAAGTATCCCACACAGGCCTAAATCATCCTTCCCATCTACCTCAAGTTCTGTTCTGATCTTCCCTATGGTTTTTTATGCATACATAATTTATTGCCTTCTCCAGCCTGAGAGGGGCTCCTTCTGCAGGCACCAGCCATGAGCTCTCTTAGTGGTCATTGGTGGGGCTGGAATGGTGACATGGATGTGCTGTGTCCCATCAGGAGCACGGCGCAGCTGACACAGGGATGGGAATCCTTTGCACAGGAGAATGAAAAAGTCCAGCCTTTGTGTGTCAGAGCCTCAGGCTTGATGGTAACTTTTACAGTTTCTCTTCGATTAGGTGAAATCCGGGAGTCTGGAGATTTAAATTGTATGTAACTTACTTACTTAAGTGGGACATCGGTGGAATTTTTTAAACAAGATCACAAGCTCCAGGTCCAGAGTTTGATAAAAGAAAACCTCATGCCTAATCCTGAATGGGACCTGTTATCTGGGGTTTGAAATCTGCTACAAAAACTCAGGGTGACTATTGCTATTTTCAGAGATTACTTATCTGCTTACTTATTTCGCTGAGTTCTGCTCGCTGCTTTCTGGGCTCATTATTCTTTTATCCTAATGAAGCACAGATACATTTTGATGCAGCACCCATGCTGCAGCACTGCCTTTGTATGGAGAGTAATGAATAGCAGATTTGGCTCTTTTCTGTTTCAATAGACTTACAAGAGTCTCTCTGACAGAAACAAACTCCAGAAAATACCTTGATTTAAAAACAGGCTATGTGGTATTCTTACTGTCCTTTTGATATAAAACTTGATTAAAATGGGATGTGACATCAGTTGAAAAAGTATGAAAATCAAATTTTCTTTATTACGTACGTGTTTAGGCTAACCTATGCCTACAGTTTATCTTTGTGTAATTTATGCTGTCTATGTGCCATGTCTTCATTTTGAATACATTTGTTGAAGATTTCCTGTCGCATTCATCTATGATTGTCAAAAGGAAGTTTTATTCTAAAAAAAAGAGATAGTACTGGTTTTAATTATGAATCTAAATAGCTCCATAACCAGAGTGAACTCTGAATTTACATCATTTTTATGATAGCCACACCATTCCAGGTTTATTGATTTTGTCATTTGCTTCATTACATTTAATGCAAACCTTTTGTACGAAATTATTCTGGTGCTGTGCTGACCACGGAGGGGTCAGCATGTGCAGTCTCTAGCCAAAACAGCGCAGCAGTATCATTTTAGTGCAGACTCCATGGAGAAGGGGGGGTTGTAAATACTGTCCACCAGCAGAACAAAGTTTGCCTTTTCCACTTGACCTTCCCAGCTGGATGAAGTTAAAACCACAGCTTGAGTTGTCCTTTTTTTTTTTTTTTCCTCCACTCTTCTCTCCCTGCGTGTTTGGCTTCAGCTGTTTGGTCAGTGGGACAAATGTCTGTTCCTGGGGAGAAAAAGGTGTTTGGGGGTGGGTTTGGGCAGAGGATCCCTGGTCTGTGCCCATGGAGATCTCCCCAAGGACATGGGCTGCAGGAGTGCTGAGTTCCTGCTCAGAAGCTGCTCTGAAGAGCAGCTTGCTTTTTTGGATTTCAGGGCAGAGACGCTGGGTTTCTGGGGTCTCCAGTTGTTTTTCCATTTCACTGGGATTAAATTCCAGTCTTTCCTTTTGTAAATAGGTAACCATGTGCCCGGATTTGCTGTACTTCTTAAGGTGTCCCTGCCCATGGCAGGGCAGATGGAACTAGGTGATCTTTAAGGCCCCTTCCAACCCCAGCCATTGTGTGATTGTATGAATAAAACTTCTTGAGTTCTTAATTAATACTGCATAACTTTTTCTGGATAACACAATTATCATTTTTAATCTAACTTCATTTTAAAAAGTGATGCAAACACTATGCAAAACAGGTAAGTAAATGGATCCTTGTTTTCCCAGAAGGCAATGACTTAGGCTCAAAAATAAATTTCACCAATTGATTAGGGGACCAGATTTCCTGCACCACTCTTCCTTGACCACAAAATGAGATGGATGTCCCCCAGCTTTTGACCCCAACTCTTACCTCAGCTGCAGCTTTTTTTCCTGACCCAAGCCCTCAACTCAGCTGCAGCTTTCTGTGTGAGAGGAGAGCTGCCTATTTAAAACAAACCCGTGCAGCTTCTTGCCACATTTAGAGCCCAGAAGGGAAGGATTAAATTTCTCATTCAGTGATTCAGTCTGTTCCATGGCTTTGCTATCCTGCAGTTGGGTGGCTCCATGAGATAAAGTGTACAAAAACAAAGCCACCTGCAATCCAATTCCATACAAAATTGATATGCCTTGAAAGAAAATATTAAACTACAGTGGTGTAACTGTACTGTAGAGTTTTTTCATCACGAATTGTTTTTGTATGAACATATGCTCACTGTGTTTGTACAGCAAGAGATGTTATACAGTCCTTTTAAACAGCTCAGTTGCTGCATCACTGGAAAATTTCCTCAAAAGAAGCTCAGGCCATGTAAATCCTCCATGGGTATTAAGAAGATCCTAGGGAGGATCTTTGTTTTATTAAAACAAAACAAAACAAAACAAAACACAGTGTTTTTGCTTGGATCTGCAGTGTTTTCTTCCTGTAAAAAAGAAGGATCTAAATCTGAGTGAAGCACAGAGGGAATTCTCAAGCACTCAGACGTCTCTGATGAGATTAATAGAAATGAAGTTGATTATCTAGGTGCAAATCTGAGGATGGCTTTAGTATAATAGCTTTGGGGTAGGCAAGAATCAGAGCCCTTTTGTTTAAGAGCAGATGACACTGGGTGAGTGGAGACAGCAGCAGTGGAAACGGCTGTGAGATGATGGTCTCATTTGTACAGCTGATTTCTGCTGCTGAATATCATTTCCCTCCACTTGATTTTTTTTTTTCCCTACCAAAGGCCTGTGGTATCTAATTTTGCTTTTGTTTACCCTTTGGTAGTCCCATAAATGTCAAAGAAACAAATGAGAGAATTCCATCTTCATGTGGAAGTATCCTCTGCTCCAGTCTATTGTGGGGTTTTTTTAAAGCTCTTTTTGGAGTTATTTTTCCAACTCATTGAGCAGCACAGTAAGCACTGTGGCAATGTGCATACAGAGTTTGTCCAAAGTGCATTTTCACACTTAGGATTCTTTTTCCTTTCTCTCTTGTTTGACTAGGGAAAGCAAGGATTTTGGAATTGTTTATTTGAAGAAACAGCAGAGTTTCATGAATGAACAATCAATATTATTTCCTTATACAAATTCTGCATCAATATCCTGTCAATCACAAGTTGCTTACACGGCAGTCATGATACCTTAATGCTAAAATGTAGAGTGGTGCTTTCCAAAAAAACCCCTCAGAAAACCCCCAGCCCAGACCCAAACCTCCAAACCCTAGAGTTTAACTCATTTAAAGAGATAACAGGCTGTATAAAACTGTGATGTGGTGCACAAGAAATCTTAAGGCAAATGATTTGCATTAAGATGCCCATAAGCAGTTCTTGCTGCATTTCCAGGAGCCCAGCATAAAGCATCCAGCCTGCCTCTCAGGGCAGCAGAACAGGACTCTCCCATACACATAAAAAATTGGCTTTTTGTTGCATGGGGTGGGAAATGGAGCTTTCTGGAGTGAAAATTAGCTTTAGAAATGAGATTGACCTTTTTTTTAATTATTTTTTTTAAAATTTTTTTGGTGTGACCCTTCAGTAGCCTTGTATGCGAACTTCACCCTTGAACCTACTTTATTTAGTATTTAATTTATATGCTTAAACTCAGGTCATATGCAGCAACGGCTATTGATTAGGTCCTGCTTTTAAACCCAGTCTTAAAGCGAAGATGACTGCTGCAAAGAGGTCAAGTGGTTTGCCCGAAATAATTCACTGAGTAAGGGGGACTCGCAATTATCTGAACCATTTGAGCAGGGGGTTGTTGTTGGGGGTGTATTTTTAGTTTGGTTTTTAGCTCTCTGCCGACAGCTCTCGCTGCTTTATAGAGACGTGGTGCTCTCCCTTCCTGAGATGAAAACACAATTAAGGGTTAATGTTCAGGCAGGGAGGGGGAGCAGCCACCCCTCCACAATAAGTTGGGCAATGAGCAGCGCTCTCAGGACAGTGACTGAGAAGGATGGGAGAAATGTCCTGTGAAGCCAATTGTTCAGGTATCCTCTTTACCTACTTACAAAAAAAAAAAATTGTTGCTTTGATTGCAAGAAAGAAAAAAAAAAATCGGGGCAGGGCTTTCTTGGGGCTGTTTTAGTTCAGTGCTGCCACGTCTCAGTATGAATCAGGTTTTTGAGGTTCTGTCTGAAGGGTCAGGTGAGGGAACTGCTGTGCTCTTGTGATCCAAACTTGCTGCCTAATCCTACCTGGGAGTACAAGTCGTCTTGCACGTGGTGTCCTTTTTGTCATGACAGTGCTGGCTGAGGAAGCAGATGTCTCTCTATGAATGTATTTATGGACTAATGTCAGGGAAAAATACTAATAAAATATACACCACCTAGCAAGGAAATTTCAAAGTCATCTGGGATAAGTTAATTTTTGAGATTCTTTAGTAGTGACTTCAAGTTTGTAAGGCTTGTAGAATTCTTATTCTGTGACTAATGAGTAAATGTGAATGCACATTTCAGACCTGTAAGCATTTATATTTAGGAAATCACAATGTCTAGTATGACTTGAAGAGTTTTTTTTAATGATTTCAAAAGGAAATACTTTTCTTAAAAGAAAATTAAAAGAACAGTTTACAGAGAAAAATATCAAAGTCTGTAACTTCTAGGAAATCCTGTACATGAACCTGCCTCTATAATATTTTCTGTTGATATCAGAAGCTCAAAAATTATTTAATAGTACTAACCATATGTCTAACTGTAAGCCATCTTCTGTCCATATTTTTGTTTTTGAATTCGGCATGGAGTTATCTCAGGATGCTGTTTTTACCAGGTTTTGACGAAATAATTCTTTCACACCTACATTCATTATAAGTCCTGCCTTTATAGATAAGTACAGAGTTTTAAGTCGCTCAGATCTCCTGCAAGATGGAATAAATCCCTTTGGAGGTGACCTGTCCTCCTGTTCTTGCAGTGCCTGTTGTTTTGGAGACTGTGGTTGTCCCTTGGTACTTAGGTTTCTGCACTGTGATGTTTCAGCTCCCAGGTCGAGTTATTCCTTGCCCAGCACTTTATCTCTCCAGGAGATGGGAAATCCACAAGGAAAGCTGAAAGGCCTCAGCACCTGCAGCCTGCTTTTCAGTTCCCCCCAAGAATTAACCTTATGTGAGGATATACCAGTAGGGTTTTGATGACTTTTCTCCTTTCAAGCACTGCGGCCCAGGAGAACACCAGTGCTGTTATACATCCTTTACCTATATCTTTGTAAAGGTACTTTGGGGCAATAATAACATCTATAATTATCTCTTGCACTGTGTTCAGACCTTTGTATATAAACTCTCCCTCCTCCACGTTTTACATTAGTATTATACCTATCCCAAGGCTAGAGAAGAACATTTTAATTCGGGAATGATGCAGGATAGTGGAACTGGAAGAGATAAGTTCAGTTCCTAAAATTTTGTAAAACCTCATGGTGCTGCTGACAGCTCAGGGGAGGAGGAATAAATACATTAAGGGGCGAGGGGCTCAAATGCTACAGCCATCCCATAAATGCCAAAAATAGATGGATGCCATTTGTTTTTATGAATTGAAAGAAGCAGATCTATGGTTACATGTAGGTGGAAAGAAACTCCCTGGTGAATATGCACAAGAGCTGTCACATATGCTCCGTGCCATGTTTCTGAAGGATACGTGGCAGTGCCACATTGATTTGGTAAAACATTGTTTGGGAAGTTGAAGATCTGCTAACAAAAACTGAACGTAGTCATCCAAACATATTGGGTGCTTATGGTTCATATGGGCATTCAGATAGAACATTTGTTCCAAAGTGCTCGTAAACATAAATCTGCAGGATGGATTGCTGTCCTTAGCCCGGGTGACAAACATTTCACAGATGATGGGAGTTTGGCTGCCTTGAAAGCAGGAAAGCAAAATGGATTTTCTTGTCAACTGTGATCCAGTTTGCTGTTAATTCCAGAGCATTTTACGAAGTAGTTAAAAACTGATGTAATTACTAAGTGCCTAGATAACCAAGAAGAACATTGGGTTTGATTCCCATTTAATCTATCAGGAAACTTACTTATTTTGGTTCCTACAATATTTTCTGGGGTTTTCTGTTGTTTTACTTTTCTTAAAGATTTCTTCTTTTTTGTTCTAGAAACTGGGTATTCTTTCCAAACACCTCTTGTTCTGGTTAGCTCTTTTTAAGTGTTTTAGGCCTTAATTTGTTAGGTGCAGGTGTTACACTGGCAGCATAAGGGAGTTTGGGAAGTGTTCTAGACCTGGTGTAGACAAAGGACTGTGGTGGCAGAGGGGAACACAAGTCACACAGGCAGAGCTGGTGTGACATCTTCAGAAATATGTCATAGGATGAACAATTTGGATATGGACAGCTACTCAGGGAAGAAGACTGCATCTTCAGGTTCATGTTCAACTGCCCAACAAACACTCACTCCATGTCTGTGAGTGGACCTCAGGAATGGAGATAATGAGGAATCAACTGCAGGCTGGCCTGCTCAGGACTCTTGCATGAGACTTCGTTGAATGTAACAGAATATCAGATTTTAGTGCTTAGTGGAACTCTCTGCCAGTCTTCTTAGTCTAAGGGAAGTGTTATTTGCTTACTCATATATAAATACATGTAGATGTGACTACCTAAATTCCGTATATAAGCACACAGAGTGCTCAGGAAAGTGCAGCGTACTATTTTTACAAACTTAGTACAAACATAAATTAGCATATAAAAGCAGAGCAAGATTTCACCCCTTCATTACAGTTTTTCTACCATAAGCAGGTAATGCAGTAACCCAAAGCACGTATTGTGTGTTAACCTGTTTGTTTGAAATCATGCGGGAGAACAAGCAAACCCGGGGCAATGAGGTATGGAGTCAGACTGTGAAAGTAATTCCAGTGGGACTCTGGATGGGGAACTTGAATTCACTGCCTTGAGTAGTGAGAATGAAGTCTGATGCAAGTGCCTTAAAGGCTTCTGAGGTTCAGGCTGAAATGCAATGTGTCTCTCTCACCCTTAGCACCAATTCATCTAAACTCACCCATACTCGTACCTAGAACTGACTATAAGTCAGCCACAGCTCTGACTTGCAAAATGGGATGTGATGCTAAGAAATGACAAATGTAAAGACTTAAAATTACAGGATCAGGGCTTTGCATATGTGTTTAAGCAACCATTGGAAAACAAATTTCAAAGGTTTTTATAGTCTCCACTGCCAGCCCTATTTTGTATCAGTAAGAGGGCAAAAGCACAGGGCTGTAGTTATAGATGAGGTACTTGTGGCTGCTGGTCTTCCTCAGTTAGCCTGAGAAATCAACCAGCAAAGCAGAGAAACGGTTAGGAGTTAGAATTTGGAGCTGCATGTCATTAGGAGCGTTTTTGTGTTAAAAACAAAACCTCTGATACTACCCAGGCACAAAACAGAACTAAGCCAAATGGCGATAAATTCCATGTCGCAAAAGCAAGATGCTGTTGCCTGATCAGTATATAGAGGACAAAGGGTAAAACAAAGCAAAATCCTGGAAGCACATCCTCCAGCCCTGCTTTTCATCTGGAGATGCCACTTATTCATCCTAAAACAGGAACCCACAGCTGTATTAAAGATGAAATGGCCTGATTTGGAAGCCCTTAGAAAAGCTTCTGAGCCTGTGTTAAGCGTGGTCAGTGCTGGAAACCCCTATCAGAATGATTTAAAATTAATGCAGCATCTTGAAATACGAGATTTGTTAACTCTTCCTCCAGTGGCTGTAGGAGTTGGTTAAAAAACTGACTAGGACCATGTTGAAAAAAGTCCCCCAATCCAAAATGGGACGTGGAGGTATTTAGAAGTGTGATTCCTTCTCCAGCTTTAACTGGCCGTTTTTGGATTTTTAAAAGCAGTCTGATAAAACAGGCTTTGGTTGAAAACTTATTGGTGTGTTGTACTAAGAAACTACCATTTATAACTGCAAGCTGTTAATTGGATGTTATCCACAAGTTTTTAATATGAATTTTCTAATTACAAAAGAAAAAAAAGTTACCAAAAAAACCCAAATCAATTGTTTTGCCCAAATTTACCAGCCACGCAGCAAAGGCAGACACTGTCATATACTCCCAATATTTAGTGGTTTGTTTGAATTTTTGTCCTAAGAGCTAGAAGAACATATCACAAGTCATTGTGTGATTGTGGGTGACAGCATTAATCTAATGTTCTATGGGATTTCAGAAGGACAGATTTCTGGAGAGTGAATATCCAGATTTCCTTCTGCTCTCTCATCCCCCTAACCCTGTAAAAACCAGGCACTTCTGGGCCTTGCCCTGGCACGTTCACCTTCCCTGCTCTGCACTCGCCCTCTGCCACAGCCTCCGTGCCCCACGACGAGTTCATGTTTGCTGGTCAAGTCCAAGCTTCTCAAAGGCCTGAATTTTTCTCTCAAACCTGAGTTTTTAAAGTTTTTTTACATAAAAATGTGCCAGCAATGAACATCACCAGAATTAACACTTTTTTTTTGCTTGGTGTCCGTGTTAAACCATCTCACAACAAGCTCTGTGTGTTCCTGTGCCGCTGGCACGGGCTGGGCTCGGGGCAGTGCCAATGCCACCTGCAGTGGCGTCCCTGGGGCAGCAGGAATGTCACCCATGTCACACCTGTCCAGCCCTGCAGCCAGGAACCAGCAGGGCACCAACCCTGCCTTGCTGTGTCACGCTGGAGAGTTTCTTGCAGCCCTCTGTCCTACTGAGCCCGTTTTAAAAACGCCACTGGCTCCAAACAAATTTTGTCTGACAACTGACGGCTGATCCACTTCTTAAGAGGAAGGGATGGATGGAGCATTTTGGGTCTTCCTTTTTTAAAGTTTTGGTTCGGTAGTGAATTTGTTACAGCACAGAACATAGGCACGGAGTGATTTTAAGGAGAAAACTCGAATCCCAGTTGCTGCTGCCGTATTGAGGGGCGGTGGCAGCTCGCCTGTGGGGGCTTGTTTGTTTTGCCTCGGAAATGAGCGTGACTTCAGTGCTGTCAGTTCCACAGAAGTGATGCCATGAGTCTGTGTAAGCACTGGCCTTGCTCACAGGGCACAAATTCTGGGCGAGGTTCAGTGGTGCTGCTGTCCTGGGGTCGGGATGGGGCACGGGCAGCCGGACCCTGCAGGCTCCACGTGCCTGTGCTTCCCTTCCCCACCAGAAACAGCCCAGGGGAGGGAAGGGCTCAGGCTGGGATGGAAGCAACAGCCCCAGATGAGCAGAGGTCAGGGGTGGAAGGCAACAGTTCCTATTCCACCTGCGGCAGCTGGGTGGATGGAACCACCTGCACCTCCTCCACCCCGTGCTCTTTGCACGTTACAGATGTTTACACCTTATTCAAACAACTGTGTATTTTTTCTGTGCAGGTACCTCGCTTTCAGATTTTCCAGTTTCATAATATTGTCCCTAATGATATGACTTCCTATTAATATTCCTAATCTGATTCCCTAGTATGATTTCCTATTAATAAGGTCACTGGTTAGTAATATTCTGAACTAGAACTTTCCTTAACGTGTGGCATTTAACACTTGTCAACTGAACATAACAATAACAAATTAATAAATGCAGACCTTCTAAAACTGTAAAAACCACCACAGAAAGTAACTTTCATTTTCTCAAACACCCATTTTTATCTTCTTCTTTTCTTCCCCTTTTCCCCTTTGGGGCTATGGCAGAGGAGAACAACAGATGGTTATCAGTCAAGAGTAACTAGGGAAACAGCAAAACCTGCCCCAATTGCTATGGAGACAGCCATTTCTGTGCTTGGTATGCACTATTTGTTACATCAGCAACCAGAGAGAGTTAAAAAAAGAAAAAAAAATGTTCTAAAGCACATGATATTGAAAGGAAATCTCGTGTTTGTGTGTATTTGTCCTTGCAGCAGGAGGAGTCTCCATGTTCGTTTGCCACTCAAGTTTTGCTTTAAGCTGATATTTTGGTTATTTTGTGACAGCAGCATTTTGGTTTCTGAATTAATGTAATACAAATACTCAGAGTAAACACTTAGTAATTTTCAGTAGTGTGGAGAATAATTATTCATAAGCAGCTCCTCCCTTTCAAATCAGATATTCCTCCCTCCTTGAATTTAACAACCTGGCAGCTCAGGTTGGGTACGAAAACTGGAGACAGAGAATATGAATCTGCCCAATTATTTCAGGCAGATGAGCTGTTTCTGCACAAAGCCTCAACAACAGCTTTTGGCAAAACCGCATCCTTGGGCAACAAAAAAAAAAAAAAAAAAGGAATTTTGGAACACTTGTAAAAATCTCAGAGTGAGACTGCAGCTTGATCACAACAGCTGTATCAATCTTTTAAATTTTTTAATATAAGCAAGCTCTTATAGATTTTAGTGAGGCATAAATAAAGAGTAAAAATTAAATGGGAAAAAATGCATTAAAAGCTACTTTGAAAGAACTTCACATTATTTCAATTTAATTGAATTTAATATTACCTCAAAGCACCATCTTTCCCCCTTTATTTGGGCTTCCTTATCAATTAATACAAGGATAAGGACTTCAGTTTGGTATGTGGGAAATTTTCAATAGATGTGTTGGTGTGACTTTCCTTAGATATTTTAATATTCTTCAAGTTACATAAGGGCAATAAATGTTATAGGGTGTCTCTCTAATTCTGACAGGTTATGGAAGAACTTAAATACTAGAGTGCAAACTTTACAGGAAATGGATGACATAGAACCAGCAAGTCTGTAATAAAAACAAAATGAAAAAGGAAATGCAAGGGAAATATGTTGTCCAATGTCTAAAAATGATTCTATAATAATTTACAGTGCATTTACCGTCCTGTGAAATCACTATTGAAATTCCTTTATATATTTTGGTGATACAATGCCTTTAACATGGATACATCTAGTTAAAAATGCAAGTCTTTCCTTAAAGAGGAAATGGCTTTTCTTTAATTTTGTATCTGCAAGTGTAGATCCTATCTATAACAGCAGCACAGTGATTTTACATCAGTAACAGTAAACCTTAAATATGCAACTATTAAAACATTGCTTTTTTTATGCTAAATGTGAAATATGAACGCTGTATATTACAGTAGTCATTAGTACTTTTATTTAAATATTTAACTAGATTTTAGGCAAAACACAGAGGTTATAGTAATTTAACTACTGTCACTTTATAATTAAAAAACAGATTAGCACTTGAGCTCTGCAGTGGCCTTGGCAGTGTTTGGACATAGGAAAAAAATCCCTTACTGAATAAAGTACAAAACCCTGGTTATAAAGTCCATTATTGTTAAATGTTGATGCTTGAAGGGCCTCTTCTTTGTGAATGTGAGTGTGGCTAATTGCAGAAAAAAATGCTGAAATCTCATATATAGTTGGTGTGCTGTGAAGAAATCTTGCTTGTAATACAAATGTAGAGTTTTAAACAGTAATTTTTAATGTTAATTTAAAAAAATGTATCATTTCAGTTTTGATAAATTTTACTCTGAGTGAATTCAATTCTTTAATATTTTAGAACAGTTTTGTGTTTAAATAAAAAAATCCTAAAGCTAGTAAGATGATAAAATTATATCAGCTTTGTTGCCGGGGATTTTTATCTCTCAAATGCATTTGAAAATTAAATATTCCTTTTTGTTGTGAGCAAAACCTTCAAGGCTTGGTATTTAAAAGATTATTTCAAATGGCAAAAGAATATCAACCTTGTAAAACCATATTCCTCCTAAACAGTATTTGAAATTTAACTCTTATTTATGATAGATAATGCACCAGTCTAAATGGATAAGCCAGAGTTACACTCTGTCAGGGAAAAGATGCTTTAAACATTTAAAGTGGCATTTTAGCCAAGCCATAGATTCCCCTGTGACATAAATCTGTTAGGATGCAGCGTTATTTCTCATTTCTTAGAAACATGGTTTGTATCTAAGTTGTTTTTTTGTTTCCTTTAAAACATCAATTTTAAGTTTTATCAATCAGTCAAATATAATGTAGTCGCATAATTTTCCTGCTTTCCAATAAAAAACTGAGAGTAGTTACTGAGTCCACACTAGAGCCAAATTACAGTAATACATACGGTTTTATGTATTATAGCTCTGCCACGTGAAAGATGACTTTTCCTCTAAAGACTTTTATAAATTCTTGGATTGTTTATAAGCATTTGTCTGTGTCACACTCTACCTAAATCCCATTTGCCCATTCAATATTTTCCTTGCTTGAGTGCTTTGCTCTGCTCTCTGAGGTCTTCTGGTGCTGCTGTTGTTATCTCTCGGCATTGTCTGGTTGCTAATTGCCTGTCACGGAGATCTGGGATCCCTGGAGCCTCCTGGGTGAGGTCAGGGTGGATAATTCAATCCCAGGGGAGCTGCTGGGTGTCTCCCCCTGGGATCTCAGCTCACTGACTTGTTCTGACGACGTCACCCAGCCCAGCTCCAGGGTTTGGGTCTGCTCAGCTTCAGTGCTTCGTGTCTAATGCATGAGAGATTCAGCATTTAAGCCAAACACTTCGGCCCAAGTCAAAGTTAGGTATCTGTGTAACTCAGCAAAATTTGAGGGTGTCACACAGCTCAGTTACTGTGGTTTCATTCATCCTTCCGCAGCTCAATATTTCTCTGTGAGAATGTTTTTTGGTCAGAGGCAGTCAAATCACTTGGTAGGTTTAGATAAAGTCTGAGCCTAGTGCTGTATTCCTTCGAAAGGCAGAGTAAATGCAGGTATGAAAAGTGATTTTGTCCCTGTATTTTTAAAATTGCCTCTTAAATCCGAGTTTGTGTTGTCTGACCTTTTACCAGCAGTACGTTGTACCGCTGCGTGCATAACAACTCATTTGTAATCTCAAGGAAAAGATTTTCTAGAAAGGCTATGAGTGCTAATAATAGAGACAAGTAGAGGTGGCATCTAAATTTGAATCAAGGCTTCTGCAGCCCAAGACCATTTCCAAAAATTCAGGTGTGTCTCAAGTGGCTGACCTGTGCTCCGTGTGCCCAAGTGCTCCGTTCAGAACGGAGAGATGGGAGCAGTGTCACAATGTTCCTCAGGGAAATGCAGCTTCCACCCGTTCTGAAATATTGGGGTTTTTTTTTCTTTTCTTTTCCTTTTTTAAGTTGAAATTTTACCTTCTCTGCATACACCTAATTTTATTCGAGTAAGATGTTCTTCTCCACAAATGTTAGGGATGTCTGTTCAGCCCCTGGAGGAGCTGCATGCACAGCCTGTCTGCACTGGGTGTGTGAGCTGGCTGCTAGTCCACATCACAGGGGGGTTGTTTTGTCTTCATAAGCATAAAAATACGTGCTGAACACCTTTGGCTTTCTGTAAGACTTTATTTAAACTTTTCCCAAAACTTTAAACTTACCACTTTGTCTTAGAAGGAAGACATTTAAACTCTCAAATTTCTAGTCTTGACTGAACTGCTCACCAGGGTGCTGTACAGATGCAGAGAAATAGGATTTCCATCTTTACACACAGAGAAATAAATAGGGAGGCAGAGGGTTTTAAAACCGAATTTTAGGACAACTAGCAGTTCTCTTCCTTTCGAGAAGAAATTCTCACGTTTCAATGCAGCTGTATGTTTTGGAGTGATAGATACCAGGAGACACGAGCTCTGTGACAAAGGAGCATTAAACATGTGAGTCTCACCCCAGAGACTGTGAGGAATTGGTTCATGGGCCACAGAATCAGGGTGTATCGCTAATGAATATGTTCCCTATTTACTGATGGTGCTGCTAAGTGTGTGTCTTTAGAGCATTGAGAGGTTTCCCTTGCTGGGATCCTGTGCATCGATCACACACACTAAACCAGGTTGTTGGCAGTGGCATGACTGGACCTGTGGAAATATGATTGAAATGGTCATTATGCTTTTTTCAACAAAAATCAATCTATGAGAGTAGCAGGGATTTTTTTTTAAAAAAACAGTACCCACCGAGGAATCCCTTTAATCAAAAGGCTTTGAGACTAGCACACTGTGGGTTTATTTGCTTATTTTAGTGTATTTGGCAGAAAAATCAATATCATAGTATAACTCCAATAAAAACCGTGCAATATGTAGTGCTTCCTGTAAAAGGACAGGGAGAGGTGATTCTCAAGTTGAGGCTCCTTTCTTCTCATCACGTTAGTATCTGCCAACCTGCTTCATAAAGCTAAGTGTAAAGTACTTAATCATGCAGACAGCACTGTATTTAACTCATTTGAAGTTTATTCCTCTTCAAAATGCACCATCCCTTCTGTTTGAGCAACAAATTTTTGTCAATTAAACAGGGATATCAGGACAAGTCTTGTCAGCAGTCAGAAACAGAGGTTTTAGGATCTTTCACAGGTGGTCAGAGAAACAGAGAGAACATAAATATGTATGATACATTTACCCAGACACGAACTCCTACACACAGAAAAATCCCTTTTTGGAGGATTGTGCATCCCAGTGTCTGTCAGTATTGGAGACATTGCTGCAGTTTTGCCCAATTCACCAAGTTCTCCAAAGTTAGCTAGCGCTACGAGAAACCTTCATTTGGGTTTTAGGGTTCCTAAGGATTTTAGCAGACCTTACAGTGTGAGTGGGTTTTCCTGTACTTTAACTCATAAAAAACACAATGTTCATTGATACAGACTACATCACAAAGCGTGAGTTTCCCATGGTTGTCAAAGATGAACATACCCAGGATGCTCAATGTTAGCAGATCAAACTCAGTCTTTAGAGGGGTTCATAAAGATTGTATTTGCTCTGTTTGTGCTTTATTGCTGTATAATAAAAAGATTGCTGCAAATGTCCATTTAGACCAAAAACCAGATACAGCAAATAACTGGAAAGTAGTTGGTGAAACCATACAACCATAGCATACATGGGTGTAATGTATTTGCTATAGTTGCATATTTTTGAAATAAAAATCAGAAACTACAGTGTAATTCTTTGTATCTTTATTCAAGATACTTTAGCCACATAGTACAAAACATCTCTGCCTCACCAAATCTAAAGTTTATGCTGTGCAAAGGGCATAACAGGTAGAGTAGGAGCTTGCATCTTTTTTTTTCATTAAATGCAGATATTTTACTTGCATGTGACTAGATCTGTAATTTTATTTCTTTAAGTGTAAAATTTAAGGGATCAGATGTCAGAAAATGTGATCACTGAATTTTAAATTACAACTTTAATTCTTTTAAGCAGAGGAGACAGATGTAGCTGTCTTGCTGTATCCACATATATTGCAAAATACATTTAAATCATGTGCATACAGGGAGACAAATGAGAGAACTCCACCATCCAAATATTAAATTACATGTTTTGAAGCAAAATAGTGTTTTAAGTGTACGTGTGTATAATGCTTTTTGTCACTGGATTGCTCTCCCTGATGCAGTTAGACAGAATCTGTATTTAGTCAGAAATCTTTCAATAGAAAGGGCTACCAGATGGGACCAGTAACAATGCAGAGAGGCATCGAACCACCACAGACATTTGGTGCTTAGAATAATAAAAAGACTATAAAATTAGATTAGTTGAGTCTAATTTGGAATTGGTATATTCCCCATGCACTCTCACAGCTCTTGGGTAGATAAAGCCTGAAGATTTAGTACTGTCAGGACAGAGGACTCCAACTTCCAGTAAAAGAAAAAACGGCATTCTGGGAGGTCACGGAGGGCAGCCCAGTGACCTCCAATGATTTACAGGCCTTTAGCTTAATGAAATTGTTTCAGTGACATGACGGTAAAAGCTCATAATGGATTGGATGCCCTAATGTAATGAAATTACTCCCTTCTGCCTTAAAAGAAAAAAAAAAAAAAATAAAAGGAAAGGAAAGGAAAAAAGAAAAAAAAAAAAAAAGAAGAAAAAAAAAAAGGCGCAATTAATATTTACTGAGACCTGCCAGGCTTCAGTGTGCGGGAGCGTGCAGCGCTGTCAGACAGCCGAGCAGCCCCGAGCAGCGTGGCAGCTGAGCAGGCGCTGCCAGGGGGTGGAGGGACACCTCGGTGACGGGGAAGCCCCAACCTGGCGCTCCGAGCCAGCCTTCATCCTCTCCCTTCCTTTCTGCAGGCAACTGGACAACAACCAGATCAGCTGCATCGAAGATGGAGCCTTCCGAGCCCTGCGCGACCTGGAGATCCTGTGAGTTGACTCGGTGCCGGGCGGTGGGGAGGGGTGGCTGTCCCCGCGCTGCAGTGCTGGCCGGGCTGGGGGCTGCACAGCCTCGCCGCCCACCTCGGCAGGTGCCATCTCACACTGGCCCCGGGCTGGCGTTGTTTGTTGCTAATTAAACCGCAATAGACGAGCCGTGCCTGCCGCCCGTGGGGAGCGCGGAGCTGGCCGCGCTTCGGCAGCGTTCGTGTCCGGTGTGCGAGCCGCGGCCACAATCCTGCCCGGGGCTGCCTGCTGCCTGGCAGGGGACGGCTGACAGGTCCGTGGGCAGCGATATTAGGGCATACGTGACCGCTGCCCCTAGACAAAAGCTGTTTCAAAGGTGTTTGGCATGTAAGAGGGAGGAGAGACGGGCGCTTGGCAGGCTTGTTCAGTGCAGTCATTGGCTTTTGGGGAGGATCCTTCTCCCGGGGCTGAAATAACACCACGTTGTGCTCTTCATGTACCACAAACTTTACACGTAGGCTGTTAAAGCTGCAGCACATGCTGAAAAAAAGGTCTTGTCAGTGAAAGCTGACTCCGCCAGAGAAGCGGTACATTAGATTTAGAACGCTGTCATTGTGATGTAAATCCAGTATTATCCCGAACTTGGTATCTGAGCAGGTAATTTGCTTATTACTAATAGTAACTTCGTCACTTAAAGACCTTTCCCAGAATAGGTTTTCACGATATGAAGTGCCGTAAAGCTTTCCCTGTCACCCGAAAGTTAATCCCGCAAAGCTGAGTGTCAGTCCTCGTGAAAGCACATCATAATTCGGAGCCCAGATGGAGGGGGTGCGAAGGGACACACGGACCCCTCCGAAAATCAAACCTCGTCATCCCCCGTGAGTGAATGGGAGAGCAGCCCTGACCCAGTGCACACCTTCCTGCAGCCGGGAAGGCCTGCCCAGGCTGCTGCAGAGCTTGCCCTTAAATTCCATGGGATGAAACAGCAAATGGTAGGTGGATAAAAGAAGCACCTGCCGCAGACGGCGGTGGCACCTGGAGGCTCGGCAGTCACGACGTTGCCTTGGGCTCCGGAGGGGAGGCAGAGCAGCGGGGGCTGAGAGGCAGCGCTGTGCCGCACGCCCCGGGGGGCTGAACACATCTGATAATGCACAGGATTGTTCCCGAGGGCTCGAGCACCTCGGACCGATGCTCCAAGGACTCCTGCCCTCCGGGACAGCAGCAGCGCAGCTTTCGGAGGGACCCGCTGCTGGCCGTGTCTGTCACGGCCCCTCTGTCCCCCAGGCCGGGACCCTGATGTTGATCAGATAGTCCGTGTTGTTCATGTTGAGCTAGCGGAAGGTTTCTGCGGAGTTTCTTATCTGGGAACTTGTGTTACCAAGAGTATTGTTTGAATTCCGTAGTAATAGCGCTTTTCAGGAAAAGTGATGTGGTACCACTGTAAAATTTTACTTCTCTGTCAGAATGAAAAGTCTGCTGTGTGGTGAAAGAAAAGAAGAAAGAAGGAAAGAAAGAGAACTCCTCTAATACTGGCTTTTTTTTCTTTTTTTTTTTTTAATGGGCCGATTTTCTTTATCTGCAGAGAGTGAATCAGTCCTCCACTGACAGCAGACTGTGCTATAACTTTCACTAAATAGGCTGGACAATAAATGGAGCCCTTTTTTGCAATATACAGAGTTCTGCAGGCTCTGCAGAAGTTGCTAGGAATGCGTTCCTTCTCCCCAGGATGTAGTAAATGCTGAATTAGTTTATTTACATCTCTGTTTTTAATTGGTTACTTCTATGCCAGTTATTTGTGGGTGGGAGAAGATGAGGACATACAAAATAGACCGTAATCAGTTCTTTAGTCTATTTTTAAATTTCAGCGCAGACACACTGCTACAGGAAAAAAAAAATCAATATTAATTCTAAAAGATGAGAAAACAGATTGATAGTATCAATTTCTAAAATTATTTTACTTGCGGTCAAAAAATGCATGTTTTATACTTCCAACATAATCTGAATTTTTCCCATGTTTTTCGTCAAAGAATGTCTGAGAATTTAATCTATCAAAATAAATTTGCTAAATGCCCCAGAGAATATGATATCTTTAGTTTTGAAACAGTCATAAATGTTAAAATTTAAAGCGGTCTGATCCATCAAAGAACATAAATAAGTGAAACCAAATTTCAGCATTTCAGACCCACTGTGTATTTTATGCAGATATATTTTAACATATAATGCAGTATGTAGAAAATATTCAGTGATTCTTGCAAAAAAAAAAAAAATCTAATTATCTCTTTGAACAGTTTGCCAGAGTACCAAATAATGCATTTCTTCTTTATCTTACTGTAATCTTGTGACCTTTCTGATACTCAGTGTTTCCATTCCTGCACTTTCCTCCTCACACATGGCCTGTCTACAGAATTCTAAATTTTGTCTATAACTCAGGGCAGAGCCTTGCTCAAAAAATAAACTAGTTTCTTTAGAAACAGTTTGGCTTCTGGATTGCATGTTTCATTCACCTTGAGCTCCTCAAAAAAACATGACTGCAAGGAGCTTGGTGATTCAGTAGCTGTAGGACGAGAAGAAATTCTGGTGCAGTTATCCTTCAAAATGCAGAGCACGCCATGACCCGTGTGACTTATTTCGTCTTACCAACAAGTTGTTTTCATTTACTGTTCTCATTTTCTTGTTTTGCGTTATAAATATGTTCCCGTACCGACTGATAGCACAGAGGCAGGGATGAAAAGAAGACTGAAGTTTGTGCCTAATTGGAGTGCTTGGCGTGGTGCAGGGAGTTGTGAACTTCAGCTGCAGCTCGGAGCAGCCCTGGGTGCGGAATGCGGCTCCCGAGGCAAACGTGCTCTTGGTCACCTCTGTGTTCAGGAGCCTCTGACTTCCAATGCCACAAAAAGTGTCTCTGATTTTATGGCCTGACCCACGTAGACCCTAAAGCAGATGGCGAGTACTACTGCTGACTCTGAGTTTTGGGTTAAAAGATGCAAAAATGTTGAATATGAAGTGCGTTGGTGCCTTCTCTTGATTGTCTTTGCCTGTTCCGCAAGTCGAAAATAATGTCTGAGAAATGACCTGCAGACCTGATAGACTTAAACATCCTGTCCTGGTAGTTCTGCATTGGGGTTTGTTCATTCTTGTCTCAGATTTTCTGAACAGATTCCCAGAAAGGAGCCCCAGAAGGGCTTGGTTTCTATCTACTGGAAAAATGGGAAATTTTCTTGTTGACATAATTCCTGGGTCCCCTTTTATAAGATGATAAAACATATTTCAGAGGGCTTGGTCTGGCATTTCAAGACGTAGAAAGGTGTGTGCAACAATTGAAACAGCAATAAAATGTAAAATGGGCATTATTCATAAATGAGTGGCAAGAGTTATTAACTGTCTTATGACTTGTTGGCATAGAAATGTACAGAAAGGTTGAAGAAAATTGGTGGGAAACCTTGACTAATTAAAAAATTTTAGTAGGAGAAGGTATCTGCTCTGCTTAATTTTTACTTACATCCTGTGGCAATATCTGGCAATAACAGTATTATTAAGAAATAACTATTACTGTAGCTGTAAGTATGATTAAAGGTTATTAAAAAAACCCTCGAAACCAAACCAAAAACCCAGTGTAGTCTTCAAAATGATCAGCTGCTATTCCTTGTGGTGTGGCAATACACTGTTCATATACTTTGTAGGTTAGAAGTTAGTCCATGGTTTAATTTCCAAATGCCTAAAATTATGAAGGATATGGGATAAAAAACATAGGGGGTTCAGAATTTCACCTCCAGTCTCTTAGGACACATGAATAAAAGGAATTAATTTCAAGATGGTTTAACAAGCTCAAACTGGATAAACCGGTAATATTGAGTGCCTGAGCATATTATTGTCATTAGACTGGGAGGGCTGAACCATTTTTCTCAGTAAGAAACAGAACTCAGTTTAGTAAAAAGCCCATTAATTTATTTGTCATTGTTTTGTCTCTCTGGGGTGACTGGAAAACTGTGCGGTGGCATGAGAGTTGTACTGTGTGGACAGCACAGAAAGAATTACGAGTCACTGTTGACAACTTAGGTGGAGTATTTTCCTCTTTTTTATATTGTAAAAGCTGTTTTTCTACTGCTTTATAATGATAGCCAGAGGGTCCAGAGCTTGAACACATTTTGTTTGTTGCGTAAGGTTTTATCATACCAAGAGGTAATCCTAGGAGGCCCGTGGGTAGTATTCGTTAAAGAAGGCAAAACGGGTTCTTGCTGTACAGCGCTGGAATGATTTGGGGGTTTGTGTGTTGTTAGCCACATTAATTGTAGGTCTTTCGTATCATGTGGCTGGGTCTGAAAATCCTCCCTCCTGAGTTTCACCTGCTTTTGGAATGCATGAGCACTGTCTGCCATTGGGTCTGTATCCGCACACGCTCAGGGATCCACCAGTCCACTTTGGGTGCCTTAGTGTGAAAAATCGTGCCAATTCATCTACAAGTTATAACAAACAAGTGCAAGTATAGTCATCCAAATATTTGTGACTTCAGTTCCAAATGAGCCCTACATATGTTATGTTAAAGAGATAATTTCTTCTGATTGCAAAATGTAATAAAGGTAAAGAAAAACGCACCACCTTTCCTTTCCCAAAATCTTAAAGTAATGGGAGGAATTTAAATTGTTCTGGCAGTGTTTGTGTGCAGAACCTTTTCTCTCCAAATATTTCTGCCACACTCTTCTTTCCTGCTCCATGACAAACCCAGAAAGCCACAAAGCTGCAAGGGCTGTGCCAGTGTTTTTGAGCTCCGATTCGGCCCCGAGCTGTATCTGGTGGGACACAGCCGGTCTGTCACACCAGCCTGGCCTGCAGCCCCACTTCTGTGCATTGTCTGCCACATCCAGGCATTGCAAGCATTTCACCAGTGGGTAAAAACTGGGATTGTTCCTGCTGTCCTTGTTTGGATTCCATATGTCCCTGTTACAAACGATTCTTTCATAAAACGTTTAGTCTGTGCAGTTTCTAATAGAGATGTCGTGGATGAGTGTGCTTATAACGCACACTGCCTTTTGTCATAGCAAACTTTTAAGAACTTTTCTGAGCAGGAATCAATATTCTGTGCTACGGCCAGGATTTAATTGTTCCTGGGGTTGCCTCTGTATGCTGAACACTCAGTTGTATAGTCAGTTTTACTTATTTGCGAAATGCTTTTCTGGGCATCTCTTAACTAGGTAGAATATTTTTATTTGCTTTCACAACCTGGAGAGACAGGGAGCGAAAATCATGACATAATTCTAAATATATGAGGTGTCATTGCTTAATGAAAGCCTGAAAATGCCACACAAATGTGATTTCCTTCTCTATTTCGCTGGAAATTACGATCGGTTGAGGCAATCAGGATCGAATTTGAACTCTGTAAATCATGTCCCTATAATTGATACCGAAATACCCAAATACAGTAATGAAAATGAGAATTCTTTGTCAAATGATGTGCATAGCTAGTTTACTTATACTTGAGTACAGTGAAATTTAAATTATTGCAGTTTTTGATTTATGTTTCTTGTGGTTTGGGTTTTGGGGCTTTTTTTGGGTTTGTTTTGTTGGTTTGTTTGGGGTTGGGTTTTTACCCAAGGGTGTAAATTAGCTCAAATGTATGCAAATTAATAAAAGCAATTTAAAATCTTTACCTATTTCATCAGCCAACATGAAAAAATGATACGTTTAATAAAAAGTAGTGGGAGGGAGTAACCACTGGCAGTGTATGAGTAATTGAAGTATGTACCGGCTTGGTAAAATTAGGTGATAAACAAGGAGTTTGGCATTTCTAGGAGTATCCACAGTTTTCTACGTTGAGCTTGTCTCACAGACAATCAAGTTATGCCAGAGGAAGTCAACAGCTGGTTTGGCAATAGAGAAGTGATGTGCCCAGGGTGTGGAGGTATCTGTAGAGAAATGGGAATTTCCCTTCTCTTCACTCTGTTATTTATTAGACTGTCCCTTATTTTCTTTTGCCATTCTTCCTGCTTCCTGTATTGCTGTCGGTCTGTAAGGGAAGAGGAGATGCTCCCTGGCTGTGGTTGCTACTAGGTTTTAGTTACATAAATAGCCAGAGATAAGATTAACTACACAAATTCCCTTTTTTTGGTGAACTTTTAGAAAGTGGAGTGCCTCCCCAGTGGACCCTAGGGAAAGAAGATGCATGATCAGTGTAACAAGTTGATGGAGGGAAGATGGGGTGCATACGTGGTTGCTTGATAAGAAATGTTTTTATTTGCTAATGCATGTCCGTGGGAGATTTGGTGTCCCTGCTCAAGATGTGGAAATGAAATCTGAGATAACCTCTGTTGTACAGCAGATTACAAATGGGAGGTTGGTAGTACGGCACGGTGAAAGGAACACTATCCAGATGGCACCATGGTGACAGGCTTTATATCAAAGACCAGCCGAGACAAAATAAGAGTGGCTAAGAGAGGGTCTCTGAAAATCACTGGTGCCTGTTACAGATGTAATGTAACTCTCTCTTTATGGGGAGAATATATTTGCATAAATTCGTTGATCAATGGTTTTGCTAATCCTGCCGTATTCCAGGCATGTCCTCTCAAATTGATGAACATTTCTATAAGTCCTTGGTCTGGATGCCTAATTATGTTACATATTTAGAAAGATGGATTTTTCCCTTCCTGGAGCATATGTAGTAGTTGAACGCTGCGCTCATTCTCCTTCTTTGCCCCATTAGGTTGGAGGGTTTTTTCCTTTTAAGAATAGCCTGGAGCCGTACAGGCTGCAGAACATATCAAGATAAGAGCAGTGGCAGGTTAGAATTATTAGTTTCATGAATCACTGACCAGCATGCTTTTTGAGGAAGCCCAGTTTTATGGGTTGTGTCGTTTAAGCCTGGTGCTGCAGTCGCTGCTCAGAGAGAATCCAAAGTCAAAACTCCAGGAGATACAGAGGTTTCTGGCAAACCTTCTCTCCCATGATATTAATTGTTTCATTTGCATGCTCTGCTCATCTTGTGACCTGCCCTCCCTCCCCTTTGACTAATATAGTTTCTTCGTCAGTAATATAAAAGATGTAGAACAAGCATTTTGACTGTTGAAAGTCAAGTGAATGTGAACGACTTAATCCAGAGGACACTCAGCTGAGTATTTACTGCTGATGTGCAGCTCAACACCTTAACCAAGTGTTGAGCTGAAGAGTAGGATGGAATAAAACTCCTTGCTGCTGAAGTTGAGGTGATGAGACACTTCTGAGGGAACGTGACGAGCCCAAGGTGGATGAGCCGTCACCGTATGCCGTACTCTGCATTCATTGTTTCTGTGACTCCCCAGAGCAGCAGGATGACGATGCTCTGCACATGCATCCGGGAGCTGGATGTGGTTCTGCTGGCACCAGTGCAGCCTCCGTGGCAGGGGGGAGGCTGCATGCCGTGTGCACCACAGGTTCCTGAGATGCCACTGTCAAATATCCCGGGATGTCCTCAGCCCTCCTGCGACACCGTCCGGGCTCCAGGGCTGCTGGTGTATGTGGGATCTCCTGCTTCCTCTGGGCTCGGTCACAACAGAGAAAAATGATCAATACAAAAAACCATTTCAAAACACGTAACTCTTTCCCTTCTTATTTTCTGTGCGCAACCAGAGGCATTGTTTGTGACCAGTAGGGGTGTAGATGGTTTGTCCTTCTCAGGGGTAGCTTTTGTCCCTCTGCTGTGCTAAGTACAACATAGACAAAGGCTCGGGGCTGTGGCCAAACTTTATTCAAGGGAGGACTCAGAAGCCTGAAAAGAGGGAGTAAAACTGTGATGGGAGCTCTGTATACCCGGATTGTTGAGCTCCCAATTGAAGCAAGATGTCAGCTATTTTACCCTAAATTGTAGCTGCAGGGACCAGGGTACTATGTATTACATATTACTGGCATTATCCAGTATTTTTAGCTAGGACAATAATATTGTGCCTGTAATACATTAGAAATCAAATCATTAATATGCATATAGTTACCTTTAAACTGCTTGAAAATGAAGTAGGTAACTATATCTGCACCTGAAAAAAATGCATTAGTAAAACCTGCTTCTGATCTAAAGATCAAATAGTGTCTTTTTTCTTGCTGTTCAGAAGGTTATGCATATAATGTAGGTATATATGTGAGTATATGTGATGATGAGAGCATTTTAAAATTAGGGTTAAAACAAGAAAAATAATTTTTAAAAGTTAAAGGAATAAGATTAATGTAAATTAGATTTTATTTACATAGCTTATGTAGTCCTGGGTTTAAGAAAAAAAGGAAATTAAAGAGCTGCTTGAAAGATGGAAGTATAAAATAATGTCAAACTCATTTGAAGACAAATAATCACAGTTTCTACGTTAATTAAGTTATCATAAACGAAGCAATTTCATGTTCACTGGTTCAATATTTTTGAGGCAGAATTACGTTTCTTACATCTCTGTTTTGGGGTGAATAATCTGAACGCATTGGTTTTAGACTTTACGAGTGATGGATAGCCACGCTTGGGACATCTGCGCATCCTTAGAAACAAATCTAAAAATGCTGTAAGGCCATCCAGAAACCTTTATTATGATGTACCATGTTGCTGGAGTGTTTTAGAGATACCTGAGAAAATAGCATGGTCAGTTGAAAAAGCCTCAATGGCTGCATAAAGCCATTGATGGAAAGGATGTCCAGTTGTGCCATTAACTTTTTAAAATTGCTTGTATCCCCCTTGTCTTCTCATCACTGGGTGGGGTGAGGCTCTTGGTCTGCAAGCACCAGACTGTCGCTCGGAGTGGGGCTTATTTGAGGGGAAGGAGAAGAGAACGCAGTGGAAGCCGGGCTGACGGCTGTGCTGGAGGGGTGAAGCAGCACAGACTGGGCGAGATCTCTGCGCCACCAGAACCTTGGGTTGTGCGTGACACCAGCAGGGCTTTGTTGGGAGAAGGGAGCGTGGGGCAGCGTCCCTGGTTGATGGCTCTGAGCGCTGGACTTGGCTGCTGCGGTCGATGGAGTGCCGCAATGCAGCATCTCTGCGACGGCGCTTTGGAGGCCGCCAAAGCCCCCGTTGGTGCAGGAGGCGGTTGTGGGCTGGGCGGGCTCTGGGGAGGGGGAGCCCACGCCGCAGCACCCACGCTTCCTACTGGCTCCTTGGGCAATTCCAGCGGTGTCTTAAAAGGGTTGGGTCCATCTCGTCTGCGAGACATCCCGTCTTCCCGTCCGCGGGAAGGGCGTTCGGAGCCAGGTGGGGCACTCCAGCCGAAACGGGTAGGACAGACCCTCCACAATGGCAGGTATATTTTCTTTTGGGTGCATGCAGAGATATAGCCATGTGTGGAGAACTGTTGACTCCTTTTATTTAGCCAGTGCTCACGCTTGTAGAATATTCCTGAACACATCATGGGTGTGTCGAATTTTTTCTGTGTATGTTTTACTTTGCGCTTTTTCACTGTGTGGACTGGAGGCAAATGATACAGTGTGAGTATTTGCTATTCAGATTGTTATGGTTTCTTATGCATATTGCGTAAATATATATACTTGGTTAGGCATTGCTTCCTTCGGGCAGGTGGAGTTTGGGAGAAATGTAAAAATTGGAAAGATAGGCATTTTTAAACATTGACCTTTTCTCTTGTGTGATACACACAAATACTGTCTAATGCCTTACTCAAATAAAATCCTGATGGAAAGCAGATCCCTTTCCAGCTTCACCAAGAAATGCAATTGCCCTTGTCTAGAAACTACATGTAGTCTTTGTCCTTTTGAGGCATTTCTTTCCTCTGTAAATGTAACTCGTCCTTAACAACTGCTCATACATGCAAGTCTAAATTCACAGAGTGTGTGTATCACACATTCCCTCTTTCATTCATGTGGATTTATATTAGCCTGTATTTTAGTCGTAATTTCCAGCATGGATGAATTGCTGATAGGGGCATCACATACCGTTAGAATATAAAATTATTCCTCAAATACCTTCTCAGTCTCTTGCACTTTGGGGAGGCAATTTTGGAAGTAAAGATGAAGTGTTCTCTCTTCAAGAAATTTGCTTGTTTTCCCTCTTCTGCTGTCCAAAGCCAGGAATTACCTGTGCATCTCTGTGACGCACCATGGCCATTGTCCTCTCACAGGAGCTGTGGAAGATCTCTTCCTGCTGCTGTCTCCCAGTGGGAATGCCAGTGGCCTTGGGAGCTATGAGGGGCAGCTGAGACACTGAAGTCAGAGTGGCTGCTCTGGCCAGAGCAATAAGGGGCATTATTTTGTCTGCAGGACCTGCTGGTTCTGCTGTTGGCGGAAAATTGAACCCAGGGATCCTGGCCGCCCCTTCTCCGTGGATTCCCATCGCCGCCTCTCACGAGGCGTTGGTAGAACCTTTCACACCAACATTTGGCTATACTTGCAGCAGTGCCATGTCACTGTGGGGTCGGTGGTTCATCCCCCTTTGTTCCCAGCGGGCAGCGCGGGCCCCGCAGTCAGTCCCGCAGGCGCTGCCGCATTGCGGCACTGAGGCGGCCACGGGCTGGCACAGGGACCATCCCAAGGATTGCCACAGAGCACCAGCAGTGGGTGCAGAAGTCCATTTTTGTCACTTTCCCTACCTCAGAAAAGGCAACTAATTTCTGTCTGCCGCTCGGAACGGCTTTTCTGTTGGTGGTGTGTTACTGGGAGGAGTATGGAAGGCTGCGTTCGTTGGGGGAATGTGTAAGAATACAGGCTGTTACCGTGAGGCTGTAGCATTAAGGCTGCAGTGTACTAAGGACAGGGCAAATTAAAACACGGCTTTGAAGAATGATACCATTCTTTTCTGGTCCAATGTTAATGAATTCCTTCAGAATGTCTTTTGGTGAAGTCCTGTAAGGAAATAGTAACACTCAGCTGACTGGATGCTGAGACATTTTACCTTGGAAATCTCCGTCATTAAAAGCCATCAGCCTGAACAAATGATCAAAGTTGCTTGCTCCTTTCAAATTTTGGAGTCGAACTGTGTTAGTTTGAATTGGTTTGTGTTTATAAGGCTGTTTCAGCTTCAGAAAGGATTAACTTGAAACAACTCTCTAGGCAGGGACCTGAGAAACTGCTTTATTTTGCTGAGGAGCTGATGGGACAAATTTAAGGTTTGTATAATCTGACTTCATGTTGTTGATTCTTTTTCCATAAATTCACTCTGGTAGGCTTTCAGACCTCTGTATGCATTGAGAACCCAGTCCTGTTTCCATTGATTTTGTCAGGAACAGCACAGAATCCATAAACCACAATTCCTGACATGCATGCAGTTGGGTGACATCAAAAGCTATGTTTGGTAAAAAAAGACCCCAAACCATCTCTGCTTAACACTGAATTTATATTAAAGTGAAATAATTGTATTGTAAATTTATTGTATTACTCTAATTGAACAAGCGGTTTTCAAAGGAATCTAGAAAAGAAAATTTTGGGGAGTTTAAACGGAATGCAATTGTATTTTTGATTTCTGTGGTTCCTGTGAAAATCTGTGCCTAAATAATTTGATTTCAGGGACTAGATTCACACCCTGCTGAAATGAGCAGTGGGATTTGCTCTGACTTCAGCAAATGTTAGTCTGGGTATTGTAACAATTGGACTTGTTCCCGATGGTTCTAGGCAATAATATCAGCCCTGAAATTTGGTACCATAGAGAAACATCAAAACCACCCTAATGATGCAAAAGATTAACTCAGTGTTCTCAGAAACACTTTTATTTCTTTTAGTCCGAATCAAAATTCTGGATGTAATTGGAACTTAGAGCCACAGCAGGCATTCCCAATACAGTGAACTGAAAATTGTGTAGCCTTTGGGCAAAGACCTGAGAAAATGTCTTGATTTAAAGAAAAAAAAAAAAAGGAAAGTCAATGTTTCATTTGCTATTTTTGAGTTTAGAAGAAAAACTCATTGGAGAATTCTTCATTCAAAAATAAGGCAGTGGCAGAATAATTTCAGCCTGCATTCTCTTGTCTTTGCACCAATGCTTTTATATTTTAACTCAGGCTGAATGGAATTTGTATTTTCTGCCTAGAATTAAAGTGCCATGTAAAAGATTGAAAAGCTGATTGAAACTTCTCTAAAAAGCTTTTTCAGCTCTCACGAGGCATAGATGTTAGAAAGAATCGAGAGATGCAACTGGTACATGTATTTTGTACAGCTGATAGAGGTGATTTGATTGTGTGGGAAAATTGCAGTGTCTTCCTGTGCACAGAAACAGCAACTTCCTCTAGGGGAAGCAGTAAGACATTTCATCTAAGACCATGTGAATGACATTCTTGATTTAACATCTAACGAAGTACACAGTCTAAATTTGTACCCACTTTCTCGGTATAAACTTTATTGTGTTTTCTTTTACCTTATCCTGTTCTCTGCTTTATCTTGTTTCGGAATTTTATTTGTTTGGGTGTTGGTGTGAGTAAATTCAGGCATAATGATATGTATGGGCATATCTAACATAAATTCATGGCTGAAGGTAGCACCAGAAAGGTTTGGCCATACGTCACCAAAATCCCTAATTTTGCTCATGCTTGGTTTTTTCCTGGTCTCTTGCCCATTTCCACTGATGCCTAGTCCCAGTCTCTTTAGCTGGATAGTTTACCCAACATTTTCTTGCTGCAAGTCCTCTTCTTCCTTCTCCCCTGCTCTCAGCCTCTGCTCCTGAGCTTGCCCGTCCCAGAAATTCCAGCCAAGGCACAGCCAGACTCCAGGAAGTATTAATGCAGTAATTACAGGATTTAAGTTAATATACCCTGAAGTTATCACTGTGGGCAAATGTGATCATCCTTGCCAGGTTCTTGCCAGGTGTCAAAACAGGCCTTTCGAACAAATAATCTGTTTTTATAATAACTCAGTTTCCTTAAAGCCTGATGTTTTTGAAAGGAATCTCACTCCTTCAAGGGGCAAAAAAATCTGCCTTAAACATCTGGCCTTTATAATAAGCTTAAATAGTTAAAGCCTGACAGTTATATGCAAATTAAAATTAGCCACAGATTGGGAAGAACCAGACAATTGTAGCAGTAAACACTGTCGGCAGTTCTGTGCATAATTCTGTGCTAAGCTTATTTACTTTATTTTTTCCATACATGTCTAAAACAAAGTTTTTCTTTCCTCTGCATCCTTGAGATATTCATATTTCTGATGTCAGCTTCCCAAGTTAACGATGCCGGAGCCTCTAGCGTTGCTGTGATGAGAACATTTGCGAACACATTGTCAAAAGACTAATACCAGAACAGAAACCACAAATTGGCAACCAGTTATTTTTATTTCAGTGGCTTCTCCGTGTCACCTGGAGACTATTTAGACCATTATTTGCCTGGGCTAACGTTGTGTTTAAAAATAGCGCTTGTCTGGTGCCAACTCATTTTAGAGTTGGGTACAAATATTGAGACAAACTCCCAGCTGTTACTGCTTGTGCTGCTAATTTGAGGTGTCAGCTCCGAGCTCTGCTGCTCCATGTCAGTGAATAAGGCCCCTTGTGAGATCATTATGTTTTCTAACAGTGCCGAGTAACGGATTAATCAGTGCAGCATCAGTTGCTTCCATTATCTGCCCACATGGTAGTTGTGGGCTTTAACTTAAACAGCCTGTGGTGAGATCAAGGAATTGAGTACAAGAGGCTCTCAGGGCTCACCACAACTCAGAGGAGATGCAGTGGAGCTTTGGGCATTGACTAACGAGCAAACCTTGGATGCCTTGAAAGTCGAGGGTGACTGCACTGCACTCAGTGCTGAGGGATGGAGTGCCAAAGCCACTTTGCTTTCTCATCAGAGGCCATAAGAAACAGTAAATATTTAATTCAATGCAGATTCCTCCTGACCCGTGTGAAAAATTGCTCTTTACAGCTGTTGGAAATATAGCTCCTTTTGCCCTGCAATCTGAAAGTTAATTACAAACATTAATTATGGCAGCATATGAAACTCAAGTATTGCATTTATTACTAAATACAGATTTAGATTCACTTTTTGGAGTTGCTGCTGTTCGTTTTATTGGGTGCTGTATGAGGACTGGAATTGTCATGCACTGTCCCTCCCTGAAATCGAATCCAATGCCATTTCTGACAGGGATTTATTTACTATTTTATTACAGGCTTTCCTCCCAATGGCTGCACACTCTGGAACAGCTCTTTTCTGTATTTTTCTGGTTCTTATTGTAAGAAACATTTTCCCACTATCTAATGAAAATCCCTCTTTCTGAAAATTCAACCTGTTACTGTGTTGCTTAACCCCTGTGTGCCTACAAGAAACAAAAGATGTCTTTTCCCTTTGCAGTGGCATTTTATGGAGGTTTAAAAGTAAGTGATGGGAATCTGCTAACACAGGGGTCTAAGGTAATGGCACTGTTAGTGCTAAATTATGCTGCTGGTGCAGCTCCCAAGTTCATGTTTCAGACAGACCCTGAGATCCTCCTTTTACGTGCGTAAATACTGATGGTGATGTCTAATCCTGCATAGGCTCAACAGTTTCAGTCCACATGTACCCTAGGAAAAGATTCCTTCAATTTATTTACCAACATTTCACACCCCAAAGCTTTGAAGTTTTGGGCAAGTCGTGTTTCTGGCACTCCCGGGGACAGAGTGGTGTTGTCTTCTGAGCTTCACTGGCAAATGAGGCTGTTTTTTTTTTTTTTTTGCCTCACTTCACCCACTTCTGACTAGAAGTAACATTATCAAAAAAAACTCTTATCATGAGAGGCTTAATTATGCTTGGAGATGCCTTGGTTAAATCTGAATGAATTTCCTGGTCTCATTTAGTGTACGTATATTGCACTGGGGATAGGAGCTGGGAGCCATGGCAGTGGTGGGAGAAGCAGTAATCAGGGACTATGACAGTAATTCACTCCTGGGAACGTTCCCAGCCTGCTACACACCATTTGTAGCTATCCATTGCATGCACATGGATAATAATCTTGCATTAGGCCCAATTACATGGTGTTATGGACACACAGCACGGGGATTACACACCCAGCCAGGAGCACCCCATGACAGAGCAGTGGGATAATTGGAGAAGACAGAAGGAAGTGTTAGTTGTTCGTGCTACCAGTGCTGCAGGGCCTGGCACAGCTCAGCCCCTCCAGCCTGCTCCCCTTTGCTTTGCTGCTCCATTTCAGTGTCTCACCTTCAAAACCCAGGTTTATCACGGGAGGTAACCCAGCACCACTTTTTCACCGTGTGTGGAGAGAGTTTTGGGTGGGAAAAGGAACTGAACATCATTGTTTAACTTAGCATGTAGCCCACAGACACATGGAAGCCTGTGCTGCCAAAGAAGGGCTGAAGTTTGTAGGATTCCTGATAGCAAATCCTGTGTGTTAGAAACCTGGAAAGAACCGACACTACCCCAAACCAAAAGACATTCAAAGCCAGCAATAATCCAGTACATGAGATGGTGCCTTTGCAGATCTCTTTCTCCATTTACCTATCAGTAAACGGGTCTGAATTTTTCTGCCTCACTGAGAATTTTGCAAATGTTGTGGTGTCCCGTGTTCAGCCAAATGTGACGCAAAAGCAGCCTGGTGTGGATCAGAAACCTGAATGACCAGCACAGCAGACCTCTAATAACTACGGGAGATGCGTATTGAGCCTTGGAGAAAAGTGTTTCCTCAATTTGAATGAAGTTTGAATTAAAATTTCCCAGTTTGATTTGCTGTTTTGCTAATCAGCTGCAGATGTGGAATGGGGAGGAAACCAGTCCCTGTTACTGACGAGTAGCAAAGGGCATCTTCAGCACCCAACAGGTGCCCCTTTCTCCCCTGCCCCTTCCACTTGAATCGGTTCAGCTTGAAAGAAGAAGCATCACTGTGCCTTGTACCGATGGACATCATGAAAATGCCTTGTACTTAGAAAAATGGACATCTGCATAAGTTTGGGGTTTTTTTCCTTTTGTTAATGGTCAACTTGGATCCCACAGTTTTTATTAAGCTGGAATGTAGCAGCTGGGATGGTGGTATTGTCACCAGTGTTGCACATTAAACAAAAAACAAAAAAAACCACCCTCCTATGTATCTTCCCACTTGAAGTGTGACTGGAGAATATTAGGCCAGTCACTTTTTACTAAATAGTTCATGTTTCAGATATTTCTCTTGTGTTGTGTAACATTTTCTGTCAGAGGAGATCTTTTTGGTACTAAACCAGATTAGAGCATGTGGCTATGTTGCCATGAAGGTCTGATTTCAGATGGAGAAGTTGACAGGCATTCTGATGTTTATTGTGTGCTCTTAATTATATTAATTGAATTCTAAGTAAAGAAAGCAAAATCTCTGTGTAGTCTGTGATTTACAGAATTGAGATTGAATGTTGACATGACAGCCTGGGATTTCTGCTCTCAGAATTACTCCAAGGGACCTGAAAGGGTGCTTAGAGTTTCTGAGTTTTTAAAATACAATACTTTAAGTAGTAGTTTCCTTTTTTCTCAAGGCCTCTGCCATACAAGTTGTGTGATTTCTTCTAGCATTAGGAGTATTGTTTTTTTCTGACTCTAATCAGTCCTGTGCAAGGTGGAGAAAGGTGTAAAGGATAAGGAATTAATATTATTGAAAACACCCCAGACATGCCACTCGTTTCTGCAGGTTGGTGATTTTAATGTACTTACATTGAATCTGGAATTACCAGCTCTGTGTCAGGGAACTGCAGTGGTGTTCATGAATTAGGAGCAAGTCAGAAGAGAACAAAAATGCAACTGCATGGAATTAAATTTACACCAGAAGTTTGAGGAAGGAGATAAGTAATTGTTTTCAGATCATGACAGGACTGCAGACTGAGCACTCTTTCCTTTAGGAAAATAATGATTAGTAGGGGCTATAAATCAGCCTGATTTTTCAGAAGGAGGGAGGCAGCTCCATGTGTGCCTGTAGCCAGTTTGGGCGACTGGCAGAGCAGTGATTGAGGAGAGCAGCTCCTCTGGGGCTGTAAATTGGAGTCAGTGGGACTCTGACAGTTCACCCCGGTGGAGGATGTGCCACCTCAAAGAGTGCTGATCTCACGTTATGCATCTCCCAAGTAGTCCTTGGAGGATCCTTAGGGCTGCTGCAGTCTGCTTCTGCTTACCCTGCAAGATCTGACAAGGATCACAGCCCAAGGTGGGAAGTTGGCTGGCATAAATAATATCGTCTATGAGCCCAGGTCCCTGAGTCAGCATTTTGGGTGTGAATAGTTTACAGGGAGAGGACTTCTAAATGAGAGGACAGCGCTTTTTCAAGGGTCCTGGAAGAGGTGGGAGGTTTAAGGCTGAGGACCCCTCAGCAGAGTGTGTGTCTCCATATGATGTTGGAGGAGTCAGAAGACTTCGGAATTCCTATTTCTCACAGCTTCCTGGTATTTACAAAACTCTTTCTATGGATTTGAATTTTGGGTGGATCAATCTGAGGTTGGGACCTTGGAGCAGCCAGCCGACAACTGGAGCATCATTTATTTTTTTTTCCCTTCATGTACTAAAAATGCTGCTGTATTGTGAGTTCACCCCTGTCAGGACACATCCCTTTTAAAATCATTGCTGGGAAGGAACCATGTGCATGATGGAAAGCTTTGCAGGATGTCTCTAGAGCACATTTCTACCTGAACACATTCCCATTGCAGAGTTCCTTCTGCCAGGGTGCTGAGTGCTGTGCAGCCAGAGCAGCGGGGTTAAATTCCTGCAGCTCCAGCTGGGCTGTAGTGCAGACAGTTCACTGGCAATTAGTGCCCTTTGCAGTGTTTGGCCTCCTCTGTTCTGAAATAATTGCTGTTATCATAGATGTTTTATTGCCTTCATTATGGTTAACGTTTAAATATCAATGAAATAGTATTCTGCTAAGTTATCGGTGCAGTAGCTGTCTGCTGGAGTTATCCCTGAAATTTGTGTTGAAGGAGAATATTAATTCAGCACTGATTTAGGGTTCTTAGAAGGAGGGTTATATATTTGTCATTGAATCGTGGGAAACCTTTGCTTATTTGAAAATAAGCAAGTGTTTGAAACCTTTGCAAAACCTGAGCCACTCTCATTTGATATCCTGTGAGCAGAAATGCTGTGTGATATATTTGAAGAACTTTTAAAATATTTTTGAACCATCAAGTCAGACAGTAATGGGCGACCCTTCTGCATGCAGATGAATTGCACTGGGAGACAGGGATGTGTTCTCTGCCCTCAGTGCAGAAGGAAGCTCACAGTCACAGCCTGTTCTCCCTGAATCCAATCCACATCCTCCAGGAATCGATAGAAAAATCTCTCTTGAATTCCTATGGCCCCCACTGACTCCTGTAGTGCTGTGTGTGACTGATTCAGACATCAGCTACGTCTGTGATTTAATGTTTTTGAGCTGACTTTACGTGTGGCTTTTATTTATCACCATCTGAGTGCATAACTCATTTCAAAATAACAGACAACTAAGCCAGGGGGTTGCCTCAGAATTATATTTTTATGTTTACAGGGGGAAAAAAATGGTGGTGCGATTATAAATTCCATTTCTGAGCCCTGTTTGAACTTCCCAACCTGTAAAGAGCAAACACTTACAGATACTGAAGGGTGGGTGTGTTGATGTATATATTCATGTACTCTCAGTGGGTTTGTGCACTTTATGAAATTGTTGTTCAGGCTTGTTTTTGGCTCATTGACCACAAAAGACTTTGGTTACATCACTGGGTAAATAAGGTGATGGAGCATTAGCAATTGCATGACAGAGAGGTTCATTTTGCACCCTGTAATCTGCCCCAGTGGGATGTGAGTTGTCACTGGGACCTTACAGGGGTTGAGAGGCAGAGCTTCCAGCCCTGCAGGTGAACTCTGGTGCTCAGGGGGCTCACTGCCAGCACTGCAGCCACAGCTCGGCCCTGCAGGCTGGGAGGCACAGCTGGCAGAGGGCTGGCAGCTCCAGGAGATGACTTCCAGCTCTCCTGCTGAACTTGACAGTGTTTCCCTCTTCATCTTGGCCTTTAAATTTTTGTTGGCTGCCTTTGAGTCCTTGCATATTGAGAACCTGAATCCACAAACCCAGTGGTTTGTGCACCCATTGGTCCCAATTCTTGGCTGTGTGTTTCTTGTCCAGTTCTTAATATCTTTAAGTTTTCCAGAGGATCTGGGATGAATACTATGTTACACTATAAGTTATCGTGTGCTAAGACTGACATCTCTTATCAGCCTGGTGTGTGAACATGTGTGACTTGACTGATACAGATCTCTGGCATCAGATCTCAGATTCCAGATTTTCAAAATTCTCTGCTTTTACTGACATAACTCTCTCTGCTCACAGATTTGGAAAGGAAGGGTAATTTTGCTCTGTTGATGCAGTTTGCTGCTGTCATGGGTATGTCAGCCCCCAAGCTGGCTCCAGATTGCCAGTGCGTCCATCTGGTGCAGCTCTGTGCTGGAATACCAGCTCTGATCCTGCTGAGAGAGTGCTTGGGTGCTGTCCTGCCAGGATGCAGCCCAGCAGCAGCAGCAGCAAAACAAGCTGCCGGTGTCAGAGCTGCTCCCACCCTGCTCCTGCCAGCGTACCCTGCAACCTCCTGGCTTTGCCCGTGTGTGTGTGTGTGTGTGTGTGTCTTCCTGTGTACCCAAACCCCAGTCTTAATCGGGTAAAATCTAATTAGCTGTAATCTGCTGATGTTTTAGATGATGGCTCTGCCCAGGGATTTCTAGGCGGAATTGTAAAAATGGTTTTCGAATTGGCAGATGACCAAGAAAGAGAGTTAACTCCTGGAAGACTTTTCTAGAGCTTTTAGTTAAATGTCCTGTATAAATACGCAACACTGGAATAGCTAAGGAGTTCAGGGAGGGATGATGTGCTGTTGGGTTGCTTCAGCAGGCATGTGTTTATGTATTCTTCAGCACATACATAAATACACAAAAGCACTGTCTTTGCCCAAGTGGCCCCGTGGGAATTCTGTGCCCCTTGTAGAAAGCAGAGGTTGCTCTCTGCCCTGGTGGTGTGGACACAGGTTTCAGACAGGCCGTGGCAGGACTGGCCATGCTGGGAGTGGTCACCAGCCCTGTCCGTTCCTCATGACAGACTGGACCTACAGTGTGTGCAGATTTGGTGCATTTGCAGCATGGCAATTATGCCCTGTTGAAGTGCTTTCCATTTCCTGTGCTATCCTGATAAACTTCATAGCCTCTAATTTGCTGGAGAGTCATTGATATAATTAGGAGCTGCACAAATGGGAGCAGCACACTCAGCTGATGGTAATCTCAGTTCATTCTTTCTGAGTTGCTCCAAGGGGTCCCTCCAGCAGCCCAGATTTTCTCTTTAGGCTCTGCTTTGACAGAGCAGCAGCAATCCTTCCGTGCCTGGCTCAGGACATGCTTTATTCCAGGCAGCTCCACTCCCCATATATTTTTTCCTGAGGAGAGGGAGGAGAGGGAGCCCATCCATCCGAGTGTTTCTGAGGAGCGATGGGAGCTGTCCGGCCGTGTCAGCGCGCTGTGCTAACGAGCCTGGGAGAGCCAACAGCTCTCTTTTGGTCACGGCACTTCAGAGTCCCTCAAACCGCCTTGAAATGCTGTGCCCAAGTCTGCTGACCCCCACTCAGGCTGCACTGGGTTTTCAAACAAAGTGGCAGCTGAACAGACAGGTCTGGATCTGTTCCAGTAGTTGATCAAAACTGATCCTCTCTGGCTCTCGTTACCCGGACTGGTTAACAGTGACCTCCAGCCATCCTGGTGCTGCTGTTGGTTGCTTTCCCTGAGCGGTGTCTTTCATGGTATGTCACAAATTGTCACAGCTATTGGGGAGTGTGTCTTGCTTCTTGCCAAGAATTTTAACGTTTTCTGTAAATGGTGTGTTGGTGAAGAAATGGAAATACTTGATCAATCTATTATTCTCTCTTTTTTTTCTCTCCTAACAGTACCCTCAACAACAACAACATCACCCGCATTCCTGTCACCAGCTTCAATCACATGCCAAAGATCAGGACTCTGTGAGTAGGATCTTCTCATATTATAATACAATCCTGATGCTGTAAGAAGATTTCTGATTATTTATCATCTGTGATAATCTCATTTCAGTCCCTCAGGCTGCCTCAGGGGCCTGGGTGGCTGCAGGGCTGGGGAGCCCAGGTAGGGTTGTTAGGGGGGCTGGTGCCCACAGAGCCCTGAGAGCTCCTGCTCTGGATCTGCCCAGCATTAAATAAGAGTCAGTTTTATCAAGGTTTTGAATTTGCCTAGAAAATAAACTGTCTTTTTTTTTTTCCCCCCATGGGAAAATCCATAATGTGAAATGTGTTCCAAACTGGAGCATCAGCAAGATCATAAAAACTGCTCAGGTGGATCAAATTATTGAATTTTGTTATTATCCTGTGTTTAAATCCCATTTACTGTTTTCAAATTCAAAATACTAATTTCTGAAACAAGGCATTTTTAAAGAACATGAGAAAAGCATCTTTCCAGATACTTTCTGAAACAAAATGTCACTTATTCTGATGAATGTTTTTATAGAAGCTTCCCTCTTATCAAATCCATTTGTTTTTGAGCTGCATGCCATTGCACTGGAAAAGCTCTGTTCTTTAGTAGATCAAAATACAAAGGCTGTGAAATTAGCCTAAGCATTTGTATAATTTAGCCATAGCCTACCAAAACCATTTCCTTAAGTAAATTATTTTCTTTAAATTCCTTTAGGGAATACACAGCTTCAGGAAAAGTCACGTCTAAACAAAGCACCCCTGTTTTTCCTCCAGATTCTCAAACTCATCCAAGATGTATTTAATTCTGAAGGCATAGAAAGGGAAATAGTAGCTAGCCTGAAAATTTTCTGTGCCACTGAAAAAATACAATACTTCAAGGATGCTATGCATGCATGTGTAAAATCATATTAAATAAATTAACAGGACTGAAGAAAAATGGCTCTTTCTTATGTCAATCTCTGTAAGAGGACCTCTGACTTCAATTTGCATTCTTCATCAAATGATGACATTATTAGATCTTAATGTAAATAATTAAATGGAAAAGAGATGTTTGTCTTTTAGAGGAGAATGGCTAAAGAAGATAAAGGTGTAGAATCAAGGTTCCTGGAGTTTTGCCTTTTCTTATTCAGTCACAGTGGTCCAGAAAATTTGCCTGGCTTTTCCAGATTAGCCAGTCTTGTCTGTTAGCAGAGCTCAGTGCTTTCAGTGCCTTCTGCCATTTTCCTTTTAGTTTAATTTCAGAGATGGCTTTGTACATAGCTCCCTAGAGACTTACACTGACTAATCCCCCTCTGCTGTAATTAAGGGAAAAAAAAGAAAAGGAAAAAAAGGGGAAGGAAGTCATAAACAGGATTTATAAAGGGAAGCTTTTCTATTGAATTCTGAGAGACACGTTTTATAGAACATGAATGCTGCCCCACTCTAAAAGGATTTGCTTGAAATTTAATTTAGGGTCTATGGATAAAAGGACAACTTTAGGAAACTTGCATTTGTATTCATTCACCTGATTTTCTGTAAAGTCAGTTTCATCAATATCAAATGACGGGTTTCAGTCTCCAAAGACCTGACAAATAATACACAGTACCTCTAGCAGGTCAACATAGGAGTTTGTATAAAGATACTGTTTGGGGGAAGATGTTAATGTTCTCTAGAGTTTCTTGTTGGAATTGGATCATTACCGATGTTCCTCACAGTTTGGTGAGTCTACTGTTTTCTCAAAAAAATGATCAGCGGTGTGTCCATCTTCTCAAATAGCCTCACACTTAGGTGTGGGGGTTTTTTGGATGCTTTTTTGTAGGAAGTGTCTGAATGTTCCTTAAGCAGGGATGAGGCCTTTTCCCAATCAGCTGAGGCCCAGTGCAGTGTGGACAGTATTTTCCTTTGTGTCTCTTTTACACTCTGGTGAGATCCATTAGCAGGACATTGGGGGAAGCTCCTGCTGCAGCTACTTGTGCTGACGTTCTGTGAATAAACAGCTTTTCTTCATGGCTCTCAAAACAATCTGCCTATTGTAGAATGGAGAAGAAAATATCAGAAGTATGTTAACCTTCAACATGAGCACTCAGGGGAAAGAAAAAAAAGGGTAAAATGCCAGGAAGTTTTGAAGCATTTGAAGCGTTGAAGAAGTCTTTACTAAAATCAGCTCTTCTGTGCTAAGATTTTTTAGTTAACTGTTTTTTCTGTTCTTAAGTTTCATCGATTTTTAGCCTTGATTGGAAGTGACAGGAATTAGTTTTTATTGATCTGCTTTCCTTTGCTTGAAACAGCTTTATTTATGATAAAGCATGTTCCCTCTACCTATTTGCTTAATGGTAAGTGTCCTGTTGTCTCTGCATCTGTGAATTACTGCTGAGACAGGTAATCACATTATTTCTTTTAATTTTTTTATTTAAGGGTAAACTGAAAATGTGTGAAAGTACTTCAGTGGTTTTTGTGTTCCCAGGGAATTGGTTTATAATGTTTTTGAAGTACTGTGACAAGTCTTCTTGAGGCTGTATTTATTAATATAATTATCAAAAATATATTCTGATAAGCTGCTTTGTTAAGATAGGGTCTCTTAATGATCTCTCCAAAGCAAACCATGGAGTAGCTGTGCCAAAAGAGATGATGACAAGGAGGGCTCTGCTGAGGCAGAGAGCTGGTGGTTTGCACTGCTGAAACAGGAGCCCCCAAAACCCTCCAGTTTCACAGAACTGGGAAACTGCCTAACCCTGACCCTCTTAGTGAAATTGTGCTTTTCTCACTCATGCCTGCATCCAGGGGGAGCAGGGAATGGCATGGGATGAGTTCAGTTCCAGAAGGAGGAGAAGGAAGGTGATCCATTGTTGACTGCTGTGATGGGAAGGATGAGACTCTGAGGACTTAAATGAAACACTGACTCTCCTAGGTTACAGCAAATTCTTACATAGGATAATTCCTGGCTAGATGATATTTATGTATTTATTTGTTCCTCAGCAAAAAGGCAGATTAATGGTTCATAACAGCCAAGTTTTTTACTAGAAATCTAACTCTGCAGCTTCAATTAAAGAGCTTCGCAATCCCTGAGCTCAAGGTCTTGCAGCCATCCTTGTAGAACAATTACGTTTTACAGTACTCCCAGGAGATTAGTGCTTTCCATCTCTACAGGATAAACTCTCAGTTCCAGATTTGTGGGGGTATCTTTTTCTTTATTGTGGCTGTCCACCCCAGACGTACAAATCTGGGGACTGTCAGCCCGGGCGCCACTGCTGAGCTGAGCTGCTGCTGTGCTGTAAGGACAGCTCACAGACAGACATTTCATTTCTTTGCAGGATGGACAAGGCTAAATCTGGTGCACAGCAATTGTGTGCCGGTAATATTAGTGAATAATGCTTTGTCTAACCATTTCTGACAGGATTTTTAATCTGGTTCATCATTTCATTTGGTGCAACACTGCAAATGCATGAGTCATTACAGGAATGAATTAATGTCCTGGACTTTTGTTTTGACCTAAAGTTTAGTAGCTATTCAAATGACCAGATTTGTTCCCTGAACCCATCATCATCTTGCAGATGTGATAATGGTTCTGCAGGTCCCTGGTGCCAGGCATGGAGCAGGCTGGGCAGGGAGCTGCCCATGAGCGGATCTTTCATGAGCTGAAAATTCCTGTCTAGATTCCTTATACTTGTATTAAATTGCTACAGGAAAAAGAGCATTGATGAACTTGCACAGGCAACACAGGAACAGAAATGGTATCAGTAGCCTCTGGAGTTTTATTTTGCCTGTCTTTTCCCAAAATATTCTGAGTTGGAAAGGATCCACAAGAGTCATCAAGTCCAAGTCCTCAGTGAATTGCCCATACAGGGATCAGAGCCACAACCTTGGTGTTATTAACAGCATGCTCCAACCAACTGAGCTAATGTGGGGAGGTTCTCTCTCTCCACCTCTCCCCAAAGGATGGAGAAGAGGGAAGAATCACTCATCATCCTGTTCTTCAGCCTGGTCCTCTTGTTTAACAAACCATCCACTCAGAGATATCACATCCTTGCAGCTCTTTCTGACATGAAATCGCAGACAAAGTGATAACGTGGCGCAATCTGAAATTCTGCATATTTTTGTGTCTAGAATGGCCAGCTGTAGCTGGATCATTATTTAACTTAATTTTTTTGAAAACATTACAAAGAATAGCACAAATTTATATCTGACCTTCGTGTAACACCCCATGGCAACGAGGACAGTCAGTGACTCACCTATAAGCAAGAACCCACAGTGGTCCCCCTGAAATGGCAGCAGGGAGCGGGGCGGGCTGGTGATTGATGGCTCTCTCTGTGTGTTTTGTTTTGTCTTTTGGGGTCTTTGTTTTTTGTCTAGCCCCCAGTGACATTGGGTTTGTTTGCTGTGTGTCCTGCAGGCGGCTGCACTCCAACTTCCTGCACTGTGACTGCCACCTGGCCTGGCTGTCGGACTGGCTGCGCCAGCGCCGCACCATCGGCCAGTTCACCTTCTGCCTGGCGCCCGTCGGCCTGCGCGGCTTCCTCGTGGCTGAGGTGCAGAAGAAGGACTTTGTCTGCTCTGGTAATGGTGCCAATTATCTTGCCTTTATCTGTTCCTTTATCTATCTCATATCACTGTTGCCATGAAAAAAAAAAAAAATCAGCCTGGAAAATGGCCGTGTCGCGTTTGAATGCAGACAACGGCAATCCTGTTTGTTTTCGTCGTCGCTAAACTGTATGGGAGGAGATGAAATTGTTGGTTTTTTCAGCTTTGCGAGAATTATTGGATTCCAGTTAACGTTTAGGTTCTCAAATTACTTCTTCTGCTTTAACACTGCCAATGATATCAACATAAGAAATCAATTAAGTGTGGATAATTTGGTATTTCTCAAGGGAAGAGCTCCACAGCTGACTGGAATACAAAAGAAAGGAAATAGAAAATGCAAATCTGAGTCTGTTGACAAATGATTGGACTTTAGAACACAAGGAGCAGATTTTATCCCAGGGACTGAAACAGGGATTCTTAGGGAGCCAGTGCACTTTGCTGTTGTACAAGTTTCCAAGCTGATAAATGGGGCTGATGATGCTCACAAATCATGAGTCTGTATGTTGGGCCTATTCGTCAAGTCTCTGGAACTGCACTTGGCTCTTGTAGGATAGAAATACATTTTCCTAAAAGGAGGAGAAAAAGAACAAAAGAGAAAAAGACAAAATGTGGAAAAAGAAGTCTCTGACTTGGGTTGAAAGGAAGGATGTGGTGGAGGAGCAGCATGGCTGTGTCTGTGCTGTGGAAAAAAAAGATACTAGACATAAGTTTCGAGGTAGTTTTGCAGCCCCAGTGGTGACACAGGGGACTTGTTATGGAGACGATGTGAGTCCTTGATGGACTGCAAGCCTTGTGCTGTTTTGTTCCTTATCTCTCCCAGCCTGTGAGCCCCAAAGCTTTTTCCCATGGGTTCATGGATTGGCTGATGGAAATACAGTAGAATTGCTCATGCCAGAGATGTTTCAGGAATTCCCTTTTCCTGTCATTCCATTTACACGTGACAAAGTAAGAGAAAGGGTTGCATTTAGAGAAAGAAGAAAGGTTTGAGCCCACTCAGCCATGGTTAATTAATGCCCAGCCCAAAGGTGTGCAGCAGTGTTACGGCATGTGGAAAATGAAGTTGTGCATAGTGCTCATTGAGACGTGGTATTTCAGAATGCTGAGCAGCTTCTACATGGTAGATGATAGGCAGAATATCTCATAAATTGCATCAAAAGTTTAGCTAAAGAGAAAGTTTAGAAATGTAACAGTCTTGGGAGAGGAAGGATAAAACAAATGGATAAATGAATGAAGCTATTAGCAGAAGCTAATTTTACCAAAGAGGCAACCACAGCTTTTTTTTTTTTTTTTTCCCCTTCTCATGAAATGAAGTTTCAGATGGAGCATGAGTTCAGCTATTTGGATTTATGATACAGTGAAGTGGAGGAAAATGAGTTGTTTAAGTCAGGAGAAGAGATGATAATTGCTGAATGAGAAATGTAATGTGAACAGAACTCATTTAAATGGGGTTGTCTGTGCAGACTGTGACTTCCAAAAGTGGCAGGGTTTTTAACAGTTCCCTGTTAGACCAAGAGGATATAGGCGTTCTCTCAAGATTTGCCTGCTTTCGTAAAAAATACAAAATCATGAAAATTCAAGGAAAAAAATTTTCAGTGAGACAGTCCATCAGCTGTATCCCTGTAACTCTCATTTGGGAAATGAAATGTACTGAAAAAGAAATTCATTTGGAGAGCTCATTTTAGTGGTGGATTTAGCTGAGAACTCAGCTTAGTACATGCTGGTTTGATAAAAACCTACATGGACAGCTAGTTTAAAGAGGATATAAATCTTCCCTTCTCCCCATTACAGTTCTTATACCTGATTTTACCGCATAATTTGTTAATGTGTGACTATGAAGTCAGACTAGGACAGGCAGTGAAGAGCGAATTAAACTTGTCCCTCTGCAAAGGAATTTTATAGAAGTTATGTGAGTTACTGTAACCAGCCTTGAGCTGGCAGGGAGAGCCACCTTTGCATGCCAGGTAGGAAGAGCTGAAATACAAAGTGGTGAACTGCTCTGCTGAAGTATAGGTTGAGAATCTCAAGCACTTGTGTTTTTATGGCAGTGGGAATATCACAGCAGCAAAAAAAGCCTCAGCTTTTCCTTCACTGTGAAATGGGCTTCATCATCAGAGCATTCCAGTTCAAAAATGGCGCTGCTGGATGCTTCACAGGAGGAAGAGTAGAATCATAATTTGGGGAAAGGAGAAACACAACACTGAAAAACGGACTCCTCTTTATTCTGTGAACCCTATGCAAAAATAGTGATGGTTTATAATTTTATGAGAAATGTTTCTTTGGAAACAGATTTTGAATGCTACATGCAACGTGGGAAAAGAAGAACTGAAACAATGATAGGGAAGTGCCATAAATAGAATCCAAATTGCTGGATTCCCTGTGGATGTGTCCTGCACCATGGTGTTTGCATTAGGTGCAAAGTCTCTCCAGATAATGTTGCTGAAGGCAGTTATGTGCAGGTAGATCAAGGTAAACTGAGTCACACCTGTGTAACCTATGTGTCAGTCTTTAAAAAATGTTGTTCAGCTTGTTCTTACAAATTATAGAAAAGCTGATTCAAATGGTGCTTGCTGGTCACCTATGAGCAGTGGAGAAGCTATTCCAGGTTCCTCTTGTTCGAGCATTTGGTTCAGAGCTGGAGATGAAGGTGCAGGATTCAACTGTGCACAGTTGCCTGGAGATAGGTTTGGAAATGTGTCTGGTTGGATTTGTGTTACTGAGGAGGGGAAGGGTCAGGGACAGAGTGGGGCTGGGACTAGATGGCTCCTCACCATCAGTGCCAGGTGCTGCTGGCGCTCCAGTCACCCACCAGGGCCTTCTGGCTGGCTCCTTCAGCAAGCTGTCCCCTCCTTGCAGGAGAATCTCTCCTCCAGAGCCACCTCTGACAGAGCAGCCTTCCTGGGCCTCTGCCTTCAAGGCCATCTGTTCCTGGAGAAATCTCCAAACACTCTTCCTCCTGCGCAGTTGGTTATGGAGCTCTGGGATGCCTTTGGAGAGGAACTCTCCAACAAGGTGGGATGTGTAGAAGGGGAAATTCTGTGGCACCACAGGATGAGCCCCTTGAAGATGTGCTGCGCAAAGATAGCAGGTTGTATTTCACATGGATAGGGGGTGTATTTCACATGGACAGAGGGGTGTATTTCACGTGGACAGAGGGGTGTATTTCACATGGATAGGGGGTGTATTTCACATGGACAGAGGGGTGTATTTCACATGGATAGCAGGCTGTATTTCACATGGACAGAGGGGTGTATTTCACATGGACAGAGGGGTGTATTTCACATGGATAGGGGGTGTATTTCACATGGACAGAGGAGTGTATTTCACATGGATAGGGGGTGTATTTCACATGGACAGAGGGGTGTATTTCACGTGGACAGAAGGGTGTATTTCACATGGACAGAGGGTGTATTTCACATGGACAGAGGGGTGTATTTCACATGGACAGAGGGGTGTATTTCACATGGACAGAGGGGTGTATTTCACATGGACAGAGGGGTGTATTTCACATGGACAGAGGGATGTATTTCACATGGATAGGGGGTGTATTTCACATGGACAGAGGGGTGTATTTCACGTGGACAGAGGGGTGTATTTCACATGGATAGGGGGTGTATTTCACATGGATAGGGGGTGTATTTCACATGGACAGAGGGGTGTATTTCACATGGACAGAGGGATGTATTTCACATGGATAGCGGGATGTATTTCACATGGATAGAGGGGTGTATTTCACACAGGCAGCATGATCTCTCTCACATAGGTAGCAGGATGTATTTCTCCTCTCTCCTCCATAGCTTTGCCATTCACTGCCACGCTGCCATGACAAGAAAACGGTGCTCTAAGCAAAGACAATGTCAGTTGAAATACTACCTGTACTCTGGTCTTTGGGCGGTGTTTATTTTTATATTCCCTTAGGCAGCAGTAAAGCATCTGGGGGTGCTGGCTTATGCTTAGTACCTCTTAGAGCCTTCCCATCTTTGCCTGGACCAAACCCAGCTTCCTTCCTATGCTCAGATGTTTCTCTGTTGGACTGGCTTCTCCTTCTCTGTCTGTGTCTCTCAAACACATTCTCTCTGTCTCTCTGCCTATTTGTCTGTCTCTTGTCCTCCTGTGACCTCCTTATGATAGTAATTTTATTTCATTTTCCTCTCATATAAGTTGTATTATGGCTCTTTGATTTTTCTTCTCCCTGCTCTTTACTTACTGAAGTTGAAATTAGTTTACATATTGATCAGTTATGTCAAGTTGTTATGTGTTTTCTCACCTGCAAAAGCTGTAAAGCTTTGCAAACAAGGCAGTGGGTTCATGCAGTTATGCCATCAGCAGCACCTTGGTTTTTTCAGGGCTCTCTGTGCAGAAGCCACTGACCCCATTTGGAATTTATTTTTTTTTGCAGTGATGAATTGTTCTGGTTTTCCTAAGCGTATACATGAGAATATCTGTGCATCTAAACAGGAGGATTGTGTCTCATACTGTGATCTGCAGCATATTTCACTGCTGACCAGATCTGTTCCTAGTTTTGGCCGGTAGCTTGACAGTGGACAGTGTTTACTCTGGAGTATGAAGATTGGGTAAGATTTCTTAGGCTAGAGGAGAGACTGATATTTCTAAGAACTGATGAAATTTATAAGTCTGAAATATGTGGTTTTTAGTACTTTCCTAAGATATTTTTCTTTAATAATGAAACATGCATTGTAGGAGAAGAAAGGTGGATCCATACAATGTTATCTTTTTATATTAGAAATAATTTTCTTTGAGTCTCGATCCTTAGTTCCCATTCTGAGAGTCTTAAAGAATGTAAAGAAAATCAGGATGCCTAGTTTGAACTAAATAACTTAAATTTCACTCTGATATTGACTCAGGAGAGAAATTATTACCAGAGCCAAGTGTTTTCTGGCTAAGCAAACTGATGCTGATTTTGAGAAAACACTGGATTGACCCAAATCTCAGTTGAAGATCTGGATTTTCTGATTCATGTGGTGAGACTGCAGCTGAGGTATAATGAGGAGGAAAACATGTTAGCTTCCTGCTGCTTCATGCAGACTGGAGGCCTTAATAAGGAAGCAGATTTATTTGTTTGGGTGAAGTCAAACAATCTTCAAGCATAGCTGTTACTGTGGCCAGACCACGGAACTCAGGAGATTGTCTTGCTCCATTTCCTGATAACTTCATAGCACGTTGCTGAGGAGACAACCAACAGCGAGCAGCTAATAAAATAGCACTCCTCAGGCTGAGCATCTCAATGAGAGCATTCAGGAGATGCCAAAGGAGAAGTGCATGGGGAGGGAACTCCCCCGTCTGCTCCTGGTTGAAACTCCCTGCAGTGGTGTGTGTGCACGGGCAGCAGTGGGGCAGGAGGCACTGCCAGCACGGGGGAGTGGTGCTCCTGGAAGCCAAACAGGGGCAGGGTCTGTTTGCTGGGGATGCAGGCTTTGCCAGGAATGCAAGTTTTATTGGTGGTGCAGGTTTTGCCGGTGATGCAGGTCTTGCTGGGATGCAGGTCTTGCTAAGACGCAGTTTTTCCAGAGACGCAGGTTTTCCAGAGACGCAGGTTTTGCAGGGACGCAGGTTTTGCAGGGACGCAGGTTTTGCAGGGACGCAGGTTTTCCAGAGACGCAGGTTTTGCAGGGACGCAGGTTTTGCAGGGATGCAGGGCAGTGGCTCCCGAGGAGGGTTCCTCTCTCTGCAGCCCCTCCCAGTTCATGCAGATGAGCTGCCAGTGGCCCTCGTTTTTGAGGAGCTGGATAAGCAATCTGGGAGGAGGAGGAGACCTCTGTGTGTGCGTGTGAATGGTCACTTTCTGCCTGGTGGGACACTTCCATTGTCCAGCTGTTTTATTGCTCCTAGAAGGGACCTTAACCACTTCATCCAGCTGCGAGCCCTTTCCTAAAGGGTGACCTCTGAGTCCCCTTAGATAGTGGCAGCTCTTTTCTCACTGTTCTTGCTTTTTGTGACCATCCACACACTCAGTAAGTGCTCTTACAATGGAGCCTAGGCAGGATTTGAAGTGTGTATGACTTTTAAAGCCTTTTGGTAAAAATTGTGGTTTAAACTGGATCTTGGGAAATCTTTGTGGAATGCTGATGGAATTTTTGCCTCCTGCTACAATTTGCTACCACAAACTTACATTAACATTTAGTCTGAAGAAACATTTCAGTACTCTGCATTTGTTAGTTGCTCCTTAAATGAAATTGTATAGGAAATTTGGAGAGATACTAATCACTTTTTATCAGTTTGTTTGTTTTCAGTTTTCATGAAGTTTCTTATTACAAATCCAAATTTACTCTAACACCAGCAGTGATGGTGTTTCATACTGCAGGAATTTACTTCTTGACTTGCTTAGTATGTAAAATGCCACATATGGTGTTTTTCATTTGGGGGACCATCTTGTGAATCTGAAGGATAAATATGTATTTATTACAGCACTTAATATTTCTTTAAAGACCAAAGCTGAAAATTGGCTCTTAATTACAGTAAATTTAGTTTTATTACTGAAAATGATGTCTTACCTTTCAGTATAATTAGCCTTTTTTTCTAGAACTCTCTTTTCCCCAGAGCAGTATGTATAGCCCTTTAATGCTTATTTAATGATGGCAGGTTGGGGTATAATTATTCAGCCACTGAGCTTTTGAACTGTTGCTGTAAAAATAATAACAAGATTAGCTTTTATGTTAATGTCTAAAGCTGGTGGTTTGTTTTATGAGTAGTTATGTTGGTAGTATTTTGGTACAGAAGAAAAATGCTTCATGGCAGTGCCACAGCTGTGCTTGGAGCAGTTTCACAGAGAGCACTCGTGGTAAATGCAGGGGAACAGGGTTGACTTTGAGTATGTGGAGAAGCCTTGCGTGAAACCTGGAGACTTGTTCTGTTTAATACGTGTATGTGATCGGCAGCTCATTTATGGATACACAATTAAGAGTAATGAAAGGAAGCATAGAGCTGCTTATAAAATAACTGCAGAAATTAAAAGGGGACAAATGCAAAGTTGCATACACTCAACGCCAGGTTTGGGTGAATTTCTGCTTTATTGATGGTGAAATTAGTGATGTTGTGTAGTGGCGTTACACCTGTGGTGGGTTGGCTGCTCACAGTCCCCCTCCTCACAGCACTGAGGTGAAACCAGGATGTGCTCCAGCACCTCCTTCCCTGTCCCATTCTCTGACTTGGCTGCTCCCAGGGCTGTTTCTCACGGCTTTTCCCTCTCTCCCTGCTGCCTGGCTCGTCTCTGCCCTTTCTCCGTGCACTCAGACAGAGGCAGCAGGAGCTGCAGGGGCAAACTCAGCTGTGGAGCCCAGTGGAAGCAGCCAGAACTGCCCTGGCCTGTTCCCACAGCGGCTTTCCTGGCAGAGCTGGGCACCAACATCCCATTGTGACTGTGGAGACAGCCACAACACTCAGGAGTGCTTTGGTAAAACATTAGAAGGCTTCAAGCATCAGCAGCTTGTTATCTAGAAGTCTTCCAGTACCTTTTCTTTGTAGTCTGCCAAGGGCAGCTCCACACAGCTCTGGCTCTTTGTCTCCTTCTGCAGTTCTGGCTCGCTCCTTCCTGTTCTTATCACTGCCACCTAACCCTGTCTGTCCTAGGTACAGTGCCTTACTTTTTCTGTCCCTTGCACAGCCTCCTGTCCCTTCCTCTTCACAGCACAGCCAGCAGACTCCAACTGACTCCCAACCAGCTCACTCACGCTTTATCACCCCCATAGCTGCGAGGGCAAGGCAAGGCTGTCCCACTCTTGGATAACAAACACAGCTGCAATATATCAAGGGCAAGATTGTCTTCAGCACCATCTCCATCCGTCTCCCCACACCCCGCAGCCAAACTGAAGGGATCTCCTGCCTCGTTGAATTTACCCCTTGGAATGGCAGGCTAACGTGTTTAGCTCTGAAGATCTGTAAGAATTTTATTCTGTAATTTCCAGACATCTCAAAGAGCTTGAATTTACCAGGGGCCTCTTGCAAAAGACCAGAGGCAGCACCGCCTGCTTGTCCCAGGAAAGGTCTTTATTTTCCCTGCCTTCCTTAGCACGTTCCAAATGCCAAAGAATCTGGTCCATGGAATCCCAAGGCAGCCCAGGGAAGGGGATGGTGACTCACTCTTCAGTTCTTGCCTACTGACCTGGAACAAAGCATTTCCTCCCTCCAGATCTGTCCATGGGGAAGCTCATGACCAGACTGGAGCCCTTGGATGTCATTATCAGGAGATGTGTCCCACTGTGTCTGCCGTCTCTGAATGGCTGTGTCAATCTGTAATGCCTCTGCCTGGAGTGAATCCCACCCTCCTCCTCCTCCTCCTCCTCCTCCTTAGGAGAGCAGCTTTTGTGCCAAGGCAGGGACAGCCCCGGGCTTGCTGCAGCAGGATGCACGTGGGGGGGGCAGAAGCAAAGACAAATGTGCAAGCAAACAAAATCATGTAGTATTTAAAGCTCCTGTTCAAATAGCAGTAAATCAAAGCCCAAGGACTGAGTAGTCTTTAACTATTTCTGTTCCTTCCATAACTTTATCAAACTTCATCATGGAACAGTCCACGATGGATCACCTGTTTAGAACTATACTCCCTTCACAGGCTCACAATTGATCATGACCATTATCTATCTTTTAACCTTGTGCAGGTGGCATCCTTTCACTTAAATAATTTATGTTCCTCTTCATTTTTATGCTTGAATATATTTATAAGTTCACTGTATTATTTCTGGACCTATTTTTAAATGTCACTTCGTAGGCACCTTCAAGAGTGCTGATACAAGTTGTGGAGTTGGCTTTAATGAGATGACTCTGTGCCTGGGCACCATTTGAGCTGCAGGAGCACTACATCTTTCAAGACCTTCTGTTAGAATTTTTTTAGTCTTTGGAAGAGCAGGCAGTGTCCAAATCCAGAGAACCAAATATACACTAGCGGCCTTCCTTGTGGTGCAGTAGCTGGAAAATTAAGTTCTGCCTTCTTTAAGGTGAACATGCCTGTGTTGACAGGGTTAGAGGAAGACCTTGAGAGACTCAGAGTGGACACAGGGCATAAGAGATAATCTGACTTTTCAACCCCTCCTTTGGAAGGCTTAGGTGGAGTAAATTTCCCTAAAAGAAAAACACTTTTGTCATAGTTTTATAGATTTCCGTTGTCTCACATGATCTGTTTTATTAATCCCTCAGAAGAAGAAATTCACCCCTTCAGCCTCAGTTGTTACAATCGAGGCTGCCTCTTTGTTCTGCTTTTTTCATATTTCTTAGCAGTATTCCACATAATTGTAGTGCTATTATTGTTAATTAAATAATTGCAATATTAGTGCTTTTGGGATAAGGCAGTGTGAAGTAAGGTCTGATTTTCAATGGTGTTACTTTACTGATAGACTGTGAAGCCAAGTAGGTTTTTGTAGAATAAAGCGGGCTTCATTCATTAAGCCAGACCTTCCTTTCAGTGTAGTTGGATATTTCCAGTTTTATTCCTTGATATTTATTTGTAAACTGATTAATGTTGACTTTTGCCTTACAGAACTGTTGTGCTTGTGTGCCATGAATTTTTAACAGATAAATTCACTCTTTGGGAACGTTCAGCAACGCAGAGAACTTGAATGAAATAATGAATATTCATGACTGGCAAGTTTTTGCATACCATGAACTCAATGGTATTAACATCAATTAGAGGCTTAAGTTGCTAATCATAAATCTTAAAGCTGCGCTCAGCAAATAGCTGTTGAACAACCATCGATGGAAATATTTGCTTAAAACATTTGCTGCGCATTTGTGTAGGATAAACAAATTTGTACAGATTTTGTCCATTAGAGGAAGATTTGCCCTCAATAAGGAATGTTAATTTTCCATATGGTCAGTTGTGGGTCCCTTGCCCACCCCCCTCTGCAGGACTCTGTGCTCAAATGTCCTTTTAAACTGGGATGCAGACATCAATCAGGAGCAACATCTGCTTTAGGTGTTTTGGAATAAATTAGTTCATATCACTGGGAATCTAGTGCAAACTGTGGCTCATGCAGTAGGAATTGATTTCAGATATCCCAGCACGGTCAGAACTTCCAATGGGTTATTTAATTACACCCAAAAAGGTCATACTGTATCCATGGATCTGCAATACTTGTAGTGTTTTGTTTATTGATCAATAATTTTGTGTCTGATATACTTTAAATGATGTAAAGTCAGCACAGGTTTTTAACCAGGAAGTCCTGTCAGATTTATCTTAAAATCCATTAACGTGTTTTACAAATAACTTAACATTTTGCTGGTGGAAAGGAGCTGCTGCAGAGGTGATTGTATAGGTGAGGAGGTAATAAAACACACTGCTTAGTGTGCTGTAATTGGGTGTCAGCGCTAATGAGATTATTTAGTTTATTTGGTAATTGCAAAATTTATTTTAGATGCCTGTGACATTTAAACTGTCCATTTACACACCATAACAATTCTATTCTGATTGTAATATTAGTCTGTTTGCTGCTTTTAAAAGAGGCCAATGAGGGACTTACTTGAGAAAAGCATTTGGTTTCTCTGTAAACTTCTGGGCCCTAAGTCTCCCCTCTCTTTGCCCTTTTCCCCTAACCCATAGCGGAAATTAAAGTGGTGCCAGATATTGACTACCATAATTATTGACACTGTCATTCCACTGCATCAGGTAAAAAAAACAGCACAGTAATTTTTGTTAATCATGCTCCTACCCCGGCTTCCACATTTTGTTCATGTTTTTCTTTAAGCAAAATGTATGATTGAGTTGATGATTTTTATCTCAGAGAAAAATATAATTAACATGGTGAACTAGGGCTGCTGTGTATTACAAAAAATCTGCAATGGCAAGACGACAGATTGTGAGAACAACTTCAGAAGGGAAATAATGTAAATGCAGCTGATTTTTCTGTGGCCATTTCCTTTTGCTGCAGCCACACTGTACAGAGTTTGCTGCACTTAGTGAAGGACACAAAGAGAAATCCTGAAATATTTCTGCCTTTCCTGTACCTTTTCTTTTGAAGAAGTATTGGCAGCAAAGGGAAAATTCATTTTAAGATTTCAAAATATCCTTTAGAGGCTGTGTTGCATCAGGGCCCTTGATCATCTCTGTGCTTATACTCTACAAACCTATGAAATTCATAGGTTTAATTAACATACAGTCATTAAGTTTTAATGACTTTATATTCCATACCCTACTTAGACTTGTTTTCTTAACCAGTCTTTTTTTAAACAGTTCTCCACAACAATACAAACACTAAGCTGATTAAATGGATTGGATTTTTTGTGCTTTAATTCTGTAGATCTGCAGACAATGGATCCTCATTGAAGTGGGACCATTAAATACAAATCAGATTTGAAATTCTGTTTCTAATGTTACTCAAGAAACATTCACCTTAACAGATGATTTGTTGTGTGAGAGCTGATGGAATATGTGCTAGATGCCTGTTGAGTGTGCGTGTGCAATAACAGCATTTCGTTCTTTGGCAAGGAAAAACATAAGCAAAAGCATTTCATCAGGGTACTAGCAATTTATACACGAAGTCTTTTTATCATTAAAACTCTCAGAAATCTGCAGTTTAGATCTGCTTTTGCTCATGAAGAAGAAAGAAATGTGCTTGTGATGCTTGGGGACCTGGTTTAGATGCTTGTGAAGCTGGCAGTGCTGGGTTGATGGCTGGACTCGGTGGTCTTGGAGGTCTTTTCCAGCCTTAATGATTCTCTGATTCTGCTGCTGCTACCTTTTTGTTTCACTGAGACTTGCTTCTGTCTTTTCTCCCTTTTCAGACTGCTTCATCCAGTCCCCCCTTGCATGCCCTGCCTTTCCCAGCCCTCTGCAGTGCTGCATCCCCCAAACTGGGGAGGTGCTGAGCTGAGCTCCACTGAACCTTCTGCTGTTGGTTTAGATGCAGTGGTGTCAGCACAGACTCTCAGAGCTCCAGCTGTCAGCACATCAGCCTTTTTGATGCTGTGCCCTAACAAAAAGGGAGTGTACTACTGCTTCTCCAACCCACTGTGATGTTATAACTGTGTCGTGGTGTTATGGCTGTGCAAAACAGATTTTTCCCCTGCTAAAAAGCCTCTTCATAAAACACATCAGATGTGGAGATGGTAATGGTTGTGTGGAAGCTTTGACCTTGTTGCCAACTTTCTACCTCCCAGAGAACAAGGATTGCTCTGAAGTTTCTTCCTAATTTGATAGTTTCTCCCTATCCATAAAAGCTTGCAGTCCTCATTTGTACTCACTCGTCCTTCATTTTGTTTTGGCCATTGTACCACAGGGTAGGCAGACAAAGAGAAAATGTAAAATGTAGGTGATCAGGTCCAAGAACAAACCTCTTGTTCTTACACAAACACAAGAGAGGGCTGTGTGCATTTTGAGGCAATATAAACTGCTTTTGGAAGTAGTCGCAGTTAAAATCCTACAGAAACGTTAGACTCCATGCAAGACAAAGCTGGCAGTGCTGTTGTGCAGATTTCTGCCAGTTTTGTAGGAATTCTATTAATTGACAGTGGTGGTATGTGTGCCCTGCATTTCTATGGCCAGAAAACAAACCCAGGAGAGCTGCTTGTCCTGCCTGTTAAACATGTACAGGTTTAATTAGTGACATTGGTTTTTCCTGTTTAGTTCGAATAGCTACCACTTAACCGCTGTGTTAAATGCAGGGTCACATGTATAGACTGTGTTAAGCCAATAAGAAGATTTTGAAACTAGAACAAGCCACAGTTCAGGTTGCTTGATAAATATGAATTTGTTTCATTGGACCCTATGGATTTAGATTTTAATTACATTATTGACTTCTTTTTATAGAAAATATAGTTTTTAGCCCAGATGGTTCTTCAGGATGACACTGAAATGGTCTCTGTCTTGAGATGAAAGACTGTTGATGGAAAACTCCTTACCTGCAGCTCTCAAAGTGGTTGGAGAGTGGATTATCAGTGAGAGGGCATTTTAATGAGGAGAAAGGATCATTAGGATCATCTCACGGTGGAAGCAGCTGCCCATTCTCATAAAGAATGTATTTGACCCCTGCCCATGCACAAATTTCCTGTGACATCAATTTATTTCTAGATGGTCACTACCTCTTAAAATCTAACTTGTGGATGCCTGGATTGGTGCTCTGAGGTCTGGACTGCCAGAAGTGAACCACTCTGATTAACATCGATGAGAGCTATGTTTAAAACACAGTGCTGTGAAACCCAGAGTTTTCATCTGGTGTCCTGACAGGAGGTCGGGTGATCACACAATAAAAAATATTTCAGACCCAGTATTTGAATTTGGCAATGTTTTGCCCACAATTGCAATGGTGATCTTATTGTGAAACTACACTGTATTTTAATATACGGCAGTTGTGTCAGCCCTGGTTAAAAAATAATATTTAAAGAGGATGACAGTGTGCTTGAACTTAAGGAAACTCAGACAAATTGAAATTAATTCCCATCAGAATTCAAGACCTTTCTAATGGAAGGAATGATTCCACAGTAATTGTGTTTCGCTTTCCAGGAGGGCTCCCTCTGCAAGTGTAAAGTCACCTGCAGAAGTTTTCAGCTGATGTCCTTTCGAAGTGTATCTGCCTCTGAAAATAATGACACTTAGAAATGCCACTGGAATCTCTTTCCAATATTGACTTTTCTGTGCTGTTTACAAAGTGGTGAAAGCAGGGATATGTGTAGCTTTCTATACAAGCTGACACTGCTGTGCAGATTTAAGAGCTAAGCCAAGCAAGTATGGAGGCATAAATCAAGAGAGGAAATTAATAGAAATGTTGCATTTTTATAAAATTTTGAATTGTCCTGACGAACATTACAAGTTGGTGCAAACAATTATTTTTTAAAAAAAAACTTTTTGTCACCTGTAGTTAGAATTCATGAAAGTATCCATCATGGATCTTGTCAAAGACAAACCTCAAGAATGTACAGCTTTGTGAGTAATTTTTTTCACATTTTTTGTATGTATTTGTATTTTGACAACTCTGATGTTTTTATTTTTCCACCCAAATGGCCAATCTTTTACGATTTTTGTCACTTCTTACCAGCACAAGCCTTCCCGTTTAGCCATCTGTAGCTCAACATAAAGATAGAGGCTTCTTGTGTTCCATGTACTTTGGAATATGACTCACTATAAATAAACCAATAACTGCTACATCTTGATAACCTCAATTAGCATAGCAAACCCATTTTATCTATGGCTAAATGTATGCATAGATCAAAACTTTAAATGTAGGAATCATAACCATTTGAGTAAAATTGACATAATTGCTACAGTTTCAAAAAAACGTAATGACACTTAATTAAACCTGAATCTAATGTATTGACTAGAATTTGTATAGAGCAGTGTCCTCATGCTACACCTTTGCTGTGTGTGTAGCTTTGTGTCTCTGTGTCTAGCTTAAGCAAGGGTTTGATGGTTTGAACTCACGTTTTTCTAAAATTCTTTTTATGTTTCCATGAACTGCATTGTCTAATCTTGAAAAAAAATGGCTTTATATTCCCAGTCTTCACGCCATAAGAAGCTGCCTTGTTTCAAAAATACAAGTCATCACTGATGAGAGTCTTCTCTCAATATGTGAAAGTACTCAAGAAGTGTTTGTGTAATGGAAACTTCTAGGCAAAGATAACTTTTGGAAATACTACTTGTTCCTAAAGCTTAATTTGAAAATCTTTGAGTGAATTGATGTGGGTGAGCATGAAGCGTTCATGAGGGAAAGAGATTGATAGAGTGGAGACCGAGGAGGAATAAGAACACAGCAACCTTTTACATGTCTTCTCTGCGGTTGGTTTGTAGAATATTATATTCACTTGCAAATAAATTATTACCTTGTGCGGTAAGAAGATCTGCAAAACTCAGAGCCTGAAGTATTTTGTTGTTCAAATCTCACACAATCATTTTTTAAAGCCGTTTAATGTTTCCCTTGTGTCCCAGGTTCGCAGTCCGAGCCCCCGTCGTGCAGCGCCAGTTCCATCACCTGCCCCTCCGCCTGCACCTGCAGCAACAACGTCGTGGACTGTCGGGGAAGGGGCTTGACAGAGATCCCAGCCAACCTCCCAGAGGACATCTGGGAAATGTAAGTGCCAGTCTAATGCGCAGATCTTTTCCATGTCTCTCCACTTTTATTCCATTTTACGGCCTGCCGTGTGGGAGAAAAGCACGTGTTTTAAAAACTGTTTGAAGAAGTTGTCGGGTATGTTGTAGTTGTGTAGCCCTGGTTCCATGCCTGAGGTGTTTTGGTTTTCTGAAGTTCTTTCCCCAGGGAATTTTCTGTAAACAGGTCAAATATGTTTGTAACTGTACCCATGTTATTCATTCCTTTTCCTAGGAGGGACGACTTCTTGATGTCCCTCAGGTCTGACCAATGTGATTGAAGGGGTTTGCCTTTGTTTCACCAGTCAAATTTGTCTGTGTAAAATAGTATAAAAGGGAGACACATCCCAAAAATAAAGGAGTCATTTTCAGCCTTCTGAATCTCGAAGCCTGTGTTGTTGTAAAACAGTATCATAGTTGTCCTCTTTGATTTGTTCTTTTGATCTAAGGCTCAGGCCATTTTTAAATGTGAATTAAGATAGTTTGGTACTGTCGTACCTGAAAGAAGGATAAAGTTCTTGGGGCCTTAGTTCAGATTGTGTTTACATTTCACAAACCCGAAATTGCAGTTCTGTAGTCAGTAAATGAAAATACACAGTCCTTTCTTATTTCTAGTCAGTGAGATGGAGGGACGTCTTCGTGTCTTGGCAGGATGCATTTATAATGAATTAGAACATCAGAGCACATTGTCCCTGCTGATTTTACCTTCTATATCCTGTCTTCCACATTGTTATTTCTAGTTCTTTAACAGTTTTGTGACTTGTGTTGTGGAATCAGATGCTGGTTTTTACAGACCTGTTTGCCTTTACTACCTTTAGGAATTGGAACCATCTATTTCTGTGTCCGTGACTTCATACTGCTCTGGTCCTGAAATACTGTTAAATTAAACCATTTTGCTTGTGGTTAGTCCACAGGGAATGCAGATCAATTCTTTTCCTATTTAGGTTCTTGTCATACAGAGTTTTCTGACATCCAGCCAGCTTTTCTAGTCTACACAGTATAAATTCAAATATATGTATGGTCACTGGACTCATCCAGCTTCTTGTTGCTGTAGAAATACTGGAACACAGCAAAATTCATCATGATAAAGCATAAATTCATAAGATCATGGAATGTTCTGGGTTGGAAGCAATCCTAAAGACCGTCTACCGTGGGCAGGGACATCTTCCACTATCCCAAGTTGCTCCAAATTCCATCCAAGCTGGCCTTGGACACTTTCAGGAATGAGGCAGCCACAGCTTCTCTGGACAACCTGTGCCAGGGACTCTCCACCTTCACGGGGAGGGATTTCTTCCCAATATCCCATCTAACACTGATCTCTGGCAGTTTTAAGCCATTTCCCCTTGTCCTGTCACTCCAGGCCCTTTTCAAAAATCCCACTCCAGCTCTCCTGGAGCCCCTTTAGGCACTGGAAGGGGGTTTGAGGTTTTCCCAGAGCCTTTTCTTCTCCAGGATGACCATCCCCAGCTCTCTCAGCCTTTCTCAGTAGCAGAGGGGCTCCAGCCCTCTCACTGACTGTGTGGCCTCCTCTGGACTTGCTCCAGCAGATCCATGTCCTTCTAATGCTGTGGGCATAAGAACCCCAAGGGACGCTGAATTCAACTAGTTCTTGTATTTCCCCCTAAGTCAGTATTTTCTTGTAAGCCAAATTGCTCTGGTAAGAACCCTTGACTTAGAAACTGTTCTACGAAAATGAAACACACAGCTGTTGCTCTAACACAGTTATTAAAGGTGACCTGCATTTCACTCTGTTTCAGTATTAATTAAAGATCTTTCATTCAACTTTCCTACCTTTCTTCATTAGCATGAGGAGACAGAACCTTCTCTGACAAAGCTGCCAACAAGTCCTAAAAACTGTTTTTGTTGATAAAAACCCATCACAAACCAGGAAACTCACTTGTCATGGGACATAAGCATCATATGATGCTAATTTTCCCTCTGCCACATATGACTTAGAAATCTGTTGTGTTACTCTATTACTCCTCGAGGTGAAGGACTTCATTACAAGAATGTTTGCTATTAAGCAAGCAATTTAGGAAAGCTAGAAATCTGTATCCCAGACTTGCTTTTTCATAATTTCATAAAATAGGTAGCAAGAATGTAGAGAATGCAATTTGGTATGTTATAAAGCTTCTTGTTCAGTTGGGAGCTGACAGCAGCAGCCAAATTGACTGAGGAAAAGTGAGCTATGAGAAATTGAAGCTGAGGAATACAGGCTGTGTGCTGAGTGTTACAGAAGATTGTCTGCTTACAAAGTGGTTCTGTTTTGCTTTTCAGAGGAGAAATGGACAGTTTGTGTCATAGAGAAGCACGTGAGAATAAGCACAGAAAAGTTTTGCATGACTACTTGGGTGAAAACAAAAGTCATTACGCACCTGGAGGCATTTACTGAAAAGAAATATTGAAATGCATGTGGTGTGGTGGTCTGCTGGTACATGAACGAAATAGCCCTTCCACTACACTGGGTCAGCATCTACAATAAAAGGAGAGGTTACAGTTATTTAGAAAGGGTGAGAGAAAATGCATGCAGGGTAAACACGGACCGTGGTGTGAGTGCAGGATGGGTGTGAGGCTGGAGAGGTGTGGGGAAGGAGGGATGATCAACAGACTGAGAGCAGACAAAGTCTCCAGAGAATGTTTTTCTGCTCAGACTTGATCACAGCCTTGCAGGCAGCGCCTCTCAGACTGAATGACAGCCCAGCCCACAGAGCCGGCAAAGCCAGGGGATAGCAGAGACCTGTAACCAGCTGTGGGAGCCTGGGAGGCTGTTGTGACAAACACCCGTAGCAGCTTTCACTCAGCACGTGGTTTGGGCTGCTCTTGGCTCAGGACATGGGCTGGATAGATCCTTTCGGAGTCATCAGTGATGCCCTGGCACAAACCAGCCCAAGGACGGGTTTCCTGCACATGCAGGTGTGGGCACTGGGGGTAAGGGCACTGCCAGCCCTGGCTGTAGTGATTCAAACAGTATTTGCTGCCTGTTACATTTGTTTGATGCCTCCCAGTCAGGGAGAGGTATCAGTAACTCCCTGTTAATCTTTTCCCACCTCACAAAACTCTTCCTCTGCCCCTTCCTTGGAACGAAGGTTTCATGCTGTTTGCCTGCCTCAGACTGATGCACCCATTTTTTATTTGTCACTGCAAGCAAGGCTGTATTTTAGGATGTGAATTCTGGGCAGCTCTTGTCTTGAGAATTTTGTACACCTTAAAACAGTAGTGCAGGGACTACCACTTGTGCCTTTGTGTTTGAAACCAGTTGGTCCAAGACCTTCCTGGGGGCACAGCCCCCCAAAAGCAGGACACAGCCCCCCTCCTGCTGTCGGAGGGCGCTTGTGCCTGGTAACACCTGGACAGGCAGATGCTGGAACAGCAACCACTGGCACTGGGTGCTGCTTCTCTGAAGCATCTTCAGATTGCTTAAAATAAGGAATTAATTATTTGCTAAAGCTAGAGACTAGATTGTGGTTGGGACAGATGCTTGAGAGAATGGAAACAAGCTGAGCCCAGTAGAGGAGCTGATGGGAAAAGGAGGGCGAACTCAAATGAGGAAACAACCAAACACATGAGGAGAACTGGGAACAAAGAAGATTGAGACAGGGTGAGCCAAGTGCTGTGAGTCTGAGAAAGTGAGGAATATTTAGTGGTAAGGCCTGAGGTTGGTGGCATTGCACACCAGCTGTGTGGGTGGACTGTGGGGATGTGGCAGGAGGGCTGGGACACTGGGGCTGGGCAGGACAGAGGGACACAGGGGAAGGTAGAGCCAAGCAATCTCTTCCCATCAGGAAGCACATTTACCTTGGGGCGCCTTCCTGCCTCCTCACCCTGAATTTGGGAAACCCAGCAATAATCTGTGTGTCTGTCCCTGTGCATTAGGGACTATCCAGGCACAGATTCACTGTTAAACTGCACAGAGAGCTCCTGTTTGCACTGCTGCTATCCCAGTTAGAGAGCCCTGCAGGGGTCTGGGACACATACTTCTGGTGCACTTGAGTTTCCTAGTGATGGAATTGGTAATTTCAGCTTTTGGGCTCAAGGCCACTGAATTACACGTTATTTTTTTAAAGTAAAAGAAAGAAATTAGAAAATGTTAATGCTGGTAGCTGCAGTTGTCATTCAAAGCTTTTGTGTGTATTTGTGGTGGCATTCACTTCAACAACAGCACAGTCTCATGCTGCTGTTGAAAGCTTGGAATCATGTCTTGTTGTCTAGGGATACAGGATGTGTAGGGGGGGAGCCTGTGTATATGGGTAGGGTCTGTTCACTTGTTGCAGAAACAGGAAAATTGTAAAATGGGGACTGTGGGGAAGATAATCTCATGAATGCTGTTCAGAGAACTGGGCTGTGTCTCTTCTTGCCAGTGATTTTATTAATTGATTCTGGGCAAGTGACTTGCACAGCCTTTTCCTGGGTGGTCACTGGTGATGTAATCTGGGGTTCTGGCTGACTCAGCTGAGATGTTGAGAATTGTTGAGGACTCACAGCTGCAGCAGAAGTCAACAGGCACTGTGCTTTGAACACTTTGTGCTGTGCAGTGCTAATTACTTTGAAAAGCCAAGTCTCAATCATCTGCAGACGTATAAATCAAACTCCAGGATGTAAAGTATATCCTTACATCTTGAAAGACATCTGAGATCTGTTCACATCAAGCTTGCTTCACCACTGTTACTTAACCTGCACCGTGCTCTGTGTCTGGTGATATTGGGAGGAATAGAATTGAATGAGCTAAGAGTAAGGCTGGGTAGGATGTACCTGAATCAAAAATGAGGCCCATTTGTTTAAATGCAATTGCTCCAGACTGTAAAGAGGCTGCCAGTCCCTGAAGGAAGAGTGCAGTTTAGGCACCCATGTCTGTGAGATAATAACCACAGCTTCCTCTGACAACTGAGTGGAGCAAACTGGGGTGGCAGCTCTTCCATCAACATCTAGGCTTGGCCCAAGGCTGGTTTAAGTCACTTGTTCTACACGGTTTTAGTTGAGCATTTTCACTTTTGATAGCTGAATTGGTGGCTGATGTTTCTGTAGGTATGAGTGGTTCATGATTTTGGTGCAGAATTTCTGCTCTCAGGAAAAATTCTAGAGTTTGAGCGCAGGAAAAATGCAATGTTGGCTTTCTCCTGGTTCTGGCAAAATGAACACAAATGTAATTTTCTGCAAGATGACCACTCTGTAATGTAATGTTCTACTTGTTCTACCTTTAATGAATGATTTCCTGACAAATCTAATGTCATGAGGGTACCACTGTGCTGGGCAGTGTTCAGACCTGTAGGCAGACAAGTTTCTGCTTGCTGTTTCAGGAATTGTCTCAGGAAGAAATTGCCTTCTCTGTGATTCAGTACCTGCAGGAATGTGTATTTCAGGCCAGCTAGGACTTCAGCTGTGGAGCTTTAGTAAGCTTTAGTGATGTGAAGAAAGTGATGAACAATTTCTAGGCATTTAAGTTACTGATATACCCAAAATGTATTTTCCTCCAATTAAAATAAAGTCAGAAAAGCTATTACAGAAAGATTGAGCACCAGTGACTATTCAGTATAACAAGAATAATTTTTTGTTATATAAATTATACATTAACTACACGACAGCATTTTCATGTTTATTAACAATTGGCTTTGAAGTTCTCAGTTTCATAAAGGTAAGAGGTTTTTCTGTTATCCAGAATGTAAGTGTGTAGAAACTGTAAACTTCATAAATAAAAGAATGACAATTTTTCATTTAACATTGTTCTTCCTCCTGAAAGAAAATTACAATAATTTTCCCAGGCTTCCAGTAAATACTGCAGCTGAAGCCAGCGCAGTATTTTTGAACACTGCAGTAAATGCTCCATAATTGCCTCTGGTGGCAAATTCTCTGGCTGGGGAATCAGGTTGGCTCCTGTAGTTGAATCATGTAATATGATTTTCATTCACTGCTGTAAATTGGCTCTGGACAGCTTCTCATGTCTAACTTGACTACGATTTTCTGGATCTCACCCGGCAAACTGTGTCCTGCATTCCACAGAAGTTTATTTTGTCGGGCCAGAAACATGTAGAAAATTTTTTTGTTGAGTTCAAAACACAAAAATGATAAAGAAATAAGAAATAATTTAGATTGATCGTCAGTGGAGAAAATACAAATATATGGAAAATTATAAGAATAGAGATTTCTTCTGTGCTGAGACAAATTAAGGAAAACAGAAAGCTGCATTTCACAGTTTCAGAGACAAGCAGCAACAGCAGGGAGTTTCTGCTGCAAGATCAAGGCAGATTTATTTCTTACATCTTTACTTTTATTTCTGAAGTCATGTAACTAATGTCAGCTGCAGGCACAGGAAGATGGGTTTGTTTTGATAAAGCTAGATTTCATACGCATGGTGATTTTCATTTTGGCCAAATCAACTTTCACCTTCTTTACTGCTTTTTATAATTGGGAGATTTATTTTAGAAAAAAAAGTTACGTGCAGGTTAATTTACTCAGGCAAGCTGTGTAGGAGTAAACATAAAAGGTTTGTAGGTTTGAGATTGATGCGTTTTTTAGTTTGGGTTTAGGTTTTTTGGGGTTTGTGTGTGTGTGTAGTCTCTTTTTCCCAGAGACATCACTTCAGTCCAGTATAAATATAAATAATAATTACTAATAAAAACGAATGGTGTAACCAAAAGGCCATATATCTATTATCTAATACAAATTTCACTGCAAAGCTCCTATGTTGCCAAGTAAAATAAAGAGATTGCAATATATAATGAGCATGTAGGTTCTTAAAGCTGATTATGAAGAGGAAAAGCAATTACTGAAAATAAAATAGAGAGCATAAAACCACAACTTCGACATAAAATATACTAATCAGATTTTTTACTGGATGAAATACTAATTGTCTTTCGGCTAACACATGTTCTGTTTATTTTCCCTAAAAAGACTGTGAAAGTAAGAAAGGATTGGAGGAATGTCTGTTGTCAAATGACAGAATCTGTTGAGAAAATATTACAGGTGGCAGAATTTCAGCTACCAGGAAGCTACTTAATTTTCCTGCTAATTTCTGGTGTTCTGCCTTTTCCTTGTCAGTGTTGTAAAAGGGCAGCAAAAACAGATGTTACAGAATGTACAGAGCTCTTAACAGTAAATTAGATTTGAGATGAAAAAATAACTTTTTTGTTTCTGTCCACTTACTTCCATTTTCGCTAAGTCTAAAAGAATAGTTTTGTGTTACAACTTGAAAATAAAATGCAAATCAGCTTGAAATCCTCAGATCCCTGAGCTAGTTCCAGCATTGTGAGAAAATGTGGGAAGTGATCTGGGCTGGAAGTTTCTTGAAATAATTGGAAGCCAAGAGAGGGTGGTCAGGACCGACCTCCTTCCAGCAATAATTAAATAGCAACATGATGTGTTTAGGGGTTGGTCTTTCTGGGACCTCACAGAGCTTCTCAGTGAAGCAAATATTCTGGATCTGGCCTGTTAAAAACTATTCCTCCAGGTTTCTGTTTATCAGATTCAACCATTGGCGAATGATTGCTGTCACAGAGGTACTACAGAAAATCTCTGCCTCCCTTCAGGAAAAGAAAACCCACAACAACAACAAACAAAGAAACAAAACAAAACAAAACAAACAAACAAAAAAAACCACCACCAATGACAAAAACCAACCTGAAAAAATATCCAAAAGACTAAGAGTGAAAAGTGCCCAGCAGAGGTGTAAGTTTGAGTGAGGCTCAGAGGCAGGTGCTGTGCTGTGGAAGTGAACACAGAACTCTGTGCAGCACCCTGTGGGATGGTCTCTTTGGAGCCTTCTGAACCAAAATCCCTGGCTCTGAGCTGGAATCCTGGGTGTCAGGGTGTGGGATCCATGTCTCTGCTGTTCACCACAACATCTCAGGAACACCAACACTCATGAACTCACGTGCTGGTTGAATGACGGATGGAATTACCAGCAGGGACCTGGAAATTGCCAAATCTCTCCAACTTAGACTCTGTTTCCTGCATTTGTGTTCGCAGCCACAGGCCTGCAGGAAGGTAAAATTCTTCCTGCAAACCCTGGTCCCGAGTCCACATGACCCAATAAAGTCAGCTGAGATGGGAAATTACCTGTCTAGTCTAGAATCAGAGCAGGGAGGCATTATTTTGTGTTCTGCCCCCAAAACAGCTTCTGATTCACCTTGAACATCCTCACAGGTGATGGCTCAGGGGAGCTCACCTGGAGACTGCTGTTAGATCTGGGCAAAGCCAGCAGCAGTCCCTGCAGTGGTGGGATTGCAGTGGGAGGGAGCTCAGGGGCAGCCTGCACCCTCATCCAGGGATAAAGAAGGGAAAATGAGACTGGCAGGGACATTACAATGAAAGGTGATGGGCCAAAAATTCCCACCACAAATGTGGAGTATCACAGTGGCTCATGGAGAAACTTTGAGGTTTGGCAGAACAATGCTTCATTCTGGTGTTAATGTGGTTAGAGGGACGTTGGTGTTTTGTCAAAAGATGTTTTGTGAAATACCAGTCTGCGGATTTCTCTGGTGCTTCCTGTTTGTCTGTGCCATATTAATGCCAAATTAACATGCTACAACAGAGGGGATGGAATCCTAATGTGGCTGCCATCACAAATTCAGTGGTTACCAGCTGATACCTGAGCAACTGCTCCGCTGCACAGCTGAAACTGAATTCACTGCAGTGTGTCAGCAGATCCAATGTCACCAGCACCGCTTTTAGAGTAACACCATGGTGTCAGGGAACATATCAAAACATCTGTTTTCATTCTGAAAGATGTCTTTTGGTGAGCAGAATTGTCTGTGTAGCTTCCTAGGTAGATTTATGTTGACAAGTCACTTCACTGTTGATAGGATTTTGTCTCTTGAAGCTCTGCCCTCGGGTGAGTTGTTGGGAAGCAGCCCTGTCTAGAGCTCAACAGCTAGACCTTGAAAATCAACACCAAAGGGAATTTGAAGGGAAACTCCAGTTGTCACCTTGTATTAATGCAGGTGGGGGGTTCACTGGCTCTCAGCTCTCCATTTCCTAAGGCAGACTCCATAAGAAGCATTTATAATGCATATTGTTAATTTTATTTGGAAGTCATTCAGGTGCTGTGATGAAAGGCAGCAGTATAAAAGTCTTGGAGGACCCTGTGTGTTCAGGGGTTTTATTGTGGTGGTAGAGCCTGGCTGGTGTGGAGGCTGAAGGCTTTAACAAATAAAGCAAGCAATAAACACAGACATCCTAAAATCCTCCATGTCCTGCCATCCCAAGGCACTTTGTTTTCTACCAGGGGACTGAGAGACACAAATAGCTGTTCCCTGGGATAGAAGTCCATGAGCACTTTCTGAAGCAGCAGGACTGCAGGTTTTGGCCTTGCACTGTGGCCGTTTCATGTTTTGCTGCTGGATGAGCCACAGGTGCTGGCTGGGTGACTGCAGGGCAGGATTCCTCCCTCCTCTCCAGGGCTGTCTTTGGGTAAATACCTCAGTGCAGCTACCCACACCTGCTGTGCACACTGGGAATAAAGCTTGCGTTTCAGATGAAGGGGCAAGAAAGGCGTCAGGGCAGGGATCAGATCCAGCTCGTATCTGTAGTGAGAAGACCATGTATGATGGTGATTTATTTAGTATGATTCATTCACCTTCAATACTGAAAATACACCTGTGGAGTTCTCTTCATCAGAGACCAAAATGCATAATAAGATATGAGAGCCCGATTTATGAGATAAATGTGAAATAATGCTCCAAGGAGGTTTTTATAATCCAGTTGTTTCAGTCCCTGGATTGGTTGTTGTGTTCCCTAGAAATTTCCTCCTTCCTAATCCAAACAGTTCTCCCCAATCCTGGGTTTTGTCACCGTGGTGGATGTGAATGCTCCTTCTTTCCCCAAACAGTTCCCTGCAACTCCCTGCTTACAGGGCAGGAGGAAAACAAGGTTTTTTCCCTTCCCCCCACCCTTCACACAGGCTGTGTGTGTCCTGCCAGGCGAGCGTACCACAGGTTTGTGCTGCTCTCACAAAGCTGTACCCATGCTTTCCCTCTCTTGGAGGTGGCTTTGGCTTGTGGCTCTTTGGTTCCTGGCAGCCCGGGCAATGCCACCCCAGCAGAGCCCTGACCCAGGGACCAGCCTGGCTCATCCCTCCCCTCACTCTCTGTGTCCCAGGGACCAGCCTGGCTCATCCCTCCCCTCACTCTCTGTGTCCCAGGGACCAGCCTGGCTCATCCCTCCCCTCCCTCTCTGTGTCCCAGCAGGGGAGTCGGTGCCTGCCCCATGCACAGGGCCCTTTGTGACACGGCTCAGGCAGGAGCTCCTGGCGCTGTTAATAGAGTGTGGCTGTCTCATTTGTAGGCTCTATTCATCTGACAGCTGAGAATTATCAGTACTGATGCTTCACTCCCTCTCTTTTTCTCCAAGGTAGTGATTTGTCTATGTTATGGGTAGGTAAGCTTGACAAAACATTGCGCATTAGCAGCTGAGACAGTGTTTGAAATGGGAAAATTGCTAGCAAACTGCTCCATTAGAGACCCAAATAACAAATTCCTTCTTTCCCTCAATGAAAGGGAGATAGTTAAGGCCCAAATTAATACGTCTGTCTCCCCAACTCTGCAGGGGGAATCACTCTTCAAGACGAATGGCTTCATCACTCCTGGGTGCGAGCTGGCTCTGCTAAGTCCCTGTTAGGCAGAGTTTTTTATCCTTTGTGTTTTGCCATCCTGGGCGTGAGCGGCACAGGCGCCACGGGAGGAGGTGATGAAAAGATTTGCACCTCAGTGAACTTTGAGATGGATTAGCATGGGAATCTGAGTGCTTATTCTTTACCCTGGGATAGTTTTTCATCTTTAACTGCATGGTTTCCCCGTGTTTGTTTTGTTCTGTATTTTTTTTTTTCTCTGATGTGTTTACTTTTTGCTCTCATTGCTGCAAAGTCATTTTAAAAAAAGTGGGAAGAAGGAGGACTTTATCCTGTCTGGCATCGTGTTATTACAAGAAAAAATGGATCCGAATCCAGTGCGCCCTCACGCTTTCCAATCTCTGATGATATATTAGAGAAGAGAAAGGAAATTGTTCCTGTCCTTTGATGTTGTTGTCAAAGGCTGTAAAATAAAGCTGGGAGAGGCAGACAGAGCGTTGCTGTGTGTCGGGAGGGGGGAGATGTGCTTCAGTTCACCTCAGCACTCAGCTGGCAGCGGGCGACAGGCACGGCCGCAGGGGGAACAAAGGGGGAACAAAAACCACTGGGACTTTGAGCCGGGCCAGTTCACTTTATCCGTGTTGGGAATTCCTCTTGGCGAGTCTCTTAAATAGATCTGAGTATGAAATACCACAGGAGAATCGAGAAAAAATGTATGGAGTTGTAAGAAACCTGTAATGGGAGGGGGCGTGGTAGTTTAAATTATCAAAATTGAGCTTTGTGGGACTGTGTGATGTGTACAGGTTTCTGAAATGTGCTGTAAAATTATTTTAGAGTATATTCTGGAAATAGCCCCCAAAAAACGAACTCTCAGATGTTGCTTTGCACGAGCACAGATGGTTTTATAGTCTATGACAGCACTCCATAGTACAGGGATAGACCATAAAAACCACAGCTTTCCAAAGGGCATGTTCCAGGTAACCTAGGTAATGTTCTCTGAAATAAAATGTGGCTGTAAAATTTACACTTGGGCACTTTTTGAAGGGAAAAGGGACAACATTAGGTAAGAATACCACTTTCAACTTGGTTTCAAAGATGGCATCTCTAGCAGTTTCCCATAATATGGTTTCGGTTGAGGCCTTCATCGCCCGAAATTGCCAGCATCCCTTCTGGCAGAACCTAGAATTTCTTGAGATCTTTAATCATCCCCTGCTCCCAATATGACATGTATGAGCTAAATGAGGTGAAAGAGTGAAGTATTAATACAAACAAGGTGTTTTCTGTTATTTTACTTATGAAACTGCATCTTTTTTCAGGTCATGTCTGCCATTCTATAGCATGCATTTACGTAAAAAGTACATAGAAGTCAGATTAGTACTTCACTGTGTTAAAGCACAGGCTTTAATTTAAATTTAATTTGATTTATTTTAATGCAGCCCTGGACTTAGTGCTCTGTTTAATGCCCAGGTTGGAGCCCACCTGCCAACACACCCCAGTGAGGGCCCGTGGTGCTCCTCTGGTACCATCTGCAAGGTGGAGTGCGCTGAGCAGGACGTCTTAGGAGCATTCTTGCGTCCTTCATTTGCAAAGGGCTTTATAGAATCAAAAAAATGTCAGGTGCTGTGGTGGATATATGGCAGCAGATGACAAGAGCCTTGTCCATCTATTTCTGTACAGGCCATCTGCTCCAGGTTTTGTAGGAAAGGGTGAAGAGTTCACTAGGTACCTTCAGCATGCAAGTCTCCAATAACTCCTGTTTCTGTCTTCCGCTCTGCTTTTTCTGGAAATTTCCTTTTTTAATTATTTTACTTTTTATCACTTGGGATCTGTGGCTATTCCAATTTTGGATGTTTTTTCACCCAATGCGGGCAGAAAACTCTGTGTGTAATTCCGCCTTTGAGTCACTAAAATTGCCTTGGAATTTTGCTTGTAAAAAGCTACACGTTTCCCCTCATCCCTGTATTTGGGTTTGCCTGTAAGGACTGCATGCTACCCTGGTGTGCAGGATGGGTGAACCCCCAGTTTCCATCCCCGGGGCCGGGAAATTGGGCAGGCATGACCCTCTTTTGTTCCTAGAAGTGCCTGCACAGAAACACTTGGGAGGAGTTAAACACCCGACTGGCAGGCTGACAAAACCCTTTATGGGAAGAGTGTGTGCTGCTTATTCTGGTGACAAACACCCAACAATAGTGGCGTGCTGGAGCTCGCAGCAATTTGCATTTCACTGTGGACTTGCCAGAAATGAGGCGTTTTATATTTAGACCAACTGGGAGGGAAATCTCAGACACTAATTCAGATCACAAAACAAGGAATAGAATTAACTCTGATCACAACCTTTAAAACATAGACGGCTACAGATATAAAAGAGGGTGAGCACATTGGCTGTACAAGCTGACTGTGCAAATATCAAAATATTTGTACTTAAAGAGCTTCTTAGAGTATAAATGAGCTGGCAAATTACCTTCTTTTCAAGGGGATTTTTTTCTTTTGCTTATGAAAGCACAGATCACCAGAGGGGTAGAGACCTTACACATTTTCTCTCTACCCTTCCCTAGTACTTTGCAAACCTTGATTTACTTCTCCCTTCTTCCATTTCACTTTATTGTCAGTCCTGGTTCTAAACCTTTTTTTTTCCTCCCCTCTGCATTGCTGCTGCAACTTGAGATGACTGGAGTGCCTCATTCCATTGTTCCAATATGTTTTTGCGCTTCAAGTCTAAACCATTTTCAACCAATCGACAGAATTTTTTTTTTTCCTATTTAAACTGTTGATCTTTAGGACAAAAAATACACAACATTTCAATAATAAGTAAGAGCAAGGTAAAACCACACTTTAGTCCCAGTCCCAACTCAGTAGAAGTTTAGCTACCATGGTCAGTGGAATTTGTTGTTTGAGGATCCACTTTTCCATTTCCAATGGAGATGAATATTTAAAGTTCATCCGAGGAGAACCCATTCCTTTTAGCAGGAATTCAGGGACTTGCTGACAAGTACTTGAAAGTACTGCTGGGAAGGAACAGAAATTAATTTCAGTGGTTGCTGTATGTTGTGCCTTAAAGCTGCTTACGTTTTATGTTAGCGATACATGCTTTTATGGTACTTCATAAAGAATACTTCTTTCAAGCCAAATCTTAGAAATAAAAACAGCAGACTTCTCATGTAGTCTGGACTGTATTTTAGAAAAACTTAAGTGTTTGGTAGTTGGAGTAGGAGGATGCAGTTCTCTTTTTTTTACCCTTTTAATATAAAATGCTCCCCACCCTCTTAAAAATCTGAATTCATCTTGCAGTGAATTCACTGCATGTTTCTAGCATGTTCCCACAGGTTGTTGTTCCTGAATTGTGTTAATAATCTGTTTACTAAGCTGTCACAGCCTAGCCTAGCTGTCAGTTTCAACAGCTACACTCTATTTACAACAGCTAGTCAAGGAAAGCATCTGAATTTTCTGATTTTTCTACCTTAACTTTAAAATATGCCTGTTATTCTTTATTAATTCCATGAGGGAATTAATTAAATTAAACGTGCCATTTCTTTCGCTTGTGACATTTTTTCTAGAGCAATTTAGCAATCAAAGAGATTATTTTATTTTTCTAAGTCGTTTTCTCAGTATTTTCTCTATTTAGTGGACTTCAAAATAAAAACATGTTTTGCATAAAACCCTGTAAAATTGCTTTATATTTCTATAAAATGTGCTGTCATATTTAACGTGATTCCTGTCCTATGGTTGTGTAGTTAACATATATATTGCTTTGTTTGTTTTCAGACGTTTGGAACAAAACCTCATCAAAATCATTCCCCCTGGAGCTTTCACCCAGTACAAGAAGCTTAAGAGAATGTAAGTTTTAATAAGACCAGCATGCAAGAGCAGTCATGAATCTTCTAGCTTCAAGTTCAGTATCTTCATTTTAGAAACATATTGGCAATTCTGTGTTGAAATCGCTGGGGATTGCACAAATCATCTCTTCGGAGTGTAAGCAACAATGGAATTTGGTTCAGGATGCCTGACAGTGCATGAAATCCTTAATAGTGCTTAATTTCACTTCCTATTATAAACGGTGTGATTTAATTAGTTGTTAGTCTGTTCAAACTTCAAATCTGCTTCCTCGGAAAAGGCTGGAAGTTCCGTTTCCCTTCTCCTCCGCTCTGTGCCTGTTTGCAGCACGTCAGGGTGGCTGACCCCAGCTGGAGCAGGAGTCGCGTTCTTGCCGAGCGCTGAGGAGTTCTTTGTAGTGCTTTTGATGTCGTGACGTTGAAATGGTTTGACTGTTTACAGGAAAACAAAGAAACCTGCTGGAGCTTGTTTTCTCTGTCGCTTAATCACCAGTAGATACCCAGATAATTCTTCCTTTTATTGCTTCTTGTGTTTTCTCTTTGGATTAAAAGAAAATGATAATCCTGATGTGTAGCAGTGCTGTCATGCAGATAACACGGGGCATTCCCACCAGTCAGGTTTTTCTTTCATTCTTGACTGATGTGTGAGAGATGATGTGACAGTTCCATGATGACACAAATAATGGCAGAGCAAGTAACCCCTGCTTCTCCACAGTATGGAGATAATGATGTTGCCACTGGAGCAGTAACTTCCAGAAGCCGTCCAGGCTTTGTAGATCAGCGCTAATGCCGCTGAAAAAATGCCTTTGCAGTTCTTCTCTGATGTGAACAATACTGGGATTAAGACACTGTCAGTTTATTTCACAGAAGACACTGGATTGTCAGAGGCTTTGGGAAACTGAACTGAGCTTGCACCATACCATTGATTTAAGGGCAAAATTGCTGTGTTTTCCAGCCCCAACTTAGCAAATTCCTAGAGCTGAAGAGCTGTAAAAATGGATCTTAATATTTAACAGGTAGAATCATCAGTCTTAGATGGTCTTTATTCTTCTGTCTTACTTTCAATATAGCTGTATGTATTTTTAAAGAAGTACTGTATAGGATAGTAAGATGGTAATTTCAGTGAATAATGATGGATCCCTTTTCAGTGGCCTAAATTGTAACTTTTTTATTATTAAAATCACTCCGTAGTTCTTTCTAAGGTATGACTAATTTTAGATTTTTGCAATGTTTTACTGTCTTTTCACTTTTTTTACATGTCTTTTCATGATTGGTGAGCTCTAGTTTTATGGGAGTTGACCAAAAAATACTCTTTAATGTCAACAGCTGCCCTGTCCAATGTAGTACTTGCTATGTGAAATGATTAATGTTAGAATTTCGCAGCAGAATTCCATTAGCAAGTGGTGCTAACAGCTTTTTGGGGTATAATTGGCATATTCATTGAGATCTGCACTCATAATGAAATAATAAGTTATTGTGCCAGATGATCTGTGCCAAAGCTTAGTTAACGTGACAGGATCTTGTGGGAGAACTTGGGGCAGGTATTGGGCTGCAGAGTGTCCCATAACGAACCTGATGTTTTGCCATTTGTTTTTCCACCTGTCTCCTTGTTAAAGTTTAGTTCCTGCAGGACTGTGAAGCTCTGGATTGAGCAACAGTTCTGTTATACATAGTTCTGTTGAGGACATTTTTTTTTCAGCATTTAAAGAGATTATTGACACCATCTTCACAAGATTCCCAGTCCTGTTAACACAAAAATACTCTTTGGTAAAAAAAAAATTACATCCTGAAAAAAAAAAGAATCATCCATCCTTTTCCTTTAGAGGAAGGATGAGTTCAATGTCACTGAAGTTTTGTTAGCCTTTCTTCATTTCTGTCACTTTGATTTCAATGAGCAGTGCCATAGCAGTAAGACTATCAATTTAATTAATGGATGCCCTACTGGGGGTACAAATGAAGAACATTCATATAATTGTTGTTATTATTACTATTAATTACTATAATAATATTTTATATTTTCAGAGGATAGTATTAGCATAACCCTGTAAATTGTATTGTATTTTTCTCCATCTGGTGAATAAATATGCAAGAATGTTAGTGATAATAGTCCTCATTTGCAACTCTGCACTCTCTGCATTTTGCTTCTTTACTGAGTATTTCCTGCAAGATAATGAAGTTTCCTTTCCTTGACTAATTAGATAGCTGAGATTAATTATTAAATTAGATCCACTTGTCCAACATAATCTTGCTATGTCTTGATATTATTAGGTCAAGATGATAGCAAAAAATGTATATTAATTCAAGTGTTATACTTGCACATAGCTGCAGTTTGCTGTTTGGAATGTCTTCAGTAACTTTCAGGATGGGAGAGTTATTTCGGTGATCAGGTGTAGTAAAGGAGCTGAAACCTGTTTTGTCTTGGAATTAATCATAATTGCCCACATCTCCTGTCTCTGCTCTTCTGAGGCTTTTAACTAACAAGCTTGTAGAGCAAGAGTGAGATGAGAGCCAAGTACATGGGATAACTTTGAACGATGTGGTTGCATCTCTCTAGCTCTGATGCTTGTAGTGGCATTTCATGTTGTCACATTTTAGCAGAAAAAACATTGAGATTTCACAGGCTTCCCAGTAGCTTTGCGGAGTTGTGACATTTTTAAGCAGCTTCTACAAACTAAACCATATATGACAAGGATTTTGCTGAATACTCTTGTCAAATGAGAACAGTCCATTTTATATGTTGGAGATAATCAAGTAATCTGTTTTTAATAATGTTGGTCAACAAAGAGAGTATTCAACCAAAGCTATTAATAGTTTTGCAATTGGCTGCATCTAAAAATAAATCTGTTTTGTTTCAAAACCTTTTACAGTGGAGACATTTAAGCCATACAGTCATATGTTACTCAGCAACTTGCAGGAGTATCCTTGCTCCCCTGGTGCAAAGTCAAAACCAAATTACGTCCCCAGCTGGTGACTGAGCACTGCCACCCTCCAAGGTGTGTGCAACAACCTTTTCAGAGATTTCTGCCGTGCTGTCAGAGGTGCAGGGAGGGAGGATGAGGTGACTGATGTCATCCCTGCTTGAGCGGATCCCTGATAATTTTATTACATTTCCAGTTGAAAAGGCACACTTCCCCTGAGTGATTCTGAGATACCCTGAACTAAGAAAATGAGCCTTATGTCACCTAAATTGTCTTAGCTGTGCAGCTTAGAAAAGCCTCTCTCTGTCTCAGTGTAAATGAAAGACATAATAGGGCAATCTCACCAAAGCAGGCCAGACAAAGGGAACAAAAATACCAGGACAAAATTGAATCCTTTTCTCTCAGTCAAGTCAGAAGGAGATGGAACCTCCTTATCCGAAAGCAGTGGAACTTGGCCTCTAATGGAAAGGAAATAATGTGTCTAATTATCTGCTAATGCTGATTGTAGTGCATCTGCATGAAGTGAGAGAGTGCCGTCGCCCAGCGTGGCATTTCTGCACGTTCAGGCACCATTAGTTACACACTCATTAGTGTCCCGACATGGGGAGAGAGGAAGGATGCAAATGTTGAGTAGCAAATCACTAAAACAGTGAAATACTTCTCTCCAAACTAGATGCCCCTTTTCAGAGGCTTCTTGTTGTTCAGCGAACTCGCCTTTTCCCACGATTTTGTCAGATTTTAATACATCCCTGAGTAAATAGATAGGACTGATCCACTTAGTACTTCTGCTTACTAGATAGAAAGCAATAGTCAGTCTAAACAAGTTTCACAAAAAGCCTGTATAAAAAAAAAAATAAATGTTCCTACTTTCACGGTGACGAGTTTGGCTGCTGTCAATTGAGCTGCAAAGCCAAAACTTTCCATTAAACCTGTGCTGCTAGGCAGGATGTTGTAACAGAAAACATCAGCAGATTGCAGAGCAAGTCTTTATGAGCTTTAATAAAGAACCAAGCCTTAGAAAACTTACCAAAAAACCAAACAGAAAAAAAAAAATCCCACTTTACATGGCTAGATTTGAAAAGAGTTTGAGGACCTCATTAGAATTTTAACCAACATGATTTGTAGCCCAAAAGATGTAGAGAATGGAAAACCTCCTTATTTTCTGATTAGTAAGTGATCATTCAAGTGATGTTTTATTTAGTTTACTTGGATCCATAGCATGTGCCCCATTGGAAATATCAGTGAAGGTGGACATGAAATACTGTATTGCTTCAGCTATCAGTGAAGAGATTTGATGCCACTGATACAAGCTTGTGTCAGCTGTCCGGGAGTGCAGTGAGGTGGCTGAATGGAGGTTGTGTCCCAGCTCAGCACCTGGTTGAACTGATGGACAGCAAGTCTGGATGACAGTGACAGTCACAGCGAGGCACCCAGCTCTGAGCACCTGCCAAGTGTAGTAAACTGGGCTCCTCGTATAAAGTTACTGTGGCACAGTCTGTATTTATCTTTGTCCTCTTGGCTGGTCATGATTCAAATGGAAGAGTATTTTCCAAACCAGGAGCACACTTTATTTTGAAGATACAGCAGGCAGTACTGAATCCCACTCACGCCGCAGCCAAAGGGGTGGAATCCTGCTGGGCTCCCTGTCAGGGTCTGCAGTGCACTGGGGGTCCCCACAGCGCTCTGGCTTCAGAGCTCCACAGTTCCCGTTCAGATGCTTGAAGGCTTCCTCCAGTGCCTGAACTTCACCAGGTCAAGGCTGAGTGGATTTTGTGCTGCTTGTTTTTTCTAGGCCCTTAAAGCCCAGAGCTCAGTGGAGCAGTGCTGAGCTCCCTGCCTTGGGATCAGGGGCTGGGTGGGCGCTCTGCATGATCCTCTCTGTTGTTATAAAGTTGGCCTTCCAAGCCTGCCTTTAAATGTTCAGACCGCCTTTAAGCTTTGTCATGGGCTGCTCCTCATGCTCCAGGGCCACCCAGCAGGGTCACAGTGCCATCTCCAGTGTGGATGGCTTTGGGATGGTTTATCAACGTCACTGTTGTTCTTCCTTAAAACCTTTTTTTTTTTTTGTTTAACATTGATGAAATCAAAGACCTTATTAAGAAGGTTGAGGCTTATTATTGAGGCTGTGGCCTGTCATACTGACTGATGTTTTCTGATCCTTCCTGGAATTTGCCTATCTCTGTCATTACATAGTTCATCATTTCTCTGTGATTAATTGAACATTTACTTCTGTTTTTAAATCAAGTGTGTTCTTCCAATAAGCTACAGTTAAAATATTGTCATTAGATCCCTGTTTACTAACACTTTTTTTTAAAATCCTTCTTTCTTTTCGCAGAGACATCAGCAAGAATCAAATAACTGACATTGCACCTGATGCGTTCAAAGGCTTGAAATCTCTCATTTCATTGTAAGTAGAAAATGGAACTGAATGGGCATTTGGGGAGAGCTTGCATGTAAGAGGAATAAAAATGATAATGTGCTGTCTGGGGGAACATATGTTTCTGTGTGCAACTGCCAGCTTGTGTGAAGCATCTGATCTTTTGTAAATGAAAAATTTTGTAAATGAAAAATGAAGTTTAGGAAGGAGGGCTGTCTACAAGTCTCTCATAAGGCTGCTGACTTCTGCACTTCCTCAAAGCAGTGCATTCATCAATCTCCTGTACACGCGCACCTGCAGGCTGCTCCGTGCACCCCTGCTCCTCATGGCACACCAAAACCTCATGTTTATACACCTTAGCTGTAATTACTGCTTTGTTAAGCTGGAAGGGGACTCAGATATGATTTCATAGAGAAGATAAAAGGAGGGTAGATCTCTTGACAGCCATTTGTTTCTCTTTACAGAACACAGAAAACTGATGTAGCGCTAAGTTGAATTTACATGCAGCTGTATTTCAGGCTAGGTACCCACAGCACTATTAAAACAGTCGAGCTCTTAATGGGTGTAAAGAGCAATACAAGGTCAGAAGCTGCACACTGAGGATAAACTAGGAGAGAGTGGTAGAAAGCCCCATGTTAAGAGAAGAGGGAAGCACAACTGGAATGATATTTACCTGTGTTTAAACCGTTTGGAAACAATCCTCTCATTAATATTCATGTAACCCAGCTTGGTTTTTAAAAAACTGTAGTTTGTTTCTACAAGCTGCCATAGTTTTATTTTCTCAATACCGGACTATTCTGAGAAACTGATTGATTTTTTGACCAGAAGAAGATCAGAAAGTTATTAAGTACTAAACTTACATGTTGCAGTAAACCTCTGAGCCAGAATGCAGAAGGATTGGCCCTTTCTTGTGCCCTGAATCCAGCTGGGAGAATGCCAAAAATATATATTAAGTGTTGCTGGTGTTTGTTGAATAGTTCAGGCGGTGTTATTCAACATGCTGTGGAAATGGTCAAATCCCTCACTGCTGTCTGGAAACAATTCAGCAAGAGAATGACATTTACTGAACGCTACAGTTCTGGCTGAGCATGGAACTACTGCTGATGCTGCAGTGCTGCAGCTGCCTGGTCCTGGCAAACCTCCTGGCTAGGAGTGAGCTGGACAGGCAGGACACTCCCACTGGGCTTGACTTCCCAAGGCAGAACTTACTCAGCTTTAGCACAGTTACCCCCAGGTGGCCTCAGGAGTGTGGGACAAAACACATCCGAGTGGACAGAGAGGAAATGAGAATGTAAACTGGGCAGGGGTTTGTAGCGTTTTGACTTGCGGACAGAAGCAAGTGACATGAGTGTGCATTCTCTGCCCAGTCATCCAAGGCGATATTTTAAGTGAATGATGTTTGAATGTGTTTCTGTCCAAGTGGGTAAAACAGTGCTTAAGTTATTGCCAGTAGGTTATGGCAAGGAGATGAGCTGCAGCACAGCAAAGGCTGTAGAAAGGGAACTGCCTCCAAGTCTTCCCTTTGTTCCACGTTTGCCTCAGTTTCCATCCACCACAGACCGACAAAGCTGTAACACAGTTTCTCCTCTCCTTGGCAGCCTTGTTTCTAGGACAGTGTCAACTCCAGTCTTGAAATTATCAGCCTCCTCCTCTAGGGTCAGTTGTGTGCTGTGTTTTTACTTTCTTTTGAAAGGTTTTGCCCCTGCTGTTCATTGCGGGTAGCTCTTACAGATGTTTTCCCCATAGTTGACGAGCCATGGTTAGTTTCCTCATCTTTCATGACCCGTCACCCAGCCCTGGCAGGTTCCTCGCTGTAGTTCTTTCAGTTTCTGAACCCTAGAAATCTTTATGGAGCAAGATGATATGCTGGTCAGCAGAATCTGCGTTTCTCTGAAGAAAGCTTCCCCATGTTTCTACCCCACAGAAGCAGAGCGTCTTCTTTTGCCTGAACTTTGCCACAGCCACCAGCCCCGCTGAGTCAGGCACAGGAAGACAAGTGGACTCCTTGGAAATGCCAGCCCTCCCGATGGCACTGCCAAAGGGGAGAGAGCAAGGAGGCAGAAATGAAGTGAGACAGTGGCTTTAGCAGTGTTTTCTCTCTTAGCAGCTCAGTCTTCTGCTGCCCAAGGCCCCAGTGACTTCACTCAGCTGTGTGCCCTGAAGCACTGCTCTGCATACAGGGAAGGACTCCCACTGTTCCTGCACCTCAGTCAGATGTGATTGGTGCATACATTTTAATGAGGCATCACCGAGGGTAAATCTCTGTGCAGAGCAGCTGGACTTTTCAGCCAGCTGAGTTCCGACCAGAAGGAAGGAGGGGAAAGTATTAATGCACCAATGAGAGTAAGCAACTTGGTTTCCATTAAAAGTGAAGTGCTGCTGTACAACCTAATATCCTTGCGCTTTTTTTGGTCTGTTTTTATTCCCATCTTGTGCTCCTCCCTCTGCTCCCTGCTTGCATGCAATCACAGTGCTCCCTATGGGTCTGGAGAGCCAGAGTGCTCCTCTGGAAGGCAGCCAACGTTGTTAGTCTGCCTGCCTAATGCAGGCCTATATTTAGTGGGTTCTACTCTGCTTTCTCCTGAAGTCAGCTTGGCTTGGTGTTTCCAGGCAGAAATGCTTCTCAGAGTACTCTGCCTGTTGTACTTGTGTTGAGATGGTAGAAAAAAATAGTACATTGCAGTTTTCAAAGCACGGGGATGTTTGTAGCAGAAGCTGTTTCCTCTAAAAATGTATAAAACTTAAATCTTTTTAAAGTGCTAAGTGATCCATGTGCTAACAGGTCATACATTTTTATTGGAAATCCATATATTTTCTCTAACAAGAAATTCACCTATGGGAGTCAAACAGGACGCAAAATGATTATACTTGAAAGCAGCCATTTCTGCCTTGGGTTTTCTCTGCATTTAGCAAAAGAAAAGCAAGTTTGTTCCTGTAGGGTACTCAAGACTTCTCCATTCCCCAGATGCAGGAAAAAATAAGTTATTTTCTCTGTGCCCATTTTTCAATGGGATTTTGTTCCCTATTCATATTACTCTTTGGAACACAAAATTTCTACAGAAACATTTGGGGACACCTAACTTCTTTTTTTCCTGGTTGTTACAGAATAAGGAACTGGAATTAATATGTTTTAAGAACTTTTATTTTTTTCTTCTTCTTCTTCCTTGAGTTTACTGGCTTTTCCTTTTCTTCTTCTTGTGCTGGAAGAATTAATCTTGCCATGCAATACTTCCTTCATATAAGTGTCAGAGCAAATAGTACCCTTGCTTTGAGAAGTGCGGCAAAATTGTTTGGTTGCAAATGAATGTATTATCTGAATTTGAAGGAAAAGTCTGAGAAACACTCTGTGTGTAGTACCTGGTGTGTTTGTGTTCCAGCGCCTCTGCAGGAGCTGCAGTGGTTAATCACAGCCCAGAGCAGGGGGGACAACAGGAATAGTTTCATGTTTCAAGCTTGCTGCACACACTTTCTAAAGTAAATTAGTTTCTCATTGAATCAACTCAGAATCTGTCTTGTATCAGTGAGAGAATTGTATCAGCATTTAGTTATTGTTAATAGTATCAAAGATAAATGTAATTCTTGGGGTCGGTAAAGGTCCCACAAATGTAGGTTTGGATGGCCATATCAAGACTGTCTGGGGACATTTTATGAGATGTGACAAAATAGTCTAAGCCTCCAGAGTGTTAAACTGCATGAATAAGTTTTAGACCATTGCAGAGGGAGAAATCCTTTGGTTTTGTTCATATACAGAATTAAGCTAATGAACACTTTCAAAGCTTCGATCAGCCTGGGCACAGAGACAAGAGACAGCTTAGGTTTTGACATAGCAGTCCCATTTAGACCATCATCTCCTGGGTGATGATGTATGGGGTGTCATTCATGGTGATTTGAAATCTGCAATAAAACACTGTCTATTGCAATAGCTGACAAACTTATTTTAAGTTAACGAATTGCTTTCGATAGTTTTACTGTGATTTATTTAGCTTAGCTTGTTCTGAAGAAATATGAAATAGTGCAGGGGAAAAAAAATTACATGTCCAAGTTTCTTTTAGATATTACAAATTTATTGCTGTTTTTATCCCTATCAATTTGTCCTCTTCTGAAAACCTGAATTCGTGTTGAGCCTGTGCCATTGTACGTAGCTTGGGAAATATAATTCTTCCTAGCAAGAATTGTTTTCACAGTCTGAAGGAAAGTTAAAAGCATTCTGAGGACTGAAAAAGACATTGCATAAAGTCACAATTTGACACTTCAGGAAGAATGTTTCAGCCCAGCCAAAATAAAGGAACACTTAGCTGGAAACCATATGGTCGAAAGTAAGGGATTCTGTGCTAGGCTTTCATACCTCAAAAAACTCTGTGTCACCTTCAAGGGAAAAATCTCTGTATTCTGTGATCTGACTTAATGAAGCAGCTAAATTGCAACTACATTTGCTAGTAAGGGAACTGAGGAGCAGAGACGTAAAATAAAGAACACAGCAATTTTTGTTTCACACCCTTCGAAGGTGGCATGTTAAACTTCAGTGCATCTGAAAGGCCACACATTGGTAAAGTCAGGGCAAATTCCCTCATTTTAAAATGGTGCAGGAGGTCAGAATGGAAGGAGACTGTGAAGAATCAGTGTAAATTTCATGTTTTAAGACCCTTCTGCTGAAGGTTTGGTCCATCACTGATTATAGTCTCACCCAGCATACTTGTGGCTACGTGTGCTTCCTGGGCTTTGTTTGTGTTCGGTGTGTCCCAGAATTGCAGATCAATCTATGCAGGGACTAGTTGCACTGTTTAATCTTTATTTCAGATATAACAGTTGGGTTAAACAGTGAAACTTGAAGTTTAGTAGTAACAATTAATTATTTAATTGGAAATTAAGTATCTATTTAATTGGAAATTTAATGTCTTGGGATAGATACATCTTTAGGGGACTATACAAACATGATGCCAGAATCAGGCTGAAGAAACACAATGGCTCATTTGTGTCTGTTTTGTATTTCTATAACTTCTTGTTGCAGATCCATAATGACTCTTTAGGGTGCTGCTCCCAGGGATTTCCAGTGCTTGCAGTGCTGCCTGGGGTCTGTGCTTGATGTGCTGTGGTATTTGTCAGACCCGAGGCTGACTTACTTTCCTAAAGATGAGAAGCCAATGAAGAACCAGGAGCCCCCACAAAAAAAAATCTTAGTAATTTTTCTGGTGTTCTAATAAATGTTTTAATTCACTGATTCACTATCTATTGGCGGCAATTACTGAGCTAATTTTATTTTTATAACATGTTAACTTTGTTAGTGTGTTTTTAATTTAAAAAAAATGCTTTGGGTCTAAAATTTCAAGTGCTTTGGGATAGAAGAAGGGTTGTGTTCCTGTGCCAAGCTTGCACATTAGCCAGGACACCTGCGTGTCTTGCAACACGTGTAAGGGAAGCAAGTGAACACCATTTTTAGAACTTGTAATGCCAAAGGCCAAATCTCCTAAAATTTACCACTGCTGGTAAAAGCACTGGAGATTTAAAATGAGCTCTTGAATTGAATTGGTCGTGTTTCCTGCTTTGTCAAGTTTTTTTTTTTGGTTGTTGTTTTTGTTTGTATGTTTGTTGTTTCGTTGGCTTTTTGGTTGGTTTTGGGGCGGATTTTTTGTTTGTTTTGGGGGGGGGGTTTGGGTTTTTGGAGAGGAGGGTCACAGGGACTCCCAGCCTGGCTGGGGCAGAAGTTGCTGGATCAGAGCAGGAGCCGGCCCAAGTCATGATCCTTGGTGTGTGTGCTCTCCTGGCTGACACAGAGAACTGTGAGCAAAGCTGGGTTTTGGGCTTTTTCCTGCAGTGAAGGGCAATGAGAGCTGCAGAGGGGAGCTGCAGAGCAGTGCAGATGTCCCCTCCTCTGTGCAGCCCTGGCAGGGCAGGCAGAGATGGCACGAGCTCGTGTGGTTCTGTGCAGTGCTGAACATGAATATGAATTAGAGACAAGTGCCTGAGCTCTCATACTGACTTTTGTTTAGGTGCTAATCTGTTTGAATGCTAATGTGCCACATGCACATAAGCCAAATTAGTTTGGAAAATGCTTATTTTCCTTTTCATGGCTTCTAAAAATCGGAGCTTTGTTTTATTTTATAAGCTACTTTGATCTGTTTTGTTTTGCTCAAAATAATAAAGAAGATGTATAAACACGTCCCAGGTTGAAAGTTCAGTAGCACACTGCACTATGACCTTCTGACTCTCAAATCAAAAATAAAATTTTAAAAATTGCTTTGAGGGTCTTATTTTGATATTTGCATTCAGTAGTACCATAAGACATGAGTGTTGATATTTCTTTAAGGTTTTGCTTTCCGCCCTAAGTGTTTTACCTCTACAGCCAGAATAACCCCTAGGCTGAAATGTGGATGTTTTTACTTTCCATGGGCATTTTGTAAATCTTACCTTCTCAATTCTTCTTTGCTGTTGTACTATGAATTATTGATCAGGATTGCTGATCCTGCTCCTTCACAAAAACAAGGAAGATATTTTTCTGACATCCCAGAGTTTGCAGTCTAAACTCGGTGTACAGATGACACACTTGCTAAAGAAAGGTTTCTCAGAAAGACTGAAAGGTGAAGAGGAGGCATACTGGATTCTGTGGGCATTCATGTTTTAACCTTTCACAAATATTTTATTTGCAGAGGTTTTGGTTTTGCTTTCTGGTACAGGTGCACACATCTTTGTTCAGAAGGAAATATCTAAGTCAGCCTTTCACATGTTGGTTTAGAGCCCAGTGAAATCCAGGGACTTAAATGTTTTGTCTTAGCGGTGCTGTTAAACCTTTCCAAGATCAGCCACCACTTCCGTCTAGCTTCGGATAGAGTATAAAAATCTTCATTTATTGCATTAAATTTTGTTGAAATAGGAAATTGTGTATGTCTTTCTGAAGCTAAAGTTAAAAACCAGAAAAATTGAGAAGCATTCATTACTCACAAGAAACACTGATGGAAGCAGCACATTACAAATACCTCCTGACTCTGTACTAGAGAGAGAAATTGTTACGTTTGTTTAGAGAGAATAGAGTGCTGGATGACCCTTAGTTTCTTGAGTCGCTCTTCAGTTCCTGCTAAACCGCAAAAGTAATGAAAAATTTGGTTTCGGTTTAGGTTTTGGTAATTAAATGGTGTTGTTTTGTTGAGGCTCAGAAATGAGCTGACCTGGGAAGGCTCCCACAGGGGTGATGGGCTCCCAGTGAGTGATGAGGAGTAAAGTGAAGTGGGGATGCTCTGGGAAGGCCAGGGGGCGTTGGAAATGATCCGTCGCGTTAAGAGTTTGTTTTTCACTGTGTTCAACTCTGCCTAACAGTTCAAACGTTGTAAGGCAGGGTGAGCCAGGATTTCAGCCAACATCCAAGCCTCACGTGGCCTTTTGATTCATTGCCAGCCTATTGTTCCACATTAAAAAGTGAGGGACTCAACCAGTTTAGTGACACATAAGCAGCAGAGTTTTGGCATGAGCTGGTTTATAACCATTTGCCATGTCCTGTGCAGAGCACAGAAATTACATGAATTCCGTTTTTCCCAGTTTAAAGTGTTTAGGTAAGGTAAAGTGTTGTCAGAGGGAGCCTCATCATCTTCCCTCTTAGCAGGACTCACATGAGCTCCTCAGCTACTCCCTGGTTTTGACAAATGACACCGACCTGCAGAAATGACGTGAGCGAATCCTTCAGCTATGATTGAATTTCTGGTGTTCCTGTCATACATGATTTTGCTCTGATCACTGGGTAACACATCTCAGCATAATGGTGGTTCTGTCTCTCTTCCCCTTGCCTTCAATTTCTAAGGATAATTTATGTGCATTTTTCCATTAAAAAATGAAATGCTTTTCATGTTAAAACTGAATCATGGATATCAGGTCATATATTTATGGTTGATTAAATATACACAGTGACTCTTATTTTTGTTATTAAAGCTTTACTGATTTTTATAACTAAGCCATACCTAAATTATTTTTGAGTTCCTGAAATATATGTCTATTTCCAGTTCAGGATAAAGTTCTTTATATTAGTTCACTGAAATGGTAACAGCAGCTGGTGAAGCCATAATATTTTATCCGATGATGCCTGTGTCACATTTCATGCCAATTACTGTATCTTAAGAGACTCGGTTATTTGAAATTTTATCGACAACCAGCTCATGCTCTCTGGCTTTTAAAATTCAGTATTACTGAGCAGAATTCTAGGTTTTTGCGTCACACAATGTGCCTTTCAGTGGCTAAAATAATTCTAAAAAGGAAAAAAAAAATCCCTTAACAGAATGAAAAATATTTCAGATGCAGTTTTTGGATGATGTCCAGTTTCTACATTAAAAATGCCTTCCAACACCAGACGAAGCCTGAATCATAACGACTCATTTAATGCCATGTGCTCTCTGAAAAGAAAATGAGATCAGTGGTTAAATGAAATGCCCACAGATCCTGGGCATGGTGCACCATGATCAATAAAGATGATAATGCAGAGATGTGGGAGGACACTAAACTGGGCTGTTATTTAAGATTTATTTTGTCTTCCTGAATCTTTCAGAGTGCTCTATGGAAACAAGATCACGGAGATTCCCCAGGGCCTTTTTGATGATCTTGTGTCTCTGCAGCTGCTGTGAGTATGATCCCTTCCTCTTCTTTATTTTACTGACTTGCTAGATTTACCGCTCTTTCAGCTTCTGACATTAATAGAACCACCTTTTCCACAGCAAACTCACTGGGATGTGCTAGTCTGTTGTCTCAGTGTCAGGCAAGAGGGAGGCAAGGGCTGAAAAAACTAAAAAAGGAAGGTGTCAACAGTTTTATAGCACAGTGTGTATAGTGGATAATAGACACAGAGGATTTAAGTGTGGGGTGGAAATGAGAGACTCGGTCCAAGAAAGGAAATTTGGTCACCGGCTGATGCGTGGGTGGGGATGCCATCTGATTGTTTTTACACATTTAGCACTTGTGGTTGAATGTCTGGATCCTTGAGGGCTTCTGTGCTGCAAGAACCTGCTGGGGCAAGTGAAAGGGCAACGAGAGAGGTCAGATTGCTGCAACTCATGCTCAGTTCCACATGCTTACTATGTCAAATGGGGCTTAGTTGAAAGAGAAATGATTTTACAATATATTGTTATTTTAAGTATTTTTTGCCATATGTGATTCACCTTGCAGTCATGATCGGGGTAAGACATAGAGAGAGATATTCGGTATGTGTTAATGGAGCAGAAAAAAATTTCCTGAGCCAAATGTGAAATTGCAAATTTCACTCACTCTTGTCTCCACGATCACATTGGGAACCAGTAACTCCTTCAAAGGGAAGGGAATCATCATCCAGTCAGTAGAGGGCACAGCAGGGAAGTGAGTTTAATGTGTATCCCTAATGTTCTGATTACCATCATAGATGATGCACTCAGAAAATAAAGGTGATGTATCAAAAGTGAGTCAATTGTGGTTTATGTCACATACAGCACTCCACCCCAAACAGTAAATCATATTTAATATAGATTAGGAAGTAGCTTTTAGACATGTTACTTGAAGCATTTTTGAGAATCCTGATGCAGCCAGCAATGAACTTCCCAAGGATTGTCATTGCCATGGGATGTGTCACTGTGACTGCAGCCTTTGCTCCCCCTATATGGGATAGCAAAGTCAGCTTAGATTTAGATCAGCATTCATGAGCAAAGCCAAACAAGTAAAATGAGATCATTGGAACTACTCTCTATGCTAAGTGAAGGACTACTCAGATGTGTAATTTATCTCTAAGACCTTAATTGCAGACGTGGACACCACCCTGTCCCAGAGCAGGGCAAGCAAGAACCCCTTTGGTTTGGCTGTGACAGTCCCTGAGATGGGTCGTTTTATCTTCACTCTGTGCACCTTTTCCTGGCAGCTCCTTTCCTCTCTCCTGCCCCAAAGCTCACAAGTTTTTTGGTACTTCAGTGTTTCCGTGGCAGCCTGGGCAGTAAGAGAAATTTTGGGGATGGTTTTGCAGGTGTGAGGATGGTAATTACGAAAGTGCTGAGGAGCTGGGACTCGTCCTACCTTGACCTCTGAGAAAAAAACTCTATTTTAAAAAATCTGGGATTTACAACCGTCCTCTGCAACCCAAATATTTTACAGCTTTGAAGAGGTACTCTTCTTGTTCTGTCTCATCCAGGACACTTTACAGATAGAATCCTTCCCAACAGGAAAATATAAATAAGAAAATCACTCAACACATGGATCACCGTGTCCTATAAAAGTTTGGGTCTAGAACTTTTGCATAAGGCATTAAGCAATTTTAATTCCTTTATAGAATATTCCTGGTGTGCATGTAGAGTGGCCTTCAGTGAAGTGAATATTTAAGACAAGATACAATTGTTTTTAGCCAGAATTAGCTCAAGTGATGCCTTGTTGTTAAGGAGGCAAAATCCGTGTGCCAGGGAACCACTGAAAGGTGTTGTGCTTCAACTGTTCAAACACTCTCAAGCTGAGACAATGTAAGTAGGTTGCCTTGTTTTGGGATTCCCAAAATGCCATGACCACGGAGCTTTCCAGGGTCTTCTTCAGTGCGTTTGTATGTAAAGTATCTTTTGGCAAGGAGAGCACTCAGTGATCATGTTTTAAATGCAAACAAATGGCTGCAGCTTTTTGGATTGTGGCTTTGAAGCAGCTGCTCTGGGATTGCTTGTAGTATTTTAATGGCTACTAAAAAAAAAGAAATAAATGGCATTCGTTGGTCTTAGACCTGCTGTTGAGCAATTGGAAGAGTGCCCTATGATTAGATCTAATTTAGTGTTCCATGGGCACTAGATTGGATTTCTTCTTATTAGTCTGGAGACACTGTGATAAGAACACTCTGATTAAGGTACCCTGGTAGCCTGTCTGATTTCCTGAGCTGGAGCAGGAGCAGTTTTGAAAATGTACTGGCTTTATAATAAAGCAGGACACAGTGACAAAAGAGGGAGTCCTTGTGGGTCCTGTGTTACTTAGAAGGAAAAAACTATTATTTAGAAAGAAAAGATATTATTTAAAAGGAAAAAAATAACCACTGTGAAATTTCAGAACAGATAATATTGTTATTAATTGTTTTGGATAGAACTCATCACAGTTTCTCAGACATGTAATTTTGCTTCAGTTTAAATCTACTGTCACAATATAGGCCAGGATTATTCTGTATTCTGGCTGACTTGTTCTCTCTAAGGGCCTAACACTGGTGTCAGGAGCCCCAGAGCTGGATGGAGGGGTTCTCATCTCAGGCATGGTCACATCTTCAAGTGTCCTGTTTGACTTTGGTGCAGGGGAAATGAATTCAGAACAAGTTTTAGACCACCTGAGTGGCATCACCATTCCACATTTCTGCCCTGTAAGGCAGAGGTGGTGAGCCAGGATTATATTATATTTGGCAAGAAAATAACTAGGCATGGTTAGATAATAAGGATCTGGAGGTTTTTTTGTTGAGGGATTAGGGTGTGGTTTCGTTGGGCTTTTTTAATACCCTATGGGTTTAATTCAAAATATTGTTTCTGAAGTTTCGTTATAAGTAACTATCTTAAGTAGTTAACTTTACCCACAAAAATAATTGCAATTGGATTTTTGTTAAATTGCTGATTTCACAAATCTTACGTGTTTCTTAAGAATGCAGTGGTAACCAACAGAGCAGCAAGAATGATTCTTTGAGTCCAGCTACACATCTGTTCTGTGGAGCAGAAGCTTTTCTTGGACCTTGTAGTTTTCCTTATCCTTTTTGAAGGTGCCAGAGGAGAGGATGATAGAAAGCTTTGTAGCTACTGTACCCTACCCTAAAAGAAAACCTTCTTTTCAGCAGGTTGTATCAAGTGCCTTCTGGGAATTTCAGGTCAATTTGGGTTTGAGAGATCTATGTTGTGTTCCAGAAAGGGATACTGTGTTTTGTTGGGGTGTTTTAGCTTTTGTGGGTTTATTTGATACAGTGAACGGAAACTTTCATTTTATTGGGGGAGCAATTCATCCAAGCTGTGAAATAGTGTTTGATTAATTTTTTTTTTTTTCATTTCTTGCATTGAAATGCCAAAAGAATGGCAAGGGCTTCAGCTTAAGGAGGAAGTTTCCAAGTAAGCGTTAGCTGTGGATGGTTAGTCCAGGAGACCTTCAACTGACCTTGGGCTTTCTAGAAACTGGAAGACATTTAAATGTCCTGCTCAGCTGTCCTTCAGTTCCCCTGGAATGTGGACAGGCTCTTTCAGGAACCTCTGAGCTTGCCAGAGTGCTGCCAGTCACTGCATGGGGGGCAGAGCACAGTCCTGAAGCTCTAGGCAGCCCTGGGACAGATAAACCCAAAACCAGCAATGGGCACCAGGTTTGTGAGCCAGCATTTGTCATGTCTCAGTAAAGCACTTCCCTCCCTGCACCCAGACTCAAACAAACACTCTGGGAGTCTTTTTACTGCAGCCGTACGCCGTGCCCTGGCTCCTGGAACAAGGAGCTATCATAAAATCTCTGCTGTTTAAAGAGGCTGTATAGCACAATAATATGAGGGATGAAGTCTCATTTCTCAAATGTCTGGCAAGTAACAGTTTTCAATAAATCCTTTTCCTTGAGGAAATTTACTTTGCATAGTTACTAATCATACAAGTGCTCAGGAGTGTTGATCCTAAATCTTCTGCTTGTGATCCTCATGTTTTCCTGAGCAAGAAAAATCCCCGTAGTGGGCTCTGGTTTGATGTTGCTAAACATCAGGAGTTCTGCTCCTGTGGTACATATATTTTAAAATTAGAGGCTTGTTGTGTTTCTCTCTCAAAAAATGAAGCCAAAAGCTTACAGCCTTCTCCTCCTTCACCTAATATCTGGTCATTAGGGAAAGCTCAACGCTGCACTTGGAAAGGACCAATAATCATATCGGTGCCTGGAGTTTGACATATTGACAGATAAAGCGATGTCAAAAGTGGAGACAGATTATCAGTCATCTAACCTGGGTTAAAATTGGAACTAGATACAATATTTACAACTTCAGCTGACCCTAAAATAGACTTGTATGAAGTGACAAGCCATGTGCATGCTTTCAGAAACTGCTATCATCAGTCTTCCCAAAATTCAACTGCTCAAATTTTGGTTTGAGTGATTGTTAAATTTTTTCCAACTTGCTTTTTATTCTGTTTTTTTTTCTGGGATGAATATGGCAGATGCTTGGTATCCCCAGCTTTTTTCTGGTGAGGTTGCGTGGAAAGTATCTTCATGGCAAATTTGCCAAGTTTGAAGTGCTTGTGTTGATTTGTAATTCTAAATTGAATCCCAGTAGATGAAGAGCTTAAAGCAGGATCTACCAATTATTTATAGTTTACTTTCGGGGCTTGATCATTCTCAAAGGGAATGCTGTGATGTACAGACTCATACAGAGTATTTAGAAACAACAGGATGTACATCAGTTCCAGTATTTGGCATTGTATACATTGCACTGTTGTATACATAAATATATTAACCAGCTATGTAAACAATACAGAAATGTCAGAATAAAGAAAGTAAAGTTTTCCATTTACAAGTCTTTAATAGCACAGTAGTCTCTTCTCTTGCCCATAGTGATCTGGGCTTTAAGTGATGTATAAAATCTTTTTGTTCTGTGGAGTTCTTAATTTTTCTCATGGAGAATAGACAACAGACAGTTAAAAAAAAAAAAAAAAAAAAAGAGATCTTGTGACTAAATGTAAGGGGAAAACGTTTTCACAATGATGTCAGGTAGTTGGAGTAGGCTGCCCAGAAAGCTGTGCGTCCTCTGTCCTTGAAGGTTTTAAAGACCAGACTTTATCCAGACTGGATAAAGCTCAAGGTAACCCAATCTGACCTTGCAGCTCATCCTGCTTTGGCAGCCTATCAGGACAAGAAACCACTGGGGCTTCCTGGAGTTCTGAATTATCCTGTGATCTGGTGATCTGCATTGACTGTGCATGAATGAGTCATGCTTTGTGTGGGTTTCAGACCAGATGACCTGGAGGTCCCTTGCAACCTATGTCATTTCTGGGATCTGTGAACATAAATTCTTAGCAAAATGACAAATGAGGTTTTCTCTTGATTACTCAAAATATTTCTGGCTACAGCATAGAGACTATGCCACCCTCACCCTTCCAGTCCAGGACAGAATGCTCTCTGCACAGACCTGTTTAATAGCTTTAGAATTGCTTTCCAGCCATTTGCCTCAAGCTTTTTTCCTTCAGATTTCTGCATTTAGGTTGCTATTGTGATAATGTTACTAAACTCAATAGCCGCTGTTAAAAGTGAGGAAGCAGCATCTGCCAGACTCAGAAATACAATTACAGTCAAGCACTAATGAAAGACTGCAGCAGCATCTGCCTTTCCTGTGTCACTGGTGCATGCAGCTTCCCAAAACAACTGCTCATCCCCACGTCAGTGTGACCCAGCAGCCCCTCTGACGCCAGGGCTCCGAGCTCGGCTCTCCTGACAGAAGCTCTCCTCCTTGTTATTACTCACAAATCTAACTGCTGGCCCTGAAAGTTGTGAAAGTGTGTTTGTTCTGTTGTGCATCTGAATTATCATGTGGTTACCTAGAATCAGCTGTGATCTAACCTGCAGGCAGAAGTTAGACACTATTGAATTTCAAATAGCAGAAGTCTGGGTGCTGCGAGAACACGTGTTTATAATTCTCCAGATAGTAACAGAAGTACCACAGGATTGTTTTTTGGGTGCTGTTCAACCGGAGTTGCAGGCTTTTGGATCAGAAAAGGAATTTCTGAAATCTCTTTCTAAATTCCCACAAAAACAGGACTGTCAGACTGTGCTCTCTACTTCCTTCTTGACTCATTATCAGCTCGCGACTTTTCCATTTTAATTTACTGCGAATAAATTTGTCATCACCATCATCCAGCTTCCTGAACATGGAGAAACACTTGAAGCTGGTTAAGCAAGCATGATGATGATTTCATGCTGGTTGTTATCAACTGAAGCACCGACAGACTCTTCAGTGGTCAGTCATCACATTAGAAAATGTAAATTTTAGTAGATGCTTAAATATCTCGACACAGTGAGAGGCAATCAAAATGCTCCCTGACAGTCCAGACCATCTTTAAATGTTCCTGAAACTTAATACAATTATTTTGCCAATAACCTGGCAGGGGCACACACGATTCTGTCATTAGATGTTGCTTGTCATTGGCTGCTGGGATGACCAGGTGCTTGACGAGATATTGCTGTATCGACACTTCAGCTGTTCTCCCATGAAAAATTGTGTTAAATCAAGGATGACACTTGATTCCCTATAAATTTCAAGAGAGAATTCTGGAAAATACATGCTAATTCTTAAAAATCTTTTACATCCTGTAACATGTATTGTATATCCTAAGGAAAGCTTTCTGTGAGAATTCTTTCTTTGCTGCCCTGTAGTGCCTCTGAATGAAGGCGAAGCCTTCAACTATTGATATTCTATAAAGGTCATGCCTGTGCAATTTGTATTCTGCTGTTACCCAGGCAAAACTGTTACCCGGTTCTCCTCTCCCCTACAAGTCTCCCGTGCCTCTTACATCTGTTTTTTCTGGTGAGTTCTCATTTTCCCCAGTGGAGTCTGGCATGTGGGATGTGCCAGCCATTTCATGGGATGCCAAACATTTTCATTCTCATCGTGTTGTCGTTGCTGTCAAAACACAAAGCTGGTGAAAAAGGAAGAGAAGCTTTTCAGTGCCTCGGTGCTGCTTTTCTCCCCGGCACTTTCCTTTAGGCTCACTCATGTATTTAGGATGATTGCTGCTCTATCCTGCAGCACCAGAGGCCAGCCTGCAGCCCCCACACGTGTAAGGGTGCCAGGCTGCTGTTGATTCTCCAAGTTTTGTGGTTATTTCCTGATATTTTGATTACTTGACTTCACTGAGATAAAAATACAAACATGGCTAAGGGTAAAAGCCATATAAACATTCCCATTTGCTCTTAAAAAATAATTTTTTCAGTCATTTTGGGTTTGGAGTTCAGAATGTTATTTAAATGTTAATCACTTGAAGCTGTGCTTGGGCATATAATTCAATTATGGGACCATCTTAATTATGCAGATGGTGCTTATGGGCAGCTGATACAATTACAGAGCCAATTCAGTGCACATTCATTTCGAGGGCTTAGCTGAAACATGTTATTATTTCAATGTGTGTGGACAAATCCACTTTTTCAGGAAACGGGTCCATGGAATTGTAATAGTGCTCTGCTCAGCTCGTTGTTTCAATGGTGTGCAAACCACAAGGTTTTTTACCATTCTGCCTTGTTCTGTGGTGGTCCAAGGCTTGTGAGAGGTTCCTTCATGTTTTTTACATATCCAGAGGGATGAAAATGGAGACTTGAGTTACTAATCCATCATCCCTCCGGGTAGCAGGCGGTTTTATTTCTACTTGAATATTTAACCTCCTTTTGAATGGTGCCCCACATCTGGAGGCCGTGTGTAAATCTCATCCAATCAAGCTGATAACAAAATAGGAGAATTAGTGGAATTTACTTTCACCATGAATTGGTGCAAAAATAAATACTGTGTAATTCCTGCTAAAATAGAACTCCATTTTTAATGTTATTTCTTCTTTTGGTGTAAGTCCAATAAAGGAGCCTTCAGTATGTTTTATGGCCTGGTTTAGTGTTCAAGGAAGATTCTGCTTCCTGGAATATGTTTTTCTCATCTGCCTTTGTGTTAGTTTAAAAAACCTCTTAAAACCACTTTTAACTCCATGTGAGGCCTGCCTTGAATATCTAATTAAAAATTAGATGCCATTAGTGGAGCTGGGAAAATGAAGAAAGATTAAGTAAAGAACTGAGATTTATAGAGGAGAATATTCATAGCGGATATTTTAAAATAACTGAGAGTTTTGAAAGGAATATGAACCTTAATGGTTCTGGCCAAAAGTCATCATCTAACTCACGGTAAGTAGGAGGAAAAAATTTTTAGGGATGATGTATTCTGCTTCCTCAGTTTTTCATTTCTCCCCCCTGTTTCTCACTGATTCTGAGCAGAAATAATTATTAGTGTACCTCACCATGCGCCCCATATGGCTACACCTGGATTGCTGTTGAGCAGACTATCTGTGATACACAGAATCGGTGGTGTCACCTCAGAAAAGCTGCTTTCCCGAATTCCCACCTCTAAACAATCTGGACAAGCACTTTTCTGTTCCACATTGCTCAGATGCTTAAAGGAGAGCGTGTGCCTCTGTATTTGTGGCTGTATAGAGGATCAGTTGCTCTCATTTTCAGTGTTTGGCTTTAAATAAATGTCACAGATTATATCACCATGAACATAGTCATCAAAAATTTGTGCCAGGAAACCTCGTCACGTTGTAAATTCTGTTTTCCAGCATGGGGTTTATTCATGTTTTGTTGAAACTAATGGGGGAATGAATCTGGATCCAGTGTATCCACTGCAGTTGCAGGTCAGTTTTGCTCAGAGGGTTTTTCAGTGGGATGGTTCAGTAATGTGGACTTTGTGCCCGATCTTTGCACGGGAGGGAGCGGCATCTGCCCAGGGCAGCTCTGCTGTGCCCTTCTGAGGCATCCCAAGAAGACACACTGGTTACCCACAGGTGGAAATACAGCTGTAGTTCAGTTGTAAATTCTCTTATTGCTGAGACTGTTTTCATTTTTTGCTTTATGGCTTGTTACAAATACTGCTTGCAACATAAACCATTATTGTTTTACTGGAAAAAAAAAGTTAGCACCTAGCAAAATCAATTGAAGCACATACTTGTTTTCAGTTTTGTTCCTGGGTAGCTCAGGTGCCACGCCTCTGTCATGGGACAGGAACAGCCAAACCAAGCTGGTGTGCGTTTCCTAAAATTGGGGTCAGACCGGGGCAAAAGGACAAGGGGTGGAAACCAAAGGATTTGTAATGCCTGAGAGCATGTCTAGGGATGTTGTTCAAAATTCAATACCTGGTTTGGCCTCCTACTACCTTGTTAAGCCATTCTTTATGGATGAGATACTCTACAAGCTGCAAAGAGAAATGCAGGATGTGTGAGATCCGAGAGGAGGAAGTTGCTTTGGTTTGGACACACGAATGGCTGTAAGAAGCAAGCAGGAAGGGATGGAATTGCTGTAGGAGTGAAGGAGGAGGAGCTGTTCCTGTAGCCCAATGGGAAAATTACCCTTTTACTTTAGGGGGAGCCAACAGGAGTGTGGATTAGGTGTCATGGAAATACGGATTCCAGAGGGGTCATACTAGTGCTGCTTATGATTTCATAAAATTGCTTTAGCTATTAGTTCATGCAAAAATGTAACCTCATTTATCCATCATTGCCTTCTATGGGAGTTTCTCTTAACTCATGTCAAACTTCATTTTCCACAATGTATAAAGGAGGAAATCTGGGTAAATTGATACTGACTTTCCTGTAGGCAGGGAAGGGGAGTTCTCTTTTGGAGCCCTCTGATTCCAAAGCATTCCCGTTCTCCCGGAGTTCTCCATGCTGCCCAAGTCTGCCTTCATCTCCTGGGTATCACAAACACCGTAACTTTTGGCTGCAGCAACGGGGCTCTGCCCAAACAACAGTGGGAGCAGAGAACTGTAATGAGCATGTGATGTTCCAGAGTTTTCGGGGATGTAAAGGCACAGGAAGCATCTTCTGAGTTACTTTTTGGAGAAAAGAAAAGCATCACATGCAGCTAGAAAGCTTGCATTTCTTCCTGAGTGGCTGCCCTCTTGTCTTCAGTGGTGTCTGTGAAGTTTGTTGGGAGTGGAAGCTCCCTGTGCTGTTGGAGGTGTCTTTTAAATGATGCGTTTGCTTGCTGAGGAATAGAGAATATATTTTCCTTTTTGCCTATAAAAATTATATGTCGTCTGTTTTCGTATTAGTGTGCTGCCTCACAGAGAGCCACGTTGCTGCAATATTTAGTCCTTTAAATTCATTGACAAGGGAAGAATTTTGTGCTCAAGAGAACTGAGCTAAAAACATACTGGTTACCATTTTTCTCAGGCTGGTAGTAGTCAAAAGTTGTGGATTTTGACTTTGCTAAGAGGAATAGGTAATTTCCTGCCTATTTCCCTTCTAAGTGCAAGATACCACCATGCAGATGACAGTGACAAATTAAGAGTTCTTGTGTTTGATTGTCTCAGCAGGAGATGCGGCTTGTTGTTGGGTTTGTATACGCTGATTGCATGGGGCAGAACTCTGGATGGATGATCTAAGAAAACTTGCACAAGTACTGTCCAGGATTTTCTTGCGGAACTGTTTAGTTCCACCAGCGGGTTGCTGTGTAGTTGTAAAACATATGGGTTTTTTAAAATAGTATTTAAATTGCCTTTGCGCTGCTTTTCCACAACTGCGCAGGACTCTGGTGTGACTGGAATTCATAGAGCTGTGGGACAGTAGAGGCTGGAAGGGGCCTTGAGTGATCACTTGACCACAGTCTGGAGAACCCTTGCCTAAAGCAGAGCCACCTTATCAGGTTGCTCATGGCTTTATTTGGTGTCACTTTGAAGACCTCCAAGGACAGGGACTGAGGACACAGCTCTTTTGGCAGCCCGGGCCCCTACCTGGCTGTCCTTGGGTGTGAACTGAGTTTCCTTTTAGTAAGTTTTAGCCCAGACCTTACACTTCCCTCTTTTTGTCTCCCAGGAGAAACATCTTTTTCATCTTCTGTTATCAAATTAACCTTGCACTCCTTATCGAAAGATTTCAAACTCCCAGAATTTCACTTAAGACAGCTGCTGGTAGAGAAAATTGAAAAATGAGGGGTTTTCTCACTGTGGGCTGTGTGTGCATGGAATAGCAAGGTGGGGAGTAGTTTTTATTCCTGTGTCTATTAAGCTGAAGGCTTCCTTAAGTATTTGTGTAGAATTTTGAGTAAATTGGGAGAGGGGTAGGCGTACAAACTGCCCCCCCATCTTAGAAAAAAAAAAAGCATTTTAAGATGGCTAGCACTGCTATGTGTCTGTATATTCCCCAGCTATGAGAGCACTCATGTCCACTGTGAGTTTTTCACCTTTTAAATGTAACAGGCAAATGAAGCCTTTACGTGTGGTTTAGCTTTGGTGACTAGGTTAATATATTTTTTAGATTTAACCCCAAAGTCCACTCTATCTTTATTTGATTATTACAAGATTAATGAATTCTAACCCTTTTCTCTGTTTTCAGGCTCCTCAATGCCAACAAGATCAACTGCCTGAGGGTGAACACGTTCCAAGGTCTGCATAATCTCAAACTGTTATCTCTTTATGACAACAAACTGCAGACCGTCAGCAAGGGGCTCTTTGCACCTCTGCGATCGATCCAGACTCTGTGAGTATGCAGGCAGATCAGAAATGACAGCTCCCTCTTTCCCCACCAAAGATCCTGCCTGTCTTTGCACCTGACATGAAGACAGTTTGGAAGAGACATCCATGTAGCAGCCCCTCCTTTCCTCACTGAGAGAAGAGGAGCAAGAAAAAGAAGTGTTGCATCAGTGCAGCGAGGGCAGGATCGACACAGCCTGCCCTTAGTGACAGAAATGTCAGAACTGTGTGGAGCTCAGGCTGTTTGTTGGGGAGATAATGTGTGTGTTTGACTCTGGATAAGATATGAGCAGCAGATTCTATTAGGATCATTGCCTAACAGTTTTTAATGAGCCAGTGAGCTGGCATCTCTCCTGCCTGGGTCTGACTCCTGCTGTGCAGTTCGTGACTTCTGTAACCACATTTCAGCTGGCATTCCACTTAAGGGGAATGATATGTTGTATTATTTGATCCATTAAGAAAATCCACTAAACATTTTTGAGTTTGGAGGCATTAGAATAGGCATCAGAAGCAAAAAATACAGAAATGATTCAATATTTTGTAGAAGGAGGTCTCATCCTAAAGTTGTGAGTAATAAGATAATAAGGGAAATAGTACTCCTTCAGAGCTGGAGTTGGCAGCCTGATATTCCAGTATTAAAATATGTATGAGTGTGTATATATATATATATACATACTGCAGTATCTGTGCACACACACGCTGTAGTACTGCAATTTTTGTATGCAAAAGCACATTTCTATATTTTAATACTGGGAAAGCACTGGCTGAATCAGTTCTATAAATGTTTTATATCATATACAAATGAACTGACAGGAATGATTCCTTGCAGCAGAGTTTCTGCCACGTCCTCAGGCAGCCACAAACACAACCTGAATTTCCAACGCATATTTGGCCAGTATGTATTGCTGCAAACCATTAAGGCATAATCATTTACAACAACCCCAGTTCTGCCCCCCGCCCCAGCTCTACCATGCTTTCTGCTGCTGCAGCTTGCTGTGTGTGTACACACAGAAACTGGGGCCACGGAGAGGGTTCTCTTACAGAGGTATGTAAGGTTTGTCAGGCTTTTTTAATGTTCATAGCCCTAAGGGATGAATATTTCCCTTCGGTTTCCGTAGGGTTTTGCTGGTGTTCCTGGTGGCCTTGGCTTAGAATGGACTTGTTGCTTCACACCCAGAGACTTTGTCATGAAGTTTTGGTTCATTCTCCCATTTTTAACACTCCAAGTGATTGCCATCTTCTGTGCTTTTTCTAGAGCTGCAAAACCAGACCCAAATTCTGTCTCTGTGTGATTCTTTGTTCTTTGGACCTTTCACGGCAGGAATGGCTCTACTGCAACAGGAATCTTGAGTTTCTTCAGGCCCTTTCTGCTCTGTGTGCTCTCCCTTCCCAGTCCTGGACAGCCATTGCCCTGTTGTATTTTTCACTTATTTTGTTCAGTGACAGTTCATGAATACAACTGCAAACAGAAAATTAGTTCCTACAAGTGGAAAACAGTAACAGAGTGAGAGAGTTCTTGTGAGGCTATAACTTTATACCTCTGTCCAAACCAAATTGAAACACCTGTCTTTTCTTAACGTGTCCTTGCAGTTACTGGAGAGCTGAGTCCTGCTCCCTTGGAGGTCAGAGGGACTGATGCAAGTTAGCTGAACTGAGATTAGAACCTGGCTCTGGGAAAGACTCTCCTGAGTCAAGCGAAATAAATCAGGAAAGCAGCAGAAAAACACTCTTTTTCTCTAAGACGCTTCAGCAGACTTCTGTTACCGAAGTCTAAACACCCAGTTAAAATCAATGTTATAATACCTATTTCCAATTTCTTAGGAAACAAGTTGAGCAAGTTTTGGTGAAGGATAGAGTACTTGTAGAAGTACTGTACCTTGCTGTACCTTGCCTAAACAATTCAGTCTTTACATTAAAACCTTTCGCTTCAGGAAAAAATGGATATAAAGGAAGTGCTATTACACATGATGAGAATGTACAAATACTAATTTCACTCTTGTGAAAAGATTCTGAGCCACTTCTGCCTTTGCCCAAAGATCCAAGGTGCTTTACTGCTTCACATTTTGAGCTTGCTGATAAAATTTCTTTTAAAGTAGGATACAAAATGACCTTCTGGTGTAAGGTGCATTTCTCTCAAAAAGCAGCAGCATGTCAAGCTCAGGAGAAACCGTGGGATTTGGGAGACAGCAGCAGGTCTGTGTCCTTTAAAGGGGGCTTTGCTATCTTAATTTTTGTTTCCTCTGTGCGGGGAGAGGACTTGCTGCAGGCTTAATGAGCTGCGAAATTCTCACAGAATTCTCCCATTCACGTGCGGCTCCGTGCGGCTTCCGCCGGGCCCGGGGTGGCTTTTTTTTATTATTTTTTTTTTTTTTTTTTTTTTTTCGGGAGCCGATTCAATTACTCCACTCTTCAGGTTCGGCGTCGGTGAAAAAAAAAAAAAACAAAAAAAAAACCAAAAAAACCAAAACCAACAATGATGGAGCACGGTGTCACAGGTCACTCCCGATTAAACATGCCATCCTTCTCGTGCAGACATTTAGCTCAGAACCCATTTGTGTGCGACTGCCATCTGAAGTGGCTGGCTGATTACCTGCAGGATAATCCGATCGAGACGAGCGGAGCGCGCTGCAGCAATCCCCGTCGCCTTGCCAACAAACGCATCAGCCAGATCAAGAGCAAGAAGTTCCGCTGCTCAGGTAATTCATTTAGCCAGCAGCCTCTGCTGCGCTCTCCGCTCAGGGATAAAGCAGGTCCAGAGAGCCCGCTAATCCAATCTGCAGGACAGTGTTTGCTGTAATGGATATTAGGGAGCAGCTTGGAAAATCAAATTTGGGGAAATTCGGTTAGTTCGACAGAAAGCCAATTACCTTATGGATTAAAAAAAGAGAGAGAGAGAGAGAGAGAGAGAGAAAAGCAGTCTATAGCTGTCTTCTCTTAAAAAACAAAGAAAAGAAAAAAATGATAAAAGCTTGTGACGTTTAATCGTAAAAAAATACTAAATTATGAAATATTTAAGGAAAACAATGACAGTGCATGTGAATCCATGTGGGAAATGTTGTATTTTGACGGGTTTGTCATTTGTGCTCAAGCAGGGCTCTTAGTGATCTAATGAGAGCTGAGCTGAAGTTTAGGGCCCACACCTAAAAGGCTGAGAGCAGTGGGAGGTTTTCATACCACTGGCAGTGGGCATTTATGATTTGGGATGGGAGGGAAGTGGGGGGTGAGGGAATGGCGCCAATTCACGTGCCTTCGTACATTCATTTTCCTTACATCCCTAAGTAACACACACTGACTCCAGTAAAATTGCCGTCAAAGTCGGTAAGATTTTTGGTTTCAGCAAGCTTTGAATCAAAAGGTGCGTAATAATTTAGGCAAAGGTTTTGTGTTGTGAATGAAACAGAAAAATGTTTCCACCTGAAATTAGCCTCCAAAGTAACATAAACAGCTTTTTCTTAATCCTGTCTGTTCTTTATTTATGGTTCAGCTGTCAGTAAAAGGATATTTCTTGTCTTACACAGCAAAACTAAGCAGATGACTGTGTCTTCATGTGTTTTTCCTATTTGGTTATATTGGTTATACCTATTTTGGATTACTGCATTTTTGTGTGCTGTAAAGACAAGCAGGTTTCAGTAAGCGAATCTATTAGTGTGTACTGAGGAGAAAAATGACTGTTATTGATGGAGTACCTTGCAGTGCTTTCTATGAAAATTACTATGATTTTTCTCTTTCTCCTTTGAAAAGAAACATGATTAATTGTGTTCCTGGTGGTGAAAGATGAATGGCTCTAGATGGGGATGCAGCTTGAAGCTGAGTGGCAGCAGCCCAAAACAAGCCGTTGTGCTTTGTGCATCTCTGCGAGCAGCATGCCGAGCTAAATCTTCCCTTTGTGGGGGAAAGAAAATAAAGATAACTTCATTTGCAGTCAGCTTTTCTTGGGCAGGCTTGTTAAGGTCTTCAATCCCTTGTGAACTCAAGCCACAAAATTTATAATCAGGCCTGAAATTATGACATAGTTTATCTAGGTTTTTGGATTGTGTCTGTCATAGTAACAATGTAATTAGCCAGTAATATTCATATTTAAAGAAACTGGAAATGAAAACGCATAAATATAGTTTAGAAGGGAAAGCAGCCTGCAGAAACAGATCTGTAAAAACCTGCACCCGATTTGCCATTGTTATTTTCTTCTGCTTTTATTAATGGACGAGAGGAATTAATGTTATGTGTGCGCATGCATGCTTTGAACAAAGGTACCGGCTATTGGAGAAGGCAAACACCATCTGACACCATTTAGGAGAGGGCAAAGCCAAGAAGAGCTACAGTGCAGAACTCAGTACCTGGTGATGCTGAGAATAACATTCTGTGTGAGTTCTTATCTTGGGGGTCCTTTCCTTGAGGCATTAGGCTGTTTTTCCCTGGGTCTCCAGCTCTGCATCTATATCAAAACCACATGGAAAAGGCATAATCCTGACTTATGAAGGAGGAGAGCAGGGATTGAACAGCTTCAGAACAAAGATTTCAGCTGGATGAAAACTAATGCTGTTCAAAAGCTCAATAGAGAAGAGATCCTTGGCTGTAGAGTTTCCAGATGGTGATGAGATACATTGAATTCGACTTGCTGTCTGCTCACATGAGACAGGGAACATCTAATGGTTCAGAAAATCTTAGCTTGTAAATCAATCTAGGGAACAGACATCCTTGGCACCTGTTCTACTCAACTTGTCCCTTTGAATCATGGCTGCTTCAGGCTTGGCATTTAGCAGGAATTTTCCGTGTTCTCAGTTTGAGAAATATTTTTCATCCCAGGATCTAACACAGCATGCCTCTGTGCAGAAACGTCCATGAGGGATGAATCTTCGTTTAGAGCATTGGGCAGCGCTTTGTGTCATCCAGGGATGACACACTCCCACTGGGATGGCAAGGCTTAGTAACTTGTCAGTGTCCTCACTGTCTTTGGGATTCTCCCTTCTAGTTTTTACATCTTCTGCCCAGTGTATGAGAAAAATATTTTCATTTTAAATTCTTTTGTAAATGTACACCTCTTCCTTAAAGGTTTTTTTTTTTTTTTCAGGATCCTGGTATTTTCATGTAGTTTGTGTAATACATTTAATACGTGTCAGAAAGTTGTTTTTTTGAGGGGAAAACACAGGAAATGTGAGAAGTTGGTTAAGGAAGAAATGTGAGGGATTTTATCCTCACGCAGTCTCTGACGTTTGAGAGGAGATGAGGATGCACAGAAAGTGTGAGCTCCGTGGGAGCAGAGGTATTCAGGCAGTGTCAGGATCACACCCAGGAGCAGTTAAGCCTAGGTGAGCTTAATACTTTGGCATCAGGGAAAGGCCTGTTTTACAGTCACAAAATTCTGAGCTGGTCCTGAAGAGATCTGTCTGTTTTCTACATTCCTTTTGACAAGGGCACATAGTGATAGGACAGGGGGGAATGGTTTTAAACTGTCAGATGGTGGGTTTAGATTAAATACTGGGGAGAAATTCTTCCCTGTGAGGGTGGGGAGGCCCTGGCACAGGGTGCCCAGAGAAGCTGTGGCTCCCTGGAAGTGTCCAAGGCCAGGCTGGACACTGGGGCTTGAAGCAACCTGGGATGGTGGAAGGTTCCCATGGCAGAGAGTGGGACTGGGTGAGCTTTAAAGTCCCTTCTATCCCAAACCAGTCCATGATTTTGTGATCATAAAGGGGACTGTCAGAAAGGACCTGTTCTGAGAAAATGATGTGACTGTTCAGTACATTAAGGGAAGAAAAAAGGGAAGTGCTTTTCCTCTAAGGATGGGAGAGAGGAGTGGGTAGCAGGAACAGGAGAAAAGCTGAGATGTTTGAAGTTTCATTAGTCTGAAGTGGCAGAGGAGCATCAAGAAGGTAATGTCAAGAGGACACAGAAGCAGATGGGCTAAATAGAACTGTATTTGATAATTAAATGAAACTGTGAAGACAGATCTACAGAACTTCTTTCTGCACACTGTTTCCTTCAGTTTTCATGGCAGGTCCCCACCATCCTGTTCGATAGCATCTAGCCAGAGGTACTTACCTTCTTTTTTTCAACTGATCAGTTCTTTCAATTGAGGCACTTTGCCCAGATGCTATTTCCTCCCAGAACCTAATGACTCGAGCTTTTACTGATAACAATGGAACAACATCTGCAAAGTGGCCATAGGAAGGAGCTTCTGTGCAACAGGTAGATAATGTACATAATTCTTTTTAAAAGGAGAATTGGAAGCATTATAGCATGAAATGAAGGAACAGCAGGGAACAGGACATATTTTTGCCCAGGGCTGTGAGACAGGCAAAGCTTTTGAATATACCATCAAATATGTTTAAACTTCAGATTGCAATAGATACTATTTCCTGTGATTTTTTGCTTTCTGTCTGATGCAGTGCACCACAATAACAACAAATCTCCCCTTGCCCAACTGTCTCCCCACAGCTATAAATTCTGAGACTAAAAAATCTGAGATGTTTTCTTGAAAGAGAAATCAGAACTACTGGCTGTGAGTAATTCTCTCTCTCTTCTGTTTAGAAAGGGGAAATACTGTCATTTTCAGTGGCCAGAGTGAAATTCTGATGATCATTTTTCTTTTTAGCTACGTCTGCCCACTCTGGCCACCTAAGGATCCAATGGTGTTTGGCAGCCTAAGGTCACTGGAGGCTCCCATTCTTAATATGAATGAGGGGGGAAAAAAGGATCAACACAAATATCCTGCCCAGAAGCATTTGATTAAGTTCACTACAGGGCAGTTTTGTTTTCTAAGACAGCACTGGGCTTTAGGAGTAAGGGAAATGAATCTATGAGCAGATTGTGTTGTCTCTGTGGTAGCTTATTGTCACTTCAAGACTTGGCAGGTTCCTTGATTGCTGTGTGACACTGTGTCTGAAATAGCTTTTGGAAAGAATTGCCCTTGCATTCAGCTGTATATCTATTTCTCCCTGTGATATGTTTGCATTTTTCAGTATATTGTGCATTTTAAAAGCGATGAAAGTTCCACCTGCTGCACTGACACAAACTATCTCTGATAATGATCAAAGCAATGTGTTTCTACAAACATCACATCACAAAAGCTCTTTATCTTCTAATTCTTAGAAATAAGACTTTTACAAAGAAGATTGCTGTTCGAAATACTCTGAAGTGAACCTGTCTTATTGCTTCCTCCTGCATACGTTGTGCCTAACTGCCTTTAATTAGTTACTTCAGTTCCAGACACTTCTGTACAATCAAAAGGACAGGGGAGAACAGGAGGAGGAAAATGAGCCATCTGCCAGCATTATTCTCTCATTTTTGGACACTACCTCTTGTTAACCCAAGCCAGAGCAAAGTTAGCCTTTGTGGTACATTTGGGCCCAAAAATGGGCTAGTGGGATTTCTCTCAGGTTATCCCCAATTATTAGATGGTAATGTAGCTGCTTTTTGTTCACTCATAATTTTTAAGGCATTTGATAAAACCTCTTCTCACTAATTGCAGATTTTCTCATAGTTCTTTCTGTGTCTTTTCCAGTCTCTGTCTTCATACACACTCACCTTCCTCAGGTTACCTGTCTGCTTTGGAACAGAGTTGCTTTTTTTTGTAGTCACCTGAAATTTCTTTCTCTCTTCTCTGCATTTTTGCACCTTTAGAAGCCCAGAACTGCTGTGGATGGAGTCAGGGGAGCACAGGCTGCACGTCAGGACCTTTTGTCCCCTCCCTGTGGCAGTTCACACATTTCATGTCCCTTGGACTCCCTGGGTTATCCCTTCTCTGCTCCTAGTGAGGTGTAAACATTATTAAAGGTTTCTGAGCTCTCAAGCTGAAAGCTGCAATGCCTCGCTATTCCTCAACTAGTGTTTAAAAGTCATGAAAGGCAGGTGAATTTAACCCAGATCTTACATAATTTATCTGATTGAAACACTTGCCAGTTGTTCCCGTAATTTGCCAATCACCCTGATGACAACTGTGCAAATTCCTTTCATTTTTAATAAGCAAATAGTCATTTAGAGAGCATGGACTCATGCTCCTGCCCTTAGCATCTTCTGTTTGATGGAAAGCACAGGTCTGGCCTGTTGCAGTGCTGCAGGAACACGTTTTTGGGGCTGTGCTGATCCTGCCCATGGTGTGTGGGGCTCCAGCAGCTCCCGAGCAAGCCCCAAGCCCTGACAGCCTCTGGGTTTGCCCTGGCTGCTCCAGAGCTGCTCATGTTAGTGAGAATTCTCATTTGAGACCAAGCTCCAGCACTTTCCTCAGCACGGCTTTGCCCTGCTGTGAGGGAAAGGGATAGGAACACTGCTTATGATTTCAGAAGCTGCATTCAGATTTCTGTCTGTGGTTTGGTATGTTTTTGCTTTATTCAGTTAAATTCTCTGTGTTGTACCCCCTTTTTCCCCCCGAAAGACACAAAGACTGAGCAGAACCCTCAGAAACCCTCTGAATACACCAAAACTGAGGATATGTCTGTGGTGTGAAAGAATTATTCTTATCTGAATGGAAGGCTGTTTAACACCAATAAATCACCTGCCGATTAAATCCTGCACCGAATTTGTAATTACGAATATGAATTTTTCATGGTACACTGAAACTGAGTATATTTGGGCTTTGTTTTGCATGAATTCTTCCTGAAGCTGAAGTCATTAGAGAGCACAATACAACTGCTATGACTAATAGTAATGGAGCTGTGTTCCCTTGTACTGTGCAAGTGTTGCTGTTGTTAAATTAATTTGACTGTACTGGATAATGATTATAGCCCTCCCTTTTCTGCACATCTTTGATAGCAGTTCAGATCTTTATGTTAAAAATTGTGTCAGTTTCTCTGAGCCTTCACTAGCCTGTGGAAAACACAATGGTGGAGGGTTCTGGCTCTGCAGTGGGGGGAAAGAATGGAAACCATTTCAGTCAAGGAAGCACAGGCTTAGCATGAGACAGGTGGGTCTGTTTGGCAGAGACTGTGGTTCTTAATAAGAATGTAAACTGACGTGTTTCAGTTAGAAGGCTTATTTTAGGCTCTGCCTCATTTTATTTTTGGAGTTGAAGTAGTCTTCAAAACAGCAAAATATCTGAACGGCTTTGTTACCCACCAACATCCTTAGCTGCAATTATAGTAAAGAGGCACTGGGAAGAGGGAGGATGAATGTTGAGTCACAGAGGCGTCCATGTCACTTAGGCATCCAAATGTCACACTTATCCTGGATTCCCCATGTAGGCAGAGTGCAGGGCTGTGTAGATTCCTCCTTGAGATCTGAATTGTCCTCTTAATTAACTGTGTCAGAAAGCTGAGTGATTGATTGCTCTTCTAACCTCAAAAATTACGGTTACGGGTCAAAGTTTGCCCTCTCCTCTCAGGTTGGAATCCCATGTGTTGAGGTTAAACTGAGCAACACCAGAGGTACCAAGGCAGCACTTTCTCTGTGCGTAGTGGTCACTTGAATGGGGTACAGAAAATAACCAGGGAGGTGCTGGCATGAAAAGAGCTCGTCAGCTAAAACCAGCGCAAGGATGTTGGTGCTGCAGTTGGACAAGAAATTTTTCATCTGACTATTCTGAGACTGCAGAAGATCTCAGTCTCCTGAGGTGTTGCAGCCTGATGGGACAGTTATAAATAGGGTCCTGTGTACAGATTCTTTACAAACTGCAGGTTCAGTGACTGATTAAGAGAACGTGGATTACAAGAAGTAAACAAACACCAGGAGAAAACCATACAATGCTGCCTGTGTCTAAAGTATCCAAAGGGAGGTGTTCTCATGGATGCTGGCAAAGAGCTGGAGGTGTATTTCATTTTTCAACTTCATTTTTGCAAACATGGATGCAGGATGGTCTTATGTACATCCAAATGCTTATGGATTTTTTTAAATGTAATTTATGGAATAGTGTGCTCTCCTGGTATTTCTGCTCTCCTGTATTCTAGGGACATGTAAATTAGGATTGTGACAGATTTCTTTGTGTGCTGGTACCTCTCGTTCATTGCAGTTGATGATTAGTTTAGGCAGTTATTGTAAGTGGTGTTTAATTAGTGCAGCGAAGGAATGGAGACTTGTTCAAAATATTCTCGTGGGGTTTCTCAGGAAGGTGTTTGCAGAGCTCAGACTGCATTTGTTCCTAGTAGGACTGAAAGAGTTCATTGACACTGAAATTACTGAGTTTATTACGGATATCCCACTTAATACTGTAAATCAGTATATAATATAAGTCTTTGAAAGATATGAACTGTTACTTGTCATTGTTTAACAGAGAGCTGTGGATTAATTTGTTTGAAGAGCCCAGGCCAGAATTTCTGCTTTATTAAAACAGTGTAGGAATAAGGATATAGGATTCTACATCCTTCTTCACTGGAGCCATACAAAATTATTGGCAGGAATGCCAGTTATAGATATAATTTCTAAGTAAATGAGGTGTGGATTCCAGGGTTATGCATACTTTGAATTAATCGGGCGAGAAAATTAGTGTGGTTTTGTGCCACATTGCATGAGTCACAAAAGAAAATGAATAGTCTAATGTTTTTATCAGTTCAGACTCTGGCTAGTTTGGCAGCTTGTGGAGACTGAAGGTTTGTGTTAGGTTCCCCTAAAAAACAGCTTCAGTTTATTTCTTAGATTGCACAGATAGACAAAATCCAATCACCTTACTTTAATTGCTGAACCACACCCACAGCGTGGGGTGGCTAAGTTAACACTGTACTTGCGTCCTGAAGTTCCCAGGTAACTCAGTGTTGGCTTTTCTGCATAACATTGCTGGGTCATGGCAAAATGGTGAAGCACAGACCCCTGCTGTATTATCTGTCATCTCTGCTCAAGCCTTGTTCTCCATGGAGGTAATGAATAATCTGCTTGGTGCTGACTTTGTTCTTTGGGCACTGCAAACCCCTTACTAAGGAAAGTGATTTGTATTTAAACGCACAAGCGCTGACCTTCACTGAAGTCCAGCAAAACACTGTGAGCAGTTGCAGAGGACAGCCACTTCCTCTCTCATCTGGGAATCCTGCAAGAACATTTGAGATGTGACTTTCAAAATCATTGTCCACTGGCACAGCTCTGCGGAGAGTGGAGTCAGTGAGAGCTTTATTCCAGTGGGAGCAGTCAAGCCTGAACTGAATGCCCTGCTTTATATGTCAAAGTTGCAGCAATGAGTTACAAGAACGAAGCTGTTTGAAATAATTCAGGATGTCGGAAATAGAGAATGCTCAGCTTCCATTAGCAAAAGATGTACAAAACCCAACAAATACGCTCAGAAACAGAATAAGAAAATGCTGTCTGTGTCTGTAGTAGCATGTGTGTGCTTCTCTGCTGGAAGGTGCAGAGGAAACAAAAAAAAAAAAAAAGAAAAGAACGGCAATGGCAATTACAGATTGTCAGTGTAAGTGCCACCAGCATGAAGGGCCCCTGGGAGCTGAAATCAGGCTCAAAGGGCACTCGGGGAGCATTTAAGGCCACAGCGTGGCCATCAGCTCAGAATCTGCTGTTACTAATACAGGCTGCAGTATTTCTAAGGCTGCATTTAAATAAATGGAGCAAACCTAAATGGCATTTTTTACTGAAAGGAGACACCAGGAGAGAGTAAGTAATAAAAAGCAGCGTAGATTGGGCATTCAGTGTGTGGTGGGGGCTGCACACGCTGCCCGGGGGGAGCAGTGAGCACTCCTCCGGTAGTGTTTCCTATCGTGTCAGCTCTGTCTCTGAACTCAGGCTCTGTTCGTGTTCACTAACCCCAATTGTGCTCCAGGGTGTTCCTGCAGTAGCATGAAGGATGACCTCTTGTATCCAGCACCTTTTTGCATGGGTGGAGTGGAGAACCTTCAGCTTGTGCTTCTCCATGCTGCTTCCTCTCAACGCTCCTCTCTCTCTGGCGCTGCCTAACTCTGACTCTGGCTGTCCATGGGGTTTTCCTTTGTGCTTGATCTAACCATGTGGTAGAACAATACAAATGGAACATGGTTCTGTCAAGCACCATGGAAGGCTGCATACTCCCTGCAGCATGGCATGCCTGGATACTTCTGCTGGGGCAGAAGCATCGAAAGGTGAGAGATTCCCTTTCCCTTTCCTCACAGGGACCGTGGAACAGGTGAAGTGTTGCTAACCAGGCTCCCAGGCACTGCCAGGGAGCCACAGTGATGTTTGCACAGACTTTCCACAGGGCTTGCATGCAGAATAACCATTTCTAAGTAATTAATCTGTTTAATTGCTTTCACAGTGAAGGAGTCAGGCATTCTGTTGGTTGGTAATATTCAAGGGTGATTCCAGCCTTACCTACAGAGATGAAAAATCACTTTTGTCTCCTTGCCTTGTGCATAATGTAAGCTGCATCTGTCTGTTTGAGCTGTCCAGTGAATCCTTCTCCCTGAGATAGACTTTGGATGCCATTTCTGCAACAAGGCACCTGCCACTCAATGTAACTTCAGGCCTGCTCTTAATGTGCTGGCATTGCATTGCAAACAAAAAAAAAAAAAGGCAAAAAAACTTCAGAAGAGTCTGCAAAGCATTGTCTTTCATCTCTAGAAAATGACGTGGCTAACATGGCCTGCATGGAAGCACCACTATCCAATAATTTCATGGAGCAAAGCTGAGTCAGCAAATCCAAATGGGCCATTTTAGCTTTGACAGCTTAGGTAAGATCTTCAAAATACTTCTGCCTAACTCCCCCCCTACACAGAGATAATGACACCTATTCATGAAGGACTTTGAGAGTCTCATAGAGAAGTTTTCTTATACTGAAATATTGCCTTGTCTTGCAAATTAATCACGTATCTGTTGCGGAGCTATCAAAAGAAAGACATCCAGGGTTCATACATTTTATCTGTAGTTACTGATAAAAATTAACACTAGCAATCTGAAATTATGACCAAAAAATAGACTTCTTTTTTATTCCCTATGAGAATTGTGGTCTCGTGTTGGTGTGAAGAACTTTTGAGATTCCTGGGTTTTTCATTCAAGTTTTAGACCAGCTGATCCCAATGGTCATAGTTTTGGTGCCAAACTTGAGGCAGCTGGATCATTTTCTTGAATGAATATATCAGGTCATTTTTCAAGCCCTGTTGAGACAGCCTGATTTGTAGCACAACAGATCCTCCAGAACTCCTTTGAAATTCTTCAGACAAAGCAAAGTTTTAAAAACTGAAACGAGGTTTTCTACACAATGGTTTAAAAAAAGAGTAGAACAAAAAGATATTTCCCTCTGTTGCCTAATTCTCCATGTGGGTATCAGAAATGCACATGGAATGTTTGAGCACATGGAAATGTGATGTTCCTTTATCTCAGTGCTGCTGTTCTGTAGAATGCCACGGTGTGTTTGTTTTATGATAATAAGAAATCACAGTACCTGATAGTGGGGTCACATTGGTTCTGAAATAAAAAATGTTATCAGAGTAACTAACAAATCAAATAACCACAGCTGCCCTCAGTTACACACAGGCCTTGCTGTTGCCTTGGCTACTTGTTTTACAGCAAACTTTAATTATTCCTAATTTGGGGAATTGCCAGAGACTCCCAGCTCATGTTGTGTCCGGCATCTCTTCTCTGTGGCTTTCCACGGATGATTTTAGGGTGTGCAAGAAGTATTCCATGCCTGTGGTGGTGAACTGTGTTTCCTGTGTCCTGTTGTGTTCTCTCAGAGCCTGGCAGTCAGGAGGAATGGAAATATGTGCTTAAACAGTTCTGCAAGCAGATGGTTGGATTTCACATTGCCATCCCCGATGGGAATATCTTAATAGAGCAGCCACCTGTCCAAGTGATCTCAAGGCTCAGGTCAAACAGTAAATTTTATCTAGTCTTTGGCAGGTGGTTCCTGCTGTCTCTCAGGCTAAAAGATGACTGAGTACTTGCTGAGCACACACAGGCTGTTGATTACTTTTGACTCAGTGATTACCTGAGAAACTCCTGTTTAAACTCAACAACAACAACAACAAAGAGAGAGAGAAAAAAGAGAAAGAGAGAGAAGGAACAAAAAACTATGAAGGTGATATTTGCTCCCTTCCTCTCCTGCTGAGCTGAGGCCTTTCCCTGGTTCACTGGTGGTAGCTGTGGACAGATGCCCAGGCAGCATCAACTTCTTAGAGCTGCTGCAGTGTGGAAGGTTGTGTGCCTCACCATCAGGAGAGGGGGTGCCAAGTCAAAGCGTGCTAAAATTCTTTCTTTGTTCGGCCAGAAAGCTTGAGAGAAAACCAAGACTTGATTTTTCACCCTCCAGTGTTTTACACTGCTTTTTCTCCTCCATAAAGAATTCCACTCTCCCGTCTCTTTTTTCCCGTAGGAGGGTGAATCTTGTATCCATCAGTAGACTAAAATTTTCACTTAATAAATGTTTACCCTGTGTAACTTCACGTTGTTTGTGATTGTTTTTTTCAACAAAAGCTTTTACTAGGAAACTTAGAAGTGCTTCTTCAAGGGTTAAGTTGGGGAATTCCAGGACACTTTGTGACCACTGATTGTTGGTGGGTTATTCAGTGTGTACTGTAATTGTAGCAGTTTTAATAAACTCTGCTTCTGATAACTGTTTGTCTTTGGTATTGTTTCCAAGGAATCATAAACAACCAAACATTCTGACTACCAAGCTTGGAATGTCTAGGACTGGAAATCAAACGTTAGCTTGTTTTAAAAGGATAAGAGTTTAAATGATGATGGTGTGGGGAAGATCTTAGACTGTATTTTTATAATGCTTTAAAATGCCCCCTAGTCCTAATACTTTAAGTGCTGTGCTGTCAGAGAAGTTGCACTTTAGATGTATAATTTATAATAAGCACAAAAACCAGCAAAGTATTTAGCACCACTGAAGTAGTAAAGTACAAATCTGTATGTCAATGTTCTCATAATCCAATTGGAATTACAAAAAGTGTAATATTGTGACATTTTGGAATAAACCAAAGTGTGTCTGTGGGATCAAAGTGTTAGGTTGCCTGTAGAATTGCATGTTTTCACTGCATCACCCTGTGGAGATAATGTGTAACGTAAATTAAAATAATAGTGGATTTAGGAAACGTCTTTTTTCTTCCAGAAAACAGTACATGGTCATAAAATGGGCAGTGGTGTATTTATCAGTCGGGGAAGGGGAAGCAGGTGATGAATGTCATCAAGCCTCTATAAACAAATTTCAGCTCGGGTTTAAGTTTTTGTTGATGCTTTTGGGTTCTTAAAACATTTGTTCAGCTCCTCTCTCTGAGAAAGCCTTGTAACTGACTTTTGAAAATTCAGAGAACTTGAAAAATGCTTCTTGGTAATTACCATCCCTTGGCTTTGCACAGAGCTCCTGCAATGGGTCTGGTGCTTCCATTAAGAAATGCGAAGTGAGTGGGCAGGAATTGCATGGTGGGGGTTTGGCAGCACTTTGCTTACATACACATTTATTAATCCTCCTGGTTCCTTGAAGCACTGAGATCGAGTTTCCAACCTGCTGCTATTAAATGGGAAAAACCCAACCTGAAAAGGACAGATTAGTTCACTGAGTCTAATTGGAAAAGCATTTCATTAGAATGGGTCAAAAACCCAGTCAAAGAGGTCTGGCAATCACGGTGTAATGGTACATCAGGGAGTGCTTCTCACTAAGTATGCTCTACCCATTCCTTAATTAAAATGAAAATGATTTAAACTGCTATTACTTGCCTTCGCTGTTTGTTTAACATAGTTAATAAAGATGTCTAATTGTTGGAAAGTTGACAAGGTTGTCAAATAAAAGATTGCACTAAAAAACAGCTCTAATAGCTGAGGTCTGAACACTCGGTACTTTTAAATGATATCTTTGAAAGTCTTTTGTCATTTGAATTCTTTCATGAGATGTCTTTTCCTTGTTGCTGGACTAAATTCCAAATGGGGAAAAAAGTGACTTTGCTGGAAAATACCTTAACAGGTAGGCTTGTTAGACAAGGACTAAGTCTGTTATGGGGAGAGTGAAAAACCAGGGACAAATCTTGGGAGTAATTTTAAAAATTGCTGAGCACAAGTCCTTGGCAAGTATTAAAACTGTGTGCAGGAGCTGGGGGATGACAGGAGGCAATGCTGAGGAAGGATTCCACGATACCTCTGGTTGCTGCTGTTATCACCAGCTGTTTGCTGGAATATTTTTTCCTTTTATTGCAGGGTCAGAGGATTACAGAAGTAAATTCACTGGCAAGTGTTTCATGGACCTCGTCTGTCCCGAGAAGTGTCGCTGCGAGGGGACAATCGTAGACTGCTCCAACCAAAAACTCACCCGGCTGCCCACTCACCTCCCTGAATACACCACTGATCTGTAAGTGTGCCTCTCCCAGGGGTGTTCGGCTTTCTCATTTCTAAAGGCTGTAAAAGGGACTCAGATAATTAAAGGCACCTCGTACTTGTGTCCGTGTGAAAATGGGAAGGCTAATTTTATTTCAGAGTTGCACCACAACTCTCATTTCTGTATCATTTGTGCCGGCTGTGGGGATGAGAAAGGAGCCACAGCCCTGTGCACCAGCCATGTGTCCTCCTCCAGTTCTGGCCGGTCCCAAGCTGTGTCCTTCCTTTCCAGTCTACCCTGGAGTCCTCTGCCTTTGCACTTGGTCATTTTTATTTAAGGAATGGTTTTAACCATTTGGGTGAATTTGTGATCAGGAGCTCATTCCATCTCAGCACTGCCTGCTATTTGGGTGGAACAGGTCTTATTAAACTATTGTAACTTCAAGAAATTGGAGTATGAGAAAGCATTTTTATTGCTTAGCAACTGAAGATTCTGATCCTTCTCTTGCATTAGTAGCCCCTTCGAACAGAATTCTTTTCTTTGAGTTAGTGTTGTATTTATTGTACTTATTCTATTTAAAACCTCATAAAAATTATTGATCTGAAGTCAAGAAAAAATATGAGAAACTTATGAGAAATGATGAGAGACGTCCAGAAACGCAGCAACGACTCTACATAGCAAAATGGAGCTATGTGCAATCAGAGAAAGAATTTTACATCCCAAGCCTGCCAAAACAGTAGCCTTCACATTCGTTTTGAAGATCAGCAGACTTTTGTAGGAAAGGACCTGAAATCAGAGCCCTTGTGGTTTCATGGGCCACATCTCCAATTGTGTGTCTCGTGTAGCAGAATGCAGGACAGAGGTTCAGTCACCCAAACGAGGTTTGTGTGTAGTAGATGAGGTCAATAATTCCTTGTCCCAGGCACTGGAAAGTGAAGGGGCTCTGACACTGTCCTTTGGCATTACACTCTTTAAGGCATACTAAGCTTTTGATGCCTTAAGTTTGAGCTTTGATGTTTTTCAGATTCTGTGCTGCCCAGGGGTGCAGTTCTGAGCTCACAGTCAGTGTCACTCAGCTCTCTTCACAGAACAGGGAGATAAATCCTTTTCCTGCTGGAGACCAAGGACAACTTTCAGGCCCAAAAGCACAAACAAGGGTGGCTGAAGGGAGGGACAAGAAGGATGGGACCTCACAACCTGGAGCTGTACTTGGACAATTAAAGCCCAATATGCAACCATTTATAAATGTATAAAAGTGTGAGACCTCATGGCCGGTCACCCATTTTGTGACCATTTTGGGTCCACCTTGGGTGTAGCTCTGGTCAGGCTCTTGTCCTGCCCAAGGTGTATCCTAAAGGCTTTTCAATAAATCCCTACTTTATTCTCCAGCTCTGTCCAGTCTCTGTTTCAGGTCAGCCTTCCCAAGGCATCACTTTTACTGTAGATAGTCCTCCACGTCCCTTTTCCTTCAAAGCTAAACTCTTTTACCTGTGGAAGTCTGAGGGAGATGGCAAACAGTGCCTTGCTTAACAAAGGTCATGGTTCTCTGTGTGGCAGTCCTGAATGTCACAGGGATATATCTGCAGACACCTGTGAAGCATTAAATATGTCTTTGTTTGTTCCTCTCAGGCGTCTGAACGACAATGATATTTCTGTTTTGGAAGCTGTTGGACTCTTCAAGAAATTGCCCAACCTTAGGAAAATGTAAGTCTGAGTTGCTTGTTAGAATACATTCAGCCTCGGATTGGAAGGAAGGAGGAAGAGATGATTTTTTTATAATTTAGTACTGCAGTAGCAGAAATCACTTTTTTAATGTGAGTTTAATGAAACTGAAGGAGTTCCCTGTTGGATGGACAGACACAGTTAAGCCACAGTGACAGATGAAGATCCCTAGGCTGACATTTCAGTGGGTTTTTAAGGCTACATTTCTTAGTCTTTCACTCATAGAGACCGACAGGGATTCTGTCCCAGAGTTTATTCTGATAGATGCTTATTGTTAGAGATGGTTATGACATTTAGCATTTTGAGTTTGTCTCAAATGTATTGTGTGCCTCCAGCTGTGGTCTGGTTGTTTCAAATAGTCGAAGGAAAATAATGTTACAAGGTATGGACAATGGCAGATTCTGATGATCATTATGGGGTTAGAGAAGAGAATAAATTAGCAAACATATAGATCAGTCATTCAAATATAGCTGTATAATTCTGCCAACAGTCCTGGCACAGTGCATTGTATATTTTTAATAAGTGCAGTGTTTTGGAAAGAGAATAAAATATCAGATACCTGCTCATAATCTTCAAAATGGATCCTTCTGAAGTTTTTTGAAGTTTGAACCTTATGGACCCATTGCTAATGTCTCATTTAACTGTTTGCTTTTAGTAAGATTTTCTTGTCTGGATCAAACTAATTCAGGGAGCCCAACCAAACCAGGCAATTTCTTCTGCATTTGTTTCACGTGGTTTCTGCCATCTGGAGCTTCCTGGCCGTTTGAATCCATGTGACATCTCAGGGGCTTTGAGGGCAATTGTAGTGGGATTCTTTTTATTTCTACAAGAATTTCAGATGCAGCACTGCAGGCTTGTGGTGGAGTTATATCTGTGTAAGCACAGGCCATCAGATTTGGGGAACTGATCACAAACATTTCCCTCATGTTTTATGAATGATCAATAATTTGTAGCTACTGTGCACTCAGGAGATGTTGACATTGTTAAGTGCTCTGTTGCCTGTGTAAGTAGATAGTAAACAGGAATGAAAAATGCATGCTATATAAGTGCATACACAAACTGGAAAGCTTCTGTCCTCATCAAACCTTCAGGATTTATGTTCTGAAAATTGGAATAATTTGTTTTTATTTAAAACTTACTGCAGGGAAGTACTGTGCTGTCCTTTTTGTCGCCATCGATCACTCAGAGGGAGGGATGCCTCTACAGGAGCTGTATTTTGGGCATAAATCCAGCATGAAACTGTTGTGAGAGCATTTTAAGAGTTTGTTTCCTGTGAAACAAAAGATTCTTTTATCTGTCCTTGGTAGCTGCTGAGATCAGAGGTGTGCAGGCGCAGGTCGAACTCATGGCAAAAAGAAGCTGCACCCTACAAAGTGCCTCTTGCTGGGTTTTAGTGGCAGCCTCCAAGCAGAGGCTCTTTAGGAAATCCTTGTAGCTGAGCTCATTTCTTTTCTTCTACCTGATGCTCTAAATAAGTTTCTCCATTTTAATTATAGGGATGGGTTTTTTTTTCATATGAGCAGACCAACATTTCAACCGCAGCTTTACTCAGTGGCCTGATCCTTAAAAAAACAGATTAGACTTCTTTTCCTGTTTCTTCCATTTTGTGAGAAGAAGGGGTTACCAGGAGGAAACAAGCAAACAAACAAACACCTTTTCCTTCCAAGTTATTATTTGGCCTTTACTAGGCCAAATCCTTCTGCTAATGAAAGGCCCCTCTCCACCATGCAAGAAGGGAACTGTCGGGAATGCCGCAGATGGGATTGCTGCTGCTCATGGTCCTAAAGCAGCAGCTGTGTGTGGCAGGAATGTCAGGCACTGGGGCTCAATGCTGCTGTGAAATCAGAGAGGAAGAACATTGGTCAAATCCTCATTTTTTAGTGTGTATAAGGGACAAGAAGCCTACCTGTTATTTGATTGACAGTATTGACTCTGTCTCATTATATATTCCTTGTCTGCTTAAGTGTTAAGGGCAAACAGCAGGTGGAGGAATCTGTCTGGAAACTGAATTGCTTCCTAGGGTTAAGAAAACAGCTCAGAGCTTTGCAGTGGCAGGGCATTAGCCTAAATCATTTTAGTTTTTTTCCTTAATTTTTTCTCTGAAATACTCTTTTTTTTTTTTTCCCCAAAATGAATCTGAATATCTGTAGTATGGATATCTGATGTGTGTTTGAGTGCTTGTCCTTTGGTTGTCTTTTACTTGAGTTTAGGACTAGTGACAGATCCATGCAAAGAAACTTCATTTCAGAGAGCCATGGTTCCACTGTGGTTGATAAAGTTCCAGCAGAATTTCAGAGAAAGACAAAATGATGGGGAAAAAAGGGAAGTGTCAGACCACCTTTGCAATAGGTGGTAGCACCAACCCCACCTCTAATATGTAATTAGCTGTTGTGGTGTAATTTGTCTGTAAATAGTTCTCCGAAGCTGAACCTTACTGTATGATTTGTCAGCCTAGGATTGAATACATTTTAATGCAAAACAAAATTGAATTCTTGATATAGAAATTTAAAGGTCAGAGATACATAATGCAATGTGATGCCACATTTTACTTAGTAATTAAATTGCTAAGATTACTCTGCTGGTTTTTAAAAGGTTAACATTTCTGCATGTGCCTTTAAAAAAAAACAAAAATCAACTTCAATAATTAGCTGCAAAATCTGATATACATAATGCTATTTTCGTAACCTAAATTTTAATAACCTTTATGTTTCATGCTTTTTACAGTAGAATAAAAAAAATTGGTGTAGATTCTTCTAGACAGGTCTAATCCAGTCCAGAAGTAATTTACTGGGCTCTCCAGTGACCCCTGTTTTGCTTTCATTGTGTTCTTTCCATATTGCCTTACCTGATCTTGCAAGTGTAAAGGAAAAGCTGAAGTCTCTGAGGGCTGAAGTCCCATCCCAATGACTTCAGGCTCCAAGGACTGTGCTGCTGATATTTTGCAGTGGTTAGCAAAGAGCACTTTGGATCTGCCTGAAGTGCAGGACAAAAACAAGGATGCATTTCTGAGCTCTTTAAGAGTGAGAGCAGCTCCAGGACTTGGACTTTTGGGGGTATCCTGTCCCCAGGATAGAGAAAGGCTCCAGGACCTGCTGCCCTCCAGCCATGGGAGCTGGAAGCTTCTGCCTTTCACAGGGAATTAAGTTTCCACTGAGAGATCTTCTCACTCAGCACATCAAGGTCTCAGGCAGGGAGAGGGGAGACATCCCCATTCACAGAGGTGAAGTTCTGACTTTTGTGCAATGAGCAGTTCTTTTCTTGAAGCAACTACCAAATCCAGCATGAAGCAAACACTGGGAACCCCACCACTCCCTGGCAACACCTCAAGTCGTTAATTAGAGAAAAAACCTTGGGATGCCTGGGGACTCCCATGGCAGTGGGAGCCTGGAGGAGTCTCCTGGCCATGACAGGTTCAATGTCCAAACCCCCCTGGGTATCTGAGTCAGAGGGAGCGCAGAGATACCCTTTCTTGCTGAAATGGGATACTGACCCACAGGCAGAGGCTGCGGCCCCCAGATGCCATCTCTAGAGCTTGCCCACTCCCCTGTGCCTACAGGATAGCAGTGGCCATTCCTCCTTCCCTCTTTCTGCAGGGAAGAAAAATCAGCAATGAGCTCACATTCAAAATAGAAAAGCCAACTGCCATACTTTCATGCACTGCTGGGGAGAAAGGGGACTGACCTCTTCTCTTGAGAACAAGAGTAATAAAAAATATTTACCTCAGAACCTGAAAGGGTCATCTAACAGTTCACTCAGTTAAGTCTTGCCGAAGTTACAAAGTGAACATATAATACGGTCTTTATTATAAGAAATGTCAGGCTGTCTTGCCATTAGCTGGCATTGCCAATCCACCTCCAGCATGTAATTGCCTTTGGAGGCTTAATTTGGCTGTAAGTATTTCTGCTAGATTGAACTGTATGGAGTGTCAGACCAGGATTTGAACATTTTACATGTGAAATAAAATTGAATCATGATAGAGTTTGTGGACTAGAAGTCAGTTTCCAAACCAGGATATCAAGTTTCTTGGGGAGGCAGAAGTAGTTTGTGCCCTTTGGAAACAGCTGTTACCTGTTGTTCCTTCCCCTAAGCATGAATTTTGCCATGGCGAATGAGGTTGCAGTCATCTGTCACTTGTTATACAGAAACAGACTTTATTTTCTGGAAATCATGTTGCAGAGTGTGTTGTGCTTCATGGCATTTGGGCTCCTTGTGTTTTTGACAGCGAGGCCATCAGTCTGCTCTGCTGGGTGGGCGTAGGAGTGTCACTGGGTGCAATTCACTGTAGTAATGAAGACTTTCAGTGCCATGCAGCTCCTGAAAACAGCTCACACCATCAAACCCAGCCAGACTATTGGTAAAGGCTGGAAAACCCTCTCAGCATCCTCCAGAGGAATGCAGCAGCACTGGGCTTTTGTTCCTCACATGTGCTTAAACATTCCAAACACATCTCCAGCAGACAGAGATATTCTAGGGAAACCCCACTCAGAACAGGCTCTTTTTATGATAAAACTGCAGGGTTGGAGGTGAGACCAGGCAGATCCCTTGTGGCTGGGCTGGGCTAGGGGTTTTCCACACCAGGGAAGGTGTATCAGTACCACAGGAGCGAGGAGCTGGAATGCTGACATTGACCCAGCAGGTTCAGCAGGGTGAATGCTTGTGTTAAGTCTGAGTAGAATCCAGCTTGCTCTGTGTTGCAGTTATGAGATCAACAGAAATAATTTTATAATAAACCTCAGCCATAAAGTAAATAAGATGTGACTGAAAAGTGAGCTGTGTGAACAGTGTCACCTTGATAGCTTCTTCATCTCTTCATTTCCTATTCACAGCCCCCCATAAAGCAGATACAGGCTTTCTCAAAATTTTGACCTCTTGCCCCAAAATAAAAGTCTGGCAATAGGATTAAATGTTATCACCAGGGTAAATCAGGAAGTCCTTATGGAATAATCCTTCAGGAGTTACCAGGCTGAGGCCAGGCTGGCTCCCATTTGGGTCCTGCTAGAGGGCATAGGAATGTCAAAAGTCAGTTTCTTTTCCACTGTCTTCCAGTATTTCCAGAATTATTCCTGGAAGAAGCTCTGTGTTGCAAGAGGATAGAGTTTCTGTGTAGTGGGAGTTTGCTATAAACAGTCAGTGGGTTTTTTCTGATAAAAAATTCCTTGTCAAGTGTGATGGTCACATACAAAAAGCTTTTAGAGCTGGGAAGGATAGAGTTAGAGGTCTCTGAGTTGTAGACCAAGCAAAGGTTACAATGCTTTCATTTTTTAAGCTTTATACAAGCTGATTATTTTTCCTGGTAACTCTAGACTGAAAAATATGTAATTTCTCATGTTTATTATTCTAGCTGTTCAGACTTTAGGAGGAAAGTTGTTTTTGGGTTTTTTTGGTGACTAAATGTTGTCGTCTACCATTTTTTTCGTTGCTTTCTGAAATGAGAAATTCTAATTCAGGAAGACAAATAACAAAATCCAGGTTGGCAGAACATCTGCTCTGACAATATTCCAGGCAGGATTGCAGGGCTGTAACATCTTTACCTATTTGTTGTTGCAGAGCTTCTCTTTTTCTCTGTCTTGCAACTTTGATTTCAACATAGTCTTGGGTTTTCAAGTCTCTTGCATGGGAAAGGCAATTTATAATTGGCTTCTTCTGAGACTGCTGGCATATTTATGGGTAGTTTTGTGTTGCTGAAAAGATCAGGCATTATTAACTCAAATGAGCAGAGTTGCCTATCTGCTGAAGTCCTTTGGCAGCAATTAAAATTCAGATGTTTGCACTGTATAAAGGTGCCAATTCCTTTGCAGATTGTGGCCAGCTTTTGTCTCTAATATTTGCTCTTTTTTGCCTTCAGTATCTAACCATTATTCAGACCATTAAAATTGCCCCCATGTTTTAATACATGTACCTAAACATTTTTTATATGGTAAAAAAGTAACAAATAAAACTTTATAACTACAAGCGCAGGTCAGTTTGCAATTTGCGAAGTCTTTGTCTGTTATAGTAACTCACCCTCTCTTCCCACCACAAACATCTACTTACTTATTTTCTGTGCAAATATGCATCGTGGCATGATCTTTACCAGGAGGGGAATCTTGGGGAGCATTTATTTATGCCAGCATTTAAAAGAGATGCTGAGCTATAAACATTTCCACTAGAGAAATAGCTGAGCCCCCAAATTAAATGCACATGTCAGAATATCCTCCCTTGACTTGCTTTGACACTGAACATAAACTCTTCATGTGAGCGTTAGCACAAAGCACTAAACTTCTGGAAAGAGAAATCTGCCTGTAAGTATTTCTATATGTTTTTATGTTATTTTTGGCTGATTGCTGGCGTGCTCCTATTCTTTCTGATCGCAAGAAAGCACAAGAGGTGATGGGCCACATGCTGTAGGGCCCACTCTCTGACAGTTGTTCAGCAGACATAAACCAGTGTACTCCAGTTTCCCACATGAAACATATTTCCAAGGCGCTTTTTTTTATTCCATTTTATTAAGTGATGACTTCTGAAAAGAGCAAGACCCACATTATTTCTATCTAAGGCCAAGCTGTCCTCTTTCCATGTCTTCTGTCAACTTTTATCCCAGTAAGATTGCCAGCTCTTCTGAGCAGAGTAGCCCAGGTGTTAATCTGATACCTTGTCATTTGTTTTATATCACCTGGAATTGGATTTTGAAACTATTACTCATGCTGTGTCTGGGCTGGGATCCTTTCTGGAATAATGTGCTATTCTGTATGAGTAATGGTGTTGGAATTTAGCATCTTCTTGGGAGCAAGAACGTATCCTGTACTTTCTCCTTTTCATTGTAGATAGTAAAACAAAGAACAATGTTTCCTGTCATAAACCTCAACAAATAGAATTATTCATCACAATCTATACAGGACATCATGGGAGACACTTGAAGGACTCGGGCTCAGTTTTAATGTGCTTAAGGCCTTCTATAGAAATGTTTTAAATAATTAAATGCCATTTATTTTTATGCATCTCTGATGGCACTTTTATCATTCAGAAATTGTCTGTTCACTGGGGTTTTCACCAATATGAAATATTCAAAAGATTCACTTTGCATTTCAGGAGAACTTCATTTGACTTTGTAGATCAAAGTTTTCCAATATTGATCTAAAGGCAAACATCTTGAGACTGTACAGGCAGAGTAAATATTTAGAAAATAATGCTGTGTATCGCAGTGGCTGTGAATGGACAATTAAGAGATCCTTGTTTCTTTCTGGGTAGTGGTTTTTTATTTAAGTGTTCATACTAAAGTTGGCATCAGATACATGGTACAGTGAATAACAGTGGTCCCTGTTTCAATTTGTGACACCATTTCAATGGCAGTAATATTAACTAAGTCTTACCAGATGAGCACCCAGACCCAAGCATTGTCCATAACTTCATGGGCATGAATCAGATGCTTGAAATTTCCACTTACTGCTTCCTGAAACGTGGATAAGAAAGAACGACACGAGGTGTTCAAAGCTGGTAACAGCATTCATTTAAATTATCTTGATATATCTGAGATAACTGTGGTTTTGATGAGTGCAAGGGAGCTATTTGTAAGAACACTAGGAATACCTTTGAATTTCTGGATGCTTTCCTTGCTGAAAGAATGTCTCTCTAGATAACCACTAAAAGGAACAAATTCTCACTATCTTCCTCCTTCCAGTGTGATGTTTGTACTAAAACACTGTTTTTTTCTCGTGGTGACTGGTTGTGTCCTTCCAGAAACCTAAGCAACAACAAGATCAAGGAGATCCGCGAAGGCGCGTTCGACGGCGCCGCAGGAGTGCAGGAGCTGATCCTGACGGAGAACCAGCTGGAATCTGTGCACGGACGGATGTTCAGGGGCCTCACGGGCCTGAAGACCCTGTGAGTGCAAAGCCCTGCTTTTGTTCCTCTTGTCTTGGTTTAGATAGACAGCTATCTGTCAGGGAAGATTGGAGTAGAGACAGTCCTGTAATAAATGGGTCCAGGAATCCAGTGGAAAACTGGATGACTGACGACACCTGTGGCTCCTTTTGTCTAGGAGAAGATGGTTTGGCTCCTCCTCCCTGGGTAGAGCATCTCACAATGAGATGATGTAATGTGTCATGTCATTGGTGAGCTTTAATGGTCCATTAACAGAAGATATCCCCAAGGGGGTAGTGGAACATTGAGCAGAGATAAGCAACACTGCTCCACCCGGTTTTATCAGCTGGCTTGTTATCAGAGAAGGCTGTCACCCCCTCCCTGGTGGAGTTACAACAGATAAAGAAAAATCTCCCCAACTGGGTTTCCATAGATGGAATAGAATAAACATTCTTTCCGGTTACAAAACCCAAGACACCTCTCTGAGCAGGGTGGGAGTGCTCAGCTTCAGCAAAAATATCTGCTAAAGTATCTCTTTTTAGACAGCCAGTGCTACTGCTGGGCCTTGCAGCATGCTCATGAGGGTCTGAAACTCCTGGGGGGCCAAGCCTGCACGATCAGGCCCTTTTGAGTTTCTTCAGGACTCTTCCCTGATGGTGACTGCTAAAGAGAGGCCGCCTTGGTCCAGTTGTCTGAAAAGGAATTTTAATAATGCAAAAATAACAAACAATAAGGCCTCCACTGTATTGGAGCAATATGGAACAAGGCAGTAACAAGGGGCAAAAGGCCTGAGGCTGGGGTCAGACAGGGGTAGTTACACATTCTGGAGTGGGGAGGAGTTTAGGTGGGGTCTGAGGGAAAGATCCACATGGGGGGAACGATTAGGAATATTAAAATTCCTGCACTAAAAATCAACCTATGGTAACACAAAGAACTAGGAACCTTCTAGAAATGATTTGCATGCTTTAACGAAGGGAGCATGTGAGTAAGCTTTTTACTTACTGTACTTAGGAAGGGATTTCCCAGCAGTTTTCTTTTTCCCCGGTGAAACCACTCTCTACGAGGGTTTTAATATGTTATCTCTGGTCGTGGGCAGCTTTGATATTTATGTACTGTTCCTGTAAAATGGACAGATCTTCACAGGACTAACACGATGGGGAACCTGTCATTTGTCAAATTTTTGCACTTCCAGTCATTTAATGCTTTTATTATTTTGCTGTTTCCTGTGGAAACAACTCATGTAGGAACATGTTTGCCATCTCTTTGTCCAGCCTCCCACCCAAATTGGAGCTGTGCTGTAGAAAGAAAGTACTTGACTAGGTGGGGCTGTCAAGAAATAGACTCTGGGAATCAAAATACAGTCAAAATCTGCAATTTGTTCATTAGCAAAAAATACTACTTATGTCACAAGGTATCATGACACAATTAGTTCTGTCCTTACTCAAGTGTAAAAAGAAATTCAAGTTTCTTTTCAAGGACTTTGTTCTGTAATGACAAGTATGGGACTTTTGCTGTTCCATTAACATTTTTTTGTGGTTACAACCATCTGTTCTTTAATTTAATGTATGCACTTTACTAAGGGATTTGAAAATACTGCCCATAGATATTAAGTTAATTTTTATACTGTAAAGCAGCCTGTGGCAGTGCTCCTAAACAAAATTCAACATTTTTTAATAAAAAGATGCTTAACATTCAAGCTATCCTGCTGACCTGACCTACATTTCCCCCAGCTGATAAAGCAGTCTAAATATACACAGCATGATATGAGGATTTGTGAGTCTAAGTTTTCTTTCAGGAAGGGCACACAGTGCATGGTGAACCATGATATGAAACCAAAGGGTTTGTCTTGAGGGACATATATAGGCTATCCATTAATTGACTTTCTTTCAGCATTAAAATAGTAATCTTTTGCAAAGGGGCTGCATTTGTCAGGGTCATGGTCCAGCTTTTAAAAGACTGTATGTACCTGCAATGTAATAAATCACTGTGCAGGATATATTGGCATTCAAATTCATCTGTCCCATCTTGCATTCTGCTGTCTGATACATTCCATACAGGGCAGGAGAAATGTTTCCTACTGCTGCTAAGCCACTAAGGGCCTCATTCTCTCATTTCCTACCTGTTCATTTTAGAGCTTGTGCTCTTGACCTGGTGAAACTGTTTCTCTGTGCCCTGTGGGTTTTTCCTGACACGGTTTCACCCCAGCTGCAAGCCCAAAATGACAGAGGCCGTGGTGCTTCTGGTGGTAACTGCACAGAGACCAGGGATGCAGAAGCAGCACAATGTTCAGCCTCAAACATGGAGTGTCTGTGATGACACTGTGAATGTTTGCCCAGCCGTATCTAACCTCTCTCTCCGGTGATTTTCAGGTAGCTTTTTGATGTAGTATCTGCCCAGCTGGCAGATACCAATCTGAGATTTAAATTCAAACTCCTAAGGGAGTCTGAATTTCCATTGTTCACTGCATGAATTTGATACCCAGGGGTTAACCCTCCTCAGTTTGGAGGATCAATTCACTGCAACAGCAGCACGAGCTGCGTGTGTTTTGTGGATCTTGAATAGTGTGCTTTAATTACTGAATAATTTTTCACCTAAGTAGGAATATCACAACAGTGCAGTGATGTTTACAGACCCAGATATTGATTGGCACGCAGTGTAACAAATACACATGAGCCTTTTTTGCAATGGAGTGAAACAAGATGCTCCAGTCTTTCAGATTAATTGGTCTTTATTGCCGAGTTCATTGTTACCATAACAACTCAGAGAGATGTATCTTCCAAAACACAGCCCTGATTCATCTGGTACAAGCACCAAGCAAAGACCATTTTATAGCATGATTAGTGGGTTTTGTCTTCACAATTAATGATGATGATGACATTCCAGAGCCTGTGCCAGGTCTAGAAATCTTTCCTAAGAAATTCCTTGATTTTTGATGAGGATCCTGTTTCCTTCCATACTTTTGCAGTGTGGATTACAAAAAACATCCAGGACACGCGCAGAAGTATTGCAGCCAGTATTTGTTATTGTCACACACTTCTGGCAGTCTTTCTCAATTGATCTCTGAAATACATCTCAGCTTACTCTCAGATATTTATTAAATTGAGCCTTTAGGTTTTACTTCAAGTTTGTCACTAGCAATAATTTTAATTGCATATTGCTTTCAGATGTGCAGGTCCCATCAGCCTCTAACGTTGAGTGGAAGAGATACATTTTAAATTCACGAGACAATGTTTACATGAATCTAACCCTCCTGTGGCTGTGTTCTACTTCAGCAATCAATAAACACAGAATGCTTTCCAAAGCATCTCTTGCTGCCCTTGGTAAAGCACCTCCCATCCTGAAATGATACCCCCTCCCAGTAGTTCCTAATTCCCTGTTTTCATCCTTGCAGGATGCTGAGGAGCAACTCCATCAGCTGTATAAACAACGACACCTTTGCTGGCCTGAGCTCAGTGAGGCTCCTTTCTCTGTATGACAATCACATCAGCACCATCACCCCGGGAGCCTTCAGCACACTGGTCTCTTTGTCTACAATGTAAGTTATCTTTTCTTGGGATGAGCGTGTCATGGTGCTGTTCTTCTGTGCTTTCCTTTTAAAAGAGACAACGTTTCAGTTTATATGCAAAGCCTCCTCTAGGGAAAGAAAACTCTATCCTACTAAAATCACATGTTTGGAGGGTACAAGGTGTGATTAAAGAAAAATAAATTGAATGGTTTCATCTGGAGTGGCTGGAAACACTTGGAGGTTGCCAGGCTCAGGCAGGATGACTGTGTTTTGCTGTGTCATAGCCTAGTGCAACGTGCAGTGGAAGGTCATGTAAAACAGTTTCTGCAGATTCAAAGGGCATTCAAAGCTGCTTTAGTGTCAGTAGAGTCTGATTTTGTAAGAACAGCTTTCTTATATTTCAGTTAAATTAGTTAACATGAGAAGGCTACTAGCTAATTCATAGATTTTCAGAGCATCTGAAGAAGACAAAACAGTCAAGTCTTACTGAATGTGAATTTGAAAATCGCAACCTAAGCTTTATTTTAATTCTCTTACACGTCTCAATCATGCTTTGAAATATTTCCCATGCTTCTTAAATACTTCTAAATGCTTTTTTAGTGTGTCCATTTTAATAAAGTACAGACTGATAAATATGGAAAGAAAGTCTGCCTTTTGTTTCCAGCTGTGAGAGGGGACCCTGGTGTTGCTGTTAATGGAAATTGTCTGTCCTGAAAATACAGTCCAATTGTCCAGTCAAAATAAACTCTCCATCCTATTGCATTTCAGGATTAGAAAACATTCTCCATCATGTTTGGGCAAAGACAGAAGTGTTGAATCTCATCTGTTTTGTTGCTCACACTTTCCCTTTGCTGTGGCAACTTTTCACCAGCAAATCAGTTATCATTTTGGCATTAGCTCCATGCAGCATAAGAAACACAGAATTTTCTTTCCTTTTGCATTGTGAAGTCCCAAGAGTCATCTTGAAATTGATGGACAAAGAGAGAAACACAAGCAGATTATTTTTATTGACTGTTTTCAAGTCTCTGGTCAAAGCAAGTGGCACTTGCTGAAAGCTTGTTGTCACTGTGCTGCCCTCCGTGGCTCCCTTTGTACAGGGACTCTCTAAACCAGTCTGTGAAGCCCCTACCTTGCTTCCATAGAATTTTTTATCATATTTTGTTATAAAATAGTCCATTTTCTTTTTTCATCTGTGGGAAAAGATTGTTGCACTTTCTAGAGAGAGCAATTAAAGCTGATGCTAATTAGAGTGCATTGCTTTGGCACTGATATATAGTCCTGTTGGTTCCTAACTGTGTTTTGGTGGAAAAGTTTGTTCTTTGACACAGTTTCATTCTGTGTTTGATCTACAGGCAGAAAAGGTGTGGTTGCGACTTCTTTAGACCCTTGGTTGAGGCCATGGTGATTTTTGACATATAAATGCAGAATTCAGCTTTGTTCATTTGCTGGCAGTGCTCTGTCGTAGGTCGATTTGTTGGATGACACCACCACTGAAGTTGGAGGGTGGAACTGCTTTCCCTGTTCAGCCCACGCTTTGGGAGCTACTTGGGTATTGTAATGCCTTACTTTTACCCATCAATGGGTGACAAAAATACATGCAAAGTTCCATTTCCATTTTTATGCTGGCTTATTTACAGCACTAAGGAACGTTGCTCTTTTTGTCCTTACCCTTTGTGAGTCAGTCCTGTTGATATTCTCAAAACATGGATGGCTCTGAAAACAATATCCTATCGAATGATTTTCAATACAGGAAGAACATCTATTTGGTAGGAAAAAAAGCAATTTTTATTTTGTTGTTGGTCAAACTAGTCACTGTAGCATATTAATTTGAAATGCACTTGCACTTGTTCACACAGAGAATTCAGTCATGTCTTTTAGTCCTTACACAGTCAAGGGGAGATATTTGCAATCAGAACTGCTTTTCCATGGATTATTATTAAAATAACTGCATGAAGCTAATGCCAGAATGACATATGACTATTCTTGTATAAACTTCACCTGAATTCCAGAATATATTTTCAACCTAATTTCAAAGGCATCCAGAGGTGTTCCAGCATGTTTTTCTAACAGGTCACTAGAATCCATTTAAATAGTTAATATTCTGTGACTTCTTTGCAATTTTGAAGAGGCACTTGTAGTAGGATATGCATATTTCATTCCTCAAGACTTCTGTTTCCCCTTGATTTTTAAAATATGTCTATGTCCTTGAGTAAACACTTCTGAATTTTATGTTAGTACAAAATCTCTGCTAAAAGTTTGATTGCTGTATTTCTGTCTGAGTGGGTAAATCACTATTGTATGTGCAGGAACTCTGATTATTAATGATGAGTTTTCACATCAATTTTTCTGCCCAACATTACTGTTTCTGATTTGATAACTCCACTTGAATACTCAGTTTCCTCAGTAAATCTTTGGCATGTAATTAGCCTTTCCAGACTTTCAATTCCATTTGAATTCCAGTAGGAAATCTCTTTATCCATGTGATATTTTAAGGTGAGACTTCATCTTACGTTTCTATCAGAAGTTGCATCACAGTCTTGCCATGGAAAGAGCATGTATGTAGGGACATGTGTGAACTTCATACTGCATTAAAGCTAAAAATCCGAAAAATCCCTGCTCTGCAGTTGGAAAAGGGTAAAATCTAGATGTTGCTAATGTGGCAGAAGGACGTGTGGAATTGCTGACAAGATAAATTTGTCCTTTTTTTGCCTGGAGTGGTTTGAATTTCTAAATGGGAGATTTGTTCATTTGTTACTTTTATCTGTAACAACCTATTTCTTTCTTCCTTCCTATGAAAAAGCATAATCCAACTTCTAAATGAAAGATTCCAAAAATTTTACATCATATGTTAACCTGTGTTCGGCAAGAAGAAAAGGAGGCTTTGTGGATAGTTACTGCTGCTCAGCTAGTGAGCAGTAGCACATTAAGCCAAAACAATCTCTCCTTTCTAGACAGGGATAATTCCTATTTTTCTGATACAGAGCATTTTGTAGATTGAATGTTTGTGCAAGTTTTTGATACGTCTTGGTAGGATGCTCTGTAGGATGCTCTCTAGATGTGCAAAATGTCCTTTACTCTCAGAGCTGCTGGTTTTCCAAAAAACTGATTAGACACACCTGCTGTTTGTTTCCAGTTGTAGATGATTTAATTCTGAGGATTTGTGTCATGGAAGTAGTTCTGTGAACATGATCTCACTCTCTTCCATCAGTGGAACAAATGGCCTTTGAAGCCCTGGCTCACTCAGCATCGGCGGTTTAGACATTTGGTTTAGGCACTCTGCTCATGCCAAAGTGTATCAGTGTGGAAAATATACAAAGCATCCTGCATGTGGTCCCATTATGGATTAAAGAAAATGGAAAACAATTCAGAAGGAAAGCAGCTAGAATTAGAGTATTGCTTTCAGTGCTTTTTCGCACTTTCTGTCTGAAAGCTCTTGTGTAACCTGGTGGCTTTCTCACCTTTCTGCAGCATTTGAACCTTAGTGTGAAGCAGGTGGGGTATTTTTATATATCAAAATATAAATTATATTTATAATATAAAAAATATATGAGTTTTCTGCTCTCCTCAGTTCTCCTTTCTCCACAATGTCCGTAAGCCTGCGTTAGATCCACATGGGATTAACCCCAGAGCTCCAGGGCAGAGCAGTGATTGAAGTAGGCTGTGCTGCAGTGCTGAGAGCAGCTGTAAATCATATTGTGGCTATGTGATGTTGGCCTAGAACCTACAGAACTCAGGAGTTGCTTTGGGTTTGCTTTCTAACTGCCCCACCTCAATTGTGCCACATGTTTTTGTCTTCAGTACTATTGTTTTCTCAAGGAATTGTTTGGCTGAAGTCCTATTTTGACTGCATGATTAGGTTTTGAAAGCATCTTGCAATGAAGACTTATAAGCTACTTCAGCTACTGCACCTGAACTTGAAGTGCCTGTTTCTTGCCTTCAAATTTCTTGTCTTAAAAGATACGCTATGATTTAAAGAAATTTAATTATCATCTTTCTTTCTATGCTATCAAAATATTAACTCTTGGACACATTCATACATGATGTGAAAATTCCATCAGTATTAGTTTGGATTCTTCATTTTCCATACACAAGCCAGTGCATAGAACTTCCCAGATCTGCAGGATGGAGGAGGGATCTCACAGGAACAGAACACAGGAAAGAGCCTGGACTTGGAGCCCCTTGTCTTTCTGTAGTTATTTCAGTATTCCTGTATGTTCATGTGTAATGGAATCATGATTTGTTCCCTTTCAGTAACTTGCTGGCTAACTCCTTTAATTGTAACTGCCATTTGGCCTGGCTGGGGAAATGGCTGAGGAAGAAGAGAATTGTCAGTGGAAATCCACGCTGCTTGAAACCCTTTTTCTTAAAGGATATTCCAATCCAAGATGTCGATGTCCAGGACTTCACCTGTGATGGTAAGAAAATCCAGTTTGATTTGGCACTTGTGGAAATGTTCTCTGTGGGAAGGTCCCTCCCTACCAAGCAGTGCTGCATAGTAAACATTTTGGTTTGGTGATGGAAAAGGCAGCCACTAGAGCTGATCATTGTCCTCTGTCGGTGATATTTTTTTATTCTTGATTTCTAGTTTCTGAATTTGTGCTATCTACACCTAAATATAAGAATTAAGTTATTATAGAGAAGTGCTCTGCTTTGTCTAATCCTGGTGTAATCCTGGGCCTTCCTTACTCTTAGTTCACACTCTGAAACCAGTGGGAGTCGTGCTTGCTTGGAAAGAAAGTCTTTTAGATTCGGATACTGTTGAGGGTCACCAGTAAAAGGTGAATACAGGGAAATAAAAAAACATTTAGACATTATTTGAAATGCTTCGTGCTTTGTCGGGTCTGTGTGGGTTTAAAAGAAAATACCTGACATTTCTTGCATTCTCCAGGTAGTTTTTGTCTTCTGATGAAGCAGACTTTAGAGAAACGAGTAAGGAGAAAATTGCTTGATGAATGCCCTGCTAACTTGACTTGCAGATAATTGAGACCAGATAGGGTGGAGGTGCAGTTAGTCATACCTCTGAAGAGACGATAAGAGTGATAGCAGTTCTCTACTTAGTGTAAAAATTAATTCCTGTCCTAGTCAAGCAATCTGGCAACAGGCCCAGGTTCTTGAGCTCAGAGCTCAAGAGACCCAAGTTTAGTCATAAAAGAATAATTCACTTTTAATTTGAGAGAAAAAAGCCCCCAAACCAACCAAAATCCTGGTCCACAGATTGACATTCCACACTCGGGAGAAAAGAAGAATCCTGGTGCACAAAATGTCATTCCACAGTTGGGAGCTTTCTCTGTCAGGCAGTAACTTGGAGTCGAGGCAAATGGAAAGTAGGTGGTAGCAGGGTGTGAAACACAGAACACAGGGGAAAATTAAATATGCTGAAAAAACATGCTCTTTCTGCAGGTTTATGAAGGACTTTGAATTTTGTTTCCAATCATTAAACTCAGCAGGAAAGAAAAGAAAAAAAAAAATCTTCTCTATTCTTCTGTAGTCTGGTGGTGCCTCCCCAGCCCTCTGAATGCGAATGCTTCCTACCCGTACAGTCAGGGGTAATTCTGTTATCTTCTACGGCGACTTCCAGTCTTTTTCTTTCATCTCAGTGCTCATGGGTGCCTCCAGCAGAGAGAAGAAAGAACCAGATCTGTCTCAATTAGTCCTTGCATCAGTTAAAAGGGAAGAGCAGGCGGCACATAATGACGGCAGGCTGCGAGCTCTGGGTGTCCGTGCCGGGCAGCTCGGGCTGCCTGTGCTCACTCACAGCTGTGTGCTTCCCCTCCCTGGCATCCCGGGAATGTGCCACTAAGTGTTTCCTTTCGCATACATCGTGATCCTGCGGCAGGCATGTGCCTTATGTTTTGCAAAGCCTGTTGCTTTTGGGGAAAATCCACGCTTTAATGTTCTTAGCTTCAAAGCGTTGGTTTCTACTGCAGAAACCCTATTGTTCTTCAATTACAAGATTTAATCTGCTGTTTATGGACCTTTGAAACCATTTTTGGAGAAAGTTGATATTTTTATGTGTGCACAGATGGATTGCCAGCAGTTGGAAGTGTGCTGCTTCAGTTTGTTGTTTGCCTGGTTATCGTCGTTAAAAACATTGAGGCTTTAGAATTCAGATCATAAACAAAGCGCCAGGCTGACTTTGAAAAGTAAAAAATAAACATCTAAAAGCTGAATTTTAAAAAAGTCTTCCAAAAGGAGAGTAGATAGTGAATATCATCTGGCTAGATGAATTTAAGGGCAGTGTCCTGGTGGAGTTCTCCATTTCAGCTGGTATATTATGGGTGGGGGGAGGATTTGGGATTCATACATTGGATTGCACTATAATTCACAGAAGTACAAAGTAGATTCTCCTTAGGGAAAAAAAGCTAATATAATAGAAATATTAAAATATTTCTATTCAGTTTATGAAGTGTTCATGCTGCCTAAAGAACTTGCATGAAGGCAGGGTGATCCAAAGCATTGGGTCTAGTTGTAAATGCTGTGATGGTTACCCTGGATTCAGGGTGCCCCTCCCTGGTCCTTGTCACCAGTTCCGTTCAGAGTGGGATGCTGATTTCCTCCCGCTCTGCCTCTCTCCCTGTGCAGGTAATGATGAGAGCAGCTGCCTGCTTTCCCCTCCTTGTCCTTCCCAGTGTACCTGTGTGGACTCCGTGGTTCGCTGCAGCAACAAAGGGCTGCGGATGCTGCCCAAGGGAATTCCCAAGGACGTGACTGAGCTGTAAGTTACCTTTTACCTGTCCCCTCTCTCCAGAAGTTCATCAAACTGCATCATAGTGAAGCTTTGTGGGTCCGTGGGGGGTTTGCCTTTGACTTTAGTCATCTGTGCTTTGGTGCTTCCCGTATGTTCTGACCATTATTCTTATTCTTATTTGTCCCTTGACTGAATAAATGGCTTTTTAAATGGGAACTGAGTTTATCCGTCCTTGTACCCATTAATTCTGGGTGTAGGAACAAATGCATTTATTAGTATCAAATAATCCTGTAGTTCTTCTGTGAGAGCCCAAGCTCACAACAGGCTGTTCGAAGGGATGATGAAAATACGTTCCTGAGTTACGCAGCTGTGAGCTAATTACCCTCTGAGGAGATTAAAAAAGGTAAAAAAAGGAAGCTGGTGGTGGAAACAAGGAATTCTTTTCTCCAAACCTCATGAAATGGCTACAATAACAGACAATTAGATTATATTGCAAAGTAAATTCATCCTGGTTGAGAACCATCTTTCTATTTGTCTTTTCATCTACGCCTCACTAGGACTTTATAGTGGATTTTCTTTCCATGGAAAGAAAATATCCTGGTGGAACTGCTTGGCTTAAGCAGTTGGCAGTAGAAATACTTAGCTTTTCCCCTTTAGGCCCTTATTCAAATCTATCCCAGGTGAGTCATTACTGAAACTTGTTACAATCTCATCAACATTTCTATGTGAAAATAATTGGTTGAGTTCGTTCATATGTTTGATGAATTTTATAATGAACTAAAATCTGATTCTGCTATTTTCTAGCACTTACTATTATTTTTACTCCCTTCGCCAGGGGGGAATGGGGTTCACACTGTTTTTACCAGTGCTGTAGACGAATACAAGGCTTTGCTGCTGAGTGAGGGTGCTGGAAGTGCCTGGGGTAATTCAACGTGGAAACTTTGCATTAATGAATACATTCTTGGAACACCGTCAACCAGGGCGTGGTTAATAGTGAATTGAATTAAAACCCAATTCCTGGCCTGGATTCCTTTCTATATTGCCATCAGTGTTAAGAAGTGTGCAAGGTCATCTCTGCTCTGCTTTTGTTCAGGTTTCACTGCATTCAAATGTGACTTGCCAGCAGTAAGATATCACAGATGTTACTTTGATTTCCACTGCCACACTGAGGAATTTTTATGTTTGAATTTTGCATATGGAGTTTTACTGATACTGTCTGATACCCTGATGACATAGCTTTCACAAAAAGAGTAAAATTAATCTCACATTCTTAGAAACTGCTATATTTCTTAACCATTTCTTGGCAAATGAGGCAATAGCCTGGATCTGAGCAGTTTGAGTTCATAGGAGTTTACGTGACTGTCTTCTTCAGTAGGAGCCTCTTGGCTGTGCAAAGCTCTAGTTCAGCTTTCTGCTTTCCATCCAGAAATGTGTCAGCAGAACACAGACAGCCGTGGACTGCCTGGCTCTGAATATTTCATATTCTGCAAATATAACCTTTGAATCTGTCCCAGCTGTCTCAAAATTCAATCCTGATCTCATTCTCCTCTCAACCAACATAAACGGAGCTCCTTATTTGTATCTACACCAAAAGATGGGTTGCAGGTACTGGAGCATGAAATTTCGTCTGTTTGTGGAAACTGTGACAGTAAAATAAGTAAATAAAAAATAATCAATCTTACTTGCCTTCCTTCTGCTCCCAGATTGAGACAGAGATATTGCCCACAACCCGCTACATCAGGCACGTTACAAGTTGCCAGTGTGAAGTTGCACAATTTTTTTGTTCTCTGTTTGAGAATTGCCATTGTTGCTGTGATAAGCAGCATCTCATGTGGAACCCAGCCTCTTGCCTCGTCTTGAGGGCAGCTGGAACCTGGCAGAGGAAACGCAAAAGCTTCCTGGGCACAGGGTGAAAAAGACTTGCCTTGTTCAGTCACCCCAGCTCACAGTCATGGGTGCCAAGGAGGTGACAAGGACATGCAGAGCCTCTTGTCCCTGGATCCCACAGCTCTGCAGGAGGCCTGAGCAGGGACAGGATGCACGGGAGCATTTCAGTGCAATTTTTATGAATGCACCAGTCTGACATTTATAACCTTCCATTGCTGATGTATTCATCTGCCAGGCACATTGGTTGCAGTGGTTTTTATTAAACTGCAGTGCTTTTGTGCAATGTGCTTTAAAAAAAGAGAGCTGCCACACATCTACTTAAACCACTCTCTTGTGGCTGAATGTAGCCTTCACAGAAGTTCCTTTAAATTCTCTTAGAGGTCTTCAAATAGTCTTAAAACAGGAATCCTTTCCTTGTAACAGGTATTAAATAGCACTGTGCAAAAATAAGCGTATCTCCTGCAGAGGCACATAGGGGAAATGTTACCCTTTCTGGGTCGAATTTCACTGTACCTACACTCAGCAAAAAAGATCCCCAGCAAAGTTTTATTGCAGGGTGGGCAGGAGACACAGGCTTGCTCCTTTCAGTGTTCATTCTGAATTTCTGTTTCAATGTATATACAGACAGGACACGTGAAAACCATTATCTCCTTCATATTTAGAGCTTGGAATGATAGGAGACACCCCTGTGTTTGGTTTGTACCACCCTTGGGAGCAGGGATTTCCTTGGCTGCCATCTAGAACAGAGTTGAAAAGATCACTAAGTGTCCTGGCTTTTTAGAGGAAAGATGATGCAAGAAATTTCTATTTCCCAGTTTTTCCTTCAGAAAACCCCATCATCTTGAGCAAGGTTTCTTCCAGCTTCTTGGGAATAGGAAAATATTATGTTGTTTCTTGCAAATTCCTTCACTGTATATTCCTCCACTGTATATTTACATACTGCCTACATTTTCCCCCACTGTTTTCTTGCCCTGAAGAGAAACCTTGGGTTTTTTGAACGTACTCAGTTTTCTGCTCCAGATGTTCAGAAGTAAAATGTTCATGCAATGAGCTAGTTTGGAACTCAGCCTTGCTGCTTCTTAGTGTTTTAGGCTTTCCTTTTCTTCTGTTTTTTCCCTGAATCTGTTTGAACTAAGTTTCCCATGCTCTTTCTCCTTTTATGTATTACCTCAGTGTGTGAACACTAGATTTTTTTTTTCCTTTTATTCACAAAAGTATAGTCTATTTCTAATAAAGTCTTATCTGACAGCATCCAGCTGCTTTTATGGACCTACAGCAAATAACATTTTGCACTGGGGAAAAACATCGGAGGCAATTATGTGGACGGCGTGTGCACAAGCTGTAACATAATGAGCGTGGTGTGTTTTAGAATAAATATGTACCAATCATGTCATCTCTAGACTCCAAATGTTGTCATGACACTGGGCTATAGGATAGCACTGGTGGGATTGTTAGAAAAATCTGCACCCATACATCATTGTTAGCGATTATTTTCCCTTCCATTTATATTAATGCAGGCTAATATTTGCATTACTTTTGCCATTTCTCTTTCTCTCCTCACAACAAACCTTCTCTCTCCCATTTCTGTTTCTTGTTCTGTCTGGTAGGTTCGTGTATTTGACACAACAGTTTTCGTATTTACTTGGAGGTATTTACTACCAATCCCAGCCCCTTTTTTTCCAGCTTCCAAGGCACATGTGATTTCCTTTGACTTGTGACTAAAACCAGTGGCTCACACCTGGGCTGTGCTAATGGATGCCACAAATATGCCCAAAGAAGTTTTGATATGTGTGGAATATTGTAACAGTTTAGCACCATTTTTCAGTTTGCCTGCCTTGCTGCTGATCAAAGGGCAGCTCTGGAGTGAGATATTTGATGAAGATCATCTGCTTGAGAATGCAAATGTTCTTGCTTGTCTGGCAATTCACACTGTTTTACAAAACGACCCCCAGCACGGGCATCAGGGAACTTTCCTTTGATAATAAAGAAGAGAAACAATTAGGTTTATGTAGTTCAGCTTATTTTCTGCAGAAGAGGATTCTCCCATTGAGAGAAGGGACAGTTCTCTAGAGGATGTTTTACTTACAGATGAAATAGGGGAATTCATCTGCTTTTCAAACCTGATAGTTTAGAAAAAGTAAATAATATCAATACTATCAAATAACACAATAACACATGCAGTGACTGGTAAAGTTTGGGTATGTATCAGAAAGGTGACATCAGCACTAGCAGAGAGTAAAGTTTAACTTTCAACCACAGCCGTGTTTCTGTGTGTCAGTCATGGAGGTTGTGGTCTGATGTACAAATGCAAGAAAACCCAGAGCCCAAATTTGCCACAACCCATGGAAGTTCAAGATCTGTATTTGAACCCAGATCCACACTCAATTTTTGTTTCCTCTCAAGAAGCTGTAATTGAAGCTCTTAAAATTCATGTTTCGTGGATGTTTCATCTTTCACAGTCCAATTCTTTTCTAGACCACCATTTTTAGGAAATGAAATTTGACTCAAAATTTGAGGATACTGCCTGTGGGCATTAAAAATTTTGGAGTGTAACTTAATTTTAGAGTTACATAAAATTGCCAAGTATCTTGTTTTTGTAATATAACATTCTTTGTGGAATATTTAAAGGAAAGGTTTTGTGCCTTTTCAATTACTGCCTGAGAATTGTTTTCGCTCTCCAGTTTCTCCTCGTAGCACAGATTGCCACTGCGAGCTTGACTTTATGACTGAATAGACATCTCAGTACAAAAAGGATTCCAAGTGATTCAAATTGTTACACGATGCTCTGGCACCTTGTGCTGGTTATATCACCTCCAATCCAAGTGGTTTCAGTACAAAAATAGACAAGTTGGAAAAAGAGCAGCTGTCATCTTTTGTGCATAGTTTTAAATTTTTTATGTGCAATGTTGGTGTGTGTGGAAGATGCTGAATGAGCCCTGGGGCTGCTGCAGGCCCTGTCCCACAGGGCCAGCCCCCCTGGCCGTGTTCTAGAAGAAACCCTTCCAGGTAGGGAGGTGGTGGCTTTCTTTGGGAGCTGAACACATATTTTGGGATTATTTTGGTTGGTTTTTTTCAATCGTAGCTCTGGTAATTGCGTTTTTGTTACAGGTCATTATTGAGACTTGAGGATTCTCAGCAGCATTCACAGGGTAAAGAAAAAACCAAAACCCTCCAATCTGATATTTAAACTAGAGCCTAGAGACCTTAGGAAGCAAATGAGGTTGTTTTGGATAGCGGTCAGTGTCTATTTTAAGGCAATTGACACTCAGTCTTGACTCTGTATATTAATAACTTGATTCCCAGAATTAGAATTAGCCATGTATTTTTCTTCATTCATACCAGAATTACTTTGCATACCAGACGCTGTGGACATCATATTCCTTTGGCTAAAGACTGGAAAGAATTAAAAATTTAATCTTCCTTCCACATTAACTCTTTTATGGCTATTTTGAGGGGTTTTTTGGCAGGGCATCTGTAGCTTCATCTGTGGGGTTTTTTTATTTATACAGATGTATACATAAATACACAAAGTTTTGTGTCTCTGCCCATTTGCCCTCAGGAATAATTCTTTTATTCACTGTGTCCAGCTTCCAGCCCCCTGGCAGCCCCCATCCATCCAGCAAGGTGGGGAGGGGCTGCCCCTGCACCCCCCAGCTCTGACAGAGGCACCACTCCTGCTGCAGTTGTTTGTCTCAAATCCTGCATCCCAGATCCTCCTGATACTTGGCAAGCTCTTTTGCCCTAAAAGCCTTGGTTATTTCAAATTCCCTGCACTTAAATGTGCTTTCAGAATGAGTGCCTTCAGCTTAGAAAATGCTGCCACGCTTTGGATAATGGGGTGAGAGGTTTAGCAGTGGTGAATTGTTCTTATGGATGCATGAAAAGTGTGTTATCAGTACTTTTTCAGAGTTAAATTGTGTTTATTCAGAAACTGTACCACTGGTATGAGTATTGCACTTTTCTGCTAGCACATTTATATAACCATCAAATTGCTGCAGTGCAAATCCAGAGCTATTCAAAGCAGATCTTCTGTAGGAGTTGAACTCCAGGGGTCTGCATGTCTATGTTAGTCTGAGTCATAAAGCACTGAATTAAAATGTGCACCCTTGACTTTTGATTGCCCCAGAAAGCAAAAGAGGAGGGAGAAACTTTGGCTCACCACCACCAGTTTGTTTAAATTGCTGGCTGTTTCATATTGAGATCAACAAGAGAATATCCTGAAAATATGTTCCTGAAGAATTCAGCATATTGCAAGAGTCTCCTTTACAAAAAGAAAATCATATATATAACTTCCAAATACATAATACATGACCTGCTTTTGATTTCCTTTAGAAATCCTGAGAATTTTGCATTTGGAATAAAGACTAGAACCTTAACCTGCCCTCTTGCATGGGCTTGAGATTTGGGATTTTCTGGGATGAAAAAGGCACAGACTCCCAGCATCTTGCTGCATCCACAGCAGCCCATGACTGGGGGAAAGAGACGTGGTTTGCCCTGTTAAAAATGTGGCATGCATGTCTAAATTCTAAGAATCTCCTCCGTAACAATTTATAGTGGGAAATTACCAAGGAACTCCATTTGCACAATAATTTATAACAGATTTAGCCGAAACTAAGCAAGGGGCTTTCCACTTGCTGGACGTGGATATCCTTGAGAGATGTAAGTGTGGCACAACTAACCTGTCCTCTGGCTAGTGAGGCTCTGTCTCTGCTTTGCTGGCTCTGCAACTCTCTCGCTGCTCGTGTCATGAGAGAAATTAATTAGTTCAGTAGGGTTTTTTAACTGAGAAAGTAATTTCTTCTGTTAAAAAGTCAGAAGCCTCTATTCCCACCTTGTCCAGCCTAATCCTGGCAGGAGCTCCGGTGCATGCTCTAGGGTAACTCAGCCAGGATGGGATTCTGTGCACAGGCAGAAGGGATAACTGTGAGGCTAGCTGGAGTAGTTCAGCTGGAGTTCAGCAGAAAAGAGATTTGAAGCCGCAGAAAATGTTGAGAGGTCATTAAGCTGAAAAAAAATGGGCGAAAAATAATGCCAGCCATAAAACACATGTAAGAAATTCTGGGGGCTTTTATAGATTTTATTTTTTGAATGATATAAAAATAAAGTTTGTGGGAAAATTTTCTTGGATTTAGTTTACATGAGTATCTCTGCTGTTACAGTTAATGTAGAAAGGGAACATAGAGCACAAGGATAATCTATTATTATTGTTGTTTGCAATAGTAAGGGCAGAATAAGGAGGCCTGTTGCCAAAGAAAAGGAAATTGTATGTGTGGAATAAAAATTCTTAACATGATTATGAGATTCTGTTTTCAGCAGCAGAGGCAGCACATTAAGTGTCTGTGGGCTGCATTTCCTGGCTACACTTGATTATATTTCAAAACATTCCATATCAATTGCATTGCCCCATGTCTACCTCAGGAAAAATCCCCGCAGCATCATGTAAGGAAGAGAAATATCATTTTCTCTTTCATCCCACCTATGGAAGCAGGAATGCCTTCCTCCTCCATGGTGCTTTCTGAGAAGGAAGGATTTGTTTCCCAGGTAGATGTTGCTTCTGGAAGATGTCTGGAGAAACATCTTGACAGTGCCATGGTACCACAGTAGTCACTTTCCATTGGAGCCTTATTACTTTGGTATCTTCCAGGGGTACCTAAAAGCCAAGGTTAAAGGTTAAGAAAAAAACCCCTCCAGCTCTGTCTGTATTTTATTGCAATAAACAGGGAAACGCCCCCATCCCATTGCTGCCACAAGTCAGCTGTGCAGACTGGAATACCCACACTCTCTTCTAGGCAAGCTTTTTAGAAGTATTGTGTTTTTTCACGGGGTTTTGCTGAGTAACTCACTGGTCATGCTTCTTCAGTGGAGAAAAACTGCAAAATGGAAGCTCAGTTTGCCTGTATGAGGACTCAGGATTATCCCCAAAGGCTTTAGCCCCACCATGCCTGTGTCTGCATAGAAATAGGTTCAGTGGTGTCTCAAACAACTTCCACACTGGAAACACAAGATATGTCATTAAATATATTTAGTGCATGTAGGAGCTCTCTCGTTCCCGGAGAGCTTGGTCTTTGGTCTTTAATTTACACCAAGCTTTCCTCATGTGCCATCATACTCTGAAAAAGAGAGGCAGGGAAGGTGTATTGCAGTGGTGGATGTGCCGTCAAACTTGTGGATGTTTGTGTTGATGCTGGACTAAGTGGGACCTTTTGCAGCACAGAGATCTGGGAGTGCAGCTCCTCTTCCCATTCTGGCTGCACAAGGAGCACAAGACAAGCCTCCCTCACAGGGTCAGGGAGCAGTCAGCACTGTTGGAGAGACTTGGGAAAGGTAACTCTAAGTTCAGGGCACAAGCCATGCAATTTTTCTCCCCTTCTTCAGCTGCTGTCACAGAAGAACCAAATGGTCATTTCTGTTTGCTGTAGGCCAGAGATCCTTTATGCACTTCCAAGTTTTAAAACAAATAAAGTAAATCAAGAAGCTGCTGTCGTGCTTTGCGTGTGGGGTAATTAATTTATAAAGTAAAAGCTGTTGGAGTTTCAAAGCAATGATTCAAAGATGATTTCGTTAGTGACTGACTTTATATTGTCCTCATTCATGGTGCAGATTGAGTGACGTGAGTTCTTGTCAATGTGTTTGTGTAATTGTCAAATCTGACTTTTTTCAGATACTTGGAAGGAAACCATCTGCCTGCTGTGCCGAAGGGGCTCTCTGCCTTCAGACACCTGACACTGATGTAAGAAACACGTGGTTTCAATGTCAGGAAAACTGCATGACTCTTTCTGCACTGTGCTGTTGGTGGAACATAAATAGTTAGTATTTGGAGGGGGAGAAAAAAAGCCAACACCAACCCCCAAAAACCGTCTGTAATTTGAATTTGGAAAGAATTTCACAGTGGACACTGCTGCCAATAAATGTTCATAAAGAGTGAGGTGCCTGAGAAGCCCCTTGCTCTGCAGGACCCCGAGAGGATGAAACTCTCCCGCAGGCTGCTGCAGTTTCACTTGGCAGATTTATCTGTAAAGGTCATTAGCAGAGGAGACACATTAATTTGTGCTAGATGAGGCAGTATTTATAATGCTAAGGCAATGACAATTTGCGTAGCTGTTTCTGCTGTGAACAGTCATGCAGATAGAGACACAGCTAGACTTTGTTCTGTAAATTGTTCCCTGAAGTACACAGGAGTGAAATTTCCTGCCTGAACTATTTATCAGGAATTTTCAAATGCTGTTGGAATCAGCTGTGCAGATACTCCAGTCCAATGGGCTGGGCAACCTCAGACAAAAACAACATGGAATCCTTTGGTTTGAGAGTGTTTTTTCATTGGGAATATCTCTAATTTTGCTTTTCAAGGGAAACCAATAACAAAACAAAAAGTTCTGGTTGAGCCTAAAAGACTTTTTAAAATGAAAAATGAAATTTTGTTCTAGTAGCTGTCAATATGAAGAGCATATGGAAATGGGGAGCCTGGAATATATTGCAAAGCAAGTTGGAACAGTAAATATTCAGCAGTACTTGTATCATTTATTCTTTTGTTCTTTGAATTGCATGCTATATGCTGGAAATATGCTTTAATATTTTTAAGTCTGAGGCTTTTTAGGGGAGTCTGATGTGCTTTTCCTTTAGAGCTCATTCAAAGTTGGTCAGAAAATGCACCCGTTGATAATATATGATTTTTCAATTGCTTCAAGCATTTTGCTGTACAGATATTATGTAATCTTTTCAAAAAGGCATTTTTCTTAATTCATACATGTAAATGATATTTTCTCTGTGTTTCTTCAGCGATTTGAGTAACAACAGCATCAGTGTATTGGGCAATTACACCTTCAGCAACATGACTCAGTTATCAACGCTGTAAGTAGCCCAAAGTTTTGATAACAGCTTTAATTGCTTTTCCAACACCATCTAAGCTGTTGAGCAATTAGTGTATCTCTTGTTGCTTAAGTATGGGGCTTCCCATGCATATCTGTGGTTGAATTAGCAGTGAAATAACCAAAGGCAGCACAGAGTTGTGACTCTGCTCTCCCCTTCTGCAGCATCCTGAGTTACAACAGGCTCCGGTGCATCCCCGTCCACGCCTTCCACGGGCTCCGGTCTCTGCGAGTGCTGTAAGTGCAACTCCTGCAAGGCAGCTGGGCTGCAGCTGATGGCAGGGAGGGTTTCATGGGCAGCTGGTCATGAATTCTTACATAATTGGCATCATAATTTGTACTCCGGTGCCATTTGTCCGGTAGAGACCAGAGCAGGTGAGTGCTAAAGATTAAATATTTGTGGGAGGAGTGGCTTTTCTCTGAAAGCTCGGGTGCAGGAACTATGATGAAAACACGTCTCCAGAAGACTTCTTAGAGTCTGTCTCTTCTACCTGAGCAGTGTTTGGGTAGTCCACAGGAAAGGACTTTTCTCTTAGTCTGTATACACTCGGTCGTAGAGTGTGAGTTTCCACTGGATGCTTCAGCAAGAGTGTCTTTGTGGAAAACCCGTGCATTTTCAGAATATTTTCTATTGATTCAGATTTATTCAGGCAAGCTAGAATGTGATCTGAAGGGAAGTTAGAAGCCCCCACCCCATACTAAATCAGTGAATAAATCAGGCCAGTGGCTGGGCACCAGTAATGCTGAGATGCCTGTCTCAAATGTCCTCAAGTTGTGAATAAAATTACACCTTATACTGAGTGGGGGCCTGCTCAGAGGCATGCATGTGTGGTTTATTTCTTGGGAGGTCCTTTTCTGCACTCTTCTTTTCTTTCCAGTATAGCTGCTTTCAGCAGCTTTCTGGAGTAAAACCACTTGTTTACAATCTCTTGAGAAAGTCATCTTTACATTGTCTCAGAGTGGGGGCTGTGGGCCTGTTCCTCACAGCAAGAGCCTCCTCCCAGATTTTCTCAGGCATCCACAGGACTGGCTCCTGCTTCTGTCTCATACTCACTGCCTCTCAATATCAGAAACACAGCCTGGGTTGGTTTTGTGGCCCCACGTGCAGCCGTCTGGAAGGTGAAGGCACCTTCCCATGGCCCAGAAACACGAGTGGGTCACCATGACTTGCACAGTAGCCAAAGGGGATAAATTGAGTAGCTCATCTGTGGTGAGTTTGTTCAGTGCACTGAAGGAGAAAGAGCTCTGAACCCTCAAAGCTCAGGACAGAGGAGCTGAAGGTTGTCCTGAGTGCTTTGAAACTTCACATTGATATTTTCCATTTAAAGAAAAAAATCAGGAGACGTTCAGACGCAGGAGTTTGTGTTAATTTAAAGAGCAGTGGTTGCTGTGCACTGGCTCCATGAATGCGGAATCGGAGTGTCAACATGAGCAGTACTGGGACTGTGGAGGCAATAAGGCAGAACTGCTTGGCTGAGACCTTTCACTGTGGTTTCAGTGGTAAAAGAGATATCTCAGTTTCAACCTCCCAAATTACAAGACAGCTTTGGATTCCCACTTTTCATTAGTAAAAACAAGAAAGATACGTGATTTGGATTTGTTGGTTTAAGTTTGGCTTGGGATCCTGATTTCTAGCTCACTAGGATGGTCACATTTGAGCTGTTACATGAGTCCTGAAATTCAGCCACAGATTAATATGTTCTGTTTCATGGCCAAATAAATTACTCCATATGGAGCTGTCTTCTGGCCTGCTTCTGATATGCAAGCTAGCTTGATTAAAGCTCGTGTGGGGCTCTCTACCCTGAATTGCAGTGTAGATAAACCGTGCCTCCCTTTTACCAACAGCTACAATTTGTCTTTTCACTTCTGTTCTTGCAGGCCACATATGGGTAGAAACAGAGGGCAGTATTTTAATGAAGACTGTTGTTTTTTGGCTTTTTAACATTATCTGGTAATCAAAAAGTATCGTCCTCCTTCAAGGGAGAAGCTCCCCCCCTGCCTTGCACAGAGCAGTGAAATGAAGCCTAAATGGGAATCTCTGCCTCTGCTCCCTGCATTTGGAAGCCACCAGATTGATTTGATTTATTATGGCCCACAAAACTCTGGTATCAGCTACAGCTTTTGCCACGTGTCATCACTGTTGCTACTAAAAATCAATTCTCTATAGAGAAAATGGTTTCCAAGAGACAATATGAAATCTGTTATTGTCAGTTTTTTATTATCCGTGCTCTCAGGGGAACTTAAAAGAGAAAACATCAGCAAAACAATTTCCACTTTTTTTTTTTTTAATAAAAAGAATATAGGGATCGCATTACCTTTGGCAATGCATGTCTTTGAAGGTAGCAGACCCTTGTCATGAATGTCTTCCAAATTCCTTATGTTTTCTGTATTTTTTCCCCTCTATAGTCAATACAGTAAGTAAGTGCTTTGAAAATCAGAATAATCATAGCTGTATGATGCACTTGGTCTTTGAGAGATATTTCCTTCTGAACTCCCTTTCTTAGATTTTTCAGCATAAGCCCAAGTGAGAAAACTGCAGAGTCAACGTGTTCATGTTTAAGCCTTAATACATATCAGTGTTTACACAATCAGGTCTTTAATCTCAGCCTTCACGTGGTTTATCCACAACAGCAGCCAAAGGGTGCTGGGCAGCACAGGACATAAAGTCTGGAGAATTTTTTAATAAGTAGAAGTTGATATCAGTAGGTTTGTGAGCCAAAGCTATTGCAGTGAAAAGCCGTTGATTTGTTTTTCAGTTAATTTGTCCAAAGCTAGTCTTCTTAGAAACTAAATATAAACAGATAAAGGAAGCTGAGATTGAGATAAATTGCAAATATTAAAACTCTCTGGATGACCTGAACAGATTATTTTAAAGATTATTGTGTAATCACATATTTTTATATGTGACTTTGTTAAGAGGTGAAGTCCAAAAATCAAAATACTTTCTAAGGTCACTAAATAATTGTCCATGTTGTAGTTAGGGATAAAATGACCTACTGAATATTCCATTAGCAGATATCCCAGTTTTACTGAAAACCACTGGATATTTCCTGCAGTTCAAAGTTCAGACAAACAATAATGTGCGTGATGATAAAGCTGTCACCCACAATCTTTGGGCACAGAGTCTTTGCAGTACACTTTCATTGTTGGGTGCTGCGCCGATTTGACCTAACAGAAGCATCTGGCTTTTTCTTTATTGTTTCATTTTGCGTCAGAGAATGATTCCTTGTATTTATCCAGTCAGTTTGTACGAGCTCTGCTGTTGTGAGCGTGGAGCAGTGACACTGTGGCTTTCCCTGCCATCTGAGCCGTGCAGATTCCTGCAGGTTTGACATCCTCCAGGGTTCCCTGTGGGTGTCTGCCCCTGATGGGATGTGGCCCTGTGAGCTCAACCCTTCAGCCACATTTGTGTCTTCAGAAAAACACATCCCCTTTGTGTCTGCAGTAACCCAATGCTGGGGACAATGGGCTGGCAGGCAGGACGTGGGAAGGGTTGATAAAAGAAAAACAACCAGAAAACCCCAGCCCAAAAGGATATGTTGAATTAATTCCCTTCCCTGCAGACAAAGGAATAAGTTAGTGAGATTCTGTGTAGAAGGAAGTTTTGATTTCCAGAATTCTCAAGTGTTGCATTACTCCCTCCTCCAGAGAAGATCCACATCACTTTAAATCCATACCCCTGCTGTTCACTGGAGTTTAGACAAGAGGATCCCTAAAAATTGTGCTTATGAGGGAGAACACACACATCAGTGTGTGTGCTTTAACTGTCCTAATGTTAAAGATTTTATTTGACCATTTGCTTGCAATGAGTTTTGGTATAAAAATGCGTTCCTGATGTTGATCCAAGGGGAAAGATTTTGTTGTACTGTTGAATTCTCTTGCCACTATTTGTTATTGTGAGTTTTAAGGGAGTTTTAGCATCTGTCACTTCATTTTAGTTGCAGGAGTGATGATGTTGCTGACATGATTTTTTTATTAAAATGCAGACACTTGCATCCATGAAACACCTCAGCGTTTGGGACATGTAATAAAGCAAATCCTGCAAAGGTTTTTATTTGATAGGTTTAACTTCTTACAGAAAAATGGCTATGTCATTCTTCAGCTTCTCTTGGATGCTTCCAATACACCTAGAAAAGAAAATGTACTCCTTCATGGGATAAATGTGACTGATACAACCCAAAGATTAATATAAGTTGTCTGTTTACAGAGAATTGTCCTGCAGGTTAAAAGATCAGCAATAAGCTGATTATGAGCAGCTGCTTATTCAAATGTGCTAATTTTATTGACCATTTTGATGACAAGTGGTTGACTAGGCCTCCTCACACCAACAAAATACTCCTTTAATAGCTGTGGGTATTGTCTCACTCAGTTGGTCATTCTGTACAGAATGAGTGAGTGCATTTTATCTGGAGTTACTGTGTGGGAGCTCATATCCCTCCTGTTCAGATTAATTACTTGGAGATACACCCTTATAGATACCAAGTTATTATTAATAGTCAAAACCAAGGAAGGCTTAAAGGAAAATTTTAGAATCAGGATGTTGGAAGGGCATCACGTACATCCTGGTGCAGCTGAAAGTGGTGTTAGGGAAGAAAGGTTGCAAAAAACAGCTGCTGGTTTTTTCCATTTGAGGCTACTGTCTGTTTCCATGGGTTGAGATTTGGATTGTTTTAAACCCAGTGTTTCAACAATATGTACATTCACAGAAATAAAATCTGTGATTGCTGTGTCAGCAAATCACCAGGTAAGGTAGAAAATAAATGACTTGAGGGCAAGAGCTGCTCCAAAACACACAGCAGCTTTCTGTTTTCCACCACCCTCTGCCATGTCTGTAGCACTGACAGTAATTCCCATTTATGTTTCCCTATGTAACCCATGCACAAACGTATTTCTCAGAAAATAAGTAAAGTGAGTGCTTAAATTGTTCTGGAAACAGTGGAGAACCCCTTCACTCCTATCAGGGGTCCTGAAAATGCTGCTAAAAAATGATAGTTTCTTTGCACAGGGTGAATAATATCCTGAAATAACTGATTTCAGGTGCTTTCCTTAGTAGCACAGAGAGGTGTTTTCTACTGTAAGAACAGGAAAGGGTGGCAATATTTACCCTCAGGTGTTGCAGCAGCCCTCTAATTAGAGGGTAGAAATGAGCCAAGGCACAGACTTCTTGTTAAACACAGCATAAAAAAGGGTCCTGGTTTATTCCTGTTCACAGCTTAGTCATCTTAACTCCAGCTATTCACTGACTCTGGCTGCAGCAAGACTGCTGGTTAGTTCCTGCTGAACTCTGACTGCAGGGATCAGTTTGCTGACTCTGAGTGCAGGCTTTTACCTGCCTAGACTGTGACTGCAGGTTCCAACAACAGGCTCTGACTGCAGACCCAGACCGACCTCACAGCAGTGATCCTCTGTCCCCAGGATCCTGCTCCATGATTCTCTGCTTCATGATTCTCTCCTTCATGCCTCTCAAGGTTCCTCCTGCATGATAATCCTCCCCAACTCAGCCCACCTCCTCTTTTCTCTCTCATCCTTCTTGGACACAGCTGTGACTCATCAGGGGTGAGGCTGGATTGGGTAATTAACACAGCTGTCACTTATGAGGGGTGTGGTCACCTGTACTCCCTTCTCGTACACTCAAGGACCCTTTCACTCTCTCCTAGGATCTCTCTGAAGTCAACACTTAATTTAATTTTTACAATGCTTATTTCTCCTGCTCTGTTTTTGCTGTGCTTCTGGCTGATGGGATTCTGTAAGAGAACAAAGGTCTGGATGTGAAGGTCTACCTGTCATCAATACACTTTTAATGGCATAAATGGGATGTCACCTTTTTAATTTGCAGCGGCACTCATTAACAATTCTGATTGCATCATTGTTTTAAATGCCAACACCTAGAAGCAGAAGTGATAAAGTGTGGAAGTCCATGAGTTGTGCAACTCACACAAACTCTCAAAGAATCAAAATTAAATACCCTTTTTAAGCTTCAATTCCTTCAGTTGTAGGGAGCAGACAAGATACTGTGGTTTGATATCGTCCTGCTTCTCCCCCTTCTAGGACACTCCACGGAAATGATATTTCCAGTGTTCCTGAGGGCTCTTTCAATGACCTGGTGTCCCTGTCCCATCTGTAAGTACTTCTGCCTGGCTTCATCTCTTTGATTGATGGTTTCAGATTTGTAAAACAGCACATATTGGTAGGATTGTATAGCTTTTTTGTTTTTCCTGCTCACTTTACATAATGTGTTCTGGATATTCATAGTGCATCTGTTCAAAGGAAACAAAAATTGCTAGGACCTGTTGTTATTAGTTATCAAAACATTTTCTTAAGGAAAACCAAATGAGCAAGTGTGGCAGTTTTCTCTGCTGCGGACTTTGTGTTTAAGGTTTTCTTTCAGCATTGTCAATGTGAAATGCAGAGCATATTATGGTTTGAGAGTGAGACAGGAAACCTCCCACAAAGAGCAAATATTAAGCAAATGTGAATTCTTTGCTTAATAAGTGTCATATGTTTTGCATACTGGAATGTTGTCAGTATATGGACTTGCTGATGAATCACTGCTACAGACATATATATTTAATCACAGGGAAATTGGTCATTTCACAGCATTAATACTTCATCCCATAGTTTACAAAAATTATTAGGCATTTCAGCTTTTTGAGGAAATTACTATTACACTGGTCAAGGGCCAGAAGACTTTCAAATGCAGTTTAGCTGATGAAAGAACAGACAAAAAGCAGCAATGGCTCCAAACTAAACTTGAGTCACCAGAAGACACTTTTTCACTGAGTTAGTGTGTGATACTCCACACTATTAGATAATTGATGTAGGAAAAGCAGTTTTGTGCAGCAGGTTTCTTGATTACTGTCCTCATTTAATCAGAGGGCTGGGCATGTGTTGGTCCCTCTGTGGAGTGAGTGGTTTCACAGGCTGAGGCAGATGTTTTTTGCCCTGATGCTAATGTACACACAAGCAGGGATGCATTTAACATAGGTTTACATCTATTTATTGTCTCTTTTTAACCTTTATCGTGCCCTCCAGAACACTTCTCCAAACACCAGATTCAGATTGTATATAAGTATTTCCTGGACAGCAGATACATCCATGGCAGCTTTCTGTCTCTGTTCCTCTACGGACAGTAAAAAATAAACATATCTCAGATTGGAAGGGAACAGAAATCATGACAGCAACTTGGGTAACTAGAGCAGAGAGATAATCTTCTCTGTTTCCAGCTTACATCTTGGTGTCACTGAATTTGCACATTTGTTTTTCCTGTTCCCAGTTTAGTCAAGTCACTTTGTGTGTTTGGGATTGAAAGTCTGACTGAGCTGAAGCCTTGTACCTGTTTTTGGACGTGCAGTGACACCTTCCAGACTGGGAATCTGGCTGCTGGGAGTATTTTCAGAACTCAAGGAATAAACGTATCGTGTCCCATTTGTTTGGATTTCCCTCAGGGTTTACATTAAATGAAGTGGAGATCCAATTTTCCTGGGTAAACCGTTCACCTTAGGGAGTGATAAAACCCCTTTGGCCCAATACAATCACTGCAGTCTTTCTGTTTAGATATATGTGCTGCCAGAAATGTAAAATACACAAAGCCCAAATGAAAAGTAATAAATAGGATCCATAAAATAAATAAGACCTGTCTGGGGTGTAATTTGCGCAGTTGAGCAGTTGAATTTTACAGTGCAATTGTGCTCTCCAGTTTCTTAAAGAGGATCCTGAAACTTTCACCAACCACAATGAATTTTTTCTTCACATGCCTGAAAAAGCTGTGCTTGCTCAAAACACAGTCATACAAAATTGAAAATAAATGCATTTTAAGCCCCTCCTGATACATAGGTCTTCAAGGAGAAAGCATACGCTTGGAGTCAGTTTGAAAATCATACAAGGACTTGCTGCCCATCAAACTCTTAAGGCATGGGAGAGCAAGAATTTGTCTTAACTGTGCAAGGTGTGTGCCTGAGGGTGGGATTGCTGTTGTTCCAGGGGAGAGCTGAGTCCCAGGGTGTGGGGAGGATGGTCAGCCCAAGCCTCCCGTGGCAGGCCAAGGGGGACAACAAACTGGCTTTTGGAATTGCAGAGAGATACTTGTGTAGCATAGACAAAAGTATTGATTTTAGTCAGAGCCTTTTGCAATAGTTTTCAGTTGGTCTGTAATTGGAAGAACAAAAGTGAAATCTAGATGTTCCAATCACTTTCTCCATAGCTGTTTAAAGCCTACAGGAACATTTTCACCAAATTTCCTTTTTCCTTTATGTCATGAACATCATCTCACTGTAATGGAAATACCATAACAAACTACCTAGCTTTAGCTCACTGAATTTAGAGGTTTGTTTGTGTGTGCTGTACACTGCTTTTGTTTACTGTTTATTACTTTATTTAGTTGAATTACATAATTGTCTATTTAAGCCATGACTCTGCTGGCGTTTTTCGTGCCGAGCAATGATAAAAATGCTACAGCACTACTGTAGGATCATGTATAACATGACTTCAAAAGAGCCCAAAATCTGCTGGGATGGAACTGGGACCTTCCCAGTTAGGTCAGTTCCTGCAGTTGCTGTCCTCACCATTCACTGATGCGGTGTCCCAAGCACTACCCACACATAAACTGACCCTGTGGCACTCCAGGGATTCCACAAACCTTCAGGAGTAGATGATGTTGAGGACAGCAGGTATTTCCAACATATTTCCTGTAAACAGCTCAGATTTCTAATCCTGCTGAATTACCTTCTCTTTACTCAAATTTTTATTAACTGCCTGTAAAAACAAGTTTTTATAATATCCTCTTTTTTTCAACATTATCATGGATAGAGTTATTTTAATTGGCTTTATTCAGTGTTGCTCCTAAACAAAATAAGTGTCTGAACAGAAATGTCTGCCCAACATTTTGCTGGTGGTATTTCCTTACAGCAGAGGATATTTTTACCTTCTGGAAATATTTTGCTGTAATAGGCAAAGAAATTGAGAAAGTATGTTAGAACTCATGAATGAAAATATGAGAATGATCTCTAGTTCCTAGAAATAAATCTTCAAAAAATCCAAAAAATAGCCCAAACCAAACAAAAAAAAAATAAAAAATAGAAGGCAAAAACTCCCAAACAAAACACAAAGCACAAACAGAAGTGGGAAAGGATACATTTCTGAGGTTTTCAACAATATTATTAGTAATCATGTCTAGTGACTGTAGAGCAGCTTTATTTCTAATGTAGTTTATAAATATTAATTAACGTGGTAACAAGCTTTCCGTTGTCTTCCCACTCACATTTTATATATGGCACTTTCTCAACACTAAAAATTTCTCAGCTTTCACTGCTGCATTTTGTTTGACCTTGGATAAGTGAGCCAGTTGATCACAGTTCCAGGGTCAAAAAGTCAACCCAGTAGTTTTTTTCCATTGTAAGCAATGCATTTACAGGAGGAGTGGATGGATATTTTTTAATGCTGAGCTGCAGTACACATTTAATTTTGATGAATGAGCCCCAGACAAGGTTTGAACCCATGAACTCTCATTATGAATCTGTCTAGGGCACAGTGGGTTCATTAGTCACTCCAATAGAAATGTATCAACAAATTGACTGAGGTTTCTATCTTAATATCCTGCCTGATGTGCTTTTCTTTGAATGAAACTTGAGTTTACAGTACCATCTTAAAAATAGTTTATAGCATATGCAGAAATTTAAAAGTCCAAAAACCAATTTGAATCGTTGTTTTCTTTAGTATCTCTTCCTTAAGCTATTCTTTATTTAGTTTATTTTCCTTTCATGTCAATTCAGGTGTTGTGCAGCTGAGGTCTTATGTTGACTTTGAGCAAAATAAATACAGATTTTCAACAGGCATTTCTTCACATTTTTAACAATTAGTTGGCTTCAATCTGACTTTCTGAAGTGTGAACTTTATAAGTGACTGATTGCCTGAAAAGACATTTTCTTAAAGAGAAAGAGAAGTACAAATTAGTCAAGGTAGCGCCTAAATGTAAGGTTAAAAAGTTGGTTTTCTTTTGGATAGATGTCTAAGGAAAGGAAAAATTATAATTTCACTATATAAATGCGTCTTCTTCAACTATTTGACCTAACTGAAATGATGGGTCAAGCAGCAAATGTGTTTTCAAAGTCATAAATAAACTTAAATGGAAGTATCTTTTGCATCTGTGTTTCATCTGGTGAGGAGTCATTAATGTGAGTCATCAGATCCAAACTAAATTACACAATTCAGTGTCAGAATACGCTCAGGAAGGACAGAGAATTAAGGGAATCAATGTGATAAATTTGACGAAAGCAATATGTCTGGTGACATTGCTCAAGCACAGTCGTTTGAAAAAGGGATTTTTTCTTAGGTATTTATACAACTTCCCTAACTAACGATGGGAAGAAAGGAGAAGTGCGGGAATACTGCGGGAGATAAATCTAAAATCCTTCCTGAATACTCATCAGCTCTTCGCCACGTTGGGAAACAAAGCATCCCTGTAGGAATGTAGAATAAACTGTGCCTCCGTGGATCAGTTGAGAACTGTGCCTTGGTGTAATCTTTGCCAAATAACCCGTGCTCATTGTTTTGCACCCCGAGGGCTCTGGGCACCAACCCCCTGCACTGCGACTGCCACCTGCGCTGGCTCTCCGAGTGGGTCAAGGCGGGATACAAGGAGCCCGGCATCGCCCGCTGCCGCGGCCCCGAAGCCATGGTGGACAGGCTGCTGCTCACCACCCCCACACACCACTTCCAGTGCAAAGGTAGGAGCCAGCTGGCACCCTCTGCCCCGTCCTGCCCACAGGGCTGCACTTTTACAGCCTTGGGTTGGCGTGTTGTGGGGGAGCCGGGGTTGGGGTTCGTTTTCCGAGACGTCGAGTTCCGAAACGTTGGGGTTTGTTTGCATCCACGTTGTGTTTTCTTGTGTTCTTCCCCAAAGTGCAGTTGACTGCTGCACTGGCAGGAGAAGCAGGGAGCCTGAGAGCAGTGAGCGTTCCTGATGCTCGCACCGAGTTAAGTAATGGCACATTAGCATATAGGCTGTTGTTAGAACTTACTGTAATGAGTTTTGGCCTGTGACTTACCCCAAAAAAAATTGGGAAAATAAGAGGTATTATAAAAACATACAGCGGTGTAGTTATTATGTACACTTACTTGAAAACCGAGAAACTGAGAATTCTTCTAGAAAGCAAATATTTACCAAAAGTACATTTTCATCTGCAGATCTGCAAACCGTTCCCGTCGGCGGCGATTCAGAACCTGCAGATTGTGGAAAACATGTCATGCGTGAATTCAGTGTGCAGTCATTCAGGAGAGGGTTGAGGTGCAGCTCTTTGGGGCACTCAGTGACAGCAGTGTACTGCTTTAGAGAGCACTCAGACATATGATCCACTTTTTTGTGGATTAAGTAAGAAGCTCATTAGTAAGTGGTGAAGTTTAAGATATATCTATATGTTCTTGTAAAAATAGAGTTTCAGAGGTTTGCTTACCAGCAAGGACTTGAAGATGGAGCTATATTTGTAGTGGAAAAGATGGATCAGTAGCCTCTCTTAGAAATGGAAATGAGGGCATAAAGCCTGTTTTTATGTCTCTCAGAGTGCCATGCCCATTTACAGCACTGCCTGGCAGGGTGATTTTATAGGTACTGGAATTAAACTGCTGAACAAACAAATGATGGTGTTGAGGTGAGTTTAAAACACAGGTTCCCAAGGCCGAGCTGAATTTTATGTCCTTTCAAATATATCTTTAATAACTGTAACCTTATAATTTAATTACTCTGAAATGTCAGTCTCAAAACTATCAGAACTCTGACCATAATTATCAAACCACAGATTTTACAATAGTCTCTCAAATGGGAAGTACAAATATGAGAAGTACTAAAAACACCAAATAATGCACTTGTTCCCATGAAGTGAACCAAAGAAAATAATTTATTTTGTATATTAAACAGGATCTGAAAATTAAACTAGAAGCTGGATGTCTTCTTCATTCTGAACCTGTGATGTATCAGGAGTTATGCTCATTTTCTCTCTAAACTAAACTAGCAACTCTTAGGCAAGTGATCAGTAAATCTGTGATCCAGGATATTATATGTAGTTCTGTGTTTGCGATATAAATATTAGATTGGTCCACTAGAAAGCACGTGTTCTTTCTAATATCCCAAAAGTGTCCATAGCTTGCTTTATCCGAACAGAAAAGGAGAAAATATCTGTTGATTTGGGAGTTGGTCTTTGCCCAAGCAGAAACTGTTGATGTTCTGGACAAGTGGCAGTACAGTTCAAGAAGCTCCAGGCCCTGGAAAAATTCACCTTTTCTCATGAAAATAGAAATATTTTGAAAACCAGTGCATGATTTGGCAGTCTCACTGCATCCCGTTCCCATTTCAGGGAGTGCTGAGCCCTGACCCCCCAAAACCTGGATCCCAGCCCCCAGGGTTGGCCCCTGCTGGGCTGGGCACCTTGGGCTGCGTGTGAAGATTGTGCTCAGATGTCCTCTGGGACCTCCAGGAACTCCTACATAAGAAAAAAATTTTAAAAGTAGTTTAACTTATTCTTGTTAAAAATGTGTTTTTAGCCTGTGCCTGAGCAGGAGGTTATGTCTCAGCAGAGCCAAGGAAATAAAAGTGTGTTATGTGCAAGTCATGCAAACTCAGCTCTGCTTTTTATTAACTTGCCCTCCCAGCTATGCAGTAGAGAAAAGGAATGTGCTGGGCTGAGGGCATTTTGCTATATGGATTTATAAATCAAATCCACAAAGGCAAAGTAATGAACTACTTAACTGCTAGGAACTAACACTCTTCTTATTAGCTCCTGCATTGATTAGCTTTGATCTATGACGTAGAAATAAATGGAAAATGTACTGGTATTATGAAATAAATAGTAGAACAAATTCTGGCTTACTGACCTCTAAATCTAAAAGAGCATCACTGCTGCCTGTCTCAGGAGCTCTCAGAGGGGCCACATTTGTTTATTCTTTGTATATTTTACCATGAAGACAAATGTAACTCAGATATGGCACATTCCAGCCTCTGTCAGTGCCAGGAATTCAGGTGTGATTTCCTCTCGCTGTCCTAACTCCAAGGTAAAATCATGTATGGCATGTAGTTAGACATAAACACGAAGACAGACTGGGATGGTAACAGACCTTTATTTAATTTTGGGGGTTTATTTCTTCCTGTGTATTTTCCCCTCATGACTGCCTGTGCACTCCCAGTCAGTCCCTGGTGGCACCACCATCACTACAGGACCAGGACACAGCCCAGGTGCTGTCACCTGAGACCACTCAGTCCCCATTTCTGCCATCTCCTTAGCCCTGCTGCTGCTCTGCAAGTGTTCAAAGTGAACAGTGGAGGTTTCGAAACAAATCCCTGGCTGGAAGGGGTTTTTTCATCCCTAGTTCTGGTAACTCTGGAGCTCCACCTTCTCCTGAACATCAAATTTAAGCTTCTTTTCTTTACTTTCAGTATGTTTCACAGTTTACTCTTTCTTATCATTTATCATGCAGTAACAGAAACTCTGTGCCCAATTTTAATTAGTACAGGAGCGATTTTAAATTATTTTAAAATGTATTTCCTTGAAAACGAAATAAAATTATTTTAAGGTCTTTACTGCCTGATATAATTTAAGCCACCTTAAAGTGCTAGGTTTTATTTTTTACATATAAAAGCCAATGCCTTAATAGTTATTAATATTTGAAATGTAGCCATTTTAAAAATCACCATGTTTTAACTGTGAATATAACTGCCTAAATTAGCTTTCTGTAAAATCTCAACCATAAAATATTGATTGACTTGGCACCCCAAATGTAATTAGTGTTGTTTTAGTCTGTGTTTGTTTTCCTGCTCGCCTACAAAGTTCACTACTTCTCTGGAAGATTTCTGCTACGAATATGAGGTTTATTAGATGGTTTAGATATGGCCATGTGTGTTTACCTGCATACATTTACATCTTCGCATATTTTTGCAAATTTTTATTTGCACTTCGCTGAGATAGCTCAGCGTTGATCATTCTTCTGAGCAGGAAGGAAAGAAAATAAGTTTCAAACTCTGTTAAAATTAAGGATGGTAGAACACTTTGCACCTAAATATTCCCATAAGCCTCTAACTAAATCTGTCTTGTGCATGGTTTTTATTTATGTTGTTGCATCTGCACTTTCATTCTTGTTATCAGCCATAGAAATGTCAGGTTACAGTTCCCTGGGGTTGCTGTTGCAGGATTTCCAGAACTGAGAAAAGGAAAAATTGCTGAAAGCCATATATATATATAACCCTCTCCCTGGAGGTTCCCAATATGCTTTTTTCAGAGCATATGTTTGCATCTTCAGGAGAATATAAGCATCACTGAGACTTGCCTAGCGCTTGATTTAAGCACTTACAGCCTCTCTGATCCCTGGGAATCCCATGGTGTCGTGCAGTGCACCTGCAGCATGTGCATTTGTGCCAGTGCTTGGGGAAAAATGTCTGCGTGTGCCTGGGAGGTGTTAATTCTGCAATCCAGTTCTCTGCTAATGCTCTCTGTTTGCCTCTCCAGAGCCCGTGGATCTCAGTGTTGTGTCCAAGTGTAACCCCTGCCTCTCCAGCCCCTGCAAGAACAATGGGACGTGCAGCAGTGACCCCGTGGAGCTTTACCAGTGCACTTGCCCTTTTGGTTTCAAGGTATGACCCCAGACGAACTCCCGAGAAGCAAGAAACTGTTCCCCCATTGCTTGTGGTTCTTTAATTGTTGTGCTGGGAGAAGTTAATTTTACTGGGCTCCAAAGTTCCCTTGCTCAGGCAGGTTGTGTGTGACTTTTCAGCTGTGCCCTGCCACAAATTTCGTCCTGCGCAGTTGGAATGGCTTTGCTTTGTGCTGTGACCACACACGTCATCCAGAGAAACTTCCTCTGGTTGCCCCTGTTTTGAGCAAGGTGGTTGGGCTATACAATCTCCAGAGGTCACTTCCAGCCTCTCTGATTCTGTGATGTAGATATTCATGTAAAATGGCAAGTTGGTTTTATCCTCCTTTTAGGGTTTTTTTGGGGGGGTTTTTTTGGGTTTTTTGGTTTGTTTTTTTTTTGCCAGCAGCAAGATCACCATTTCATTAGGCTTCCAGCCAAAGGGAGGGCAGCTCAGATGAGAATTAAGGGCCAGTTTGGTCCGTGGTGACAGAATGTTCATACCTGGTAGTTTCCATCCACCTTCCACAGAGTGATGAGCAGAAGGGTGTGTCCCTTATCAGACATCACCCCTAAATCAGCTGGCTCTGAATTCAGAGCACTCATGTCCACAGAGGGATCTGCAAAGAAGAATCCTGTGGATTCCAGTCACTGTGAGCAGTGCCATCTTCCTGATAACACGTTGGGAAATGGGGTAAGGGTCATTGAGTAAAGCAGTTTCTTCGGCAGTGATGGATAACTCCCCTTGCTCACACTGCACTGTGAGAGCTTAAGGACACCAGGGCACTGTCTCAGAGCTGATGTAGCTGGAAATCTAGCTCAGGAGTCAGTAGCTGAAGGATTAAGTGTAAGTAATAAATGAGGCATATGATCTGTTCACAGCCAGGGGGGTTCAGGTGCCATGGCCATAGTGGGCTGCATCCTGCAGATTGGGATTTTATTCGCCTCTTTGGATATTTCTTACGGTCCTGGTCAGCTGAAACAGATGCTCATAAAACACAGAGTAATAAGAATTACAGGGGGAAAAAGGAGGACAAAACCAGACATGCCTGTGGGAAGTAAGCACAAGTGTCTGTGTGTTACATTTCAGGTAGGATGCATCCCAGAGTAATTGATAGATCCCTGAAACATTGGGAAAGGGAAAATATAAAGCTTCTTTCTTCTATTTCACCCCAGTGCCCCTACACTTAGTACTCAAGAATAATAACAGTTCTCCTAAATAATTGAAAAAGGCATCGGAAATTTCCTGTTGTTAGAAATCTCTTCTACTCATTGTCGTAGCAACCAGAAACTTTTCTAGGATTTAAAAGATCGTATTGTCAAAAATAGGTTTAACTGAATCCTCTTGATAACAATCTGTTTATCTCCTCAGGTTAATAAAAAAATGGTAATTTTGTTTTGATTTTTAACATAAAATATGTTGAATTCTTTAGATGGGAGCTTGAAAAGTAAATTGTTTCAGAACTAGCAGGAGAGCGCATGAGTCTTTGGGTGTACCTTACTCTGTAAGACATGTATCATGGAGCAGGTATCCAGGTTATTCTAAGTAAAAATGTGTTATGAGCCTATCATTTTTTTTTTTTGACGCTTAGATTATTGTTTGCTGGTTCTTTTGGATTTTTGCAGTGTCCCTTATTCACAAAGTCACTGGTATAGATTGCATTTACACTGCTAGAAGACATGTTTATGAAGGGAAGATTCATTAAAAAGAAAAACTCAAGAATAATCCTCTAGTTTATCAGCAAACTGTAGTGTGCATTAAACCCCAGGATGCATCGTTTTCCTTGGAAGGGTTTGGGTAAACGCTTGATGTGACTCAGTTTAAACATCTCACAGAGCATCCAGCTTTTCTCCTCTCTCACACACTCTCTCAGGTGACATCAGTGTGGGAATGCAAAACCCAAACCCACTGTGGGCTTGTAAGCACCAAGCTGCCAGCCAAGCGTGGCGAAGAGCAAACAGACCAGGCATGGCACTTGGGGCAGGCTTTAAAAATACTGGGGAACAGTTCAGGCAGAATTGGTGGAAATTTAATAAGCAAAAAAAGAACGGTTTGTCTTTACCACAGGTTTTTGAATAAAAATGAAATATGACAGGTCCAAATGCAAACCATATGAAAGGAGCACTCTATCTACCACGCAGTTCTCCACCAGAGATTCATGCTAATTCAATAACAATACCTTGCTTCCTTCTCACCAGCCAGCACCAAACAGCTCCATCCATCTGGAAGCTATTTCCCAGACCTTGATAAATTGCCCTAAATCTGCCCTCTCAGCATTTGTTTTTCCTTGTTTGATGTAGATTTTCAAAAAATCCTGTGTGGAAGAGTGCATCAATAAAGTGAAAAAACCCACCCTTTTGCCAAATTCAAGCTGACGGCTTCACAGTGTTCCCTGCGAAGGGACAGGCATTACAAGCAGCCTTTTGGGGTTCCTGTGCTCGTGCCAACCTTCAGAAAAGAACAGGGCAGCCAGCAGAAAGTCACCTGAGTCACCAGTTGCCAGAGTGGTGCCCGATGGATCAGGGCATTCTCCCAGTCAACTGCATTCTCTAAAGTTTATGGTGTGGTTTTCACTGTCGCACCGATGACAGTTCCATCTCTTGCTTCTCGTGCTCACAGAGATGATTTTGCTAATGAATGTTTTGTGGGGCTTTTAGCCCCACAAAATTCAATTTGGCTATTGAGTGTATACTTTGTGGGGCTTTTAGCAATTGTAGTGCTGCCCTTGATGGTTTGGGTAAAGTCAAAAGTGAGATAAGTCATGGACCACCTGAGCTGCGAGGCCAGAGGGCCCCAGGGGTGCTTGATGAGGACAGAAACACAGATTGCTCACTCAGGAATGGGCAAGGCTGAGCTGATAATGATCTTTGCTGCTGCTCTTTCCTTAAAATGGGTGATGAATGTGCTTGTTGAAGATAAGCCATGGTTGAAACAGTGCTGCTGTGGCTGGGATTCGGGTAGAAAGCCCCAAGGAGTGAGATATGGCACCTCCAGCATCTGGCAGGCTCATGGAGCAGGAGCTCCAGGGTGCCACCAGTGCTGGCAGGAGCTGGCTCTCCATGTTACAAAACTCGTGTTTTCACATTAAACACAGGCATAGGTGTCATTCTCCAGTGGTTTGGGTTGGTTTTATTTTTTTTTTTCCTCTTCTCCATAGCGTTCTTTGAATGATTATTTAAATAATATGTGTGGTTTAGATTGCAAAGCCTGATTGTAAGTAGAGAGATGGAGCTTTCTCCTGCTGGAAATGCTCCTGGCTGCCTGCAAGAGCCAGCGTGTGTGAGTGCAGCTGGGGCTGGGAAATAGATGATGGCAACGACCAGTTCATTGATTCTGCGGAGTGTGTGGCTTGTAAGTATTCCCATTGATATTGCAAAACTGAGTCCATGAGTGTTTGAATTCAGGAGATTAATCAAACTTACAGTCAATAAGCCATTGGAAAAAAAAAATCACTTGAATAACTGCCGCAAAAACTAAGGTGAGTAAAACCAACACTCCGTGCACTTTGTCATTGCTTTTTTCTGAAAATGACCTTTTGGAGTTTTTTGGCTGATTTTTGTCTTTTATACTTCCTTTTTCTTAAGATTGAGGTAGCAACAAATAAAGAATAATTTGCTTTCTTTCAAATAGAATTATTTGTAGAACTGGGGAAAGAGTTTAAAATGCAGTTTTGCTTTGCCTGAAATGAAAGAACATCGCCAACGCAGAATAGAAAGCCCAGTGCCTGCCTAGGAATCTCCACAGCCTCTCTGATTGCTCAGGTAAAGGAGCCAGAGCTGCTGGAATGCAGATGTTTGTCACCTCTGGGTTCTGCTGTCACTGAAAGCGTCTGAAATGGAAAGTGAAGATAGGTAAAATTGGCACAGCTCACATCCCACACTCCAGGCACCAGATGCTGATGCATGTCTGTGGTAGAGTTGCTCTCAATTTTATCCAAATCCATTCACCTCCCTGTTGGGTTCAGCCAGTGTCCTGACTTTTCCTGCAGCCCTGCGGTGTCTTGAGGGTTCAGGCAATTTCACTAATCATCCGGAATGACAGATACAATTGGAAAAATCCTGGGTAAAGCTCTTGGGCTTTGGAGAGACAGCATTCTTTGCAGCCAGACTCTTGTGGTGGGAGGCATTATAGTGAAGCCAGAAGGATATTTAGTGAGGTAGCTGGCTCCAAAGTTCTGCTAGGAATTCAGCCTTCACCCTCCCCACCCCCCACGCCTGGTTTTTGTCCCTGGAAAGAAGTTGAGAAGTGGAGGGTCTCAGAGCAGGATGTCTCTGGGAAATGAGGGATTCACACATATCCCATGTTGAGCACTGATAGAAATCCTGTGCCAGCACTTGGGAGGGTCAGTGCAGCTGAGCAGGAGCTGTGGCTGCTGAGCACGAGGCTGGCAGGAGGTTTCCTCAGCACTGTACCCCTGTACCCCTGGCTCATGGGGCGCACTGGCCTTGCTGTGCCTGGAGCAGGGGAGGTTTCTGTGTTCGCCCTTTGCCACGGCCAGGTTCTGCAGCGTTCCACAAACAATCCGTGAGAGCCCTGCAATGAGGGCAGCCTGGGGAGGGCTCAGCACAGAGCTCAGCCTGGCTGTGGTGCCGTTGGGTCACCTACAGCTCCCTGGGGCAGCTCTCCAGCTCAGGGGCCAGACAGAGACTATCCCAACAGGGCGGTTTCTCAGTGATGCTGGCTTGGGTGGATGTAACCCCGTGTGGAGTTTGGCTGCTGCCGTGGGACAGTCCCTGCCTGGTTTGTCAGGCTGATCCTGTGTGCAGTTGTAGCTCTGTGCTTTGTTTGGCTCTATTAACACACACACACACACACGTGGGTCGCCATGTGCGTCCTTCAGCTCACAATAATTCCAAGCTGGAATTGCAAAGGCAGTAGAAATTGGAAGGGACTCTAAGCAGCCTGCCCTCATCCACACAAACCAGGAGAGCAAACTCCTCTCTCTGCCCTGGCCTCTCTTCTCTCCTGGTGTCAGGGTCGGGGGGACAGGCGCCGGAATGTCACCTCAATGCCAGGGTTTCGTGTAGAAGAATTCAGTGCAGCAAAATGCTGTTTGTGTGAGGTGGTTCTGCCTTGAACTTTCATTCTAATCGATTCTCCTGGAGTGTGTGTTTATGTGATCTGGGGTGTTTTGTTTCCGTTTGATCATTTTAACCATACTGAAAATGCTTATTAAGGAATGTCGAAGAAGCATTTTCCACTCATAGTTAAACAAAAGAGAAAGCTTTTAGGGATGAGAGATAACGGGTGGCCACATAAAATGAGTAGATCTGTATTTAAGTGTGGATTTTTTAGGGCAAACACCAGTATAAGCAGTAGGTGCTTATAATTCCATATAAAGCTCCTAGGGCAGGAAAAAAAGAGTGCAGAAATCACAGTATTCTCTTCCACATGCTTATTCTGTAAAATTGACCATGCAGCAGTCAGACTTGTGTTAGTTGCTTTTTGCCCTTTCTGCTGTAGTAGGTCTAAAGAAAATGGAAATGTACGTGTAGAAGAGCATAAAATGAAAGGCTTAGGGAGGGATTACTGCCCCAGCTGCTGGCTGAAGGCATGGAGGCAGGAACACACCCACCACAGGCCCTGTAAAAACCCACTCCTGTGGGGTGGCAGGCCCTAATGAGGGCTCTAACAATAAAGCCAGCTCTGAAGAAGTATTCTGATTTTTGTTAGGCCAACAAAAAACCAGATGTTGAGCAGCTCCAGGCTGTCACTGTGTTCGTGCAGTGCTGCGTCAGGAGCTGAGCAGCTCAGGGGATGGGAGCTGTACCCACAGGTGGGCACTGACATGATCATTCTCTTGTCAGCGTGGATCATTCCCCCTCACTTGCTTTTACTACTCTTCTCCTGATCTAGTTCTAAATGAGTGACCAGACTCCCAATCTTCTTTTCCCAGGGTAAAGGAGAAGTTTTTATTGGCATTTAGGCTGAGTTTCAGGGTCTTGTTCTTAGGTTTGCCTGGTCCTATTGCACTAAATGAAAATTTTTTCTTCCTCTGTGATTTTTCTGCCTTTCAGGTGATTGCTGGTTCCTGTAACTGCTTAATCAAGTTCTGTTGAACCAGGTCTTAATTTTCTGCATCCCACCATTTCTGCATGATTGAACCAGCTGATGTAGTTGGCCACAGCTGAAAATCCTTATTGTAAATTTCCTTGTGATTTTCTGTCATCTGTTATCCTTGAGGCTTTCTTGGCACTGAGTGTGCTCAACGAAATGGCTTTTGGGTTTCTTTTGTTGTCCAAGAACATGAACAGAGATTGTCCTGGGAGGCTGATTGCCTGATTTTCTCCTTTCCTTTGGAGATGATGGAATTGATGAAGTTGCTATAAGCAGGCAAAGATGAAAAGAAGAGTAAAGCCACTCGTGTAAATAGAAATGATCTAATGTCAGACTCCTTTGGGAATGTGATTGGGATTAGATTAATGTGTGGGGATAAGTGCAGAAACACTGCAAGGTAGGGTTGTCCCAAAGCTCTCTGACCCCCATGGTCCCCCTGGGGTCCCCTCCTCATGCTGCTCAGAACCTCTGAAATAAATATTGTGCTCTTGCCTCACATGGTGGGCATGTTTCACTTGTTTAGTAGTCTGAAAAATGCATGTGCCCCTTTGATTCTGAAATCAGTGCTGCCTGCCTGGGTTAGCTGCCAGTTCAGCCCACTACCAGATTGATTTCAAAAAGGATTGCTGGTGTCTCTGAGCTGGGAAACCTTGCAGGAGAAGCCCCGTAGATCTCACACGAGCAAAAAGATTACAGTGACATTTCTGCTGAAATAATGTGTATTTCAGTATGAGACCTTTCATCAGCAGAGAGCTGTTGCAAACCAAATGCCGGCATCCTTAACAAACAGGGATGTGCCAGCAGAAGGTTCTTCCAAGGGACTGGGACTCTTCCAGCATCTTTAGCTCTGTTTATTTCAGAAACCCAGTGAGCTTTTTGGAGAGATTTTTTTAATCACAGAATCTCTGCCTCATGTTAGGCTTCCTTGGGTTTCTGTTTGTAATGTGTGCCTCCTCTCCAGGCGGGCTGTTCAGTAGCTTATGTGTTAAAAATACAACAATTATATTTTATATTTATTTCTTAAATCATATTGATAGTATTTTTGTTGTCTCTACAAATGTCCAGTCTTCATAACTTTCTCTACAGAGTTCACATTGAAAACAAGGCACTGACTTTGGATAGCCTGAAAGGAAAAGTTTTATTGTCACTGCAGAATGTACTTAAAAATGAATAGGCACTTATGTTTTTGAAGGTACTAAAAACACTGTTCTCATTCACGAATACTGTTTGAATTAGAGACTACATAGGAAATATTCAGTGTTGGAATTACATCAAATATATTGGGTTGTATTTTATGTATAGAGTCAACCTTCAGCAAAATTAACTATTTTCAGTGCCCCTTATTTTCTTCTGCGTCTCCCAAAATGTTCACACAATGGTCTGGATGAGTCAGTTGTAACCTTGGAAGCTCTAGAGCACCTGTCCAATGCAGTTTGGCACCTCTGCACTCATTTCAGACATGTGCTCCGTGAATTGACTCGTGATGGATTAATGACATATCTCCTGTCATTGATTAAAAGCCCAAAAGACCATTGAAAACCAAAGTGCTTGTGTAAGGAGAGGTTTAGAAGGGCAATCAGGATTTGCATGGTAATTAATATAATTACAAAATAAACCTCAAATGTCCACAGAGAATTAAATTCCATACTCATAGGAGAAGAACCAGAGTTTTTAAAAAATAATACGATGAATCTTTGCATTTTGACTTTGACAAGCATATTCTTGATTACTAGCTGGAGAGGTAATGGAAGGTGTATTATACTCTGGAGGGTCATAAATCTTTCTGATTTAAATGAAATGAGGCTTAAGAGAGCAGAGTTTGCCTAATTTGCTATAAATTGACAATTGTGATTTATTAACAAGGACAAGGAAGTCACTAAGAAGTGCTGCTGCCATGGCCAATTATTGTTTAATCAGATGCCAGATGAATATAGACTGGCATAGGAGGTTACCATACAGTGCTGAAGATGGTGGGTTTTAAATATTGTCTGTATTTTTTACTTCTGATAGTAACACTGAGAAAGTTTGCAGAGAGAGCTAAAACAGCTGAGTGGTGGGAGGAGCAGCACAAGAACAGTATCAGGGTCTCTTCAAAACCTGCCTTCTGTGCCATTTAAAAAATAGTATTTCTCATGTTTATGAGCAGCAGGAAACTCTGTTGTAGTATGGATGTGTCAGTGTAAGTACAGCTGTATAAACAGAGATGCTGAACTGAAAAAAATATTCAGATTGTGCTAGGTAAAATCAGATTTATATTAAAAAACTTTTGTTCCAAACTAGAGGTGGATGAAATGAATTGATTTTTCATGTTAAATTCATTAGCTTCTGAACAGCAGTCCTCAGAAGGCACATTTTTATTATCAGCCCATTGGGATGGGTGACTGAAGAGAAAGAATTAATTCATGCCCAGTGTGAGTGGGGATCTGTCCCTGAGGTGTGGGTGTCTGTGGCAAGGTGTGTGCTCAGAAGGAGGAGTCACAAGATTTTTGTGAACAGCAGGTGATCAAAATCCCTCAACTTCCACCTGGCAATCTGAAAGCCAAAAATTCAGCAAAGTCTGATCCAAAATTGCTGTGATATTATCCGTGCCTTGCCAAATAATTTGTATATATGCCTGAGCAGATGGATCTAACATACGCCCTGCCAGCTCTTCTAGTTGTTTGACCTTGCCAATGAGCATCAGATACATCTTTTCCAGATTGAGTCGTAGCCATTATGTCCGTGGCCAGAAAGAGCATAAACAAGGAAAACAGTTTCACCTGTGTCTGCTGAAAAGCTTCACACTGCTGTGTGTGGCCAGCAGGGTGTCAGCTGTCTGTATGCATCTCAATAGCAGGAAATCAGTTTCGAGTGGCCTCACTGGTAAAATAACACTCCTCCCCAACGCTGTACTGTTCAGCCTTTCCTTTAAAAGAATTCAGGTTAATTTTATATTTTGAAGTTAGTTCCATTCTTCCCACAGTTTACAGCATCTCTAATTATTTGATAGCATTCCCTTCCCAAAGCTGTGTTTGCAGGGATCCATCAAGTCCCTCATGCTGCACTTAGGACCACATGCCCTCCTAGCTTCCATAACTGCTGTAAGACTTGCAGTACGTGTAAAACTTCTTTTTATGATCCCATTATAGCAAATACTGGGTTTCCCTGCCGTGAAAGGCTCTGAAATACACAACTGTGAATAGAACTCGAGAGAATTTTTCCTACCAAACTTGTAACTTAGCGTGTTGGCTGTGAGGCTGAAATACACAGTATCGTGTTTCCTCGGTCAATTATGCAAAATTCTTCTTGTTTCTTCTTTGTATTTATGGCTGCTAAATGTGTTTATTACAGGGAAAACTGCTGAATGCCTCGTTCTTTTTTTCCAGCTAATTTTCTAGTGGAATTGAAGTTTATGTGATAAAACTTTGTTCATGAGACATCTCATTCCCTTCCTGCCCTGGAAAATTTCAATTTACTCCCCAATTCTGACTGGTTTTGGCAGAGGGATAAAGGTTTCAAGTGTTGAAAGAAGTCACTGGTAAAAAATGCTATTAGGTAAAAATTAGCATCAGTTTATACCTTATTGGATAGCTGCATGGCACAGCTTCAGGAAAACCTTTGATCAAAGTTCTCACTTTACTAAGCATGGAAGAAGAAAAACTCAAAGGAAAAAGCTGCATTCAAACTGAATTCTCTTTCTGTGCTGAGTGTCTGTGTCTTCTGTTGCTTATGGATTTTTCCTCCTCTCCTTTCCTCCTGTCCCATCCCATCTCATTTTTAGTTTTTTTTTCATCAGGAGCACCAGGAAATCACTGTTACACACCACATTTAGCCCTTCCCTGTGCTCTTGGACCTTGCAGGTCTGAGTTCAAGGGCAGGTCCCACTGGCACATCCGGGTGTAGCAACACTCAAGTGTGTGCATCAGCCTAGATCAGAATAATTCAGAAAACTGCTAAAATCCTTGCCATGCTCTGTGGGAGCAGTGCACAGCTCAACAAAGTGGCTGCAAGTGTCCATTTATTCTTCATTTCCCAGGATTGGGAGGTTGAAATGTTAAAGCTGGCAGATACTTGTAGGTTGGAATAACATTCCTGGATATACTCATGGAACACAGCGTTCTTCTCGGTTATCTTTCTGTGAATTTTCCTTCCAGCCTCTCATGAAGTGGAAGATTTACTAAGCCTTTTCCCTTAATGTAATGGTTTCTTATTAACTTCTGACCAGGAATCCCATAAGACAAGCGTTGTAATGTTTGTGAGACTGAGAGTTGGATGTGGATGCATTACTCCCACAATTAGGAGTGTAAAGGACAGAGTGTGCAATACAGTGTCTTTGTAGATGTAATTTTGTCTGTTTTCCCTAAAAGCTTTAGCTGTATTTAGACCTTAATAATTAAGTTGTTTATGAAAATTTCCTCGTTCTTAATTTAAAGTCTCTATCAGCTATATTTGTCTTCATTTAGTATTTTTACTAAACACATGAACGCTACCATCTGTTCTCCACATATACCATCTAGCTAAAATTTATTATGAACACATTGTATGTTGTTAACAAGTCGAATAAACTTTGGTATTTCTGTTGTAGAGCTCATTTCTCCAGCATGCTGTGAAACACTGTAGTCATTGAACAGGGCTGTAATTAGTTGGAAAGAGGTCTCCCTATTCCCAAACCAGTGAGGTTGGATAGATTCCTGCCTGTCTGCAGGTGCCTCCCTCGCTGCCTGGTCGTGTTTCTCCTGCAGTCAGCAGTGATGGTTTAATTCACCAGGAGGTTTCCACCTTCTGCCCGTGGTGAGCTCTGTGCTGCCACCCCTTATCTGTGCCCACTGCTGTTAGAAACAGGAGAAGGATCACGTTGGGATGGACAGAGTTCAAACCTCTGCCGCGTGAGTGTGAATGAAACTCTCGGTCTACACAGACAATGCTGATTCTTGAAAATTAATTGAAAAAATTACTGGGGTGGTTGAAACAGTGTCAAGGCAAATGAGTGCTTTTTTTACTGCATTATCCCATGTTCTTCCTGCTGAGGGTTCTTATTAGTTTTTGCTACTTGTTATTGGGTGTTTTATTGATCATGATATAGTGTTCCCAATATTGGATCGTTGTAAAAGCTGGAATTTGGCACAGCAGTACTGAGGAACAGCTTGTAGATACAGTAATGCCCCGTATGGGTAATTTCAAACAAAGAACTGACTTTTTCTGTGTATAGTGAATACTTCTGTTCTCATTCACTGAAATATGGAGCTGGAGCAGCCCAGATAAAGTCTGGAGCAGCTGAGGTACTTCAGCTTTAAAAGGACAGCTGGACTCTGAACATATATGTCTTCTAATAAGTTGCAGAAATTTCCTGTTTCAATGCCTAAACCTTTCCACTCCTGCAGAAAATGAGAGAAAATATATAGAAGTGTTTTGGATCTGATGCCTTCCTATCAGACCGGACAAAAATTTATTGTATCCTAAAAAAGCTCTAGAAGTGAAATACTGCACACAGAGGGACCTTCATCCTCTTTCTGTGAATTGCTGAGACACTCCTATCTTCTTGCCTGTCCTTGAAACAAGTCTGCACCTCTATTTCTGCTTCAGACTTCATTAAAAGGCTCTTTAGTCTTGAAGCAAATAGACAATATTCTCCTTTGTAACAATAGTTATTTCCAGGCAATGTGACTCAAGGAGTATTTCCCAACTCACAGATAAATTAATTTTAGTGATGCTTGACAGCAATTCCATTTTTCCAGTAAGAAGTCTTACTGTAAATTGAGACTGGAGAATTGCATTATTCATTTGAAAGATGTTTCTAGAATGTCTTTAGGCTCTTCTGGGTAGTGACAGTCTCATACAGAAATAAAATGCCCTTGCTTTGCTGTAGATTTATTTGCACCACTATTTTCTGCAGCTTCTCTTCTCTCAGAGTTCTTTGTTTTTCAAAGTCTTCCTTGTTAGAGAAGTTGTACTTGTTTTGTGGGCTGGCAATGTGCTATTGATAAAGTCAGCTCTGAGAAGATAATCCTCGGAGAAGGATTAAGTGTTGTTTGCCCATTTATTACAAGGAGTAAACTGAGTCAGAGAGACTCTGATTTTCTTAAAGCCACATAGCAACTTAGTGTTGCAATTTTCTGGTTCAGCAGCACATTCTGATGGGTTTCCATGCTGCCTGAGGCCCAAGAAGCCAATAATTCAGCCATGTTCAGTACAGAAATGAGAGCAGAATTTGTCATGCAAACTTCATGTACCAGTGCAAGAGACTGAAAGGGTCTTGCTCTCATTTCAACATTTATCTTTATTAAATTTTTACAAGAACATTCAAATTAATCTGACTAATTATAGTGCAAGTGATGGGACTGTTTTACACGGTGTTCAACTGCGACAAAAAGCCTTCAGAAAAACAGATGCTTTGCTGTTTGCTCTGCTTGCCTGCCGAGGGTTTAGTGTTTTGGTGATACCGGGGTGAAGAGTCTGTATGAAATAGAAGTAGCTGATGTTAGTGGAGGATCTATATAGTAATCAATTCTCCAGGGGCACAGGAAAAGGATAAAAACCAACACCTTCCAGCTTCACTACAATAAGGTGGAAAACACCCAGGATTCAGGGCACAGATGGACAAGGGATGGGCAGTGCTGGAGCAGGATCAGTGTCACCGTTCCAGGGTTCGCATCCGCAAAGCGCTGCGGGCCGCATGGTGCCAAAATAAAACCTGCAGGAGCTTCCCTCGGCGCCCTCCCAATTCTTGCCTGAGACATTTGGGAACTGGGGATTTCAAATGGAGAAGGACAGGCTGCTTGGCACACGGCGCAGGGATGGAGCAGAAAGCCTCTGTGCCAGACCTTGGGTGAGGGCCGTGTGTGCTGCTGGCACTGCGGCGTTGGGGGATGAGCTCACAGCAAGGCACGGGTGGCCAGGGCTTTCTGTTGTCCTTTGGAAGTGTTTCTCTTCTGATACAGCCATGGAGAAGTCTGTCCCTCTTTCCTTGTGTTTGCTGGGATTTCAGAACGCAAAGCTGCGTCTCCTCACTCTGGGGAACGCTGGAGACAGAGCCTCAGGAAATACAGCTTTGTTAACAAAGCTCCTCTGTGGCGTTGGATGAAATTACAATATAAAAAGTATAATACATGTATATATACATATTGCAGGAGGCCAGCGGTATGAGACTCAATAAGGTCAAGGGCTGGGGTCTGCCCTCGGGTCACCACAAGCCCCTGCAGCTCCAGGCTGAGGGCAGAGGGGCTGAAAGCTGCCGGGCAGGAAGGGACCAGGAGGTGCTGGTCTCCAGAGACTGAACACGACCACATGTGCCCAGGTGGGCAAGAAGGCCGGTGGCACGTGGCTTGAACCAGAAATAGGGTGGCCAGCAGCACCAGGGCAGGGAGTGTCCCCCTGTGCTTGGCACTGGTGAGGTCACACCTTGAGTGCTGTGTCCAGTTCTGGCCACCAGCACTGCAAGACATTGAGGGGCTGGAGAGTGTCCGGAGAAGGGAACGGAGCTGGGGAAGGGTCTGGAGTCACAAGGAGTGGCTGAGGGATCTGGGGGGCCCAGCTTGGAGAAAAGGAGGCCCAGGGGGAACCTTCTCTCTACAACTCCCTGACGGGAGGGTGCAGCCTTGTGCAAGTCAGGCTCTGCTGGCAATGGGACAAGAGGAAATGGCTGTGCCGGGGAAGGTTCAAGTTGGGTTGTCAGGAGAAACTTCTTCACTGAAATGGTTGTTAGGCATTGGAATGAGCTGCCAGGAAGGTGGTGGAGTGATGATCTCCGAAGGTGCTCAAGAAACAACTGGGTGTGGAACTCAGTGCTCTTGTCTGGTTGTCACAGCAGTGGTCAGTCAAAGGTTGCACTCCATCCTGTAGGTCTTTTCCAGCCCAGTAATTCTGTGATAATCAGGATGCCTCGCCTCTTCACAATGAGCTCCATGTCCTTCTCATGATGGCCCCATGTGCCATCTGCCTGCTGCAGAGTACTGAAGATTTCAGAGGTGTCTGGAGGACTGGCCCGTAGGACATATGAGGAAGAGCCAAGCAGCAGGATTGGACAGACCAGGTCGAATGAACCCTGTACTAGAGTTCACACTCATAAGCTGATTTGGGCTTTTTATCCCTTGGTTAGGCCTAAATGAGGCTGCACTGATACCAAGACAAGCACTCCAGAGACAAATAAAGACAAAACAAAACAGCTACCTGAACTGAATTATGGTATCTGATATTTTTCTTGACTGCAGTAATCTACCAGCTTTCCAGTAGGTGAGCTGGCAGAGGTCCACTGCTAGCAGGATCTTCAGCAGGAGGAGCAGAGTGACCCCGAACTTCTTGTGATTGCTCAGATCCTTTGAGTATTGAGGCTTTTGGGTGGCTTTACTCCTCCCTACTGAGTCAGTAACTGAAAAGCAAAAGCAGAGTCTTTGGTATATTTTCCAGTTTTACAAATAGCTTGTTCTAAATCAGTAGAATACAATGAGCAGAGAAATATGTTTATGCTTTGAAGGGCCAGTAAAAAGTCAGTAGCAGTGGAGGTTTCTCAAGCTGGTGAAGTTCACTTGGAGCTGAGGTATGTTCTAGGGCAATCTTAAAGAATGGAACTGAGTCAGTGATGAAATCTGGGTGTGTTCTGTGCAGAAATCCAAACTCAGCTCCCGCCACACAGGCGGCCTCTCCCTCATGGGTTCTGATTCTGGGAACGAGCAGCGTGTGCTGCTGCAGAGTTGAACTGAGTGCCTGGTATATGCAGTTGTAAATGGGCTTGTGCTCACTGTGTGTGGCCTTCTGCTTACCTTTGGTCCTGAGCTGTTCTTTTCATTGTAACTAACATTAAAGTGTGTTAGAGTGAGGGTGAAAGCAGCTGTTTCCTTAAAACACTCCAGTGAAAAGAGTTCATTACAGTCTTGAACCTGAAGTGATACCGAGATACCCACCAGTCCCATTGGATAAAACAGTTGCCCTGCCAGATTCTCACTGAGGTCATGAATAAATCTGATCGTCAATAAAGAACATGAGGTGATGTCATGGGTCTGAAGACTGCAGACCTCTTGTAAGTGGTGCCACAAGCAGGGTGAAAGAACAGGAGACACTGATTCAGATGACATGAGCCTTACTAACATTGTTTCTTTTGAATTTTCCCAAATAGGGTCGCGACTGCAGTGTGCCCATTAATTCCTGCATTCAAAACCCATGTCAGAATGGAGGGACCTGCCACCTCACGGAGGCAAATAAAGATGGATTCAGGTAGTAGCACAAAGTTTGTTTAAAATGAGATGATAAAATTTAACGTGTTTCTGCCTTGCATTAATGAACTGTAATGGCTGCTTTACAGAAACGGCTGCATGTGGCATTTCTATTTGCCATACAAAACTATTGCTTTGGTTTCATTGCTGTGACATATCGTTTCCTGTGAAACAGGCCTCCTTATTTCCTCATAATGGAATATACATTTAAGAGCTTCTGAGTGGTCTCTATGATCTGCATTGTGTTATCTGCATCCTAAATTTCCTTGGGGCATTTCAGTCTCACATCTAAGCTGTTTTTGTATTTGTAAAGTGAGCATCTGTTGCTTGACAGCCAGATCCAAAATGTTTTCATACTGAAGAATCTTGCAGACAAACAGGCTTTAAAGAAACAATTAAAAAGCACGGGGAGATTACCACATTTTAAGCATTGTGCCTGCAAGAGAATAACCTCGGCAGCTGGATATTGTGGATTTCAGCTTGCCCATAGAACAAAGATGTAGCATAGGTGGGGATACTCCGAGAGAAGTCCAGAAATTTTAATGAGATAGCTGGAAGATCTGCACTGCTGCAGGCACTACTTCACAGCTAAGAAAATACAAGTTTGAGGCTTTGGTCACTCGTTGTCATTCAAATTGATAGAAAGTTTCTTTTTTAAAAAGAGCTGCTAGAATTTTCATAGATTTGCTTCTCCGCGTTTATGCCATTTCTTGCGAAAGGAGAAGCAGTAAACAGAAGAAATGCCCTGACACTTCTCTCTGTGCCTGCCCACCCTCAAGAATTCCCTGCTTCCAGAAGCAGATGCAGCACATCACAGGACACAGGACACTGGGGATTAACTACAGTGGAAAAGCACAGGTTGACGGGGATGAAGGGACACTGTCACAGGCTCCATAATGAACAGCAGCTGGACGTTTTCCTCTGTGGAGAGCAGGAGACACGACCACATCTCCATGTGGAGACATGGCTACATCTCCGTGAGGGGAATCTCCAGGGCTCAGCTGTAGCACCTGTGACAGCCCCTGAGCAGAGCAGAGGAGTCTCCTGAGTCAAGATGTGACTGCAGGGTCATGGTGGTGGGAGAGGAGGGGGAGGCTCAGCGGGTCGCAGCATGTCCGTGCGGTTGTGCTGCTAGACAGACTCCGTAGATTCTGGTGAAACCGCTGCTCTGATCTGACCTACGTCCTCTTGATTCAGATTTTAGCAGGCCCAGCAATTTTTGGAGTAAAAGTTCCGGTTCAGTTTCTGCTTGAGAGAATTAATGGTCTGGTGATCTTCACTTTCCTCTCTGGTCACTCGTGTACATAGCTTTTTCCAGCTTGTGCCAATGTAAAACTGCACCACATTAGAATATCTGGAGTTTGTCGCTCAGTACCCATTTTTCAAAAATACAGCTGACACTAAAAATGCAGTAGTAAAACATTTTATAATATTCATAATAGTGGAATGAGAGCCTTCAGCATATATTTTGGATTGGGTTTTTCTTTAGTATTTTTGTTTTGTTCTGTGGTAGTAGTTTAAGAGTTTTGAATGACCTGAATTGAGAGCTACTTCTGAATTTCTCTCATGAATTGAACGAATTTTACAATTTCAGAGGCTTTGCTTCAGTTCCAAACGAGCATTGTTTTTGAGATCCTTTATAAAGCTGCAGGGGTGGTTTTGTTGCTGAACAGCATTCGAGGCTTTTTAGGGAAGGATTCTGCTTTTATAGTTATTTATATAGTTTCAGTTGGTCTAATAAAAGACACATAAAACCATATCTCATCAAAATCCTGCTGCATAAAAGTGAATGTTCAGCATATGCACTGCTCCATTTTCTCCTTGTTTTTAATTCAGTCAGTCCATAACCTCTGTGGCTCTGCAGGACTGTGGAGCTTTAGCGTGGCTTAGGGAAATGTGGTGAGGAGATGCAGCAGCCAGTGACAAGCAGGATACAGAAAGATTTTGAGATTGAATTTGGTTGGTTGGGTTGGGGTTTTTTGGTGGGAAATCTCTCCAGTGGATGGCAGCAGTCAGAGTTATGTGCAAATAAATTGTGTTCACCAGGATGGGAAAACGCTGCCCTACATTATGTGCTGTGAGGAAGCGGATGTCAGAAACATTTTCATGAGAGGCCTCCCTGGATTTTTTTTTTTTTGTTGTGTGGCCTGTAAAAGAAATTATATCTTCTGTATATTTGCTTCCCTGGGGAAATATATTCATACACAAGCCCTGCTGCCAAACTTGTCAAATCTTTACTCTTGTAAAAAGGAAACTTAAGCCAAAGTTCTCTCCCTATGAAATGCCAAGCTGTTTAACTCTCAAGTTTTTGTGGCCTTAGACAAGAAAATTACCATTTGAAATAATGCTAAGGTGGTGATGTTCCCCCCAAAGACAGGAAACTCTCAGTTTTGACTGAGACTCCAGCCCGACGGCCCCGCTGTGCCTGGTGCCCACAAGGGCTGTCAGCAGCAGGGGCCTGAGGCACTCAGGTTTGCTGGAATAGCAGATCCTGGTGGGCAGCCAAGGGCAAAGGTTCAGCTGGAGTTATTCCGTCCTCTTTTACCCTTGCACTTTTTCGATCCTGAGTAATTTTCATATTCTCTTCCTGCAAGCAGGGGCAGCCTGTGTGTTGAAGAATAGATAAGTGACCCGGTGTGGCTCAGAGGAGTGGGAAAGTGAAGTTCTTCCTCCCTTTGAATTGCTTGTTCTAATCTAATCTGTCTGCCTTGACAAAAGCTTGCCCAAAAAGTCCCTTATTAAGGCTGATAAAAGAGATGGCCAGTGAGACACGTCCTGGAGGTTCAGCAGGCCTGGAAGGGAGGCTTTGGCAGGAGCAGAGCTGTCAGCTCTGCTGCACTTACCCGCAGGCAACAGCTGATCTCCGATAACCTGCGGTGCTGGGAGACAAAGGCTCTGGGTTATTTTAACTTTTCTCCGTATAAAACCTTCTCCATTTCCCAGATTGCTGTTTTTAGCATTTTCCACAAACTGTAAGTAAGCCCTCATAAATGTAAAATCCTGGAACTGATTAACTGCCGAGTGTTAATTCTGCCTAGTTCAAGGAAAAGCATTGCACTTCCAGACTTGCAGGCTACTCCATTGGGATCTAGGCATAAAAGGCATCTTTTCCATGAAATTGCAATATTCCTGAAAGAATTAACTATATCAATTTAAAAGCTAATTTTTTTGGCAACTTGATACTCTGTATGAATTTCTATTTTAATAAACAGATGCTAAAGTTCTTTCATTACATTTTATTTAAAAAATCTAATACAGTAAACTTTAAAAATAGCCAGCTTAAAAAAAATTCATAACATGCTTTGGGTCCAAAATTTTACCCCAAAATGTTGCCATTTGTGTTCCCTTGAAACTTCATGAGGATAAGGGGATGTTATGTAATTCTTTATAGGAAAACACAACACCAATCCCTAAACAAGAGGAATAGAGAATTTGGGCCTTTATTAGAACACAGAAGCTTGGGAAACAGTTGTTTCCTGCCTGGTTCCATTGTTTCCAACATCCACATGAAATGCTGTCTCACACTGCTTCACTACTGAGTCACTGCAAGGTTTTCATCATTGTCTCTGGAATTCATTTTCTCCCTCGGTCAGCTGGAACCCAAGTCTGATGACCTTCCAGTCACTCAGCAAACTTCATTTTTCTTCTAAGCTTTTTCTGGGAGAATACATACAAACAGTCCCAAGCTGCAATTCTTTCAACATGTACTTCAATCCAGGTCCCAAGTTGTATGTTTTATCTTTGAATTTCAGGCCTCGTATCTGGTACATTTGAATGCAAATCAAAATAAAGAATCGTATGTAAGCAGTAATGTAAAGACTCCCAATACTGCATAAGGACCAGTAGCCAAATGTCATCAATTATTCTGACATTTCCCTGAGTATGGAATGTGTCCTAATACTTAGCAATTTATGTTAATAGACCCGAATGAATTGTTACTAATGGTAACTCCACTGTGAACCATTACTGTGATAGTGTTTAATAATGTCATTTTTAATTGCACACATCCAAGCTGTCCCAGTTGTTTTGTGGAACGAAAATGGTGTTATGTTCACATAAAAAACCACCAGCACAAAGCCACTCTTGTTGCTTTTCTTTAAATAGAGAGAAACATTTCTGTTCCCAAACTGAGAACTTGTCTTCCAAGTTGCAGCCTGGAGCATATTTTTATGATGGAGTTATAAACCCCTGAAAGTGGGGGTTTGTAATCAGAAAGCAAGACATGATGAATGTATCACTGTATTTAATGAGATGTCTTTAACCCTCTCCCTGACACTTGCATTGCCACAGAAGATGGTGTGCCAGCTCTTTTTTCTTCTCTGCCTCCTGTGATCCTCTGGCTCTGGGTCAGCAAGAGGACATGTTTATTAGCAATAATGAGCTTGAGACAGGAAAAGAAAATATTCCTTATTGATTTATTGTGTCCTAAATTGGATTTATTGGAGCAGTTTGGTTTTGGTTATTCAGGGTGAAGGTTTTCTAACCCTCATGACCTGTGGATGGTCCCTGCAGAATGAAGATGACTCTGAATGTGACCAGTGTCCCTCTTCTATACCCATCTGAAAGCTTTTACTGTTGTGAAGGCTCATGAAACATTCCCTTCCCATTTTTTCTCCTCTCTATTACTCTTTCCTGAGATTGCACACCATGAGGAATCTAACCTGACCCTCATGATCCAGCCTGGGACTACTGAGGGTGGATGCAGAGCTTTGTGCCATCCCTCCCTTGGGAGTCTCTGTACTCTGCTCAGGCTGTGGCACACAAGAGGAAGGGAAGGAAAAGTCCTGCAGCTTTCTTCAGATTCTGAAGAGCTCCTTTTTCTCCAGGGCTTTGCCCATGTCCACCCCATGACACCTGCACAGAGCAGGATAACCACCTCAGGTCCACGTCGTCCATTGGAGCTGAAAACAGCACGCTGCAGCTACGTCTGCCTTGGAAACTCTCCTGGTTTCCAAAAGCAGTGGATGGCAATTAGTGTGACTGCTGTAGTGCTTTCTGGTTTTCATCCTCATCAATCAGTAGTACTTTTTATTTGTTCAGTTCCTTTTCTGCCATCAGAGCCTGCATAAGAAAGGAAATGAACAGCGGAGTGAATGTGTAGTTTGGACTGGGACTCCAAACAGCCCATTCTGTGACTACTGAACAGCAATGCTGGCACTTCAAAACTGACATTTCAAATATCACTGCTGGCTTCTCAGAAGCCCCTGATATTACTGGAGCACTTAACTCCTGTTTTTAGACTCTCTTTTAGGAAACTCTGGCCTCCACCTCTTCATCACTTACAGATAGTTTAAAATATAAAGGTTCTGTTTGTAACTGTAGCTTCCAGATCTGGAAAGGAAATGGAGTTTGGAAAAAACCCCCTCAAGCCATTCCTCAGCCATTTAGTTTGCTACCCTCCCCTAGGGACCATACATCACACTCCTGTGAGATAAAATGTCTAGTGCAATTATTCTTCACTAGTGTCCACGTTCTCACAGAACCATTACTAGCTCTGCCATGGTCTGTGTTTTAGTTGAATTATCTGGGCACCATCAGCTCTTCTCCAAATAGATGTTGGGGGAGCTGCAGACTTACTGAAATCTTACAGCACTTGTAAAAGCAATCATTCCCAAACATTTCTTGTTTGGACAAGTGACAAAGTAGTAATGAGAAGAAAATGCTCATGTCTGTAAACTCAACTCAAGCTGCTGTTCTTTGAAGAGACCGAGGTATCTAAGAGCTGCCAAGTTGTCCTGTGATTGTGCAGTCCTCTGCAGACAGATGTCCACGTTCTCACAAAAACATTAACAGGGAAGCCAAGGATTTGAATATTGTGATGAATGTTTATTCTCCTGCCCTGGAGTTGCTTACATCAGCTAAGGGCCAGAGTTATCAATAAAGCAAGCAAAGGGAGCATGGCAGAGGCTGGCTCCTGAGGATGATTTCTGTCTCCTGTAAATAATTACATGACCCCAGGAACCGTCAGACTGCATCTCTCACCAGACACTTGGGGTTAAATTGCTCTATGCCCCACAGCAACAGTGAATTTGGCTCCAACTGACTTTTATATGTTTTAATTTCAGTTTTATACCTCAGACCTCCTGGCCCTTTAGATTCATGCTAACTTTTTTCTTTTTTTTTTTTTTTTATTTCTCCAAAGCTGTTCTTGTCTTCTTGGGTATGAGGGGGAGAGGTGTGAAATAAACCCAGATGACTGTGAAGATAATGACTGCGAGAATAACTCTACGTGTGTGGATGGGATCAACAACTATGTGTGTCTCTGCCCTCCTAATTACACAGGTAAGAAAAGGCCACAACCAGAGAACAGGAATCCATGAAAAGTGCCTGAAGGGAAGGGTCTAAATTCATGTTTATTTAGTGCATGAGCATATAATTCACTGAAAATCGAGTCCCCTTTTAAACAATCTAAATCTCTTCCTGGAAAAATGTTACGTCTACTAATATTGCAATATATGTGCTCACAAACGTGGCCACTTTTCTGAGTCAAAATACTGATCCCTCACTGTAAAATGCATTAAAAAACAGTATTTAAGGGATCAGAGAAGTCTCCGCTTCAGCATGCGCGTTCTCAGTACTGAGCTGAGCCTGATACACACCTGTCCTGAATCTTGGAAAACCTTGGCTTAGGGGGCATGGCGTTCACCTGAAATCTCAGAGGTCTGCATGTGTTACATACAGTGAGCATGAGGATGTGCTGCTAAATTCCTGATCTCCATTTCACAAGTGGGTGAGCAAAGGATGTGTAAGAGGCTGCAGGCTCAGCTGTTGTCTTAGTGTGACCCAGGTCAGGGAGCAGGGTCAGCTGCTGGGTCTGTGCTCACAGGGGTTGGTGATGGAGCTAGAAATGGGACGAGTGTCTCCAGCACTGTCCTGCATTGCAGATAAATTCCTTCCTAAGCCTTCTGTGAGAGCAAAGACTCTCCAAAGCGGAATCTAAAACTGGTTTTCCTCAAGCCATTCTGGAGCATTCCGTGGACACATTCACAGAGCATTAGCCCAGCCCTCCTGGCTCAGCATGGAGGGTAAGGAAACACCTGCAGGAGTTCCTGCTCCAGCCTTTGAAACTGGGGTTGTTACCTCCTGAGCATGGAGAGGCAATGAAGGGCTTCTTGTATGCTGGAATATATTACATGTCAAGGGATTTAATGAGGATCAAGCTTGAGTGGCTGAGTAAGGCAGGAGGAAAGCTTCTAGAATTTCCAAACTCTTAAAATACTTTTGTGGCTGATACAAAGGAGGCCCATGTAAATCTTCAGCTGAGAAAAGCCTTATGACTCAAATGTACATTTATTGGGTCTCTAAAATGATATTTCTGCCAAAACCTAAAAAAATTCAGCTTAGCAGAATAAAGAGTTCTGCTTGTAGGATGTTGAGCCCATTGTGCTTACTTGTGCACTATTTATGTCAGCTGCTCTTGGGTGGTTTCTAACAGAACGCAATGCAAGGAGGCAGAGTCTTTACATTTACAACAGGAAATGGATTTGACCAGCCAAGAAAAGACACAGCCAGTAAGGAACTGAATCCAGCATATATGCAAATGCACTTTCCTTTCCACAGGATTATTGTAGAATTTTTTTTTCCAGACAGTAAAGGTAGGAAAGAACTAGATTGGAATTTCTTCTCAAATGGCTGTCTGGATAATGGCCAGGGAACTCATGTGATACTTTCAGGGTCAGTTTTGAAATATTTTTACTCAACTTCCAGTGGGTTTTGTTTTGTTGTTTTTTGGCTTTGGGTTGGTTTGGTTTTTGTTTTGTTTTTTTTTTTTTTTTTTTTACCTGAGTGTTGTCTGTGCTGTGCCTACACTGCTTTCCAGGAGTTTGTCAAATACCAGACCTCAGTGTTGCCATGTGTATAATACACAGCCACACAATAAGCGTGTGCTATCATAGTGCAGGCAATAAGCTTGGTTGAAAAAAAAAAAAGAAAAAAAATTGGAAAAAAAAAAAAAAAAGAATTTTAGAAGAGATGAAGGAAATAGTTCCAGAAAATGTGATGTAGATCATAGGTGAAAAAGCTTCCAAAAATAGAGGTGTTACTTAAATTAGAATCTGAAGGGTTAGAATAGTTTGTGTTGCTTAAAATAGGAGGAGTTTAGTGAACTGTGATACCAGAATTGCCCAAACCTGCTTTACCTCCATTTTGGAGGGGCATTTTTCAGCAAACCAGATCAGTCACCTGGAAGCACTGACTGCAGTGCAGCTGGCTGGGCTGAAATGTCCCTCAGAGCCACCCCTGGCCTCAGATCAGGGCAGGGAGCAGCATAAAATGGCTGGAAGAATTGAAGCCATCAGCCAAACCAAAGTACACACAGACCAAGCTAACCTGAGAAATGGTTTCGAGGGTCCTTATGAGATGAATCCAAACACAAGAAATGGGGCATCATGTGAAGTTGCCCAATTGGCTGAACAGAAGTGGAGGAAATGCCACGGAAGCACAGAGGCAAGCCATGAAAGCACACCTTGAAATGGTCTGTGTGTCTGACCTGGAAAGAGAGGGGCCTGCTGACCAAAGAGTTGGACTGAAGGCTCCTGTGACATCCAGGGCATCTCTGTGTTTATTCTCTTCAGATGAACCTTTCTGTACTGAAGGGATATCTGACACTACTAGATGAGTTCAGTATTGCATAGTGTATGAAGGCCAAGAGTTCAGAGAGAAAGCAGTTCACTCCACGGGTCAGGAATGCTTATTCCTGTGCTCAGAGCTGTGTGTTGAGGTACCTGCCTCTTTCTGGTGCTGACTGTGCTAAATGTTGTGTTATCAAACTGTGTGTGCTGCAGCATTGCCAAGTGTATGGATTTGATCTACATGTGGATGAACAAAGAATGGCAGGGTTGTGCAGTCCAGGAAGCAATTTTCCTGTGAAGTATTGTCTGGGGGACAATGAGCTCTCAGTGCCTGAAAGGGCACAAACATCCATAGCCAGGCTGGATCTAACAGGACAGAAAATGTAGGTGATATCTCTTTATGTTGTACCCAAATATTATTCTTACTCATATATATATATATACACTTATACCAAATTCTTAGTTCTGTTGTTAACAAGTAGACAGACAGAGTAAACTTTTTTTGCTTTTTTTCTTCACCAACGCTCACATGGAAAACAGAAATTTCTTTGGAAGGTTGACTGGCTGGGTTTTGTGGCTGAACAAATCCAGACCATCCATTTTTATCAGTGTAATTATGCAAGAGTTGTTGTTTCTACGTACAAATGGGATTTCTCAGCTGTAGTCAACCCCCACGCTCAGTCAGGAGTGGTCTGTCTTGCACTGGAGCTTTCTGCGCTGATAGCCTGGGATGTTTGCACTAACCTGAGCTTAGAGGTGCCCAGCTCAGACATTGCAGATTCCTGCTTTTCTCCCCTGCCAAGCAGGGAGCCTGAATCCCTCATCACTCCTTGAATGCCACAATGCTGCTAACGCTGCAGCGATATTTCAGTAAACTCGGCATTTATGGAACAAATGTATGCTGTAATACAAAAGAAAAAAGAGAAAACCAGTCTGAATGCAAGGAGGGAGATCCAAGAGTGTGTATATGTGTTCTGTAAGAAATGGTGAGGGTCCTCCTTGGCTCAGTTGAGTAATGGTTAAATCATGATAGTAAATCTTATGTTCCTAAATGAAATACAAATTAAAAATGAATGTGTTGAAAATTTTGACTCTTGACAGAGTCACAGGATCCAGGCTTTGGTTTTTTCCATACCTTAGTGTTTTCCTGCTCTATCTGCTGTCTGCCTGGTTTTACTTGTTATAGCCTTTTTAGGGAACAATATCCCAAATTATGATGCATGAATTTTGCTTTCACTGGTTGGAAAAATGAAGGCCAAAAATCTTTCTTCAATTAATAAGATTTTGCAGTGTTTTCTTTTAAAATTCTTTGACAGTCTTTCCCCCGACTCAGAGTAGATGAAAAATGGCCAATTTGTTAAGTGACTGCTGAGGAAGGAATTTCCCACACTCCAGCCCCATTTCACTTTCATTTAAAAAAGGGAAAAAAAAAACCCACCAAAAAGCAGCCCACGCTCACACAATAACCTCCTTCCTAGATCTTTTCCATCTATTAACTTTAAAACAATGTGGAATTACAAATAGATTCCATGAAGTAGTAAATGCAAGTTAAAGAAGACAAAACTGAGAGGAATGGAGGCAGACAGCTGAATGCCATAAAAAGCTTCAAACCCGTACCCACCATCACCAGGTTTCCTCACCATTATTAAAATCAATATTTTCAATATTTGCTGCCTGTATTTAAATAACCAACCTGATACTGGTGCCGTGTAGCAGAGTCCTGATGACTTTGTCAGCTGATGTCTTATTTTTCCTCTGCCCAACTGGTTATTTTAATGCTGATATTATAAACGTGTAATTCCTCCAGGACAATCATGTACCCAAATCCTGCCAGCTCTGAGGAGTCTGGGGCTGGTTTATGACCTGCTTGGACTTCTGGTGGTTTCCAGCTCCTCCTTACAGCTTTGTAGGCTCTCCTTCCCTTCAAAAAGAAACATTCATAGGGCCATTGAAAGAGAAGGATACGTGTTGGATCAGCCACCCTGGTTCTTGTCCTTTTTGTATTTTCCTGATCTCTGCCTTTCTGGCTGTAGCACGACCTGTGTCCAGCTATTGATACAAACATTGTGTTCTCCCTTTAGCCTGGTGGTGTAGGAACGTAGGGCAAAATTCAGAGAGCTTTTCCCTTCCATTCCTTGTTCCTGTTCCCTACCGTTACAGACCTCCTTCAGACCATCAGAGTCCTCGACTCAAACACAGAATCTCATCTCTCCAAAGATATCCTCAGCCTCACTGCCCTCTGTGCCTCCACGTGAAGTGGGGTCCAGACTTACACAGAGGAACAAATGGGCTGCACCAAACATGTCCTGGGCGCTTTGAATGCTTTGGTGCTTCGCCTGCTGGTTTATTTGGTTTTGTTGTTTGCTGTGACTTTTCCTCCTCCTGTCTGATTTTAGCAGCAGAAATATGTAGCACTTACACACCAAAAAAAAAAACCCAACCAGGAAATATATTCCTATTTGCCAAAGAACCTAAAAAGCCTCAACAATGCTCTCACCTCTTTGTTCTGACATCTAAAAAAAAAATATATATAATTAGGTCTGAAAATAGTTCTTTACTAAAATACACAGTAACCAATGGCAGAGGGCAGGAGCAAGTGTTTTAAAATAGTTTTCTTCCCTGGGAAAAAGCTGCAAGCAGTTTGTATCACTGGAAAAAAAAATCTCTCTCAAAATAAATAATAATAAAATAAAGCTAGGAACTATTTATGGTTTGATATGTTTGGAAGAGAAAGCTAAGATCTGTTTTACCTTAGGGAACCTTGTGGTGTCCTGTGGTAGATGGTATCTGAGAGTTTTGCAGCTCTGCTACTTTTAGAGCCCAATTCCCTGTTAGTGATTGTGGGCCCTTTTCCTGGAGTGTCCCAGTGTGGTAACTCTGTCTGGCCAAAGCCAAGCACCCACTGCAGCCAAAGAGCTCCAGGGAAAGCAGCTGGGAGGGGCTGGTGGCTGTCACTGCATGCTGGAGCCCTCCCATCTCCGACTGCCGTGACACTGATGTGACACTGATGTGGCTCTGTCCCTGAGCCAGCCAGTCACCCCTGGATAGCTTGAGGTGGAGCATGGCACTGAAGCTGCTTTTTTCCCCCCGAGGTTTTGCTACAGGAACAAGGAGGTTTGAGGTGGCGTGGTTCAGCCTTGTGGTTCCACAGGGATCTGGGCCGCCTAATAAATGCTGAAGGCTTAAACTATCAACTCCTTTTCATCTTTGGAACTTCAGCCGTAATTTCTCTCAAGACAGAGAAAATTGTGGCCAGAGTTTAGTGTGTTTTCTTCCTTTTTATTTGAAGTAGTTCTGCCTTACATGGAAGTTTCTCAGTTTTAGTTACTTGGCAGATGTGATGTGTACTTGCTTTCTGCGTGAAACACAAAAAGGCACCCACATTTCCCAGTTGTGTAACTAGGAATGAGAAGTGCTGGAAGACCTGGAAGGTTTGGGCTTTGTTCAAGAGCCTAAGCCCGTTTCCAGCCGTATTTTATGAAGAGAGAACCACATGTCACTGCTATCAGATTGGACTCTTATCTGATCACACTGGGAGGAAATAGCGCAGCAACTGGCAGTGCTGCAGCCTGTCTTCAGCCTGTGTGGGTGTCCTGCTAATCTGGAGTGCTCAGCTCCAGGATCTCCTCTGGTCAAACTCTCCCATCTGTAAAACGTAAAGTGTCATGTTTGTGGAATAACATACACCACAGAATTCCTCCTTGTTCATCAGGAGCACAGCATGTCTGTAAGAAAGTGGAATGACAGCTACTGCTGTCCTTTAGGATGAGCAGAGCGAATTCATCCTCAAATGGGATGTGAGAGTCATTAAATCCAGTCTGTCGAGAAACACAGTGGGAAACAAGGAGATCAGTCAGCTCCTGGAGCGCTGTGTGCTGTGAAGGGACCCACGCTGGAGCAGTTCTTGGAGAGCTGCAGCCTGAGGGAAGGAGCCACATTGGAGGAGTCCATGAAGGGCTGTATCCCATGGCAGTTCTGGAGCAGGGAGCAGAGGCAGAAGGCAGGAGTGCTGGAGATGAAGCATTTTTAACAGGCTCCAGCAGGAATCCACAGCGTGCCCAGAGCCCTCCCTGCCAGCCCAGGAAGGACATCTCACATAATGTGTGGCGTCTCCGGTGTGACCTGCTGCACTGGACTGCGTGGGTAACTGAACTGATCCTCAACTGCTTCCAAACAACTGGAAGACATCCATATGAATAAATACAGCTCAAAAATGTAGGGTGTCCAGCAAAATTAAGATCTTTTCCAGACACAGTGGTTCTGAGGAACAGTGCTTTAGGCAGGTCACCACCTTGTAGGGGCACTGGAAATTATCTGGTTCAGTTAATGTTCCACACACTGTATTGTGTGGCATTTGAGATGTTGAATATGGTTTTTCATACTTCAGCAGTGCATAGAACACATTCCTTCTTCAAGATTCTGAAACAGTGAAAGGATCATTATTTCCCTGTCCAGATCTGGTTTCACCCATTCTCCCTTTGTTGAGCCTTAAGGTTAGGGAGAATTGCTCCTTGAATCTGAAAAATAAGCCACTGTGGGAATCCCAGTGTGGAACTGAACTTAAGGGTTCCCGCTTAACAGGTCAAAACCTGGTAAACCTTGGGAGTTTTTAACGATTAAGAAAGGATAAAAAGCATAAAGTAACTCTTTGCCTCTGAAATATTGTGGGCAGTGTTTGTCAAGCAAAAGCAAACTTCAGTGATCGTGCAGAATTAGCTACAGTGCGTTTCAGGTGATTTATGTTTTTGAATCTAACACGATAGCATTTGCTGCTGAAGGATTTTCACAGAGTTTCTCATTTATTCATTGCAAGTTTAAATACTTTGGAAGCAAAAAATTCATTTTTCTGTTTTCTAAGACGAGCCTCAAATCATTTGCATTGAACATCAACAACATTCCTCACTGAATTACTTCCCTGGAGGAGCACCCTGTGTGTTCCACCCAACCATTTTTAGGTTCAGTGTCCTGAAACTTCCAGTTGGCACTGACTTCTTTTTAATGACTGAACAGAGGGAAGGGGAAAACAAAACACAAGAAAACATTTCTTCCAATACAATTTATTAGATACAAAATGAGTGACCTCCTATGGGAAAAACAGCACGGTGGTTTTTATTAGCAGCAAAGGGACGAGTTCCATTCGGACTTACCTGGCAGAGTTCAGAATGTTGCAACACACAATTTAACCACTCACCCTGTGCAGCCTGGAAAAGTTTCCATGCTGTGGATCCAGGCCAGGCTTTCTCCATCCTTCCTTCACCATAAGCACGTTCCTTTTCTCAAGTAATACTGTGAAATTCTCGACAGCATATTTACTGCCAGTCTTGCAGGCCCTACTAAAGCTTCTCTTGCATTAAGGACGGAGATATTTTCTGTGTGGTTTTGTCAGTATATTACAACACAGTATCACCCGACTGACACATGGAACAAAAGAGGAATCACTGAACTCATTGGTTGCAAATTGGTGCTCTATGTTGTCTTTTCAGAACTGCAGTTTCACTTAAAGATAAATAAGTAAAATACTTTTACTGCATCCAGCTTCTCTTTTACTGATTAGGGAGAAACAGTGTAGCTTGGATCCTGGTTTTAAAAGTCTAATGGGGCATGAAATAAATAGCTCTCATGACAGCACAGAACGGAAAAAAAGATAGATGATGATTAAACTGTGTGTAAAAGTCATCTTTATTGCCCTATTGTTGTTTTGGCCTCGTTCTGAGATGTGGGGAAGGCTACAGAAAAGCCCAAGCGTGGTTCTTGGCAGCTCTTCATAAGCAGTGAGCCCTGTGGAAAACCCCGTGAAATTCATGATTCTGTTGAAAAATAAGACCAGGAAAATGTTGCAAGAGGGAAAAGAAAAAGAAAAAAAAAAAAAAAAAAGAAAAGGAAAAAAAAAAAAAAAAGCTTTGTTTTTCTAAGACAATGCCAGTGAAGGGGACCAGGAAGGTAGAAGGAGAAGAATACCTTGGCTATTGTTCAGGGATTTTTTTCTCTCTCTCTCTCTTCTTTTTCCCCTTTTCCTTTGTTTTGTTTTTGTTTTTGCATGAGTAGCAGCAAAGGGAGATCCACCTGTTAGAGTTCCACCTGTCATTATAACTTGGTTCTAATCTGAAAACTGCAATATTTTGTGCTATATCAGACTGTTCTCTTCATCTGTCCAGCATCTGCTTGCATGTTACCTATTCTCTTCAGCTTTGATTAAAGAGAATAAGTGTGCCTTGATGGAACAAAAAGCATTATTTGGGATTAAAAGAGTTGTTTAACTGATTAGAAAAGAAACATAGCGGTGCTTTTCCTGTCCATTTTGTAGAAGCGCTTCAGAAACCCGTGTGTACCCACATTGGAGCTGTGATTTGAGAACATGTAGGAGAGAGGAAAATGGGGAGGTTGGATGGTTTTCTGCACTTGGGAAAGCATCACACTGAAGTTTTCTCTTGTTTTAGCATGATCAAATATCCTCCACAAAGACAATCAGTGCTGCTAGGAGTTGGCTTAAGATGAATGTCCGGTTTGTTTTTAGGCTCACATAACTATCCAGTGAGAAATTTGGACTAGACCTTTAATTGCTGCACAGAGAAGCAGCCCTGTGTCACTCCAAAAAAAAAAAAAGGGGATCACATTTTTCCTCTGATACTGACATTAAAGCGACCAATGACTGTTGCGCTCTCAGGTCTGAGGGCAGATTTTTTGGCCCAGATATTTTCTGAGTGAATAAAATATGAGAAAGACATTGTGTAGCTGGTGCCTTGGGTTTTGCTTTTCAAAAAGTGTTTTATTTCCCTGGCGTGCTTTCTGCAGCATCTACTGATCATTGGTGGGGCCTGAAATAATGACCAAGAGGTATTTTCTTTCTGAGATGAGGCTGCTCTAGTTGCAAGGCATTCCCAAGTGAGCTCCCTAATCAATGATAGATGGGAAAAATAACAGGAAGGATCCTTAAATGTTCCAAGTTTTGCATGAAAAATATCATTTTTTTGGATGCTGTGTTTGGTACCTCGCCTAGAATTCTCCCGCATTGTGATAGTGGTATCTTCAGAATGACACAGTGAGTCATAATATTTGACATTTGGGGAGATTTTTACTGGATCTCTAAGCACTTGTCAAGGCTGTTCAGAAGAATACTTAAAGAAGAATTATGATTTCCTTTGAGAGTTTTGATACTGTTCATAGTTTTTTAAAGCCTGTTTGCTTCAAAACAAAAGAAAAGAAAAAATAGAAACTTCAGAAGTATGTATTGACCATTTTTAGTGAAAGGATAGTTGAAGGCATCTATCCACACTCTCTTCAGTTATTAGATGGTCTTCCAAAATTAGTTCCAGCTTTAGCTCATTTGAGCTCTCTTAATGTCACCAGCCAGTTAATTTCTTTGATGTTTATTTTCACATAAGATCCATAGCACATGAGGGACATGGGGAATATCAAGATGACAACCTGGCAGTTCTCCAAGCATTGTAGCCAGCTCTGACCTGCTCATGTTCAGGTCTGCCCCAAGGCTGAGGGAGTGCCTTTGCTAGTTTTTGGGAGGGTTGGTGGCCTGTGGATTTGGGGATAGCAGTAACAGACCTATCCCAGTTCTGCCACCTCAGAATGTGTCAAGAGCTGACCCCAGTGTTCACAGCTCTAAGAACTGAATATCTCTCATTGCTTTTGAGGAGCAACAAAGTACAGCGTGGCCAACCCCAATCCCAGTGAATGTTCCCTGGTTCCCATGGACCTGCAGTGTTCAGTTTCTCTGGCACATCCCCCTTCCTGAGCTGGATACATTCATTATATTTGCACAGGGTTTGTCCAGGGCTGTGAAAAGACTTGGTACCATTTAATAGTGGTGACTTCCTGGGATTCCTTGGCTCCAGGTGGAATTGCACGTCTTGTAACTGATGCTGTGAACAATAAACTGCAGGTGCCATGCCAGACTCCCCTGGCAGTGCCAAACCCAGCCCACCACAAAGTCAGGAGGGTGTGTGTGGCCCACCAGGATGGGGTCCCCTCTCATGGATTGTTTTCCTGCTCTCATTTACATCCGACAGCTCTCAAAAGCAGATCTAGTTCCATGTTTGGAACACACAAAAACAATTGAGTAATTTTGGCAAATACCTGTTCCGCTTCCATTCTAATAGGAAGAGCCATATCAAGAGCTGGACACGTGGAGGAATAACCTGACAGAGCATTAGCACCTGGGGGAGCTAACAAACTACACCAATCAGCACCAGAGTCATCCTCAAAACTGTGCTCTCGGCCAGCTGCCAGATGACAGAACTGATAAAAGATGGATGGTTCTGGTTTGCATTTGCCATCTGAATTTTGATCTTTGTGGTTTGCTTGGCTTCTGTTTTCAAGTGTTTCTGTGTAACCACTGGAGTGTAGAGAAATGTAAGGATTTTTGAAAATGGCATTTCTCCCAAGACAGGTGGAGCTGCAGCTCCATGAAAACCTTCCAGAACACTGCCAGCCCACCAGTGCCTCCCACATTGCCCTTTTCCCCACCATTCCCATGGCCTGTTGCCTCTCTGATGGCGTGTACCATGTATAAGCGCTGAAAATATGTATAACCTTGAAATGCTGCAGATGTGCTTCTCTGGTAGAGCTGCACGGGGGGCTTTGGGACTGTAGCTTTTGGGGGGTTCCATGTTGAGATTCCCCAACCTTTGCTTTTCCTGCCAGGCTTTGGGAGGTGTGGGGTAGGTTTCTGTTGGCTTCTGGGGAAGGCAAAGATTTCTGTGGTCTTTGGCTGGATCGCAAATCCTGGGGTACTGAAGTGTGACCTAATAATTTAGGACTCAGAGAAGGATTGTATTTAAATAAACTATCACGGTTTGAACATTCTACAACTATTAATTATTAAAACTTATACAAATCCAGGGAGGTTCGTGGCATGTTATACACTGTACCTAGAAACAGCTGAGCTGGGCTTACATGAGGTGGATTTTTGTCTGAAAAGACATCATCTCCTGTGAGCACAACAGAGCCAGTACTTCCCTTATAAATAGTGAATGTTTTATAATTGCATGCAGTCCTAAAGCTGGTTCCTATTATGGAGAGTTGCAGAGGTTTGGGGGGGGGGGGGGGTTGTGGGTTGTTGTTCTTTCCCAGAACGATGTCCAATCTCTTCTTTGGCAGCGTATGAACCATGGCTGAAATATGTGCCCGTGTGAAAATGTTACGGTCTAATGAGCAACTTCACTTTTGTGTCACTTTCTTGCTTTGAAATAAGAGGTTCTGGGTCAGGAGCTGCCCATTTGATCCCTCGTCTGTCTCCAAGTGGAATTTATACATCAGTGCTTTTTATACCAGCCTTTCAAATCCATGTGATAGAAACAAGTGTGGTCACTGGAGGTCAAAGGAGCTGATTTAATGAAGTCTCATGTGCCTTCAACAAGCAGTTTTGTCACTTCCTGCTGAACTACTGAGCTGTCTCCACTTGGGGAGATTGGCCATCCCTGGACATCATGGGTGTTCAGGATTGTTCAAGCTGTGTTACAGCTTTTTTGCTTTTCCTTTGCCTCAGGTGAACTGTGTGATGAGGTGATTAACCACTGTGTTCCTGATCTAAATCCCTGCCAACATGAGTCCAAATGTGTTCCCCTGGACAAAGGAATCAGGTAAGAGTATGTGTGTGTGTTGGTCTCTAAACAAGAGGGCACATTTATCCATTGGCTTGACTGAGGTTGTGCTGGCAATGAGTGTGGAGCAAAAACCACCAAAATTCACACAAATAATGCAAGACTATATACACTTCAGTCTGTGCCGCATTTTAACTTGAATGCATCCATCCATACTTTTCTAGCTTTCTGTGGTTTACTTGAAAATAATGGATGCACCCTCAGAGCAGAGGAATTATTCTGGAATAGAACACGGCAATAGGAGAATTTATGGAACAGTCAATGCAAAGTACCTTATCCTACATCACAAATCAAGGACACTTTCCTTATGTGTTCCTTAGGGCACTTGTAAACTCAAGCAGTGTAACAGGAGCCTGAACAGATCCAGAGCTGCATGGCTCCAGCTCAGGAGCCACCTTTTCCATCAGCCTTGCTCGGCTCATCTGGGGTTTGGTGATGTCTGTGTTTGCGTTTTCCCGTTGGGAATGACACTGACTGTTTCCCAGGGGCAGAAGAAAGCCTGGTGTTTTGGATGGCAGCACAGCACCTGGAGGTTTGGGGATTTGTGAGAGGTACACAGTGGCAGCGTGCATCGCTTGTCAAAACAGGGACTGCCAGAGCAATTCAGCAAATAGAGACAGTTGAAAAGTCAAGCTCTGTGAAAAGCTTGTCAGGAAAAGATCTTTGGAGACAAATCTAAGAGAGTTCAGTGCTGAGTGAGCTGCTCTCTTCACCTTCCCCTAAGGCTGTTTTCACAGCCGCAGTGCAGCCCTGAATCAGTGCTCACTGATTCCCTCCTGGGGTTCTGTCCTGCACACCCAGGAGAGGGAAGGTAGCAGGCTTTGTTCTTCCTGGTAACTTCCAGCTGGGGTCGGATTGTGTCCTGTGAAGCAACCAGCATGTCAGAACAGCGTAAACTGACACACAGGACATTTCAGGAGAGTTAGAAGGAAATGAACCAAAACCTTAAAGCGGGTGGCTATCTCTGCTAGACAGTCAGGCAGTACAACATAAGCCTTTCTTTTGGGTGAAAAGCCTCCAGACAGAAATGTTTCCAAATCTTGAAGAAGATTAAGCTATTAAATGATTACGAAGGTTCCTGAACTGATGTGTAGGCACTGGACAGGGAGGTGTGTGTGCCAGTGCATAAACAGTCCCTGATGTTCTTTCCGCATTTCATTCCCAGTTAATCCATCATTTGGTTAATCCAGTACCTTTGGTTAATTCAGCAGTACATCATGTTACGAGGTGAAGGCTTGTAACTCAAATTACCTTCTTTTAGAGCAGGAAAGGATGGAGACAGCTGTGGCCCTGAATGGTTTTCCCCTTGCTGGAAGCATTGCCATAGCTGCCACCCAAACAATTTCAGTAAATAAGATACTACTTCTCACATGCTTGCTAGAAAAGTGTTCTTCACAGTGGGGCCACAAACCCTTGAGGGGAGCTTAAATAACTGCTTTAAAGTATTGTTCTGCTCCTGTTTGTTGTGTTATTCTTCCCACTATTCATAGAATACTACAGAAAAATCGTGTTTTCTTTACTGCTACTGTCCCACTTTGCTTTCTAGCAGCCAAACTTCAGAGGCGAAGGAGCCTTGAATGTAGAGGTGTCCAAGCATTGCTATTTGTTTCATACTTTAGTGGCACCAGACCGTTCAGAGATGAGCCCTCAGCAGTAGTGCAGTGATGTGTGGGTGCTGCTGGGGCTCTCTGAAAACAGCAGCCTCTGCTCCTGTGCTGTAGCTGATCCCCTGAGCAGCCTGATCTCCTGGTGGTGCAGGAAAATGCTCCTGCAAGAGGAGTCAGGCTCCTGGCTGTCCTCTGTCTGCTTCCAGAGGCAGGGAGTGTTCATGGCAGGAGTCAGGCTTGTCCCTGAGCTGTTTGTGCCCTGAGCGTGTGAGCAGGACTCAGCAGCCTGCCTGCCCTGCCCTCAGCTCTAGTCAGTCTACAGCTCTGCAGAGGGAAGAAAAGATGATAAAGACAGGAAAAAAATAGGAAGCCAAGTTATTTATTGATGTGGGGAGGGAAATTCCATTCTGGCCCTGCGATAGAAGCCGTGATTCATGCCTTTAATACAACAGACATTGAGTGCATGCAGATGCAAATTCCCTCAGATAGGCCAACAATTTAAATACCACTGGACAGGTTTTTAGCCTCTCTGTGATACTGGGAATGTTGCCATCACTCCAAGGCTGTAACAGAAAACAAGATTTCAACTGCAGCGGTGTCAGATGGTCACTGGGAAATGAGATAACTATCTAATCATGTAAATCCCCCTCTTACCAGGATCTGAACGTGAAGGTTTCTTTGCCACCTTCTTTACTGCATCAGACTTTTACTGACTGACACTCAGTCCCTGGCTGGCACTGTGTGGGATCGTGGGATAAGGATGGAGTTACCATGCCACCACTCCCTGATGGCACAGACCCTGAGTCTCTAGGAAGAGTCCAGATGGGGCTGAATTTCTCACCTCCTAGACTTCAGGCAGGCATTTTTTGGTAGCTTCAGCCTAGATGTGACACACCAAGAGTACTGAGAAGACTGACCCAAAAGGAATTCCATGCTTCTAAAGCCAAACTTGGAAGCAAACTAGACTATTTCAGTGTGTCTTTGGCAGCACAGAGCTCTTTGCTTTTGGAGTTAAATTTGCAGGTGGCTTTCCTCCCTTCCAGCCTCCACATCTTTAGTATGCTGTTACTATATAGAAGAAGAGTAGCTTTCTGTATGCCAGAAAACAAAACAAAACAAACAAAAAGCCCCCCCACCCTTTAACAAAATTAAAATACTTCCAAAAAATAACTTCAAGAAAGGAGCATGTTTTTCCATTCACTGTATTGATGTTGGAGCATGATATAAATATACTTTATTATTCCAAAGCTTGGAATTATTACCTGACAGCTTAAAATGCTGATTTAATGCAGCCCCGCAGAGAAAAGTGGTGGTTCTGTCATTACTGAGATAGCCAATACACATCATAAAATTGATGCATGGCAGCCCTGAATAAGGAACTGCACATTGTTCATTATTACATCACTTTACATTAGGACTGCAGGGATCAATAAAAAACAACAGGATTAAATGCTGCCAATTCCCCTCACAGTCTTTTGATTGACACTATTTCCTTGCAGGTGTGTCTGCAATGCTGCCAGAAAACACTGCCCATTTCTTAGGGTTTTGGGCAGGAATACTTCTTGTTTTATGCTCTTTGCTCTGATTTGTCATCTCCGTCATGTTAATCACAGTATTCCCTGAGCCACCAAGGTGTGAAAAGCAATTCACATACACGCACAGAGCTGGGACATGGAGCCTCCTGTGGCTGCAGAGGCTGGTGATGGGGCCTCTCCTGCAGCGAGGGTGCAGTGTCTGCATGCCCCTAACCCTGCCCATCACGGCCACAGGTGAGCAGGCTTTGCCCCATTTCCTCCAGGAGTAGCCAGACAGGCCACGCTCCGAAAGGGAGACTGGAGCTCACACTCTGTGCCTGAGTGCTGCTGTCACCCTGGCAGCCACTCCCAGGCCATTGGCACCCACAGGACGCCGCTGTATTCTGCACTGTCCCCCAGCTCACTGCCCTGCCCTGGGAGCAGCCAGGGGCTTCCTGCTGTCACTCAGAGCAGTAGTCCGCACAATGACTGCTGCCTGGGAAGTGGAAGTGGCTTTTCCTCATCAGTCCCGTGTGTCCAGTTCCTCTGAAGAGGTTTTCCACAAGGTGCCTCATTCTCCATTACCCCACCAGGCTGCTGGCAGGGAGGAGGAGGAGGAGGAGGAGGAGCAGGCCAGCTGAACAGACTGATGGAGCAGTCTCTCTCCTGATGTCACATCCTCAGCTTTATAATGCCTCTCCTCTTTCAGCTCTCGGTGACCAGCATGTTGGGTCCAACCACAGGCCCTAAAAAGAGCACAAATCTATCTTTTATTGCTGAAATTATCTGTAGCTCTTCCCCTGATTTGGTCGAAGTGGTATGCCTTTTGTTTTCCAGATGTGCAACAACATCCAGCTGGGAGGAGTAAAATGTGTTTTATGGACTAAAGAGTGTTCCTGACTAAACATTGTCTACAGTACAGATTCAAAAAAAGGCTGCTCAGCAATCCCAAAAGATCTGATCCAAGTCAGAGACTTTGGGATGCATTTTCTATTGTCAGGTTATAAACTTCGGCAAGACTCTTTATAAATAGAAATGCTGATGCAGCCTTCATACAGCAAACTTGAGGATTGCATAAAATAAAATCCACAGGCAATGTCTGCAGGTTCGGGTACATCCCACTGTGCTCCATCCCACGGTGTCACCCCACAGCAAAAGGTGCAGTGTCATCATGGCAAGGGACACACTGCAAAGACAACTTTCCTTTGTTGTAGCAGCATTTTGCCTTGCAAATGAATGGCAAGCAGGCGGTGGTCTCAGAACTTGGTCTTTATCTTTGAATTTGGTGAGGTTTATAGCTTTGTTTACAGATTCTTTGCATATGGAAGGTGGACTCTCCCTTCCTGTGCTCCATGAAGCTGCCCAGGGCCAAGCTCAGACACCCAGCAGTGTGCAGGCATTGGCAAAATCATATTCTGGGGCATCAGAGCCACTGCCCCTGCAGAATATTGCCCCTTGAGTCTGTAAGGTTAGGGAGGGCGTTGTCGTCTTTAGCACAACTGTGAGTCTGCCAGGTTCTCACCCTTCTCCACAGACTCGGCTGAGGAGAAGCTGTAGGATGGTGGTGCTTTGCTCGACTTGAATTTCAGCAGATTGCAGAACCTCAAATGCAGCCAGCTAAGGAGCGACCTGAGCCCTTCTGATGGCAGGAACCTCGCTTGCTGCTGCCAGGAATAATTGCCAACATCTCCCCGCCCCAACTTCAACAGGTGCTAGGCTGCCTGTGTGAGCTGCCGGTGTGGATGTTGGAAGGAGCCGTTAACAGGGATGCTCCTGCCTTTCAGATGCGAGTGCCTGCCGGGTTACAGCGGCAAACACTGCGAGGTGGACGATGACGACTGCGTGGGGCACAAGTGCCGGCACGGAGCCGCCTGCGTGGACGCCGTCAATGGCTACACCTGCCTGTGCCCGCAGGGCTTCAGGTACGGCCGGGCTCGGGAATGTTGTCTCCTCCTCACCAGCACTCATCTCGCAGCCCCGGGGGAATGGCTGCTTCAGGTCCGCTCCCTGCGGGGGCTTTTAACCGGACACGGGGCTGGCGATTCTTGGTGGAAAGCCGCGATTTTGGGGCGGCGCTGTGTGAGTGTGCCTGCCCCGGCCGTCCCTGCTAAGGCACTGAGCACGCCAGTTATCTCTATACCCCCGCATCAGTTACATGGAGACAAACCCGGCGTGTGCAGAGTGAGCAGAGGATAATAAAACTGCGTTTATGAACCCTCACAACTGGCGGCGAGGAAAACGTGAGTCTGAAGATTTTGTGGCAGTGTCTCTGTGCCTCTCGGACGAGCTCAGTATGATTCAGGCTGTAAATTTCCAGCCTCTCGTTCTGACAGCTGCCAATATATCTGACTCCTGGAAATCTCGCTGTCTGTCAAAGATAAGTGTGCTCCTCCAAATGGATTCACTAATCATTGCCTGGGGCTGGATACTGGCTTCCTTCCAGCTAAACCTTTTCTCTGTTTGAAATACACACATGAGACAAAGAAGGAGTACCTGAAAAGATCAGTCTTGACAGAGCAGAAATTGCATGAACACTTATAAATCATCTTCCCTGCTTTGTATCTGCAACTGTTTTCATTCTTCTTGCTTTCATCCTTGCTGGTTTGGGGTTTTTCTTCCTTCCCTCTCAACACCCATTTCTGTTGCAAAGCAGACAGCCTTCCCTGAACAGGCATTGATATATAACATGATGTCAGCCCATGGTTTCACAGAATCAGACTTGTTATTTACAAGGTATCAGATATCCTCTGAATTTCAAATTCATTCCCTTCTCTCCATGTTTCACTCTCTGCTTCAGTCCACTTGATGGCCTTAGGGATCCTGCAGATTGGTGACTGGTAAGGCTAACGTGACTGTGGGATGTAAATCCTCAGTGTTACCTAATTGTTAGAGTTGAGAAATGGGACTGCAAAGCCAGTTCTGGAGTCAAGGGTAACTCAAGCCTGTCATCAGATGGGACTGACTGGGAGACTTTTGCTGCAGGTCCCCTGATTTTTGAAGGCCTGTAAGCACTAGGCAGTGATGAATGTGAGGGGTTTTTTTCTGGGAAGGCAGAGTCATAGTGTTTGTCAGAGATGTTCTGAGCTGACACAGCTGGGTGGAGCAGCAGGGGTAGGTGGGAGACTGGTCTGGTCCCTTCCCATGTACCATGGAGCTCTACTGGCAATTTAGGCAGTGTCCCAGGTTGTCTGGTCTCACACCAGGGGCATCAAGAGCAGAACCTGGAATGGTCCACTCTTCTCTCTTGATCAAAAGAGGGAATCTCATTCCACTAACAGTCCTCCAAGGAGAGGAAGCATCTTTCTACACTAAGCTCCAAAACTCAACTACCAGCTCTGACAGCACTTCGCAGCCCAAGGCAGCCACGGGCAAACAAAGTAGTCCCGCTGCGTGCCAGCAGCACAGCCAGGATTAACTTGAGTTCTCCTGTTTGCTTTCTTTTTTTTTCCACTAGTCCATGCCACTTCCCTAAATTTCCTGTGCAAGATGCAAGGAAGACAAGGGTCTTTGGGGAGAAAAACCTCACAGTGAGCACTACCACACTCCCTCTGCCAAGATGCAGACAGCAAGATGGAGCCCCATGTGTTCTCCATGCAGAGCAGTCCCTGATCTTGTTTGATTTCAGGATGAAAATTCTGCTAACAAAATATGATCTCATTATTCTTCCCATGACTCAAGCCTTTTGTAGTTTAAAGGCCCACTGCTCTGAAGGGGGTTCTGAGGTTTGGGGTTTTTTCCTGTTAAGATTACAAATGCAAATAGGGTGAATGACAGAGTTCAGCCTTCTGATGTTCAGGGTTACAGATTCCCCTGTCCTTGCAGCTGCCTTGGCACGCTGATGTGTGGCAAGGAGATAACTCTGCAAGTGTTTGAAGGCTGCAGGTGTTGATGAAAAGGAGAGAACACAAGGAGTGGTCTGACAAAGGTAACTAGGAGACCTAAGATGATGATTAATACGAAGTTTTTTGGCTAAGTATCAGGAATCATCTCCCAGCAGTGAGTTTGCAGAGTGCCCTCCCAATTACCTGGAGCTTATGCTGTTGTAATAAACGCAGAGACCTGTAGTGATTTTATGGTTGTCGCTATGTTGCGTGTCAAAGCCATTTGGAGCCACACATTAAAAAGAAGTTAAAACTTACATCCTCACACAGCTGGACAAATGGCACTTGGGTAATTCTGAACAGTGTAGGTAGGGCCTCATGCACAGTGAGGCTCTCATGACAGCCCCAAAAATCAATAGTGCCACCATGTACACACTCACTTTCCCATTTCATCATTTCCCATTCACTGGTCAAGTGTAATTGTGCTCCTTGCAGCACCTTTCCTTAGCATTCACCAACTTCTCCAAACTACAGAATATCCTTTCCTCCTGAAAAGTTTTCAGTGTTTTCTTCCCAAAATAGCACTCATTTGCCCCCTGCAGATGAAAAGCATTTTAGAGAATTTGTGAGCCCTGCTGAATAAACCCCAAGTTCTCAAAGCTTCCCTCCAGCAATCAGCCTCACAGTAGTGTTGCCTGATAAATGCAGCTCTGCTGGGGAAGCACACATTAAGCTGCAGAGCCTGATGGAAGCACTGCTCCTCTGTGGTGCAGATGCTTCCGAGTTCTCCACTGAGACAGATTGCTGCAAGGAACTCTCAGTGATTATTTAAATAAATGAGGTTGTACCAGGCAGAATGGACTTGGCCAAGTTGTGGAAGTCAGGCTGTGTTCCACATTCCACTGCTGGGGAAATAAATCCTATTAATTATTTCTAAATATATACTTCTTAAAAATGTTTAAAATTAAAAAGGAAAGGGCCTTGACAGACACTGTCACTAATGTAATTTCTAGGTGCCAGTATCAGGAGAGCTGCCCTGGTAAAGCCACACACCAGAGGGGTTTCACAGCAAGCAAGGCAGTGCAGGAGCCTTACCAGGAGCTTGGGGAATCTTTCAGCAGCACTAAGCACAGACACTCTGGCTTCTTCCAACATTTGCTTTCTGTTAGTGGAGGCTGTTGCAGGTCACATGGATTTTTTATTATGATTATTTTTAACTTCCAAAAAATTAAAATCATATACACTGACTTTTCCTTCTGTTTTCTACTTGCTGCTGAAGACAATACAAAACAATGGGCATTAGGCAGAATGAAGCTCACTGGCTGGGTTAGCAGTGCTCTGTTCTGCTGGTACCTCTGGAAAGAAGTTCCCTTGTTTGCCACTTACAAGAACAGACTAGACTCAAATCACACATCTAGGGTGGGGAGGTCTCAGGTTTGGGCTTAAATGGCTCACAGATTTCACTGGGAAGCTCTGCAGAGCACAGTATGAGTGGAAGCTGTTTCAGCCAGGCTGCAGTGCCTTGCAGAGCTGAGGAACCGGTGCAAAGGGCAGTACAGGCTGCTCTCAGTGTCTGCACTGGCTTGGAGGTCTAACCCCTGATATGTAAATGGACCGAACTTAAAACTGTGTGAAAAACTTGTGACTGTCATCCCACCTGGGGCACCAGAAACTGATGCCTTGGAGGGGTTACCTAAAAGAGAGGTTAGACAAGACTGGGAGAATAAAAATAGGTATTTATTGAAGGCCTTCAATAAACACCTGCTTTTATTCTCCTAATCTCATCTAGCCTCTGTTTTAGGTAGCCCCTCCAAGGCATCAGCAGCACCCAAAATAAAAAGGAGAAAACAGTGGTGTGGGCCTGATATTTCTGGGTCTGAGAGACTTTAGCCTGCAAGCAGCCGCTCACTTTTTTCCAAGGAAAAAATTCTCAAGAAAGCTTCTTCTCAAAACAATCTTGGCAAACCAACTCTCTCAAAACAGTCTTTCTCCACGTGGTGTTTTGCTGTTTCTCCAGTTTAACCAGTAGGATTAGAGAGGTGTTGTTCCTATTCACCAATCATGTTAAGTCTGTATTGGAACACCTTATAAAAGGTAGTAAGAATTAGACAATAAAGCCTTTTTTCTATGCTCTTTGCTGTCACGACAGGACACGAAATAAAGATGCTTGACTCCAGTCAGAAGGCAGTAGAAATCAGAAGGTTTATTTACAATTCATTCAGACCTTTTATAAGGTGCTGCACTCAGAAGACACATTATTGGTCCATAGAACTGACGCCTCTCCCATTGGCTCAGTAACAGAAATAGCAAACAACACCTGCTGTAATGGGAAAGGAATATTTTTTACACAAGGTTGTTTTGGGAAAAAGAAAAACTGTTGAAAAGTTTCCCTTGAGGAGAGCTAGCTCTTCTCAAGCTCAGAAAATACCGAGCCCACACTTTGAGTCTCAGAAAATACCGACTTCACAATATTTGGAGCCTCTCAGGTTCCTTCCGTGCCCTGCAAGGACACAGTGGTGACTGAGGCTGTTTGCCCTCCCTTTGCCTGTGCAGTGGGCTGCTGTGCGAGACGCCGCCGCCCATGGTGCTGCTGCAGACCAGCCCATGCGACGACTACGAGTGCCAGAACGGCGCGCAGTGCATCGTGGCGCAGCGCGAGCCCGTCTGCCGCTGCCTGGCCGGCTTCGCGGGGCAGCGCTGCGAGAAGCTCATCACCGTCAACTTCGTGGGCAAGGACTCCTACGTGGAGCTGCCCTCGGCCAAAATCCGCCCCCAGGCCAACATCTCCCTCCAGGTTTGTCACACGCTCCTCTAAGCTTTAATACCTGTAAGGTGTCTGTGTCTCGTGCTGATGGAACATGGGCTGCCGGACAAAATCCTGGGAAAACCAGTCAATTTGTGAGCCGTTTGTCTGCTCCAAAATTGTAGCCCTGGTTCGTGCCTGAGATGTTTTGGTTTTCTGAAATTCTTTTCCCAGGGAATTTTCTGTAAACAAGAGACATGTTTTGTAAACTCTACCTATGTTTTTCATTCCTTTTCCCAGGAGGGACTTCTCCTTGATGTCCCTCTGGTCTGACCAATGTGATTGAAGAGGTTTGTCTTTGTTTCACCAATCAAATTGGTCTGTGTAGAATAGTATAAACGGGAGACACATCCCAAAAATGAAGGAGTCATTTTCAGCCTTCTGAAGTCGGAGTCTGTGTCGTTGTGGTGTAAAACAGCATCACTAAAATCACAGAGATGTGAAGGAGCGACTGAGACACCTTTGTGGGCACACATCCAGCCTCCACAATGTCTCCACACTCTGATTCCCCGACCGGTAACACAACCAGGGATGACTCAGGAATGCTCCGTGTCTTCTGACTGATTCAGAGCATTGTGTTTCATAATGCACAACTTGGTGTTGAATGTCATGATGCTTCTTAAAACAGGCTGCTCTGAATGGCCTCTCCGGACAGTATTTTTCTTATTCAGCAGACAAAAGGCCTGGGATTTTGTTACCAACCTAAGGTTCAGAGTACAACTGCAGACTGGCTCTCACGTGAAATGGCAAGTTGACCTTGGTGTGTGAGCCCACCCAAGGGTACCAAGACCTTTTTGTGCCTCCTGGCTCTTGCTCTCATTGCTGCTCATATATATAATACATTAAAGTATATTTGAATTGCATATATTGGTTTGATTTTAAATATAGGTTTATTTCTTTTATTAATCATTCTCAAGCAACCTTACGTGGTTATGAATGTTTCACAGGTGGCCACGGACAAGGACAATGGCATCTTACTGTACAAAGGAGACAATGATCCTTTGGCTCTGGAGTTGTACCAAGGACACGTGAGGCTCATCTATGACACCCTGAACTCCCCACCTACCACAGTATACAGGTAAGCGGCTACGCTCTGCCAAGACAGCTGACTTCCAAAACTGGTCGAGGAGAGGTAGGATTTTTCTAAGCAATGTGCATTGGAGAAAAACCTTTTCTTTTACCTCGAGGTATCTCCTTTATGCATGTAATTAGATGAAAAAGTCGGAATAAAGACCTAGCTAGAGGCTGCATGGGTAAAAATTGACATTTATTGGCAATACCAGTGATGCTGTATCCTCCTGTAATTGTAGAAAAATGCATTTTCCAATCTACTGTAAAGTTTCAGTTTCTGGTGAATTTTATCCTTGAAATAGTTCCAATTAATCAGTTTCTTTGCTGATATCTAGCATTGAGTGACTGTATCAAGACAGAACAGTGAATGTGCAACTGCAGGGTTAGACTGCCTCAAATAGAAGGAGAAGGGCTGAACTCTTCTCCAGGGTGAATATTTTTAAGGAAATTCTTGCCTGTATCAGTAATAACTACACAACCACAAAAAAAGCACGAATGGCAAAGGTAAATTGTAGGGTAGTTTGACCTTCAGACACTTGAGGATATGAAATCCAGAGGTTTTATTCACTAGTCACAAGAAAGAAAAGCAAATGTTCAAGTGAAATCCATGCATGGAGATATATCTGTAGGAAGGAGGGATGTGGTGCCCTTTTTGTCCACAGTTCCTTCAGCATCCCTCCCCCTGGCTGTTATTTTCAAGCCCTGTTGCTCCAGTTTGCTCTGAGCACAGATGCAGTTGTGACCACACGGAGCATTTTGGGTTCAGCACAGACTCCTGGCACCGTGTGCAGCAGAGCTGCAATTCCCAGCCCACCTCAGGCTGTGGGGGAAGAGCATCCTTCTAGAGCAAGGGACAGGATGGATGTCACCACGCATCACCCACCTCGTACTTTCCTCAGAAAGTTTTCTCAGCACATGCCAACACTTGAGCCTCCCAGGGAGTTTTCTTCAGGGGAATGGTGACATTTTTAAGAAAATGGAAACATTCTTTCTGTGTTAAAGCAAACTGGATGATACCAATGCAGCCATGCTGCCAGGAAGAGCACTGGCTTGTCCCCTGTAGGAATGAAGGAAGTAGCTTGCCCATGGTTTTCACCAGCTGGACGGATAGGTGTGAAAAATGTCTCTGTGTGTGGCAGCTGATCCCAATTGATGAGCTGTTAGAGCGAAGCTGAAGTTGATAAACAGTTTCATGCCGCTAATTAGAAGAGAGGGAAAGCTCGTTATGCGTGTGGGCAGCGCAGGGGGTGACAGGTCCGTGCGGATGTTTGCTGGCCATCGGCACAGCGCGGCAGAGTGGGGACAGCAACTGCTGCCACCACCATGAAAACAACAACCCTCCGTGGAGCCGCTGCCTCCTGGCAGGGCACAGGGGTGGCGGTGGGTGTCCTGGCCTTCCCCGCGCCCTTCACACGGCTCAGAGGAGGAGGAGGAGGAGGAGGAGGAGGAGGGCTCCATTCACACTGACACCTCATTACCGTGAGATTAACGGGCCCTTCGCTGCGTTCTGTGCGCCGGGCTCTGCCGCGCTGGGAGAGAAGCTGCTTAATACGATGCCCTTTCTGAAATGTCACTCTAATCTTTTATTAGTTTAAGGAGTGGAGCAAAATGGGATTAGCATGGAGCTCGATGGGAAAAGATTAGGTTGATTGAGAAAAACTGCAGCTAAAGAATGTCAGAAAGGGCCTCTAAATAGATTTAAAGACTCGTTTTCCTTAAAGGCTGAAGAAGGAGCAGGAAAACCTGCTTGTCCCCTTACAAACATGGGATTTAAGGGTAGGAGGCATAAGTGGATCAGGCTTGACCTCTCTCTTTGCCTTTTGGCTAAGGCATGAGCTCTGTTTGGCCTAAGACATGACTTCCAGCTTGGCACAGAGGTTTGATAGGAAAACACCAAATAACAGAAAATCCCACACTTCCTTTAGTATCTTGGACAGTGGTCAATTATTTCCATTATCCAGACATTGGCCATCATTTCTAAGTTGTGTCACTAATACCTTCCGGATTGTTTAGAGGCTTTCTCAAGGGAAATTAAAGTCTACTTATACCTGGACCTGGTTCCCATGAGTTTATCTGGACTTTCATTTGCATCTTCTCCTAATCTGCATTTTGATGAAACAAATGGCTGGTTCAGTGTGATGCATTTGGGGAACTCATTTCTTCATTTTCTACAATTTTCATTTGTCATTAAAAACAAAGTTGCCAGGAGAACCTGTAACATCCTGGCCTCACCACTCTTTGCCGCCCCATTGCCTCCTCCCTGCTGTCTTGTTTAGATGCCTCATTTCAGTTTCAATCTCAGCAAAAGTGGACTGTTTGCCTTTGCAAAGCTCTGTTGAGAGAATATTAGATTTATTTTCAGAGTCAGTATCATGCTCTGCTCCCCTCCAAAGCAGTCCACTTTTTGGATTAGACGAGCAGGGCTTTGGCTCTTGGTTTTCCCCACAAGAGTCTGCCAGAAGAGGAGGAGGCCTTAAAACACTGCCTGGTGGGACCTGTGCCAGCTACAGCTGCAGGAAATCTGTCACTGACCTGGTCCTGGGCTGTAACTGAGATGTTTTGGTGGCTATTTCAGGTACTCCCAGGATGGGATGTGGGAAGGCATTGGCAAGCCACATGATCTGTAATTCCTCATCAGAGTGTCCATAAGATTTATTAATAGTGCTTACCGACAGTAAAATTAGCAAAGTACTTGGCTAATAACAGGTAATATCCTGTAGGGATAAGATAAAAGCTGTTGTTTGGGAAGCCAGCAGTGACTAAGTCCCACTTGGTGTATTTTTCCATAGTATTCCACAGGGATGAAGCACTCCACGTGTTCCAGTGGCAGGCTGTGCCTCAGCCCCGTGGGACAGAGCTGGGGGAAGGTTTGCACCAGAGCCAGGGTGTGCTCTCAGCTTGCTGTGAGCCCTGAGAGGGGCTCTGCTGCAGAGCTGCAGTGGGGAACGCAGGGCAGGGATGTGCCATAGGAGTGGATTGCCAGGAAAGAGATGTTCATTTTAACTCCTCTGGAGAGGCAGGTTGTCCCTGGGTACCAGAGGGAACCTGTTCCTGTATTTAAGTTGCTCCTCTGAGCAGATTGAACCAGAACTGCATTACTAAGTCAGTCTGGAAAAGCCCAAGATAACTGACTGTACATTCAGGTTTGCTTAACGTGTGTTTGTCCCCGTGGTAGGTTTGGTTAGAAAGGTTAAAGTTGACATTGGGCTTCTCTTTCATTCTAGTCGGGTAAAGGTCAGCACATGTCCAGTGGAAACAAATACCTAAAATTCACTGTCATTTGTCATCAAGTTAGAGAGAAATACAAGTTAATTCATTAATATAATATAATATAATATAATATAATATAATATAATGAGAGAATTCACCCTTTAGGAGAAAATCTCACTGACCTTTCACTGGAACCTGTCACTTGAGAGCTGCAGAAAAATGGTTTCCTGGACATCAGAGTAAAGCTCTTACAGAAGATCCATTTTTGAAGAAGGATTCCTAGTTATTGTTTCTTTTATTTTATTTAATTATTCTATATATGGACAAATGAGAACAGGAAGCTTTTTCTGAGTGCTTTATTGCCCTCCTGGTTTCTGCACTGCTCAGAGTTACTCTCCCATGCCATGACAGTACTTGGTGCCAGTCCAACAGTGAGTTCTTGAAATGAAGTAAATCTCCTACACAGATGCTGTACCTTAATTTAAAGATGCCAACTGGTAAGGAACATGCTGCTTTTATTTACTACCACGATCCAATTGTTAAAAGTTTGAATTAACAAAGAGCAGTTAATTCCACAATTCCAGCATTCAGCCATTGACACTGGTATCTGTTTAACTGTATTCCATAGGGAGAACTCCCTATTTTCAGTCTTTTTTCCCACGTTTGTTCCTTGAGCCAGAGATAAGACCTTACTTGTAAACTTTTCTCAGAGAGATTTTATGCTGCCATACAGTCATATTGATTTGGATGCTGCAATAATCCTTCCTAATAGAAATAGAAAACAGAACTTTGACACCAACTGCTGATGTAATTCCCTCCAGAGTTCCCAGATTGCCATGTTGCACACAGACAGTCATATCTGGTAAAGAGCAAGATGCAGGCGTCGTTGGTGTAAAATCATATGTTTTCATGCAGAGTTCCTGACAGCAGTGAAAAAGGAGGCAGTTAGGAAAAGATAAGAATGAATTATATTTGTCTTTCTGTAGAGACTACACCCAAATTACATTATAATTCCTTTTAAAAGTATCCTTGCATAATCTGCTTTCAAAAATGCTACATCATTAAAAATATTCCTTGTAGATTGTATCATGCAGTTCTCATGGTCTGGCTGACTCTTACATAGCATAGACGGATGTTCCTGTGGTTAAAGCAAAAGGCCTGAAATAAAGGAGCTTACATTCCTACTGTATCTGTTTCAGATGTGATGACTGCAAGACGACAAATTCAATCTGGTTCCCTGTGCACGATAAAAAGTAGAGAAAGGCATGAAAAATAGAAAAGGTGTTTCAGAAATGTGCTGCAGGTCTCTGGAGGGTGAAGTTCCTGCTCCCCTGTTCCTCCAGGCTATGGAACAGCACGGGGTTCTTACGCCGGTGGCATCTGCAAATTTCTGTGCCCTTCCACTCCCCTGGGCTCTGCCTGTGGCTCTGGAGCCTGGGAGCTGCTGGAACTCCGTGTCCAGCACTGTCCCTGGCCATGCCACCACTGAATGGATGTGCTGCTCCCCAAGGGCTTGGGTACTCTACTCAAATTTCTGCTGGTGCTGAGCTTGAACCATTGCTTTGGTGCTGGAAGAACATCCACACCTTCCACAGAGAGGGATTTTGTGCCATTGTCTCTTTAGCTGAAACTGCTTATCTGGAAAAAAGCCTGGGAGGCTTCACCATTAATTCTCTGCCTTCTGGGGAGGAATGTGCTGGAGGAGTGAGAACATTAATTATTCTTAGGATCATTATTAGAGCTTGTCAAACTCAGTTTTTGGCAAAAGTGTCTTTGCAGAGTGCACTGCATGACTGGTCCTTTTCTTCCTACCACCTTCACAGTCTGCAGCCTGTGCTGCGCCCGTCCCTGGTGGGATGCCTGTTTGATACTCTGGATGGGCTCTAAATAGACTGTTTTTCAGACATCTCTGTGAGGCACCACTGAGCTCTTTACAATTCTGCATATTTGCAATTCATTTTGTTCTCTCTATCACGCACTCTTATTTTTTCAGGTACCCCGTAGGGATTCTGTATCAAATATAATGAAAGAAATTGGCATAAGACTCTGACCTGCACAGGAAAAACTGTAAAATTTGAATGGACTTATACATCTTGCATGAGCCAAAGCAAAGGACAGCTGAGTTGTTTTTTATTTTTACCTTTATAAAGGGCTCTGGAGTACTTAAATGGGAGAAAAATGGCAAGTGCGTGAGTTCTTGTCAAGCTCCAAACATTGCATTTCCCTTGTTTTTCCTGGATTTTTGTGCAGTAGGACAGTGAAAATGTAAGGTCAAGACCTTAAAATATTGATTAACTTTTATCATTAGGTTCAGGATCAAATACTTGCTTTCATGAAGTATGGAAACTTTTTCCTGCTTGAGCTGAAGCTTAGGAAGGGTAAGGTTTTGTCCTTCAGGCTGCCGAAGGACTTAGCAGGCAAAATCTTGTTAAGCTGAATTAATTTTTTTTCTTTGTAAATCTCTCCAGTATCTCTTGCAAGACTGACAGTTTCTCATCTCCTCTCTCTCTCTGCCTCCATCCAGCTCCTTCTCTTCAGTTCAGTGTCCGAGTACCCAGAAGCTGCAAGCCCACACTTTGTCTCACACGTGTATAGGGTGGTTCAGAGTGAGCTTTTTACCAGAAGAAAGCAAAACCGTTCACAAAGTGAGCCAGTGCTGGCCTGTCTGTGGTACCAGGTACAGGCAGTTAGGAATGGGTCATCTAAAGCCACTTGTCCTGTGGGAATGATTAAAGTTACATTCTCTGAGTCCCAGGTCACCTTATTCAAAGGCCAAAATCTGGAGCTGTGGGTCTGAGCTGCACTCAGGCGTTCCCTATGAGCAGAGGCCAGGCTGGAGAAAGGTTGCAAATATGTTTTAAAGGCATTTTCCTGCTATACCATAGGTCGTTGGTCCAGTAGTACATTGCCAAAGTTGATTAATACTGATTGCATCAGAGGAAGGCTGAAGTGTTTTCATAATAGACAGTGATGGAATAAACCTAATCATAGTCAGAATGACTTTATAAACTTCCTGTGCACTAATGAGGGGCTCATGTCTTGAATTGTGAGGGTTTTTTGCCTTACAACAACATGTAGCAAGCTAATATGTTTATTTTTTCCTGCCTGTAAATTTCTTGTGAACATGATGAGTAACACGAAGTCTAGATGTGTACCATGTGTGACAGATTCATATTCCATCCATCCCCAGTGCCGGGCTGGCTCTGCATCCAATCGAGGCAGCCTCTTTTGGAAGCAGAACACGCAGACCTGGAGCTGAGGGACGCGTGGAGGTGCAGGATGGGTTCGCGCATGGTTATTTCAGTGCTTCTTCCCAGTGTTGAAATGGGAGCCACAGCTTGGCCCCAGTGCTGGGGGGAAAGGTGGGCATGGCAGCTGCTCTGCTGTCAAACATGGATGGGTTTGGTCACTTGTGTGGAAGGAGAGGATCCAGCTATAGGTATGTTGCTACAGAGGAGGTGAAAACGATTTCTCAATAAACATGACTCTTTTTTTCTTGGGGCTTAGCCTCCAATTTCAGGTAAAACCCCTCATTCTCTGTGATTCTGACTGGATGCCCTGTTGATTGTACTCTGTAGTGGCCCTGCTCCCTGCTTCCTGCTGCTAACAGGCACATCTTCCAGAGCTGATGGTGCAAAGCATTGCTTGATGTAACAACTCTGTACAGGAAGGCACCTGGTGGATTTTCTCATCAGAGCCTGCCATTTGATAACCAGCTGAATGGCAAAGCTTTTCTAGAAGGTGACCCCACACACCCTGCTCTGTTCCAAGCCCTGGTGGGGCCAGGGGCTGTGTCACAGCCTGTCCTGGTGTGTGACACGCATGCAGGGCTGGGGAGGATGTGGCACTCAGGCTGCCACCGCCCTGCTGCTGTGCCAGGGCCTGCCTTCCCCTCTGCTTTTTGCAGTGTCGTTTTTATAAGGATACCAGATTTCACACCCACCCAGCAGCACTGCAGAATCTCTGACTGGTTTTTTCTTTGCACTCTGTATTTCGTGGGTTTGTTATTTTGTCTGATGTCACTGTGAGGACACCAGGACGCGGTAGCTCGTGACACCACCGTGTGCAGTGAGGAGCCAACACATCCTGGGGAGAGGGTGGGCAGGGAGCAACACTGATCTGTCACTCAGGAGAGGCCTTGGACTTGAGGAGTGCATTCCAGCTGTTTTTACTGGCATTGCACTTGCTTTAACGGATTCTCAGCAAAATGAGGTATTCAGCTCTGCTGGTGTGAGTGGAGGAGACAACAGCTTCTTCTCCCAGCAATTTCTGCTCCCAGCAGCTTCTTCTCCCAGAAATTTCTGCTCCCAGCAATTTCTGCTCCCAGCAGCGGGGCTGGAGGGAGCTTTGGGACCCCATCCAGGTCAGGGACACTGTGAGAATGCACTGCAAACATGCAATGTTTGCCCTGGCCGGGTGTCTGACCCTTTTATGAATCATCTAGGGAAAGGGGTCAGGATTGTGTTAATTGCATGTTGCAGGGGTGTAAAAAAGGTCCTTGCTTTTCCCTTCGAAGGTCTGTAATACAATGACTTTCACTGCTGGCAGGGGTGCTGCAGGAATTGAATTATGGCTGGAAATTAGATATGCATAGCCTGGCCCAACGATCATTAAGGGAGATACGGTAATCAGCTGCCAGTGTTCAAGGGCTGTAAACACCCAGAAGAGAAAGATGGGGTTTTTTGGGTGGTCTACAAAGTTGTAAGTAGGAGGAAAGGTATAAAACCAAGCAAATGAAAATGGAGGTATCAGGGAAAAAACTCTTAATGTCGAGTACTCTCAGCCCAAAAGACCTAACACTCAAGTCGTGTAAAACAGGATTGAACATAACAAAAGAGTATATTTCAAGCTGAAAGTGAACTTGAGTGCTTTAATATTCCTTTCACCTCTTATTTCCCTAGTCCTGTGTTTCATTAGCATTTTTCATACTTTTTTCTCAACATGTGGTTTTTATTTAGCTCCTGAAGATGATAGTCCTTGAAGTGATGTGTTATTGTGGAGGTAGCACAAACACCACCACTCCAATTATGATTTTGCCTTTGTTGCCATGGAGAAGTTTAAATCTATTTTAGGCCAAGGACTGATTATAGATGGAACTTATGGTAGGAGGTAAGTGTAGCTTGGAAAGGTGAGAACCCATCACTGCTGGTACCCGCAGTCAGCCTGGCACACTGTGAGTTTCACAGCTCCCAAACTGCTGACATCTCAGCGCAGTTCCCTGCAGCTCTCACCTTGAGTTTTTGATTTTGGTACCTCTTCTCTGGTGCTGTAAGCTCCTTAAGCCCTTTTGGACATGTATTTTGTTTATTCCCTCCTACTTCAAATGTTCTCAAAGATTATCGAAGTTCAATGTTCCCCATGGTCTTCACCCCCAGTATCTTACCATCCTTGTGTTTCCTTTGTTTTCTGTGTCAAATGAGGCATGTCCCCATTAAGACAGAGGTCAGGAAAATCTGGAGACTGTAGCTAATGAATTAATGTTCTCATTTGCATAATTGATGGTTATATATCTCCTCAGTGACATGGTTTGCTGTGATACTTAAAGCTATTTTTGGTTTTGATTCCTCTGCCCTGCTGTTCTCTGCTGTCTACAGTTAAGGTATATTACTAGACAGTGAAAAAAAAAACCTGACCCCAAAGCCCAAATTTTACAAGTTCCAATTGAATGCTTTAATCCTTTAATGCATTTCTGTTCACTGGCATATTTATAGTGGCTCAGCTCTAAATCTCTCATGGGTGTTAGAGCAAGGGGAGTCAGTGAAACATCTGCATGTGCTTGGGGCTGGAGTACAGGGGAAAGAAAATATATAGGAGGGAGAAGAGAAATAGCTGAAAATGAGAGTGGAAATCAGTTCTTTCCTGTATTCCCTGGGGGTCTATGTTTAATACACATCCCTTTCCCTTCACTTCTTTGTGTTCTGGAGTCTGAGCTCCCAGCAGGGGCCATGTGTGTGCAGTGCCCTGCGCAATGGCTCCGGTGGCTCACCTTGCTGGGGCTGCTCTGGCAGGAGAGGCCAGCTCCCTCCCTGACAAAATGTTAATGTCTCTTCCACAGAGCCCTCTCTAGTGGCCTCCTTTCCCTGTGAGGGCAGCTCTGAGGGAACGGAAGGCACTGCACACAGGGCTTTGGAAGCTGGGCTCTCCTCACATCCCAGCATTTTCCTCTTTCTTTTTTTGGTCAAATTTGACCAGATGCCATGGCCAGCTCTCCATGAGGGAAACCTCAGTGAGAGCAATGTACTGGACTGTGCAAAGCAGGTAAAGTGAGCTGTGAAAAGACGAGCGTGATGGAGAAGGGGAGGAGGGATGCTGCAGACTGAGCACAGTGGGGGAAATGCCCGTCCAGGTGGGTCCTCACCAGCTGCCGACCACGACCAGAGCAGCAGTGCCTAGCTCCTGGGGAATCACTTTGTGTTGTGGGAAACTGTCGATTCCTTTTGCTGCTTACTTTTCAGTAAGTTTAATTATTAAATTCCTGGGAAGCTTTGCTTACACTTCAAGTGTTTACTCTTCAATCGTAATTCCTCCTCCTTTTTTTCAACGAGGATATGTGGGTAACTCCACAATATCCAATGGCGGCGGCACAAAATGCTGCGGTTGGAAGTCAGCTAGAATTTCCCGACTCTGTTGACGGCTTGGAAACATCTCAGGAGCGGCACATGGTTTGTTGTCGCCTCGGGAAAGGCAGCTGGTGCGGCTCCTTTGGGAGCCCTTGGGCTCTCCTGCCGTACCTTTCGGCTGTCCGTCGTTGTGCTCGCACGGGCTGATTCCGTTTCACCGTGACGCGGGGCGGAGCGGGACCGGGAGAAGGCCGGGACCGGGGAAGGGAGAGGGCAGGGAGAGGGCCGGGACCGGGGCGGGGAGCGGAGCGGGAGAGAGCCGGGACCGGGAGCGGACCGGGAGAGAGCCGGGACCGGGAGCGGGAGCGGGAGAGAGCCGGGAGCGGAGCGGGAGAGAGCCGGGACCGGGAGCGGAGCGGGAGAGAGCCGGGAGCGGGAGCGGAGCGGGAGAGAGCCGGGACCGGGAGCGGGAGAGAGCCGGGACCGGGAGCGGGAGAGAGCCGGGACCGGGAGCGGAGCGGGAGAGAGCCGGCAGCGGCAGCGGCGCAGTTCCCGCTCGAGTCGCGGAGCCACGGCGCCCTCTGCTGCCCGTCCGCGCCTCTGCACCGCGCTCCCGGAGCGCATTCCCGGCTCTGACCCGGAATTCCCGGCTCACACCCCGCTTTCCCTGCCCGTATCCCGCATTCTCCGCTCTCAGCCCGCATTCCCGGCCTGTATCGCGCATTCTCTGCCCGTATCCTGCATTGTCTGCTGTCACCCCGCATTCCCGGCCCGCACCCCGCCGTTCGGAGCGGGCAGCTCGGTGCGGGGTGGCCGGAGGAAGCCCCTAAATGCCGACCCGAGGCGGGTATCTCCATCCCGCGGGCAGTTCCCGAAGGAAGAGCCCTGTCCGAGCGCCTGATCGCCAGTGTCAGGAATTCAGTCAGGGTTTTGACGGGACCCTTTGGGGCGGCGGGTCTGGCCGGGGCCCCGCGGGAGAGCGGAGCGCAGCAGCGTGCGCTGCTCAGCGCCTGTGGCCGCCGCCCTTCATCCCCGGCCAAGCCGCAGTCTCCAGCTGTCTCCGCCGATTGCCGGGGCTCCTCGAGGCCCGGGTACAGAAGAGGCTCTGAGGAGAGTTCGTGCAGTTTTTCAATCACCGCTGGTCTCTCCCCCACGGTTGTCTCCATCTCAGAATCCTTAGGCGTCTGAATGCCTCTCCGGGAGCAGCGGCAGCAGTAAGTGCTCTCGCACAAGTATCTGCTGCCTGGGGATTTCCTGTCATCCCGGCTGTCCACGTTCAGCTCTTCTATCATACCTCTGTGTCTTATCAAACAGCAAATGAGTGCTTTGCCTGTTCTAACTTTATCTGCCTTACAAAACTGTAGTGTTGGGTGACGGCTGGGAGTTACTTTATTTCTCAAAGTTCAGGCAAAGATTATTTTCATTCCGGGTTAAAAAGTGAAAAAATCAGCACGGAGTAATACTCATCCATGTGTGCCTGCAGACTGGGACCTTTCACTCCCTTTCCAACAAAAATACCAGCTCTGGGTATGCTGAAAGGCATGAGCACCATGTGGGGTGGCTGTTTCCATCCCCAGGACTCACAGACTTTTGTTTGCCTGCTAGTCAGGGTATAATCTGGAAAAAGCACACCCTGTGGAGAGTAGGCGATGAATGCCTGTGAAATCCTGGCTCTGGGAAGAGCCACTCCTGCCAGATGTGATAATGTTGTCCTCTGACAAATGGTCATAGCTTGGCCTTCTGCAGATAGCCACGTGGTTGGTGTGTTATCCTCAGCTATTGATCCTGCTGGGGAAGGGCTCCCTATCCTACAGCCATCCATCCCACCTCCAGCGTGCTCAGCTCTCACAGCCCATGGGCTTTGGCTCCACTTCTCCCTTTCATTGGCACTTCTGCACAGCACAGACTAACAGTCCCACATGTGCGTTTCCATTTATCTCACACCTTTCAGCTGAAGTCCAAGAGCTTCCCCCCTGGGAATCAGGCATTGCAGAGAGCAGTGAGATAAGCAGGGAGCACAGAGTGATCACCCAGTCAGCAGCACAGCTGCTCCTCATAACGGAGCAGGCACTTAGCAGAATTCCAGAGTATCCAAACACAAAGTTTGGACCAGCTGTTTCCAAACTGACTGAAGCTGCCAGTCCACAAAGCGCTGTGCTCGAGGTGTGGCCCCGCTGCAGTGCACTCGGCTGCAGTGGGGACAGGCTTGCCCTTCCCAGGGGCACAGGCTCAGCCCTGCAGTGAGTGCAGCACACATCCTCTGCCTCTCAAGAACTCACTGCCCTTGCCAGGGCCCTGATACAACTGCTCTGATCCAGAGTGTCTGCTGGACCAACTGGATCGGCATTTTTGTTCAGTGTCAACCCTTTATGTTTCTTTCTTTAAAACACTTTGAACTGTACCTTCAGCTCCAGGTTCGTGGGTTCTCCCCAGGGCTCTCTCACCATCTTGAACATGGGCAGCAGCCACAGCCCAGTGCTTCCCTGCAGGTCAGGAATGAGTGATTAAGCCAGAGCAGAGCTTTACTGGGAACCTTTCTGTGGCAGAACTAACTCAATTGTTTATGTAAAGCCACACCATAAAGGTGCTCATACACTGCTGTTACCTTCTGACCTGTGTAACCTTACATGAACTTTGGAAGGCCTGTGTGTTCATGAGTCATCCCAAAAGCGCGTGGGGAGAGCAGCACTGCAGAGGCATGTCAGCTCCAGTCTGGAACAGCAGTGTGCTCTTCTCAAAGAGCACATCCCCAGAAACACCTGCCTGACATCACTCAAGTACAATTGGTTATGTCAAGTCTACCATAAAACACTATAAAAATGAAACTTCTTCCAGCAACAATTGAATTCCAGTAACCTCCAAGGCATGTAATTTGTTTGAGAAGTGGAGGTCCTGTTTCCTTGCTGCAATAGCCTTCCACATCAGTTCTGCAGGAGTGGGCACTAAAGATGGGCAGTGTGTCATCTAGGTTGAGAGGTGGTCACATCTAAAAGGTGATTCACCCTTAGAGATGAGCGTGTCTCTTCCTCTCCACTGACAGTGATGAATGTGTGGGTAAACAGTTCAGAGACATTGACCTTGCAAATTTACAAATCACCTGAAATGAACCTGACCTGTAAATTTGTAACTTCCTGTGGGAGGATGCTGAGCTTATGGGCCTTCTGAATGAGCAGAAACCCAAACTTGGACACTGTGCTGTGGTGTGCACCACATGTGCAGCAACCCCAGATCCAGGCTGTTGTCCAAGCAGTATCTCAGGATGCCCAAAGCTGGTGTGTTCTGTTGTTATCCACACATAGCAGCACCCCCAGCCTGACGGGAGCAATCTGGGAAGGGATGCTCACTGGCAACACCGCATGTGGGCAGTTCACAGATCCCCAGGCTGATTCCAGACCAACCACTACTGCTGTCAGTATTCTGCCCTGGTGTCTGAGTGTACATGGGACAGATACTGTGCCTTTAAATTACACCAATAGCAGTGGGAAAATCCCATCAGATCTGTAACTACCACCCCAGTTTGAAACCCTCTTTTCTCAAGAGCAGGTAATCCTACCCTTGCCCCTCCCTGCTTTCAGGAGTGCATGAAACCATTGCGGTGTTTTGGAGAGTTTCACCATGCAGCATAAAGGTTTGAGAGCTGAGGCTGCTTGGAAATAATAAAAAAAAAAAATGATAGTGTGACACAAATGGAATGATATCACTGCCCCTGTTAATGTCTGAGGGAGGGAATAGGAGATGAAGATGGTTTGAGGTGCAGACTAGGAGGTTGCTGCAGGCTTCATGCATCTGAAAAATCAGCGTTAAAAACAAAGCAATAAATACACACTACTTTAACATCTTGTCTGCTGAGATGGCTGCCTGCTCCCTGCCTCACCATCCAACCATTCTTACTGTTTTACCCTCAAGCTTCAATCTACACCTTAATGTTTCCCAAAAAGGAGTAGCAATTTATCATATTTCCTTGTGTTCAGGTAGGATTGTCTGATGTTGAACAAAGCACACTGGTCATTTATAAGCCAAAACCTCTTGAATTCCTTCTCTGGCTTTAAGAACCTCAGTCTGTCCTTATTCCTTTGTATGTAGGTCCAAGACACTCCTGCTGTGAGGAGATGCTGGGGTTTCAGAGGCCCCTGCTGTCTCACCCCAAATTGCAATCTCTCCTGACCCCTGTGAGATTATTTGAGTTTAAACTATTCATACAAGAAGGAATTATTTCAGTGATCCAGCCTGCAGCATGAGCACCAATCAGCGTGACAGAGGGCAGCAAGCTGTGGCTGAGAGCATAGAATGGGATTTTTTGGTAGTTTTGCCACCAAAGCCAGTGTGTCATGTGGCTACGCAGTTGCTTTTCTGCCCTGGGAAAAACACCTGGAGTGGCTGCTGTCCTGATCAGCTGCCCTCTGAAGTGTTCCACATGTGTCTGTACTGCCTGCACAGGACCAGCTGAGTGTCAGTCTGCACCTCCCTGCTGGAGGAACTGCTGAGAACACCGTGACTGCAACCTCCAGGGCACTCCAGAGCTGTGCTGTGCAAGGTGTACCACAGGACAGGATGTCACAGAAGCAGAGGCTGTTCCTTGTTCATCTTCTAATTATTTTTTTTTTCCCCTCTTACATTTTAGTGTGGAAACAGTAAACGATGGGCAGTTTCACAGTGTGGAACTCGTGATGCTGAATCAAACCCTGAACCTGGTGGTGGACAAGGGGGCTCCCAAGAGTCTGGGAAAGCTCCAGAAACAGTCTTCTGTCAGCCTCAACACACCCCTCTACATCGGAGGTACTGTGAGTTGCTCTAGAATTGAGGTTTTAACATGTTTTCTCAGAAGGAAATCGTCTTCCATCCTGTGGAGAGGGCTCTCCCACAGCCACCACAGGAACAGCCCGCTCGGCGTTTCAGAAGCTTCCAGGACTGGCTGGCACCAAGGTGTCATGGATGAAGTGGAAGTATCAGTGGGAGTATCACAAATTGTCGTGGCAAAAAAGCAAATCAATAGTCAGTAGGTTTAAATATACCATAACTGAGCAGTATTTCTGCTGGAAGTTTTATAGAAGTCTAACAATTGGGAGAAAAGAGGTGTGTGGTTAAAAAACATATTAAGACAAGCTAAGAACACCTTGGTTAATAGTTTTCTCACTGGAAACTGAAGCCACAGTTTTAGACATATATTAGAACTGATCAAACTTCGGTTAAGAAATTTTTTCACGTTAAGTACTGAATCTGGAGGGAGAAGAGGCCAAATGGGGTGGGGAACAATGCCCAGAATAATGACTACGCCACTGATTAGGTGTCTGGTTGCAAGAGACAGAACAAAGGCTGGTGTCTGCCCAATGGATTGTTTTTGCCAGAAGTCCCCAAGTTCTGTTCTGGACTGAATGTTGAAATCTCTCTTTCAGTGACACGGAGTTCTTGAATTTTTAGTCAGTCTATTCCAAACACAAAAGTCAGCAGAATGGTAATAGACTCAGAAAGTCTTTGAGCCTTTTCTAATGAGATCATTGAAGCTAATAGTAGAAACTCTTACCAGCTTAGGTGGTGCTGGTCAAGGCTTTTCTAAATAATTTTCTTCAATAACAGTTTTCTAAAAGAACCCTGAATACTGCCCTTGTAAAACAGAAAACTGGCTAATCTTGCTTTGTACAGAGCTGACTTTTAAAATTGGCTCCTATTAAGAATGTCACAGCCTATTAAAAAGCATTGTGCATCAAAGATAATCTGCTGGTGCAGAGGCCATCACAATTCCTCCCTTTAGCAGAGCACAAAAGATACCAATCCTGCAGCAATTTATACCCAGGGAACTTGGGAACTAATCCTGTGGAAAAGTTTCTTTAATGGATGAGCATCATGGATCGATACTAATTATCAAAAGGTACCTGAAAAGTTCTCAGGAAAAACCTGAAGTCTGGAATGAAAGACAGTTGGATACCAGGATCCATGGTCTCAGTAAAGACTTCTGCTGTTCCCTGTTAAAATTTTTCTTGCTTCTTTGTTCTTCCTGTGAAGAACAGCCCTCCCTGTTCTTCATGTGCAGCCCTCCCATGGAAGCCAGCTGCCCTTCCTCTGCAGGTGGTTTTGTTAAAGTAGCTGCCTAAATTACCCCAGAGCAATTGTTCCTGACCTACAGTAAGGTTAACACAGACCTGAACCTTCAGGTCCTCACAGTTCTGTCCATCTCACAACCACATCACCTGTTCCAGCAACTTTCCTCCTAACACACAGTTAAACAGGTGCTGGATTTGTTTAAGGACCACCTTTAACAGTGGCATTACTTAGAGACAGCAAGTTGAGAGGCCTCACACGGCTGAAAATGGAAGCACTTTCCTGTGCTAATGCAGCTGTACATCCAGGCTGGCATCAGTGGGGAAGGCATAAAACAACATCCAAAGGAACCTGCTGGCCATGCAGCCACGTGAACTCTTCCAAGTACTAGAACAAGATGGGAGGTGCTCACCACAAAGCCTCGTCCTGCCTCTTGAAGTGCTGTTCCCTGTCTTTAGAGCTCTCCTGCATTAATTTCCATGGGATGTTCTCTTACCACTCCCTCTCTTAATACTGTGACCCAGTAAAACCAAACTGTCTTTTTGCATCCCAGAGTTGGATGCTACCTGCTGACAAATAAAGGCATTCTCAAACCTTTCAGAAGGATAATTGCTATTAAACTGTAGAGAGAAGGAACATTATCTAAGGACAGGAACATGTAGCCACCAGCCAAAAGAAAGGTTTAGTTTGCTTTTTCTTTTTGTGGGGTCATGTATTTCTTACAGAAGATCGAGTGAGTTTATTTTTTTTTTCTTTCCATTTCCAGAATGAGGACAATGAGAGAGGGCCTATGCAAATTAATTATTCAGAGATTTTAAGGGGCTGTGACAAAAGAAGCTTTAGCAATTATAATTTATATATTATCATTGTAAGTGTAAGTGAACCTTCCCCTTTTGCTTTTATCTGAAGGGATCCCAACCTCCACTGGATTATCATCCCTGCGCCAGGGTGCAGATAAGACACCAAATGGTTTCCATGGGTGCATTCACGATGTCAGGATCAACAACGAGCTGCAGGATTTCAAGGATTTACCACAGCAGTCACTGGGAGTCCTTCCTGGCTGCAAATCCTGTAACATCTGCAAGCATGGGATCTGCCGATCCCTGGAGAAAACGAGTGTGATTTGTGAATGTCACCCAGGCTGGATGGGCCCTCTCTGTGACCAGGAAATTGGAGATCCATGTCTTAACCACAAGTAAGCTCAAACAAATGCTGACAGGAGAGCAAAAGCTTTACAGCTAATGCATATTTCATATTTCATCTTGCAAAACCGCATCTGACTGTTTTTGGAGGTGCTGGGTCCCCATATGAGGTTATTGACAGTTGTGAGTCTGCATCTGTAGCAGCTCTCAATTTCCACTTCTTGTTCAGATGTTGCTGACTTGCCAAAGGAGCTCGTGGTCCTGAAGGAGCTCAGGTGTTAATGCTGCAGGTCATACCTTCAGCTGTGAGTCTACACATTAAAATACAAAACCTCTTGTTAATGGGAATGGCTTAACCCCAGGAGGTGAGTGCCTGCACGGATGCAGAGCAGAGCTGCCTGTGAGTGGGAGGTACACATTTTTAGGGGTTTTCTCCCAGCAGCACTGAGCCCAGTCTTCAAACTTACTCCCTGAAGACCATTATGCACTCCAGCACGAGCAGTTTTAAATTTCCCAAATAGTTGACTTAAATATTACACTTTGAAACAGCCCTTTAAAGTGCAAGTTTAAAGGATAGCGTGGTGTTGTTGCATGTGAAGGGAGCGTGAGTGTAAAGTATTTACAGTTCAAAGGCTCAATAACCACATCTCCATCAGAAACACGGGATGAATAGCTTTCTTATGGCCAATACACAGGAAACAGTCCCGTGCAGAGCAGCAGGCTGCATATTTCAGTGTTGTTTCATAAGCAGATGGAAGTACTTTTGTTTTAGAAGTCCCTTCAGTTGCTGTCTTGGAAGGCGCTTTCCACGAGCACATACTTCTGACAGGTAAATTGATGCAGGGAATAATCACTCTCAGAAATATAACCTGGCAAAGGTACCATTTTAAACTTGCTTCTGGTTCTAATTCGGCAAAGTGCTGAAGTCTGGAAGGTGTTGAAAAGCACCTGACAGTTTACAAACCAAAGGTATGAAGACCCAAACGTTTCCTTGAATTTCCAATGTCAACACAAAGCTGTTGTGGTTGGACAGAGAAAAATAAGGGAGTTCCAGATGTTTACATGATGAGGGATTGTTTCTCTCATAGTCCAGGGAGGGTGAGGCAATCTTGAACAAAGCCCCTTGCTAAGGAAAGTAGCTGTGTGTACTTTTAATGCTTGCACACTGTCCCACCTTTCCTGAATCATTTCAGCCTTTTGGAGCTGGCCCCCTAAAGCCCTGCCCAGTGTTCCCAGGGGAGTGTGGAGTCCTGGCGGGTGTCTGCTCCAACACTCATGGGTTCATCTCACTGAGGAAATGCACCTGGAAACATCAGGAAACCTCTGGTTCGTGGGGCAGAAAATACTGCTCTGTACAGATTGTGACTCCCTTCATTACAGTATTTTGCATGTCTGGATCTGACTGAAATTACTCTTATAATCTCTCTTTTTTAGTTCAAAGCTTAAAAATTAAATGTACAAAAATTCAACATAAACACGGAATAATTTTAAAGCACTAGAAAGAAATTAAAGATAAGAGAGATGTGTTCTTATGTCAGGTTATGCCAAAGGTTTATAAGCCCTGAGCAGTTTTTCCTTGGCTGGGGAGAGTTGCTTTCCTCGCTGTTCCCAGCCCATTTCAAGTCTGCCCCGTCCCAGAAGCGGGAACAGTGTCAGAGAACTTGCTAAGGATCACCACCCCACCCTGTGGTGTTCCTCGGAAATGCCCAAGCTCGCTGCAAACCCCAGGAGCCAAGGAGCCCTCAACTCCAGCTGCCCTCTGATAGGTCTGTGCAGAGCTTTGCCACAAGCGCCTTCATTTATCACACTGGTTTTCATCGCCTGATATTGTTTGTACAGTGACTCTGCTCAGGAAGCCTGGGCATGCAGCTTGATTGTTGGCACTTAGTTCCACGTGCTGATGCTGTAAATGTGAGCTGTCCTGTCTGGATGGCAAGCCTTGGTCTGTGCTCGCGGAAGAGCCTAATGTTTTCTACTTAGGTTCACAAATTCTAAATGTATTCTCGGAATGTTACCCAGTATTCACTAAAAACTCACAGTTTTCTGCAGAGCGTTTGACACTGAGCTGTTGTTTTTGGATTAGCGTCCTGGAATTAAATGGGCAGAAATGCCAAAACCAAACATTTCTGGGAAAAGGAACTTTGCCATCTAGCAGAGACCAGCTCAAAATGCTTCTGTTTCTCCAGGTGTCTGCATGGTAAGTGCATGGCGGCCGGCGCTGCTTACACCTGTAAGTGCATGGAGGGCTACACAGGACTGTTCTGTGACAAGAAGAACAATTCCTCAAGCCCCTGCAGGACTTTGAAATGCAGCCACGGGCAGTGTAAGGTCTCGGAGCATGGGGAGCCCTACTGTGAATGTGACCCCGGCTACAGTGGAGAGCTCTGTGACAGAGGTAGGCTGGGCCCCAGGCCGGGAGCTGTGCTGCTGCATTCCTGCTTTACACCTCTCTTCCCTTCCATCCGGACTTGGGGGGGAATGGCAAATACAAGATAAAGTTAAGCCAGCCTCTGCAGAGCAGTGCAGGGAGAACAGAAGCACATAACAGTAGGTAGCTGCTAGCACATAGAGAAATGGGGACATGGAGCAAAGAGTTTTATTCTGTCTCCTGAATCCTCAAGGTTTGCTGCTTCCAGGATTTGGGTGGGATGTTTAAAGAGGTTGTTGCGAGGTTTACCCTCAGCAAGCAGGGATCAGTTATTTACACTGCTGGGAAGGGAGATTGTACAAGGAGGAACTGCTCACCTGAAGTGTCATGAAAGATTCTCAGCTTGCTCTTTCTTGGGCAGGTTTCCAGGGGAATCCCACAGGCCATGCTGGAGTTTCCTACAAGGGCAGAGGGCCAACTCTTCTGCCATCACCTGAAAAGACTCCCTGGAAACTCACTGAGTTTTAACTGCATCCTTTCTGCCTTCTTTTGTTCTTGTCTAGAAGGAAGGAGCTGGATTATATAATTCTTATTTAGGTTATCCCTTTCCCGTGCACGAACCAGAGACTTTCCAAATTTTACACATGCCCATCACCAAAATGTATCTGGCTGCTGCACAGACTGCAGAACAGCACAGACACTTTCAGGTATCCCAGACCACTAGTGCCACACAGAGCAAGCTGACCTTTACTCTGGAGAAGCAGACATGGGAAAACTTGTGGTTGTCAAGACAGCCACAATACTCAGAGTGCTTCAATAAAACTTCAGAAAGCTTCGAGTATCAGCACCCTGCCCTGTAGAAGTCTCTCATACCTTATCTCTGTTGCAATCCCATGGGTAGCTCCGCACAGCTCTGGTTCTTTCTCTCCTTCTGCAGTTCCAGCTCTCTCCTTCCTGTCCCCAGCACGGCCACCTAACCCTGTCTGTCCTATGTACAGCACCTTACCCTTTCTGTCCCTCACATGACCTCCTGTCCCTTCCTCCTCACAGCACAGCCAGCAGACTCCAACTGACTCCCAACCAGCTCACTCACTCTTTATCACCCCCATAGCTGTGATGGCAAGGCAAGGCTGTCCCACTCTTGGATAACAAACACAGCTGCAGTATATCAAGACTGCCTTCAGCACCATCTCCATCTGTCTCCCCACAACCTGTCTCCCCACAAAAACTAATTCCTATTTTGCAGGAGCGTTGCAGGACTCAACACTCAGCATTCATTAAAACACTTCCAGGCTGCTGATCAAAGCCAGCAGGCCTGCTTTGGCCTCGGCCTTGCACCGGATATTACACATTTGTGTAGACAAGCTCTGTTTTGGTGGCAGGTACAAAGCAATAAAAGATGAAGGTTCTCCTCATGCCGTCTGTTTGTCTTGAATCGCGTTATGAACCCAGGGCTGCTCGCTGATGTGCAGGGAACATCTGACAAAGCAGTTAGCACGTTTTTTACTCCTTTCCATCTCTGTTGCCCCAGCAGAAAACCTGTGCCAAGGAGACATCATCCGAGAAGTGGTCCGTAAGCAGCAGGGCTACACCTCGTGCGCCACGGCCTCCAAGGTGCCGCGCCTGGAGTGCCGCGGGGGCTGCGGCGGCGGGCAGTGCTGCGTGCCCCTCCGCAGCAAGAGGAGGAAATACTTCTTCCAGTGCCTGGACGGCTCCACCTTCACGGAAGAACTGGAGAGACACGTGGAGTGCGGCTGCTCAAAGTGCTTGTAAGCCATTCTCCGGTCTCTTGCCACTTTATTCGACTCAGAAGCGTTATCAAAATGGGACCTATTTACTTGCAGAGTGAAGAAGAAGAGAAGAATTATTAAGTATATTGTAAAATAAGCAAAAAATAGAACTTATTTTTATTATGGAAAGTGACTATTTTCATCTTTTATTATATAAAGTATCGCACCACTTTGGGTATATGTATCATATAGTGAGCTATTTTTACCATGAAACTTTTTTAACAGTTGTAAGAAAAAAAAATTCAAAAGCTAAAAGGTTAAAAAAAAAATTATATATAAAGAAAACATAGCCTAACAGGAGGAATGTGGGGTGACTTTATGTGTATGCACAACAAACAGACATAAAGGTGTTCCAAGGAGCTGCCCCCGGACTGACACGGGCTGAAGAAAGCTCCGAGGCCCTGGTTGGGAGTTCCAGGTGAGCAGATCCCCGAGACCGACTGCATCCAGGCACCCGAAGAGCCTCCCCAGCCCCTTCTCTTCCCAACACTGCCCGTGCTGGTTTGCTCCTGGACAGCGACTCCGCTTGCTGTTCGTGAACTGGTTCCCTGGAGCACACAGGCACTGCCGTAGCTTGAGGCTAATTACATTATTTGACTATTGTAATACTATAATACATTTTTTTGCTGTGTATGTTGTATTTATCTGTGTTCACGTTATATTCTGCAGCAACTGTATCTATAGAGCACAGGCAGCTTTATCCAAAAGAAGGGTGCGAAGGGAAAGGAAGTGGAGAAATTTATGTTGCTTTGGGGTAATTTGGGGGCAAAATGTGAAATAAGTGCTAAGTGATGCCTAATAAATGACATAGTACTTTTGTGTAAACTCCTCAGCTATGTTATTTCCCAAGTTTGTGCCTTCTTGCTCCCAGTCTTGAGCCCTTTTTTGTATATGAAATGTAAGGAATGCACTGCTACATAGTTTATCACACCTTGACACTTTAACTTGCAAAGGTTGTAAAGAGCATGGAAATAAGGCAGGTGCCAGAACGCACCTGCAACGTATCAGCTTTTACTGCCACTGTCACTCGAGCCATGGATGTGAGCTGGGCCCTGGCTGCTGCTCAGCCACACGCTGGCTCTGAGCAGCTGCCTGCCTCCCCACAGCTTCCCAAGCGAGCAGAAGTTGCACTAAACCCATGTGAAGGTGTTCAGCGGACACCTGTGTGCCCCAGCAGTGCTGTCCTGCACAGGGAGAGGTGTCCCAGCTCCACCCAGTGCAGCCCGACCCGCTCCGTGTCCTGCACTCGAGCCTCCCGAAGGACCCCACACCCACCTGAGTGTGTTCAGAGCAACTGCTGAGTAGGAAATGGAAATCAATGCAGGGATGAATTCTCACTGTGGATGTGAGGGAAAAATTGACTCTGGGAGTGAGTTTGGTTTTTGAAGGGTTTTTGTCAGGGTTGCCTTTCAGGGTCAGGACATATGTGCAAAGAGCACCATGGATACCTTGAATTTTCTCTTACTCTAAGTTTCAAACCTCCCCATCAACAACTGTTCTATTATCTGTGTAATTTCTTCCTTTCTGTAATGGAGTAAGCATTATGGTCCTTTCTTCAAGTTCTCTGTCCCTAAGAAAGTTGGTCAGAGATGCTTCCTAGCAGCCATAAAGTCCTTCTGGGAATCCTTACTGAGTCCTTACTGGTCTCACCAAAAGGCTTTCAGATCACAGGATTTAGCAAAGGATGATTAGGATAGTTGAATCGAGAAAATGGGACTTTGGTTTGATTTGGGCTTTGGAAGGATGCATAGAATACAACCCTGTCACGACAAGTAGAATTGTTTATTTCCCACTAAAAGGAAGAAACCATCTAGATATAATTCAGCCAGAAAGCTGGAACATGCTTATTGTTCTTCTGCTGTCAGTCTCTCCTTAACTGCAGCAGTTCATTCATATTTCTCTGTTATGACCAGAGCAATGTGAGCAGAAGGGATATAACCAATGTAACAGCCATCTCAGAAGATCATCAAAATAAATATCAGTACCTGGGGCTGGCTAGCAATCAGTGAAACATAAAACAATCTCTACTTAAATATGCCAGACTCTGATTGATACAGTACAGTTCAAAAGCCAGGAAAAACTAACCCTGGTTGCAAGTACCATGGACTCCTTTTTATTTTCAATATAACATCAGAAGCTTATAGCAGCTGGGGTTTGTGGTGTACAACAAAAGTCAACTAAACCACAACCTAGACATTTTAAAAATTCACGTGAGTAACTGCAAACACTTGTACAAATATGTGCCAGGCACACTAATACCATTAATGCTTCATTCCTGCTTAGAAAGATTTTAATTTCTAAAGAAGCAGCTGCTGTGGTCAGGCAGAAGAAATCCAGCCTAGCAGTGGCTCAGCAGCCCTCGGATTTGCAGCCACTCGACTGCCAAAGGGCTGCAGAAACACGGCCCCTCTTGAACCTGTCCAAACCTGTGTTCACTCTGTCACTTGAGCAGCAGCACTGTGACAAAGAGGGTGACATTTACGGGTGGCCTCACACCTGCTGGAGGGTGCTTTGAAAGCAAGGGCCTGGCAAGGCAAAAGCCATCAACATCTTGTTAACACATCACTCTGGGATTTACTTAAGCCAAGCCTTGCAGCAAAGGGACCAGCAACAACTCAGCAAGGCCGGCCCTGTTCCTGGCCCTTTTCTGTCATGGCACTTCAGTGTTAAGCGTTGGGATAAAGAACTGAGAAAGTATCTATTTTGTAACCAAATGACGATGCAATTTTTGTATGCTTTTAGGCAGCACTTGCCACTGGATAGTGATGCTTTATGTCCATGATTCTCTAATTGCTATAGAATTATTTTAAGAAGAAAATTTAAAAAGCATTCAGATGTGCCAAAAATGTGAGGTTAACTGAAGTGTAATTAGCTCTGAAAGTTCCTTTGTAACCTGCCTAATGTTACAATAGATTTCAAGAACTGTGGGTACAATGCAGTAGTTTTTACCTCCAGAAAGTTTTAATATAAAGTGAAGATGCTTACCCTTTAAAAATGGCAATGCAGACTGGTGTGAACTGATGTATTTTATTATTAGATTCTCATTGTGATGTAAGTTTAAATAAATTCTTGGGTTATGGAAAATTGTAACACCTCGTGATGCAGATTATTTCTCTGTGTATTTGAGTTATTGAGTCCAACCTTCAGTGTCCACGAGGAAAGGACAGGGGAACTACAGACATTCCTCTTGGACAAGGTCAAAGAACAACTGTAGTTAAGAGTGGTTATGTACACTAGTTACAAATTTTCATGGCATCACAGACTAATATTTTAGGAGTCTTACATGCACAGGCAAATTAAGCCACATAGTTTTTAATCCTGGGAATTTTCTTTAATTAAAAACTTTATTTGCTACGTTTTTGAAACTGTTTGAGAAAGGCCTGCAGCAAAAACACACTCATTAATTAATGTTAGAATAAATGAAGAAATACTGGGAATGGAACTGGAGGAGGTAAGGCTAAGGAAATGGAAGTCACACAGCCAACCATGGATGGAAGGGATCCTGTGCTGTCCTGACACACATACACTCCAAATCTGCTGCCACACTGCTGTAGCTGATTATTTTTTATTAGTGACCCAGCAGTAAGACTTCTGCTATTCATTTCATTCCAGCCTTAGCATAGAATAAAATGAAGTTCCCACCTAGTCCTCTGCCTTCCCTCACCCATGCCCCTGTGCAACACTCACATATTGCTAATTATGCTTCAAACTATGGGCCTTAAGAGTTGCCTTTGCAGTTCCATGCAAAACTGGTGACAGCAGTTAGCCAATAAAAACACTCAACCTTAATGAGCATCATTAAGTCTGAACTATGAAGGTTAATTACATAATTGTAGCAGATGGCAGCATTTTCACCTAAAGCAAACCCAGCTGAGCCCACTAAAAAAGCTAGCAGGGAAGTGTTCAAAAATGTCTGGGTAGCGAGCGGCTGCCTCGGTTTGCGCAAGTTTATTTGCATTGCTCGCGGCTGTGCAGCTTGGGGGTTTCTCAGCAGGCACTGAAGGAACTGCAGCCTGAGGACACAACGCTCCTGTTTGTGCTGCTGCTTGCACTGCCCCAGGTACTGCTTATCAGCCCTTGGTACGAGGCACACAGTGCTGGGAACGGTCTGCCCCTTGTTCCTTGATCTCTGTGTTTCCTACTCGGCAGGGAATAGTTGGATGGAGCTGCTGCTTGCACGGTGCTTGGCTGCGGGGTTTGGGTTGTTCTCTGGGTCCTGTCACTTCTGGGCTTTGTGAGCTCTTCTAGGAGTAACCTCCCAGTTTCTACCCAGCTTACACCAGGCAGCCCCGCGGGTCAGCGGGCTGGGCAGGCGGAGTTGGCTCGGCTTTGCCGAGCCCAAGGTACTCCCGGTGCCTTGGTTTAAGGCGCAGCGAGATGTTACACTGGGCGGTCAGTCCGGTATCGTTCTATGTGCGCGCTGAGCCAGGATGTTTTCCAGATGTTCTCCAGATGTTCTCCAGGCTGGGCCCCGCAGCTTTCGAAGACAGCGGAGGTGAACGGGATCCGCCAGCAGGTGGCGCCGCAGGGCGGCCCGTCGGAATAGAACGGAACGGAACGGAATGGAATGGAATGGAATATTTCAGTGGAAAGGGACCCACAACAGGTCCAACTGCCTGAGCAACTCAGGGCTGATGGAGTCACAGCCTGTTGTTGAGAGCACTGTCCAAATGCCTCAAGCACTGCCAGGCCTGGGGTATCACTGCCTCTCCAGGAAGCCTGTTCTAGGCTTTCCACAAAAAAAATGCTCCTTGACGTCCTGTATAAACCTCTCTGGTGCAGCACTGAATGTTTCCCATGCCTGCTGTCTGGATGCTGGGGAGAAAAGCTCAGCACTTCCCTCTCCATGCCTCCTCCTCACAGGAAGCGCAATGAGGTCACCCCTCAGTCTCCCTCCCTCCAAACTAGACAAGCCCAGAGTCCTCAGCTGCTTATCACAGGAGCACGTGTACATGCAACACACAGATTTTCTGGGAAGTTTTAAATAATAACTCCTCAGGTTTTATTGATCCTGAGCCATCAACCTCTTAGCATTGTTCACCTATGACGACAGGAGTCCCTGCTGTCCCTACAACATGGCATGCGATCGCTGTGGCCTTACCCCCAGAAAGTGCATGAACTGGCAGCAGAAGGGTGGCCCTGCTGAGCCGCAGGAGACCATGTGAGACCCAAGGGTGCCCAGCACTTCCTCAGCACCATCGCTGGCAGCAGGACAAGGGCTCCATGTGCTGGCATATGGGACAGCTTGTGCCTGTTCACTGTGGCAGCCTCAGGACACTGGTCTGACGTCAGTGTCACACGGCTGCTGGTGGTGTTGATTATTTGTATGCTAGCACCTTATGGAATAACAACTGATTCTGCTGTTTTTACCCCAGTTCTGCCGCTGTTTGCTCACACACACCGAGGCAAAAGCACCGCGTGCCTGCAGAGTTCCCTACCCAGCAGGGTCTCCAGGCTGTCAGGCGCACACCCCACAGCCTGTGATACCTCTTGTCTGTGAAGAAAGCACAGCTGCTCCTCCGAGCTCCTTCACCCTCGGAGAGCCCTGCAGGCACAAGAAACTCCTCGGGCATGGAGCGGAGCACACAGGCAGTACAAGCACTACCTGTCAGTATGAGGAGCTCACACTTACCCCGTGGTGCAGGGGGCACCCCGCAGTCTCACTGGCAGGAGGAACAGAGGTTGCTGCCAGACTTGCACAGCTTTGTATCTTGTTCCTCTGTGATCTCTTGACCTTCTACTTTCCCGGGGCTTCCGAGCTTTCAAAGTACAGTGATGCTCAAGGTAGACTGGGGATGACAGTGCCTTTTCTGACTTGTCTGTGTGGTTTGTCCCCACGGCACAGGGATCACTCCTTTTCTATAGAAATAATCTTTTACAAGGCTGTGTCTTATCTGGGGAGGAAAAGTGCACATCCTACCTCTGAGGTGTGGGAAGGAGGAAAGCAGGTAAATGAGTGTTCAGGGGATAGCTCGAAACTGACAGGGAATCAGGCCATTTTCAGTGGTGCAGCCCTCCAGCTGCATTTACCCAGCTCCTCTGCTGGAGGAAGGAGGGATGTTTGGAGTGATGGTGTTTGTCTTCCCCAGTCACTGTCGCCTGTGATGGAGCCCTGGCCTCCTGGGGACGGCTGAACACCCGCCCACCCACGGGAAGCAGTGAATTCATTCCTTGTTTTGCTTTGCTTGCATGCACAGCTTTTACTTTATTGATTAAACTCATTCCAAGAGTTTCCTCGCTTTTTCCCTTCTAGTTCTCTCCCCAGTCCCACTGACAGGGGAGTGAGGGAGTTTGACTGCTGGCTGGGGTTAAACCTCGACAGGCAAAAGCCTCAGCTCTGCCTTTGACACTTCTTGCAGAGCAAGGTTACAGGAACCAAATACCACAAGGTAATTTAGGTGGGGACTTTGCAGCACATGAGATAATATCAGGCTTTCACCGAACATGTGATAACAGCAGGCACAACAGGCAGTTCTTATAAAGCAGCTTACACTTCCTTAATTACACACCAGCATATTTTGCATCTCTTAACCTGCCCTAGTTTCTCCTGATAAAGCTCTCATTGAACTGTTGGGGGTGGGAGTTTTTAAATATTTTTCTTATTTACTACATTGAGTAAACACCAAAGTGTGATTTATGGCACCAAGACAGACTAACTTGGTGACACCAATAAATAAATGAGGTTATTATTTAGCAATGAAACAATTTTCATTTCACCCCAGTAATACTGATTTTAAAAAAGTTCTTGCCTTCAGATATATCATTCATATAGAATCCTCTCATCTGGTTTCATTACCAGTAGTTATATGTGTGTGTATATATATATACATTTATATAGCAAGTCATACATTCACCTTCAGATTTATTTATTCTTAATTAGGAGCTTTTCCTAAGCAGTGTGTTGACTGACATACAAATAACTCCAATCTCAAAGTGCTCATAACTTATAAATCAATTGCTCTGCAAATTAATGAATGTTCTCAGCCTGTCACAGGCTCAACTTGCAGTTTGAGCTAAACCTCTACTCTGAGATGGACTAAAGATAGGTGAGCACTGATCTCAGTTTCATTTCTGGCGGTTCTATTTCACATATTCTGTCTTAGCTGTGACCATTCAGATAAAACCCTGCAGCTTATTGTGAAGAAACCGAAACTTCAGATTTGCTGATCTTGTTTGTAACTGAACTGCCCTTAGCTCATTCATTATCATAGAGTTCTTTATCTATTCCAATTTTTCACATGGGGAGATGAATTAAGAGGTTTTGCTTGATACAATAGCTAAAGTGGGCATCCAGTGTATTAAAATTCAGAACTTGCTCCTAAAACCCATGCACAAAATACACATTTTTGTCCCTGACAGAGTCAGAGGCTGGGAAATCAGCCAGTGAATCTGCCTTGCTGAAAAGGGAGAGTTATCATTTCCTCAGTGAAAGACTGGGTCAGGAACTTTTCTGCATGTTTCAAGACAGCAGGAATCAGACAGCTGTCACATTGTACACCACGGTTTTTCTTATTTTTCTGGGTTGCATGTATATATTTATTACCAGCACTTCCCAGGGATGGTATTTCATTTCCTCTAGAGTTAGAAGGTGTGTAGGAAACAGTGTGTCAGTGCTGGGAAAAAAAAGCCTCAGAATTAAGGTAATAAAAAATCCCCCTGCAGATCTGTTTTCCCCAACCCCACCAGAGATGTCTGCAAGACACCGGATAGCTCATTTTACACCAAACATTCCACACTGCACAGTCTAGTGACAGGCAGGAAATTAAAGACTCTTTTCCAATCACTCTGTATATTTATGAGCCAGTTAACTTCCAGGTAGCAGCTAAATTCTCGTATTCCCTAATATGTATGTAAATGCTTGTGTTTAATGTTTCAATAGTAAATGACATTGCAGTGAGAAACCGCAAAACCACACCAAAATTTCCTCACTTTAAGACACGGGAATTTCCACAATTACACGTAGTTTACAGAAAGAGAGAAGTTCTGCAGCCTTGCTAATAGACTCTGAACTTCCTTTAAAGGATGACAAATGAACATTTAGAAGACTTCTGAGTAAGTTTTCCAAATACAGGTATTTCAGAAAGGAAACATGATATGGGAAAGGGCATCCACATGAGAATTCCAGCTTTTTAATGTAGGGTTCTGGATTAAAAGGAACAATAAATATATGACAGGCTTTATGTGTTTAGGAGCAGTGGGGGAATGGAAGGTGAAAAGACGTGGCTCCTGTCCTTACACAACAGGTTTGTGAGTAAACCTCATGCCCAAGAAGCTGAGCATTTAGTCTTTCCCTGGTTTGCGAATGGTTATTTCAGAAAATACTTTTGCCAAAGCTAAACCCCGGGCACAAAGAAACTTCAGCTTCCAAGACAGAGATTATGCCCAAATCCTCCTCTCAGACCAGAGCTTTTAGGTTCATCCTAGGTCACAGTAACTGATCTGTAATTACATGGCACTTTATCACAAAGGAGAGGGGAGAAAGTGGGGAAAAAAACCCTTATGAATTCTTGCTGGAAAGGCCAGGGTTGCATGTCCTGCCACTGGCAGTGGGCTCCCCTCTGGCTGCAGAAAATCAGGAGAGTCCACAGCCCTCGGAGGAGGTGTGACAGGGACTGACTGTGCTCATGCCTTTGTGTACTGAAAATGAGCCAGCGGGTGCCCAGTGACATCCCGTGCCAGGAGCAGTGTGACCACCAGGACCAGGGCAGGGATGGTCCCCTGTGCTGGGCACTGCTGAGGGGCACCTCAAGGCTGTGTCCAGCTCTGGGGCCCTCAGTTCAGGAAGGACACTGTGGGGCTGGAGCGAGGTCAGAGAAGGGAATGGAGCTGGGGATGGGGCTGGAGCAGCAGGAGAGGGTGAAGGAGCTGGGAAAGGGGATAAGGAGCCTGGAGAAAAGGAGACTCAGGGGGGACCTTCTGGCTCTGCACAACTCCCTGGCAGAAGGGAACAGCCGGGGGTTCAGGCTCTGCTCCTGGGGAACAGGGACAGGAGGAGAGGGAACGGTCTGAACCTCCACCAGGGGAGGTTGGATAGCACAAGGGATTTCTCGACAGAACGGGTGATTAGGTATTGGAACGGGCTGTCCAAGGAGGAGGTGGACTCGCCGTCCCTGGCGGTGTTTAAGGGAAGACTTGACATGGCACTCAGTGCTCTGGTCTAGGCAGGTAAGGTCATGGTGGTGTTTGGTCCTAGGCTGGACTCAATGATCTCAGAGGTCTCTTCCAACCTAACTGATTGTGTGATTAAACATCAGCCTGTTGCACCAGGTGAGGAAAAGTTTCTAGGGAAACAAAGTTGTTGGTGAAATCACTGGAGTCCAGGCACAAGAAAGAAGCCATTTCCCAAACTGCTCCGCTGCTTAATTGTGAGAGCCCTTCAGTCAGAGCGAGGGGAAATGAAGGCAAACTTCAACTGCCCGTCTTATTCACAGGCACACAGCATTCGCGTGCCTCTCGCAGCGCCGCAGGGTGCGAATCCCGGGACCTGACACCGGCGGCACCCGAGGGTGTCACAGCGGCCGGGGCCCGTTCCCGCCGGGCCCGTGCGCCGCTCCCCGCGGGCGGCCATCGGCGGCGGGTCCACCGGCGGCCCTCGGCGGCCGTCGGCGGCGGGCCCATCGGCGGCCCTCGGCGGCGGGCCCATCGGCGGCCATCGGCGGCGGGGCCATCGGCGGCGGGCCCATCGGCGGCGGGCCCACCGGCGGCCCTCGGCGGCCCATCGACGGCGGGCCCATCGGCGGCCATCGGCGGCAGGCTTGGCGGCGGGCCCATCGGCGGCCCTCGGCGGCGGGCCCACCGGCGGCCCTCGGCGGCGGGCCGGTGCGCTGGGGGCCCGGGGCCCGCCGGGAGCTGTAGGCGCGGCCGGACTGCGGCTCCCGGCCCGCCCCGCGCCGGGCGGGGGCAGCGCTGCGGCAGCGGCGGGGCGGGCGCGGAGCCGCCCCGGCCCCTTTGTGTGCGCGGCCGCGGCTCCGGCGCCGCCGCCATCTTGTGCCGCCCGGGCCCGCGTCCGCCGGGGCTCCGCGGGGCAGCGCCGGGGCCGCGCTCCCGCACGGAGGGGCCGAGCGGCGCCTCCCCGCGCTCCCCCGCCCGGGGCCCGTCCCGCCGCTGCCGCTCGGCACCGTCCGCTCGGCGCCTCGTCGGCGGAGCGCGGCCGCCCCGCCCCGTCTCCCCGCCCCAGCCCGAGCGCCGATGCCGCCGCTGGAGCGGCCCCTGCCCGGGCCGCGGGCGTAGCGGCGGGCGCGGCCAGCGCCGCTCCCCGGGAGGCGGGCGCCCGGCGGACGACGAGCATCAGGAGAGGCAGACCCGGCCCCGCGGAGCCGCCGCCGCCGCTGCCCGCCCCATCAGGCGAGCGGCAGGAGACCCGCCCCGGCCGGCAGCGAGCCGGGCCGCCGCCGCAGCGCCATGAAGATCAAGGATGCCAAGAAGCCGTGTAAGGCCGGGCCGGGGGAGGGGGCGCGGGGCTGCAGTGGCCATCCATGGATCCGGGAGGTGCCCGCAGAGACGCGTCTCGCTCCTGTGCGTCCCTCTGAGCGAGGTGTCGGGGTTCGGGTGATCCTCAGCGCTGGCGGCGGACGGACTAGAATAGAAAGTGATATAATCAGTTTCTTGGGGATGGGTGCTGTGCTTGATGAAGATGGCACTTCACCACTGTGCTGAACAGCTGCGCAGGTGGCTGCAGTTGCTACAGTTTTGTTTTTTAAAGGCTAATCAACTCCTAATTATTTTTAGAATAATTACTAATATTTGGATAGAATTCTTTCATTAAAATACGCTGAATGCCCCCCTTTAATAATCGCAGCTGTAATAATATTTCTTACTGTGTATTTCTCTGGAGTGCCATGTTTGTTTTGGAGGGCGCAAACATGGTTTAGACTCAGGTGGATGTAAACAAAATGTCTGAAGATTACAGCTACTTCTTGGGAAGAGATGTTTGGGTTGAGTTTGGTTAATCTACATGCAGCTGATGTGCTTTCGGTGCAACAGATGCACAGCTGTGCAAGGCAACACACCTGTCAAGCTCATACAGGTGTGCCTTAGCTGAAAGGGATGCAGGTATTGCTCCACTGAGTTTAGCATCTTTTTCTTTGTCATCATACTTCAAGGCTTATTTTCAGGATGAGTTACTTTTTAGAGAAGATGGCTAGTCCCCGATTTCTAGGCCTTGTGTTGTTCATACAGTGTGACTGGCTAATGAGCAGCATGCAACTAAGATAGGATGTTGGAAGTCAGTGTTTTAAATTTAGTTTTTGAGAAGCCCACAAAGAGGAAAATCACCAGACATTTGACACAGGAAATATTAGCATAGCTCTAGAAATAGCTATAAAGGCTTTGAAAGTACGTTGTTTCCTGTAGTCTGTTGGGGAAACCTTAAATATGCATCTTGTAGCACGCAATTAGCCATCACCTCTTGTTAGTGCCAGTGTGCGGAAGTTGCTGAAATGACTGTAATGGTGTTTATGAAGAGCAGAGTTCAGGCAGCCTTCTTTTTCCCTGGTATAATATTAAGAAATCTCATCAAGACAGCAGTAGTTGGCTGTTCAATGTTATAGTGGTTTGATCATTGAAATGGGGAGACTATGGCTGCTCCTGCTGTAGAAACCTGCTCATTTCAGGACTGTTTCTGCTGGACCTCAAAGCCTGGTTTTCTGTAGTGGAGGATTTAAGCCTCATGGTTAAATAACAGTGTAAATGTTATCTAGAAGTTTTAACTGCTCCAGTATGCTGCAGTTGTAGTTATGCTCTTCCAGTTCCTTGAGTTTGAACTTTGATATCGGTTTCGTGATGGGAATTAGTAACAGTTGGAACTGCATAAGCAGGATGGGAATGTTACAGCGTCAGTCTACGTTGTTTATGTCTTCTTGACTCTTGAACACACTTCGGAACTGGTGGCTTTTTTAAAGATAATGGCACAGAGTTTCTTAGGCGGTGAACTTTAGACTCGTTCTGCAGATTTCTGCTCATGGTTAATTACACTGAGCTGAATGTTTGAAGAGGACCGGATGCACAGAAGCCAGAAGACTGAAATTGATGTTCAGGGTTTCTGGTACCCAAATAATGCCACTTTTAGATTGTTTACAAGTCACGTGGCTAAGACACTTGTAGACACTTTTCAACACAATTGCTGAGTGAACATTCCTTAGGCCAGGCGAGTACCTAATCATCTGTGATGGAGCCAGATGTGCTTCTGGGGAAAAACGGAAAATTGTTGCTTAACTTAAGAACCTGTGAAGTAGAATTGAGTACGTTGCTTTAGTCTGCCTTCTATCTGTGATGTTTAGCATCAGGAAGGAAAGCTTGATTGCAGTGACTGACATGACACAGGCGAGGGTAAAATGGAGACACCAGACCAGTTCAGAGTTCCTGATGTGGGTACATCGCCTCGACATGCTTGTGTGGTCCTCCCTTCCACATCTTCACCTGACTAGTGCTGTCACTAATTTGATGGAGTAAAAGCTGTGAGAAACAGCAGAATTTATGGAACGTGGCTTCTGAGATTGGTATCTTGGAAGAGGCTAGTAAAGGGCCATTTAAATCTCATCTGCTGGTCATGAGACGAGTCAGGCATTTTAAAGGAAGATAAGAAATTCAAATCAGGAAAACTTTGTACTGAGTAGCAGTGGAAGCTTCAGAGGTTGTGGAGTCTCCATTCTTAAGGATTCTTGAAAAACTTGCGAGGCTCGGAGTGTTGAGTGGACAAAGCTGTAGCTGACCTCATCCCGTGTTGGCAGCGTTCCTGTGGTGTAACGGAGAGGTCAGAGCAGATGACCTCCACAGGGACCTTCCAGGCACCAGTTGCGTGATAGCTCTTGTGAGGAAATGCCCGTGGGGAAGAATGGCTGGTAATTTCCAAGAAGATTTGCGAAGGTTGTTTGTGGGTTGAGATGATAAATTTGAGAGCAGCAGGTGTTGCAGAAGTGCTGCTATGTGGGATCTGCCCAAGGGGAAGGGAGCAGGATTCATTCAGAGAGAGCTGTGCCAGCACGCTGTGCTCTCCAGGGGAGCTGGAGCCCTTCCTCTTGGCTCTGGAGTGTAACCCGGTGCTGGAGGAAAGGCAGAGTTCGAGCATTTAATACACTGTGTTTGTTACTTCTTGCAGTTTGTTCCTTTTGATTGTTTGTTGAGACTAGCCTGAGAACAAATGCCTGCCTTTCCCTTGAGGCGGGTTGGGACGCACTAATACATGAATGTACGTTGGCGAGGTTTGAAAAGTCCTGCATCGACATAAAAGGAAAGATGAAAATTTCAAGTTTGTTTTCTCCAATGTGATTCTATGGACGCATGTAATCGCTGGGGACACGTGGAGGATTAGTGTAGTAAAATTGATGAAAAATTCATTTGGATTGATGGAAAACCCCTTATAAATAGATGGATTTTTTTTTCCCATGGAATTTGCTGCATAGTTGGGGTTTTTTTTGTATCTTTGCATTTTCTTACGAGTCCTTGAAAGCTGATTATTAGCCCATAGCAGATGTTACAGGCTCTCACTTGATTGCAGTTGAAAAATGTATTTCTAATAATGAATTAATACTGCCAGGAACAGTGTATACCTAAAGAGTCATACACAGTGCATCTTTAAATGTTAAATTATGCCTCTGCATCCTGTATCTCCCCATAATAACACCTATCCCCAAAGAGACCGCTGCTGAAATGTCAACAAAATTACCGGAATGAGCAAGGAGGCAGAAGCTGAAAGCAGCGATATTTTCTTGTATTGAGCTTTGTGTGGTACCCACTTGTAGAAGTGATGAAGCCCGTGAAGAGCAGTTACAGTAATTGCCCATTACCACCTGTCCTCCCACTGCCAACGGGGCTGTTCTGGAGCGTGATTAAAGGTGCCTGAGTGGGAGTTTGCAGAGCGTGATGGAGTTTTCCCACAAGGAAAATGGGAGGATGTGCCAGGGTGTGTCAGATACATTTAATTTGCATGTTAATTCTGTCCAGCCCAAATGTGGTTTGGGCTGGACTTGGGATTTTTGAACAAAAAACCTGTTACACAACTTGCTAAGGAGAGAAAGTCTCCAGTGTCTCGAGGTCTGAGGACACTTCAGTGCAGTAGAGGCTCACAGGCCATTGAGATGGGTGTTCGTGGGCACAGCAAAGGCATTTTGCTGCCCAGCCCTCAGGTTAATCCCATTTAATTTGGCAGTTCAGCAAGCTTTGGTGTGTTTTCTCTTAACCCGTCCCATTGTTCCCATTAGCTGCCTTAGCCCCCCAGCTGATTTTGCTGTTAAAATTTGCCATCAGGTTTTACTTTGCCAAAAGTTTTAGGGAAATGCTGGAAGTATAAGAATGGATGCACATGTACAGAAGAAAATGCATTTGAAGAGAGTGCACAATGCATTCAGTTACGTGTTTATAAACACTAACTGTGTAATAGTTCAGTATGACTTTTAAATAGTTGTTTGCCTTGTGAGTATTCAGATAAGAATGGGCTCAAGGTTAGTTTTGTTATCAAAGGCTACATGCTGAGCTGAATTAGATAAGTTTTGAGCATCAGAACTGATGACATTGCATGCTTTCATAAAGATCTGCTGCAGTGCTGGCAGAAGTGTAAGTTTTCGTAGATTTCATGATCATCTTCCTTTCCTGTATTTTAAGGCTGTATAGCATCGTGAACTTTGCACCCTATGGCAGTTGTTACCCAAGCCGTGTTTGTACTTGCAGTGCAACAGTCTTATTTCTTAATAATGCATAAGCTTTCTTGCAGAGATGACACAAAATGTGGTAGGCTGTTCTTTGCTGTCACTGACAGCTGTGAATTTATTTTTTTCCCCGTGGTGCCAAGCTCCTAGCTTGAATTAGGAGTTAGCTACTCTTCTTTGAAGGTTGATTCTTGTTAATTTATACAGGATTGACCCAGAGTGTTACTTTATCTTACAGGGAAAATGAAGTATTTCAAAGGTGTTTGTGTTTGAAATATGTCATTACATTCATAGGAAAGAGGTTGACAGGAATCCACTTCTCAGTTTTTAAAAGTGAAACACAAATAGAACATGAAACTGAGGAATCTTAGGCTTGACTGAATGAGGGGGGAGTAGCTGAGTTTTGGAGCGTGTACTTCCTGCAGCTTTGGATCCAGAACGGGTGTACAAAATCTGAATGTCTGATCAGTGTAAGGTCTGGGTGGGAATTTCAAAGGTCCCCTGAAGAACCCGTGGAAAAGGCAAACACTTCAACCTTTGTGCTTGCACCGACAAGGAAGACATATACTGTAATTATTTCATTTATGATAAGATATAAGTAACCTTAAGACTGCTGCCAGTGACTGTGTACAGCAGGAACTTGAGAAGTGCAGACACAAGAGAATGAGGCTTCCTGGTACCTCTGCCTCTTCCCTGCACCTACCTACACATGCCCTGTATCTCTGAGGATTACTCAGGTTTAAATAACAAGCAGCAGCCACAGCAGCATGGCTTTTCTTACTCAGCAGAACAGCTCCATCATTACGTGACCACAGCACGCTTCCCATGCTGGAAGTGCTTTGCAGTTGTAGGGAATCCTTTTAAAGATCATGGTTTGTTTTAAATCCTGAGCAGGTTGCCCCTCAGAGCTGTCTTCACAGCCTGAACTGAGCAATCTGGTGCTTTATTGCGAGGGTTCCTGGTTGCCATGTCTAGGTGGGGACCACAGTGGCTCCTGGAAGAGCTGAGGAGTGAAGGAAAATCTGGATTTGTAATTAGGGAGATTGTATATTCTGGTACTCCACTTGGTGTCCTGAAGATAGTTAAATTTGGTGTGAAATTTCACATCAAACACCACACGGGTTTTTGACTTCCCAGTTAGTGTTCTGCTTCACGTATCTGTCTCTTCTTGGATAGTAAAGATCTGTATTTTGTGTATTCTTAAACAGAGCCTGGCCTGACTTCCTAAAAGCGGAATGTGTGTTTTTGGAAGAGTTTTATGTAGTTTATGCAAGGCAGTTGGGCCTGTTCAATAAAAAGCTGGACTCTTACTTTTCCTTTTTTCAAATTGTTGCTGACCGCTGCAGGGAGGAGCTGAACTTTGAAAAGTTAGGCCCTGGATTTGTTCTGTGAATTGCAGTTAAATTCTCAGCAAGGAATATTTCTGAGCTGTGCATCACTTTTTGTGGAATATTCCTGGGAATAACAATCAAGGGGAGGAGATGAAAAAATCTTTTAATGACCGAATCCCCACAGAGCTGTGGAAAAAAAGTCCAGTTTTAGTGCAGGGGAATTGACTCTCCTTATGGATTGAAGCTGTGGGATGATGGTTACAGTTGTGCAAGTCTTCAAACCTATTATCTGCAGACCTGTAAGCTTGAAAAAAAGGTTGTGTAATAGACACTGGCCTCATCCAGACATCTTTCTGTAACTGTGACTGCTGAAAGGATCAAGCTGATGTCTGGGGATGTTTTTTCCTAAAGGTTTTGCTGCTAGCATTCTGCTCCTAAATCTCTCAGAGAAGCTTGACCCGCAAATATAAATATAAAAATAACTTTTACACAGTCATTTATGCATCTCTGCATCCAGATATGATGACTGCTGAGCCAAGATCTACCGTGAGCAAACCTGCAGCAGTAAGAGGAAGGTTCACGAGGTTTGCGTGTTGTGTCCACGTACAGTTACATTCAAATTTGGTAAAATCTGTGTTTTTCAATTATTTAAAGACAGCTCAGATGTAGATAAATCCTGTATCCTTGCAGTCCCAACTGATAGTGCTCTTGCCATTTGTGTGTATGAGGATCCCCTTCTGTGTTGGGAAAACAAAATGGCTTTCACTTTCCTGGCTGCACCTGTAATAAAATCTGTATAAATCAGTCAAGAGTGGCTTGCATGCACAAAGACCCTTGTGTAACACCTTGCTGGTACAAGGACTAAGTTAACAGTACGTGGGCCCAGTTGCTTGTCAGAACTCCTCCACCTTGCAAATGAAACTTGAGCAGTGTACTTGCCAGCCAAATCTTGACAAATTTTCAACAGAAAAATGTAAAACTTCCTGGGGTTTGTCACAGAGGTGAAAACTGGCCTATTTCTTCAGTTTCAAAATCTGTAAATGGCTGTTAAGATCACTCAGTTAACCCGAAAAACTGATGGTGTACAGCATGATCCCATCTTTCAGCATAAAATGTGTTCTGATTTAAATTATGGAATAAATGCACAGTTCAGCTGTTCTTGTTTTTTACTTGGTGTGCAAGATCCATAAACCTTAAGACTTACAGAGGCGTGACTAATGTTCTATTTGCAAAAGCTTTTTGGATCATTTAACATGGGATGAAGTGGATCTTCTGACAAACAGGCATGACTTGCACCAAATCATCCTTAAACTCATCACATGAACTTTCAGCTGTTCCCCCCTTTCCTGTTTTGGAGGACAAGATCCCAGTTACTCACTAGGCCTGCTGGAGGGGAGGAATCCAGGTAGTGCTTGGGTTGGTGTGTCCTGGTTAAATTCTCCGTGGGTTGGATTGACTTCTTCAGGCATCAGCTGCCCTTCTTCAGTTTTGTTCTTGTGACATCATTCATGGCAAGAGGTTGAAACTTGGTGAGGTCACTTAACAAATCCTCAGCTAATTGTGGTCAAACAGATTTTCTTCTGTCCGGAGCCTCAGGGTGAAGAAAGCTGGCACGCAGTCACAAACTCAGTTCATGTGTGTCTTTATGCTTAGTCTTACGCTTAGCCCTCAGTTTTATGGAGAAGAGACCAGGCTTACAGAACTTCTCCATCTCCACTTCAAGCTAGATTTTGCTCACAGAATTAACCTTAGTATTTAAATTTTGTTTTTCAAGGTATGATAACCAACTAAATTTTTTTTTGTTACATCTGACAATATTCCCTTGACGCCCATTTCTGAAAGTTGAGGCATCATCAGAGTCTCTTTTCTTCTTAACTTTAGCACTCAATAAATGAACTGACATACAGCCAGCCTTGCCTAAATATATTAAAATATTTTGGTAGGTCACTCTTCTCAAGGATAGATCCCAGTGGTAATGTAAATACAGTGTAATTGCATCTTGCTCAGGATAAGCATGTTAACATCTTTTTGGTTTTGTTCCTGAGTTTCATGCTTCTGTAAGATAGAAATTACATCTGAAGAAATAGATTGGAACACTAAAAAAGAAAAAAGAAAAAAAAAGAAAAGAGGAGGCAAAACCAAGCAATTTTTAGTGTCAATTAGGAAATAGAATATGAGCTTCCCAGCTGGATATCCAGGATCTTTTTTCATCATAAAAAATAAGTTTTAAATACTGTTTCTGGGAAGTGACAGTGGGAAAGCTCTCAGCTGAAGATGTTGTCTTTGCTGTAGGGATTCTGAGTATCTATTTCACTGCACTTAGAAATATTTATTGATACAGGCATATTCAAATTTTGGTCCTGCATGTCATAGATTAAATCCCTTTTATGAACTGCAGTCATCCTACAAAAGGGACAAAGGCAAAGCATTTGTGGTTTGGTATTGTTATTTTGTAGTATAGAAATTCCCTCTTCCTAGCCAAGGTACCAAAAAAAAAAAGAAAAGAAACAACAAGTGGAACCTAAATTCAGTAATGTTCATTTTCTCTTTGGCTTGCACTTTTTAATAGGACATTTTGTTATACCTTTAACTTCAAGAGATCGAAATTTGGCATCTTAACTGTGTCAATTTTTAGAGTGTAGGCAAATAAATTAAAGCTTTCCTCTCAACAACCACATTATGTGAGGCACTGTTAGAGGGGGAGGAGTACCTGGCCTGCCCCTGTTGTCAGCTGTAATGTGTAACCTGCTTTCTTCAAGTGTGCACTGCAGTGTTTGTGCTGGACTACGTCAGAGCTGTTATTTTAGAAGTGAAGGTTAATTTAATCCTTTGTTCTCAGTTAAAAAAAGCGGTTGAATTTTGTTCATGAGTTGGTCTGAAAGATAGGGTATAGTTTGGGGAGTTTTTAGTTCAGCTTTCCAAGCACCTTATAGCATTTAAATGTGTAGAGTTGCTCATTTCTCCATTTTTACCTGAGGCCAGAGGGATATTTTAGGTCATGCAGTTGAAATGAGAACTAGCTCCTCTTTCCTGTGAGGTTTGTTGTTAATGTCTGTCTTTGAAAAGTACAGCCAGGGTTCAGCCTTCAGCTCCATGTATGGCTTTTGTTCTTCAGCAAACCTGACGGCTCCTTCTTGTACCTTCACAGCTTTCCCGTGGTTTGGCATGGACATTGGGGGAACGTTGGTCAAACTTGCCTATTTTGAACCAATTGACATCACTGCGGAGGAGGAGCAGGAGGAAGTGGAAAGCCTGAAGAGCATCCGCAAATACCTGACTTCCAACGTGGCCTACGGATCCACTGGCATTCGGGACGTCCACCTGGAGCTGAAAGACTTAACCATCTTTGCTCGGAGAGGAAACTTGCACTTTATTCGGTTCCCAACTCATGATTTGCCTACCTTTATCCAGATGGGAAGGAATAAAAACTTCTCAACACTACACACGGTGCTCTGTGCCACCGGCGGTGGCGCCTACAAGTTTGAGGAAGATTTTCGCACAGTAGGTAGCCTGGCTGGCCTCTGCCTGGAGCTGGTGCTAAAAGCATTGCTGCTGCTGGCTTAAAATAATCTGTATTTTGAAAAACTCTAGAAAGCTCTAATATTTTTATTAAGAATTGTATAAATTAATTAATTCAGGACTGTATGAAGTATGGTGGGAAGTTACAGCTTTCCTGGAATCCGCAGCACCTGTTAATTGTCCTTCTGCTTTAGGAGAGAACGGCAGCTTAAATGCCACCTGCAGAACTATGGAAGAACTGCAGTGAGCCCTAAGCCCCACAGAATTTCTGACCTGTGGTCTTCCTTGGAGTGTTGATGAAGTTGCAAGGATAGTATGATGCCACTGAGCTTTTTACATGCTGATACTTTAAAAATTACTGTTTTGACTTGTAAGATCGGGGAGGAACCCCACAAACCTTGAACAGATTTGCAGATGGGAGTTCCACCAAGATAGCACTCAGTGGGGCCTCGAGGGTATTTGATAACCTTTTTCTTAATTTAAATTGATGAAAAATGTTAATTTTTCAATGGAGTAATATCTTAGTGTCTCAAAAGTGATCTTTGAGCTTACTGAAGGAGATACTTACACTGCATCTCTTCTTGATTCAGGTCTGATATCTGGATTTACAATCCGATTAACTTGCTAGTTTATGTATTCAGAATTTAGCTCTAAATTCTTTGTTGGCTTTGTAGCGGCGTTGAATTCCTGAATTAGTCGCGTGAGATAGCTTCTTAAAAGTTGGGCAGTACAAATATAGTCATAAATTTGTAGCACATTTGTGCAATGTTAGAACGTGTTCCCACAGTCTTTCTTTCTTAACACAGATTGGAAACCTCCAGCTGCACAAACTGGATGAGCTTGACTGCCTTGTCAAAGGCTTATTGTACATAGACTCTGTCAGCTTCAATGGCCAGGCAGAGTGCTATTATTTTGAAAATGCCTCAGATCCCGAGAGATGCCAAAAGATGCCTTTTAACCTGGATGATCCATACCCATTGCTGGTTGTTAACATTGGTTCAGGAGTCAGTATTTTATCAGTCCATTCCAAAGACAACTACAAAAGAGTAACTGGATCAAGGTAATTTAAAAACTTACGGTGGGGTTGTTAGTCTAGGGGGCAATGACATAAGAATCTTTCGTGTGAGGAGATGCTGTTTAAAAGCAACTGGTTTTTTGTGTCCTTAGTCTAGGTGGAGGGACCTTCCTTGGGTTGTGCAGTTTGCTGACAGGCTGTGAAAGTTTTGAAGAAGCTCTGGAAATGGCATCCAAAGGAGACAGCACACATGCTGACAGGCTGGTTCGGGATATTTATGGAGGAGACTATGAAAGATTTGGTTTACCAGGATGGGCTGTAGCATCCAGGTAAGCAGGTGTCTCTCTGTGGGTTCTTTTGTTGGTTTAGGAAGCTTCCAAAACAAGACTTAAACTATTCATGCAGAGAACTGCTTTTTGTATTGTAGTCAGGTTACATTTTTATCCTAAAAGTATGTCTCCTCAGCTTTCCCGGAGCTTTAAAGCCACGTGCAAGTGCAGGTGCCTGCTAGGTCGATATTGAAGAAACTTCCTGAGGTATTTCATGCACAGCTTTGTGTGAGTCAGAGGGAACATGAGGTGATCTCAGGAGCAGCAGGAACAGAGTGCAGAGGTGGTGTGGTACAACCCAGCAGGCAGCTGAACTGCACACAGCCACTCAGGCACTCCCTCCAGTGAGACAGGGGAGAGAACTGGGAGGAAAGAAATAAAATTGGTGGGTTGACATTAAGAGTGTTTAACAGGACAGAAATGGAACAGAACAGAATGGTCCCCTCCCAACTCCCTGTGCAGCCCCATCGTGCTGGCTGGTGGGGTGAGGAGCAGAAAAGGCCTTGACTGTGTGCAGGCCCTGCTCAGCAGTAACAAAAACATCCCCTGTGTTATCAACAGTTTCCAGCTCAAATCCAAAACACAGCTTCATAGTAGGCACAATGAAGAGAATAACTATGCCAGCTAAGACCTGCACACAGCTACTAGGAAGGAAAATAACTTTGTCCCAGTCAAAACCAAAACGAGAGGGGAAAAAAGTACCAATTTCTTTTTGATTTGCTAGTCATTTAGTAGAGACATCATTTAGAGGGAAGGTCAGTGGGAGATGGCTTTTGTGTTGCTCTTACGGTGGAGCAATTCCTCATTGTTTTGGAAATGTGGTTGTCACTACAGGCACCTGATGGAATGTTTTAACCAGTTTTCTCACTGGTGAGGGTTGTTGAGCACAAGCACTTTGCACCATGAGAATGAATGTCATTGTCAATGACAGAGGACTTTTGTCACAGTTGCACATACTACTGGCATTGGGGAATATTATTGGTGATATTACAGCTTCACTACCCTTACAAAAGATAAGAAAAATAAACTCTGCAAGCGGAACTAACATGTACATAAGAGTGTTCATTAAATCTTTGCTGTTATTCCATAGTGAGTCATAATTCATGGCAACTTAATTGTTCTCCCTCTCCTGCCACCTGAGTCCAAGGCTCTTGAGAGCCCATGTGCTGAGAGGTTTTAATATCTGTGAACTTCACACTTCAGTCAATATGTTTTAACTTGCTTTATGTCGGTGCTTTCTTTTCTCATTTGCTTTTTAAGATCCTTAAGAGCTTTAATGGCTTTTTGAGTTTTCAAATAATCAGGATTCCTGTTCTCCAAACTGACTTCTATCTGGCACAGAATCCTTGGTGGTAAAATATCACTCGTAGCTAGGGATTCTTTTCTTTTGTGCTGTGCATGGTAAGGGAAGTGCCCTTCTGATGCAGAACTCTTCGTTTGTGCAACCTAAATTGCATTCTGTCAGTTGTTTTATTTTGTTTCAGAGGGTCGTGTTCTATCATAAAACCATTCAATTCATCTCTGGTTTCCTTCTGCTTTGAGAATAGAAGAATGGATATGTATTTGTGAGAAAGCAAGCATGAGAAGTGGAGGATTCACCAATCAAGCAGTGATTTAATTTACAGTGACTAGATTTGCAGAGTAGTCTTCTGTGAAGAATAAGACTGTTTTACTGTAGGTGGTTCTTCATGGAAGTCAATAATCTGAACACAAATATTTTGCTGGGAGGCTGTTACTGTAACACAATTGACTGTGAAGGAATAAATACAGATGTAGTGTCAACTTGCTCTATTTAATACACACTTAAAAAGCGAAAACATGAGACACAGGTTCTGCTCCCTATGTCATACATTAAAAAAATCCATTCTGAAATGATTTCAAATGCGCATGAATCACTTTGTAACTCATGGCCATTTCTCCTGTTCTAGTTTTGGGAATATGATCTACAAAGAGAAGAGGGAGTCTGTCAGTAAAGAAGATCTCGCAAGAGCCATATTGGTTACCATCACCAATAACATTGGCTCTATTGCTCGGATGTGTGCAGTAAATGAGGTAAAAACTTCTGACAATGAACTGATCAATCTGCAGCTCTGTTACTTGTCTTCACATGAAATGACTGCTAAAATGGTGTATAATGTTAAAGCTTTTCAGGCATTCTCAAATGAAATGGGGAAATTCATGTAGTAGCTTTGAGTTGGGCTTACAGTCACCCTGTTTTAGCAAGGGAACTTCAAGTCCTTCATCACAACACCTGCAGGCTCTGGGCTCCATTCTTCAACAAAGCTCCTCATCAGGTACCCTCCCCATTGGCAGAAAGATACCCTCGTCCCACTTCTCCAGAGACAGTCAAAATACTCTGAAGCAATTCCTAGTACTTCAAGCACAGAACAGCTGGGGTTGCAAAGGAGCCTTGGAGATCACGTAGTCCAATTCCCCTGCCAAGGTGGGCTCACCTCGGGAATGCATCCAGCCCTGAAACATGGACTCAGGGACAAACTGTGAACTCTGTGCTTGGAGGTGTCAAAATACATGGCTTGAACAACTGCAGCATTTAGGTTGCTGAAAGTCCTGCTTTGAGTAGTGCATAATGTTGGCCTCCAGCAGTTTCTCCAGGCTGAAATTATTCTCTGATCAAAGCCTTGTTTCTAGTTAAACATTCTTTTTAATTTTTTCTAGCTCTTGAGACTTAAAAATTGCTTTGACACGTCTCATCTTGCTGGTTGATACAGAGAAGGTTTCCTGCCATCCTCTGTTTCTCAGAGTTTAAAAAAGAACCAGTATGTGTTCAGTATCAGTGTGGACAGCCAAGAAGCTGTGGAAGAATACTGAATTTAGGCATAGAAGATATGAGTGTCTGAGCAGCACGGACTTCTTCCTTTATTACCAACAAACTTGGGATAAAATGAGCTTTGGTAACAGCTTTCTTGGAGGTGACTGTGGGTAACTGAATTTCGAGCTCTGCTTAAAATCTTTGGATGTGATTGTCTCAGAAGTACCAGCAGCCCTGTTAGCTGACGTAGCCCTCCTTTTGCTTAGGAGCCAGATTAATTATATTTTCTGGGTTTCATACTGCAGCTTCTCCCTCAGTTTCATTATCTTTCTCTCATGTCTGTCTTGGAGAAGAAAGGTAATTTTGTGTGTGTTAAGTTCGTTTTTGCTTTATGGCAAAGCTTAATAACAAAAGAGTTAAAACGAAGTTGAAAGTACATTCTCCTTGCCTTAGACAAATGTATGTATTTTATATTTAAGGGTGGAAGTAAATGGGGACAAATCAGAACTTGTAACCTGCACAAACTAGCTTTATTCCAAGGGGTTCGTGGTCTAATTCCAGCTATGTCACAGAACTACAAACCATAAGAAATAGCTAATAGCTATTACTACACAAAGTAGTACCTTGAATTGATGTATAAAGATGAAGTAAATGTCATTATTTTGACTTCCTGCAGTAGAGCAGAATTATGGTTTTGTGCCTTAACTATGAGTCTATTTTGTCTTCACTGGGAATTAATCAAGATGGTTAAAAACCAGTTGCATATTAGACATCTGACTACAGGTTGAATTGTCACGTTAGTTATTGTAATAACTTGGATATGATCATTTAATGCAATTAAGTGCTTTTTTAAGCCATGCTAAGGACTAACACAATTACATTTTCTTTGGTCCTTCCCCTTGTGTCATTAAACCAGTGTTTAATATTTTCTCTTAATGCTAGATTTACTTGAGTTAGTGGGGAGTCTTAAATGATTTTTCACTGTTTTACGTTTGACTTGATTAAAATTCACAGCTCACTTGTAGTGTTCAGCTCGTAGTCTGCTATCAGGCTGAGGTATGCTGAGGTCTGAAGATGAAAGGAACATCTGTCATGTCTCACTGCCTTCGGCTTCTTTACAGTGCTGCCTTGTTGCATATGGATCAAGCAGCATTGTACAGGGCTATGAAGGCATTGAGTCTTCTCTACCAAACACAAGTATCTTTATTTAATTTCACTTTGAGCTGGGCTCTTTCTTTGGTGTAATTGCTGAAAATGCGCACTTAATTTGAAACACAAATGCTACTTGTCTGTAAATTAAGTCCTTTAATTCTCAAGGGTTGCACCTTTTTTCCTACTCCCCAAGTATGCCATGTTGTAAATTTTGAAACCGTGTTTTAATTGTGGGTTGTTTGTTTTTTGTGGTTTTTCTCCCTGCCTGAGACAGTCTTCCCTTTCATAGCTTTATTTTTCAAAGCTGTGTTAAACAATGAAAAGACTTAATCCTTTGCTCTTTTCTTTCTTTTCTTTTTCAGAAAATAAACAGAGTTGTGTTTGTTGGCAACTTTTTGCGTGTGAATACTTTGTCAATGAAGCTTCTTGCATATGCACTGGATTACTGGTCAAAAGGCCAGCTGAAGGCCTTGTTCCTAGAACACGAGGTATGCTGTGGCTCATTTATCTGTGTGCATTGTTTCACCATAAATCAGAAATGCCTCCATTGAGTAGCTCTCATGTGTGATATCCTGGGGTACCAAGTGCTCAGTCAATATTAGAAATAAGAGGAGGTTTGTCTTGCTGAATTGGTTCTCTGGGAACAGTTCTCTGCCAGGGAAGTACTTCTGTCACTTTGGGGTATCTCAGTTCATGCTGTGGATCTTAGGAGAGGGACAAGAAAATGTTAAACTCTGTACTAAGGGTCACCAGCCTTCCTTGGGTTTGGGTGGAAACAACAGTAAGTATTGTGTTTCAAAGAGTGCAGAAATGTAAAGCTTGGCCCTTTGAAACACTTTCATTGTTCTCTGCTGAGCTTGAGCAATGTCTTGAAAGTCCAGACTGCTTTGACAAGGCCTGTTTTCATTCCACCACAGACCCCTCAGAGCTGTTGCAGTGATTTTATGCTTTGAGAATAACCTGCTTTTGTGCAGCTTCTGCCATCTAGATCGGTATGCAGTGCTGGGAGCTTTGACCTGTTTTGGTTAAAATAGAGGCAATCAGTATTAATTACAGGTGCAGCAGTTGCTGACTTGTAGCTTCTGGGCAGTGGGTTGGGAGTTTTCAGTTTTCTTGGTCTGAAAATACGACAGCATTCCATCTGTTCCCTTCAGCTGATTCTCACAACTCTCTTCCTTTGTTGCTTATCCCAAGATTTACAGTCTGTCCTGGTTTCCACAATAACAGTGGAATAGTTCCTTGTTAGTTCTACCCTGTTCAGATTTTACTTGAGTAAATTTTAAACTCTTATATTTGCTCAAGTGTATATTCCAAACACTTGAATGCTACTTAGTTATAGGGAGGGGGAAGATTTCACTCCACAGGGGAAAACTAATTCAACAGGAGAACGTGGTTCTTTGCATGCAGGCAGGTAAACAGTCCAAAAGTGTGATGTGTGGATAGTTCAAGGAATTTTTCACTTGTACTTTAGGAATAATGTTGCTATGGGTATTGAAGGTTTTTTAGCAGCTCCGTTAGGAAGAAGAAACAAACCTGATTTCCATGCTTCAGGAGTCACTGATGCCTGTCTTAGAGGTCCTGCAGTGTATGGTGAGGCTTGGCAGGAAACCTCCTGAAATCAAGCTAGATAAGAAGGATAAAATGTTTGTTTCACAAAGCCTTAAATAATTACTAAGAAATATTATATATTAAAAGTTTATAGCGTTCTTTCTGCAGCATGTATCCATCAGATGATTGTTGTCACTTAAATGTGATTACTGCAGAATTTCAAATCCTACTTAAACTTGATTTTTGTTTCTCTTTTAACAGGGATACTTTGGAGCTGTTGGTGCTCTGCTTGGGCTGCCAAATTTCAGTTGAGGTACCAGATGTCACTACACTGAACTATTTTCCACCTGAACGACACTTGTTTATGTCAATGGGAATTAAATCTGGGGAGGGGAGAAGAAAACAGCTGATTTTCTGTGTCTCTTTTTAAGAAGTGATGAAGCTACTGAGTATTGCTGTTGTAAGGAACGGGGTTTCACTCTGCTGGGCATTGGCAAGTGAACTGTTTGTGGCTCTTATTTATGTTCTTTGGTACCTGTAGCCAGTAGTGAACTTCTAATATGCAATACATCCTCTGAAAACAACTTTCCAGAAATTCCAGGAAAAAAAGAATGCCAAACCCTGAAGTGCTCAGGATGCAAATATTGCAGGTTTATTCCCAAGGCTTTAAGCCCATTAGTTTTATATATAATCAGTGACTGAAAAATTATTTTCATTACTTATACTGTTACTATGAGCACAAGTTTTATGTGTACTTAGAGAAAACAAAAGACAGCAAGGTACTGTTGACAAGATGAGGAAACTGTAGACAATTGCTTCCCACAGTAAACGGTAATTTTTTTTTTATTTAATGTGTAATGGAAATAATATTAATGCTTTAATTTCCAATGGGAAGAATAGAAACACAAAGAATCAGCCAAAGCAGCAGATTAAGCAGTTGATATTTTGGAGGTTTCATGAAGATACTCACCTTAATTTGTTGGAAGATTCAGCTGGTATTTTGGGAAGGTTCCTCTGTCTTTGGTTGTGTTTGGAAAAGAGTTCAGTGATTAATGAAGGCAATTTTGGGGGAGAAGATTATTTTAAATTTTTTTTTTTTTTTTTTTTGAGGACATGACTTCCAAAATGCCTTCTGGAATTTTTTTTCTTTTTTTTTTTTTCCATAAGTTCTGCCATCATGAAACATAAAGCCTGAAGGAATTGAAGAAATCCTCATAAAATAGACTAATTATGGGACCTCATAATTCTGATGTATTGGCTTTTTTCTGTGGAGGTTTGGAAAAATTTTGCCCCATCCTACTCATTTGAAATTGTGACTTCCCTGTAATTTTGTAAGAGTTGATCAGAGTTCAAGTAGATGTTGAAGTTGAAAGGTTACTTTTGGCTTTGGAAGTTTGTTTCTGGAAGGTGAGGACAGCCTCAGAGTTTGTATTGCAGCAGCAAATGGACCAATATTTAATGCACTTGCAATATGGAACCTTTCATCAAATTGTGGCCTTGGGATAAAATCCATACTCTAGAACTGATTTTTGGGGTTTTATGTAGACTTTTAAAATTTACAGTTGTGATTATTACAATAACTTCAGTCCTGAAGCCAGGGCATGAGATCTTAAACTTACAGGGCTACTATAACAGTCAGTAGCTGTATGACTTTTTGTGGACTAAAGAGCTACCCAATTTTGTGATATTTTCATGTTAAATTTATTTCCTGTAACTGCATGAGGAGCAACCAGACTCAAACACATTCATATCTCGGGGTTTAAGGTTTTTAGAACTGATTGCTCGAGTATTCCACAGCGCGGCTGTGTTGTATTTACAGATGCATCCCCCTGGTGTTAGAAACCCTTGTGCTATTTTCAGTCTTCTCTTTCTCAAAATTCAAAGCCCCAAGCTAACATCATAGGTTTTTGCTTTTAAAATTTACTGTGGTCCTTTAAGAGTACAGTACCTTAGAGTAGGCAACTCATTAAGTGCAATGCTGATCAGAAATGCAGTTCCATTTATTGTTGCTTTTCCTGGTACTTGTACTACATTTCCATTGTGCTTGCTTTGATGTTTCACTATAGACATAAACAACTGAAAATTACACTCACAGTTCAGCTGATCTAAAGCTAAATCAGAGCACTTCAGAAAACAAGTGAATACAGTTTTTCTAGAATGTCTTTACAAATGCTGTAAACTCTTCCTTTTGAGTTCGGATTGACTATCAAAAGTAACCTTTATTTGGTTATAAAACTGTGTAAAAACTTAATTTTCTGAATGTTCTGGCAGCCTGCTGAAAATTTTGCAAACTAACTGCATATTTTACTTGCAAAGGGTGCTTTAGGAGACATACTACAGCTCCATTAGAAACAGTTCCTTTAGACCATGTTTATTGCTACTTCATTTGTGATACTGAGGATCCTCTTGAAGCAGTAGTTAGAAGCTACTTGTATATTTAACCAAAAGCACATATAGAAGATGATTACCTAATACCCATAGTTAATTAAACCAATTGAGGTTGATGTGACCTAACATACATTTTTTTAAGTAAACTGTACAGAGTTACAAAATAAGCAAATGGAGTAATTCTTGAATAGCTGTACTGTATAGAAACTACTGTGAGAATCAAAAAGTATGCCCTACCTCTGTTTATTTCCCTTGAGCTTCTAAAAAAATTGGCTTCCTGTTGCTAATTTCATCAGCACAATTGTTACTTCATTACAAGAGCAACCACAGCAGTTGTCAAGCCCTACTGTAAAGCCCAGGGGTCCTGTATTTAAGCCACATCTTCGGGTTTCATCTCATTTTCTGTCAGCTTAGAACTTGTTATTAGTCTCCAAAGATTGACTCTACCAGCAGGAGAAATGATAGGCATCACAAATAGTTGCAAGATAAGCCTTAATGTCTTGTCTTCTAAATTCTCTTGTAAACAGGTTGAAAAGGCTTGTTTCTTTTATATGAATCACTGAAGTAGGTTGCTTTTTCCTCATACAGTCTGTTTTTACTTTCATCCTTGCCATTTCTTTTCCTCAGAGCTAATTGGTTGAAGCAGCTTTAGGGTGAATTGATTCAGTGTGATGTACTACAGTAGAGAAAATTTGGGGTTTTCTCAGGACTACTGTTGTCTTCTCAAGTGGAACCACTTTCTAGAGGAAAGTTCTGTGACAGTTCTTGAAAGTAAAATGTAAGACCTATTGTGAATGTGTAATCATTTGCAGCTCAGTCAGCCATGTGAGTGCCTTTTAATTTTTTCCTATAATGGCAATTTTTTGGTACTGGGACTTTATCCATGAAGTTTCCTAACCAATACTACTTACCAGAGAAATGGCAGGTAATTTTCTTGGCCGTGGAGGTGATCCCTTTAATCCAGTGTAGCAAGAGATACCAGGAAAACATCATCAGGTTTCTGGCTTCCTATGCCTGTAGCCCTTAATCTTGGGGTAATGATTTTGCATTTCTTGGTCTTATCCCTCCCACTTGGTCCTTTCAAGTTTTATGCACAGTTTTATTGTAGCAGCAGCTCCCTAAAAATCATGCAAGTTTATAGTGAGTAAGTACTGTTTATTTCTGGGTAGAGAAGTTCAGTCCTAGGTGAAGTTATTTCAAGCTATTAAACGTAACCACTTTGACCTTTCTGAGTCTACTTGGGTAATTGCAGTTTGAATGAAAGGGGAACTCCTACAATACATCTGGAATATTTAACAGGCTGGAATTAAAACATCCTCAGTGTTCTTTACTGAACTGAGTAGAGGTTTCAGTACAAACAGTTTTTCATTCTTTTTAGTAAAATCTCGATACTTTTAGGAGTTCAGAGAGAAGCTGCAGTGATACACCCTGTGTCTTGGTTTGCTCAAGATTTCCCAAGTGTGTTCATGTGTCTGCCCTGCCTTTTGAAGATGTTTCCCTCTCTCCAGCACCTGTGTGTTTCTACCAACAGGTGCTCAGAATCAGGAGTTCCAGGGTGGAAAGAAGAGAGACCAACCACATTGCCCCGCTTAGCCTCAGCTGTGTATTCAAAAGCTCTGGCTTCTCCTGACAGATCGTCTGCTCCTTCAGGAGTACTGTGACATTTCTACTTGTGCTTCAGGTGGCAGTATAGATGCAAGGTGCCTTTAAGGGCTGAAATACTCTTTGTCTCCACCCAATATAGGTTTTCAGGAAACATCTGCTTCCAGATCGGTTGAAATAACTTCTCATTTCTGAGTATTTCAAAACCACAGTAGGGTTTTAACATTTGGAACTAATTAAAGGGTCTTTTATCTAGAGTAGATCTCTGCTAGATAAAGACTAGATGATGTCTTTCACATCCAGTCAATAATTTTCATTAATGAATGAATAAATTTGTGGTCAACCTGATTTTAAAAATCACTCTCACTGTTGGCATTCTGGATATCCTGAGGAAGCAGCGAGTTCAGAGCAGAGGTGAAGGTCAGTGTGGTTCTGTTGAACTAGTTCTGGTCAGTTCTAGTTCTAACAAGACTAATTCTTTCCCTTGTCACTTGGCCTTCTTTGCTTATCTACATCTTTTTCTCTAGGCTTCAAACCCATGTAATATGTAACAGAGCTGAGGTTAAAAAGTGGACAAACATCAGTGGGTCGGGTTGGAAGTGTTTGAGCAATGCCTGGAGGCCCCAGTGCAGAGCTGGGGACACACTGGGCACAGTTTCTGTTTGGATGTGGTAATTTTTTCACTTCCCATTTATGCACAGTCAGAGGGGGTGGGCTTCACAATCATTGTGATTAGAATGGGAGAATTCAATCCTCAGACATGACCATGGGAGATTAAAAAAAACGCTTTCTCTAAGTGTAGAAGGATAATTCCTGCTTAAAGTTCTTTAAAGTTTTACTGGTGTATTCCAAAGTACATCACCAGTATTTTGTCAGCTGTGGGAAAATCAGTAATTCTCTTAAGTTAACAAAAGTCTGCAGATAAGCCTGTTTTATTAGTTTCACTTACTCCACACATGGAAAGCATGTAAAGTCTTCTTAAAAAAACACTTTTGAAAACATCTCAGATGACGCTGTAATATGTCTGTGATTATTCACGTGCTAATGGAATATGTTTGAGCAATCTCAGTTTGCATAACTGAGTGTCAGATCCTGCTCACTCTGTAGTTACTTGAGTAGATCATTCTTTTAAACTAATGAGCAAGATTTGGCCTCGAGGTTTTCTGCCTGGAGAACACAATAATGCTACTTTGCATATTCCTGCTGGTGCTAAATCATTTGTTGAAAATAACGATTCTAAATAGAAATTGTAAATAAAATATTTATGGCCTGGTCCTTTTGACAGACTGAAATTCTATCATTTGCCAATACTTTTTGGCCTTATTTTGAGTTTCCCTTTTGGGATTTTTTTTTTTTTTTTGACACTGTGGACTGTGTTTGTTAACGTGGCAAGTCATTGGCAGGTGTGGCTTCCTGTGCTGCTTTCTGTAAGGCCCGTGGCACATTAGGAGACAGATGAGTTTTCATAGCTGGATTTCCATGTCATCCCACATCTCGTTTTCTTACTGTAGCTGTTTGCACAAATTGCGTCAAGTGGAACACAATTGGCATTTGTTCTCTGCTAAAACTTCCAAGAAAGTCAGCCACTACTGAAAGTGTTTAGGAAAGCTGTTGGAAAGTCAGAAATACCCATTTAAAGTAATTTTAAAATCTAAATGTGCTAATTAGTGTCGCCTATAAAATGGACTGGAATATAGTGTGCTGGTTGCTAATCTTTGCTATAAATTGCTGGCATTTCACAGTTCACATTTCTGGCATCAGTTTAAGAAATTGTAAATACAAGCTTTGGGAGGAGGTATATTAGCTTCAGATTGTGCATTATGAAAGACTAGTGAATTAGTATTTTGAGACATATTAAATTACAACATCTTGAAAATTAATGTGTTTGTGTTAGGGTATAGAGGGCTTTAGGTAACCTGCACTTTTACATTCTTGAGTTTTGGCATTTTAACAAACAGACATTTAATTTTCCATTTACTGTCTTGTCATATGCAGGCCTTGTAATCACCAGATTCTGTCTTCAAGTATTTGTTTTAGTTAGCAAAGCAGAGAGGCAAATCTGCAACTTGTAAAACCCTGGTAGGATGGAAGTTCTCTGAAGAGCCATTTGGTTAAGTTGCCTTATTCTATTACATTGCACTCATGGTATGTCTCTGCTTTCTTGTTTACTGTTCAGACACTGAAGATGTGATGTAAAAATATGTGCTACAAATTTTTCATCATAAATCACTCATGAATACCTTTTGTGTCACCTGTTAAAACAGCTCTTGTAAATGATGCCTTTATGCCATCTGTAATACAGCTCTTGTAAATTGTTTAAATTATTTTTTTTTACAGATTCTCATTATTGAATGTACAGATTAGGTCCCTTTAATATGTCACTGAGTAAATTTGATTTGGGCCCAAATATGGACAATGCTGTAATTCATCCCATCAGAACTGTAAATAATTCTGTACTGCTTGTTTGCATGAGTGAAGTTTGGATTTCATTTGCTTTGTCATAAACCAACTCCTCTGTCATGGGCCTACTTTTTACAGTTTGTTTTCCTGGTTTTATTACCATTTGTTCTGTACGAATGTTGAAACAGTACTTTGTCTTTTCCTAATAAATAATTTGAGATTGTTCATCGTTGGCCTGCATTCGTGGGTTTTGTGTGAGGGGTTTCTGGGTGTGTTCCTTTCCTGTGACATCGTAAATTTCTGCAACATTTGATACTGGGGGTTGTTCCAGAATATCTTTAACTACGGCAACGTGACTGCTGTGGTTCCATGCTCTTTTCTTCCTCTAATAAGCTGATAATTCACAGCTCTGGGATTCAGGTGCTGTTTTCAGAAACCCTGGATGTGCACTGGTTTGCGGTGCTGAAGAATGAAGTGTGCTCTGGAAGCATTGTAAGCTTTCCCCTTCCAAATCCACCTGCTGCTCCCTGCACATGGATGAGAACTCAGTATCATGTTTTACTGAATAAAATACTTCATGTGCAAAGTGCAGACCAGATATATAAACTAACTGCTCCTCTTTTGGAACTGCCTTTTGCTTATGCTTTGAAATGCCAAATTTTGTCATCCTGAAGTTGTCCTAATTGGATCCTACTGGGCAGGAAGTTGAGAGGAGGGGAGCATGTGGCACAGCAGCATCCTGGCAGTGCAGCTTGTGACAAGCTTGCTGTGTCAGAGATGACCCTTCAGGGTTCTCTGCAAACATTTTAGCCATCCAAACCACAAAGCTTTGCTTTTAACTGCCAGAAATGAAAATTCCCTTCTGTGTTGTATCTCCAATGAGCTCTGCACCACAGTTACGTGTTTTAGGGGAAGTGAGCTGCCGAGGAACACAAATTCTTCACAAGTTTAGGGAGCACTGATTAGTTCAGTGTGCTTTTTTAGTGCAGAAATACCTCGTGGAGGGAATCGCTCTAGCCTTTTGTGGAAGCTGGTTTGCATTTCAGCCGGGGTCCTTGACTGCTGTTGGTGCAGCCTGTGTGCAAGCTGAGGGGACAGGATAAACTTTAAGCTTCATTTACTTCTGTCATAACTGGTGATCTGATTTATTTTTTTTTAAGAAGTTTGTATGAAACAAGTGACTTCCTCTTACTGCAAGACTATTCAAGCCAGCTGTAGATGAATTTTTGTTGGACTCAAGAAATGCAAACCTCCAATTTAATAATACTTGTAACTTCCCTATTTTTAGAAATACAGATTAAAAATAAAACTTGCCCTTAAATCCTGGAGTGGAACCCCCTGCTCTAAAGGCCTGTCTGTCTATCTACAGCTGTTCAATAAGGATGCCCACTTTCTGCCATTTTGGGCTACAGTGCAGAAGTGTCAGGAAGTACCAGGATTGGCTCTGTTGTGCTGTTCCCAGGCTGGAGGGAGCAGGCAGATGTCAACCAAAACCTACAGATTAGTGAGTGCCTGTCGGCTTGGAGAGCCTCGTGCAATCCCTGCCTGCTGCAGGTTCTCCTCACTTTCCTGGAGGGGCTGTGTTAACTGGATCAAAGGTTGGGTCTTCCATAACCCAGATGTGTCCAGAGCTGCCTCTAATGAAATCTGTTCGTGTACTTTTTACATCCCAGGCCTTGGTCTGGTTTGTGGAGAGTAACTGATACCATTTGATAGCAGACAGTAAAACTGCCCAGGGAAAATTCCCGTGTAGGGTGCACGAGGGTTCACAGCAGTAATCTGAGGAAAAGGCATGGCTTTTCAGGTCTGTGTTGGAGAGCTGCTCACAGGCTGTGGGCAGTGCTGAGCTGCTGCCTTGCACCCTCCCCTGGGGGCCTCCCTGCCTTCCACCCAGCTGCTGTTTCTCCTTTGTCCCCTGGTTATCAGAGACTTCAGTGAAGGGTTTACTCTTCATGAGGGGCACACTGCTGAGGTGCTGGTGGGCACAAACATCTGGGAGCAGAGCACAGATGGGTAAGGGGGAAAAGCACAACCCAGACCGACACTGAAGCCCCCACATGCTTTGTAAGATACCAGGGGAATTGCAGGTGTGCAGCACCTGATAAACTGATCTCTTCTCTGGCCAGTTCTGGGGTGTTTAATGGCAGCCAGTTTTTAAGAGATTCACCATCCTCTGGAAACCAGTGCTCTTCCCACCACTGCCTTTCCCAAGTCCCTTGTCCCAGAGCTGTTGGTGGGGGTGACCCACAGGCAGGGCCAGAGGTGCAGTTCTAGGCTGAGGCAACATCAGGAAAGGTGAGGAATTCCAAGAGCTTGAGATGTTTTGCTTATAAAAGGAACTGATCCTTTCCAGGCTCTGTAGCCATCGTTTGCATGAGGTGTGTTGCTGACAGCTGGGGAGCTGCTCTCTCAGCTTTTCCTAATTAATCCCTTTACCTCTGGATAATCACCCCAGCTCTTTCTGGTATTTTTGGGCTCTTTGTCAGTTCAAACTGAGACCTGCAGGAGACAGGAAAATATTTGGGTTCTGATGTTCTCATATCCTTTGAGGATTAGGGTTTGATTCTGCTACCACAGAAAAACAGACAACTTAGAGAAGGACAGACTGAGAAAAAACCTTCAGACAAATAGATATTCAGTCCTGCTACAGGGCAGTTGTAAAAAACGTGTTCCAGCTCCCACCAGGAATGTGTTAGAGATGTTATAAGCATCTTTCACACCAAATACTGTTGCTCTTTGCTCTGAAGGGTGAGAATGGGACCTCTGGGGATCTCATAAGAGGGGTGTGATTTCAAGTTCTCCATTTTCAGCTGCTTTTCTCCCTCACACTGGGACCTTGAAGAGGAGCAGAGATGCCAATGCAAACAGCTCTGCTGCCAGACCAAGAGAGGAGCTTTAGGCAAACACTGCAGTATGCAGGAGGCTCCCTGAGCTCACAGATACGGTTACAAAACACTCCTCAGCATGTTCCAGCCTCAGACACTAATGTGGTATTTATTTTAGGCTGATTGGTGACAGTTCACTGGCTGTGGTTGCACTTCAGCTTCACGTCCATTTCCTCTGTAAGAACTAACAAACCCAAGATTAATCTTGACACGAAAATAAGTGCTCATTTCCCCCCCAGGCTCTGCCTCAGAGCCGTGATTTCCCCCGGAGGACCGACTTGGGTGGGTGGGAGTCCCCTGGTGCCTGTAGCTCAGGACAGTGACACTGGATGCTCCCCCCTATGGTTTTGTATCACACAGATGTGGCACTTGGGGACATGGTTTAGTGACGGGCTTGGCAGTGCTGGGTCAGTGGTGGGTCTCGGTAATCTAGAGGCAGATGCATTTCTAATTTAGCTGCCTCTTTCTAATTAGCACATCTGCTAGAAGAAATGTAACCATAGGTGTTAAAAATACACAGTGATCCACCACAACCCAGGATGCTTTGTGTGAGATCTTTGTGTGAAATTACCCTCACTGTTACACTTTGGTGCCTTTTTTCAAGTCTGCATCTCCTTACCATCATCCCCATTATTAATTTTATGTGCCATCGGAGCCATTTAAACTTTGCCCAAAACGCATTTTTGAAGCCAACTCTCACATCAAAACCGGGGGGTTGTTTAACCAGCCCAGTAAACCTACATGACTCCTAATAATCCCCCCACCTCTCCTAGAGTTTTCTTGCTTTTGCTTCTAGAGTTTTCACCACCTTTGCAGGTAGTGACCAATACTGGGTACGTGGGCCTGCAAATGTGTGACTGTGGGTGAAAGTGAATCCAGGCTGGGTCAGCTGCAGGTCCTGCCTGTGGGAGTCCCTGCAGCACACCAGGTCCCTTTGAGTCACCAGCTCCTCCACAAATGTCCCTGTAACTTTCAGGGAGAATTATGAAATATCTTGCGCAGAAAAAAAAAACACTCAAATTTTCTTGATAAGCAGGAGTTTGATTGTGTTAATCCAAGCAATGTGTTTGCAAAAGGAGTTCTAGAGTTCTGCCTGAAAACTGGCAAGTGCCTTGTCTGCACTTGCCGTGGTTGTTGTGGCTCTTCTGCAGCAAGGAAACCCCAATTTGCCTTGCTCGCCACCTAAGAGATCACCTGTTAGATAATGCTGAACTCTGCACCTCTGGTTCGTTCCCAGGCGGGCTTTGCTGAAAGGCGGAAACCACTGAAGAACTGAACATATCTCAGAACCATCCTAAGGTTATTTTCAGATATATTTGCTAAATTTTATCTAACCTAGACAGTAGTCTGGGCCAGCTGCTTGATCTGGGAGCATTTCCAAGGACACTGGGGTTTGGGGCATCCCTGGGGTGTGCCCCCAGCCTGCAGCCCAGAGCAGCTGAGGGCACAGGGGGGCTGCACCTTGCACCGGCCCTGGGGAACCTTTTCCACCTCCACAGGGGTGGTGCAGACATCTCTGCTCATTAATGATCCAACCACATTTCTTTTTGGGGCAGGCTGGGGCGCATCACTTGGTGGGCTCTTGTGCTGTTTAACCTAAAAAACCACGTTACAATGCCATTTGATGGCACAGTAAGGCTTTTGGTCACTCCTCACAGTATTTAACACATCACTGGTCTCTAGTCACTGTAGTTATTGGAACATATTTTCCCAAATCGGAGTGTGTCAACAAAATAGGAATATAAACATCACACTTGGAGCCTCCTTCTCAGCTGCTGCAGCTCACACTGATGGCAAGTGTTGCTGGAGTAGAAAAAAAAATTCCAGCATTTTTAGAGAGATTTCCTAACAGCCCTTTCAACAGATACCAAACTAGACATGTTGAAATAACACTTGTCACTTACATGTTTGTTTGAAATATGATTCTCATTTAGAGTATCATTCATGATTTCATTCAAATGCCTGTGTTCCCTGAAGAAATATGAGACTGCTGTCCTATCCTCTCCAGCTCCCACGCCTACAACAACAGAATTTGATTCAGAGGGAGGATCTCTTTCAGACTCTAACAATGTGCTGCTTGGCTCTTCATCCTCTGTCTTCAGAGACGTGATCCTCTGGAGCTGCCAATTTTTAGCCTGGTGTATGCTTATCAATGTATCATTCTGAGACTCTGAACACTGAAGTGCGTTGGGCTTTTTTGCACAATATTTTCCTTTCAGAGGATTTCATGGGAAACTGAGTGCATCTTGTTTTAAAGAGTAAAATATCTCCTTCAGCTCTGGACTCTTCCCTGCTATTGGCTATTGACGATATTTGTGTAGATATGTGGAAAACGTGCCGTCATTCTTAAAATATTATTTTGCAATCCTTTTTTATTAAAAAGGTGCTGGGATTTTGTTTGGGTTTTTTTGTCAGGTGACTCCCTCATGCCTTTGGGGAGCAGCTCTGCAGGGCACAGCCTCTCCCCAGTGTGTCACCAGCCATTCCTGAAGGGCAGAACTGCTGCTGTGGGGCTGCTGAGCACTACATCTGTCCCAGTTTATCATCTCTGCCTGCAGCTGCTCCTGAAAGCCAGCAAAGCCTGAGTGCCTGCAGCAGGGCTTGGCAGGACACCCATCCCAGTGCTCTCCAGGGCTGCTGAACTCGGATCTGGCCCCACTGGAGCCCAGAGCACTCTCAGCACCCTCCCTGGTGCCTTCAGGGCTGGGCCGTGCCCAAGTGTGGGTAGGTGCGGCGTGTAGGTGGCCAGCTGCTCTTGCTGTGACTGAACACCCCTGGGTGCCCCCTGTGCCTGGTCCGGCTGTGCTTCTGTCACACACGAGGAATTATTTGTGCCATGGTGCCACTAAAGCACTCGTGAGCCTGCCAGGATGTGTGTAAACAGCAGAGGAGATGTGCTGGGCTTTGGGAAGCCTGGGCACCTGCCCTCCTCTCAAACCCTGCCCTTTGCGGGGTGATGAAGTCAACCTGCTCAAACAAGTTTTCATTAACGGCTGAGGCTTAATACAATCTTCCCTAAGCCTCTAAATTGTTCCCACAAACCCTGGTCCTTTTAAGTCGTCTGTTGCCACCTTCAGCCCCGCTGCTGTCATTGATGTGGCTCTGTGTTCCCTCAGCACCTCCCAGAGCTAATACCTTTCCTTCTAGGGCAGCAGCTCCTGCTCACAGCCTGGGCTCCTGTTCTCACCACTAACTCCTCGTGGCAGAGCTGGAGGAAGTGCCTCCAGGTGGTGCTTACATTCAAATGTTTGCACTAGCATGTTCCCACTAGGCTGCCTCAACAGCAAAATATTGAGTTCAGTGCACTCTCACTACTTGCTGTTTTTATCGTTTAAGGCTTGAGACAACTTGTAAATGCTTAAAATAGCGTGAAAATCCCTGTGCTGGCACAGGCTCTCAGCCTTATTGGAAGGCTGTCTGCTGTTCTCCTGGTGTGGAAGTTTCATATGTTCCAGAGGACAATTAGGGAAGAGTAAAATTTTGAAAAACCAAGGCTATGTGGCAGTGATCATTTAAAAGGAAATCCATAGCTTTAAGGGGGTCAGAATAACAAGCTGATTTAAAAATCAGAATCGAGGAGCAACCAGGTGTCCATAAATGGGTACCTTGGTTGCAGAATGTTCCATTATAGGATCACCCATCGATTTCCACAATTTTTCAAGGTATTAAATGACATTACTTTTTTTTTTTTTGTGTAAACTACAAATAGCTGCACTTTTCCCAGGTTCTGCATGTTCCTGGAATGTCATGTGTAATGTAAACTTTCCTGAGTGAAGGAAGGAGGAAGCGGGGAGGAGGTTTACAGGGGCAGCTGAGTGTTTGCTCCTGCCAGCTCAGCTCTGAGAGCTCATCCTGGGGCAGAGGGATGAGCCTTGGCAAGGTCTTCTCACACGGACAGGCTGAGCCCACCCCTCATTTTATCAGCCCTGCTCAGGGCTCCATTTTTCCAGCAGTCACTGCTCCCGGCTGGGTGTTCCTTAGGGCAAAGCTAAGGCAGAGCCCTGCTGGGAGCTCCTCCCTGCGCAGGTACCAAACCGGGAGGCTTGTGACTGCACCCTGGGCACCTCGGTTCTCACTCCCTGCAGGTCTCCAGCCTGTGTTTGCTTGGGAGGCACGGGGAATGTGACCTGTGTGTGAGCGCTGCCCATGTCTGCCCTGCCAGGTAAGGTCCTGGAAATAATATTAAAATATTAAAATCTTGGTTGAAAACTCCCTTGGGACAGGGAAGAAGTGACCTCCGTGTTGCTGTTTGTAACAGAGGAATGTGGCTGGGGCTAAGAGAGACGCGGGCTGCTTTTACCACTGTAAAAACTGGTGTTTTGGACAGCAGACAGCAGGTTTGCTCTGTGCTTTGAGAGTGGGCATTAACTGGGGATATCTGACCGAGTTACAGCCCCCCTCTGGCAGGGAAACTTCTCCCTTGGCATGGCCTCTCCTGGGAAATGATGGCTTTAGCTGCTACACTAGAGGAGAAGGAAATCTCTCATGCTGGTTTCCAGGAGTTGAAATGGCCAAATTCTGCATGTAAAGAAAAGTCAGAAATGCCTTTTCCTCCAGACTTTCAGCATGTTCTGATGCCCAGCCCCTGCCATGGCAGAAACACAGGACCCCCCTGGGCTGGCTCAAGCAGCATGCCATGAGTGCAGCCAGAGGCCTCTGGCTCACTGGTAAGCTGCTTATCTTCAAACCATCCATTTTTTATTTTACTCTGAATAAATACTCCTCGGTGCTGGCTAATAAAGTTGTCTTTTTGAGCAAAAGAACGACTCGAGTTCAACCTTAGCTGTTAAGGTTGTTCTTTATCTTTTTTTAACAGTATGCACATGATCATACACTCCTTTAAATCTTCCTGAGAGTGGCAGTATCCAAACACATGGTTACCAGCTGCAGCCAGCAGTTAAAACATCACACCCACGGTCTCTTCAGGTGCAGATGAAATCCAGATGCCCAAACACTTGAGTTCTCCACAAGGGAAATGCTAAATTGTGCATAAAAACAGTTGTATCGTGGCCTTTAATGCTATGAACATATTCAGATTATTTTTGCAGGAACCCTAATGACTAGTTGCTATCTTTTTTTTTTTTTAAAGTATGTTGTTTTACCATTCTGGGTAATTAAAAATGCCAACATTACTGAAACAGATCTGCTGAGGGAGGATGTTTGCTTCATCTCAAAATGGCCTGATGTTTCGGGAAATGTTTCGGGCCTCACAGGAGTCCCAGGGCGGAGATGAGAGTGTGAGAAGCTTCTAGGAATGTGGAGCTCTTTGCTGCTTTTTCCTAGCACAGCTTTATTTTTAGCACGCCTCATGTTTAAGGGCCATGTCTGGGAAACAACAGGAGGTACTTTAACTCCTTTCTATGAACAGCCTGACTGTTCATTCCTGGATTTTTTTGCCTTTATGAAACAGCTTTTCTTCTATACAGCCGCGATAGCTCCGTGAAATTGTAGGTGATGGCCACAGACTCATTGGGCTCACCAAGTTAAAAGTGAAATGACACAGGACAAATCCGTGCTCTGAGAGGCACCAGACCTGAAGCTCACCCTGGCTTGCTGTCCGCACACGGAAGGTGCCAGCTGTCCACAGCAGCTGTGTGTGGGACAGGCAGCAGCACGTGCCCTGTGCCCAGCCCTGCTCCAGCACAGGCTGGAGAAAAGCTGCCCTGGGAGGAGGCAGGTCAGCCCATGGCCACCGTGCCCCTGCTGGCTCCTTCCTGCCCTCTCCAAACTCCCACCCCCTTCTCTCAGCAGCACAAAGGTAACTACACTTCCCTGGGATCAGCCTGGCAGCAGAGCTCTGCAGGAGGCACAAAATGCATTTCCCCGCTTTTAAGACCAAAATGCTCTGGGTTTTGTTAGCATAACTAGAGTGGGAGGTGACACTACAGGGATTAAGCGTTTAGTGTCCCAAAATGAACGGAAACGAGCATAATATTGTTACTTTGCTGTCTCAGTCCCAGCTTCTCGTGGTGCTTTTCCCTTCCCCTGAGCAGCAGCTGTGTGCAAAGGCTGTGTGATGTCCCCAGCTGCCATGGCCCTGCCAAGGAGCTCTGCTCTGCCCTTACAGAGCTTCTCCCCACGTCCCCCCACGTGGCTCACTGGGCACTGGGGTGGAAAACAGCCTCTTCCACACGTGTGTCTGCTATTGGTGTTCAGGTGGCCATTTATGGAAGTTTTTCAAACCTAAATGCCTTTGTCACGTCAATTCTCATCCTTGTGAAAGTGCAATTCCCTGTGATGCACCCTGGATGTGTCACCCTGTGCAGGACAAGCTTCCTGCCCTGAGCATTTCCCAAGGGACAAGTCAAGGAGGAGAAAGGAATGGCTGCTGCATGGCCTGGATACTCCTGCAGTGATAGCTGGGGATTGCATTTATCCAAACCCAAAGGACTTTGTGTAATGGAAGCATATCCTGAATGCTTCCTCCTCATCCTGATACTACCTTCAGGTATTACAGACAAAAAACCCAGTCCTGCATGTCAGTTTGTTGTATCAAAAGCATGATGTGTGGCTGAGAACTACCAGGTGTGCTCTGCAGGTCTCTGAGGAGGGGTCCTGGTCCCCCAGGACTCTTGAGGAGGGGATGCTCAGTGTTGCAGCTCACAGCTCAGAGCAGCCACTGTGCCTGTCAGCCTTGGGTTTCCTTCCTCTGGGGGACATTAATTAAGTTGTCTTAATCAGGATGCAGGCTTGCAACATCAGTCCGCAACATAAGGAATCAGCTTGAGGGACTCCCAGGGTGCTCTGAGACCTCTCCTGGATGCAGGATGTGCTCGGTGAAGAACATCCATGCAGCTCTGGGGGCTGGTGATGCACCAGCTGAGGTAGTGGTGACTGTGTCAGTGACAGCTCTGTGGCAGGGACATGTGTGTGGCAGTGATGTGTGTGCTGCAGCACCTTGGGAAGTGTCCTGTGTGCTGAACTCACCTCAGTAAACACCACCGGACCCCATTCCTGTGAGATACTGACCCAAACATGCTGCCGGCACTAGACATGGTGGCTGTGTGACAGGTAACACCAGCTGCCACCTGCAGCCACCTGCAATTCAAGTCACCTCCCCATTGTTTTCTTTCCTTTTCCATGACTGATTTTGCCAAGGAGCTTCACCGGTGCTGAGCTAGGAGTCAGGTATTTGCTTTTTGTACATACACACTTCCTCTGTAAAGATGTTTCATTCTCACATCCCAAATGGGGAGGAAACCTAAATTTAATGGTTGCATGTGTTTGGGAGAACACACTTGTGTGGGCATTATTTTTAGGCATATAACTGACCAGAAAAGTGGCAGAGGATTTTTTATATCCCCATTGCTGCTTAGAGAATGGGCAGCACAGGAAAGCAGTGCCTTTGGAGTGGAGTTTCTCTGGAGAATGTTTAATCCAACCCCATTTCAAACAGAACGGAATGGATCAAATGATCACTCAGGTAAATCCCCTAACACAGGAGAAACATCCTATTCTGCTTCTAGACTGAGCTGCTCCGTTCAAAATGAATCAAAAAATCCCAAAGCCAAGCCAAGCCACCCCACAATGAAGTGCTGTGTGCAGACGGTTGACGCAGGGGTTGGGAATGCAGAGGTGCAGAGCTCCTTATTTATCCTCCCTGTGGGAGGAACAGCTGTGTTTACAGGAGGTGGGAGCCAAGCCTCGCCTGGGCTGTGCTCTGTGCTGGGACCCTGCTGGGGGCTGCTGCCCTGGGCTCCTCTTCCTGCTCCTGCCAGAGCCATGGTCAGGAGTTACCTGCAGGCTTCTCCCGGGCAGAAGCTGTTCCAGTCCAGCTTAAGAGGCAGGAGCTGAGAGGATGGGTTTGCTTTGGTCCTGACCCGTGGCTCCTGTGCGAGGGTTGGGGTGTGGTGAGGATGAGGATGGCAGCACGGGGGAGGCCCCACCTCAGGAGATGCCTCAGCGACCACCCCGGGGGCTCCACCAGCTGGGCCTGGGACGGCTTCTGGAGAACAGCCAGGGAAAAACGCCTTGCAGGTCAGTCCAAGGGCAGCTGTAACCCCACACTGGGGCGATTCAGGCATCAGGGCTACGGCCTTGATCAAGGAAGAAAAATACCTTTACTTTTTTGGTGCCCCTTTAATGCTGCTGCATTTTATGTCGCACCACAGAGCTGCCTTTGCCCAGGCTGCTTTTCCACTGGTGGGACCATGCGGGTATTTGGAGCTGATGATTTGTTTGTAGAGCTGGAAATACTCAGATTTACACAGAATTAAAGTTTATACTTTTTGCTTAGCTGGAGTTTTGTAGACACTTTAGAACATGGCAGTGTCAGTCAGCCACGGCAGTGCCCAACAACAGGAGTGCCCGAAAGCGACCTGAGTCACTTTTGAACCTTCACTTTTGGTGCTCACAGAAATGTGTGAACTTGAACCTGTGTGGTTTTTCAGGAAGCCTTGTCAGAAATCATCCTTCTCTGTGTCCAGCCGCCTTTCCCCAAGCCTTGCAGCCCGAGCTCGCCAGCTGTGTGTGAGCATGTGCAGAGGTGGGCAGAGCAGACCCTGGGGCTGCGTGGGGATGGTGATGGGCTGGGGGGTGGCACGTGTGGGGCTGTGCAGGGACCCCATGGTGAGCACTGGGCACAGGGCCTGAGCTCTTCTTCCTCTCAGGGGCATGGTGCCCAGCAGAGATCTGACAGCATCCCTACCAGGGCAAAAATAATAACTGCTCCAGTTACTGAAAATGGCTTTCTAGATTCTCTTTCTTCCAAGCAGCTCGATGGGCTGTGCATAGATCTTTCCTCCCGGGGCTTGTGCTCATCTCACAGAGACAGGAGGTTTTGTAGTAGCATTTTGATTCTGGCCAGATGGGTGTCCCTCTCGGCATCCCTGAGAGAGAGTTCAAAATGAGTAAAGGTATTTCTCTTTTCCCCGAGCCCACATGCACTTCACTTGTTATAAGCAGACCTTTCAGAGGTGCCAAGGGGCTGGATTGTTATTGTAAACATCCTTGTTCCTCTGTCAAAGCAAGAGCCAAGTTACCCTTTGGGCTGAAGTTGTCTTTCAGTTCACAATTGGGATGGAGCAAAGAGGCTGTCAGATTAACTGGGGACTTTCAGCGGGGGAACAGGATGTTGGGAATTGCTTTTGTGTACAAGATCTATGATTTTTGTGCCTCCAAGGCCCTCGAACCACTTTGAAAATCCTGGATTTAATTTGAGCATGCTGGTCATGCCTCTGGGCTTTTGTGCTGGGCTGCAGAGCAGCACCAAACCCAGACAGAGCTGGCATCTGTGAAGCCCATCCCAGCAGACCAGCGCTACAATCCACTGGAAGCACTGGGGGGTTCATCGCACCTTGGTACAGGATGCGTTGGTCAGGAGGAGTGTCAGGCATGGCCATTACCGAGGAGCTGAGTGATACGAGTTCTGCCAGGTGGATGGTCTCTTCCTTCTGCAAAACAACAGCCAGAACTCAAAGTGCAGCTCTTCACTCCAGATGGTGTGAAGAAGGCTCAGCACCATCAGGGAGCCTTTTGAGCTGGATTGTGAGAAAGCAGCGTGGACATATTTTTCTAAGTTGAAGGGACAGAGCCGTGGGTGGTATTTGCCAGCCTGCACCTGGTGCAGGAGCTGTAATACAGCTGCTTCTTGGTCTGCCACAGGTACTGCCAGGTGACAGGACACCCAAAGGCTGATGTGATTTGTGTGCACCAACTCCAGGTGATTTCCTGGAGGAGCTGGCTCCTGCACTGCTGTCCTCTGCTCAAACGTCACACTTCAGGAAAGAAATTGGTACAGTGGATAATGCTTCCACTGGAGACTGCATAACAGATCCAGCTGGTGGATCCCTGTGATTCCTGCGGCCCCGTGGTGTCCAGCAATGATGGAGGGGAGCAGCAGGAGCCTGTAGTGCTTCTGCACTGGGTTGCCACTTGGGTGGGTGCTGAAACTCCCAGCACCTGAAGGAGCCCCAGAAGAAGGGCTTTAAAAATTACTAAATTTTTATTAGAGGAAATTTATCAAATGTTTATTAAAGGCAAAATGGTGATGTTTTCCTGGCGCTCCTTCTGGTTCTCTGTCCACCTCTGAAGCCATCCTTTGCCCTTGGCCAGCCCCCTCCAATGGAGCTGCCCACATGGCTGCCAGCTGCCCTGCTGCCTGCATGGCTTGTGCTCCCTGGCTGCAAGCTGCACACAAATGTACTGCTCTGGCTTTGTAAACAGGCTAAAAATACCGTGGTGCTGCTCCTCGGAGGGCCCGGGAGTTCAGAGAGGCTGGGAAGGAAGCCGGGGTCAGGCGGCCCCCGGGGAGCGGCGTCACACGGAGCAGGCCCAGAGCCACGGCATGGTTCCCTCTGGAGAGCCAGCCTGGCTGCAGAGAGGGGCAGCACATCAGCCACAGCACTGCTGTCCCGCTGTCCCGCTGTCCTGCTGTCCCGCTGTCCCGTTGTCCTGCTGTCCCGCTGTCCCGCTGTCCCGCTCTCCTGCCCGCCTGGGCCAGCAGGGCCAGCTCTCCTCACATTAGCGCTCGTGGTGTGCGAGCGTGCGAGATGTGACTTGGAACGCTCCAGGGCTTTGTGCTCCTCTTTTGAAGAGGAACTGTCGTCTTTTCTGCTCAGTTTCTGTGCTAGGTGTTGTGATGCAGGGACCGGTGTCCTGCAGAGTGCTGGCTTCTCCGGGCACTGCCACCCCACCCGGCTGCGGTGACACGTCTGCTGGGCCCCTTTGCTGAGGGTGCCCTGTGTGAGGTTTGTGTCTCCGTATCCTCTGGGAAAGGAAGTCAGAAAAGCCTATTCCTTCAGACATCCTATTTCAGAAGGCATCAGGAACTAATTTCTCTTCTCACCACACCCAAGTACCTCCTGAAGGGATGTGACTGTCCTAACCACACCCTGGTCAGAGTGACCAGGGCCTGAGTGGGAATGTCCCCCTCCAATGACACAGAAGCTGGTTCCAACCAGAAACCTCATCAGTGGTAGCAAATTTCAGTTTGAGTCATATGTGTTGTAGGCATTGAGACCTGGAATATTCTTATATTTTGCTTTATTAGTGCTTAACCTTGTTAGCTGGTGTGAAGCCGTGTGGCACAGAGTGAATCAGGAAAGAGCACCAGTGCCCTGTCAGGTATCCTCTGTGTGCTGTGAGTGCTGAAAACACAGCCCAGGGCTCAGCACTGCTCTGGCAGCAATGACAGCTGTGTCTCTGCTGCTGTACACGATCTGTATTTCCACCTCTCCACTGTCATGTAAATGTCAGTGTCCCCTGCGTGAGCTGTGGCAGTGGCAGCCAGGCCTGGGCTCTGGGAGCTGCCTGGTGCTGGGCAGTTCAGACACAGACAAAGAGGGAATTCACCCCGAGCTGAATAAATAAATGCATGTGGATGGGCAATAAACACCTCAAAGCCCAAACACACCACTAGCATCCTCTACCTGCCCACAGCCCAGGGGAACTCCACGGCACACAGCACTGGGGTGAGCTGGCGTGAAGGTGGGTGCTGCCTTCCACGCACCTTGGTGTGGCAGCGCCTGGCCGCTTCACCCCAGGGACAGTTCACTGTCAGGGGAATTCAAACCGTGGTCTGCTGCCTCTCCTCCAGACAGAACGAATTCCACAGAGACTTGGTTTTCAAGTAAATAACCTTTGCTGTGCGAAAGAGTTTCAGCCTGAAAGACTTCTGGTGCAGAAGCACTGGATCGAACGCGTTTTCCCCGTTGCCTGTGGCAGAGCTGGAGCGGTGTCAGGGTGGTGTCCCCGCTGTGGCACTCAGCGGTGTGCTTTGCACTGAGCTCACTCTGCTGGGCCCTGCTCCAGGTCCTCGAGGATTTCTCACTGGTGTAAGCGCAGGGCTTCGAGCATCTCTGTGCGCTCCGCTCCTCTCCATCCTGCAGCAGACGTGAACGGTGTGTATCCTCTGTGTATCCTGTGTGTATCCTCTGTGTATCCTGTATTTATGCTGCCGGTATTCCTCGGTGGGACCCGTGCCACCCACCCCTTTGGCACTGCCAAACACGATCCCTGGGGCGAGTCGGGCCGCAGATGCTGATGAGAGATGGCAGCCGGAGAGGCTGCTGAGGAATTCCGAGGGGGAGAGAAAGGAAGCGGCGTGTCAGAGCCCCGCCGGGATGCGCAGAGCGGCTGCAAGGAGCTGTGACCGAGCTGCTCTTTCCCAGGGAGGATTCTCCACCCCGTCCTGGGTGGGATCTCGGCCGTCCCGCTTAAAGCCGAGCAGATGGGGTTGGGAGTTCAGTTGCCCCAGGCAGGACTTGCTCGCTTGCAGGGACGCAGGAGTAACTTCTGCACAGCACAGCGACCCGCTGCAGTTGCCTCTCCCCATGGAAGGTAAGAGGAGGTTTGTTTTCTTTCCTTGCTTACTCTATTTCTTTAAGGTTTTTAAACCAGCAGTCAAACGATAGTGCAACTGGTCAGAAAACAAGGCATGAACTCGGGAGGGAACAGCAGAGGTGTGGGACTGGCTGTTCCCTCCTGGGATGTGCTGCTTCTATTTGGGCTCACTTAACAGCAAACAGAAAGTTTTTCTGCGATATATTTTGTTTAGAATTTAGAAGAAAAAAATTCGTTGCTAGGAATTTTGAGATCTAACACTTGAGCATCTGCAAGTCCCGCGCTGGGCATTCAGTGGTCCCTGGAGAGAGGCAGGGTGGCTGAAGGTCCCTGCCTGGCAAAGGTTCATCCTCTCGAGGGGAGCAGCCACCCATCCTGCTGCCCCCCGACTGCCTCCAGCCTTGCTGTTCCCCAGGGACCACCAGGACCCTCAGTGCTCCCATGGGAGCCTCATCCCTGCGGTGTGAGCACAGCCAGGGCAGGGAATGGCTTCCCCATTGGGACCCAGTGGGGTGGCAGAGCTGGGAAAACAGCAGCAGCAGCAGGGACACTCTCTGTGGAGACAGCATGTCAGGCCTCCAGCGTCAGAGGAGGTCGCCCTGAGCATTAATGCATTTTTCCTGAAAAGCAATAGCAAGAGTGATCTTTTCCTGGGAGGAAAGAAGGCGAGAGGGGACCTTTGGGCCAGGTGCCTGAGCCTGCAGCAGTGTGTGGCTGTCACCCAGCACAGGCAGGGGCTGGAGAGGGACAGTGCTGCTGCTCCAGGCCTCCACGCTCAGCTGTGCTCCCACGTCCTTCCCATGTCCCCCAGGGTGGTTTCTGTCTCAGCTGGCTCAACCCCTCCGTTCCTCTCTTGCCTCATTCCTGCTGTGCCCAGGTCCCTTTGCCAGGGCTGGAGCTCCCCGACAGCAGGAACTGGTGCCCCATGCTGGGGCAGTCCTGGCATTTCTCTGGCCATCAGCTGGGCCAGCCCCAGCCCCTGCCTTTGCCAAAGGCTTGCTTTGTAATGCCAGAAAAATCCTACAGCAACTCCGACAGCTCTGCAGGAGGGTATTAAGAGTCTGTGTGTCAGAAGGTGGCCTTTATTTTATTGCTTCATGTAAAACACTGTATTCTCCGGGCACGAGAGGCAAGGGTTGCAGGGAATGTTTTCAGAAAGGGAATTAGTGCCATGTCCCTTCCCAGCGACGCTCCCCTGTCGGACAGCCCCTGGGGCTGCCCAGCCTCACCAGCAGCTCTGCTCTCACATGGATCTTGGAGGCCTGTTTGCCAGGACCACAGCTGGGAATAGTACTGCATTTCTTGTCCTTTGCCTCTCCGTAAAATAAATCAAGCTGAGTTTTCAACCCTCTGTTTGCTGATGCTTTCTGGCCAAGTTTCGAGTCAATTTATTTCTCATTGCTCTGCGTCACCCTGGCAATGTGCCGAGCACGAGAATTGGGGAGAAACACAATTAGTTTGCTGCATTTCAGGCCAGGGCTGAGCATCCATCTGTTGGTACACACAGGTCTCCCAGGCACTAGTGGAGGTGTACTTTTTAAGGTAGAAAATTACTTGTGTTTCGCAAATGAAGAAATTGTTGACATAAGCTAAGAGTCATGAGACGGGAATGGGTTGTGTTGCCAGGTATTCCCTGTAAGAGAATTCTGCCCTGGAGTGCTGATGCAATGCCCACTGTGGGAAGTGACCAGAGGGGTGCTGGCTGGAGGTCAGGAAGGGGCAAGCCACAGGGAGAAACCCTCCTTTAGCCATGCCTGCTGTGCCACAGGGGTGCTGGGCAGGGAGAAGCCACCATCCACCTGCTCTCTGCGGGCTCATTCGCTGCTGACAGCTGCTGGCAGAGCAGGAACAGCAGGCATGAAGCCCAGCCTGAGGTGGGCAGCAGGGCCAGCCAGGTCCCCGCAGCACCCACGGGGGCTGTGCAGTGGTGAGGAAGATGCTGGGGGGCTGCTGGGGTCAGCGCTCCTGGCTGGCAGCACGGCTCCCCCCTGTCCCCAGCACTCACCCTGTGATCAGAGAGCTATTAAGAAACGGGGAGGTGTTTCTGGGAGTGGTTTTGTGTGGATTGCTGTTCTTTTTAGTATAAACTCGCTGTTTCAGCTTCTGAAGGTCACCATTTCCAGGGTTCACACTTCCAGGGTTGACGTTATTTGACACATGCCAAAAATCTGGCTCTCCAAAAAATCTGACACCTGCCAAAAACTGGTCCAGCAAGCCTTGTGCAGCAGGGGGCTGAGCACACACACTGCCTGCTGTTCCCATCCCTCCTCCACCTCATCCTGCTTCCCTCAGTGCTCCTGGGAAAAGGCAGGACCTGGAGCTGTTGGAAGGAATGTTTGTGTGGGAAGGGAGCTTGGCTCCTCTGGTGAATAAATCATATAGGATCCATTTGGTGCATTAAACAAAGCTTTATGGAAGGCACATCCAAAGGAGAGGCCCTGCTGGTGGCTGGGGAGGTTTTACTGTGGTGCCTGACGGCCTCTGGCACTGCAGCCTGGGCGCCACTCGTCGGTCTCAGCCTGCTTCAGACACCTGAAGCACCTGAAGCAGGATTGGTGCTGCCCACCCTGGTTTCAGCTTCCCAGGGCTCTGACACTGCAGACTTTGCTGTTGTTTCCATGTTCCCCCAGGAGCAGGGAGTTTGTGGGGGGCAGGTCTGTGGTGGGTGCACGGAGGGTGCTTGTGTGAAGAGGCTGGTGCTCATGTGCTGCAGCTTCCCGCTTTCCTGCCCCGTTCTGAACTCTCACACAGGAATGAGGATCTTCTTGAAATGTGACCTTTTTCTTTTTTTCAGTTTTACTCCCCATATTTGGTATTTGTTTGTCCCTTCTTTCACAAAGCAGCCCAGTAATCAGATGACATCCCTGACTCATGCTGCCCATGATGGGGCCTTTCTACTTCTTAGAAAAAGCCTATTGATTTAATTTCTGTATCATTATTCAGCTAATATGGAATATGTCTCTGATGGTGGTGCATGAAATCAAACTGAGTTGGCCAAAAAGTGTGAAATATTAAATAAACCTTGCCAAAGGGTGAGGAGGAGGTAGAGGTGAATGTGCAGGAAGGGTACAGGGTGCCCTGTCTGCTGCTCCACCTCTCTGATCTGTGTGCCCCTGGCTCCTGGGAAATGCTGGCAAGGCCACCTGAGCTGGTCCAACAGCAGCACTGGTCACTGCTGGGGGACACTGGTTGAAAGGCACGTCACACATGGCCTAAGCTGCACACCAGATACGGTCCCTGTCACCTGCACAGCTCGGCTTGAGCAATGCCCTGTCACACACACTCTCATACCCACTCACACACACATGCAACACTCACTGTTGCATGTAAATACAGGTTTAGGCGTACAGAGGCACCTCAAGGCTGCCTCTCTGGAGCTGTGGGAAAGGCCTGTCAGACACCCCTGGGCTCTGGGGTAACTTGCCACTAGATGTCACAGTGTGCTTGGGTTTGTGGGGATGAGGAGTGCCACCTGTGCTGGGGACCCCCAACCAACCCACTCTGGGCGGGGCAAAACCGCTCCCTAAAGTCCCTTTGCTGGACCAAAGCACACAGAGAGCACCTTTCTGTCTGCTCTTGTCTTCTAGAACATTTCGGAAACATTTCTGGCTTTCATGTGGCACTCAGCAAAGTCCGAGAGACCAACAGGTGACTGGAGAGGTTCACCTGGTGCCAGCCCACGGGGGTGACCCTGGTGGGACCCCTGCCCTGGCAGGTATCCAGTGGCCCTGCTCCCACTGCAGCAAATGTCAGGCTCTGGTGAACGTTGGGTGATGCAGCAGGAGCTCACTGTCTGTGTCCCAAAGCTCTTGCTCGAAGGGGGGACAAGTTTTGCCACTCCACCAGCACAAGCAAAGGAACAGGCACTTGTGCAGCTGCCTGGGGCTGACCTCTGCCTAAACCATCCCACTGGATATTTATAGGCACACAGGAAACCATGCCGGACCCTGCACTTCCTCTCCCATCCAAGCTGAATCTTTAATCAGCTCAGTAGCACAGGGAGCATTAATTGTGTGTGTTTTCCCACTGAGCATTGTGCTGAGCAGGGGTAGAATATGAATGTGGCCGGCTTTGGGCAGGCTGGTGATGGGATAGGCAAGTCATCTTCTGAACTTGTTACAGCTCTGTGAAAAACTCGGTGTATTATTAAAAGACTAGGACCAAATGAGTGTGAAGCATTTGCTGAGTAACTAAAGCAATGACAACATTTAAAGCCTCCTGTTTGAAGTGGTTTTTGTACAGACCCAGGCTGGCGAGGCCACCCCACCCAGGCAGCTCTTGGGTGAAGTGGAGCTGTTGAATTAATGATGGCATCACTCTGTGCCTTTCATTTGCCACCAAAATCAAACGTAGCTTTCCCAGTCTAAGACTAAACAAACGACACAGGCAGGGATGTGCAGTGGGATGCTTTCCTCGTGTTCTCTCTGACCCTGACACCAGGCTCTGCCCAGCCTGAGCTGGGATATTGTGCTCTGGATGCTGGTCCAGCCTGGAGAGCAGCTCCTTGTGTACAGGGAGGTTGGGGGGGTACAGACGGGCAGTGAGTGAGGGGAAGCAGGGCTGTGCTCTGTGTGTGCACAGCGGACCCACTGCCTGCACCCCTGAACCTGGAGGGATGTAAACAGCAGCTAGTGAGTGACCTGGCTGTCACACCGTGCTGCCCAGGCACCCAGCAGTGTGTGCTCCCTGCCACAGACAAGATGGATGGGCTGTCGCTGCAAGCCACTCGCTGCTATTAATTTTCACCACATAAATCTTCCTGACCAACAACACATTATTGCTTTCCTTTGTCTGGGATTGCCTTTCCCCCCTTCCTTGGCACCAGTCCAGAACATCTACGGATCTTACTTAGCCACAGTTAGTGACTGTGCCTTAATATTAGGAGTCTCCTGAAATACTCCATGTGCTGCTCTTTCCTTAGAGAATGAGAGCTGAGCACACTGTCATTCCCATCCCCCTGCAGCAGCCAATACAACAGAAGGTGCTTGAGCAGAGCTGGGAGAAGAAGGATTTACTGTGCTGGGGGGGCTGGAGCCTGGTTCCAGCTCTGAGGAAGTGGTGTAGCCTCACAGTATTCCATAAAAACATGGCCACAACCTGGTTCCTGTTCCAAGCAGCCACTGCCAGGTGAGGCCACCTGCCCAAGCTCCAAAAACAGCCCAGAGTGCTCCTTCCTGTGGCACAGGAGGGTGGCATTACAGATTCACTGCCGTAGAATAGAGCCGGAACTTGGAACAGCAACTCTTTGAGAAAAACCCCCAATGTTAAAAGAAAAAAATTAACATAAATCTAATTTTCTGCAGTTATCACCAATCTCGGATTAATTCTGCAGCATGACCAAACTGCTGCAAGGCCCCACACTGGTATGTTAAATATGTCCCACTGCATGTATGAATGTGATTTCCAGGCTGAGGGCTTCTGGAGGAGAGTGCAGATAAGGGCGTGCTCGAGGCAGCTGCCCAAGAGCTCTGCAGGAGCAATCTGTGGGCACAGACACATGCAGGGCCCCAAGTTTCCTTTCACTTGTTGGGTGTTTTTCACTCTTTTTCTGCCCTGTCACCCCCAGGTGTGTCAGCTTTTGATTTGCACCAGCCAAAGAGCTGGATCTGGAGCCTGGCCATTAAAGCTCTGCAAGGAGAGCCCAGGGCAGCATGGGTTTAGCCCAGCTCTGTAGCAGTGGGGTTATAGGGTAGGTCCCTCGCTGTCCCACAGCTCTCAGGCCCCCATCCCAGCACCCCAAAAGTGTCTCTTGGTCCTGCAGTGCGGCTGGGCTGGATGTACCTGCCGCATCCCAGTGCCAGGGGAGTGCAAGCACAGACCTGAATCCTGGGGTGTAGAGCTTGTCCAGCTCAGGGAAAGAGAAATTCCTCCCTGGGACCTTTGCTGGAAGCAGCTGGAGGCAGGGACTGGGATGGCTCTGCCCCAGGGGCTGCACTTCCCCAGCTGAGGTGCAGTGATGATGGATGCCCCACACCCTGCAGGTCTCCAAGTGGGAAAACTCCTCAAGCCATTCTGTTCCCAAGGAAAGTGCACAGGCGAGGAGCTGCCCAGTATCTGCCTGAAGTAACTATCTGGCTCAACATCAAACCATTTGAATCCATGGGCATTTTTTCCTTTTGGGGGAAGACCAGCGGACCAGAACCTGGGGTCCATCTGCACAGTCAGTGAGCTGGCCTTGGGGGCCAGCAGGGTGTGAGTAGGAAGGATTTTGCCTGGGATCTCAAGACTGCTGAGCCTTTCAAGGCAGCCCATGAGTGCACACAAGCAGAGCCCACGAGCATCCCAAGGTGTGGGATCCACCCTCAGCTTGTCCTGGAGTGGCTGCAGCAGCTGGCACAGGAGGGATGTGCTGCTGCCAGGAGCAGGGAGCACACGATGTTCAGGGAGGAGAGGTCAGGTCTCTTCCTGTTTAGATGTTTTCCAAAAAATGCTTAAGCTTTTTAGTGGAAAAATGACTGAGGGAACCATCCAAATTAGGAAACAGGAAATACTGGACTAGCAATAAATAGAATTTTGACAGCTGAAATGAGAGGCAAGTGGTTGCCAGGTGGGGCTGGTAAAGATGCTGCTGGGCCAGCAGCTCGTGGGGAAGCTCAGCAGCCACGGGGCAGGTTCTCACTGGGACACACCTACCCAGCAGTGTCGTGCCAGGTGCCAGAGCCAAGTCACTGGGTGTCTCTCACCTCAGGATCTCCCAACACAGTGCCAACAGTCAGCAAGATGTGTCCTTCAAGTGGAGGACTCCTCATGTTTCCAGCAGTGGGTATACTGAAAACTAAGGCACTAAAATCGGAATTTTTATGGAGTATAAATAGCAGCAGGCTTCCCCGTGCCAGGTTACCTGTGTGATACGAGCTGCTCAAATCTAATGTCAGCCCTGCTCTTGACTCTCTCTCCCCTTCAGCAAATCACCGAAGCTCCCCAAGCCCCTTTCTAGCCATATGTTAAATTGATGTAATGCTGCTTTGAAGTCTGTGCAATTACTCAATTGCTCCTGCATCTGATGGCAAGTAATATGCCCGCAGGGCTTTGCTTCAGTTGTGCCCATTGATTTGCTGTGTGACCTTGAGCATCGCGTCAAATATACTTTCAATATTCAAAAGAATTTTGCTCATTTATGCCCATGGTCAAGCTATCCAAACTCCTACTCCCAACTGCCCCCAACTTTCCAAGCAGTGTCTGCTCATTATTTATTGCGAAATTTAAGGATAGAAGCTAACCTAAAATATAAAAGAGATCTGTTCCATTCAAATTCACCTCAAGCAAGTTTCAGTGGAGCTTGAAGAGCCTAAGAAACATAGATACTTCTGAAAATGTCACCCTGGCTGTACCTGCAGGCTCTGACATTCCACAGACACCTGAATCACTCAGGCGAGCTCCCCTTGCTGATCCAGCCTGATGGCTGCAGAGCTGGCAGAGCATTGAATATGCACATATTTAATGTCTGCTGCGCTGGAGGGGGAGGACGCCTCAAAGTGTAAGCTGCCGTGCATTCAGATGTGCTCTTCAAAGCTGAGATAGGTCTCCTCAAGCTCGAGCTGAGCGCTGACAGCTACCCCTGGCTGCTGGGGCACAGTTTGGAGGGGCTGTGGGGTGCTGCTTTCTTCCTTGGTCTGTGCACGGGAGGGGTGGGCTGTGGGATCAAGGAATGGGGTCTGTTTGCAGAGAGTTCTGCTGGAAAAACGAGCAGCCAAAGGAGAAGGGTGGGCAGAGCTGATCCAGTCACTGGGATTGACCCTGACTCTGATGGTTCAAGGTTCTGAGAGTTTTCTCTGGTGCACGTTTGTGTGAGGAACAACTGCGGTTTTCCCTTTAGCTTTGCTGGAAGGTGGCTGTGAAACGGCGTGGTCAAGAAGCAAAGCTGCTTTCTGAATATTTCAAGAATTTTTGCCTCAGTTTTCTATAAATGTTGATTAGGAGTAAATGACACTTGGAAAAACAGCCGGTATGGATTTTACCCTGGGACCATTCTGGGAATAAGCACACAAAAAGAACCCTTTCCTAAAAATGTTCTTTACAGCCCCACCCTTCAGGAATGATGTTCCCTGCAATGAGCCCAGCCTGGACAGCACTGGCAGACCAGGGCTAAACTTCAGCTCTGGTCCACACTCAGCAGTTCCTTTTTACAGTGCACACAGTTCCCCTGGAGCCAGAGGTGATTTGTGGAGGAGTCACGTACCAGAGCGAGTGAGGACTGCAGGGTCTGGCTGCCTGTCACCCAGCCCAGTGACAGCCATGGACTGGGGACAGGAGACTGGAGTGACAGCAGGGGCAGGATTTGCTCCCCACCTGCTGCTCCTCTCTGTACCTGCAGTGCAAAGAAGTTAAACTGCAACACGGGGTGCAGGTAATGTCAGCACACCTGAACACAGGAGCTCTGCTGTGCAAGCCAGTTCTTGGAATCTGTGAAGTGCTTCGTGCTCCTTGCCTTGTGAAACAACACTGAAACAGTGTGATGTGTAATTTCTACAAATGCTCCAGCTTCTACACACAAGCCTCAAACCACTGAAACAGTCTCCCCACATCAGTGAAGATGAGGGCAGTGATAGACTTGAATGCTTTAAACAAGTAGAGTTACAGACCTCAGCTGTGCTCTGATTATTTTCTTTGAATTTGCTTCCTTTCCACTGCTTTTTTATACGGAGACATAAATAATCTTAAATTCCAGATCACCCATGGGTCCAAAATGTAGCTGTAACAGGGACTTCTGCCAACTTTTACAAAAGGATTTTGCTAACATGAAAGAAAATAACTCATACTTAATAAACACTCCTCCTGACCCACGTTATCCTTTTGCATTTAAGGTCAACCATCTCTGAAAGGAGGGGGGAAAAAAAAAGATAAAGGAGATGCAGAAAGTCAGCTGCAACAACAAACTAAACCCCTGCATGAAGGTCCTCCTATCAGGGCTGTTCACAGCTGCCACTACATTTTTTCCTTGGCCTGAATAATGTAAATACTGGGCTGGGGAGTGCTTTCCTTTACACTGGTGTAAATCTGGGCTGGAGCTCCAAGCCTGACCTGGCCATGCACACACTTCACCCCTGGCAGCCCTGCCCAGGGTAAGGGACCTGCTTCCTCAGAGGAGCTCGCCTTCCTTTGATGCTCGCTGCTGTGTTGAATAAAGGGCTAAATTCCTCTTGTTTCTTGAAATAAACTTGCAAAGCCCTTGACCTTCCTGAGCTGGAAGAATATGTTTACAGATTGTTTAATTCCATTTGTCTTCCTAAGCTTGTGAGAGCGACAGCAATGTGGTTAAGGGAAGGGGAGCTGTGCTGGGTGACCGGCCTCTTTTGATATCGGAGACAAGATGCTGATGAATCCCATCCACTCTGAAGGGTACAGCCATTCCCGTTACTTTTTTGGAGGAGGAAGGAAGGGAACTGTTTACTGGAATCCCCTGTGATTTTCCTTTATATAAAGTTCATGAGGCAGCAGTGTAATCTTTTGTTATCTATTCTCACGACATCTTCCAGGACACTGGTGCTTGCGGACTTCTAGAAAAATATCAGCAGGTAATTCTGCAGCAGCAGCTCTTTTCTAGTGTTACACCATCTAAACACGTCGTCTACACTTTGATTGCTGCCTGAAGTCAGGGGAGCCAGGAGAAGCAAAGTTTATCAGAGGGCAAGAGTCAAAGCACAAGGAGGGGAGGTTACTGACATACCTAAATTAAAGTGTAGAGCTTTATTTAAAGGCTGTGGAAGCTGGAAAAAAGCTCTTGAAGACAGAAACCATCTTTTCTCCGAGGCCTGGGAGGCACTGGGAGGCCTCATGGGTGTCATCACCAGGTACTTGTAATAATGTCACAATTTCCAGAAGTCTTGGCACGAGCAGCATGGCAGGAGAGGAATTGTGATGGGTAGCTGACTGAGGATAATGGATAGTAGGATGAAATTGAGAGGAAAAACTTAATTGGAATTAACTAGCTGAGAAAAGCCTCTTGATCTGTCAGACAGTGAAATTGCCTCCCAGGAGCAATGGTATAGTCTCAACCACGTGGGCATTTAAAGCCAGTCTAATGTCTATGATTCCCTGAGTTAACTGGAGTATCTCAATAATTGGAACTGACACAAAGATTTATCTTCTTTGATTGACTAGCTTTCATAGAGGCTCATCTCTTTGTGGTGCTGCACAGCGCTTTCAGGGCAGCTGTTTGCACTTAAACTGCCAGGAGCTGACAGTGTGTATCCATTTCAGCTCTTCAAATGTGTTCTTTGAAAAAACACTTAAATGGCTGGAATAGACAGTACTAATCAGTCTGCAGGAAAATGGAGCATCCTCACCTGGGGCTCAGTGCTATCCATCTCCCTGTGCCAGTGCTGGGCCATCCTGCAGCAGCAGAGACATTTGGGTGCATTACTGCCAAGCACCCAATCAACCTGAAAAATTGGGCTGATTTGGCTGAGGCAATAGAAGGGGAAGGTGTTTTGCCAAATGTAGAAAAACAAATGGTTGGTATCTCAGCGGTTACAGCAGAGTAGGATTAATCGCAGTAAGATGATGGGAGTGATCTCCCATGCTCATTTTTCCTGGTTTCGTTAGAGACAATGTGTGGCTGGCCTGAAGGGTGAGGTCTGCAAGGGCTTTTGTATTTGGATTTTCCCATTAATTCACCTGCTGTATGACCTTGTGCTTATCTCCTCTCTGGCTTTGCCTTCTGTAGGTTTACACCTACAAAAAAGGGCACATCCAACCTCTGGCCTTGGCTGGGAGCTGGGTTCCTACTTTGGGTGTAGTGGCATCATGTTGGAAAGGCTGTTTGGAATCCTTTCACTTCTCTGCCATTGACAGACAGAGGGATGGTGTCTTCTCTGCCAAACAGATTTAGATTTTATTGAGATAGCCTTGCAGTATGCAAAATATTAGGTCAAGATGTTTTACAGAAAGTGAGAAATTGCTTTTCTGCAGGGCACAACTTACAGGTGTTTACATGTGCTGGCGTCCTAATATTGACAGGAAAATGTGCTTTTTTTCTTGGTCCTTCTAAAGCCTTTTACACAGGGAATGCATGCTTGACTTGTTACCTTGCCCTCTCCCATTCAGCAGAGCTTTTCAGAGGAACACCTTCCCCTGTATTTTGGTCCTTTCTGGAGTGTGAAAGTAGAACCTGGGGCACCAAAATGCCTCTTTTGCTATGGGCACCAAAATGCTATTCTGCTCGGAAATCAGAACTTACGGAAATATGAACTCGCAAGCTGATTCGCGTGTGGATTTACAAACTTATAAGGCTGGACACGAGCGAGGAATAAGCTCTTGCTGCCAGAGATGAAACCCACTTGGCCTGCTTTCTGGTGGCAGCATCAGAACCAGCTTCAGGTCACAGCTTGTGGCTGCCCCTCCATGGCTGTGAGGCTGCAGAGCTCTGTCACAGCTGCCTCCCCAGCCCAGAGCCACAGCCTGTCCCAGCCCAGAGCCTGCAGGCATGCATTTCTCAGAGAGTTACACAACCTCCGTCTGCAGGCAGAGAAGCCTGAGCAGCACTGCTGCCTCTCCTGCAGGTTTCCTTTCAGCTCCAGCACAAAGACACAGCTTCACTCTCCCTCCAGTGTCTGCCCCACCTGGAAAAATGGAGTCCTGTGCCCTGAGATTTCTGTAATGCTTCACTCTGACCGAAGTCCTGCTCTGCCATTAGTCCACATCACTAAACCTTTCAGGTTCTCAGTGCTCAGCTGGCTCCTCCACTGGCCACAGCCACCACTGCCTAAACAATCTAGTTAGGGAAATTAATATAAATTGAATATGCTCCTGTTTTCCTTGCAATGCTGTCAGGCATATGAGGATAATCTTCTGATTTACTTTTTTAAGGGCAACTGGTTGTAAAGGGGTTTTCATCCCATTGGAACATCGTTTTTCAAACTACTCTTTCTTCTGCTATGAAAAGTTTAGATTAAATATATCTATACAAAATAGGGAGAAAAGAAACTGAAAATTTAAAGTGAAAATTAAGGAGGCAGTTGATTGTAAACGGTTATTTAAAGATTGTGGGGAAAAAAGGATAAAAAGAAAAGAGTAAAAGTACACATAGAGAAGCGGGCTTTGGGTAACTTTTGTAAAGCTAAAACTGATTGTACCACTTATTACACTCTTCTATTAAGTTTCTTCATTAACTGTTGTTTTTAGAGTCTCCTCAGGAGATCATCTGTTCTGCTGAGCTGGACTGTGTCGGTGTGTGGGCTCTGGGGTTATCAAATAAAACCCTTTTCTCAGAGAGCAAACCCCTTCCAGCCCAGAAGGGCCCCAGTGGAGCAGCTGAGGCTGGGCAGGGTGTGACACAGAGCCCTTGAGCTGACCCACATGGACCCAATCCAGCCCTGGTGGCCACCCAAGTGTCCTGGGGAATGCCCTGCTGTTCAAACACACCATGGTGGGAGCACTGAGCATCCTCTCTCTTTGCTGACCTCTCTGCTACTGCCCCACCGTTCCCAGGCTGGTTTCCTACACCTATTCTCCTTCAAAAAGTCCTTGAAGAGCACTGGCCTGAAAGTGCCAGCTTGTCTTACTAGCCACAAATCCTGCTGCTTTCTCATGTTGTGCAAGAGTGCAAACAAATATTAGTTGTAAAATGATTCAGTCTTTATGAAACCCAGCTAGACCATTTGGCTTTTAATAGCATCAGCCCCGAATTACACGTCTGGACTAGACACAGTGCAGAGATTAATTTCCTTTAATTTGTTCCAGAGTAACTCACAATTTAATTTAACTGAGCAGTTCCTTGTACTCTTATTCTGGAATGATGGATTGTGAAATGCACTCCTTTAAATTAATCCAGACACTTGATTTTTGTCAGCAGAGTAATCTTTCTCAGCGGTATGCTAAGTATGCTTTTAAAAGGTATGGTGAATATGACTGATATGCACTTGGTTGATGATTTAAGTGTTTACACTTTCCAAACCTTGCAGAAAAAACAAATACAGCTTAGCTGCATTTTGTTTTATAACCTTTCAGAAGTGATCATTCAAAAGCATCAAAAGGATTTAAATGGATTTCTAAATTTGATGGTACATGTGAGGGCAACTCCCTTCTCATCAGAGAACCATGATTTTGAAATGGGGCTGAGCAAAGCTTAGACTGTTTTTGATTGCAGGGCTTCCACAGATCATCCACAAGGATTTCTATTGGAGCCATTAATGGTAAAATATTTCATGTGGGTTCTGTCACTGCTTATGCTGGCCTGATGTTGCAACAGAGCAGTGTCCTTTCCTTTTTTTTTTTTTTTCTTTCCCTTTTGCCGTTTCTACTTCTTAAAGATGAAGTGGAGCATTTGCGGAGAGGAGCAAAGAGGCCGTGTATGAATATTTGTTTTTCTATACTGCCTCCTTTAGAAGAATTGCAAAAAGTTTTAGTGAAGTTGAGTAAGTGATTTTGATGTAAACCAACCCGTCAGGTCCTGTCAGCCCAGGCACTCCCTCACTCTCTATTATCAGAGGTAAGGACTATCTGAATGCCACAGTAGAAACTGCACAGCATTCCTGTGTCCAGCTGGAACCTGACAACAATAGTTATTCTTAAATGTGGGGAGACAAGGCAAAGCCTCCTGTCACAGAAATATGTGGCAGTGCTTTGTAGGCAAAGGTAAAGGTCCCTAAACTTTGCAACACATGAACGGCAGCACGCACCTACCCATCCCTTCTCAGAGGGTTTGCAGCCACAGAAGAGGGCCCATCCAACCTCTGGCCTTGGCTGGGAGCTGGGTTCCTACTTTGTAGGCATGTTGGAAAGGCTGTTTGGAATGTTCTCACTTCTCTGCCACTGACACGCAGACGGATGGTGTCTTCTCTGCCAAAGAGATTTAGATTTTACTGAGATAGCCTTGCAGTATGCAAAATACTAGGTCAAGATGTTTTACAGAAAGTGAGAAATTGTTTTTCTGCAGGGCACAACTTACAGGTGTTTACATGTGCTGGCATCCTAATATTGACAGGAAAATGTGCTTTTTGCTTGTAAAAGGCTTCTAAAGCCTTTTACACAGGGAACGCATCCTTGACTTGTCACCTTGCCCATGTAGCTAATATGTACCTTGTTCCTTCCAAACCTAACTCTGCTCCAGCCTATGACATTCCTCCCAAGTAATGTTGGGGATGCTTGGTGAGCAAAAGAAATGCATGTGTGTTTGCTGCTAGTCTGACTTAGTCACCACTGCTTAATGAAGAAGGTGAGAATTTGCAATGTGCTTCATACTCCTTGCCAGCCCTCTCTCAAGACAATGCTGTGATGACCTGTCAGCTCCCTGTCCTCTAATAACCTGTACAGCCAAGCCATCCAAGGAAAATGGTTTGGCTTCATGAAGGGGTTGTGTTATGCCTGGACACATGTTAGAATGGATGCAGCCTCCCATCACAGACCGGCAGCAAGCTTTGCTCCAGTCTCAGGCAAGGACTGAGTGCTGCTGAAATCTGAAGTGAGCTAAAGCACATCAGTGTCTTTTGATGTGAAGTGCTTTTATGAACAGGTTGTATTGGTTTGGGTGCTTCAGTGTCAGGATTTCTATTTGGAACATCTTAGCAGCAATCTTCTTCAAATTCAGAATGTGTGAAATACTCTTCTGTTGAGTTCTGAAAGTCTGTCACAGCCAAGTGGTAAAATAACTGATGCAAAGGCTTTCAGGTCTTAAACCCAAGCTTTACTGGCCTTGCTCCTCTTTCAAAGCAGAAATTGATTATTAAATTGGTTTACAGTATTGCCTGGATAGTGAAGGCCTTTACAGCCATCACCTGATAGTGGAGATCTTGTGGAGATGTTATGGAAGATACAGCCGTGTATCCTAAATTAGCATTAAATTAGAACTAAAATCCAACTGGCTTTTTTATTCACACAGCTGTGTGGCAGGGGCACTGGCTGAGTTAGTCTCGAGACTTGGGCTCACTGCCCTTCTCAGAACCAGCAAAGCTTTGTCAGCCAGAATGGTGCTGTCAGCTCCTGCAACAGCAGATCTGCAAGTGCCTGAGTCACGTCACAGGGATGAAAGGACCAAAAATTGGATGTTGATGTCTTCAGCAGTGACTTTGGGCTCTTTGTCATCCCCTCAAATCAAATCACAAGTAAACCATAACTAAGGCTGGGTGTCTCAGACAGTCACACTGTGCGTACCCAGCCTGTCTCTCTCGCCGGGGTGCTGAAAGCTCAGCGCTGCTTGCCAGGGGCTGTGCATGAGCTGGTGTGAGCTGCAGGCGGCTCAACACTGCTGCAGGGCTGTGCTCAATGTGGGCCAGCCAGCTCGGGTACTCTTGACATTCCTGGATGTCTTCTAAACATGTAATGCCGATAGAAATGTTGTTTAAATATTTGTGAGTTATTTAAAAATACTGCGTCAAATAAGCAGCCTGGTGACGCCCGGCAGATCTGCGGCTGGGACGAGTCCTCGGTGGGGAAGGAAGAGGTCAGCACGAGTTATGTACACAACTCTGGCTCTGATGAGAGACACACTGCCTCCACACAGCACAGAGCCTGCTGGAAAGCCCCCGTGCATGTGCTCCTGAGCAGGAGTGCCGTGGTGCTCAGTGGCTGTGGTCAGTCCCCATGCTCTGGCCTCCAGCAGCTCCTTGGCTGGGGCAGGAGGGGCTGCCTGGGCTTTGGCCATGCCCTGGCTCCCGGACAGCTGGGTGTCAGAAATGGGAAGCAGAAATGCTTTCTGGGACCTGGAGGACAGGAAAACTGTGCCAGCATCCCCATCCCGTTCCGAGCTGGTTAGGCTCTCTTGATAGTTCATTCCCCTGCGTGGTGCCCATCTGTACATTTAGAGAACTAAATTTTAGGGAGGGGGAATTAATTTTCCATCCAACTGTGACTGAACTCCTTCAGTAGTTTCTTCTGAGTATTATCAGACGGAGCATTTTAGGTCAGTACAGGTGGGTACTGGACAGAGGGGAAATCGATTCCTGTGACAGACAAGAGAGCTGGACACTATCTATTTATTTAGTTAAATATTCATTTCCAGAGCTCTAATATATTTTAAAATATTTTAAAAGCTGATTTTATATGTCAACTCTATTCTCTTCTTCCAGTAAACATTTTTCATGCGGAGAATAAAACAAGCTCACAGGCATTGCTGAGATACATTGTAGTCTATTAAGGAGGCTAAGCCTACTATAGCATATGAATCTGCTTTTATGTTGCCCTTAAATTGAGTTGACATCAATTCCAGGCCTACTGTAAAGATGACATACATGATTAAAGCAACACTGTCATCTTTCCAAGGTACTTCCACTTTTTCAGTTGCTGCAAAGGAAATTATTTTTGAAGCACTCAGAATATTGACCTGTTTCTTGGCTCTTGTCACAATCCATGGAATGGCTGCAAGGGGAGCTCCTCTGTAGTTCCCTGACTAGACAGCACATCTTGTATGTTCGGGAAATGGATTTGAAAGTTGCTACTGCAATTTTACACTTTGCCTTACAGATACTGATCTGCAGTTTCCTTCTTTTTTCCCTTCTCGTTGGTTCCTTTATTCTTGTTCCCTTTGACATCTTCTTCTCATTTAAAGTGCCAGAGTGAAAAGCCAAAATGAGTCTCAGTGTCTCTGAGGTCCAGATATGAGCTGTCCTGCTTTTCAGATGAAAATGCTACATATACATTAGGAATCTATTGAGGCTATTTATCAAAAGTTTTTGGCTGTTATTTCTCCCGAACAACAATTGCATTTTCAGAAGTCTACCACTGGCCTAACATTAGTGATTCAAATGAAAAGCTTAAGCATCTGTCATAGAAATGAGCACATTTAAAAAAAACCACAGGAATAAAACAGCAGTGTTTTCTGGGAGGGTCTCAAAGATTTCAAGGAATTATTTGATGATGACAAATTTCAGCCAGGAAAAGGACATCAACTGTATGAGAAAATCTGTCCATAATCTATAATGATTGATTTGGCTGAAATTCGCCACCATTACTTTTTCCTTCTCTGTTACTGTCACGTTCCTGGAAACAGATTGGTTAATACTTGACAGATACCTTTGGAAATAGTTTCAGCTTATGGGGGGATGCAAGCTGGTCTAGGTCACTGTTATGATATGAGTTGCTCATACCAAACAGAACTGTAGGTGAGATCTCCTGGTCCCCAGTTATTCATCTGGACAGAATTATGGCTTCACAAATGCTTGAAAATAATGAAGCAATGATGTAACCATGGCCAGGCTGTGGAGAATTCAAGCCAGTATTTGTTAAATCGATTTATTCATTATTCTATCAAAACCTAATTCCCTCTCAGATTTTACTATTAATACTCAGTTTCACCAATAAAATTGCTAAAATTTCCAAAGTTTATACATTCTAGTGCCTCTTATATATGTGAGTCACCACACCTTGCTCTTTTATAATAAAACACTCCATGTTCCTTTGCATCCCATTGCTCACACTGATGGCAATACCACACCACTGGTAATAACTCAGGACCACCAGTTCTCAAGCCCTGACATTTAGATGTCTTTATTTCTCTGACATCTATTTAGCTCAAAAGCAAGGAGTTCTTGAAAACACTGGCAAGCAAACCTGTTCTCAGAGGATTGCCAGAGCTGACTGCAGGCACAGATAAAGTCAGGAGAGTCTTTGCTCTGATATGGCACTTGCCTGTCGCTGTTCCTGAGCTGTTAACACATATTGTTAGAAACAGAAACTGCCTTTTCATGCACAAAATCAATCTGCTAAAATTAGGAGGCACTGGCTTTGGCTGATTGGCAAAAAATGGACCTGTCCAGCTGCTTTGATTTGTTGCTGGAATGAGCACCCACTGGGCCTTTGAAGAATCCTCTGTCCAACCACTTTGTTCAGCAGCTGAGATATAATGAAGACAGGAAGAATGGTAAGCACAAGGTAGTGTCCTGCTTTTCTGGTCAGGCAAGAAACCACAGTTTTTCAAGAACCATGACTGAAAGAGGATGCAGAGTTTGAATACAGATCCCATTTCACTCAGTCTTGGTTCACAGCAGTGTCACAGCAGTGTCTGATCTCCAGAGGGAAGGGCTGAGCTGTCTGTCAGTCTGTGTCACATCACCCCCTTAGCCAGGGATGGTGGCACACCGAGGTCTCTTGAGGAATTTTCCTCTGTGACACCGTTTCCCTACAAACCAAACTCAAACCCTGGTGAAATGGTGGGGCTGCATCGGAGGAGGATTCAAATTTGTGCCAAGGCACTAGGCTCACACTGCACTGGCTGGAGAAAGGAGCAGCTCAGTGTGGATTTGTGAACAACTTCACAGCTGCTCACGTGTCAGAGGGACACAGCAGCACAGAAGTGATTCCTGTCGGTTATTTCATGCAAAGACTTTTATTTCTCAAGTGTCAAAGTGTTGTTTCTAGAATGGATCACCTATCCATGCCACTGCTAAGACACAGAGCGGGCAGTCTGGGTTTATTTGTTTAAATAGCTGAAAATGTCCTGGTGAGTTTGTTCTCTTTCTGTGCTGCTGAACTGACAGTCACCCTGAACAGGAATGAGCTCCCCTGGGGGTGCCTGGCCTGCAGACCCCCCTTGGAAGACCAAGGACATCAGTGACTGTAGACTGTGTCTCAGTGTTGAGACAGAGAGGAGCTGCTTCTGTCCCTCACTTCTCCCTCCGTGTAAAATGTCCATATTGAATAGCAGCAATGAGGGAGTGTGGAACTCCCATCGAGGTCACCAGAGGCAGGCAGTGGGCACAGGGCCGGGAAACAAGGCTCTGTGAATCAAAGCCAGATAAAATCTGTGGCTTCTTATGTGGGAGCAGATCAAAGAAGATGCTTTTCTTTTCCATACAGTTCCACACATATTACGTAGAGAAACTTCATCTATTTTGTGATGTTCTGTCTGTTCCCATGTGTTTGTCTGGCTCTCCCACATCATGTAATGTCTTTGGCAATGACCACCACTGTCCAAGGCAGGACACTATGTTCACTAATGCCTGGGACGTGTGCTGGTTATGCAGTGACTTACTCTTTTGGATTTGTTCCTCACATGAAAATCCTCAAGAGTTCCCTTCTAAGGAACATTAGTATCAAAAATTTACTCTGGAGAGTAGCAGATTCTAGCCAGACTGCTTTGCTTAAAAAAACATTTTGTCATTTCTGAAAGGATGTTACTTTGGTTAAAAAACAAGCATTACTGACAGTGCTTCTGTGTGTAAGTGTCATCTATTCCCAAATATCTCAGGTCCAAATGTAAGCAGGTGCAATCTAAAAGCTTCCTCAGGACCGTTTCAGCAGCTTGTTCATTCCACTATGAAGGGCCTGCTCTTGCTGGAGCATAAATAAACCAATCCCAAGTTCTGTTGTGATTCTGGAAAAGCATTTTAATAACAGACATGACAAAACCTTTTAGAAACAATACTGGGAGTAGACAATGTAAGAGATTACAAGCAACATTTTTTTTTCTGCAACCTTTGCAGAACTGGTTTTTTAAGCTTCAGTAGCAAGATGTTGACTTTAACTTGAACTTTTTTTTGCGGTATGTTTTCAATCCAGTTATATTTACCCAAAGCATTGACTACATTTTGGAAGAAAGAACTGAAACGAAGCCTCCAAGGCTGTGTTATCGATCAAGTGCTTTCCCTCCTTGGGAAGGTCTGGTTGTGAGCACAGATTTTGTTCTGCTCCTCAAGAAGCCTGGCCAAGGCTCTGCAGGTTAAAGCGTTCATGTAGAGGCTTCAGAAGTGTCAGTGGCTCTGCCTTCAATGTCACCTTTGCTTTGAAGTGGCTCTTGAGATAGGAGAAGTTAAGTGATTGAGAAAATCAAAGTGCTTACTCTGCTCGTTTTTCTTGGCTGGCAGGGGCTCAGAGCTGTGATTTTGCTGTGGGTACCCTGTTCCCTGCACTAGTCGAACTCCTCCATGCTCTGTCCCTACACATGAACATTGGACATAGATTTCCAGCTCCATGCACCCACTACTTTTCTCCCAAGCTTTTTAATGTTAAATGGTCTCAGTGAATCTATGAAACAAGAAGTTATGGGTTTGGTTGCTGCATTCTCTCACCCACATTTTAGGAACATCAATAGGGCTGAAAGAATTCTTCAATTTGTTTAGTCTAACCCTAAAAGTTCCTGAGGAAATCTGTGGAACTCATCATGATAGCATAGTATCTGTATCCTCTCTAAAAACGCTTAACTTTTAACAACAGAAGGCAAAAGCTAAATTCCAGCTTGAGATTTGACCTGCTCTAATGAGAAACAGATTACACAATTTTAATGGAAACGGGGCACTGGAATTTAAAGGAGGGAAGATCAAATCAATTGACACCTGCTGGCTGAGGCAAACATTGTGTTGTTTTCCAGGAACAACAATTCCACAATATTTCCTTTCATAACAACATGGAGTAGTTGTGATTATCACAGGAGCAGGTAAACAGCCATACAAAAGGACTGACTTCTCAGGGTACAGGAATAACAAGGACTTTTCCATTTCCATTTTAAAAAAGGGTTTGTCTTTGAATTTCAGTTCTGTTATCTGATATTAGAAGGGGAATTCTCCCTGGGTTTTATTTTGCAGAGATTTCCAGAAGAGGTAAGGGAGGGTAAGGTATGGGAAATTCCCTACCATTTTGTGTTGTTGTGACCTTTTAATTGAAGGCTGAGTCTAGAAAAGAAGATAAAAATTAGGATTAATGATGACCTGATCCTGTTAGGGACCAAAATCCAAAGAAGCATTTTCTAGAGTTCAGCTCTGTGAAAGTAAGCTTGGAAACGGAATAATGCTTTATCTGCTGTAGGTTTCTCTGGAATGTCTCAGTGAAAGCAGCCAAGCAAAGTTCATTGGGAGGTGGAGAAAATAACATGAAAACCATTTGAAAGTTTTTAATCATGTTTTAAGATTTTGATGGTGAAGCCTGGAAAATCAGATCTAAATGGTTTTGAATGACTACAGGGGGATAAACCAAGAGAATGGTTTCCTGTAACCCAAGAGCTTTTTGAATGACTTGGACCCAAACCATTTTATCTTGACTTACAGGGGAAAAAAACTGCTGTTAATTTCAGGGGGCTGTTCTGCACAGCTGCTTTCTGACAGGAAGACCAGAGTGGTAACAAGATGTTTTAATATGATGGGTTTATGTTTTGACTTCACCTCAACAGCACTTCAGCATATCCAAGAGTCTATATTTAACAATATCATTTCCTCTTTTAAAAAAGTTTAAAGACTTTATTCAGCTTACTCTTGTCACAAGAGAGGAAAAAGTGACACAGTCCATGTTTCTGCTTGTACATCTTTCTCCCTGCAATACACATATGGGCAGTTTGTCTAACCTCTGTTGCATCATAGATGATAAAGTTTCAGTCTTTGTCCCTGGAAAAATACTTTCCAACCAATGGATTTCCCTCTCAGGAATTTTTTGTTTTCTCAACCTATCTTTTCCCCCCTTAATTTCATCTAATTATTTTCAATTTTAAATCTTTTTCTAGTGAGCTTATTAATTTTCTTCTTTTTAACTGACAGTTATTCCCCACCACCTTTACCATCTCCCTCTTTAATTGTCTCAATGTATTGCCTATATTTTGTTCTGCATTTTTCCTCCCAGTTGGTCTGACTTGTTAATTAATCGTTTGGCTTCTCTCTGAACAACTTGTTTCCATAGAAATATCTTTCTTGATGCCTCCTAGTATAGTCACAGCTGAAGTTATGTTCCTTCATCTCCTATGTCAACTCAAGATCATCAGAGAAGAAAACAGAAAACAATTACTTTGGGATCTTACCAAGAAAAAGTTAGAAACGAAATGTCACTCAGCTTTGATTCATGAAAAGTGTTGAGGGAGGTGGTAAAAAGGAGAGAGGGGAAGAAAGAAGTGAGGTGAACTTTTGTAAACATATGGAAATACTCCAGTGACAGGAATTAAAATATGCAGGGGGTTTGGCTTTAATGGGAAGTGAGTCCACTGCTTGGCACAGTGACTGACTGAAACAACTTTGGTGATTTGGGGGTTCTGCAGAGTTTGGGTTAAGCAGGAGTGAGGGAATTAACAGCAGCAGGCTCATTTCTAAAAACAATTAATTTTGGTCATGCAGTACTTTGTGAAGTTGTTTAAAATGACTCACTCTAGGATAGTTTTCACCACATTTGAGTGATGTGGAATGTGACTGGTTTGGAGCTGCTGTGGGCAGAATCCCTGCGTGTGCTGACTAAAGTCAGGGGTTTGGCCAAAGCTTGGAAGGAAGCCTGTGAGAAAGATTCTGGAGAGCCTTCAGCGAGGGTTAGTGGTTCCAGAAAACAGGAAATCAAGCAGTGATGACCATTTGGGGAAAATGATCCCCTTTTCCAGGCGGCAGTCCCAAACAGTGGCATAAGCTTTGAGGCTCTAGTGATGTTACTGTGTGGTCCTTGGTGAGCTGCAGAGCTGGGAACTGAAAAGCCCAGGTGAGCAGGAAACATTTTCTTGCCATCTTTCCCTCTGGCTTGAGAACCTCCACCAGCAGCCCCACAAGTCATCAGCCAGGCAGCTGAATGTGGAGGGTTTGTGAAAATACCCAAATGCCCCTTCTGAAGCTGAGACATCCTCATTGCAGACACCCTTCACTCCAGCATGTGAGCCTCCTCTGTGTGGGCTGGACCTCCTCTAGTGAGGGGCAGATGCCAGGATTCCCTGGGTTTGTTGTCCTATAGGATACCCAAAATGAGCAAAACGGAGGAATGTGATTCCTTCCTGGAAAGCCTGCAGAAATTCAGTGAAATCACTGAAGGAGTTCACCCCTAAGATTTTATGTGGGTCTTTCCGTGACTGGTAACCCACACAACACTAGGGAGCTTGATGGTAGTCTGTTGTTAAAGAGAAAGAAACCGAGCATTTTAGGGTTATGCACTGTCATCTCCTAGGAAATGCCCAAAGGAAGATGGGTGGGAAAGAGAAACTGCATGCTCTGGTTGGAGCATTTCTATGGGATGGGAGCAGTCTACTGATGTTATCCCCAGATTTAAATGATACATTCTGTCTCCCTAATCCAAGCACATAGCTGCAAATTTAATCAGAGCAGGGTGTGTACTTTTTATATGGCTTTGGGTGGGTCTGACAAAAAGCATTTTCTTAGGTAATCATAGCTAATGCCATATATCTCAGTACCCTAATTTCTTTTGTATTGCGTCACCCAGCGCCAATATGAAACATCTTTTTCATTGTGCCATACAAATTGTCCATTTAGGAAGCAATTGCACAAAAAGAAATCATTGGTCTCTGCTAATTCTGCATTTGGTTTTTATACAGAAAACTAGTGATAATGAAATTATGTCTTCATTAGGGTATAATGTTCCTAAATGAGATTGGGAAAAAGAAGATTTCTTCCTCTATAAGAATTCCAATTTTAATTAGGGGTTTTTTTTTTTTGCTTATCCACTTCATTCAAGTTCTTATTTTTCCTGCTGTGTTTTAGGCTCCAAACTCTTAAGAGCCTAAACACTGCAAGAAGTTTTTCTACAGAAATTTAGAGCCTGGTCTGACTTCCTGGAGTGGTTCACAGAGTCTGAATTATCTTTCAGCCTCTAAATTAACACAGCATCCCACCCTTCCATCTGGCCTATTGAACTGTAATGCCTGACAGTCCAGCAGATATGAAATTATTAGGGATTTAAAGTTAACTTCTAGTGAAATAATTTTAAACTTTTGATATGTTCTTCTGAGAGCAGCCCTACATGCCACTCTGTACCTGCTGATGACTGTTCAGGCTGCAAAAACCGATCATGTCTTTTTATTAGATTTTGTACCGCATCATTAAAAGCAGAAAGCCAAATCATAGCAGCAATGAACTACAGCAAACACAAAGAAGCTGAGTCTGTTGCAGGGGTTGAAAAAGATGCTAACATGATTTTAGCACCCAGATTTCATTGCTCAGCTGCATGTGAGCTCTTCAGACCACAAACCCTTTTTAGTCTAGACTGAGTCCATATAAGCAAAATAAAGGTCACCATGAAAACCACAGTGGTGAGGGACGTGACTGCCAAACAACACTGCAAAACACCGTGAGGCTGGGTCACTGTAGTGGAGATAAGAGGTCGGTTTTCGGGATGAATCCCAGCTCTGCTCTGTTCCTCCTGTGCTGCTGCGTACAGCATCCCCTTTGCGGGATGCGGCATCGGTCCATTTTTATTGTGCAGGGTAGAGGTAGAACAGTTCTTTGTATTCGAAAAAAAAAAAAAAAGAAGACGAGAAAAAAAAAAAAAAGAGGTTGCTGATTTTGTAAAACTTCGAGGAATGACATTGGCAAAACTTTAAAACGTGGAGGTAAGCCAGCGAGGGAACCAGGGGGTGTCGATTTGCCTTCATCTGAACGAGTGCGGGGCACTGCTGCGGGATAGCGGCTCTGAAGAGCCACGGGACACCCGGCGGGGACACCGGCAACACCCGGCAGGGACGGGCAGGTACCGGGGACACCGCTGCCGCGGGGGCCGGGCGGGGCGCTCCGGGCCGGGGCGGGCACGGCCGGGCGGGGCGGCGGGGCCGGGCCGGGCCGGGGAGGGGCGGCCCCCGAGCGGAGCCGGGCGGAGCCGGGCCGAGCGGCTGCGGCGCTGCTGGGGCGGGTGACATCCCCGGGAGAGGATCCAGTGCGTGCGGGCGCAGATGGCATCCCCAGGTGAGCATCCAGGTGGGTGCTGTGGCAGGTGACATCCCTGGGTGAGGATCCAGTGGGTGCAGTGGCAGGTGACATCCCCAGGTGAGGATCCAGTGGATGCAGTGGCAGATGACATCCCCAGGTGAGGATCCAGTGGGTGCTGTGGCAGATGACATCCCCGGGTGAGGATCCAGTGGGTGCAGTGGCAGATGACATCCCCAGGTGAGGATCCAGTGGGTGCAGTGGCAGATGGCATCCCCAGGTGAGGATCCAGTGGGTGCAGTGGCAGATGACATCCCCAGGTGAGGATCCAGTGGGTGCAGTGGCAGATGACATCCCCAGGTGAGGATCCAGTGGGTGCTGTGGCAGATGACATCCCCGGGTGAGGATCCAGTGGGTGCAGTGGCAGATGACATTCCCCGGGTGAGGATCCAGTGGGTGCAGTGGCAGATGACATCCCCAGGTGAGGATCCAGTGGGTGCAGTGGCAGATGACATCCCCGGGTGAGGATCCATTGGGTGCAGTGGCAGGTGACATCCCCAGGTGAGGATCCAGTGGGTGCAGTGGCAGATGACATCCCCAGGTGAGGATCCAGTGGGTGCAGTGGCAGATGACATCCCCGGGTGAGGATCCAGTGGGTGCAGTGGCAGATGACATCCCCAGGTGAGGATCCAGTGGGTGCAGTGGCAGATGACATCCCCAGGTGAGGATCCAGTGGGTGCAGTGGCAGATGACATCCCCGGGTGAGGATCCAGTGGGTGCAGTGGCAGGTGACATCCCTGGGTGAGGATCCAGTGGGTGCAGTGGCAGGTGACATCCCCGGGTGAGGATCCATTGGGTGCAGTGGCAGGTGACATCCCCAGGTGAGGATCCAGTGGGTGCTGTGGCAGATGACATCCCCAGGTGAGCATCCAGGTGGGTGCTGTGGCAGATGACATCCCCAGGTGAGGATCCAGTGGGTGCAGTGGCAGATGACATCCCCGGGTGAGGATCCAGTGGGTGCAGTGGCAGGTGACATCCCCGGGTGAGGATCCATTGGGTGCAGTGGCAGGTGACATCCCCGGGTGAGGATCCATTGGGTGCAGTGGCAGGTGACATCCCCAGGTGAGGATCCAGTGGGTGCAGTGGCAGATGACATCCCCGGGTGAGGATCCAGTGGGTGCAGTGGCAGATGACATCCCCAGGTGAGGATCCAGTGGGTGCAGTGGCAGATGACATCCCCAGGTGAGGATCCAGTGGGTGCAGTGGCAGATGACATCCCCGGGTGAGGATCCAGTGGGTGCAGTGGCAGGTGACATCCCTGGGTGAGGATCCAGTGGGTGCAGTGGCAGGTGACATCCCCGGGTGAGGATCCATTGGGTGCAGTGGCAGGTGACATCCCCAGGTGAGGATCCAGTGGGTGCTGTGGCAGATGACATCCCCAGGTGAGCATCCAGGTGGGTGCTGTGGCAGATGACATCCCCAGGTGAGGATCCAGTGGGTGCAGTGGCAGATGACATCCCCGGGTGAGGATCCAGTGGGTGCTGTGGCAGATGACATCCCCAGGTGAGGATCCAGGTGGGTGCTGCTGTTTCCTACCACTGCTCTGTTGGTGTGACAGCAGCTCTCCAGCTGTCAACACGTTTTGTATCATGCTTTTCCAGTAGCTGCTGTGTTTACTGACTTGGATGTGCTTGGAGAGTTCCAGGTAGATTGTCTGACTTTGTTGCATATCTTCGAATATCAATAAGCTCCATCAGGGTAGAGTGACCCAGTAAAAGATTGTCCACTGCCCTGGGCTCAGCAGGCTCAGCACAGCCCAGCCTTGGCAAGGCCAATAATCCAGCTGGCTTTTAGTTACAACTACTTACTGGTCAGTCTCTGTTGGATTAAATAGTTCCTTACACGTAGGTAGAATCTGTATCACACACTGTGGTGTTATTGGCATTTTGTATAATTAAAGAAAACGTCGTGCTACGCCATGAAGGAGCACAGACAGTTCACTGGTTTTGGGGTTTGTTACTTCTGTGCTATAGGTTTATTGATATTGGCTGTAGTGGCAGCAAGCAGTACCCTCCCTGCTACAATTCCTCCCGGGAATCTTGCATCAAGTGTTTCTCAATCGCGTACAAGGGTCTTGTGAAAAAACATCCATAAGGAGCTTCTGCGTCAGAGAAATGTGGGATCTGTTCCCACCTCGCAGCCAGCAGGGCTGAAGCACAGTGAAGCAACATGTCTGGGATTAGATTGCAGGGAGATAAATCCCCCCGCTCACCCCACTAACTTGGATAAGGATTTTCCAGTGTGGATGGGAAATTAGAGAGTTAGACTCTCATTTCTTCTAAAGTTGGAGTGAGTTAGCTACCTACTTTCCTGGAGCCCTTTGAAATTCCTGTAGAGCGAACACTACCTTCTCTAACGTACTTAGAAGCAATTAAAAGATCAGTCAGCACTGACAAGCCTGTTAATGTGACCTGCAAAGAAAATTCCATTAAACTTGTCTGGGTCCCAGGAACCAAGAGGGGAGGCAGATGACAAGGACCTGAGTAAAGACCTTACTATCAGCTTGGGAGTCCTGGTAATCAGCTTGGGAGCTGGTGCCAAGGAGCTGGATAAAGATGCAGTTGAGGTTGCCACAAAGTTCTGGGATACATTGCAGTTCCCAGCTGTGATAACTGAAGAGTTGGCTGCAGTTCCAACACACCAGCATGATAGTAAAGTAGGAATGAAAGGACAAATATCTTGGCCTTTTCATTTTCCAGACATTTATGTTCACTATCTGCATGGAGCCTAAATTATCCTGGCTAAGTTCCAAGCTATAATCTCTTTCCCTCCCCCCTCTTGCTTGAGTGGTTTAGTAAAGTACAATTAAGCTTTGATATTTTGCATTGCACAAGGGAAAACAGAATAAACATTTCCACTTATTTATGATCCATCTTAGCTCTTGGAGAGTTTGACAGTTTTACAAGTCCCTGACTGCTTATCTTGGTCAGTGCAAACACCCTACTTTGAAAGTGTCGTCTTTGAGCCTTCAGCATGGCGTGGACATCATGTTCCAACTCTCTTTTTAAGTGAAAGGATATAATGTAAAGAAAATCAGTTATTAACAATCCTGTCACAGGTAAAATGCAGTTCTGAATGTCATCCAGAAATCGGAATTCTAGCACAGCAATTGCATTTTTCACAGGGTGCGTGTGAAATGAAATGCCTCATTAGCAGCCGTAGGTCACAGAGAAGTTACATCAATTCTTACAGCCCTAGGAAGGTGCACAAACCAGAAAGATTTGATGGGAAACTCATCACTTGATGCTCAAATGGAACCTGAAAACCCCTTGTCGCTTCCACCACTGCCAGCACAACCAGGCATGACAGGATCTAAGTCAGTGTGTGAAGGACCTGCCAGTTCACAGCCCTTGGCTCGGGAGCTGTAGGAGAAATCTGTGGCAGAGTTTGACAAGTGGCTGCCAAGAGCCTGTGGACTCCAGCTCCTGGGAGGCTGGGATGCCAGTGACAGGAGCAGGCAGCAGCATTCCCCTGTGAGGCACAGTTGGCCCTGCTGTGGCACATCAGGCAGGTTGTGAGGTGGGGACCCTGGGCACCTGCTTGTCTGTGGCTGTTGAGGAGAATTACTGCCATTTAGAGGAAAAAAAAACAACCCACAACAAACCCAACAGGCCTTTCTGTATAATGGCAGAAGCTGGGAAAGAGGAAAATCGTTTGGATTTTTTTTTTCTGTTTCGTCACAGACTGGTGCAGTGTGGAGTCAAAGGGAGGAGTCAGTCCTGCCCTCTGTTCTCTTCTGCTGGGCATGTGGAGAAATCCTTCCTTTGCCACGAGCACCACATTCGCATCCTGCAGAAAAGGGGACAAGAAGGGTCCTGCAGTAACTAATGCAGGAGTGCTGCAGACAGCAAGAAAACCTCTCCAGCTGTTCTACTTCCTGCCATGGTTTTGGGAGGCATTCAGACTTAAATCCCTTTAATTAATGAAGTCCTGATCACCATGTGATTCCAACCTGTTGAAACTGGAAAACTATTTCGGATGGAGATAGATATAATACATTGGTTTTAAAAGCCTGTTAAACAATTGCTTTGAAACGGGCCTACAATGAGGCACCTCTGTGAAAAGCAACACATTCAGGTAAAGGTTTCACAGCAGGCTGAGCACCCTGGCCTGGGCAGGCAGCTGCGCCATCCCACAGCTCTCCCTGCACGGACCCACCGCTGCCCTTGTCCTGCCACTGGAACCTATCAGAGCATGGGGCAGCCAATTGAGAAAGCTAAAACTTCATAAATCCCATCTTGCCAAACAAAAGTGACTCATTTCCTGCCCGTTTGGCTGACAGGACTGGCTGGCATCGGCTCAGGCTGTCAGCGAGGAGGAACTCGCAGTTGGGGAATGGAAGAGGTCTCTTGCTTTGGCAGCAGCTGAAACTCACACTGCATCCTGGCAGCAAGGCTCACTGAGCTGCTGCTTTCAAACAGAAATTGATATTCTCTCATTTTATTTAGACTATTTTAAAATGTAAAGTACAGTTTGATGTTCTTCTTTAGCTGGAGTCTGTGATGACCTCACAGTAAGGCAGACTGGCCTGTTTGACATACAGCTGTCACTGGTTTTGGTTGCTGCCTCTACCTCTTGATAGGAAAGTGCTGCATCTTGTTAAGGAAACGTCTCAGAGACAATGCCCAAATCTCAGCACAGATGTCTTGTCTTTATTGCAAACAATCTGGTTAACACTGCTGTTCATTCTGACAGGGATTTAATTCACACTGTAGCATCTGGTTTCCAAATACCTGAGGAGTGAGGGCCCTGCAGTGTGCAGACAGGCCAGGGCTCAGATGGGGACACTCAGCTTTTCAGGGCTGTTTGCAGGGGGACTGGGCTGAGTCTTCAGCACAGAATGTACCTGTGGGGCACGGTACAGCCAAGGGTGGCACCGGCTGTGCACCCTGTACTGTTGTTCATAAACATCTGGTAGTAACCTACCACCCGTAGCCCGTGGGGAAATAGCTGGCTTGGCGTGGAAGAGTTGCTGGCAGCCTCTAAACTAGGAATACTAAGCTTTGCAGGTTATTTTTTTTCTTTTTTTTTTTTTTTTTTGGGGTTTTTTTTTTGGTTTTTTTTTTTTTTTTTTTTTTTTTTTTTCCATCTACTTAATTATGAAATCAGTTCAGGAGAGGGAGATGACACATTTAGGTTGCTCTGCTATTTCAGTTGTTCAGATGGCACCCAGAAGATGTTAAAAAGTTGTCAGCCTCTTGTCTAGACCAGGTTGCTCCAAGCCCTTTCCAGCCTGGTCTTGAACATTTCCAGGGATGGGGCAGCCACAGCTTCTCTAAGCAGCCTGTGCCAGGGCCTCACCACCCTCACAGAGAAGAATTTCTTGCTAATGTCTAATCCAAACATGCCCTGTGATTGTGCAAAGGTATGTTAAAAGGCCTGAAGATTGACATCAGCAAAGAAAACTCCCCTAGCTCCTCTGTCCTTGCTCTATGGAAGAGGCCACCTCCAAGTGTGCCAATGCCATCACCTTTTCAGTCGTATTCATTGAAAATATCCTCTCTAGGTGCAAAGTATTTTTCTGCCTTATTTTTCTGTTCTTTCTTGCATCACTTCTCATGGATTGGTTTGGTCTAAAAATAGAGTTGTGCTTTTAATGTGTTAGGAACTGGGGAAGCTTCAGCTCCTACAAAGTCCCTGTCTGAGCTCAGGGTTGTTGTGCACAGGCTCTGGCTGAGTAGGCTGAGGTCTGGAATGAGGAGAGCCACAGTTTCTCCACAGCTGAGATGGCTGAGTGAATCTACTGGGGTTTTCTAAATGAAAATCACTTTGTCTTTGTGAAGACTTTTCATGTTAGACTGGTCATCCTCCTGGCTCTTTTCTACAAATAGTTTTCCTTTTTTATTCTGTGAATACAATGCTTGTCTTTTATTGTCTCCAGCAAAAGCTATGTTGTGGTAAAGATTATGATAAATTATGGCACTAAGTATAGCAATAAATATAGGCATAGTGAATATTGGCTGTTGAGAAGAAATTAGTTTCTGTTCTGCAATGTGAAAAAAGAAAGAGATTCATGCATCTGTTTTGTGTAAAAATATCCTGGTCCTCCTGTGGTATCACTTTATTCTCGGATGAAAAAGCCATGCAGTTTTGTGCAGGGAAGCCTCTGTTAGAATGGCATTGTCCAATCTGATTAAGCGATAATGGGAACAATTTTAAGTTTTAAAGTAGAAGAATAAAATCATGGAAGCTGTGTGATTTTTTTTCGTTAGAGTCTAATTGATGACTTACAACTGAGAAATCTGAGCCAAGCAAGCAGTGTTTGAGCAGGTATGTATGTGAAGTGCCTTGGAATCCTAATCTGTGAGTGTACGTGTAAAGAAAATAGTTTCAAGGAACAGCTCTGTTCCTCTGGCCTATCATGCTGCGCTTTAAGGTGCTTTAGAAACATTTCTCTCTACTGAGCATGCTGGATTTTAAAGTAGCTCAAAATGTTCCTTTCAAAGAAGTCTTTGCCTTTAGGTTTGTGTCTGGTGTAACACAGGCTGGGGTGCAAGCAGACCTACAGAAAGTGTGTTTGGGAATCCTCTCCCACAGCCCCAGACATTTCCAGTGTTGGCAGAGATTAGAGCCTGACATTAGAGCATGTACTCATGCTGACCTGCTCGTGTTTTTGAGGAGCCTGGTGTGTGATTCTGTGAGGTTCTGTTCTGCCCTGCCTGTGTGGGAATGTTACAGCGCTGGCCACAGGCCTTTCCCAGTTGTCACAAAGTGAGCAGTTCTTGACATCTGCTGTGCTGCAGTGGCTGCCAAGTTGCGTAGGTAGTTGGCAGGGAAATAAATATTGATAGACCCTAGCAACAGGTACTCCTGAGAACTCTTGTTCTGGGAATGCTTAGGCCCTGTCCAGTGTTATTAAAGTTGTGAGAGCATTTAAAGTTTATTTATAGGATTTGTTTGTGTCTTATCACCATCTCCCGGCGCTGGAATGCACGAGCGGGCTTTGCCGTGTGAGGGCACAGATGTGTGTCCCACACCCTGCTCTAGTGGCTCATTTTGACTTGCAGCAGCTGCTCCACTGCCCCCAGCTCAGGGACAGCTGATTTACCCCCACGTGTGACATGCCAAGTATGTGCTCAAATCTCTTCTCCCCTGTGTTTGCTTATCTGTCCTGTGGTGGAATGACTATTGCAGAGCTTTGTGCATGAAAGTGCATTGGATACAAGGATTTATTCCTTTTTAGCAATATCCTAACAAAACATCAACATACAAGATTCCCAGGGAATGTGCCAGGTGAAATTAGCTTATCACTGACTCTGGTGGGCACTGTCCATGAACAATTATGTGTTCTCATTGCAGAAATTGAAGCCAGAGAAGCCTGCGACTGGCTGAGAGCTGCTGGATTTCCCCAGTATGCTCAGCTGTTTGAAGGTATGATCACAAAGACTTGCCAAGCAGCTGACACTGAATTCGAGTGGAATTGTTCACATAAAGAATAGATTTCAGAACCTGACACTTTTGATGGAAGCTCTTCCAAATTCTTTTACATCTTCATGCAAACCTGTAGAAAAGTTGTGACCTGGTGTGTTTTCTTGCAGAAGGGACATCTCAGCAGGGATTCAGCAGAATTCTGTAAAGGACCAAATCTTCCCTGGTTTTCTTTTCCTATTAGACTGTAACTCGGTCAAATTTCTGCTTTTGTTATTTTTAGTTGCGTATATTTTTTTCCGGCTCTTTTTCTTGGAGTGCTGGAAGTGATGTTTCCAACCACTGATTGCAACCAAAACTTCTCTGAGGCTCTCCAGCCTGTGGTCTGAGTGAGATTGCTTTACTGCTGCTTTGAAAAAAATGTTGGAAAAAATCATCTTGCAATCATGAGTGTTCAGAAAAAATACTCAGCAGCAGCCAGCCAGTCAAAAATGCAATTTCAGCATGTTTTCATCTTGTTAAAACTACAAAGAGTGCTTATTTCTTGGGGGAGGTATGGATTTGTTGAGAACTTGTTTAATTTTTCAGGCCACGCTTGTGCCTTAACTATGCCATAAAACTGTTCTTTAAAACATGGTTTTTGTTACAAACATTGAAAGTAACAAAAGATAATCTATTTTTAAGAAAGATTTTATCAAAGAACCGCAGTTAGAAGAGCATCAACTGCTCTCATTCCCACCTGCCCTGGTCACGGCAAAATTGAAAATTTCAAGTCAAGCCCACAGAGCTGGGTTTGAAAGCTGTATTCCATGAAACCTGGAAATGCTTCCTGTCTGCCTACAGCAGATTTTAGTCTATAAGCTCTTTGTTGGAAATGTGCATTGCCATGCTTCTGGAAAATGAATCCTCTGCATTACCTTGCTGTTTTTGCGATGTCCTGACCTGGCTGGGAAAATTAAGCTTATAAAGCTTAAGCTAAGGAAATACATATAGACCTCAGTGGTTCCCTCATGTGCAAGGCTAAATCTCAGGAGCTGAAACACTGACCTCTTCAGCTTCCAGCCCAGCATGATGTGTCAGGCTCTCTAGGGCTCAGAGAGTGTTATCTCTTGTGCTGCATTGCACCTCGAGGCAAAGACTCACGTAAAATAATCCCAGCTTTATTCTGTAGAAGGTGCAGAGAACCAGAGCAAATATTAAGATTGTTTCTTGTGTTTCTTGTCTATGGCACTTGGTGACTCCTGGAAATGCAGAAGGGCTTGTCCACCTGTTATAACAGCAGCAAGCAGATCCCTACGTTTATTCTCCCACTTGCCCTAAGGTGCTGATCCTCACCTGCTGGAAGGATGCTTGCATGAATGTACAGCTATAGAATAGAAGTAATTTCATTTCACCTGTGATTAATAAGTTGCAGAATTGAAAGTCTTTGCAATTACAGCTCAGATTTCAGGTTCAACTTCTTTGTTCACAGATATGCAGTTTCCCATTGATGTAAAAACTGTGAGGAGAGATCATGAATTTTTAGATGGAGATGCGATTGAATCACTGTTCAGGTAAACGTTCATCGTGAATCATCTTTGGTACTCCCAGGCCCTGCAGTTATTTGTTATTCATCTCTTCATGCCTCTGTTTTTGTCAGAGGCTAACAAAGTCACCAAATCTGTGACTGAAGGAAATCACTTAAGCACGTGGTTTAGTGCCACTGAAGTTGGTTGTTTTAGGAATTAAAAGGTAAAGTAAGCATGTGTGCACTTCTTCTTCAGCCAAGCTCTCAGGGATGTTACACTGAGCATTAAATATCTTTTTTGTAATGTGAAATGGCTGCAAGCTGATTAAAAATCACCAGTTCCCAACAAGCATGGCAGGCTGCTCTCTAGGATCATGTATAATGGAGTGCAGGAATTTCCTCCAACTTCTGTTTCAGCAGATAGACAGAAAAAAAGTATCTACATGAGATCTGTTCTGTTTTCCTGAATATTTTTTGGGTGAGAAGCAAAGATATTGAAGTTACTGCTTTGCCACAGCTGTTCAGAGCACACAAGTGAACCTGCACTGTCAGTGCCAAGTCAGACTCGTGGCCCTGTGGAATTTCCCCATGGAAGAGTGCCAGGGTAGTGTGAGGCTTCTGCTTCCATTGGTGCTGCAGTTACTGAAGCTTTCTTATTACGAGATTGTTTAGCAGAGTTTCTTCAGCAGAAATGATGCTCTCTAACTCTCAGGGCACTGGAAAGTTCCTCTCCTGGCGGAGTGTTCTGGTCCTTTTCTGTCCTGTCAGGTCACCTGAATTCCAGCCCTGCCTGTACCAGAGCACCAAGGGGAGTTGTTCACACACACATCTCTAAAGCACAGCAGATATTAGAGAACTCTGGGTGTATTTTGTTTCTTGGTATCACTTCTGTCCTCAGTGCTCCTTGGAGACTCTCAGTGTGCCTCATGTTGATGCCACCTATTGTTTGACAACTAAGTGATTGACTAGTTGATTCCACAAGCTTTAACTAAAATGATAGATAATACCATCCTTCCAGGGATACAGGTTAACATGTTGATTTTTAAATTTCCTTTTTTTAAGAAGCCCACAGGGTTTCATTTGTTTTCAAAATCTTAAGTCAATAGGAAGTTTTTCACAATCATGAATGCTAATAATATGATTTTTTTAAATGAAATGATTGATTATGGTTGTCTTCTCTAGTCTTAAGATGGCAGAACTGGAATTGTGAACATCATGATGTTGTTATTGGTGCTGCTTTTGGGGACCAGTGTATGGGAGCCTCTAACAGAATGTCTTTGACAATAATGAAGGCTCCATGGTAGAAGATCACAGCTAGTTCGGTGCATGTTTGTTTTCAAAAAATGAAATAGCTGAAATTTAAAACTCCTGTGTTTTTTCTCAAACCCTAGAAGGTTGAACACATTGAACAAGTATGCATCAATGAAAGTGGAAATAAGCCGTGATAGGAAACGGGTATGTCTGTAACACGCAGTTCCTGTTCTCATTCAAGATGTGTTTAGATATTGTATCATACACCTGGGTTTAAAAGTGAATGAAGGATTAGCAATTTCTGAAGATTCTATTCTATTCTATTCTATTCTATTCTATTCTATTCTATTCTATTCTATTCTATTCTATTCTATTCTATTCTATTCTATTCTATTCCATTCCATTCCATTCCATTCCATTCCATTCCATTCCATTCCATTCCATTCCATTCCATTCCATTCCATTCCATTCCATTCCATTCCATTCCATCCTGCAAAGCTCTGCTATTTGCATTTTATATTGAGAAAACATAGGGATGGAGATTGCAACTACATAATATTTGAAAGTTTGCAAGGTAGGTTAGGGGTGACTTTTGAAGCACTTTTAAAATTTGATTTGAATACACGTGTTACTGTCCAAGAGTTGCCCCAAAGCCCCATCTCAGCATGGCTCTCATTGCTTTCCTAAGTAGTTTCCCACCTTAAGTGCTGAAAGTGGAAGTTCACTCCTGTTGGCTAAACAAAGAAATTGAAAGGGCAATCCAAATGTTCAGCTAATACACTGGGTAGGTTTTAGCTGTGCTGTCTTTGTGCTCTGCTGCTGCAGCTACATCAGAGTGGCAGCCACAGCTTGGCTGGGCAGCAGCAGGTCAGTGAAGCCTCTGAGCCACCATGGATTAACTGCAGGACTAGAGAGAAAATAATGCCATCTTCTGGGAAAGTGTCGGTTTTGGGGAGTTCTGCTCTGTCTTTAGGGCAGAATGGGGCAAGAGAGCACACAGAGAAGACACGGGTGGCTCCCATCTCTCTAACGTTTCATTGTCCCAGTGTTCCCTTAGAATGGGGACAATGCAGCAAAGGGAGCACCTGGAGCAGGTGGCAAGGGAGGCTGAGGGCTCCAAAAGGGTGCCACCGATACTGATGCTGCTGCAGTCCCACAGCTAAGCACTTCTTTACCTGAAAATGGATGAGTTTTGGTCACAGATGTGTCGGAGTGTTTGCTTTGTTTGACTTAAGGAAAGGCAGTGTAAACCCAGGAAGATTATCTTTCAAAACCCTTGGATTTGCCACAAAACAGGATTTTTCACCCTCGTATCAATTCTGTCACCTTCCCTGTGGTAAACTTTGCGGATTAGTCAGCATGCTTGGGCATCGTTTGTCAGCATGTTTTTAATCTAATCAGATCTTCAGTGACCGAATGATCACATTTCCCTATGTTGGTCTTGGGGGGTTTTCGGGGTTGGCAGAAAATTTAAGTCTCCTTTTTATGGTAAACTGGTTTTTGCAATTCAGAATTTGCCAAACTTTGCCCTTGAACTGGCTTTGTTTTTTTCTCTCCTGCTAAGAGTGACGACTCTGAAGATGATGAACCTTGTGCCATAAGTGACAGATGGGCTTATGAGAGGTGCAGCCAGCGCTGGTCTCGCATCGAGAGCCTGGCAGGTTTTCCAGCAGGGGAAGGTGCTGAGGCCTCCACCCCAGGCAGTCCAATACTGAATATCATCCACAACGAGGACAATGTTGTTCTGGATCATGGTGAGAAGCACGATGTGTCCTCAATTCACAGCACCAGCAGTGCTGACAGTGACGTTGTTAACTCCCAAAAACCTTTTGAAGACGTGGAAACCAGCACGAGTTCCTCAAGGTGTTCCTCAGTTAAGGTACCTTCACTCGACTCTGCTTTTAGTTGTTCTCCTCCTCCCAGTGAATTTTTAAGTATCACCAGTGAGGAGAAGCTTTTGGATAAGTCACCATCGAAAAAGAGGAAGAGCCTTCTAAAGAAAATGGAGAAGCTGCACTTAAGGAGCTGCAATTTAAGGAGTGGTCAGTCAAAGGCCAAACCCATAATAAGTGAACCTGTTCTGCTGGAAGGACTTAATGAAGAAAAGATGAAGATGCTGAACTGTGTAAATATTTCTGACCTCTCTGGCATGCGAACAAAGAACAATTCTTCCTTTTCTCCCCCGAGCTGCAATAGCAGCAATCAGCCTGTAAATAGCAGCACAGGGAGCACTCCAAGTCCTGTTACAAAACCAGGCAACCCCTGTGAAGGAAGGGGGACATATGCAGAGCACATGGACTCCAGCAAGCTGTTGCTGGGGGATGATCCACCCCAGCAAAACCTACAAAATGACGTGAGGTTACAAAAGAACCAGATGTTTCAGATACCACAAGGCCATAAACCTGGCACTTTCCCCACCGTACTTACAGACAGCCCCCTGTCCCCTGCAGACAGCTCTTCTGTCAACTGGAGAACTGGGAGTTTCCACGGGTGCAGGAGGAGCCGGAGCAGAAGCGGTTCCAAGGATCCCAGAGCCCCCAGGAGCCCCCCGTCAGGCAGAGACAACAGGCTGAGTGTGTATGACAACATGCCCAGCGTTGACCTGGAGGGTCTGGAGGCTCCACAAGTCGGTGATGATGATGTTTTCTCAGAACTGAACAGCGTCATAGCAGATGTCAATGGTCTCAAAAAGTTGGTTGATCAGTGGACAGAGAAGTTCTCAGATGATGGGGATTCTGACTTTTCCGGTGACTTGGCCTGTTTGTATCCACCCTCCCCTAAAGAAAGCTCTCTTGAAGCAGAGGACTCAGAAGATAAGACAGCAGGGGAGGCTGAGGGAGAGACCAGCTGTGGCCTGGGCAAGGAGATTGGTTCTGCAGACCTGGCATACATCACAGACTCTAAAAAGACCAACAGGTCAGCCATCCTTGGGTTTGCCTTTGTTTCTGTCCGCTCAAAATATAATTGATTTTCCAGAACAAAATCTGCTAAAGTCTGTCCTAGGTAGCAGGGTCTGCACTGCTGGTGGCAGGTACCACTCCACAGGTACCAATATCTGACCTCTGCTGAAAGTTAGGGCACTCGTAATCTGCATCGGAATCGGGGAAGCAGTTTGTATTGCCAGAGGCCCTCCTGGATGGGAAGTACCTTGTTTAAGTGCAGCTAGCTGCAGGTCATTTAGTGCCTCACAGAGGCAGGTAGAAAACAGGGATGGTGGAAATGGTCCTAAGCTTAAACAATCTTTATCCCATAGGCATGGGGAGCAGCACTGGTCTGCAGAAGAGAGCCTGAACCTGGACAGCCTTTCCCTGCAGACTGAGGGGCAGTCAGCTGCCCAGCTGGCCCGCACACAGAAGCTGGCACTGTTGAAACTCACAGCTTTGATGGACAGATATTCCCCTTCCAGTAAGCAGGGCTGGCACTGGTAAGTTGTCTGATATTAAATCAGCCTGAGCTGGAAAGAGAGGAGTTGATGTAAGCATGTGAATTTCCTTGTCTGAACATCGCACATGTTCAGTGTGAAGAATTTCATCCTGTTCGATTGCCAGCAGCTTCATGGTTATTTCCTTGGCTCCAGGATTTCCTCTGCTCTGGGCTGTGCTTTGGCCCCTCACTGCTGGTTGTGCTGTTACTGATTTTAAGGCACATCATAGTTTCTCTTTAAGTTGCCCAGTTGCAGGGCTTTGTCAGAGACCAGCGCGGGGACTGTGGGACCTGAGGTGAGAGTTGGCTGGACTGAGAATCCAGCCCTTCAGCACTGAGTGTCTGTTTGAACTAAACCAGTGACAAATTTGGGCTCTCAGAGGACTTACATACATCATTCAGCATTTTGTGGTACGAGCTAGTACTTGAATATAGAAAGAATGAAAAAACCCTGCAGTCCCGTAAAGGGATGGAATGTATTTCCCTTGAGGAAGCTTTAGTAAAGTTAATTTCAGCAATGAAATGAGGAAGTCATCCCTGTGATTGCCTGTGCTGATTTTCTCTCCCTCCTGATGCTGTGTGTACAGGTGTGTGGCAGAGTTTGGGGTTGTGACAAGGTACAGCTCAGCCCTTTCTGATGAGTGTAAAGCAGCAGATGGAAAGTGCTGGACACCTAGTAAGCTGCATCTACTGGTTTTCCTTTCCAGGACCATTCCAAAGTTCATTAAAAAGCCAAAAGCCTCAGACTACAAGGACAAAAATGTGTTTGGGGTTCCTTTACTGCTGAATGTGCAGCGAACAAGCCACCCCCTGCCCATTGGCATCCTGCAAGCCCTGGAGTATCTGAGGAGCCACTTTCTTGACCAGGTATGAACTCGAGGCAGCCCAGAGGAGCTCTGGCCATGAACAGATCTGCTCCAGGGAACCAAACTCTCTTTCATACTTTGGTGAAGGACTTTCTTGCCCCCCAAGGCTCTGAGTAGGCAGAAAGGTGTAGATCTGAGCAGGCAGCCTGCAAGCAAATTCCAGTGCTGATTCCCTCTGGGAATGCCTTTAGCGCTGTGCTGTGTTTTTGTGGCTTCCCTCACTGCAACCCTCTGCAGTTGGGTCTCTTGGTGCAGGCAGTCAGGCTGTCTTTGCCTGGGAGGTGTCGTATCTCTGCTCCCCAAGGAGGCAAATCTGTGAGACAATGTCATTCTTCCCTCTGTTCTGAGGCTGCTGGTAGTGCCAGAGCTGATGTGAAAATTAATCTTGTTTCAGCTGAAATGCACCACTAAGCAGAGAGACGATATTACAGCAGTGCCTGTAACAACTTTCTCTGGAGCTCAGCTCTGTATTTATCCCCTAAATGGAGATGGCAGAGGAAGTGTGTGCTGTATATGGTATTTCCATGTACGTATAGCGTAGCTGCAGAAGTGAAGCCCTTGTGACATGAGACATGTTAGTTAAAGAGAGGACTTCTCTTCCTGTGCTTTGCCATTGTCTAGGTGTGTAATATCACGCCAAAGTGCAAAAGTGTGTGAGTTCTGTGAAGTGACAATGCAAGTGTCTTTTATTTTGAGGTTATGGTATCCATTCACTTCATGTAAATAAACCAGTGTCAATACTGTCTCAGTGGCACAGAGTAAAACTGTCACCAGAAGCTTTGGTGGGGTCAGGCTCATGGGAGGCTCCTAAATCTCAGTTGACGGTCACATTAAAAAGAAAATCAGAATTTCCCTCAAAATGGCATCTGCCCTTTGCCAGCCTGCGGAAGGATCGGATGTATCAGATGTATCAGGTGTGACAAGGAGCCTTGTGGATGTCACAGTCAGTTTGTGTAAGCCAGCACTTGATGTTTGTTTGTGTTTGGTGGACACACGTTGGTGCATTTGAAACTTAGAGTTGCCATGTGTAAACGCAGCCTGCCCAAGAAAACACGCATACCTCAATGGCTGGGATTTTAAAAGGGCAAAATGAGTACTTTTGTATTAAATAAAAGCAAAAATCCCATGAAAATTGGTATGTCACTGCTGATTCTGTGGGCATCAGGCGTGGTTTGCCTCAGAGAAATGTCCATGTGGCTTCTAATGATACAAAAGTATTTTGGTGGTCAATCCCACTGCCATAGGATATTTGCTATTACAAGGAAGGCGAAGGATCACTTTTTTGTCAAAATTTTGATTCCCAATGACTCTTCTCTTCGTCTCTAATAATTTCTTTGACCCACAGGTCGGCCTGTTCCGAAAATCCGGTGTTAAATCCAGGATTCTGTCTTTAAGAGAAATGAATGAAACCAACCCAAACAACGTCTGTTACGAAGGGCAGTCAGCATTTGACGTGGCAGATATGGTGAAGCAATATTTCCGAGACCTCCCTGAGCCTATATTTACCAGCAGGCTCTGTGAATCCTTCCTCCACATCTACCAATGTAGGTACCAAAGGCTGTCATTTTCCAGTGCCTTGGATATCTTAATATTCAGCTGTACACGTGGCCAGCCTAGGACTAGTGCCAAGTCCCCCTGTAGTCAGAGGAGACAAGTCAGGCAGGACATTTCTGATGAGTTCATTGTGGCTCTGGACTTGAGAGCTTCCCATCTGCATCCTATGAACCAGCGTGTTCCCTTCGCGGAAGGATGAGTGTAATGGAATGCTGCAGCAGCCCCCTTAAACGGTGCTTTTAAACAGTCATTTCCTTATGCAAAATTAAGCAATAACCTGGTCCCCTTGTTCGTGGCATAGCACAGCTCCTTGAGCAAGAAGGCCTGATACATTCATGACATTTCTTTATTAAGGTGCCCAAGCCCAGCTGCTGTGAGACAGCTGGGAAATGCCAGCAGCTTTCTGCCTGTGCTCTCACTGTCACTGTCCTTGAGACTCAGCCCAAAAATGAAGGAAACACAAAGCTGAAATGCTGCATTTCACACAGTTGAAACAGGTTCTGTTTCCAGTACTTTGCCCTCAAGGAATTCACTTTCAAAAAGCAGATGGACTGGGGAAGGAACTTGCAGTAGGGCTAATAATGTTATTGGGACAGCCAAATTTTTTCTGCTTTTGAGAAAAGGTTCTGAAAGACAAGGTGTGAGCTTTCTGAGAGGACTGATTTTGCGGCCTAATCCATATGGCTTTTATTGACATAAATCTGCTGTTCTGTATCCGGTGTAGGTTCATGAATGTTCTGTTGGATTTTATTTCGTCACCTATCAGGGTTTTAAAATTTTGTCTGAAATGATTTATTTGTTTGAAGTAAGTTTTCTTACATTCACAGATCCTCTTTTGTAAGGAGTTCTACAATTCCCATGTCCAAAGGATGTATAACTGTTTTCCTCCAATTTTTATTTTTATTTTTATTATCTGGCCACTCTCTACCTCCTGTCTCTTGTTTTGGGAGAGAAACAGCAAATGCCCAAATTTTATTCACCCCACTCACCCATCTTTTGCCAGATGTCAGCGGAGCAAGTGCACAGATTAAATTACCCTTTTGGAGATAAGAATTGTGCTGCTTTCACCAAGAAGAGTGTTTTGTGTGTTCTGTGTGTGCTTCCACCTGAAGGGAATGAGAAGTGATCTTCCACCCTTTGCAGTGGTGTTAATTGGAGAAATCCTTGTGCTGGGGATGCGTGGCAGGATGAACCAGACCCACCCTCCTGCTGGAGCTGTTTGGGCAGACAGTCTCAGTGGGGGTTGGTGTGAATTAAAATCCGTTGGCAAAAAGCTGGTCTCTGAATTGAGTTATCTGAGAGCATCTGCTCTCTTCGTGCTTGAAGCTGAAAGGAAAAGACAGCAGAGCAGCTACCTGCTCCAAAGTATCGCTGCAGAGTAATATTTTATGGGGAGACAGGCCCTTATTTGGGTTGTAACTCAGTTCAGGATGTGTTCATTAGCACGGTGTTCAAGATAAATTGAAGTCAGGCAATAGCATCCCTGAGTGTGAACATGCACTTGGCTGGCAGCAGGAGAAATGGTTCATGTTTGATGGGATAATGGCCTTTCCTTGTCTGCTGTGAGCTTGGGACAAGGAGATGGATGAACCTACAAGCGCAGCGCCCTGCTTGGGACCCTGCTGATGGATGCTCCTTCTGCAAGTCACGTGTGATTTTTGTCATGGTTTATGTTTCCAGACGTGCCCAAGGACCAGCAGTTCCAGGCTGTCCAGGCTGCTATTCTCCTTCTCCCAAAGGAAAACCGAGAAGCTTTGAAAATCCTCCTGTTCTTCCTGCGAGATGTGGTGGCCTTTGTTGAGGAAAACCAGATGACCCCAACCAACATCGCTGTCTGTCTTGCGCCTTCTTTGTTTCACCTGAACACCCTGAGGCGGGACAGCTCCTCCTCCTCAACCAGGTATTGGCACCTTGATGCTGGCACTGCTGCTGCCCACAGTGTTCTTGCTGGAGCAGTGCTTTCTATAGCTGGCCTAGGCTCAGTGTCTGGTTCTGAGGGGGAAATAAACTGTGTGTGCCTTGGGGTGTGCCTTAAATCTGGTTGCTCAGGTGCAGCAGGAGCTGCCTGCAGTGCATGGAGTGATGTGGCCACTCACTGCCCAGTGCAGAGGGCCCTGGTAAGGCCCCACTGCCATGCTCCTGACTAGGCGTGTGTCCCCCACCACTGCTGCACTGCCCTGCTTGCCCAGGAGCCCAGCACGTGGCCCACTGCTGGCATTAAAGTGGGGCTGGCCACCGGAGATGTGCTCCTGCACTGGCAACCTGAGCCCAACTGCAGACCTGCAGATACCTGGCAGATTGAGGCAGCTAGTGGCGCTGCTTCTGCTGGGTGATAAGGGGATCATTCCTGCCAAATGGAGCCACAGGGATTCTGTAAATTTATCTTAATAAGTAAAAATATCTGGGTTGCATAACATCCCGTTTGTACGTGCAGGGAGGAAGGTGCCCTTGGGCCAAAGTAGACAAATAATCTCTGGGAGCATTCATGCCTTATCTGGCCTCCTGAGGCAGGGCTGTTAGCTCTGCTCCTGGGCTGTGGACAGATGGATCAGGGCAGGAGAGCACAGCTGGCTGTGCAGGCAGCATCCTGCTCCCAACAGTGTAGCGAGCTGAACACCTCACCTGGGGATCTACAGGGGAGGACTAGTCCCAAAGCAGAAGCTGTCAGATGTGCTGTTGGCATCTTTCAGGCTCTGGATAGCACAAGGGAAGGGGAAGAGAACACCGGGGATTTCCTTTTGAATGTCACAAAACATCAGAAAATGCCTCAGGCATCCCTGTGCTGAGCTGGCACACGGCAAGGGAGCCACGGGGCCACTGCAAGGGCACCTGGGCATGTGATGATGGGCAGCAGGCCCTGCTGGATTGCTGTGCTGTTTGAGCTTCTGGGAGCTACACTCTGGGAGTTGTTCCTCTTTGCTTTACATCAACACTGCCCTGAAATGTTTAGGACCAAAGATAGCAATGGAGTTTTCTCTTTGTTGTCAGTGTTTAGAAGCCAGGATGCTTTGAAGCTTTAGCTCTGCCGTAACTGTGCATTAATGCCTTGGTGCAGGGTTCCCACTTCAAAGGGTTCAAGCTGACAGGTCTGACTCTGAGGAGCAGCACTGAGGACTGTTATCTTCCGCCCAATTTTCAAGCCATTTGGCAGGAATGCACAGATAAAAGTTTCATAAGCCAGCACTAATGATGTAATTCCACTAGCATGAATTAAAAGAGGGGACTGTTTTTGAAATGTGTCCGGTGTGGTTGGGCCAAAGGATTTAAAAGGTTCTACGTGGGCTTTGCAGGTATCAAAGGAGCTTGATGTTGAAGATTATACAGAAATAATTATACAAGAAATAAGCTTGAGATCATTTTTGTTCTTGACCAAGTGTGTGATAATGTGTTTGGGGAATAAATTCCTTGCCCTGGACACGTTTGGGATGTGCTGGGAGGGAACTGACTTTCAGTGGTCACATTGCATGAGCCCTACATGGCACGTGCAGCTCCTTCAGTGCAGTGTGTTTTGCGTGTGGTTCCCAGCACCTTGCTCACTCAGCCTCCCTTTCACCTTCCCCTTTCCTAGATCCAGTCAGAGGAAGTGCAGCCTGGGGAAGCCAGACCAGAGGGAGCTGAATGAGAACTTGGCAGCAACGCAGGGCTTGGCCCACATGATAATGGAGTGCAACAGGCTCTTCCAGGTACGTCACTCGTTGTCACCAAGCAAAAGCTCTGGGCATCCTGGGGAGGGGTGGCTGGCTTGGAGCAGCAGCTGGGCAATGTCCCTGCCAGCCCAGCTGCCGCTCTGTGCCTGTGACAGATGGGAGTCCTGCTGCTGTCACCAGAGAAAATGAGCGTCACTGTCAGCACTCCTTCATTCCCCGCTCCATCCCCAACGTGACGGGGCTTGACTCCAGGGGCTTGGGGACAGCTTAGGGAGCACCTGTGGGGCAGTGGCTGCCATGTGCCCGGGCAGGGAGGCCCTGGCCATCCCTGCTGGAGAGCGGGTTGAATTTTTGCTGCTGGGGCCTGGCCAGAGCCACAGCCATGGCTGTGCCTGGCCATTGACCCCAGTAATCTGAACCTGGACCTTGGCCCACAGACTGACTTCCCAGCCTGACCACGGCTCATGCCCGTCATTGTGGACTTGCCTAGTGATCCTTAGACTGTGGCTGACCCTGGTTGCTGTCCCTGGACCTGATCCTGACCTCCCTTGCTCACGTTCCTGGCTCTACCTCGGACCTCATCGCCATGGATGTGTCTGATGATCTTTGCTCTTGGCTGACCCCGGCTGCCACCTCTGGCCCAGCTCTGGCAGTGTGGAACAGGGCAGCTGCCCTGCCAGTCCTGTTGTCCCACTTGACACCCGGCCCCTTTCCCTCCGGGGTGCTGTCCACACTCCAACGGTCAGCTCAGACCTTCTCATGCTCTGCTCCAGCTCCTCACCTGGGCAGGGGACAGTGCCCCACGGCTCCCCTGCACTGACACATGGCCCTGCCCCAGGGCTCCCCCAGCACTGATTCCACAGCCAGCGCCTGGCTTCTGAGCGACACCCCACTCCAGGACAGCTGGGGTTCCCAGGGGTCCGATCCCTGCACGGCATCAGTCTCCAGCCCAGACAAGGCTCCCGAGTGCCCCTCTCCACCCCCAGCACGACCATGGGTCCCTGTTTCCCCAGCAGTGGCCTGAGCCCCTCTGCCCAGCTCTGAGGCCCCTTGGGGTGCCCGCCCTGTACCCTCTGGTCAGTCCTGGCAGCACGGAGCTGGCTCTGCCCTGCTCCTGGCTGCACGGCCCCACGGAATAGCCCCGCGGGAACTCTGAGCTACCCTTGCACACATGGACATTGCACAGACCCCTGCTGTGACCACTGCTGACTCCGGAGCTGAGCTGTGGGGCTGCTGGGGTCCTGCGGGTGTGACCCCCACCCTGCCAGGACAGGCATTTGGGATGGCCTGGAGAGGGCTGTCCCCCTTCTGCTGGAGGCCACAGCTCAGTGAGGCACCTGTGCCTGGAGGAACACCCGGGTCTGCTGCTCTGGACCCAGACCTGGCCTGGTCACTGTGGCCACCCCTGGACTGCGGCTGTCGCTGCTTCTGCCGCTGAAGCCGCGTGTGGCCCCGCGAGCAGGACCCGCCCGTCAGCGCCGCCACGCCCGGCGGGCACAGGTAGGGCGGGACGGGGGCACAGGTAGGGTGGGATGGGGGCACAGGTAGGGTGGGATGGGGACACAGGTAGGGCGGGATGGGGGCACAGGTAGGGCAGGACGGGGACACAGGTAGGGCGGGACGGGGACACAGGTAGGGCGGGACGGGGGCACAGGTAGGGCGGGACGGGGGCACAGGTAGGGCGGGATGGGGGCACAGGTAGGGCGGGATGGGGACACAGGGCAGGACGGGGGGGCACAGGTAGGGCGGGACGGGGACACAGGTAGGGCGGGATGGGGGCACAGGTAGGGCGGGACGGGGACACAGGTAGGGCGGGACGGGGGCACAGGTAGGGCGGGACGGGGACACAGGTAGGGCGGGACGGGGACACAGGTAGGGCGGGACGGGGACACAGGTAGGGCGGGACGGGGGCACAGGTAGGGCGGGACGGGGGCACAGGTAGGGCGGGACGGGGACACAGGTAGGGCGGGACGGGGACACAGGTAGGGCGGGACGGGGACACAGGTAGGGCGGGACGGGGGCACAGGTAGGGCGGGACGGGGGCACAGGTAGGGCGGGACGGGGACACAGGTAGGGCGGGACGGGGACACAGGTAGGGCGGGACGGGGACACAGGTAGGGCGGGACGGGGGCACAGGTAGGGCGGGATGGGGGCACAGGTAGGGCAGGATGGGGGCACAGGTAGGGCGGGATGGGCCAGCCCGGCCCCGGGAGCAGGGGGGGAGCACGGCCATGGCACGGGTGGGCGTGCAGGGGGGACAGGGAGCGCAGCACACGGCCTGGGCAGCTGTGATGTGACACGGCTGTCACCCTGCTGTCACCGTGGCACCGGCGCCAGGCGCAGTGGGCTCGTGGGCAGTGCTCAGCCACCGGGAGAGTGCGTTTGCACAGGTGAAGCGCCAGCTGGTGCCCACCACGTCAGGTGCTGGACGCTGAACAGCTGTGAGAGCCCTCCCCAGCTCTCTGGGCTTGGAAGAACCTGATACAGATCTTGTATCTATATATACATCTATCTATATATGTACATTTATATATGTGTGTATATATACACACATGCACATGTCAGTGAGCACCTGCATCAATGCAACATAGTCTCTCCAGTGGTAGCCGCTGCATTTCTGTGTTGCTTTAGGACTCTGGAAGTTTTTCTGGGAGGCTCACAGCAAACCCCAAGGCAAAGGCAGGAGCTGTGGCTCCTTGTAGTTGCCCAAGATCGATAGGCACTGCACAAAGAGGTTTGCAACTCCACAGGGATTCAAAACATTGCTGCTGAGGGGAAAGGCATTACTCTTGTGTTTTCCTCAGAGGGAATGTAGTTTAACTGATCTGCTCCTCCCCTGGGCTTCCTGCTCCTCCAGGTAAAACTGCTGCCTGCCTCCTCGCACCATCAGAGGTGACATCAAAGGCTGGGTGACCTGCTCCCACGTGGCACCTGAGGTAAAGTGGATGGAGGGAATGGATCAGAGTATTACTGGCTCTGGAAGTGTGGGTGGCTGGAGGGTTTCCTGGAGGTACCCTTGAGTGTTCTGAGTTCCTGGGCTTTGGCTCCTGCAGCAAGAATTGCTGAGCTACGCTCACAGCCACTTGTCTGCCTCTGTATTTGAAGCTGCTGAAGCCACACTCCTTTTCTCTCCTTTTCCCTCCTCCTCTACTTTTTTTTTCCTTTACCACAACCCCACTCCAACAGACAGAGACAATCCAGTTGTTTAGTCCCTTTATTGTCATTCCACAGGGAACCGCTACATCCTCTGCACAGGCTTAATCCCCAGGATGTCGAATCCTTTGGCCATGACGGTGGCAGTGGCTTCGCACAGCAGCAGCCTCCACATATTCACCTTCACAATCTGGCCTGGAAAACACAGAGGAGCTGGAGTGGCTGCTCAGAACAGCAGCACCTTCCCCAGGGGAAGCCCCTCTGCCCAAAACCAGGCCCTGGACTGGCACATGGAACCCTTCCTGCCCTCCCTAAGCCAGGCAGACTGACCATCCCTCCTGTTTCCAGGTGCCTGACTGCTCCCAACTCTACTCAACCTTTCTGCTCAGTGACAACACGGGCTCTGCCAGTCTCTGTCAATCCTCCCACATGGACACAGTAGTGTGACAAGAGCCTTTCCAACACAGGGTAACACCCTGAGATGGATGTACCACCACAGGATGTGAAACAGGCACACACAGCACCCCATGGCAAACACTCACCAGTCTGCCTGTCCTTCTCAACGCAGTAGCAGCTGTCGTAGAACTCGGTGAAGGTGGTGGCCAGCTCATACAGGTAGTCACAGAGTGTGTGCAATAACAAGTCCTCCAGGATCTTCTGCAGGATCTCAGGAAACCTCAGGATGCACTTGCCCAGTTTCCACTCCTTCTCATGGTCAAGGACAAGCACCTCCTCCCTGGCTGCCTTCCGCAGCATCTGCTCATCGATATTGGCCAGGCGAGCGATGGCCCTGGAATGGCCCCAAACAGTCTGTTTGTGACGGTCCCACTGCCCAGGGCCAGCCTGGTCACCTGTCTGGCCTGGCTCAGGGCTGGTGGCCTCCCTTGCCCAGTCCTGGGTGACCAGGCCAAAGAGGACAGTCAGCCCTCGGGGAGATCCAGGAGGGCGCTGCAGAGGAACAGGGAGGGACGGGCTCTAGGCACCTGCATCAGCAAAGACATATGATCCTGCCAAGCAAACCAGGGTTCAGGGTGCCAGAAAAACTGGGGCGTGGCAATACCTGAGCTGAGCAGATGGAACACAGATGCATCCTTTTGCAGCCACCTAAATCCTCTGCTTACCAGGAACTCCCACAGTTCCCTCCCTGGGCTGTGTGCCACACAGAGGAGCCGTTTTGGGTGGCACTGGACACATGGTGTGCAATGACAAAATCCTGCCTGTGGTGCATACCAGCGTAGCTGGCTTCTCTTACCAAACACCCCACCAGCAGTGGTGTGACCGTCACCCCTCTGCCCACATGTCCCTTTGTGACAGAGAGCACCAAGTCCTGCAGCTCCCTGCAGCCCACGCACCTGATCCGTGTGAAGGCATAGAGCAGATAGGCAGCTGTGTTCCCTCGGTCATCCAGCATCTTGTCAAAGGAGAACACGTAATCGTTGAGCCTGTTGTGGGACAGATCCGCGTATTTAATGCATCCAAAAGCCACCGATGTCTGGGCAGCTTTCAGCTCTTCTGGCGTCAGGACCTGGTGCAATTTCCAAAGAGACAACAGTCAAGAGGAAGAATGAAGCACAGCACAGCCCTGGCCGCTCAGCAGGGCTCAGGGGGAAAGCCCAGGCTGCTGAGGGGGTTTACCCACGTGGTGCTCAGTTCACACACACCTCTCTGCTTCGGGGCACCAGACAAGCCCACACCCACCCCTCACTTGTACAATCCACTGGCACCACAGCCCTGCTCAGGTTAGGGCTGACTCCCTCTTGTGACAGCCCACAGAGCACTGTGCCCCACAGCCCGCCGGGTGTGATGTGCTCTGCTCCTGCTTCCTACAAACTGCATGTGCATGGAACAAATGTTGGTCCTCCTACCCTTATGGAGCATTTTCAATCCAAACACTTGCAAACCCCTCTCTGCTGGAACAGTGGCAGCAGGGCAAAGCACTTTGTGCCTGACTCCTATGAGCCCTTCAGAGATTTTCAAGGTTTTTTTTTTCCTTGCTTCCTCGTGTTCCTGTTTGAAAAGAGACTTTTCACTTTCACCCTACACTACACTTCCCAATTCCACTGCCTCACACTGTGCTTGGACAGAGCTTGGTCCTTCTGTTACATTCCATGTCCCACACTGTCCAGTTCTCTGCAGGCCATCAATAAGACAGAAATCTCACTAAGCAATGCAGAGACTCTAAGTCTGTGAACACATCTGGGAAGTCCTCAGGAAACACAAGCGTTTGTCTCAACTACCTTGTCCCGTTCCTTGTCTTTCAGCTTGTCCATGGCTCGTTTCAGCCCTTCCTCCAGCAGGTCTATGAGACGCACTGTGTCCCCTGAACGAGTTTTGAACTTCTTCCTGAAAACACACAGCCAAAATGACCACCTGCCTAAGAGGCAAAACCCCTCCACCCTCTGCCTAGTGCTCAGCAAGCTTAGGAAAAAAACACATGGCAAATCCTGTATTGGAAAAAAGCACATGGCAAATCCTTCTGTACTGAAGAAATTGCCATCACATGGACAGCTCCAAAACTGAGCGAGCACTCACAGCATGGTCAGCAGGAATGGCCAGGAAGGATTCAACAGTCACAACTGTCCAGTTCCAGACATTAAGCAGCACACAATACCAGCACCAGACTTTTCCCAACTTTTTTTTTCATCCACCATGAAGGAGGTAGAAGGTAATGAAAACCCTGGCCTATACCACTGCATCTCCCAGTACCCACATTAGCTCCCACCAGCCAGTCAAGTGCCAGGCAGCAGAAGCCAGGCTCGAGAGGGAAGGTGACCACAGCAGCAGTGACTGTGTGGATCAAGGACAATGACACAGAACACAATGACACAGTTATGGTAACAGCACAGCATGCAGTGCTTTCTTTTGGGGTTTTTTTTTTGTGTGCCACATACGTACTCGTCAACAAATGAGAGCAAGTCTCCTGCATTCACTCAAACTTTCTCTCCAAAGCACAGACAGAGGAAAAAGTACACCCAGACACTTACTTGTCTTCTCCCAGCACCACTCCAAAGGCAGCATGGGCCACTCTGGTGACTTTGGGATCATACCAGCCAATCATCTGTCCAGCTGCAAACACTGTTTGTAAATGCACAGACTGCAAGGAAATAAACACCAACAACTGGTTCTCAATCCACTCCTCCAGGTGCAGTTTCTTCACAGCTTTATCCTATTCACAACAATGCTCTTACAATAAGACTTTAAGTGTTTTCCCAGCTTCCACAGACAAATTCTGCTTTGAAAAGTTCAACCTTCCCAAGAGTTTTCCACCTTTACAGAAGCAGCAACTGGCAAATTCCCATCACTGCTCAGAGAAGGAGTAAATACACCAATCACACTAAAGACCCTGTGGTGCTCTACCTGTGTTACTGCTGCATCCATCATTCCACACACTTTGTGCTGACCAGCACCAACAGTTACAGCAGAGGGTGCTGAACTCACCTGGCCACTATCCACAACATAGATGAGGATGTCACCCTTCTCTTCACACAGCCTGTGCTTCAGAGCAGCCAGGTCTGAGGTGTCATAGGTGTAACCTCCATCTGATTTCATGATTGTCAGCGGGACAGGGAAACCCGGCACGAACACGACCTTCCGGCCATCATCAACCTGGACAAATCCTGCAGAATGAATGAAAAACATTCTGTGCTGAATCACTACAGCGAGGTTCTGGGCCAGCAGCAACACCTCCCTTCCTTGCTGCTACCAGGAAGAAAAGGTCAGACACTCACATAATAAAAAATATGAAAAGACCTACATGAGAACTCCCTTGTCAACACAAGTCCCATTCTGTACAGCACTTCCAGAACTATGCACAAGGAAGCAGATTTGCACAAATGTGGCCTTACCAGGAAAGGTACTTTACTAATTCAAAAACTCCCATCACTTGCATCCAGATCTCCTGTACAGCCACAAACCCATCCCAAAATACAGCATTAAAGGCAACATAAACTCTACAGAGCTATGATGAGGACTCTGCACAGAGTCTTTCTGAGGTGAGACAGTCAGAACACTTCAGATGGTGAGACTCAAGAACTGCAAAATCCAGACAGGAACACATAAAACCAGAGACTTTTTATGCTGCATTTGGCTTCTTGTCAGTTTCAAAGTCAACATGGTCCAAAAATCCCACTGTCTTCACAGAGATTTCTTAGACAAAGTTCCCACACAGTCACAACACTAAGACAGGGAAGTCTGTCATATATTTCTCTTTGACTGTTTACTCAGAATACAATAAATTCCAGTAGTACCTTGTGCTACTGCCTACAGATATCACAGACAAACTGCTTTTGATGTCAGCAAGATAGATTCAGGCTTTCTGGAATGAGGAGAAGCCACAAAATATCCTTTTAGGAAATGTGGCTGAGAAAAAAAAAAGCAAAGGTGGAGAAGATGCAACTTGAAAAGCATCAGCCCTAAGCCTTGCTGAATAGGGTTGAGGTTACCATGCTCATCCTCACAGCTGCAGAACTTCTGAGACCAAAAGCCTCACCTTTATCTTCAAATTCTTTCACAATGTCTTTCATCATCTCATGGTAGAAGGATTCCCCTCTCTCTATGATTGTGATGTCCAAACAGTTGTAGATCTTCTGGAATTCTTGAGGGAAACAGAACAAAATACTTACATTAAAGGCACACAGTGGGAACCAGTTGCATGTGGGTACAGCAAGGCCCAAAAAGCATTATTCATTTCCTGGTCAGGCCATCAGATTAGGATTCAGGAGACAAAAGATTTAGCTGAAAGTCTCCACTTAAGACAGCGCCGTACTTTGGTTGTACTGGCTTTTTGCTTTCAGCTTCTCTTAGCAGTGTGGCAGTGATTTTCAAGACAAAACAGAAGGGTGTGCTCAGACATTAAGTGAGGAAAGCCACACTGTTCTATGGCTGAGACACGACTCCAGATGTGGCACAGTCACCTTTGCGTGACACATCACAGATGAGATTCCAGGCTTTGATGAAGTCAGGGTTTTTGCTCTGCAGCAGCACCACACATTGGTAGGCTCGCTTCTTAAATTCCTCCTCTGTGTCAAACCTCCGCTTGGATTCCTGCAGGGAAACATGTGGAAAAGCACTGTTTTCTCCCCTGAAACAATCCACCACTCCTAACAGGCTCCCCAGGCATGCTCATCTCAACACAGAAAGGCTGTGTTCTTCCAAAGGCCTTTGACTGTGCCCCATACAGACAGTTCAATACCAGAGACCACAATTCATCACCCTGTGGCTGGTTATCGCAATAATCTACTAACAGTGACTTGATTCTTTCATTTCTCCAAAACCATGCTGCACTTTGTAAAGCTCCTCAATCTGCTTTTCAGATGCTGACATAAACATCACACTTATCTGCTATACATACCTTGTAAAAAGCTTGGAGATCCCCAATGGGAGGAGAAACAGTTAAGTAATCCGGAAATTTGTCCTGGAGGTGAGCAATGAGCATTCCAAACTGTGTGCCCCAATCTCCTAAATGGTTCAACCTTGTAGCAATTGAAAAGGACAATAATAATAATAACCTCTTAAACATGTGCTTTGAGATACACACATTTTAAAAATACATATTCTAAAAGAAACACACATCATACCAGAAACCCACCCCAGGCAAGCTCCCCAATTTCAGTGCACTGAAGCTGCTGCCCACCTTGATTCCTAACCCTGCTACACTTGCTCAGCTTAGTGTCTACTACTCAAAAAGGGTTATTTGCTATGTGCTTATAAACTCAGACCAATCCAGAGCAGAACAGAGAGACAGGGACTGCACAAAGAGCCCAGCAAGCCCACCACAGCCAGCCAGTGAGCCTCACCTCAGGACATCGTAACCCGCGAACTCGAAGAGGCGGCACATGCTCTCCCCGATGATGGTGGAGCGCAGGTGCCCAACGTGCATCTCCTTTGCAATGTTGGGGGAGGAAAAATCCACCACCACCTTGGGCACAGAACCAAAGGAACACATGAATAAAAGGCCATTACCACACCTCGTGTGTTTGGTCTGGGTTTTGTTAGGGGGAGCAGGGGGAACGAGAATCACCTCTGCTGATCCTCAGCGGGGAACATCAGAGCCAGCTCTGCTGCCCAGCTGAGGGTCAGGGATCACTTCCAGACTGACCTGGGCACAACCCCCACCCCCAGGGAGCCCTGTCCCCCAGCACCAGAGACCACAGCAAGTACAGGTGCCCTACCCCACAGCCCGGTTCCCATGCTACATCCCACATACTCTGCTCTAACAACCTGCTGACATGGACATCTGCTCAGCACATCCCTTCAGGGGGAATTTCAAAGCTCCCTGCAGTCCAGAACATTTCCCCTGTAGGAAGATGGCTGTGTGCTTACTGCTGTACCTTTTTCCTTTTGCCAACAGCTGGTGGTTGAACTCCATTGATCAATAAACTGCTCAGTTGCTTCGACACAAAATCCTTTCTCAAGTGGACATTGATAAAACCTTTGCAGGAAAAAAACAGCAATGAGTGCTGGGGCTGCAGAAGTGCCTCAAACCATTTTTTTCCTTCCCCCCAGGATTTCTGTTTTCATGCATCAAGCACAAGAGCACACGAAGTCAGCTTGACAAAACATTTTTCAGTCACAGGACAACAAAGCTGTCACTTAAAGACAATTTCTGTTCCCAGATTATAAGAGTCTGTTCACACCACTATAGCCTTTACTGCAGGAGTCAGATGCTGCAAGCTACACCACCGACACGACTCCTTTTTGTACACTGTCACTCGATGAATTTATAGAAACAATTTTTTGTGAGAAAATAAATAATTTGCTTTCCAGAATGCAAAACCAAATCCTGCCTTATCTTTTTGTAAATATTAATATCCTAAAACATATAGTTTCATCTGGGATAATTTATGCTCATGGTATGATACTGTCTTACTTCTGTTTCACAGAGCCAGTGAACAAGCCCTAGCCCCAGAAGGGCTGTGCCATGGGATTTTTGTGTTTATGCTGAAGCCCTAAGGAATATGCGCCCTTGTATTTTTCCCTGGGTCACAGGGACAAAACAAATGCAGCAATTAATAACCTCCATGCTGCTCCAGCCTCTCAGTTCTGAGGGGACAAGGTCTTCTCACCACGCAAGCAATAGCGAGAAGGGCTGTCCATTTGTGCTGTGATTTCATGACGGTGGCTTGATTCCCATCACCAGTATTGAAAGAGGAAAAGCTGGTCCCGTAAGGATCAGTGGAAAAATTGCTCATTAAAGGGCTCATGATCATACCTGCCAATCCTAATATAGATGTAGATTTGCTGCTGCTGCACAAGTCTGAGTGCTACAAAACTCACCAAGACAGAAGAAACTAATTCACCGTGAAACTGTAGTTTTAAACCACAAAACATTAGAACTCAACAAAGCTTCCCTCTCACTACAAATCTGCCCTTTTTGCTTTAAGATATACAAAGTGTGTAAAATGAAACTATCTTACCAGGACCAGCAATTTCGACCTTCTCAATGCATTCATTGGCAGGAATATTTTTTGCTATTTTCTCCGCAATTTCTCGTGGGATAACCTTCTGTTCCCTGGTTTTCAGCAGTATCTGGAACACAACAAAGATCAAGTAAAATTCAATCCTCCAAAACATTCTAGAGAGCAGAACAGAGAACAACAGATACTGAGGCACTGAAATATCCATGTGGTCCTTCAGCTTCATAATACAGAGACACACACACAGAGAAACTTCTCTAGCAAATTTAAAGATTAGATCAGTTCTCCACAACATAAGGCTTGACTGGACCCAGCATGTTCACCTCCTCCTGCTCAGAGCAGTCCCTATGTCAGAAGAAAATCTCCCAGGCTATTTTTTGAAACCTGCTAAGTTGTTTGGAAAACCTGTACTTTTTTCAGCTGGTAAAAGGGACAAACCCTTTAAAAATCAACATAGCTGGCACAGTCCTTCAGTGCTCAACAATCCTGCTGATCAGTCTCATGGGTGTCCTCAGCTCTGCCAGCATTCACATCTGAAGTTCTGAACTGTACCTCCAGCAGATGCTGAGTGTGGTTTCAGAGCAGGTCTGTTTATTTATGATTAAACACAACCAAAGCAAACTGCCTTCAGTCTTGTCTTAGTCTCCAGCTTAATAAATAAATAAGTGAATAGATTAATAAGTGAATAAATAAATAAAATCCAACAACCCAAGCAAACAAAGGTAATCCCAGAACTACCCAATTTTCTTCAAAGAGCATCAGAAAAACTGCTGTTAAGTAACTCTCCATTTCCCTGGAGACATGAGTGGCCCACTGTGAGGAACTCAAAGAACAGGACACAAGTTTACATACAATGATAGCATCAGAGTGGTCTGAGTTGGAACAGACCTTTGAAGATCATCCAGTGCAAGTACACAACTTCCCTGTTCATTCCCAAGGCATCTTCTCACACAGCTTTTTGCAAATCTTACAAAAATCCTTCAGGAGGATTCTGTAAGCTAGCCCAACCCATCTCTTGCAAAACACTACATTCACACTTGGATAAAATTACCACAAGTATTTGTTTCTGAGCACATGATTTTCCAGTATTACTGTGATGTGTTTGAAAACAATCCCGAGGCCACAAAGACGATGTACCTCTTTGTCAACTCAGAATTTACACTCACTGCTTCTAGTTGCTAATTTACAGTCTGCCCTAAAATATATTTCTACTAAAGTTTCAGTTTTCTGTTTAACCTGTCATACACAGGATCCTTACAAGATGGTAGAGGCTTAAAAAGGGAAAGAAAAGCAAACCTCGGTAGTTTTAGTTTTAATTAAAGTGTAAACTACAGGAAAAATAAATGCAAACCCAGATTATGGGCACGTTACACCAGATTACAGGTGCGTTATCTGAATCATTCCAGAAATAGTTATCACACTCCTGTTACTCTAAGGAGCAAGTGGAGCTCCTGGGTGAAACCCCAAGCATTAATATGCTAATGAGCTCCCAGGAAAACAATAGGCACTTGTGAGGGTCCTTTCCACATCAGCGAGCCGGCAGGGAGAGGCGGCAGGGAGAGGCTGCTGCCTGGCACGTACCAGTGCTGTCCCAGTCAGGGCACTTCCCACTCCGCTGGCAGTCCCAGTGACCCTGGCTGGTGTTCCAGCTCTGCCCAGGGGACACCCTAGAAGACCTGCACCACAGCCAAGCCCCTAAACAGGCTGACAGAAAGTCCCCAACGTGCTGCTCTCATCCCCTGGCTCTGCCGTGCTGACACACTGCCCGTGTGAGCACAGCCAAGCTCTAGCCCAGCGCACAGCCTGCCTGCCCAGGGAACAAACTCCACAGCCAAGCCCAGCACCAGGAACCCGTGTTCCCCAGCACAGCTGACAACCTGGAACTCGAAGCCCCGGCTGGAGGGGACCGTTCAGACCCCGAGTTATGTGAACCACGTCGGCACTGGAAGCCTGGGCTGCTCCAGAATCCCAACCGCGCCTTAATTGGGGTAACGCGGCGGTCAGGGAAGTGCAGTGCCCTGAATCCGTGTCGGTGCACTCACCCAGGGCTGCAGCGCTGTCACAATATGCTAATGAGAGCCAGGGGACACACGGGATCTGGGAGGGCACTGCAGCCCAGAGCCTGCTGCCTGGCACGTATCGGACCCCTGTGCCCCAGTCACGCTCCTTGTAGGGGACAGCCTGGGACAGCACAGTTCCATGAGTGGCAGTGCCAGTTCAGTGTCACAACTGCCAGTCTGATGGGTTAATAAAGAAGAACTGACAACAGGACGTGTAAAAAAGGCAGCTGCTTCTGTTTAGATTGCCAAATAGAAGGTGTGTAATTACAGAGTGTCTACTTAGTCACCCAAAGGCATCAATGCACTCTTAGTTTGGGCACTTCAGCACCTAAGACAGAACACATGACCTCCTTTCCCCCAGTACCCAGGGAATTGACAGAAGATGTTAAACAAAGGACTGAGCCAGAGGACCATGAAGGGTAGTGCCTGAGCAGCAATCCACACCTGGCTGGGCTCTGAGAAGGCGCTTCCTGAGCACGCCCAGGCCTGACAATGCCCAGTTTCTTCTGGCTGGAGCTCAGGGAGGGCAGTTTGGGATGCAAGACACAGGGATCCAAACTCAACAGAGCACACAGGGCGGCACCTGGGCCCCTTTGCTCTGCTGTGTGTGTCTGTGAGCAGGAGGAAACCACAGAACTCCCAGCAACGGGAGGTGTGAGCCAAGAGGGGAAGCTGGAGATGCCCCTTTGTCACCTGCCCTGTGAGAAGGGGTAGGTAGGTGCACACAAACGTGTGGGGATATTATACTTTCCTGGCACTAGAGAAGAGCACTTAGAGACATGCAGGTGTTTCTGAACATTTTGCAATTCTCCAGAATCGTGATTTATTGTTTTGCTGTTTTCAGTTCCAAACATACAACTCACTAATTGGTAGTTAATTGCACATCATTAGTAAATCGATGCAGCACTTAAATCCTGATTTGATTTAGATCCCACGAACCAAGCAGTTTTTCTGTCACACACTTTAACTCTCTCATACCAGGCACCTGAACAGAGGTTTAAAGGCCAGCTCTGTAAAGGCCAATGCTTCCCTTAAAATGCCATTCAACACTCATTCAATTCTCAGCCCAGGTGCCTGCAGCAAGCCCAGAATAAGTTCTGTATTGCAACTCCCGCTGTGTTGTCTATCCCTTAACTTCCAACAGACAACATCCCCATTGTTGCTACTTTGCTGAGGCAGTTTACATCATTTACCTGTGATATGCCCATGGCACTGTTACACTGGTAGTCCCCAAATTTGGGCTGCTGACTTGGTGTCACCACCAGAGGAGGGTTTTCTAAGTCTGGATAGGCAGCCTGAATGGCAGCTCCAAAGATCTCCTGGAGACAGCTGTTGATATTAATCATGCTTTTGACTGATTTACTTCTTTCCTCTTGAAGGCTCTGAAAAAGAAAACCACCACAATCCAGAAGGCTAAATTCACAACATCTGAGGAGCTGTTACATCTCACTTTTCTCCTTGGCTGCCTGGCAAAGCACAGCTGACAGATTTGGCTGACACTTCCAGGCACAGGAGCAACATATACAACATAAAAATCACACCATTCTCCTGCTGAACTTCCCAGCACAAACCCTCCCCTGACTGCAGGGCTGCGTTACTTCCCACACCTGTGCTGCTGAGCCACCTGGCTGAAGACTGCCCAAGACATGACCATGTGGCCTTACTGACCTAGTGACATTTTGCACAAAACAGGTTTCTGTTTAGGGAACCAAGAAACATCTGACGTGCCACCAATCAAGGTGTCAGAATGCAGAGCAAGCATGCTGCCACACATCAAAGCTATAACAAACTCACACCATTTATTTAGCTTGTCCTAATGAGAACAAAACCCACATGGTACAGCAGTCATTTTTTATTCCCTTACCTTCTTCAGGAAGTTTAGGCGGTACTTGAGTTTTGCGTTCTCGTCTCTCAGCCCTTCCAAGCTCGGGGACACTCCCAAGCACCCAAAGTTCTTCAGACGCTCAATTTCTGCAGTTAACAACTTGATCTCGTTCTCCTGAAAAGCAAATTGAGCTGTCACACAGTCATTCCTGGAGAGGGGACAGGGGGTGAGGGGCTGCAAGATCTCGGGCACAGTGCTAGTTTGCCTTGTAAAGGTAACAGCAATGACATGTAAGCTGAATAACTCCATACAATTAATAGCTGAATACTGTTTCTACTTGTGTGAAAAACAAGGACTCTGAAACACTCTTTAAAAAAGGCAGTGAGAAAATAGTCTCACTAATATCAAGACAGAAGTACAAGACAACAGAACATGCTAATGAGATATTCCCCAAATAAGCACCTTCTCCAGCTTTTTAACCAAAGATATCAGATGATTTGACTCAAAATTCCTTAAAGCCTCTTTCAGCCTATTTCACCATCTCACAGGCCACAGTCTCAGAGGAGGAAGCCATGACCACTCACACAACCCCAGCAAGCTCAAAGCTCACCCAGAGACAGCAACGCCAGAAGCAGTGTGCTGCTCCACAGGGGCATTTCTGCAGGGTGCACTCACTTCCACCTGGCCACACAACCTTTCCTGCTCTGTCCTGGAAGGAAATCAATGCCTTCTCCCTTAAAACTGACACAAGGCACTAAGGAGCATTGAGAAGTTCAGGAGAGCCCGTATGTTCCAAACAAACCTCCCTGTGTCCCACCAGATTTCACAGTCCCGATTCAGACAAATTTGTCAGCAGCAAAATGGTTTGAAGCTGCTGCAGAGGAGCAGGAATCTTCCTCACCCCACACCCTAGAAAAACCAACTAGCTGAAGTTTCATCGCTGTTGTCCATCTCTTGTTCTCCCCCATAACAGGCTTTGTGCCCTGAGCCACAAAGCTGGCTCTGACACAGAATCTGGAGGCTGCTGAAGGTTTGAGGGACTTGGTGCTGCTATGGAGGGAGGCAGGGAGCACTGCCCACCCCAGCTGGTCACCCCCTTGGCTCCCTCACCCAGGCTCTCCTCTGCCAGCACTTCCACAGCAGGATGCAGCTCAGGCTATTATTGTAGGCCGCCAAACCTTATCAAAAAGGGCTCATTTACTTTGTTGGTCTTGAAACAATGAGACGATTTAATAAGGAAAAAAATTGGGCCATTGAATCTCTTGGTCTTGTATGTCCACCTGAACAACAGCTCCCAGCAATGCTGCTGTAACTAACTGCACATGCTCAAATACCTAGGCTGAGGCAAAACAATCTTAAGATTGGCCTATTTGTGGACCAAGCTGAAAATCAGTACTTCTGAGGTCATTCTTCAGTTGTGCTTCGGTTTATGGCCCACTTCTGTTACAGCCTCAAGGTCTCTGCTACAGAGGAGAACACAATGCTGCTTCCTGCAGTTTGGATGTGAAGAAAAAGGACTTTGAGGGAAAAACCCAAACCTGTATCAAATGCTCCGGTCTGGCATTAACACAAGCACAATCACTGACCAGCATAGCTGTAGCTTATAAGCAACTCACTTCAAATAATCCCATTTCAGCTTTTCTTTTCAAAACCCAAGGCAGGTGTCCCCAAAATCAGAGTTTTTCTGTCATTTACATACATACACAAACCTTACCCCATACAAGCAACAGCAAATAGATTTGTTTATTTTCAGCTTTTCTTCCTGGCCTGATCTGGTAGCATTTCACATAATTTATAGACCCACTTGTAAAATTTTCTGTACTTCAAGTTAAAAAATAGCACAAGAGATTTCACTGTTTTCACAGCTGTGTCACTGCAAGTTTCAGTGACCATTATTGCTGCAAACATCAGAGCAGAGACACACAGAACTCATCCCCTCAAGCCTAGAATGTGCTTTAAAGATAAGTGCAAAGGTATCTCCTACCCCTAATATCACATAATCTGTCAATTCTGTGTCCACACAGTATTATCTTCCCTCTAGTGAAGTCACCAGCTCCAAGACAGGCCTCCAAGACCCCAAGGAGAGTTCTGCATAGAAGGCAAACATTCTCCAGAACCAGAAAATCACATTCTGCTTTTGAAACTAAAATCCCTGCATGTCCAAGACAACAAGCAGCTCCTAAGTATTCCACCTGCATTAAAAGATTCCCCCAAAGCTATAACCACAGGGATACTTCAGTACCACTGACAAACTTTACAGAAGAGGAATCTGAGCTGGATTTTCCTACATAACCACAAACACCTCTGGCCACCCAAGGGAAGACTCACAGGGGGTGAGATGACCAGTAACCTACTGGAGCTTCTGTCCATCCTGTTACACTACAAGTGAGGACAAGAAAAGAGGAGCTTTATCCATGTGCATGGTCAGAAGCCAGAACAAAAGTGCCCAGGAATCACCGACCCCTGGGCACGTATCTGGCCCAAAGAGCTCTTTTACAGGGTGACAATTAGCACTGTGGAGTCCAAAAATCACTTGGATTTGGCCAGGAGATAAAAAACTCTAAAATACTGTCACAGTTCAGCAAGTCCCGTCTACTTTTTTTCCCATGACTGCATCAAACCAGCAAATTCACAGCACTGGCACCTGGAGGCATTTGGGATGGCCACATTTGAGATGTGACCAAGCCCAACGTGTCACCCCAGACTGTCACATTTGTCCCTCCTGTTCAGCGCTCCTCTTCTTCATAAAATCCCAGCAGCAGTCCTTATGTTGTTACTCAAGAGTGAACTGAGAGCTAAAGGTTTCACCATGGTGGCCCAGCTGCCTACCTCAGTGCTGCTGCTGCCACTTCAGTCTCTTTTTTATTGAGCTCATCAACAGCTTACACAGATGATAAAATGAAGTTTTCATTCCAAACGACCCAACAGAAAAGCCTGAAGTCAGCAATGCCTTCACTGGGTTCCAGAATTGATGGGGCTGGGACAGCCACACAGCTGGGTACAGCTTTCCTCTCCAAACTGGCAGTGGGGGCAGCCCTGTTCAGGGAACACCACTCTCCACTCTCTGGTGACCAGTGACAGACACAGGGAAATGAAATGAAGCTGTGTCAGGGTAAATTCAGACTGGTTCAGAAAGGTTCTTCACTGGGAGGGTGCTGGTGCACTGAAACAGGCTCTCCTGGGAAGTGGTTGTGGCACCAAACCTTCAGGGCTCAAGGAGCAGCTGGGACAAGCTCTTAACAACATGGATTAGTTTTAGGTAGCCCTGTGAGGAGTGGGGAGGTGGACTCGAGGATCCCTGGGTCCCTTCCAACTTGAGGTATGCTGTGATTGATTCTGTGACCCCCACACCATAACCATGCTGAGCTTGCCTGGAAAAAAGGTCTTCAGATGTTTACATCAGAAATGCCTCTAATCACAGCACCCTGTGACAGAGTTAATTCTCTAGCAAAGATCTGTGAATGCTAGATGGTATTGAAAAGATATTATGAATGCTACATTCTTTCTAAAAAACAAACTACACTAACTCCTCTCTCATGGTATCATCCAAGTGGGGAAGGGAGACAAGGCCAATACACCTCTGATCTAAAAGACATGTGACTGAGAAAAGGAAGGAAAAAGCTGCTGCTCAGGGCAGGAAGTGCCAGCCCTGGTTTACTGTACCTGCACTGTCTAGCACAAGTGGTCAGTAAAGGGTCATACCTGATGACCACCTCATAAGGAGCTGTGGGAATTACATGAGGCCATGCTGACATCTCCAAGGGCTCTTTGCTCAGCTGAGTACTAGAAATCTTCCCCTCACCTGTGAACACAAAAAAACTACAGCTTTTTCAACAGGACCAAAAACATGCTTATGTCTTCCCTCAGCACATAAGACTGTCTTCCAAGAACCCCGCTTGAGCAGGTGGGTAACGTGACACTCGCACAGGCTTCTGTCTCTGGGCTTTAATGTGACAGAGCTTTTCTCCATCACGTTTAAAAGAAAAAAATCATAAAGGAGAGAAAATGGCCTGAGAGAGCATGGCAAAGGGAGCAGAACACCTCTCTTCCTTCCCCTTCCTTCCCCTTCTTGCCTCCTGCTCGGTTTAATTTCTACTCCTACTCTGCCAAGCCCTGCTGAGCACAACTGCTGGCTCTTTGTTGGGTTATTTTCCTGCAGGCTGGCTCCCCACAGGCTCCAAGGCACGCTGCACCTGGAGACAGGGAGCATGTGGCTGGGAGTGACAGGCAGAGTGAGGCTCAGTAATTCTGCATGGCCTCCTGCAGCCTCCTGGAGTTAGAGCTGAACACTGCCCCTCCTGCTCTGCTCCCAGGGCCTGGAATCTGCCTATGGACTAAAGACCAAACAGCAGGGACAGCAAAGGGAGAGCCACCTTGCCAGAATACCTGAGATGTCCTTCCTCTCCTAGCAGCAACAAAGGAGAATGGGAAACTCAAAGGCAAGGAGCTGCAGAGATTCAAGAGCCAGATTTATTATCTCAGTGCCTGCTGCATGTTTAAGCTGTGAGCAGAAAACACACTCAGAAGTTGCTCAAGAACACACAAGCACGGCAGGCAGAAACCCAAACGCCAAAGTCCAGATCCTCCCAGCTGGGTGCTCCTGAGGCAGCGGGCAAGGCACGAGAAGTGAACCTGGAGGAGTCCAAGCTTTCCTGAGGCTGCCTCTGCACTCTCCTGTCAATACTGGACAGTGACTAGGACAGACCCGGCACTTTTGTTTTTTACTGTCGTCACTGGAAAGGCAGGGAGCTGTCACCATCTCTTCCCAAACCCACGCACCCCGAAGCCGCAGTACCGCCGTCGGGAGGCCCGGGTGCCGGCAGCACAGGAGGGGCAGCCCTCCCCGGCTGCCCAGGGCTCCCGGAGCCGCGCTGCCGCCGCCCCTGCCCTGGCCGGCGACCCCTGCCCGGCCAGAGCACGCCCCGCACCGGCAACGGGGCTGGACACCGGGAAACGGGGCTGGACACCGGGAAACGGGCAGGACACCGGGAACGGGGCAGGACACCGGGAACGGGGCAGGACACCGGCAACGGGGCTGGACACCGGGAAACGGGCAGGACACCGGGAAACGGGGCAGGACACCGGGAAACGGGCAGGACACCGGCAACGGGGCAGGACACCGGCAACGGGGCAGGACACCGGCAACGGGGCAGGACACCGGCAACGGGGCAGGACACCGGCAACGGGGCAGGACACCGGCAACGGGGCAGGACACCGGGAACGGGGCAGGACACCAGGCCGTGCGGGGCCGTCCCCGCGGATGCTCCGGGAAGTTTTCTCGGAACGCTCTCACGGCGCCGCCCTCACGGCCAGGCTGGGAGACCGGGCAGCGCTGCAGCCCTGCCCTCAGTGGCGGGAGGGACGGCAGCAGCCCAGGAATGGCTTCAGCCCTGCCTGCTCCCCCGCCTTCCCTTCTCAGACAGACCTCCCGCTCCCGCGGGGCCGCGCCCGCCCGGGGCTCCGGGCACTGCGCGGGCTTCGCTACCGGAGGATCGCTCCCGGGGCTCGCCCGCCGCCTGCGCCCCGCCCAGCCCCGGGGCTGTCCCGGTCCGTGCGGGGCCGTGCCCTGCCGTCCTGTCCCGCCCCGCCCGGCCCGGCCCGGCCCCGCACCGCACCTGCCGCGCCAGCCTCGCCGCGGACTGCGCCACGCGCGCCTCCATCCTCGGGCGGCCGGAACCGGGACTGGCGCCGCGGGAACCGGAACGCGGCCGGAGCGGCGCGGCCGCGGCCACAGCGCCCCCGGGCGGCGGGGAGGACTCCGGCGAGGCCGCAATGCTGCCCCGGGAACGGTGCCCTGGGAACGGGCCCGGGAATGGTGCTCCGGGAACGGGAATGGTGCCTTGGGAACGGGAATGGTGCTCCGGGAACGGGAACGGTGCCTTGGGAACGGGGCTGGCGGCGGCCATCGACCCCTGCAGAGGGAAGGGAAGGGCACCCCCACGCCCTCCCATGCCCCCTCATTCCCTGTCACCACCCAGCACTCTGGAACGTGTCCCATCCGCAGCAGGTGGGCACAAAATGGGCACGGGGAACGTTCAGGCAGGGAGGAAAACCAACAAGGGAGCGGACCGGAGGGAATGGCCGGAGCTGTGCCAGGGAGGGTCAGGCTGGATCTCAGGGCAAGGTTCTTCCCCCAGAGGTGCTGGCACTGCCCAGGGAACGGGCACGGCCCCGAGGCTGCCAGGAGCACTTGGACACTCCCGGGGATGCACAGGGTGGGGTTGTCGGGGGGTCTGTGCAGGGACAGGGGCTGGACTGGATCCTCGTGTGTCCTGTCCACCTCAGGATATTCCACGATTACATGAAATGTGTCAAATACAGCATCTCATGTGACGAGACACGTGAAAAGCTACGTGCTTCCAGCTGGCGACACAAAAGAACCCCTGCTTAGGTGCCAGGAGATGAGAAGATCCACTCAAGACAAAAAGCAAGAAGGCAGGTTCGTCCAGAAAGGTCACTTTATTGGAAAAACCTAAAATGGACTTTAAACCTGCAGCCCTCCTCCCACAGCAGTGGTTTCAATGGGCTCCCCACGTTACCTTAACAGACCCATTACAGACATGAGCTGCAGTACAAATGTTAAAAGTGCAAGTATTCTGAACTTCACACCTACTTTTATGACCTGGCAGGAAACACAAATGCTTCACAGCTCACAGAGAATTCGTTCACAGCACTTGGGAGTCCCAGCTGGCTCCCAGCATTCCCCACAGGGTACAAGATACGTCACTCGAAGGAGAGTCCGATGCAGAACATCATAGAAGGTAGGGGTGAGGTTCCTTCAAATTTATTTTATTGCAGTAAAACCTCTAAAAGGTAGAGCTGTACAAAAAGTCTAAACAGCATTATTTAAGAATAACAGCACCTTACGCTGCATTTGTTCTTATTTAAAATTCTATTTCCCAAAAATACATTCCTAAATATACAAACTATACAATCTTGTCACTTTAATGCTGGTTTCTGTGATGATATAACTTTAACCTAAAAATCTTCAAAACATCCACATACTGACAAAAGCTCTAATATACAAATGCCTCGGTACCTTCATAATACCACATAAATAACTTCAAAGCCCAATCTGCATTTGTAGAATTGTCCAGAAAGCAAATACTTTACGGTGATCACACATCATCCGCAGAGAGTGTTGGGATGTTTATTCTTGGCCGTGTGAAAAATGCCATTTTCTCTCTGAAAAAAAGATGATCGGCTGTTAATGCAACAGAAATCCTGCCAGAAATGTCCATCATCCACATGAGAATTTATCCCACCAGCTGTCCCCACAAGGAGCAGATGTACATCCCCTCACAACCTACACCTTTTATTTACTTATCAGACTTGAGTTAAACCCACAACACTGACCTTTCCAAAAAGCATTTCAGAAAGGCTCAGGGCTTTTTCCTTTCTGGGTCTGTTACTTAGGGAAGCAAAGGGCTGCTTCTGTGTTAAAGAATTTGTGGCCAGGTGGGGAATGACTTGGAGAATCCTGGTTGCTTTGATCATGTGCAGTGCTGCAACTGATTTCCCTGAGTCAGACCTTGTACTTTGATATGAAAATACAGAAGAAATTCTTATTTAAGCAGAACAGTTAACTACTTCTGCAGAGATCAGTCTTGCTCCTCAGCATCTCAGTCATCCACACAAAAATCACGGTAGTAATCCATTTTTCCTGCCCTTTACCTATAATTACCTGAATGACTGCACTTCCAGAGGCTCCTTTCGACTCTGCCCTCGCAGCCTGTGGACGTCCTTGGCAGCAGCTCTCATCATTTTATCAGCCTTGAGCTCACACTTGTGTTCTGGATTTTGCACCTAAATGAATAACGGAGAAGAGTTGTTTGTGTTTCCAGGAGGAATTATCTTATCCTGACTCATCTCCAAACACAGCAGTATTTCAGCTGCAGGTCTGAAGGGTTTGGAAACTGTTGACTCTGAAAGTCACAAGCCACAGAAGCTAAACTGAAGCTTGTCAACTACCCATTCTAAGGGAGAGAGCTTTTTGTAAGGTGTCCTTCCAGCCTGTGGTAAGAATAATGGCTTCTGTCATTACTCTCTTTGTATCTTCTTGATAGATCTTTTAAGGCAGAAGATCAGCACGCACAAGAACACAGCACCCTAAAGAGCACAACTCCCTCCCAAGCATAGCCTGGTCTCTGCCTGGTGCCAGCAGAGGTGCTGAGAAATCCCAGAAGCTGAGAAGGAGCCCTGTGCATGGGGGAGGGTGTGATGTAGAGTAAGGTAAGTGCCAACCACCACACACCACACCTCCTGCAGACTGGGGCGACACACTTGGCAGAACAGATGGCATTTGTGACTTCTCATATTCACACCTCTGCTAGGGCAGCAAATCTCTGTGTGCTGGTGAATGCAGGGGCTCAGGCCTGACAGCTTGATAGAGCCATATGTGGCAGACAGGAGTTACTAACAGTGCTCAGGCATCATTTACTGACTGTCCAAAGTCCCCTGTTTCCAAAATTTCTCCATTTCTCCAGCAAGCGGAACAGAACCCCAAGGCAGGTGTGACTCACTCGTTTCTCCACAAGCCTCAGCAGCAGCCGAAACCTCTCATCATCCTTCACCCACTGGGGCAACTCTTTTTCACCCTGACTTTGAGCTTGTTCCAGCTGTTCCTTCAGTTCCCTCAGCACTGAGATCTCCTGAACCAGCTGGTCATGCCAGGTTTTTGAAGCCTGCAGGTCCAGCTCCAGGTCCAGTGAGGTGCGGATCAGGCGCTCTGTACCGAAGGACTTGACCGAAGGCTGGAAGAGAAGGGCTGTGTGAACACCGTGAGGAGAACTGTCCCGACCACTCCACCCACAAAGTGCCAAACACATCATGAGACCCATCTTTATAATGCTTCTCTTCACACAAACCATCTCTACTGAGCCTGCTTTCCAGTCTGTCTTGAGGCAGATACCACAAACTCAAGGAAGTCTTATAGATAAGTGTTTTGATTTCAGTGCTTCTTCCTTGGCAGCTTCTCCAAATAGAACGAGTCTTGCTTGCACACCTTCCCCCTAAGTTTAATGTCTCATCTTCAGATGAATCCAGAGTGCTGCAGAAAAACCTGTGATTGCTTTTTCCAGTAACATATTGCCTTCTGCTAGTTTCAAACACAAGCTGTCCCAAGAAAACCAGCTCCTTAGGAGTTCAGTGTCAGTATCCTGGGGGAATTTTAGTGATTATCATCACAATGGGTACAAGGTTATTGTGTGCCATGGCATCACTACAACAGTCACCTGAGACATTGTTCTCGTCATCTTCTCTTCCAGCTCCTCAAATTTATTATAAATACTTAAGAATCTCACAACAATAAACAGAGCAAAACTGTTTGTGCTGCTTCTCTGACAAGATGGAAAATACCAGGAACCATTTCCCTAAATTAATTGTTTGAAATGAGTTCCAACTCATACGAGTTCCTGTCATAATCTGGTATTTGAAAGAATCTTTGAGAGACTTCTCGCACACAAAGAAAAGGTTGTGAAGGAAAGAAAGCATGTGGCAACTGTTTATGTTTGCAAATTTTTAATTTAAAACAGTTTTCTGGCTTATGCATGTGTCTGTGCTAGAGGAAAAAAGAAGTGGTGATGTTCTTACCCGTTTGACTCTGACACTTCTTCTCTCCATTGCATTCCGAACGAAGGGGGGCTTCTTGGATAGTGTGGAACTGTCACTATCACTGCGATTCAGCTGGAGAGGAAGATGGAAAACACAAACTTTTCATGAAAGAAATACAAGCAGTGCATACACACAGTGTCAGCGAGACCAGAGGCTGTTGTCAGCAGAACTATGAAATTCTGTGAAAGGCTGACAGCTGTCACCCCAGTCTGAGTAGACAACATGCACTGGCACAGCCAGATCCTGCCACAAGCCTTGAACTCTGTCCCTTTTTGGGAATAGGCTGTGAGCAAAGAGAGACAGTAAATTAGGCTATGATATGAGACTCTGCCCCACTGCTCTTCTCCTGGGCAAGTAACTAGGCTGAGCAAAATGGCCCAGAAAAATAAGCTGTAAGTAATAATAATAATAATAATAATAATAATAATAATAATAATACTCTTTCCTAGTATATGTAAAACATGGGGCTGTTTTATTAGAGATTCCTGTTTTCTCTAATCTGTATTTTTCTGTAACCTGTATTTTAAGCTAGTGGTGGAAGAAGTTTACCTGAAAGCTCTCCCCCTGGGTTTATCAGCTGAAGAGTTGCCATGTTACACATAGCCTGCCTTGTTTTGTGGTTGTCTGCAGACCCTTACAAAGAGCTCAGCTCAAGCAGGGTTTCATTTTAATTCCCTTCTCATGTCCCTTCTCAAAGCTGGGTGAGGAGGGGCACAGGCACTGGGATCTGTGTGTGCCGGGATAGAGCACCTGTACCACTCAAGCACAGGCCGCTGCTGCAGAATGAGTAAGGTTTGCTCCTCTGGAAGCACCTGATTCTAAAGCAGAGAGAACCTACACAGCAGATCTGGCTCAGCTGTATTAAGGGCTTGTCCACTTGGGACAGGTCATGTGTGGTAAAAGACAGTGCTTGCTTGTTTGCCAATTCCACTTAAAAGACAAGATATTTATAGTTCATTCTGACCCTCAATTCAGGAAGCAATTGTGAACAAACATTTCAAAGCAGGAGAAGTGGCATCTGACCCAACACATGGCCTGTTCAGTTACCTTCACACAAAGCACACTGGTGACTTTCAGGTTTCCACAGGTTTTTTTTGCTGATATTATCAGGTACTTTCCATTTCTATCAAGGTTTTACGTTCACGTCATCTGAAGTTAGGTGGACAGAGCTAACTGAGTTAGCACAGAACACTTCAAGCAGCAGTTCAATATGCAGCTTATTCATCACTCTTACAGCAGCCCTTCCAGGTCAGTTTGGGCATCTCAACAAGCTGCATGTGCCACAAATATATATGCACATATATATCTGATAAATCTGTGCTTAATGCTGTTAGTTCCAAGGCAAGATACTGTCCAGGAGGTGAGGACAGAGCAACTTCTGAAGTCAGAGGGGTAGAAGAAGAAAACACTGTGGGGTTTGTGTGAGAAATTGAGACTGAGTGAAAACAAGCCCTTAGAAGGTGAGGGTTTCATGTTCCTTACCCGACACACGTACTGACTCTGTGGTCCTGGGGAAAACGTTTTTGAGCGGATGATGGTGCTACCCCTGACAAACTGAGTTTGGGGTGGGTTTGCTGCTCTTTTGTCTTTTGGACGAACTACAGTTGAGGACTGTGCAAGGCTCTCTGTGTTGGTCTCTTTATCCACCTGGAAGACACACAGCGCAGTGTAAATGCCAGCTTTCCATGTGCCCAGGACACGCCCCAGGGCTGTGGGACAGCCACCTGTGCCCCATCTATGCTTGCAGCATTCAAACCCAGACATTCTTTAGCCCTTCTCATGCAGTGTGTCCTGACACTTCACTCCTGGAGCTCTGCTGCATTACCTGCATTGCTCCCTAAGGGCTCTGCATCCACTGATTGCTGTACAACACAATGGATTCCAATGGGCTTTGCCTGTGGATCCAACACATCACTGTGACCTGGCAATCCCACCGAGAGCAGGTATGATTGTAAAGACCATTACCTTACTTGTGCATCTGCAGCAAAGATCCAAATCAATGTACAGAGAGAGCTGTGTACAGGACACCCCTGTTTGACTACAGCTCCTTTCAGAATTAAACAAGGTCAAAACCACTGTCTCATTAATGAAAACAGTTTTCATGAGCAGCAAAAAGAAGGCATGAAATGGTGCTGTACTAACTGTGGGACAAAATGGTCACACGGAGTTATTTACAAAGATTTCAGGTAGATAAAACATTTAATCATCAATGATGAATTTTCAAATAACTGCTGTAGCCTTGCTCAGCTCAGCAACAACGCAGTCAGCTGAGAAATAGGAAGCTTAAATCATCTTTCTGTTCAAAAGGCCTCTGACTGTACCTTCACTGCTATCTCTGTGTGCAGCTGGGAATTCAGACTTTCTTCTGTTTCCCACAGCGATTTTCCAGCACAGAATTCTTCCTCCTCCTCTGCTTCATTTTCACTGATCTCATCCTGTTCTTCCAGGTCAGGAACCTCTTCGTCTTGCCTGAAAGGAACAGTTTTGTTATTGAACTGGCCTCTTGTGGACAATACCCCGGTGCTGGAGCAGGAGGTGTCTCCTGTAAGCTGCTGGACAGAAACGTGTCCCCAAGGCAGCCAGGTGTACCTGACAGGCCCTGCAGCCACTGAGATTACACAAACACAGGCTTAGAAAGGAGAGAAGCTGCACCAGAAGACCACATTACAGCCAAAAGCTTCATCCTGATTTGGTTTCAAAAGAAGCAACATGAGGGTTCAGCCATGTGGTCTGAGTTTAAGGCAAGTGCATCTTGAGGGGAGCTCTCAGGATGCCATTAATCTTTGATAAAAAGTGTTACTGGACAAAATTGAAGCATTGTTTTAACATCCTTTTCAACTCCCTTAAACTCACAGCAGACTTCTCCATCAATCCCATTGGTCAGGCTTGCTTTCTATTTCAAATGTTGGATCTCTTTAAGGAAATCTGAACCATATAAAGAACAGCCACATTAAAATTCAAGCAAAGCCTTGTGCACCACAGAGTAGAATTTTCAGGGCATCCATAGAAGACTGTATAAATAACAAAATTAGCATAGTGCTACTGACAATTTTCAACATTTATCAGCTTTGTTCTCATTTTCTAAGCACAATGTCCAGAACAGAAGAAACAGGATTTCTCACCAAAACAGAGAAAAAAGAAGCCTCCCCCAGCTCAGTATCGTCTTTTTTCTCTGCACCCAAATGCTCTGAATCACTCCACAGCAACAAGATGGTGGGATGCCACCTACCAGCTCTCTCCACTAGTTAAAGTGCTTCTGCTTTCCTCCAGTTTCTTCTCCACAGCTTCCAGTTCAACAGCTGTCTGCTCTAAGAGTGCTGAGACAGAGTCCTAAAGGGGAGAACGAGGCTTCTTGTGAAGAAACGACTCTCAGAGACTGCAGCATGCCCAGCCTCTGTGGAGAGCAGCCCCCAGCCCCACTGCACACACAGAGATCAGAGCAGCCCTGAGAGCACAGCTGGCCCAGCTCCCCCAGTGTGTGCAGCTCCTGAGCACCTTCTGTGCCTGCATGTGCAAACTGTGTCCTGACTTGCCCAGCAAGTTCATGGCAGCACTCTAAACTGCCTGGTGGAGCTCACACATCACTTCCACCACACCACGTACCACATCCCTCAGCTTCCTGAGCAGCAGATTTCAGTGTTTAGCCCAGGACAAGGGCATATCTGGAATCAACAACTTAATTATTTTGCTGCACCTAACGACACATTCAAGTGGTAAATATAAACACACCAGCCTTCACTTCTCCATAGTAACAGCCACACAAACCCTCTTGCTAGTCCTGTTTAGAAGAGATTTGTTCAATTTAAGCAGTTGTTCTTACTGTTTTTTCAGTGCAGGATACTTCAGAGTGGCTGTTTCCTTGTTTACTTTTCCTGTTTTGCTTCTGCTGATATTTATAACTAAGGAGGTTATACCAACGTGTTGACTTCTCTCCGGATCTACATATTTCAGCAAGGCTAATTTGTGCTCCACCCTATTGAGAGCAAGAACACAGTTTTAGTGTAATACTAAAATGAACAACTACCACACCAGTCAGAAGAAATCGGAGTAAAAATCTAGGACTGCTTGATTTTGGCAAATTCAACAAAAAGAAAAATTGCCTGTTTATCCCATTTCAACACCACTAGTAATGCTTTATGTTTAATTATTTTTAGCATTGTCAAGAGCTTCCCATCTAAGTAGCAAGTGTTTCACTACAGCTCCACTGTACAAGAATCCAGATGTACTAACAGTGCTACTGCACCAGGGAGAAATTACAGCCAGAGCTTCAAAGGGAAAGAGAAGGGACCAAAGAGAAGGGAACAGGAGAGGATTACTCCTTTTCAAGAAATTTTCAAGGCTGACAAAAATCACTGCCCAAACCCCAGATGTTTGAGCTTTCTATATCCCATTTCTCTTCATCTGCCTTGTCATTTTTAAATACATTACGTTTAGTACACAGCCTGATGTATCCAAAACCAAAGTCATTGGTTCTCAGTTGCAATACCATAAATGTTTCCAAAAGGAAGAAAACTAGTTAGAGTTCGGCATCAAATCGTGAAGGAGCAATATCTAGTGGTCTGACAAGGTAGTTATGTAACAGAACATTTATCACATAATTGTTTTTCCTGATGAGAATTGCCATTGCAAAGAACGCTGTGGGGGAGAGGCCACACAGCTGATGCTAATCAGGAAAGCTGTCACAGAAATTGCCATACCTCAAGAGTGTAACATCGTGCCTTAATTAAAAAGAGGAAACAAACACCAAGTTATTAAAATAGAGCTGGATACTCACCAAACATTCTTCAAGGTGAGACTTATCTACAGTGCAAACATCGACTCTTAAAGTCTTCTGGCGTAAAGCCGGGTAGGAGATGGAAACCCAGAACGCTTCATTGTACACGAGATTGTCTGCAGCCTCCACGGGCCGGGTGCGGAACAGGCAGCTGGTGCTCTCCGAGCAGGGCAGCACGGCCACACGGATGTTCCTGTGGGAACAGCACTGCACTCAGCACTGCCCTGCAGTGTGCAGCTCCCCCCACAAACCCCTCAGGGAAAGTCAACCTAAGCACTGTGGGCACTGCTGTCCTTTCCTATTCTTTGGAGCTGCAGTCAACCGAGAAAAAAGGAACATCTCGTCACAGCATCAGAGATGTGAAGTGGCACGAGGTGCCACAGACTTCATCCTTCTGAACCTCGTGATCAGACATCATGGGATCCTGTTTTACGTGGTTTACATCTGTGCAACCTGTCACACTGCTCACATACCGACCTTATGGAGGTAGGAACAGCAAAAATTAATCCAATTTTTGTCAGCTTATTCAGCACACAGCTGAATTTAAAGACCTTGTGCTTGGAATGAGTCTAGCAGTAGCTGCACATTTTCCCACCCCTGTGCAGGTGTCCAAGGAGTTCTGCAGCAGGACAAGCTCCTCCTCTTAACTCGATGCAAGTGCTCAAGGCACTGCTACAATTAAGAACCTGACCAGCCAGTGCTAATTCCAGGCAAGTCCTTCCCTGGCAAATACAGACTTTTGAGGAAAAAACTGCACCTTATTTCAGTTTACAGGTTTATTAGTTCCTAAGTGTCACCATGCAAAGTATAGAAACATTTCAGGAAGGGTAAATTTTTAACAGTGTGAAAAATCATAAGCCAATCACACTTTCATTCTCATTGGGATCCAACACAAATATATCAAGTCTGTTTATTTCACCCACTTACACTTTTTGATCTTGTTGTAACAGCAATGCTGGAACATTACTCAGCTGGATGATCAATATTGCAAATTGTTTATTTTTGTCATCATATCTGAATCAGAAAGACACAGAAAAGCGTTGTTATTAGAGAAGTCTGTCTTGGACTCTATGGCTGAGTATTCCACACAAACAATACAAAAAACTTACAAGCAAGACAACACTATAATGGGACCGTGACTTGCCCATAGTTTAAAACAAAACCAGTTTCCTATTACAGCAAGTTTTGCTACCAGAACATCCAGAATACAGAGCAGTCCAGAACATCCAGACCTTCAGGATTCAGTTACAATGGATTGTAGATTTGACCTAATGCACACTGTTTTCCCTGGGGTCTGGTTAAATTGCTGCAATGTAGCTACAATTTTTTGAGAGGCTGCAATATAGAAAAGTTACAAGTAAAAATACTTGAAGTACAACAGTGAGGATGTCATGAGTAACCTTTGGCTTTGGATGGCCTTGACAAATGAGTTTTGTACTACTTCTTTTTCTCAAATCCTACGTAACTTCCGAAAAGTCATTTAAGGAGGATGCCTTTATGCCTGCCTCCTACATCTTACTCACTACTGTGGGATCCACATGAGGTCAGGGATTGTGAGTGCCACTTATTCTCAGCAGTTTTCCCCACCCAAGCTGCACCCTTAAGGATTCTACAATCTAGCCAAAGGCTTTCTCCAGCCCAGCGCTGCCAGTGCTCCTGTTGCTGGTTTGCACCCTCATACCACAGTGTCACCAGCTGATTTCCACTGACATGAAAGAGGGCAACTGGGCCAAGAACCTCCTGGAGTCAAGAGTAATTCTTAATTACACTAAAAAAGGGCGTTAGATAGTTAATACTTATAGGACAGGAGAAGAAAACAGCACAGAAAGCACTGTCTTTTAAATCCCATTTAACATTCTTTCCACGGGAAGGCAAATCCAGTAAAATATGTTGCACATACCTCATTGCAATTTGCACTTTGGCTGTTCCAACTGCTTCTGTATCGTCACTGTCAAACACCATCACTTCTGACACACACGGTCTGAAAGGAATCAAGACAATTAAGGATTTGATTTGCCTCTTATTGAAGTGTTTGCATTTAGGTGATACAAGATCTTTTCACTTCCGTTCAGTGGTTTGGTATATGGATTTTGTAAAATTAGCAGGTAAAAGAAAGCCCATTTAAGAAGTAAGTGCAATCAGCCTTAGAGGTATGTATTACAGTGCTTATCAGCAGAAAGTCATATGTCTTCCCTCTTCTCTGCCAAAAGAAAAAAAAAAAAAAAGCCACACAAAAGACTGCAAAAATAAGGCAGTGGGGGATTTTTAAAGGGTTCCCTTGACTGGTTTTTAGTAAAAACGGCTGACTGCCCAGCAAGAGAAATACGACTTAACAACTGCAATCCTGTCCTGCATCATGACAGCAAAAATTCTCAACTTTTATTAGATTTAAGTAATTCCTTTGTTTCTTTAAGAAATCAAACTTTCTTAAGCACATTAAAAGTGACAGCATACACTGACTGGCCTTGCTGGAAACAGCTATTCTGCATCATTTCCCTCCAAATGTATTCCTCCTCCCAAGTTTCTATGCACTGAAAGTCCCCAAAACTACATTCATTGTCTAATTGACTCGAGAGGCTATGTTGTAGCACATGAAAACAGGATTAGCATTCTTCTCTTCTAAGTGTTTTCTGTATTACTGCTTAGCACTCTCTTGCATTTCGTTACATTTCAGCTGCAGAGGGTGGCTCATCCCACCCTCACCACTTGGAGAGGCACCAAAATGACACTGTAGGCACCACAGGGACTGGCAAGCTGATAACCCAAACAACATTAACATCACTTGTGAGTGTGCATGGCACGCCTTCCGTGATTGTCCCACTCGCCTCCCCACAGAGCTGCCTACCCCACTGAAGGGACACAGGGGCCCTGGGACTCCCAACTGACTGCTTGAGCCCAGGAGCTCTAATTTACAGAAGCATTGCACTCCCTTGTCAAACTGAATTGTGCTGTAAACATAAAAATTACTCATTTACCTAGAGAAACAATGAAGATAACTAATGAATGGGGGGGATCTGAGATCAATCATATTTCACCTCTACGGTTATGTTTCACAACTAACAACCCTGTAATTCACCTCAGTGCTAATAAAAACAGTAGGAAAACCCGGGTTAGATGCAGCCAAACCAGGTACAGGTAAGATCAGCACCTTCCAGTGAACTTTTTGACAAAGCCCCCACAGACTATCCAGAAAGCCAGCAAGAGCAGTGACTCCCAGCTGTGTCCTTAGTGGGAGAAGTCTTGTGAGCATCACGTCCTGCTCTCGCTCCAAGCACCTGGGAACTGCATCACTGCATGTGCACATCCACCAGGCAGTTCAAGGTGCTTCTGCTCTCTTCCTTAAACATCCCAAAGTCCTCTCATGCTGACTGAGGGCTGTCACTGGCTGAGAGGAGGGGAGCTTTCCACCTGCCAGATGGCTTCCCCCCACTAAGGCAGCACCACAGCTTAGCAGCACCTTCACAAACATGCCAGCTGTTGGAACAGCTCTCTGTGAGCTTCCTTTCGGCTGCTTCTGTTATGGGAAGCATAGGTCATTTTGATAATCAAATTCAACCCACTCATAGTTTTTTTCAGAAGTATTAAGAAACCTGAGACTGAGAACTTTAGCCACTATATGAGAAAAGAAGGTCATAACCAGCAGTATTCCAGCTGACTTTTGTGCAGGGCCGAGTCATTGGCCTGGTCCTGGAGAGAGATCTGATGTGTACCTTTGTACAGAGGCCTCGTACACGCCGCTGTCTCCAGCAACAGATTCATCAGACACTGCAGCTGACACACCTGCCACCTTCAGTGCCGTCCCTCCAGCCGTGTTCAGACCTATCAGACAGGCACAGAGCAAAACCAAGAGCAGGTGTCAGTGACAACAAACTGTCTGGATAGGCAGCAGCTTTTCTTCTTATCCTCCCCTTCAATTGCATCTTTTTTTCCCCCAGCCAGGTATTGTTAAGCAACAGCACATTTCTGAAGACAGAGAGGACACAGGTAGGGCAGGCTGAGCTCAAAGGTGGCCTCGAAGTGAAGGAATGTGCCAAACTGCCCTGGAGAACAAAAAGTCCCAGAAAAACCGGAGGAACAGAGTGTGTGGTGGAGTTGAGAGAGGGTTTCATTGCACAGTGAGTGCCTATTTATTCCCTGGGCCCTGCAGCAGTGTGAGGGCTGAGGTTACACACGAGTTACACACAGTGTGTTACAGCTGCCTGCCCTGGCACCTCCCTGGGCACAGGTCCTTGCAGGAGATGCCAGGAGAAAAAGATGGGTTCCAAAGCCCTGGACAGGCAGGGAGGTACCCATGACACGATGAGCAACATTCAGAAGCGGCAGGACTTCTAAACTCTAGTGAACTTATAGATATGAACCAATAAACCAGCTCCTGCTGCAAGGCCCCCTTAGGCAGGCAGCAATCGCTCTGCTCCCAGAGCACAGTGGCTGGGCAAGCGCTGCTGACCAGGCTCTGGCCAGGTATGGGCCATGTGGAGCTGCATATCCCACCTGGAGAGCTTATACCAAATTCAGCTTCAAGAGGGAAAAAGCAAAAAAAAACCACCACCTAAATCCAAAATATTTGTGTACACAGGACAAAAGGCAGGTCCCAAATGATCGGGTTAACTAGCTGCATATGGAGAGAAAGAGAGTTACAGGATTTAAAAGAGCAGTCATATGCAGGAATGCAGGGAAGAGGAGATAGGGAAGAGAAACCAAAGAAGGTGGAGCAAGTTTTGCACAGAGGTGTTATCTCACATAAATTTCTTGTGCTTCAACACAGGGAAAAGATTCTCCCTGGAAACCTGCATATTCTGCATCTTTCCACTTGAACATTTCAGTGGAGAGGAGCTGCAGCCAGGAGTGTGGAGAACTCCATCTGCCAACGTGGCAAACGAGTGCTGGGCCGTACCCAGCTCTTGGCTCTCGTCCTCAGGGATGTGGGATTCCTGCTCCAAGAGTGAGGAGGTGCCATGTGTCACCCTGGGAGCAGCTGGAACCCCACAGCAGTACACTCCTCTCCAAGAGGCTTTTGTTCTTTGGAAGAGGTCCTTCTTTCCCATAGACTTAGACAAGCACATGCCCCCAAACCAATATATAGTTTGCAATACATATTTTCTGTATTAAAAAACAAGTTTGAGTTTTGGTTGGTTTTCTAGGGTTTGAGTTTGCTTTCTCAGATTTTTTTAAGTGTTGCTTTCTTCACAGTCTCACAAAGCCACTTAAAGAATTAAATCCAGCTTTGAATAAACTGGTGGAAAAGTGTGCAAGGGTTATGGAATACCATAAGGACTTGTAAGCCTTATGTAAACAGCAGAGGGTGCTCCAGGTAACCCCAATCCTTTGAGACACCTGGGCCATTTTAGGCCCGATTCTCCACAGATTTTTTTGACACTACCACCAAATGGCATTTCTCATCTTGGTACTCCCATGGAAGCACTGGACAGAAATAGAACGTCCAGACCTTTTCCCCACAGGCCAATCCACATGATTAGAAGTTAGCACCTGTAACACAATGTATCAGTCATTAACTAAAACAAATGGATCCATTTAACACTGGCATTCCCATTCCCGGTTTAATCCATCCTCCCTCCTGCCAGGTGCCAGGGCCAGGCCCCCGCAGTGCTGTGGATCACAGACTGTGCTAGAGGTACGTGGGCAGGTTCCTCAATGCTCCTTCATACCTCCTAGTCCATGGTTTTATTAGGAATAGAACTTCCTCCCCACTGGCTGGCTTCCTAAATGTGATTCTTTGAGTTTCACACACCAAATGCTGCTCTGGGAATCCCTTTGCACGGGACTGGCTCAGTGGGAAAGGCACTGCAGGTTGGCCTGCACACACCAAACCTCTCTTCCTCCCTCAGTTCCCAATGCCATGGAGTCATTCCAACCCAGAAAGCCTCATTCTTGACCACCTCCCCTGAGCACCTCAGGGCCAAGGGGGGTGAATACAGAAAGGGCACAACAGTGAAGTGAGTTCTGTACAGCAGAGTGCTGCTACAGTGTAAAGCTGAATAAAGATGAATGGCTCCCTGACAACAATTCCAGCCACCCCTTTCCTTACTGGTTTTGCAAAAGACTTGGAAAGCTCAACCCTTTCATGCAGCTAATTAACACAAAATTTGGACTTTCAGTTTTTAGCCTTAAGTCCCTGAAGAGATATCACAGTAATAAGGAAGTTTATGGGAGAGTTCAGAACTGACTCAACTCTCCTCCATTTTTGCAAGCAGGTGGATAACACTACCTGTGTTGTTTCACCTTTTTTATTCACTCCCATCAAGAATTTGAAGTTTTCTCTTCTCCTGCTGCCATTTGCCCTTCCATGGGCTTCGAAGGACGTCATGCACTGTCCTCACATCCAGACCATTTAATCAGGGAATGCTGGACTCTGCCAGATTCCAGGCTTTGCTATTAGTTTCCCTTAAATTGCTCAGGTGTTGCTCAGGTGAGAAAGGCAACCTTATTTCAGTTTCAAAGCTAGAGGAGGTTCAGCTCTACCAGAAGGCAGCAGCAAAGCCCTCGGATGTAGTGTTCAGCTCTGCTCCCAGGACATGTGAGCGTGCTTTGCCCAGGACTGACCACCCCAGAGTCAGCCCCTGCATTTTGGGTGTTAACACTGAACCCCCACCCCCAAAATGCCTGAGGAGTAGAATCTCATCTCGTTATTGCCCTGAAATAAACTACTTATGGTGATTATTTTGTCTGCTGACTGGCTAACAGCAGTAATCGCTTAATCTGCTTAACACCTGAGCTTTCACTTTAACAGCCTTGGCAAATCTTGAAGAGCTAAAAAGGTTAAAACTAATCAGTGCCCGGTTCTAATAAGAATAATTAGCGTTTCCTACTCAAATGCATAATACCTCTTGCTTGTAGGAAAATGGTAGCTCAAAAGGGAAGATTTGCACTTGTGTTTTTTATTGTGTTTTAAATAGTGTCAGCCTTCTTATTGCAGAAGGCGCTGATAACATGGTACTAGTTCCCTTTATTCACGCAGGCTGTTCAATAATCCCACGAGAAACAGAAGCAAACTGAACTGCTGGTTCATAGGACTAGAGCTTGCAAGTTTACATTGCCTTTAAAGCTCTTCCTCACTGCAGCTACAAATCCAGTCCTTTCACTCATTGGATTTAACCCAACTGCGGTCACAAGGGCTTCAGACAGGCCCCAGCACTGTGCCCTGGCTGTGCCAACTGCTTTCCATCCGCTTCAGCCCAACCACTCCAAGAAAGGATGAACCCTTCCCACCCACCAACAAGCCATATGCATATTTGAGAACATCTACTATCTCTAAATGTCTTATTTTATCATGCTTACAATCTAAACACGTTTTTGTTGCTAAGAGACCAAAACAGCAGAATTTGAGCACAGCCTAGACATGTCTGCAGAGCTGAAATTAATAAATTCATTGTCACTGATTTACTGGGAACCAGAGCAGGATCTTATGCATACCGAGGTGGTGGGGAAGGATTATTATTATTATTACTATAATTTGTTAACTATTAAGCTAAATGGCTTTTCCAGCCCTCCTCAAAAGCTTGGTCAAAAACTTCACATCATTATGGCACTGTGTGACCCAAAACAACAGACGACATTCTGAATAGTTTAGTGCCAAATCAAACCAGGAATCCCACCATGACCATTTACATTTGCAAATGAAATCCCTGTGATTTGTGTCCACACGTATCTGTCTGCAATAAAAACATACCTAAATCAGTCACCTGCAAGACTCATCAGATCAGTATTTTTCTGCACAAATCAAAATACCAACCCTCCCTCCCAAACAAGACAGAACACAGAGTTGAAAACATTTTTCAACACAAAGCTAACAAGATGACAGCTTCTGAAACACTTGCTTCTCAATGCTTTATGAATGACATTAAATATAAATGCATGCAGTGTATGCAAATCTTTTCTTACCATACCTTGACCTAGATGTTTATCTCCTGCTCGAGGCTCCTCCAGTCTACAGTTGCCATTCCCAGTGTTTAGGGTGAGTTCTGACAGATTTGCACTTATCTCTGCATCATCAAAATCCATATGGCTTGAAAAGGCATCACCAGTTAGGAGTGGGTCTATCACCAGTGGAGAGCAAGGTGGGGATGGGGAAGAGAGAGACGACCTTGGGGACAGTGATGTCATGGATTTGGGAGTACCAGACAAGGACCTCAGAGCCTGCATGCGACTCGTGGTGTCTGCTTTTTGAGTTTTTGCTACTTCATTCTCGTGGATAGTGGTGATACAGCCTGATGGCCTAAACCCAGTGGCTCCTTCCAAGAGCAAGTCAAGCTTGTTTTGATACTCCGAGTCCAACTGCTCCAACTGCTCCAGGTGCTCGTAGTAGAGATCAGTGAAACTGGCTGAGGTGGACGAATCCTGGCTGGAGGTGGCCAGAGATCCTCTGCTAGATGCAAGAGAACCAGGGCTGCTGCTCGAGGAGAGGGAAAGCATGCTGGTGGAGAGACTGAAGGGAACAAGTCAGAAAACCATGACAGCGTTATCTTCTGATTTCTCACGAGAACACTGCAATGTCACCACATCTCTAAGCCCACAGGGTGTTGCTTTGTTAGCTCAGGCCACACGCATTAGTCCCCAGAGCAATCCAGAACCACAGTCTACGCAGCAGGAACGGTGGGTCACTGCTTGGTGAAACAGCATCAATCGTACACCTTTTCCTACTCACCACATCAGACTCCTGAGAGTCCTTGTTTAGCCAAAACAACTCTAATGAACAGTGTCAGACCAATTAAAATTAGTGCCATCCCCCTCCTCCCACATCTCTCTGGAAAGTCCCTATGGCTCCTGTTAATCTCCAAAGCAGACCGCAAAAGCCAGCAAGGCCCATGCAAGAAGATGAAGTTATTGCAATGAACTGTCTGACCATACGGAATTTTTTCTTGCATTTGCCTCAATCTTGGACCTGCAGCCAAAAGGCAATATCACAGCTGCCTGGAACTGGCCCTCAGAGATCACAGCAGCCAGCAGTTCCCAGAAAGCTGGCAGGATTTATCCATGTGAAAGACTGCTACATGGGATCCAGGGCCAAGAGAGCAAGGGAAAAAGTTGGGGCAGGGCTGTGAAATCAATTCACACCACCTTATTTATCCCTGGAGTTCTAGGTTCAGAAAAGAACTGACAACAAAATTAATTTTAAGCAGGTGCTGCATACAAGTCTGTTCAGATGAGAAAGTCCAGACACCACAGCACAGTTTTCTGCCCAGGAGACCCAGTATTCCAGCAGTGACTACAACATGTACCATCTCTAGAAATTCCATTTAAACCAACACTCCTGCTCTGCATATTGAAGACCTTGGTCATTACTGACCCTCACTTGAGATAGGGATTAGCTACTGAAAAATTTCTGAATATGTATAAGTGGCTTAAGTTGCCCCACTGAAAAACAGTGAGATATTAATAAGCCTAATAATCCCTTATTTATTATTTATAGGGTAAAAGCTGGAAGCTACATTTGTATAATTATGTCCATGACCTCATGAGAAGAAGGCAAGTATGCTGTATTTAGTATAATTTTGGCAGGAAATGTCTTCCGACAGATGCGCACTGCATCACATTTGTTCAAAAAAGCTTCTGATAGATGTCTTTGCATATTGGCAGTATATACACATCTGTTGAAGCCTAATGAAATTGCAGCTTTTCAGTGCACTATGAAAAGGGAGGGGTTTTAAATCAATCTTTTCCCTATCAAAAATCTGGGCTCCACTTCCTGTTGTACATGCCTTTGAATGCCAGACATTTTGCATTATGGGGTTAATAACAAACACTTATTCTTATGAAGGAGCATGCCAAGAACACTGGGCACACGGTTAGGAAGAAATTAGTTTCACATGCTTCTTGGTCACCTCAAAAGATCCCTAATCAGCTAGGTGAAATGAAAATATGATGCATTTCCACTGCATAAAAGCCTCACAGATAGCTATTCTCCATGCTGGCTTATTTACATGTCAGTCTTGCACTATGATTCTTTCCAGTCTTTTCGGTGTCATCTTCACAAAATGAAACAGAATCCAAGTGGAGCAGAAGCTACAAACAGAGTAAATTCAGTACACACTGGCAGGAAAAAACCTCAACCAAACAAAAACCCCACCAAACTTTCTTGCTATCAGAATGATAAAAATACAGTTTCAGCAAAATGATTTGGCCTTAGTGCCTGCAGTCATGCATTAGTCTGGAAATGGCAAAACTACAGCCTGAACTAGAAGCCATTCTTTACACCACGTGAACCACAACAGATTCAGGGATATCTCTATATATCGACCACATTGCAAGCAACAGCACACTTGGAATTAAGAGAAATATGACCATTGACGCATTAATGTGTAGTTGCATTAGTAAGATTCACTCCACTTTCTGTCCATTAAGCTGTTCTTTAATATACTTTATTAATGTAATACTTCAGTAATTCAAACTTCAGTGAATAAATCTCAGCTATCCCTAGTCACCTAAATATTACTGAATAGAAGGGACTGTGCAAATTCCTGCTGTGAGACAGAGGCACCACCAGGAGGTTGTGCAGCCCTTTGAAAAGTGCCCATCTAAACCAACCTAAGATCCTAAGGCTTCTCCTTCCCCTGACTACACAGGGGCCTTAGGTCACTGCTGGGTCTGAAAAGCCTTTCAGCCCTCAGCTGGGAGCTGGAATTGTTGGCAGAGAAAGGCAGCGGGCACAATGTGCAGCAAAAGCAACCACAGCCTCTGGAAAGGGCCACCTACCTCTTCAGCTGGGTGTGCAGCATGGCAACCAACCGTGTGGTTTCCTCCAGCTCTCGGACAAGCTGATTTCTTTTGCTGTTCAACTTCAATCTAAGAGAAGATCGAAGAAAGAGATGAGCTAAAGCAGCATTTTCTATTTTAAATACGGAGCAGAGGAAAAAAATCTACTTTTTTGACTACAAAAGTCGATAGGAACACACAGGACAGAATTTGGTCAAGATGTGTAGGCGTTTAGTAGCTTAAAAAACTTTAAAAATGCAGAACTCAGTCCTGAAAATATTCACAAAAGAAAATAATTACAGCTGGTACCATAAAAGTTCATGTTTCTAGGATTAGGCCTCAAAAGAGCTGGGCAGATTTTACTCACTATACACTATTGCATTCCTATAGTTACTGTGCTAATAAAAGTATAAACGTTTTCATTTCCTTCCACTAAAGTTTATGGATGATTAAGGGTCACTTGATTTAGTTATTAACCATCTCATTACAGTTTAACATTATTTGCTTTAGCAGCATCTCAGCTTTATTTCCCACCTGAGTTGGTTTGAGACAAACACATGTGCACATGGGTGCTCCCACCCTAACTGAACAGGCCTCTGGACACAAAATCCTTCCCCATAAATGTATGATGTCTTTGGCACTCTAGAACGTGACCATATTCCCAAAAATCCCAAATGAAGGTGTTCACCTTATGGCAAGACCAGAACCCTTTGTCAAACCACAGGTACTTGAGGCAGGTAGAAGTGTCATGGCCAAGACATTTACATTTTTTCCAGCATGATAAAAACCACGAAAAGCCTATGTAGAAAACTGGTGTCATCTGGACGTTGATCGTGTAGAAGAAAATGAAAATACAGAGCCAAAGAGAGAGTGAATGCAGTGTGCCTACTCCATATATGTTCAAGAGACTGCAGCTACCAGAAACACTGCTGAGCCACCCTCATTAATACATCCAGACTGCGAAACACCTGTAGGCCATGCCTAATGCAGTATTCATCCTCACTGCACATTCCCGTGAGATCTCCCCCTGCAACACAGGTAAAATTAGGGAAGAAAGTTGGCCTTTTTTTCAGCTAGTTTAGATTCACAGGATATTCCCTGCAAGCCCCACAGCCCTGTCAAATACCAGATCCTACAGGAATCACATACAAGGATGCTCAGAACAAACAGCAAATTTAAGAAATTTAAAATTCCATCTGCTGACATTTACCAAGGCCCAGACTGCACAGCAAGCGTAGAAGCTGCTGTGAGGTGCTGGCTGCATACAGAAATGTTACACTACACTAACACTGCACTGGGCTATTTTCAGCATTCTTTCCATCCCCATAAAGGATCCACTGTAGGCACAGCCACCTTTCCCCACTCGCACAGTCAGACTTGCAGATGGGCTGTTTGGGAGATGAGTTCAGAAGCTTTCTGACTGGAGTGTCCTGGGAATGTGAGGGCACTGCTGTGGGCAGTCAGCCAGGGGATGCTGCTGCTTGCTCCTAGTTACCTCTTGTCCAAAAAGGCACTGCCCTGTGCCCACTAACCCACCTCTCAGTGAGAGCTTTGCTCTGAGTGTCTCTAGCAGCCTGAAGGTCTTCCTCCAGGCGCCTCCTCTCTGTCTCCAGCCTCTCCACCTCTCCTCGAGTCCATTTCCTGGGGCTAATAAATCGCATTTCTTTTAAGAGCTCCTCCTTCTCATTAATCAGTATCAGGCGGTCCCGCTCGGAGTCCAGCACGCCAGGCCAGGCCTCGCTGTCAAGCTTGGCCAGTTGGATTTTCAGGTTTGCTATTCTGCAGAGGGAAAAAAAAAAATAATGCAGTTATTCCCCGAGGAGTGCCTGCTCCAGACATGCAGAGGTGCATCATCACCGACATCTTCCAGAGCCCTGAGGAAGGCGCTGTGTACTCTCTGTATACGATTCATATAAAGATCAGTGGTCAGTCAAAAGCTTAGAAACTCTTTTTCTGTCTTTACAATGAGGAAGTTAATCACACCTCCATGCTGCTACTGCAAGAATCCACCTGTTGACTCAGCAGTAAGCATTCTGGACACGCTAAGGAGCTACACTACTTCTGGTGCAACCTGCACTTGAGGATGTGAGGAGTTGGACAGGGAATGTGACCCTACCAAAATCCAGAGCTGCTTATTTGCACCAGAATCAAAGCCTATTTTCATTAGAGGCATCATTCCAGATTTCAGCTGAAAGCTTGCATCACCACTCCTTCAGCACCTCATCAGCTCAGGGAGGAAGATAATGACTAAAAGCAACAGCAATACAGACGTAGAATTTAGCAAGAGCTTTGATTGACAGAGGAGGAGAGCACAGCTTGTGGCAGGTAAGGAGGCTGCTCACCCCAAATATCTGCCTGTTCCCAATTTCCCAAATATCCGACCTGCTCAGTTAGGTCCACAAATGGTCAGCTTTGCAATGCAACAACATAAAGAGAGAAGTAGAAATGTCTGTCTTCCCAAAGGAAGCTGCCTCCTTTGCACTCACTAACCTACAACTCTTCGAGACCTGAGAGGCTGATCATGGTAGTTTGATGCGAAACAATAGTACAGATAAATCTGAATTAGGATTACCAAGGACCTGTGTTTCTGAACTCACACAATCCAAAAAATGAAGTGGGAAGCAGGGAATGGGAAGGACAGAATGGGCCAGGATGAAAACAAATTGAAAGACTTAGAATGCAAACAAGGAGAAAAAGTATTTTGCAAGATATCTGCAAAAAAAAATTCACCTGAGCGAACATCAGAGAGGCAAGGCATATGTGCCCCTTCATGTGATGGACTCAGGTGAATCCCTCATTCAGATTTAGCAAATACATAAGAAATGGAAGTGACATGTAAAATGAATGTCCAGTATGCTTCTCCCTTTGAAAAGGGCTTTGCGATCTGGTGACAGGCTTAAATCGGGCACAGCAAATAGTTACAGGTACTGATCTGGATTCATGTCTCTAGAATCTGGTTTATGCTGCAGAAGTGAAGAGGATGGTGTGTGCTTCCTGCAGCAAACCAGCACACAGGCAGGCACAGAGCAAACTCAGTGCCAACCAGCAAAATCAAAGTGTGTAGAGTAGGCAGTACGATGCAGATCTGGGCAGCAGCAGCTACAAGGCTGCTGAATGGCCTTGAAGAATAAAGCTTTGTCTTCCAAGCTCCAGAGGCCAAGAGCAACTGGAGCCCCAAGAGACCCTGTGAAGGATTAGGCTCACACACACTGACCTGCCTCCACCATCACAGGAGACAGACATGAGATCACCTTTCTGAAGAGAAGCATCACTTTCTGTAAACCCATTTCCCACAGCAGGTTGCTTACTCTAATGAAGTTCCATAATTGATAGATATTCAGCTCAACTATTTTTAGGTCGTCTTAGGAGCTGTTTTGTTTTTGAGTGCCTGATTAAGTGCAATACTGTGCTCCAACGAAGAATTAACAGTGGCATTAATTCATAATCCAAGAATTCCTCTGTGCATTTTGAAGGGATATGAGTCTAAGAGGATTGGCTGGCATAAATCTGATCACTTTTGGCATACATTTGCATGGCTATGGCTTTTCCACTGGAATTTGTTCTCTATGCATTTCCGAGCCTGAAAGCTTTGTTAAACTACCCTCCAGTTTTACCTTTGGTCTTTGATTGTAATTGTCCTCCTTCTCAGTCAGAAGGAGGTTTATTATTCTGTTTTTCCAATAAAACAGCACCAACACAAAGGAAACTCGTTGCAGAAGGTCTGCACTTGGCTGAACACTCCAGCCCTTCAGAATTCACTGCCTGAGCCTGAACTGCACCGCTGCCGAGCCAGGCTGGGCTTGCAACGCTGGCCTCGGGTCACACCACCTCTCAGAATGGCCACCAGACTGAACAAATACACTACAGGAAGCTCAAGCTTTATTTAATTGTTGTCTTTCTGCCTAGAAAAAGCACTTAGATGATTCATTCATCGTCATAACAAGGGTCTTTTTTGTTAATTAGGGAAAGTTAGTACTTTCTATTATTATGCAACACAGGCATAGCACGTAAAATTTTCAGTCTCTCTGGAGATTGTTCAGAGCACATGCATCTCCACAGGAACATAAGATGTGTATCTACAACCAGTAATTAACAATCCTGTATCAGATAAGCTTCTGTTCTTGAGAAAAAAAAACAACAACAAAACAAAACCAAGTGGGAGGTGTAGTTTAAAAACTGACCAGTCAAATACCCACCATCGTTGTAGTGTTGCTTAATGTGCCATTAAAATATTGCATTTTAGGAGATTAAAAAACCATACTTCTAAAATCCCTGAGTTACCACCAGTCACAAAGAACCCAAGCCGAAAGTTTAACTGCTGAAGAAATTAGAACAGTGCAGGGTGCAAGTGCTACACAACTGAGTTACTGCTACATGTCTGGAATAGTACAACATAATTCAGTTGCATCTCTGATTACGTTTATGCTGCAGCAGCTATCTCCTCGCTGACATGTAGCAATGACAACCTTTTTGACATGATATCCATTATCAGTTTTGAATATAATTAAGCCAAAGGTTAGTCACTGCAGCCACCCCGTGTCTTTTTTTGGGTTTTGTATTATCTGCTCTAGGGATCTGTTGTCTGCCTGAGCTGTGACAGGAAAGGACATAGTGGTGGGGAAGGGAACTGGGTCCTGGCAGTTCTGCTGCGGTGAAGTTCAGATATTCACCCACATCTGAGCTTTTAGTCTGGTCCACAGTGATGGTACAAACAGTGTCTGCCAGAGCCTGCTTTCTAAAGCACCAGCCCCTTACAGATCTAGTAGTTCTAAAGTAATTAATGTGGGACCATCTTGATTTCAAACGTTAAATGTCACCTTTCCAGATACTGCAGAGCTAATATAACACATGCATTTCCATCACTTGGTTCCTTCACAGTACGTGCGTGGGCAAAGTACTCAGTCTTCTATTGTGTTTTTGGAACATTTTAATGCTGATGTGGGGACAGGAAACACTTCTAACATCACAAGGAAGAATTTTCACAGGAACAGAAGGTTCCTTGTGAGTCACTATATCCATAGTATTGTTCCAGCTCTAAACCAGTCGAGGTATTTGTTTCTGCAGCTCCTACTAAATACTGTGCCAAAACCACAGTGCTTTGATAGCTGGAGATCTTTTCATTTTAGCATTAACTATTCATGTCCATTTAGATCCATCTTTCTTCATGATAATGTTTTTTAAACTTTGAGAAAAGCCTATAGATAACACAAGATAAACATGGGGTATGAGCTGCAAGTCTTCTTTAACTGCAAGGTGTATTGTATGCCCCTCATCATCACTTCAAATGAACTACAGTGCTGTCTTTATAAAGTTATCATCTCTCTTTATAAGGAGCATATTAAATATGTTCTCACTTGCCCCTCCTTGGAAAAGATACAGGATAAAGGAAGAGTATTTCTCCTCAATCTGAATGTGTAAAGTCAGTGTGAATGAAATTGAAGCCTTCAGCAAATCCTCAAAGTAAAAGGCAATTTTAACACTTCCAAATTAACCACTGCATCTGAAGGAATGGTATTTTTAATGTTGCTTTTAAAAGTCACTGAATGATTTGAATGTCAAGGCAGTTTGGCAAGTCTTGGACTGGCAAAATAAACAGTCCTGATAAAATTGCTCCACCTAAGAAAAGAAGTACAAATTCGTGTCAAAAGTTGGGCACACAGTTTTTGACAACTGCCACAGACACAGATCAAATTTTATGCCACTGAGAAATATGGCCTACTGGCCATGCCAGTACACCAAAATGAGAGCATTATGAGCAACCTCAGCCTTAAGGCTCTTATTTCTAACCAGAGGCTGGAGAAAAAGCCTTCTCTTCGCCCAAGCACAGATTGTACCACGCACCTGAACTTTGTTATTCTGGAGTTGCAAAGTCCCTCTAGAGCAGTTAGAAGTGAAGAAAGTCACCCCCAGCAATGGTTACATCACTGAACAAAGACGAGGTCAGCCAAAGTCTAAAAAATAATTCTTGGTGGTTTTTCATTTAACTACACAGTTGCGTTAGCTATTATCTATTAAAAAGTAAATCCTGAAAAGCTTTTGCTTAAATTGGCCTGTTAAGTAGATACATTTTTTTAAAAATCTATTCTTCATTCATCTGAGATCAGAGGGCAAAGGTGCACACTTACATTCTTACAGATAAGCTCTGGAATTGCAGCCATTGATCATATAACACCATGGAAGGTGTTAACACAACATACATTTCTTCTTATCACACTTAGGCATGCAAGCATTCATTCATTTCGAATAAGGTAAGGAGATGCCTTGCAGTACAGTCTCCTTATTAGGAATGGGGAAGCACTGGCAACAGGTAGCAGAACCACTTATTCCCCACAGGTGTGGCCAGACAGAATTCTTCATGTATTCAGTCATGCCTTAGTAATTTCTAGGATGGTTGTTTATTTCTTGAAAGATAACACTGGCGAAAAAATCCAACTGACTCAGAAATTACCACATTTATTTAGCAGCAATGCTGGGTTTCAGTCTGGTGGCACCTCTTTTAGTGAGACTTAGAATGAGCTGTGTGACAACCAAAAAGGGCAACGGGCCAAAGAATTACCTTCTCTTTGCCTCTTCATACTGCAGCCGTAGTCGCACCTTCTCGGCCAGCTGGTTACTGCTGCTGCCAATGAACTGAGACAAAAACATCAAATCAGCAACTCAGGAGCCACTCCTCTTTGGTATTTCCTTCACACTGACAATGTGACACTAGACACTAGATCTTATGACACTACAAGTGACACTAGATCTTGTCAGTCATTTCCTAGTTAAACCAATCACAGAACAGGAACATGCTGCGTTTAAATACATTGTTCATGATTCCTTCAAATACTTAAACCCCGATAAGATTCAAAGGTCCCTTCTGGCCTAGAAAGAAGAGAAAACCACATTCGTCTTGGGCTTCTATTTCTGTGAACACACAAATACCTTTGCAATCCTTCTTCTTAAATGATCTTTGCATCCTTAAGTGCTGCATTGCGTTTTGGTTTGGATGACATCTTGCTTTGGATGTAAAGTCTTAAAGACAAGGGACATCCCATCACGCCAAAATCTGCAGATCTTTACTGACATGTGTGGCCCTGACTGAAAGTGGCTGCAAACCTTTAAGTAAAGGTTCACAGGAGAGGCTCTGTGAGAAATAAGATGTACCCCAGCACTGATTGAGTCCTTACCAATGCTGGGACCAACCTGACACTTCTGATCTCCATGCACGTGTGGGACTGAAGGTTTGTGAGCACTACAACTTTGGTGGCATCAAAAGATCTGCAAATAAGTTGTTGTTCTCACCTGTAACCCAGTGAAAGCCAAACACTCTTAGGGGGAGAATCCTCACTGGAGCTTAGCCCATACAGACCTGCTGAATGTTTTTATCTCATAACTTGCTATAAAAGAGCTAAGGGAGTATTTGTATCACAAGAAGCTACACCTACAGGCTAAGTCAAACTTCCTTCCCTTTTATTCCTGCCTGGGTTGCTCTGATACAGTCAGTGTGGGGAAACATCAGATTGCCCTTAGAGATACATTAACACTGCACACAAAAACTAAGTCACACTGCAGTTTAAACCAGGAGAAGTTATGATTTCACAGAAACTTGTCTATGCTTGGAAACTCACGGTGAGGTAGTTCTACACACAGCTTAGAGGAATGTCTCCATGTGCACAAGGCTTGGCACACATTACTCACATTTCCTGAAACATCTGTCTGGGAGCTGACGTCCAGGTACTGCCGGGGGAGCAGCGGGCTGGAGCTTTCCACAGACATGCTGCTGGCCCACAGGTCTGACTGGGATCCTCTGTCATTCACAAAGCTGTCTTTTAACCTGGCTAAGCTCTAAAAGCACAAAAAATCATGAGGTGAGCTCACTTCTGCCCAAAGTACCTCAGCAGCTACATAACTTTAGCCTAACCCCATGACTCAGATGTGACCATGTCTGCTGTGCCCACTCAGACTCTGCAAACTCGAGGTCAGGCATGGCTGGACTGTGTTTTGTATTTCTCGTTTCCAGCATCTGAAGAACTGCAGAAGCTGTGGTCCAACCACAACACAGAACTAGTTTATGCTAATAAAAACCTCAATTACGTATCTGAAATATAAAATCCTTTAATTACTTCTCAGAATTTCAATCTTCTAGCAATGGTGACCCAGAATGCTATAAAGTCATCTTGTTTCAATACCTGAATGAGGTCTTGTTTTTCCTTCTCCCCTGACGTGATGGCCTTCTTGAGAGCTTTCATTTCACTTAAAATGGCTTGTGCCTCATCAAGTTTGTAGCCACCTTGAGTATCAGACATTTTCATGTCAATTCTGTATAGAAATTAAAAAAAAACCCAGTAAGCTAACACTTAATAACATCCATTAATTGGATCATCTTGCATGTATGCATCTTGACACGAATTTTTAACAAAAACACATTCCAAAGGACAACAGAAGGAACAAAGGATCTGTCTCCCCACTGCCTAAGTTACTCTACTCAGCAGCACCTTAAGCTTCAGAACTCTGATTTCAGCAGTATCATCATCTCTTTGACTCCTTAGGGAGGACAAAGGTGCACATAAATCCCCCAAAACAGTGTGTTAGGGCAGCAGTCTTCCTAACCTAGAGAGGATCAGCTTAGCCATCTAGGAGAATCACCTTATTTTCAGTCATGATTTCAAAACCAGGCACAGTCTCCCATGCACAGATGTATTTGCTTGCACAACCTAATTACAAGCCACCTCACCCTTCCCTTTTTGCCAAGGAATTCTACCATGTTGACCCTTATAATAAATATTTATCTAAGAGATGCCAGATGTCTAGTCACACAAAGGCAGGTACCTGAAGCTTTTCGTCCCTTTCCACTCCACCTCCAGTTTTTCCTCAGTGCCCTAAATCAATGGCTCTTATAATTAAGGCAATGGGCTGTAGTGTCATCCAAACTGAGCAATACCGAGTAAAACAGACTATCAGTTAACTGACGAGATCCTGGTTCAAAACCTCTTTGCCATGAAGTCAGTTCTAATGTGGTCAATCCCACACAGGCACTGATTTGAGAGAACTCCCCCACGGCTGTGTACTGCTTGAAGCCTAAAGATATCATCAGCAGCATATTTCTGCTTGTGTTATTTAGGCAGCTATTTATAAATGTAGTGGGGGATGCATTGCAAGCCAGAGATGTTCTGAAAAAAAAAAATAAATCTTGAGAACACACTTACTTCTTCAGTGTTTGAAATCCGTGCTCTTTGTACTGGAGCTCCTGCTTCATGTGAGCTACTTCTCTCTTGAGTTTATTAACCTGCAGCAAGGTGGCACATTTTTAGAATGCTATTTTATATGAGTGTTTAGGTACAGCACTACCCATTCAATTCAAAACTTATTCAGCGTAGACAGTACTCTAAACAAACTTTCCAGGCAATCAGCTCATCTCAAGAGCAGCAAACAGACCTGACTGCCTCCTCATCAGGACTTTATCCAGCAGCTGCTATTATTACACCTCTTAACAAGGGGCTCAAGGGAAATTCCAGCCATGTAAGTGGAAAAGTTGAGAAACATTCAAAAAAAGACAGCAATGGAACAAATGTCAACTTTGCTCAGAAATGTTTAAAACCTTCCCAGTCATTCAAAAGACTGCTAAGCATCAGAACTGATGCCACCCTCCAAGCTCCCCAATGAAAAGGCCCCACTGCACGAGCAACACAGCAGGATGATAATCCATACTGTAAATCCACTGACCCTACAGCTTGCTGGTTTATATTCCTCCACAGAGGCCACACTGACCTACTTTACTTTAGTCCTTTCTTCCTCCCAAAGTGAGCTCTGCATGAGAGCACACCCTCCCCTGCTGACAGCCTGCACCAAGCCCTGCACAAAACAGCTGCCAGTCCCTGGGGAGGACCCGCAGCTCTCCAGCTCTGGAGGAGCCAGCATGCAGCTCCACATCCCACAGCCATCCTGTACTGCCAGCTGCCAAGCCAGGCTAAAGTCTACGGGGTAAAAAAAAAGTCTGTTTCAAATTCCTAAGAACTTGCAACGTTAGAAAATTCTGATAAATGACCTCCTAAATGGCAACATTAGCTCTTCCAACTGCTTTGGCATCTCCTTTCAGTATTTGCCATGAGGTCTGGAAATATCCGAACATTACTCAGGGCAAGCAAAGGTCTGTTTGTACTACTCACCCTGGATTTTGTAGTAGCAATCTCTGCTTTAAGGATCTCGGGGTCATACTTGGAACTTGACGAGGAGCCAGAAAGCACTGGAACAAATACAGCAGCCAGTTTAGCACCTCTGCCTTCCTCCCTACACCTTCACCAGCCCCACCACAGATCGAGGTCTCCCATCACTCCTATACAACCAGACACCCACACATTGCTGGTCTGTTACCCAATTTCCACATCTCACTGCTCAAAGACAGGGAAAGGCAACAGTGCAGTCAAGTACTCCACAAAAAGTATAGACTGAAGGGGCCAAAGCATGTCCTGCATCTCCGAAGTCTGGATTTGTTCCAGGTTAACACACTTAACTCCAACTCCCAAACACATTCACTCCATTCAATAGTGTGGCTTCCTGCATTTCCAAAGGCATTTAACAGAACTGAAGGGACAGGCTTTGCATGAAGGTTTACTTAATTATTTTTTTCAGACTTCCTCATTGGGCAAACAATCCACTGAATGTTTAGAAACAAAGAAAAGAATGAGAAGAAACTGAAAAAATGTGATGCAAGCCTTTTCACAGCCTTGAGGACATGACAAACCACACAAAGTGTCACACCAGATTAAATCAATGTCCCATTAAGAGCAGAACTCTCTTCTCAGCAGCGGTTAAACCCTTTTGCCTCCGAAGGTACAGAAGCTCCCCAATGTGCAATGTTATTAGAGGTAGCTGTAGGCAAGGGAGATATTTTGATCCTTGCAGCCATCAGTTTATGCCCTATAAAACATGGGAAAGCATTTCCAGTTATTTCTGTTTGGTTGTATTTTTCAAGACAGATCCCATCTCGCCCATGTAACTCATGTTCTCAGTGTACTGCTCTGAACACCAGTGCTTGGGTAGAGTACTCCTAAGAAAAGAGCACATCCAGTTCTTTAGAGATGAAGGACAGCACCTTTGTGAAACAAGAATCCTTCAGTTGACAGAAAACTGATTAAAAAATTTTAACACCAGGCACAGGATTAGCCAGTTCTCCAATTCTCCACCATCACACATAACTCACAAGAGTGAAACGGGGAGGTTCTTGGCTGGCAAGGACACAGAAAATCTGCAATACTGAGGATTATAACAAAAATTCTGGAATACATGCAGGAAATAAATCCTGTTCTGGACATTTTCCAGCTCCTAACTAGTACCAGTAAGGAGGAAATAAACATTTCTGCACCAAATCTTGAAGGGACATTGGTATTGATGTGTGTGTGACACGGAATATGGAGCACAAACTGCTGTACTTCCACCAGTGGTGGCAATCCACCAGTGGTGACTTGGAACGTGGCATAAAGTACAGACCCTCAGCTCCACTAGACCATCGCTCAACTACCTGGGATAGAAAACTACAAAAGGGCCTGGGAATACTGTCCAAGATGGACATTCTTGCTGTGTTTCTGTACTTTAAACAGGGGAATCAAGGAAAACACCACGAAAGTTAACTTTTTCATACTGAGCCAACCACCACGTTTCAGCATTTGTTGAAGCCCATGCAGAAAATCTGCAGGTTGGCTCCAGTGACTGAGCCACACACAGAAGTGTTTCATAACAATGAGCCTCTACCAAACAGGTGCTGGGCAGACACCATGTCTGAAACAAACTGATCAAAGGTGAAGAGTGACACGGTATAACATCCCAGTGCTCTATCCAAGGAGCAGCTTCATGCCTTTTACTGTCCTCCTGGGTCCACAGCTGAGGAAGTCACTGGTTAAGAGCTCACTAACTACTCACAGCTGGTCTGAGAGCCCAGTTTGTGCTCCCAAACATCGTGCAGTTGCCGATACTCCTGCTGGGCCAGTTCAAGCCTCTGCTGTTTGACTTGATAGATCTCCTTCTGGGCAGCAATGGCCTCCTGGGCCAGGACAAGGTAATCCTTCAGCATGTGCTCCTGCTCCCGGCGCCATTGCACCCGAGGGTCTTCTATCTGAGTGGTTTCTTGGAGAGAAAACAAGACAAGAAGGCAAGATCAACAGGATGCAAGTTTGTTCTGCTGCTTGGAAAAGCTCCACTCTTTGTGACATTTTAAAACAGTCTCTTGCCCCATCCCTGTAATAAAAAAGTTGAATAAAGACATTTTTCATTTTTTCTAAGGAGGTGATTGTTGATCCACAATGAATTCCAATGAGTTCTGCCACGCTGAATAGAACAATTCACTACAGAACTGTCATACAACTCTCTAACTGTGCTGCTGAAGCTGCCCTGATTCTGGCTCTTAAAAACATCCACCCAAGAACATGCATGCACAGCTCTAAGATACTGACATTGACTGTTAGACTTATCTTTATTGCAATAGCTTTATAGCATTACTAATAAAATACCTCTACTATTTCACCGATAAAAAAAACTTTGAGAAATATCATTGCCACATCACTGCATTATACTGCACCTGACAAGATGAAAGCAATTATAACTCTGCCCGTCCTCCTTGGCTGCCAAGTGGCTTTTATTGCAGAGGGGAAAGAAAACCTGCTCACTCAGTTTCCAGAGGAAAGTAAAAATAAAGTCTGACTAAGTCACAAATTTCTGAAAGCACCTTAAATGACATTATAGGAATAGAATTTCAGAGAGGAGTCAACATTTCCTTCAGGGAAAGCAGGCACAGCAGTAAATGACTGAAGGATATGGGAAGTGGAGTTTAGGGTAACATAGTGAATGCAGCAGTTACAGCACCTCCATCTCCATTACCCCAACACAACCAATACACTGCTTTCCAGGTTTCTAATCATGAAAAACCTGCAAGGTCACAGATATGCAGCTAGTCCTGATACTAACAAGGTAAATTTATTGTCTGTGTTTGTCTCTGCTTTGTGAAGAAGTGCCCAAAACATTTTTCATTTCTATTTCAAGGCTTTTACATGTTCTTGTTTGGAGCAGGTTCCAATATTTAGTTGACCAAGTGCTCTGAACTGTCTAAACTAACATGCTTGAATAAGGATGCCTACTTACCACATAATGAATAATTAATACAAAGGACTTGCTTGAAACTATCAGTGGGAATCTAATCTGCATATCTTAAGAGCCTCTTTAAATATTTAGTAAAAGCTGCCAGAGTGGAAGGTATGAGCAGCTCTTAAGCGAGTCAGGCATAAGACTAACACTGCAGTACACAGGATGTGGGGAAGAGAAGTTAGACAATATTCTTGGCAGCAGAACTAGAAATAAAGGGGTTTACCCAAGGGATGGACACTCAATCCTTTTCACAAGCTGTCCATGATCATGCTGAGGAGAAAATTAATTTGCTACTGCTGCAGTAAGTTGTTTAAACAATATCTCAAGACCCAAAAGAACACATGGCACTTCAAATTACATGGCAAAACTTGGAGAAGCCACAAAATGCAATCAGAAAACCCCAGTATAGTTTGTAAAAGCATTTCAACACAGAGTCCTTTACAGGTCCTGCAAGCAGAAGCAATATTTCAGCTGATATAATACTAAAGCAAGGATCCAAAAAACTGCCCCAAAATAATACGAGGGAAAAGCAGCTGTTTGTGCCAGCTGTAGGTGCTGGTGCCCTCATGGATAGCACTGTGGTCTTAGAGGGAGCAGAAGAAAGATCAGGAGGACACAGAATGTGTAAGACTCTGCAATCCCTAGGCGCCTGCCTCAATTCATGCCCCCAAATCCCATTTTCCAGATAACCATTACCCACACCCAGATGAAGCAACTGCCTTTTCTCCACAGTTGAACCAGAAGGGGAAAGTCTGCTGTTACCCAGGGAGCTGCCCCACATTCCCAGACATGTAGCTTCCCTGGACACGACTGCACAGTCACCAGCAACTGCGACTGAGGGCTCTCTAATTTCCAGCATAAAAAGTATGTTGGCAAAGTACCCGTGGCTCTTGAAGTCTGATGCAGGACACCGGGTCATAACTCTACCTCAACACAAGTCTTCAAGCCTGGTTATTTCTAGTTTTTCCTCAGACTAGTAGCCCATTCTTTCTATAATCCCAAGAGGGGTGGTGGAAGATGCTGCAGGAAAATTATTATAAGCAGTAAGGAGGAAGAGTGCAAAAGCCTCCAATCGTGAACATCTGTGAGGTGGCAAAGCACTCCAAGGCCATACACAATCTGACCCACGGAATGCTCAGCAGACAGCTCACAGAGAGGATGGACAACACACTGAGGTATTGAAATGCTTTGTGTCCAGATTTATTCTAAATATTCCCCTCAACCTTTTCAGTAATCAAGGCCCTAACTGTAACCCCGATGGCAGCTTTGAGCTTTGGTTTTCAAACATGTAAAACCAATCAATGAAAATGTTGGCCAAGGGGTCTCACTAAGCCCCAGCTACTGAGAAATGCAAAACACATTCAGAAGAGAGCTGGAAGAACTATAGAAACGCAGGCTATTACATCATTTGTTGTCTTGTGAATTCCTAATTTAATGTTGAGCTTGTCATAAATAAATCTGCTTGCTTCATGTTGGACGAATGTAGGCTTACAATGCTTGTATCAGCAGCATTTCTTTGTGCAAATCACATTCCAAAGTTCTCCCAGAGAGATACACTCAAGGCTATGCATTAATACTGTATTAGGAATATTCTGGGTGCTCAATTCAATTCAATTGTATTTATTTTCCCTCAGAGAGGTGGTTACAATTGTTCTCCATCTTGCTTCTTTTAATGGCTCCTGGCTTTAGATTTAATTTAAGTCTATCTTCGGGCTTGTTTCTGATAATTAGTCTCAAATACTTGTGCTGTACGAGCAAGACCCAACATGGCTCCATCCCCTTCCCACCCTCAGCAGTTCCTTCCTGCCAGGGATTCTGCCAGAGACTTTGGAGAGGAAGAAGGTTTTGGACACTCTCCAGAGGATACTTCAACATAACCCACGAAGATGAGCTGCTTGATCAGGTTAAGGTGAATGGATATGTTCTGATCTATGGTGATCTGGATTAGAGCTGGCATAAGAAATACATCATGAGTTTGCTCCTCATCTTTTTAACTTTTTAGCTGAAATTCTCATTTAAATATTGTGGCCTCTGGCATCCTGTAAAAGTGGCACCTTTTAAAGGCACTGTTATTAAGCAGCTGGAAGGGTTCTCTGCATGCCCCCGAATCCTGTGGTGCCTGTGAGTGGCACAGACCAGGGGTACCTGCCCCAGACCTTTGCACGGGCGCCTGCACCAACCCAAATGTATAAATAAAACCATGTTTGGTTTGTCCCAACTGCATTCAACCATTTAGGCTGGAAAAGGCCTTTTGGATCATTGAGTCCAACAACAAACATAACAATGCTGGAGTTTCTGCTAAGTGAAACACACCACGGATTCAACAGGCTTCCATGTCCCACAGCTTCAGGTCAAGGCTATTTTCCCATTCCTAGACTGTGAAATGGACACCAGACCTGGTCTTACAGATCGGTAGGAGATCCAAATTTGTGCCTTGCAACTCAGCACCTTCTACTTGTCCACTCCTCTCCCCTGCAGATCTCCTTTGTGTGATCCTGTAGACTTGCCCAACCCTTTCCAATAAAAAGAAAAATCAACATCCCCTACCTCACCGAAAAATATTTAGGATTAAGCCATTTAAAGATATGTCATCCTAAAATCACAGGATTTACGTGAGTTCTAAATAAAAATATTTGTGTCACCTTTACATCTGGAAACTTATGATCTGTGTATTGCAGGAGTCAGTTAGGCTTTTTGGGAACAGGCTTTTTTCATTCTGCATTTTTAATACCCAAGGGGGGAAAAAAATCCACCAAGGAAAAAAATGCACCAGACTTCCACATTTTTATTTTCAGAAATCTTGTAATTTACAAAAAAAAAAAAAAAAAAAAAAAGGTAAAGTTCTCAGTTGAAGTCCTAGAAGTAAAATTTTGAAAAACCCACAGATTCAAAGCACTTTAAGGCACTTTTGTCCTTTAGAAGTTTCTCTCTTAGCACAAGGTGCAAGCTCCCCTAGAAGGGCCTGGGCATGGTTCTGCTGTGAATTTCTGCGCTGCAGCTGGAGCTGTACTGCAAATAGAATCACAGTCACTGATTTGTTTTGCTTATTACTTTTTCAGGAGATTTGTTCTAGCATAACCCATTACAGTTACTCTAGTGATGTCTGTAATGATATATCAAATGCTGTATTTTTTTATAATTCAAATGAGCTTACAAAATTAACTCTTTTCGGTCTACCAAGCAATCTAGCAAAGCATGTAAGCAGTGGCTTAGTCTGAGGACACAGTATGAAGACACCACAAGCCTGAACCCTGAACAGGACATCCCAAGCTTACCTGAGGGTTTTGTTTCCAGCAAAGGCAGTGTGAGCTCCTGCAGCCAAAGGAGCTCATGCTCACTCAGCTCACCCCTGCCAGGAGAATCAACACAAGACCTTTGCACTGTTTCTGATGGTCTTGCCACAGGGACAAATTCCAGGCTAAGAACAAACTCCAGATCACTGCTACCCAGTTGGACTCCTCAGTAGAACCAAATCTGACAGAGGTGTGTCCAAAGCATTGGCTTGAACATGGCTGTATATTTGAAGATTGCAACCCAAAAGGTCTCAAATACCTGCTTAGAGAGGGAAGTCCTTTGCATGATGGAGAAGGACAGGATTTGATTTCACGAGCTGCAGCTCTCATCTACTCTAAAACATGCTGTTAGCAACTCTGTGGTTTTGTGATCGGTGTATTTTAATATAGGCATGAATCACTCTGCAAAAACACAGCAGCACGTCACTTACTGGTGTTGTGGTCTATGTAATAGACTCCGACCTGAGGGTCATAAGCTTCTTCCCATCCTAAGGGCAACTCATCACTGATGCAGTCAGCAAAGGTCAGTGGTTTAGTATACCTGAAATGCAAAATAATATTTAGCAGGAATAAAAGAACACTCTCACACGTCTGTTCCAAACAACTGACCAGAAAACAAATGCCACAAGGGCTTCAGTATCACAAACAAACAGAGTTGAAAACTATTTTAAAGCTTTTGTTCTTATCAAATAATACACCACCAACTCTTCCCTTTCTCCATCTGAAGTTAGAGCAAGATGAATTCATCCTGACAGAGCTCCGGAGCCTTGCCGGGCTCAGCCAGTACTCGCTCGACAAAGGAACATTAAGAACTTTGCCAGAAACAATTCCTGTCTCTCCAGTGAAAGAACAAGACTGTTTGCAGGCAAGTCCTGTACCAAAAATATGTGGACAAGAAGGAGCAAGATGAGAAATGCAATTTGCATAGCATGAATAAGTGAGACAGAACAATCAATAGCAAGTGCTGAGGACTGTGGGACCACTTGTCATGCAACTTCTCTCATTTGCATTGCAATATGCTCTGTTTCATTAATGACAAACAAGATTAGTTTCTCAGTATCAGAAAACGTGTAACCCGCTCCGTCCGAACAAGGAAGTATTTCCACAGCACTGCTCTGATGAGTTTTTCTATTACAGACCACGTCCAGCAACAAAAAACAAAACCCAGCAACACTCTGAAGGCTTGTATGGCTAAACACAAAGCTTAGCGTACCCACTCCTTGAGTGACCCCAGATTTTAATCACCGAAACCATGTCCCTTTCCTCCCTTTGACTCGGAGTTAATGAGGTTCAGCTTGCACCAACAAAACTACACACCAAACAGCACTGCAGGGAGGCACAAGGCAGGAGGAATTAATCTTGCAGGTGCCCCACATCCCCAGCTGCCAAAACCACAATATGCCAGAGGCCCAGAGATCCACCGCACAACGTCAGTGCTCTGTGCGGTGTGTGTGGAAAGGGCTGAGCCTGACTTCCCAGGGAAGCCCTTGTGGCAGAGAGCACAGGACACACTGCAGCAACACAATGAGAGCAAAGGGCTGAGCGAGCACCCACAGAGCTGTACCCAACCCTGCCACACACGAGCAGCACATCACAGGGAGGCAAAGGGGGACCCGCTGCAAGGGACTGAACAGCTGCCAGCAAGGCTTCCCTGGCCAAAGGTAATTGAGGAGGGCTGACAGACAAAGGGTTTTACCGAGTTCTGAGCAGATGTCATCTGGAGGCACTGAAAACCAGCTGGGTACTCCCATATTAACATCTTACAGTCACTCATTGTGAAGAGGAATTTTAAGAAAAAAAGCCTTCAACCAGAAGAGGTTCGACATAAAATCAACATTTAACAACGAACGTAATTCCCCCTAAATATGACCTATAAGTCTGGTATGCAGTAACAACGGGGGTGGGAACATTTTTGTAAAAGCCACGTAAGCCACTGACACCTCTAATTTACCTGCTGTTGCATTTCCCTTTCAACACATTGCCTTGGCCATATGAAGCAGAGTTTCAATCGCTATTCTCTCAGAAAATTCCAATAATTTTAAAGCTCTGCACTGCAAAAGAACTCAGAGCTTCACAACATAAAACTGTGAAACCTTCTCAATAAAGTTTCACTGAAGGGTTTATTTTTACAGTTCTTAATCTAGACTGTGTACCAAAAGTGTTTGTATAGAAAATAGACATTACCTGAAAATAAAATAGAATCTCAATGCTTGTGATTGCTATCCCTTATCCCATGTTCTTCCCTGTGGATCAAGCTTCTTCCCCAGCCTGAGGACCCAATCTGTGCTGCTCTGAGTTGATCAAATCAAAGACGCACAAGGGTAAAAATGCAGAGCAAGGTCAGATAAAAGCCACTCTCTGGAGATAACAGAGATGAAAGTGCTGTAGCAAACGTGTTGGCAATGTTAAGTTAAACACCAGGGTTAACACTTTCACCCTCTCTGAAAATGGCATCTGCTTTTATTTAATAATAGCGGTTTATGTGGAAGCAGCACAGGTTGGGAAGAGGGAGGGCACAGTGCTAAATGCTGAACTAGATGGACCTGCTCCCATCTCTGAGAGGGGCACAGTCATGGTGGGATCACAGAACTATGAAATACACTGAGCTGGAAGGGACCCACAGGGATCATCGAGTCCAGCTCCTGCTCCTGCACAGACAATCCCACCCTGTGCATCCCTGGGAGCAGTGTCCAAACCCTCCTGGAGCTCTGGCAGCCTTGGGGCCATAACCACTCCCTGCGCAGCCTGGGCAGTGTCCTGCACCCTCTGGCTCAAAAAAGCCAGAGGTTTTCTCCTCTACCCAACCTAAACCTGCAGGCTCGGCCTCATGCAGTTTCCCGAGTCCTGTCAGTGGCCATGCTCCAGATCAGAACCCGGCCCCTCTGCTCCCCTCAAGAGGAAGCTGCAGAACACAGTTAGGTCTCCCCTCAGTCTCCTCTTCTCCAGGCTGAGCAAACCAAGTGCCCTCAGCCACTCCTCATACAGCTTCCCCTCCCTTCACCATCCTCCTGGCTTGTCCTCTGGATGCTCTCTAATGGTTTCATGTTTTTGTTCTTTTTGCGGGGGCCACAACTCCCCCGGGAATCAAGGTGGGGCTGCAAGGCCACAGGAAGTCCAAGGGGTCTTTTCCAAGTGCATCATTTGATTAGTAACATTCTAAACACCGCCGTGAATTGGTGGCATGAGTGCTGTTCTGCCACTTCTGTAGAGAGCTTTGTAAGAAGAGGTGCAATTCCATCCTGGGTTTGCAGGCCCTGGCACGGCACACCAGCTCCATCCAGCCCTGCAGGATGACTAAACCAGGAGCCATGCGTCTCCCGTGTCCCAGCTACAGTGCTCAACATTTTTGGTGAGTGAGCCACGCAAGAATCCTTCACCATGGAGCAGTAATTAAACCCACACTTAAAGTACATTAGGTGCGGATGTGCTGCAGACATAAAACACACCTTAGTAAATTAATTTGTGTTACACACTGAGTGGAGTTTCTTGCAGAATTCTGCTCAAGAATCACGCCTAACATGAATATTAAACACTGTCTTGGTAAAAACCAAAACCATTGCGGAGCTGCGCTATCAGCCCTAGGTCTCTGGAATACTTTCATCAGGGAATGGTACTGTAGTGCCAAATTTGGTGCTCCAAAGTGTAACACCAAACTTGTAAAGCTTCTGTTCAGCTTTTGTCCACTCCTATTTTGTTAGAAGCAGCTGAATTCCTTATAAAAGTGCTCAGAAACTGTCAGACTCAATAGGAAGCCAGGACCAAGCAACTGAAGGATGCTTATTCCTATTTTCCATATGAAATGCAATGCATGAACTACATCCAGCCAGTTCTTTCAGTTAGAGTTTTGGAAAAAGGAAGAAAAAAGCAAGGCAGGATCAGTCTGCTATAGCAATGGCACAGGCCAACTGGAGACTTGCCAGTTACTAGGGCTCAGAAACAGACAATTATTTCACTTTTGAGACTGATATTTTCAGCATATCTCACAAGGAGCACCCATCACCAAGCACAGACTAATGCCCTCCCTGGGTGCCCAAAGCTTCCAGCTATCCCATTTTTAAAGAGGAGAAATCTGTCATTCAACTAGCAAATGGAGTAATAATTAGTTTTAAAACTAAGAGTGTAATTCCACTTGTTATAGACAAAATAGCTATTTCCCCAAGTAACTGCAGCTTCATAACCATAATACTTACTTTTCTAAGCTCCTTTCCCTAGCTGCTGTGGGAAAAACAGGCACAAATCAAAGTAGCCATGGCTCAATTAGATGAAAGACATGTAATATGTTGTGCAGCAAGACTTCTAATACAGCATAAAAAGAAAAAAGAGATTATTTCCTTGTTTTAAGATATGATTTTAGGGGTTGTTACGAAGACAAAAATAAACCAATTTTCCCGAAGGGATCCAAAAATGCAGTGTTTCCCCAAGCATACTCACAATGACGGATTAAAGAGCAAAAGGAGAAGCTTCTTTCTCACAGCAGGACATGATTTAGTTAGTGCATTACTGCTGCATAAACCAGGACTGTTCCTCCGCAGGTGGGAAGTTAAAGCTAGGACACATCTGCAGGACTATTCCTTTGAAACATCTCCTTTTCAATTCACAAAGCTTCCTAGCTGCCTTCAAAAAAATCTCATCAGCTCAGTCAAACCACATTACCACACAATAGGTCCTCCCTGCAGCTGGGCTCTGAGCAGCAATGCACAAAAATGGACCCCTTTCACCACCTGCAAAACGGTTTGTGCATTCCTTGCCCTCCTTCCTTAGGGGAACCTTCAGATGCATTCACCCAGTTTCCACATGAAAGCAGTGCACCCAAAAGCTCAGAAAATCCTGACTCTGTGACTTCTGATCTCCAGTCACAAAGAGGGAAGCAAGGAGCTAAACTTCAAGGTCTGCACAATTGGCACTTTTTATGAAATCCAAACTGGCCTAGTTAAAAGAGACGAATGACGCTTTGGGACAAGAGTTTGTTTGCATCTTCCAGCCGTGCTCCCTTTGCTCCGACACCCATCACACCTCAGGCCTGAACTACTCCTCAAGTGCTTCACTGGCTTCTAAGCTGGGGCTGAGCTTAGTGTAGGAGCTCTACTAGAGAGACTGGCCTGGGCTAGAGAAGGTATTTGTAAATCATAGCCTAACTCTGGCCTTCTGGCTCACCCACAAGTAACCCATAGGTTCATCTCCTCGGAACTCACCCGTATCTCACATTCATCATACCCATGACTGTCGTTCCCTCATAGCTATGTTTTAACTGGGGTCATTATTAGGAATATTTAGTATTTTGAAAAAAATCGTATCAACTTGCATCTATCCATTTCCATCATATTTTCTTAGCTTCTAGTATATAATTTCAAAATTTCGTTTCATTCAAGAAATTGAAATTTACTTGAATAAGTGCAATTGCTCATGAGGACACCTGGAAGACAGGTACCCACAGCAACCACCACACACAGCAGGTCGCTGTTTCAGAAACTAATCCTGGTAACAGAGGTAAAAGAGAACAGCATCACCCAGCTTCCTAATCTGAGGAGCATCTGGCAGTCTTCAGGCAGAGGCAGGATGAGAGTGAAGCCACTACTCACCACCAGCCACGGTGAACATTCCAAGATACTTCCATCTCTGCAAAATGTTTGCTCAGAGTAGCTCAACTATTTGTACAGAAAATTATGTCCAAATCCCACTCCCACTGCGGGAAATAGAAAGTTAGCTTCCCACCTCTATTTTCTAAGTCACATTATTTTAAAATGAGAAAGGTTTCTCTATTTCTTATTTTTGATCACCTTCAGTTTCTATCACAGATAAAACTGGAAGCCAATGTTATCATGTGCAAACTATTAAATGGCAAGTTGCTCATCTTAGATTCAGAAAGCTTTTCTATATTCTTGAACTCCACTGATGTCAATCAAAAACCTCATTACATGGGAAAGTGAAGGCAAATAATCCTTGTATAACCAGTTTTTGATTGACAGAAGGTTTGTTAAACACGGCTGTACAGAGGTTCCTGGCAGCAGCTGGAGATGGGTGACCTGCACCACTTACAAATCTGGAGTTAATACTACAATGGTAACAGAAATCAATTCTGAACTTCCTAAACCAGGAAAAGCTATTTTTGCAATTACAGCATTTTGGTATCAATCGGGGGCCCGCAGCAGCAAACCACGAGCAGCTCCAGGTGAGGCTCCCAGCCATGAGGATGTAAGTGCACACAGCGGATGTGGCTCAGCAAACACCGTGCCTGGGTCACCGAGACAAGGTTTATAAACCAACAGCCCAGTGCCTCAACCCACTTAATCCCTGCGTTTGCAGGGCTCCTCAGACCCTGCAACAAAGTAAAGCCATTTCAACAGGAGAGACTGATTTTAATCAGTGCAGGACAGATCACACGGCCTCGTATGAAATCCTTCATGACTCCACAGGCGAGGGGACAGACCAGGGGACTTCCTGCAGTTTGCTGAACCCATAGCAGCAGCTCACTGCACCAGAAACAAAGGCAGCACCTGGATCACCCAGGACCATCATGTCAGCTCCTCTTACAGCTACAGCATGAGCCACCAAACCCTGACAAACACCCTACCAGCCCTGTTGAGCTCTCCCCTTCCCTCCTGCACTCACAGGTACACAGCAGACAGTGTGAGAGGCAGACAAGCCTCATGGGCAAGAAGTCAAGCCAGATGACATAATTATGAGTTGTGGCAGATACTTCCACTCATACCATTTCTCTTACAAAACCAAACAGATTTTCAACCCAGCATTGTGCAGAAGCTTGGAGTCAGGTTTTATTTTCAATGGCTTCTATTTTTTAATTTTATTTATTTTTTTTTACACAGCATTTCTTAGTTTCTTGTTTGAATAAAATTCACTGCTCATTATGTGCCAGGATGTGGCACAGACCAGGACAGAAAATGAGTTAAAGGCACCTCAGTTCCAGCTGTGACACTGGAGTTGCTGTGCACACGGAGTTTTGAGGAACTCAAACTTCCAGCAGAGCTGCTACTGGAACTGAGAAGGCTGCTGCAAGAATCACTGCCAGGAGGCTCCACACGATGACATACAAGCTTCTTTGTTTTTAACGAGGTCATCTCATTCTCAAGACAGACGATGATTATTTTTAAACTTCAGCACAGAAAAAACTACCACTTTGCTGTAGTCCTAGAAAATTTGTCTGCAATCTCCTCCTCACAAAAGCCTTTAAAAATAGACACCTACACATTTATTACTCAACTTGGTGATCCAGCCCTCAAACACACCAGGGCCATTCGTCACTATAGTAACTGTTTTCCCCGGGAGCATCTTCTCTCACTGCAGGGAGGATTGCCTTTGGAGGCTGCAGGTGTGGCAGTGAGTGTTTTATGATCTTGCTGGCATCAAGATCATCTCCACACACGTGGGCATGATGAAAAGCTCCCTTGGATTCCCACTCCAACAGCAGTTTAGAGAACAGGCAGCGGGAACAGCTCATCCCCAACAGCCAGCATCCTCAGCAGTGACACGCAGGCAGCTCCAGGCCAAGTGACACCTCAGTGGCACCAAAACCTCACCAACTGCAGAGGAGTTGGACAGGGAGACCTCTACACCCAGAGGGGCAGAAAGGCCCAATTCAGGATCACCATTAGCAGAGAGGAACCTTGAACAGGAATGTGCTTGCCAGGTAACAAGGAGAAGCTTTTAAGCAGTGACGACAGATTTGAGAAGCTTCTTAACTATACTCCAAGGAGTCTAACGAGAGATGAAATACATTTCAAAGTTTTGGAAGGCAGACATTGATGCCAAAACCCACAAAAAGGCCCAGTCACCCTAAACTTCTAGTTACCTCAAACATATGTCATCTCAGTGACTGCCAGTGTGTGGTCCTGGTCTGGCTGTGATAAAGGGTAACTAGGAACAGAATTACATGCTTACAGTAAAATGGGGTCAACTCTGAGGAAAAAAAAAGCATATTTGAAGCTGTTAATGTAAACCAAACAAAATTGTTTAACTACAACATAAATACTACCAAGAAAAATGGCTTAAAATAAACAACACATTTCCTCAAGCAACTCAAACTGCAGAGCTGTTTGCTTTTCAGAAGTGGTTGCCTTCGTTGCCGTGGTTATTGAGCATCTTCTCAGCCTCCTGAAGATGTCTCTCACCTTGTACTTCCTCCTGTTCCCTGATGCTTCATGCATTGGGCCACCTCTAGGATAAGCAAGTCCAACATCTATCCTCAGAGCTTATTTTCCGAGCTATCATAATTTTGCACGTTTTTACTGACACACAAGAACTCAGTGATGCTTCCTGGCCAGGCCACGAGGGCAACCTCATTGTGTGTCATTTGCCAATTAGACCCTCTACTGCTCTCACATGAGCAGGTAACATCTAAATTCTTCTTTTACACAGAAATTAGTCACCTACTGCCCAAGTAGATTCTCCACAAAAGAGATCAGGAGACACCAAAGACACCTGAAAGTCAGGCACCAGTCTGTATTTCAGGTATTCTGAACACAAATGCATTTATACATTTCTATTAGTCAAACAGATTCACAGAAGCATTAATCTATATAATACATGGTTTATGATCCCACCAGGCACAAAAAGTATGCCTAGAACACCAGTACAAGCTGCTTGCTTGTTCTTCTTTCCACTTCTGAAAAGGTCTGCATGTTTACAAGCTCTGCTTTGCACACACTGACAGTCTGTTTGCCTGTGTATGTCTTTTCAGTGCAGATCATTTACCTCTGGAAGCAAAGAACAACGAAGTTATTTGCAAGAAGGCTATCAAAACCCACTTGCAGATTTTAGATCATTCCCAGTGATTAACAAACCAGTTCTGCAAGCAGGAGGTCAGTCATACCTTCTTAACCACTCAAACGCAAAAATTCCTGGGATAGTTCAAGGTTAAAAAGTCAGGAAATGGGAGATGAGGCTTCTCACAACATTAACTTTCCTGCCAGCCTCTATATCCTGCATGCTTTCCTGAACCAATTAAGCAGAAAAGATATAAAAGTGTAAGGTACAAGTTGATGAGAACAGTACAACACTACTGAATTAAAAGCATGCAAGAGTTGGAATTTAACCACGCAAGTAATTCAAACATCTTTAATTTTAAATAGCTGAAATTGGTTTTTAAGTTTGCTTTCAGTTCTTCTAGGATGAAAAGCAGCCTTGCCACAAGCACAGCCCGAGCAGATCAACTAAAAATAAGTCAGCTTTCTCTTCACTTGGAAGGTCAACTGCTCTCGAATAAGGGGACTGGTCCCTTCAGAGTACAGGGTAAACTGCCTACCAAGTATCCAGAGTAGTCAGACTAGTTCCCTGACATATTTGGGAGATTATGAACTGGAAGGCTCTGTCTCTGCTCTTACAGCCTGCATTCCTGCTTCTCTGAAAGGCTGCCTAGTGTGGGCGGCAGCAGTTTATATTGGCAAGATGCCTCAAGATAAGGAGGTGTATAGGACAAACTCCCCCCACAATACAACTCCTAGAGCAGGGAACCAATAGCTACTGTTAGAAAAAGATAAATATTTGAGATCTCAGCAAGGAGGCACTGTAAGGAACAACTGCCCTACCTCAGCATTCAGGAACACGTGCAGTGCAGTGAGCACTGGGCTGACCATCCAGGCAAGAATGATGGGGAAGAGATTTGGGATTCACTCCACAACTGGGCTTCATCAGACACTGAATTCACACCTCATGTACAGTGATTACAAACCTCAATTCTTTCAGAAGAAAACCATGCTGCTTGTACTTCTCACCAGCATGCTCTGTCTGTGAACAGCAAACGCCTCCTGCCACCTGCCTCCTGCCAGCTCCTGTGCCCTTTATTCACATGACATTTGAAGTGGGAAAACAGACAACCCTAGGGTGGAATCACTGGACTCATCTAATCTCCCCAGTGTAGAAAACAAGCACTGCTAGTATGAAAACCTCTTTGGAAAGGACAAGGGAATCACAGGAGTTTGTTTTATATGCACAAGGTTTGCATGCTGCTCTCTGGTTCACCTCCTGCTAGCACTGGGCTAATTGCTCATCCAGACAGCAGCTTTGGTAGGGCTGCCTGTTTGCTGTCTTTGCATTAATAAATGTTCTGAGTTACAGAGCTATCTGATGGTCCCAATCCCCAACAGCAACACTAGCAGGCTCTCTGGTGTGCACCCCTTGCAGAACACAGTCTAGGCAAGCAGCAAGGCATCACAAGAGCATCTTCTGCTCCTTGCCCTAAGTCAGATCAGCTGCAGTGCCTAGTTCTGAAAACTAACGCGAACATTACTGCATGGCTCTGATCCGGTATCAGCCTGTCACCTTGGGAATCTTCCCAGATAGAGCAGAACCCTGCTACAGAGGAAACTACCAAGCCACATGAACCCCCCAAGGGGCTCAGGGCACTCACAGGGCCCCTTCAATGCCTTCGTAAACTCAGCAGTACCAGGTATGAATACGAGTATTTCTGGCTGCCTGCAAGAATCAGAGCAAATGCCTGGTCAAGATGATGTCAGAGCAGTGGAGAACACAGGAGAACAAAAATCCTTCTGCTTGCAAAGCCCCTGTGAATTGAAGATACAGAATACTCACCCGAGCATAAGCACAGCCCTGCAGACTGCAATCCCAGGCATTCCTTCAAGAGTGGCAATCCAAAACTACTTCAACAGACTCAGCCTCGTGAGTTAGCACTGAGGACAGCCTCCAGAAATGAAAGTATGGCAACTCACTTCTGATCCAAGGAGGAGAAAGCCCAGGTTGCACTGCCCTCAGCTCATGAATGTGGCGCAGAAGCACTTGGAATTCACAATATGAGCTTTACTATCTACTACTGTTGCTGCAAGTGTTGAGGCAATGTGTTCTCAGATCCTGGAAAGCCATGCTGTATGAAAGTGAACAGAAATGTCAGAATAAGAACAAATTCCCAGAACCTTGAGAGAATAAAGCTTTACGAGATGTAGGCTTAGAAGGTAAGAGTATAAAATTAATAGGTTTAGTATATTTTTCATCCAAAGTAACAAACCCTTGATTTACCATGTAGCTAAGCCACAAAAAAAATCATGCCAAACTGTGTTTATAGGCAGAACTGTACAAAGCACTAAACATAGCTCAGTACTTCACACATTGCAAGGGAGTCGATACAAATCAACAACTATTGAAGGCTGCTCACGCATCTGAGGACAGCAGAAGTGAGATTTGCATCACCAAGTGAGTTTGATTGATTTACTCTCACAAACACAGTTTATTTTTAATGATCCACTATGAATATATTTTGCCAACAGATCAAATTTGTGTTAACATGGAAGTTATAATGCCACTTGCTCTCTTGCATTCCCCTTCCCCATCTATCTTGGGTAGTTCAAAGCCTACTTTACAGTCCTTCTGCCAGCTCAGAAATGGCACAAGCCAGCTGAGGATTCTGTTTTTCAGTTATTCCTCAGTTCAAAACAGACAGCATTTCTTTCCACTAAGCAGAGACTCAGCATACATATCACTTTTTCACTGCAGCTCACACTTCATGCTCCAGGTATGTGTCAGAGACACACCTTACATAGTCTCATTATTAATATTTAGCTATATTTTACTTTAGTTTATGACCAAGAGCACAGGGACCTCCTTCCTTCCAAAGGAACAATCTTCCTCTTTCCAGCATACCCTGGTGAATGTGGCTAAATCCACAGATTGTGTCTTTTTGCCGTCTCTGTATTCCCACTTTTCCCATACATATGCAGTAGGTATGGACCTCAGTCAAGCTCCTGGCTTGTCAGACAGCACAGACACCAACCAGTGTCACTACCCCCATCCTAGCTGCTCCACATTAAAAATGAGGGAGGTGAATCCCAACAAACAGGATGCATTTCATCCCAGCTTTACAAGCCAGACAACCCCAAAGGAAAAGGCCAGAGGTGCCAGATTTGTCTTAAGTATCGTGGCAAACAAAAGGGGAAGCCTTGGCACGAAGCTCAGAGCACTGAAGAAGCTGGCCAGCAAGGGCACCAGCTTCGACAGAAAAGGTGCGTTCACAGCATCCTGTGCTTTGTTCAGAAGCAGGCTCTGGCCAGGCAGCACACTGTCTCTAATCTCCCCAGATACAGCACACGCCAGCCTATACCAACCCCGACAACTCTGCCACTCAACACAACCAAATACGATTTCCACAGGAGCATCAGAGGTGGTGGCATGACTATTCATGTCACTCCTCAGCAAGCTCATTCAAAGGAGCTCAGGGAAATAAGTCTTCACGTACTACAGCAATGGGACTGTCCCCGTCAGCAGGGACAAGTTCCACCTCCCTTGGGCTGAGGCCACACCATTCCACAGGACCTAAAAACAAACGTCCCAAGGTCATTAGTACACATCCAAATTCCTGGATCCTCTAAAACTGAAAAAAAATCGGAATTTAAGTGCAATTAGGTTTTACGCAAATGCTCTAAGCTAAGCATTTAGAAAGCAATTATCAAAGACATCAGTAAATGCCTGAATTCCTCCAACAAAAAACACACAGTACACAAGGGTATGTTCCTATAGCCATGGAGAAAGACAGGTTTTATTCTATCCTCGTCAAGAGGAAAAAAAAAAAACCCACCACAAACCAATGAATTTTAAGTATCTGCTTCCAAAGCTGCAGCACAGCCTCAGCAACAGAAGTGCCACAGCCAAGCTGTAACAATATTAACATTTCTTCAGGAATGCAGCATTTTTCATTTTACAGCACATATTCATAGTAGTAAACGTTGATTACTTTTTTGCACTACAAGGGTTGCTTTATCTGCACAGTGTCACTTTCCTGGGACACGCTTCAGGATTAGAAGTACCCCAAAAGCATCCTAGGAAAGGATCAGCTTCTAGGAGATGCAGTTATTTAACCTGAATTAGCATGTGACTGTTCAAGTACATGCGCTGGCACAGGGGAGAGAGGGAGAGCTGTGTTGGATCCGCAGCACAAAGATATCGGCAACTGAGCCAGGCTAAGGGTTTGCTGCTCCTGTAAAAAGCATCTCTCCCACCTCTCCCTGCACAGCTTTTCCTTGCTCCTCTTCCCAGAGCAGCGGCTCTGCACCCTCCCAGCCCTCCCACAAACTGCTTCTGTTGGGCAGCAGAGCAGAAGAGCAGCCAGACCCTCCTGACCAGGGCATTCCCAGCCGGGCTGGGGGCACTCAGCAGTCGAGAGCATGCCAGGGACAGAGGAGCGCCAGGACGAGAAGCAGCACTGGGGAAAACCACAACCCCCCTGGCTGGTTGGGATGAGCCGTCTGCCGCTCACCAGATCTCTGGGCACCAAGCTCACAGGTGAGCTGCACCTGCCACGGAACCGTAATTAAACCCGGTCCCCTCAAGAGGCCCGGCTTCTGCAGCTGCCAGTGCTTGCCGCGCTACCGCCTTCAGGCTCATTATTACTTATAAATGCACCGAAACAGGCAAGGGCAGAAGGCGATGCCTTGGATTCACCCAGCCTGAGCCCACCGCAGCCCCGGGGCCAGCCGGGCTGAGGGAAGGCATCACCCGGAGCCGCGCTGTCAGCCGGGCTGTGCGCGGAGGAAGGCGCTCCCTCGCTGCACCTTTTCATCTCGATAACGATTTTCAAGGTCATGTTCGCTGCCCTGCCGGCTCCTCCCCGGCTCCAATGAAATCCCAAGCACGCAGCCCCGGGCCCCGGTGCTGCTCCCAGCCCCGGCGTCTCCCGGACACCGGCACAACCTGCCGCATTCCTCCGGGCACCGCTCTGCTGCCGGGCCGGCGGCACCGCTGTGCCTGTGCGGCACGCAGCTCTGCACTGAGCCTCGTCACCGCCGCGATTAACGCTGCTGAACTGAACACCGCAGATAAAAACGGGTTCCAGGCTGGGCCAGTGCCTGGCGGAGCTCACGGGCTCTAGCGGTAGCCCAGCCTGTGCACGCTGAAGCTCTTGGCCGCACCATCTGCTGAGCCTGTCTTCAAGGGCACGGCGTGGGGACTGCCCTGTCCCCAGAGCAGCCGGCCAAACCGGCCCAGCAGCAGCAGCCAAGGGGAAAAGAAGAGCTGCCGCCAGCCCAGGGCTCAGGGACAGGCAGAGGTGGTGGCACCGGGCCTGGGAAGCCCTTCTCGGCCGGCCTCAGGGGATGCAGCCCCCTCTCTTGTGCCCAGCAGTCATCACTGCGTGGGTACAAGCAGCTTAAGGACCCGCACACACTCTCCACACCACACAAGATTTTTAGGGAGCTACTGGAGAATCATACGTGCTGCCAGCTTACAAAGCCAGCTAATTATACAATCTGTTAAGCGTGTATGCGCGCACAACAGTGCTTTGAGTCATTAGAGGACGGGATTTATACTTCACTGCACGCATCTTGCTCTTTGTCAGTGCGTGCCTGGATACAGCCAAAACGAACACAAGTATCTGGAATGTCTGCAGCTCGCAGGCCAGCGCATCTGAATACAAAGCTGAGCCCTGCGAGGCTCAGACTGGCTGCTGTGACCCGCAGTTGCACATATCGCTTCTCCAAAGATAGTTAAAATCATTTTTTTACCACTGAGGATCCGGAAGCAGACTGCAGCATGATGTTTAAGCTGTATTCTGAGGCTGTAAGAGGGATGTTAGGGAGGACAGGGCAGCAGTGCAGGTGATGGGCTGTGAGGACAGAGAGCTCGGTAGCAGAGCTGTCCCGGGTTTAATCCCGGCAGAAGGGTCAGAGGGATCACGGTTCCTATGGCAGCAGCCACTCCTGAGGGCTGAGCCCACACCAGATGCAGATCCCTGGCCTAGGTGTTAGCCAGGGAATGCTGCAGCACACCAGAGATGTCTGTTCCCTTCAGTCATCACCAGTTCATTTACTGGTGCCCAGTTCTGCTCTGCAAGGCAGCAGCTCTCTCACAGCAGCCCAGGTGAAGCGACTAGGGCTCCCTTCCACCCTGCACGTGGCCAAATCATCCAGGTGCCTTTCATGCAAAAACTGAAAGCAACAGCTATGTATTTCATGGATCATATGATTTTTTTCTGGCAAGTCTTGAAGTTCTTCTGCTGAGGATTTCAATTCAGCTTCCCAAAACTCTAAATATCCAACATAACATGCCAATGAACTCTAACCACCCCAACCGGTTTCATCCACATAGCATGGCTACATCCTATGGACAGCCCTATCCTAAGCAATCACATACCTACAGCTTATGCTCATACTTTCAAAAGGATGCTTTTCCAAATCCAAAGGCACCGGATCTTCCATTTCTACCATCTATGTATTGCCATATTGCCTATTATTTAATGTGAACCCCAAAATAGGATTTTAAGCATTTGGTGCATAACACATAGAGTATTATTTTGGGGCTTTGTAACAAGTCAAGCCAAACCACCTCCGTTTGCGCATGTTTTTCTTCCCGGCAAGTTGAGAGAAGCAGGGGAAGGCACAAATCTCTAAGAGTTTCAGCTTTGACTTGGAAAATACAAGTTGGTCTTGTAATCAAATAAGCTCTTAAAATCTAGCAGAGGCCACACAAACCTAGCACAGTAGGAAATCACATTTCTTTGTGTTGTGCCATATCAAGCCTCAGCTCCTGTCCATCTGTAACAAGGTATTTTCTTTCTCTCAGTTTTCAATGCAGTGGATGTAGTCAGGAAAAGAAGATGGTGAACTACACCTATGCTCTCCTCACAAAAATAAGCCCTCTTTGTAAAGCAACCTAGCAAACAAGCTGCAGGATCTGCAGGTGCTTTAAGGCACAAGACATTTCCCTCCTGAGATTTTCTTGCGAGGCCTGGAATACCCCAGGTCACTAGTACCTTCCCCTTAAATTCAGAAAGCAAGGTTCTGAAAAACAAGCTACTTCAAAGCCCGTCTTCTCTATGCACAAACCAAATTTTTTACAGCTGACATTGTTAGAAAGACATTCCTGCACAGCTTACCTCAGTTGTGCTTTCCCTTCTTCCATCCAAATAAAAAAGGAGAAAGCTGGGGTTTTTTTTTCAGACAGTGTAAAGTAGTATTTCTTGCCAAGATCCCTCAGTAACACTTTTTCTCCATCACTATCAGGTTCTGTAGCCTTTATGTATGCCAAGGGATAAGAAGCAGCTGAATGAGTCAGTCTCTCTCAGTCAAAACCAGTATTTGTTGCAAGACACTTGAGGTAAAACTAAAGCAGCTGGGGAGGTGGAAAGTGTTATCTGAACACCCACTCCTCTGTGGGTACAGAAAACGAGGAATTCAGGAGTACAGCCTGCACACACCATGTGTGCTGCTCTCCAGGCAAACCACACCAGGCACTGTGCAAATCATCAGTTGCTTGATCTGGCCTCAGCTGAAGCTTGTTTATAACTCACTGAAGCTGCTGGAATACAACCATCACTATTGCTCAAGGCAATTACCTAAAATATCTCAGCTATTCATTTTCATCCTTACGTCAAAGCTGCGTTTAATGGATCTGACACTGTGCCTTACAGTACCATACACCTGCTATTAAGCAAGCCATCAGGAGAGCTTACAGGTTTGAAATTTGCTGCTTAACTCACTACTACTTCACCATCAGCACCTGAATGAAATGCAACTCTCATGCCAGTAATTTTTTTTTCAGCAAACAGTTTCACTGTGTTACCCTTTTTATTCTTTTCTACCCAAATGCTACACCACCAATGCAGAATTCACAACGTGCATATTAACTCACTCCCACCAGCTCAGCTAAATAAATCATTATCCACAGTTCAGCTCACCTGCAAAGATCAAGCCGAAATTCTCTGACAAACAAAGTACTCCTGCTGCCCTTGTCTAGTAACTTTAATCTCATCTACAGATTGATCCAGAGAGCCATCTTGCTATCAGGTTCCAAAATCAGTGATGAATCTGCAGAACTGTTAAAAACACAGACCTTACGGGCAGAGAGGTGTTTGAACACTCCTGCTTTCCACTAATAATGTCCTTTGTTTGATGTCCTTCTAGTAATTGCCAAATCAATGGCATAAGCAGATGCTTCTACTGCTCCAAAGCAGTGAAGACAAAGGGTGGTGATACTGCAGAAACTGCAGTGGTCAGGATGAATGAAATACGACATTGAAATTCTAGCAGTGCTTCTGAGAAAATATTGAGTGTTTTGCTAGGCTCCCAAGCAACCAGACGCTGAGCAAGGCCAACAAGCAGGTAAAATGGTGCCTCCAGTTCTGCATGCAGAAGGTACAGGGAGGACATCCAGAAAGCAGCACATACCTTTTCAGGTGTCACCTTCACCGTGTCGCAGCAGATGGAATTACAGCCCACAGCGCAGCACTGAGAAAGCATCAATCTGATATTTAAGCTGTCTGCTTTGAAAGACAAACTACAAGTGACACAGCTGCCTGGCTGAACCCACAGCCACCACCCGTGGTGCCAGGCAGGCACAGCACAACTGCACTGACAGCAGCTCAGGAGTGAGCCGTGACTTCCAGGGGAACCATGCTTGGCAGGAAGGTCACTCCCACCTCAACTTGTCACTGCTGCCAGGCAGTCCTCAGGCTGTTCCAGCTGAGTGCAGCAGCAGAAACTGTGCCCAAAAAGAGAGGGAGCAGTTTTCTGCATGCCAGCAAAATCAGTGAGGAGTCAGATGGGCACCCAGGCTAAAGGAATGGCCACCTCCCCCAGCAGGATGGCTCAGTCACTCCCCAGCCTGCTCCAGCCCTGCCAGTGGGGCTTGTGCTCAGCCCCACAGCCAGAACCAACCTCTAGGGCAAAGATCTTTACTTCTTCCACCAGTAAAATTGCAAGTGGTTACAATACTGTAAGCAATGGTTCGCTGCACCCTTCTGAGATTGATCCAGAGGCAACCACTTATAGTTACTAAAACAGGGAATAATCAAATTCACCTCCCATCCAGCCTCTACCTGCACTGCACTCTTAAAACATGGGATTGTTAATAACTTTACCTCTTCTAGCTTTCCTCATCAACACACAATAAAATATACTGGCATAAACCCAGCTCACACATCTGGTCACAGTAATCAGAAACACCACACCTCACCCACCACCCATTCACCCTGTGTGCATCTGAACTGCTTGATGGGTCCAAGTGCCCACCCTATAAAGCCAAGAAGTCACCAACTCAGGACTCAGCTTAAGGAGAACTGGGTTTGTTTAGCTCAATTTTGTGCTTCTTACAGAACTACACCAATTCATATTCTTCAAGTACTCGGCGCTGTATCTTCACGCCCTTGTGTGACCAGCCACCAGCTTAGACACACTGTTGCTCTGACAGGGCAGATGATACAAATCCTCAGTGCTCATTGTAGAAGCAACAGCTTTTCACAGTTACCTGGAAACGTTATTTCAAATCAGCTGAAGCACAGCTTTGTACAGCAGAGCCCCCAGGCACGGAAGGGACAGTGTCTCTGCCACATGCCCCCTGATCACAGCACAAGACAGCAGCAGGGGATCCAGGGCTCTTCTCTGATCACCAAGGAGCAGCAACTACCTGTGACTGAATGAGAAAAGCAAGTAAACAGGACCAAAAGGACAATTTGCTACACCTGTGGCAGCCAGAAGAATGCACATACAGCCCTTAGTGAGTTGAGTGCACTGCTCTGTCTTCTTGTTCAGCTCAATCAAAGCATCCCACAGGTGGGTTGTTACAGGAGCAGGAAAACTAAATCAGACAACACAACTTCCTGAGAGGAACTAACATCAGTGGTGAAGAAAGAACATGAGAACTCTGCTGGCTTCTCCCATCCGGCATCGATGTACTTTATATTCTCCCAACACAAAACTCTGCACAAAGGATAAAGAGCTCATAAAGCTACCAAAAGGAGCAATTCCAAGCGGAGCAATCAGGAACACCAAGAGAGTGCAGTAAGAAACACGTTGTGATGGCCCAAATACAAAAATAAACCACAGCTTTCCCAAAGGGTATACAGGGAGTTTACCTAGATGGAACTGCCCAGGCTTAGGTCCAGAAGTCTTCTTCTCTTTAAGAAGACCTCTGGTTCGTTAGTGATTGCCCATAGCAATACACAAACACCAGCCACCACAGAGGTCCAGTGCCACGTGGCCACCACTCTGCTGCACAAGCAGAGCAGCTGGCGGCTGTAGAGGGACACGGGACTGCCGCTTCCAGCTGTGACAGGATCCCGAGGAAGGTGAGGGCAGGCACAGAGCACAGAACCACAGGACAACTCCCAGCCTTATCACGGCGGTGTTAGAAGCACAGATTTTTGAGCTCTGTTCTCCCAGCAGGATGCCTGGCAGGTGCAGTCCCATTTCAGAGTATCATTCAGTGAGGTGACAGAGGGGCAAGATAAACCAGTTGCATCACCACACCCTGCCCAGGAACGCGGCAATGTCACTGAGCTCTCACCGGCTGCGCGCAACACCAGGTGCAGGCAACAGTCACTCCAGAGCAGTATTTCTCCCTGTTGGTGATGTTAGAAAGGATGTATTTTGTCTATAATACTTAAAGACTTTTGAAAACCAAAAGCATCGGCAACAGTGCATTCATATTCATCTCAGTGAAGAACTGAGGCTACATACTTTAAGGCAAATCACTTCCACTTGCACAAAGGTACTTATTGAAGACAGCCGCACTCCAAGCTGCTACTAGTTCGACTCTTTGCTTACCTGTGGGATATGAAAGTTTAGATAAAGGTTTTTGACATTAAAATCAGTTGAGAAAAACATCCTAACAAGTTCCTGAGCCTATTTGCTTTTCTTAGCATGACAGGCTTTACAATATTTCTTGCAATTCTCTGCTTCATGCTTTGTTCAAAACTTCCTGATTATACTAATAAAATAATGCCCAAAGCACACCAAAAATCATTTAATAGAGTCAAAATTAAACTATCAGATCTGTTACACCACCCAGCCTTTCCCCTCCACTAGAGAAGCATTAGAGCCTTTGGACATCTCATTTCCACAAAAAGGTTATTTAGTTCTCGAGTTTGGAGTAAAGCATTTAATCGCCAAAGGATTTGCAAATTACACATGAATATGCATGCAGCACTTCTCACCATGACATAAATCCTATTGTATATTTATGAATGGATTGCTTTGCCTCTAGCTTCTACATGTATATAAACACAGGTTTTAATCTCCAATTCCTTCCTCCCTCCCTTCTTTTTAAGAAGTTGCTTAAACAAATTTGCATTTTTGGAATCTATTACCTACAGAGTATTCCTTGCCTTTTTTTTTTTTTTTTTTTTTTTTTTTTTTTAACTCCATAAACCTCCTTCTCCCATCAGGCAAAGGGCTTACTTAAGAAAGGCTTTAAAGACCCTGTAAACATGGCCATAAGGGAAATAAGCAACAGTGTTATACGGCCTGGGAGAGAAAAAGTTGAAGCAACAATCAGTGGAAAAAGGAGTGCAGCAGAGCTGGGAACACAAAGGTATAAAATGACAGGTCAACAGCTCGCCTTTGACTACAAACCACTAGCTAGGGGGGGAGTAAACCCTCCATAAATATGGAGAACGCAACATAAATAATACAACTGTTGTTGTGAAACCCCTAATTCATACTGACATAACCTTATTTGTCCCTACACCTCTGAACAGGCATCGAGGCTGGTCACAAAGCAGCTGGACCAAAGCAGCATTTCAGCTTGTCTTCAACAAAAAGAGGTAAGAGGCAGCACTGTCATTCAGAGTTGTTGCCACACAGCTGCCCGACTACTCCAGACAAGTAATTCAAACAAAAAAGCCTTTAAAAGGTGCTGTTAAAATTATTAAATTTCAGTTATTTCACTGCAAATCTCTTCAGTATTAAATCTGACTGCAGAGGAACACTTACCAGCCACACTCCATCAGAAGCGAGCGCCACAACGGATTTCCAAGCATAAAGTTTACAGGCGTGAACACCACTTGGGCGGTTCTCATTTTTGTTACTACACACAGCAAAACCCCAACACCGAAACAGGAGCTAACTACACCATATGCCACCTTCTTTCAAGGACCTGGTGCCACTTGTCTCTGGTCACAAAACGGGAGCAGCCTCCAGGCCCATCCTGCTGCCTGGCGCTGTGGCAGCAGCCACAAAGACACGAGGGGACGTGGTGTGACACAGGACCAAACCCTCCCAGCCCAAAGAGGCAGCTCTAAACCAGGCTGTGAACTGCAGCATGCTCAGCTGCAGGCATGTGCTCCTCCACTCATCAAGGGACCTTTTCCTGACAGGAAGGAAGAACCTTACGGCACCTGACCCAAACCCCACAGTGACTGCACTGGAAAGGATCCCCAGCCCAGCCGTACTGAAGATGCAACACAACTTGTCAGAGCTGCCATCCAAAACTCCAGGAGCCTGCACCTGGGCAGCAGATAGAAAAGAAATCAGGAAGCACTCTGGGGTATTATCTACAGACTACTGGACAAATAGAGAATAAAGATGAGAAAATTCAACACAGAACATTTGCTTTAGGGATAAGAGTGGCATTTACAAAAGATGTGTGAAAACAAGCCTGAGGGGAAGACTCTGTGTGACCAGTTCAGTTGTAAATTTGTTTCTGCAAACTAACATTTTTATCCATGCAACCGTTTTGCAAATGACCAGCCAGGCTCCTGCCATGCACCTCTCGCCCTTCCATCCACACAACCTTCTCCTGAAAAGAAAGCTTAAAAAGGAAGTGAGAAGTACTGCCCACAGAATGTAAGAGAAGCAAATGAGATGTGCTTTAAGAAAGTATTCACATTCAGGTTATGCTTTCATTAGCATCAGGCAGATCATGGCAGAAACCCTCTAAACTGAATTATTAGTAAGGCAGTTGTATGAGAAACTCACCACGGCTGCCACGCAGCAGTCAATAAGCAATTAACAGATGACAGTGTATCTACCTGTACTCAGAATTACAGACCATCTCAGCTGAGCTTTCACATCCAAATTTAAAAAGCAAACCATAGAAAAGTTAAGAAGTCTAAGACGTCTTACAAAACTGTAGTGCCACAGAAAACCATGGGACATGGCGGAAGCCGTGACATTTCACTTCCCTCCACATACAGATTAAAACAAGACAGAACAACACTCACTGAGGGCTGCAAAGAGATCTCTTTGCCAGACAAATCAGCCCATGTCTAGAATACTGGAAAACTTTTTGAGAACCAGCTGTTAAACAGCCTAAAGCCTTCCATGTATGTGTCCATACAAGAATTAAACAGTCCGATCAAGGCAATAACTTGTGTTAACTCTGATGATTAGACCTTGTGGTGTGACTTAAGAAAAGACAAATAGCAAACCTGGCTTACTGCCTTGCTGGCTGACAAGCTGTTTAGGTTAGCTGGATGTGGAGATGACTTCAAGGAATTTCAGAAAAATCTAAACAAGTGGGTCAACTGACAGCTGAAGTGGAGAGAGACCAGATGTTGAGAAATGTTGAATAATATACTGAACAGGAGAGTTTAACCTCCTTATTCTCTGCAGGGTTAACACACCGCTAATCAAATACACCTGGGCATCACCGCATCCATGCTCCAACAAAAGGCCTGTTCAAAGTGATGATTTAATTTCACGTTTAGCGATGCCAAAACTCTGCAATACCAAATGTTACTCATGCTGAGAATATTTACTTTTTAAAAAAAAACACAATTCAATATGAAAAGCTCACCTGGAATTAGATACAGTATAGGTCATCAGAATTTAGATAACTCTTACTATTTTTTCTAAAAATACCCAGCACCACCCAAGGCAGGCCACCAGCCTGAGACACCTCACAGGAAACAAGCTGGATAATTCACAGAGCTGCATCACATGAGGCAGCCAAATACTTTCCATTATCATCCTCACCCAAATCCCCTTAGAGATAATTTGGATAAGCAGCTCAAATATATATCCTCAGAGTTTCAAACAGTCCAACAATGGAGCCAGCGTCCAGGATGAAGATGTCAGGAGATGACAACCCCTCTTCACTCAGGGGCCAGCTGCCCTGCTGTGACAGGTTTCTGCTGCCAAGCCACGGTGCTAACCTGCCTGAGGGAGGATGTCCCATGGGATTCATGCACCTGATGCCCTGAAGGCTGCATGGCCAAGGGGACAGCTGTGCCACCAGCACGTCTTCTGGCGGCTGCAGAGCCTCAGCTGGCTCATGACATCCAAAGTTGTGCCTAGCATAAGTAAAATTAACCACTAAATTATCCACGGTATGGTTTCGCAGAGCAGTTCTGAGGTTACCTACATTTTCCTGTGCTGCTTGAAGGGTCCAGAAGGTTATTTCACCCACTGCTGTGTTCCTCTGCAGGCCATCTTCCCTGTGGGGTAGCGCTGTGAAGGATGAAATAGCAGAGAGCCCTCTCCCTGGCAGGGGACTGCCCTTGCTCTGAGTACAAGGCTATCAAGGCAGTTGAAAGTCACATATGAGAAATCTGCAAGCTGTTGCGGGGTCATTTAAAGCAATAGTTTCACTTACACTTCGGTTCAAAGTAGCTGTGTGACCACCTTACATCTCAACTCTGCACAGAGCAGATATGAATGACTGCCTCTTGCAAATCAATACTGTTTATTGCGTGCTTTAAATCAATAAAGCTTCCCTCCATAGAGTACATTCTTCTAAAATAGTAATTAGGCATTTGAGGAGAACCAAACAGTTTCACTAAACAATACCATTAGTCCTGAAACATCAGTTTGACATCTCAGCCAGAAAGCACTTTGTCAGAACTAATTAATCCCTACAGCACCTCCATGAGATTGAGAAAGCAATTCATCTGTTTTTTAAATGCGTTGGGTACTTGTGCTGCAGAACATCGTGGCTGGGGTGGAATCCATAAGTATCAGCATAAACTGAGAATAAACCAAGCCAGGAGAACCCATCCAAGAGCATGAAAAAACCAGAGAACACTGACAGCTGTAGGATTTGGCTTCTTTGCATCTTCCTGTTACACACCAAACCTCCTGTGACTGTCTGGAGAGCCTTCCAGATGCCACTTCACTGAATGAGTGGCACTGAAAAGCAGTTATTTTTCTGCGGGGAGCAGTTTTGCCCACTGTTTGTTCAGCCAATTATCTATGCATGTAGCTTTAAAGGGAGGAGGGAACAGTAACCTTAGGCTCTGTGAACAAGAACTGAGCTTAAACTGCTCAAATAAAGCCAAGTCCTCGTTACCACAAGCAAAGCATGCAACCTTACTAAACAGGTCTCACCAATGGCAAGCAGCCAGCGTGAAAAGTATTCCTCTCCAAGGAAGTGGTCAATCTGCATAGCTCTCCTACAGGTGCATGCAGTAGCATTAGTCTACATCCCTCCACCTGACTGTGCCAAGCTGCTGCCACCCCTCTTTACTGATTAATTATTCCAGCTAACACTTGCCCTGCTGGTGCAAGGCTTCCAGGGTCAGCCAGCCCTGGCACAGGGAGACCAGCAAGGCTTTCCCAAGCCAGCTGTACGGTCTGTCCCTGTCTCTGAGAAAGGCTTGAAGGTGTCCCATGTGGAACAATGAGCGCCAAGCCCGGCCCAGGACATTTCCCTGGTGCCAGATGTGAGCTCAGCAGCGTCCGTGACGCGGGCAGGAACGCGCCGTGGGGCGGTGACGCTGCTCGGAATGCTGAGCACACAGCAAGGACAGCCTTGGCAGCCTGCAGACACCTCCAGGAGCACACAGCAGCAAGCATTTCCTAATAGACTCCTCCAGCAACTGCGATTAGAGCCAGTCCCAAAAGGTGGAGTGGTGGGTCAGTGACAGGACCCCCCCACCCGAGCCACCTAGCAAACATCACTTCGTTACGTACGAGTGATTTCATTAACCTCCTTTGGACAAATCTTCCCACGCCTTCCAATAAATTTTCTGGCACAATCTAAGGGAGTTTAAATCAGATTCAGACATGGAAAACTTTGCTGCGAACTCATCTTCCCATAACTGTGCTAGCTATGAAGGTGCCCTCTGAAGAATATCTTTAGGAGATGCTCTGCCTCATTGCATGGGCAATAGTGAAGAGTATCTTTAGGAGATGCAATTGCTCATTGCATGGGCTCCAGCAAGTGAAAATCCATTCTTCCTGTAAAACTTGGTCAGAAATCGTGGGGCAGAGCTATGCACCTGGGAACACCTCCTCAGCTGGGCTGGCAGAGAGCCTGACCAGGTCGAGTGCCTGGGGACAGTTTCACAAGTGCACCCTCAGCAGCACTCCCGGGTTGCCACCAGAGCCAGCCGCACTCCCACTCCTCCAAGGCTCCCAGCTGTGCCACCACGAGTTTCTGCACCAGCACACACAACCCGGATCAAGTGCTTCTGTAAGTGAACCCAGACAGCAAAATGGCACTTTTGAGCCAGACCACCTCCCAGACCTCACTCCCTGCACTGATACAGGGTTTTACCCAGGCAGAAGCAGCAGCTTAAGGTGACCCAAACACAACAGCACCAAGCACCTGCCCCGGATGCCCGACACTGCAGCCACCTCTCCCCTGTCATACCCACATCTTCTGGAATTTACTAGCCAATTTCCTGCCATTCCACTGGATGGAGATCAAGATAACTATGCTGATATGAAAATATACGACCTACATAGGGACGGAATTGTTGATTCCGTTGCCAAGTAAGTTTCTAGTCAGTGGCAACTTCTAGCTTCTCATGCTGTCAGTTTTTGAGACAAAATTAAAGGCTGAACGTGTGAGCAAGATGACCTTGCCAGAGCAGAAGATAAAGCTCAACCTACATATTTCTAAACAATGTGATTTACGGAGATTTCTTCAAAAGCACTTCTGATCCTTTAAGACTCAGAATTCCCCAAGATGCATTAAAAAGCTGCTGAGCTGAACAAAGCCTCACATTTTTCCATTTTTTTCTTTCACGTTCCACAGAGAAGCAGGATAAAATAATGCTTTTTGTCATTCTAAAGACACTGCCAACATCCTTGTCTCTACACACGTGTGCATACCACACCTTTAGCAGTGATGCCCTTGTTAAAAAGCATCACACCTGTTGTTTTCAGTTCCCTCCCCAGTGTGAGGTGAGCTTACACAACTGAGGATGCACACTGGCTCTGAAGGCAGTCCCTGCAGTCTTCAAAACATCCAGGCTCGTCTCTGGAGTTCAGGGGGGGGAAATAAACCCACCTAACCACCCCCACAGCCCCCCCCCCCCCCCCCCCAAAAAAAAAATAAAGTCTGATCTTTTATAAATGAAGCAGTGTGATGGATGGATATCAGCTCGAACCCACTTTTCCAATTTACAGGTACATCCTGAGCTAACTCATCTTGGAAGACACTTGATATTAACAAATTAAAATAATTTCAAGTGTCACAATAATCTTACTTGCTATCCTTGTGTCCTTATGCATTAGCACCTACATAAACCAATTACTATGGGGAAAAAAGTGAGAACAGCACAAATCCTACACATTAGGACACCTGTTCTGAGAGGTGGCATTTGGATGACTTTGAAGACTGCAATTTTGTCAGTCCCTTCTGTACTCGTGGAAAATGGTCATCAGCAGTTTCTATGGGCACACACTGAGCTGCCTGTTCCTTATAAAGCTGTCAGCTATTTTGGGGAATGCAAACAGGAGAAAGCAGCAGATTCACATATATATGACAGGGTGCTTAGCTAGATACCAGCAAAGAAAGGCAACAACAGGCATCAAACTAGCAGCCTTCAGCTGCATGACCTATGCTGTTGGCACTGATGAAAGAGCATTTCTCTCCCCTGGTTCTTCTATCTTGGAGAATTTTTCTCTCTTCTCCTTATGCTTATTGATATTCATCTACAGAAGAGCACAACGCCTTTTATTCCTGCTGCCTTTCATTGCCCTCCCTTCTTCCAGCCCTTTTATTTTTAAGGATTCTCACATTTAAGTTAGCTATAGCAGCTTTATTCCAGTCATTAAAGTTATTCTACATTAAAGCAAGTAATCCGAGGAGTAGAGAGTTACATACCAATTTTCAGCACAACGCTCACATTTCTAAATCTTTAATAAAGGCAGTTTGTAGACCAAGTGTGCAGAGCAGACTGGGGATGAAAAGCTTAAAGATCAGAATAATGCAGGGGAGACAATACTCTGCAGCATTTCTCATAAAGCCTAGAAGGGCATGGCTAGATGATGGTGCTCTCCATATTATAAGCCTGGCTTTTCTCCACTAAAATCCTCGGGCTCAGCAAAGCTGAATCTTCCTGAGTAAACAGGTGGCTCTAACTATTTTAAATACACAAGATCTTACATGTGACCACATGCACTGGCCCTCAACCTTGGCAAATCACTTCTCCAAAGCTCTGCTTTGGAGGTTCATACTGGAAAAACCTCCATGTGGAATAGGAAGGGAATTTAGGTAGCAAATGAAGAATCTGGGCTTTTACTTAATGAACAACTCCCAACAAGAGATGTTTGGAGATCAAACATCTCCAAAATGTTACAGCAACAAGAGCCTTCAAGAAATGAAGGGCCATCAACTAAGGCACTGCTGCCTCCCAAAAATCTGATGCTGTTCAGTTATTTCACCAAATTTAAGCTCCAATTGCTCCTATTTCAACAGCTTTCATTCTTGGCAGGAGTCCAGTGATAGAAGTGAAATGAGAAGTTCAGTCAGCTCCATCTAAAACAACGCAGAAAAACCTGCTTACACCACCAGGCCAGTAGGAGAGTACAACACAAATATTCAAGAGTGGGATGGATTATCGGGCATGGCCAAATTTTCAGTGCATCCTGAAGCTTCTGTGTTGAAAGGAAAGGAGAAGTTAAGGAATTTATTCTCTTACAAGACAGTGTGAAGGAGAGTAGAACTTCCCCTAAACTTGGTGTAAAGAGCCCAAGGACAGCACAGCACTGGAACAGAGATCCCCATCTCTACTCCTCACTCCTGATGAAAGCTGAAATCTCACTCAGGGCACTCTGCTGTTCAAGTGCTGCTCATGCTGATGCTTATGAACAGGCAGCAGCTGGTGCTAAAGTTTTGAGACACCACTGGTATTTTCTGTTTGGCCACCAGCACAGCAGCTTCCAGAGCAGATGCACCCTCTGCGTTAAGAAAGCAACTGAGACAGCTCTCTGGCACGGTTTACCAACTGGTATGTACTGGTGCAGACCTGAAAGGTCTGTTTTAAAGCTTAGTTTTAAAACTAGGAATGACAAATTTTCTCACCCAGCTCAATAAGGTTTGATCTCCTGTCATGCTGTATTCAATTCCTGAATTATCACATTATTAACAGATGTACCAAAAAAGTCAGCTATGTGAGCTTCCTCTTCAAAAGGGAAAATACAGCAGGGTTTTGGTTTTTCCCCCCACTTGTTCAGAAGAACTGCCTTAGAGCTTTTTAACCTGAAATTCCTGTAACGCAAAGTACTTTGATTCTTTTCTGTTACACCACACCACAGGGACAGCAACAGTTAAATCACAAAATTCTTCAGATTATTTAATCTCACATGATTTCCCAAAATGCTCCAACAACCACAGGTATCTCAGGACTACCCTCAGTCTTAAAAGGTACCAGGTAAAAGTAATCTGACATGCAGCTGCTTCAGCCAAGGCTCCAGGCACCTGAGCCTCACTCAGGTCAGCTCTGCAGGACACTCAGATGCCACCAGGTGCCAGGGACCTCTTCCTGGCAAAGTCCAACAGCCCCTCTCTCCACAGCCCATCAGCAGGACTGGAGTCGTGTGTTACACAGGAACTGGAAAAGCACCAGCCCAGCTTCTGATTTCGCAGCCCAAGGGCAGCAGAGGTCCCACCTTTCACCCCCTGCCTCCCCTTCCCTGCTGCAGACCCCCGTGTGCCCACAGCCAGGTCTGCTTCTCTGCAGCCTGTTAAACAAACCTCAGCGGGACTGCAAACCTGCCGTCACTAAACAGTGGGATGGCCCATGCCCTGCAGCTGGATGGTATCCCTGCTCATGTTTATTTCCACTAAATTAAGCTAGAATGAAAGATTTAGGGAAGGTTTAAAAACCTGTGTTCTGTCTTTCACTACCAGTTGCTACTGGCTGATCAGGTTTACAAAGGTCCCCACTGAGCTGGGTTCAGAGTGAACCCTAACAAACCATCTTTCTCCACATTCCTCAAACTTGCATTTCCACAGCCATGTTACCCAACATCTATTGCTTTTTGCTGGGTTACAGACAGAATGTGTAAGCACACACTGCAGCAAATTCACAAACCAGTGTCGCAGCTGCAGCAGCTTTAAATAGGACTTGGAAAAGGCCAACCTTTCAAACATTTAAGTTTTAAAATAGTGCTAAAGCACAATGCTCAGTGCGTATATCCAAGTTCACTCCCCTGCAGGGAGCAGGCATCTTCTGACCTGAGCTGATGAGAAATCTCCCATCAACTGGTTTTCACAGGCAGTGGTAATTACTTGTGAGAGAAACTTTTCTCCTGTATGGCAGAGGAGAAATTCAGCTCCTAAAAGCTCACAGTCCACCAGCTGATGGGTAAGTGCTGTGTCACACAGTTGTTCAGCTGTGGACCAACAGACTCTTCAGAACCTTGCAGATTTTCAGGGGCAGTGTCCAAGGCAGGTTGTTCCCTCGGTAGCACTACTGGAAGATGACTCAGATGCAAAGCTCTCAGGGCCACGTGTATTCAGGTGTATTTCTATGCGCACAACAAGTGTCATGTGATAAGAGTTATCAGAATGTGTCTGATTATTCCCCTCTAGCAGTGGTGAGCAGGTAATGATTCTGTGACAGCTCAGTACACATGGCTAAATAAGGCACCCATTTAGTCATTTCTGTCATTCTTGAATCACTAACCAAGGACACACAGGAATTTTTATAAGCCTGCATTAGGCCTATTAGATTTCTCTCTCGTCTTCATTCTCTGGACATAATAAGGATGCCAAGAGAGCATTCCTAATTTAAACTTCCATCAACTTTTATGAAGGTTAAAGAAACACCTTGGAACAACTCTGTTATGGGCCCTTCTCAACCACCTTCCTAAAACTGAACTCCCAGATGAGTTCCAAAGCCCTGGCTGGCAGCAGGTTACATTTGTGTACAGTACACACAAGGATTATTCCTGGAATGCAGAACACGCCTTGAAATCCTGTAAAACTGGACAATCATTCACTTCCATGCTTAACAAAAAAACCCATCTAAGTAAACAGAGAGAAGGCAAAGTCCTGACATCCCACCAAGAATGGAAGCCCCTTCCAGGAACCGATCGCTGGAGCAAGGGGAAGAAAGGAACACCAATTCAGAAATCGCACTTTCTGCCCCACAACAAGGAAAGCGCTCACTGTCAGATGGGGAAGCGTGTGAAATTTATCAATGGCAAACGGCATAGTTCAGTTTCTTGGAATTTCCAACTCGTTAGGATGGATTTCTGAGTTCCTGTTGCTGGGAACTTCAGCTAACAAAGCATTAAAGGAGAAACTTAAAAACTTCTAGTTTCAGTGGTGACCCAGCAGTTGAGCTTCCTGCGCGTTCAAGCTCCCGTGCTCTGGCTCACCATGACTGCCTCAAGCAAGGAACTACAACATGCTAGGACAGAGTGTCGCTTGGAAATGACCTCGGTCTTGAGCAGCACCCCGCTTTCTGTTTATCTTACTTTTCTAAGTGAGGGATGCAGGAAAAGAACTACTCAGAGCAAGCAGGAGCAGGGGGATACCGCAGGGAAGAAGGCGGCAAAGAGAGGCGATCAGAGACACGCCCTGAAGTCAGTGACCTCCGCGATGGCCAAACTCGACTAAGGCCACGTAGCTGCTCGCAGAGGTGGGCCACGATGCGGGCCAGGGCCCGCCGACACCTCCGCGACCCCGCCTTGTCCCTCCGCAGGCACCGAGCCCCCGCTGCTCCGCCGGCGTGCCCGGGCCGGGCTCCCAGCCCCGCAAGGGCCGCATGGCCGCGCCGCTCGCAGCCGCGGAGCGGCGAGCGCTGCGGGTCCGCAGCACGGCCGGGGCCGGCCGAGGAGAGAGCCCAGAACGGCCGCAGCACAACTCGCCGAGCCCCCTCCGTCCGTCCCCTCCCGTGCAGCGGGCAGGCGCCACTGCCCGGCCAGGCCCGCAGGTAACGCCACCACCGTCCCGCCCTGCCGTGCAGAGCCGCGGAGCCCGAGCGGAGCCGGGGGACGGCGGCAGGGACCGGCCGGACTCAGGGGGAGCCGCGCCGGGCTCTGCGCGCACACCGCCACCGCGGGGTCCCCGCCCGCCGCCGCCGCCGCCGCCCACCTGTCGCGGGGGTCGACCCAGCTGGTGGTGCGGCTGCCGTGGTCGATGTAATACACCTTCCCGTCGTAGTCCCGCGCCTCCTCCCAGCCCTCGGGCAGCGGCAGCTCCTTCCGCGGCATGGTCCGCACCGCCGGCCGCGCCGCCCCATGCACCGCCGCGCTGCGCTCCGGGGGCCGCGCCGGGGCTCCCCTCCCGCGGGCAGCGCGCAGCGGTGCGGGGGCCGCGCCGGCCCAGCCGCGCAGGGAGGCGCCGCCGCCGGGCAGCCTCACATGCCGGCCCCGCGGCGGGGGCGGGCCGGGGCGGTGCGGGAGGGGGGCGGCGGCGGCGAGCCCGCGGTCAGCGCTGGGCGCGGAGCCCCGACCGCTCCGCCCGCTCACGCCTCCATTTCCTGCTCCGCCGGCGGCCGCACCGCCAGTCCCGCGGCGGCACCGCCCCCGGCCCGGCCACGCCCCCGGCCACACCCACCGCCCGCCCACACCCACGGCCGCGCCCATCGGTTACACCCCCCATGGTCACGCCCCCTCGGTCACACCCTCGGCCACGCCCCCGGCCCCGGGCGGGTCCCTCAGGCGGCGCGCCCCCGAGCGCCCCGTGGCGGCCCCGAGGGCCGGAGCACCGGGCCAGGGCCGGGGACAGCGCCAGAAGCGCTGCCCTGCTCGGCCCCTCCGAGGGGAAGCGCCGAGGGCACAGCGCGGGTGGCAGGGAGCGGATCGGGGCTGCTCGGTGCCCTGGTGGCATCGCACGGACGAGCGCAGCAGCTCGGGCCCCTGGGCCAGGAGACGGCCCTGTCCCTCGGGTGGCCCGGCTCAGCCGTGGCGGGCTCCCCGCAGGGGCTGGCGGGGAGCCAGGAGCCATCGGAGGTGACGGGGGTGGCTTTCTGTGGGTTCCAGAGGGAAGGCTCGCGGCAGCTGGAGCGTGGACACACTTCGGAGCATGGGGCAGCCGGGTTACAAAAGCGGTTGGGGTGGCACAGACAGCGCCCGGCGCAGCCACACGCCGCAGGGAGGGTGATGGTGCCCGCCAAGAGGGCAGGACCCCCCTGAGCAGCCGCTGCCGGTGCCCGAGCGCGGCTCTGGCACTGCTGCCGTGCAGGGTGGGAGCAGCGGTGAGGACGTGCCCTCCGCAGCCTTCTCTGCCCACATTCCAGTCGTTTCGGCTTGAGCAGACAGCCCACGACAAAGCGTGACAATAAGAGCTCGTGCGGTGGCACGCGATGGGGCCGTGAGCTGAGGCGGGGGACGTGCCCGGCGTGGCATGAGGGGGGTTCTGTGTGAGTTTTGTGCGAGTTTTGTGCGAGGTGGCACTTTTCCCCGGCGAGCACCGGCCAACGCCGGTTTCCTACTGTCGAGGGCGGGGGGAAAGCAAGAAGTTTTGTCGAGCTGCAGCTATTGAAACAGCAGAATGGAGCAGGGATCCCTGCCAAGCGCAGGGGTGGAAAAGGAAGCTGGAGGATGGGAAGAAGGGAGCCTCGGAGGGCTGGAGAGGAAAAGTAAAAGTGAAAAAGACAATTAGAAATAACATCTCACTTTTGTGCCAGATTTTGTGGGATTTTTTTTTTTTGTTTCAGGCTTTCTGTCAGCCTGCTGGGAGTCAGAACTGCTAATTCTCTGGAGGCCGGAGCAGAATGTGGTAGCAGTTGGCTGATGAAGTGGTTGAGCAGGGAAGAAAATGAAGACAAAACTGAAAGTGAGGCATTTGGAAAACAGCCTGGTTTAACCCCATTTTATCTGAAGCCAGACTTGGTGTGGGCTACTAAATAAGTTGCTTTTAAGAACAGCACTATACACAAGGCTTTTAAATTAATAATAAATGAAGGGTGAAAGAATAAACTCTGTTTCTGTCCCCAACTCTAAGCAGGGTTTGTGGTTTCTTTCGGCAGGGAGCGCTGGGAGCAGTGCCGCTCCAGCGAGCAGACAGCGCCGGGAGCCCTGGGCCCGCGCCAGCGGAGGGCACTGCATTTCTGTGGGCCACTGGGCTACTCGCTGTGCCTGCTATTTTCCTCTTCTCTGCTTTTAATTCCTTGGATAATGGCGTTTCTCTCTTTGTAAAACGCTCAGCAAAGAGCTCAGGACATTTTAAAAGGGGAAATGTGGCAATAGGGAAAAAAAAATCAGCAGCAACCAATGTTTTTTAAATATTACAACAAAAGAGGTAAACAGCAAAGTGATAACAAATTATTGTGTATTTGTACGGTCCTGTATTTGTGGTCTTATGTTCCAGCACAGAGATACTTCCAAAAGGCATGTTTGTTTTAAAGCTTTTTATTTTTTCAAATGTTCAGAGCATATGTCGAGCATATAGCGAAAGGCTGTATGTAAAGAAGGTGACCAAATACCCTTTCTTTTCCAGATGTCATCAACTCTATTTAGGAAGAAAGTAATTGTGTAAATTTTTTTAACGTAATTGCTTTTGAAATAAATACCTCAGATAATATTTGCAGGTAGTTCTGACTCAAGTCAAAAGATTTTATTTGTCCACTCCTCTTTATTTATTAACTCAGAAAAAAAACCCCAACCTGTCATTGAACCATATGAATTTATAAATGTAATCAGGAATGTGCATATGATAACTTACTCCCTTTTACCACTTAGACTCACAACAAAAGAATTCGGCATTATCAGAGTCTGTTTGAACTGTAAAACAATAAACAAACAGGCGATTGGTTTTCTCATGAGCAAAGAAGAGGAAAGTTTCGTTTGTAGGTAAGCTCTTACCTGTGTGAAAAGGAAGAACAGAGCAGAGAACAAAGTCTGCAGAAAACTAATTTTTTTTTTTGCCCTGAGGTCAACATCTCTGGCATGACCTCATGTGCTGCCCCTCCCAATCTCACCGGAGTCCACAACAGGCTGGTTACAAACTGCTCAGTAACAGGAGCTGCCTTTATCTGCTGGTGGTCTCTGTTTTAGAGGAGCTGGTTGCTTGATGCTCGGGTTTCTTTTTCCCTAATACCTTTTCCTTCAAAACTCTCTAATTTTGTACTAGACGCTTGAAGCTCTATTCTTGATTGAGTGCAAATAACAAAAACTCAAAGGTGGAAAGTGGCTGAGGCACAATATTGGTCTCTTAGCCAACACCTTCAGATATCTGAACTGAAATAGGAGGAAAAATGGGTTTAAATTCAATTACCAGGAAACAATTACATTTAGCCATTTTATTTAAAAATTACAACTACATCTGTTACAACTACATTTTACTTAAAACCTCAATTTTTTTTCAACTTGAAACACAGTATCATTTCTGCGGAGAGCTCCCTTACTGTTCTAGAAAGCCTCTTCCCTCTCCTACCCACCCCCAAACTGTATGTCAGTATTTTTCCATTTCCAAATGGAATTTTATTTTTTAGAATGGTCAAAAGCGGGTTTGGAGCAATGTTTCATTGTGGAAGTAACCTGAAACCTTCCCGCTTTCAGAAGTTGTTTCCAGCCTGGCAGGAAAAGCAGAGGTGCCCAGGAGGCAGGGAAGAGCACACACAACCTGCCGTACTTTCCTCCTGCCAACATGAAAGAGATTTTCTGTAAACATTGGCAAAGCCACTTCATTGTTTTCTTTCAAACTACTCCTTAAAAGACCCATTGCTGGAGGCCTGAAATAATAATAAAAAGAGGCAGCTGACATCCGCAAAGCCATCCTGTTGCTCTGGCAGGTGTTGGCTGCAGCGTGCCCGGTGTCCCGCTGGGCCCGGCACCCCTCGTTCCAGACCAGGCATCTGGCCCTGTGTCCTGCGGTGACTTTATGATGCTTGTATCTCCAATCATCTGTTCTGTTGATGTTGGATATTGTGTTCTATACCTTTCGGACTGGTTCTGAGAGCGAAGTGGGGCAAGGAGAAGCGTGCAGTTTGTTTTCAGAAACAGCACTCACTGCTCCACATTCTGCTTCTGGACTGTGTTGTCTGCAGCATGGACAGACAGCGGGACAGAGACCTCCTGTCCTTTAGCTGGTTTAGCTAGCTGAGGTAGAGAATTTCCCTGGATTGTTTTTTCCCCCCTGTTTTTCTTGGAATTGTTTAAACCTCTTCTGGACTGAAAACCCAGAGAGACACCCAGATCTCACACCTGTGGCCCACTGGACCTTGGCTTTTTCCAGCTTCAGATGAACTGATAAGAGACCGGGAGAGCTGAGCTAACCCATGGCAAGGACTTTCTCAATTTTGCCATCTCTCTTCAGGGCAGCAAGAGGTTTTATTGTTTCATATTATTAATTCTTTATGCTTGTGGGCACTTTGTTAAATAAATAATCTTTTCCACTTTTCCGCAAAGAAATTCTTTCCTGGACCAGTTGGGGGAGGGGCCGTTTGGGTTTGCTTTCCAGAGGGACCCCGTTCAGAGGTTTTCTCCCAAATTTGCCCTAAACCTGGACACCCTGTGTTCAGGGCACAGGGAACGTGTGGCACAGGGCTGCCCCACACCGTGCAGCGTGGCTGAGGAGGGACGTGAGAGAGGGGGAGAGAGGCCATTAAATAGCGCCCATGCAGCAGCTGGGTTTCCCAGTACACCAAGAAACCTGCTGGCTGGATTGCTGTATATTTTGTCTTCTTGAAAGTGGGGCATAAGAAGTCCCTGACTAGTTTTTTCATGAAATAAGATGCAATAGAACCAAGTAGATTCATTGAGGCTGGAAAAGACCTTTAAGGTGGTCAAGTCCCCAGTGGCGAGGCGATTACACATAACATTACTGTTATGACCTGGGGTACTGCAGCCTGTGGGACAGTCCCCAGCCACTCCTGAGTCAGGGTTCTACCAAGCCATGAGTCAATATTTACACCGGTGCAAACGTTCAGGCCATCCCCTGCCACGGGCAAGGCTGGCTCCAAGAGGGCAGCATCCTTGCCAGCATCGTTAACAGGGCAGGAAACCCTCTGTCAGCTGAGCTCTGCCTCTGGAAGAACAGGATACATTGCAGGACACCTCTGACAGCTTTAGTGATTCCTGCCACAAACACGTCACTTGGCCACGGGTTTGCTCTGTGCTGCATTCCTGATCCTTGGCACTTTGTACACCTGCATCAAAGATCTTTATCTTTCAGCAAACAAGCCTGCAGTGAGGGAATAAATTCCTGACTATGACCTTTGCGTGCTCAGATTTTTTTTTCAGCTATGAACAAAACAGGTTTGGGTGCTTTTTTACCCCAAAATAACCCCTATCTCTGTTGCTTTATTAAGCCCTTTTGTGCCCAGTTAGAGCACTGCCATCAACCCTCGACACTGCTGGGGAGTTGAGGTGTCTGTGCTCCCAGAGTGTGTGGATATGCCTTGTCACATGCTGTAGGAGCTGAGTGTGTGCCTGTGAATCTTCTCCATTGCAATAACTGGGAGTGAGGCACGGGGCCAGACAGTCACTCCCAGTTATAAAAGTTTTAAAATAATGGTTAATAAATTTCCATCAACCTGTCATGGAGATCACATCTGGCAGAAAAATCAATCGGTTTGGTATATATTGCTTTTTTTTCACTGGCTCATTGTTTGCTCAGAAGTCAGGGAGGACTCCTCCCTCCAGCGGGATTGTCCTGGTCACATGTCAGCTCCCGAGCCACCTGTCTGCGCTCCGCCTTTCTGCCCTGAAAATGAGAACTTTGGCATTCCTACCTGCATGACGTGTGACTGCCCGAGCAAGAGTCCCCTGCCACCCGGAGCGGGACAGTGGGACATGGAGAGGGCAGGGCATGGCCGGAGCTCATCCCTACTGAGTGTGACAAGTGTCCTTCGCTGCGCACAGAACGGAGCTCCTGCACGGGTGCAGCTTGTGACAGGAGCGTGCCCAGCGCACGGACGCTGGTGATGCACCCTGAGCTGCACAAACACCCCAGTGCCACCACGGTGTGTCCCCAAATCCGGCTGGGGATGGATCCGCGGAGCTGCGCAGGCACCGCTGGGCCCCGCCACGTGCCTGAGCCAGGCTGGGGCCAGCACGGGACTCGGCTTTGCCAGGACGGGTTGCGTTCCTAACCTGCCTGATGGGATTTTTCTGCCGAGGGAGGCTCGCCTTACACCGCCATAGCGCCGGCAGGGAGCTGCAGTGGGATTTCTGTGCTCCAGCAGAGCCCTGCGGAGCCTCTGCCGCAGCGTGGAGGGCGGCAGGGCCCGGGCAGCAGCTGGCGGGGGACAGGGGCCATCGTCCCTCCGCGGGCCAGGGACGCCGCGCTGTTCCCGAGAGCAGGCTGCTGCTGCTGGGCCAGGAGGCAGGAGCCTCGGCAGCCTGTCCCGCCGCCCCGGCGATCTGTCCAGTGGCACAGCTGTCTGCAGCTGCCCAGGGCAGGGCACAGGGTCCTGCCCTCCGGGCGGCGTCGGTGCAGCAGGGCCAGGTCAGGGAGCAACAAAAGGAGCACGGACATCGCTGTGACTTGCGGGGATGCGCCCAGGAGAGCCGAGGGAGCTGGCTGATGGCACTGCCAGGCCGTTCCCTTGCTGGCTTGGAAGCGCCATGGCAACTGGGGGAGGTTGGAGGCGGAGCGGCTGATGAAGCAGAGGGTCTTCTGCCATCCAGGGGCACAGGCTGGAGGAAGGGGCTGATGGATGAGTCCTCGTGAGTCCTGCACCTCGGCGGGAACAAGCACCAGTATGACCCGGAGGCCACCCAGGTGTAAAGGAGCTTTCCAGAAAAGGACCTGGGGGACAACTAGTTGATCCGGAGCCTGCAATATGTTTTTCTGGCAGAGCGAGCCAGCAGCATCCTGGGCTGGATTTGCCAGGGTATCACCAGGGGGCTGAGGAGGGGATCCCTCCCCTCTACTCAGCACCAGTGAGACGTGGTTGGGGTGCTGAGTCTGGGTCTGAGTGACCCTGGACAAGACAGACACGGCGTTGCTGCAGAGAGCCCAGGAAAGGGCAGTGAGAGGGTGAAGGGACGGGAGCATCTGGAATGGGGGGAGGGAGGGAGCTGAGGCTGCTCAGCCCCGAGAGGAGGTGGCTCGGGGGTGATCTAATGCTTGTGTATCTGAAAGGAGGAGTAATGACAAGAGAGGCAGGATTGCCTCAGTGGTGCTCAGTGACAGGGCCAAGGAAACAGGCAAAGGAAGAAATACAGAGAGTTTTGGTTAAACGGAAGAAATACTAATTTTGCTGTGAGGCTGACTGAGCACTGAGTAGGATGTTGTTGCCAGCCTTGAAGATAGCCATATCTCAGCTGGAACATGCCCTTGACACGGGCTTATCCTCACCTGTCCTGGGAGACTGGAACCAAAGAAAGAGCTGGACTCCAAGCCCTCCAGCAGCCTCCACCCACACCAATCCCTGCTTTTCAATATGGGCCCTGTGCTAAGTGTGAAAACTTTGCTCTGATGTGCTTTGTCCCAAGGTTTTTAATAACCTGCCTTCCCCACCTGGGCAGAGACCAAGGCATTGAAATGGGGATGTTTTCTAAAAGATCACTCAACCTTCAGAGGCAAGCAGGAATCTGGTTTTTTTTATCTCTACAGGGAACCTCTGACAGATGAGAAAGTCTGATTTATCAAGTAGAGCCTACTGAGTCAGTGACTATTGCCAACAACTAAAAATTAGATAGTTGAATTACTGATTTGTAGCACTAATATTTCTTAATATTTTACTTTCATTTATGTGATGGCTGCAGCTAGTGGAGTTTGAGGGCGGGGAGGTATTTGAAACAGTCACAAGGCCTGGGTTTTAGCGGCATAGTCAGTGGTACAGCCCGGAGTCCTGCTGGCCGATTTTCCTTTTGTATGCAACCACCAAATTAGACTAAAGCCTGCCAAAAGCTGTCATCTACAGATGAAAAAGTTCTGTAAACACAATTTCTCCAATAGCAATGCTGCTGAGCTGCTGCAGCAGAGCACGGACAGCATTACAGAGCACTGCCTGCCACCTTCTGTACTCATGATGGCTTAACTGCCACTTCCATTGTAAATCCTATTTGTTAAGGATTTATAAATTGGCTGCATTCATTTGCTTGTCTGAAAGTTGGCACACAGCTCTCTCCCGTGGTGTTTTCACCACATTTTACTTTATTACTTGCTTTTCTTTGTCCCCCTCCTTGACTCAGAAGTAGCCTGACTGTAACCATTCAATCCTCCTAAGATGCTACACAAGTATTTTAATGAACAAGGAAATGAGGGGAAGACTAACTTGTGACATTAGATGTGTGTTTTGAAGAGCAACACCCCATTCCTGCTGCAGGAGGTGTGGGGAAGCCTGGGCAAGGCTGGTGGCACCTGCTGAGCTCCAGGCGAACTGGAGAGCCTGGGTGGGTGCAGGGCATCTCTGGGCACTGGCTCTTGCCCTGGTGCAAACCCCGCATTCAGCAGGTTAGAAGAGGCTCCTGGGGCTGGTGGTGGAGAAGGCTGGGCAGGCTGCAGGCTGCTGGCAGGCAGACCCTAGACCGTGTGTGGGAGAGGCTGGCAGGGTCCAGTCCCTGCCCTCCCTGCCAAGCTGTTTCCTTGCTGGTGATCTGGCTGCATGCCTGGCTTGGGTGCCTGAGCACATCACACCGGTGCCTCCACCCTCGTGTTTTTGCTTATTTTTGGTGATTGTGGTGGGGAGGCTGAGCTGGCACAGTGAGCTGTCAGTCAGCTGAGATTAAAATTACCAACTTAACCCCTGAGCGTGACGGGCCCCACTGTGAGGGTGCTGCAAAGTATTCTGTGATGACTTTTGCGCGACCCAGTCTCAGCTGCTTGCTAAATGCCACTTGCTCTTCCCAGCAGCTCAGGTGTTGCTGCCGTAGACACACACAGCTCATGACCACAGCTCCAGCTGTGCCCAGCACTGCTCTGCTGGGTTAGGCAGAAGCAGAAAAGGCTTTATCAACACAGGGCAGTTGGTGCTTTGACACTGGCAATGGTATTTGCCTTTCTAGAGCTCTTTGTCATGCTCAAATGTTGCATGTAACTGTGCTCGCTGGGGAGATGACAGACATACAGGGGGAGGGACACCGGATTGATCTGATATTATCGACCTAACCAAGCAGTCACAGCATACAAAATATGTCTGTTTATTGGTACAAGCAGCAGCAGAGCCTTCAGAGACAGACCCTGCCCAGTGGAGCCACCTGCCCATGCTCCTTCACTGTTTTCTGTGGGCTGAAAGTGGCTCTAGGGCTCCGAGATGTTGCTGCCAGTTCAGAGATGTGCAGAGTAAAACATCTTTCCAGCTGTGTCAGCATCTGTGGTGGATGGTGACCCTCTTCTGTAGCACAGCCCTTGGAAGTTGGTGCCACAGAGGTGGAGGAGTGAGTTTGGTTCCAGAGGAGTGACAGGTTTCAAATGCAGTGAGTACTGTTTAAACTAAGTAATCCTTGTAAATAAGGAACTTTCATGCTGCAGGCTGTACTGGAAGAGGCTGGGAAGGAACTTATATTGTTGGCAGAAAAGTTCAGAGGCAGAGAGGTCCTGGTACCTCTTCATTACAGCTGCCATAATTTGTTAGGTAAAATCCCCCCTTTGAACTCAGTCACAGTTCAAAGCTCACCCAAGCTTATTTATGACTGACCTTCACATGAGGTTCTCATGCAAGATCACCAGATGAACACAGGACATTTCAATGCAGTGACTGAAACTTCACCTTTGGAGTGTCCTAGGGCTGTACCTTCAAGGCTGTGTGTTGAACGTATTCCCATGTTTGATCATTATTGAGTGCTTATTTGAGAACGGTTGTGAGTCTGTTGGCAAAGGGGTGAACCTTACAGAAATTACGGCACAAAGCAGTGAATGCAAATTACTCAGTGGGATTCAATCCTGATGTGGTTTTCCTGGACTCTTAAACAGGAAATGGCCAACAAGCATGAGGAGCCTAGGAAGGCAGTGCCATGGTTGCGTTCAGGGCAGGTGAGGGACATCTGGCTCTTCTGTTCTTACAGCAATGATGAGGCTGGACTACATGAAGATCAAGGACTTGGCTTACAGAGGCAGAATGGTGTTGGCACAATCCTTTCTATCAGGGAACTTCTGAGAGGCTGCATTTCCCAAGGGATGGGAGGTGAAAACTGCAAGTGCCAGAGCCAGGCTTCCATGGAGGTTTCAGTCTGGCTGTGTGCACTCTCAGAGCCCAGCGTGAGCTCTTGTGTCGGCCACTGCACTACAGACAGCAAAAACTCCCCAAAAGGCCTAAGTGGTTCCTTCCCTTTATTTATTCCCATGAGAGCAGTGTGGATCCCCTGGTGTGGGCCAGCTTTAGGAGGAATGTCTGCGTGTGCCTTGATCCGAGACACACCAAGCCTAAGGAAGGCTGACAGGGCACAGCTGTGGGCAGGGCAGTGCCTGGAGGCAAAGGCTGGCAGCTCTGGGTGTCTCATGGGCAGAACTGCCATCGTGTGGCCAGTGTGCCACGGGTGCCACCTCGAGAGGCAAAACGCCCGTGGTGGTGAGGGGCAGGGTGTGCTGAGACACGTGCTACACCCACAGCCAGTCCATGCTTTGGGATAAGTCAGGAAACACAACAGGTTTTTTTGTTGTTTTTTTTTTTTTTTTCCAAGCTGAAATGCAAAGTTGTAAATGCTAAATTCCTTCAGTTACAGCAATCCAATAGGAAAAAAGGGAAATGTACTTTAATGCTGATTTTCCATCTGGTTTTAGCATCAAACAGAAGCCTATTCTTGGATTCCTGATCTCTCTGCAAACAACTCAGCTTGCACTCGAGTTGAGTTGGGGGCGCAAACCCACGTTCATGGCACTTAGGCTGGCTTGAGCTCATGTTTTGTGCCTTCCCACAGCCAGGAGTGCTTTTCAGGCCAGGTCCTTTGATGGGTGCTCTTGCTCTGTCCTGGTCACTGTGCTATTGGGGACACAGACACAATGTCACTGACAAAGCCACCACTCAACCACTCCCTCATAAAAATAATCCAGTTCCTGTCTCCTTGGCAGTGCTTTAGGTTAAGCATCTATTCCATGTGGAAAAGTGTAGCAAGGAAAAGAGAGGAAAAGCAAGAGCTTTGAAAGGAATGGGAGATCCCAGTTTGAGGTGAGGAAGGGGAAGGTTGTGGAAAGAAAAACGGGAGAAACGGGAAACCCGGATGGGACCACAAGAGAGCTGACCGTGGCCACACCAGTCCAGTTATCTCCCTCATTTGTTAAGTGAAAACTCTTTAGAATGGTCTCTACCAGTCAGCTGTTTTTTCCAGGCATGAGAGAATTTAGCTCTTTTGTCACAATTACAAAAAATACAACAATTCTTCCAATCTCTTTGGTGCACCCCACGAGGTTCTCTAAGTCACTGGACACAGTGCAGTTCAGTTGTCAAAAGGACAGGCTGGGTAGTCCACGTAGATGGGAGTGAGGCTGGGGGTCTCTGGGAACACAGGGAACGTGAAGTGGCAGAGCTGGGAATGACCTTGGTCAGGTCCAGCATGACGCTAAGCTGGGCCTAAGAGCTCAAGGACATTGCTGGGGCTTTCCACACGGCCTGTGCTGAGCTGCACACTGGCTTTGCAAACTACAGCTAGCCCTGGATCAATGATCTCTGGTGAGAATTTAGCCCCATCTCCCAAAACTCTGTTTAAGAACATCCTGATGGTGTATGTTACTTGCAAAGGAGATGAGTAGGGAGTGCATCCCCTGAAATTTGTTACATCTCCTCTGATAGTCATTAATATTCAAAGGATGCTTCCCTTTCAGCTTAACTGAGTTTCCTTTTGAAGTAGCAGAATCTCCAGTTCTGAAGAGCTTCAGCTTTAGGAGAATGGTAACAGAATGAAGGACACCAGGGACTGTGTGACAAGTTCTCATTTCAACCCTCTCAAACTGCAAGAAAAATTCTTTCCCAAAAAATGAGCTAAGCAGCTTACCAGGACAGGGCCAGGTAATCCAGACAAACTGCAATAATGCAAAACGTCCTCCACTTTGCGATTTCATGTTTTATTCCCCCATTAAAAAACTCACTTCCTTAAGAGATTTCACTTGTAAAGAACAAAATATTAATGTAACAGCACTCCAAGTCCTTCAGCAAAGAAAAACACCTGCAGTGATGGGCAATCAAGACTTCATCTGAAAATGCAGCAAGACTTCCTCTTCAGAGGATGAGCAAGAGGGCTGGGGGTGCCCATGGGGTGCACACGTAGGTGTAACTCCCGGGCAGAGCTGGGTGGCTCTCGTTTGCACAGAAAAATTAGATGTGCTTTCTGAGTGCTCCAGGTGTTGCACCACACAGGCACTGAACTGTTCAGCTTTAAAAATGCCCTGGAGTGAATTTATGCCCATAATCAATTCAAGCATCTCTGTTGCTATCATGAATCATTAAAAACCTCATTTGCAACCCCAAAAGCAAAACTGTTCTCAAAATTAAGTAGAGCTCCCCAGCTACATACTTAAATGAGATAAAAGCGGCAGGGCTCTGGGTGATGGATGGCTCCCTTTTATCATCACCAGGAGTGACTGTTTGCTTAGGAGAGGGTCTTTGATCTTACCTCCCGTTTTTAAATGTGGTAGAAATAAGCAATGTCCCAAAGAAGACAGATTTCATGGAGACTTCCTGGCTCACAGCACAGCCTTGCATGTTCCATTTAATATTATGTTACTGCATTTTCAAACTGTTTAGAGGTTACTTCAGTGCAATTAAACTAATTCCAGGATTGAAACACGGCAGTTTGAGGGCTGCTAGTCACGAGGTGCAGAGAGGGAATTTCTAAAGCATTTACCAATTTTCTCCTGTGTCCTGAGCAGGTTTTTGGGTGATGTGTGTGAAGGACTTTGCTTGCCCAGAGATCAAAGGACCAGCAGGACCCTGCAGGATCCATGGAACCACGGGAAGTCATTTCCGCATACAAAATGCTGTGTGCATTAGAAACAGCCAGACAAGAATCGCTTTTACAAGATTCTGCAATGGAAGACAACTAATTCACAGGAGTTTTAGAGACTTTATTTATGTATAAACAATTTAAACACTTTGCCATAAATTATCTTTGCCTGTCTCTAGTCTTTGCTCAGCAGCAAATTAAAATTAATATAAAAACTCAATGAACAATTCATACATGTATATTACAAAAAAGTTCTTGTACCAAAGTTCTTATTAGACTTTTTTTTCTTTTTTTTCTTTTTTTTTTTTTTTTTTTTTTTTGTTTTTTTTTGGTTTGTTTTTTTTTTTTTTTTTTTTTTGTGGTGACCGTAATGTGATTGTCTCAGTTTCTCGACCAAACAAACACACTAATAATTTTTAAATCTGAAACAGTGATTGTGCCTTCTGGCTGATGTATGTACAGGGTGATCTGACGTGGTGCCCATTTGCAATAGTGTAACACAATGCCCACAGCTCTACTGGAACTGATACCAACAAACTACTGAATCTAAACAGACTACACCCTGTAACTGTGTTATACTGTCCACAATGGAAATCTTCAAAGACAAACAGAGTATGAAATTTATCTGTAGTGATTTATAGCCACCATTTTGAATGTAACTTTACACTCTGCCCTCTTTGAATAAGTTAAGCTTCAGGCCAGACAAGTGGAGGGTCAGAGTGCAAGTGTGGTTTTGTTACTTTTAAATATATTTTCCTTTCCTATTTCCAGTGCGCTCTCACTTGCATTTCATTTGTCCTCCAGTTGCTACACACAAATCACCCCAAAGTCATGTTTTAAATGCATCTGTATTTTGCTTTAAATGAAAACCTCTTGGATATTTATCAAACAAGCAGTCTGAATCATCTGTGTTTCATCAGCTGGTTAGTGAAAGTGGCCCACTTGGATTTCTTAGTTTGCTCACGTGTGAATGGAGTGAGGTAATACAATACGAGGCCTTCTTTTTGTTTTTCTTTAGACCCAGAACAAGTGGGTAATATTTCAGGGGTACTTTTTAATTTGTACGGTTAAGAGTTTTCAGTCTGGCTTTAGTCCACTTCAGGATGTGGTTTTTAATCACTTGAACAGTAGCATTTAACTCAAAAAATATGAGCTGTTTTGCCACTTTACTATCCCAGAGTAGCTCAGCCTAGTGCCCCCATTTAGGTCTTCATCTCCTTAGGAGAGGAGATAACAGTTACGACTACTGATTCATCCAGCAAAGGATGACAGCAGGTTAATTTGTTACCTCTTTCCCATTTCATTCTGTCTTAAAAACTGGATGTTGCTGCTACTGTCTGCTAGCTCTGGGTACTGCTCCACGGGCAGGACATAATATCCCTCGTAACCTTGAACCCTTCCCGTGTTGAGGAGCTGCTGCCTCTCTCCGTCCGTCCATACGCGGCTGCCCTCGCGCCCGTCCCGCGCCTTCTGCTGCTCCTTGGCCCAGGCGGCGGCCAGGGCGCGCTGCCGGGCCTGGTCCAGCACTCGGGCCTTCTCCTCGTCCAGCGCCTCGGCCGTCAGCCCGTAGCGGATGTTCATCAGCAGCGTGGAGTGCTGGAACTCAACGTTCGTAAACCTTCGAGTCCTGCCGCTGACCACCAGCGTGGGCTGCGACACGGTGACGTTGATGCCGCTGTCCAGGACCTTCCTCCCGCTGGTCATGGCCAGGGTGACCAGGTCGCTGTCGGCCGAGCCCACCTTGACGAAGTAGTGGGTGTCCCTGCCCTCGATGCTGTAGTGCATCTTCTCCAGGTAGTGAGCGCCGTTCAGGACCGAGGCGATCTTCCTGCTGTCCTCCGTGGCTATGCTGGAAACACCCGTGGTTACACGGCCTTCCTTCACGGCAAACATGATTCCTTTGCCCACGATGGGAGTGCTCGTGGCAAACCAGTGGCCTGCTTTTTCTCTAATTTTGGCATGTAATCTTTTAGATATGACCTGTCCCTCCAGAGCCATGAAAGCCTGGTTGTGTCGTTCTGTCGTCTGCTGCACTCCTGTAATTAGCTGGGGAAAGCAAAACAAAACAAAAAAAAATACCAAAGATGCAGATCTGAACAAACTCATTTCAGAGACCAATAATGATCCTTGCTTTACTTTTTTAAAGGAAAGACGTGCAGAGAAAAATTCTAGACTACAAAAGACCACCCATAGTTATCCATCCATCCTTTTATCCATCCATCCATCCATCCATCCATCCATCCATCCATCCATCCATCCCTCCATCTCTTGTTCAGAATGAGGTAAATACTCATTCAGCAAATTATTTTGCCATCTGTAAGACCAACTAAATGCTTCTCATCACCCTCTGTAGCACCTATGCACCACGCATTTCAATTTTGGCCAATCACAGAATGAATAAGAAAGGCCCAAGTCTAGCACAATTTTAATCAGAGCTGAAAACAAACAGAATCAATGTATTAAAAGGTGACACTTAACTTGTGGACACATTTTCCCAGAGATTTCAACCACTATATATAGCTAAAAGCCTGATGAATATAACCTTTTTTGAAACTAGAAGAAATTTGGGCCCAGAAGCACCAAAGCAATTCTTGAAGAGGGAGTTTAGACTCTGAAATGACTTAGAAGCCTGAGAAAGTGGTGTGCTTAGGTTTAGATGATTATTTCTATTGTATTACCACAAAGATGAAGTCACCCTAGCAAAGAGTAGGTTTGGAATTGGCCTAATACTCTTCTGAAGTTTATTAAATGGGTTGAAATTTATTGTAAAAGTTAAACCCATATCCTGCTGTCCACCCTTAACTTGACAAGTAAGTACGAACGCTGCAACTGAAGTGAAATGGAGTAGCAAATCAAAACCTCTAACTAGAAAAATGACAAATTGTGCTAAGAAAACCTTTTACAGGGTGAGAAGAAGAACGCTTTTTTACCAGTAAAACAAGTACCAGCCTAAGTTTATTGCAACACATTATTAGGATGGTTTTACCAAAGGTAAAAGAGATGACAAATTACCCTGACAAAGTCTCCCTTTGTCATTGCTAATCAAGTTAATCGAGTTACAACTTGTTAATCAAGGAATAACTCAATAAAAGACAAACTAATGACACTGTAATTGTGATAACAACGAAGGCTGGCATGAAAGGCATATGTTCATTAGTATAAAATGTAGCTATACTCACTTCACTTTACACTGAATTAAGTGCTTGGCCTTCTGCTGTAACTACAGAAGAGCCAGTGATTCTTTCCATAGAGTGGGGCAGATTTATCCAGAAAAGTAATTTAATCTTTCTGCCTACCTGTCCATTTTCACATGCTTGACTTTCAGACAGCTCGTATGGTGGTGACACAAAGTACATTTTTGCTCTAGGGAAACCAGGAATGATGTTGCTAAGCTGAAATCCAAACATCACCAACCAGCTCTTGACATCTAAAAATCAAAAGAAAGCAGCTAAGTGAGAAACACATGTGTTTAACAAATAGAGGAAATAAAAAAAATTAGGAAATCCCTCTTTGACATCCTTAATTTCAAGCAGCAACTGAAGCCACAATTAATATTACAGGATGAAACTTTACAGAACTGTAGCAATCCACCGTGAACGGGCACAGGAAACACTGCATTAAGTTTACCCTAAATAATTAATCAGGAATATACCAGCTCTTTCATTCTTTTCCATTAGAGCACATGAATTATCCAAACATTTTACAGTATGCAGTACTTGTTCCATCTCTGACACCTTCTGTCAGATGTGGCTACTGTGTGTAACCTATAAACTGTATTGTATAATGATATTTTATTAGGTTAACACTCTAAAAACATCTGCAAAGTCCTTTGGGGAAAGACATGGCTCCTCTTCTATGTCCTACTTCTATCAGCTGTCATCAGGTCTCAGGAGGCTCCATTAAAAGCAGTGAGATGCTAGATTTGTAAATCAGATGTCTAAATTTAGAATATCCTCCCCATGCCTCCAGGGAAAGTAGGAGCTGTGTGGGAGGATTACAGCTCTGCTCTGAGGTGAGCCTCAGCAAGTTCCAGATGTGGGTTCAACCACAGAAACTCTGTCCTCACATCTAGGTGTAAAAGCTGAGTAACTAAGTTAATAACAGTAATTCTCACTCACCAGGTATGAAAAACTAATGATGTATTTTAGTTATCCAAATGATAACTCTTTTAACAAAAAAAAAGAAGTTCACGACTCCATTTGACACAGAAACATTTCCTGTTTTCATGATAATTTTTGCTTAAAAAATCTCTCCTTTCTTTCCCACTGGCCATCTCTCCTTGCTGGCCCACACTGGCTGCTGATGCTGCTACTGCCACTTCTGTGAGCTGAGCTGTTGCAAAGCCTGTTTTCCCCAAAAGTCTTTTTTTCTTGGCAATTCTGACTCTAAAAGAAGTAGTAAAATACTCTGCCTCTTCGAGGTATCTGTATCCATCTCCCACCACACAGTGCCTACTGTATTTTTCCTGAACCTTTGGACAGCACAGGGTTACTGGTCCTTATAAGGTTTCAATTTTATTTTATGGTAAAATGGTATCTCCTGAACAATTCACTTCAGCTGCTCTAATTCCACAGAAACCAGAGGGGACCTATATACTAAACAGTTACTATTTTGCTGAGCTAATGTTCTTTACAGCACTGCACTTGCTACAGGAATTTGTTTTCAGCAAAACCTGTGAATAAAGCAGTGTCAGGGGTTAACAGTAAGAATGGACTGGGGGGGGGAGGGTTTTTGGTGATGGCTTTTTTTTTTGTTCTCTGTTTTTTTTGTGTGTGTGTGTGTGTGTGTTTTTTAACTATGACAACAAAGGTGCGACCGTAATCACTTCTTGTCAAAGATTATCTGTTCAGTCCTGCAGCAGCAAATATTTGCATCACCCATTAAGTATCATCCAGTGGATGGATAAATCAAATAAATATGATTTCAGAATGTAGCAAAACACAGTAAGATGATGTTGAAAATCAAAACCAAAGGGTGGTGGATGAAAATAGGACTTTTGTTGAATTTAGGACAACCAGGCAATTTTAGTTACCAGTATTTTCACACTATCAGATACAAATCACATTATCTCCTAATTGCAAAGTTGCTCCACTAGAACCTGTGGTGTGTTACACCTACTGTTAGGTTGCAATGTACTAATGAAACGTGCTATGATTTTCTTTGAAGGAAATGCACACTTTTCTTGAAATTCAAATTACTGCTAAAATTAGGATCATTCCTTTTTTAAATGGTATCACTACTGATTATTGTATACTGCATATTCAATTCTGAAAAAAAGCTTTTCCTGAAGACATATTAATTACCTTTCCTTTTAGAAACTGCCAGCAGCTAGTTCAAGTACTGTGTGATGTTACTAAGTGAAAAATTATTCCTCATTAAGAAAGGGTTACAAGTTTTACCCAATTCTAACATATGTGATCAAAACTACTTTTGTTTCTTTGCTCTACACAATCCATAACGTTTATTAGTCTTTCAGGATGAAATAATCTTAAAAAACATCAAGGATTTAATTTTAAAGACTAAAGATTGTTTGCATATTAAAAGTTAAATAGGAAAAAGAGGTCTAATTAAATCCATTCTTGGTACTAATTCATAATGTGCCCATGGGCTCAGTCAGTAGCTAATTTTGAAAACAGCCCTGAAAGAAAGAGATCTGAGCACTTCTGGTTTGTGATCCTGAACCAACCTGTCAGTGAATACTATATTTGACTTCACTTTTCTTGATATGGAATTAGAATCAATACTTCTTTATACAGTGCTAGTTCAATAAGAGGAGCACTATGGCTGTGCTGAAATTTTATATTCAGGAAAACTTTATTTTTTTCCCTCCATAATTCATCATGGCTTCTCCCTTAGAGCCCTTCATTCAGGAAGGAGCAGTACCAAGGAATCAGAAATATCCAGTTCTTTTCATAGCCAAAAGAGGAAGATGACCCAAACTTGATGTGAGGATTGAGCAAAGGGCTCATAAGGAGAAGCTGGATTTTTTTTTCCCAAATCAGCTTCCAAGCTGTAGTGTTATATATTATAAATGTGAAGAAGTCTCACCTGTTACATAATTCTTTAGATCCAGTTCATTGCTGAGAGGGTTGTTACTCTTGAACATGTACAGATTGAAAGGAGCGGGTTCGTTGCCAATTTTTTTCCACATGGTGTAATCAGGAGATGTCCAGCGCCCAGCCAGGACATCATAGTCCCTTTGGGTAAAATGCACGAGTTTGGTTAAAGGATCATACAGCCCTCCATGGAACCCAATGACCAGCTGGAAATCTGGGTTAGAGTCGTAATAGATCTCTCCATAGGCCGTGTACTGGAGCTGCTTGATCATGAGGCCGTTGATGCTGAACACGGCTAATGGAGTGCCTGTGTTATCAGAGGCCACGTAATACTCTTCCCCGCTGCTGCTCTCCATTGCAAAGAGGTGGCCTTGCAGATCGTAGTACAAAGAGGTGATTTCGGAGTTGGAATGATTGTAGACATGAGTCACCCTTGTTGGATTGTGAAGATCAGCATAAAAATACTGTAGATGATGCCCCAGGTTGGTCTTGCAGGAAGCCCTCCGGCCCAGTCCGTCGTAGCGGTACTGGACACTCCACCCATTTGCTTTGTTGTAAGCTCTTGTCAGGAGCCCTTTGGAGTTGTACTCAAACACATCCGCGCCCCTCTGCCACAGGAACCCGTCGTCATCGATCTTGTAGGGGATGTCCCCCAGGCGTGTGATCCTGTCCCGGAGGTCGTAACGCAGTGGCATCAGTCGGACGCTGTTTCCAGGATTCAGGAGGTGGAGGTTCCCGTTCAGGTCGTAGCTGTAGCGCCAGGTGGGCCTGTCATTGACTGCCACGCTCTGCAGTTGCCCATCTCCGTCGTAGTCATAGGTGTACTTGGTTGTGTTGGCGTAGGGACCCAGTTTGAGCTCTCTTTTGGTCACCCTTCCCATGCTGTCGTACTGCACGGTCATCCAGTACATCAGGGACCGGAACATTTCGTACTGCACTTCCTTAATGCGCCCATGGGTGTCAAAGTGCTTGCTCAGCGTCATAACTGCCGTGGTGATTATCTGGTTTATATCATAATAAATAACTCCAAATTTGCCAAAATGCTCTACTTTGCCAGAAATCTCATCATAACGGTAAAGGTCAACTGGAAGAGGCGTCTCACTTATGATGGGTTTGATGCTTGCGATTCGGAAGCTGTTGTCATGATATGTATAATCAAACCTTGCGTTGACCATTCCTTCTTCAGAGAACCTGTAGATTTGTTTGTCAACAAGAGGGCCAATTTTCCGATAGCGAATCGTACAAGAAAATCCTCCACTTTGCAAATTCACCATTTTTAGGACACCCGTAGTTTCGTCATACCCAAAAGTAACTGCCGTGCTGTCATAAACAATTTCAGACAGCTTGGAGAGCTTTCCATACTTGTAGAAGACTTGTCGGCCGGTACCTAAAAATGATGTTTTCAGAATCCTGCCATCATCGCTGTAATCAAAAATGACGGAGGCGTTGCTCTCGGGGGGGTTGTAGATGTTCCTGATGTAGCCCACGGAGGTGTGGGTGGACATGCTGTGCCGAGCCACGCTGGGCATGGTGACGGCGTGCAGGCGGTCCGACGAGTCGTACTCGAAGATGTACTGGCGCTGACTCTGCAGCAGCAGCACCATCGACTGCAGGGGAAACAACAACACATCATTACCAGCTGTCGGCATGTGGCCTGAGAGAGGGAACTGAAGGAAAGTTTACTGGAGAGGCACTAATGTTAAATGAGTACAAAGAGAATCAGATATATTAGTCAGGGGCACAGAGCTGCTCAGGAATATTGTCACATTGCCAGATGAGAGGATCTGCTCCTTGGAAATCAATACACTGATGCTCCAGAGAAAGTGTAGGTTAGCAACCTGTGAGCTGTCCTCCCTGTAGGACGACTTTTTTTTTTAATTTTTCCTTTTTATTCCCTGGGGGATGCAGAAGAGTTAGATAAATGACTTGATTTATCTTTCTGCCAGTAGTTGTAATTTACAACTGCTACTGTGAAATATGTGAGAAACTAAGCAGAGAACATCACCTCTGGTTTACTTACAAGAAGGGAAAGGGAAAACAATATGCAGTTTTGCGGTATTTGAGATACTTTTATGACTGAAGTGTGCTACTTAGGCTAAGTAAAAATGCACTACCATACTTTCATTTAATAAGTAACAATTAGAGATGAATTACCTGCTTCTACATGAACCTTTTGTCAGGTTTAGTCATGCATTTTTGGGCTTAATTAAACACAATTCATTGTGTTAATTTATTGCCATTCTACGGCAGGAAAATATCAAAAGACAGAAACCATGAACAAAATATTTCCCATTAAGAATGAGTCATATTCAGTTGACTAATTGAAAAAGAAGTAGTTTTGAGACCGGGGATGGTTAACAGCTGGGATACATCAAATCTTAGCTACTTGGCGTGCGTCATTTACGTGTCACGAAGCCAAACAGAGCTTTGTGTCCTTGCAGCTAGTGCCAGGAGGAGACACGATGTCACCAGACAGACACGAAAAAGCTACACTCGCGCTGTCTGGTTGTGAGAACAAGAAGGAAGGACGTTTATTTGAGACTAGGGTTTAAATAGTTTTTGGAGTCTGATCAGCGATTGGGCCATGAGGTTGACACCTCTTTGACCCCACTGGCCAACTTAGAAGTCTATCAATTTGTCCTTCCCCCAGGAAGGAATGCATAGTTTACAAAACATCACTTTTCATTTCTCTTATGTGTGAGAACTCCGGTACAGAAACGTAAAACATCAGAAGGCTGAAAAAATCAGGGCGACAACACGACACCACCACCTACGTTTTCCAGGTAGGTGTAGCTCCAGACTTTTCCGTCGGCGAACATGCGCGACACGACCCTGCCCTGCTTGTCGATGTCGGTCCTCTCGCTCATGGCGCCGCGCTGCAGCCCCGCCAGGCGCCCGTTGAGGAAGTAGGAGACGTTGACTGCGGCCAGGCCGCTGCTGGGCAGCCACAGGAAGGGCCGGCCCAGCTGGTCGTAGATGATGCGCAGCGTGAACTTGCGGTGGTCATCGTAGATCTTCTCCGTGCGGATGTTGCGGTCGTAGTCGATGGACAGCAGGTTCCTGCCGTGCACCTGCGGGAGGGAAAAGGGGCTGCGCTCAGTGCACAGTGGGCATGCCCTCCCTCTGGGTTCACCGCGGGGAAATAGGATTGCCCAACAGGGAAATCCTCTGTGAAAAGCGTAGGGTTCCTGTTATCTGGATTTTGCTTTCTACTTGGTAGTGCATTCAAATAATTTTGAGTCTCACTGGGGTATTTCCCATCTGACTGCCACATGAGAAATGATATCCTACAGTAAAAAGCTTCCATTATGGTCAGAACAGACTGACATTCTGCACACCTAGGTCTTAAAGTGCAGAGAAATAAATTATTTTGCATGGACTATTTTTCTACTTATTCTATTTTTCTACTTTCTACTATTTTCCTTTTATTTTTGTACTTCCACCATTATTCTTTTTACCTTTTCCCCTTCAATCACTCTAAGAACAACAGAAGAAATTTTTGTGTCTTTAATGAGGTTTGGCCACTTGGCTTCTATAATTGCAAGACCCTGCTTAGAATTCATTCATTTACTGTTTTCTTTATTTAATTTCCAAATATTCAACAGATCCTTCACTTGGGATCTTAAAATCCTTATCATACAGGCTGGGAAAGATGGACTTCAAGTGCTGACAGCAAAGGTGCTAAATAATTAGGTTAAATATATTTCTTTTTTTCCCCTCCTTTTTTTGTTGTAATTTTCATTCAAAGTACAGCACGAAGTGTTTCAGTGCCAGATTTATTTTAAATAAAAGAGCAAAACAGAGGCAAAGGAGAATAAGAATGCCAAATGGGGAGGCTTCTAGTGAGAGTGCTATAATGAGAGATACCAAAATATATTCACTGGGGGGGAAGCCATAGAATTCAGGCTAATGCTGTAACCTGATAAAGCTTCTTAAGTAATTTAATTGTAGATGTATCATTAATAAAGTAGAAGTTTTTAAATTAGATATAATTTCAGAGCAATCACTACTTAAAAAGTATTCATCAGTTTCTGGGAATTTGTTCTTAAGCTTATATTTTACAGTGGCTTTGATAATGCAACGTTTCCTCTTATCCAAAATTAAACTGTACATCAAACAATATGTAAATTAACCCTGAGCCTTTCTTGAGGACATGAAAGTTATTCTGAGATATATTCACTGGCAGGGGTAAACCCAATTCCCACCCCAACCAACTCAGTAGAAATTCAGTTATACAGACACATTTAAAATTAATACAGATTTGTGTTTGTAAAGAAATAATTATTTCAAATTATCGCTCATTATCCTAATTTTTTCCATTAATGAAATTAATCTCTTTAACAGTTTGCATTTCCTCAGTGGGCAATTACTAGGAAAAAAAAGCTTTTTTTCTGTAGGTTTTCCCAAAGGTTATCCCAGCAACAACTTGCCCTGTGATTCACAGAGAAGACAGAGTATTTTTCTTAAAACACCTTGGGGCAAAAACAAGTCACATTCTGCTCTCCCATTGCAATGAAAATAAAGCCAGGGAAGCCAAACTCAACATCAGTAGTTTTTCAACTGGTAACTCCTGTTTTGTATGATCAACCCTGATGGCAGAGACATAAAACCCCCCCCTTTTTATCAGCTGAAGAGAGCTTTGACCTCTCAAAAACATTTAGCTACAGAATTAAAGAGTTAGTGTATGACTGAAATAGCCCAATTTCTTAAAGGGTGAGCAGATTTTCTAAAAAAAAAAAAGTTTTTCAGAAAGATTGTGAACTGAATTTTTAGCTTTGGGGGGTTTGTTTGTTTTGGTTTTTTGTAACTTCTGAAGCTTCATAAATCAGTCAGGATTTCTGGGGTTTGTTCCCTCCATTACAGTAACAGCAATAGTAATTTGCATGAAGAAAAGTCTAAAAGTCTGACTCCAGGTATCCTCTCTTTTCTCAAAAATATTGTAACAGTTATTTGGCTTTGCCATAGAAAACAAAATTAATAGGGTTTCAAAAATGATAACACACCCAAGAGCTGTGCACACACCCAAACATCACTTGAAGATGCACACATGAACATCCCCTGCTTGGGTAATTCAGTACCTTCATTTGCATTTGTAAAAATAAGTAAAACCAGAGACTGTAATTGCAGTATCATATTAATTATATAGAAACCCAAACAGGCTGACTAATTCCCACCCTTCCTGGGAACACCAAGAGCAGTCACAAGTCACGACTGCAGATTACTCAACAAGCCCTTTCTTTTGTTCACTACCCACGTGCACACCTGGTTTTCCCTGGGCTGCTGCTGATGCGGCCATAGGGACGAGCCCTTTGTGCCTTGGAAAGGTCTGGCCACAGAAATCACTTACACGATGCTGCACCGCAATAAAAACTCTTCAGACAGGAATCTTATCAGGACTGTATCTGAAACTACAGCAAGACACTGAACGTGTGGTGCATCAAACAGCAGCAGACTGAGAGTGGGGCAAGATAAAGGTGAAGTTGCAGTTCCTTTCTCAGGCTCATGACATGTGCCCAGGCAGGTGTGCAGATTCCAACGTGTGTGCCTGGGATGTGCCTAAAGCACGGCTGGGCAGGGCCTGGGCTCAGGCAGCACCGCCGTGTGAGGGCTCACACCATCTGCCAATACTTTGGGTTGGAAGGGACCTGTGAATCACCCAGTACAACCCCTCTGCACTGAGCAGGGACATCTTCAACTGGAACAGGCTGTGCAGAGCCCTGCCAGCCTCACCTTCAATGACTCCAGGAATGGGGCATCCACCACCCCTCTGGGCAACCTGTGCCGGTGCCTCACCACATCACCATGAAAAACTTCTGTATAACTACTTTAAATCTACCCTCCTTTGGATAAAGCTGCCACACCTTGTCCTATCAAAACAGGACCTAAAAAAAAGTCTGCCCCCATCTTCACTTACTGAAGCACAGGGGCATGGGCTCCAGCAAATATTCCTCAGAGTACTGCAGGGTGAAGTACTCAGCCAAGAGGTGAATCACAAGGAATGCCCACCCCTCCAGTCCCACTGATTGTGAACTGGGGCTCCAGGAGGTGGCCCTGCTGCTCTGTCAGCTCTGCAGCAGTGCCCTGCTCTGTTATCACTGTGTGCCACAGCTGCCCCTGCCTGCCACCTGCTCCCCACAGCATTCCAACACACTTGCTCTGCTTCGTTCACTGAACAATTTATAAAGATGAATTAGAATAAATGAGATGCAAATACATTCTATGCTTTCTCCCTCATTTTCAAATTTCATTTTCAGTCCACTCAACCTGTGATAATCTCATAGTGATTTTCATTTAAAAGAGCTAAATGGATATGTGATTATTGTTACAGGAACTAACACCAGACAATTAAATGTTGAGGTGTTGCTAGATAAAGCATTGTTTTGATTTGCATAAACATGGTGCAAGAAAATCTATCTCAGGCAAGGTTTCAGCACTAAGATGTGTTTAACTTCAGCTAATTACCACAAGTACCTCTATTAAATTTTTAGTATTGAGAGTTAGGATTACTGCGATTTCATTTCAGCATCCTATTTATTTTTATTTTGAACAACACCTAGTCAAAATGCAGAGCTGATCTATTTTCCACTTCCAATCAACTGCTGCAGGTCAACACATCAAAAATCAATTACACAGCCATGAAATTTAGTCATTAAGGATTAGCTGCTAATCTCCTTCAATTTTTTTTGTCTAACCTTCCCCCTCTCCCCAACAAGTACATTCTGAGCATTTGTCAGAAGAAGGAAAGATATGTTAACTCAACACTGGGAATTAGATGCCATGCAATAGGAAAATATAAAAAATTAACATCCAAGTATTTTTTTTTGTAAATCACTACATAATTGCTTACATACATCGCATTTGCTATGTGATCTTGAACACACTGAACTGTATCTTGTGTTCAGTGATGTTGAAAGAATTGCTAAAAGAATGAGGACTTGATCAGCACTACATTTGCTTTCTGCCCAGCATCTCAAATCCCTTCCAAAACTGCACACACTGAAGTAGTCCAGTCAAAAAAAAATCAGTGAAAACCAGGCCAGCAAAGAACAGAATGGGATTAATCCAGCTGCAGCAGATCTTTAATTTGGCAGGGGATGGATTACACGACCTGACTGGCTTCCTTATCCTCTGCCTACAATTTTGTAATTACGGCAATTATTTTCCGATCGTGCCATTTGGGAAAGGGAATAAACACAACATGTCTGTCTCAGTGAGTCTGTAGGGGGATTTTACAGCAGCAGGATGCTGTAGTTGTGTTTGCTCCCCAGCACTAGCTGGGGTAAGTCTGCCCTGGCAGTTTTACAAGTGGCGAGTGCTCAGATTCCCACCCCCTTGAGAGGCAGAGTGATTTGCAGTAACAGGGCAGTGAAGCTGGGGGAGGCTTCATATTTTTAAGAGTAGCTGAGGGAGCTGGGGGTGTTTAATCTGCAGAAAAGTTGGTTTGGGGGGATCTAATTGCTCTCTACAAGTTCCTGAAAGGAGTTAGCAAGTTGGGGGTCGATCTCTTCTGCCATATCTCAAATGAAGGGAGAAGAGGAAGCGGCCTGAAGTTGCACCACGGGAGGTTCAGATACTTGAAAAACTTTTTCACTGAAAGAGTGTTCGTGCACTGGAGTAGGTTGCCCAGGAAGGTGGTGGAGTCACCATCTCTGGATGTGCTCAAGAGGCATTGGGACATGGTATTTGGGGATATGGTTTGCGGCAATTATGGTGGAGCTGGGGTAATGATTGGACTAAATGATCCTGAAGGTCTCTTTGAACATTGATGATTCTGTGATTCTGTAATGTTCTAGGTATTTTTACCAATCTCTTTTGGAATACTTCTGGTAATGAAGGTCTATAGCTGATTGCAGTAGCCGTGATGAGCTCTCTAACAGTGTCACACCAAAGACAATCCCAGAGTTGTACATTTTTAACAAGTACAAGTGATGTCCTTCAAAATAAAAAAATGAATTTTCTGCCCAAAGAGGAGAAGGTGATTATTGTAACAGCAAGTTCTACTTACCCTGAGCTTTCTTCCAAACACCGTCACTTTTCCTTTAATCTGCTCCTTCCTCAGGCGCCATTCAATTGAGTTTAAACCATTTTCCATGGGTAGAGAAATATTACATCGTCCTATGGTGGGAGTCACAGTCCCAGCCAGGACATGAGGTTCGCTGTGAAAGCTAATGCTCATGCCATTGGCATACATCACTCTCAAAGTACCATTATTACAGAGCTGGTAGCTGTTCCTCACTTGATCTACAGCAATAATGAAAAGAAAATAATTTAGCTACTCCAGTCATAAAGAAAACATATAGCTTAATTTGATTGGTTTTTTATTGCACTCCTGTTGATGTTAAATGAAGTCAGCCTGCAATTACCATTTACGTGGTACTATGGTGGAAATTACAGATGTTACTGGTTCATGTAAAGAACAGTAGTGTAACAGTGAGCCTGCAGAGAGATACTGTGTTTATTTCATTATGTTTTCCTTTCAGTCTTAATTGTGAATCAAAATGCACAGTGATATGTGTTGAACCACGTAATTTATTTCTGATATGAACAAAACCTCCTGAAAACTGAACTGCTGGATAAACAACAAAGCATTAAACTCCAGGACAAAAAAAAAAAAAAGAAGATGATTGCTGGACTCTTGTAAGTAGGTAGAAGTGCGTGCCTCTTCTTTTTTTGTTTCCCTCTGTTTAAAAACTGTCTCCAAGCAGAGGCCTTGCACAGAATTACAGCGTGGCTTTAAATCCTCAAGGTGTGAGGCTCCAGCAGTGCAAGCTGGCAGCCACAGTGGGTCCCTCTCCTGCCTCCCTGCCTCCCCAGCAGAACCACACTGGCCTGACGTGCACAGCCAGCCTGTCGGAGAAGAGTTACAGAAACAATCCCGTGCTTCTCTGGCCATGCAGTTCTCCAGCTGTTTGACACAGGCAAGGCCCCTCTCAGCCAGGATGGAGTGCCAGAGTGCGCAGCTGTCAGCAACACATCAATATTTGCCTGACAGAAGGACAGCATCTGCGTAATTAATCATCTGGTATAAGAGAAATTAAGTCTTTGTAACCAGACCTGTCACGGTATAATAGTCTATAAATGTTGACATTTATGTCAGGAGGAGACTATTGTTTGATGATGATATTCTCATTCCAGTGACATTATATCTTAATTAAAAAAGCCCCATCACTCACCAAATCCCTTTCAGTCTATCTTTGATAACTGAATTCATCAGATACAATGCCTGGGTGGTGCTTGGAATGCTCTACACAAACTCTGAACCTGTGTTGCTGCTGCCTCCTGCCACACTCAGGCTGTAACACTGTTCTTGGAAGGGCCATCTGTGGCACCGCAACATCCACTGCCCTGATTTTTCTACACTGTAATTAATGGCAGTGTATAAATTTAGAAGATTTCTTCTACTAGAAAGCTTCCTGAGCCTCTCCAGAAGGATCTCCCCCAGCAGCAATATCCAGCAGTCAGGTTGCATCTCTGTGGCACAGAAATCAGAACCAATTCTGCAGGGAAGTAGAGAAACATGCAAGTGGATGAAGTGACCCTGACCCAGGAGGCAGTGGCAGGACTAACTTTCCCCAGCAGGTAGTGACCATTTGTACTTGACACAAAGCAGGGCTGCGAAATGGCTCTTACCTGTCCTGAAGACCTGTCATTTTAGGAATAAGCTTTATGAGAGTTTCTCTTGCAAACCTTACACGGTTTCCCCCTGCTCCTAAGTGCACTAATGACACGAATCGTTAGCGAACTGCTTTCTCAGGCTGCGTGTGTGGTTAGGAGGTGTGCTGAGAAGTGTGCTTTGGTACCTTGAACAACTGTATAGGAAGCCTCCACAGAGGAGAGATTTGTGATGACCGTGACATCGTCATCCCGATTAGAATTCTCAATGTCGATGGTAATAGACTTTTCCATCTCTCGATGAAGGCTAGTTACCACTCCAGTGGGACGTGTTACATTGGTCAGACGCCCTTCATGATCATAGCTAATAGAAAAGTTAGTGAGAGCAAAAAAGCATGAGGATATATGTTCATTTCAATACCCAATGTATTAATAATGCACCACATTTGTGCAAAAAAACCCAGACTGAAACAGATTTTCAAGAACATCCTAGCCAGATCTATTTCTCTGTTCTTGAAAGAGTCTACAATGATGAAATAATATTTTTTAGATACTGATCTCAACTACCTGGGTGCAAATGCAGGCTACCATATTTTAAATTATTAAATTAATTATTATGAATATATGGAGTGATATTTGGCTCAAACAATTATAACTAGTAAATTAGTTTGCATTTTAATAGTTGCATTTCACTCTAAGGAAGTGGACTTCTGATGGACACTGCAATAAACAATTGCATAAACTGCACATTTGCTTTCGAATACTTAGTGGAAACTAAGTATGGTCTTGAGTGACATATCAAGGAATAACTTGCCATAAAGTATTAAAAAAGACATCAGCATGACAACATAATAATTTCATTTAGATCTTATCTGTGGTATTGAACTACATTTTGGGGTCAGTATTTTGGCTCATAAAGATGAAAGATGAAAACTGCAGGATAGAGGTTGGAGTTGCACAAAGGGCAGCAGTCAGCACTCAGAATAGACCTTAGAAAATTAGTTAAATGCTCCAGAAGCATAAAGATTAAGAAAAAGAAAAAAAAAAAAAGGAAAAAAAGGAAAAAAAAAAGAAAAAAAGGTTTTCCATGATTTTTATTGAGTTAAGTTTCTTTAGAGGTATGAAGCCTGAGGTGGGGAGAAAGAAGGAATGCTGCTGGAAATCAAATCATACCCTTTCCCCCTTTCCTGCAGTATGCTCTAGTTGTGTGCATACATTTGCTAAAGAAGCAATCCCTTGGATCTTAGGGACGAAAAATGGGGACCTGAAACAAAATCAGCATTCCAGTCTGACACTCTGCTTGCTGCAATTCTCTGCTCGTACGAGAGTCTCTCACCCAGCCGCTACCAAAACACGCGTGCTTCTAGAGAGCAGAAAGGCAAGAAAAAATGTCCTGTGTAGATAAAGGGAAAAGTTTAGGTAGAGATTAAAACCAACTGGTCATCCTTGGAATGTAGAGATGCAGGGAGCAGGAAGCCTGGAAGAGAACTGGTAAATCCATTGCACTGCCTGAGAGTAACAGAAGAGGAGAGGAGCACGTTTAGTATCGTGGAGCTAGGTCAGCTCATTGTAGGCGGTGGTTAGCTGTAAAGATGAAAAAAATCAGAGCTTTCAACATGGCTTTACAATTAAAACACTCAGAAACCTCAGACTAGGCCACCTGAACAGTACAGCATATCTAAAAAAATTAAGACAGAGATTGGGGCTCCTCAGTTAAAACGAACATAATACATGACTTTCAAATCGATTGCAAATGGTTGCACCCATTCAACTGAATATTGGGGAGGAAGGAAAAAGTCACCTGTGAAGCAACAAGCCTTACCAGAACCAATGGAAGTATTAGGCAAAGAAGGAAACCAATAAAACAAAGCATCATGCGACCTAAAAGGGACCAATAATACATTGTGTTCATTTAAGTAGTTCAGGATCAAAGAAAGATTAAGCAGCATGATTTTTCTCAATATAGTCACAAGTTTCTCTCCACAGATACATATATATTTATATATAGATACATTATCATATCAGCAAAATACTGAAAAAAAAAGATAATATGTTTAGATAATCTATGAAAGTGGGTTTAGTTAGGTCTTAATAAAGGTCTTCACAAAAAAAAAAAAAAAAAAATTGAAAAGCACCCCAAAAGAACAGCTAAAGGAAGAACTTGATCCAGCCAAGCATCTGTCTTGCAGGGGAAAAGAAAAAGTACAAAAAAATGGACAATTTTGAAAATCTGAAAGGTTAATAAGGCCCCTTAAGAATCGGTATGTGGTGTGTTTCATGATGAGCAGAGTGATGAAGAGAACACGTGGATGTCAAATCTTACAGCGCAGACAATGTTATTTAGGACAAACTAGAAAAAACCGTGAGTGTCTCCAGTGTGACTCTGCAGCACTCGGTGAACTTCCAGAAAAACGGCTGGTGAAATTCCCCATCAGCAAATATATTTTGGGCAATGCAAATGAGACATTAATTTAAACTCTTCATTCACATTGCTGGGTTTTTAATTAACCTAGGAAAAATTCCTGGGGATTGCTGTGGGCTACTCACTGGAAATCTCTATTCAAAGTGTAAGTGCAGTCTAAAAAGTAAATATGGATGTGGATGTACAGAGAGTGAAGCAGAAAAATGAAAATATTCCAGCGCTATTTCAAGAAATGATTGTTTTACCCCTGCCATGGGGTGTGCTCCCCAGTGCTGCTCACAGCTTTGAAAGCAGCAACAGTAGAGATTAAACGGGTTTATAAGCAAGTGATGGATACACTTAACAAAATACATACAAAAGTCCTTCCTTGAAGATCTGCAGACTGTTTAGATTACGAGTAGGATATATAAAAAATTCACTATTTAAATTATATATACACACAGTGATACCAATATATAAAGAAGGCATTTCTATATTGTCCATTGTATCAAAATAAAATCTTATTTAAAAAAATACCTTAAAGGTAAAAAAAATAAAATTAATATAACAGAAACCTTTTATATACCACTAAATTTAAGTGACATATTCCTAATGTTTTTTTTAAATTATGTATTATGTGAGAGCAAGTGCTCAGTAGAATACAACACCCAGACATTTATCTGAATAATAAGAATAAACTATATATGAATTAAATTATTATGTATTTGTCTTCTTCATGTCATGAACCTGGGCCTAATGAAGTAAAAAACCAAAATTTACAATGAAAAATATATTAATTGACCAGGTGTCTTCTTCTGCTGCTTCTAGAGAAGCAGTCTCTACCTACTGCAGTCTGTGACACAGCACCAGCCTGGATGAATCAGGTCTGACAAGACAACCTTTACATTTTCAAATGAGGTGGGCTCTGGCTACACTGAAATTCCTGAGCTTTTGTTACTGACTTCAGTTAAAGTAAGGTTTCATCCCAAGTTTTTCTACCAATAAAATTACACGGGCAAACAAACTTTCTCTATGCTAGTATCTTAAAAACCAACAAAAACCCAGCACCTCCCCACTGCTACCTCACCAAGTCTTTGCTAGCTGTGACCAAGGCCCCCTGCCAGCGGGCAAAGGTTTCCCAGGACAGCTCTGGGTGACCCCAGGCACAAAGCTGGTGGCTGTCTCTGCCAGCCTGGTGGCTCTGAGCTGCCCATGGCCACACCTATAGCTCAGCCTTGTCCCTGGGACACAGGAGAGCACTTGGCACCTTCTCAGGTAGCTACAAGCCTCTGTGCATCCCTTCAGTGGCCTTGTGACAGTGCCCCGAGGGCTGCTGTCCCTTGGCCACCGCTGTGGCACTTCAGTTCCTCAGGCAATTTTTATGACCAGCATCCCGGTCTCAGGTTAGAGTTGCGCTCCTGACAGCTCATGGGTGGAGCAGAAGGACAAAGCCATATCCACCACCGCGGAGAGGAGGAACAGCAGCTTCTGACTCAACACGGAGCTGGGCAAGGCACAGATCCACACGCATTTACATACAGCCCTGGTTTTTTTCTCCCTTTTAAAACCGATTCAAATAAAAAACCGCAGCGTTCTCTCAAGATGCTCCCTAGACCAAGAGGAATACCACTGGGAACTGCTTCAAAGATCTGTGCTTCATGCCCAAGCCAAGCTTAAATTACCCCATGTGAGCCTGCTGGTAGCTGTTCTATTATTGAAGAGCCTTGGCTGTTCCTACTGCAAATGAGCTGCATGCACGTGCACAGATGCTATCTATAGAATTCACGTATGGAGTGTGCACACACAAAGCAGCTTGTGTCTGCAACTCTCTGCACATGCACATGTACACCTAGATGAACTGTACAAATTTAATTCGGAGAGCATTTTCAGGGTAAAGTTTCAGATGAATGAGAGGAATATACCCAATAAGATAACAGGGCACTTCAGCGTCTGGTTGATATAAATGCACTGACATAAATTTTTCATAGGAACTTTAGCTCATGTAGTGTTTTACCACTGAAAAGACCTCTGTTCTTTTCCAGTTCTGCTGCCATATTAACAATTTTGAGTGCTGTTTATAGCTGTATGAATGCATGAATGTAACTGCTCAGAAAACTATTTTGTTGTCCTTATAAACTCTCATTGGCTGAAAACTTCTTTCATCTTCAACTGATATTAAGTTATAGCCACCAAAAAATATTGCAGAATGATGAATAGAGAGTTTTCTCTTAGGAGCTGTTTCAAGGTACAAAAGAAACCAGAAACCAGTACTGAGTGACTGTGGACTGTGATTAAGTTTGTATATTTGATTTAAATAATGTCTTTGTGGTTCTCCCATCTGTGGGCTCTATGCTTATGAGAATGTATGTACAAACCCGGGAGAAATAAGTTATTTCTGCTGCCTCATCAAAGTTACTAATTATCAAAGACAGTACCTCAGGCTGTATTATTTAGATCTAAATACGGTATTTAACTGCCACTGACCTGAGGCAAAGGTTGTGCATCTTTTCTTATTTGATCTTGGAAAAAAATCTGCAGCACTATGTTCACATTAAATGAACATTTTCAGCTGGTCTCAGGAAGACATCAGAGGCCCTACCTTCTGTATTTCCTTAGGAATCATAATAAAATTTTTCTAATAAACCACATTAACTTAGCACTTGGTGTGACTCTCAGACACCAGTTGCACCAGTTTTGTAACCGGTAACTTTCTGAAGACATTTTTTAATGTTTTATGGATTTTCACGTAGAGTTTTAAATTACTTTGCTATTTAGTTTTCTATCATTCATTTCTGGTGTTTTGAGAAACAATTAATCTGTATGACTGCATCTTGAGCTACCTATTGAGGCATCCACATGTCATTAGCAATGATATGAAATTTTATTCTGTCTAGTGCAGTGAGCTTTTACTCGAGCTTATGATCAGCAGGTAATACCTTTGTGCGGTCACATAACTGAACTATTTGTGTAACGAATCTGCGGTTAAGAGACAATTTTTGCAAAATATTAAGGAAAAAGCAGCCCCTCCCCAGGCGAAGCCCCGGGCTGGAGGAGAGGAGCGAGAGGCTGGGCACGCAGGGCCCCACGAGAGGGCACTGCTTTCCTTCCAACGGGAACCGACTGCAGCATCCCTCTGTGCAGGGCAGAGCCCACTCCACGCTGCTCCTCCTGTTCCTGCATTCCTTACGTCTTCTCTACACGGAGAAAACAGGTGGCCAAGCCGAATGCATCAATAAACTAAAGAGGTGAGCGCCTTTGCTAGTCTGCCACCTTGAATACAAGACTGCCGTTTAAAATGAAATGTAAAACCTTATTCCTATTTTCTTCTCACTGATTTGGGGAATATTTTTTAATCATTAACTAATTCAGACAAAATATATGGCATCAGACTTGCCATACTTAAGTATATTCTTCAATGTGTTATTTAGCTTCTCTTTTAAAAATCGTTTTGATCAAAAATGGCAATAAGACTACTAAGAATAGGATAAATATTAATAAAAATCGGACTAGTTTTTCTAGATTTTTAGCATACTTTTGAACCTCATCTCTTCAGATGAATTTCACTTAAAGAGGAAGTTCTGTCTGTTTAATCTATATGCTCATGAACACCGGTGTGCTTTTGGGTTATCTACAAATTATGGAACTTACACCAGGGGTCTGACAGATAGCTGGGGATCTAATTTCCTCACTTGTCTCAGGAATGAACAATCATTCAAGTTAATCAACATTTCAACAACCATGAGTAATATATGAGGCTGAACAGAAAGAGAGATAATTTGAGTTCCAAAAGAAGCTGCAGCGTGAGGGTTCCTAGAGAGAGGCAGCTCTGTGGGATCTGCAGATCTGGCTGTGGGCTCTGGGCAGTCGTGCTGGCTATGAACAGCAGCTTAACTAAGCTGGGGTTCTGGCCATGGCACATGGTCCTTTGTGCTGGCTGGGGATGAGCTGCCCCAAACTCAAACCCCAGGCAGGGATCTAGGGGGATCAGCACCCACCCAAAGGACCCAGCACAACTGATGCCATCACAAAGCCACTTAACCATTTCCAGCATCGCCCTGGACTGAGGCGCAACAGCCTTGCTCAGTATCAGCAAAAAACCTACAACAAACGGCAGCAGCGTCGGTCTAGGGCCTACTCACTACCATTTGAAAAATAAATGTACGCTTAATATATCCAAAAACATTCTTACTCATAAAATGTTGTCCATCCTGTTTCATCACTCTTCGTTGCTAAGAGACCACTGTTTCCATTATATGTCATTAATCCGAGCTCCAGGGTCTGTGTGGAGACCAGCTTGAGTCCACCATTAGTGCCAACAGCCAGCGTGACAATCTGATTATCCGGCATCAGTAAATGGCGGGGCATCCCACTGGCGTCCCGGCGCACCTTCAGGGAGTTGCCGTTGTTGTCCATCACCTCCGTGACATCGTTATCGCTGCTATAGGTGAAATTGTACAAGTATTCCCCGGTAACGAGGCTCAGAGTGTACTGGTGAATCCCGTCAGCATTGAAGACATACAGCTCCTGTTCTCCTGGAGATGCAGCTTCATATTGGTTAAAGGAATTAAGAACGGGCCTGTTTTTACTGACAGCCCTAATGCGGATATTTCCGAGATCAGCTATGTAGATGGTACCATCTGGGGCCACAGCTAAGGAAGATGGTGAATTTAAGATGGCATCAGTGGCATACCCATCATCCCCAGCATAGCAATTACAGTTGACATCATTTTTGCAATCACAGTCTGAAGCTGCCCCTGCAAGAAGGCATATTTCTCCATTGGTAGTTACCTGGCGTAGCCGATTAATTTTTTTTTCATCTGTCTCACTGATGTAAAGAACTCCTGTGTGTGAGATGGCAATGGCACTGGCTGATTCAAGTGCAGAATGAATAGCCAGTTTGCTAAGAGAGTAGTCTATACCAGGAACCTGGCAGTGCATGGGGCGTCCAGCAATAATGCTAACTTGATGGTTTTCTGTGATCCGTAAAATAACATTGTTCTCTAGGACATAAAGGGAGTTGTCCATGGGATTGACAGCGAGATCAGTAGGCCACTCCAGCCGTACCTATGAGTTGCACAAATTATTACTGTAAAACTCGAAACTGAAAAGTACACTCCTAGTGTTTAAAATTCCACGTGTAACAACAGCAAATCAGTGAGGGGTTTATCAGCGTAAATCATGAAACCAAGTCATGAACGGCAACTATTTCAAACAATGCTTTTGTTTTTCGGAAATATTAAAGCTACGTGCAGTTGTAACTTTGGCTAATTGTGTTTTCTGTGCAAGAATGGATGCTACATTGTGGAAGCTCTACAATAATTACAGAAAAACAGGCAATTAAGGCAATAACTCCCATTATCTCAACCTTATTTCTCTATAGTTGCATAAATAAACTGTGTTAGCCACAGTAAAAACGGATGGTTCACTCATTTCAGTAACCAATCAAATACGTTATCATCTTGTGCTGCATAATGTATTTTTTAAGTGGCCAGGCAGTCATTCAAAATAGATGCCCATCTCTTCTAAGGCAGAGAGGAAAATAAATGCAGTAAGAATCTACCTGGGTGACATCCATGCTGGAATCACAGCTGAGAGGTCGAACAGCAGTTAGGTCATTGGAGCCCAGCAGGGTTGATATAATTCCATTCTGATCCACTTTTCTAATCATAGTGGCATCAACAAAATACATGAGTCCGTACTTATCCACTGCAATTCCTGCAAAAATAAAACCCAGGCATCAGTGCAGCACTGAGGCTCCTGGCTTCAAGGCAGGCTTTGCCTTGTTTGCAAGATGGTGAAATTTGTTCACTTCCCCTGTTCCTTCCTCCCTCCCAACCTGAGCACAGGTCCTGGAACCCTCCAACAACCCACAGTCCTGCCAAAGAAATGGCATCAAGCAGGTTTATCCTTCAGGGCTTTAAAGAAAACCACAGAAATCCCCAAACATGCCAAAGACCCAGCAGAATCCATCAGCTTATTTCTACATTCAAACTCTCTGATGTATTACATAAACCCAATTAAAAAATTATCTCCTAATTTTACTCAGAAATTTGAGGCATTGCTTTTTCATCTGAAGAACCTAATGAGGATGAAGAATTTTTAAAAATCTTTTAAAATTCCTTCAAAAATTTTTGAAAACTAGGAGGACATTGTATTATCTCTGGATTTTTTTAAATTCTTTGACCTATTGCAGTAAAAATACAGAAAGAACATCTGGTGTTTCCAGATGAAGACACAAGGGTTGCCAGCCTAAAAAAAAAAAGGGAAGGTTCAATGCCTGTCACACTGTGAGTCCTTAGAGAGGAAAGGCAAAGAATGGAAGGGTGCTCCCTCGGAGGAACAGACGGATGCTGCTGCCTGTTGGGAAGGAGGGCAGCCTTTTTCTCACTTGCCTTTCCTGCTTTGATTTGGTGCACTGCCTTGTCCATTTCTCAGGCTGAAAATAAAATATTGATCTAAAAAAAATTCTGTCTTCAAATGGCTGCAGTGCTCATCCCACTGGGCAGTGAGAGAAGATAGATACAGCTTCATCTTTTTAATTTCTACATGTTAACTGAAACTACTTCCTATATAAAGAAACTGGACTTTCCATTTTTGTGTACCTTTATGATCATCTAGTTATTTTCAGCCACTGAAAAAACCCAAAGATGTTTGAAACGCATGGAAATACACATGATTAATTTATCCTTACAATTAAGATGAAACAGCTGAGGAAAAAAAAAAGCCTTAAAAAGAAACGCATCCCCAAATCTCTGTATCAACTTGAAAACTTCTTGTCAGAAATTAGAAACTGGAAAGGGCAAAAATCCTTCTATTTTTTTCTCTGACGCTGAAGAAAAAGGAGATACATGGAGGAAAACCTCAGAGAAAAGCCACAGCAAGCAATTTCTCTCCCCAAAGACTGTATCTCCAACAGCAATCAGTTTCCCAGTTTACACGCTTGCTTCTTGGAGTGAGCGGTACCCTGCTAATTTGTGTTCTGTTCTCCTTTTGCAGCACTCAGTGCTGGGCTAATAAAGTTTGCTTTAACTAAACAAAGCACGAACACTTGCCAATCCACTGTAATTAAAGCCCAGAATAAAAATCACCGAGCAAGGAGTGATTTAATTGCCAGATAATTATTTCCACATCCAGCCTAGCTGCACGCAGTCATTTTCTCCGGCTTCTTTTCCTCCTTTACCTCGAGGGCTCATTAGGGTTGCGTCCACTGCCTTCCCTCCATCCCCACATCTGGCTTCGTCAAAGGGCAGGCACTGCTCTCCTGTCCCTGCCACCACTTCAGAGTTACCAGCAAGGTCCTTCGTGCCTGTGAGGGACTTGACTTTGTAAATCCGTCGGCTATTGGTGTCCGACACGTAGAGGGAGCCTGAAACAGGGTCCACGGCCAGATAGTATTTATGAGCGGGATTGTTGCTTTAGAGAGAAAGAAAGCATAAAACAGAAACAGCTGAGCAGTCTAGAAACTTCACAGGCTTTCAGAGCTTGGATACTCATCAGGCACAGAAAGATCTGGAAAGAAAGTCTGACACCTTCGTACAGAGGTGAGGTCTGAAGGACCATCACCTGAGGACCTGACTTGATTAGGGCCTGGGCAGCGTTCAGAGGGACTGTAATTTTAAATCTCACTCATCCTTCTACACTGAACCTTGCACAGCAGAGCCCAATAAGCCAGAGCTGCACAGCAGTCTTTCCTCTTGATCTCTTTAGCCCTTTAGATCTGCTCCAGGTCAATTCTCTTTGGCTTATCTGTTTCCCCCCTCCCTGCTACCTTGTTTAACCTCCTTTGGAAGCAGAAGTCATAGGAGTAAGATCAAAGAATCAGCTTCTGAGTTACTTAGATTACGCCACAAGATTTGTGAGGTCTTGTATAAATAGGAGGCAGAGGCATAACAAATTTATTTCTAAAGCAAATTTGTTCTCATTCATTCTTATCAAGAATCTCATTTGCAGCAGATGAAGTTGGTTATGTAACTAAAACCAGAGACCTCAAGTGTCTGACTTTAACTCCAAACCTTCTGTTATTGAAAAACTGGTCCTCAGTTTGTGATTGGAATGGGCGCTCATATGGAAAGCTACTTCTCTTCTGAAATATATGTTTTTTGACAGCTTGTCACATTTTGAAACTACTTTAGCAAATCATCTGCAAATTGAGAAATGTCAATCTTCACAATATATATACATTCACACACACAGAACTGCAGTGCAGAAATATTTTCAAAATCTTGCCTGGCTAGTTTTGCTCAGTTTATTTGAATTTTAAGCATGATGTGAATTTTCCAGCCTTTGGAGCCTATGGGTGAGCGTAAATAAGGTCAATGGTGGTTTCAAAGCATAGAAGACAAATGAAGACAGGAAGAAAAAAAATGAAGGTTACTTACCAGTAACCAGAGATATTTGCCTCCAAATATCCACACTCCTAGTTTCATGTGGCCAAAGTGCCCATCTCCAAGAGTGAGGATACACAGAGGTAGGTTATGATGGACATAAGCCATTTCTTGCTCAGAATCGCTGAAACTATAATAAAGCCACTTTCGGCAGATGGATCCATTGGCACGCCAAGATAACTGTGGTCACGTGGTCATGACCAGATTTGGAGGAATGAGGAGGCCCCAAAATAGAACTTTCTACAGTTATTTTCCTCTATGCCAGTCTTTGACATGCCATGGGTTTAGGTCAATAATGTTTTTTTCTAAGACTGTAGAAAGTAGGAAGGAGATTGGTTGGATCTCAATTCAGTAGGCAGAGGCAATACCATCTGCTGAAGTCTAGGAGTGTAGAAATTAGAGATGAAGAAATACAATAAACAAAAAAATACTTGGCAGGTTTATTTCATGCATGGATCTCAGAGTACTTGAAAAAGATGGGTGTAGCACCCATTTTACAGAGGAGGAAACTGAGGCACAGAGAGGTTAAGTGGTGTAGACAAAGTTATGCAGGGAAACTAGTGACATGCTTGAGATTAGAGCACGATCTCATTATTCCTCAAGTTCCTCTCCTTATCTTCAGCAGCAGACTGCACCTCTTCACTACGCCCTTATCACTTTCCTTCTCATCCCTCCAAAATAATGCTCAATCTTCTTTGCAACATAGAAAAATAGTTCTTTTCACTTTAGAGATTCCTCCAGTCTCTCAGGCATCTGAGCCATACAAGCACCTGCATGTTTGTCATTACTTTGAAACTCTGCTCTGTTCTCCCACCATGCTTTCCCCTTACGCTGAAGAACACACTCTGCTGTGGCACTGGCCTTGTGCTCTACTTCACAAATACACCCAAACTTAGCTCAAGGCTGCCCTGCAGCTGGTGCCTTTTGCACGGCCCTTCTGAAACAAGGCACATCCCCCACCCTGGCCAAACGGGGACCTGGGGCAGGCACAGACTGGAGCTGGGCGCAGACACCGCTGCTTGCACCTGGGAGTGAGGATCCTGCTGGACTCAGTGGTGAGAGCTGCTCACACAGTGCCCTGGGGAGCAGCAGCCACCCTGCAGGAATGGAAGAGTCTCTCTTGTTTTCACACATGATTTCGCCAGCCTGTGCCCATCCCTGCCTCCCCTCTACCCTCAGCCAGCCCTAGGTGTGCCCTGCTGCTACCAGGATGGGATAAGACATGAGTCAGGGTAAAGAGCAATGGCAGAACATGGGCTATTTCCCTCTCCTCTCCTGCAGTCATGGTGCATCCATGGAGCTCACCCTGCCTTTCTCCTCTGGAATCTCCCCCAGGGCAGTTGTGCCAGGGACTCAGTCACAAGCTTCAGTTCCAGGTCAGAGAGCAGCTCACTGAAGCTGCAGACCTGTTCCACACTCCTTTACTCTCTCCTGAACTAGGTAAGGGAATAGATAGTGAAAGACTCTAAACAAATTTTTGAGGAAATTTGGCAGAAAATGACCGCTGGAAGGTAACACGCACTCACTGTGCCCCCAAAGAATCGATGAGACTATTACCTCAGACACGGATTTGTTTTATAAATGAGTACTCAATATTTCTCAAACTGCCATCTGAGCAATTAAAGACCTCTGCCTCTCTTTTTTCCACACTGTTGCAATCTTTCACTTGAATTATAGGAGGCCAAGGACTGTACCTTGTTTTAAAAGATTTTCCATGGCATTCAGTGTTGCTCAGTGCCCTGTGCCAATAATGTCTGTGCCTCCAGCCCCCCGAGTGAATGTGTGGTCACCACCACCTGCAGCCTCACTCTGCTCTCTGAGGGAGCTTGGGGCCTGGCAGCAAGGGCAGCTCCTTCTCCCTGTTCTTCTCACAGGTGCATCAAATTATTTTTCAACAGCAGCTTTTCTTTAAGTTTAACCAAAAGAGAAGCTGTCCAGAGCAAATCTCTAAGCAGATGAAATATGACCTAGGCTCAGTTGAAGCAAATGAGGAGCTTCCAGCATCACCAATAATCATTAGCAAATTGTGAATGAATTCACCCAGATAAGAATAGTTAGGGGTGTTACAATACACTGTTAAGGGGAAATGATCCTGTTTAGCTCAGACCATATATTGCATCAACTTGTATCACAGAAATGGAAAGTATGGTTTTAATGCACAGGACATTATGAAAGTTTACGAGAGCTCTTCTTGCTGTTGCCCTTGATTTTCTCCAGGGTGAACATCCTCCCTGTCCCAGGTGTGGCATGAAAGGAGGCACAAGTGTTTCCTATGCTGCCGCCACCCAGAAGATCTAGTGCTCTCCTCCTAACATCCAGGAGGGCTATGCCTCCCTCCTGAACCTCACAGTGACTGCTTCTAGTGGTTGCACACAGCCAGACCCACAGGTTGGCTATTAGATGTGTTTGACAAAAGAAATATAAACTAAATTATGGCAAAGGACAGCAGGTTCAGAAAATCATTAATGACCAGAAAATGAGTTTTTGACCTATATGCAGTCATTAGTGCCTTTGCGAACCTTTCTGGCATTTGTGAAAATGCTGTTGTAGTTTACCTTGACCATTTTGACCAATTACAGACAGCAGGGAGAGGTGTTTATCTAGAAGTTAGCTTGGGGTTCATTATACTTGCATTCTACTAGAAATTTCTAATTACTGTCAGAACTTATTGGCTGCTTTTTGACTGCATTTTGTAATTGCTAATGCTTATCATATTCATAACACACAATTAGCACATAAAAATGTTTCTATATATGGTACATGAAGAACATAACATTACACAAGAAGCACAACACAAAAAGCAAACACAATGAAGCAAACAAACCATATCAAATTATATGGGAAAGAGCTCATGTCTTACCTATGTTTAAACTCTTTATTTCTTTATAGAAAGGGAACAGAAGAAAAAAGAACAAACAGTTAGCTGGAGAATAGATGGTAAAGCAAACATAGTATTTGTTTTATTTTACAAAAGGACACAGGAGAAGATATCTCTTTTCAGCACTAGCCTTAGCTTAGCTTACAGATGAAGAGTGACTGGGAGGGATAGAGCTGCAAGCTAATTCCCTATAGGATACCCCTACCCCCACCCCCCTCCCCTCATATTCAGGAAACTTTCTGAACCACTAAAAGAATTTTCACATGGAAATACGTGTAGCTTGGGGGATAGGAGTGAGAGAAGTTGGCAGTTCTCTGAATACAGAACTGGGCAGGGGGAAGCACTGGTTTTGGATATTGTCTGCCAGTTGGAGGCAACCTCTTTAATCAAAATAGTTTTCCAACAGGCTACTTCTGGACAAATTTTTACTATGCAGTTTGTTTTTCTCTCCTCCCAGTCTCTAAAATAATTGCTTAAAGCAAGTTTGGATGATCCTTGGTATCTGTTTAAGCCTATCAAAGCCAATGTTGGGGTAAAAAAAGCCCCTTCTAAGCGAGCAGTAGAATGGGAGATAAACAGCATTAACTGATCCACAGCTTACTGCCCAGACACAAAGCCAAAGGAAAAGTGCTCTCCACTTCCCACAAGAAAGTGAACACATTCTCCACTCACACAGCATTTCACTGTGTTGATGTAATTTCCATTTAGGAGTTTGCACTGAACAGAGCAGAGAGGTTTGTGACTGCTGAGCTGCAGCACTCCAGGCACAGCCCCCAACTTGCAGCCCCAGCGTAAAGCCCCACATGCAACGCTGGAGTCCAGATTCCTGCTGGCCATTCCAACCAGGCACCTTCACAAAGGACAGTGCGAAAGAAATATGCACACTGGGAGAGTCTGACATAGAAAGGCATTCAAGATTTATAGGGGCTTATGTGAAACCAAAATTACATCAGCTGTGAAATCTAAACAAAGCGATGTATTTGGTTTGTAGTATTTGTGGACGTAATCCAGACTACTTGATATGAGCTGAAGACTCTGCTCTCATTCACACTTAAATGGCTCAAATCTTCAAACTCTTACCCGTGTAACTCATGCAGATTTCAAGATGAGCAATGAATCACAATTACTGCTATAGATTATGTTTGCTGGAATGGACCTTAATTCCCTTTAGAGGAACAAGGGCTAAAGGACATCATAATGTAATCCTGAAGTCTGTAAATCCTAAAAATCTGTATGTCAAGTCCTTTGCAGCTGTCCAACATCACTCACAATGCATCACCTTCACTGTTAATTGCTTCTAGTTATAACAGAAGCTAAAGAAACTATGCTGTGGAAAACAGACTTTCATAAAGGACGAAGTGGACAACAGCAGATAAAAATCCATCTCCTATTTCTTTACTGATGTCCTTTCCAGTTTTCCCTCACACATGATGAAAACCCAAGTTCCCTCTCAATCCCTCACAGAGAGAAAAAGCAAAGTACTCACACTAATATTGTTGTAAATTTTGAGGCAACATTTTCAAACATAAGGTGGGCTAAGAAGCTGTCACTGGCTGATAGTGGTGAGGTGCATAAAAATGCATTATAAGAAGTATTCTAATCTGAAAATGCTTCTCTTCACCTATAAAGCTGTAGTCCTCTTTACTAGAAAGATCTGAACAACTTAGAAAAAAAATTTAGCATATTCTATATAATGCAGAGTTATAGTGCATATTGATATAAATATTTATAGCAGGTCACACTTCCGTGCCAGCTACCTTCTGTGGTTTAAACTGAGCTGCTAGCAGAAAGCACTGGATGATCCATGACTTAAAAAAAAAAAAAAAAAAAATGAGGCAGCCTGATGGTGTATGAAGTAGGTGTCAGAGAGTGATTTCAGAGTTGAATTGGCCTGAATCAGATCTCTTTTCTTTTCTATAGAATCAGAATTCACAATAGTGACATCAACAGAATGACATGAATGGAAGAGAGGTGTAAAATAGAGCTAGGCCTCCTATTCTTTAACAGTCCAATCATTTTGCACTTTTTCCCACTAATTAAAAACTAAATGTGGAAGCAGAGGAATTGGTTATTGGTCATATCATTAAAAAAAAGACTTGTGACCTAAATTCACTCAATGCACTTTGCAGCTATATCCAATTTCCAGGAGCACCAGTGCTACTGCCTGAGTGGGCTCCAGGAGGGGCAGCAGACAGCCAGGGCATGCTATTTTTCCTCATTTTTCTGCAAATACTCAGTGGTGCTTTAAGTATAAGGTCCAGTTACATGAGCTAGGATTTGAAGCAATAGCTCTTGCCTCTCCTAGAAGAATGAAAAAAGGAGATGGAACAGAAATGGGTGAAGTGGTACATTCTACACTCATGCCTTCCCTTATTAAGTGATCAAATCTTGAGCTTGGAGGGGGAAACAGGACAGGGGGAAAGACTTACAATCTTCAAAAAGAGTTCTGATGATGTAAAATGACTCTGTATGTCAACTGAACTGCACTTGTCAACCTACAGAAATAGACTCGCAAGCATGGAGAAGAAATGTGAAAGTGGATCTCAAAACCACTGGCAGGAGAACCTGACCTCACGAGACTGTTACACCTTTGCCTGTCACTGTGGCTCAGTACCTAAGGGCAGTCAGTTCCAGACTTTTCAAACAAAACTAAAAGATGCACTGAGGGAGGACTGAATCAGTGACCACTAACGAGACGGAAAGAGATGGTCTGTATTTTCTCTTCAAGTTAATTTGTACTCTTAAGTCCTTCAGTTTAGTCACTGCTCTGGTAAGTTACAGACTTTGAACTATGCATTTCTGTGCCCCATTTCTCCACTGGAATTCAAATAGGTTGAAAGTGACAATGTTTTTCAAAATTATAAAAAGTAATGGTAAAGGCTGATTTGAGCACAGGCTCCAGAAGCGAAGTGCCGAGGTTAAGCCTTACCTCAGCTCCAGTATGCTCGTGACATTCCTGGAGGGGAAGATACGCCGAATATAGTTAAAATCCCCAACAAAGAGACTTCCATCAATACCCACTGCCAGTGCTACAGGGGCCAAGAGCTTATTTCCTTCTGCCAGACCATTGCAGCTCGGACAGGATATGCTTCTGCGGCGCCCGTTCCCCATAATGCTGGTTATCACGGCCGGCTGCTGAGTGAGAAACTGATTTTCTCCATTGCCTTTGTGCAATATACCTAAGGACAGAGAGGAGAAGAAGTGGTTATTACCACTGTTCATTGCAGGGGACTTCAGGCTGTTTTCTTTTCAACAGCTGCTTTTAAGGACTGTACATTGAAACAACTCTGGCGTTTGGTTTTTCAGCGGTACAAAAAGAGCAGAAGGATTTCACAGTAGTAAAAATAAAGGTGTAATGAAGATTCAGTGCTAAAACCCACACACATACAAACCCACAGACCCAAACCTACACTCAGAGTCCTTTGGTATTCGTTATGAAAGAAAACCCTGCCACAGCTCTGGCCTGGGGCTGTGGTTTAGATGGTTTCGGAGTGGGTGGAGAAGAGCTGTTCCTTATTTGTGTCTCACTCCAGTTTCCTGTATCATGTTTTGCTTGGAATTCTGTGCCAACCTTACTGTTCTCTTTCCGCCTCTCAGTCTTTCACACTTTTTTAATGGAAAATGAAAAATGAGAAATGGAGGCACCAGAGAAGATGATAGCTCAGAAAATGAAAAGATAGGAGAAAGATGAAGCTCCCAGAAGGGCTGCTAAGGATCAATGATAAAAGGCAAGAGGGAAGCTGGTGGTACAGATCTCTATTAGACTTCAAGAAAATACCTTCAAGATAGGATTTATCTTCAAAATATTTGTTCAAAGAGCAGACCCCTGCTCCAAGAAGGGAGTGGGTTTTCTGACAGTGTGACCATATTCTGTGTCATCAAAAACTGTGGAAATCTGGCTGGAAACTTTCAGCCTCATATTCTTGTAGGAATGAAGTTGTATGACTCTTAACATTAACTGGGTCCCCACTGGTGGCAACACTCTCTGTTGGCATCTACTACCCAAATGTGGATCCACTGCCCAGCACTGGAAATGAGTTCAAATAGCCTGATCTTGCCAATTCTGAACAATACTTGAGATTTATTAAGCAGAAATACACTTTGTTCTTTGGTAATGATCAGCAGGAGGGCTGCAAGCAACATTTTGCAGGGAACAAATAAAATGTACGCTGAGTATTCAGCTCCCAAAGAATTGTTGGTAAAATACAAGGATCAAGAAGATTCATTTTAGGATATGGAAAGACAAAAAAAAAAAAAAAAAAAAAAAAAAGGTGAGGAAAAAACAATCAGGTGACTAATGAGAAAGACAAGGAAGACTCAGTATCTTGTCACAGACTCACACTCCTTGTAAGCTCCATTTCAGGTTAGGGGGAAAAGGAGGTCAAGCAAAAGAAGCCAGGGACAGATGTGGTTAACAAGAGAAAAACAGGGAAGACTGAAAGACATTACAGGAGAATACATGAAAAATAGAATAGAGGACAAAGATTAGGACTTTAAGAAATTCAGGCTGTGCAGAACAGTAAAAAATCTGTTGAAATTCTACAAAAATTTTCTGACAACTGAAATATGCCTCATACCTTACTAAGCTAAAGATGAAACAAAAAGAGTGGAGAAATCACATTTTTGGAAGTGATAATAATGCAAATAAAAACTTCATATAGGACAGCAAATACATGGAATGAACTAACTCACCACTCTTGACATTAAGTACATGATGTTTGTCCAGAGACCATCCTCCTAAGTTTGAAGGATCCAGTTCAAATCCTTGCAGCAGTGCTGTCCTCTTCTCCCATAAAATGAGACTGGGGCAAGTCTCATATTCAAAACCCACAGACACTGAAATAAAATCAAATTTAATATACTTGCTGAACAAACACTGAATTAAATGTCCAGAGCACATTGAAGTCATTGAGTATTCCAGTCCCCCAGCCCCCTCAAGAAGACGGAGTGATTATATTCCTCACTTTTATTCTACAATATTATATTCAGATCTTTGACTAGACACAAATTTGAAACTTCATTCACATGTATTCTGCAGGGATCTGATCTCTTCTATTTTAATAGCTCACACTGGGAAGTGATGGGTTTGCTGAGAGGTAAGTGAGAAATAAAATTTTTAAAATATAGTAAAATTACATTAAATAATTAAAAATATCAGATAGCAGGACAAGATAAATTCTTAATTTGCCAGATGTTCAGAGCATTTATTCATTTTACATACCATGTACCAAAGGGCAGTGAAAACTTTGTGTGCATTTAAGCACAATTGCACTGTAAGCATCACACAGGAAAGCAATATCCCATGCAATAACATAAGAAAGAAAAGCTATACCAAAGAAGAATTTAGAAAATATAGAAAATAATTAAGATTATTAAAAAAAAAAAAAAAAGCTGCTCTTTCCACACTGGCACAGCTCTGATGCTCATTTTTAACCCTGTTGTATCAAAATTATTCAATGAAAACTGAAAAATATTAAAATGATCACTCTGCTTCCCACCCACTAGAACCAAGCTAACTAAAAATAGCTGTAGAACTACAAGACTGAACAGCATTAGAGGAACAGAATTTTCATTTCAAATGTGTTACACCACAAGAGACTACATAAGGGCATGTGTGAAAACCCAAATGCACTGCAGACTGCCAGCCAGTCCAGCATGAGGATCATTTTATAACTAAAGAAAATGAAACTGTAATGATGGCTTCGTTTTCTCCTAAGTTCCTGTGGCCAGTTTTTGCTATTGCCTGGTCTAAACCTTCTAAGTCAGGTACTGAGCAGGAAACCCAGGCATGTTCATAGAGTTGAGACCCTCTGAATATGATCTTTAATGTGTAAAAGAACTGTAATACAAAGATAAATTGTGTCAGGGAGACAAAAACTGTTCAGTCTACATTTGCCCCTCCATAAGGAAGCTTGCAGTTTTCTTATTTAGAATTCTCATTGAGAATTACAGGCGTCACTTGGAAAGCTTTGGAACTTACCTACAGCATCTGACAACCCGTAAACCTTCTGACCATAGGCATCTGTTTTGTCCCAGATAAATGTATATGCCAAGTTGGGAGATGCCTGAAATGATTTTTGAAACAAATGCCCTTCTACTGCTACCATCAAATGAACTTTGATCAGATTCAGTGGCACAAGTGTCTGAGTCATGATGATCTTCAGCAAGGATTTGTATCCAGCAGTGCGGGAACTCAGGTAGCTGAGCTTTATACTAGAGCCAGGGATCTCAATTTCTTCATGAAGAACCTGGGTGGGAAAGAGATCAAACACTTTACATTCATGATTCTGGGTTTTTTATGTATCACCTTGTGTATTCTTATGAACTGATGTCTTTCTCGTACTGGGAGTGGATGTTCTCAAACCAATACAGTTCAGCTGACATTTCTGACAAATAATTATTTGCTGTCCGTGTACACATCTTTTGAAGAGCCCACTGCTGGCAAAAGGGCAAATAAGCTCGAGCATTTTTACTGCAAGTTATATGCAAGGGAAACATAAGAAGTATCGTAGGGACCCACAACTTTCACTAACAGTATAAAGCCTAACTGAATACAGCAGTGGAAAAATAGCACCAGTAGAGTTTGCCTTTGTCCTAAGTGAGAAATAAGGAAACAGTCTGTGGTCAGCACCACATGCCAAGCCTTTGCAAAATTCTCTTGAAACACATAAGCTGGCAACTGAAATACACAGATATACTTGATATGTTGTACGATAATGGGAGGTATCAAAGATAAATGTGTCCGGGTGACATAAACCTGGGATAGCTCCTGCAGCCCTCATTTGAAAACTTGGCACCTGTCAGAACGAACGCAGCTCTGCAGAGACATTTGCAGCAGCAATTGCAGGGGACGTGTGGTGGCCCTGGCTCAGGTCAGAACTGTCACCTGACCGCTGATTCCTCTACCCTTTTCACTCCCACTGCTCTTACCTGGGTTTCCGGCACAATGGGATTGCGGCTGGGAGCGTCACTGAAGAAAGTTGAAAGCGGTGATGAAATGATGACTGGATCAGGACGGACAAACCCACTGAGATCACAGCTGGGAATGGAGTTCTCCTCTGTCTTCATCACAAGGGTGTCCATGGCATAGAAGCTGTTCCATGGCAGCCACACTGTCCTTTCCTGGCTCATAAATGGGGCCCGTTCAAAGTGCAGCGTCAGGGATGCTCCACCATTTGCAACCAAGTCAAACCTAGGAAAGTGTGGCCTTTAGAAGTGACAAGACTGAGTAATTCCAGTAATAACATTCCTGGCTAATGAGACAGCTACAGAGGCATGCCAACAGTGATGGGTATTGGTCTGGTTTTGGCTGGGACAGAGTTAATTTTCTTCCCAGTAGCTGGCGGAGTGCTGAGTTTTGGATTCAGGGTGAGAATAATGTTGGTAACACAGGGATGCTTTTATTATCTAAGCAGAGCAGTGCTTACACAGAGTCAGGGCCTTTCCTCCTCCTCACCCCATCCCACCAGCAAACAGAATGGGGGCTGGGAGGGGACACAGCTGGGACCAAGGGATACCCCAGATCATACAGTGCCATTCTCATTATACAGAATAGGGGGAAAGCTGCTCAGAACCTGGCTGGGAATTAATTTATCTTTCTGTTGTTTTCCTTTTCACTACAGTTTTTATAATTGCAATTCCAGTTATTAAAGTGTTTTCATCTCAGGGCAAGATTTTTCTTACTTTTACCCTTGTGATTTTCTCCCCACACCACCAGAGGTGGGGAGAGTGAGGAGATCATGATTATGTTTTAAATGCCATGGTTCCAAAGATCAACGATGGAATGTGAACCTCTAGCAACTAAACAGCTGAAAACCAGAGAAAACAAGCAATGATTTGAAGTCACCTGGACAAAGCTCATTACGATAATATTATAAATTCTGCATTAAATAATTTTAAAAAAATAGCCAATAAACAAACCACCACATTTATTATTTCAAGTCACCTTTATATAGAAACAGCAGAGAAGCCAAGTGCATTCTGAGCTGGACACAGAATTACCCCTTTCCTAAAAGATCCTATCCATCAAGGATAGAATGGGACACATGGCAGTAAGAGAATAGTAATGAGAAGTGTTCTACAAGTAAGAATTCCTGTCCCCAAGATAACTGATCTATCATTTTTCAGAGAAATTAGGTGTTTACTCCCAACCCCCTACAAAATCACAGCAGTAATGTGGAGCTGCACAGGCATTGGAAACCTGGCTTAAATGAGAAATACTTCCAGGTTGTTCTGACAACAGAAGCAGGTATCAGTTGCTGTATGTAAATGTAACAAATTACTCAATGATGTCAAAAATCTATGCAGATTTAAATATAGTTCAGCTCACCATTTACTGCAATTTTAAACCACTGAAATCAACATTATACTTTTATTATAACATTAACATTCTGGAAAATATGGAACTTAAATATTCCTTATAGTTCAGTTCACTCCTATTAATTATATCAATTCCATTGTTTTTATACAAGATCAAGATAAAATGGCAAATGTTTACAATGCCTGTGTCAGATAGACTGTTTTAGTTACCACAGCCAGTAAACTAGAAAAACCATGACACACTGACTTTTGTTTATCTGAATTTGTGTGCATTTCAAATAAGCTGATACAAGGGGGAAAAAGCACTTTTTTGCACAGCAGGAAATTGTCTAAATATATTCAATTAGAATCTTTTGATTACATTCTACCCTGAAGAAACTCAAAAGAGAGTGTATCTTCAAAAGCAAAGAGAAGCAGTAGGGAAATTTTAACAAAGTATACTACTCTATAATGATGCTTTCTTTTTTCCTACAAGTGTTAGCCTGCTCTGCATTTTAAAATAAAATATTTCTTGTCTCAGCTGGATATTGCTGTAGCCCACAAATGTTTTCATAGATATAGAGCAATTTATTTGAAAGGAGTCTGCCTGCTAACACGTCATTATCAGAAGTCAGCCTGTTCGTATTTACATGCAGTTAGTATTCAAAATGCCGCGTGAAAAATTACTTTTGTGTTTACTTAATAGCTCTTTGCCCTGGGAGGAAGGCAATGCCTGGTACCACATGGTTCCATTAGATCACACCATCTGTTAATCAGCCAAGACACTCCAGAGCAAACAGGGGCTCAGGGAAGCAGGGACACTCACGTGCCATCCTGACGAGTGATGGTGTAGCCGTACTTTGGATACTTGACAAACGACACGTTGACCCCAACTAGAGGAGTCCCATCTGTAGTCACCACTTGGCCTCTTATGAGAGACACAAGACTGAAAAAGAAAGAGAATTAAAGGTATTACAGCTAATTACAAAAGGGAAGTTATGTCGTTTATAAGTGAAGTAGTGGAACACTTGTACCTCATTCACTCTAAATCCAGTTTACTCCAAAGGTTTTTACAATACTGAGGGACCACAATATTGCCCAGCTCCCTCCATGCACCTAAATCAAGAAAGTGCTTGTGTATGCTGTGAGAAGAGTACACAGAATGGCAGTCAGCGTCTTGCCTAACGAGGGTTTGCCTCATTGTCTAACGAGGCTTTGCAGAGTGCGAAGCTCCCTCACATTCAGCCAGGCCAAAGCTGTGCCCCTGCGGCCACACTGAAACTCTAAAACTCCCTACAGCGTACACTACCACACGTGGGTGCCCAGACACTTGAAAAATACGGTGCAATGCCACGTCTCTGTTTTATATGAGCAATTCTTCACATCAAGGTACAAATTCCCTCATCTTAGGGAACAACTAATGTGCCTACATTGCATTCTGGCCTGATTTGGAACCCTTGCTTGCACTTTGCCAAAAGAAGGATTTGGTTTCAAGTCCAGCTTTACACACAGGCAAGACAAAGCGTTTCTTTGGCCAGCAGGATAAGCAGCTTTGTTTAACCTAAGGGAGATGAAGATGAGCTACTCCTCTAAGAGGCACAGTCGGATTTTGCTCTTTGGCAAGTGCTTTGCTGCTGCTAAGTGCACAGCAGGCACAAAGTGCTGCTGCTCCCAGCTGGTGAGGAGTTTCCAGCCCCTGGCTCCTTTCCCTGTGCCCTCAGAGAAGCAGATCTGCGGTGGGGGGAAGCTGTTTGGGAAAAGGACAATGGAAAAGGAAAGACTCTTTGTAGACGGCTTCCAGTGCTACACTGGACATGGGAAAACTGGAGAAGGTGTAAACAGGGAGAGAGTGAAGTCCTCTTAACCCATAATCTCAGGGATTGTAAAATCGCACTTTGCTGTAGTTATGGGTGAAAAGATTTATACATTCACCAGTCTGTGCTTCCAGCATGAGCCACCAACTCTGCTCTGCTGACAGACGGGGAATGAAGAGCCCCTTCCCAGCAGGGTTAGGGCTGCTCCCGAAGCTCGGCAGGCTCCATGCGACCCTGAACCAGGAATGTCTGGCCCCAGGCTGAGCTGGACAGGGGGGTTAACCTGGGCTGAGCTTTGCTGGACACTGACAAACCGTGCTGGGCTCTGGGAGGCCCCTGGCAGAGAACAGCTCCTTTCATCAGTCACACCAGGCATTGTTTGCAGGTCTTTTCCACCAACTCTGCGATGTTCAGGGGCTGTGATGTACATTTCTAACTGTATTATATTGGCCATTTATCAACTATTTCCTCATATTTTTATTCCAAAGAGGGTGCAATATTTTCTTCAATATTACATTAAAAATCTAATTAATAAAAACAAGACGTTTCTGTTACTTTTATTTTAGGACTTTCAAGTGCTTCTTGACCTTTCAGGTCAATTTTTAATTTGCAAAATCAACATTTTGTAACAGAATATGGAACTTAATAGAAATTGAAACCTGTTGAGAAAAATCTGCTTGGGAACACATTGGACTAAGAAAATTGTCTTGGCGTTATTCATTTTGCTTGAATTATTTTATGTGACAAACACACAGAAGTAGTTGCAGGAAATAAGTCACTCAAGCTTCTCTAGGGAAACTGTGCAGAAAGTAGATTCAGAAAGAAATTGTCAGATGGCAGAAGAAAACTAATAACACCCATGACTTAATTTTTTCTATCTTCAATTTTAATATTTCAGGAAATCATTTGAATAAAAATATTTTTGTCAACAATATTCCTTTTTATTTCTAAAATTCTAATGGATATTAGAATAAGCTAAAATGTGGATTTATAAGAAGCAATGTTTTGACTAATAGTCACACATACAACAATCACCTTTCTTCAGTAATCTTTTAAAAGTGTAACAGACAAATTGAACTGATACAATTTTTTTTTTTTTACCAAGGAGTTTAAATGTGTAAAAACACAGATCTTTTTTTCCCCCTGAAAACTTCCTTTCATCCTGTTTCTGCACAGAAAAAAAATTTGAGATTTACCTATTTTTGCAGTCATAAATTCTGTTACTTATTGCTTCAGCAGAGTAGGAAATAACTATTTTTTCTTATACTAAGACTGGAAAGAAACCCCAAACCAATATTTTGTCACACTTTTTCATGTCTTTCAATGGAATGGCAGACTGAGCTAAGCAAACAGCTTACAAACACAGGAGCTAATTTCTGAGACTATGGCAGCTTCAGTACATGGAAAAGTTGGAAGCTGAATGTTGTGGCACTTTTAAAAGACAAACCCATTAGTCCTAAAACTTCCAGTTTGACACTATGCATTAGATTTGCCTAAGATTGGTACCAAGAATAACAGCTGAGCTATAGAATTATCAGAAGTACCTTCAAAACTTAACAATTTTAACATCATTAATAGGTCATTTGCAAAGATGTGTTAAAATCTGCAGCGTAGCTCAGATGAATAAAACAGAACTAAGACTCCTACCATGAGGAACATTTAAAAAAAAAAAAAAAAAAAAAAGTCTGAAGTTTCCAGTGAGGTTTTATTTTTAAGGAGCCTCAGGGTGGAAATGTTCAGCTCCTGTTTAGTCTAGAGCACTAATTCGTAGAATCATAGAATGGGTTTGAAGGGACCTTAAAGATCATTTTGTTCCAACCCCCTGCCATGGGCAGGGTCATTTTCCACTAGATCAGGCTGCTCCAATCCCTGTCCAACCTGGCCCTAAACACTTCCAGGATTAAAAAAGAAAAATCACCACAAATCTAGGTGAAAACAGAACATTTTTTTTCTATTTTTTTGAGCAACTCCATGTGTGTATACATGGAGTATTTTATAGAATAGCATAAAATCTGTACTACATAGAGTAGGATCCAAAAGGGGTTTCCTGGTGGAATATGGAGATGCTTGTGTGCAGCACAGGAGTGAATGCAATGGGGACCTGCCTGGTGTATCCAGGAGCATTATGATCCTCTTTTCAAAGACAAATATTTAGGGACATGCTCTACATCACTCACTAAGCCTGTAATGGGATCTTGACTGAGAAAACAGTTTCCTGTAATGAAGTGCAATATTTTGGGTGTTAGCTCAAATGAAGCTCTTTCTTCAGTTTTAACTTTGGTGATATGAACATAATAAATATACTCATCAATTTCTTAGCATCTTTCCATGGAGACCTATTTATATAATATTGATAAATACCAATCTTCTTGTAAGCATACAATGGCATCAAATATCAATTAATGATGTGCTGGCTTTTAGATTCATTGCAAATATATAATTAATAATCTTAGAAAACAAGCATAGAAAAATAAAAAAAAAAACAGGAAGAAATCCCAGTCAGGTGGATCAATGTTACATATAGAATGATTTTATGTAAGGAATAAATAATACAACTCCGTAAATCAATGGATCTTTAAAATTATTTGAAATGCTATTCCATTATTGAAATTTGTGTTAATGGCACTACATTAAAAATTAACTGGAAACTAGTTTGTGTTTTCCCTTTCTCTTGACTGCAGTCTTCATAAAACATAAACCTCAGAAGCTACTACTTAGTGGAAGAAACCTTCTTCTGGGCTTTGCCAGAATGTTAAAATGCTAATAAAACTCAGTGTTATAAAACAGAGGCCACATCATAAACTGCAACAGCGTGGCCCCAGTGTGATCAATGTCTGGGATGAAGCACCTGAAAGCAGCACCCCTGATGTTGTTTTACACTACAATGACACAGACTCTGAGATTCAGAAGGCTGAAAATGACTCTTTTATTTTTGGGATGTGTCTTTTTTTATACTATTTTACACAGATCAATTTGATTGGTCAAACAAAGGCAAACCCCTTCAATCACATTGATTAGACCAGAGGGACATCAAGAAGAAGTCCCTCCTAGGAAAAGGAATGAATGACATAGGTACAGCTACAAAAACATTTCTCCTGTTTACAGAAAATTCTCTGGGAGAAGAATTTCAGAAAACCAAAACACCTCAGGCATGGAACCAGGGCTACACACCTCCTGCTAAAACATGAAAAAAACCACTAAACACAGCAACCACACCGAGCAGGGGTCACATTCCCAGCTGCTACCTGCTGTTGCAGGGGTTTTCTCACCTGCTGTTGCAGGGTATCCTGGGTTTTGTAACCGAAAAAAATGTTTATTCTATTCCATCTGTTGAACCCCAGCTGGGGAGATTTTTCTGTATCTGTTGTAACTCCAGAAGTGAGGGTGTAACTGCCTTCTCTGATAACGAGCCAGCTGTTAAAACCGGGTGGGGCATTGTTTCTTATCTCTGCTCAGTCTTCCACTACCCCCACAGGGATATCTTTTGTTAATGGGCCCTTAAAGCTCACCAATGACATGACACATTACATCATACTACTGTGAGATGCTCTACCTGGGGAGGAGGAGCCAAACCATTTCCATCTAGATAAAAAGGAGCCACAAGTGTCACCTGACAGGCAGTGTTCCCATGGAACTCCCAAAGAAGAATGGACCCACCTCAGGACACTTCGCTCCACAAGAACCATCTCTGCTTCCAACAGGACCACATCTGCCTCTCCAGAAGGGCTTGCTTTTGGACCGTTTCCAACACCCCGACCAACAGCGTGTCAGGTTGTATTTCTGACTCTGTCAGGTTTTCTTTTTTCTAGGATTTCTTGTTTGTTTGTTTGCCTGCTTGCTTATTCCTGTGTACTACAACTTTTTTTTTTTTTTTTAAATATCCCTAGTAAAGAACTGCTATACCTGTTCCCAAAATCTTTGCCTGACAGCCTTTATTTGCAAATTTACAATAATTTGGAAAAGGGGAGATGGGGGGGGGGGGGCTTACATTCCAAGGGAGACTCCAATCTTCCCTGGCAGATACCTGTCTATCTAAACCAAGACAGAGGGGTTTTCTCACCTGCTGTTGAAGGGGTTTTCCCCGGGGATGATGTGGGTGCTGTCCTTCCCCACGAGCAGCTTGATGCGGTCGTAGAAGGACTTGACGGCGGGGGCGCCGGCGTGGCTCTGCTGGATGATGTCCAGCGGGTCCCGTGAGCCCCGGCACAGCAGGCTGTTCTGGCACGTGGCCTGCAGGCAGCAGTCAGGGTCCAGGCAGTCCACCAGCCCATCTGAAAGGTAACAGGCACTGAGATCCAGCAACAGCGCCCATGGAAATACCCATGGAAAGTTTAAGGCACTGGGAAAAACTTCATACCATTCCTCTGCCCTAAACCTGGTAATTCAGTCAATAGTGCCATGAGGATGATGCTTTTGAGTACACTGCTAAAAAACACTACAGTTTATGTAAACCACGGTTAGATGAGAATAAATCCCAAGAAATCTGTCAGGGGCTCAAATCAGGCAAAAGGAAGTGGAACCAATAATGGATTTTTGTTTAGGTTATTTGCTTGTTTGGTTTTGTTTGTTTGTTTGTTTGTTTTTTGTCTTGAGAATTATGCTGTTTGATTTCATTTGTTCTGTTTGAGGAGCTGAGAGGAGATGGGGATGACAAAGTTATCGTTACCTAAGTAAAATACCAATTACACTGTAGCCATTTTGGCAGTTCCCAGGAAAGGACTGCTGGAACTCCCACCTGTGGATACCTGGCTCACAACTTGTGTGCATGCTTGGATAAGGAAGGATCAGTCACAAAGTTGGTGGGTTCAGTCATCATATTACAGATTAGGTTGTCCATCAAAAATATTTCTTAAGTTGCATTTTTAAGGAAAAACCCCAGAATTTTAACACCAGAAATTAAGAGGGAGCCAAGGGGGAGATCAATCTGTATGCTTAGATAATAAACAATTGTAGCACATACAGTAACGATTCTATCATCATCCCTTCATTTGGTATAATTATTTAACTGAAATATGTTCTCTCAATGGAGTTCTACTAAGATTTAGTAATTAATAACCATTTGCTTTACTCTGGCAAGAATCAATCTGAAATCTACTTATGTCTGTAAAACTTCCCAAAGTGTATCAATCTGATTTTTGACTACAAATATGGCCTGGGCATACACTGAAAATCATACACAAGAGAGAGCGTTCCAGTGGGCAAGCAGACAAAAGTACCTTAGGTTAAGATCATGACTCATGCATTTTCAGGACTTTCAAGTGCACAACAGACCAGCAAAGTGATAACTGAAAAAGAAACCTAAAGGAAAAAAATACCAATCTAAAACTATAAAAAATGTTCTTATTTTACAATTAGCCTTGTATTTCCAACCCATTGTGTGTGCCCGAAATGACTGTGCCTGACCTGATTTAAAAACAAAATTGCCAAGGTATGCTGACAATGTTTCATTCAGGCCTCTAAGGAGATTTAAGTCAGACAAAGTACCTTGTTGTGAGAGCTATATGTTGCTTTAAGGTCACTCGCCTATTCACATTAAGAGCTCCATTCGTCTTGAAATCCTCTCCAACGAGGCTGCAGGAACTTTCTGTTTTGCTGCACTTCATTTTCTCCCCACTTTATATAATCGTTCTGAGGACATCATTAGCTCCAGGGTATAACTCAAGGCAGTTTTCCTATTAAGCTCTGAGAATTTCTCAGCTTCTTTCCCAGTCTGTGAGACCTCTACAACCATGAACTGAGCTTTGCCCACTGCTTAGTCCACTCAGTTCTGTTACTCAGATGACCACCAGGCAAGGAAATCCTATCAACACACTAAAAATAGCAGAGGCAAACCACAGGATCTAAATTACTCCCTCTGACAAATTTACATTTACCTGTTCAAGCTTCATCATATTTTGGCTATACCTGTTATTAGAGGTGAGCATCAGTTCTGCCTGTGATGACTTCATCATGCAGCTGATTATGGGATGCTGTAGCCAAACACTTGAGATGACACCGTGAACTTGGAATGGGCATATCAATCCCTCAGGCTCCTGTCAGTCATGTGAATCACATCTTTATGCTCACGAGCCCCCTTGGATATTGTCTGACATTGCAATCTTCAGTAAATTACCCTGCCACTGCCAATCTCACCGTTATCTCACAAACAATCAAGCAGGCAATCAAACTGCTCTGAATTGCCAGTTCAGGACCTGGGAGGCTGGAAACCTCTCCATTCAACAGCAGGGGAAAACCTGCCTGTGATTCCTTCCCTGTAAGAAGGTTTTGCTGCAGTTCTGTGAAATCAGACTCAGATGCTCTGAGATGCTTACAACAACATTCAGGAAAGTCAGGCATAAAGCATAACACAGTGTACTTTTTAGAACATTATTACTTACATGGCTATATTCTCCTGTAGTAATTTATTCTCGGATGGCAAGATTCAGGATTTAGGATTTTTTTTACCTTAAGTGAACTAGCTGATCCGGCTTGTTGCAATAGCAGCAGTGAGGTCTGGGTCTGTTCAGCACACACACAGCCAGGCCCTGGGCACTGCTGCTTGGTATCTAAGGCTTAGACACCACTGTGCTGCTGACATCCACAGATGCTCCTCTTATTGACTTTGCTGCTCTGAAATCTCTGACTCCATGCATGAAAGAATAGTGGTTACTGTCAGAATATATCCGTTTTTAGCTCACGTCTGCCTAATTTGCTATCTGGAGTATTATCACAGAATGGCTGAGATTGGCAAGGACCCCTGGAGGTGATGAGGGCTGGACCTCCCAGGTTGCCCACAGAGCTTTTGAAATGTCTGTAAGGATGGAAACTCCACAGCCTCCCTGGGCACCGTGCTCCAGTGCTCAGTCACTGGACAAAGAAGTGTGTCCCAGCATCCATTTGTGCCTGGGGTTGTTCCTCCTCAGGTGCAGGAGCTTGCACTTCATGAGGTTTCTCTCAGCCCATTTCCCCAGCCATATTGTACTGTTATATATGAAGTAAATTGTTACAGAATCATTTATTTGCGTTAGACTCAGCTGATTAAAACCAGAGCCAGAAAAGAAGTACCTTCTGTAAAAAAAAAAATCTGCTATTAGCATAAATTTTAATTAGAATTCAGTACTTTGGGTTTTAATATACATTTCAGAGCTTGTCATCCTCCAGATTTCCTCAGGTATTCTGAATTATTTATATGGTTAATTCAATGACAAACCCTCACCACTCGCCTCACCAAAATATTGCTGCTTTTCATTGCACACAGCTGAGTTCCAAGTGGGCAGTGACCTCTCTGATGACCTCTCTGCATGCTAAAGGGAGGAGACTGGAGAGGGAACGAAGATGGTGCTGAACCTCCTCCAACAATTTGACACCAACACAAGTCCTGACTTGGCCTTAACTGAGATGAAAGAAATAGGAAATTTTGATCTGATTTAAACTGGCAGCACAGGATTAGCTCTCCATTGCTCTTCGTGGTTTTTCTGAATTCCTAAATCTTTTCAGAAATGAAGCAAGTGACATGGTATCCCTCTTGAAGAGTTCACTTGGCTAATGGATCCACACATTTCTCAACTTTCTGCGAACTGTTCCACAAGCTTTTTGGCAGACTTCAGTACACAGCATAGAGAAGACTTCAAAGAAATACCTGAAAGTAGTTTAACCTACTCATGCATGCCCTATTTATGACTGCCTTATGATTGTGTTCCTCTTGACCATCATTAGAAGGACTAAAAAGGCTCTTAGGAGGAACAGTGATCTATTTTAGCACATTACTGTTCTAATGTATTTAGAATCTCTCAGCATCAGTGTTCCAGTGCCACTGAATATATTTCTCACCATGTCCAGGTTACTGGATCGCAGAATGAGAAAGGTGCTTCACCATTCTGCAGAAAGTTGATGCTTGAGCTATTGGGGGTTTTAAATCTCAATTAGTAAACTACCTATAGTTTCCGCACTTCTTCAAATACCTGCCGGTTGTGCTTCAGGTTCAATTCACGATGCACATCAGAATGAGTGAACTTGGACCTGACATCCATTTTGCTGAACCAGTGCTTTCCATACCCAGTGAGGGACAATTCTGTTCCCAACCCAAAACTCCTGAGCCCACGCTCAGCAGAGGGCATCCTTACACTTCACTAGCTGCAGGAGCTGGGGACTTTCAGAGCCTAATTCCTGGAAATTTTTCTTCTTCCAATAAACATTTCACACTGATGATTAAAATGGAGGTGGGGGGGTGGGGTGGGGGTGGGGGGTGGGAACAGCAGCTACTAAGAACCCTGAGGGCGAAAGGGTCTTTGATCACTCTAAGGGCAAATTAGTTAATTTATCATGAACCGATTTTAATTATGTGCAGTATTAATATACCCAAGGTGAAAGAATTAGAGATGCTCTATCAGATTATCAAAAGAGTAGGCCTTCTCTGCCAACACAGAAATATATTAATTGAGCTCTAAAACTGCATGCAAAACTGCTTTCACAGGCAGGCTATGCCACAGCCCAGCACATCTTATTACCAAGAAGTTTATCTAATATTTAACCCAAATTTTCACACTTTTGTAGCTTGAGCTAATTACTGTTATCTATATTGGCATGTATCACTCAAAATAATTCCTCAGAAGTTCCTGGTGCTAACAAGAAAGAAAATGCTTCTATTCCTGCTCCAGTCCTGTGAAGATCCTCTGTAAACTATCTGGACATTCATTATAACACTGCCTTTTGTATCTAACTGTGAGCACAACAGAGTATTTCTGTAACCCAGACTGCCTTTCAGGACAAGCTGGATTGTAAATCCCAAGTTGTGGTAAAGTAGAATGAACCTGGAGATTGGTTGTGCCTTCGAATACCCAAAACCCTCCCCAAGGAGGCACCCTGAAGAGGAGAGTGGTGAAGCAGCAGCCCCACTTCCCTGGCCCACTCAGGATCCCTGTGCTGCCCGAAGCTCTGGCAGGCAGGAAAAGCCTCATTCCTGAGAGCCCCAGCTGCAGGAACCTACTGCAGGAGCAGCTCCAGCTTGGGGTCCTTCAGAACCTGGGGATAATTGATGCTCAAGCTCCAAACCACTCCTTGCTCAGAGCCAGGCTGACCCAAAGGGCTGCAAGGTGAGAACAACCCTGAAAAAAAAAAAAGTTTGCCCAGCTCCAGTGTACACGGACACCTATAGGGATGCTGGTGCCTTTTCAAACCATGGAATCTGCAGGCTCTGAGCTTCTTGCTTTCACTTCTCCCCAGCTGTGAGAGTGAGTTATTGCAGTACATCCCATGAGGGATGGGGAAGGATAAGCCGGCTAATGTGTGTAAAGGCGATTAGAGGCTGACATGAAGCTGTAACACAATCACATACAAGCACACTCATTAGCTCCTGTCAAACTTTGAGTGCCTACTTTTGATACAGATTTTATACCTGAGCCCACGTGACTCTCTCTGGCCCCCATCCATTACAGATTTCAGCTCCTGATTGCATTTAATGTTCCACAACTGACTATTGTACAGGCTCTGGGAAGGTATTTTCTGTGCCAAGAGTATTCTGGGTATTTATATTGAGAACTTCATAAAATCTTTTGTCTGTGCTGAATTAGAGACCCCCGCTGAGGCAATGCTTGTTGAGGCAAGCTAAATTACATGATTTGCTTTTGTGCTGTGAAATACTTGTATTATCTTAAATGTCACGAGCCTGATGCTGTATCAAGTCACAGGATTTGTAATTTTCTAAAAGCAATTTTTCCTAAATGTTTATTGCAGGAAGACACTTCTTTTTTCTTTCTATTTTCCTTCTGTCTAATTTCAGAGATGAGTTTTCTAAGACAACTCAAATAAACAGCCTTTCAATCAGTCAAGTGCACCGTCCTGACAGTGAACTTCACTAGAAATGCATTTTTCTTGTGATTTGAAGAGATTTCCTACTGGAGCAGATAGTTGGCTTTCTCTAATTCATTATCTTTAATCTATTGTGCCAAACAGAATTGCCACCAACTTTACTTCCTGGTGGGGTTAAAGATATAAAGTATCAAACTGAAGGGCAAAATTTGCCTTCTGAGAGATGCACACCTCTCTCTGGAAAGCCAAGTGGAAAAGAAATTAAAATGTATTTTAAACAGAATGTGCCACTTTGCATAACAAATAATAAATTCCTCATTTCTATTTGGCTTAGTATTCTATACTGCTATGGATTGCTTCCTTTCCTTCTCCTACCAATTTTAGTCCAGATAATTACATTGTGAGGAGAAATGCGATCTGGGAGGTGACAGAAGCAGTGATTGCATTTAAGCTTTTTAAAAATATTCTTAAACCTGTCTGTACCTGTCCTCTCCCACCTGATCAAAATTTAGCAAAATTTTGCTTATTTCTTCTTTTTCTTTCTCTGAGATGACATAATTTAACCATCTTGCCAATAAAAGCTACAAAAATGAGTAAATTTGAACAGATGCAAAAGGTGGGAGAAGAGAGAAAGAAGGAAAAGCCTAGAAAGAGCAATGCCAGTGGGCAATATGGGCTTGTGCCAAGGCTGCCTCTGCAGAGGACAGGATTCTTAAATCTCTCTCCCAAATTATCCCAAGACACTCAGAAGAAAGATTCCTCAAATGTGATGGATATTAACTGCATCCGACATTTAATGAAACTATACTTTAGGAAAAGCATCTGAGTTTCTGTGTATCCCATTGTCTGATGCAGTCGGAGGCTCTGCAAAGTCTAAAGTGAAATTCAGTTAAACATACGTAATTTAAGGAGACTGCTTTGAGATACTAAAAACATTTTTCTATTTAGGAACGAGCAAATTATTATAAAGTAGTTATTTCAAAATGATGGGTATAAACAGCCACAGCAGTGACTTCCTTATGCAATATATCAAAAGGAACAGGAATGTAAAAAGTAGCATATCCTCTCCCATTCCTCAAAATACCATCAGTAATGCCTTCATTTCCTAAAAAAAAGCCACGGTGAATTAAATGGGCTATACGTGTCTATTAGGGGGATTTTATATTGTAATCACAATTACAGGTCTTAAAATAAAGCTATTTCTAATCCCTCCAAAAGATGCTTAATAATGATTAGATTACTGAGGGACTGATTAAGGGAAGATATTAGCTTTAAAAGCAGCCACAGTGTGCAAATTATGTAATCCAAACATGGTCGCAAAACAGAAGCACTTTCCAATTTAGACTGATCTTAAAAGTGAGTCAATGCCAGAATCCCCTTACTTTTCAGATAGGCTTTTTCCTCACTAAGAAATGAAAAAAAACCACCAAAAACAACCCCCCCCAAAAAAACAACAAACACCCACCCCAACAAAAGAACCCCCCAAAAGATAAATAAGAGATTTCCAAGTTTTTTCAGCAAAGTAGCCTATGCACCACAGTAACCCTAAACAAATTCATTATGAATCATAGAATCACTGGCTGGTTTGGGTTGGAAAGGACCTTGAAGCTCATCCAGTCCCACCCCCTGGCCATGGGCAGGGACACCTTCCGCTAGCCCAGGTTGCTCCAAGCCCTTCCAAACCTTGGCACTTTCAGGATAAAGACCAAGTTAAGCCCATATCTTGATTGACGTGTAATGGTAAGGACAAAAGCAGGTGAATTTTCCAGTGTTACCTCAGATCATTCACCCTGAACAGCCCTAAGAGGAGAAAGCAGCTCCCTCCTCTCGCAGCTCTGGAATCACATTTTATTTGTGCCAGTAATCCACACTGACATCTCATTTAAAATGAAGATTTGTAAGTCTAAAAGAGAGGGGGACTCATCTGCCTCTTCTAGGGATAAACCAACGAAAGGACATTAATCTAAAATGGAAAGAAAATATTAAGTATAATCTTTCATTTTTCGCTTTTTGAACTATGGTATGGAGTTTGCATTGTGGCAGATAATAAGACAAAGCAGGACAAATGGGAAACCCTCTGGAGTCAGTGGCAATGCTCTCCTTGACATCCATAAAATGAAGACTTGGCCCAAGGCCTTTGAATCTGATTGTGAGATACAACTGCAATAAGAATGGCTGAACAGGGAAAAAGCTCCAAAAGATGTTAAATCTGCTGCCACAGAAGACAGGAAATGATAGCTCCCTTTCAGTGACATGCTGAAGGAATTGTATTTTAACAACACGCAGAGATGGACAGAAAGGAAGGAGGCTCAGCTGTCCAGAGGAGACTTCATTTAGGCAAAAAAAGCAGTATTTTTAGCTACCCTACTGCCTTCCAGAAGAACAGCTTGTGTGTTCTGTACTAGCCCAGAACTACTTGCTTATGTTAACAAGAGCAATGTTGGTAATGGAGCAGCAAATGAGTTCAACACTTTGCTGCAAATAAACTCAGCTGAGTTTCAAATGAAACGAGTGACGGGGAGGAGAGGCAATTTCTTTAACTTCCAATAAACTTGCATTTTATGTGAAACTTGGGGTTCTGGTAAATAGCTGGATCTTAATACTGATTCCCATAGTACACTTTTCAGCTTTGTCTAATGAGAAAACTTAATTTTATCTGTTCCTTTATATACAGAGTCACAATTACATAGAGGTGCAGGTTGAAGCACAGAACACACACCCCTTCCAGCCTCTCCATTCCTGCAAACTCCCCTAGAAACACAGAGGTCAGAGCACAGATTCCTGGCCAGGTGTGTAGTGAAGCAGACATGTACAGAGCAGCACATCTTAGGCAAAGGCAGGACTGCATTCTGAGATATTAATCATTAAGTGATTAACGTTATATTCATTTTAGAGTTTTGTTGTAGTTCTTGTGAATTTGCCAAACTGGTGTTCAGGACAATGCCTCTGCCCTCACAGTGCACATGGGACAGGACCCCATGACATCTCAGAGAAACCTGAACCCCAAATTACGATTGAGCAAATTGCAGCAGCACAAACCACCAAGGCACGAGAGAGACTGAGAGTGCTGCAGTGGCACAGCCTGTGGGGAGCTGTGTATAGGAAACATAAAAGCTCAGAGTGCCTCTGGTTTTTCAGGAATGCCTGGATGGAGAAATGCTTGTGGAGAAACAGCAGCTGAACAGGTGTTGAACAGCACCTGAGCTCCCTTATACAAACATTCTATGGGAGTTAATAAGGATGAGGCTATTAAGAGCAGGAATGATCATTGAATTAAGTGCTGAGCAAAGGGTCAAATGACAAGAGATTAATTTCCGCCTTTATCAAAAACACCCCATGTGAAAACATGGGGGTCAAAAGGACTTCTCAGGTTGTTTGGATCTTGGATCAAGCTTGGATTTTCAAACTATTTACACTTACAGGAATCAATGACCACTAACCTCTCCAGTCTCTGGAAAAAAAAAATTACTTAAAATGCAAACACTGAGAACATCTGAAGAGTTCTCCCCTAAACCTTTCCATCCTTCAGCTAGAGCAACTAATTTTCTTCTAGGTGCTTTACTATGGTAAGCCAAAATCCATGCGACTTCCATGATAATGAAATATACAATTCTGCATTAATTATTAATTCATAATATTATGTATCTGTTGTATGGCAATTCTCTCTGTATTCTTTGCCTCTGATGAGGTCCTGTTTGCCTTCCTTGAATATGTTTTATACTTCTACAATTTTTCATTAGGATGAGCAGCTGAGTAGTGTCAATGGTCATTTTTTCCCCTGCTTGCCTGTCTGTTTTAAAAGTGCAAAATAATGTCCTGGATAGATAAATAAACCTCTTATTCTAGTTTTTCTAATAATATTTCCAACCTTTTTCCTTTCTTTGAGAAAATTCTAATAATACATCCATTTTCAAATTTCCCTTTATAATCATCAAAGCATGTAAAACCTGCAAACCTAAACATTTAATTTTTTTGTTTCTTACACCGAATATTAACACGAGTTTAGTGGGTTTTATTGTATACTTAAATACCACTTAATGTGGTCTGGCAGTTAGATTCTGCCCTTTACAATTCAGTAACAGTTAAAAAGCAAGTTCTAGTTCTCTGAAACTGAATTAGCTTTAGAACTTCTAAAACGCATTTGTAAACACTGAGTTTGTGAAACCAAGGAACTAACATAGGATTTACAAATTAAAACTAGTTGAGGATATTCGGGTGTAGTTAATATCACGTAATCAAACTCAAACACACTTGTTCCTCAGTTTGGGACTCCGAGTTTCTAAATCCTTAAATCTTACATAAAAGTAAAGCACTCAGCCTAATGATAATTTTATCCTTGATAAAGCTTCAATGTTGCTTTGCAGTTTTAGGAAATACATTTATAAAATATTTATTAATCAACAAACAGCGAATGTTTTCTTTCGATTAATTATTGGCCGAAGAAAAGGGAAGGAGTCTCGAGGAAAAAAGCTGTGTCTGATGTTGGTTTATAGCACAGAGCAGAAAAAGAATCCATGTGACTTACTAAAGACATTATATTGAAAGGAGTAAGTTCCTTTAATTGAAGGAGCAAACTAACCGATCTTGTTCAAAAAGCAAACATCTCAGAACGGCTTTCAGGCCACCATGCAAGGCTCTACAAACCCAGAAACACATCTCTGAAGGGAAACACAGGTCACATCCTATATTTAATAGGGACTTGCCTGATGAAGGGCAGGGAAAATAGAGCAGGGATGTCAGCCCCTTACCCTACACGCCCATTGAGCACACCCCAGGCAGCCCCGCAGAGCCTGGCACCTGAACTGTGCGGTGGGACAGCGAGGGACGGCATGGCAGGGGCTGTGGGACAGCAAGGGACGGCAGGGGACAGGCTGGCAGGGGCTGTGGGACAGCAAGGGACGGCAGGGGACAGGCTGGCAGGGGCTGCGGGACAGCAAGGGACGGCAGGGGACAGGCTGGCAGGCGCTGTGGGACAGCAAGGGACGGCAGGGGACAGGCTGGCAGGGGCTGTGGGACAGCAAGGGACGGCAGGGGACAGGCTGGCAGGGGCTGTGGGACAGCAAGGGACGGCAGGGGACAGGCTGGCAGGCGCTGTGGGACAGCAAGGACACCCTAAGAGCCTGTGCAGAGCGGAGCACGGCCCCGGCACGGACAGGACAAGGCCAGCACGGCGGCTCTCTCGGCTGCTCCGAGGGGACACCCGGGCACGGGGAGCTCCCCTGGCCCCGCGGTGCCCCGGGAGCCCGCAGAAGGCAGCTCCGCTCCCCACCGCGGGCCGGGCTGGCAGCCAGCCTCCCGCAGGCTCCCCGCGTGTCCTTTGCCGGAGAGAACCGTGACACCCGCCAGCAGCGGCCGGCACAGCCCCCGCGCAGGACGGTGCCCTCGGGGCGGCGTGTGCGGCGCTCCGCCCGCTCCGCACCGCGGCCCCCAGCGCCCGCTCACCTCCCTCGTTGTCCTTGTTGTCGGCGCAGGCGGTCTCCATGGCCACGCTGCATCCCGGGCCCCTCCAGCCGCTCTGGCAGACGCACTGCCAGCTGTTCTGGCCCAGCGTGCACCTCCCGTTGCCGTTGCACAGGTCCGGACAGCCATCTGCGAGGACAAAGGGACAGGGTGAGCCCCGGGCACCGCCACCCCGCTGCGCTCCGGCCGCTTACTGTGCAGACAAAAAGGCTCGGTCCTGCCGCGGGCAGGAGCGCTCGGGAAGGGAAGGGGACGCCCTGGAGAAATGCGGATCTAGCTACTGTAACACGTTCTAAGAACCCTCTAAAAGTCCACACCTTGAGTTGCTAGAAATGGCAGTCTGCTGACAGAAGATCTGTCTCTTATTTTCCCCGCTATGCGTGTGTACAAATGAGGGAGAACATCTTCAACAAGCTCGTCAATGCTCAGAGGACTTTTTGTACTGAGTGTTGCATCATTCTCCAGAACGTGTCTAAATGCAAAGTTTAAATAAATGCTTTTGAAAATATTTTCCTTTCGTTGATGTTAATTTCAGAATACCTGCCTATTTAACACTAAGTTTGCTTATATTTTGGTGTCACATCTTACACTTTCTGCAAAACATACTAGAAGAGACCAAAAGATCCCCCCAAAGATGCATGTTTTGAATTGACTACAAATATGACATGACTTCTTGTATAGCATGAGCCAAATTAGGAACAAAAATATTAATTAGCTAAGCTGCTTACATGTTCTAACAAATGTCCATAGGTGATAGAATACCTCGACTCCTTTTTCCTGGAATTAAATGAGTCTCAGGAGACACTACTGTATCTTACTGAATATTCATTATGAAAAAAGGTAAGAAAGCCAAACTGCAGCCTTGGTACATACAACCAAATCCATCAACCCCCAATCCACACAAACATGAGTATTTGTCTGTGGGGTGACAGAAGACTTGAGGCCTGCAGCCAACCTCACAGCACCTCTTCATGAGTCTGAGCAGAAGGAGAAGGCTGTGTCAATAGTTTTCTGCTTTTATAAACCTGTTCAGAAAGCCACAGCTCTGAGTTTGTCTCTTCCCGCTCCTCCCAGCTGTCTTGGTGTAGCCAGGTGAAGTCAGAGAGCAGTTTCTCTGACCCCAGACTCATTATCACAATGCTGCAGGAGTTTCCCACACAACAAAGTGACATCCCTGGAACTCACACAGCTGGTAGCACAACAGGTCAAAGACCATTCAGTTCATGTTACAGAAAGCTGTCAGAAGATAGAAACAAGCCCTACAAGTTTTATTTCAATGTTGTAATGTGTTAAAAGAAAAAAAGCCCCTTTCACTTAAATTTAGGGTTATTTTGCCACTACATATCTTAGCTTTAAAAAAATCACTTCACAATTCTGTTACTTTTGCAGCACAGGTAATAGATTTTCAAGACATTTAGTTTATCTCTTTCATTTGTCAGGTTGTTTGAACGACCAAAATGATAATGTCTGAAGGGAGGCATCACGCTGTAGGACAAATTATTTGTTTTAAATGAAAAACAAACAGTAATTGTGAATATACCCATGCGGTTGGTTTTATACCAAGGCACCGATGAGAATTAAATCACTGAAGCAGTTTGCCTTGCAGCGTATGAGCAAGATGAAAACATGAACAGTAGGGAGCTAGCAAAATCCCTGAAAAGTTTTAAGTGCAGCTGGGGATTAATGGACATGACTTTGCGTTTAGAGAAGAGAGGGAAGGCAGCATCACTGCCACAGACATGGTGTTGCTAGGAAACACGATGCTACCTCCACAGAGCTCATTTAACTGCAGCCTTCCAAAGACAGACCTGGTGTTTGAGCAGCATAAATACCAGAAGGAAGGGAATGAACAGCACTACACTACAATAGGATCCAAGTGCTTGGACAGCAACGTCTTCCTTAAAAGATCTATTAAGTTAATGATGAATTAGCTTTGAAACAGCCTTAAGTAATGGACAATTAATTAGGTATTTTGCATGGTTATATCTCCATAGATGCCTATGTGCATATATGGATTTCTGGTTTTGCCTTTCTTCAAGCAAGTATCCATATAGCATTCTAGTCTGTTAGACCAACCAGAAAACAGAGCTCCATTATGACATAGTAATAACAGTTTTCTTCTAAAAAAGGCTTGCATTTAGGAATTGCACTGACTATCTCAATTTAAATCTTCCTACCGGTGCATGTGAGCAGCGATTATTACTGATGAACATCATCTGCACACACAGGATTTCCACATATCTCATGGGCTTGGTGGCCATCAAGGAGAGTGAACAAGGTGACAGAGTGCCAGCTTGAGGAGCCTTCAGAGCCTCAACCAAGGCCCAGTGGCACAGCTGGACAGATGGCCTTTGCTGGCCAGGCTCACTGCAGGAAGCACACCCAGGGCTCAGTGCTTCGGCAGAGCCTGCCTTCATTCTGTAACCACACTCAGCAGTGTGCTGCCTCCTGGCTGGCTGGGGAATTCTCCCAGAGCCAGGCAGCCACAGGAACACAGGCAAGGGCTATCAGCATCTCATCTCAAGAAGCAATCCAGCGTGGGATGAAGCTCTCAGTCACCGCACAGAAAAGGGCCCTTCGTGCTAAGCAGACAGGTTGCTATTCCTGGTGTGTAGAGAAATTCTCCTCATCTTTTCCATTACAGTATGCTTAATGGAAAATGTCAAGAAGCAAGGTTAAAAAAGAAGAAAGTGCTTGCTTAAAGTGCTAGATTGACAACCTATTTATTCACAGAACAGGCAGAGTACAGGCAACAGCAGTTCGAGTGTCTCACACTTTTCTAGCTGCTGCTAGAGGTGAAACACTAATGCAGCCTCCCTCTCTATCTCCAGCTTGCCTGTGGAATTGGAAATTGGGAGCATTACAGGTACATAGTAATTCACAATTAAAACAGCAAGAAAGATCTCAGAGCATTTTCCAATGTTGCATGAAGAATCTGTAATGAGCATATGAGAGATATCAGAGTCAGAATCACTATGAAAGCAAAAACCGTAATATGGACCGTGCTTGGTTCAAAAATGGAGGGTGCTGGATATATTTACAAGAGAATACTCCCAGGTTTCATCTACAGTGAAATTATTCTGAGATGAAATTGTAAGGGCATTAGTTAATTTTTTAACTTGCCAAATTAATTTCCAGTATCTAGGCAGTACATCAAGAATTCTAATCCCATTTTGGATAAATTCTGCACAGAGTTCCTTTTTACTCTGGTATTCTCAAACTTTAGGTACACAAGTACACATGTCCAGCTTCCCACACATATATAGATTTTCCATTGCATAAGCTACTTTACACTCCAAAACGAACATTTTAAGTAAATTAAAACATAAAGTCTGCCCAGTCAATTTGTGGTTTCAGTCAGAATCATCAGAACTCCCATTTATGGTGGGGCAAATCTTTCTGAAAAAAAAAAAAAAAAAAAAAAAAAAAGGAAGGGAAAGGGCAGCCAGGGAAAGAGAAGTTAGAGAAACCTTGCCCTTTTTAAAGTTTCCGATCTCTGATGAAAGAGGCAGCCTCTTAGTATAATTAAAAGAAAAAAAGAGAATAGGAGAAATGAAGGGGAAAAAGAAATCTAAGTGGTATCTCAGAACCACTTAGAAAAAAGCATTATGCTTTTAGCCTCTGCTCAGTTTGTACATGGAAAAATAGAAGTAAATCAAGAGCTTGTGTCTTTCAAGTCCTTCTAATCCTATGCCATCAGCCATTTATTCTCCAAGCAGCATCTTCCAGCAGAGTGGGTTCCCAGCAGCTCTCCCCATTTAGTGCGCATGTGCACAGCTAGAGTCTGGAATATGATATTTCATGTTTATCTTTCCACATGACCTCATTTCACACATCCTGATCCAAAGCCTGCTGGCAGTCACTGGAGCCTTTCCAGTGACTTCAGCTGAGGCTGGACCAGGTGGTCCTGTGGGGAAGAAGCCCTGCAGTGAAGAGTATGTTGTACAGCACAGTGTTTCCTCACTCACACGATGCACACGAGTTTCAAGGGGAACATTTAAATTGCATTTCAATCCTCCTCATTACAGCTGTTAATTACAGAACTGCAGCAAATAAAAGTAGTCTGGGATATGATGGCACCTAAAGAATTTAGAGAAATGACATAAAAGCAGTAATGACAATAGCCTGTTTAATTTGGATTTTAGAGGATAATCACTGTTTTCATATTTCCTGTTCATTCCTTCCGTGAGCTGCTTGGTATGCCTACAGCTATCTAGCAAAATAATAAATGAGGTACATAGAATGAGGTACCTAGCAACATTGAAAATAAAATTATGCTTTTTATTTGCTATTGTTATTTTTTAATCCTTCAATTCCAAAGCCTGCAGGGCTTAGTTAAAGCCAAAGAAAGGGCATACAAATAAAAATGACACAGTGTTATGGTAGGCACATGCACGAGTCATTTTCTACAGAGTAATACTTCAACTGAAATAAACCCCAAACACGGAACAAAACACATGTCAATGAAATAGAGTGTTGGTTGAGTGAGAGGTGAGGCCCCTGTGAGTGAGTTTCGACAGTTCCAGAACAGGCTGGAGCCATGCAGAGGCTCCAGCCCAGGGCTCTGAAGCAGGCCAGTGACACTGATTGACAAATTGCTGAGAATGAACCCAGGCTCTCAGTGCAGCACAAAGCCCAGTGTCACTGCTCACGTACCACAGCAGAACTCCTGCTCTCCAGAGAGGGCTCAGGGAGAGCAGGAGCTTCTCTGTGGCAGTCAAGTGTTTGTCACCAGCATGCTCTGACTGGCTTGACTAGCTGCTTTGCTTCTTCTTTTTTATCTTCTGATAAGAGGGCTGCTGCAACAACAAACAATTAGGAGTTTTAAGTAAGATTTCTTAAAAATGCCTGGGATATGTATGTTGTAATACGTGCTATGGTTTAGTTGAGATGCGAGGGCATAGGTTGGACTTGACGATCTTGAAGGTCTCTTCCAACCTAGTGATCCTGTGATAACAGAATTTCCCCCTAAATTCTGTCTACTATCTAGCTCTGCAATTCTAGTCTTTTGCACATAAGGGCAGGAACTCGGGGAACATCCAATTCTCCAAACAAAGCAGAGAAATAGGAGAAAAAACATATGCTGTTTAGAAGAGAAGTAAAGATCACACAAAAGTGAATTGCTGGTATGAAAAATTAGTCTCAAGTAAAATAACTTGCATCTTTCTCAAGAAAAAAATAATAAAAAAAAGATACAGAGACACATAGACACTAACAAAAAGAGAGGGGAGCTCATGGTGCAATATAGGTCACAAAAATTTGAGATTGAAGAAAACCCCAGGGTGCAAGAGCTTTCATGCCTTGTAAACAGGATTGCTCCCAGAACATTCCATGTTATTCAACTTCATGTTAAATGACTGAAGCAGAGAGGCTTCTGTGACTTGGGGGGAGACACCCTTGAGGTCTCCCTTTTGTGCACAACCAACAGAGCTCTTTGTCACCAGCTTTTGGTGTGCCCCCCTCCAAGCTGCCAACAGCTGGGCAGGGAAAAGAGGGGCAGTTTGTGCTACGCTGTCCTGAGACCTGAGGAAACCAAAGAGATCGATAATCAAATGTTTACATCATAATGTTGAGCATGCATACAGAGCTTCAAATGAGCCCAGAATCTGGGCTCCTTATACATGGCAAAGATGGTTTCCAGAAGGAAGGGAGGCGGCCCTATGGGAAGGTCAGTCATCAGAATGAGAAGCCTCTGCAATGCTGAAGTTCAGGTGCTGTGTGACAGCCAGGCAGAGTTCTCCCTGCACCCCAAAATTGTTAATGTGAGCACAAAGACACCTCTCCTTCTGCGCAGAACCCAATGCTGTGCCCCATGATCAGGTGATGAGTTCCGGTTGAGCACCAGCGTGAGCATAGAAGTTATGTGAAATATAAGTTAAGAAACTGCTGCAGCAGAGCCGCACAGTTCCTTCCAGAGGCCAAGCAGGTTATTTGCTCAAATTCTGAGCAGGAGCTAAAATTTGACTCTACAAGCACATTTGAGTTACACAGTGTATTCTTTTCAAACAAGACTCATATCCAACTCCTATTCATATACCCAATAAAAAGATACATAAAAGATCCAGTAAAATTTGTGTTTAAGATAGCTGGGTCTTTCAAATTAATCTTACTGTAACAAAATCCATTTAGAATATAATTCCAGGTGAAATTGCATTCATAAAACTACTACCACAACCATAATCTTTTATTGTATTAACGTTTCTGATATCACATACAAGCACTGGCATCATCCTTTGTAATATGTAATATCCTTTCTGAGAAAGAAGCCTTCTCAAGCTGAATTTATCTCTAAAATAACATCTATTTAAATAGTTTTGTGGCAGCGTAATGATAAAGTGACCGTTCAGACAGGATGTATAAATTCAGTCAATTGAAGGGCAACAAGCAAAACACTGAATTCACGTTCGAAAGAATATCTAACCTAATTACAATGTAATCTAGACTTAATGCAATTTAGGATTTTTGTAGGAAGACATTCTCAGTTCAGTAATTAGCTTCAAATACCTTTTCCACTTCACAAATCCTCCCCATATTGCATAGAGGAGGAATGAATTCCTTTCCTCCTTAGATGAGAACCTTCACATAAGATAAAAAATAAAAATCATGTGTTACGCACCTTTCTCCAAATGCTAATCGCATTTCTTTGACCATAATTCCTTTAACATACAAAAAAACTTCACCAAATTGAGGAGTTTAAGTCAATCAAAATGCCCAGTAAGCTAAGTTAGCATTTAGAATGACCAAACAGAACTGCTCCCCTTCTGCCAGTGCTACTTAATAGTAGTTTTCATCAGTATTTCAAATTCAGTTTGAATTCAGTAATGTGAGGGAATGGGGTTCGAGAACACACAGAGGAATAGACAAGTAGGGAGCTGCAGTGAGAACAAGCAGATGCTATAAACTGCAAATGCAGCTCAATACACTGCAGAGGATGCACAGCAAGGGCACTGAGAGGCAACAGTCTGTAGAGGGGTTGTAGGGAGTCTGCCCTAAAATCTATGGGGCCGAGTCTGGTGTCTGACCTCAGAACTACCTTACTTTGAAGGAGAGGTTGGACCAGTTGACCTGCTGACATCCCTTCTAAACGGAATTATCTATGGTCCCTTCGGTTTTAGAGCTTTGTATTTCATAATTTTAGGGCAGGGAATCCCAGTTTTCTGAGGCATTATTAAAATAGAATTGCTTGCTATTCATTAGATATTAATGCCTGCATAGAATTTATAATTTAGCAATTAACTTTCAGGCATGCAAATGCTGATCCCGTGTACGTGTGCAGGTTATCTCTAACAGAAGAATAAATATGAGCCTTAACAGAAGTAGGCAGTTTCCTCTATTACTGTGTGGCAGATTAGTATGTTCTGTCCCTCAAATTTGGTACAGAACTTTGGAATCCCTCCAGGATGAAAAGCACTATTTAGACGAGCATTATATTTTGCAGCTGATCTTCTTAAAGTATTAATCACATCAGTTCCATTAAAGGCTGCAACACTGCATGGGTTTGGACTTCAGAGTTCCAATTGTCCAAAAGAAAAACCCAAAGAAAGTGCCAGAGAAAAAAACCAGAAGTTTTTATGAAGTATTGTGGAATAGTCTGGAATGAAAAATAATAGCAATGCACTGAATCTTTCTCATAAGCCTTCTGGCTTGCAGCAATCCTAAATTTTCATGACATTAAAATATGATTACAACTGAGCAAAAATAATGGGTATTTGAATATTAAAATAAATATATCTCGCATGTTTGTTAAGGCTAGAATTTATGGAGTTTGAATATACACAAATATAAAGTATGAAATAATGCTCATGACCTAGGAGCAGTATTCCAGCACATGGGCAATGTATGCAAAACAAATTAAGATAGATAAGCAGTGTATTCTGAGTTATGTGAGTATTTGTGTGTGCTGAGTTGTTTGGCAGATAGAGGATAGAGGATGAATATTTCAGTACGTAAAATATACTTTATAAACATCCCTTCAATTCTAAAGTGCAAGGCACTGTTCTGCATCCCATCCATAAGCCTCACCATTTTTCACCAATATCATACCATTTTCCAATTTTTTTATCTACTAACTGCACAAATAACTAATAAAAGCTACAGAAATAAAAATGTAGTGTTCACAAATGAACTGGTTTAAATCCTGCATACATAAAACAGTTCTCTTTTTGTTCCTTTTCTTATTTGTCTATGTGGTGAAGGAAGAAACCTCATAATCCTTCAGATATAGCCCGTTGCTTTGATATTTATATACTAAATAAATCTGTGAAAGTGATTTTGATCTACAAGGGAGATCATCTTCTCCATCTCACCCCCAAGAAAGCCAAGAGTATTTAATCTGCACTTGGAAGAAATTTGGAAGAGAAACGAGCTCTTAAAGCTCTGCTTGCTTTACATTAAACATATTTACTACCAGGCAACTGACGGCTCTGCTCCTCCCCTCGCCTCACTAGAAGTGTCCTTAATTCTCTGGAACGAATACTTAAGTCTTTCTGCTGCTGGGCAGAACATTTATTTTCCATTTCTCTGTAGAAGCCATCAGAAGCACCAATGAAACTTTTAACTTGATTGCCTTGCACCTCTATTTGACAGCTTTTAAGCCATCCCGGGGCAGGCAAGTTGTCACTTCTTACACTGGGACTGTTTTCCAGAATAACTTAGGAAGAGAAACACAAGGTAAGGGAATGGGAGATGCAACCAAGAAATCTGGAGACCACTCTGCCTCAGCTGCAATAGGATTGTGTGACCAGGACAATCAGTATATTGAATTAACAAACTTCATTCACTGATTCATGTTAAGCAAAAAAGTACAGAGCTCTGTATTGTCAGGATATTTGCTTTAGTTTAAAAAAACCCAACAGAACAAGGAAGAGCAGAAACAGAGATTGGTTAAAAAGAACTTCCATTAATAATATTAATATTAATAATAATGATGATGATGATGAAAATCTATGGTCTATGCAAGGGCCATCTAAAAGACAACTTGCTAGAGCTTTGTGTAATTAACTCTTTCTTTGCAATGCTGAAAATACAATGTGAGTATCTCATAGTATCTCTAAACATAACAGATTTTTTTCTGTCAAAGAAATTTTTCTTTTCTATCCAGGTTATTACTTTTCTTAGAAAAGTTCCAGGGGAAAGGTACCATAATATGAGACTGCCCTGAAGGCTAGCATTATTTAACCTCAGTGTTCAAATAAAATCATAATTTAGGTTACCCCACTCTGCCTGTTTCCCATAATTTCAATGGGGTATGGTGTCATTGTCCATTGCTTATAGCTCAACTGCCACCACGTTTCAAGGAGCATGTCAGAAACGTATTAATTAGGCTTTCCTTTAGCTAATGACCATTTGTTCAGAGAACGAATGTGAACCTGAGCAGTGTGCAGCCCTTTCCCATTGCTCAGCACCAAGACAATCCTGCCTGGACTGGAGCTGTGGAGGATTCCCAGCAGGTTCCACTCATGTGCAGCTGACCAGGGAACACTTCGCAACACCAGAATGTTCCCCGAGGTTGGATGCAGTTTGTCCCCGTGAGATCTCACAATCAAGCAAAGTGAACTTGGGGACAGCTCTGGCTTTCATGGTAAACACGTCTGTGGGAATATGCTTAATCAGGCACAGTGCAGATCCAATTTACTCTAATAACTGCTGTAAGCACTCAGGAAGTTTCTGCAAAAATCCCTTTTAACGGTGTCACTCACTGGAAAAGCTCTCCTGCAGTTCAGTGACACAGCCTTGCTCCTCAAGGTACAAATCTGTCAGCACAAGACTTTTTTGTGGGTTCTCCAGAATGCTCACCTGCTTCTAATTCTGAAGGAAACCACTTACTAATTGTAATTATTTCCTAGGCTGGGCTGAAGTTCCTAATTCAAGTAAGGGATCAGTAGCAGTAGCCCTGTCTTTAATAAAACTATAATCTTTAGTCACAGGACAAAAATTCAGAAGCAATACTGATGAGAACTGACATTTTCCTTTTTACTTCACAGTTGTTTGTTCACTTTTGAGTGACATGCCTCCTCACATTTCATTACGCTTTTATCTCAAGCATTAAAATACAGAAAATAAATAAAGATCTGGGGAGATATCCTGCAAATAACTTTATTAAATCTCCCATTTAGCATCAATAGGAATGCTCACTTCAGAAATCAAAAACACTATATGAACTTGCTAGGAATTTTTACAACTGCAGTGTTTAATCTCAGAAATTCTGACAAAAAATCCTTAATAAGTAGGGGAAACTGTAACTATGAAAGTTGAGGAAATATATTCAGTCTTCAAAGGAAGGCACACATGTAAAATTCCCCCAGTTCTGCTGAATAAATATTTCCCTTTACAAAGCATCTCATACTTTCAAATTTCCATGCAGTAGATGCTTTTAAATTAGTTAATGAGGATCTTAGGAATTTCGTGGTAACTGGAAACACAAATACTGGTCAAAGATTTTACTTAACATATTCTTTGTGTATGGAAGATTGAAAGATTGAAAGGAATGGGGATATAATTAGATTGTAATAACCACAGTCTTAATTGTATTTTTAAAAACCTTTTATGTGGAATGGAAATACTAGCAATTTTGGGAGACATTTCAGTGTATCCAAAAAGTCTTCTGAGTGATATTTCATTGCTAATTAACCCTTTTCATTAAGTAGATGAGCTACTGTTTGTAATTAAGGGTGGGTCTGAGTGATTTTAATTCACTTTTTTACTCAGCATACAAGCAATCAAAATTGTTTTGGAATACACAACAAGATTCCAATGAGAAATCAGCCACTGTCCATTCAGCCTTCACAAACAGGGTGACCTTGACTTTGATACCCTGTTCTCTAAATATGGCAGGCTTTCTCCATTCCAAATCAATATTTTTGACTTATTTTGGAGGAAAAAAAAAAGTTTCAAACATTCACAGGACACCATGAAGATATATATATGGATTGGTTTCATGATAAAGAATCAATTAATAGTGATCCAAGGGAGACAGTAACAAAAAAAGCAGTTTTGCCTCTATTCCAAAGCCAATGAAAAGATGAATTGTATCTAAAAATCTGTGTCACTCTACTCCCCACACCCTGATTCAGCTATGAGCAGCGGCACACGGCAGCAATGTTAACCTTCATTTCAGAATCCTAACGAAGTCCTATGCAGTGATTTTCTGTCTTAAACCTAAAACATCTTTTCAACTGCTTTTTGAAACAAGAAACGGCACATTGCTGCTGCTTTTCCTGTCCTGTTATATAACTACTCTTAAAAATAAAAAAAGGATTAATCAAAACCTGCAAACATTTTAACAAATTCATTCACTTTTTCAACAACAAATAATAATTCATGGCTTCCTGCTTACAGTGATTTGGACCTTTACGGTCCAAATGCAAGGGATTCTACAATTTAAAAATAAAATACAGAAGGGGAAGAGAAACACCTTTTTTACAGAACTTCTTAATTCTGAGCACACTATCTTCCATTGTAGGACTGAAGGCTATAATGCTAATTCTTAGTTTGGGAGATAAGTGATCTGTAACCCAGCATACACACACCTTGCTTTGCTTTATGAAATGGAAAGTAGTCAGATCAGTTTATATCTCAACTGTGCTGAAAGGTGGATGGCAATGGGCTGCATTAGGGACTGAGTTCTGCTCTCTGGAATTCCCAGTGGCTAAAACAAAAAGCCAGTTCTCTCATCTGTACTAATGTGGCTTTGTTTTTTAGGAGAATCAGCATCTTCTGGGACATTTAGGGGTTTGTGTTTGTACATGCTGAATTTACAAAAATAGCTTCAGTGCTATTCTTGAGGAGCTCCTTCCACAAGAAACTCAGCAATGCCTTTTCATTTCTAACAATTGGAAAATCACAGTATTTGAAGCAGCACCACTTTCAAAATCAATAAACCACCACGATCCAGGCAAAAAATTGCTATTCTTAAACAGATTTTTTTGTTGTTGTTGTTAATTTGTGCTTTTGGATAATTGTCCTCTTAATATTGCTTCTAACCTAAAATCACAACCTGGCAACCTAGTAATATTTTCCACTACAAACTGATTTAGTTTTTAATTAAAAAGAATGGTTTTAATCACAATTACACCATTACATTTACTTCTTAGATACCAAAGTTATTATCCCTATTAATTCTCTTCAGAACAGGGACTGCACCTTGATGCACTGTGGTTCTTCATCTTAGTTGCTCAATGCTATGACAAACTATTTGAAGGAAAATTAAAACATATATGGTCTAGATGAATTATGAATATTACTTATTTTTCAAATAATAACTTGAATAACTTTAGTCTTCCAACATCTGCCTAAAAAAATACTCACCTAAAATTTTATAATTAAACAGAGAAAAAATTCATCTTTATATGGGTTCATATAAAAATATACTGAGATGTTAGAAGTGTTTATACTTTTCAAATATATGAACAATTAGCTATTAGCTCATGTAGTTCAATCTACCCTAATCAAGCCAGAACATTTAAGAAGAAATATCTAAACCTTTTATTGCAGCTATTTTGATGGTATCTTGTTTTACAGCATTTAAAAAGCAGGCTACAGTCTATTGATGCTGAGTTTGATCAACCTGCTTTGCACCGGACTGCTAAAAACTGCAAACAGAATTTAAAATACAGCGGGAAAAAAAAGCAATAAACTTAGATGGTTGTTTGTCAAAATTATGGCTCCCTAGTTCCAGAATGCAGGACACCCATGGCCTTGCAAGAGGCACTGTGGAACAGAGGAAGTGCCAGTGAGGTGGGCAGGATTCATTGCCCAGCTCCCAAAAACCAGAGAGCCACCACAGGAAAATCCATCCCAGGTGTCAGACACCACCCATGGCCCACACAGCTGGCTGAGCACAGTAAGGCAGGAGTAAAAATATCTTTTAAGCACAGCAGAGCAAGAGGGAGAAAATCTTTTTGTGGATAAGCAGACAGCCACATCTCCCCTGCCTAAATTTTCATTAAGGATAATGTTTTGATCCGTGTCACAGCAAAGCCTTTGTGAAAGCAAACTTGCTACTTTTCCATGAAAACTGCTTAACTGTTTAAGAGAGGTACTTTTTTGGAGTGAAATGTTTAAGTGTGCAGTGCTCAGGGTCAGCTCTCAGAGTTGAAAATCCTCAGGGAACAGCTGGGCCATGAATCCTTTCTGCTCTAATCCCGTTAGTGAATGGAGAGGGGATGATGACAAACACAGCAACCTTAATATATCATGTCCTGCTTTTCCTTTGGCTTTCAGCGGCATGGCTCTGGACTGCTGATTAATGAGACACCAGCACTGCTTTGTCTCCATCTATCCCAGCATGGATGTGTTTTGAAGACAACTGAGAGCCTGAGATGGACAGTAATATGTCAATCCACACTACATCACTGCAAACACGACAGTAGAATATGCTGGAAATTGTAGAAACCTACTCAGTTGGTCACGATTTCTTGGAAGCCATAAATCAGGTAATGATCTCAGGATTATTCCAATTATTTTCACTTTCAACACGAAGAGATGAACATGGACTAAAACATCAGACCCAAATGCCTTTAAGAATACTCACATTTGTACTCAGCTCTTGCATTTCAGTAACCAAAATTATGTTTGTAATTTCGTTGGGTAAATGAGATATATTATATTATATGATGATTTCTGTTGGACAGCAAACTTTGCTTCTTTTTATATGTATAGAAAAGCTATATGTAAAATGAAATAGGCTGAGGCTACACACAGGAATAATCTCCAGAAGCATCATTATCCTATTGAGCATTTCATAAGCAGGTCAGAACAGGGATGGAAAGAAAGAAGGAACAAGAGAAAAGAGCTGGATAACATAAATTTTGTAAAAACTTTCTTCAATAAAAATGGCTCATGATACCTCGTAACTTGTGCTCTGAACAAGTCCCCATATTCACTCCTTAAGATCTGTAAAAAAACTGTCTAAGTAAGGGCTTTTAGTGAAAGAAGGATGTATCAATATTCAGCATCAGCGTGTATTCATCCTCAGTGAGTAGTTACTGCACAAGAGAGAACTGACAGCTTCAAGAGAAGGCTTTCAATAGTTTCATTTTCCCCCGAAGCCCTAAATAGATCACACAGCAAAATCCTGAACTGACACCTCAGAGGTGCTACAGAAACCATTTTTTTTCCTTTTTATTTCTGACATTAATATTTTTAATACAACATTAAACTAAGAAAATATTGAGTAGAGAATTTCAAAAGCATTAAATATCTTAGGAAGACAAGTCTCTAACTTCTAATGCATCCTACTGTTAATTTGATACTAAATTGGCAAAAAGCTGGTAAAAAAACCCCCAAACCTTTGCAAAGCTTTGCATCTGAAATATTATTCCACAGAATTTGCAGCAGTCAGGCGAAACACATTTGACTTTATTTGCATCTTCAAGCATGAAAGATTATGTGAAACTGATACTGAAGATGCAAGAATGATACCTTGAGAATGTATAAGCAAGAATGCAAGTGATCAAGAAAAAAATTATCTTTAATGGGAATATGAACGGCAGGTCTCAAAAGGCTGGACAGGTATTGTTCTCTTTTGTATTTCTTTGTTAGTAAGTGTAAATATTATACATATGGATATACGTGTCTATTTCTCAAGATCCAGTTCTACCTTTCTATCTCTATACAATCCATGCCACTGACCTCTCACAAGCATTCCCATGTCTTTGTTGTTTTGTTTCCAGCAACACTGTGTAATTCACTCACTTGCTGAAGCTCTGCTTGACACCGCGGGGTACAAAATAATACAGAAAATATTATCTGCAGGAGAGGGGAAGATTGTCTGACTCTGGGAATGCCGCTATGTACAGCATAATCGGCTCTGCCCTTTCAAAAGTTAGATCAGCTCCCTGATTGATTGCCCTCCCTCCCTTTTTGTGGTCTTTTAGGAGTTCAAGAATTGGCCAGAAAATCAATATAACTCATGTAAAAGCCCCTCCAAAAGGAGAAAAAAGAAATGTGGTTTTAGTTTGGGAAACTATTCACCAGTATCTTTTGGGTGCACCTTTGAAGTACCAGACAAAATGCAGGAAGTTTAGCTGAAAACATACTCATTAAATTTTTTGGGCTAGAAAGGAAAGAAATAAGGTCATGTTCCGCAAATATCCTGTAAAAAGAGAAAGAAAAAAGCTACTCAAGTGTTCTGACACTGAGCAGTGACATGTTTCAATCATTTCCAGGAAGCCCTCAGAAAAGAATGCAAACAGGAAAGTTCTTCCTCATGAATAAGCTTGCCTTTCAGCCAAAAAAGATCCCCAGCTGCCCCCTGTAAATTCTGCAAAAAAAAAAGGAATTCTGTTTCTAAACTCCTTGAAAGACAAACCACTCTCACTATACATAAATCTCCACACAGAATGCTTCCTTCCAAGTAGTCATAATCAGCTACCTTGCTCAGCTATGATAAAAATAAGTGGATGCATATTGTAGTTCTGGATTCCTTAGTGCTACAGAAATTATTTAGAAAGCTTACTCATCCCTGATCCACAAAAGTAGCTGGTGTATTTCAGTTTTTGGTATAGGAATTTGCAAAGTTACAAACCAGAACCAGAAATCCCAAGCAAGGGCTGTCTACATAGTGTGGAATCTGGGGACTCTACAGCCAAGAGATTTCATTCAGAAGTTTAGGAGGTGAAATAAAAGATGGCAAAGATGAGGCAACCAACAAAGCACCTCAATAGCAAATGTAGCTGGGATAGATAAGAAGCATCAGATTTTCAGGAAGAAATTTATTTACCAGGTATTTATTTACCAGGAACTCACACCTTTACTGAAGCCCAGAGATGTTGGTCTAGATGAGCATTTATTTATCTAAGTGATGAGTACATTTCCTTGGCTTTGGTTAGAAAATGTAACATGACATAACATGTATTTCCAAAATGCCACCCTGTGAGGAAGATTTCTACCTTTTGAGTCTCTCTGTGTTTGAATGATGGAAGTGAAAATGTGAATGATGTGCAGTGAGTGACAGAAATAATTGAGAATCTCTCAGGTTGCCCCATGAGATACCTGCTGCTCCTCTGCTTTGCTGAAGAGGCACAGGGGGAACAACTCAAACCCCAATGAATGCTTGGCACCATGTACTCAAAAGGCTGCATCACGAGAAATCTGCTTCCAGTGTAAAAACAGTGGGATAATTGTGTGATACAGGTGATGAACTGGAATCTGCACATTCAGGAACAGCCAACATCTCGAACATTTTTGGTCATGTCATCATATATATATTACCAACATATTTCTATATCAGCAGTAATGAAAAGTGGTCATGACCTAAATATTCTATGCATTTTTCAAATAAAATGAAAAAAAAAAAAAGTGTTCCTCCCTCCTCAGAGTGTGCAATCTAAATTCCTGTCATCGTGGTTAGAGGGTTTTTTATGCCTTGATAGGTTATAAACTGTTACAGATTAATTTTCAGTTAGAAATCCATTGGAGAAGTCTAATATATCCAGCTCCTTCTAAATTGCTCTTTGTCAGATACGATGGCTTTCCACTGCCTCCTCCCACACACTTTCCATCTCTCCTGAAAATTGCCTCATCTTTGAATCATTACCATTGTAATTACAACAGGAGAAATCAGTAGTAGAAGAAAAAAAAAATCTTGACACAAAGAGCATTATCATGGGACAAAAATACCTTGCTATATCCAAAGATAACACAATGCCTCATTATTAATGTTTCTATTGATTATTGAGTCCATGATAAGGTAAAGAACCAAATCTTTACACTTTACCTGCGGTATTCCATCCAGCTGATAGAAAATATAAACATGTCTAAAAGCTGGAAAGGTCATCCCAAAGCACTCCGGGGGGAAAAGATTTTAGTAAACACTTTTTTGTTGGAACCAGAGGTGGAATATGGTCCACATAGCGTTCATCTTTAAAGGGAGAGTATTTAAAGCATTTACCTACTGGCTTTGGGTTAGTTTGGTTGTTTCTGAGTGGCTCGACATCCACATTGACAACCCACTGTTCTGCAAATACAGAACTCATAGATAAGTCTGTCTCCCTGGCTGGATAAATTCTCAATTCTTCTTCCAGCAGTGGCATTGGATTCTCAAAGGGAATGACAATCCAACTCCTAAGGTAGGCCGATAAAAATAAAGTCCTTAGAAGGAATGCTTCCTCTTAAGATCATATAAAAGGAGGCTGGAAGAGAGCTCATAGAGTTCAACGATTTCTGGTGAGCCTGCTGCCCCAGGGCAGGAGGAATTACCTCTGTTATTCCTGACAAGTGTTTTCTAAATGGTCACTAAAAACTCCATTGATGAGGATTTCACAACTTGCTTGGACAACCTCCTTCAGTTTTTCATTTACTGCAAACATGTCTTTTTTCCTAAGACAAGTATCTTCTACTGTAATTTAAACATCTTAATCATTCTGGACATCGAAGTCTTTCTTTTTCCTGTACATTTTTATGCATCTGAAAGTATTAGGCTATTTTCCACCACATAGGTGACTGAATCCTAGCTTTTTTCAAACCCTTCTCCTTTATTCAAGGCCTTGAAAACATAGAAGATAAGATACAGATCTAATACAGATTTTCAAATCTCTTCTTTACTAAGGAACTTGTTCTACAATTTTGACAGTTTTAGTACAATGGCCAAGAACTCAGTGGAGGAAAGTTGCTGATCCCCAGCTCTGGAGTTAGATTTCAGAAAGCAGCACCAAGGCCAGAACAGTGTGAGGTTTATGGCTGGACTTGATGATCTTAAGGGTCTTTTCTAAACTAAATCAACCTAAGCAGAGCCTGAAGAGATGGACTCATCACCTGTTTGTGTTTTGCCAGGCAGGCAGGCAGGCGGAGGTTCAGCTTCAATGTCTGTACCAGGGGTATAGCTCATTTGCATCAAAAAATGAAAGAAAGTACATAAAATATAAAAACTGTCTGGATTAGAATCTGTAGCAGAGTATTCATATTACCAAATAACCTTGAGTACAATTTTTCCCCACTTTCTGTCTGAAAAGTAGTGCTTAACCTACATCTAATGGAGGACACGAGCAGACAAGAGCAAGGCTTGGGAATATGACAGGCAGCCACAAAGAAAACCCCCTCTATCACCTTCTGGTCAGAGCTCACCTTAAAAGATCCATTTGCAGACATTTAAATTTTACATGTAAATATTTAGGATTAAATCCTGCTTTCACTGGTCTCCCAGTGAGATTTCTACCAATAACTTATTTAGAGTCCATGCTCCAGGGATATGAATTACAGATGGAATTACACTTTTAAAATGGTATTTCTGACTGTTTCATAAGATCTCCATATATATCACACTGTCCTTGGAATACTATCTTGACAGTTTTTATGCAGAACATCCTCTGCAAGCATTTGAAAACAACAGTTTTAAACATCCAGATATTATTTTCAGTGAAAGTAACAGATCTGTTTTATAACAGCATGCTCTAACAACTTTCAGATGATTCAAGGAAAGCTAAATCCTCCATCTTAAATTTCTGTCATGAAATGGGTTCAAGATTAACAACTTCTATACCTTTCTTTCACTTTGTTATTAGTTTTCCAATATTTTTTTCATCTAGATTACCCTCTATTATTTAGTTATAACTTCCTCCATAATTGCAATCAATGAATAGTAATCACTTAATAAACATATCCTGACAGGTCTATTTTTGCACTGGGAAAAGATTAATTTTCTTTATCACCACTCCTGTAAGCAATTTCTTTTCTTACCTGAAGCAGCAAAGTGAACTGAAGTTCTGCTCTGCTTCCAACAGCAGCTGAGCAAGACCAGACACCCACTCCTTTCACTTTTACATTATTTGGATATAGATTTATCAAAATCTGTGTAACTTGGAACTGCATGCATTTGTATTTGCATTGATTCTTACACATAATTCTACTGCACACAGGCAAAAGCTGCTTTGCACAAACACTGTGCTAACACTGAGCTCACACTGCTGTTCTGGGAGGATTTTCTGAGTGCTTTTCTTAAACCAGGTAATTCGGAGAGAAAAAATGCAGCTCTATTAAAACTTTTGGGCTTAGATACTCGACAATAAAATGACAAGGAGCGTGCATTCTGTCAAGCTTCTATTAAAGGCTAATTTGATATAAATAGAATAAAATATCCTGAATGAACTCAGATACATGCAGCTTGCTATGAGGATTTCTTTTCCACTGCCATGTAAATATAGCATAAAGAAACCGGTACAGAAACACAAACAAAAGAAAATGGTTTGTATATAGAAATCTCCTTCCTCGCAGATCAATTTTTTTTCTGAGTGGACTTGGCCTAAAGTCACTGGAATCAAAGCAAGTTTTTCTGCTGACTTCATTTCATACTAGGTGTAGCAAAACCAGAAATTCCAAGTAAATAACCTCTCCTACAGGCTTTGCATTTTCTGCCTTAGGACAAACAGACTGTGCAGTTTGTCAGGTACCTTCCAGAAAGGACTAATTTGTGGCATCTCTTTGAGTGGACACTCCTCAGCAATTCTGACATTAAATGGAGTGTCAAACATTCAGCTGAAATGAAACCGTAAAGGCAGTACTCTAAATGACAGCGCGTTTCTGTGAAACTTAAGTGCACTTTGATTCTTCACACAAACGTTTAAAACATCTTGAGCAACTAACTCATCGTTGTACCAAAGTCTCAATTCATTCTAAGCACAGATTTTCCAGTGGTAACTTCTAGAAATTTTGTATCAATACTGACAAAAATCACTTTTACCATCCTTTTCCTCTGAACTATGTGTTTCAGCTCCATGCAACACCAGGCAGTGGGGTCACACTGAGTTGTCCCTCTGAACTCAGTCCCATTCCTGGCATCAGCCTTTGTGCTTTTGTAAATGGCCTGAGGACACGACCATGTGAAAATTCATACTAATACTGGCCTGTCACAAGAATATCTGTCTGCATGCAACAGACAACTTCTGACTGCACAAATGTCATTCATGATAACTAGAAGGGCATACCTGGATTTTTTGCACTAGTCTCATCTTTGCCACAGGCAGGCCCACATTAAGTTTCAAGGAAATCTGTGTAATACATACCAAACAAAAAAAGCTTACGATATTTTAATCACTTTAGAAGTATCAGCCTTCCTCTGGAAAGAACTGATTGTATACATCAATAATAAGGAAGATATCTAGTTCAAAGCTCTGAAAATTAGACTTAAAATCTCACTTCAGAGTTCACTAGTTCAGCTTGCAATTTTGAGATCTTGGTAAAAGGCATCTTTTTGTCTGCACAGTAATGAAGACTTTACATACACTAATTACTTCTAAACATCGGCACATTACTAAGAGATTATAAAGCAAAACAAATTTTGTGCGAAGCATCAACTTCTGAAATAAGCAATTATTACAGAATTTAATGAAAAAATTACATACCAGGCATTTTGTAAAGATCTGGGAAGAACTTTGAAAACAAAATGCCTGGATTGATCTAGCAGAGGTATGTTGATATGATGGAAGTCTGAAAGCAATTATGAAAAAAACACTCAGCATCTGTGCTGGTCACAAAGTGTTCAGTCATAAAAGCTTTGATTTAAATCATATTAGCACAGTGTGGCGGAAGCATGCAGCACCACAACATCAAAGGATATGCCCTGAAAATACGTATATTTTTTAATTATTGTTTTTTATTTAATCTCTCCAATAGGAGTATACTTTGAGTTTCCAACTCACGTGTGTATCGGAAATGGTTTGTACATCCAAAGAGAAATCAGAGGGGAATGAAAAAGAAAAACAGCTTGAGGGATGCAAGAATCTCACCATACGTTTAAGTAAAGAAATAACAATTCACTTGTAATAGGACTGTCCCATTAGGGTCCCTGATTGCCATGAAAATCTCAAGTGACCTACTCCTTTCTTTCTTAAATTCACTACCTTAAGATAATGAAAACAACATGACTTTGGATTTGGACTCACCAGATTTCTTCTAAGGTATACTTCACAGTTCTCCAAAAATTCTCTGGAGAAAAGCACACTTGCCTGAATCTCACAGTCTCAGTAGATGGGATACTCTTGTTAAATCTGTTCAGACTTCTCAGAAGGGATGGGATCACTGAGAATTTCACATTTTTGATTATAGCTCAGAGAAAATAGCAGTTTTTTTCCTTTCTTTTAAGTAGCTTTTAAAAACAATCCAAACAGAATGCCTGAATGCTTGTAGAGGCAAAATAAAGAACTTAGGACCAATTAATTCCTCTTCAGAGTAAATTTTCAAGCACGGTAATTGAGAGGATAGAACATCATTGCTTTGTGTAAGGACGACCTTTTTGAACTTCCCAGGCTGAAGGAGCCCAGCTGAGATTGTGATGCTGATGCTGCAGTGAGCTGCAAGCTCTCAGGGAAGGGGCTCACAGCAGCACACAGCTCCCCCCATGCTGGCATTGTCTCTGTGCAAACAGCGGGGCCACTGTCCCAGCACAGCACGGGGGAATGGCAGGGAGCTGCTCCCGCACCGCCAGGAACACACATCCCCCCAGCACTCCAGCCCTGCTCTGGGTGCTGCTGCTGCCGGGGGTGTGTTTCACATGGGATGTACAACAGCAGGAGAGCGCTGATGCATCAGACAGAGATTAAAAAAGAGGCCATTCACACAAAGGAATGCTTAGTTAAGTTTGAGAATCATTCAGGCTTGGATGATACTGAGAGATCATCCATAGTACCATGTGTTGCATTTGTTGATATCACACATGGTACCATTTGTTGCATCTTTACTCACTAATGTGGAATTTGTTGTCGTGGGGTTTTTTTGCTTGTTTGTTTGGTTTTGTTTTATTTTCTTCTCTATAAACCAATTTGTCACTGATTTGAAATGATTCCAGGAGCCTATCTGCATTTCCCCCAACTGAGTCAAGGTTAATACCTGAGAGCACTTGGGTCCTTAAGGGAACAGCCCATTACAGCCCACGACAGCAACTATGTCTCTACGATTTATGAAAAGAAAGCAATATGTGCCTGTTTCGGTGCCTGTCGTTTGCCTACCAATGGTGCAGTGCTCCCCATTCCAGCCCTCTCTGCATTCACACTTCCCATCTTTACAAGTCCCGTGCTCCGTGCAGCGGGGGTGGCACACACGCTGGTCACAGCCCGCTCCCGTCCAGCCCTCCTCGCAGCGACAGGCCCCGCCGATGCACACGCCGTGGGTGCCACAGTCCACGGAGCACACTTCTAGGAGAGAGAAGAGCAGTCACAGCCAGCCTCCAGGGAAAAGGAGCGCTGCAGCAATGCCTCTGCTCAAAGCTGCAGCCTCTCAAAGCTGGCCTGCTCACCTTCGGATGGAAGCCGGCATTTGGTTTTTGTTGAAAAGCGAACTGAATTAAAAGTCGTTTTGACGCCTTAAGATTTTAGCCTTTATGCTTCTCAAATCTTGTACTGCATTAGCACATAACTCTAAACTCCATATAAAGTGTTACCTACTGTCTGCAATTAAACAATTCCTCTAGGCCTCAAACTCAAGGACACCCTGCAGCCTTAGGCCCTGAAAAGTATAAACAAAAGTGAATTTGGGGGGAGCAAATTTGCGGTAAATGACTTCATTACTTGAAGCTGTAATTGGAGGACAAAACCCTGATACAGAAATAGACCAAACTCATATCTGTCTGAGAAACTTGTTACCACTGTCCATCTTGGGTGTAGCCCCTTGGAGGCTTTTGACTGCCCAAGGTGTATCTATAGAAGGCCTTTAATAAATACCCACTTTTATTCTCTTAACATTATCTAGCCTCTGTTTTAGATAGCCACTCCAAGGCATCAGTTTAAAAAAATCTGCTAATGTAGGCTGGACAGAGCTGCAGAGCTGCATCCTCCATGCAGATACAACCATGTGTCACAGGTGCTGTCCCCAACAGCAAAGGACAGGAGCAGGTGGCTCTGCTTTACTGAAACCTGGACCTTGGGTGATTTTGACAGATATTGATTTGCTAAGAATTGAGACTGAAACTCACCTAAAACTCATTTGGCAGAGAATGGCAGCAATTCAGGGTCATTTAGAATGATGGGCGAAAGTCACTTTCCAAGGAGATATTTTGGATTCCTATTACTAACATGGTCAGTTATCCAGCGTCTCACTCCAAAAATTCTACTGCTCTCTGCCATCTGAAGTTGCAGATAAGCAGAAGTTTTGCCCCATGCATCACCAAAGAAAGCGGCAGTGAAACTCTCATTCTTGAATTTTTCTGACCGCTTATCCATAAAGCAGAAAACACATCTTGATATTCATATCACTGGTGGGGTATTCCAGCTGATTAACCTTAGGAAATAACTGAGTAACTGTGAAAAATGTAAATATTGTTTTGAGAGACCTGGCTTTGACCTACAGCACCATCTCAAGGTCCAACTGACAATGTAAAAGCAAAATTCCCTTTGCTTTTTTCCTATAAATGACGGACACTGTCATTTACAGTTGAGAAACAGAAGTACAGTTATGTAACTTTTTCAGTCTAAAAGAGAATCAGTGTCAGAAGAAAACACAAACTCCTAACCTGCACCCACCTCACAGCCCCAAATTAAGAACGTCAAGAAAATATATATAGAGGTATACACACAGTTCTTCCCAACAAAAGTAAATGAGCCCAATCATGTAACAAAGACAAGTTTCTCAATTATTACTGCATCTCAAACTTGTCATGTACGTAGCAACATTTTAACAAAATAGCAAAAGGAGGAGAAGCTGTTTTTCTTACCAACGGAGCAGTCGGGGCCCATCCAGTTGGGGTCGCAGGTGCAGAGCCCCGTGTCAGCCAGGTAGGAGCCGTGCCCGCTGCACTGGTCGGGGCACTGGGCTCGGGGCAGCTCGCAGTTCACCCCGCCCCAGCCCGGGCTGCACAGACACTCCCCGTTCACACACACCCCGTGGTTGGAGCACGTCGGGTCCAGGCAATCCACTGCAGGAGGGGACAAAAAAAGCCATGCACAGAAGGGTCACTTCACACAAAGGGATGTTTGGAAAACGCGCTCTGAAAAGTGCGTTATCAATAAAGCAAATTGAGGTAGATCTCCAAGTCATGCTAATACCTGGTCTCAGAATGGGAAAGGGAAGTAATTTACATTTTACATTAAATAAATCAAGCAGGGTTTGACTCTGCAATGACAGTTTACTGCAGGAATGCTGTGGTAGAGAAGCATGAAGGCTTAAAAATAGCACTTAAATATATATATATAGTCAGAGTTCCACACACAAACCTGGAGACATTTCTTCTGAAATACATTGAAGCTCCAATGACTCATGTACTGTATTTCAATTACAAAGTAAGTTAAAATTTTGCAGTTTTAAGTGATTTTTTTATTTGGAGTATTTTTATAAAAACTGCTATTTTTACCATTGAAATGTTGGAGCACTGTTTGAACATTAGGACAGTCACTTCAAGTACACAGAAGTAAAAATGTCACTGGCTTTCAGCTTCATTTAGACTCCTAATCATTCAGGCACTTCTGAATGTTTGATCCATGGTCCATTGGCAGCTGAGCTGTGAAACTGAGAGCCCTGGTTACTTCAACCCATATTCTAAACCAGCAGATTGTTTCTCTTAGAGAAGTAAAACCAGACACAGATATGGATTTCAACCCAGAAACAACAAAGTGAAAATAGTTACGATGGAAAATGATGCAATGAAATTTCAGTTGCTGTTTCAGTCCCATGATGGAATGTTACAAGCTGTCTTTCAAATAAACTTCATCAGTAACATTATGAGTTTCCAAATTTTTATCTTATATCATGAGTCTGTATAACAATACTATGCTTTGCTGCCAATACCCACATGGAGGCTTTACCAAGTGCCTTTTGCTGTGGAATTGAAGGCCAAGGTCAAATTCATGTCTTAAATAACTTGAATTCATCTCATGACTGGTATATAATAGCTCACAACAGCAGGACCAAGAATGATTTGCATTCTCTCTCACTGCTCCAGGAAGATCTGAGTTTATAATGAAAGTGATTTATCTCTCATCTTTTCCAAACTGATCCTTCTAAATTAAGGCAGAGACATTTTCACCCCACCTGATGTGAACAACACTTGCTCTTTCAAATCTCAACTTTTCTATAAACACAGAGCCTTGCCAAACTATTTTATTTAGTTGCAGAACACTTTAAAGCAACATTAGATATAGTTTAGATACAGGCAGAGGATTGACACAGACACATTTAGAGATGCAATAAAATGATTGATCAGAATACAGTAGTATAGAATTCAGAATAAAGTAGTACAGGAATAAATTACTGTAAAATTTCTTACAAGATCTTCATTTTAATGATGACATTGGCTATTTTGGGTTTTCTTTTTCTTTTTTTCTTTAAGATTTAAAGCTGAGTTAATTGGACATGAAAATATAAAGCAATTTTGTATTTATACATAAACTGATATTGGTTTGGGGTTCACCTCAAAGTTGATAAATTCATAAACTGTATTAAATTCAACAGAGTGCTTCTCCTGTATTGTTATTTCTTTGTGCTTAGCCAAATTATAACCTGTCTGAAGTTTACAATGCATCTTTTATAGAATTTCTGTTGAACTCAATGGACACAGAGCTGTGAAAAAGTCTGACTGAATAAAGAACTAAAGTACACAAAAACTTAGGTTAATCTGCTTTAAGGATGAAGGTTATATCCCCCCTACATTTGGTCTATTCTGGTTTTTTTTTAGATTATATATTTTAACAGAAAATGTAGAAGGGTAATACGTGTATAACATCGTTATAGGACAACTAACTTTAGGAGATAATGATAAGTCATAACGTACTCTCCTTGTCAGGAATGTATCATCTTCCTTCTCAAATGAAAGCACTAATGAAAGGAATGTGGAGCACATGAAAAACACCACCTTCTGCTACATAAATTAACTGTCTTCCCTCTGTCCCGAATTACAGTGCTCGTGCAGCTTTGATGTATTTCTTCAGAATGAGCCTATCAATGCCCCTAAGCCCACAATCTCCCTTGTTTTACAGAACAACACACTAAACACCTTTGTCCTTTGTTCTAGACAAATGTGCTTTATACCTGTTTTGTTCTATCATCTGGGTAAGTAGTAGCTTTCCAAGTTTAAACTGAGGAGAGTTTTAACTCTGAGCTCCAATCTCGTTCTATTTTTAATACATGCTCAGAGTTATCATCTTGAGCCAGATCCTCGCTGCTGAAATTAGCATAATGTGATTACCTGCAACAGAACTGCACTGACTTGTGCTGCAGAGGTTCTGGCCCTGAGGTGCAGCAGGGTTTACAATGGTATTTAACCAGGATTTATAAACGGACCGTCTTTGGTGTTTAAACAAAGGAGAATGCGCCTTAGCTAGTACGTGAGGCTTGGAGCTCACAGCCCCCTGGCAGCTCAGATCATTAGAGCTCATTTAGTACTGGGCCCTCTGTAGATTTGACAAAAAAAGGTACTGAAAGCAATTTATATCCTAAAGGACAAAAAAGGAGGTCAAGGAGTTTTCTGAACAATATGTACCATGAAGTCCCCAAAGAGCCATGAATTACACTTACAAAGTTAAATGTCATTGAAAAATGACTCGACCAGGAAAGTGACAAGAAAACCACCCTTAACTTAACCTAATTTGGCAATTTCACTTGTGTCCCCCACAAAGCAGACTGAATGAAGCCTGACAAATACCGCACTTCATCTTCCGTGCAAATTTGTTAATAGAAAAACAGTGTTTATGCTGCAAAAATTGTGCATCAAAAATATTGATTTTGGTGTCACTTTCATTTCAGGTAAATTGTTTGAACAATATAACCATGATGAATATCAGAAATAAAAAGCTATTGGAAAGAAAAAAAATTGCTGACCCACTTATTTTAATTCAGTATGCTAGTTGGAAAATGGCAAATGAATCAACCTTTGCCATGCCTTTTGGAAGTTCAAATCAATACAGGAGATTTCACATATTATGTATAAATACAGAAATATTATTTCTATCATTCCACCATTAAAAGTGTAAAATTTCTATTTATGCAAAAAACTTTAACTACAACTAGATGATTAATTAGAGAGACACCACTTCATAGTGTACCCTCTCTCCTACTGCACTCGAATTAATGTGAGAAATATGTACAAAAGAAATGGAATTTTAGAGTAGAAACATGGTGGTTGATTTTTATTTATTTCCACATTAATTCATTGACTTATTTATTGTCCAATCATATATGCAAAAGGTTACTTTAACCTTTCCTGTCATGTTATTGGCCCCTTCCAAGTTTGCAATCGATACCTCCTGCCTTTGTAACCCATTTATCTTTTTAGGAAGAAATGAATCCTTCCAAGCACAGTGTTGATTAAATAATGTATATCCCTTCATCTCACATAGCCATTCACCTCCCAAAAAGCTCTGCTGACTGACGGTTTTGTTGTGTTCCCAGTTTTGGCTGGAGTTAACACAACACCTTTGCAAACAGGCCTGCACTGGCTTTTTCTATAAACTCCTCTGGAGCTGCTGATGTCTTTGCTTCGCCATTCCAAACATTCACTGAAGATAAGATGGATTAAGCACTACAGGAGCCTATTTCTCTTACAGAAGTTTGGGGATCCAAGGTAGATAGATCCATGGGGATCCATGGCCCACAGCCATTCTAGAGAACTGAAAGCAGAGAGAGAATTCCATGCAAGCACAATCAAGGAAATTGCAATCAAAGTGAAGGAGGAATGGCTTGCAAGGTAAAATTTCCTGAATTGAATGAAACAAAGATTATTTTAGGCTATCTACCATAATCTCTCTAGTAACACAAGCATTTATACAACAACAGAAAATATGATGGAACGCATAAAACTCAATGGGACCAAGCAAACAATTGCAGTTAGTACCAGAAAGAGAGGTTCTGCATTCCTTGGGAATAGATTGGGTGCTGTGGAGCATGTTAAAGACAGCCTGTTCTGTCTTTGATTTTGATGAGAATGATAGTTAAAGCAAGGCATTTCAGATAATATTTGAATATCTTCTAGTATCATACACTCAGGGTGAACTGAGAACTATCAATTCTAAGGGGGAAAAAAGGACATTACAGCATTTTCTGGATATTGTTTAAAATGTAATCCATTAAAAACAATGCAAGAACTCTTTGCTTCAACTGAATCCCAGAAAAAAGCTCAAATAACTGGTGTTGAGAGGATTTAGTGGAAGAAGGTGACAGGAATGAACTGAACAAACAATTGCAATCCCACCACTGAGGACACTTGGTTTTCTTTTTTTTTTTTTTTCCTTTTACCAGACGTTCACTCAGACTATGCAAGATCTTGTCCTAAAGGTGATGTCTGTGGTCCTGAGGATAAAACCCTTAGTGGTTTGCTTATCCACAGTTTTCTTCCCTTTGTTTTCTGATGGGAGAAACAGCTGTTCACGATAGGGTAAGATAAAAATCGATACACACAGTATCAATACAGCTCTGCAACCCATTCAGAATGATCCAGAGAGACTCCTCAGTCCTAACAGCATGACATCCCAGCCCTATAACTTCAATACTCAAGCTGCTTCTCTGTTTGGAGGATTAATAAACTCTGGAGCACAGTGACATATTTTTTTAAAAAAAGGAGTCCAATTTACGTTGTGTTTTCTAACAGAAAACTCTGTGAATTCAACCAATATTGAGCTTAATCTATGACCACATTTTGCATGTGGTGGATTATTTTTTTTTTTTTTGTAAATTTGTTCATTCTACATACTCAAGGAATTGGACACTTTCAACCTGAAAAGCATTTAAAGAACAGTTATTGTTCCTGCGTGCCATCTACCTTTCCTTAATATCATGTTTTTGCAGCCAATAGGAGTAATTTACCCCACATTAAGTTGGTGAGCAACATGGATATCCAAGTCTTTAAAATATTTTTCATCAGTTTCTGTCTAAATAGTGATTAATATGTGCTTGGTGAGAAGTTGAAGCTATACAATTTTGTCTACCCCAGCTCCTTTTTCCTCTGAATGTCACATCTAAATTGTTCAGTAAACGTAATCCATAAGAAAAGGTTTTTCTTTGCTCTTCAGCAAAGGAATTACTCACATTTACATGTGGCAGACACTCTTAATACCGCTAAGCAATGCATACAGAAGGCCTGAAGTTTTGTCTGAACTCTGATGGATCAGTAAAATTGTGATACACTATGTTTTTACCCTCTTTTACCCGCTATAGTTTTATGCTAAGATTTTTATTCTCTTATTTTCTTTTTCTCTAGCCAATAAATAACTCCAAAACCCAGAAAACAAACTATGAAATAGAGAAAAATAAACATCCTACCTTCCTCACAGTTTTCTCCTTTATAGCCCACAGAACAGACACAGTTCCCTTCGATGCAGGAACCATGACCTCCACAGGAGGGGTCAATACACTGGCTGGTGGGCACATCACATTCTGGACCTTTCCAGCCACTGTAGCACAAGCAGGTGCCTTTGGAGTACTGACCATTGCCACTGCACAGAACCGGGCAGGCAGCTGGAAAACGGAATGAAAGAGAAACAACACACAGGGTCATGCATGTCAAAGTGTCCAAGTGCACTAAAAATCCACTACCAAACACTTATACTCAAATACGTTCATTTACGGGGGAAAAAGGAGTTCTGAGATAATTCGTATTGGTTCAGTTCTTCATTTCCCAAACAAATAATTTGTGTGCTATTTAATAAAGCACATTTGTGTTGGGCATTCTAAGAAAGCAACTCCTATTCTTTGGAGAATACTGATAATGTTTGGGATAACTAACGCGGTTATGTGAACAGATTTATACTTTACATTACTCTGCTTTGTTTCTCGGGTAACATCCGCTTTTCACAGATAGAACACAAAACATTCAGTCCCCACAACAGCTCATTATATGGCATCTTCCTTCTACCATAACACTTCTTTGATGTAATGTCCCCAAACTTTTTTAGAGCCTTTGGCTTTCAGCAGAACAATCTTGAACACAAGAATGGCACAAGCTTTCAGGTACTACAAATGCACCTTGCCACCACTGTCCCTGCTAAACCTTGTTTCCCTGAATCCCAGTGACAGCTTTTACCCTGTGTGTATTGGCAAGAAAGCACCATTAACCCTTACCCCTCACCACTGTATTATTCAAGGGGGTAAGACATTCTGAGCAAATATTCATTTATGCAAATGAAGTGAAGTCTATGAATAATAAAAGTAGCCAGTAGATCTTGGGTGCCAGGAATCAGATGTTGTACATATGCAGAGAAATGGAGAGAAACAAGTGGTTGATTAAAACCCAGGTGCATATAAATGTTTCACTAAGTCACATTCACTCCTATGTGCTCGTGTCTCCCTTGGCAACATGGAAATCTGTGAACTTCGTGCCTGTCAAAGCCTGGGTGTGTGGTCACTGGCCAGAGAAACGGAAATAATAACAGAGAAATAACAGAAAATGGGAGTAATGAAGTGAATCTTCGAGAAAAGCTTGGAGAACTTTTGTGCTCTTCTCTCTGATGCAGTTTGATAAAGACAGAAAAGTATTTCACTGTCTTCCCCCTTTTCAAAGTAATTAGAAATGAACGCCCGGTTTTACAGTGCCAAAAATATACTCAAAAGCTACTATTAATCATTAAAAGGTCCTAATGTCTTCTTGGCTTCTATTATCCCCTTAACCCGAATGATCAAGAAGAACCCAGGTAATTGATTTCCTACAAAGAAATGTGCAATGGTCCAGTTATTCAACTTCTCCATTGTTCAGTCCTGCAATCCTTATTAATCTCAGCAGTCCCATTGATCCGCTACAAAAACACATTTCAGGATAGATTTTTAAATGAATTTTCTTATTTGATATGGGAAAAAAAAATTGATGAGAAAAAATAAAATTCAGATTTCTAACCTGAAATGTTAGCTAAAATTTAGAGTGCTGAGAATTATTTCAATTAAGACTAAAGATACATGGGCTGCATGTCATATAATAGGTATAATATTTTTGGCCTATTTTTCTTCTACTGTAGAACAATAACAAAGTCAGTATGCTGAAGTTTGGGGTTTGTTACTGCTCCTATGTCTTAGATCCATATTATTCATCCTTTGGCAGCAAGAGGACTTCATTCTACTGCATTCCTGGCGTTCTCCCTTACTATAAGTTTTGTCCAGTTGCTTTCTTAGGCACTGCAAAAATGAACAGAAATTTGAATAAAATATAATTTCCATCAGCAACATTTAAATTTCAGATATGATATATGTTCACAAGTGCTTTACTGAGTTCAGTGAAAAAGTTTTTGCTAAAATTCTACTGGTTTTGCTATCAGCAGCTGGTTTCACAGCTAACTTTACTGAGCCAGCTGTACTGAAATATCACACAGAGAAATTGTCCCCACACTCCACTCCAGGACAGTCTATCGTACATCTTTTTGCCCCTCAGCATCAAACACCTTTCCATGTTGTACCATACACTGGACTAACAGCAGCTTGAATGCTGTATGACAATTCCTGCTGCCTGCATGTTCCACTGAGGAGCCTGGCTCAGTTCCCATCCCAGCACGGCCTTTCCCTGCCCAGGTGTGCAGCCACTGCTCCTGCAAGTCACCAGGTGAGCCAGAGGGAAAGGGATCAGCCTGGCACCACTCCCACTTTTTGGCTTTGAAGACCTGGGGGCACAATTCCTTTGTCCACAACTCTCAATTTCACTGCAGTTTAAAGGCTTGTTTTGGGCTGACACTGACACATTTTCTCAAATCAGTGTAAGAAAGGTAATAATTTCAGTCCTGCCCTCTCGTGGTGTAGAGGATTTTGGGCAAGTGATCAGAAGGCAGCCTGTCCTAAAGACCTGGAGTGATCGTAAGTGGCATGTTCTTGGTGTCATCTTGCAAACCCTGAAACATTGTACAGACACTGGTCTTTTATTTGGAACTCACTTTAACAAAATTCTCTCTCTCTAGGACTAGGCACCCTTCAGTTCCTTTATGTGGTGGCCAAGCCTGCAGTCCCTTTGGACAAGTCTACCACAGAAAGAAGTAAATATTGCTGGAAGCAAATTCTCTGCGTGTTTCCATGCCACTGCAGAGACTCAGAGCGGTCATTACTGATGGTTTCTGATTGTGGATTCCCCAGCTGCACTAGGACACACTTGCTGCTGCCCACCCAACTCCTCAGCACACTGTGATAAAACTGCATGGAAAGAACAGGTCCCAGGAAGGCTAAATGAATCCGTGGGCATTAAGCAGTTTCTTTGGAAATCTAATAGGCTTTAGGCAGTTTCTTTGGACAAACCACATTTGTTCAAGTAGTTGTAAGGACAAAAACTTAAAGCTGAGTCACAAGCTGGATACAAGTGAGGGACAGCTCTTTTTGTTTTGTGGTTTTACAGACCAACATGTGACTCAACTCCTGAAAGGATTTCTGTTCTGCAAAACCTCTCCTCTGGCATGAAAACTCAAATAAAGATAACTCAATTTAAACAGCACACTCTCTTGAAAGAGGGACCGAGCAGAAATAAACCGTTTTAAAAATAAATAAAAGGAGAAAACTGAAACAACAAAAACATCCAAGCCACTTAACTCTGACCAGTCTAGACCCAGCAAGAGTGTTCTGGACCTGAAATTCTGTGCCAGACACCTGCTATAAGGTCACTTCTCTGCTTGCTTTGCCCCTAGTCTCATTAAGCAGTGGGTAACTGCAGTCCAGCTAAAGGTGATGTGTATCTGCTATCTGAACTTAGCTGTAGGTAAGTCATTCTTGGCTCCTGCTTCTACCTGGATTTGCAGGGTTCAGCTTCTGGAATACCAGAGCCTGGCATGGCAGAAGAAAGGTTACTGGATGGTGCTGGGTCCTGAGCTAAAGAGCTCCCACAGCAGTTTTTTAGTGCTCCCTGACTCTGCTATGGTGCTTCAGGAATTTTAGAAAAGCTGAAAGCCATGTCACAGCTTTTCATTCCTCTCTTCATGTTTCTATCAGGTCAGAGGTCTTGCTGTGGTTCATGGATCTATTCAGTCCTTGTGAAGCTTGTCTCTAAGTTGAACAGCAATCTGCCTTCAGGGTTTGCCAGGGCAGTCACGGTGCCAGTGACACCAGAACTGACTTTGGACAAACAAGAGAATCTGTCACTTAACCTTAGGGATGAAGTGGCTACAGTTAAGATTATGACACTTGCAACTTAAAGCCACAGTTTAATCTACAACTCTCTGCTGGAGTTATTCTACAAACTATAGGAACATCACTTTCAGAATAAGAAAAAATGACAGAGATTCTGGGACAAATTGAAGCATTTCCAAGACTGCCATGTCACTAAGATTGCAGGAGAAACATGTAAGGAAGAATGCAAGAAGGTCTAGGTCATTATAAGAAGCTGGCTTGCCACTACTGTAATAAGTATGTCATTCTTCATGACTGCTTTTTTTTTTTTTTTTGCTATGGGTTTCTAGTCTGTCCTGTGTGAGGAAGAGACAGAATCAAGCTGCTTTTCTATAGAGAACAGGAGCAGGTAGCCTGAAAAGATATCTGCTGTGCCTATTTCCTAGATCATATTGCTGCAGGATGCGACCCAAACCAGTCCACTCTCATTTTACAGCCCGGCAGCTTCAGCTGATGTGCAAACTCCTCAAGAATAATCTGGAGTTCTTGTTATCTAGGACTGCTTGTGTTTCCCCATGTGAAGTGGACAGCCCCTGGTCCAGGACAGAACGGTTTGCTCAAAGTCTGTTGAAGCAATGTGAAGGAAGGTGTACATTTATGTAATGGAACAACCAAGTTCCATCTCATTTCTGTGGACAGATCGATTGCATATCTCACACCAGCAGTGGCAAAAAGTTGACAGAGCTCTTCAGGAGTAATTATGGAAACACTCAGGCCCAAGGGTATATATCCTGAGTGAGGTCTGGATAAGCACAATAGCTATTAGCCCTCAACGTTCTTTGGTTATGGGATTTTGCCCTTTACTGGTACTTGAACAAAATCAGACTAAGTTTTTAACATGGGGCTCAGCTGGTGAACAAACACTACAGACCTCTGAGTCCTGTGGGCTGCACACATTTGAGAACATCAATCGAGCAGGAAGGACAAGCCAAACATCCCTCCAAAAACCTTCTCCAAAGGATATTTTGGAGTTATGTTCTTGTTATGATGCATGAGGAAAGGTGATTTGGTCACAGCCTGTTACACACGGCTGAGGAGAGGAGATGGCCAGGGCTAATGCCCAAAGGGTCTGGCATCCAAAGCCACCATTTTGTCCAGTGACAACCCACGGGTGTCCCAGCTGCAGGCTGTGTACACACTCCTTGCACACTCCCCCTTCCAGTGCTCACACACACATACTCACCAGAGGAGTTCTTCTAGAGCATGGCAAGAAACCAGCAAAGGATATCTGAGGAGACAAACTCTTGGAGGCTGTTGAAGAACTTGGGTTAGTTACACAGCTGCTGGGTTGACAGGCCTTCCCCTGCTACTTGAAGCTCCAAACAGGATATGAAGGCTTGGTTTCTCTTGCTGTAGAGCAAACATTACCCTGGTGCAGAGAGAGTCTGTACCACTAGGATCTAGGCTGTCAGTTCTCTACTGCAGACTTCTTGCAGTTCCTCCTCATAAAACAGACAAACTGGTGTATTTCTCTTCAAAGTTATTTGAGTCTTGGGCACAAATACATGCAGACTGGAAAGGTTTTTGAATTTGTATCTACAATGCTTCCCCGTCCTGGACCAAGTCAAAAGCAATGCTCTTATATTATTCTCATTTTGCTAGGAGCTCAACTTTACATTCAGATGTAAATTTTCAAACATGGCAGAGGAAGAATATAATTTTTGGTCCATTCTAATTTTTTAATGTGTGTACCACAGAATTTTGTGGTGAGATGCCCATGACGAAACTGCACCAAGGAGTGGTATTTGGCTAAGGGCCAGAATGGTTGTATATTGAATGCTTGCAAGCCCCAGTCTTGCACAGAAAGTACGTTCTTCTTACCACAAGCTGGTGTGCAAGAGATGAGCTTGGCCGTTTGTTCACCATGTGAATAGTACAGAAAATCAGGACTGAGTGTTCAAGTGTGAGCTTAAGATTGAACTAAAAGAGCACTTGGAAATCACCTACAGTGCCTGAGTACTGTTCCATCAAACAATTTTAACAAGATTAATTGACAAGTTAAAACTCATGGAAGAACATTCTGTGATCGATCATAGAATTTCAGCAAATTCATGGAATGAAAATCTGCAAAGGCTACTGAACACAAAGAGGCTTTGTCTGTTGTAGAAAGTCTGAACACACTATCTCTGCAGAAGAATTTAATGGAGAAGTAACAAAGACAAATAAAATTTTTACTCTCTCTCAGCTATCTGTAAGTCACCATCGTAGCTGAAATCCTGGGTGAAAGGAATTTTGGTCTCAGCCATTACAGCTTTACTTCCCTCTAAACAAATAAAAACATTCAGAAAAAAAACCATTCTGAAGAGACAGTATTTAAACTCCTGTGTAAGATGTGTTCACCCCTTGTTGAACTGCACACCTAAGAAAAATATTTATTTTTATTTGTGGGTGCTCCTGTTTAGGAGGAGGGAGTAAATTTCAGTCACAAAAATTCACTGAACTGATTTGGGCAGTCTTGCTATGTTCTTTGGACACAGAATTGCACAAATTCCTTGTTATATAAAGGAGCGAAATCCACATTTGCATAAGGAAACCGAGGTTCTTTTTTTTCACTGACCACCAGGAACTGAACTGAAGACAGATGTAGGTCAAACTTCTTAGCATTGAGCCCTACTAGCGACCCTTCTGGGTGCAGTTCCTCCAGGGGATAATTAATTCAGACTCTGTAATACCTCACACTTGGACTTCCTTTTAGCAGAGATTAGGCTGCTACTGCTGAGAGATTATGCACGATTTTGCCAACATATAAAGAAGATGGATTCCAGTTTTTGACAGTCTAATCTGAAGCCTATAAATGCACTCCAGGTCAGCCCCAAGCTGGAGCAGAAATAGAGGAAAGAGCCAAGACAAATGTTGTGTACAACTGCCTGGTTCCTAACCTGATAGATGAGAGCAGAGTCACACTGGACTGGCATTTTTCTCTTTTTGGTCTTTATGTTGGTGATGCATATGCAGTATTTAGATTACTCATATTAATTTCTCTTCAATGGAAAAATTAGATTAATAAGTAAGCAGGTGAAGATGTGTTTCACTGATGCAAGAGTTGGATCCTACAACTGTCTACCAAAGCCCCAGATAATTTTAGATCCACTGCAAAAGTTACAATCAAGTTTCTGTTTTCTTAAAATGAAGTCATACTTATTTTTGTATGAATGATCTTAATCTAAATGGCTTAAAATCAACAAAATCACTATACCCAAAGGATCTGAAAGCATTTGCATTTTAGAAAATCACCCCAGTTATTAAAAAAATTAACTGCTGTTAACTTGCTTCAAAATGTTGGCTATAGAGTTTACAATAATATTGTAAACAAAAAAGTACTGAGACATCCCTTTTTTGTTATATGTCTTGTAGAACACCAAATATTTGCCTGCAATTACCATATCCCTTGTTACACCAAGTATTTGCCCAGAGAAATTTCTAAAAAATCAGAAGACATTTAAATCTACTTAGTTGTAGTATGAAAATACAATGGTTTTGTTTGACAACACTCCCCTTCATATTTTCTGTTTAAACCTATTTTAATCAGTTGGTTGCACATTCCACTACTTGTCTGCAAACCTATTAGTTTTTACGGAGGTTCATTTGTTAGTATGAAAACCTGAACTAACTTCTAAGACCACTTCATGGTTTTTGTTGTTTCTCTTTTACCAGTTTATGCTAATTTTATACCACTTTCCCTGTGAGAAGCTGCTCCACCCCTAGCAAAATCAGGCCCAAGAACATCATTCTGGAATGGGAGACTGAATGAATCCAAGAGTGTTTTGTCTCACCTGCTCTTTTTGCCTCTCAAACCTACTATTTGCACAGTCAGGCAGAATGGTGTTTGACTAGTCTGGCAGCTCTTCAGAGATCACTAAATTCACTAACTCCCATCAGGCTGAAACATTCTTAAGAACAGTGACAATTAAAAAGATCTACAATGTCTTTTAGGTTGCTCTAGGTGCTCTACCAAGCAGAAGTCACTTAGAAATTCACCCAGAAGCAGGAGAATGAACAACTATGAAAAACTGTCACTGACATGAAGTGGTTTAGTAGTTACTCCATGAAACTGTTTGCTTTGACTAGAGAACACAGAGCTAATTTAAAGGGTTTAACACTAGTGCTGCTCTGCCCTGGGTCACCATCCAGAGGGAATGTCTCTCAAAGCAGCCAAGCTCTGCACTCCCTGCTTCAGCTGCCCAAACCCAGCCTTACCAAGCTCCCAAGCTCTGCCAAACTGCATATTAGCAAGCAAGGAGGAAACCCACAGAAGAATTTCCAGAAGGACAAAAAACCCATCAGGTGTGTCAAATCTCTGACATTCAGAAACCATTTGGGGAAAGCAGCACACGCTGACTTAAGCACTAAAGTATGGACGCTTTAATTAATCCGGGGTGAATTTAATTGCTTTAGTTAAGTGGAAATCGGGTTAAAAATGATGCAGAGCATGCTGGGGTGTGTTAAAAACATGACATATGAGTTGGATGAATCGATAAATTAAAACTGCACAGATGTTTTAATTAAACCCAGGAAACTTAACAAAGATCACTAGAGACTTTTAAGCCTATGATTAATTCAATTCATTTAGAATACCTGTAGAGATATGGGGATGCCTCCATTTTGGGAGTTATAGGAGTTCTCAATCGATAAGTACTTAAGCTGTTCTACAAAAAGAATGGCATGGCTTTTATAGAAGTGACTGGACAGCATTAACTGCACAATTAATATTTACATTCTTCTGAAGACTCAGCAAAATTTGCTTTGGCCCAAATTTATCACAAAGGTCATATTTTGTCTCATGTCTTCAGTGTGAGCCTATCCTTCAAAAAGGAAACACTTGCTGTTCCCTCCTCTACCATTGTACAAAGTATCTATTTCCATTAGATAATTGCTTCGCTTAACAACTGTTGCAAAAAATCTATTTAATACAAATGTGTCTTTCCATACCAGCACCAATGTCCAGAAACACAACAATTTTTTAAAATGATCTCTTAGAGGTTGCTCTGTAGGTACAAGTAAATTTTGCTTGATTATTTAACCCCTATATTTTCAGGAACAATAACAATGCAGCCCATAAGAATAAGGAAATCAAAACAAAGCCAATATCAAATAACTCAGAACTATTTTAATGATGGATTGAGAGGACTGAAGCCCCATTACTGCATTTCTGAAGATGATCTCTCCATCTCGATCTCACTAACCATAACAAAGATCTTAGATAAAGTTATTGGAGTGCTTCAGGTGGAGGGAAAGAAACCACTGTTCTGTCTCACTAGAGAAGTCACAGCTGAACATAAAAAAAAAAAAAGAATTTCAAGTGGCATAAAACAAATTACAAATTGGAGATGGAGACAAAAGAGGATGTTTGAGTACACTGACACTTGATAAATCAGTTGGCTGTGCCAGGAGTCAAGTGTCTCGAGGACTTTGTCCTGTCAGAACATTCTGGATTCAACTCTTGGTCAGCCTGGTTGTTTCTTTCTCCACCATGGCAGAAGTTCTGCCACTGTCACTGCCTGTGCAAAGGGCAGACTGCAGTTCCCCACACAGTACAAAAATGTGATTTGCAGTCCTCCCTCTCTGCTACATCGTTAAAGAGCAGCACAGTTCAATCTCTATTTTACATGCACCAATGCATTCAAGGAAATGGAAGTTCCCTTGCTCTGGTTCTGATTTACCACAGAAGAATGAGACTGATCAGTTTGCCACTTATTTTATACCTTTGAAAAGGAAGGAAAAAACCCAAAGCAACCAAACAACCCTTTTTTCTGTGAGTAACACAGAATCAGAGCTGTGAAATTCCTGCTTTAGATATAAGCTGTGAAGTTGACACAAGACCACGCAGAGAAACAAGTTTTACTTCCTACCAACAGATGGAAACCAACAGATGTTGAAATCAGCTACTGTCATAGACAAGCATGGAGATATTCATTCCTATGTTTTGCTAACTTCATCACTAGGAAAACTGCAGAGGAAGGAAAAACTAAACTATTTCAGAGGTTTCAGTTGCTATCTCAGTGGAAAGAGTCAGCGAGGAATCAAAGAGATGATGCTTCAAGCTCACAAAAAGCAGCAGTAAGGACAAACATCAAATACCAGGAAGTCCCTTCCAAACATAAGTGTTGTGATCCATAACAGATAGGCACTAAGAGCACAAAACCACATATGCTTCTAGAAGAAGGAACAAAAAAAGTGAAATATTTCTTCAAGTATTTCTGCTAAGTTTTACACCATTCCCAGTGAATGCTGTAAAAACTATTGCTCCTCTGGCAGTGGCTTAGCTCTGGCTAAACAGCAGTGCGGTCGATGCAGGACTGCACCCACAGGCTGCAGCATTCAGGGTATTTATAATTCAGGCTGGTTTGATCTCATTTTGGTTACTATTATTTGCCTTGTTAAATTTACCAAAAAAGTTAAATCATAACATGTTACATGCACAGTTCCACAGCAGCTGCAGATATTTAAACATTTTTCTACATTTGATTTAGAGATTTGTTTGTTTGTTTGAAAAAGTGAAGGGGGATGACAGTTAACTGAATTTAGTCTTACTGAAGTAAGGACTAAATATAGAAAAATATCTAAATTACAGTTTAAAATCCAGATATAGTGTAGGTGTGAAAAAGTCATGCATGCTGAAATCTGAAGCTATGATTCAGGGCTGTTTCTGTTATTCAGGGATGGCAAATGTCTAAGGATGTCTGACAACAGCTGTATTTCTAGAATGTGATTTACAATACTACTTAATCATAGTCACTTCAATGACATTTACCATCATCACAAGGACTCCAAGATGATCCCAACACAACTGCCAAGATGAACACTTAGAACTTAATAAAATAAACAAACACCAGTACAATTCCGGGGAGACAAAGCAAAGTAAAACCAAAATGTAGATTGCAACACAATTAGATAAGCTAACCAATTAAGCTCAAAAACAAATTACAAGGCATACAGCACAGCGAACACTATTCAGCTCAGCAGAGCAGAGTGGGAGGAGAAAAATTCTTGGCCACCAATGGAAGCATTATGAAGGAGAAAAGCTTTTTGGCTAGCCAGAACTAAGCTGCACAGAGATTTTTGTCCTGCATGTATTTATATGGATGTTCACTTCCTTGCTGCACTCAGAACCTTTTGGAATATTCTACTTATTGGATATTAATTGAAACAGAAAATATTTGTGCAAATAGATGTGTTTGTGCTGCATGTGTATAAGAAGGGAAGAAAGAAGTAGCTGATAATACAGCAGTCTTCAAAGGCAGCTGTGAGATATCAAATGAACGTACCCAGTTTTTATTAAGTATGAAAATATTACATAATTGTGTTGAAGAAAAATCCATTAATAAGCTTTTACTGTGTTTCCATGGGCTTTCCATCTTGGACATAAGCAAAGCAAACATTCTTATAATACTAAGCCAATAAAATTTGGTTCCAGCTCAGCTACAGTGCTTACTGACTGTGGCTCTCTTTGGTCTCTAAGTTTCTCCAGGTGGGGTAGTGAATGATCACATAAAAATACCTGAGTGTTTGCTGAAATCAGAGACTTATAATTCCTTACATGTCCACTTTTCACCTATCGTGTTTGTCCATCACTGGCATCAGTGACTTCTGTCAATTATTTTCTTCTTCCTTCATTACCGAATTCCTCAGTATTCCCCATTTTCTTTTCCTTAATCCTTTTAGCTTTGTCTGAAATTTTCTCCTGCAGAACAAATCTGCCTTCTTAGCTGCTCCACTATCCTACAAGCTCTTTGGGAAAAGGAATCATACATAATTTCAAGTTCAGAGGCTGCAGCATGAATTCAGAAACATATGAAAGGACAATGTGATTCACATGCTCAAAGTTGCCTGTATGTTTCCTGGTGGTTTAATACAGAAGAAATGCTAAGGAATGGCTACATGAGATGCAACTATGAGGTGTATTTAACAGCATTAAACACATTTCTTAAAAAAATTTAAAGCATTTTTGTTGCCCCGTAGAGGCCCAACCATAATAAAAGGAAAGAAGGATGTGCTTCTAAATAACAGGAGAATCCCCACTTAAAATGATTCAGGACAAGATCTTTTGTAGATAAATTCTTTATAACCCTAAAGTCAATGCTGGAATCAGCAGAAGCCATTGAAACTTTAAGAACAATCTAAAGGTAATATTTTGAATATTCAAAGCTATATTCTTAAAGTCTGTTTTCTCAAGTGTTCCCAAGCAGCTCCTGGGCTCTATTTCAACTTTGCAAATATTCTCTTACAAAGAATGCAGAGGGTATGAGCACCAATTCCAGCCTGGTGCAGGAAAGGAGCAATCTGAGTGCTGCTAATCCTCCTGTTCAACCTACACCGTACCAGAGGGACAGGAACATATCCCTAAGCAGCAGTGAAATGTTACCCTGTTAAATGCCTTGTGTTGTATCACAGATTTAACAAGGCATCTGTTGCAGAATTCCAGAGTCCAGACCCTCCAGCCCCCTGTTCTTACTTGTAATCTCCAAAAGGATCCATGAGGATTGATGAGGGAAGCTGCAGAGCAGACATGATGGCTCCTCTTGCCTGAGTGCCCCGAGCCCCTTCTGGAGCCATGGCCACTAAACAATCTGAGAGAATTCAGCCTGTGACCCCTGCAGCCCTTGGCTCCTCTTTAAATTGCCAATTAGAAAGAGTTGCAGTGATGGATTTTGTGCTGGCTCTCCCTGTGTAACTGACACTGGATCAAAGCTACTATCTCATTTCATGCAGGCAAGCTAGCAGCTGATAGACAGCAAAGGCTGTCAGTCATTGTCAAAATAGGCTGCATGTCTATTTATTTATTCTGTAATTAACTGTAGGCAGAATTAATGGCACAAGTCCCTTTTTAGAGTGTAATGCAGTTCTATAAAACTAAGGAAAACAAGAGCAGGCAGGCAATCACTGCCCTGTACATAAAAATCATTGGAAGTCAACTGAGGACACGACCAGTTTGCAAGAAATGAAAATAGCCTGCTAATAAAATATAAGACTGGGAAAACGAGAAGAAAAATTATAACAAAGGCATTTTAAGGTACTGAGTAAGAGAGGTGGGAACTGCTGGAGGGGAACACTGCCAAAGACAGCCTTGTCTGTTCAAGTATCAAAATGATCCTTCCACCCACTGTGAGAGAAGATTTGAGTGACAAGCCAGGGCTGTGCTGCTGCTGCAGCACGCACAGAAGTTGGCACACATACACACATAAACACACAAAACCCAAAAACAAACCCACCCAGAAAGAGATACAAAGAGAGAAGCTGAACATGCTGAATTCTGTCAACTGCAAGAAAGGATGTGAGATATGTGTGGGTGACAAGTCAGGAATGCAGCATTTCGAGAGAAAAGCACACTTTTTCTTTTTCTTCTTCCTTCAACAGCACAGTGTAAGTGTAAGATGATACGTGCTATGATTATGAACATCTAAAATGCTTACCAACAGTTATTTCTTCTTTGATTTATCTTTTTTTCTCTATCTCACTTCTTCTCAGCTCTACCCTGCATTCTTGCTCTATCAAAGTGGAAAATACCATCATTCTACTTTCCATTAAGGTTCATAGTCTGGATTTTTTTTTTTTTAACTCATTTTCTTGCCTCACATTCAGGCTTTGACAAAATTTTTACACAAATTTTTCTATTTTTTCTGCATTACATCTCTAGGTCAGAATTCTGCCCTGGCTTCCAGTAAATAAAGTCTACATCAAATAAACACATTTTTCTCCACATTGTAAAATTCAGCCTTCTTCAGTCATGTTTATGTGCAACACTGCTTCAATAATCATATTGTTAATTTATAAATCTAACCTCCAGCTGTGTGGCTCTTCTTTCCCAGTCTTGTTTCAGGTCTTTTATCTGACGGAAGATGAGCTTCATGCTCTAACTTCATTTAACAACCCCCTTTACCCTGTACCGCTCACTGCTTGAATTCTGACTTTTACCTTTCTAGGACTTAGGAAAGGATGTTTTTGAAAGTCAAATTTTAGAACTGCTTCTTTTTTGAGCTGTTTCCTCTGCTTAGTCACAGGAAAGACCTCTGAAGGCCCCATTTGTCCTCCATTATCCGCAAGATGTTATCTGCCCCATCACCCCTCTATAAAACTGCCTTTACCACAGTGTTCCCCCCAGCTGACAACAGTCACACTGCTGGTGTGCTTATTACACTGCATTAGCACCATTTTTTCCTGCATCTTCCTATCTGTCGATTGGTTCTCGTTCATTCCCTTTAAACTTGTATTGAGGTGGTACATCCCTGGAGTCAGGTGCTGCTTTGATTTATTTGCTTTGCACGGAAAGGATTAACCACAATGGGTTGCCTTTAACTTATATTATTGCTCAGGACAATATCTTAATAACACCACAAACCTGGCATTTTTCCTACAGAGCTGTTCTTCAAACCCATCTGGTGATGGCATCACCATGTTTGACCCACGCTCCCTCACCTGTCTGATCCTCAGCCTCTTATTGCAGTTGCAGGGAGTCACTTTAAGAGTTCAGGACCCTTTCCCCAGTCTGACTGTGCCATGGGAGGCCCAAAGTGCTGCCTCACCTCAGCGCCCATCTCTTCTGTGAGGCCATGGCCATCAGCAGCACAGGCAAAGGAAAAGGGGATTCTGTGTCCCCTCACCTTTTCCTTCAGAGTCCAGGGAGCTTCTGTCTGCTTAAGCTATTTCCAGCTCCTAAAATTTCGAGCCAAGTTATGATGGCAAACAGTGTTTTCCCTGACTCTCAGAGAGAGGAAATATACACTCCTATACATTACCAGTGTGTGCTGGACATCATTCATTCCTGAGGGCCAGGAGCTCTGCAGCAATGAACCAAGCACTGAGTTATTCTGCAGGATGAACACCAAAATTTCGTGTTGACCCCATTGCAATCGCTCCCAGAACATTGGGAGCATTCTGGACAAGGCACAATGAGAGCAGTTTCAAGCAGTGTATTCAATGGATGAAAAAACATTACTTTATGCACTGTTGTCCAAGCAGGAAGCCTCTGAAAAGCCTCAGAGCGAGATGAGTCTCAAACAACTGAAATTAGATAACAACTGAAGAAATGCAAGAGTTGCTACTTCTAGCAATTATACCTTACTTACCTAGTGATTGACAGATTTTTACATTTTTTATAAAGAGATTAATAGCCCACACATAACAAAGAAAATGGCAATGCTGGGAACTCTTAACCATTGGTGGTGCAAACAGCAAATCCATCAGAATAAATTCAAAGAGAGACTACACTTTACAGCTTGGTAACTATTTCAAACTAAATAGGTGTTGCAAAAGAAATAAAAAGAAATTTAAAAAAACCTACCCTTCTTTTTATACTTATTAAAGTGGCGCCGTCCTTTGCCAGTAAGCCAAAAACAAACAGAATGAAAATAAAATAATGAAAAACCCACACAAAGAGAACAGGAAAAGAAATTGCGAATAACATAAATCTGAATAATTAGAGTTCTTAAAATTAGATTAAAAAGTCAACTGATCAAACATCACACAAATTTCTGGTTAAAAAAAAATCCCAAAGCCTTCATTTCATTTAGATTAAAATATTAAACATGTTTCTTGTTACATTGCATAATCAACTAAAAGTATCTGCTGAATGGCAACTTCATGGCAGCTGACATAAACTACTTGAATCCATTTTTGTCCTTCTTTCACAGATGGGACACCATCTCCTAGCAGGCCATGCTCATCATATCAATGCAGAAACCCGATGTGATGGTGCATTTTTCACCTTTCCAGATTATCTGAAGATGCTTAGGATGCAAATCCAAGTATTTTAAAATGCAAAATTAAAGGAGGCTCTGCTCCCAGTTGTAAAACAGTATTTGACAGTGTCTTTGGAAGTGGTTTTGTTAAAGGAGCGGAAGAGTTGCTTGCCCTTCAAATATCTTATGGCATGAAATGAAATTATAGCCAAGTCTGAGTCACTTCTAGGAACTCAACTCATTTTAACACTGAACTCCATTACCACATGGTGAAAGGCAGGATGAAGGATGCCTGCCTGCAGATTCACCACAGACCTTGAAAATCCAAACTATCATCAGACATAAACAGCAAGAATTCTAAGCAAGAAGGACTTCTTGATATATTCCAGTGGTTTTATCACAGAGGTTACAGAAAAATAGAGATGAATAGAAAAAGGTGCCAACACACCAAAAAATAGGATAATCACAGTTGCATGTCTGATTCTTTAATTGATCCTTGGCCAGAGCATCACTTTTCACCAATAACTCCTAGACATAATTGTGGACAAGAGGTTACTCACAGTGCAGTTCAATTCACAGCAAATCTTCCACTGGCTTTAACTGTACACACTTGCTTTATCATGACCCATCTCTGCATGGAATTATCCTTTGATTATCAGATTTTCTTTTTCTTTGTATGCCATATCTTATCCCCATGAGATCAAAAATGTATCATTACCTTTTTTGTATATCAGATGAAATTCTTTAACCTTAATAAGGTTACACTCCAAAGGGAATCTTGCCTAGGCAAGAATGGAGTAAATCTGCTGATACTGAATACCTGATAATAAGCTATTCCCACAGAACAAGAGTGAGAAATACCCCACACAGTGTTTGGCAGGAGTGTCGGAGAGGGTGAAGTTTGTTCCATTTCAATCAAGGCATGAAAGTGTGTTACAGCCTGTGAGTTGGGCCAAAAGTTCATCTCATTCCAATAATTTTCACAGTATTTTCTTGAAGCTAATGGATCTGAAGTCAAATCTGTGCTGTCTCTCAGGGCTTTCCTTCATTTTTATCTTTTAGAACCACGTGGATGGAGGGGTTCCTGTGCATAGCCTGCAAATGGTGTGCAGAGACTCCCCTGATGTCTCACCGCCTCTGATGGCCTCAGGGTCAGTCCTGGAACAGGGTACTTGTGGGATAAAGGATATATTTCCTATCTATCAGACCCGGGGTTCACACAAAGGGAAGCTCTCAGACTGCTGTTACTGCATGGACCAAGTTCTAAAAGCATCTGAGGAGCTTGTTCACACATTTCTCTGAGTCTTGCCTCAAGTTATTTTATGGTGGAGAAATGAGATATTGAAAGATGCACTGCTAGGGAAATAATAATTGAAAAAATGAAATTGAACAAAAACATTATACTTCCATACTTGTGACAGTTCAAATAGAAATTTAACCTTATGGTAGATTAAACATGTGTCCACACATGTAATGTGATGTAAAAGATGTAATTCTCTATCTCATTTTACCGTGCTTTACGCTGCATAGAATCCCAGTGTTGATTTTTGTGTCCTGAAACTGCTCTCACAGATGAAGAGCATTCAAGTAAGCAGAAAAGCCTGTGGCTGTGAGAACAGGCATGAACCAGGTGAGGCAAAAAGCCCTCACACTCAGCTCTGAGGGTGACACTGTGCAGCTGCTCCCGCACAGAAACACCAGTTCTGTCAACACACCCCTGTTCTCATTTTGTGTACCTTTTCAAACTTTGTTCTTTAGAAATACCACGATGTCTGACAAGAGAACAGTACAAGAGTTGAAGGAAGCTTCCATGAAACCATTTCTGCTTTTGAGGAGAAAGAGACAACACAGAAAGGACAAAGCAGGAAGCAGAGGGAATGCACTGAGGGGCAGGAGAAGCCTGACAAATACAGCTTGACAAGCACCCTATAAAAAAGCTATTTATCTGTCACAGCCTGAACGAAGTATTTTCTAGCACTAACACAGCATACAGTGCTACACAGAGGTTCAGTAGACAATGCAGGATTGCTCCACAACTCAAAATGCAAATGAGTTGATATAATGGCCATGTATGTGTGAAGGGTGGCAGTGAAGCACACAGTCACTGCATGCATACTTTCACAGGTTAACACCACAGAAATGCACAGAGCTGTCAGTCTGTATTTATAGCTCACATTATCACACCATTTACTTTGTGCAATACAGATATCTCCTCTCCAGATTTACCAGCTGTCTTAATTTCTCAGGTAATCAAACAACTATTTGAAGTGTTCTGTAAAATGAGCAGGGCGAGTGCTGAAATATCAGCCTTAGCTTTACAGGCCCTTGGGGTTTTTCTTTTTCTTTTTTTTTTTTTTTTTTTTTTTTTTTTTTTTTTTTGTACTGGGGCACCTTCAAGAGCCAAATGTGAAGAGAAAACCCAGAAATTACTCACTCCAGTACAACTACAGCAGCTACACAAGGAGTATTTCATAGACACACGGATATGCTACAGCAGTGACAGAGGTGGGGCGCAATGAACTCTCCCACGACTGCACCAGGGGTCTAAGAAGAAATGAGCACATTTCTAAGGCCCTTCAAGTAATTTCAAAAAGCTTTCAAACACCAGGCTTTCCCCCTTGGAACACTAACAACCCCCTGGATAATAATTGTAAGCATGATATTGATAGTGTGCTTATATCTCGCACAAACTAAGAAGGAAGAAAACTGTAAAATGTTCTGAGCGTGCTCAGGAGCAGAGGGGAATACAACCAAGCCACTGAATTTAGACAGCATTTCTGCTACTGGCTGGACAAACTAAAAAGGTCCTCCTTGAATCCTTTCCCTAAGACTGCCATCCAAAACTCTCAGAAAAACTTACTGCCAATCTGTAGATGTCATTTGGATTTCTACTTAATCCTTGATGATAATGTATTTCCCAGTTTTAGTTGTTAAAATTTACAATTGATATTACAGAAAATGTTTTATTTTCTGATTATAATTCTGATAAAATTTTAAGATTTTATCAGGTCCTACCTATTTTTCTACAAAAGGCAAAGTTCCTTTGGTCAAAGGTCTTGCATTTTATATGCAAGAAAGATACTTTCTACTAGAAGTAAGGCTCAGACAAGCCGGAATATGTGCTACACTCTATCAATGAAGACAATAAGTCTTTTCTCGCAGATCAGATAATGATTATCAGAAAGCATTGATAATTCATCCATTTTTCCAGAAAATGAGTATTTTCTGCCATTTCTGCCTACTACCTTTGCCACAAAAAAAAAAAAAAAAAGCTGCAGCTATGCAAGCTCATTGGAAATGTGGCAAAACTTCCCCTTGATCGTATTTAACTTGAGATCTAAGAATAAAAGAAGCAAATTGTTCTATTTGAATGTAGCTCAGACCCAAGGTAGCTAGCAGGCACTGTGGATCACAGACACACGCTGTGGTTGTTTGTAAATATAGGGAAAATGATACCTTTAGCACAATCTGCTCCATGAAATCCTGGAAAACAGTGGCAGACACCTGATACACACTCGCCATTCCCATGGCAGTGACGTGGGCAGTCTTGCACCGAGTCTGAAATTAAAAGCATCACAGGCACATTAATTAGTTGGTTCCTACTTAGGCTACAGATCTTTTTTGTTTAATTTTTCTCCATTTTTATTTGTCCTCAATACTTTGAAGCACCAGCCCTGACAATATTAACACCACAAGGTCCAGGTGCAGCAAAATGCACCAAGTCTCATGACAGCAGGAGGAGTATGTGTAGAGATCTAGTGACATCCTGAAGTCACATAGGAAGTTCTGGGCTTTATTAGAACCCAAAGTGTTCTTATAGTGCTTAAAACCTAGAGTTCCAAAAATAGGCAGGGCCTCTTAAGACCTCTACAGCCATGTTTGGGTTTATATTGTGTAGCAAACACAACGCTTCCTCCTCAAGAAAATCAACACTCTCCCTTTCGCAATGAGACTTTGTTCTCGCTCACCCACTCTCCCATGGGAAACTGATTATCCCAAGGACTGTGTCTTCTTTTCCTTCTACAGGCATTTAAAGCCTCATTAATTAAGCTGACAAAAATATCTCCTGAACATGACAAAGAGAACCTCAATTGCTCTGGCAAACCTAATTGATCCTTAAAAAAAAAAAAAAGAATTAAAAAGGTGCAAGTGGCTGTGCAAGAGGATGAAGAAGAGTTCTGTAAAAACAGAGGACAAAGTTCAATATCAGAGTTTGAGTGACTGACTGACAGATAACTTCAATAATACCAGAAAAGCAGACACATGAGCCTGATAACATTTCAGCTGTGCCAAAATACTTATTTTCCAAAATTTCTGTTATCATTTGGGAAAAGCATACACTACTTTGCATAATAACAATCTAAAAATAAAATTCCATTTCTGAAATTAATTCTTAAAATGATTTTAATTTGAAAGCTGTTGGATTTCAGTGGAACATATTTTCAGCAGTGAATTATTGGAAAAAAAATCCAATTGGAGTATTACTCTTCACTATCCTCACTCCCTGTTGTTGTGGGACCCGTGGTTCCAAACTAAATTATTCTGTCAGCCCCAAACCAAGCTGCTGTACAACACAGAAAAGAAAACTTGGATTTGGAACTAGCAGAACTATAGAGAGTATTTTTATTTGTCAAATTAAACTGCAAAGAAGAAAAGGATTCAAGTAGAACTTTAAATCTAATTTCACAGTTGCAGGACACCAAATACAAAATGTCTAAAGCAAATTTGCAAAGACATGTCATTAGCTTGGCCTCTTGAAATGATTCATGTAAAGAATGAAAAGAAAAATTGAAATGTAATGCTCAAAGATATCAATTTGTCTAATGAAGAAGCTTGTTTATAGATTTATTCATTATTTTGCTTCATGGCACACAAAAGCATTTTCCATGTATTCAAAATCACAGCAAATTTAGTATTGTCTGGGAGTTAACATAATTTTTGTTATTCTTCCTCCTCTTCCACACCAGAGAGATGTTCAGCTGCCTCAGAGCCTTTCATTTTGAAGCATCTGATACAAGGTGTGTGTGTGTAGAACCAGATAAAACACTATATTTTTCTCCAGATTTCATTTCAATTACTATCATTGCTCTATCAAGTAGCCTATCCGGCTATTACACCTTTGATGCTCTTGAAAGCTATAGCCTTGACCAGGCAACTCTTTAAAGGGCAGCTTATAATATCCTAAGGTTTTCTAAGCACAACAGGGACATAACAAGATGTAGTCACAATTGTTCTTGTTTTTAGAGAAGTGGAAAAAGCCTTTTCTGGGGAAATATGCAGAAAAAAAGAATATATATATATATATATATATATATATATATATGTATTTGTATTTGTATTTGTATTTGTATTTATATTTATTAACATTCATAGAAATGTGTTTTTTCATCTTAATTCAGGGTAACAGTAACAATGATGTTTGTACCTAATGACAGTATTGATTATTTGCCTGCACCCTGTGAGACTTAGGCCAACAAACTGAATGTTATACTAATGTAAAAGGAAAAAAAAACCAACCCAAGCTGCATATTGTTAATAAGGCAAGACTAGAAAACACCTCTGACTATTTTTCATCAAATCTAAAACCTCATTTTTACTTTTTACAGTTTCCCTAAGCTAAGAGGAATTACAGATTTATACAACACAATGCATTTAAGACTTCACCAGCCAGGACAGAATATCACACATGATACCTCAGAATTTTTTATGCCACTGTGGAAAGACAGTCAGCAAAGTTCATTAAGAGCTTCAAAGGTCAACAAATCTAATAAAGCTTGGAGAATTTAGACTCAGTTTGATTTTCAACTGAATGTAATCCTATTCTAACAAAACTGCAGCTGGAAATTCTTCCACCATGTTGAGGAGATGATTCACTATTAGGTGAGTCATAAGCTGTAAAACAATATACAGCTAATTAACTGGCTCAATTAATCTCTAGGGTGGCTGCAAACAATAATCTCATTTGCAGGTATCTGTTTCTTGAGCTGTCTTTCCACTAAGATTAAACAGCTCTCCCATTGGATACTATTCCACCTGAGTGTAAAGAAGCTTCTTCAGAGAAGCAAATAACAAGTATCAAAATGACAGAGATAAGGGAGAGGAATATCAGCTGGGGAGTGCTTCAAGCCACACTGAACTTTTCTGAGCCTTGTTTTCCAAAACTAAACCCGAGATCCATGGGAATGCTAAAATATTAAGAGAGAAATGAGTGAATTAAAGCCAGCCCATCCCATTCCTGACTCTTTGCCAGAGTAGTGTTGAGGGAAAAAAAATTGCACAGCATAAAGACAAATACTGAGGACTGCAGGAAAATATTACAACTTTGGGAAAGAGAGGGTATAAACAGAAAGGGAAAATGCCCAGTTATTGGAAACACCTACCCAAAATGACTGTGCTGAAGGAGACCACCTCCTTGTCCTTGCCATCATTGTAGAAGGCCAGGTGCCACAGACCCACATCCAGGAACTGAACGAACACGGCCTCGTTCTGCACGAGGGTCTGGATGCTGCGGCGCTCCCGAGGGGACTCCACCACACTCCACTTCTCTTTGCCATCCAAACGTTCCATGAAGTCATACTGCAGGGAGGAAAAAAAAACCAAAACCGAGGGGAAAAAAAAAAAAAAAAAAAGAGAACACAAACAAAACCCCAAAGAAACAGACCTGAATACGGAATGTTTCAGCTCAAAATCTGACCCTATTTTCTCCTCTACCTTGTTATATTTCTGTAAGAAATGTGAAACTAACATTTACTACTGACCATGGAACATAAATAGATTCTGTGTCTTTTATTCTTTCTTAAACAGTGACCTAGAACTATGCATCTTTCCTCTGCATAGGTGATCATAAAATGTACGAATTGACAGGATGGTTTTTGAGATACAGTTTGAAATCTATTATTTGACCCATTAATTTTAGGTTCCTACACAGCTTTCAGAGACCCAGGAGACCCACACCCTTTCCTAAGCCATCACCTGCAATAAATTGTTTTTGCAACAGGAACTGACATCTGAGGTGTAACTCCAGACATATTGAATGGAACCCCCCAGAATGTGAAACAGGAATAGCACAGACAGGAAATGTGTTTGCAACTCATCACCAGATAAAAATACACTGCACAAGTTTTACATCACAGAGTAAAAGTTGCTTACCTGAGGTTGTATGAGGAACAATCAGGGCAAGTGTGATACAAAAACCAGAGGGAGCATGGAAAGGAATAACACAAATAAGGGAATTGAACTTATATTAAGGAAAACTGAGAATTTCTGTTTGGATGGCTTCCAAATAAGGTAGAACATTGCATTAATCTTTGGAAAAGGGATCAAACAGAGCAAGTGATTATTTAGAGCATAAGAGCGATGGCACCATTAATGGCATGAAACTAAAAAAAGAAAGAAAGAAATTTAAGATGAATGTCAGATAAGCTTCCCATCTATTAAGCTCAGTAAATAGCCTCCCAATGGAGATGCCACAATTAAACAGGACTGGAAGAAATATTGGTTAGTCTGCAACAGGGAATAACTCTGCATAACAAAGCAGCTGAGCTAGCTGTCCTAATAGACTTTTTTTTTCTGTCTTTAATGTCTGTGATTCTGGAGCTCTCAAGCTCAACTGAGTAGATCTCATAGCCCCTATCTAAGGGAAGCCCTTAAGAAACACCAAAAACAATATATCCAATCTTTTGATAGCTGTATAACAAGTCCCCTATGAAAACACATCTTGTTTTAGACACATTTATCTGTGTAGGAGTAGATAGAGATAGATAGACACGTCTAAAGAAAGATGTATGTGTTCAATAAAATACAGTAATAGTATGTGCTTGCTTTCCAGTAGCTTCATTACATTTCCCTCCGTTATCTCTAACACTTCCAGGCTGTGCCCACAACAGCCATGAGAAAACATCCACCTTCCCCTGCTTTCAGTTTAAACAGAAAACTGTAACCTTCGCTCCTAAACAGAATAAACATCCAGAGAAGGCTGTCCTGCACACTGTATTCCATTCATTAACTGTGAGCCCTAGTAAATTTGTCACGAAATGCAGTAAAATAATGAAGATTCTCCCTCCTTGTGGAAGAAACAGATAATTTTTACACTCTAGTGCCATCATATCTCTCCAAAACTGGGGTATAAAACCTCACCTTTCTAGCTGAAAACCTCTTATGTACCAGCATTATAGAGCCCTGGTATGCTCAGGCTTACAACAAAGGGAAATGTCTGGAACAACTATTGTCTTCCTAGTAAACATGTGGAACTGACACTGACCTGCAGCCTTTCCACAAAGGAAATCCATGGCAGGGAGGAATTTGAGCCCTATCTACTAATATTGAGAACCATCATCACAATAAGTGCATTATTCACTCTATCTATTATTCTATGCTTTTAAACGAGGGACAAGGTAAGAGAAGTGGAATGAAAAGTTTCACTCAATATCAGATTGCCCTCCACTTGAGCCTTTTTCCACATCTGATTTTTATGGGGAAAGGTGAATCAGATAAATTAGCAAAATTCAGGCAAAGCATGCCAAAGATGTAGAGAATTCTGGCATGCCAGTAACTTTCAGCATATGTGAGGTGCCAAACACACATACATCTATCTCTGAAATCAATGGCATTTGGAAAGATTGCTAAAGCCCATTGTCTAACAGTCAGAGGTTAAGGACAGACTCATCACCTCCTTGGGAAATGTTATTACTTGGGCAACATCTTGGGAAAAAGAAATTATGCTCTTCAGAGCAATTGTTCACAAAGGGTCAACTAAGGAAGCAGCAATAAAAGCTGACATTTCTCACTGGCAACATGCTGTTCGTCTCTGCTTGTGCTGGCAGGTTCCTCTGCCTCCCTCTGTTTGATGCTGATTCTACCTCATATAGTGGAGAAGGCTCAGCAGTTGGCCAGATCGAAGGGGAAGAGTTTTCAGCCTGAAACTGCTTGAAGCAGTTTTAGCTGCAGAATCTCTTTTCACGATGATGGCGTGTGACCCAGTGAGAGCAGATCCCTTGGCACAATGATTTGAGCTTTAGTACAGTTAACACTGGTGTCGCCCCCCTTTAATCGAACTATGACAAATAATCTAATACCCAGCCAAAAGCAAAATGACCAAATCTGGACAACTCTGCGAATGCTGAATATCGGTGCAAAGTGATACAGAAAACAATAATACATTTTTATCCCTCTTAGGATTTCTCAGGACTGAGGGGAAAAAAAAAGAAGAAAGTTAATGCATCTGCTGGTGGTTCCCTGGGTGTATTAATCCTAATATGCCAGTAAGGACTAGGTAGATGTGTCCCAAAATAGAAAATCCCTGACTGAAGGGTCACCAAGATGACACATAAGCAGATAAGATTTCTTCACATGCTTGGTTGAATCATCATTTTGCTTTTCATGGCCCGGTTGATTTTCTGATTTACCACCCTTGCATGATTAATTACTTCTACATAATGTTGTGCTGAAGATATCACTCTTGCTTTAAAGCTACTTATTGGCATATATGAATAGATTAGAAGATCCATCTAGGAAAAGGAGGCAAGTAATTTCATGATCATTAAAAAGCAACTGTGAAATTCTTAATGTAACACGCACAACTGCTAAGGAAGAGGCCACTAAATCACACGAATTAGGGAATGGACATGTCAAACCAAATTAAATCTCTGAAGTAATTTGCAAGTTTCACTGACTTTTGGCTTTTCTGTTTTCTTTTTTTATGACTCTTCGTATTTCATGGCTGCATACTGAAAATCACATAAAAATGGCTAAAACAGCTCAGGAACAACATGCAGCAGAAATCCCAAATGACTACATCATCAGAGTTCAATTTTGCAGCAGGGAGTACTTACTATGATTAAAGCTCAATATAAGCAAGTGACTTGCCAGCCTACATCTCTAAACAAATTCCAAATTCACTCTCTCGGTGAGTTTGTTTATTTTTACACACCGAAATCCTACTGCTTACTTTTATTTACAAACCTAAAATCTCATGCTAAGTTCTTTCCGGGCAATTTGTTTTTATAATTTCCCCATTCAAGGCTTTCTACCCTCTGATGCATTTTATTCATAGGCTAATAAAGACTTTATTTTTCCTGTAACCATGGGGGAGACAACAAAACAGTTTGGGAACTTTACACCTAGGGTTGTGACTCCTCCACTGCCCAGACCCACCGAGCTCAGTCACACTCAGGGGAAGGGAGTTACTCGTGACCACTGCAAAGCAGAGAGAGGACTCAGGACTAGAAATGCAGAGAGCCACCATGATATTCAGAGATTTTCTTAGATTTGAAACAATTTGCATGCCTCCACAAAATGCCTAGGAGTTTTTGAGATGAAAAATTGAAAAGGAAGATGTGTTAGCGCTCTTATCTCAGTAAGTAGTGTTCAACAGGAGAAGGGGAGCACGCTTGGCATGGTGGGGAGCATTTGCCTTTATGCAAAGCCCTGTAGAATCTAAGCAGCCAGGAAAACATATGGCAGGGAAACTTGTTTGCAAAGCGCTCTAAAATTAGTTCCTCATAAAATCCAGTTGGTAATTATTCATTAAAATACAGCCACGAAACATCTGACACCCACGATGGCAGCCAACCAACCGGTTTGTTCCCACATTTGGATGTGTCACAGGCCAACCTGCTCAGGCCACCAGGCGACTCTGAGGTGCTCAGAGCACCTAAAACTGTTTGAGCACCTGCTAAAAACCAAGGGAACACTGATGCTCCCCTGCTCTCCAAGTTGTTTTTTTTTATTCAAATAAAGCCATTCCCTGTTCTGAATGAAAACAGTTTTCATTTTGACATGAGAAATTTATAAGTACAAACCATGCTGCTGGAAACGAAAACAATCCAGCTCCACGCACTGCCTTCGCCAGACATTCCAGTGAAGTTCCTCTCAGGTTCCCTCATTTCATGCATCATTTGGAACGTGCTACCACATGTAGCAACACCATAATTGCTGTAAGCTCTGCAGAGTCACTTCATGCATTATTTGACATTTACAGTTGGTTTTCTATACATTATCAGTTCTATTAATATGACTCTCTTCTGCTAAATTCCTACCATACAAGCCTGCAGCGTGCATTTTGTTATTTCTGCATAGCACTACACAGGTTGGAGGGATCTTGCCCAAAAGCACAGCATTCCTGTTTGTACTCTGCTTGCCACTCAAAACTGCCTTTTTGCCTCTCCTCCAGAGCTCCACTCCCCATGCCCACGGCACACAGGCTGCATCCAGACAACTCCACAGCTACAGCAGTCTGTCTGACTAAACCAGGCGTTTGGAATATTTGCTAAACAGTAATACTGAGAAGGTTAAATCTCAGCAGGGCTCTCAGACAGGAACTGCATCTTGTTGTCTCAGGTTAATCATGTACCTAATTTGCTGATTATTGACTTGCTCCCACAAAGGATTTTACTCAGCTTGACATATGAGCACTGATCAGTGATGAACTGTCAAGCTGTTCACTGCTTTAGAGCTCATGTCCCTAACCTACAGAAACAAGGATTTTAAATTTCAGTTTTAAAATATCATCTGGTGTCAACTTCAGACTGTTTTCATTCATACAGAAGTATTGTGCTCCTTTCTGTCAGAACAAGGCTTCTTTTCACTAAGTCAGGTCTGTAACAGCTTGCCTTTCTTGCTCTAAAATAATTTCTCTTGGTAGTAGCTTGACTGCATTTTGATTGCTGGGCAAAAATGTCATGGAATCTCCAGCTGTAGCACCCTGTTAACAAGCACCAGGACCCTTCCTGGTGTGGGAGGGAATGTGGGAAAGTTGATGCTGGTTTATATTGCAGATTCAGACCAGATCTATGCTAGTTTGTTTACAGCAGATTTCATTAACCCCACTTATGGAAGAGGTTTAGAACTGCTTCCTCTGAAGACTGGAAAACAGATCCCCTGAGGAGGAATCCAGCTCAAGAGGAAACACAGATGATGTTTCTCATTATTTAATTTAACAGAAAGGTCACAAAATTTCTATTCTATCCATGCGAGGTGGAGTGAAAGGAAAAAACTCTGCCTGATCACAGCCTTCTCAGATGAGAATATCATAATGAAACCTAGAACAAACACATCTGATCATACTGCAATATAAAGCTCATCCTGAATTAAAAAAAAAAAAAAAAAAAGTACTATGAGCTACTTCCAACTGGATTTCTTGTAAAAGATACAGGCATACCTCCCTCATGTCTTAGTCAAAAAATTAAAATTAACCTGTATTTATAGCAAACTTTGATGATTGCTTTGGAGCTTTGGTTGCCCTAAGTAATTTTCATTTAATGATTTATACTTTTACTTGTTTTCCTCAACTAAATTGCCATTTTATTCATGATAGGATAGGGAAAGTGAGCACTAAAATTCTGAATTAAATGAGACATGTGCAATGAATTATGCCATTACCTCACTGGAGCAGCTGAAGATCCACAGACATAATTTCACCCTCAAGACAGCATATTGAATGAAGCCTTACAGCCAAAATCAAAACACTCTCAAGAAAGGCTTCCACCCTGGAACATATTCTCTGAAGATATATGTTTTGTGTTGCCTGGATGGCTGGAAATGACTGAAAATCACTCACCAGCCCTCTGCAATTTCCCATTTTTTTTTTTAGTCTTTGTATCAAAATTCAGAACGCCATATGCTATCCTGGAAAACTGACCACGTGTCCTCCCCTCCTTGGGCTGTGGACTGCTGATCCTCATTTCTTACCAAACATACCCATTCAGTAACTCACAGAACATTGGATAACAGTTTACCACAGTAAATCGATGAATTTTGCACAGCCAAAGCTCCCTCTGCACAAATTCTTAGAAGCAGAGGTAATAAACCCATGTCAACCTCCTCACTCCTTTTTACGCCCTAGTCTAATCAAAGATTTTGGTCCTCAACTCATCATTTTTGTCTCACAGATAACTAGATAGTTTTATCCCAGTTCATGCCAAGATTATATCAGAGATTTAAAACACTGTTTGAGAGGCAAGGATATAATTATTTCTTTTATAAATATATTGTTGAAGTCTGTGACAACCAAAAAATGTTAAGATGAGGGTGGTTCAGTTAAATATCACAAATGAAGGGATTCAGGAAATCCCTAAACCTGAATTCTGTAAACTGCAACACAAATCTAAGAAAGATGACCTAGATTTTGCTTTCTGACATTCAAAGCCAACAAACACATTGATAAAGTACCTGGGCATGTGATGGTGGGAGTCCTCTTCTTATATAAACACCAAAAAGAGCATCCTTCCCTAAGGATATGTTGAACTTCAGGAACTGTGGCTGGCTGATATGGATCTGAGACCTCCAAAAAACTCCGGGGGGCACCTCCTGGGTGACCCTGTGGCCAACTTCTGTTTCTCCACTATCTATGCTGCTATTCCTAGTGACCCATGGTCCTACAAAACAAAAGCAAATATAAATCAAATGAGATAACGGGTTTTAATCCAGGTAGTTTTATTCATTCAAGATGAACATCTGTGATGGTGACACCTCTTAAATCAAACTGCAACTTTCTCATTCTGATGCAATCTGCCTGCTGTTTTATTCAGTATGTAAGAATTTGGCCCTTATATTTGAAGCAAGAACTCTGCAAACCCTTTTTTCTGGGGAGCATCAGCAATCTTCTCATCCCTCAAACCCTTTAATTCTGCGATTGCTCCTCACTGATCAAACAGCAACAGCAGAGAGTCAATTAAGCACACGTGAAACTCCCTGTGCTCTTTTGAGTTGCATCTTGTACACAACTGGGGTATAAAAAATTCCCAGAAAGGTGAGCTGAAGGGTAACTTCAATCTAAATGAACTGATTACAAATTTTTATTACCACTGTTTTCTTCACTAAAGTAGTCCAATAGACTTTAGGTCACAGACAAGAGAGTTGACAGAAGAAATGAAATGCACACAAAAGGGTTTAGAGGACAATTTCTGTACTCTAACGCGCATCTTCTCCTCGAAACTGAGTTAGCACAACTCAGTGCAGTGCCTTTGAAGTTCTCTCTGCCTGCAGCAGGGTCTATCTACAAGTCTTTTCCCCTTGTGCTGTGGTTAGTTAAAATCCATCATTTGTTGGTTTTTCAGCATGCATTATTGAAGACAAGATACAAGACCTTTCTGGTTGACTGCTCTGGCTTTCAGCCCATGAAATAGTCAACTCCTAAAATATGGTGCAAATCCCTTCTGTTCTCAACTGAACAGGTTCTGAGGCTACACATATTTTAAACATGGAGTGCAGAACATGGAATTAGCAGTGTTTTTAAGCTACAATATGCAGCAACGTTTGAGTCTGTATTCCTAAACAACATGGTGAGAAATCCATTTAAAAATTCTTAAAACAGGCACTATAATAAACCAGAAAACCACAGAAATTATCTGTTAACAATCACAGAAATTTAAAGGTATCACTAATCCCACTATTACCACAGACTGGATGGCAGTGATACCTCTGATACAACCTGAGAGCATTTGTGAAAAGCTCAGTGTTTACTTCATGGGGGTTTTTCTGCCGTGGTGGAAAGCTATTTTCAATAAACGGCAAGTTACTTCTGAAATATATTCCAGCACTATATGAATGTAATGGGATGGCACAGAACAACATATAATTCCAGCAGGTAAGTACATAACAGCTTTTCTGCCTTGACTATCTTTAATTGAAAGAGCTGCAAAAGCAGGGTTTCAATTATAGATTCTAAATTATCTGTGTTAGCAGCACTTACACTTGTACATAACGAAACAGATACTATGTTGGCAATGTTTTGAAATGGTAAAAGAATGCTCTGAATACCAACTGCTATACAGTTCTTGGCAACTTGGGGTTTTTTTTCATTTCCTATGTTAATGGGTCTACAATAACATCACAGCACTAACAAAGAAAGAAAAAGCAGAAGAAGCTGAAACCAGAGGCTGCAAAGAAAGGAAAAATGGCTGAGAGTGTCAAGCAATGTGTCCTTAGAGCCACCAGAAGCACAGAGAGCAACCAGATCCAACCACGTCCTGCTTCATGGAAACTGCAGGACTTCATTTCTGATGGATTACTGCAGCGGAGGATATCTCAAGGTTCCTATCTCAATGAAGGCAGGCACCATCTCACTAGAATTTTAATTAGTTCTTACCCACCCATGTGGAGTGGAAAATCAGGGGCAGAGAACTCACCAAAAATCACCTATGACATGTTAGGCTGGAATCACTGGCAGAGCTGGGAAGTCAGCAGACGACTGCAGGCACCTTCACCACCTTTGAGATCGTTACATTCACAATTCCAACATACAGTAATAAATGATGAATATTTTTTCAATACTCTTAAAAAGCGTGCTGTAAATACTTTCTTTGGAAGCAGGCTGAGCATTCTTTAATGAACATCAACTGCATCTAACCTGCAAAAGGGTCCTTGTCACACTCTAAAGAACATTGTTCTTCAGGAGCAATATATCCACAGCCAACCAGTCAAAGAAAAAGCTATATCCAGGAATTGTTATTATTATCCAGTGCAGCAAATGTATGGAGCATGTGAATGATAAGGCCACAAAGGTCTCTGCTGGCAGTTACAGTTTCACTGGCTATAAAGCAACTCCAAAATTCTCAGTGGCTTTTGCTAATTATGCATATACTCTCTAGAATTCTAACTTTGTAAATAAATTTAATTCTAATGGAGGATCAAGTTTTAGTATTTCTGGATAAATTAAGCCTCAGCTTCCTTTGGATATCCAAAATACTGCTTTGGATTTCTTTCTGGGAAAGGGCATTTTTCAGGACTCAAGGATCCTCAAATACATCAATTAAGCTAAAATGACAAAATTTCGGCCATCAGGAGAACCAGAGTTACATTCATACTACTTCAATGTGCAAAGGAAAAAAAAAAAAAATTGGATGTCAGACTTCCCCCCCCCAAGAAAATACTAGAAGAAGACCTTTCCTTTGTATTTCTCACCAAAATGTTGAAGTTATCGTGGTGAAATAAAAATGGGTGAAAATTGCAGATAAGACAATTAAATTTGTAGTTATTACTAAGCCTAGAGTTATGATTCAGGTTCCTAACTCTGAAATGATTCTGTTCAGTTTGATACTATCCTTGGAAGCATCTCCCCACAGATGCTCTTTTATTTTGCTCTACAGCACCAATGACCTGGTTTTCAGCTCTCCAAACCATTCCTCCTGGAACATCTTAGGAAAATCTCCCTGGGAAGGGAATTGTGAAAGAGGTTCACCACAGCAGAGGATTTTAAGAGCAGGTTAGATGATCAGCTCTCACAAGTGATTGAGATATATTTCACCTGCAGCACAGAATGGGGCAGATGGGTGACTCTTTTCAGTCTGTATTTCTGCAGTGCAGCATGCTCCACACCCAGCCTGTGCCACATCTGCAAGGAACAGCTGCTGCCTCACTTCTAGCATACTGAAAAGATCCTTTCCTTTAGCTTTAAAGAATTTAATTCATGACATCCTGTTTTTTATGGAGCTACATTTCAATGCTGTAATAACAAAATTTAGAAATTCTTGTAGTTATACTAAAATCTAGGTTTCATATTTGCAAGCTTAGCTACCAACTTATAAAGTTTTAAGTCCAATAAGATATCAATAAACTCTAAAGATTATGCATTATTGAATCATGCTCTCATAAATTCCTCCTGAGCTAACCTTGCTTGTGTGAGAGACAAAACCAGTGACAGCATCTTGGTGCTGCTCCTTGCTCTGATAATGCCAGTGCACCTGGGTTGGTCATGATCTTGCTGCTCTCAGATGCCTTCTTGTAAAACAGAATTATTAACCATGACAGCATTATTAACAATTCTCACCTTGAAGATAAGGAAGGCAGAGCAGTAAATATAAATATTACAGGAGGTGTCTCAGCATTGGCCTCTTCATGTTCCTTCCTCCCCAGGATATAAATACAGAGAGGAAATGCAAAGTAGATAGGACCACTGAATCCACCTTAGTTCATAGGCTAAAGTTTATTTTTTTAACCTGAAAAGCAGACCATCATGCTAGCTTTGGTATTTGCACTGCCTTTTTCTGCACTAACAGCTTCACTGGCAAACCCTGGCACTAGAGACTCAAGCTTTTTTTACAGCTCCCTTCAGTCCTCACCTCCAAATGCAGAGAATGTCTCTTGCCACCTGACTCACTTCCCTCCAGCTATTTTTAGAAGCTTTTCCGTTGGATGGACCACTGCAGATCACATTCAAAGAGCATCAACTGCATTTAAGTGAAGTTACAGATGTGACAAACTGACAAATCTGTGAAGAAAGACTAACCCAAACTACTCATACTGCTGTGAACAAACGAATCCCAAGATCATTCTCCCTAATGTGGGTGACTGTTGTAAAGTTCCATGTTTATCTCCTAACCCCACAGATACTTGATTTTTTCCCCCTGTCATTTTCTCTCTATAAACATCTACAAAAGAGTTTTAAAAGCATACTTCTTCATCTTACCCAGGGGAGCCATTTCAATCACTCAGTCAAACATATATTCATCAACTAAATAACACTTATTCATTTAAACTGCTGTTTTATTTACCCAGCTGAATTACTATTTTGGCATATACATTTGAAAAGACTGTTTTAGCATTCAAGTGTATTTGCCTTTGAAGCTATCAGACAAGCAATCCATGACAACAGCAATGCAAACTCCCCCCGCTAAGTTGTCAGCAGGTCTCATCTGTGAGCTGGAGGTCACATTCAAGGTGGCAGTGGATGGGACATGCCCAGTCAGCCTTTAATTTAACTGATGTCAAGCAGTGTCAGCTATGGAGGCAGAGCTGTATTTACACTGAAACCAGATATACTTGATTATTTATAACTACAGTATCCTACACTGTAGCTAAAATTAAAAATAAAAATGAAATTTGGCTACCAGCAGTGTCACACCACAGACATCACATTTAAACAGCAATTAACTCCAGTCCTGTGACTGTGGGCCTCTATCACGGGGATGACTGCAAATTACATCTTGATAGCCCTCTTGAAAAATATCTAACAGAATAACCATTCCAATGGGTCAGAAATTAACTACCAAGATAATGTGGAAAACCTCAAATTAAATATAAGAAATAAATACCATCGGGGTTGGTTAAATTCTACTCACCTTCTTTTCCTGTAATTCTATATTTCTTATAAATCACTGCTACAGACATAGCTTACCTTATCTTTTTATCTAACTTATTTTTTGTTGTTCTTTTTATATAGCCAGGGATTTTCACAGATGACTTGGAATTCTGAAGAAATTTATAGTACAGCTGTGTAAAGGGATCCATTCAATATAAAAATAGACTCCTCTGACTTTTTGCCAAAAAAGACCGTGTGGGAATTACTGTGGTTCTCCACAATAGTTAAACGTTTTTTTCCTTAGGTAAATTTGCTACTTATATGACCAGACATGTCTTATTGTTCCGGAAAGGCAAATAAAATAAAGTAGAAAATGTCTTTTCTATACAAATCTCTTCAGTGGAAAAATCAGTGCCATGCACTGTTACCACACTGACAACTCCCTATATGAACTTGCACTTCAAATTATCTACTATCACCTAAATGCCCTAGGACTCAGGTGAGAACAGATTATTTCTGGAATGTGTACAATAGATTGACTGCTACTGCAAAACAAATTCCCTCAGCTGCAATGAGCTAAAAAAGCCAGGCAATGAGAGCTTGTCTGGAGGAGCTGCCGGGGCACAATCGAACTTCAGCTCTCCTGCAGATGCTGAGGCACCAATGAGCTCTGCGCTGGGAAGCAAGAAGGCAGCAAGCTTCTGAGGGTATGAGCTTTCAGAAGCCCAGGAAAACAGCTTCTGGTACAAAACCAAAACCTCAGGTTGTCTGGTCAGCATCCTAAATTTCTGTTGTGGCAAGAGGAAAGAAAATCTTCAAAGGGAGTGACTGCGTAAGACCCCAGCTCTGGCTCAGCTGCAGCAGGTCAATGTGGCAGAGAAATGAAGCAGTCTGCTTTTAATAAAATATGACACACCTGATACACCTAAAAATTTAGGCACATCTTCACATTCATGTGAGCATGGCTTCACAGGAGTCATTGCTTTCAGATCGAAAGCAAATTAAAACCGAAGTAAAATTAAGATCTGTTGGTTCAGTGCATTTCACAAAGAGCAAATACATACTAGTATGGATGTCTAAATCAGGATAACAGTCATCTCTGATGGTATATACCAAACTTCACCACCTAACTCAGAACAGAGTAGCTCATTAACACACCCACAAATCTAAAACTCTTCTGCTGAATTTAGCCAAATCCTTTGATTTTCTGAGACAGCCCTTGAGTCTGGTGTATTTCCAGAAGACCACATCTTCAAGCCTTCATAGCCTCCATGTTAATAGTTCTGCTTGCTAACACGTTAATTAAGATCTACATTACATTAGCCACATAACTACTTAATAAGATTAATCCACCTGGAAAATGATGGCTTGTCTTGATTAAACTGAAGGAAGGTAACAGGAGTGACATTTAAAACACATTGACTGTTATTCCAGTTTGATCGCCTCTTTCAAAGCGCCAGACAGGAAACAGCAGAAACCGAGAGATTCATGTTGTTTACATTGTTAATGAGGGATGAGTTTGTCTTTTACAAGACGACAAAGAGTTCCCTGCAGTGCTGGGTGGGTTTCAGCAGCAGCAGCACAGCCGGGGGTAGCTCGGGTGCCTCAGGCAGTGAGTCAGGAGCTTCTGTTTCCATCTGACCCCCAGCTCATCCCTCTGCCAGGATGGCAGATCCTCCCATTCCAGAACTTTGTTACTCCTTTAGCATTGCCTTTGTGCTGCGTAGATAATAGAATATCCTAACTATTAGAAAACAATTTGTGCACACCAAAATGTGACTCCCAGCTGCAGCATCTGGCAGAGCTCTCGACATCATTTGGAGAGAGCTGGAGACAACCTGTACAGCTCCACAGTGACTGCTGAGCTCAGCTTTCCACATCTATCCAAGGAAAAATTCTGCTACATCAGTAGAAATCTGCTTTTCCTCTCTCTCATCTCAAGCGAGATGGTGCCAAATTTAACAGCTAATTAAAACTTCGTTTCATTATTAACATTATATTTGCAACTTTGAATTTGATGTCTGTAAAAAAGTACTTTACATGACACTTCAGTACTTTAATATTTAATAACTGTAATATTTTTGAAAAAGTCTTTCTGAAATCCACAAACACTGTGGTAGACTTTGTGAAAGACCTCAAACTGAACATGATCTTGGATCAGGTTGGTCCATCCAAAGAGAAGCAAACCCTGGACTACGTAAGCATCAAAACACAAATTCATATCAACCTTTTCCAAATAGTCAGTGTATTTATTGTACCTAAAGTGATCTTTCCACAACTGTCCACAATTACTTTTGGTGTCTTTCAAAACGGGAGGTTCTAGAATCAGAGATCACAATCTCTTCCTGTGTTTTTCAGCTTTTTAGAACATTATTATAGCAAACAATCAAGGAAAAAAAAAAACCTAAGTCAATTTTGAATTGCTAGAAAATTTGCTAAATTTGTGAGCACATCAAAGACAATATGTCCTAAACAAAAAACCCCTGACACTAAAGCATTTTTTATATGGGTTTCCAGCTAGGTTAGTTTGTGTATTTCCACATAAATTGTAGGATATCTTAGGTGTCCTCTGAAATGATTAAAGTTGAATTTATGGTATATTCTGTCAATTAGGAAGGAAACAGCACATAGTCACAGATTTTATGGAAATGTGTGTCTAGCCCACCACATAATTTTAAATGTAGAAAACTTTTGGCATAGATTAACAGAATTTAGGCACAGAAAAATCCAATAAGGTCATCTATTTCACTTCTTTTTGAAAGAGCAATTATTCCCAAACATGCCTCTTTTCGTTTCCCCCCACTTTTCCCCTTAATTTAGATTTATCACACCCAAATTCTAACATTATCCTTATGCAACATAAGACATACATAAGAGATAAATGGGCTTCTTTCTCAGAAAGCTTTTTAAATGTCATTACAATCTATCTCATCCCAGTAGAAATTCCAAAGCAGTATTAATTTTTGGGGTTTTAAGCACTATGAAGGGATACAGCCTTATAATCTGTATTGAGAAAGGAAATTTTGTCTCTTAATTTAAATCCCTAGTTGAACACAACTTTCACAGCATGGTGGACTTCACTTGCAGTTTTAAAGCAGCACTGAGGATTTTTCTGCCCATTGCAGTTGCCTCCTCCTTTCAGACATACCCACTATTAGTGAGATGTAGTGTGTAATTACAAAAAACCTGAAACTGTGTTATCTTAATAGTGAATTTTGTTTTCATTCGGATAGGAAAATGCAGTAATAAAGTAATTTACATGCCTCTTGAATTGCAGTTTTATTATTTCCTACCAGAATTTAGTCTCTTAATAAGGAACAGGCAGATCAAATTGAATACCTGCTTCTTCTTTTTTTTTTTTTTTCCCCTTTCAAATTGCTCTACTTTAAAATGCTTTGCTTGCTGAGTAGGCACAGCTTGTGTTTAAGTGGCCCTTCTCAGACTAGGGGTTAAAGGTTTCTTTGGGAGACCCATGTTTTGAAAAGAATGGCTTCATCCTGAGTTATGTCAATTATAGAAAGGTCACTCTCCACAGCCAGAGCCCTGAAATGGTTGTTGTGTTAAAAGCTGTCAGAGGCTTTCCTAAAAACTGCTGGGATAGCAATATTAACTTAGACATAATAAAAAGAAAGGTGAGGCAGAAAAACTTTTCACCCTTCCCAGCTCTAAGAATTTGTCTTTTTGATATTTCTTGTGTTCATCCAAACCTGTCATTCATTTTATTTCACTGTGGAAGATTACTTGCCTAAATATTGTTCTTCCTCCTTCCCCCACGTTATCAGCATTTCAGCAACCTTCTACAAAATGTCAGAAGAACAAGTAAACTTTTCCAACATGCTCTGAGGAAAGCTAACTGCAGCAATTTAAGACATAACCAGCAGTTCTGTCTCCTTGTCTCCTCTACAGGAGGTTACCACTCCCAAAACAGCATCTCAGCCTCTTCCAATGTGCAAAGCTAATTAGAGTGGGGCTGGGATAAACTGCCAGAATTTGCACTGAAGTGCCCCAGGCAGATGAGCACATTCCAATTCTGCAGTCCTGCTGCCCTGTATTTGCACAGAGATGGCAACAAAAAGCTGCAGGGAGGGAATTGGGAAAGGTGTTAAAGCCCTGCAGTTGTCTGCTAAATGACCATAATTGCCGACCTGAGCTCTTCGGGTTCCTGTCCAAAACCACAGGGTCTCTCACCTGTGCACAACCTGGAGGCAGTTCAGCAGCAATGCAAACATTCTGCCTCGAACTTAGGGATGTGCTGTTCATGCACTTTGACCTACAGCCAGTCAGAGATGAAAGCCAAACCAAGGAACATTTGTCTAAAAATGTTCAGGTTTTTGGCACCATCAGGATGTAGGATTTCATGACTAGGAGAAAGTCAAAACTAGACCCTCCATGGAAAACATGGAGAAGCTGAGGTGCAGTAGCAGCACTATTGATTGAAAACAGAAGCGAATCCATAAAATGATCAAGCTCCTAAAAGAACAACAACGTTTCCTTTCCCAGCTCTATTTTAACTGTCTTCTCAATACGAGTATACTGTGTCAGCATTTGGTCTAACACTTGCTTTGGCAATTATCAAATTTGACATGAACCACAGGTCCTGAGGGTGGGACAATGCTCAGCCTCTGAAAAGAAGTCTTCAGCTGACAAAAATCAAGAGCTCAGACTTCTCCTGTTCCAGTCATGTCATCCATCATCCCAGCACACTAAAGCGTGGGAGGTGCTTTGTTTAATTGTAACATTTGGTTCTGCCTTCTCCCCACAATTTTTGTAATAACCAGAGAAGACCTTACTGTGATGCAGCAAAGAAAACCGCTGAACCTCACCAGTAAAAGTGTTCCATTTAAATGATTAAAATCCTTTCTGTGACACGTAACTTCTCTGTGTTTTTAACACGTGTTTTCTCAGCTTAAGAAAGTATTTCTTGTTCTAAGTTTTACTTATTTTTTTCTTTCCACTGCCATGTCTTTGTCATCCTCCTCTGGAACACAGTTTTTCTTTTAGAGAAAAAGAAACCATTTGTTGTCTAATTTCTCACATTAATTTCACAGGACAGACTGTTTACCATGGGTCAAATTCTGCTGTCCTTGGTGTTTGCTATTACAATTCATCTGAGAAAGAAAAACCAGGGATGTGGTCCTGGCTGCAAGCCAGCTCTTGACTTCTCTCGAGCACTACAATGCACTTCTACTAAATCAAGCTTTTCACATAATCTCAGAACGGGCCAGGTTGGAAAGGATCACAGTGGGTCGTGTGATCCAAGCCCCCTACTCCAGCAGGCTCATCCCAGAGCACAGGATTGTGTCCTGAAGGTTCTGGACTACCCCCAGTGAGGGAGACCGGGACAATAGGATCCAGTGCTTGGTCATTGCACAGGAGCTCTGCCAGGTGGAGCTTCCTGGGCATCAATTCCTGCCCGCTGTTGTAGTGGCTGGAACCACTGTGAAAAGCCTGGTCCACGCTCTGAGCCCTCCCTGCAGATCTTTACACAATTAACGAGGTCCCCTCTCAGGCACCTCTCCAAGCTGAACAGCCCCAGCTCCCCCAGTCTCCCCTTTCTTTGAGATCTCTAAGCTATACCTGGGAAAAGAACACCAATAAACCCAGCACACATCTGTGAGTGGTCCCCAAGCATCCACGGCAGCACAACTTCATCAGCAATAAACCACAAACCCCAGGATTCAGCACAAGCACCGAGATGTGGCTGGCCGGGGCATGCTGAGAGCCACGGGAGGGGACGGGCGGCATTTTGTGGTGGTTTGGCAGCGTTTTGGGGCAGTTTGTGGGGGTTTGGTGGCATTTCGGGGCATTTTGATGCAATTTGTGGGGGTTCAGTGGCATTTCGGGGCGTTCGGAGGCAGTTTGACAGCGTTTCGGGGTGATTTGTGGGGGTTCGGCAGCGTTTTGGGGCTGTTGGGCGGCATTTAGAGGTAGCTCAGCAGTGGTTTAGGGCAGTTCGTGGGGGTTCTGGTGGCACTTAGGGGAGGTTTGGCGGTGTTTTGGGGCAGTTCACGTGGCGTTTTGGGGCGGTTCGTGGCGGTTCAGGTGGCGTTTCGGGGAAGTTTGTGGCGGTTCGGGTGGCGTTTCGGGACAGTTTGGGGCAGGCCGGGTGCCGTTCTGAGGCGGTTCAGGTGGCGTTTTAGGACAGTTTGGGGCAGGCCGGGTGCCGTTCTGAGGCGGTTCAGGTGGCGTTTCGGGGAAGTTTGTGGCGGTTCGGGTGGCGTTTCGGGACAGTTTGGGGCAGGCCGGGTGCCGTTCTGAGGCGGTTCATGCGGCCATTTGGGGCGGCTGGCGGCCGCCGGGCCCGGTCGGGCCGGGTCGGTCGGGGCGCGGCGCGGACCCACCTCTGCCGGCAGGGGGCGCGGGCGGGCCGTCCTCGCCGGGCGGGCGCAGCCCGTTGTTGAAGGTCGGAGCCTCGGCCGGCTGCAGCTGCCAGTTGAGCCCCAGGAGATGCATGGCTGCGGACACAGGGGACACAGACACCGGTCAGCGCGGCCGCGGACACCCCGGAGCCTCGCGGGGCCGCCGCACGGCCGCTCGCCTCTCGCAAGGATGGGGGTGTTGTGCTCGAAGAACCGGCGACAGCGGCGCGATAACACCCCGCTCCCCCCCAGCCCGACCCCGCCAAATGCCAAATAAACCAAAGCGAGCCGTGGTGGTTCACGCACGTCGCTGTGGCACTGAAATACAAAAGGCAAAATGCTCAGAACTCTGGGCAGAGCCGGGCACCAGGCGCCGCTTCCCCGACTCAGTGCGGGGGACACATCTCGGGAAACAAAGCACTTGCTGGAAGTACCAGCTCCGAGTTTAAATTATAGGTGGTAATTTATATGTTGATTATAAAATTGGCTTTAGCCCTATGTAAAGTAGTGACTTGGTAATGCAATTATTTTGTGTTTGGTACAACTTACTTAAATCAATACATTAGAGTAACAGAGTCTCAGAATGGTTTGGGCTGAAAGCAACCTGAAAGATCATCCAGTTCCAATCCCCTGCCATGGGCAGGGACACTTCCCACTCCACCAGGTTGCTCCAAGCCTTGTCCAACCTCACCTTGAACACTTTCAGGGCTGGAGCATCCCCAGTTTGTCTGGGCAACGTGTGCCAGGGCCTCACCCCTCTCACAGCGATGAATTTCTTCCCAACACCCAACCTTTCCCTGCTCTCTCTCAGTGTGAAGCCATTATAGAGCCTCTGTCTTCATTCTGTAGACTGAGCTTCCCTGAACCAACTCAGGGCTGTGCCAACCCTTTCACCTCAAAGTTTTTGGACCCCAAGCCCTGCACAGCCCCGGGCAGGGAAGGTTTTCCTGCTCACAGCCATCACAGGATGGGCTCCGCAGCCATCCCTGTCCCAGGCAGGTCCGTGTGGCCACGTCAGAGGCTGTGCGGCTGCACCTGGAACACGAGCTGAGCAGTGGGAGCAAGGCCAAGCACGCCCCGCACAAGTGCCTGAGTTATAGGCACTGTGGCAGGGCTAATTGAATAAGTCCTGTGCATAATGCATGAGACTTGACAGGTCTGAATCATTCAGCCAGTGGATTTATGTGCATCTTCACCTTGTATAAACACAGCTACCTGCACACTCTCGTCGCATTATCCCCATGGCACTCTCTGTACAGAAGAGTGGTGAGGGATGAAGCCCACCAAGCTGCTGCTTTCCCTTTCTTTGCATCTTTCTGTTTACACAGGATATATATAAACATATATACCACAGAGAACAGCATTTCCAGTTATGTCAAAAGGTGTTTGAGAGGATTCACTGCCAATTTGCAGGTGGGGAAAAAGAAATACTATTATGGGCACATTAGAATTGTTCACTTCTGGAGAGTCAGATCTACATGAGATTATCAGATATTTTGCATCCAATTCAAAGCGATTATAGTGGCCACAAATGGCCCAGCGGTGGCCGCACACTAAGTGTTCAAAGAGTAAATGTTAGGGATAGGAGAGGCAAAACACTTCTCACAGAAAGTGCCATTTACAGGGCTGCAGATACCACTCAGAGGATCTCAGAATGCAGGGAATCCATTTAGATGTGACTGATTCAGATGTGCATTCCTAAGCTCCAAGAAAACAAAAAGCACCCCTCACCCCCAGAAGCCGTCTATCCCAAGACCTGGAAATCTCTCAGCACGCAATCAATACAGAGTTTAACCTCTGTATTTTTGACAAAAGCAGCAGGGGAGCAAGACATCTTTCCTAAAACCATCTGCCCCTGGACATCCTATGGACTAAGCAGATGTCTAAGAATAGTAACTAAAATTAGGACACATTTTATGTGGAGAAGGCAGTTGCCAGATTTCATATTCATGTTGAATTTGCAAATTTTGTTTCTATTGTATCAAAATATCTCATAAAAACAAACAAAAAATGCCTTAAAGGCTCTGGTATGTTAAAATACCAGGCATGAACCTGTGAAGGATATTTTGCAAAGAAACTACAATAAAATTTATTTCTACAGAATGTTCATGAATCCTTGGAAAATAGACAAGAAATTTATGTGGGATAAAATGATTTATTCAATTAAATAAATTGTTTTGGCAAGCCAAAACAAATATTTTAAAAGGTTTTTTCAGGCTAATCTCAAGTGACCAATTTTTAATTTTTTTTTTTTAAGTGTGGCAAATGAAACTGAAAAATCATTCCCAAAGTTCAAACCCCACCCAAGTGCAGCTTATCCAAACTGCCCCAGTGGGCAGGGACAGCTGTGCCAGGGCTGGGACAGCAGAGGAGCAGCTCGGGGTGTGTTTGTGCTGCCAGCAATTCCCACACCCTGCACAGGCACCAGATTCAGCTGGACCAGCCCCGAAAGCCAAGAGTGCATAAAGATTAAGTCAATTTCAAAGCTCCACAATGCAAACAAGTCACAGAGGAGAATCAGACTTTTGTGTTTTATACTCTCGGCGTGTCTATTCAAAGTTGCCATTTGTATTTTATTTTATTGCAAGCGTAACCATAAATGTAGGTCACTTGCAGAGATGAAAGCCTGCTGCTTCAAGTGTGAACCAGTCCTTACAACAGAGAGATAAAGAAATCATAACTAATAGTCTGTCCAGGAAAATTATAGTGGCTACCTTATAATTACCAGGAAAATTCAGACAAGGAATTATAAAAGATCTTATTAACATGGTATTAAAAAAAACCCCCTGTTATCCATCTGCTTCCAAGCACACCATGGTTTCATTAGTAACCGTGTTTTAATCATGGATGCATGTTAGGTAGGAGCTATTAGAGCTCCTTCCTAACGGGGCAGGGATTTGCAGGTCTGCTCCATCCCTCCCGGAGACAGAATCTCCTGCACAGCTCACACGTCCACGAGGTGATCCACAAACTTCCACTAAGACAGCTGCAGTCACAAACACCAGGAATGTTCCCCTTGCACCAGGAATGAGTGCAGGAAAGTGTGTCACAGGGGCCTGAGGGGAAAGCTCCGTGTGTGCGCGGGCTGAGCAGAGCTGAGTGGCAGCCGAGCAGGGGGAACAAGGAGATGCCTCCTCTCTGCTGCTTCACAACGCCGGGAGATGGCAAATTTATATGATTAACCTTTCCTTCTGTTAATCAAACAAAATGCCTCCAGCAAAGGAATAAGTAGAAGCCCGTTTAATTAGAAATGTGGGGATCCACGCAGAAGTTGAGTGCGTGTGTCTCAGAGGAGAAATTTGGGCTAGTCAATTTGTGCCTGTTTGCTGGTTTTTCTGCTTTTCTTTTCTAGTTTGAAACTGACTTTGCTTTTTTTTTCCTCCAACAACAATTTGTGTATCCACAAATTATATTTTGCGGAGCATTTACAGGTATTATTTTTGTTTGTTTGCTTTTTCCTCCTCAACATTTAAGCATACTTCCAAAGTTCTTGTCTCTGTTACTTGATTTTCAAACACTGAGCTTGTCAGAATTTATAGGGTTCATTTAGCACTAACATCTAGTAATTCAGAATAGTGTATTTTTATTCTCTAAACCATGAGAATTCAGAAACAATCCATTTTGAAGTAAAACCTTTGAGATTTAGGTCAAAAATAATAATCAGCCTCTCACTCCATCTCTAGCACCATTCACATACAGAGAGCAAAAGCACCTGGGAGCTAAACCTGCATGCCCAGCAAGAACAAAAGCAGAGACTTGGTTCATCACTCCAGGTGGCAGAGCTGCCAAGGATCAGTCTAAGACTTACATAAGATAGAGGTTGCTAGAGTGAATCATATATTGTTTTAAGAAGTCCCTGAAGGCACACAAATCCGCAGGAAATTGATAAAACTTACATGCAAATTATCTTGAAATTCTCTAAACTCAGTAGTGTCCCCACATTCCTCTTTCATTGGTCTTCTCTCATTCTGGCCATGAACCCAGTGCCCACTCCAGTCAGAGTTTTCTCTAAAGGATAATGGTTTCCAAGCTCAGGAAGCTCTCTGTCTTGTCTTTGTGCTCTTGTCACTCTTGACCTTGTACTTTTCAAAGGAGACACCACTGGTGTCTTTGTGAGCTGGAGATCTCCCAGTAGTACAGCTCAGTGTCTGCCAATAGGCAGAGCAGAATGAGGATTTTCACTTATCCCTTTACTTGATGATATTCTTTCTCAAAGGGACAAATGTGCAGACTAATGAGCCATCATTTCCCCCATTCCTACGGCATCTTCCCAGTTCGGGTCTGTAACATACACACTGCTTGCTTGTTGGAAAATGCAGTATTTCCTAAGCTAGTCAAAAAGATGGGAAGATTATACAATTGAACAGAATTAAGAATGTTTCCAGAGTTTAATTTCCAAATTTCCAATTTCATGCCTATTAACCCCTGAATTAACGTCATCCACGATGAACCCATCGAACTATGGCTTCACTTTGTCAGGATATATCCAGTGTTTGTCTGGAGCAGGACAACCTCTCTTCATATGAACAAGAAATCACTCCATTGTATCAGGAACAACATGAACAAACATACACTAAAAGCACATTTGCTGTTCGAAGGCCATTGTGTTATAGGAGCAGAAATATTCAAAGTTTCCTTTCCATCCACTCATGAGGTGAATGATGATGCAACTCTTGCTATTTATTATGTAGTTTTCAGCAACATCAAATTATTTTCCAAGCCAGGTCTAATGAATCACAGACATGACGAAACAAAAAGTATCTAATAAATCTTAGCATAATGTTAATTTCATAGCATCTATATTCAAAGACCTATCTGCACATCTTTTTTTCTTTTTTTTTTTTTTTTTTATTTCACATGTACTGAACGTGGTTTTAATGCACCACGATGTTTGTATGAAGCAGAAGATAATTAGTGTTTTGCACTTCTGGATGCATGTAGATGGGTATCCAAACAACCTGAAAAGAATAAATGTATTCCCCCCAAAATTTAAAAATAATTAAACATTATTGCATGCTTCCTTGTATTAAATCTTACTAAGCTGAGACTCATGGTCCTTTATTAGATACTACTTCTTAATCATGCAGCAGAAGTTGAGGAATAGCAGAAATTGATCTTACTGATCTCAATCATTATTCATAAAATAACAGTTACTTAAAAGATTAGAAACATAGTAATTTAAAGTTTTATTATTCCTCTGGAGAAAGAGGTTCAAGTTCAACCCAAGTCACAAGTGAAACGAGTGCATTAGGTCTATTCCCCAGTGATTACTTGCCCCCATTACAGAAAGAATGCACAATCCATCACAGCTGACAACCTCTCCTCAAGAGATGCCCGAGACAGGAATAGCAGGGGGCTGAAAGTCAGGAAAGAGCAGTGGGGGAACTGCATGGGAAAAACTTGCACACTGCTGCAAACACTCCAGTGGACTCTAAGCAGGGCTTTCAGGGCTCTGCTGAGGGGTGTGGAATCTTGGTCACTGTAAAAAGGGAAGTAAGAGGCCTTTCCCAGCTCCTCTCATGTCTGAAGAGGTTGAAAGAGAGTTCACAAACACACAAATGATCAGAATTTGCTGAACTAAATCTCAGTTGAAATTCTTACTTTGCTAATGTGCCCTACAATTAACAGGCACTGAACAGAGGGCAGGGAGGCTGTGTCGGATGGGCAGCACTGCATGTGTTCCTTTATGTCTTTACGTACAAGGTATGTCACCACTGGGGACTATAATCTGTAAAAGTCCTCTGGGGACAATCTGTAAAAGTCTTCTCCCACAAAAACTGGACTTGACAACACATATGCCAGACAAAGATTTCAATAAATCACAGATCATTTACAGAGGCTGGCACCACCCTCTGCTCGATAATTTTGCTGGCCAGCCTTCAGCCGCATTTGCAGCAGGAGCAGTACAAGCACTGTCAGGATGAAGCTGGGATGGCATAGGAGTCCTTGACAAGGGCTGAGGAATGTGTGTCAAAGAAAACTCACAATTATGTCCACGCCCTTTCACATTCTGCTGTTGGCAGAAAGGGACAGTGTCTCCAGGAGCTCTAACCTGCAATCCACCCGTTAAACATATATTAAAGTGCTTGAAATATCATTATCAAAGAATGTCAGTCTTGCTACTTAAAAGGAGCAGTCTTAAAATAAACAACGTGAGCAAGTAGCACCTTTCCTTGCTAGAGAAACAATGACGTCTCTCCTAAAATTCAGAAGTGTCAGAACTTTCTATTCTTCCCTGAATACCTCGTGTGACTGTGACAAGGATGCCAGAGTTCTCCTGAGGGTATCCAAGAGATGTCACAGAAATTGATCACATTCCCACGCCTTTTTCTGAAACAAAACAAAAGCCACATGGCTTGCTGGGTGGACATCTGCCACTTTTGATGTATTATCTGCAGGAACGTCTGAAGTACTGTTTTAAAAAGTCCAAATTCTATCATAGAAAACAGGCCACGCAGGGAAGGGGGCAAAGTCTGCTGCTGATAATGCATTATTCAAGAGGCCTGACCGAGAACTGCACAAGGACATAAAATAACTGAGTAACTGGGACAGAAATTGGCAGATGAAGTTCAAACCCGTAAAATAAAATATGCTGGAGAGGAGTAATTTTAACTCCGCGTATAAAAAAATGACTTGTGAGCTGATTAATATCAAACAGAAGGAAAATTTTGGGTTAGATGATAATCTCAAGGCAAACACTGAATCATTATGGGAAGGGTAAACAAGTCAAGGAATATTGTTATGCTTCTCTCAGAAAGCACCTAGAATGACCAGAGGTTGGAGAATGAGTAGGGTAAAGTACATGCATGATTTGTCCTCCTTACAGGATAACCATTTTTGGGTGCTGGAGATGAATGAATAGATATCTTGAATTGTATCTAACCCCACACAGCTGCTGCTACACATACACATCACCCCGGAGCGTGTCCACTAGTGCCAGTGTTTCTTGAAGTGTTTGATACAAGTTGCTGCAGCGTGTCCCACCTCTCCAGCCAGGCCTGGCAATCCAGGGAATGGTTAGTTCCACTCATCACAGGCAAACATGCCTGTGATTTTCATGCCATAAAGTGTTTCCTAGAAGCAGCATGATTTTAGGCAGAGAATGCAGCACAGAAATGGCAATTGCTGACATGCCACAACTTTTGTGCAGGTGTCTCAACCCAGAGTAGCTATTCATCAGTACAATGGTAAATACTCTAATTAACCGCTCAGCAGAGTCAGTTGTAATTATGAGAGATGCATTTTCAAAATATTTTGTGGGAGATCTCAGGGACACAGCAGATAAGGATTTAACTTTTACAGGGTTGATAGCAGAGATCAAAGATCAGCTAAAAAAATGCATCATACTCTGCACTACCAGTACTGAGGGTATCTATGAACTTGTGTTTTAATATTAATGACTTAGAATCCTACAGAGCTCATATAAAACATTTGGATATATTCCTGATTATATTGCCTCTTCTACTTGTGGCCATTCAATTGTTTGTAGGCGAGGTTAAAGTAGCATTTCAAAAATAGATCATTTGATGTAAATTTAATACTTCTTTTGTGAAATATATGCAAAATATCCTGCTTATTGACTGTGACCATTGAAACTCCACAACAAGTAGATGGCTTACTTTCAAGGTCATTCATTCTCAGCAATTCATCTTAATCATCACGATGCTATTTGCTATGCACAAAGTTTTTGTAATAAATTTCAGTTAAAAGTTCATTTGGGAACTCCATATAAAGCATTATCAAAATGCACAACTTCAAGAATTTACAGATACCACTATTTTCAATAAAACAATAGGCTTGCCTGTATTACACCTAGAGAGCAAAATAAAGAACCATTTTGCTGTCTTATTTATCCTGCCCATAACATTGAACAAGACCTCTCACTTCTCAGAGTCACTTTTTGCAGCTTACAATGCTGAAAATGGAAAATTCCATTAACTATAATGGCACTGCTGCGTATTTTTATATCTTGCTGCATGTTTTTTTCCCACTTCTCTATCAATTGAATTAAGCTCATATTGTTACCCACACACAAGCTTCGGTATGTTACCCAGCCACAGGTTTATACTCTTGTTAATTGTGCCTGACATCTGCAATAGTTTTATACTTAAAATAACAACAACAACAGCAACATTTTGTAACTTTTGAAACAGAAAGTGTATTTTCTGGCTTCAGGAGGAAAGCCCTGAGGACTGTTTATGAAAAAACAGTGTAAGGAATCTCAGGCTGCCTTCCTCACTGCTGCAGAGAGAATCCAGCTCTGTGCTTCTCTCACCCAGAGCATTCCTATAAACACAGACATGGGAAATGTGAATTCCAGCACCTAAATTTCTGGGAGATGAAGCAAGGGAAAGGAGGCAGACCCTCAGCTTTGGGTAGTTCTTGCTGTGGAGGAGGGATGAACTCAGTGTCAGCCGTGCTCCTTTTGCTCACCAGGCAAAGGCAGGAACCATTGGAAAACAATGGAAAGGAGAGCTGACTTCACACTATATTAAACGTAAGAAAGAAATCCTTAGGCATAATTTCACCCTCAGCATGTAAACTCTTTTAGACAATAAACTGTTTAGAACAAGATGTTTGCTTTAAAGCACCCAGCCCAAGAAGTGTTTTATAGAAATACCATAAAGGATCTATGAGTGACTGTGCTGTTGTCAGCAGCAGAAAAGCTTCTGCTAGGAATTAATTGCTTTCTTTTGAATGAATGTTATTAAAGATTGAAAAGGAGATGGAGGAAGGGCTATAAGATGCTTCATTGTCACTGTGTTCACACGGAAAAAATAGGGGGACCCAAAAAAAGTTGTTGGTTTTTTTTTTTTTTTTTTTTTTCCAAATTGATCACCCCCCTCCAAGCTGACTGATTTATTTCCCTCTGCATGTCAATAAACTGAATGGAATGGATTTTCAAAGCACAGCATGAAAGATATACCCACAAATCCCATTAGGAGTAATGTGATTTGTGTGCTTATCTGCCATGCAATGCTTTGAAAGTTCATTCCTCTACTTCCATCTTCAGTTTTTCTATTTCCAAAAATAGTTGTAAAGCTTACACACACTTGCAGCTTCTCTGTGAGTAGGGAGAAGGGGAGGATGTGAAGATCTGGTGCCCAATTCCCAGGATAAAGCCAGGCCAGAAGAGTTCCAGCCCAGGAAGATGAGCTGTACCCTGGGGTGGTGTTTGTTCCCCGGTCCCCACGGTGATGGGCTAGAAAGGATCCCTGGCTCCGGCCTCGACTTTGCTCCTCTCACTCCTCTTTACTGAAATGTTTTGATTTTGTGCCACTTTGAGCAATCTTTTTGTCACAAGAAGGGTAACAGCACTGCGTGCTGCCTTCAGAATCTGGAATCTCATGACAAAGACCTTAAAAGAGAAGCAGAATACCATGCACTGCTCATTTATTCTCATGACAGGCCTTAGATTGTACAGAGCGTAGAGAACTGGCACACGATTAATCAGTTCCCGAGACCATGGAACGTGAACTCACTTCTCATGGCAATTTCAAGAGTCAAGGCTGCAATCTTTTTGGTCTTGCATCTGAACTAGATGACTGTAACTAATAAGAAAAGTGTATATATTTTTATTTGCCCCATACAGCATCTTTCAGCCTGGAGGATCCCAGATGACATTATGCAATATCCACTTTACCAGCCTTGCCAAAATACTGCCACTTTTGAAACAAGCTTAGAAGAGCAGAAAGGGATGCTCTTAACTCAATTTTGCTCTATTTTTGAGCAATTGTGAGCATTCAATGTTAATACAAAGCAAATTGAATCCAATTTTAATTTCACACCTAAAAGACACCATTATCGTGAACAAAGTACCCAGCTTGTCTTTATTCTGTTTCCGAGAGGAGGAAGAACCTAGATGAGACTTGAAACTGGTGTTTCAAGGAATATAGAAACAAATATACTCTTGAAAATCACTGAGGCCTGAACTTACAAGAATTAAAATAACTGCTTTACTTTTAATACTGATCATAAACCTAAGGGATATCATGTCAAACATTTATTCAGCTACGTTCATCTTCCGAAACTGCAACTGCTCTAATTTCTACAAACATGTTGAACATGATTTTCATAATCTCACTGTTCCAAAGCATTCAGACCTTGACTCAACCTCTGTTAGCCACACTGCTAAGAGAATAGTTTTTACCTTTATTACTCCTTTGCTTACACTGAATGAAGTGAAACTGCGTTATGAATGGCCAAATTCCTGTCCACAGTACAAAAAAGGTGTAATTCCTAATCATAAAGTATATTCTTAATAGAAATGACACAGAATAGCTTAATTTATTAATTTACAGAATGATACAGAATAGCTTAATTTAATCACCTGATAAAATCACAATTTAAAACACTGCATGAATGATAAAGTTTAAGGTTTGACTCTCTACGAAAAGCAATTATTGGAGTTTAAAATTCACTACAAAGAGGAATAAATCCAAAGATGAAAAGAAAACATGATTTCTTCTCCCAAAGCCTCTAATTCATTTTCAACACCATAAGCTGTTTATATTTCTTTCACAATGTGCTCCAAAAGGTGTATATATAAACCTAACCTAAATCATATCTTCATACTGACATGAAGGCACAGATTATATTTTGGCATCTATGCAGATTGAGACTTTCTATAAGCCTTGAAAGGCTGACATTATTAATGTATTGTGATTTAGATGTCCTACTGAGCCAGAATAGAAACCTATGAAAATAAAATGTACAGATTTGATAAGTATCTTACATAGTCAATCAGTTACAGCCTTGTAACTCATATTCCTTTGTGTGGGTTCTTTTTTTTAGTAGTAATTTGGAAAGAAATAAGCAATTATCAAATTGGACTTTAGTTACGTTTTTGAGATTTTTTTTTCCATTGTCCTTACATGATTCCTGTTAATCATTTCCCATAATGGGTTTACTATAACTATTTCCAGTCTTTTACCTTTCTGAAGTTTGCTCATGTTCAAAGGAAGAACAAGTTTTATGGCAGAATTTTACAGCTCAGGACTAAAAGCTGGCCCTCTGGCATCTGTGCCCTCTCCTCTTGAACTGTAGAGCTGGTAAGGGAATACAAGCTGCAAGTGAGGACAGGATTTCTGTGTGATCACACCAATATGGAAGCACATGAGAAATCAGTGAAGGGTTTCATGGTGCCAGGATTTTGATTTCAGATCACTGCCTTTTTGAAGTGCCAGAGTTGCAAGTTTTCAGGCTGCAGCAATAGACGTTTCACAAGGAATTCCTCTGTGTGTGTGTGTTCATATATGATTATGAGTTGCATCACCAAAACATCTGTTACACAATTTCATCAGCCAATACAGGAACAAGAGCTTGCTCGTGCACCTGATGTCCCAAGAGACACCGTGACAGCACACCAGAGTCTAGGTCCACTCAAGCACTGTGCACCATGAATAATGGAAAACATTTTTATTTAATTTGCATGCCTACATCCTGATTAACCTAAGGAACATCATAATATACACTTAAATATTAATATTTGTATTAATTTTCTTTACCTCTTATGTCTCAAATTGCCTTTTAGAAGATGGGGTTTTAAGACTAGCTCAATTTGATCTTCTTGGTATACCAAAACTAATCACTGCAGAGATTGCAGAAATCACTGTACAGATGGAGCTGCTGTCCACAACAGAAAAATGATGCCACTATAATGTATAGAGCATCTGATACCTGATCACTTTAATGAAGCTTTCTGTCTTGCATATGAAGTCCTGCAGGAGCCTCTACACTGTCTGAGGTCAGCAATGCAGAATGCTCCTCATCAGCCCATTTAGAGCTGGTTAAAATCAGGGCCCATTGTAACCAAAGTCAAAATTGTCACTGACTTCAGTGGAGAGAGCTTCACTTCAGAACTACTCTACTGAAAATATTTGAGACTGTGAGTTTTATACCAGTGCCTAGAAAAACAGTGTTTTCTACAGGCTAGAGCAACACACCTCATTGAAACCTCAGTGGTTTAAACTGCAGAGTGAATTGGACATGAGCTGCAATGCATTAGCATATGCATCACTGTATGCAACTAATTAAAGTAACATCGAATAAAATACAAGCTAGATTACACACCCTCAGAAACCTTTGCCTTCAATTACATGCCATTTGTAAGGCAGAACTGAGTTAAGTGATTAATACAATCATAATATATGTAACAACTTTACTTAGTAATACCAATGAAATAACCAGGAATTATCCTTCAAAGAGAAGATAAGTCACACTACAAGAGACAAAAAATAATACATGTGTGGTAGCTAGAACTGCACACTGGTACTTCATTTCTAACACTCAAGTTCTACTTCTTCATGTCTGTTACACCCAATTGGCTGGCAATCAAACCAGGATTATATATATTTTTTTCTTTGATGGATAAAACAGTAAATACTATATTTTAAAGAAACACCCAAACCGAAACTATATTGAAAATCTATCTAGCATTTCAGCTTCACTCTTCACTATGAAATTTATTTTCCTTTTTTTTTTTTTTTTTCCCCCCTTCAAGAATTTGCTTCAGCTTGAAAGCAGGTATCAAAGCAGATCTTCAGCATCTTAAAAGAAAAATGACTAGGAACTCCTCAGTGTCACTGTATCTGACAAGTTTCTGCAATGTATTTACCTTCTTCTTTCACTACGAACATTAAGAACACAAAAAGTACCACAGCTGAGATTTTTTTTTTTTCCTCATCCATCCTGATTTGAAAAAAGATGCATTTGATTTTATGGTCTAATAGAGAAGATCTGCTTCTGCCTACTGGAAGTGGCTGTCCATACTAATTAGTGAAGAATAAAATACACACAACCTCTACTTTGCTAGGATATAAACCAAAATGAAAATGAAGATACTACCTAACCTATTCATAAATCTTTAAAAATCTCACCTTATAGGAAAGGTTTAAGAAAACACAAACAACTCAAAACCAACCCCGAGGTAACATCTACACCAATTTTCCCATTTAAATGTAATTTTAAAAATTTAATGACTGCACTCTTTCAAAAATAACAATGGCATTATATGACCGGCATGTAAATGTAACTCAGGATTGCTATCAGTTCATAAGATTATTTCAGAATTCTGTTCACGTCCCATGGCTTTGCAGAGTTTACATGAACTGCACCTCTCACTTTGTTCTCGAGAGCCACTTTAACATTTGCATTCAGGTCCTCACAGGTAAGTTGTGAGCCCAGATGCAGGATTACCAAGTTTCCACGCCTATCCCATATGGTGGCATTTTACACAAAGGCACCTCTTTTCTCCTGGAGGTCCCCAGGCCCTTGGGACACTGCACTGTTCACAGAGGGCTGCAGAAATCCCACGGAAAAGCAGGAAAAGCTGCTCTCCCACTGTGCTGGCTGGAAGGCAGCACTGCCCAGTGCAGCAGGGATGGATGTGGAAGGATCAGACGCAGCTCGGAACAATGGCACTGACTGCACAGTGCCAGCGAGCTCCGTGCTGCTGGATGCTTCAGAGCCAGACCTCTCAAGTTCTTTGAACCTTTGCTGAACCAATTTTGCATTTGAAATATTGTCAGAAGTTCTCTGCTCCATTTTAGCAAGCTAGACACAACACACTCCCCGGCTCCTGGCAGGGAACAATGGAGGGATGGAGCGTGCAGTGGCTAAGCACTCTCATTGAAAAAACCAGGGGATGCTGCAGTAATTGTCCTGAGAGGCTAGAAAGGAAACAAGCCTCTATGCTGACAGCTTAGCTCAGCGTGAACTCTCATTTTTCACATGGAGCTAATTAAAAACTGAAATTAGTTAAATATGGAAATGACACTTGCAAGCACTTTAGCTGAATCCTGGCGAAATCCCTCTAGAGTGCTGAGACACTACCTGCTGCTTCAAAACTCCCCAACTGAATTTCACAGTTAAAAGGCTGAGCAAAGGGAAAGTTATTACAGAGATTTCCAATTCAAAATGTGTCTGTAAAATCCTAAATTAAATTTCATGGTAGCCCTTTCAATAACGAGGGACATACTGTGCAGTCCAACGATACGGTGCTCCAATAACGTCCCTGCGTGTATTCTCTGATTATCTCACCTTTAGGCACTGTGCTGGTTGTGCCAGCACTGTGATGCTCACGAGGATACCAGCGTTACAATGCTCAAAGATAAGCCATGTACTGCTGCTGAAGGAGTCATTTGGAAAGCGTGGATGCACGGCTCATAAAGGAATTACTTCCACTGTCTAACAGCAGAAATGTGAGAAAATCGGAACCCACCGACCAAAATGTTTTATGCCCAGGATTTTAATTTATGTGATGAAAACGTATGCAGAGAAGAGTCTACACTGCGATAAATTACATGGCCTATATATCTATGTCTCCATACTTTACAGGCAGTGTAATAATAAAAAGCACTTCTGCATATTTAAATGGGCATAAAGAACCAAGGGACTGGATATGCATAAAAGGTAGGATGACTGACATTGGATTTTTGACTAAAGCACCATGTGAATTCCATTTTAGTGCATGTGACTTGCCTAGTGTGCATAAAAGCAAGGGTATCTGCCCAAGGGCAAATATGATTTCTGAATGCGATTTAACAAAACCTGCCCACAAAACAGTTCATTCTGGAGCCAGACCAAGGCATTCAGGACAGCCAGTTGCTTTCAAAACAACTGGAGCTTTTTGGGTTTATTGTTTTTCCTACATTCCATCCCTTTACCCTTGAGGCAAACCCCTCCCCCTGGCCTGCTGCCACTATTGCACCAACAAATTTCTGTCTAGGAAAGCCAGCAAAAGATGCCACAGAGCACGAAAGCCACTCTTACTCACTCCCAAGTCTTCTGGCAGGGGGTGTTGCTGTACCCAGCCTGCCAAAACCTCTTCCCTGGCAGCTATCTGTATAATCTGTACATCACACCCAGGCTTTGCTAGTCCAGGGCCTTGAAACATCTCAGCTAACCCAGCTGGAGGGGATATGCTGCAGCTGCACCATCAGACCCTCTTATTTTATTGAATTTTGAATATGCCGTTTCAAAGCAATTCAAATGAATTTGCCCAAGGCCTCAGATCAGTAAAACTACTGATACCACCTGCAGCAGGCTTCCCACATTTGAAGCATTTAAAAACAGGTGACAGGATAGGAGCTTTCAGTGTAAGGACTGACTCTCATGAAGGGCCTGCTAAACAAACTTGGTTATGCCCCATTTTGGCAAGGAAGTATGGTTTTCAGCCCAATTCTCACAACGGCACTGGGAATAATGGAAGCTCCATTTAAAATTATTTTTTTAGTAATTTTTTTTTCCCCAGGTTAAAATTGATCACTGAGTTTCGTTTATTTTCAAGCATCTACAGGAGTGGAGATAAAAAGCAGACTTTGATGAACACGAACTCATTAATAAGAGGTATATTAGGAAACCCGGAAACAAACATCTAGCCGGTTGAAGCCTCTTAATGGCATCCAATTCTTCGTCCAGCAAGCAGAGGCAAAAGAGCAAATTCCCCATCCAGCAGCCAGGGGCCATCTAAATATGCCTGATGGACAGGTACAAGCTGAAAAACTTCTGGGACAAATACCTGGCTGGGTATGAAAGCAGGAGCCAGAGCCTCAGGCAGAGGAAGCAGAGCCCTCCAGAAGCAAGAACTCTGTGGAGGTGTCGTGGTCCTTCTGTCCTTTCCTTGTCCTGTGTCTGTAGAGACAACCCTGCCTGGAGCAATGACAGAGCAGATAACCAGTGCCTGGTGGGTTTTAACAGCACCCACGTTATTTGTACAAGGAACTACCCTACCTGGGGGTCAGTATTCTTAAAGAGATAGATTATTTTTGTCGTCTTCCCCTCATTCTGTTGTCCTACCTGAGTACACTGACAGGAACATACAGCTTGGTGAGGGAGCTGGAGACAGAAAAGGGGAATCTGGGGAAGGGCATTTTCAGATACAGCCAGGCAGCTTACTCTGAATAGCAATCATAAGGCAATGATTTGTGCCTTTAAAAAGATCCCTAAAGAATAAACTGTAAAGAACTGGCTGGAAAGAACAACATATACTCCAATCAACTTGTGACTGTACTTCAGGTGTGCAGTGAGCAGCCCCTCTCCCCGGGCAGTGTGTGATCCACATCTGGGGAGGCACTGCTGGGATGAGACTCAAGGAACATAAGGGGACATCCACACATGCAGCTGCTTTTGTCACTAATGCTTCTGGGAAAATATTGACTCAAGAAGCAAATGAATAGTGGCTTCAAGGTGAGAAATTAAGACTGAGGATTTTCATCTTCAGGCCCTTAAAGGTCTGTTGTCATTCTCTCATTCTTTTCCCTCTTGCATTCAGAAATATCCAATAAAGTTAAAAAACTTGAATCAAGGAGAAAATCTAAGCCTGCAGCCTCCCTTCAGGGAGGAAGAAGACAGGAGGGAGCAAAGGGGACTGACAGGCAGAAATACATTATTTATTCTTTCCAAGGCAGCACTGTGGTGTGAGCCAGGGAATTCTGTGCCCAAGCACACGTGCTCCAGCCATCTCTGCCCTTGCAGGGGCTATTTCAGTGCTTGGAAGATGCAGCATCCACAAACCCAGCAATGCCATCCTCGTGACATAAACCAGTCTCCATATGTAGAAAGCAGTGGAGTGAAGATTATTCCCAAAGCTGTGGCCAATAAAGGGCTACTGGTTCCAGAATACTGGTGAGCCAGGCACCCCCAGAGAGTTTATGAGCTGGTTCTTCAAGCCACAGGTGGGAACAAGATTCCTAAGATCATTCAGCCTCTCTGAACTGCTTTCCTGTACTGATTTTCTCTGTAAGCAGAGTCTAAAATCATCCTGTGAGAGGCACAAAGAGTCACTTTCTCAAATACAGAGTCCTCACTAGGAGCTACACAGGTTTTGCCCCATAAAGGGATTCTGAAATTCCAGACAGTCCAAGTCATTACATGAATTCTTTGAATTGCAAAACTTTAGTCAAGGTCATTTGCAAATGCAAACCTTGAGTTCATTTATGTTTTAGCAGAAGATGACACAATTACAATAAAACCCCCCCCTGTTTTTATAACTCAACAGCTTTTCCCCTTGGTTATCAATTTTTAAATACAGGGCAAGGATAAAAAGTGTGCTTTGGAGAAAATTCTGAACACATAAATGTTTCAGGTCTGTTCTACTGCACAGAGCAAGAAACTGCTTCCTTTAATAGTGTGATTTGATATAATTTGCCTTATGATTTTTCTTAAGGTACAGCGAATGCTGAACAGAAAATGGCACATATTTCATTTCGAGAAACAGAGCCAAATCCATCCCTGCATCTTTTTCATGCCCCATTGGTTTAAGTCAATTATTTTCAATGTAGCTATATCAGTGTGGAAGAGGAATAATGCAATCATGAATCAAGTCCATACTGTTTTTCATGACAATTCCACTTGAGCAAAGCCTCAGATATAACCTAGTGAACCACAGATCACAGTCATATTTTATAAAATTTATTCAACAAAATGTATTAAATAAACTTACCTTTCTGCCTGTATCTTAGCAACTTAGCAACCCTTACACTATGAGAATGCTGGAAACAAGCCTCTGAAGTCTACAAATGCGGACTTGACTTTTAAGAATAGGTGTGCCAGCATTGAGGGTCATAATTGCAAGAATAAATTCTGCTGAATGGTGCCATAATGCACATTTTCCTGTATCTGCACCCAGCCCTTACGGGATTCCTTTATTAATGGTAACATTTTCTAGGCTATTTGCTAGATCTGTCATGTAAATTTCAATGGCAAGGATATTAAGGTTTCATTACAGGAGATACCAAAAGAAAAGCATCCCTCACTAGCTGAAGTGTTCCATGGCCACCTGTCACAGGTTCCATGGTTTCCAGTGATTTCATTGAAGTGAGCTGCAGGAAAGGACGTGTCCTGTGGCACTGCCTCCTCTCCTCACTGCAGCAGCTTCATGCTCTGGGTGCAGCCCTGCCCAACAGAGTCCTGCACACACACCACGCCTTGATATGAGACCATCCCACCTTGAGGACAAAAGAAGTGTGGCTGTGACACTTGGTTTAGCAGGGACATGGCAGTGCTGGGCTGGGAGTTGGACTCAATGATTTTAGTGACCTTTTCCAACCTTAATGAAACTGCGATTGTGTGAGCCAAGAATGGTGCTGCACTGCAGAATGGGGAAAGGAAATTTAAATCCCCACGGAAAAATGCAAAGGGACTGTAAGAAAACCGCGGGAGCTGATCTGCACCAGCCCATGCCACGTGTTAGATAGATGGCAATCAGTCCTTAATATTGTATGGAAAACTGGTTTACACTAAAGCAGCCCGGAGTTTCCCAGGTGAGAGCTGAGCAGCAGCTCAGCTCTGCCCAGGAAGGCACAGCCACTGCCAGCTGTGCGACACAAGGAGATCACAGAGTCACCAGGGCTGTGTCCAGTTGATAGGAGACTGAAGTAAGAAATGTGGGGTTAAAAAAAAAATCATGTTTTACACATCTGCATTTGCTGATTGATTGCACTCCTTCCCAAGTTTATTTTCCAGGGTTTGGTTACATTTCTGGAGTGGCAGGGCCCACAGGTCTCCTGTTGTTCTTGGGGAGTAGGCAGCCTTTGACAGGGATTCAAGCAGTGCCGAGAAACCCAGACTGGGCCTTGCCAGGCAGGGGCTGAGCAGCAGGGGGGTCTGGGTTTCTCTGATTTTAGCAATGGCTCCTGTTTAAATGTCCTCATGTTGGGTTCATCAGAAACATTGAAAAATGCTGCAGCCAAAAATCTGAACAGTTCTCAGTGGCCCCAGCAGCACTGCTCAGGTGCACTGGCACCCTGGAGATTGAGGCGGCAGAAAGTCATACAGTAAAGCATGAAAATCCTAGAAGAATAATATGAATTCTTCTTTTCTAGAAGAATAAGATGAATTTGCCATTAGTAAGAGGTTTTCTTGACACAAGCACTGTGAAGGACAGTGTCTGTGGCAGAGGTGCAAACCCAGTGTGCTGGGCAGGGCAGGGATGGTCAAATCCCAGACCCTGGGATTTCTCAGGCACAGAAACTGCCTCTGCTCCTCTGCCAGCTCCCAGCAGCAAGCCACAGCGTGCTGCTCCACCTTAGTTTGCCTTAAATTTTCCTTGTGGATGGCTGCACTACGCTTTTGTGTAGGCTGATGATTTAGTGGTTGCCCGCTGGTGTCGGAGGGAGAAGCATTTTTCCCTTCAGCGTCCGCTTTGTAAATCAATCATTAATTATGTGCTACTTCATTCACAATTTTTGGGACTATATCTGCCATAAGACACCTGCTGTGGCAACAGCTGACAGAATCTATGGAACCTGGGGAGAGGATGAGGAAAGAGAGGAAGGAGGAGGACTCTGACTGTTTCAGCACCTGAGTTCTACTGGCAGAAAGGCTCAGGCGGAGGCACACAAACGCTGTAGATTGAAGCTATTGAATTTTTCAGCAGCACAATACTCTGCATAACTTTGCTGTGGCACCAGAACACGAGCACTTAAAGAGCAATCTTCAAAGCACTAAAATAAGCCATACCCAGCTGTGTTTCCATTCATATCCATCAACAAGGAAACACGTATATTTTACACTAATTCCACAGAGTAATCAAATAATAAAAAGTTATCAAAAGAACCTGAAAAAAATTCTACAAACACTAGTAATCAAGAAAAAGAAATCGAGTTTTTATTCATCTGTATCACGGAAACACAAGTGATTTAAAGCACCTTTGCAATGTCTCTCCAGTTTAACCTGTGTCAGGTTTGGAGGAAATCACAATTGTATTGTCAAGATCAAAATATTCACTGTCTTCTCCAGAAAACAATTATTAAAATTTTTAAAAGCAATTTGGGAATGTTGACAGAGTTGTCGACATCACACTCAAACAGGTACTGCTAACACTCACATCTCATTGTATTTTATCTTTCTTTTTCAAGGCTTAATATTATTTTTTTTTCTAGTATAAATTGCTTTCCTTGGCATCAGAATGAAGATTCCTGCAGATTTTTAAATGAGGAAACACGTTATCACCACTAGCAGTAACACAAACACAAAGTACACCTACTCCTACACCTGACAGCGCTGAAAGGAGGAGTGTGGAGTATCAGCATTAGAAGATGGATGAGTAAACCAAAGGTGGGAAAAAGCAGATTACTGTTCAAGAAGAGTAACTTTGAAAGCTTTACTAGGAGTTGGGATCTGTTGCCTCCAAAAGAAAACCAGAGAACAGAAACAACACACCTATCTCTGTCCTCGTTCTGTGAACTTCTTTTGTTGTATGGAAAACAGAGTAAATCTTGTCTTCTTCCTTTCAGACTGGAGCACTAATGTAAAATATTGTATTGTTTTTACAGCTTCTGCCATATTAGATTGCACTTTAACTCTTTTTTTTTTCTTTTCTTTTTTTTTTTTTTTTTTTTTTTTTTTAAGTTGACCTTTCTGCAAATAAAAGACACTGGACTGATGGCCCCAGAACCCCATTTGCCTTTTATTCTCAGAACAGGAATAGTACTGAAAGGTTCCTCAAGTGGCCCAGCTTCACTCCTACTCTGAAGAAATTGCTCCTTTATACTTATAAAGAATATATCTCCGCTAAAACAATAGTAAAAAGTGACTTAACACTGAGTGTGGGCCAAGGGTGCCACACAAGAATTCACTGAAAGCCGCAGGCTTTGTTCCCCTCAACAGAACCAGCTCAGAGCTGGGCAGTGCTGATTTCTACTTTCCCTTTGCTCAGCTCACAGAAAGAAAACGATGCAGGAACAGCTGCACTTCCACAAGAAGCAGAATTTCACAGAAAACTGCCTGGAGAGCAACACCTTGCCCCACAGGACAGTAACTTGTGGTCCTGAAATAAAACTGGATAGATAAGGTTGTGCTTGGAGAGCAAGTCCTGCATCCTGAGAGACCGGAGGAAGATTTTAATTGATTTGGTAACACCCAAGGCTACAGCCCTCTCCTCCCACAGTTACCTGGGAAAATCAAATGAGCTGGGGCCAAGTGGTTAGGCAGAGCAGGACAGTGGGAAAAGAACTCTGACACACAGATCCCCAAACTTCTCCTGACCCTCATCTTAAGTTTTAATAAAATATCAGAACTCACAAAGTATATACTGATGTTCTTCAACAAAATGACTACAAAACGTTAACTATTCACAAGTAAAGGTGTTGAGATGTTAGCCAGAACAAATGACTTTGCCTACCAAAAGGGAAAAACACTGCGAACACGTTGTTCCAAATGTGATGTGAGCGTGTAGGATTCTTTGGAACGTGAGTGTAGTGCAGCTCACGTTCCCATTCCAGCACTTGGTGAAGGAGTCTCTTCACTATCCACACACACACTCAGATCTCTCCTCCTGAGCTACCTGGAACAGGCAGGAATTGCCTGTCATGCTTTCCTCTCTCAATTGGCACCAATTGTCCATCACACTTTGCCGCCTTGTGCTGTGTGATTCCTTTCTGAAACCCAGTGCTCTTCCTTACAATCAGTTCTTATGATACTTTTAAATACCAGAATATAGAGGCTGATACTACTGAAAAGACACTCAAAACCAGCAGACCTAGGACCCATTTTTTACGCTAATGTAAAATACATACATTACTGAAAGTCAGTTTAGCCATCTGGAGTGCAGGAATAATATCATTTACTTTCCCCACAGTAAGATGCTTCTAAGCTAAATTAGCATTAACTATTATTCATCTCAATTCTGCGTAACAGTGAATCACAACCTTAACTTCAAGCGTGATTTTTTAAAAAATGACTAAGTAATTTCACTGAGCAGAAACTAAAACTTTTGTCTTTCTTTTCAATTCCTCCAACTATCATTATTTACCAGATGCTAATTTAGCCTATTTACAGAAAAATCAACTTATTTTTTTGCTCCTCTGTGCTAGAATTAATCAGAAGCAGCATGATACCATGTTTAATTTCAATCACAGCAGCTATCGCTTTATAAATAAATAAAACTTACAAAATTTTTTACTGCTCTTAAATCAGATGCTATTCTTTTTTTTTTTTTTCTTAAGGAAAATACAATTTACAATACTGGCTTCTACACAAACTTTTGTTTAATTATGAGAGCACCACAGAATGTGGGATTTTGCTCAATAAAATCAAAGGGTATAAATAAAACAGCATTTTCTTAAAAGAAATAGCAATAGCTGGGTCATCAAGATGTCCAGGCTGTTAAGAATAAAAACACCCATAAGAAAATACAATCTGGGGGGGTTGAGGAAAGAAAAAAAAATATTAAAAGAAACCTATCAACCTTAAGGCAAGTGCTGTGGAGTGGTACACGGAATTCCTTTTGTAGACCTGGGACCCGCTTACTTCTGTTTAAGTCGGAAAAGCTGATTATCCATTTTCTAGCTAGATTGGGTGAGAGGACAGCAGAATTCTCCCCATCTGTTAGTCCTTGGCTGGGACAGCAGTGCTATTTGTTTTCCTAGTGTGGCATCCCAGCCCATACAACAGATTGATGGTGCCAGGGAGACACGGCGAGGTGGCGCCGGCCCCGCTGCCAAGGGCGGGCAGGGACGGATGGTCACTGCCAGATGATCCTGCATTAAGGGATGAGCAAGTGAAAAATCTGCCTCCCCCCACTCCTGGCTCACGGGAGGCTCCTCTGACCTTCAGCCAGAGAACGGAGAGCAAACTTGCCTTCAAAGCTTCGGAGACGCCCAAGAATTCTTTCAGCTCGAGTTTTGCCCAGCCACGGGCTGGTTTTAAACCTGTTCTGTCAAGGTGAGAGTCAGAGGGACAAACTGCTTTGTCCTAAATACCTTGTGTTTAAAGACCTTCCCTGGTGCCCTCTTTCACACCAGCCTGCTCAGGGAAAGGTGGCTTTGTGCAGACCCAGCTGATCTGCACATCACTTGGGAGAGTCTGGATTTAGTGTGCAGTGACCCTCAAGCCACACTCAGACTTATCCAAAGCACAGCACTGAGCCTGCAGTAACACAGGGTCTGAGGAACATTCCTCCTCATAAAAGAGTACAATTTTATTATTCATTACAGGTACTGGTGACAATATGTGCAAGATTCCTCCAAAATACTGAATGCTTCGAGATACTGCAAATTTCACAAAAGAAAATAAAACTATTTCCAGTTACTGTCACACCTGTTTTTGTAGACTTGTCCTCTGCTGCAGAACTGTTCAGACAAACTATGATAAATTTTCCCATTCCTAACTTTACTGACATGTGCCTTTCTAACAAACTTCAGAACAGTACACATGGACAATTTTCAAGAGTGGGCTTGGGGTGTAACTCTGAAGAAATACATGAAATAAGTAAGCTTAAAAGTAGGGGAAATATTTTCATCGTTTCTGTCAGCTCATTGTAATATTATTTATTTTTAGTACATCACAAATTATTATCTGGATATGACTTAAGAGCATCTAGTAGCACACAAGAAAAAGCAGGTGAAAGAAATGAGTAAAATCTATAGAGAAATCGGTTCAATTTGTACGTATCAATACACATAAACACAATAAGCAAGCTAGGGATATGTAAAATATAATTCTGTCTACTACAAATTTGGCCTTTTCATAATCTGCAGCCCAAACTCTATTATGATCTTGCCATTTCAATCCAGACCTTTGACTTCCACAAAAAGGCTTTAGGGGAAAACTGCTTATATTTAGAAAAAGCTTTGAAAGGTAAAACTACCATAGAATAACATTATATCTTTATCTTAGCAGACTAGTCAGAGAGTTCAAGCTGAAATGGCATTTCATGCTCAGCAATAACATCTCTGTTGGTAAATGGCACGTGGGGCATTTATACTGCTGAAACCCAGGGATTAATGACTGCAGGATTTCCAGTTCTGGAGTTGACAGAGGGGATATTTTCATGGAGGTGACACACTCGGCTTTCAGAGGCCTCCCCCAGCCCAGAGCTGGCACTGATAAATCTCAGACTTCCTAAAGACTGAGCACACATTGCATGTTGACATAAATCATATCTAACAAAGGATACCCCAGAAGAGGAGAGCAGAGAGGGTCTGACAGACCCTGCAAGTGAAGAGGAAGCATTTAGGATTGGTGTTTTCCTTCAGCCAAGAAAGGACATGACTGGTTTTACATTTCCACCCAAAGGAGACAAACATTCACCATTACCTTCCACACAATTGAAAACCTTCCCCTTTACCTACCAGTATCATGTGCCTGAGCACTGGAATTGAGACCAGCTGAGGAGTGAGTGTTGAAAAGAACCAAACTGCTTTCAAAACCATTCTCCTGCCCTCTGAAGAGAAACCTTTTCATCAGATTTTCATGAGCCACGTTACTATGCAAAGTGAAAGACTGAATTTCTGCCACCTCCAAACTCCCAAATCTTAACATTTGGTGTTTCAGGCCTGTTTTGCCTCGCAAGGAATTATGTAAGTCTTTTGTCTCTGAAAACAGAAAGATTTGGGGTCACAGTACAACTGAATTAAAAAACAAATCACAAATTGTGGCTAACAGCACTCACACAGATCCTTACTGGTGACCTACTGTATTCAGTAATTCACCCACGTGTCAAACCCCTGAACACTGAACTAAGGAAACTGCTTTTTACAGCTATAAAAAATATTGACGATTCCAGAGTCACCAGTATACTCAGGAAAAAGCAAGGTGTGCAGTACATGCAGCCATTACCTCTTTTGCAAACTGCTCTGGGATTGTCAGAGTATGCAAGTTGTAGCACTCAGCAGAAACTCTTAATGGAGAGCATTTAAAACAAAATCTGCTGAAAGTATGTAAAGAACAGCTTACAGCTGAAGAATAGAAATATGTGAAGAGAACTGGAATTCCTAAGCTTTGGGCCCTGAGCTTTGGTTTGGACATTTCTATCAGCAAAAGCAAAGATCTGTGCTCAGAATAAGGCTCCATGCTCAAACTGTAACAAATAAGATGGATTTTATGACGGCACCCCTTGTGCTGCCCCATCCCTGGGAAATGATTCATCATCGGTGACCCACACTGGTCCCAGGTCCCAGGCAAAGGCACCCACTGTGCAGACAGGAAATCCCAGGTCCCAGCAGCAGAGCTGCCAGAGCAGGATTTGCAGCAGCACCCACAACCTGCAGTTCATGCTTTTCCTGTGACTCTGGGGCTCCGGAAAAACAGTGCCAGAATGAACGTGGGGACTGCATGGATTGTTCTAGAAGGCTGCCCTGCCTGGTGACCTGAACCCCTCAGCTGCCCTGCACTGGGAACTAACTACTCACCTCAAAACTCCGCCACTCTGCTAACAGTAGCTACCGAAAGGTCTCCTCCTTCAGACCCGAGCTGAAATGCAGGTTGGCACGCTGATAGCTTTGAAATGGTATCCAGGAGTTCCAAATTCATTGAAACGGCGAATTCTGTACTAAATATTGGCTTCTGAAATCATGGGCCAGACAGGAAAACTGCGCATTTTGAAACGCACGCACACAGCCAAAGCAGAGAAAACTCTCACTGCTAAGGTACCTGCTGTATATTTGGTACTCCAGGAGTGCCACAGCAATGTTAAGCAAATTGCACTGTGTTTAAAAGCCTTTTTCTGTTCTAGCTGCTTACAGTTTTCTAATGGTAAATATGGGAGAAAAGATGAATGATTAATGATTGCTCACTGTAAAAAGTCAAACAACATATTAAAACAATGCTTCATAGCATGGGGAAATGGAGTTAAGCAGAACACTTTCATGGTGATGTTTATAGAAAGAAAATTCATAGATTTTTGACAGTGCAAAAAATCGAAAGATGAAGAGAGTGGTGTTAAATGTTGTTGAACCTTTATTTGGCCTAAAGCAAAAGATAAAACTCATTCTGCCAGAGATCTAAAAGAAAAAATCTAAAAAGATGAAAACCACAGCTTTTTAACTTAAGTATTCCCCTTTACAAATATTCTCAGATGAGATTGAGTGAAACCTTCCACCGAGACACATGTTGAAAACAAAACTATTTCCAGTCTCTCTGTTAATACGAGAGTGGGCAGTGCTGATCAAGTGACAGAAAAACAATCAAGGAGTAGGATGCATCCTGCTGTTTTCCTGAGCATCTCTGAATTCCCTGCTCCCAGGGACACCAATCCCTTTCCTTCCTTGCTGCAGGTCTAATGGATGGTGCTTGCCCATGTCTCAGGCAATTGCCCTGACACAGTTGTGCAAGGAAATAACGAGCCCTGAATTGACTAAGGGGTGTCACAAGGACAGAAGAAAAAATTGGCTGACAGAGCACATCAGCAGCTGGAGGAGCATCCTCAGGTGGTGCTCAAGGAGAATGTATATTTTAATTTGTAGCCCATTTACTGCAATAGGACAGAAGTTTAAGGCGTGGAGGACAAGATGGCAATCCAGGCAAAGAAAGGGAAAACAACTTTTCTGTGTTTCTGAGAACAAATAGCTGTCTCTACCAGCACATCATTGTTCTACTATTACCAGCTAATACAACAGCAGACTGAAAGTGCAGCTGCGGTCCACAGAATGTTTGGCATTTCTGGCCCAAGCATAATCCCTCAAGTAATGAAAAACCTATTTCTATTTCTGCATCCTCGCTACTCTTCATACTGAAGAGACTGCATCTGTCTCCCATTTATTGAAGCTTATTCTTCATCTAGACAGCCAGAGCTGGTTTGTATTAGAAATTAGGTTTTAAATCACTATTTTTCTATTATTTGTTTTAGGATTTTCAGGAAGTCTCCAGAGGTGCAGAAAAATTCTTCTGGTTGGAAAAGACTCTAATACTGTTCATGAACCAAGCACCAAATCTCTAAACGCTTGTATAAGAACTTTGATGTTTATGAAGTTCAGATTCTGGCCATGAAGACAACGTGATAGGAGATAAAATTACATAAAAATGTTTTTTTAAAAAGGTCAAACTCTCCCTGCAAAGTAAGACTAATCAGATCCCTGAGATTTTCTTAATGAGCAGACTCCATTATGGAAGCACGCTTCTCATGTGGTTGGAGTTTTGCATTTTAGTGAATAATGGAGCCTCAAGATGCAAAAGGGGGATATATATGAAGAAAGAAGCAACAGATAATTTTTCTTTTTTGGCTCAATAAATCATATGAGTCTAAATTGCATCTTTTTTTTCTCTTGCTGCTCCCTGCTACCTGGTGGCTAGTTTGAGCAGAGTTCTCTATTTTCAGCTCCCAGCTGTGCACCACGTCCTTACCAAAATGCACAAGTCTCTCCTCAGAAAAGGCTCAGATGCTAAAGGGACAGTGACCCATCACCATGAGGTATGTGGGGCTTTGGTGTTGCATTTCCCACTTCTGGTAATTGTCAGTGTGCCTGCTGTGAAATTGCTTCACTTCTCTTTCAGTCTGAGGTCCTTTTGCGTTTGCCACAGACCAGCAAAGATGTCATAAGTTCATATATACTCTTACATTACCTTGGGAGACTTACTACGTACTCCTGACATTTTTCTTGCATTCATTAATTTTCTCAGCATATCAAGCTCTATTTACCTCTCTTTTAAAGCCTTTAATAACTGAAAGCAGAAATCCTCTAGTGACAGTACAGTCTGACAGATGGAGTATGTTCCTTCTGCAAAAGAAAATATTACCCTCACGACTTCAATTCCAACTGTCAGGAGCAAAATCTGAGTTTGTTGACAACACACCTGCCTCGGAATGAACTAGCTCCCCTGGAATTACAGAGGGGTTTCTCCTGCTTAGGAGGCAAAGCTGCAGCAAAAAGATCCTAATTGAGAAGTGATATCTCTTGATTATAGCAGGATGGTTTTGGACTTGCTGGGAGTACAGTTAAGTCAGTTTGTGTGAAGTTGGGATCCTGATCACCGGCAGTGGGTCCCTGGCATTCTGCTGCCGTCAGCATGGATGGGGCCCTCTGCCCAGCTCCTGCACCCTCTGCTCATTCCCCACCCTCTGATACCTACATTTAAAATTTGCAGCTAGCTGCACAGAATGTAGGAAACCTCTTGCTGGAGAAATCAGTGAATTGGAAGAAGAAGATGCAAATATACAGAAAATACAAAAGAGAACTGCAGGAATAGTGCACTCCGCCCAAATTTAAACAAAACAACTGTTAACATGCTGGGATGAGCAGCACACATGGAACAGATTGACCTTTCCAAGAGTCTTGTCTGCTCTTGATTCCTGCAAGGCAAGTGAGGTGCCACAGACACAGAGACACTTTGTCACCCAGCACAGGAGGAACCTGCTCTGCCACACTGGAAGGCAGGATGTGAACACATCTTCTGTTCTGTGGCTTTTCTCAGAAAGTACTTAGGAAGAAAAATGTTGGAGAAAATCAGCTGATCAACCAACCAGCAAATTAAAATAAAGCTTGAAATTCAATTAACTGCAGCACTCTAATGCATTATGTATAATACTTTTTAAAAATTAAATATGACACAGAGGGATAAATCTGGACACCCCAGAGAAGGAAACAAACTAAACCTAGAGCATATTTACAGTTTTAGGTAAGGTTCTATAAGATCAACTTTAGAGAATGAAATTCCTTTTCCATTCAGAAACTGCATTAATACAAATGCTTGTCTTTTCTAGTAATTATTTAGTAATAGCCAAGATAAAGACATTAAGAGTGTTTCATAATCACACAGTGGGGTTCAATACTGATTCTCTCATTATCAAATCTGCTCAACACACAAGTCAAAACACGATTTTTCTAACCAACTACATTCTTCATTTTGGCATTGTAATCCAAGCTTCTGATGTTAGAAATGATTATGAGAAATTAAGAGACAGTTTGCTGACTATAAGATATATATGCACCAGTCCGAAAAGGAGCCTCTACTTCCTATGCAAATTGCTCTAACAACGAAAATAATCTTTTTTCTGCCTCTATCCCTTGAAAGCAGCCTGTTGGAACCCACAGGTCATGAAGGAGATAAAGCCACACGTAATCTCTGTCCTTGGCTGTCTTCAAGAGCAGAGTGGACATAAGAGATGACCCATTTGGAGCAGAAGAGACATCCAGAGGCCTCTTCGAACACAAATCATCCTAAAACCTTGCAACCCCAAATCTGGAGTGCAAAATTTGTCCCAGGGGTCAGACAGGTTGTCAGGGAAGATGTCATTTTTCCTGTTTATAGCTACAAGGCTATCTCGTGAGGAATTAATAACAAGGCACAACATCACACAAAAATGGTGTGTTAGGTGTTCAAGCTCTCTGACCTTGGCAAGTCCATGACTTGATTACTGGACATACAGAATATATATGATGACTGGGATCTGAGTAGTGACAGGAGAAGGCAGGTCAAAGTGTGATGCAGCAAGACTACATAAAATCAAACCCTGAATAAGCAAAAGCTAAAATTAACCTGAAACCTGTATCGTAAACAGCTTTTAAATCACTCAGATAAATTCATCCCATTATATTACATGGTGAGCAAAGTTTTCTGTAATATGTCATTTCTCTTCCAATTTGTTCAGCTTCTTTTGCTCTGTAAGTTCCCTTCTCTGTTACCCTGTCTTAGTATTTTCACAAATTGAATTTAGTTCCAGTTTTTTATTTTGTCTTCCTTCAGTTCAAGTTCCTCAAATATTCTCTTGTCTCTGTAGTACACTTAAGTATTTTTTATTTGTGGGTTTTTTTTTTTCATGGCATTCATTATGCTGCTGTAAGAGCTACATTAGCCACACTTACAAAATCCATGTCAAATCTTTCAACATTGCGCAATGAACCCAAGGAGCAATAACGCTATTCCTAAAGGCAAATATGTACTGCTATACTTAAATAAATAAAATCCATAAGCACATAACTGCCAGACAACGCAGTGAGTCAACAAAGAAACACAGCAACAAATAATCAATATAAATGAATCTATAAATGATCAACTGGTGATCTCAATCTAAGTAACTGCTAAAAAAGCAATGTTTCCCTAGGAAGAAATGAGACATTTTACACTGATATTGAACATTGACTTTTCGGAGAGAATGACCACAGGTTTATTTTATTTGATAGCTATCTCCGACTTGGCATTATGTTAGCAAAATTTAATCTTCAATATTCCTTATGCTTACCCTTCACCTGAAAAATGGCCTGATCTCAGTTGTTGGGCTGGGTTATAAAGCATGTCTCACTAAAATATCTCAATGCTTTTTCATCATTTCCCCCCCTGACTTCCTGCAAGTCTCATTTTGCATCTACTTATCTTTGCCATCTCTTTGCCCTGACAAGACTTCATAACTGTGATTCTGGGATTAAATCCTAGACCACTAAAAAATTCCTAATATTAGGTATTTGCACTGATGAAAGTGGGAATAGGCTCTGTCACATTGCCATCATGAAATCCAGCATATTTTCTAGTTTGTGCACGGGGAGAATGGCAAGGGCATGTGAAGTACAACCTGAACTTCACAACTGAGAGAAAAAAGAGAAAGCAGCTCTGAGGAAGTCATTCTTGCAGCTATGACTAAAAAAAAACCCCAAAGTTTCTGTTAAATAAATAATGACGGTACTAATAAATTACTAATTGTAAACAGCATCTCTATAATATCTGGGTTGGCCATTTCTGCCCTGTCACATCTCCCTGCTCCTTTCTGTGGCACTAACCTTGGCCAAGCAGATGTTTTGAGCAGCGCAGCCACAGCCAGGACAGCGAGCACCAGCCAGGCAGTTGTGTTTCTTTACTCAATTTCAAAGCAATATATTTTAACAGCTCCTGGGGAGCACTACCAGCATGTGTGAAAAATGTTTCCTCAGACCCATCCTAGACTGTGCTGTGCAATTTGCATTAACAACCCAAAACGTGCCCTGAAAACACAACTCCAGTAGCACAGGAAAGAAAACATTCCGTGATCATCTCTGTCCCCAGCTCCAGTTACATACAAAGGAAAACATTGCCTGATCCTCTCTGTCCCCTGTTTCCTGCCAAGGCTTCAGAGTATGTTCAGCCTGGTGGCTGAGCAAGAAACGTTTCCAACTGCAAGAGCTAAGCTAAGTGCATGATAGCACTTTGATCTCACTCTGGTTTCAAGTGCTGAGTGTCATGGTATGAAAATGTCCCACAGACAAAGAACTGCCCAGGCTGTGAGGCTGCCCCTCCACACTGAAATCCTCCTCCTTTCCTTCTCCCTGAGAGCTCTGCTAGGCAAAACAACAATACATTGGCTTTTCTTGGAACTAATCTGCAGATCAAGCTTTTGCTTTTGACTCAGAAAAAGTCCAGGACAACTATACCCAAGTAATTTCACGTCAAAGTGCTGTTCTTCGAGGCATTGAGCATGTAGTGCAGCTGGAGCAGCTTGTCTCCAGGAGAACTGTCTCAGTAACATCATGAATCTTTCACACCTTTGGACTGTGGAATAGGGAAGGGCCACTTGCTAGACTAATAAGCCACATCTGAATTTTCTGGACACAGGCACCAAAATTCCCAGTGCTAGCACATATTTTTTTTATGGAATGAAGCCAGATGCTTTTTCCTAAAATTTCTCAGAGGTAGCATCAGACAAGCTTATTGAGCTACTACTACGCTTTTCTCACTCAGATTGACTGATAGCAGTCAATAAGAATCACTGAATGTGTGACATTTAAAATATGACAGGCATATTCTAAAATTTAATTATTGCCCCTAACTGACACCTATTTTCAATGCAAATTTAAGAACAGAACCTTCTGTCAGCAGCTAATCTTGCAAGATGCAGCGTTCCCTCGGTTTACATTGATTTCAAGTGAAGCTGATCGCAGTGATTGGCAGCCAGATGCCCTCTGCCTCTCAGAGGTTCCAGCTTTGCATGATTTTCCCTTTTTCAGTCTTGCTTTCCAAAATGTCTAGCATATTTGATTTCAGCGAAGTCTGGACAAGACAAAGGCTGTGGTCTTCTGACTCTACAAGTAATAAGCAAATGCAACATTAAAAAAAAAATTGTATGAAATGGAAGTTCCTCAGAGAGAGAGAGAGAGAGAGAGAAAATCAATGGGTACGTAAGACAGGCACTTCAGCAACTGATTTTGATGAATCCTCATCTATGGAATCGGAGTCAAAACGATGACTTAGGAGTGGAAGAACTTACAAACATGAATGAACAACAAACTCCATCCAAACACTTACATTAGCAAAAAAGTGACTCATTTGTGGGAAGAAAATAAGTTGATACCAACGCCTGAAGGATAAAATTTTGTGCAAACTGTACCATGTACAGATATTTGATGCAGAGTAAAGATGAGATTTCTACTTCCAAGTCCAAAACTCTTATAGATTTTTTTTTGTCTCACTCTCACATAAACAATGGAATACTTCTGTGATACCAAAGGGAAAATGAATAAATTAACCATTTATTTCCCTATATCTTATGTTCTGTGAATAGCTATTTTCAGGTTCTAATTTCAATTTTTAAAAGAAAGATATTTTCATTTGCCTAATTAACTGCCAGATCCTTTGGCAATTCAGTCCTTTCTGCGGCACTGAAGTGAATATATTATTTCAAGTTTATGCAGACACCTGAAATTTATCTTAAACCTCATGTGTCTTTAAGGTCAAATAACACTGAGGAATAAATGACTAACAATACTTTCATGTGCAATATGGCCACTAAACGTGTGGCGAAGCACGCTGCTCTCATGGTCTATGTCATTTGTCTTTAATTTTTTCTTGTATCTTCTTGCACACAATAATAGATAAATAGCATTAATATCTCAAAGTTTCAGTGAGAGTATCAAGATCCTATTTTGAAGTAAAACATCTTTAAACCCATCACAGTTTTTAATTTCCACAGGAAATAACAGTTTGGGGTGTTTATTTTCCCCACAGGAAAGTCTAAATATTTAAATTACCATATTTTTAATGTACTGACATGTTGATGGTCAGATGTTCTTTGATGCTCAAAGATAGATTGGCAGAAATCAGAGCAGCATAGGGGCTTACAAAAATGTGGTATTTATGTTTGGCAGCAATTACTTTGTGAAAAATACAAGGTGACTCTTTCTATGCTCCTTCTTTCTTCTTCTTTATATTTTTCTCCCCCAAGTTTGGCATGAATCAAAAGAGCTAAAAACTAATTTAACATGACAAATGCTTTCATCACTCCCTTAACCTCTGAAGTGAACACTCTGACAAAGACAATATGCGTTCTATGTGCTTTCCTTTTGACACTTTATAAATTACTTTCTTGTAACTGGGTTTTACCGCCAGCCCAATATCTTCAGGATGTCCTAATTTGAATGGCTGGTTCTACATTCTTCATATGTCACCCCTGGATAATAGGAATAACTCCTGGGCTTTGTGAAATGGCACAAGTCTGAGGGAGGAGTGTGGGACAATTTTATTTCCGTCCTGCATGCTGGAATTTACCAAAAGGCTGTGCAACACCAGCAACTAATACTCTGCCTTTTGTTCACAGCTGGCTGTTGAGGAAACAGGGAGAAGTGACAAACCTGGCTTTAAATGTGCAGACAGCCTTGTGTACACCAGGTAATGGAAAAGTTCAGTTTTTCCACTTTTTTTCCTCTTCTCTACTATTAAAAATAGTATAACCATAGGCCACTTTAAGAAACATCTTAAAGTGCTCTTTCATGCACACCATCTGCACTTTTTCCCTCTGTCTAGTCCTTTAACAAGAAGACCAAAAGTCATCTGATTTATTTCCAGCCTGGTGAATTTGATCTGTGTTAAAGTTTCTGCAGAAACCCTTCCCGTGTAAAGGAATTCAGACACGGACCAGTATGTCTAAGATGGGAAAATGTCTGCACACAGAACAAAGCCTACTCTGCACAAACAGTCAGGGTAGTTTGCAGAGGAAGCTTTGGAAAATTTCAGATAACAGCGGTACTGACTGGCCTGTAAAGGAAGAGTCTATCTAAATAGCCAGACTTTGATGACATATTATGATATAAACCATCAATCTATATGTATCTTAAAAGAGAAAATAAAATCCAAAGTTACCTTCTAACAAGGCATATTGCCATTATTTTGACAAATGCTTAACTTAAAATCTCAGTACTATTTTTATTTAACATCAATTATGTAGTGTGGCAGGAAGATCCAAAGGTTATTTGTGCACCATGAATTTATTTTTTAAAGCGTTAAACATACTGCCTTTTTCACTTCATTCATTGTATTTTTAGTTGTGTGTTGGAGGAATGGCAATTGGAATGCCTAATAATTTTTAAAAATTATCAGTTATGAGATTTTTTTTTTTTGCTTCTCTCTTTAAATCACCCTCATTTTAATTTTTTGCATGCAAGCCATAATCTTTTGCAGTCTCAAAGTCGCATGTTTAAACCTGTAGACATCATGTTTTCAATGATCCATCCATATCAATTCTCCCTTCTCCTTTATGACAGGGCAATTCATTTAGAAATCCTGAAGAGTATGAGAACTTCAACGTACTCTTCCAATATAATTTACCTCATATTTGCCATCACTGCCTTTTGCATTTGGTCCTGTAAGAGTCTTGGTCAGCACTGATACAATCACATTCACACAGCCCAGGTTACACTGACGAACCTAAAGAGCAGAACCATTTGCTGCAAATTTTCATGACTTTTCCCCGTAACTCTTACTTTTAGATAATGTAATCCCAGTGATGGAACTTGTGCTGTGGTAGAGAGCAAGAAATTTACTTTGTGGACATGTAAGGCAGAAATAAAATAGCAGCACCTTCAAAGCCTTTCCTTTTTTCAAATCAGGAGATGATTTAGCACCTTAAGTCACACTGTTGGAGGACAGCAAGGGTGAGTTTATAGCTGATGGTCTTACACCTCCTCTTTGTCATGTGCAATGAATTGTATGATTTTCTTGCTGAGAGTGAAGGAATTAATTTAATAAATGACCCACCTAAAGCATTCCACTCTTACCTTTCTGTTGTTCTCATGCATCTAGGGCTACACCACTGCTTTTTTGTTTTTTCTTTACTCTCACTTCCATCACTCTAAATTATGATCACGGTGGATCTATCAAATTTATTCATAGGATTAATTTCAGCTATTTTCTGGCTTTGACATATACTTATTCTTTCCTGTGCATGGCATGAAGCTTGTCAGGTAACTTCTCATTATTTAAACCTTGAGCTAACACTCTCTCCTAAACCCTGCCTTGTGTTCACTACCAACTCTATTGTGCTCATCATTCTTTCAACAGGAAAGAAGACCTCAAAACCTTGTGTCAAAATCGATCAGTTGTGTCTTTACTTGAAATGATAGATCATTCATCAATTATTAAGAGTCAATACATTGCCTTACATTCTCTCATCTTATATATGAAAGTGTAAAAAGCAATCACCGTGTTGCAAAGCTTTGCCTAAGATTACAGTAACCTAAATACCAAGGAAAAAACCCCACATTTCATAATCCATCACTTCAAAGTTATGCACATGATTAAAATGTTCAACTTGCAGTATATCATTTCCCTTGTGCATAATCACTCTAACAGGGAGCTGCTGTATGATAACTGTCAACTTCAATGAATTATGTGCTTTCCAATCTTTTCATTTATATACCAAACTAAGCTTGTTATTCTTCTGAGGCTTTCTACAGGGGAAATACAGAAAGATGGTTAAAGCTGTAGTACTCGGTGTAGGTCTGGACTAAACAGACAGCAGGAACAGTCAGCCAGTTCTCTCCTACTACTGTATATATTAATCACATATGGAAGCTCATTAGTATGAAAAATGGGGTTTTCTCACAAAAAGGTGTCTATCCTGAAGAGTCAGGTTATATAGGATCAAAAAAAAAAAAGAAGAAAATTCAGCACATCTTTATAGATCTTTTGAGTGCTATGTGTGAGAATAGTTTCAGAGAGGAAATAAATCCCACAAAGAATAGGTCTGGAAAGTATTAACAGAAGATATCCTCAAGCTACCATAATTTTCCCATTTACTCAGAGAACCTAAAGTGTGCAGCACTTCACTGTCATCAGCATATTGTTAAAGGCACTGTAAAAGGTACAAAATGCTCTGACAGACACCTAAAAAACCCCTCTACAACAACGGAGAATGAGAGGGGACCAGAGAAGGGGGAGTAAGTCAGAAATTAATTAAATTATTTGAATTAAGGAAGAAAAAAAACTCAGCAGCATGTTAAAACCATCTCAAAAAAAAAAACCCACAGAAAGGATTAGAACGCAGTATGGTCACTATTAACATATAACTGGGAAATAAACACAACATTCAGAGTTTCTGTATTTTTCCTTACAAAATGCTAAGGATGAGTGGAATATAGAAAATAACTGCATGCAAGAGGAAGCATCTAATGATTCAAATTTAACACCATCAGGATTTAGGTACACAGACTGAGAACTAGTAATCAAAATGATTTTGGTGTTTTTTTATCTAAAGGCAGCATGTGATGGTAATATTTGAATTCAAATGCCACTAGCTTCTGTTACTTATGTGAATTCACCACCTATCACATTTTTTTTTCTAAATACTCTTTAAACATATGGCACTACATCAAAAAGTCATTAAATCCCTCTGTTTGGACCATCTATGAGATGTGCATATCTGACACCTAAAGTTAACACTGCACATTAAGAATTCTGAATCAATTTCTTGCTTGCACGGCTCTTACGACAGGGAACGTGACTTGAACATTTTATTTTTCCTCATTAATCAGTATGAGGAATAATAATATTATTTGCTCACTGAGAACACACGTTTGTGAAACACATTGACCATCCTTTCATCTGCCGAAGTTCCATTTTCTGACACAGCCACGTCATTTGAGAGAGAAAACACAGCCTTACCTATGAAATATGCTAGCAAGATGGCAAGCAGGACTGCAGCAGCAATTGCAGATAAAGCAGCACATTTCCAGCTGCAGTACTTGGAGGGTTTTTTCAGCTTAAATGCATTCCTGGAGAATGTATTTCTAGGTAACAGTCTGGGAGGTGGAGTATAAACCGTTCCTGAGGTCAGCGGGTAACCAGGGGAAGAGCTGCTGAACAGAGGAGTAGTTCCAGAAGATGTCTTAAACAAGAAATGCCTGAAAAACATAAAATGGAACAGAGTTGAAAATGGCAAGTCCTGTAGTTAAGATAGAACATCTCCTACTCCTATACCATTCCAGCTGCCTCAGCCTGGTGAATTCAACCAAAAAGAAAAAGGATTTTGTAGGAAGAAACAGGGAAATGAAAATTCTCTCTTTTTTTTTTTTTTTTTTTTTTTTTTTTTTTTTTTTTTTATCAGATCTTAACAACTGGCACTAAAATGCAGTGTCAGGATATCTTTCTTAATCTCTTCTGTAATTAGATGCAACTTGACCACATACTAGCTAAAACACCAGCATGACCCATGAAGTGTCTGGGAGTTCCCTGTGGATTCCACCACTCAAAAAATGTTCTAAGAAAACCACACTCTGAATCTCATTTACACTCTTGGCAAAAGCTCCCAGCAAAACCACGAAGAACACACTGAGAAAAACCCATAGTCCTGTAGGAAAAGATCTTGCCAGAATTAGAATTAACCACGATTTTGTGGTTTAACAGTATCCAGGTTTGGTTTGAACAGCTCAGACAATTACCAACAGCACATGACTCAGCAGCTAAAACCAGGATTTCAGCTGCCCATGCATTTGGTAGGAAAAAAAAATAAGGGACAGAACACACTCTAATGAATCTCAGAAAATGCTGTTAACACATTTCAGACAGAGGAAATGGAGAAAGCAAACTGGAAGACTGGTTTCTTTAGATTAACTTCTCACAGTCAGACAGAACTGATTGCAAACATGTTCCCACTCAACAATAAAAAGAGAAGCACAGAATAAAGGCTGTGGTCCTACAGAAAGTCACTTGGTTTAAGACAGAGAGCTCTGAAGACTTGCTCCATACCCTCTCCCTTCACAGCTCTGAGAAACAAGTGCTTCTTGGAATCAAACAGAACGAAGACACTCAGCAATCTCCAAAATCAAAATCACAGCCTAAAATAACCCTGGCCTTACTTCCAATGTAAAATATGTTTAACATTTTTATTCAGATACAACCCAGCATGTCACTCTCAAACCACCTGTTAGAGCTTTAAAATCCATGTCACTCACTTGACAACAACAATTTGGAAGTTGGAGGCTGAGATGTGTTTCCCAAGTCTGTTTTCCAGCCCACCATCATGACTGTGACTACTGTCAAGCATAGATTTGTGTATACCTATTCTACAGAAGTCATTTTAAAGGCATTTCTTAAAACATTTGTTTTGAAATAAAACCCAGAGCATAAGAGATTGCACAGAACTTGCATACAGGTAAAAGACAGTCAAAGGAAAGCTGGCTAAGTTCCCCTGATTTCTGATTAAACATTTCCATTTGAAGGCAGCCTCGGAAAATGTGCTGGGGTTTTTTTTTTTTTTAATGAATCAATCATAAACTCTATTAATGAACATGAAAAATCACTTTGACATTGCCTTGGTTATTGACTTTTAACTCCAAGTAGCCTTGTACATCCCTTTCAACAGTGACCAAAATCTACTTTGTTGTAGAAAATAGACAAAGACAGTGGCAGTATCCACTGTGATAACCTTTTCTTTGTGCTTTAGAGACTTCAGATTTGCAATCAAACTCAAACAGATTAATTCTGACCAGTTACTTCATGGAAACATTGGGGTTTTTTAATAAATAAAGACAACCTTCTTTTTTCTTTATCAGTGAGGGAGAATAGAAGTTAGAATTCCTTTTTTTTCTGCACATCATTGGTGATCTATGAGAAAAAGCAATAAAGGCAAATGCTAAAAGAATTCCCTTTAAAATTACCAGCCTTTAAAATTATGAAAAACATCTTGCAGCTAAAAGAAAGCAAGAAATAATGAAAGTCTGATGTATTGAATATGATTTTAAATGCTTCTTTACTTTGCAACTGTTCCATTAAAGTAATTGATGAGAAAATGATGTTATGGGGCTGGTTGTGTCACACCAGATCTATTGACTCTTCTGCTCCTTCTGTCTGGGTGGAACCTGATTAATTTGTCAGCAGAAGCAGGTTTAGTCCTTTCTAGTTGCTCTCCGGTGTTGGGAGCACCGAACGACTTCCATGATTAGATCTAGGGACTGAAATGACATGGAGCATGAAGAAGAAGGGAAAGCCAGAAGGAAGGCAGACCCAGTGAGACAAAGGCAGGCAGGAAAGCTCCTCTCTCATCCAGGCTGATTCTGCATCTCCCCAGCCCAGGACCCCTTCTCCTCCTGAGTCCTCATGGCAGGAACGACCCTTTAGGTTTGGAGAGAAAGGTCTGTAACAGACAGTTCTTACCCTTTCCCTGCCCAAAAGCAGCCCTTTCCCAACCAAACTGGAAATTACAGTCATTGGAACTGTCTTTATCTGAAATGCCTTTAAACCCAGGAATTTTATGTCCTCTTTAGCTGAGAAGGCAGCTACAGCACCAACAGAAATTTTAATATAAAGCATTGTTAAAGTAAACCCAGATATATAATGAAACTCTGCTCCCATTAAAATTGAATTAATGAATATCTAGATATGCTTTAATAGAACATGTCAATCATATCCCGTTGCATGTGAGAAGACAAAAAAAGGAGAACAAAAAAGTAGCTCCACTGTGATCCACTTTGAGATACATAAAGTATATAAAGAAAACCAAAACACTTATCCATGCAAACAGGATCTCTATGATACTGTTAAAACTAATCAGAGCTTGATAGAAGCAAAAAAAGCCAGCTTAAAAGGATATGTGAGATGTCATTCTCAAGGCCGAAAAGGAAGAATGTCATTGGATAAACCCTGATTTTGTCACATTTTGTCCTACCCATGCATTTCAAAAGCTGAAAGTCCATTGTCCCAATATGAGGATCCCTGACAAAGTGGCAGCACTCACAAGACATCACACCGCCTGAAAATACACAAGTTCTGCCTTTCAAAGTTAAAAAAGATATTTAACTAAAGATGCGTTAAATATCCCCCAAGACACTTCGGAAAACTGACACTGCATTCCAAAAGGGGCCAGATTAGCAGATACACCTTAAATCACAGCAAAGCACACCAGAAAGATTGGGAACATAATGGACAAAACACTTGGACCCCCAGAGTTTTAAATCTAGATTCAGCTACTAATGGAAATAAATTGACTTGTCTCAACTCTATCCCTAAACCCAATGATCTATAGCCATATTTTTATGTGAGATTTGACATGCTCTGGTACAAGCAATTGTCTGTGGGCTGAAGCTGCACAGAGAGAACATGAGCATTTATCAACATTAATTACAGCCTCACAGTGGTAAGGCTGGGAGCATTGTACAATGCCTGCTTATGAAAATAAATGATCTGATTTGTACCAGTTCACTTAATTTCAAATACACTCCACATAAGAATTAAAAAATTGTATTCTCTGTCTTACCTGCTCGCCTATCAAACATGATTAAGAAAAACACATTTTCTACCTCACAATTAAGGATTAGCAATTTGAATTAGACTAGGACTAATTTTCTGTTTTGAAAACATGGGAATAAATTTGCTAAGTCTCAGCCCAGTCTCCCTAATTTCTGTGATCAATAAGACAATTCCACACTGAAAAAACTCCCGAAATATGGTTGCCAGCCTAGGATGACTCGGTAATTTCAGCGTCCTTGAAAAGCTGTGGAAGGAGCTGGGGTGCTGCCCACAGAACAGAAGCTAACCCTGCAGCTCTCTCCGTGCTCTCCTCTCCCAGGATTCAGGATTCTCCCCCTCTGTTTTCAGCACAGCTGCTGTGTGGGGTCACACCCGGGCCCCAAGGGTGACATTTGAGGGCACATGTGACCACCGTTCTGTGCACTGATGGCACATGGAAAAAGCCGTATTTTGCTTTCTTCACTAATTCAGAGCTCTCCCTAGCATGTGCTTTCCCACAGGTCAAAAGGACCTCTGGTGTTCAGGGAACAGTGGTCTGACAGAGACTGTATTAACTTCCATATTCTTTGGGAGAACAATCAGCTTTCCCCCCCCTTCTTTCTGGACCGATTGTCATGGCAGCACACTGCAAAAATGAGTGGAGGGGAAAAAAAATTGGTTTGGTGATCAAAAACTGTAATGGAAAGAAAGAAAAAGACATTTTCTAACATAAATTGCTTCTTTCCCTCCTCATACTGTCCTAAACTTATTCTGTATGAAAAAAGGGCATACAGAGAATTGTAATGCTTAAATTGTCTTTTTTTAATATATTTTATGGGGTTTTTAATAGTAATTAATAAATAGAAAAGCTACATGCCAAGAGAATAGTAACAGCTCAATTTAGTTGTTCTAGGACTTAAAAATATCTTCAAGCTGTGGTAAAATCACATCTGTCTATAATTTTATTGGACATTTATTCTTAGCAGAAAACAATGGAATATAGAACATAATATGCTGGCTTTCATTGTGATAAAAAAACCCACCTTTCTGCAGTTTTCAAAGTCTTCCAAAAAAGTAGCCATGAGTCATTTTATGTCAGTGGAAGCCTCAAAGTGGCTGCCAAATTCACAGTGAAATTTTATGGCAGATTTCTAACTTGCAAACATAAAGGAAGCAAGTCTGAAGAAAACCAGGAGCTGTTCTTATGCCTGTTATGACCAAATGAGCTCTGAGGGGTAGACTGGTACAAGCTTCGGTTACCTGTGTCTCAGTCTTTCCCCAAATGAGATTTAATTGTATGTTCTCTCCGGTTCTTGCAGAAAACGTGGGACCATCAGCCACGTTTCCACAGCTGAGAGCTCTCTGATGTGGGAAAACTGCACAGAAGTTTCTGCCCTTTAGAGGGCCTGGAACTCTAAAGCCAGCAATAAAGCCTAACAGGAGTTACCTATTTGTGTTTCAATTGTATAGTTACAAGAAATTGCCTCAATCATGTCAAATACAAAGACTAAACTCAGTAGGACAGATTTTTTCTGTGGGAAACTATTTCAAATACATGTATACACACGTATCTAAACATGTATATATATATATATATATATATATATATATATAAAACACATATTTAAACATTTTATATACATGTATATAAACCCACTGGCCATTTTACACAGCTGTGCGTTGTGCTGCCCCACACCCAAACGTTTGTGGAAACTATTGCAGTGCTTTTCAGCCTGCTGCGGATACTGCTGCAGGGACTAAGGACACTCTGTTAGGCACGGGAACAGTAATTCAGGATGAACAAATCAATATCAATGCCACACTTGTACCCACTGTAACCTCCTGATCCTTGCAGCAGCCCCCCAGCACCCAGAGCAGCTCCAATCCCTTACTCAGAGATATTCCTCAGCTCTTGAAAGGCTGATGATTCCTGGAAGGCTGGGCTCCTCACATCCCCAGGCAAAGTGCTCTAAAACCTGCAGAGTGTAAAGCAGTGTCACAGAGGATGCTGTGAGCACCAGGCTGGCTCGTCACCGCCACTGCCACCCTCTGACAAAGACACAGCTGGACATGTGAAGCGCAGTAATTGAACACTGCCTGACAGCCGGGCAGGCTGGTGTACAGAAAGGCAGGTGCCAACCTTTGGGCACCTTGATCTGTCATATTATGAAACAGAGCCAAGCAGGCATCGCTCACAAAGCCAAAACACCGGCACTGTGTGACAGCGGCAGCGATGGCTCTGTGCTGGACACCTCTCCACGGGACTCCTGCTCTTCATCTGCAGGACTGACATCCTCTTGGATATATTTTATAGCCTTCTCTCTCCCGAATCCCACTGTGAGCTGACCCGTGGAGTGTTCTCTGGGGGCTGTCCCCACGTGCTCCCTGCTCTGGCTTGTCCCCGTGGCACTGCCCCATCCCAGGCTGCCCAGAGCTGCGACACTGCAGAGCTGTGCGAGAGGGTGGAGAAAGGCAAGGTGCAAAACACAGGGAGGGGAAGGACTGAACTGGGCGTCACGAGTAGCTCGAGGGTTTGAGATGGAGAACCCAACTTGGAAAGGTATAAAAATCCAGAAGGGGAACATGCACATGGCAGCTCAGCAGCTCCAGGGGCCACCCACCACCTTCCTGACTGGTGGCTCTGTGGTCAAAAAGATTCCAGGTATTCTGCAAGACGTGTGAGCCCACTCACTCAGCCTGTCTGCTTGAATCCTAGTTAGCTTTTGTGGGAGTTAGCCAGTCAAGGGCCAGCTCTGCTCTTTGAATTTATGAATCTCCTTCTTGCACGACTGTTTATTCCCCAGGAACAGAGCAACTAAAACTGCTGGTTAATGCCTGGTAAAGAGTAACAGGCACAGCTACAGACACAAACACAAAAAATCAGGGTCTTTGCATACGCACTCACGTGAAAGTGCAGCAGGACCAACTGGCAGATCCAGGAACATTTAGGCAGCTCTGAATCAACTCAACTACAGGAACTTTCTCTTCTAAAGCAGAAAACCTTGTGTCTTTTTTTTTTGCTATAGGTTTCGGAGCAGTTGTTGCATAGTGCCAAGTGATGAAGTGCAATATTGCCTCCATTTGTTATTCCAGTGGTGAGGATTATGATAACAGTGTTTTGCATTTCAATGGGTCCATGCAGTTTTAACTTTCTACATCAATTAATGAACATAATTTCAAAACACTTCTATTTTAAAAGGCATACATGTAAGCTCTCCACTATCTCTTAATTCAACTACTCACTTAACAAGAAAAAAAGAAAAAGTACTAACAGTGCTATTTCAAGTCTGTAAGCCATAGAACAGAATAATAAAACTCAGAGCTCAGAGAAATTTATCAGTCGACACGTAAACTTAAATAAAGAGGAACAAAAATCACATAATCCTAGACTTTTTTAATAAAGACCCTAAACGTGCCTGTCTCTTCCTGTGCAGTCACTCACACTGCCTGTTCACTCTGCACAACCCAGAAGTTAAAAATGCAAATGAACAAGATCATGAAAACATGCAATTATCTGCAATCAGTAAAAACTTCTTTGAGCTTATGTGTACGTGAGTGGGAGTACATCTAGATCGATTTTCCGAATCATCATTATGTATCCTACTTTTGTAGTGTTTTCCTTCACCCTTTTCTCTCTCCTGTTCGTGCCTATATTTGTTATGAAAATGATACTCCAGTAGCCTGCTAAAAATGACCTTTCTACAGTGCTTTTGGAATCCCTCCAAGTACATGGCCCAAATGTGTTTAAAGTCCTCGGGGATGCTTTTGACTGTGCTTTCCTTGACTCTTGAAAACGCTTTTGATTTTTAGACAGGTCCAGAGTCTATCTATGCAGATTCCAATTATTTAGAAAGTCCCCACAACCTTTCTGCAACCTTCTCATGCGGGAAGGAGCAAGAGAATGAAGGACTCAGTTCCTGCCCCAGCCTTCAGGTTCAGAGGAATAACATCTGCTCTAGCACATGTACCTGTAGCTGCAAGGAAATGGTAAGAGAAAGCCATAAAAGACAAAGCAAAATTAAGAGTGAGGACTCATTTCACTGTTCCAAGTAGTTGTTTGTTATGCCCAATATATCCTAGGAAATTGCATTAACAAAAGGAAAGGAAATTTTGTTTCACTGTTCTGTTCCAGAACATTTTGCATCATGTACAGAGATATCAAAATATTGAGACATCATTGAAAATAGGCAGACAATTGCAGAGAGCAGCTGTAGCTTGGAACTTCAACACATTCAGAAACTTCAAGTTTACATATTCAGTTCAGAAGTTCTGCAGCTGATCTTGACACCCGAACATGGTGCAAAGCGTGAATGTGGTATTAACAACAGTTCAGATATTTAATTTGTTTCTTAAAAAAATTAATACCGCTTTCCCCCACTGTTAAATCCCTCTCCTCATATGCCCTGCTCTTGGCTTATTTTGCCTCGACTGCCTTGGCCTGTGCACAGGCTCAGTGCACTGTGCTCATTCCTGCACTGGAGCACTGGGTGCAGATGTTTCCCAGCTGTGACACCGCACGATTTTGAGTTCAAGCACTGCATGGTGCACACTGGGGTACAGCGCATGTTGCTGCTCCATCCTTTCATCTCTCTTTGCTGTCCTCAGGCTCACCCAGAGTGACTGTGCTGGAGTCAGACTGGCAAAGTAACAAATGCTGCTTGAACCCCAGGGAAAGGCAAATATTTTGAAGAAACCTTCTTTTAAGGTTCATAGGAATTCTTTTCAGGCTAAATTTTCAGATTTCTCAATCTTTAAACTGAACTTTGCCCAAATAACCTCAGATTTGGACCATTGGTCTTACACTACAGCCCACAAGATCTAAAGAAACCTATTTCATAATCACCAGAAGGGTGGCCACCATCCTTTCTCCTGAAACACAGAAGAAACATTAGGATATTACAGTCTTCCTTAAGACTTAGCATCACATCCTCCTGAGCAAGCACAAAGAAATTATAGACATAGATACAAAATTATCTTTGCAACTGAAAGATTTGGACTGAAAATATTTCAAATTACGAGACTAATTATGAGAACTGAAGAATAAGAGTAATTTCTATTTAATTCTAGCCTTCTTTCCTCCTGAATTAAGTATTATTAGTTATAATGGTAACAATTAATTTTACATCAATATAAAGTACTGAAAGAGGCATTAGTAAATCAGGCAATCTCAGTGAAACATCCATCCGTGGAAGCCCCTCTGTTCTCCTCCCTCAGCAGCCATCCCAGTGCCCGTGTGGGGTTCTCATCCCAGAGGATTCCTGCTGGGTGAGGAGCCACGGGACCCTCCCCTGCAAAGCCATCCCTTTCTCCCTGTGCCCTCAAAGCATTCCCAGCTTTAAAGCAGAGTGCTGCCTCTCCAGCTGTCAGGAAGGAACGAGACCCACCCTGGGATGTTCAAAGGCAGGGTTTTCATCACACATCCCCGTGGAAAGCAATGATTAAAGCAGCAATAAAGGAGCACCTCTCAACTGGAGAGGGTAGAACCCGGCACTTTGCTAGGAGGAGGAGGAGAAGATGCTTTGAAACAGACTGCAAGAGGACAATAAAAGTTAAAGAGCATTAAACAGCAGCTCCGAGCCTAAAGGTAAAGCAGCTAAATACTGCAGAAATGAACCATAAAAATAGCACCATAAAAATGCTACAGCCATGCATTACTGTGTCCTTACTTAGAGATATTTCAACCCTTCCATTACAGACCCTTATTTCAAAGAAAACAGAACGATTATGTAGCTAGCCTGGGAGCCTGATGCAGCCATAAAGCAGCAGCAGACCAGGGAAGGCACAGCCCATTTGTTTACCTGAGGCAGGAACAAGCACACTAAAATCAAGCACACGTCACTGCAAGTGTTCCAGGCCAGGTTAGCCAGGGGCGTTGGGCAACTTGATCTAGTGGAAGGTGTCCCCGCCCATAATGATCCTGAAGCTCTTTCTAACCCAAACCCTTCTGACTCTAAGTAAGTACGATTAGGAACTCTGCATAGACATGTTGCAAACCTGTAACTCCACTAGAAGCAAGGAGCTCCTGCAATACAGCTAAACAAAATCATGTGACAAATACAGCACCACAAAGATTTGGGGTAAAGTTGCCTGAAAAGGCCAAATGAAAACGTGTGCAAGCAGTAAAAGCTTCCTTTACGTCACCAAGAAAATAAACCAAATGTGATTAAAAGCCTGCAATCAATATTGAAACAAGAGATAGAGAAAGGATTATTTGGAAAAATGTGATCTCTCCAAACAGCCTGAATTTAGCCCAAACTGCCTAAGACAGCAAAGGAACAAAGGGAAGGTTAAAATATTCTTACCAGAAAAAAAAGAAAGCAACATGCAGACGTGTGTTGTATTATTCAATGATTTCAGCTCTTGGTACTGTTAGATAAAGAGACATCTGGAATCTAAATTGTGATCTGAATTTTGTAGTGCTGACACAAAGCATTCCCTTCAGACAGCTCAGGTGCCACTTTTTGTTTCATAATCAGTAACATGACCACTTCCACATCATTTTCAGTTGAGAGCAGAACCTACTGAAGGTAACTGAAAGATGAAATCTAAGAGTTATGAAACTCTCTCTTGATAAAGCAGGTGCTGTCAGTGCTGGCTTTGCCACCTGAGCACTCCTCTACTGAGATTAATAAACAGATAACAAGAAAAAAAAATAGAGTAGTGCACTGTGAAGAGGCAGCATGAGAGGGGTCAATGTTTTGCCACAAGCTAAAGTTTTAAAGTAAAGGCTGAAGTAAAAAGTTACTAAAAATATGCCTTTTTTTTTTTTTTTGTGGCTACTGGTATGAATGTGGATGAAACACCAGCACCAGCTTTAAAGTGACAGAATTACAGGCTAATTCTGAAAGTCTCAGTGATTTCACAAGCATCAATTTCAGTCATCTTCTGAGTTAATATTCTTGCGATGAAACTTGTCATCAAGCCCTGTCAGGTGTGTAATTTCAGAAAAGAACTAAAATCGATCCTGAAGCAGCTCTGGAATAGTCTTGGAACACAGAAATTCTGCCAGGACATTTTCTAATAGCTTAATGCTTGCGTGTGACAAACCTGTCTTCCAAAAAGCTCCAATTAACTGTCGGGCATCCAAAAATAACAGTATTCACAAGGTAACCTTTTGTCATCAACATGTACATATACACTCCCAGAGGTTGCAGGATAAGAAAAAAGAGAAGAACCAAAGTCAGTAATGGGATTCACAGTCACCTCTGACTAGGAATAGGTACAAAATCAGACAGTAAAAACAAAAAAATCCAGCCAGATAAATGCCCACTGCTGTGGCTCAGGGGTGCCAGTATTATGGCAAACAAATCCTTTTGTGAATATCCCAAGGAATTCCCTCCAGGTAGAGTGGTCAGTGAACTGGGACAACCTTGAGCCTTCAGAAATGACATATTTCAGGCACTGTTGTACCCAAGAACAATTCCATACAGGAAGAGGCAGACCAGGGACAGCTGGTGGCCACTCTACACCAGAATTAAAAGTAGGTACTAATCCTGGGCATTGAACCACACAGCAAGAACCACTCGTGGAGCCACACGACCAACATTTCTATCTTGTAGTTCTTAGCACTCAAGAAAAAATTCAGGACGTCCAAATTAAGTTCTATAAAATAGCAGAGGTTCTCACAGAAGCAGCAGATCAGAGCTGATCTTTTTTTTTTTTTTTTTTTTTTTTTTGGCCAAACCTAGCTCCAAATCTTAAGTAAGCAAGAATCCCTTTCCTTTCCTTTTTTGTCCATCTCAGCTTTGCATAACCTGAATCTGCTTTCCACTTCTCCATGGCAGCCACGTTCCCATTTCATCAGAGCAGGACAAAGTGAGGGCAGCCCCTTGTACACACCCCAGCCCAGCACAGGCTGGCACAGACTCCCTGCCCTTTCCAGGCTCCCCATGGAGCTGTAACCCACCGCTGATTCACCACTGAGTAACAACGGCCTCGGTGGTGTCAGCTCCAACCCAGAGCTGCAAACCAGACCAACAGTCTTTAATCGAATGTTGGAGGGGCTGGGCTGAGGCCGCATGGGGGTGTAACTACTTGGGATAGCCACAAAGATCCAGCAGAGCAGAATTAAAGTCCTGGGAGGCTGCAAACCAAATATAAATCCCAGAAGCTGTGGCAAGCAAGCAGCTGAAACCCTGGCAGCAGCCAGTGCTCCCAGCAGCCCAGCTCCTCCACCTGCTCGCTGTGTTTATCACTCTCTGGGCAAGCAACACCACCCTGCTATTCCAAGCACTTCATTCAGCACCACAATGGCTAATTTTGAATTCTGAGAGATCAGCTCTGCCAAATCTGCTATTTAAAGTGCAAGTTAAATATGTTTGACATTCCATACCCCAAATGACAACAAACCAGAATCTTTAGACCAGCAGCATGTCAGGCATTTATTTATTTATTTCTCTGTCAGGCCCAAGTGCTGCACCTTTTCATTTATATGCTGCTGTTTGCCCCACAGGCATCAAGCTGTTAACACGTACAGAAGAGATTAAAATGAACTCGCATGCTGGATGAGGTATAAATTAAAATTATAGTACTGTCAGTCATGAATCTCGGATTGTTTCTCAGAGTCTCCCAAAATGCATAATGTCAAGTGAGCCTCTGTTTGTTGCTTCAGGAAAGGCAAAATGTATAATTTTTCAGCAGCACAGTCAATATGAATTCTAAGTAAGTTGTCCCTGAGCCTGTGACATAAATACACCGCACTAATCGCATGAGTTGTGTGTGCAAGGAAGGTCCAAGTGAATAAAAGGCTTTAGAACGAGAAGTGAGCAGCGCTATCCACCGCGCGCCTGCCAGTGCAAAGCCGACTGGTGCTGCTGGGTGTTCCAATGCCACTCAGTCCCCACACTGTGCCAGAAATCCCCCCCGACACAAAGGACACCAAACCCCACCTCCCACAAACCAAGGGTTCTCTCTGGGCACTCTGGAGGACCCTCAGTGGCATCCCCCAGGGTGTCCGTCCCTGTCACCCACCTGGTCTCCAGGGGGACGTTGCTGTTGAGCACCCAGCTGTCCTGGAGCTGCACGGACTCGGGGGTGGTGGCCAGGTCGTTGGGCGCCGGGGCGGGCGCGTGGATCTGGTTCCGCCGGTTGGTGAGAGAGTTCCTGTTGAGGGAGTTGGCAGAGGAATGGTGATGGGACAGGGAATGGTTGTGAGGAGGAGGGAGAGGCGGCCTCAGCGTTGACTGGCTGTGGTGATTCGAAGGGCCTAAAACAGAAAAGAGAAAGAAATCACAGATGTGTGTGGTGACACTGCTCTCCTCGGCGCTTTCAAGGGGCCACTGCCTGGGAAAAGAGACTGTGCCTCTTGGACCTGGGGGCATCAAAGCGTGGGCAAATCAGATCAGCGGTTATTTGAGATCAGCAACATTAAACAGTGCTTCCAGCCTGCACAGCTGGCACGTTGACAAAGACTCTATTTAAATTTTAAAATACTTTACGGATTCTCCCCGGAGAGTCTCCTCAGTGGAGCAGCCAGGACAGCAGCCTAGCTTGACCATTCCCTACATCTACCAAAAAGAAATTTACCCCCCTCCGTTTCTATCAGGGACTTTAAGCAGATGAACCTTAATGGATTAAAAATAGCTTTTGAGAATATGGTCTTTAGGCCCCTATAAAACTTAATCAGAGAAATCAATCTTCTTTCATTCACTGTATTTTTCCAATCAGCTTCAAATGAACAGGATTTGTGCCAGCACAAGAAGATTAAACTCCAAATATGAAAAGAGAGCAACAAGGCAGTGATGGTATCTTTCATGTTATTCCATGTGATCAGGATTTGGCTTGTATTTTTCTATTTAGTAATGCCACAAACACACAGCAAGATCTGGAAATTATGCAACTCTTTCAGTCTTTTTCATTGAAAAATGACAGATGATATCTTTTAGTGATAGAGAAGGATATAAACTTTCCTTATTCTTTGACTACTGACATGTTTGCTTCGATACTGAAAAATACTTTTTTCTAATCATTAAGGCATATGGATTAAAAAAACAGCACATGAAAAGAAAATCTGATAAGCAGGTGTCGTTCTAACATTGTCACTTTTCTAAACATAACTGAAGACTAGTAAATAAGTTCATGTGCAATTCCACACATTGAAATAACTTATGTCTAATAAAATGAGTAAAAGAAAATAAAGAAAACAAACATTCATGAACTGTAGGCTTTAGACATTGTATCAAGTTGTTTTCTAGTGAACATTAATCAGTAACATTAGAGAAATGATAATTCTAATGATGCATGTTTGTTTTTAGAAACTGAAGCAAATTCTGCACTTAATGAATCAAATAATAAAAAGAAGACATCACAAAACATCATTTGCAGCAAGACTGATCTTTGTCATTTGAAACAAAGAAGTTTAGGAAAGCTGCTGAACTGGGTAATTACTGTAAGTTAATTAAGGCCAATATTTATAAGAGACTCAAAATATAAAAATACAAAAAGAAAAAAAAAACACCACAAAAAAAAAAAAACCAACCAAAAAACAACAACAAAAAACCACACCCAAACCAAGACACAGAATAACACCCCAAACCCAAGCACTTTTGGACAGAGGCCATCCTTTTCTTCAGCATTTCTGAGGGCTTGGGGAAGCACAGGCTGGTGAGGAACAGAGCCAGGTTTGCTGGGACTTACACAAGGCAAGTACAGCTTGTCCTCTGACAAGAAACTTTAAGAAAGGAATTATAATAAATTCTGAATCCTCCACATGTTGCCTTATATCTACGCAGCAGTTTCTTTATCTTTTTGAATGTCTGTTGCCCGAACGTGCACCCTGTGGGAATGTCAACTGCTTTAAATACAAAGTCACCTTTCATGAACACATCCTAAATTTTAAGGCCATTATATGTGCAGCTCTCCTCACTATCCTTGGCTATGTCTTATCTAAGCATAAAAGAGACTGTTTAGCCAATCAAATTTGATGTTTAAAACCCGTTTTGGACCTCCCAAGAACATCAAATCTCTAATCTATACTAGGTCTTGTGCCATTCCACAACAGCATGCAGAGCAAGACACAGCAGGAAGAAAATGTGTTTGGACAATATCCACGTGCACAGAAGCTTAACTGGAATTACTCTCATAGTCTGTGTTCTGGCTTTAAACAAAGCATCCTTGGATTGCAATAAGTGAATATTTATGAGTGATAAAATACAAATATGTGCCCTTGTGTTAATAGTTACTTCAAACGATTCATGTGCTTCATGTTTTCTCAATTTACTTTAGATGCAGCTTTTCCTTCTCAAGGAGAAGTACGAAAAAGTCATACCCACATAAACAAAACGGTTTTGCTCTGAGAGCCACAGTTAAATAAAGACTCTGAATCTTGTCACCGAAATATCATGGTGGCTGCTCTTAAAAGTGAGCCAAGTGCACATCAATGAGAATAAACAGCATTTCTGTAAGATTAAGGAAGGAAGAACTGAAATCAAATTACCACAAATTATTTAATCTGCCTCAAGATTCAGTTCCCACACAGTAAATGTAAGATACGCAGCAAAATGAGCTGTGCAGAGGTAACTGAACACACACTGCAGCTGCAAAAACTCTGAAATCTGGTGCAAGACAAATGTCGCTCTTAATGTAGAAAAATAAACAAATACCAATATTAACATCATATAGATGTTATATAGTTTCTATTAAAATGTATAAAAGCTTATGTATATAAAAAGTACTAACTGGGGAGCGTGCACACACTCATGTATATATGAGAGAGATAAAAGCTTAATACTCGGCTCCTTCATAAACCTGTTCAAATGAATCAAAAGCAGGAGCTGAACACTACTGGACTTGCCAGGGATATAAAATTGGATTCACATCCAAACATCTGAGCACTTCTTTACGAGCATCTTTGCCTAAATTAAAATTTCACCAGCAGTACCTGCAAATTTGCTGAGCTCTCAAGTTCAGGGGAGTAGATCACTTGTCCCATAATGAAGGATCCAAAGGGATTGGCCCGATGGATCCCACGGCACAACACGCTCGGGCCCCCTGGAAACTGCGTTTGATTTGGACGCTTAAACACAATGAGTGTCTTGATGGAGTGCATCTGGCCTTTTACATCAGGAAATAGATTTTATTTTTGATATAACTATAGCCAGTATTGGTCTGGGGGAGAATACTGAGGAAATGATGCCTTTTCTCTGTTACTAGCTGAATTAGTCATTTCACCAGGATACACTATACAACCTCAAACATTTAGGATTTAAGGAAAAGTCTTTTAAAACCACAGTGAAAATCAGAGACCTGGAAATCTGAAATACTGGTACTCTCCACACTTTGGCTTTTTAATTTTTTTTTAATTTCTCATTTAAATTCACAAACTGACGACCTATCTAATTCCAATCAATTTTAGTAGGCATTGATTATGCTGAGCATTTTCAAAATCATGGCCTGGTGTCCACATAATCAACATGTGATTCTTCAAGAGATCTTACTGCAGTCAAGAATTCCAGCAGCACTCGTTTCAAATTAGAAGCTGAGTAAGGGTAAATTGTGTTGTAATTAAGTAATCTGAGAATACAAATTCTGATCTGTGTAGCTCTGAAGCAATCATCAGCTATCCAATTGACTTATTTGGGTTTAATCAGAACCAAAACACTAAAAAAGAAAAATAAAAAAATATTTTGCTCGGTTCATTCTTTTGTCTGGGGAAACATTTAAACAAACCAGGCTAGCACAGAGCCTGTGCATGATAGCAGAGCCACTGTGGCCCAGCCTGGCAGCCCCAGGGCTCAGAGAGAGCCCCTGGCTGTCCCACAGGAACATCAGCAATGGCCGAGTGCTCCTGAGCACACCTTCCAAACATTCCTGCTCGGCTTCTCTACAATTCAAATGTTGACTGAAATACAAAAGGAAATTCAGATCTGCTTTAACGTGGTCAAATTGTTTTTCATAGCTCTTCCCAGGCTTTGGTACACTCACTCCACTCATGCACCAAATCCAAGCAACACAATGATCCAAGGAGAACAAGTTGATCTCCCACCTCAGAGATGAAATACAAAGCAGAAAAGGCAGCATCCCTAATCTGAGGAAAGCAATTGCTTCCCTGCATCCCAGTTCTTTGCCACTACTACCTCAAAAAAAGTAGCGGAGATCGTATCTTGGTTGTGCTGAATTATCCTCTGTGACATTATTAAATGCTAAAGAGACATTTACACCTCCTCATCATTCCTTTTCACAAAAGAACTAAAAGAAAAAACCCAAACATGCATTATTTTTCTGAAATGAACAATGACCCAACTATTTCCTTATGCTTTAAACAATACAAGTACTGAACAAAAAAAAACTCCCAAAACCGAAGCTGATGAATTGAAAGAAAATAATTAAAAAGCCCACAGACAGCCCTTGTCAGGCGGCATTAGCAACCTCGTCTGCAGCACTCCTGGCTCTTTATTCAAATCCCTCTGCCACGCTGTTTTCTCAAGGAAACCACATCATCTGCCATCACAATGAGTAACGGGTGTTTCACAGAACCACAGGGCCACCTTCCAAGCTAAATTCATCTTCCAAGGCAGCTGCCATTACTCTGAGTCAGGGGGAGCAGAAAGCCCTGGAACGCCCAGGAATGTGAGGGTGCCACAGGAGCTGCTGTCTCCAGCCCAGCCTGCAGTGAGCTTGGCAGGGTGGGACCAGGGCTCCTGCCCAGAAACACACGCTGGGCTTTATGCTCTCTCTGCTTCAGTTCTCCTGTTTGTTGGCTTCATTCTCTACATTATTTTGTGCAAGGCTGTAGCTAAATGGCATCTCAATGTTCTGAAAATGTTTTCAACACATGCTGTAAAGAAGAAAGTTATCTCACTCCTAACCATGGATACCATTACCTCTCTCTCTTGTTGTTTTCAATCCAAGACATTTGCCAGGTGTTCCTTCTTTTGTCTACCTGTTTTTTTACACTCTTTGAGGCAAGAATAGGTTGAATGACTGGCTGTCATCCCAGACTGTACATTTCAAACTGAAAATTCAGTAAATGTGTGATATGAAATAGTAAGTCACTTATCAGTGTCTGCCAGTGCATTGCAGCCATGTCCCCAGCACAGTATTACAGCAGAAAATTAAATGCTGCTCTGACAAAAAAGAAAAAAACAACAAAAACAAACCAACCAAAACAAGAACAAACCAACCAAAACCAAACAAAAAAACCCCAAAGTAAAAATACCCCATTGCTTTCCCACAATATCCAGGGTGCACAATCATACCAACAAAGGCAAAACTGGACCCTCCACCAGGAGTCAAACCTAAGGGATTAGAGTCATGTAACTACTTCTCTCAAATGAGGGTCACCTGCAAAAAAGGTTAAAACTCACTGCCCTACAAAGTAGCATTATCTGAGACACCATGTACTAATTATATTTGTTGAAATACATCACTTAAATATTCATTATTGCGCTGCATGAGGTGCATGGGCTGCATGAAATAATGTCTGGTCAATGGCAAACCACATCACTTCAATAATAATGCTTCATGCAGACTCAGTGTCCTGTGGTACTTTATATATATATATATATATGTATGTAACACATATATGAAAAGGTAGGCACTCCATTTCAAATTTTGCCTGTCGTAAAAATGAGTCACAGAGAAGTTGGAATTTTCTTCCTTCTAACTGAAAAGCAATCATCGCACATCTTTTTCAATCAGTCTTTAAATTTATTTTCCCAATACTGATATAAATATAAAACATATTTCAGAGAGTTTAAGGATGTATTTATCTTCTTCAGCTCAGGGACATGAGCATTATTCACACTGTTGCTTGAAGAGGGCACTGATGTACGAAGAACCAAAAAGAAAAGCAGGCATGTATATTTCTAAGCAACAAAGTTCATTGTTACTGTCATCATTACTGTGGAATATATTAGTGCAGAAAGATGAATGTTGTTCTCTAGTCCTGGCTCTGCAGAATGGGAAAGAGCTGGACTCTGTCTAAAGACTCAGTCAAATTCTTGCCCGAGCTCACACGATTTGAAGCACTGGAATCACACCAAAGTGAAAATGAAGATACAGATTTTTCTGACCAACAGACAGAAATTTCTGAACAGAAATATTTAGGCCAGCAGTGGAACCTGATGAAATTTTCCTGATAGGATTACGGCCTGAAAACTGCTGCTTCTCTGCCTGGTCTATGGGGGTCCCTGAAAATTGTCGTGATGACGTAAGAATAACCGGGCCACAATTTCCAATTCATTGCGAGTCTCAAGTCAGGTGCAAGAGAAAGTCATCCCTGAAGCTGCTACAGCAGCATTTCAGATCTTGCATCACCCAGTGAGCTGGAACACATTTGGTTTCCAAGGGGCAAAAGAAATGCCAGTCATAGGTGGTGTAATGCCATGCACTACCTTGATTATTTCAGAAGCGTCACAGAACGTATTGCACATTGTCCAAAACGCTCCTTTTTTGTTAAACCCAACCTCCTAAAAGCTTTATCCCAGAAGGAGTCTCTCAAAATAAATTTCTAAAGTAATTATGTAAGAAAGAAGATCTAATAGGAAACTGAGCTTTTAAATAAATCACCTGGAAGGGGCTGCAGATCTTTAAGAGAAGGAATGGTCTATCAGCACAGTAATGATTTGGAATCTTTCTGTTGTTTGGAGAGTCTGTAAAGTCAAGTTACACCACTGAGAAGTTTGGCAGCTGAACTACGAATGAAACTAAATATATTGAACAAGGCTTTCAGCATCACATCATTTCTCTGTTTCTGAGGCAGTATTATCATCTCTTCCCAGCACCACTAACTTTTTCAACTTCTGAATTTTTTCCTTATTCCATCTTATACTACTGCCTTAGGACAACTCACCATAATGCACAGTGCACACCAATCTAGATTTATTTTTCAGTTCGACAGCAGGACTAACAAAAATATAATATTTTTCTTGTCTAAAAGGAAAAATAAGAAGTTCTATCTTACTGCAATGTTCTTCAATGGGTTTTCCGGGTTTGGCCATTTTTTTTTATATATTTACAATATAACCCCTTTGGCCCTCCAAAACATGAAAAGAATAATTAAAACCAGTTTTACTTTTAGGTTGAACCGACTGATAATCAAATGAGGGAAATAAACACTGATATATAAGCATCATTAACATGAAGGCTCACTGACATATACCCATAAATACAAGGTTCCTGGAGGAGCTACCTGGGAGAATTCAATTTCATAGCTCCTGGGAAGCCAGTTATTTATTACCTGGACCATCTGTTTCCCAACATGTACAACAGGTAAAAATAATTTGTGTGGAATATATGGAAAAAGTAAGAGGAATGTTGCATAATTCTAGAGTAAAGAAAAGCAAATGTAATGCAATGTACATGTTGCACTGGATCAGGATTTTCAATGGGTTATTTCTCTTTTTAAGAGCAGGCAAGATACAAGGAAGTACAAGACAGAAACAAGGATTTGTCTGCCTCCAGGGTACTGCAAGCTGCAATACTACATGACTGGCATTTCTTTCACAGGCAGTGAGATTTCATTTGAATTCTTTATTGGTTGCTTTGGACTAAGAAAGGAAAGTCACAAACCATTCAGAGAAGAAGTCCTGTTTAAGTTTCCTGACTTTTCAAGGTACCAGAGACATTACCTTCACCTGCTACAAGTAAAAGATTGTTCCTCAGGTGAAACCATGGGTTAATGAATAAAATACAGATTATCATAAAGCGCCGTATGAAAGCCCTCACACAGTTTATCACTCAGCACATGAGCCAACATTAACCCAGCAAATCTTAAACAATTCCTTAAATAGAGTTTTTGTGTGTGAAGGGCAAAAAAAAAAAAAAAAAAAAGACATCAAACAACTAAAACCCAACTGCAACCCCCCAGTCACGCATGGTAAAACAGAAAAATGAATACAAGATGATTTCAGCTGTGAGGATGATGGGCCCCTCTCACTGGGAACTTCTCAAGGTACAGTGCCTGATGTGACTGTGCAGGGGCTGATCCCAGGTCCCACAGCCTCCCTGGCCCTGGGTGAGCAGAGCTCAGCAAAGCCCAGCCCCAGGGATGCTCCCAGCACTGCCCAGGGATGCCGGGCTCAGTGCAGGGCAGGGATGCTGCAGCCCGGCGTGGGGAAGGGCAGTGCTGCAGTGGGAGCTTTGAGAGCTGCCTCAGGAACAGCTCCAACCCAAAGAGCCCTGCCTGCAGCTGGCTCCCAGAGACCAGAAAATTAACTGAGAGCAACACTGCTCCAGCCCATGGAGCTTGTGCTGGCCAGCAGTTCTCTCAGTGGCACTGCAGCAAATACTTCACCACTACTGCATTTACCATGGAAAAAGCTGCTCAGCTAGAAACTCACTCTGTAGCACAGAAGAAATGAAACAGCCCACTGAAAACTTTGTCTGGGTGGAAAAGATCAAGTATTGTCTTCTCTAAACAGCATGAATAACATCTTGCAGAGACTTAATCCTTACCAAGACATTAAACCTCCATGCAATTCTCTATTACGTGAGCTTGAAGAAACTCTCAGAACAAGGCTATGAATCTTTTCTTTTCCATTTTTTTAATGAAATACACCTGTTTAATCACATAATTAGTGAAACAGGAATCACCATCACCACTCCTCTCCTGGGGCTGTGGTGCCTGCCTGCCACCCTCTGCCCAGATCCCACAGCCCCATCCCAGAGCAGCCGTGCTCTGGGCTGCCACTTCCAATCTGCCCTGCTCTTCCCTGGCCAGCATGGGGAAGGCAATCGGATTCCCAGCCTGAAGAGGCTGTGTAATCATCCTGGCAGATACCAAACCCTGGAGTGTTCCCACATTACCAGAACAAGGCAGGGAACTGAAATGCCTTTCAGCAATGCTGCGTGTTCCCAGTGTCAAGGGGAGAGGGAGCAGCACAGCCCTGCCCGTCATCTGCGCTGAAACATTTCTGAAAGCACAGCTTCACCCCGGCTACCCACACCAGCACCAGATTTGCGGGCCTGGCTTATCTCAAGGCCATGGGTTTATTTTTCTGAGCCCAGCAATGCAAAGTAAAAGCCACTCAAGTAAAAAGCCACAGAAATATGGTATTAATTGAGATAGGAGGGAACAGATTCCATTTCCTACTTAAGGTATAAAAACCTGCTATCATAATTGCATTATATACTGTTTCTTCCTTCCGAATGTCTGAGGCTGCCACAGAACTTAGCAGTGTTTAATACTGCAAAAAGAAAGTGAAAAAAAACCCCACCTCTCAAGTGCCATGCTGAATGGATAATTATGGCAGTGGCAATACTAAAGAAGAATTTAAAAATGGGAACAGAGAATGCCCACAACACTTTATCCAACTAAAGACATAGGAGACTAGAGAGTAGTTAAATATCAAGATTGCAATTTGGGTAAAACCTCTTCCACTCTGCCAAAATTGCTAGCAGCTTTTTGTGATCAAAACCTGTGCCTGGAATCTCTGCCTTACCCAGAGTGTGGATTGCTGGAACCCCTTGGACAGAAAAGGTTCAGGGCAGGTTAAACCATAACATGATACGTGAACTTCAGCAAACTCACAGACCAAGGAAGAAAAGCTTTTGACACTGAAGTTGGCTTATGAAATCATGGCAGAGGAGAAAAGATCAGAATTCTGCAATCAGTCAGACAATTCAGCTTTGAGACATGGGGCAAGGAAAGAGTCAACAGAAGAGAAGGGGAAAAGACTAAAAATAAACGTGTCCTAAGAGCTCTTATGGAAGTTCCTTCCCCAGAGAAATGAAGCTTTTGACAATGCTGTGATATCTGTACAGGCCACATGCAGGTCAGCAAGGAATTATCAGCAATGAGAGTAGAAGCTCACCGACACCCTGGTCTGTACCATGAAATTCTTGGGCAGTGTGGGGCAGTAAATTCGGGCCAGATTTAGTCTGATACACCTGGATCAAGAGTCTCCCCCTCCACGTGCTTTGACGTAGTCTCGGGGACCCATCGTTGTTTCCATCCCTCATGAGCCCTCTAGAAGAATGAGCCCATTTGCATTAATTTGTCAACACTTCTAATACAGCAGCTATTAAATCGAAATTCTATGTTTGAAAATCCAGTAAGATTATTTTAATTTGATATCACAGCTAGGATACAGAATGACTGCATACAATCTTCCTAATTCTAAATTAATATGCCAGAAAAATCTGTGTTAAGTCTTCCATAGAGACACGCTAAGTACATCAAGACTTTTCTTCACAGACCTTCCATGAACCACATTTTCAAAGGAGCCTTCAGGAACAGATGTGTTGTCAAGCTCAAGAAATTCCAAAGCAAAGAGGATTTTTTTTCCCCTAAACATGTGTAGTGTTTAAAGGGAAAGTTATTTTTGTTTTATTGTTACCAGTAAATTACAGATATCCATAGTTTTAGGTAGTGGGATACTTACGAGGTGTCCATACTTATCATGGAATGAATGAAAATCAAATTACTTTAAAAAAAAAGTTATCTGATTAAATTATTGCTGTTGGGTAGCTGTGACTCTCCACACCGACAACAGTTACCCTACAAATTAAAAAAAAAATTAAGATATCCATTCTTTTTTAATAATTTTCTTGTGTCTTTTATGTGTGAAAGATTTTAATTTACACTCATCTATCAACTCAGACAATTTCACTAATGGGGAATTTATTCCGATTAAAAAAAAAAATCAGACTGCACTTTCAGAAGTTTATCAGAAGGTGGGTAAATGCACATGGCACCTGAATCAGGAATAAGTATCATTTTTTAACACAATTCTTAAAAATCAGGGTTTTCTTAGACATAGTTCGAAAGGAATACGATGCCCACACAGAAATGATTTTATTTCAAATGAATGCATCTGAAAGAAATATTCACAAACATGGAAAGGCAGAGGAGACATTAAAGTGGACAGTTAAACATGGTAGAGAAAGGGATCTTGAACCAAATAATGCTGTCCTCTGGCAATGTCAGTCATAACCACCCTCAATGTATGGAGTTTTTATCTCTCAAAAGCGATTGCAGTCAACGTCACACACATGGAAACGATCAGTGCCAACACCCAGAATGTAACAACACTGGTAACACTTGGTGCTCTCTACAGTGTCTGCTGCGTGTTCTTTTCATGTGCTTCACAAACAAAGCCCAATAAGGAAAGGATGTTATCAGAACTTTACATGACAAATTGAAAGAGAGAGCGGAGAACTCACAGGGAATTGTGTGACCAAACCCTGGCCTTTTTCTTCTTCCAGCAGGCCTTCCACATCTGACACATTTCTCCAGTCACAACAAACTAAAACACTAAAACTAAAAATTAATTCCAGTGGGTGCTAACAGAAAGTGTCCCGTGTTTAACTGTTGTTTCAAACAGGTTTGGTTTGGGTGTTTGTTTTTTAAAGCAAGAGTATTTCAGTAACACCTCTCAGTAAACAGAAACAGAAACAAATGAGGAAATTTCTACACAGGATGAAGATCCAGAAATGCAGTATTGTTCTGCCAGATCTCTTATGTATGTTAAAAAACAACATTAAACCCCTAAACAAACCTCACACAGCTGATCAGAGATTTTTCCAATGATAAATAACACAAGTCCCATTGTGGTGGTTTAGATTTTTAAGCTAATGTCCAATTAGTGTATTTTAAGAGAAATACAAGAACTACCCTCTACAGGGCATGCAAACCAGTCATCCTCAATGCTTGAAGACTGATCCATGCAGATTTTCTGCATCATAAAATAGTCTGGAATAAAACCCAAACTGCACATCAGTGTAGGATGCTGACAGACATCTTGATCCAGTTTCACTGTTTCAATTTAGCTGCATATTGTTTGACACTGCTCAGGGAAATATGACAAGCTGTGCCACGAACGGAAGGGAAGAGAACCAACTCTCTGTTGCTGTACATTATATTTTTATTAACTGAGACTCCACAAAACTCTAAATTTATGAAATACTGAAGAAGAATTATTAAATTATTCATCAGTGATAAGACAATTAAGAAGCAAACTAAGGAGCAAGTGGAAGCTTGGTCCTGAGGGAGAACAGCTGGTCTTCTCATTAAAAGTATGTTTTGGCAGCAAAATACCCTCTGAACAGAGGGAACCTGCTGCTAAAGCAGCCTCAGAGTCAAATTTAGGAGCAAGTGACAAAGACAGGCTGATGTGAAGAGCAAGGAGGTGCACTCTGGGTAGCAGTGTGTGGCTTGTGCAAGCTGCACACTCCCTGCTCCTGGCAAAGAGGTGAGGTGACTTTATTGTACTTTGGAGCTACATCACGCCATGGAAGCTGCCTCAGCCACCTCGTGCTGATGCACCAGACTACAGCGAAATTAACTTAAAACTCAAGGAAAGATGTTATTTGTACCAAACAAGCCAACAGCTGAGCACAGAGTCCAGTGGTGAGGATGGTGTCCGGGTCACTGTGTCAGATCCCTTGTCCATCAAACAGCAAAGCTGCAGACCCTGAAGCAACACTGGGTCAGTAATTCCTGGGAAGGTTCCCCAGCAGGAGCAGGTCCTGTGCAGGATGTGCCGAACACAAGCACTGCCCATCTGCACAGTGAGCAACAAGCACCCCTGGGCAAGAAGGGATATTCCACCTCTGAGGCTGTGATGGTGCAGGTGCTAAAAAAGGAACTGTATGATGTTAGAGACACAGGAAGTCTTTCAGAGCTGGAGAAGAGAAGGAAAGGGAATGAGAAAGGGAAGAGAGAGAACTTTGGTGCCATGTTTTTTATAAAGTTGAAGCAGCACATGCAAAGAAAGTTGACTCTGCTCCAACAGGCTGGAGCAGGGCCAGAGCTCTGAGGGGGTCTGAAAAATTCCTCATGAAAACCATTGCTCCTGTCCTTCTCATCCCTCTGCTACTCATACCTACTCTTTCTAGGATTGTAGGTTTTTTAAGCTTGTGGTTTTTCTCCTACTTTCCTTTTGTGGTTTTTAATTCTTTCCCTGTCCTGCCATCAACAGTTCAGGAGATTTGCCCCTTAGCTCTTCACCTCTTACATTCCATCCTCCAAGATCACCCACCTTAAACACTCAGTCAAACAAAACTCCACTGATAAGCCAGCTCTCACCCACAGAAACGCAAAGGACCTCTTACAATCCCATTGCTGAAACACATAATGACTGGTATGATCTGCGTTCTTTAAAGATAGTATCCTTAAAATATGTCCACACTAAAAAGAACCCCGAAACATTTCTGTAGCATCTGCTGAAATATAAAATCCCCACTCACCAGCATTCCTTCTTCTAAGTGTTTGAGAAGTTTTTTCAAATACCATCAAGGTCCATAATTTTTTTGTGATACAGAAACACAAAATCAGATTCTCCATCTTAATTTTGGACAAAATTACTTCCTAGTTAGATGAAAAATTGGTAGGAGTTTTCCTCCCCTAATGCCATCCTCTTTCCTGAATTTCCTCATGTGTGTGAAGCATGTTTACAGCTGAAAGCAGAAAGACACAACAGGTTGTTTCCTAATCAAATGATTCTGCTTAAAATTGTTACTCAAATTCTTGCAAAGATTCAAACATCTTGCGTAACAGGCAGGAATTCTGACATACCTGCACAACACCAAATTACTCTCAGCCTGCTTCAAAACCTGATTGATCACATAAAATATAACAATTCCCCCTCCGATATTTCCGTACCTATTTGTTCACTTAGGTTAGCTGGCAAAATAAGCATGTTAGCCTTTTCTCTGCTCCAGATATGTCACACCAAAGTGGGTTTTGCATAAAGAGAAATGGCATGCTACTATCTTTGTAACATTTTTAGAGCCTTGGTTATAAATACTTCAGATGATGCTCAGACAGAAACTCGAGTAATGCAGATTTCAGCTCTTCACATGAACAGCAGGGAAAGTTACAGCTTCAGTTTGATTTGGACCTACACTAATTTAGCCCAGATGATCAACAAAAAGGAGAGCACAGCAAAAACAGAATTTCTGAAGAGATGAGATTTATACATATCACGTTACAATGTATTGGGTACACAGAGGTGTCTGGACATTCACAGGTCCTGGGTATACAGCTACGCACAGGGCAACGCTCTGATGTACAAAAATAGGAACAAATGATGAGCAGAGGAAGCAAATAATCCTGCATGGGGCTCTTGGTGGGGCCAGACTGGGCTGTTGGAGCAGGTAGAGCCCTCTCAGCCCAGAGCCAGCACAGGGAGGAAGAGGAGTAAGCAGGAATGTGGCCAAAGCAGTGCAGGAACCACTGGCTGCACCTTCCTCAGGTGAGAGAGAGCTACAAAGGGACACGGAGATGGAAAAGATGGCAATAAAACGGTGCAGAGCTCCAAGACAGTTGCATTTTTCTTTAGGCAAGATTTAGAGTAATAAAAAGAGAGGGAAACAACCAGAAGAGCTGTGAAGGATGGGGCAAGGGAAGTGCATGGGCAGGAGGAATGCAGTATTGAGCAGGGTGAACTCTGCTTCCCACTTCAGGCACGCCTGGGGAGCTCTATCACATAGTGCCAGCTCAAATGTTGTAGACATATCTCTATCTGTAATTACTTACAGATACAAATCCATTCCTTTTTGGTTAGCTCTACAGATGTGAGCAGTTTGTGTTATGTAAAGCTTCCCCTCAGCCCAGTAAAACTATCTTGTTTCCTGTTCAGAGACATTACTGCAAGCTCCTAAGACATATCCTTAAACCTCAGTACTAGTTAGGAGGGTTTAGAAAATAGGGTTTCCACAGCTATGTACCTGCAAACCAGCAAATTAGAAAGATACTTTCATGGAGACATCCTTGTTCTTTCACCACTGTAGCTTTTGCAAAAATAAATTATTTTTCTGTCTCAAGAAGGAACAGTTTTTGCAAACAATGTTTCTGCAAAGGGGAAAAAGCCAAACCCACAATCTTAAGCCATGTTAAAGAAACTATTTAAATTCTGCTACTTAACACGTTCTGTTTGGAGGGCCAGCCTCACCCAAAGGAGCAAAGACTAATAAAGGAATTCTTTTAACCGCAAACACTTCAAGATATCATTTTCTTGAGTCAATCCTATTCAAAGCAACGAATGAAAAGACAAAATTAGTCTTTCTATATATTATTCTATACTCATAAAACCCCAGACTGTTATTTCCTAAGCTAACAGACTGAGCCGTCTCTTTTTTATGCATTAACAATTAATATGGATTCTGCTTATAGACATCTGTAATGCTTTGGGCTGTATTTATGGTGTGATAATTGTCATTTTGAGACACAGAACACCAAGATGATAGAAAGACATAGCTGAACTGTTCACTATCTAAGGGACAACACTGCTATCATGTTCAAAATACTGCCCCAAGCAATGAAAAGTTTCATAAATCTTTTTTTTCCTCTACCACTGTTGTCAGCTTCTATTTTTTGCCTGTGGCTGAATGTGATTATAATCTGTTTCCAGCATACAAGAAAACAAAGTGATCTAGAATATAATGAGTGGGGAACATTTTGGAGCCCCCCTGAGCTGCAGGATATTTCCAGCTGCTAGCAGAGCTGATAACGGACTTAATAGAGCTAATGATTTCTAATGCCACTAACACAGGGCTATTTTCACAGTGGGTAAATAATGACTCTTTTGTTTTGGAAATAGTTAAGGAGTCATGTAGATGTTTGATAAGTACATGATACAGTATAAATGCAGCAATATTTGGGTAACTAATGGTGGATTACACCACAGCTAGAAGATAATATACTTTTCTATTTCCTTCTAGGAACTTAAAAGTTTATAACCCTGTTAAGACCAGCGTGACAGCAAGGAGATTTCACTGTAAACAATTACAAGTAATGTTTTAATCTAAGCATAAAAAAGCATCCGTTTGTTTCAGTGCACTGCATCTTTGTTTTTATGTTGGTAATTAATATTACAAATCTTCACTAGAAATAAAATAAAAACTAATTGTCTAGTAAAAGAAATTTTCTTGAGAATTGAATGCAAAACCTGCATCCATGGGGCAAACCATGAATAGCACCTATGCCTTCAGTGTTTTACTTGGTCATGACTGCCTGTTTCTGATGAGGAATAACAATATTTGCGTGGCGTCCTCCTCTCCCAGTGTGCAATCTGTGTTCCCCATTCAAGGGCCTGTGCTCCCATCAAAGAGAATTCCACCCTGAAGGCTGCAAGAGTCCTTGCAGGTTTTTTGTGTGGCATTATACAGACAAGATTCCCTGGTAAAAACGCATTTCTTCTTCCCTTTTCTTCTCTCCCGAAGTTACCTTCCTATAGAGGCTGCACAGATGGATCTCCAATTTTTCCTTCAAGAAATTGGAACATTATTTCAGATTAAGTTCATGGCAGCTGTAAGGAGTGTTTGGGACTTCCATCCTACTCACTGCAGCACTTAGTGCTTCATGCCCCCACAGTTTAAGTGCTTTTTGAGCTTTCTCAGCTGTATCCAATCCCAAACTGGATTCTCTGGATGGGGACTGTGTTTGCACATGTCCCTCTGTCACCCAAAATAGGTGATGTCAGTCAAGCTGTTAACAATCTAAACTTCTTAATGTGAACAAAGAAATAATGATAACTCTGATGAAGGCAAAAATGTAAGGTTTGAATAAAATAATTCAAGCTAGGCAGAGCTTTTCAAGCCAAAAGAAAAGAAATAAAAGGACTTACAGTGTGAACGGAGGATAATAAATTGTGTAATGCAATAAAACAATACCTACCCATAATAAACTTTATAGATTGTAGGAAAGCAGATGATAACCCCCATTGTGATTCATTTTCACATATCTTGAAATATTACAGGAAGCAGGCAAAAATAATTAAATTTACCTGACTGTATTTCAAGGTATGGCTTCACTGGTTAAAGAAAACGCAAACTTAAGCAAAGAGTCTGATACAGCTGCTGGTGTCAAACTGAGAATGCAATCTCTTCTCTGGTTTGTTACTGCCATTGCTTCATTATGAGATGAAATTGTAGATTGGAACAGAAATATTTCATGGTCTAAGAGTTAATATCAGCTTTTGTTTGTGCTGGTGATGCAGCAGTAAATGATAGGTCAAACACGCAAGGAACAGCACAAGATTGTTCCACGTCACAAATAAATCAGGTTAAATATTGTGAAAAATACATCCAGTAGGGATTCCAGGTTCCAAATCAGGTTTTGTATCAGAAGGCCAAGAAATACAGGGTTTGTAAATTCATATATTTGACAGGCATGAGCAAGCCAATGAATTTAATCATAAGGAAACAATACCGTGATCAAGTAATGTGACAACTGCAATCACTAACTTCAAGGACTTGCTCAAATGTTTCTTCTCCCTTTGCAGAGAGACAGGGAAAAAGGAAAACCACCAGATGCTACCACTTTCAGAAAATATTAGGTATCATATTAATTGAATTCCTAAGCACTAATACGCAGAAATCCACCTTTTTTTTTTTTTTTTTTAATAGTAGCAGAAATAAAGACAAATTCAAGAGACATCAAAAACTAAGCCAGAACAGAGAACACAGCAGGTATAGCATGTCAAAGGCCTACACAATGTAAAACCCAAGAATATTGAGCAAGTTTGAGAACAAGATGGCTAAGCTGCTCAAAGAATAAGAATTAAGGATTGCTTAATTAAAAACCACTACAGTATCACAGGGCAGAGCTATATTACATGCATTAGCATATAAAAAATGAAAAAGTAGGTATTTTGGAGATCAAGGAGCTCTTCTGTATTGATACACGAGTTGTAATGCCAAACAAAATTAGATTCACACATGTAGATCAGGAATTTACAATAGGAATAGATAGCTGTCAAAGAAAAAGGTAATAACTTGGCCGTGAATTCAACATTTTTATATGGAAAATATCTAAGGAAAGGAAAAAGTCTAGTAGAGAATACTTAACAAAAGGTCTTGCAAAAGGAGAAGATATAGAGGAAACAAATCTTGCTAAGTCTAAAAGCAACCAATTTATTTTCTTAAAAATAATTGAAATACTATGCACTAGGCAGTCCTTCAAAGGGAAGCAGAGCTGGGTAACATGTGGGGGACAGAAGACGCAATTCAGTCTTGACAAACGCAAAAGCAACTTAAAACTCTTCTACTAAATGCTGATTACTGAAATCAACACAAAGAGGAAAAAGGTGTGGAAGGATGATTTTTTGTGAGCAGACCAAGGAAAAAAGCATAATGCAGTGAATATTCCAGGATAGCATTCTAAATGCGTAACAATGGAGGAAAATAGAAATCTAGTGTATCTGCTGTGCTGTGACATCAAGTGCTGCATGCTGTTAGAGAAGAGAAAGACAACCAGGGGCTCACTTACAACATGCCTTGTGCAAACACCAGAAATGAGCCAAGCTGGGAAGCGCAGCGTCATTCACTCACACTGGCTGAAAGGTGATCTGTGTTACTCCACATCCATCCTGCCTCACTCCTGCTCAGCCTTGAGAAACAAGCAGAAAAGTGTCTATTTAACACAACTGCTGTCTGTAAACCCGGATTAGCGTTTAGCCTGGGAAGGTGCCAGTGTCCTCCCTTCAGACAGAGCTGAGCTGGACTCTCTGGGGGCAGAGGAAACACAGGATTTCTGAAGACCCTCACACACACCCTGCTGCGATCCAGGGACACAGGGAAAAACGTGTTCCCCAAAACCCCGAGAGCTCTGCATTTGCAACAGGGCCTTATAGAACTCAATCCCAGTATTTCTTTATTGACTATACCCCTGAAAAGTTTGCCCTCTGTCTCCATGGGAATACAGATAAGAAATCTTACTCTGTTAGAAAACTAAGAATTGAAAAAACTACAACGTGTGCAGACACACATATTTGTTGCTCAAGTCTCAGCTGAGTGAAGTCAGTGTTTTAGAATCAGTCAATAATCTCTTCAGTGAATTCTTTCAGTGGTGTTTCAGGAAGATACACGTGCACATCTGATTAAGGCAGCAGGGAGCAGGCACACACTGTAATGTCAGCATTGCATGACAAGCACAGAATTTGGCCATACTTTGATATGTCTTGGACTAATAAAGAAAAGAAACCTGCCCAAAGGGTCAGGTAGCCAGCCAAAAGGTGGCTTGTGACTGACTCCCCAGACAGCCATGAGTACAATCAGTGGTTTCAGACCTGACAGTCAGGTACACTGCTCCTGCTCAGGACAGCTGTTCTTCCAGCAGTCATGGCCCAGTGTTTCTCTTGGGAGATCACCTGTGCTGCCAAAACACAAAGAAACACACTCCTCTACTGGCACATACTCACAACTGTGTGGGAAATCCAAACACCAGGCTCCAATAGCCAGTTGACCAAGCCCAATGTGTCATTTCCTAAGTGTGAAGAGCTGTGTGCACACTTGCTGTGCAGGATCAGATTCCTGCCTGGATGCTTTCCAGCTCCTGTGGCCTTTCCCATGTGGGCAACATGGTCAGGATCCAGTGCCCAGGGGAGAGGACAGAGCCTGGGACACTCTGAGCTCCGCAGTGAGTGCAGGCATCTGCTGGCTCAGTTTCCCTCCGGTTCACCCCAAAGGATCCCTAAGTTGTCCAAGGGAATGAGGTATCTCCATCTCCAAATGCAGGGTCCTGTTTCCACCTTCTAAGCACAGTTTATAGCTGGACATCAACTGCACTGAAAGAAGGTGCAGCTTCCTCTTCAATCCAGCTACTGTGCTTTTTATAAATGATTGTCACTTGTGAGTCAAGCCAGTTATTGCTGAATATTGCTCAAATGAACTGCAGCATCATCAGAGCAAAATAATAACAAAGGCATCACTTAGGCACAGCCTAAGTACTGATATTTCTGTCATAAATGATAAACAATAATACATTGTCTTCAATTTTCCAAGATTTCATGCGTTTTCAGTGAAAGAGACAATAAATACTCTTCTGTTCTCATTTCTTGGTAATTCACAATGCTCCTAGTACCCAGTTCACAAACAACTAGAACACCTTTGTTCTTCAGATATTGTTAGTTTACACATCTGATTCGTTTAACTCCAAGCAATTACGAGCCCAGTGCACAGCAAGCAAAGCTGCTGGTCAAGGAGATAGCATAGTAAAAACAGAATGAAGCTTCTCAAGATCAAAAATTAAAGAGCTACAGTGTTACAGGCATTGTTTATTCACATTTGAGAAGGCTGGCAGAGATAGGCATGCTGCCTGCCTCAGCTTTTATGGGGGATGTGGGAAAGAAAAAAGAATCTCATGATTCGTAAGAGCTAGAAATAGCTTATCATTTATTTGTGGTCCCTGAGTTATCTGTCTGCTGTCAGGCCTGCACAGGCACACTGCTGGGCTGCCTTCGCTCCCACCCCACAGAGCAGGACGCCGCTGAAAAAGGACAATCTATTTCCTTTCTGATGTTCTTGCTAAACATCACGTACTCCCCAAAACTGTATTTATTTTTCTGGAAGTAAAACCAACAATAATGGTTACATGAGAAAAGAAAAAAAAAGAAAAAAAAAAGGGAAGGAGATGGAAGTGGGAAAGATTGCCACTGAAACACACTGCTGAAAGAAACACACAAAATGTATTTGCTTGCTTTGATGTTTCACACTGGTAGAGCTTCTGGACCTGAACAAGGCAGGTGATTATTATCTTTGTTTGTCTTCTATATATGTGTGTATATGTATATATATATATATATATGCATTTAACTACCATCATCAGTAACTCAATAAACAGTTTAAATGCACGCGGCACTTCCTTATGACATTTCTTCAATTACTCCTTCAAATTTTGACACAGATTTCTTCCTTCCGAAACAGATCCATCAGTACTGCTTCCTCCCAAGCTGGTGACTGTCACCTTCTAATCAGTTGGCATTTACCCTGGGATATACAAGAATGCAAACAGCTTTTTCCTCCCACACCAAGCTCTTCTGCAAGGTGCAGCTTGTTTCCCTCCTGAGAAGACACAGTGTGCCACCATCAGAGTTTGTAACAAATGGTGAACTTGTGGCGCATGGAAGCAAAACAGAAGGGTCAGGGAGGCACTGGGAAGCTCTGCGTGGGTCACAGGCATTGGTCTGCAGACAGCCAAAGAGAGCAGGCAGGTGCCCCAGCTATCTCATTTCTATATCCCCACTCACCTCTGATTATTTTATTAGGTTCCCATTATCAGCCTCCACACCTCAATTGATCTATGGAGAACAGCAGAGCCCGTTTCCATGCCTGCTCTCTGCCAGCCTGTTCTGATTGCTCTCATTATTCCCCTTCCCAACAGAGAGAGATTCATTACTTGATGCATAAAACTGACTCGCTCCGGCCCTTTGCTTGTAGCTCCAAATCTGTCACCACATACAGATTATGCCACTATTTCTTCCCTCCTAAACTGTTTGACATCACAGCTTTTAACTGAACAGGGGAAGGGATTGAGGGAAGGAATGGAACACAAACTGTTAAAATGATTATTAGAAAGCAAAGGATCCACAGGAAGCACAACAGCTTCCTGAGGCCGCTGGAAATTTAAACATTTCTTGTTTAATTCCCATTTATACCGCAAAGTTTTCAAGCCAGTCAGCTGAGAAAATGAAAACACAAACTACTGTTTACAAAGAGAGCACCTGTAGAGCAGCCCATGCTCTGCAGCTCTCTGGCCTTCACTGGGCTCCCCGCTAAGAATAAGGAATAATGTTTTTAAACCATCATTAGCTTTCGTTCTGTGACTTCCCTTCTGTTGCCACAGTACTCCTCTATGTAAATGGGATTTATTTATTCATAGGCACTGGCACACCACTCCTTTTGTCAAAGCTGGTCTCGCACATACCGTTGTCTCTGGGCCGGTATAAACGAGGTGGAAAAGCAATTAATACAGGCGGGATTTGGGGCGGGGGCAGCGGCGTGCCCAACACAATCTCCGTGGGAGTGACTGCAGCTCTGGGCACGGCCAGATAAGCGAAGTGACACAGATTAAAACAAATCGTTCATCCCTACCGGAGAGGAACTAGGCAAACAATCGCAGTAAAAGCATAAACGTCAATTTGGAATGATAAAGGATACAATCTAAATGTAATATGAGAGGCCCCCAGACAAAAGGGAGAAATAGAAATTACACATTACCCAAGTACCAGATGCAATAAACAAACAAATATGTAAACACACACATGAATATGCATATGGCGAAATTCAGATCGCTGGATTGATGGCTGAAGTAGCTAGATTTTAAAGTAAAATGCTGAGCCATTTTAAAAAAGTTTGACTGCTAGATTCGAAGGGGAAAAAAAAAAAATCTTATTTATACTCCCGGTAATTTTATTTTAATTTTGACTAATCTGCAAGTGCCTCAAACACATGCTTTCCTCTACATTCTGCATTTGCATATTAATGAGACAACTGTCCATAAGACACAAACCAATGCCAGGAGATATTTCCCTTTCTCACAAGAAGCTGGCTTTTTATCTCCTGAATGAACTGTCAAAAGGGTTCTCTAATTGCTTTCAGAATTTCCTCTGCCTTTTCCCTTCACGTTTTCTAGTCCCCTACAGCAGTTTGCCAGATGAACTACAAGGTTTCAAAGCTCATTTAAATAATCTTACACCTATTCTAGCCCTGGTGAAAAAACCCCCAATAGTTTCATCCAAACTGTGACCTAATAACCAGTCACACAGATCAGTTAAAGGACCTACCCAAGATTTACTTATCACAGTCTAGCTGATACTGTTGGATGAACCAAACCAAACATTTATTCTGTCATGGGAAGAGGTTTAAATTTAACTTAATGAAAAAAGGCCACAAATACAAAGGAAATTATCAAGAGCTACCTGTAGGGATCAGTTTGTAAAGCGCTGTACACAAAAATATTTCCACAGTGCCACTAAAGTGGGAGAGAACCCATTTAAGATTTTGACCTCTGGCTGGGGTTGTCCCATGCACCTGTCAACAACACGTTTTTGATGCGAGGAAAAACCCTAACACAACCAAATTAACCAAAAAATGTGCATTACAGACATGCCCAGCTGCACGCAGCTGTGACACAGCTGATGCTCTATCACCTTGTGCATTTCAATAACGATCCATTCCAGGTGCCTGGAGGTGGTGTCACGCTCCAGACTGCAATAATATACGGTAACAGTGGCCATCAGCACAGCTCCCTGCCAACTCAACTCTCTCCTTAGCTTGACATTTCAAACTCTTGCCTTCAAACATTTAGAGATGAGAGAAGGTGGGGGAAAATGAGAACATACGTTTTATTCCTCCAAGTCTGAAATGCAATTCCTATTTGAAATGCAGTCCCCAAACATTAGGTGAATAATTTTAGATTAATCAAATATGGCATTACTGCTGCTGCGCTTGAGTCCTTCAGGAGGCTCTCTGTAACTGGGGGAAGTTACTGTTCAAAACTCTGTTATGAGGCAATTATCCTGCCTGACATCTAACATCTTGCAAGGCAATCTCACTTTTGGGCATTAAGAATTAGCTGTGTTAATCTCATTTTATGAAAGACATAATATTTTCCTTTCAAGTATTCTTTTTCGAAACATGAGCTGCCAAATCTGCCTTATAATCTAAGGTTTCCATTCACAACTATTTTTTATTCTAGTAACGTCAACTTCACTTTTATTTACAAACAAACAACACTGATTCTTTGTATTTTCAGTATTTTAATTTTTCTTCTATCCTAGAAATGTATTAAAAGGAGATTTAAATATGCAAGAGAGCTGTTTGAAATACTGCATCTGTTCATTGCCACTCCAAGCAAAAATATATATTTATTTTGTAAGCATTCTATTATTTTCTGCATAGGGATTTTTTCATACTTGCCTTACTTTTAAAGATGTAAATAAAGATTAATTTCAGTGTATCTGCTCCTCTGCCGTTTTTCTAAAGATTAATAAAACTGATAAAAGAATCTGAATGACAAAGGAATATATTAATTTACATCCTACCATTTCTTTGGACAATTTTCCATCTGCGCATATACCCCACACGCTACAAATTCCACCATTTATTAATCTTTTCTGTGTTGCCTACTTGAATATTCTGTTTTTCTTTCTTAGAACAACCTGGTCATCATTCTACAAAAAACTGGCCTCGTCTTGCTTTGGGAAGTGTCAGGCAAAGGGCTTTTTCTGGCAGCCAGGTGGAACGTTCTGGTTTGCCTGTGCTCAGGAGAGATGAACATTCTCTTTGAGCAGCACAGACCAGGCCCGTGGAGGTGCAGCCACCACTGGTGAAATGTTTTCTGCATCCCAGTGTCCACGGGCACCACAGCTTCACTTTGCCTCCCAAATCCCACATTTCCAAACACTCTGCAGCTGGTTGCTGCCACGATCAAAGACAGGCTTTCCTCTTTCCTCCTTTAAACCCTGACACAATTACCGCATTGTCCCAGGCACGTGAGGACAAATACAAACAAAATAATGAGAAATTGCCAGCAGCAGCCTCATGCCCTCCCCTGGCTGTCTCTGCTATAGGCAGTGGTGATGAAATCACCAACGAAGACCTGCAGCAGTGATGGAACAGGTAGGACAGCCTGGGACGGGTTAACATTGTGCTACACCTCCCCGGAGAGCTGCAGCCCTCCTTCAGCCATCCGCTGCAGCAGGGAGAAGCACCTGGATGTGTGGGACCCACAGAGCCTGGGGATCTCGGGCTGGTGTTTATTTATTAGTCATGAAATAAGGAAGCCAAGGACTGAGAGCTAAAACAGATTGAGGCAGGATGAGGAGCTGGGAAATGGAAAGCTGTCAGTCAGGGGGATGGAGCCAACGAGGGAACAACACGTCAAGGCTCTGAGAGAAACAAGACAGAAAGACCTGGCAGAGGAGAGAAAAGAGACATTTGGAGTTCCCAGTAGAGGAAAGAAGGACTAAAAACTATTGAGAAAGGTGAGACAAAAATCAAAACAGGAAAAGCCTGACACAGAGCCTGGCAAATTAAAGGGTGGAAGTCAGTTTGTAAGAATCACTAGAAGATAAGCAAGGGAAATGAGGATTAGGATTAGACACACAAGCAGGATACGCACTAAATAACTAGCAAAGCTGGAAAAGGACCACCAGGAGAGGGGTGGGAGGGGTGCCCTGCTACCCAGGGACACTTCCCAGGCTGGCCAAAAAGCTGCTGGGGCTGCGGGGGGGCAGAGCAGAGCTCCGGCTTGTGGCACAACAGATTGCAGAGGAAAGCCTGGGCACAGCCAGCCTTATTTCTGAAAATCAGACGCCTCTCCAGGCTTGAGTCCGCAGCTTAGGCTTCAGACCTTTTGAAGTTCTGTGTGCTTTATGTTCTTGGGCCATTTTGTTGTAAAATAGAAAATGACTCTCAGTGAACAGAGAGTGACAGCTTCAGCTGGTGAGCAGGAGCTGTGGCTGCTACCAAACAACACACAGCTATTAATTTATTTGGGGGTTATTCTTATTATTTCTCTTCACAATAACATTAAATGAGCTATGTATGTACACTGATGGAAAACAGACTTCACAGTTTCTGTCAACAGTGCTGTATGTGCTACAAGTTTGAATTTTTATTTGAAGTTTCCAGAGCTGCTTTGTTAGCTAGAGAGTTGATCTCAATTTTTTGTTGACACCAAAGCAGAGCAGATTAACTTGGAAATGATGCTCAAAGCTTGAAGTGCTGTTGGATCATTTGTCCTTATTGAATGAAGGCAGATTTCTGCATTATATTACACACTGCTAGTGGTGCCACGGCTTTAAATATTATTCTTTTCATCATTCTTCGTCAATTATCCTGCATTTGGAGTATTTTTTAACTAAATAAATATTTGTGCGTGGTGACTGTCAGCATTAGTAGAAAAGTCTTGAAAAGCCAGCTCATAAATGAAATTCTGATCTCAGCAAATTCATTCTGCTCAGATAGCTACATTTCCAGAATAAATGATCATCTCTAATATCATTACCTGAACATAGCCAACCTGGATTGTGAAGGGTCTTGGCAGTGAATGATGATGGGCATCAGAGGCTTAATGTTTAATTACTGAACAGAGTTTTCTGGAGAGTTAAGAGCTAATATCATTCACTTGCTGCTGTTGGCTATGTGGCAGAATATTGTGGTTGTTGCGATCTGTCAGGGAGAAGTGATTCATAAACTTTGCTGCCTGCTCCTCAAATGCACAGCTGGTGGGAATAAAAAATGGACAGCTATTTACGGCTGAAAATCCCAACAGGAAATGTCCTGAAACCCACATGAAAAATAAGTAGAAAATCTTAATGAGGACGGTGCATTCCAATACACTGTGAAGCACAGAACACACATCAGTTATTTCCTTGGACCTGTATGTTTAGGAGCCAAGGGTAATAACTAAACTAATTCTCATGACAATTAACAAGGGGCAATCCCCCTGCTGAATGAAGAGAGTGAAGCAAGCTGGATTTGGCATCTTAATACCCATAGTTTACATAAACTATGTTGAAAAGGGACAAAGGAAAGGGAAAGTTGTAGAAGATTCAAATGACTACTTTTTCTTCTGCTGCAGGCAGTAGGAACACACCGTGAGCTCTGAAGGAACTGAAGAACATCCCCAGCGACCCAGTGGCAAAGGTTTTGTGGGGAATGGCAGGTGTAGGTGCCTGGCTCACAGACCCAGGGTGGTTTTTTCTTTCCATCAGTCCGTTTTCTTTTGTTCCAAACCATTGAGAAAGCTGAAGTATAGTGAGTTAAAGACCTACAAGCCACCCCAAGTGTCTTGAGAGCAAGGTCTTTCTCCCTTTATCCAGAAATGCTCAAATAGAGATTGCAGGAACATTCAGAAGTGCTGTGAGCGTTCTTACAGGCGCAGCAGCTCCCCGGGCTGAGGATCCCACCAAAGCCATCCTTCCAAAAACACAAACTCTAAGCACCACAATTCAGAATGTTCACTTTCAGAGACAATTTCAACAGGTGCATCTCACATCTTGATGTGCTGAGCAGCAGTAAGAACAAATCTTTGTTGTGGTGGTTGTGAGGTTCCTTTTCTATCAAAAGCCTTTTCTACTTAAAAATTGCTCTATTTAAAAAGAAAAATTCTGCACTTTTCAGTATTCACATGTTGCTTTGTATGCATGAATAGTTGCATACATGTTTAGGAGTGAAGGCAAAAAGAAGGGGCTTAAATGGAGATTAATTCATGAAAATCTAAAGCTTGATTCTAGATATCGAATACTCATTTAAATTTGTCTGACAGGGCTCTGTTCTCCACTCTCATCTGTTTCAATCTAGTTAATGAAATAATGTTTTATATAATAAATAACAGGGGAATTAAGCCAAGGAGTTAACAGTAAGCACTAAATAATGAATCAATGCAAGTCTGGCACATAGTTTAACATTATTTGCAAAAGAAATACATCAGATTTGATCTTTAGAAGGGAAGCAGAGCCCTAAGGGACTCGTGAAGGGTGATCTCTCCTATTCTGTACCTGCTGGCAGAAGGCCCTGTGATTCTGCCATGGCTGCAGTAAGAACTGAACCATTGACTGATAACTGGAAAAACAAAGAATAATAGGAGGTGAGAGGAAAGGAAAAAACAAAACCAGCACAGAAAGGCAGAACGTAGAAGAGATGGAGCAAAGCACAGAGTTTCTCATCAGAGAGAGGAGCAGCAAGAGGCACAGTGTGGCATGTGCCCCAGAGGGGTCAGCAGGGACAATCAGCTCAGACTCTTACATGAAAAGATGAGGAAGGAGCAGCACCTCTCAGCACAGCAGGACATTCTCCAAAGGAGACGCTGACTGTGGACCCCAGCAGAGCTAATTGGAACCTCATTTTACACAAATATCTCAAAGAGTGCAGCTTTCCAGCTGCTTGTGACAAAGTCCAGAGTGCTGCCAAAGGAGGCGGTCGAGCCCTCCTGGCCCAGCCCTTCCCTTGCTGTTGCAGGTGACACAGCAGCGTGCTCTGGGTGACACCAGCCTGCCAATCCCTGGGACCAAGCCCTGTCCCCAGGCTGGCCCAGCTGCCAGGCAGGAGCTTTGATGATCCAGGAACACAGAGCTGCTGGAGCTGCCACAAAGGGAGGGAGAGCAGCAGCAGTGTGCAGCCAGGGGCAGGGAAGGCAGCTCGGTGTTGGGCTGATGGCAACCAGTGATAAAAATTAGACACCAAACTGAGACTGTGACAGCCTTTGTACAGGAACGAACTCTTTCACAGCTGCCTACAGCACTCTCTGAGTAATCACAAAGACTGTCTTTACCAAACATCATTTTTGGCTAAGTCTGTCCTGCATTTTGGCAGGTGACACACGCAGGCTGCACTTGCAGGTATAACCCCACGAAGCTGTGTATCACTCTGATGAGAACGAGGTGCTTTATAAACATTAATGCATTTTAAGTCAGAGCTGTCAGTCTTCTGTGGCAGTGCCATCAGTCAGCTCTTTTTTGGGAAGGACGGGGTGGTTCAGCCGTGGCTGCTCACAGCAATGAGCTCAGTTTGAGCTGAGGCAGGGCTGACTTGTGCTGCCAAATGAAGGCAATGTTTTGCCCGTAAGTCTCAGCTCGGGTGAATAATCCAAAGAAAAAAAGAACCAAACCAAACCTCTCAATGCAGGCGTCACTGCTGAGACACTTGGGAAAGGGGCCTTTTGGATCTGAGCTTGCTGCTTGTCAGCCCCACTGATAAAGCAGGGTCCATTTCCATGCTCAGGCATCTCTGGGCAGGAGGGAGCAGGGGCTGAGCAGGGTGGGGAGGAGCCTCTGAATCGGGGCTGTATTTCTGCATGCTGAGGGAAACAGTGGAAAGGTCACAGCAATAAAATAAAATAAAATAAAATAAAATAAAATAAAATAAAATAAAATAAAATAAAATAAAATAATAAAATAAAACAAAACAAAACTTGGTTGTTTCCAGTTAAATGAAGGGATAAAGGTATTCCAGCCTTACACATTACAGCCCGTGTTTTTCCTTTTAGAAAATGTAAGCACACTCTTCTGTAGCTTAGACAGCTTATTGCTGTCTTTTACTCTAAGTTACGAATTTTGACTAACTTTCTTTAAGCACAACACTGAACAGTCTGTAATCTGCTCTATTAAAGTCAATTTAATTGATATAAGTGAGAACACAGCATGCTTCCTAATATTACCTAACTGAATTTTTCTGTGGGCGGGCTATCAGTTCTGAGTGTTGCATCACACACGCCCACTCCTCACCTGGATCCTGGCCCCCTGCTTTGATAACTCTGCAGTGCTGTTCCCCAGCTGGAGGAATTCTAGTCAGGTTTTCTAACCTTCAGAACACATATACCAAATGGCTACTCAGAAATATCTGCAGACTTCCATGTCCACAGTGTACACAGAACTTTAAAAAAAACCCCACCTCACCCTTGCAGAAGAGAAAATGATAAAAAATGGGGTTAGGCTGAATAAATGAATCAGTTTAACTTCTGAAAGAAAAAAGAGGTTTCTATTTTCCTTACTTGCTTTCAGATGGCTGACTTCCATAATATTCTTTATAGACATCACTTGGATTTCCACACCTTTTCTCAGTTTTAAACTTCCCATTACTTCCACAGAAACAACCTCTCCCAAGGCTTAAATTAACTAAGAAATACTTTTGAGCGGGTAAAAAAACCCCCAAACAACCCAAGAACCTTTCTTACAAGTTTTCATAAGATCTTAAATGCTCTAGAAGCTATATTAGAGCACTTGCTGTTGATTGACACTGAAGAGATTAAAAGTCACTTGAGTTAAACTGAAAACAAAACTTTTTCATAAATTACACTTCAAAAATTAGCATCAGATGCTAATTTGAGAAGATTGTAGGGAAAAGTTATTTGCAGTATCCAATCCAAAACTTTATCTAATATATGACATAATTTCCTTCTAATAAGAAATCTGTTACATATCTGCAATAACCACAAATAAAGATGATAAAAAGTAGCTTCAGTGCTTAATAGTAATTTAAGAACAAGCAACAGAAGCGTTTCTTAAAACAGTGTCCACTAAAAGTAATGGTGTCCCTCTGCAGATTTCTGTTTGTATCTAGCTTATTCCCAAACCAGTTTCAATAATTTTGAAACACGGCAAAACCAGCAAAACACTGAGTTTCTACTTGTAAAACGTTACCCAAAAACCACAGGAAAATCTCTGAGATGTTTCTTAGCGAAAATTTCATCTCACAGAAAGTCAGCACTGCTTCTTATGGCTTGGATCCTCCCCCTTGCTACTTGGGCACAAAAACATTTCTACACAAGTTCTGAGATATATTGTTTTTCTTTACTTCAAAAAAAAAAAATTCTAATTATATAGGTGAACATCCATGCTCTATGTAAAACTCACAGTTTTTCTGTACTTATGTGTTGAGAAAACAGATAAGTAATATATATCTTTTCAGAGCACGTTTTTGATGTGTAATGAATGTTTTGTTTCAAGTGCTCCGTAACAGCATTTTTATGAGTCTTTTGCAGAAAAATTTCTTAAAACACAGTGAAATTTGAGCAGTGTAGCTGACTGTGTATATGAAAAAACAAACCTGACAACAAACACCCCCACAGACAACCCCCCCCCATAATCTTACTCACTGCTGTCCCCCAGGAAATTGTGACAGATTCTATGAGAAACCTGGGTCCTGTGCACATTAGAAATTCCTTCCTGCAGGGTTAGCAGGTGTGGGCTATGTCAAACAAATTTATTGCAGTCTGTGCTAATAACCAAAATTATAGAAAACCTAGATGAAAGTGCTCTGCATCCAGCTAATTTGAAGCTACCTTATGAGACAATAACAAGCTTCTAACAGTTTTCCCCTTTTTTAAAATACACTAATTATGCTTAATGTTCCCTGTCGCATTAGCTTTCATGGTAATTATATTTCAAAACTTTTTGCAATTAGGGTACAGTTAATATTGTGGAATATTGCAATTATTTTTCATTGTGACACCTCTATTGAAAACTGGTGGCATAATGATCACATTGTTCAACTAAATCAGAACTGCAGAAATATGGCAAATGAACCAATTATAGATTATTATTTCTAATTACAGATAATGCCCTTTTCCCTGCTTTGTCCAGAACAATTTCCCAAATACCCAGACTCTTCCTAATTAAAAAAAAAAGGCCAACAAACTGACTTCCCCACCTTCATTTTTCTTACACACATTCTAATATATATATATATATATATATATATATATATATATATATATATAGTCTGTAGTATGTAAATATATACTTTACATTATATACCTATACCTGTGAGCATGGACAGATGTGGACGGGCACATCAGCACATACAGAGATAATTTACAGTTGGTACAGGTTCAGTCAACTGCAGCTATAAATGTAAGTGCCACTAAGTGCTCACTCTGAGGGAGGATCCTCAGTGATTGAGCCTTGGAGGAAACGTCAACTGCATTACAAATGCACTCTGCACCATTTCTAATTCAGCCCCACATTGCCCCAAAGAACATTTCCTTATTTCCGCTCACTCTCCCTCTCTGTGAAACTCGAGGGCTTTGGCACTCTACCCTGAAGCCTCTCGCTCACATTTCCATCATTAAATCTAAGTATCAACCTCCCCCCATTTACCGACAGGGTTCTGTTTAGTGATGCTGAAGGAGTTAAAGCCCCTGATAAATGACAACAACAGAAATGCCTAAGAAGCAATATATATAATTTTGAAAATCTGAGGTTCACTCTGGGGTTTTGAAGAGCTGCTTGCAATTAAACCAGTCTATAATTTGGTAGGACAGACCACTATTACATAAAATTACTTTCTGAAAAAACACAGCAGAGGAGTTGGGGAGGTACTGCTAAAAAAAAAAAAGCAGCCAGACAGGTAATGGGAAACATTCTGTTATTTTCAATACTTTAGCAATTCTGAGATTAATTATCATTTACCATTTACATTCTTCATATGGAATTTTAATCAAAGCTCGCTTAATTAAGTTTTCATTTAAATTACACTAAAGCAGTGATAAATAAATCAACGATCAAATCACTGACTTCAAACAGAGAAGACCTTTACCAAATTCCCTGGCTTGCCAAACCCCACCATCTGTACATTTCCCAGCTACCAGACTAATGAATTTCAAGGTTATATTACCAAGTGTAAGATATAATTCCTGGCCAACATCAGACAGAAGAAACAAAGTGTGTATAAAATGCTTTCACATCATTTCTGACATGAAAAGATCGGGGAACAACTTTACGTGACTCCTTATTCCCTTCAATAAAGAGCAACGTAAGACTTAAGTAAAACTCCTCCAAAGATGATTTCAGGCAGAAATCTGAAAATTGCAAATCTCAGCTTATTCAATACTGTGGAGTAAGGTTTTTTTAAGAGCAATTGCCTGAACAATGAGCACATTTTCAAAATGAATTATAACTCTCTCTCCTCTGACCCTCTGAAACTCTAAAAGCTGATTTGAGTGATTAAATGACAGCTGCAAGTCATGAGAAATCTGGCACAGAATATAATTTTTAAGAATGCCTCAAAGTCCTGCCATCACTAATGTCTGTCATCACCCACCTTTCCATCATTTCTTGGCTCATGTGAATAGAATTTTTTTTTTTTCTTTTAAGTTTACGTGACTTATTTCTCTGGATATAGCATTTTTCATGCAAGTTTTGTTTCCCTTAACTTGAGACACACAGTCTCCACCATCTGCTGGGCACTGACAAAATACAGGATGAATAAACTGTGCAGTGGAACGTGTTTCTCCCACTCTGGGTAACAGCATTTATGCACCTGTATGGATGGGAAGGAGAACATGACCATGGGGGTTATGTTCATGTGTATTTGTATACATACATGAATATCACCTAAGAACTATACAGGTTTCCAGGATATGGATATAGACAATAACCAAACACATCTAGTAATGCAAATATCTATTGAATAATATCTGATAAAATATTGCGGAAAAAAAACACTATAAAAGCCTTGAAATAGTTCAACAAAGGAGTTAAAAATAGTCATTAGTGGTTTAAAAAAAAGGGATTGGCTTCTTTTCCTCATGAGAAAAAAAAAATATTCTAAATAAATAGCTTGTTTTTCCTTCCCATAGCTATTGGCTATATATAAGACCAGTGCTCTAAAATCCATCATATTTGAAAGTCAACTCATCTTGAAAGACTCCTCATAAAAAAACAAAATCAACAACTTTAATAAAATAGCAATTTTACAGAACAGTGTTTGTTTTGTTTCTTTTTGTTTGGTTGGTATTTTTGTTTGTTTGTTTTCTATGGTGTAATTCTGCCCAATTCTTTCAAAATTCTCTGTCATTTTACACATAAAAATTTAAGGGTTACAATCACTTTTAAGAGTAATGGTTTCAAGATTTTGAAGATTTAAGAAACGAAACCAATACTGATGTGCACCTATTTAACTGCACATCATGTCTGCTGAACTCATTTTCTGGAGCAGTAACAGATGCAAGCACAGGTATTAATTGCCTTATTCTTCCTAAGGATCATCCTTTTCTATTGGACAACAATATTTGCTTTACTGACAGCTATCAGAATATTCCATTAATATCTCCAGAGGATAACAAAAGGTAGATTTCATCATGTCACATGCTGGCTTATGTCATGTTTGATGTCCACCCAAAACACAACAGTAAATTTCACTTGGGAAATTCCATTACTTTTCTAGAAGAAACATGGATATTCCAAGTTCAATTAGAAATCCACAGCTATTTTAATTTGCTTCATTACACAAAACTTCTTCCTTCGTATGTGTTGTGTTCATAAGTGGAGACACAATTTTATTTGCAGAAACCTTTGCAATGCAGCTTTAATTATATGCAAATTCCTGCTTAATTGATTCGTACAGTAGTGCCTATGTGAAGCATAACAATCCTCTGTAATGACACAGCAGAACTCTATGTTGCTCTGAGCCACTGATATTTAAGTATTCCCAGAGTAAGTGCCAATGGCTTTTTTGGAGCTCTTCCAATATTCAAAAAAGAGACCTAACTGCTATCATTAAAAACAAAAGCATTATATTTCTTTTTTTTTTTTTTTGGCTCATTTTTGAGAAAGTTCAACTTTTTTTTTTCCCCTGGTGATTTAATAGTCATCAATATTGAATCTCTAATGTCTCATGAATAGGATTAAGCTAAGCTCAATGGAAGTACAGGAACCTGAAGTTTGTTCCTAAATTCAAAAACTTCTTCATAATACTGTCTCTGTCTTGACTGATATATCATATTTGCAGTGGACCAGTCAGTAAATCTGCTATTTCAAGCTTGTATATCTGTTCATTTTTAGACCCCGTGATAAGCTTTTAACACTTCCAGCTAAAAAAAGGTGGCACAAAAATTTCTCAAAAAAAAAATCTTAGGGTTTGCACCAAGACAACACAAAAGCCATCCATATTCTGATATACGTCATCTGTGAGTATGAGTGAGTTTAATTCCCTTATATCACCTTGCTTAGCAGTGAGAATTCAGCTATGGAGAATCCTTTCACTGGTTTAAATTTCGTAGTTCTGAAACAGAGATTGCCACAGGAAAAGGTGCCAAAAGTAGCACTAGGCCCTGAGTTAGAGGCTCAAACAAGATTTAAGAACAAATAAAAGCAGGCAAGCGGCTTCATTATGAGAATTTTGATGAATAGGGTGCAAACAAGAAATCATTAGAGAGCCTTTAACCATCATCTAATAACACAGATTAATAAAAGCAGCTGGGAGAGCTGTAAGAAAATCGGTTCCCTTTCATTTCATGGAGCCTGTCAGCGCAGGCAGAGCCCAGCCACAGCTCCTTCCCCATCTGAGCAATTTGCTCTGGGTCTGCTCTGAACGTTCTCCACCCCTGCCAGCTTCACTCATGGGGATATTCATTCAGCAACATTCACATCTTGTTGTTATACTATTAAATTAACCACGTGTCATACCTTTAACAGATCCCAAAGTGCCAATCAAAGGTGGAAGGAAGCATTAAATCTTATGAAAATATGAAGTGGGCAGTTTCTGCAGGAGAGCCACTCTCATGGCTGGGCTGCTGTGGGCAGCTCCCACTGCTCCCACCCACTGATGCCTTGGAGTGGCTCCCTAGAACAGAGGCTAGAATTAAAAGAATGAAGCGTGTATTTATTAAAGGCCTTTCACAGATACACCTTGGGCGGTCAAAGGCCTGGCAGAGGCTACACCCAAGATGGACAACGGTCATGAGTTCCTCAGACAGAAATAAGTTTGGTCTGTTTGCACATCAGAGGTTAATTGTCCAATTACAGCTTCAGGGAACGAAGTCACATTCCCCCAGTTTGCTTCTCCCCCCAATTTACTTTTGTTTGTACTTTCCAGGGCCTGAGGCTGTGATGGTGTCCTTGGTTCTCAGGCCTGGCAGGATGGTTTTGTGTGACCAAACTGTGACCAGAGCTGACTGACACTCGTGTGGAGTTCAGAGTTATACACTAGTGCAGTACAGGATCTGAAAAATATAAAAGTTAAAACTTAAGGCATCACCAGGACATTTGCTCTGTGTTTGCCCAGCAGTGAGAAAACAAAAACTTCGGCCTGGAAAAAGGAACACAAATCTAACAGTGCCTCAGACTGGAGACTAACAGGGGGAGACACAGAAAGTTTTGGTTAGAAAACACATGATGGGGTTAGAAAAACTACAGGGGGAAGTTCTCCTTTTCATGTTCTTTTTGCTCATTATTATAATACTACACTGAAACCAGAATCTGAAATAAAATTTTCAATTTCAGTACAGTTTTCTCAAACTTTTTAGGTGCTTTCTCATAAAACCACCTGAGAGAATTTTATGGAAATGGCAAGTATTTCAACAGCAAATTTTTTACACAGATTTAAACCTAACAGTCATATTTCTGTAGGTCCTTTCAATATAAGCCTGTAATGACAGACTTCTTTGTTAATAACCACTTTTTTGTTAAATGAACCTAACAGATTTGCTATTAAAAAACTGTTCAAAATCTAAAATTCTCAGAAAAAAAGACAAGTGTTTAAAGTGGATATCCAAACATCCCCCAAGAACCCAACACAAACCCCCAGGGGTCCCTCTTTTGCACATTTTGAAAGATCTACCAGGACAAACGGAGTCACAACTTTTAGGGGTTTGGGGCATTTAGGCTTCTATGCCCACACATTATATTTTATCATTTATAAAAAGCCATTCTCATTTTCCACACTGTTCTAGTTATTGCTCCTAAATTATCAGAGCATCAGGTACAAGGAGTCTTCTCAAAACAATCCAATTTCCATGCCAAGTTGTCAATTCTCCTTCTTTTTGATTTACTAGGGTGTTTTTTTTTTTTTTTCCATCCTACCCTTCTTCCCAAACCAAACTACCAACAAACCAGCCATCCAGGTTTTGAATTTGTGCCTCTATATCCCTTAGGAGTTTGGGAATTTGAAAACACCACTCTATAAACCAACCTATACTGTGCTGTGAAGAAACCACTGGATGTTGATCCAGCCGGATCCACCAGCACTAATTTGCTCAAAGACATGTAAATGTTAAACAAGAAGCAGTTGGCACCTGCTGAACCCAATGTGACTGCTCGGTGTTCCCCCGAAGAGTCAGCTGCTCTGGAGGGTTCCTGGTCTCAATGAGAAATTGTTGGAGCTCCCCAGAATAAAACTGCCTTGATAAAGAGCTGTGAAACAGCACCAGTTGCTTTGTGACAGCAGGATATTAATGGAAATTGTTCCAAAAAAAGAAATTGAAACAAGAGTCTCTAATGCGTTTGCGTTTCTGGCATGATCTCAGAGGAACTGAGGAATCAAAGCTGTGGAATCCTTCCAGCCGTCAACAATAGAAAATAAAGAGAAGGAAAAAGAGATTTAGAACTGGCCGGTAGTTGGAAAGCAAAGGAAGAACTACGTTTCGTGGCCATCTGTGTACATCTGGGTGACAACTGCTAGTGATTTGTACTATCTCCCTTTCTCCTGTACATCATTTGGAAGGGTGGCTGTGCCGGCCTTCAGCTCCTGGCAGGGCACTTTGGCAAGGTGAATTTCCAGCCAGTCTCCAGTCTTTTCCTTAGATTAGTTTTGGAAGCACAGTCCCTCACCAGCCTTTCTGCAGTACCACAACCACCAGTTCTCAGCCAGTTCATACACTTACGATTTCAAGTCAGCCTCCAACTGGAAATTTAAGTCTTGGAAATTCCTCAATTTCTTCAAGGTACCCTGTTTTTCTCTTACCATCTTCCCCCGCTGCAGATAGCACTCACAGGTACAACTGGCTGGCCTTAACGTGTCTACTAAGTTCCTGGATTTTAGAATAAATAGCTGTTTCCTAACTGGTTTCTGCCTAGTGCCTGCTTCAAGACCACAAGGAGACAAACTATTCACAAATATCTAGTTGAATTTTGCTGCATTTTTAGCTGAAAAAAGATAGAGAATGAAGAGACAGACTTGGAAAATGCAGACAGAATAAGGATTTCGTTTTTGAACTTCAGAACCATTTCATTTTGAACAGTTTTAAGCAAATATTTTCACTTTTCATTTTGACGATATAAGTGTTTTTCCTTTATTTACCCACACAGAAAAGTAAAACACAAAGGTTGAAACTAAGAGTGAGAAAAAACCCAACCCACATTCTCCTGTAGACTGAAGGGTCTCATATTGCTCTTCCTAACCAAATTTGCTGCTTGGAAAAGTCCAAATTTCTACTTTCTTCCCTCATAAGTCTTACCAATGGTGTTTTTATTTGTTTGGCCTCCATGTCACTCCTTTATGGTTTTGCAGCAGGTTTTTTCAGGTAAGCTGGAAATGCAGGTGCCAGGAGTTGATGGAACCTTCATGGCAGGGTCACAAAGGTTTTATTTTCCCAGTCCTTGTCCTCAGTCTCAGCCTCTGAGAGAATCACTCAGAGCCAGCCTCTACCACTTGAGCTCCAACTCCCCAAACTCCCCCCTCTCAACTTTTATAAATTATTATAATTACTTTACTTTTTAAAATTAGGTTTTCAGAAACATGAAGCTCACAAGCTAACAAAGATTTTACACCTTTCCATATTTGCTAGTCCCTATAATTGACAGGTTTCTGTCAAGTAAAACAATTATCCACCTGTTTGCAGGAAAAAGTATTAACAAACACACTCTACACTGCTTTGTTAGGCAGAACATTTCACACCTCATTACTTAACTGAAGAGTTAGCCTGGTGTTCAGTGTACAGAATTCCTGCTGATTCCAGTAGAATAAGCTGTTTGTATAACTCAAAATTATTACCATGTCATATACATTACAGATTTAATTAATTCACTACACAATATTAAAAGTCCAGATTTCTGAGTTCTTCCCAAATCACGTGGATTTGCAGTTGGGACTTCCCATTTCATTCCGTACTAACAACTGCTCCCCAGGTCTGAAAACCAAGAGGGACCTTTCAAAATAACAGGGTCAGAAATCTTTTCCTTAGGGATTATTCAGACAGTATGGAATTTTTCTGTTATTACAAATGGAGTTTTTGGGGCATGGCAGTTCACAGCGAATCAATCCCTCTTTTTGCAGATTTTGAAAGAGTCTGAAGCACAGTAAGAGTCCCAACTTTTAGGGATTGTGGCATGTAGGCTTCTATGCCCACACATTATATTTTATCCTTTTATAAAAAGTCATTCTCATTTTCCACACTGTTCTAGTTATTGCTCCTAAATTAGCAGAGCATCAGGTACACGGAGTCTTCCAAAACAATCCAATTTCCATGCCAGGTTGCCAATTTTCCTTCCTTTTGATTTACTAGGGCGTTTTTTTTTCAAGTCCAAACTATGCAAGTTAAGCACCAGCTAGCGCTACAATTGTAGGGATGCTGCTACGGTTCTCCTTGTAGGTGTGCATTTATTTATTGATTTCAAAAATCATCACCCCTGACACAAATGAAAGGAGAGAAAAGCTCAATTTCTGAAGATCCCACTGCTCCAGCCCCGTGACAGCCCAGCCCAAGTGCATTAGACAGCAAGGAGCCATTGTACAGGAGAGACGTGTGAGGCAATACCTTGGTGGGGAGAGGCAGGGATCCAAGGAGAGGGGAATGACAAATAGCATCCTACATGGATGGAAAAGGTCACTGCAATAAAAGCAACCTGGGGAACTGGGAGCAAGTGAAGCGTTGCTACAGACTGGAAGAAAATGCAAAATCCAAACAGACGGAACAGAGCAAGAGACAAAATTTCCTTCATGTATGATAGTGACAGACCGAGCTCTGGAATCATTTTGGGGGCTGACAAAACAGAGCACGATTCCCTCTATGCCTTGATGTGAATCCATCTGAAAATTAAGCATTTACTCAGGCCAGTAATTAACTTCTACGAACATTCAAAGTCCTCGACTCTCTCTGTAACGATCTGTCAGGAACATAAATTATGTATATGTGCAATGTAACAAAAAAAGGCAATGGTTGGTTGATTTGTTTCCATGGGGAAAAAAAAAAACCCAAACAACCCCTCATCTGTAGTTTTAGTCCATAACCGTTTCAGGCATTGTGGGAATTACAAACTCCACAGGAATTGGAACAGTTCAAGACCTGCACTGGAGCTCCTGACCCCCTGGAGCTGTGTCAGTGTCAGCTGAGCACAGCCACACCAGGGCAGGGACAGGCTCAGCAGAGAGCATCCCAGAGAGCCCCAGCAAACACCACACTCAGCTCTGGGTGCAGCCCAGTTCAACATCTGCTTGCTCTCCCAGGAGAAGTTTGTGCAACCCCGCACCAAAATAAAGCAGCTGTTTGGTGGAGGGACCGCAGATTTTTATTACATTCCCAGTGCAGCGGTGTGTGCACAAGGTAGCTGAAGCTGAGACTGTAAGAAAGACAAACTCCTGGTCTGCAAAAGCATTCAGCAGCAGAAGATGCAGTGATGCAGGCACGGGAGTCCTCCACACAATATGGCTTAAGCATTTGAAGAGCTGGGTTATTTTGGATGTTTTGCTTGGCTGAGCTCTGTTTTCAGCAGAGGTTTCACCAATAAAGCTGTGTGTGCAAACCCTTTTAGGGCACGTGCTCCCAGAGGGCAACAGGGCTGTGGCAGGGAAACAGAAGGGGAAAAATATTCAGGGTAAAATGATGGAGTCCAGATTTCTTTCTGTTTGTGCTGAAGGGATGTTGCAGACATGCATGGGAGAATTGCCAGGCAAAGAGTCAGGCATTAATAGGGCAAGAAAAAAGATAGCACTGAGGATAATTAGTAACCACTGATCAATTTCTCCAGTGATGTGCTGAAGTTTCCCATCTCCTGCACTTTTAAAAATAAGACTGAGTGTCTTCTGAAGGAAAAAAGTCCTAATTTTGATTGATTTCATCATGATTTCATATGAGAACAAACTCAGTTTCTAGAGATGTTAATGTGATAAATAGATGACATATATTTACAGTTTGCCTGATAAGGTGCTAGTATTTATAATCATATTAGAAACAGGTATCAAAACTGTAAATCCATTAATTTAATTTTATAACTAGGAGTAATAATTAAGCACTAGATAAACGCACAATTTATCATTTAAATAAACCAGAAGTGTATGGCATATCAAAATCAGAAAATTCATAAGACAACGTATTGACTCAGACGAAGAGTGTCTCCTTGTTTTAAAGTGTTTGTAATGGCACTTATTTGGACTTATAGGGGGAAAGAAAGACGTTATTAAACTTTCTGCAATTACAAAACCAACCAAGCCACCCACAGAACCTTCTGTATACAAATTTTGCAAAATATTTTGAAAAGACGATACCCTAAATTTTAGGTTCTCTACTATGTAGCCCATGAAGCGCAAACAGTTTGCATATGCTCAACTCCTCACTTTCAATCAGCTACCAAATTGTGTTGGTAGGCAGCTAAAAACATGAAGTGTTTTCTAAATGTTGTCTTTCTACATAAACAGCAGCACTACCCACTATGGAAGTTGTCAGGACTGTACCACTGCCAATGAAAGGGAGATGCAGTTCAGAACATAAAAAACTCTGTATGAAAAGACAAAATTATTACAAGGCCTGAGAAGTTCTTCCCACACAGCATGACTTACAGCGGACCGTTAGCAAGAACAGCTTTAGCCTTTTCTACACACAAAGGAAAAACACACAAGCAGCATCTGGACTCAGCATATGAAAGAAAGAGAAGAAAAAAAAAATTCTGCTTATAATTGCAGTATCCTCAGTGCCTTTCAGTTTCCAAGTGAAGTATCTAGTCAGGCACTGATTTTCTTCGTGCAATGACACAGAGCAACCATATCCAGCCTTTAAGTTCCAAAAGCTTTCCAAATTTCCCCAGTTACTGGTGATCTGTAAGTAGCTGCCACGAGACAGAGTAAGCATTGGTAATAAAAGAGGCCTGACTGGCCACAGCCCCTGAGTTGTGTCCCAGCCACCAGGGAAGCTGGCAGAAAACAGCAATGCAAAGAGAAACGGAAATTTGGGAAGACTTTGCTGTGGCTGCTTTGCTGGGGGGCTTTTATTGCTACAGGGATTCCCAGTTCAACACACTTACAAACCTTAATCAAAATCAAAAGCAGCTAAAAAAAAAAAAAATCTTTCCAACTCTCAAACCCACGGTGAGCTTAAAAAACCCCTCGTAAACAACGGAATTCAAGTCTGTTCTCAATTCTATAGCTTCGTGTAATTCATTACCATTTTTATTACCACAGAACCTTCTGTTTGAGATTTGATTGTTGTTATCGTGAATTCATAAATTAATAAATAAAATGTTTCTGCAGTACCTTAATATCTAGAATCACATCTTCTGGCTGAAATTCAGACATCTGCAGGCATCATCAACACAGGGTACAGTGATTAGCAGCAGCAATAATATCAGTAATAGTTGCAGCAACATGGAGCTGATACCTTAGAAAAAGTCCACCCTTTGGTTTCAGGGGGAAAACATTGTTCATGATGTTCCCTCCATTTCTAATTCCACCTCTAAGCTCTAAAATTAGACTCAGTGCTCAAGAGATGCAACAGAATGAGAATGTAACTGGTCATTAAGGATTTAGAGAATTGGAGTATTAGAAACAAATTTGGAAAAAGATTATTTATTTAAAGGCCTTGCTGCTACATCCACAGACTGTTTAAACAATGCATGTACAAAGACATTCTTGCTTACAACCTCAAAGCTAGGCCAGGCTCCATAGCAGAAACAAATGCATCATTTAATTGGGAAACACAAATTAAAATGATCCATCTACCACCCTTTTTCTGCATTGCTGTAAAACAACATCAGAAGAAAGTTCCTTATGGCATTTCCTTGTGAATATACTGAGTGAGAAGTAACCTTTCTCAGGAGAATTGTAAACACAGCTGTAATGCAGGGCTGTCTTTTGGAGACAGTTATAGGAAAGAACAGGAAATAACTTAGAAACCCCAAACCTGGAACCTTAACTGATTTTAACTATTGCTGCCTTAAGCCTAAATGGACAAATGCTACAACGTACTGTTCTGAAAGAGGTTCTGAAAGATGCTGCTGCAATCTTAATCCTATCCAGCAGTATGGACACGAAAGTGATGGAGGAGGAAGCCAAAATTTTCTTTCAGATTACTGTTCCTCCCTACCTGATCTCAGAAGTGATGCACAGAGATCAAACAAAACAGAACCAAAAGTAAACAAACAACAAGCAGCAGAGTAAAACAACACCCTCCCTGCTGGCCCCAGCTGCGCTATTGATAAGGGGAGGAAGATTCCAATTCCTTTTCTCCCTCCTTGCTGCTCTTCTCTCATCACCTACTGAGTTTTCCAAACTCTTTTATTTAGTTTCTGAAGTAAACCAAAGGCAATCGTTCACAAGGATTAAAAAAAATAAAAATTAAAGCTATGGATTCTTGATTTTTGTGGCTGCCAATGTATTTTCTGTCCTGTGGGTTGACAGGTACAGAAAATTGAGGTCTCCATTCAATAGGGAGATGATGCTTAATCATATGAAGGGATATAATTATATTTTCTATAGGATTCATTTATTTCTTAAAGATGACAATACTTCTGCATTTTGGTTTCCGTTATAGAGTAGAAACTGGAAATACTTCTTCATTTGATGCCAGATTGTAAGAGGGCCATAAAACAAACACTTCCAAGCACTCCCAGCAGAGGATCTAAAATAAGTCCTCCAGCTACAGTGCATTAATGAAAGTTCTGGCTTCTTTCAGAAAAGATTTTTACAAACTAGATTAAACTGCATGGAGGTGGTGGTAATTACACATTAATAATAATGAAATTCTATAGACAGGGAGTATATGTGGAACACAGGAGATCCATCTAGATATTTACACTGAATATAATGGATATTGATATTTTACACGATATTTCTACACAACAGGCTCATAAGCAAAAGGAGTCTTATTCTCTATTTCAACTTTAACTAACTGACAACATTAAAGAACAACAATCATTTCCTTCAAGCCAACCTGTTTCTCTTTTCTTCTCTCCTTGCTGCCAAAAACTGCTTGTGAAAAGATCAAAGCAAACCCTGTCTTCCAAGCAGCGTCCAAACCCCTCCGTGGGCAGATATTGTCACCTTGAGCCAAATGGTTTGTGTCATTGTTTCTGAGCCAAAAAGACACTTTAAAAATGGGCACCATCCCCCTTCCAGTTCAGCTTCAGCAAGTTCTTAGCAATCATGACAATATCTAAAACACAGTTTGGAATTTTCCCCCCAAATCAAAACACTCCAGAGATCATTCTGCTTCCACTTTCTCATTGTTAGAGTGCGTGAAGCTGATGAATGTGTCCAATTATGGATCCATTATATGAAAACCTTATGTGTGAGTAGGTCTATCCTGTGTCTTTTACTCAGACTGAAAAACAGACAAACAAACAAACAAACAAACAAACAGTCTTTGTGTTGTGAGTTCAGAATTTGGTTTAATACCAATAAATCCTCTCTAGTAAAGGCAAAAGTGCAAACAACAAAAGCCCCTCTCTTTTTTCCACATAAGGTTGAAAATCAGCCTCTTATATTGTATTTTTACTGAAGCCATTAAAATGGCATTTCAACAAGCTGAGTCACCTTATATTACAAGAAAAAAATATAAAACACAAACGAGAAGAAATAAACCAATTCCTACTGTTAGCTGTAAGAAACCATCTCAGGAAATGGTAAGGCAGGAACTGACCTTCTTTTAAAAGAAAAAAAATCCACTAACTTTTCATGGGTAAAAGGTCTCATTTCCTTCTACAATATTTGTGTTTTTGAAAATACTATCAGCAGGTGCACCAGATTTCAAAAACCTCTTGTCCTTCATCACATGTAATTGTGCTGCATATTATATTAAGAAATACAAGCAGTGGAATGTAAGTGATGGGAGTTCAATTAAAAGCAGCATAATATCTTGGTGCATAGAAAATGATTCTGCAACTGAAACAGGTTCTAATGAGAGAAAAAAGGAATACATTTTCACATATTTTTAATTACAGAGAACTTCCTCAAACATGATTTTTAATAATATATTCCATTAGGTTAACACCATATTTAAAGAAAGTGCATTTTCTGATTTCATTTCAAGTCTGATTTTGAGCAATTATTGTGTCATTGTTCTGCAGTAGAAAGGTTGAATTCATTTACTGTGTGGTTATGCTAGTTATGATTGATGTCGCTTCTCCAAATGATAAACCAATCACCCCGATGATGTAATGTCATTTTAACAGTGCTATAATCACATTTCTCTCAAACTGGGAGTTCTGATGAGTTCTAACAAAGATTTATTGTAGATTAAAGGCCTTCATAATATCAACAATAGATTGCTCATTTGATAGAATATTTGATTAGGTAATTTTTTCAGCCAAATGGTTTTTTCCCATATATATTAAGCATGGCTCTTGTGAAGGGCACGGGGCAACACACGTGGATGAGTGGCTCCTCATATCCAAAAAGTTGCATCCTAAACCTGTTGAGGAGCCACCCTGTAATTACAGAGCTTGAATCAAGAGAAGAATCCAATCAGACAAACAAGAGGAAGACTCTACAGTATAATTAGTAGAAGACGTTGGCAAATATTTCATATTCAGCATGTACTTTGAAGGCTAGGATAGAAAAATTTAAAGAAGCTAGAAAATGCTAGCAAAAATTTATGAATGATTGAAGATTATCTGGGATCTACGCCTTGCATATAAGCATCTACAAATCTTCCTTTTTAACCCAAGCCCAAATTTAAGTAAAATATTTACATTTAATTACTGTCTCTCAGATGTCTGGATCTATGTTGTTAGGTTTCCAAATAAACTAAATATATATATATATATATATATATATATATATATATATAAATTTTGAAAAAGAAAAATAAAGGAAAAAAACCCCAACACTACTGGAGACAACCTTTTGCCATGTAGATGGTAAAAGTCACTCTGAAAATCTTTCAAGGATAATGATAAGCCACAAAAAGTAGTAACTTTCTCCAATTTAACGTATAAGTCATAACCTGTTGAATTTTCTTATAAACTCTATAAAGACACATTGTGAGAACTAAAGAAAACAAGTCACACCACTAGGAAATGCTCCTTATTTTCCAGAGGATGCATAGAGCTCATGCTACAGAGCACTCCACAGTGATCAAGCAATTACGCATGTGTGTAGGGTAAAAAATAAAAACCAAGGAACACCTGCATCTTATACCCTGAAAATTGAAAGTTATTATATACTGCATGACTGCTTATTAAATAAATAAACGGGATATGTGGGGAAAAAAAGTGTTAAAATGTAGAATGAACAAAGCAAAGCCAATCAGAGGATGGCAGAAAGGTTCCTTGGGTCAGCCCACAGTAACAACTGTCAAACACAAAGCTTTTCAAGACACAAAGAAACAGTGATTAGGATTTAAAATGAAGCATAAAGAGCTCTCCCGTCAGATTTTCTGATGTTGTTTTACTGCCACTTCCTTCATTTGGCTTCCTCAGAAAAGCCGTGCTGGTTCCCTCAATGCCAGCAGTGGCTGTAATTACCACGTACTCAAGTATCCACCAAGTCTCCTTTTTTAGCTCACATTCCCTGACCTTGATTTTCTTCTCCTTATTTCATGCCTCTCCCATTTACTTTTCCCATTTCCCTTTATAATCTCATCAACTGCTTGATCCACCACACCCTTTAGGCAATGTTCCCTCACTCTTTATTCCTTTCTTCAGCTGTGAACATTCCCTGTTCCTGAGCTCTGAGAGGAGACAAGCCTTCCTCCCCTGCACACAGGTAAGGATCCATCACCCGCCCAGGGAGCAGAGCTGCTTTTTCCATGAATATCCCTTTCCATTTCTCTGCCCTAAGGTCCCCTGTCATTTTATTCCCCTGTTACTGGTGCTCACAGGTGCTCTTGTGATTCTCCACAAGCTGATCTAGTTCTTAGCACCCTGCCATCACTTACTCTCCTACCCCACCATCTTCTCTGAGTATCTAAAAGTCCTGTGAGAATCCGTTGGGGGGCTCCAGCTTCTGCTCACTGTCTTCCAAATAACTGCTCCCTATGCAAGAACCTGCCCTCTCACCCTGTGTTAGGGGTGAAATGCTTCCTTGAGAGCATTGAGTGACAGATTTTGCTGTGACTCGTTCAGAAACACAAAGACCCTTCAATCAGCTGGATCACCTTTATTCGGAAATGGCTGAGCCCTGCCGAGGCCTCTGGAATGTTTCTAAGGCATGAAACCGCAGTGCCTAAGGGAGAAATCACACCCAATTCCTGACCCCCTCCCCATTTTTCCATGGCTTCCACAGGGGTGCTCATCACAGATTTTGAGGCCCGCAGCTCCCAGGTCACCCCGAATCTCTTAAAAGCCCCTCCAAAGTGGCATCATATTTTCCATAACAATACACTCGAGGAGCAAGGAAGCACGCTCCGTTTCTGAATTATTCTTTATTTGTGCGGTTCTATTTTTACACACCTGAACAGGATTCAAGGATAATTCAGGATGGAAGGAGCCCCAGGAGGTGCCCAGTCCGGTGTCCTGCCAAGCCAAGGCGGCTCTGAGATCCGAGCAAGGAGCTCAGGATTTCAGCCAACGTGTTCTCAAAAAGCTCCAAGGCAGAGGCTGGACAGGCTCCCAGGGCCACCGGCTCTAACCCAATGCTTAGGGAAAAAAATTTATCCCTAATATCCACTCTGAATGATCTGTTTCAAATTCTTCCCCCTGCTCAACCCCCAGCCCCTGTTGAAGAAGGGGTGTTCAGGTGTGCTCTGTGCACCCCAGAACCTCCAGTGCTGCTCAGAGCTGCCGTGTTACAGCAAAGAGACCCCTTGGGCAGACCAGAAACTGCACAGAAGCTCTAAACTTATTGTGTTCAATTAAATGACACACAACATATATCTATGATTAAAAAAAGAGAAGGTGCTAGAATAGCTTCTTTTGATTTGTCTGTATTTCTAAAATGGGCATCTTCCCCCCTCAGTTTTTTGGCTGTCAAAAGGAAAAGTCAGCACCTACTAATAAAAATTAAAATAAAATAATGAAAAGAGGAAAGAAAAAAAAAAAAGAAGAAAGAAAACCCTAGGCACTACAGATTCCATGACTGATAGTGCTGCAAATGTTTTAAAACAGTGGCCTGAAAGACAAGAATTAATTTGCTGAAAAATAGCAGATCTTAGTTAAATGTGACATTGTAAGTATAGAAGCAGACAGATTCAGAAACAAGAACAGACACAGACTGGCAGAGGCAACATGCATTTCTATACACAAAACCTCATCACCAAATGATATATTAGATTAGCCCATGCAGAACAAAGAACCATTGTGTGTACATTTCTCTCCTACCAGACGCAAAAAGGAGCAGGAAATCTACTTTGAAAAATAAATCCCTCTGATGACGAGAATTCAATATTATTTTTTACACAGCTTCTACCATACTTCAATCTAAAAATCTCTCCATAGTAAAATGAAGGAACACCATATATGATGGACTGTGTTTCCAGGAATTTTCCATTAAATAAGCCGCTAAGATTTTCTTTGCCCCATTTCCATAGATGCTCTCAATTTTCTGCTGATGCAAGAACACATTTGCACATTAAAAAAGAACGCACAAAACTGGCACAAACATGCCACAAACAAACTCCATATGTTTGCAATTTTCTTACCACTGCTGGAAGCCTGCTGTGGCCCTGAACACGCTCTCAGCAGATAGGAATTAGGGGAGAACTCCTCGTCAGGGTTGGTGTCCATGATTTGATGGGACGTGTTGCTGTCTAGCAATGGCATCTGGCAGCTAACTGGTGGAGGATTATGAGAACTGGGCAGCTGAGCAGATGGGAGAAGGCTGGACGAGGATGTAGGTGGAATGGGACGACCTGGGAAAGAGGACACAGGGATCAAAGATCAGCAATGAATGTAATGAAAAAAACCCCCACCAGCCAAGTAATTGCACGGTAACTGTCCATGGTTATGTTCCATTACTGCCCTGCACAGCCCCTCAATCTCCCCACTGCTACCAGCCTGTCCCTTTGTACCACATTTCCTGAAATTACATCACAGATGAAAATCTCTTAAAATAATAGGAAAGGGCTGATATTTTTTTTAATTTTTTTTTTTTTTTTTAACCAGGAAAATTGCTTCAGCACAGGAATCTCACAGAGGCATGAAACAACCATACAAGCGCTTTCTTCAAACTAAGGTTCTTCCTAAAATGCTGTGGATCTTCCCAGATCCCACTGAGACATGTCACAGGAGAGGACAGCAGGACTGAAAAGCAATTATTCCATTTTAGAGATGGGCTAAAGCTGAAATCTGGGCTGGCAACTCTCAGCTCTGCTGTTCTTCCTCTGCCATTGCTTCCTTCACTGGGGCTGTAGGAGCAGAATTTCCTGCCCAGCCAGGTTAATTCCAACAGTAGAGCCCAATCCTTAACAGGGATGAAATACCTCAGCCCACAGCAACAATCTGGTCTTGGTCACCCAAAGCAGTGACATCAAGCCAACAACAAAAATGTTCATACTTATGGATCCTATTTTTTTGTGAACTCCCATAACTTTACATTAATCCATTCCATCAAATGCGCACAGATGAAGACAGGTTTTGAGGGTTTTTGTTTAGGTTTTGTTTTTTTTTTTTCATTGCAAGTTTATCTAGTGCATTGAAGAAATTCTTCATGAATAATTTAAATGTAAGAAAATATGACCTTTGTGATGCTGCCAAAGTCTGTAAGGCAGAGATCTGCTACAAATGTTAAAACACAGCAAAACTACACAAAATGGTGCATCTTTATTTCCATCATTCTTAAAGAAACAGTAACAGAGAATATACATTGATTTTCTCACTAGTTATACCTTCATTTTGTTGAATCAGGGACCTCTCACATTATATGAATTACCCTAAAGTTTGTACCATTGGGCAAATATATGGAATCACACATGAAATTCCAAATGGGGAAGGGGAAAAGCAAGAAAATGAAAAGTTGCAGCTCCCACATATAAATTATATTTGGGATGCAGCAATCAACCAAAGACACACCTAGATACTGAAAACTGCCAGCTTTGCACTGTCTGGTACCAGCAAGTAGCATGAAGTACTTTCTTCCCTTCAAAGACTTCTGAAATAAACTAAATACCAGAACACAGGCAAGTGACTTTTATGATAATTTGTTATTATATTTTTAACACTGGATAAATTGATAAGACTGGATGACAAAGTTATTATATGACAGAAATGAATTTAAGCTACTCCATAGTAACTCCCACCTGCAATCTTTTATGCTACAGAAAATTCAATATGCATTGAATATTTTAGTTGTGGACTTGCATTTGTGAGGAAATAATTCTAATATTGATGATAGGAATAATTACTGTTATTATTCATGACCATGCTATTCTTATGAAATACTACCATGAATATCCTAAACATTCCAGGGAAGTGATTGAGCAAGAGCAGCTTCTAATTATTTCTTTGCAATGTGTTGCAAAGAAGCAGAGAGGCTGAGGTTTGACACACCTCTGACAGGAACGTGACACTCGTGCCCACTGTGTGCATTTAATTTTCACATATTCTGGCTCTGCTTCAACACTGTGGAGTTGAAAAAAGCAGCTTTATAAATTCTAAATCTGCATTGACTGCATGTATCATATGGAAATATATTACTATACTATAAACTGTTGTATGTGTGAGGGTATGAGATGAAGGAAAAAAAATTCTTTTTGTGGAAACCACATATGGTATTTTAGAGCAATTTAGTTACATTTTTGCAGAATACATTGAGAAATGAAAAAACCCTCAAACCTTAAGAATTCTTTTGTCGGGAATGCTAATGACATTGTTACTATCATGAAACAATACAGCCCAAATCCCTGAAGAAAAGGCAAAATCTCTAATTACTACTCTGTTTGTAGGTGAGAGGAACGAAGGTATGAAGCTGTTAAAATGTTGCATCATTTTGGTGGGAAGTTGGCTCCTGAGGAAGATCTGCCCACAACCACAGGCTAATGGCAAAACAGGGTTGTCTGTGAGCCACAGAACCTACTGCCAATCCATCCTCTGGTTAGACTGCCTAATACACAGCCAATTTTAACTCAGACTTTTCTTGTGGTTGGAACATTCTTGGTCTACCAGGTTGATTTTTGCAACTATTAAACTCCCACTACAGCCTCACCCTCTTTGAGGGACTCTTAACAAACATCTTTGTCTCCACTCCCAGCCCCTGAAACACTCAGGATCTCTTAGGACACCCAGCCTTTTGTGAAATTTGGTGGGAAATGAATTGAACAGGAAGAGAAAGGCACCATTAAGCTTTTTTGCCTTAGGAAATTAATCTCAGGGGTAACTATCTGTAGTACCACAATCAAGAGAATGGCTTGTGAAAGTCCCAAAGTGTGGGGATGCAGTTAGGCTATAAAGAGCATAATACATGTAATTTGTTTGTTACTATACACTCTTAAGTGAGAAATGAGGGGTTTGATTCATACTTACATGAATACCTTGGTCAAATTAGCTCAATGTAACATTTAAAAGAACAAACTAAGCTTTGCAGGTTCTATAAACCTGAGCTCCTTATCAGACCCTTTCATCTGCCTACAGATATCTGAACAGTCATATTTTGAGCCTCCCTAGCTCTTTAAAATATTCTAAATTTCCATTGCTTCTCAATGGGATTTGCAATACCCTACAGTCTATAAAAATGCTGTGACATACGATAACATCATATCCTATTACGCTGCTGTTTTCAAAAGTTAAATTGTAACAGAAATTCCTACAATTTGTCTTCATATAATAACATATTAAAGCTTCTCTGAATAAGTTTTTTTATCCAGGTGAGCATTGATAGAATCCTATGTAATGGATACTTACAGCGACAGCAATAATGTAATTGTGTAACGGTCAAAGAAACATAAACATAGATACAAATGCTAGAAAGGGAACCAGGCTTAAAGGCGGGAATTGTGTCTGTTCTTGTCCCAATATCTGCTCGTATGCATGTTCATACTGCACATAGGCATGACAAAGATCTGTACAGATGCTGGATACAGCATTTGTAAGGCATTTTTCAAAAAGCAAGCAGCCCAGAAGAAAAAAGAAATTTCCTCTCCTCCCACCCCTCTCTCCTGCCATTTATCTTCCTTTTTAGAGGGAAGGAAGAAACGTGGTAACTCTTCATTCAGATTTGGGCTTGCTTTGGTCTTCCACACCACACAGCACCTCAGTCTGCAAGGGCCTTCTTTACCCTCTTATCACTTATATTCCATTTTCTTTTCAAATCAGTCTTATGTTTCTTCACCAGCCCAGGAATTTTTACGAAACCATTCCTCAATTACTGCTACACTTTCAGTCCTTAAGGCTTAAAATCTGCTGCAGAACCTACATTCAGAAACCAGGCCGTGCTCACAGCTGGTAATGTCTCAAGCTCAGACAGGGAAGAAGAGTCCTGTTCCTCTCAATCACAGTAACACATTGGGAAAAGAGATACTTCAGCTGCTATTAGCCTGAAAGACCACACCATCACCAGAAGAACAAAAAACAACAACAACAAAAAAACCCAAACCCCAAAAAACCCCAAAAAACACCCACCAAAAACAAAGGAAAAAAGACTGCCTGCAATCACTCCCAGCATGAATATACATAAACAAGAGGCACAATCAAAGAAGAGATGCAAGCTGCTCGTCAGTGACTGAAGGATATTTGAGATACACTTTTCATACTCTCTGTTCTCGTTCCTTCTCTAGAGGACCTGAAGAGTTTTGGGGATAAATAAAGCCCACGTGTGTGTAAAACCTTGAACTCTATATTACACCATGGTGCATGACAGGAAACAGGGAACCAAAAAACTCCCCTGGAATTTAACAACTTCGAGCACTAATCATGGAAGTATGCATTCCAAAATGTGTGTGCATAATTTACATACTTTTTTATATACTGAGGTATATTTACCCACACAACTCTAGATATGCATAAGATCGAAAAAACATACATTATTTTAACAGGTCTAAAGATGAACCCAGACTCCTTATATAGCTATTTTGCCACTAATTTGGACAGAAGATCTCAACCTGTGTGTTGCCATTTCACACTGTTAAGTTACACATTTCAGTAACTCCTGTCATTAGAAGGTCCCTGAGCCCCAGGGCTGGTAAATACTGATCTCAAAGCTTATTGTATCAGTAATGGAATTCTCCAGCTTTTTCTGTCAGCAGAATTCTCTTCTGAGATTAGACATGTGTGGCAAACATCTGTGTAGACTGTTCAACCCTGTGCATTTCCAGCATGAATGTCATATACCTAAGCAGCACATCTTCATTGATGACTTACATTTATGACAGAAAATCTTCCTATATGTAGAGGATCTTATAAGCAAGATCAGCTTTCAAAGCTTTAAACAACTGTTAATCTTCACAGTCGAGGGGTTATGACATAACTATTCTGTTCTTCTCTAAGGATATCTGCCAATCAAGCAGCCAATAAACATAAACGACCTGTAATAGCTAGATTAGTCACATATATTGCTATCAGTGAAGCCCCTCTGTTCTACAGCTCTGGTCATAAGGACCAGGGCTCAGGTAGAAAAGATTCACACAAGCCAATGTCTCCCTGTGCAATTCTCAGCAGGTTAGATTGCAGAAAGAAGGGAGACTTTAAGATAACAGTGTTTTGAAGAAACAGCTCTTTGGAAGATGTAGCAGCGTTCAGGTATTAATGATAAGGAAGGAACATGAATATAATGTTCAAGGAAGTTAAGGAAGCAAAGAGTGAAAGCAGAAGAGTTCTTTCTCCATAACTGATGGCATCAGAAACACTGTGTAAAACACTTAATTGGCAATTAAGATTTTGACATTTACTGATTGAAGCTGCTGATATTCATGTTACACACCAATACAAAGTATAGGACCCCGTGCAAAGAAATCACATAAAATTAAGTTAGTGGCTTACATGATGGACAGGATCATTAACTGCAGTTGCTGCATTGCTCATTTATACCGAAATTATACACAGAAGACAATCTAGCAATGGAACTGGGGGGATATTAACTAGAGGTGATGAAAGAGAAGGATCACATCTCAGCCTCCTTTGCTCCCTTCCATCAGGAAAGCTGGACAGAATCAGAACAAGGACCACAGGCAGGACCCTGTAACAGCTCACTGCCCTCCTCCACTTAAAACTTCACACGACACGTTTCAAGTCAGCCTAAACTGAAGCACCTACATTGTCAGCGTTGCTAAGTTCGCTTTAAAGAGTGAGCAAAGCTGCTAAATGCGTCAGGAAACCATTAGATAAGTAAGATGCACGTTTTTGCAGTGCAAAGCACTATAAATTAAGCAGGCAGTTGATGCAGGTGAACCTTCCCTGAGGTACAGCACATTCAGCTGACTCTCCCCTTCCCCCCCAGAAAAATTTCCTTCTGCAAAAGAAAAAAAAAAAAAAAAAAAAATAACCCCTCCTAATATGTATGCACAGCACTGCTCACCACTGGCCTGGGCACTCTCAAACAGAATTATATTTAATAAATTAAATATATATTTTGTCCTAACTGGCACAAGGAACATAAATATTTTGTACTTGGTCAATTACCGCAGTTAAGTGACGCGGGCGGGGAACAGCACGTATGATTTTTGTAGCTAAACTGGCGTTTGTGCCTCCTCGCACCGGGGGCCAGCAGAGCCCCAGCAGGCAAAGCTCTGCTCGGGGGAGAAAGTTCTTCCCCCCAGAGCCAAGCATCCTGTGCTGCCAGATCCCGGGAGAGAGGCAGGACAGCAGGCAGGAGTTACCCAGGAGCCAGCAGAGATGCTCAGCTGTGCAGAGCACTCGCTAATCCCTGACTCCACAAAGCGAGCTTCAAGGGGGAGGGACAAAACAAAAGTCCCAAATGAAGTCTGTGAGCAAAAGGGGAAAAGGAATCTCACAGTCTGTGGTCATTTTCTTCAGCGCCAAGTTGTTTCCTCTTGCCTAAACTGCTGCACTTCGTCTCTAAGGCAAACAGGATTCAAAAGAGCAAAAGATAAAGATATAAATCAGGATTTGGATGACAGAGAGTTATCGCTGAAGAAAGGTACTTCCAGCCCTCCTGAAGCTCCTATCTCCAAGAGCAAACAGGCACAAAACCAGCCAAGCTAAGAAAAAGATTTTTACAGAGTCTATTTCACAGAAGTCAAAAGGGAAAACAAGGTCTTTCTAAAAGCCCAGACCTGTTTTCTGATGTGTTAAGGTATTTCATGCATCACAACAGACAGTAAGGGACATTAAAGATGCAGCTGATACCATCCCGTCATACCAAGGAAAGTGAAATGGCCCTGAGACAATTAAAAGAGAACAGCAAAAGAGAGATTTAGACACAGTAAGTCATCACCTGTGATTTATACAACAGTGAATCAGCAAAGGCAATTCAGTACCACAGGTTGTGTTTTTCCCACTTAACAAAATTAGTAACTCCCTACATCTTGCTCAGTTTTCTCAACACTTGTTAGAAAAAACAAAACAACAAACCATTGAAATATATCCATATTAAATATATTTCCTCTCCCTCTGCTCTGAAGTAAAACCATTTACTGCACAACCAGGAATACAGTCAGAGAACTGTAGATAATAGAAAAGGGAAAGATGAAGAACCAGCAGCAAGTCCTGATCTCTGGTTTTTTATTACAGATCTATTCCAGAAGCTCGTTTAAGCTTTGTTATCTCCCTTAAACCATTTGACCTCTGTATGTGATTAATATTTTCTGCAGTACTGCGCATGTGTAATCTTTGAGTATGGAAATCACTGTACCAATGCAAGATATTATCATTGCAAAAACTCTGCAGGAGAATGAGACTAACTTGGAAATCAATCACTTCTGACTTCCAGTGTTAAAGTTAAATTAATTTTTCTAAGCAATCCATCTACAAAATGTATCAGTTGTATGAAATTTGGGTATTAAAAATACGGAGACAGTCATGACTTCAGAATTATCTAAACCAATTCAGTATGTAAAGGAATAATTTGCTGCTGTCAAAAGTTAATGTCACTTAATTCTTGTCTTGTTAAATCATCTGATGCCCCTTTCTTTTTTAGTTAAACAAAGATAAATAATAAAAGCAATTTACAGCTAGAAGATGTTAGGGTTCTGCAGCTGTTCAATGTCTTCTGGGCAGATTAGATTCTGTAATGAGAAGTTACAAGCCTCATTTTATAAAAGCTGTTGCTGTCTCGGGAAAAACATCAGTGAATAAGATTAGAAAACCCTTTTCCTTCATGAACCTATTACACTCACAGGCTGATTACTTGGCATATGTTTAATACCTTCATAGCTGGAAAACAGTAATTTGTTTCAATGATTTTTTCCCATCACTCATAAAGTCAAAATGTCTCCTCTAATATCCTAATACCCTAGCTCTGATTCAGCCAGGAAAAACAGAGACAAATCCATGGGAGCAAAACTCACACCAACCGGAATTAATTTAACTCCCCTAAAAAAAGGTTCTACTGAACTAACTATAACTAACTGTAACTAACATTAAATTGTGACTTATCAGCTGCCTTGTGGGACAAAAATAACGTCCTAAAATTAGGAATGTATTTAGAAGAAACTTTTTGGAAGATTCACAACCATATGGGAACTTTATGGTAACTTAACAATATGTGCAGCTTTTAAAAATTGGGATGAAAAAAAATCCCTGTTTATCAGTCTTATCAGCTAAACATTCATGTCAGGGAATTCCACTAACAAAGGGGTTGTAATTAGGCCCTGGGTAGGAAATTAGCACACAACCTGTGAAATCTCCCCTCTCAGATCAATCTAGAAGAACTTGATTTGATCTGTATTCAGAGTTCAGACTAAACTGGGCTGCAAACTTGTTTCCACTACCCAAACACCTTCTGTTTACCTTCACCTTATTTTAGTGAAAGTCTAAGTACTGCTAAACAGCCACTCACACCTTCTCCACTGCATATCCCCCTGAATGGTGGCTTTATGTCTATTAGAGAAATTTATTTCCAGGAACGTTGCAACACTTGGCGATTCAAGTGCCTGGAATCACTAATAGGTGGGATAAATAACACTGTCGTGAACAAACACGAGAAAACTCCAACCTGTAATTATTTAACAAACTCTGTGAGAATGGTGCATAGTTAGTACTAGCTGGTGGGAGTTGGATAATGATTATGGGATTTGTGTTAACTCTTGGCAGTCTACTAAAAAAGCAGCTCCATTTTCTGGAGGAAAAAATGAGGAATGAAAACAAGGCTTCACATGATCCACATTTATGCAAATAGCCAAATAATTTAAATAATATGCTTAAATCTGCTCTATCCATGTGCCAGTGCTATATTCTGCCTAATTCTGCTTCAGGGTATTAAAGTCTTCTTTTCTTAGTTCCACCTACAGTTAAACGTGGTGTTGCTATTTGCTTTCTAAATGTGTGGTGAGCACACTTGTGAATTAGTGCTATCCCACTGCTGTGCCACACTCTAGAGATGTTTGTATTTTAGTGCTGGGAGACGGGGAGGTGCAGTCAGAACAGCATCAGGAATTGTTCTTCCATTATTCTTGATGCTAAAACTTACATGACATAATCTTGAGGTCTACATTTTCCTTGCTTCATCTGGTTTCTTCTCTCAACATCCAGTCTTGCATTTCTTACACCCCCCCCCCCCCCCCCCCAATATTGACTTAGCAGGAATTTTGGGTGCACAAGCAAACGAAAAGTTTGACTTTTCAGTCCTCTCTGTTGCTGGTGGGATTTTCCAAAGCACAAAAGTGTATCAGAATTTAACTCCCCTCTGTCTTACTGCACTTCAGTAGATACCCTTTTTCCTTAAACATTTACCAGGGGCTGCAGAAGTTTAAGACTGTTGTGATATTTTACACTGAAGTGTAAACTATGTGTGCCCTTACAGAAGTCACCACATCTGTAACATATCCTCCTTCCAGACTGAACAACCATCCCAGCATTTAACAGCAAAGCACAGTGAAACCTCCATGTCAGTCAATGCAAACTCTATTTTTGCCTTCAGCACAGCCAAGGTTTCTGCATTTTTCTGAAGTCCTGAAAAGCTTTGAACAGAGAGAAGCTCCCCCAGCCACAGTCTTTTCCTGACTGGAATACCAGGCTGCTGTGTTCATTCAAGGCAGGATAATTCTCTGTGCTCAGGTCTAGGTGATGCCTGGGAAGGCTGACCTGAAACAGAGACTGGACAGAGCTGGAGAATAAAGTAGGGATTTATTGAAAGGCCTCCAGGATACACCTTGGGCAGGACAGGGCCTGACCAGGGCTGCACCCAAGGTGGACCCAAAATGGTCACAAAATGGGTGACCAGTCATGAGGTCTCAGACTTTTTTAAGTTTTGGTCCATTTGCATATTGGGCTTTAATTGTCCAATTACAGCTCCAGGTTGTGAGGTCTCATCCTTGTTTCTCCCTTCAGCCCCTCTTGTTTGTGCTTTTGGGCTGGAAAGTTGCCCTTGGTCTCCAGCAGGAAAAGGATTTGTTTTGTCTCCCTACTCTGTTCAGAGCTGAGTGACACTGAGTGTGAGCTCAGAACTGCACCCCTGGGCAGCACAGAACCTGAAATACATGAAAGCTCAAACTTAAGCCATCATAAGAATACTGCCTGGACCCAAACTGCAGTTTAAGAATCTAAGGGGAGGTGAAATACCATCACTTATGATGAGCTAGGCCTAACTGACCCTTTAAAATCTCTCTGAAGTCTTCTGGTAGAGCTAGCTATACCCTGGAGATGGTAAAGAATACACAAAGTGCCCCAGCATAGGATTATAAACAACCTACCACATCACCTACAAATAAGAAGATAACGCTTTGTTCTCGTCTAGTATTGAAAGAGGCTTGGAATATTTCTGTCTTTGTAAAGGTGATTTTTAGCTCAGAGTTTGGGAAGTAGACTCAAATAAAGAAGCAGCATATAAACTACAGTTTGTAGGCCACACTTTAGCTGAACACTGGAATCTGTTCACATTGCTTACACGAAAACTGAAAAATATTTATTCTTAAGTGAGAAGGTTTATGTCAAATTCCCCTTTATGTGAAAAGATTTAGCCAAAATAAAACATGAGTGGCAGACTGCAACACAACAGCGATCAGACCATTAATTATTTTACCACTGCTGTGCATCGCCATAATTAATGGCACTCCATGAGACCAATACAGGAAATTAAAATTTCCTTTTAATGAAAAGAAATTGCAGACATGAAAGGCCACTATATGAAAAATGGATCTTGATTCTGCAGTACTAAAATAACCTGTAACCTGATTAAAAGGCATTTGGAAGCACCAAACTAGATGTGCTAAAAAGGTAAGAAATCCTTTCATTATAGTTGCAGTTAGAGTTGCCAGAATGAAGGAATAAAGATACGTGTTCTTCCCCTGCAACAAATGGGCTCTGTTCCATGCTTTTTGGTAAAGCAGAAACCCCACTGCAAATCAAACAGGCTACAGAATAGCTTGAATGTACCATTCTGTATTTCAGCACAAACTGGATCTTGAAAATAATGACAGTTTCTCTCATCTTTTCAATCTTAAAGCACTTTAAAACTACAGCCCAGAAATACATGGACGGAGAGAAATTAAAGCAACTGAAACTGAAATATGCTACTGAGGAATCCAAAGTTTGTTTACACCATTAGAAGGCACTCAAATATATATCCCCATAAATGACAAGGTCCCAGCAGCAAATTAACAGGAACAATTTTCCCATCTCAGGAGCTGTCAAGATGGGCTCTGTTAGCCAATTTATCTTACTCTAGCACATCTCTGGTGCTTGTCAATCAATATGTGAAACATTTGGTGTTGATTGCCATTTTTCTATCCACTTCCTTTTGCCTCTCGTACCAGGCAATTTACTGCAAGTCAATCAAGGTTGAAGCAGACCTTGTTTAAATAAAACACTGTTGAGTTCTTTTCACACCAACAATTTCAAAAACAGAATGAGCTGTAGCTCTTCACATTTACATTTATACTACTTTTTCTGTTTTTCCCAAATGCCATGCTCAAGCTATAAGTCATAACTAAACTCAGCCGAAGGCTTATGGAGAAATCAGTCAAGGAAGATGAACTGCACAGTACTGTATCTGCTTTTGCTGTCAAAAATTCAGGCTATCAATGGAGACAGAGAACACCAAAAAGTGCTTAAATAATCCGGGATTGTTTCTTTTTTACCCTTGCTTGGAGTCAGGTCTCCACACCAGAAAAACAGCTTCTAACTCGTCTGAATTTCTTAACTCCGGATAAATGTTTCAAATATTCATTTATGCTGGTATTTTAAGGTAAATGGGAGCTCAACTACTGTGTTTATAGCTGCAAATAAATATATGCTACAAATATGTGTTACAAATAAATGTATGAAGAAAATCAATTCTCTCAACTTAGAACTTGATCCCAGTTAAACACATGGGCAGCTTCCCTCTCACATCCAGATGAAACAATGGCAGAACAATCTCAGGTCACATCACATCGAATTTTGGCACCACCTGTAAGCACTGAGGCAGAGAAATAGAGCGCAAAGAACATCCTTTGTACTGCATAATGCTACAGGTGCACAACTGAAACAATATGCACTTTACAGTATGCAACACTAGAAATTTTTAAAACTTTGGATTTGCTTCTGCACATTAACAAACAACAGCCACAAAACCTTTCTGTTGTGCTCAATGCTGGTTCAGTTTTTAGGTTCACCATGGGCTGCAGAATTAACCCCACAACAATTTACACCATTGGCACATAGAACTACTTTCTACTGAGCAGGAGCAGCCGTTCAACACCTGCTAGGTGCTACAGCTAGATTTAGGTGCTACAGCTACAGAGACTGGCATCGATTTATTAAGTTTAACACCATTATTTATTACATCCCCATATGCTAAATCCAACAATGTACAAGAGCAACAAAAGAAAATGCAAGTCAGACCAAGCCCTGATTCCCAAAGTAGTAATCTCCTATGGGTAGCCCAGGACGTATTCCTTTAATAACAAAGAGAAAGAAAGTGACTATCTTACTGTTATTAGTAAGATCATCCACTCCGGCCCTTAATTCTAAAAGATACAAAAAGTGCCAGACATTCAAAACCTCACAAGCTCAATCACAAATACATCTGTTAGCATGAATAGAATATATATTATTTTAGAAATATTATATATGTACAAATAAGAGAGTAAATACATCACTCTCTTTTATGTTAGAAAATGAATAGCCATTGAAAGAGGAAAAAAAATCCTCAGTTTCTTCCCTGGTCAACAACTTACAAATTTGCAACAACTCCCGAATTTGTCTGTAATTAATACCTTGTAAAATTTAATGACAACAAGATCCCTGGTCATTTGCTTGTACTTTTTTATGAGACCTAATATCTTCTTGATTTACATCACACAGAAGGAAATAGATAAAATGCCTGAAACAGTCAGAGACTGAGTGAAAAATAAAACAAGTGTATTACAAGGCATATACAATCACCAGTCCCATCTTGAGCAGTGTATTTAAAAATCCTTCCATTATGCCAGCATAACAAATGTTACAACTCAAACAGGATGCATTTCACTATCTTTTGGGTAAAGAATGCTCCGGATCTCCAGATTAATTATAGCATAATAAATGTTAAATTGTTTAGAGTCGTTTTCCTTCGTTCTCTTAGGAAGGAAAAACTTCTGCACCTTATCCTCCCCGAGGGGTACTGTAGCCCTTCTCAGGCAGCCCCCAACTTAAGGATCTTCCTTTGCTGCAAGTAGTAGGGGAAAAAAACCACCCAAATCCAGTTAATATACAAGAGTTAGGGGTACACCACCTATATGGTTGTTAAATAAACACATACAAATACAGACACACAGACACAAGTATATGTGTATGCACACTGGGATATCTGGGGTCCTAACGCTACCATGAGTCGATTTTTGAGTTATTTTCAAAAAAAAAAAAGTTCTCATTACTTGTGAGAAAAAAGTTATATGTTTTACTTGACATTGATATCACCAAAACAAACAACCAACCAATCAATGCAAAGGAACAAAAAAAAAAACCCCAAACCAAAACCAAAAGACAAGCAAGCTGGAGGTATTAAAAAGCATGTCCTGCAAGGCAAAGCCAGTTAGCCTGATTTATACCAATATGATGTAAGATCTGGTTCAGTAACAACAGCCAGGAGCCCAGAGTAAAAACGATCATGAAAGTAGTATAACAATTCCAGATTCCCAGTTTTAATTAAGGTTGATTTTCCTGCTGTCTTCCAAAAGATGCCTCCTACACTAAAGCACGAAGAACCACACTTATACAGCATTTATTTTAGAATTTTCAATGATAGGAGATCACTTACATATCACGAAATTTCCCTTTCATTCCACTGCACCTATCTAAAACACACCTAGAAAAAAAAAATCTTCTGAATACTCTGAGCTTCTTGAAATCTAAATTTTGCCATGACTGAGATTTTTCCAGTCCTCTCAGCCACATGGATGCTGCTCAGTTTGTAGAAAGCTCATGTCTCAAATTCAGGTTTACAGCTGGGCTCAAATTATTGCAAAAGCATTTCCTCCGAAATAAACTCCAACACAACAAACAACCCCCTACACCTGCTTAGGAAGTGTTCTCTTGGCTCACAGCAAAGCCTGTCTTTTCATCAGTAGGATTTTTTTCCCAAAAAAATATAGCAATTTTCTGCTATATGCTTTCTGACTATGAATATAGAAGGCAAGAGAAGATGTTTCTGCCACAGAAGAAAGCAACAGGTGACAATGGCAGAGTTATTTATTAACTGAAAGGCCTAAATAAGCAACTGGCTCAGGTCACAGCAATTCACAGCCTGTCCCCCCCCTGCCCAGACCCTTGTCCTTTGTCCTCCAAATCTTCTCAGACTTTCCACTGGGGCCCTGCAAAGGCTGAACACAAGGTCTGATGGATTTTAGGGAACGTAGATGGAGTCAGTAAGACAGAGAGGCTCAATATAGAGAAGCAGTGTTCACTGCCAGAGGGTTCCAGAGTTAGTTACCATTCTTTTATTTGTTCCTACCCCCCCCCTTTTTTTTTTTTCCCCTCTCCAGTACCAGATTGCTTAAAACCTTAATTTTAACAAGAACCTGCAATTCGAGCTGCTAAGAGAGCTTCACTTTGCTGTCTCTTTACAGCCCCAGGGACTAATTGAGAAGATTACCTGAAGGCTTGAGGTCTAATGGCTCAAGAAAGAAAAACCTGCTTAAAACCATTCCTACAAAGAATGCTGACAGAAATAGGAACAAGCAGGAGATCTTCCAGCCAGTGTAGGTTTTTACAATCACAAAGGAGAGCATGCTGTATGTTATCATGTGCTGGGAAAACCAGTAATGATAACCAGTAATAATCACTGAAACAGCATGTTTCAATGATTTCTTTTATTGCAGTGCATAGAAGAGCGGTAGATCAGGAACTTGTTTTCACTGCAAATCACAGACCTGAAAAAAACCTCTTGATCTAAAACTGTCATGAACTAAGAAGGGGCCAAGTTTCTTCTGTCCTTACTAACTTGCCACAGTGAACAGATGAAATTTGTTAAGTGTGTAAGGCTGAAATAATGCTTCTCTCAGCTCTCATGGAGACCATATAAAAGTGGGATTGAGGGCTAAATGAAGTAGATGTGTAAGGAAGAGTCAAAGACAATTTTAAAAGATGCCATTTTACCTACACTTAGTGAAATGAAAACTGGAGAACCCACCCTCCTCTTCTATCAGAAGTCATGACCCCATCAAAACTGATGTACAAAACGGTTCCAGCAAGGTTGGTTAATCGAAATAATACATCACAATCCAGCCCATTTCGGGCTTTTGTTCTTAAACACTCCAGTAAATGGGCCTGTTTTTTAACTCCAACAGATAATTATGAAGTGCAATAAAAAATTCAAATTATGTTAATAGGCCAGAGAACAACGGCTGTTTCTGAAATCACTGGCAATTACTAGACATAATGGTTCTCAATTAAGCTGGAGGGTATTTTTCAATCGTTCATAATTCACTATTTTAAAAGTACCACAAAAATATATAAATGTGAGTTGTTAATAAAAGTTTCAGACCAACAATGTAGCTGTGTGTGACAGAAAGTAATACTTATTTTATTTTGATGGTGCTTTTCCCCCTGTGAATGATACGCGAATTGTGAGTGAAGGGAAGGTAACTACATGGGATTTGTTTCTCTCAGTGCTCCTAAGTGAAAGAGGAGTGATATTTCTTTCTTGAGCAACTTCAGTTTCCCTTAGGAATACACTCAGCAATCATACATGCCTTTACCAATTCTATTTTTAGATCCTGCAGCTCACTTTAGAAACTTCAATGCATATGTGGATGTGAATCAGAGGTATCACTGCTTGCCCACTTTCAGATTGCTATTTCACACATTTTTCAAGGCAATAAAATGGACCAAAATGGAAAAAATTAAGGCCTAAAATAAGAAATCTTGAGGATCATGAAATGGTAAATCCTAAGCATCATCTTTCAATTCTGAGCTTGATTCACAGTAGATATCTACCAAATCAAGTAAAACAAATAACAAATGAAGCCATTAGGGAAAGATCAATTGGTGATAATTACTATCCACACTTCACTAAAACTGGCACTTACTTATCCACCACATGTTTAACCTTGCATTAGGGAAATAGCACAGCTGCAAATTGCTGAGTTCTCGTTGTAACTTTACTACATATGATTAATGATCAATTTTCTGGAGACATGCCTGAACTACCTGAGCAAATGCATTTGAACACACATGCGCATGTTTTATTTATTTATTTATTTATTTCCAAATCAACAACAGCTTAAAAACATTTTCTCTAATCCAGCCACTTCAAGCTTCCTCCTGCCAAGAAGAAAAACTTCTTTGGTTTTTATTCAAATACATTTGCACATATTCTTGAGAAAGAGTAAATCGTTCAAGAATCGTTCTCAACTGTAGAAATTCATATTTTCATATTTAAACAGCAACTCAAAGAATGAAGCACGATACTGTGATTCATCGGTGGAAGAGAGCCATTCATCATCCAGACCTCAGGATCTGTTGAGACTCTTTATTGCTTTGGCCTCATTAAAATGGTGCAAACCATGAGCTAACATAAATCTGTCTCTCTTAATATTCTCTCCTTTTATTTTTTAATAGCTCCACGCAAAGGGAAAGGTTAAAACCAATTAAAAGAGATACAAATACTAGTAAAATTGCCCTAATGAACTGTTAGTTATTGGTTTTAGCCATTTCACTGTAAAAAAAAATTATTTCGATTTCTGAACAAATTAGTAATTACTCTTTATTGACCTGCCTTGTTTTTTGTTCTGTTGTAGGATGAAGTGTGTTGGTATTTTTTAATCCCTTCATTTTTATTCCCTTTTCTCTTTTACTTCTCTCGCTTTTAGTCTCCAACTTACAGTTAAAGTAAATCTCAAGTGTTACAGCTGGACAAAGATATCTACATAAGGACTATATTGTAATTCAAACTTCATTCCAAATGGGACAAAAATATTCTGAACTCATTCCTATGCAGAAAACACTTGTTTTTCTATCTCATTAAGATCATCATACAATATCAACAGATGCTTAAAAGCCTCAAGTGCTGAAGGAAATGTTGAGAAAATTGAAACAGAAGTACTTATGAATGATAATCTAATGATACTGCAAAGATTTTACTTTTCTCTACTACATCTAGAAAAACACACATACACCAACACTCTCTCCACCAAAAGCCAAAACCAGTCATTAAACAGCTCTCATTTTTATGTTCCTTCTTACTGGTTGGCACAGTGGGCAGGAGTTCAGCATTTTACTTCAGAAAAAGTGAAAATAAAAGACAAAAAGGCCGGGGTTGAAGTGTCCCTGAATTCCCCACACCCTCAGTGGCTGCCATGCCCACAGAACAGAATATTACCATTACATTACACTCACAGTAAACAAGCATCTGGCTGTCATTTAAAATACAGCTTCTCTCTACTGGTAATAAGAAGCATTTTCTGCTAATTTCTGTTATCTGTAAATCTCTCTTGGCATTCCAGCTCTGCACTTAATGTGCTGTACATGCTCCACTTTATGCACAATGAACACTGCCATCAAATGTCAGCATGTCTTCTTGTTATCTTAAAGATAGGCAGGGATTCACTCAGTGAAACATCTAGAGAGTAAGAAGATACAGAATAAGGAGATATTTACTTATTATGCCACAGATATTTAACAGAAACACACACACATATATAAATACACACACACACATATATATATATATGTATGTATTTTTTTCCTTTCACACCAGGGAAATAATCACAGTCTTTTGCAATAAAACCTCACTATTATTTCTTGGCTAGCTTTGTTAATTTAATTGCAGAATGGGAACTGAAGTCAAGTTTAGATCAAGTTAGTTACGCATCCATCTACCACATCTCTACAGGACATCAGCCCCAGGTTAATTGTACCTGCTTATTTTCAGGTCCCACTGTTTGCTCCCTGCTACTCTAACAGAAGAAACCAGAAGGTGAGTTGCAAGCAACTGCCCTATTTTGTTTTTCCTACATTCTGTTCTTTTAGACTGCTGGAAAATTAATCTGGAAATGATCCTTAGGAAAAAAAAAAAAAAAAAAAAAAGGGGGGGGGGAACAGTGCACAGGTAAGAAGCAGCAGCCTTGAAAAATTAAACTTGTGTAATAAATTTTCCTCCTAGATTTAATGGTGAAAATTACAAGAAACCCAGTTGACTGAATTCACCAGTATGAAGTCAGTACAAGGAAGTTCACAACTCTGCCATAGGTGTCAAACTTCAAAATGGACAAAATGTTTCATATGCATCAGGAATAGCAATAATTTGGTTAAATAAAAGAGAATTTTTAAAAACCTTGACCTCTAATTGGGTGCCTATATTTTCAATTTTTATTAAACTCTGTGTCTTATTCTCCCCTCATTTAGATGCTTGCAAAATAAATATAATTATATCCAACTTAAATAACTTTGGAACCTTGAGCTGCAGGTGCTGGTATGCTGTATCTATTACCATATTTTAAACCCTTTAAAGAAGATTGCATTAATTTCTATGATAATTTAGAGCCCATAATGCATTCCAAGATGTGAATAGATGTTAATCACCAAGGAATGATTTTCCTGTATACTAACGAAGTCATGCTGCAACCAGTAACTACTACTTTTAAAATTCAATATTGCCACTGAAAGACTTGATTAAGATTTGTTAAAGTAACTATGCCCCGATATGGGTTTAAAAACCGCAAAGTAATTAACAACTACATCAATAGCTATGGCCTTCCTATCTACAGAAATCATTAGGACAGAAACTGTTTATAGTGTCCAGCTCATTCCTTGCCCAATATTATTCAAACTTCACCATGCGTATTTAACTTCTGCCAACACCACAGACCAGGACAGCAGCCAGCTCAAAGACAGCAGGCAGAAAAGAGGCTTTATTGTTACAGTGATATTATGTTTAATAGCACAGGTACATCACTGAGGAAAAGCTGGCAGCTGTGATTGCAGAACTGCGCTGATATTTAGACTGGTAACATTCAGCCAGAGTTCGCCTCTCATGTAAGTCAAAGCTCAGTGTGTTCCATCAGTCTCAGCAACCTCTAAGAGAGCAGCATTCAAATTTAAATACCTTCACAAACCGGTAAAAATCCACTATTTCACTGGAACAAGCTCATTCACAGCTTTTCCCCAACCTGGAAGTAACTAAGGATGCCTTTCTGCAATAACCTGCTCATTCCTGTTGCTGGTGGACAGCAATTAAAGCCAGGATGTAGGACAGGTGAGACACTGCCCTGTCACTGTGAGCAAGGTGACCCAAAAAGAAGGAACACTGATGGACTGGACTGTTCCAAGGGAAGGGACCCTCAGTGCTCACCTGGGCCAGCTGCCCGGGGGACTCGGGGTGTGGCAGAGCCACAGCCCCTTGCTGAGGACATCGTCCCCAAGCCCCAGGCCTGGGCCTCTCCAGGAAGATGTTCTGGAGAACATCTCCAGGAACATCTCTTTAGGGCCTGGGCACCCTGAAGAGAACAGGCGCAACCCAGGGTAACACCACTCTTCCGTGTCTGCCCTGTCCTGACTGAGCGGAACTACAAAACCAAGTCGACATTTCAAACTTCCCATGTGGCTAAAAGTTTATACCTTGAGATCTGACAGAGGAAAATTACTGTTTTAACTTTATTTTTGCCTGTAGACAACAAGCAGGTTCAGAGGAGCAGCTGAAAGTCATTATGATGTTGTGGGAACTCCAGCTGCTGCCCGCGATCACCCCACATGTTGGGGTGTTGGGATTCAGTGGCATGGGGAGGGCTGCAGGCACTGCTTTCTCACTGGAATAAGGATTTTTCCCCAAAACCATCCCTTCTTCAAATGTCTTAAAACCAGCAATAACTTTGTTCCATGCTCTAAGGTGGGACTTCAATTTCTGGGGTCTCTATGATGGTGTCAGTACAATCCCTGAAATTCATTACGACGTGCTGGAAGAAAATCAGCTCCTATGTGAAATAAGTGAAAAAAAAAATTCAGAAAACTTTGGGGGGACTTCTACATCAACTTTTGTTATGATCACTTAAAAGACTTTGCACTCTTTCTGGCATCGTGCTTGACACTGCTGAACACTCAAATTCTGCTGCCTTCAACAGAAGTTCATTATGCCTTTCCAAAATGTGTCAAAAAGGAGCAGAGAAAATTTAAGACAGCTTAAAAGGTCCCAAATCCTCTGAAACCCAGAAATATAACATTAGCAATGCAGAACAAATTTGACTTTTGAGATACATTGAAGGATTGTGTAGAAGAATAGTTTATTTACTCTTCTTTTACATTTAAATAGTTCACTTTACAAGATTGATTATCCAATTGAGAAATTAAGTATTTGAATCTTTACTTTTTTTAACAACAATCTGGGATAATTTGATGGTTGTGTATTTTTGTAACAGCAGTCAATGCCATTTGAGCAGTGACAGGATTTAAACTGCCACCAATAAAAATTAAACCATTAGCTACTAGATGTAGAAAAATTCAGAATTGTGAATTTCCGTCTCAAGAGACAAGCAGAGAAAGAATTTATTCTCACACGTTTTATATAAATAATCACTTAAATCTGTACTTGTTAAGTACAAAATATGTGTTAGCATAACAAAGTATCTGGTTCATACAAATGTGATTCTTGCTCTTCCTCACTGAAAGAGAAAAAAACTATTAAAAATTATGAAACAAAGTAATGTCTTGTGGAATTGAATAGTTAAAAGAGGAAAAGCAGTATATTTACTGAAAAAAAAATTAGAATGGCTACATATATGGCTACTTGTGGCTTATACCCACAAGTCAGACAGAACTTTAGTAGTAAAAGTTAAAGAAGGTGAGTAAGGACCTAAGCAAAGGTCTCATCTGGAGAGCAATCAGTGAAAGGAGATGCAGGCAGCGCACGGCCCCTCACTGCAGCTCAGAGCTCTGCAGTTCCTCCCCTTCCAGCTGGCAGGGACCCTGCAGTGCCTGCAGGGAACTTCACATCCCCATGGGCTCACAAGCATTTCCCTGAGCTTCTGCCCCCTTTTCCCCAGGGGGTACCAGCCTTTCCTCCTGGAGGGGTGGGAGAGGAGCAGGCACCAAGGCTTGGTGGGGACAGGGTGGCAGAGCACCAAAGGGATCCCCCTGTCCTGGCCACTCCAGGTGACAGCCCTGAGACCTGGGTTACCCCAAATCACAAAACTTCCCTCGGGGCTGGGGGATACAAAGGGCTGTTGGGTGGGGGAAAGGCTTGCAAACCACAGTGGTGAAGGTGAAAAGGAGGAAACGAAAGTGTGGAGTTGTAAAAGCAGCCCAAATCCATGACTTTTTGCTACAGTAGAGCCCAGACATTCTAACAGCATAGTCCAACAACATCACCTGTTCCGAAAGCAAAAACCCAGACGAGACTTGCCATTTCACTTGCCTCACCTCCACTGATTAGACTCAATGCACAGAACTGAAATGAAGAGGAAAATCAGGCCTGCCCACATACTGGAGCAGGAGACAGAGAAAAATAACAGGAATTAATACAGAGTACTCTCACTACAGCAAAAAAATGTGTGCTACCCTTGGTCAGAAATCTTCTCTCTACAAATTAATGCTTTACACAGCTGGGAAAAAACCAAAAGGGCCTGAGCAGGCACCAGGATTTATGGATGGATGTCCCTGGGAGCTCTGGGGTCTCCAAAGGACCAAGAGGTCACTCTGAATTAACACCATTTACAGCCACTGAGGAGAGGGGCAGGGAGAGCAGGGAACAGAAGTATCTGTAATAACTCAGCACACACAGGGACTCTTCTATTTTGGCTCACAAATTCTCCTTCCTGAGGTCAAGTGGCTACTTGAGTAGCTCAAAGAACAAGCTCACCAACAAAATTCAAACTGAAATGATTAAAAGTACCAACAGTAGAATAATGATGATTTGCTTGTTTTCTTTTTTCAACAGGAAATGTAATATCAGTTATTATAAATTTATAAGGGCTTCACAGCCAGCCATGTAAAAAATGTTGTGTCCTTGACTAAAAGATACACACTTCAGCCCTTTAAAAAATAATTGGAATACTTAGAATTCACGACAACTTTTTTCCAAAATGTTTTCCTTTAATTGCAAAGTTTAAGACTCATTTTCTTTCATATAATTTTTGATGCCAGTCAACCCACAAAACACCTCAGCTACCATTAGGAAGAATTTTCCTGTTTACAGCATCGCATTATAATATGGGTACTTTATAGATTTTTATGACTTCTAATAAAGCATTTGCCCTTTGTCACTGTCAAAAATAAGACAATTACTGCAGCTACCAATTCAGCCTGTCGTGCTGTATGGTTGTCTGGTAGATCTTAGAAAAGGAACTTTTAAAAAAATGATTTTTTACTTGAACTGCACAGTTGATGCAGCTAAAAAAGACTACTTTCTATACAGCTGGAAAAGGTATTCCCAAATTCCAAATCTATTAAAAAAAATGAATACTTAGATAGAAGGTTGCAAGCTGAAGACCTGTTTAAAAATTAAAACCAGTGGTGATGCACAGAACACGCCAACCAAACACCTGATCAGCATTATTCTTTAGGACATCTCACTTCCTTTTTAAGTAACAGCTTTGAGCCAAGTTTCTTTTTCAAAGTCACAATTTCCTAAGCCCTCTTTCCCCATTTAGGCTGTGCTGCCTAAGAAGCAGCTCCAATATCCTTTTTCTCCCTTGAACGGCCATGCATATTTTGCCAGAAAAAGTCGGAATGCATTTGTGCTGATGCTAAATGTTAATAGATTTGCCTAAATGTCTGCTAATAGCACTGCTAGAATTAGCTAGACTAGTAGTGCATGCCTAATGTGTTGTTTTTGTTGCTGCTGCCTTAGCTGTTTCCCCCCCCTTTTTTTCCCCCCTCAGAAACAGGAAAAAAAAAAAAAAAAAGGAATTTTTAGTAAAATGTTTCTATGCATCTGCAGCCTGAACAGCAGCCATGGCAGCACTGTGTAGCTCTGACATAGCATCACTGGGATTATAAATCCCAACATTCTACTGCTCCTTTCAATTAAACATGAAAAGTTTAATGTTTCTGTAAATTAAACATGAAGCCCTGACTTTGCCAGCCAAAATATGTCCTTCTATCACCTCTTCTAATTCCTCCAGGTCACTTCTTTTCTTAGCTTCACACAGTCGGAGGCTGATGCTCTTTTTACTGGCGTGTGCTTTCAGAATGTTGTGGGAGAACAAGGCCTTTGAAAACATTTTCTACAGGCCAAAACATTTAATAAATATGCATTACATTCCCAGAGCTCTAATTTGCTTAGAATCACAAAGCCATTTACACATGTAAAAGATTTCCAAAATAAACAGTTCTAAGTGGCTTAATTGAACAATCGTATTTTTAAAACTGAATAATCTGTGAAAATCAGATAATACTGTACTATGAAAAAAAAATCTGATTTACTAACTTGTTTTTGCAGCCAGCGCACAAATGCACCATTTCATCCAAGTCTTCTACTGTTTCAAAATATAATTTATGCAAAAATATCTCAGAATACACCCCCTTCCATTTTTATAAAGGACTGCTAATTTCCAATTGTCAGTTGACTGAGACACTTTGAAATATTTTATTTTTATACTTCCTACTGTTACTATAGTGCAGAACAGATACCCATTCCTGCTATTCCTGTTCAAAGTATGTTAAAAGGCTGCATTCTGGCTTTAGGCTGCAGACAGAACATCTATTACTCGTTTAAAACACACACTGGAGAGCAAAAAAGCCAATAGTTCCTCCAGGTCCAGGAAACTATCAGATCTTTAATTAGAAATTCTGGTCCAGAGCCTGACTATGATAATATTAAGTAAAAAACTCAAACCCAATCCTACAAGCCTTTTAATCTATGCCAATGGAAACACATGACTGTAAAGGAAAAATAGGAATCAAGTCTGTGATTATATTACCTTTCAGAAAATTTGTTAGCATGTTATTAGCAAAATGTTTATTTGTTAATTATAGTTTTAATTAAGATACAACAATAAATTATCTTTGCCACATTTCTGCAGATATTTACCACCCCTGAGACTCAGATATCTCATTCTGTATCTGTAAAGCTGACTGAAGTAAATTAAAGTTATACCATGTGAGTGCTTTGCTCACACCAAATCCTCTGAAACTTGGAAGGAGGAACGTGGTGTTCCTCCAGATGCCTCTACAAACCACCACTGAATAAATGTAACCACTGCCATTCCTGCAAAGAATGTCCCAAACCTGATTTTCAAGAAGGAAATTGCTGATCTTTCATGATTTTTATTATTTTTATACTAATTGCTACACTGTTTGCATAATCTAGAGTCTGCTGATGCTGGTCAAAATTAGACAGATGGCACGACTGGGAAGGAAAAGCCTCTACACACCAGATCCATTTGTTGCCTTTTGTATCACCTGTAACCTGAAATTCTCCTGTACAATAAGTTTCTGTTGGAGGATCTCATGTGCAGCTTTCCTGCAAAATACAGCATGTTCTGCCATCCCCAGTGAGGCATGGGATAGAGTAGAGATGTAGGAAGATGCTTCCAAAACGAACTGCAATGAACATGGCTCATCAGTGAGCTGTAAGGTTATGGCACAATTTCTGATTTAGGTTTGGTAGCACTGACTTGGTGATCTCTCACAGAAAAACACCCCCAACACAACACACCTCTCCATATCCCAGCTTTCCATCCCACTTCTTTTCCAGAAGTCAGAAAGCTCAAAGTAATGCAAACTAAACCACAAATATCTGAAAGGACGTTGGTTGGATGATGAAAGCTACGAGTCGATCCAACGTCAAATACATCAAACCTGTTTTCTGTGGGTCCAGGACACGACACAATAGCACTCACAGAACCATATGACAACAGATGCTTTTTGTCTGTCTGTGTAGTGGGATTCATCTGATCGGCAGTTTTCTCATTATCCAACAATTATCGGGGGTTTTACGGTCAAAGCAGAACAAGGCCAACGTATATCTGCCAGAAAAGCTGCAAACAGAACCACGTTCTATAAACAAACCAACAATTACTCAGTTTCACACCAGTGACGAGGTCGCTGCTCTGCTGACACACACAGAACTCGCTCACGCTGTGCACCAGAAGCCTTAAAAAAAACCACTAAGGGATAGAAGTGTGCGAAATGAAATATAAGCTATTTAGGCTGGATTTAATTTGTAGTTCCACACAATTATTAACAAATTAATGCTAGAGAGAAGTATTGATTTTGCCCTTTAGGCGCAGCTCTTGAAAATGCACAGGCAGAAAGAAATTGTACAGTATTACTCAAAAGCATAAAGTTCATCCAACTGATGAGGTTTCACAGCTTTCCAACCAACTCTACCCAGGAAGGAAAATTGTTGTTCTTCTCCCATTTGAAAAAGAAAACTGTTTTTCCTCTCTTCAGCTGAAGATTTACAGTAGAATGGTACTTTAGTTAAAAAAGTACTGAGGTTGTTTCTGCCTTAAAAAGTCTTTTGAGTGCTGCTATTTCTGTATCCCTCTAGTATGTATACTCTGCTACCTTAGTTTTGTATAAAAAAGAAAAAAGATGAGGTCAAGGATGCAAAACCACCCCATGGCAGAACAAAGAGATCTGACCACTCCTATCCTTTTACTGCTGTGCTGCTTATTAACTTCATAATTTATCCTAGTAATAGTTTGACACTAATATCACACTATTCCATAACGACAACTTTTACTTCATAAATATATACACACACACATATACATGTGCTGAGACTTAAAAAAAAAAAAAAAAAAAATAGCTGAACAATATCCTGGAAGAAATGGGACTTCCTACAACAATAGCAATTGACAGCAAATACCTTGTTACATCAATTTTTCCAAGGATGCACATAATATCATTATTTCTGCAGCCATGCTATTTGATTTTGTCACGCAATTGAGCAAAAACTCACATTGAGAATGTCTTACACTCAAAAGGGGACTCTTAGCTGGCCAGATGTATTCTTAAACACGTTCAAAGCTGTAAACCAGGGAAAGATGGGCCCAATTGCACAAAGCTTACACTGGGAAGGCAACACGGAGCACCAGGTATTTCACTGGATCTCAAGTTCTATTTCTTCTTGTAGCTCCTCCTTATTTTTCCCAAATTAAGGAGTAGCACAAGAGGTGAGACTACTTGATTTTAATCCCAGCTCTTTTACTCAGTCGGCATGGCAGGGATTTGCTAGAAGCATAAGAAAAAGTATGTGAATTGATAATGGAAAGGCTCCCCCAGGAGGAAATTCCCTTTGTAAACACTAAATCAAATACTTTAATTAAGAGAAGTGTTAATGACAAAATGTTAGTAGCTTCACAACTAGAAAAAACCAAAATGAAACATGAAAAATCAGTATTATTTTATTTCACCCTGTGTATTCTAGGAGAAGCAAACAGCTTTGGATTTTGATGAGATTATTTTAATCATCAAAGTTCAACCTTTGACAACAAGCTGTTTGAGAAGCCCTACTTTGTCAAATGAAGCCTCCACTACATAGAGACATTTCCAGTAGAAAGACAGGAAGGAAACAGAAAGCAGAGATACTCATTTCTTCAAAGATCCTGGCGAAATGTCCTCAAAAATCCACAGGGCATACTTTTCTCTAGAAGACTTTGTACTGCAATGTGATCATGAGAAATATGCACATATTTTACCCTGCTCACCTCCACAAAGGTGCCCACAGTCACAGCCAATTTCTGCAGCGGTGCTGTCAGCACAGCTGTGCGGAAGTATAAAAGGTTCACTGCACTTAGAAGGTATCACCTTGAGCTCTTCAGTTCCAATTCCTTTAGCTCATGGAGCAGTTGGTGACAAAAAAGTGGACTACAGCTGACATCACAAATCATCCAGCCCATGCCCTCCCTGCCCAACCTCTGCTGGTAACCCTTTCTTTGCCTTCCCTTTCTCCATCAGTCAGCAAATGATTCTCCAAACTAAGACCCTCAAACCTGTGTGAAGCTGTTAAAGGGTTCTGGGCACATGTAAAACCATTCTGAAATAAAGACAGCTTAAGCAAGGTACAGCCATCATTACCAAAAGCTTCCCAATCTTGAAGCAGTTCAAAGACAACCCAAAGCTAAACCAAAAGCTTCAGTGGATCCCAAACAGCACTAATCTGGGGCATCTACAAATGCAAAGGGTTTGCATCATTTGGGACTTTGCCTACAGAGCATATTATAGCCCATCATTACACTGCTTTTCACCTGCACAAGAGTCTCTGATCTTCCTGGACATTTAGCAGGCAATCCTGGTCCTGGCCAGATGGCAGAAGTACAGCCCTCATCCTGTGTGTGCTTGGGATTTGAGCAAGGAATTTCAAATCACAGAGATACAACGACCCAAGCTGGACCCAGTTACTGGCTTTGCCTTACAGTGCTTTACAGAGCTGCTTCTCCTTTCATGTGATTTTATTTTATCCCCTTATACCCTCTTATTCAGGAAATAAATTCCATTCAGGCCTCAGTCTGTCTACTAGAATGCTACTTGTTTTCTGCTCGGAACTTGCATTTAACTGACCCTGCTGTTCGCTGACATTGCAGAAGATTTGCACAGATAAATATAACATTTCTCCACCTCCCTCAAGGTGAAACTGTGATAAAGAGCAGAAGAACCTCCTGGCTGTCACAGCCCCATCATGACCTGAAAGTCAGAAAAGTCAGGTTCTGTATCTGTTTATAGAGAGGCTGATAAATAATCTAAACATTCTCACTGGAGGCCTCTGAGATGATACAGAAATACTGCCACACCTCTTCTCAATCTCATTATTGATGTGTATGTACCTTTGTAATTCTGGCTTCATTTGTTGTGCTTACCCATGTGCCATTTCCTGTCTTCATGTTGTCAGCTTATGTTTCATTCTTTTAATAGAAAATAGTTTATGAGCGAACGCCTGGAGGAACGAATCCTGAATGATGTGTGCTTTTGCACTTGTCAATCTTCTCCAGTCTTTAGCTTAAGATCTTTTGATAATCTTTATATTTGAAATGCCGGCAGGCTGTAGTTTAGCACCATTTTAGTTCAGATGAACAATAGCGTTTAGAAAAGAGTGACAGGGAGGATTACTGGTTCCTGAGAGCTGCTGTCTGCCAGAGAGCTGACCTGCATCCTACATCCACTGCTCACAGATGGAGAGCAACTCATAAACGTGGCACTTGGATAATGCAGAAATTCCCAACCTTCTCAAATCTGCATTTTATTTTGCCTCCAGGGATTTATTCTCTTTTTTTGCATCTTTCTCAGTCTATGTCTCAGAATGTTTACTGCCTCCATAATGCAACCTCCTTCTACCAACTCAAAATTTAATCTCAACATTCTCCTTACGTATTTGGTGTCATACGCACTACAAGCTTCCAGCTCAAGTACAAGTTTCTTGTTTTAATCATCATTTTTTTACTTCTCGGTAGGAGCAGCACTGCCTCCCCTAAACAGGTCACAGCTCAGTGTACACCTTGATAATCTCATAGTCAGTGTGAATGTGTGTGACTAAGATATCTTAACCTCTGCTAGTACCCTGCAGCCCCAGCAAGGCACAGAACAATTACTGTTATGTTTGGATACAGTCCCATGTTTTAAATAAAGAAATTAATTTAACTTCTGAATTAACTGTTGATTATATGAAAGTCTACTGTTCCAGGCTTAAAGTGAAGCCCTAGGATTCTCTTTTAGAACTAATAAAATTATTGGAACTTATAAGCAGTAGCAAATGCTAAGCTAAATTCACCTGCTTCTCTCAAAACCCATAAACCATTATTACAACCTTGAATCAACCCAGCTCAAGAAATGTAATATTAAAAGTGTTAAAACTACTGTAATATTCATAAGAACGTTTCAAACGAGGAACACGAGTCCATGTTCTTTGTCAATATTGCAACTGCAGTTTATATTTTTAAAAAATGGTACTATCCTGCTTCATAGAAAGCAACTCACATTCTGGCAGAAAAGTGAATAGCCATTTCTTACACTGGATCTTAATCATTTGCCACAGTGGCTGTGGTGTTTTGGTTTTTTTTCAATAATCCTGTTCTCTTATTTGTCTTTTCGCAACTGTTTACAAAACACAGCCATCAAAATCAAAGAGACAGAGAATCAAGTAAATTAGCTTGTTGAAACCTCCTGCTATGAAAGTGGAAGTCAGTTTTAGATATTCCCAGGTAGTCTGGGAACCTCTTCCTTGTTGTTCCCGTGTCTCATGCAACCCACAGCCCCACCAGGGCAGGGATCAGCCACTGAAAAGCTCTTACTACTGTATACAGGATGAATAAAAAATACAACAACTCTCAAGGTCATGAGGTGAAAACAAGATACAGCTGAGGAAGACTCACAGGAGCTTGTATCTTAGCTACCTTCATGAAACAGAAATGATGAAAAAACAGCAAGTCAAGCTGTGTGAGCATCACACCTTCCAGGAGCAGTGGTTTTAAATAATAAGTGAATAATAATAAATAATAAAATAAATAACTAAACAAAATAATATAAATATATGAATAAAATTACATCTAGAATATATAAATAAATAAAAAAGATAAATGAAATAATTACTAAAATAATAAATCAATATTTACACTATTGCTTATCCCTTATCTTGAATGAGAAGTCATAATAGTTCCATGATTCACTTAGGCCTTTGTGAGATACTTCACAAATACATCTTCAAATACAAATACATTCCCCTCTTTCCTCCAAGCATCTGTCCTCTCAGTGTATTTCTCCACACAAAGTGGGCATCTTAATCTTTGGACATCACAACCTCTTCACTGGACTCTATTGGACAGAAATCTAATATGAAAACAAAGGATTTAAACAGAAATTACCACTATCGGGCTCGTTCATCTTCGTAACTTTCAAAGCTTTACTTTTCATGGGGGGAGGGGGGGGAGGGACTTATAAACTTCTACTATTGCATTAAAAACCACAAAACCCCCCCATATCAAGGCCAAGAAACAGAGTTCTTGGAAATTCAGGGTGAGGGGTTTTTTAAATAAAAAATGAACAAGCAAGTGTGGCTTTCAGTCATATTCAGCAAGTATGTAAGCACCCATTAAACTTTCGGAAAATATTTGTAATATGTATATATTTAAACATGTAGTACGTTTAAATAGTTCAGTGAATGAAGGCAATAGCAGCACTAACCAAAATATGAAAAACTATAGGTGATTTCAAAAATACTTTTTATCAGCACTGAGACAAAAACTGCTGTTTAGAATGAAACCACGAAATTGATGTTTTATTGAGGATAGAGAGTAGCAGCTTCATAACAAAAATATGCTGTGGAAAGCTGGTGTATCAGACTGTGAGTTCGAAAAAGATCACAAAGTTAGTTTTATCATTTCAATTACCTTTTTGACTTACAGAGTTTGTCATTAGATCATTTCTTTCTCATTTAAGTCATCAGAGAGTCAAGGTGATGATGATGATACAAACTAAGCTAAAATTTACGGCAAGAACAACCCACTGACATCTCTTACCTTGTTTCAGGTACTAAATAGAGCGCACTGGACAGAATAATTTTTTGCCCAGCTGCCTTCTATCATTTCTGATATAATTTCAACAAGCTCTGTTTTTTTCTGATCCTTTTCTAGGCACAGTCCATTTCAACGAGGCATCAGTTCTAATTCACAAGAACAAGATCAAAAGCCAATAACATCAGTGTAATCAGAATCATTTCATGTTCAGCCTGAGACTAAATTATTTCAAATGAACACATTCATGTTAAAGGAATATCCACACATTTGAAAAAAAAAAGAAAAAGAAAATAACTTTTTGGTTGTTTTTTTTTTTGTTTGTGTTTTTGTTTCTTTTTTTAAACCCAACCACTACAAAAGTATTTTAAATTATCCTAGGGCATCAACAATTTGAGATTATCTGCTGGCTTCCAGCTATTACATAATGGGTAATTAGATGCTGAAAATTCCAGTGACTTAGAAAAATAGTCTACATGTTAATTGCCTTTATGAGTCCTTTAATGCAATCTGGGGACAGAAAGAATTTTGGACTGTCTCTGAATAATAACATTACTGGCAGCAAGCCTAATTTCTTTTCATTTTTATTCCCCAGACATTTCTTAGAGGTTTTGATAATTTGCTTCCCTCTCCCTGTACATTATATACGTATACATTTTTACTACCACATTATTGCATTTTCTATTTCATTGAAACCAATGGTCACTAACCATTCTTGATGCAGTGTCACAGCTTCCACTAGATTGCTACACCCCCATGAAGAGACAACTGCATTTTCAATGAATTATTTGTTTCTATTTTCTTGCTTCACACCCCTTTCTTGTAAAAATTATAATTGAAAAAAAGACATTTGCTTTCCTTTCTCCTTCCAAATCCTCACAGTGATCTCTGACATTTGACTTTCCTACAGACAGGGAACCATGAGCAATCTCGTTTTGCTCTCGACAGGCTGACAGTGGTGAATTTTTTGGCAAAAGAACTACTACTGCCACAACACAGGCTGCTAGAAGCTTGGCATGGAGTGTTGCCTATAAACACCTCAAGAAATGAGGTGAATATCTAGTGCTGAACTGTCAAAAGCAGAATGTTTGTGTGATTTACTTGAGAAAACATTGAGTGAATTTGGGAAAACAGAAAACAAAGCAAAACAAAACAACCCCTGAAAATATTGAACCTCCCCCAGATATTCAACATTAGTATAGAAATGTAGTAACACAGGAACTTCCAGAACATGACATTGACATCATCCAGTTAAAACTTTTTCTTTCAATCATTTATATGTATTAGCTACAGGGTAATCCAGAAAGTTCACAAGTTTCCATAAATTTATGGCGTTCCTTCACCACCTGTTGTAATAATGAATGATGCCAGTCAATGGTAGAACAGGGTTCCAAGACACACAAGTTTCAGAGCAGAGCAGCCTAAACACTCAAACTTGCCAGCAGAAAACAGATGAAAAACTCTAATTAAAAAGGAATCACAAGTGATTACATTTACTGAAAAAGAGTGGGGGTTTTAATCTGCTTTGTCATGCTCTTGGGGACGTAACCTGTGGGTGTGCAGTAAATGACACAATTTTTCTGAAAACTCTGTGGGTCCCCTCTTTGAAAGCCCAGTGCAAATCTGAGCATACTTATAAGGACCACACTTATCAAGTCTTCGTAAAGAATTGATTATCTTTAAACACAGAATTCCGAAAGAAAAGCGATCGTGGCACAGTCTGTGCTACTGTGAACAATGGGTGTCTGGACTGTTCAAGCCTTAACTCACAGAGAAATCCATAAAATCAAACTGCTCCCAGAATGAGGTGGGTGGGAAAGAGTACCTGGATTCTCTTCAGAGAAAGTTTAGAAGAGAAGAACAGAAAAAACCCAACTGCTGATGCCCAACCCCTGACTCCAGCCCAGCATTTCCTGGAATGACAATTCAGTGTTACCGGTGTTTATTCCATCTTCAGTCCAAATGGTTTCTATAAATGACTCTCTACCAAACTCTGTCACAAAGGGCAGAATTACTGGCCTTGAGCCTGTGTTAAAACAGGTGTTTACTAAAAAAGAAGAGTTTTGCTAGGGAAGTGTGAGGGCAAAGATTAACCAAAGAGCTCTTCTACATAGGAGGAGAGGCAGGAAGGCAGAGCTGGCTGGCAGGAGGAAGGAGAACACTTCTGCCTCCAAGAACCCTACAAACAGAGGAAGCACTCAGGACTCTGATTCCTGCCCCTGATCAGGACTGCAGATGCTACAGGCCCCTTGCTTTTTGCCTTTTAAATTCAATTTAGTCTCATTTTCTCAAGATTTCCTGCTCGTGGTCCTACTATCACTTAGGCACACCTGTGATCTAATAAAAATGCATTGTTACCACAGAGCTATTTAAGTAACAAAAAGAAAACAGAAAGAGCAGATTACTAACATGTGTAATTGTCCAAAGGAGGCAGACAGGTCGTTTTGCAAAAGTGGTTATCAGAATGTAGAGTACAATATATCACTGTATTGCATACACTAGTGGTGAGCTGCAATCAGCCCTTGTGCAAGTAAGTAAAAATCAGAACAAGAGTGATTTATAATTAAACTAATCAAAATCTTACAGGTGGTATAATAAGTGCTTCTGAATTTTCCGTGTGGCATGCTGATTGTTAAATCTTGATAAGGGCTGCTCTACGTGATGCAAGCACCCCATTGGGCTCCATCAAATAAAAGTCTACATCTTAGAAATCTCAATTCCTTACACAAATCAGACCACAGAGACTGATGCATGTTGCTGGATGAACGATTGACCTTTGTGAAAAGAACTTCAGGGCTCTAAGAACGAATAATGGTGTGCAGAGTCCTTTGGAATTAAAATAACGCATGTGCTTACTGTCCAGTGCTCAGGAACGCCTTTTTCCTAAACATGCGAAAACCTAAACACTGCAAAAAAGTTTCCCACAAAATTTTTAGCAATTTCTTAAGCAATGAAACAAAAAAAAACCCAAACCAACCAAACTTTTATTTCTGTACCTTCATAATTGGATGTCACGAATGTCTCTGCTTACTCTAATAGGGTTAACATGCATTCTACAAACTGCAACACAAATGAAATTATTTTATATTGTTATAGTTTTAGCTCTACAATTTTGACTTAATTTAGTGGAATTAAGATGTTCTATCTACTTTAATGGGTACCTGACCTCAGATTCTGACATGTCAATTACTTAGAAGATGGTATTATCTTGTAGGAAAGACAGTGATTCAAACAAGTCACGATGCGTTCTCCTGGCAAACAGAATTCAAAACACGCAAAAATTAATCTTCCTATAAATACTTCTCGAGTGTTTTTAATGGCCTTAAATCTAAAAGCTACACACCTCTTCTCACAGAAGCATCACCGCTTTTGCTTTCCCAAACAGGCCTGGAAGGGAGTGAGAAGGAGGGCTGTGCCAACTCTATTGCGGTCAAGTGGATGGAAGTCTGCTTGTGCTATCTGAATCACACATTGGCAGATGAAAAGACATGCCTTTTACCATCTGTAAATTTTAATGTACCAGATTTTGGCTGCCATGCAACCTAAAGTATTTACTTCACTGAGGTACACAGAAGGAAAAAAGGACATAAGAAGTTTTTAGCTAGATTGAAGTGACAGCACTAGATAAAATCAGTTTATGCCACTACAGTTTCACCATTTAAACTTAAGCACTGAAGTAAATTTCTCATTTATATAAGGGTGTTCTGATGAAAAACCCCAAAGCCTGTTTGTCTCTTGATGTCTCCATACCTTCCTTTCCACATTTCAGAAGAAAACAAGAATGTAGATTTTTACAAAGATTTGAAAATGCCACTTCACTAAAACTGAAGGTACATACAAATGCCTGATCCTTTCAGGGCTTGTAGTCTCAAAAGACCATTACAAATGCAAATAGCTATAGTTGTTACTGAGGAAACAGAAACAATGAGAAGAATAAGAATGGCAGTGGCAGTGACAGAAATTATCTTCCCTGCAGCAGGAAGGCTGGAAGCAGCTCTGTTTTGCAACAGTAAGCCATGTAACACTGAGGGTAAGTTCAATCAGCTCTCTGAACCTCACAGTCAATTTTAAATAACCATGATTTATGCTTTGTCCAAAGTAGTGCACAGTGGTGCAGCAAAATACCTTTGGTATATGAATACATTTGCCTCATTGCTCCCCCCTTCAGTCTTTGATCTCCTTCATATTAACCCCTTATTTCTCAAAACTCTGTACTGAATAAACTGATAATAAGCTTTCCCTATATCTGGTAATTATTTTTAAGAAAAGAGATTATGTCCCTAAAGCCAGAAATGTACAACAGTAGTTACACATTTGCATTGTTGTTTTTTTCTTGGCACTAGCACAAATGAGAAGACCGTAGTTTAAAATTTAAAGATGACCCCCCCCCCCCCCATCTGAGGGAGAAAAAAAGTACACAAAAGGCAGATGTGAAGGCATGTTATCTATCCTATTGGTCTCATTTTCAATTGACAGTTCCTTTACAATTTTTCCTTGTTTTCACATGTTTAGCTTCAAGAACCACAAACTTCTATCTGAAGAATTTACATTAAGCAGCATGAATAATGTCACATTTATGTGAAATGCAAGAGAATTGCTGCAGATTAGCTGTAATTTTGATCAGTTGTACTCTAAAATGGAGGCAAAACCTTCACAGATCTGTGAAGCAAAATCCACTATTTCTGGAACAGAAGGAGCAAAAGCAACAAAGCCACAGAGGTACTGCACATATTGTAGAAAAGTCTTTAAGCAAATGCAAACTAGCAGAATGAAACTATCTGAATACAGAGAAGAAAGAACAAAATGAGAAAGATCAGATGAAAATCGTGCTGTTCATCAAGCTAAGGTCACTTCAACACCTAGAGAAAACAAGTGAGACATTCCTGGCTGCAAGGGGTTTCCTTCATTCTGATCTCTCAGCATCTGACACTGAAAGCAGCACCAGAAATACAGAACATCTGGAAGATTTAAAAAATTCTATCACTCCACCAAACCAGAGAGATTTTGTGAGCATCGTGGCTACTAAAGAGCACGAGATCCCAGCCCAGAAGCCAATCCCCACTGAACAACAGGAACGTTTCTGTTCCGAAAAGTGCTGGAATTTATCTTTACCCTGGAGAAAGTGAAAATGCAGGTACAACACCAGCCTTCAAATCTGCAGCTCTCCTGGATCACCACTGACCGCCTTCCCCACCCAGATCTGTTCCCGTCTGCTGTCACTACAGTGACAAAAAGGCAGAATTGTCACACCTGCACAGAACAGAGGAACAAGCAAATGACCTCCACGTGTCAGAGATGAAAATATTTTCCAAGACAGACAAGTAAAGGTGCCACACACAGAGGCAACGTGTGCATTATACAACTGGCACTGTTTGCAAACCCTCCCTGCCAGTGGCCATCAGAGGAGTCCTCACAGACACCACACGTCCCCCATGGTACAGCGAATGGACTGAACATCTCAGCTCTGATTCCTGTGATTTTCAATTAAACTTCCTCTGCTGCTGGAACATGGATCACCTGCTCCACCACGCATACTTCTGTATTATTAATTTGTTAGCTTGCTGGAATCACAGTTGAAAACCTTTCAGCCTTGGTTTGTGGCAATAAATTCAACTGACAGCTGAAATTTGGAACGCTCACTTAATATTGATTCTGAATGTAATAACAAGCGACATGACCTTTTGGAGGGTGTAAAATATGGCTGCCACAACATCTGTGCCACATTTCTTGCTGTGTAGTAATATGCTGTAACAGCATGGAGCTGGCACTGAAGTTAAGCTTTATTATCAAGCAGATCTCTCCATCTCTCTGGCTTCATTAAAAAAAACCCAAAACCCCACAGAACCTTATTCCTCACCCCACCCCCAAAATGCTTCCCACATCCAGAACTCGTGCATACGTCACTGGTTCGGAGACCTAATGCGTGCTGCAGTAAGAAAAGAGATTTTGGATGGCTGAAAGAGACCCCTTGTGTCAAACACCGCAGTTCCTGCAGACTGAAAATCAGCACATCTTCACTCCGACAGGAATCTTACACCGAGCATCTCTGTCACACGTCTATTGAGTTATACTGTTTGTTATCTTCCTACCTAAAGGGCAATACCTGTACGTCTTTCCTAAAAGAAACAACGCATTAGTAACCATTTTTTGCGAGCTCTGACACCACAAATACCAATTTCATTTAGCATTACCCCAGGATACCTTGAACTAATTTTGCTAAGCTGGATACAGGTTGGTACCTCGCAGTAATTTCCTTTGAAGTGCTGGTATCTCTAAAATATAGTCCATATACGCAGAATATAAATTTCTGCATTTTTTAAAATTCAATTTAAGTAACTTCAAATTATGCAAGAAGCCTAACCAAGCTTGAAAACCCAAATTCTACTACAAAAAACACACGTCCCTCTTCAAGTGTTATAAAGAATGCTTCAGATATCTGCTGAACAAGTAAACTGAAACAATGAATCCCTTTATCCTTATGAACAAGACCTATTTTATCTCTTAATGGACACGAAACACAATGAAGCAGATATTTACCGTGACATTTTAATTTTGCGTTTTGTGATTTTAGTTTCTACACTGCCAAACACTTGGTAGCAGCTGAAATTTTACATGTTTGAAAACTCATTGCTCAAGAAAAATTAAAAACTTTCATATGAAAACTTAAGGCGCTCTAACAAACAGGTACATGAAGATTTTTGTTTCCAAAAATTTTAATAGACCCTCTCTTGCATTCTTTTCCAGGACATGGACCTGTACTGGCCTTGGGGACTGGGGCAACCTGCCCCAACCACATTATCACACCTCACAGTTACACTCTGGGAGCCAGAGAGCTCTCCTTTTACTAAAAATTTCATAGAAATTAAAAACAATGGAAATTTATAAAAAATGCACCAGGTTTACAAATATATTCCTTCAGATGCAATCCCGAGGAAATGGGAACAGATGCCCAACGTGTAAGTTTCAAAAGGCATTCAATATCACTGTATACATGTACTGATGCACATGGATTTTACACATATTACATTTAATAAACATATGTACATTTAATTATTACTGAAGGCAGATTGATTGAATCATTAATGAGGACTGGATATTTACCGTTTGAAATTCATTTAAATCTATTATATACACACGCCAGCATAACAAAATGTCTATTTCCTTTCTGCCTTTCTACTGCTGTAACCCTAATTTCATTTAATTATAAGATCAGCACCTGAACCAATCAACAGTGTGCTACAATGGATGAAGCTGAGGCTATAACAAAATATGAAGCCTGGGCAAGATGTTAGAGAATTACTCTAAAGGATTGTTAAATTCTGTTAAATACAGTGAAGTCTTGGACTCCTTTGAAGGAGCTGGAGAAGAAAATGGAATACTTTAAAAGCTATAGCTGACCTTTGAGTTCCCCTCAATCTCCTGATTATTACCATAAAGACATACACCCTAGGAAAGCAGTGAAAGTGTTATTGAAAAAGCCAAAGACGGCACGGATTTGGTCTTTACTCAAGCTCCCATGTCACACACAGTGTCCAAAACCTCCAGCAGTTCAATCTCTGCTGGGGCGTGTTTGAAACCCACACATTTGACCATTGCTTCCTCGAAAAGCAGCACGTGTAAGTCCCACTGACGGACTCGTGGGATGAGAGACAGACAGACAGATGTTTCCAGTTTTGGGAAGGGTTTCTCACTGTAATGGAGAGACTCGAGAGCTGAACTGCCCAGCCAGGCCTGGGAGCTTTGAAAGAGACACCAGATTCTCTGGGGCTGGGCTCACATCTCCCCCAGAGGGTCAGCCCCACTGCTGCCTTAAGTTTTATCTTTTATATTTTTCAGATCCTGTACTGCACTAGTGTATAACTGTGAACTCCACACGAGTGTCAGTCAGCTCTGGTCACAGTTTGGTCACACAAAACCATCCTGCCAGGCCTGAGAACCAAGGACACCATCACAGCCTCAGGCCCTGGAAAGTACAAACAAAAGTAAATTGGGGGGAGAAGCAAACTGGGGGAATGTGACTTCGTTCCCTGAAGCTGTAATTGGACAATTAACGTCTGATGTGCAAACAGACCAAACTTATTTCTGTCTGAGGAGCTCATGACCGTTGTCCATCTTGGGTGTAGCCTCTGCCAGGCCTTTGACCGCCCAAGGTGTATCTGTGAAAGGCCTTTAATAAATACACACTTTATTCTTTTAACTCTCTGTTCTAGGGAGCCACTGCTGCATCACCACAGCCCAGCCCCTGCTGCCCTCCTTCCTGGGCTGCTGTGCACCCTTGGAGGCAGCAGGAAAAGCAGAGGTAAACAAGCACCAATTGGATTACTCCTACAGCCTCAGCTGAGACAGAATTCAAGACTAATCTGATTATATGTATATTACCAGCCACTAAGAATCTTGTGGCAATAATTACCAAGCTTCCACACATAAAAAGGGGCATTTTATTTAGCACCAGGCTAATCTATCAAGTGGTAAGCTTCAAAGGGAATGTTGGGAAGGGGGAAAAAAAAAAAAACAACCCACAAACAAAAAAAAAACCACCCCTGAAGTAGGTTTATAAAGCAGATATTTCATTTTTATTGAACGGCAAGGAATTATTCCAGACTCTTAAATGCACTAAAAGACTTTCAAATAAAATACAATTTCTCCTCTCAAAGCCTAATTTCCAGTGATAAAACTTCTCTAAGTTCTAAAAGGCTTCACAGAAGCGTTTGGAAATGCTGCCACTGTTTCTGATACACATTTCCAACCCAAGAGCTTTGGCTGCCTTGGGTGGAGGGAAGGAATGCAAAATAGCAGTGCCTGACACATGCCTTAAAATTTCATAGCCAAGACTGTATGACAATTACATTTATGCTTTATAATTGCAACTAAAATTTGTCAAGCAACTAAGTGTGAGCTGTGTGTTTGTTTATAGATAATACAAGGCTGGAAATGAAAAACTGAAGTAATACAGTGTAATGTTATACGTGCATATGTGCTCATGCACATCTGTAAAGCTCGATTTTTACCACAGCTGTCAGTAAATATATTAACATAGCCCCGGGGGTACAAGCACTCATCACAGACTGAAACAAACGTAAAGGAGGAGGAGCTGCAAACGGAGGAGTCACATACGAGGGAAAATAAGAGGCACTTTGCACATTCCAGCTCTTAAGGGAGGGTCTTCAGGCACCTTCTTCAGGTGTCTGGCTGCTACTGTGCAGAGTTTGGGCAACAATCAGGAAGAAATTCAAGTTAATTCAGTAATCTGTGACATGACCACGATCAGAAGGATGTGCATGACCAGAAAAAAAGGGCCCTTGATTTACAGAGAAAGAGCAAGGATGAGAAAGGGAGGGAATACTACTTGACTGCACAAAGTATCAGTCTGAAGAGATCCTGACACGACCAAGTTTGGGATTCTGAGAAAGCCTGGGAAGGCAACTGGCAAAGATTTGGGACTCCTGAGTGTAGGCTTTGGTGCAGACAGGGAATTGCCCCACAGAACCTCCTGGGGCAGAGCCATGAAGGTGATGCCCAGGAGCTGTGGCACACAGGGCGCGAGGCAGGGATGGATGCACGGCTCTGGATGGGGTTTGCCAAGATAGCTGAAAAAGGTGTGGATAAAGTGACACTCATTGGGAGAAATCAGTGCCAGCCACAACCTGGGAAGGAAAGAGCTGAGTGGCAGCCCTACTGAAGCCTTTCTTTAGCTCTGTGAAATTCTTAGAGCTCCATTCTATGACCTGAGCCTTTGCAGCCACTGTGAGCCCGTAACTACAATTTGAGTCCCCATGCATAAACACCTCAAAGACAAAGCAGCCCTAAAGCACTGAAAACATTTCTTCAAAGAATTCTCAGCTTAACTTCAGGGGACAGACTGTCAGATAAACTCGGGAGTGGTTATGTGTGTCTATGTTGTCTTCAAGCCTCAAAAGATTTCCCCAGAAGAACTCTCCTGCATTAACCTGAGTGCTCTTTTGAGATGCACAACTGTGGAGACCGTGCCCCAGCACAGGACTTCTTGAAGTTCTACCAAGACACTGCTCCTGTGATCAAGACTTGTTTCAAAAAATCTTTACAGGACAAGCGCAATCAATGCTGTTGTCTGAAAGTATTTTAATTCTTCACTTTAAGAAATCCATTTCTAGGTTAGCAATGCCGTCGCTTTGAAAACTGTTTGTTTGCAAATGATAAACTTATTTACCATAAAAGCTAAGTCAAAAGAATATTACAAGTGGGGCTACTCTTTCTTATCCAGTTTCCTGAGAATATCTGCATAAGTGAGACAAGTCTTGGGAATATCCAAATTTAGGCTATGAATCCAATGACAGCAGTGAAAAATTAGCACCTCTGGTCTCCCAGTGCCCTCCATGGAGAAGCAAGCAGACAACTGATGCCAAAGGACAGAGCAGAGCAATTAACCTGTGAGAGAATTCCAAATGAAACACTCTCCTTTGTCTTAATTCAGATGTTTAGGATGAGCTTCAACTGATTCCACTGATTCAATTAATTTAAAAATACTTACCTAATTATAATTAGTCCAGTAGTTACCTCTGCAGTTAATGGACAGAGGTGCACACCAAAGCAGGGGCATTTCTCCCATGCCATCCCAAGATGAAGCGTGCAGGATGGATCACTCTGTAAGTGCTTGTCTTATTTTACTGATGATTAACTTTGATTAATAGCATATCGTTTGTATTAGTGCAAATTAAGACAAGATTAATTCTATCTTTATTTCCTTATTTTCAAGTAGTAAGAATCTTAAGCCCTCGGGCCAGAGGTTATTGGGAGCCTACAGAACGGCAGAACAATGCAATTTGCCTTAGCATGTCACTTGTGCCACCTCCTTTAAAGTCTAATATATTAGCATATGCCAGTCTTTATTACCCTGTTGAATCTGGTGCTATTTACATATACTGAGTCACATATGTTCTGTGCTGTTAGTATGACTAACCCCCTTATTTGGTATTTTGCTTCAAGCTCCCACTCTTAGAAGGGGCTGATTATTTGAAAGCCTCAGTGTTACAATCCCCCAAACTCCACAAAAAGGCTTTTTAAAAAAGGATGCGGGTGTAGCCTAAGGATGTAAAATTAAAAGGCCTCTAAAAATAATCCATTTATAGAAAATAAGCACATTGATATTGTCAGACTTAGTCCATAACCTGCCCTTCAAAATTCTTCTTATTTTTAGATCTGTTATTTAACTGTACATACATTTTAACCTTGTTGATGGAAAGAAATATGACAGCCACAGAATCATCTAGACAAAACACCAACATCTAATTTGCATGCTTACTAGTATCACACACTGAAACACGAGGGTTTCTTCTCCCCAGTAACCTCCCTGGCTGTATCAGAGCATATTAGTGACTGCTCTGGGTATTTTTAGGCCATTCTTTCATTCCATTGTTCTCCTGTGTGGGGAAGCTTCTAACAGGCACGTGAATCCAGTTGCCTTCTCTAGATTCATAACAAGAAGATGCACTCAATTACTGTGTTTTATTCCCGTAAGAAAAACACCGCCTTAATGAGAGCAAAAATTAGGACCAGAACATCTCACTAACCTGAAAAAGACGTCTCTTTTTTTTTTTTTTTTTTTTCAACTTTCAAATCTATGTAATTGCCAAACTCTGCTGAGCACTGAAGGCACGTTGGCTGCATACAAAGGGCTGCTCTGCTACCCCAGTTATTACAAACCCAGCTCCCTTCACCACCACCTTTGGAATTTGGGCATACACAAGCCACTGCACAAGTGCCAAGATGGGAATCTCAGGCTGTGGGTGAAATTTCTCTGCCAAAGCTTTATCATTCCATGCCTGTAGTAGATAAAGCTCACTGTGGATGTTTACTGTGGAGCTGAAGAATTCATCTACATATCTATTTGCATGCACATTTCAGTCAGTTGTAGCAAAAATAGCCTAGGATTGGTAGACCTCTCCATTGACACACTGAGCATGAACATTTATCCAGAAATCATAAATATGGATTATTCCCTCCCAGTATGCAAGTGGAGGCCAGAATAGCAAAGAGTAGTGAAACAGACCCTCGGAAACTCACAGTTTCCAAGTATTTTTCAGGAATATGAAATCACTAAGAACAAACACACAGAGGACAAACTCTGGAGTCTCTGTAACAATGCCTTTTTTTGTACAGGTGAAAACTCACACAGTCAAGTGGAAAAATATTCCAAGCAGCTTATTAATCACAAATACAGAACAAACGTATCAGTGCAACTGAAAATCACCAATGCTAATGCAGAAGGCATCTCTGATTAGAAAATGCTCAAAAATGATTACATAGATGAGTAAGCCTGATTTTGGGGATCATCATCTTTCTGCATCTGACATGCAAATGTAACTATTCTGATAAATCAGAGTGGGAAGTAGCATCAAAATACAAAAAGTTGTATTTTACCTTAAATTGATTCGACTATTTTTTGTAGTGAGGAAGCTGTGGTGAACTGTGTGGTTATCTGCTGTCTACAGGCAGGTTACAAAGCGGAGATACAAAACACGAAAACCACATTTTGCACGGAGGATCAAAAATTCTTCTTTTTAAATTGAAACTTCCTAGGACCAATATTTTTGTTATCTGGGGAAAAGCAAAATTACATGCCTAGTTTAAAAGGGAAAAAAGAATAGAGAGCCAACAGAGGAGTTAAATCTTGAAGGGACTAGAAAAAAAAAACAACAACCCAACACAGAAGCCATTTGCCACCAGTTTAAAGGACACTATTTGTAAAGAATAGTACATACCACCCTTTTCTTGCCCCTGTTTCTCTGCTGAGCCATAATTACACCACATTTTGCAGAAGGGCTGACTCACAGGACACCTCTCCTGGCTGGGCAGCGCTGCCTGGGACTGCACTTGGCACCCAGGGGCTGGAGCACAGCAACCTCATCACCACATCCCAAAGTGTTCTGCTGACAGTTGGCGTGCCAAAGAAACCCTTCCAGATTGGCAAGGAGAAGGAAACACGGCCCATGTAGCACATGCAATCCTCCTCATCCCAGCAGATGAGCGAAGAGGAAGCTGCCATCACTGAGATGAAGGGGGAATGCAGGAGAGGAAAGAGCAGGAACATCACTGACACCTTCTGCTGGTAGCTCTGAGCCTGCAGCATGCCCCTGCTGTTTCTGAAGGGTGGGTGCTACTCTGCTAAATATCTTCCCCTCTCAGTTTTAGGGAATGTTCTCCTGAAATGCCTTCCCAGATTTGAGATAAGGTAATTCCCTGCAAAATTAAAACTATATTATAATGTTAAGCACTTCTTAGGGTGGTTATATATTTGAGCATAAGCAGGTGCTCACATCTGCTCAAGGTAAGAAGACATGGATAAGTACCTGGAGAACAAAAGCTGGACTGCTGGGGCCTGTTTCCATGACTCCCTGATGCTCCTGCATTGGCACTTTCTATTTTGACCTCTCAGGAATCAATTAAAAACAGTCACATTCAGAACGTGGCTCTTCAATAGCCCTGCTGGCAGCAACGCTTTGATTTGTTTGACATTTACTGATCATCTGGTAAGCTCAACACTGCAAATTCTAAGTTGCAGAAAGACAAAAGTAACGAAGGAAAAAAACAAATACCAGAACCACGAGGCTGGAAGAACAAAGCAGCCATTCCAGCACTCCATTAAATAACTTGAGACATAAAAATGAACAAGTGAAGGATCAAGCACTAGGGTTAAGTTGTGCTCACTGAAGTTCTTTTTCTTGCACCAAACGTCTTAAATGGTAATGCTTCCACTAAGAAAAACAACCCCCCATGAAATCCTCAGTGAGAACCATATTTCTCTCTCTCTTTTTTTTTTTTTAATTAGGCCCCTCTTCCTGCAACACTTAAGAGTAACTTATCAGGCTTTTAACACAATGTCATTAATAAAACATTGTCTGAAAACGAGGATTGAAATAATTAGAGCACCATGAAATCGCATCTTCAAATCCCATTAACGCTGACTCAGACCATCATTCAGAAAAGTTACAGAGAGCTTCATGAAAATGACACTACTTTTAAATATTAAAGGATTCAAAACACTTTTCCATTTATTCCTTCCCTTCACTGGTGCTCAGTGTCCATTACCAGCATATAGCTACAGGTGCATTTCTGTGCAGATGTATCAGTACATGAGTATAGGAAAAACTAGATGCTTTTCTCAAAAGTAAGAAACCAAGAAAACCTAGAACCAACTACTGAAAAAGTCCAGCCCCACACACTATCATTTATTTCTTAAGATTACTCTAAGCATATTTTCACATTGTAACAAATACTAAGATTCCAATGAAAAATTTCACCACCTAGATAGAAAACTTGGGAGGATCTGGAGGTGTCACTGAAATTTTCAGGAAGCATCCCCAAATAATCAAATTCTCTTCCTTCTTTTATGACACCAAAGAATAAAGACTTTTCTCTACCCAGAAGTTTAAATGGTCAAAACTACATTCATTTCTGAGCCCGACAGATAAAGCGGGAATCAAAGTACGGTTCAAAGGCACAGTCAGGTCCTCAGGCTAGCCCCAAGCACACTGAAAAACTACAGCTGGTGAATTTTTTTCCTCTATAAGTGCACTACTTACAGTTGTGCTTTGGTTTCATTTGAGAGAGACTATAAACCAAACCAAAATTATGCTGCTTAAAATTTAAAAAAAAAAAAGTGTTTCTGTGAAATGAAAATTTCATATTATAAAATGCAATTACTGAATCTTTCCCCCACCTTCTCTTACGTGTCATTGCACGTCCTTCTCTGCTCAGAGCCAGTGACAAATTTTGGGCTGAATAATTCCCTTTATGTTTTACATCCTCACGTGACATAAAAATGAAAAGTATTAATAATTGCTACTGTTTTCCATTTAAGAAAACTTAAGACTAATCCCAAGAATATTAATCCAGTTCTACTCCACAGTAAGGCTACAAATCTTTACTGCTTTATACAGTGCGTGGTCCTGTTTCACCACCCTGCACTTCTCTTGGCTCAGGTGTTCAGAGATCTATGACTGCAATAATCTGGATAGAAATTAAATATATCTTGATGTCTGAGTCACCTCTGCTGTAGGAGGGACAGTCCCTCGGCAGCCCTTGCTGCACAAAGCGATAGCAAGAACACCAAGGTACAAATGTGGGAAGAAGGCCAGCACAGATGAAGCACAGAGACATCCTGGAGGAGGCACCTGGATGAGGGAACGCTGACCTGGCACTCACCAACCCCAAGGGATGTTCAGGGGAATGACAGAATGAGCCTCACAGGGGGAGCTGACACAGCAGCCCATTAACCCACCCCAATCCCTGCTGTCTTCCACATACACTGGTGTAGCAGAGGTGGGTGTACAGGGACCAAGAGCACTCAGTGAACATCAGTGCCTGACAATTCACTGGTGACTTTACAAAGAAAGTCAAACATTTTTTTACTAACATGGACCAGTGATGCTGCCTCAAGCGAAGCAGGGGATAATTCAGCTTTTACAGCCTCCTTGGACAATGATGAGCAGTCCAGTAAGTTACACATTTTTAAGCATCTGCTTAAAGATGCTTTAAAAACTTCTTCAAGAAAGATTTTTTCCTTCATCTACTAATGAACTATTTTGCAAGATTAAAAAATTTCACTGTCTCCTAGTTGTATTTTCCCTATGTAGTTAACTATAGCTAAGTACAGCAAAACCACTCCTGCTGCCGAACATGAGAAGCCAAATAATGATTACTGCTGGAGTAAATGTGGTTCAGTATTTGCATCTATTTGATGTCAGTGATGCTGTAGTGCACAGTAATCACAATTTTTGGCCTAATACCGAAAAAAAAAAAAAGAAACAAAAAGGGATTTTTTTCCTTTCCGTTTCTGCCTTCTCTGAATTCGTAACAAGAAGATGCACTCAATTACTGTATTTGATTCACATAAGAAAAGCACTGTCTTAATGAGAGCAAAATTAGGACGAGAACATCTCACTAACTTGAAAAAGACTTTTTTTTCAACATTCAAGTCTATATAATTTTTGCTCATGCAGGTTAAACTTTAAAATCACATCTACCTGAACCAAAGGAATATTTAAAATGCCATATCTAATTTTTCTGACTATGAACTAGGTCTTATTCTTTCACTGTATTCTGATCATGTTACAAAAAACCTGCCTATCAGTGGCAACCATGACAATATAATATAACCATAATAAATATTAAAATTTTAGAAAAAAATGCAATAAGGAAAGGAAAGTATTTGATATGAATCTGGATTTCCATTCACTGTTGCTTCTCTATTTAATACCGCTGCTAAATTTGGACAATATTGATTCCATCATTTGGAGTTTACAGCCTAAAAGAGGATAAAAAATCATAACTGTTTGCATTTTGAGCGTATTTATGAAGGTCTCTATGGGAAACAGTGTATAAACAAATTGTAACTACCCCTATATTCTGTGTATTCATTAACATATTGGTTTCATGTGATACTGTCCTGCAGGATATTTGGTTTTAGGTTGACAGTGATACTAAAGTCCCATTTCCCTCACCATGCCCTTAAGGCTATGTGCTGCAACAGCTGTGTCAAATTAAACATCCACAGCTGGAATCAACAATGGGAGCATCATCCATAGCCCCGCCGGGACAGAATCTGTTCTGGGGCCAGCACTCACTGCTCATGTCCACATGGGTTATAATCTGGGACAGCTGAGTGCAGGGGGGAGCAGAGAAAGTAACTGAAATGGCAAAACCAGAGATTCAGTCCCTGCACCCCTTCCTTGTGTCTGAGAGCACCCCCAAAAAAACACTGCCACACAGGCTCCCCTGCTAAAGCCAGTAGCTCATCAGCAGATAATGTTTGTTAAACACATGTGAATTGCAAGATAGGATTTTTTTTAATCAATATTTCATATTGTGTACTAGAAAGTGCCCATTTGTACCTGCACTGGTGAGCTCCGCAGCTTGACTCATGTTTTGCATAAAATATGGAATTTATTCCAACTCCAGAGAAATTATCATACAGCGTGACTGACATAACTCATGGTCTTCTCTTAAAGAGAAAAAAAATATCCTGTTAATACACCTCCACAAAATAAACAATATATGCTTCTACCCCTAGCCCTCCTTCCTCCCTGCAGACAGACTCAGCGTGTGGTTCCTGAGGAATTAGTTGTAGAAGAACTCCCCTGCTGACAGCAAAATGCCAAATGCACGTCCTGCACATGTAATGTGTCTGACATTTCCACATCTCACCAGGTTCATGTTTCTGACAAGTGCTTAAAAATATATGTCTTTTAAAAAGTGTTTTTATTGCTACCTTCCTATCTCCGCTTTATGATGTTTTAAAATGCTATTTTACTCATGGAAACACCTCCACATTTGTCTTTTGATTTGAGGAGAAGTAATTGGTTTTTCAGGGTCAAAATACCTTTTTGGAATCAATGGGTACATTTCAGTTGATGGATGGTATAAAAAGTGCAGATTTGATCTTCTTCAAACAAACAGAACCGTGAAAAACCGAGAAGACTCAACATGATTGACAGGTGGGCAGCACTGAAAATATTTTAACACCCTACCTTCTTTAATGTTGTTATTCTCTGCAGTAGGAGACCTTGGGAAAAATCAGCAAAACTTTCAAATGTTAAAGGTATTTCTTCCCTACTTCTATTTTTTTTTTTTTTTTCCCATGACAGTGTGAATTCCCCATTGGGAACTTTCAAAAACAGAGGGGGATCTGGCACAGAGAGAGAATTGGTGCATCAGCTGCTGTAGTTGAGTCACCACAACCATTTTTCTTAAGAGCAGCAGAAAGCATTTGCAAAAGTGCAGCACTAACACCTGGTAAACAGATTTCGTGCACACCTTCCAGAAGTCTTTGGGCATTACACACAATGAGCATTGTATTAATTTTTCTCAGAACTTCTAAAGTGCTTCTGGAGAATAGGTCAGTGCTCAGCTTCAAAATGTGAATTATGCAAAGGGATTTTATCTAAGCCACCCAGAGACACCCTAGTTCTGTACCTGGCTTCATGTCAAATAATTCTAATGTGCATACATACATCTACACATGTTTACATATATGGTTTATATTTGCTTCTGAATGCAAGTCTGAAGTAATCTCTTCCATTAAAGATATATTTTTCTCCCAATAATTATGATATTGTCAATGACAGTCACTGATGCTAATGAAATTTTGTGATCTTGCAGTGAGTTTCATTAATTACTATAATTTCTTTCGGACATTCAATTGAATAAATAAAGAACCCTTGGAAACCTGCTGCACACAATAAAAGTGACAAAGCCCAGAAAACCAGAAGAATTTTCAGCTCTGCTATAGAATACCTGCACGATTCAGTAAAGACATTTTATCCTTTCTGAACTGTCAGTATTGTACTTTTTAACTTTGCCTGTCCCTGATCATGATAAAAATAGATTTCAAGGAAAATTAGAGGGTTTTGAACTTCCTTGGTATTCAGTCAGAGAGGTCATCCCTGTTTCAAAGGAAGACAGACCTTGTTGGATGCAACACAGAACAGCGAGTTCTCTGTAAATTCCTGCTATCTGACCCAGCCACAACTACTCATTTTTCCTCCTAGCTCACAATAGACACTGACAGAGTTACAAGGAGGATGGCAAACACTGTCATCAAAATATTTCTCGCTTGAAATGAAATCACAATATTTCAAAATATTGCTCATGAATCAATAAAAGGAATGAAGTTTATAATTCCACTTAACAGAAGATAACCCAGCTCAATGCCCTTGGAAGAAAAGGAAACATGAGAGAGGACAGAGTGACTTCAGTCTGGCCTCAGGTTCAAAACCAAGACAGCATCACACTGAAGACATGCTCTTCAAGAATTGAATTCCTTTTTTCCCCCTCTCAGGATACAACATTTTGTTCCCTGTTCTGAAGTGCCCACCTTCCAGACTACCACTGACTCACCAGCTACACTCAGCTTGTGATTGTTCTTGGCTACAGATACCAGGACTTTGCCTTCATTGTGGGTATTTTTTATCCCTGCTTTCTTTCCTCAGAAATACCTTCTGGATTAACCTGTTATAGAAATTTACCAAAAGTTTTAATTTTTAACAGAGTTTTCATAACTGACTGATTCCAGGCTCTCTGCCGCTCCTGGGACTGTGAATGGCCCTAACACTGAGAGGAGGTTAACAAAGTTTTTTTATCTGACCTGTCTTACCAAACTCTTTGTGTGCTGGAGACAGCGTAACCATGCGTTCAACTAATTCTGAAGCTACAAAAACGATCAAACGTTCACCTCTTAACACATACTTAGGACATTCAAGCACTAACACATGTGAACTGTGTCCTATAATTGCAGAAGATAAAAAGTGAAGTTATTTCAGAGACTTTTCCTGATAAAATTTGACTTCATAAGTCTCCTACTGTGCTTGCTACATACCAAAACCATCTCACTGTCCTGTCTTCTGTAAATAAATGAATGAATACAATCAGTTTTATCATTCCTAATGGTCACAGTCTCAGGCCAGTAAATCCCACACTGGCACCACACTGGGGCACAAAATGTCATTTCTGCCTTATTTTGCACAGTCCAGCCCTGCTGCATGCAGCAGGACATTGCAGCACTTCGCATTGTAATATTGCATCATTTATCCCAGCTACAGGAAAGAGATTTTGCACATCACAGGACTCTCAGGAACTAAAAGAATTAATTTCTCTTCCCCCATTCTCCTCTTTTCTCTTTAATATTAAAGGCATATATATTTCTTATAAGGCTTAAATATAATTCATTTGTTTTTAATTTTTAAGTTATATCTTCGATTCCTTTGAATTATTATCTCAATTTGAGCAATATCTTCCCTTGGCATTATATTACTGTAAATATTACACTTTATTGCTTACTGCATATTGAACTGCTTCATTTTGTTACAAAGTTCTCAAAGCCTAAAAAATTTCTTAAACTCTTATCTAGCTAACAGATTGAATCGTGATTCTGGAACAGATTGAAATCTCCATAATGGGAGATCATATTAAAATTCCTCTGTAAGTCTGCTACTTCTTAAATGAACTATTTAAGATGCAGGGGAATACAACTGTGGGGGAGCAGGAGGGAAAGAAGTGAACTGGAGAGTTCAGAAAAAGAAAGGAACGCAGCACATGAGATACCCAGACTTGTTGACAAGGGAGCTAAAAAACACAGTGAGGGAAAAGCTGAGACTAATTTATTTGTTTTAACCAGGGGATGACAAAGAGCACCTGTCTGCTTGACTCAGGGGTCAATGTGAAAAGCACCAGCCTTACCTGGGTGAGAAATTCTGTCTAACATCAGACACAGCAAACCTGTCTTGCTGTGCCCCTACGAGCACCTAACAGCACTCACAGACCTGCTGAAGGGAAGGAGACAAAACCAACACGGGAACTTCTTATATTTTCATTTTATTACTTCTGTTCCCTGCTTTATTTACTAACGACAGGATAACCAAGTCTCAGAGTCAGCACCAGGGGAAATTCAGATGGCAACATGCAAAATGCTTTTTTTTTTGGTGCTCTACGTACAAGATGCCACTTAAAGACTGCTCTAGGCACTCTCATCCCCTATATAGTGTGTGAACATGCAGTGACTGCCTTCAGTCAGGCTCAGAAATAGGATTTCAGCCACAACAGGACACATTTCGACACACAGGTTACCGACAGCCCCAAGTTACTGTAACTAAAAAAACAGAGCAAGGAAAATCATCCACAGCTCACCAAAGTAAAGCCCAGGCATTCAGCTCCAAGAATCAGGACCAAAGATTACATAAAGGCTTTGACAACCATCATGTTTGAAAAAGGAAAAGAAGAGCAAATTCACGAGAGGAGCAAGAGAAACATTACACTCAATGCCCAGGATTTCATTTGCAACATTACACACAATGCCCAGGATTTCTTCTGGATATTGTGTGAGACAGCCTTGACTGTGGAACATGGAGTGCCCAAACTGCACAGAATGACAGCACCAAACAAACTGGAAAAAGCTTTCTAACACTGAAAACCAACCAACCAAAACTTTATTGTGCCTGTAACACTCAATCCTTTTTTCTTTTTTTTTCCACACTGAGTGAGACTATTATACTATGTCTTTGTCCGAACTCCACCAGTGTGATAATGTGATGTTGCTCTAATTTAACCTCATTATTCTTTTGTCTTTCCCAAAGTGAAATGCCACTTCTCTCCTTCCCTTTGAGGCTTATCTCAAACAAATGTCTTTGTTCTTAATGAGACCAATCCATATGTTTGCTCCTGCATATTGTGTTCAGTTAATGGGAAGATTTTTCTAACACCGTAAAAACTCTTCTATTATTTGTCCCAGGCAGCTTTGTGTTCAGTAACTGCTGTAACTGTTACCTTTGACAAAATGTCCCACATCCAATATGTTCTGCTTCTGAATAGTCATCCCTGCCTTGAACTCAAGTTTATTTATGTCCCTTCAGCATATGGGTACCTCCTTTCCTCAATTTCTTACCTTATCATCCTCTATGTGTTTGAAAACCTAAATATACAGTGAAGGCATTGATCAGGCAGCCTGCAGCAAAACACTACACATCAATTGATGCATAAAAACTTTAATATAGGTTATTTTTCAACAATTAAACTTTTAAATATTTGCTTTGCTGATTACCAATAAATCAACAGATAGTCATTAGGAGAAATCTCATTGTCTATTTTTGCTGTTTCATAGCTAGTAATCAATGAACAAGAATGCAATTATGTATGCTAACCAGTCGGGATTTTTTTTTTTCAATAAAAATCAGAGATATGCATAAAAACAACATTAAAACTGATCAGATTATTGTGAGTTTTGTATAAGTGTACATGCACACTACAAAAATACAAAATTCACTGAAATTATTTGCTGATCTAATGTGCAATAGCTTAATGACTTCCTTGATTTAAATGTAGGCTCCTGCAGCTCCAACAAGGTGCTCTGGCAGCCAGACAACACCACGACACTGTCAGGCCTCTGACAGACCCCGTTTCCATGTGTTGCCACCTTGCACCAGGAGCAGCAGAACAGTGTGGCACAGCTCTGCGGCCTTGCGCTCCCCATGGCAGAACACGATTAATCCTGGAGAAGAGCCGCTGTTATCAGGCACCCCGTGTGGGTGCTGATGTTTGTTGCCGCTTTGCTCACAAAGGAATGCAGAGGAGCCCTAGTGGTTTACATAATATTCCTGATTTTCTTTTTAAATCGATCTCCTGGCTCTGTAGGCAAAATATAAGACAGAACACAGGAGCTCACAGGATTGATTCCAAACCCTTTGCATACAGGACGCATAACAGCTGCTCTGCTTTAGATTATGGTGAACATGGGCCTAACCATTTAAATTGAATTTTATCTTTTAAGCTTAAAAGCAGTGAGAGATATCTTATGGGCACTGTTAATTCAGTTTTCTCTCAAGTCCTTTTTTCCCCCATGAGACAAATCTGAGTTCTCCCAAACACTCTGGCCCAATGTGGTCTAACCTCTACTGCACTTATTTTGAGCGAGTTTTCAATTTCGCATGGTAACCTGCAACTGTGACAGGGTTGACTAAAGCAACTCCCTTTTGCCTAGGGAATGAAATATGGCAAGAAAATACATACTTCTTCACAAAGGGCTTAACATCATTATTAAAACATCACCTTTTACCAAATTCCCTTGTTTCAGGCAGGCTTATGGAACTGTGATCAAATGTGATCAAATTTTATTTTCCCAAGAATAAGAGCTCAGAGCAGAAGCTGGAGAATTCTTGCTACAGTTTGAAAACATACATCATCCAACAATTAACCCCTCTCACAGCCTCCCTGCATGGGGCTGCAGTAGCCATCCAGTAACCATAGCTACTCATTTCAATGGAAAGAAATTGCTATGAATAACAATGAAACCATAAAATATGTTCTGAAGAGCCACACCAAACCCTGAAAGCCAGGAAAACCTTCCGAATGCAAGGGAAGAGAACACAGGCAAAACCTTTTGGCTTGATTTCCCCCAGACCTACATACCTTTTCAGTAACACATCCCAAAAGTACATGTGGCCATCCATGTCGGATGGGACACCAACAGGAGAATTCACCAGCTGTGTCTTGTTGTTGTCGGATAAATAACAATAAATTAGCAATCTTTGCCATAATCCTCTTACATCAGGTATGTACAGTAACATGTCTGGCACAGAACGTAAAGGGAGTGAAGGAAAGCGTGTGTCAGGGTCTTGTGAAACGCAGCACAGCACCCAACTCTCCATTGCAAACTCACGCGAAACATTCCGAGGCTGAAATTTTGATCCAGTGCTGGCGGGCTGCCAGCCTGTAAAGCAATTATCACTGCTGACCTTCCCTCGCACCTTGCACGTGTACTGAAGATGTGCCACGCACTCAAACATCAGCTGATCCTCCCCAGTACAACGTGGGAGGGACGGGAACATTTACAGCTTGTTAATTACTCACAGAGTGATTTCTAGTATTTTTAATCCTGTTTATGTATGGAACTGACATCACATTCTGAGGCAGTGAACCTTTTGTAAAGAATAGCAGCAGCCTCTGTAACAGTGCTGCCTTTAAAGCCTGTGGATCTAGGAAAAACCAGAAGTTTATCATCTGGCATCCTCAGACAGTTTAATTTTTGACTGATACAGAAGTTGCAGTACTGCTGTCTCAGGTGCAGCACAGTGATCAGATGAGATTTTTGGATGATATTTTGAAGATCAGTGCTGGGAAATACTCTAAATTTGGGATTTATTTATGAATGGTTGGTCTGTCCTTCTTTGCTACTCCCACTGCTGGAATAACCTGCAGCAGTTACAGTGGACCAAGCAACAATGTCGGCTCTGAGTAGACGAGAAGTTCCAAAAATGTTATCAAAAAGCTCAGTAACAGAAGTGCCTATACTTAGGTCAAGATTATTAGGATTTCAGGTAACAAATTACAGGTCTCACAAATAAATTAACTCCTTTCCATGTCACGGGGAGATTATTAATACAGACTTGTAGAACCATTAAGTTTGAAAGGGACCTCTTGAGGTCATCCAGTACAACGGTCTGACCTCAAAAGCCAATCTTGAAGTTACATAAGGTTAACTCCTCACTCTCTTCATTTTGAATACCCACATTTTGCATCTTCAGATACCTATTTTTGATGCCTCAAATAGGAGCAGAAAGAGGCAGGGATGAGCTGAGAGTCCCCTGCTGTGCTGCTGATGAGTACACTTTGCTGGCACAAGCACATGGGGTCCTCTGAACACAGGCAGACTTCAGCAGTCATCAGTCTTCTACCCTACGTACATCACGTTTCTATGTTCAGACAAATTATGCAATGTGCTTTGATGCGAATAATGGAGATTATTTCTAGAACTCAGAAGTTTTTTATTTACCAAAATCTATCTGAAATAGCTGACAGCAGGACACAGTGTTCAAGTGACTCCAGCGTCAGAGCTTCAGGCATTGGAATAAACGTTTCTCTTTGTCAGAGCTGGCGTGACCATAACTTACTTGGAAATCAGGAACGCTGTTGCAAAGCTTGTTTACTGAATGATGAAATCACATCTTCCTGGTAACCCCAAGCATGTCATTTATCTATTTATCTCCATCAGAAGAAAGCCTTTAATGAACATAAAGGAAGTGTCACCACTTATCACTAATAAGAAATCTGCTAGCAATCCTGACTCTCCCAATTTGTGCATGACATGGAGGGGAGGGAAGGGAAATGTAAGCATTTATGAATATGAGGACATATAAAAGCAGTAGTTGCCACTTTCACTTAACAAAATATCTTTCAAAAGTGTGACTTAAAAATAAGGATCTGCTTTCTCCATTTATTATGTTTTTAGCAACTCTTGCACATTAACTAATATTCTGTCCTCAACTTTCTATTGGTATCTAAATGCAAATCTTGCATTCTTTCAAAATGAACTATTACATTTACAAGGAGCTGTAAATTGCAATACTGACATTTCTTTGAGGTCAGAGTTGTTTTTTTTTTTTTTTAAGAAAGAGATGAAGCAATAGTAATTTGTCACATAACTTGACTGAAGTATGTGCTGCTTACACCAACACAGATCAGCAGGTGCATTGGGCCTGAAGTTCTCCCTCCTTCCATTACTTACCAGGTAAAATTTATAATACATCAGGATGAAAATTAAAAGTGAGATTGAACAAACTCACCAAGCTATGGAACTCCAAAGTTACAGATGTTTAAGTAGACACAAATTTGGAAGAATGATAATTACAGTTACAGTTCTGCAAAACATATTAAACTGTCAAAAGCCAACTCAAGCAACTTCATATGAATATTGTAAATAGCAACATTCTAGAAAAAAATCTGCTGAGGATATTTGAAAGCTCAAACTGTAGTACACAGTCAACAACATAACTGAATATATGAAGATCTCAGTGCAATATAGAAAATAAAAAAAAATAACAATATCAAAACCCCAAAACCCACAAAAAATTCTGCCGAGAAAAACCATATCCTGACCCAGCTGCAGGAATAAAACATCTTGGATCAACTCAACATCTGGCAGGTAGTTAAGACTCATGAGGATCGGATATCCTATGCTTCCAGGGCTTCTGAAGCACCAAAAAAACAGTGTAGATAAAGCTACTTTAGGGCAGCACTAGCCAGGAAAGACCAATGCTGGCCTTAAAAGCATCCAGGAGAATGATTCATGTGCTTTGCTTGTGCACTGAACTAAAAGAATGATATATATGATATTCCCAGGGAAAAAACAAAACAAAACACAACAACAAAAAACCTCAAACCGAAACAACAACAACAAAAAACCCCTCCAAAAAACCCCAACCCCTCAGTACTCTTTCCATCAATATATAAACTGTTTTCTTTCAACACAATTCTGTTCACTTTTTAATTTTCAGCTCTAGAGTACTAATTGCTGAGTGCCTTAACTGGCTGATTAGAATCCAATACAAAGTGTATGCTGCACTCCTTTTCAACAAATTCTTCAGTTTATTGAAGAAGGAAATACACTGAAACAGCTGCTGGAGTACATTTAGCACTCCGTTTATATCTTGTGTATGTTTATCAGAGATCACTTACACTGTGGCTCTCGGCATGGTCACTGAGCAGAGCAGAACTTGTTCTGCAGAGCAGATTCAGGCCCTTTGCATGCCCTCCCATGGGCATTTGGGAACACTCAGCATCTCCTCACCCTGCACCAGCCCTTGATCAGATGAACCATGCTGAGCAATGACAAGCACTGTCATCTGTGAGGTGGACATCAACAACTCATAAGGGACATGCACGTCTCATATCCAACAAAGCAAACTCACTAAAACCATAACTTAGCTTTTCTTCAATGAAATTTGTTTTCATGCTTTTGGATACCACGTTGATGCCAGTTTTCAGCTAGCGAAGAAGTGCCACAGAGTTTATTCCTATCCAACCTTCAACAAAGTACCTGTGAAAGAGCCTAACTGATTTCAATTCTACATTTTCATAATATTCATCAAAGAACTGAAAGAACGCATCAGAAGCGTTAAGAGTTTGAAAAAACTGTAATTCTCAACTACCTTGCTCTCTTTAGGAAGCACTCTCAGCACAACACACTTCAGTGTATTTCTGGACATGTAACCTCCTCCCATAACGGAAGAAAAACTTTGTGTTTGCATCCCTCAGTTATGAAAAAGCAACAGTTTAAACCCAATCTAGTTTTACTGCCTCTTTAATTGCACCTTCTGGTGCCTCACGCCTGAGCAGTGATTTACGTTGAAGCTGATGGGTTCAAACAGTGCTTCCACAAATTAATGAGTGAGAATTACCCGAGCACTGAACCACAGCCAGCGTTTGCTGACACTCCCAAACCTGTGCCGGGGCACACTGCCTGCACATGAGCAGCAGCTGAGCTCTGCCACGGGGCACCCAGCTGGGAGATGGCACCGGGGAGTTGAAAAAATGCAAGGTGAAATGGAAAAAAAACAAACAACCCCAACTTTTGATAGCTGGAGCTTATCAAGATGCCAATTATGAAATCAGATTGTTTATTTATTTTAGCCCGTAGCCCTCAATATGAAATTCAGCTTAATTACCTTATGTCCCTGACAGTAATAATTGCCACATACAAGATACAGAGGGAAAGGAGACATGCAGTTACTATGGAGTAAAGAGAAAAGCTGACAGAGATCAGGTTCAAAAGTTTAAGTCTTTCTGGGAATTCAGAAAGTTACATTCTGTACATTTTTCTATCAGAAATAACACAAGAATAGAACTCTTTGCGTATATATCTGAAAAAAACCCCTGAAATTCTGTTACACATTGCCCTCCAACTAAAACAAGTGTTCTTCCATCACTATTAAGTGAAACCACTTCAAGAGTAGTGCCTGTGTTTCTCTGCTCTAAGGCAAGGAGGGTTTCTCTCAGCACAGGCTCACAGAGCACGGCTGAACACCAGGTCCAGGTTAGAAAGAAGCAAGAACTAAAGAAGAATTAAAGCAGGTATTTCTATATTGAGAACAATGAAGGAAAAGGAATTTCTAAATGCTAATTTGATTGTCATGTAAAACAATGGTCATAAGCATAAACCTGGACAGGGAACCAGATTTAGAACTTCATTTAAATTAATTAAAAGCTGAACAAGGAGTTCAACTACGTGCACATATTCAGCATACAAAACCACATTTTGATGACAAAAACAGAGCTAGAAAGATTGTGTAACAGCAGCAGCTGGTTTTATAGAACATTTCTTTATTCATATGAAGCAGTTCAGGTGATTTTTAGTGATTTCAAATATTGTCTACACAGATCTCTATAAGTATTTGTGTATCTCTGTACCCACACCTAAGAGATACTTCTATCCTTTCCCCTTACTTCACATTTAACTTTGAGACAACTTGATTTCTTCTATCACCACAGATTTGGAAGGACAGATCTGGAACAGCACAGTAAAGGAAGGCAAATATCATTTATATTTTTTGTAATTGTTAACATCTGCAGTGCTTTTCACATTATTTCTGCTTCATTACCTAAGCAGCAGCATTGTATTAACCACTCTGAGAAGTGCACACGCCTGACATGACATTGCTTCCTAACACTACAAACTCTGAGTCACCTGAAATGGAATGCCAATAATGCACATCACACAAGTGACTCAGAAAATGAAGAAATCTATACAAGAAACATCAGTCCTATCTATCTTCCTTATCTAAATCTATCCTTATCGTATTCCTAAATCTACCTGAAAAATGTTTATATCAATTCTACCTCTGCAGAATTTGCATCTTAGAGCCTTTACTGCATGTACTGCACAACCATGGCACTTAGGGCCTTGATTTCCTGGTTTAGTCTCAATTTCCTCCTGTATTCAAGGGACTGTTGATACAAACCCTCACTTCAAGCTGCAAAAATGCTGATATCAGCCTGTAAGACACGGAGCTCACACGTTTTTTTAGAAAATTTAAATCAGACAATGTTCAGAACCAACCTAGAGTGAAGCCAGATCTGAGCCAGATCCAAAAGGGAAGAATTCAATCCTCACTGCCATGAGTACAAGACAAGAAGTTTGACTGCAAGTGCAGCTCTGTTATTTTGATAAGGCTTTCAGTGAGAATGAGGAGTGACGGTGACTAAAAGAAGAGATGCCTTTTATTACTCTGAAAATGTCAATGCTAGAGACTAAAGCAGGCACTTGCTCAATCTCAGCATGTGGCTGTTCAGCCTGTGCTGGGTAAGAGGCTGTCAGGGAGGGTGCACAAGCTGTTTTTACTACTGAACAAAGAACCAATAGATGTTCACCTAAATGGGGATCTTATCACAGGATACACAAAGTCAGATTCAGAATCCAAACTCAGAGGCAACATCTCCAACTAATCCTAAGAGTGACCAACTATCCTTTGAGTGAAAAGGGAAGGGAGGGCAGTGATAGAGTTTTGCCTTAAAAATAAATATTCTATGGTGCTCAAAGGCTGAAGATTTTGCAGGCTAGATAAGGAAGAGATGAAAATTTCTGGTCTGTAATGAGAAACAAGGCACCTGATTTTTTTTCCCTCATTGCAGATCATTTATTTTTCAAAAATGCACTTAATTTCCCACTTCCACATGCTATTTAATCATATCAAAATCATGCTTTATTTTAGAAAAGGATTATGTCAGTAATTTTCAGTAAGTCCTTTCAGGGCCCTCCTGGCATTAACACCATATTCAATATTTTCATTAATTGGGACCAGGTAGTTCAGGCCATGTGGGATTTGAGGCACAGTATTTCCCAGCCCCAGACTTTAACTGAGAAAGCAAAGCTTTCATTCTAAATAAAAAAGGAACCAAATGCAATCAAGCATGGGCAGATTCTGAGCACAAGCACCAGAGAAAACCCTGTCTCTGAAGCACATTCACGCTGCTGAACCATCACTCAAAACCTAAACAATTACACAGGATCATATACTAACTCCTAACAATGCTGTTTCCTTAAACATAAATTTTGAAGAAGCAAGAAAAACCTTTTATCAGCTGTGTCTGTAAATCTTAACAACAAGGGAAATGCTTTGAACTTCGTTTCAAATACTGAGCTCACTTATCCCAGTAAGGAAATGGATTTCAAGACTTGGCCTATGCAAGTCGGCTTTTCACCTCTGCTTATTACCCCAAACAGATTCCAATCTTCAGATACAATCAGACCATCCACTACATTTCTATCAAAATTTTTGGCCTTCCATTGACAACTTCTGAGTGCAGTTTTCCATGGTCAAAGTAAAATTCTTTAATAAGCAGAAGGGTTTGAAAGTAACTTAGTCTAAAATCGTGTACAGTTATAATTTCCTCATTGCTTCTCCATATTTAAAATACCCTGTAGCATAACATGTAATCTGTTAGAGACTACAAAAGTTTTGCCACAGATGCAAACTCAGTTTGGAGTAAAGCACCTTCACTTCCAGTTCCTAATCTAAACAAAAGAGTTTTTAGAAAAGCAAGCTATGGATATTGATCAAAAAAGCTCTGCTCTGACTTGCCACACTTTTACCTTCAGCACTGGATTCAAGTAAATCTAAACTATGGAAATATGGCATGAGCATAAAAAATATGTATATAATTTATATTTTAAATCAGTCCTTTTTGTCTCCCTCCTTAATCAAGTTTCACAGCATACATATGGGTATGAATAAGCAAGGGATTTTTCACCCTTACTTCATGCACAGCAGCTTGAAAAATGTTTCCGATTAACATAAATGATAATACACGTACATAAGGCTGTCTTTCAAAGAGGTTTGATAATTCATAAATGAAATGTTTACACAGATGAGGTCAAGCCAAAAGGTTTGTAATATAAGTATTTAACGGATGTAAATCTGTTCATCACTGCTAAGGAACATGGGATGACTTCAAATATTCACTATTGAATGTACTCGGTACACATTTAGAGCAACTTGCCTGAATTCTCATTCCAATTTTTAATTACTATGCAGTCTGTAAAGATAAAAAATCAAGAGTCAGATTGCTCTTTTTTTCTTTTATCAGAACAATTAACATTAATGACATATTACTTTGCAGGCACTTCTACTCATTCATTATTTAAGAAAAAAACCAAACTTGAATGAAGTTTGAACAAAAGTATAACAATACCTAAGGGTACAGATGTTTAACCTTACGTATATTTCTATCAAGGTTTCCTTAGCCAGTGTTCATCAGTAGCTAAAGCAAGGCTTAACAAAACAAACCACAATCTCAGACAATTCCTTTTAAAATATATATAGCTTTTTTTTTTTTTCCCGAGATGTAATTTTTCTCCTGGACTGTATACAGCTTTACTTACATAACTTAGTTTCTGTGGTTTTATGAAACCATAAAATGAGGAGAAGAATTTCATACCATACCTTGGCGGCAGGAAGGAAAGACAATGAATTTGTTTTCACTTGAAACTTTTAGACAGAGACAGAATTCATGCCTCTTGCAGTCCCACCCTGGATTTTCACCTACCAGAGAACAGCATAACCAAACGTGGGGTCCTTTTTCCCTAGAGTTGCCACGGCTTTAATTTCTATCTCAATCTTAAAAGTCAAATATTAAAAATAAATGGCCACCCATCCACACGGAAATGCAGACATTTAGTTTTTTGGATTTTTTAAAATCTACTCACACTGGTAACAGCACAGGGAGGTACGGTTTGGCACGGTAAACACAGGTTTAACAGCCTAATTGCTTGGAATTTTTGTGGATCATTATGCTAATGCCTCTGCAGCAAAGTGCAAAATCACAATTCCCATCACAAAGAATTCTCCTTGCTGACTGAAAAGGGAGAACTGGGACATCCTGGGGTGATGGGAGGAGATTGCTCTTCGGGGACACACGAAAGGGATTTTCAAAGCCACAGGACCACGGAGCTCTGCCAAAGGGAAGAAAGCAAAGCCTGACGCACAACATCAGGAATTACAACTTTGTCTGCCTAAACCAGGGACTCGAGACAAGGTCACTTTGCCCTGCAAGGGTGCTTGGGAGGGAGATGGGTTCATACAGGATAAGATACTTCAGATAAGATGTGTTCTTACAGAATAAAGATATCCTCTGTACAAGCAAACAGCTCTGCATGTAGGAACAATTTTGTTTTGTCCAGAATTCAACTGGACCTCGAGATAAACCTCATTATTTTGTCCTCCAGGTCCCACTGTGCATTATGGTGCCTTAAATATGTTCTCCTATGTAACCAAATCTGACCCTGATCCCCCAGGACACCTAAACCTGCTCTGAACTCCACATGCCCAGACTCACAGATGTGCTACAAAACCAGGCTTGCTTGGAGGAATACGGATGTCGCAGTGGCAAGGTTTTTGCTTTGGTAAAATAAAGGCCAAATGAGAAGTTTTCCATGATAAAGATCAATTTTGAAAGAACAAATATAATTTGAAATTTTTGATCCAACATTAAATCAGGTCAAAATAATAAAAAAAGAAAAGCTATCAACACAGTTAGTTTGTTAGCTCCTTATGGCACTAATATGTTCTTCGGTTTCCTGAAAAAGTTTTGTTACTGTTTTCTCTGATCCTATGTCCACATTTAATCACCAAAAATGCACCTCCACCACACAGCAGATGTGTCATTAACTATTTCAGAAAAAAGGTGAAATAAAATCACCCAGCATGAGAAGACTATGGAATAAGCCAACACTAGCAGATGGTGTTTATTTTGTCACCGCTTGTGTTAAAAATTGTCACCTATTTCATCAGTATCTTTAAGGTAGAAGCTTCATGCAAAAAGCGGAGAAGCTACTTTTTATAAGCTGTCACAGAACTCCTTAAAATAAAATGTCTTCTGTTTGTAGCTCCCAGTTTTTAGGACATGGTGCATTACACCGGAGATCGATTTGTATAAATCTGAGATGATCGAGGGTTTTGCCAGCAGCTCAGCCTTTCATCACCCAAACTCTTTTGTTTCTTAAGCAAATTTCAAATCCTTTATTTTCAATACTGGTGCTGTTCAGACAAATTCTGTAACATTGCTCCAAGAAGAAGCACCTGGTAGGACTGTCAGTCAGCTTGTTTGCTTCTAGGACTCCCTATGCAAGAGAGATTTACTTCTCCCTCAGGATTTCCCACGTTTTTGCTATTTTATCACCCACTTTTGGCCGTGTGGTTTCCATTCTCTGGCTGACAGCTGCATGAAGAATAACTGCACAACCCAGACTTGGCTGCTTAAAGAAATCACTGCTAAAATCCAATGATAAACCCAGGTCTTCCTCATGGAGTTTTGAAAGAACGTCCACTAGAATTTGAACGTAAAAATGCCCTGTTCATGCACTGCAATATGATTTGTTTGACTCAATCCTTTCTCCCTCCCTGTCAAGTCTTCTACTGCACTCCGGTTCAGGTTGGCTTGCACACACTGTACCAGGAGCTGACCCTTTTGCCTTTGTCATTTAATGAGGCCTCTCAGTGTCCTATTCATATCATACCCTAAGCAGCACACTTTTACATTTCTTTATACATATATATATATATATATATATATATATATATATATATATAAATCAACATCATACTTCTGGAATCCTTTAAAAACATAAATTATTTTGATAAATCGCTGGAATTGTCTTACATTATTTTACAGCTCCGAAAAGAAGCCAGGGCTGGGCTGGTAATTTTGTTAGTTGGATTTTGTTTTTAATTCTAAATTCTTATTTTGACATAGATTTGAGATTTTTTTTGGGGGGAAGGGGGGTCAGGGTGGGCTGTTTGCTGTAGTTTTTTTAAATCTACAAAAAATTCTTCTTCCAGAAAAGGTGTACTCAGAAATGGTGAGATTCACTACTTCAAATACTAGTGAGGGGAGACATTTTTTTCTGTAAGACATTTTTATTCCTTCTTTCCAGAGTCAGAACATGAATCTGACAATCCTTCTGGCTGTATTTCTGGATTACTGACCATTCTAACACCCATGTTCATCACTTCTCCTCCTTTTTTGTGGCTGCACCAGTGCCATCTGTGACCTTAGGAAAGCAAAGGCAGAGCAGATGAAAAAACCTATCATTTTATCAGAGCACTGCAAAGCAATCCCTGCTCTAGATGAGCACACATGAGGACTGGGGACCTTTGAAATGCAAAGTCTGAGGGCTCTACTCATGGTGATACAAAGAGTCCTCTTCTGTTGACACAACATGCACACTGCAAGCTTTGCAATACTCTTTGGATGCATCCTCAGCCAGCTGAGGCTTTAAACCAAGGTTAGTGCCATCTGTCTGGTTTTGGCAGCATGCAGATTGATGTAAAAAATCCTGTGGCACTGTTTAAAAGGAGCAGAGATAAAGCTTTTGGTCAAGTCCCTGGAATTATTAACATCAAAGATTTGGCTGATATCACCAGGCAGCACATCTGGGTCAACAAGCTCAGTGCACCTTTCTCACCACATTTAGAGCATTCAACAAACCATTTCACTACTCAGATCAGATTTAGCATGTCCAAGAAATTAGACTCGTAGAAGTCATAAAAGGTTCTGAGTTTTTCTGTTGCTTGTCTCAGTTCAATTCTTTTCTTAAATGCATGTTAAATCAAGCCAGTAACTGCATTAATGCTATCAAGTATTTTTGAGCTGGGTATAGTTATTAACACATTCTCACATTCTTCTTAATTTCTAGAGCCCCAAACAAGCACAGTACCAAAAACTGAAAGCAATATATCAATAAAATTTGTTTGAGTTGGGAAGAGTATCAGGTTGCAAGGAAAAAGGAGTAAACCAAAGAGAAACAATATTTTGTTTCTATAAAAGCCTCAAAACTTCAAATGAGGAAAGATATTGTTCAGCGGGATGCAATTGGTAAGGCAAAACCTTTCTGTGATCCTGGAAAATGCATTCAAGCATTATTCTTTGAGATTTAGTACAGCCTAAATAGCATAACCCACTCAATTTCACCTGTCTCCAAATCCTCCTGCAACACAAATAATCCTGAATGCTTCAGAAATGCAGGGATATGTTCAGGATCATTTCCATTCTTTATTAATTTCATCTTTATTACCAACCATACACACACCATCTTGGGCAGTTTTTTTTAGCATTGTACATCCGCACTATGGAAATTTAATTACTCTACCAAAAGCTCTGGCTCCCACTCTTCCAAGAAGCACGGAAACAACCAACAGTCCTTATCTCCAGTCTGAAAACACACTGAACACTCATGGACTGCATTAACTGGGAAATGGTCACACACGCTCAGCACTTTCCAGAATTTCATTAAAGTAACTGCTGGAATATTTGCCCAGACATTGTTTGAGATTAAAAGAACAATGCCATTCACTAGTTTTTTACCAAAAAATCAAGCAATTATGGAAAGAAGTACATCAGAAAACGAGGGTGACGAGAAAACCTCGATCTCATTTGAATATTAAGCAGAGTATTATTCCTGGTTAGGGCCCTCATCTTGCAAAGCATTTATGCAGGTGCTTTAAAAAAAAGCCCAAAGAGAAAGGTATCTTTCATGTATGTACCAGGTCAGAGGTGCAATGGAAGAAAATAAAAAAATCCATCTTTTATCGCATTAGGTAATCAAATAGAAGGTAAAATTTGCCAAGTCGAAGACAAAAGGCTTTTTCAAAAACAGCACAAACAGCACAAACAGCACATGGTGACACAAGAGTTAGTATAAGTGTACATATGCAAAGAATGAAAAAAAAAATTGAATTTAAGAATTATCAAGAAGAAGATGGCACCAAATAATTATGGTCGTACTCAAATTCCTTGAGATTCTCTTGATTTATATTACTACAGCCTGGCAATTCTTTCTTTTGCTTAAAAAAGTGCATTGCAGGCTTTTTCCCCAAACATCCCCTTCCTCCCAAGGGAGTTTTACTCTCAGGGAAGCACAGGAATGTGCGTAAGGAGCAATGGCACTTCAAAAACCCCTGTCTAGGATAGCATGATTCCCTACAAACCCACAAACCCCAACACAACCCCCTGATTATTCTGCTCAGCCCCTAAGATACAAAACTTCAGGGGCACGTCAAGAGTGACTGTCTGAATGTCATACTCTTAGATGAAAAAAAATTCAGATCAAGACTGAAGATGAACAGAGTCAAATCCTTCACTCAAAAGTCTGACTGAAAATTCTCTGAAGAAACTTGTGTCCCATGCAAACCTTAACCGGTGGAATACAACATTTGCAATTTGCCTTTGTGAAAGTACAGGTGCAGGTACCATTTTGTTTTAAATTTGTGCCTGTGACTATCCAGATCTGGCATCTCTGCCATGTCTTATCTGTCCTCGTCCCATGGAATGAGCCCCACATCAGCTCAGGGAAAACAGCTCCTTCACCAGCCAGCCACACCTCCCAGTGAAAACCCCCTAAATCAGTTCAATCCAACCAGGAAGGTAATACTCAACAATGAGATAGAAATCAGTAGTAGAGATCTGGTTTATTCAACAGAATATAAATACCCAGGAAGAAAAAAACAACCAACCAAAATCCCACAACACATAACAAGCAGAACGTACACAGAACAAGATTAAACATTGCACAACACACAAGTTCTAAACTAGGTTCTAAGTTTACAAAGAATACAGTTTAAGCAAAATAAAAAACCTTACGTATTAGAGAGTTCTTTGTCTCAGCCAGCTGCTGCCAGCTTGTCTGTCTGTCTTTCAATTTCTCAGAAAGGTGTGTGTGAAAATCTAAATGAAATAAAACAAATAACATTTTAGAGATGGCTCTTCTTTTCTTCCATTCCATTCACCTTTGGTGTAATACAGCCACTAGAATGTTTCACCACCTCCCACCCAAAGCAACAGTAATACTTACTCAATAGTAAGTAAAATACATTACTCAATATTATCTAGAGATAAAGAATTCTTCTATCTTGTTATCAACGACATAAAAAGGCAGATTGAGTAGCAGTGCTTTGGTGCAATCTTGCTTTGCAGGCATTCCATATACCCAATGTCAGCATCATTAACCACAAAAAGACCCGAGTGCATAAAAATCTCTCTCCAATCTCTCTTTGGGGAGAACTAAACCCAAAGGCCAGCAGTTTCCATACAGGTTGTTCAGGAGGTGCTTCCGTTCATACTAGCTTACTTTTAGTGTACCATCCATTGCTCCTATAGCCAAATACATCTCATTACATCCTTTAAAAGATAATTTTTGTTCCCTAAAAACAGACTGCTAAGGCACATTTGGAAAAAGAACAGTTTCAGCTGTAATAAATAATTTCTTTTTATTGCAGCAGCATTATGACTTTTGCATTGACTCTCAACAGAATCAAGCTCATTCTGCTTCATCTCAACTCAGAGCCAGTGAAACTCTACTGCTGCAAGATTTTTTTTCCTTTTTTGTCTCAAAAACTCTCCAGCTTTAGGAAAACAGATTTTTAATACATACATACAAAAAACCCCTTTATTTTTGAATCTATTTTCTCTTAGACTAAAAAAGAAAAGAACTAAAATAACCCTGGATTTAGAAAACATGACATAATCAGGGAGTCCTCTCACATTTGAAAAACTTGAAGTCAATTGAAAATTATTATTGAATTTCATAATAACATCAGGAAAGTTTTCAGATGTAGTAAAAAGGAAACATGAAACCTATTTTTATTCATTTACATGATTTTCCTTGCAAAAACCAGCAAGACAAGAAGCCAAATAATTAATGCACGGTCACTAATTCTTGTTTTCACTGTCTGCAAGTTTTCACTGGAACATAATTTTACTCGGTGCATCTCACGTTCAAATCCTTCATAATATTTATAAGATAATAATTTAATCTTTCACCCAACACTCAAACAAATCAACAGTGAAAATGTGCTCTGTAAACACAGCAATTTATAATATGCAAAGAAAAAAGGCAACACATTGACACAAATAAAAAAAAGGCTGACCAAGACAATAGAAAATAAATCATTTTGCACGCTAGACAACAAATTAGCTATTTGTTAGGAGCAAAAATAATTTTCTTCAAGTGGAATAATGGGAGAGAATGACAGCTCCCGAGTCTTACATCTCTGGCTTTGGGGGGAAAAGAATTTCAAGGGACAAGTTACAAACAATTAAAACCAGGTAGAATTGACTAAACTGGCTCAATGTCTCCCTTCCACACACAAAGTTAAATTTTGATAAGGTACAACTATAAGACATTTTTGGGTACTTTGGCTCACATCTAAATAGTTCAGCTTTATTTTGACAGTACAAACTTTTGATTTAAAAAACAAGAAAGGAAAACAAAAAGATTTTCAGGAGCATGTATCAAGAATGATGATTCAAAGAACGGCATAGAAGTCAGGCAAAGAAATGTGAAGGGCAGAGCACTGTGGATATCAATGTAAAAATGCTGGTAAATAAAAAAATGTTGCAAATTTCTTGTTTTGGTGTTACCAGCAATTTTTTCCTGAAACAAAATACTAAAAGTTGATTTAATTTTCATATTTTAATAATGGGAGAAAATAAATATAACTAAACACATGCACATGCAGGAGTACATCAAAGAGGAAGTCATGGAATTGTTTCACTAAGCTTTTTTCCATTTCTTTTTATATGTGAAAATGGAACCAAACTCAAATACAGTGCAATTCTTCTGCAGTACTTACAGCTAAATTAAATCATTTCAGCAGTTTGCAATTTATACTATTTCTGTTATATCCCATCCTGTAATATGCAAAGTTTCAAAATCTTTAACGCCTCTATTTCTGTTTTAATACAAGCTTTAGCTTTCATTTCACTTTTATGAGGAAAACCAGAATGAGTTCATCAACAATTCATCTATTGACATTTTATCACATTACCCTTTATGCTTGTGTGTGTTACTGAATCGGCTATTTTCTCTTTCACCTGTCTGTGGCCACCTTGCGATATTTAAGCCTTATAAAGGACACAGATGAGGACAACAAACTGTTCACCCAAGGAAGCTGAACCATCCCTCCTTTTTATGGGAACCACCTAAAATTAATGGCTAAACCTCAAGTTACTAAGCACTGTTTCTCCAACAATTTAAAAAAAATGTCACCAATGCTCAAAGGAAAGAATATTTAAATGTTAAGACACTTTAAAATAGTGTCATCTGAAGGGAAGTCTCCGTGGGTATTACCTTCCTTTGACACTCACAGGGAGTTAAACCTAATTGCATTTAGGGTTATCTCTAGCAGCTACACTTGGTATCTACCATCCTCAGGAGGACTATTCTAACTAATCTACTTATTAGGCTTTTATTCAGATTTAGTGCAGCCTTTTATAAAAACACATCTTGAAGGGATAGTAATGGATTTTGCAATTATCAGACAGGAAAGAGCAGACTATGACCTACAATCTTTGGCTTTACCAAAAATTAGGAAAAGAAAATCTTTTGTAAGTAAATCTATAGAACTTTAAGTTAATTTTAGTCGCTATCAGACACCACAGTTATATCTGGAAAGGTAAAACCTGTGCGAATTTCCTGTGCTCCTCCCATACATTCCCTTAAAATACAACCCCTCCCACAGTAACTGGCAGGGAGAAAGAAACCTATTTTCTGTCCTCACCTTTCAAAGATGAGCGAGTAGCAGTTTCTGGTTTGCTGTCTCAAGCCCCAGTTTCAGCCAAAAGCCAAAGCTGATAGAGGTGATTTTAGGTACCAGTACAAATCTTGGCAGCACCTTCTGAAAACATCCACTGCAATTCCTGACCTGCTCTCCCATGAGGGACACGGAGTTTAGACTGGGAAAGAGCCTGTCCACCAAATATCCTCTTGTTCTTAGTTCTAGTCCCTCTTTTTAGCTGTCCTAGCAACTCCTCACAGCCATCAGCAATCCAGGAACAAGCATCGCTCCTCTCTCTCTCCATTCCCAGTTGTTTCCTTCCTTTGAAATTTTCCCCTCCATAGTTCAAATAGATGCTTCCTGCTATGCACTATAAATTCCCAGTCTCATTAACTCACAGTTATATACATATGCATAATACAGAATACAGTATTCTGCATTTTGCTGTTTAGCATTTTCCAATCAGCATCACTAAAAGTTTGGCAACCAATCACTTAAGGTGTGCTCCACCCTTTAAGATGATAGCACATTGTTCATGGTTGGGTTGTTTGGGGGTTCTTGTACGTATGAAAACTTTCTTACATTTTACAAAAGTTGCTTCCTCCACCCATAAGTCTTATATCTCTCAGTCAACATTGATCTAGAAAATAACTATGGAACATTAAATATGACCAGAGCCTCAATATCCTCCTAAGCTCTGCTCTCATTTTTCCTCTTCTATTTATCAAAGTGGCATCACCCAATTTTTACTAGTAATATACAATAAAAAGCTGGTTTATTTTTATAAAGTAGCACTTCAGAAACCTTGGCAAAAAAGCCTTACAAATAAATAGCCTGAATTTCTCAAGCTGCTTTCCCCCCCTCCCTACATTTACACAAACCCATCCAGTAATAAACCCTCGCTCCTTTCCTGTCACACCTGTGTGGCTGAGACCTGTCCCAAACGTCTCTGATTTCCTCTTTACTGACCACTTGCTGTGAGCAGAGTTTCCCCTCTGTCGGTACCTCAGTATATTTTCATTGTCATTTGCTCAGTGATTATTGCTCAGTCTGTTATGATTAGTGAGGAACAGGACAAACCCCAGAGCAGCTGACAGAAGATTCTCTCAGTACCAGACACTTCCATGCTCTACTTTGCCCTCAAGAAACAGGGATTTTTCCCCATCGCATTCTACCCCAATACTTCAGACCATGCCTGGTGGGCAGATGTAACAAGTGCAGTACTCAACCTCTACGCACACCACGTCCAATTAGAAAAAAAATCAGTAATACACAAAAGTCGTGCACAAAGGTATGGGAATAAGAACTGTTCTGCAGGAAAAAGGCCACACAATTTTTCTTTTCCCATATTGTCTTGACAGAATTGCTCTCTGCTGTATTGCTCTATTATGTTCTACTGCACATTTTACATCCCGTGTTTTGTTTGATCTTTTGTGAAAGTTGTGTTCGGTTCTCACTCCTCCAAAGCGCATTCAACAGCTCAATTAGGCTTAAAAAGCTTTACCTTCAGAGTGTACTGGCAGCTCTCAAGCACAATTATTCTCCAATGCAAAACACCCACAAGACATATTTAAGAGTATACTTCCACAAATAATATGCTAACACACCACCCAACATTCCTGCAGAATTGACAAACACTACAAAGGAAAATGCTCTAATGCAGTTCAAGGACATCTGAAAGTATATTTTATTTCAGTGAACTCCACAGCAAATACACCATTTCCCTCTCCTCAGCCTAAAGGAAAGGTTAGAAAATGGGGGTCAGAAGAAGTTTTGACTTGCATTGCAATTTAAAACTTCCTAAATGTTACCAGCATGACCGGCAACAGATCTACTGCACCAGGAGCTGGGTTTTCCAAGGACACAATCCATGCCTTTTACAGAGAATAAAGCAAGTATTTATCTACACAACAACACGGAAATTAAAATGAAAAATACCTACACTTTTTTTTTTTTTTTTTCATTTTCTATTGAGTACTAAAAGCATTGGGGATGTCTTGTCTTTCTACCATGAGAGTCACAGGGACATGCATAATTCAGATCAGCACTTAGAGCGCTGAGATGTGTCTATTTCTTCGTGTAGAAGTCTGTTATAACTATGAAATCAAAGTTAACTGAACCTAAATTTCAAGTAGATTTATTTAAGTCAAATTAAATGATTTCTATTAGTCTTATCTCCCAAAAGAATTAAATCAGCCCTATTAAGTCCAAATGATTATGTCTACGTAGGAGTGTCAATCAATTTCACAATATCACATTAAGATCATGCCACTGTGTATCGGGTAATTTTGATAAATCTTCTCAAATTCCCCTGAACAGCCAACCCCCAACATCTAAAATATTCATAACTACCTCTTAATTCAACATGGTCATTGACTCACACAAAAAGTAGAACTATAGCTGAAACTTGCCAACATTTTTTCCTTCCAGTTTTACTTTTCCTTTTGAAGTAAAGGTCAATTCCACAACGATTACTTTGTGCTGTTAGGAACAGTTCAGTAGCCCCATACAGACCAACGACTCAGCTACGAGTCATGATTTAATAATCATGGAGATACAAGTCACAATTCTCATGGGAATAATTTCTTAAAAATTAAGAAAAGCTTCAAGCAGCAACTGAAGGTTGTCTACAGTTGCTTTCTCTTTCTTTAATACCTTTTCCATGCAAACATGGAAACATGCTCTCACAAACAACACTTTACTCTGTGCCAACGACTGTTTTTAGATCAAAAACTTAACACCTGGAAAGACCAGTAACTCTACTGTTAAAAACAAAACTAAATCTCTAAACCTGTTATCCTTATATGGTGAAAAAGTTCACATGAATGAAATTTTACGACAGAAGCTGTCAGGTACAAAGTTTAAAATGTAGAGCAGACCACATGCACTGTACTAAAACAGTACTAAGGCACCCACTGCTTTTTTCTCCTCACCTTTGGCACAAGATAAACTGCATTAATAAAAACTTTTTGAAAAAGACTAAAACCAGTTTAAATCCTAGAAGTAATTCCATAAAAAATACAAAAATAATTTTTCTCCTTATTATAGGAGAATTTTTTTCAGCTTGAAAGTGTAAAGAAAGGATAAGTCAACCAGTTTTCTGACCATACTGATTTCCTGCTTCTTTTGTAGAATTAGGGAAAAACTAAAGGTTTGATTTTTCCCAACAGCCTGAATATTCCACAGACACTACAACATCCTGTCTGTCTCTAACACTGTAGCTCATTGCTCATTTGAAACCAAGGAAGCCCCTAAAAAAACAAAGAAAGTGATTGAGATCAGTGTTCCAGCAATAGCAGTGACTCACAAAACAAAACAAAGCCCTTGAAGTAATAACTTCAGCATCTGCTTTCCTCATTATTCATTTATGTTCTTCACTCTTAAGAATTACTGTTTGTTTTTAAATTGCTATGGCAAGTTAATTAATTGATGAGCCTCAACCACCTTTAAACCTACTTTTACTTACTGATCTCTCTTGTCTTTCCACAGCAAGTTCTACTAGTGAAAAAAAAATCAAATTACAGTTTTCAAGTCATTTAGTTGGTAAGATACATGAAATAGATCTTATTTGTCATCTGTGCCTGTAAACAATTTTGAAGAGCTAAGAACAGACACACAACTCACAAGAAGACAAGCTCACTGCTTCACTGTGGTTTTTCCTGGGGAAAAAAAAGATATGAAGAACAAGATTTCTATCTCAAACTTCACCAAATATCTGTTCAGCCTCTATAATGAGATCACCTATAGCTTTGAAACAAAACTATTCTCAGGACTCTTTGATAAAGAATGTAAGTACAACCTGTAGCGAATCTATCAAAGATATTTTATCACTTCTCTAGCCCAGGGAAAAGTATAAAACTAGAATAAATACATGAAAGTAATACTTGAGAATATCCTCTGTAACTCCAGGAGCTTGCCTCTCCAATTTCCTGACAATTTTATTCAACAGCTCCAGTTGGTTTTTCTTCCATCGTTGCTCAAGTCTGGCTCTGAACCCGTGTAAACTCTTAGGATTTCCAAAGTCCAGGGACAAGAAGTCCTGAATATGAGGTGGATTTTTTCTCATTTTAGATCTGCCATTTGCTTATTTCATGCTGAATAGTTTCCATCCAGGTAAAAGGCCATGAGCAATCAGCCCTTTTTCACATTTTTTATGTCAATCACGGCAGCAGAGGCTCCAGTCATGTCACCAGTTGTTTTTACATTCAAGAATATTAAAGAATACTAAAGTTTACTTCAAAAGGAAAATAAGCCATACTTTGGGTAACCCATCTCGCTGGCTTCTACCTTTTGCAGTTCAACTGCAAAATTCTTTAATTCGTAAAAGAACCTATAATTCTTTAAATGAAAGAATGAGAATTCAACATATTGTTCAATGTTTATGGACCTCGCACACCTTTTTACAGTAGAAGTGACAATATTTTCTGGTTTCTTCTTTAAATAAACTTCCCACTGCTTTCTAGTTTTGTTATAAGAAGGGGTTTGTTTGTGTTATTGTAATATTTCTTTTAATATTACAATGCAATATTGCATTGTAATAATCCTTTCACAGGATTGTCCACTGTTGTACTAACATAACTTTCCTGAATCTTAATAGACAATTCAAAGCCTACCATAATTCCTTAATATTTTTCCATTTCACATACTGTTCACAGCTACCATTCACACTGTGAGATTATTCAGGAAATTTCCACACTGCCATACAGAAATCAATCACTTGAGTACGTTTCTGTTTCTCCAGCTCATTTTAAAAACCACCAAAATTAAGCTTGCTCCATGAACAGAATAAAGTGCAGGAAGAGGCTGTTAGACTCAGAAAAAACCCAGATAAAATCAGCTCCTTTCTGTAACAACATATGTTACCTCACACATGCTGGCAGCTGCTTCCCTCTGCACACAACATGGGCTGACAACAAACACACTCATCTGTTTCCTGATGGAACGGAGCCCTCAGTGCCCACTTTGTACAAAAAGCAGAAAAACTGCCCTGGACAAGACAGGCACACCCAAACACATCACAGCTTCATGCTGTGCAGAGTTACAGAGAAAGCATTCCACTCCCTGACTCAAAAAAGACAGGAAATAAACACAGAAAACACTTTCTCTTGGACCAGAAGGATATTTACAATGTGAAAAACATTGCAATGTATTTTACCCAAGCTACAAATACTGAGTCATGTGGTGATTGACCTAGTTTCCTGTTAACTTTAAGTGTATTTTTAGTTACTCCCTGTTGATTTATGTTTTCATTAAAACCTGAGGGATGTGTCTTTTGAAGTCTGCTGGAGAATGAATGGAGGTGTGATGCTTTGCAGAGGATGCCGAGGCATTTTTCCCCAATGTTTTCTCTCTCTAAGTCACACGTCTACTAGGAGCTCAACTGAAGAGCAAATAAGCATCATTTGTTTACCTCTATCTTATCTTTCCTTCACAGGAATTTAAATGCAAATGAAAAACAGAACAAACAGCAACAAATGCATCAAGTGGCTGTGCAGTTTAATAACTACAACTAACAGAGTCTGTGCTCTGCTCAGTGCCACTGCACCCTGGGGTCAGCAGTACTGGCAGTGACCCCTTCTTCTGCTTCTAACTGAATATACACAGAAGTGCGTTGAAAATCATCCCAGTATTTATACAAGAGTGATGTAATTAATTTTCAGAGTTTTGTGGAATGACATATATTATTTTGCATAGACTCTTAAGGAGATTACATTGATTTGAAACAGAGCAGACAACCCACCTAAGAAAAGAGTCCTCTGAGTGCTTCCAATCACAGAGAAGATGCATTAAAAGGGTTTTCTTTTGGGGAAATGATGAGCTTAATTTGCAGTAAGTGGAAACTAATTTTCTCAGACCACAGATGTAAAGTCAAGGAAATCAGGTCCACTGTTGCCAGTTCTTTCTTCAGGATGAAAATGGACCATAAAACTTCAAAATTTATGTATGGACTCCAAAGGTTCACAGCAATCCATAGCTGATTTTCTTTTTGCTAGTTTTGCCCCTAGTCTACCACTGAATTAAATTACAACATTAGATTTTGTGCAGTAAACAAGCAGAAAATACTGCATTACGACCTAGCTTCAGATGAAGGCTCAGTTTCAGTAATGATCTTGATAATTATATTAGGACAGTCTAGGTTTCCCTACAGCTTTCTATTTTTCAAATTTAAAGAGAGTTATGTGCATGATGACAGCTCTGTGTGCTCACAAGACTATTCTTACTTTATCCTGTCTACTTTCACACTCTCCAGAAATTCAGTTTTAAGCTGCAGTTTTCAAGTATTTTGTCAATCACAGTTTATCAAATGCATTCTGCTAAGGCAGCTGTCAGGACAAGATTCAGCAGTGACAAGCTGTCTCAGCGCCTGTTCATTCTACCCTTTTTATCTCTGAGGAGGAGAAATGCTCTGGGCTAGAAAAGGCTCTACCTGTTCACTCAACAGGCAGCGGAGTCACTGTGCTGGCAGAGCTCCTGATCAACACAACGAGGCCTCCCAATAAATTCTCAGCAGCCCATTTATGCCTACTTTTTCCTTATCATAAGTGCTGCTCTGAAAACACTGCTGGCGCTCTGCACACAAGAGGTGATTGAGTAAAAAGACACAGTGCAGGTTGTCAATTTATCCTGAAATAGCTTCTAGCGGATAGATAAAAGCCATCTAAACCATGGCACAAGACAGTGCTGTCGCACAGAATCCCCAGACTTGCCACAAAAAATTCCAGAAAATACTCAGCCCTTTGTTACACACACACGCACAAATTATGGCACCACACACAACTATTTGCGTGTACAGTGAAATATCAGTGCATACTGAAGTATTTTCTCCCAAATCCTGGCAATTAGGAGCTTCACGTAGTCTCACTCTGTAAAAATGATATTTCCAAAAGGCTAAAACTGGGATTATGCCAAACTTGGCTTTTAGCTTTAATTGTGTTGACTACATTACCTAAAAGAATCTTCACTTATAATGACAAATCATGACTGGGAAAACATGTATAAGTCAGATTTCTCCTCCTCCACATATATTACCATGGAAATGCCAGAAGCATAAGACAGTTCACAGACAGCTTATCTCCAAATATTTTAGTTCATCAAAATGATGCCATTTGATCCCATACATGGTCTGTTGTGGGATGAAGGGTATCTGAAAAGTAGAGTCAGTGTTAATCTACATCAAATGCTTCTGCTTTTGGGAGCAGAATGAAGAAGTTTCAGTCTTCATTAAAGAGGAAGCAAGAAAAGGCCAAGTAGTGACTTGAACTTTACAAGTGTTAAATAGTATTTGAAACAGGCTGACATTTGAAAATTTTCAACTGCTGTCCATTTTTTAAGTGTCCATCATTGTCCATAAATGTCATATTAAGAAGAACAAAGCAATGAATGGGTCAGAGTAATCTCAAAAATGAGAGAAAAATCATTAGGATATGAAAAGGAGCCATCAAAGTGCCGTAGCACAGTGTCTCATTGCCAATCCCAGCGTGAGAGATGAGAAGTAGAGCTGGAGGCAAGAGCAGGAGCACAGGAAGAAGTCAGAGACAAAAAATATGAATAACACAAGAATGACTTTAGGTGTAAACAGAGATCCAGGTCTCAAGTTTAGATGTCCGTACAAAAACTACCTCATGTTCACCGTTAGTTTTCCACTGCACACTCCATGCTTGCACATAATGGAGCAACAAACTACAAAACCTTCAGGAGAAGCTGGAGTAAAAGATGTGAAAAGACAGCCAAGAAGGTGAGAGAACATAACTAGTTACAATTCTGTTGGACCTGGGAAAAAAACAACTCAAAAGCTCCGAGGACCAAGAATCAGAGGACTGTCACGAAGAAATACATTAAGACTGTAATAGGCGCAGCAGAGAATTTTATTCCTCCAAGGTGAAAAAACTGGACATATCGCACATCCTTTCAGATCAAGGATTAGGTATTGCCCAAACACTAAGGCCTTGTTTAGAATGTGGGAGGGGAGGGGGCTGGCCCTGTCCAGAGGTTTTATTTGCTTTCCTTGCACTGCTGGCATGGCAGTCTCTGTACAAACTCCTTCCTTCTCTTTGTGCAGGGCACAAATCCTGAACACATCCCTGTTGTTCAGTAGATCCAAAGAGTGCATTAGGATGGAAGGAAAGCATGCTCATGTATAAAATGCTGCACACAGCTTCTACTTTGCCAGCTGATGTAAAAACATGACAAGAGATAAACTGAAGAACATAATAAGAATTTTCACATGCCAGTAATATTTTTTTAGACTTTCTATTTTAGTACTAGCCATAGGACCAAGTTACAACAGTCAGAAAAAAATAATTTTCCGCTTTCAACTTGTGTAATATCTGCCAAATTTGAGAAGATGACAAAGACAGAAGGAGATGAGTCAAGTGAAGGGTCACTAGAAAACTTGTTTTCTCAAAGTGGACAGGCTGTGCCTCAGCCCAGCAGTGATCCCACAATTGTCATTGCTTTTATCACAACATCTCTGATGCAGGTTGGGTCATTAACTAGGGACATTAAACATGCCACCAGTCACCCGTGGCCAAGAGCAGTATTCAATCATCTGGGAGCAAAGGCGTGGTTTAGAAAACAGAATTTAAACCTGGGCCTTTCCTGGATGCAGTCATGTTTATCACTGAGAAAATCCATACAGCTGCGATCCTGTTCCAACACAGAGGAGCGCTGAGCTGTAAAGTCAGCACTCTTCTGAAGGAGACAGCAAACAGAGCTTGGAACTGTGACAAAGCAGAACCTCTGTTTCACAGAGGAAGTTGCAAATTCACTAGTTCACCTCTGGATGTAAGAGTTTCACCAGTAGGGTATCATGACAAACATTGATGAAGCATCCAAGGGCACTCTGACATCTTTAACTGGCCCCTCTCAATTACTTGGTGGTCCTACTCCATCACAAGCATTTGGAACTATTTAAATTTCCACATATCAAATCCCATTTTTCAGCCATGACAAACCCTAGCTATCATCTGAGACACAGAGGCCACCAGGCAAATCACACTGATAGCAATAGCTCGCAGAAAGGGACAACGAAAGGTGAAACTTCACTTCTGGAAGGTTCAAGAGAGCAATGTCACAGCTGAAGCAGTCCTTTCACAAACAAATATCTCAAAGTTCATCTTTGTGACCTTTCCTTTCACCATCTAACACTGACAAAACCCTTTTAAGCTGTTATTTACTGGTCAACATGTCCAGCATGCATTAAAAACCCATAAAGGTGGGACCTTCTTTTCCTAAATTAGACACTTACACCATGGCCAGATTCTTTACAGAGAAGCCAAAGCTATTCTCTGCAGTCAGGGGAGAGAAATAAGCACTCCTGAGATGTGTTCAGAGGGAGGTCTTGTCCACCTAACTTAAAGGAGTGAATTCATGACAGAACAGTCTTCCTCTGGAAAATATCTAAAAGCACCTCCCACTCTCTACTGACTCCAGGAGGAAAATCAAGCACTTCAGTTGTGAAATGGCTTCATTAAGCACAACATGGACACAGAACTGAGGGGATTAAAGCTGTGTGTTGGACATTTTGCTCTTTTAATCTTCAGAACAGAGTGAAAAAACAACCTCCCTCAAAAAATAAGTTCTTGCATGACTGGGTAATATAAATTGATAAAGCAAGGAAAAATGTTAAATTTAAATGTCACTAAGCATGAACAATCCTTGCTTGCTGTGTTAAGGTGTGAGTAGTGCAGCCCAGGCAAAATTCACTCTGAAGAGAACTCAAGGTCTGTGACTGAACTTCCACTACTTTTCACCTAATTCCTCTGGCATTGTTCCTGGATTCTGAAGGTCCAAGCAGTCCACTCCTTGCACAGGTATTCAGATTCCATTACACTGGTTTGAGGTAAGCAGTGTATACAGGGACAGAAAGTTTTAAATTCATGATCAAAAATCATACCTAAGGACTTTAAATGAAGAACTAGAACTGTCTCAATATTGAAATAACTTCTACCATAAATGTTACAACTCAGGATTTGCCACATATCCCATCACAGACAGAACACACTGAAAGAACACCTACAGCAATTCCAGCAGATGTACAATAATCATTAACAGAACATTCCTGCATTAGATGTCTCATGTACAGATTCAATGCAGAATTATATATTACCATACCAGCTCTATTTATATGATAACTTATTTAGACTCTCCAATCTTATCTCAAGGTAGGCACAGCAAGTTTTTTAGAATAGATTTTTTTTTAACTTAAATTGTGGGTTTTTTCAAAACATCTATGGTATTCCATGAGTGTTCTCCTAAAACTATGAGATCAATGCATCTAAATGGGGAGTTTAGGACAGTAACTACATTGAATATAGCAAATACAACATGCAAATATAGCCGCAGTTTCTCTTACATAAAATTAGGGTGCAAAGGAAGATATCAACAGAACTATGATACATTGAATTAATTTACCTTCAAATATTAGAAGCAGTAAATTTTCTGCTCATTTCCAGTTTTCTAACAAATCTCTTAATACTGCCTATGCTAATGTATCTGTACTAGTTAATACACTTTTATAGTACACTGTTCTTCACAGAACCTCATGATTAATAAACATTATGGGTACTATGTTTATTCAGTTTTAAATTTTAATTATCTTGGCTTTCAGAGAAAGTAAACGTCCCCACTGAATGTCAATAAAACTGGTGCAAGTGAAGAATGGCAAAGTAGCATTGTTACAAAAACTCTTGTTTTCTTCTTGTTTGGGTCATCTAAGACAGCCAGATATAGAAACTCAAAGTGGTTAAAAAGAGTATTTAGGACTGGTTATTTAAAAGTGCCTGCCAGAGCTGCTTAATCAAGATGGATAACATCTGTGCTACAGCAGAAGCATTTCTCCCTTTTACAATCATCTTTATAATTTAACTAGCCTGAAGATTGTGTTGAACTGCAAGAAGTAAAGATGATTTTAATGCTATTGCGAATAAGTTAATTTCTGGTTGTACTTTACATCAATGAAAAACTCTATCTAAACCCTTCTTGCCCCCTTCCCCCCTCCCAACTCTCCCTTTTTCTACCTACCCACAAACCAAAACCTGCAAGATGTTCATGGCTATGGCAGCACCCCTTTCGCTACTGCCAGAATAAATAAATTGTTCCTCCAAATTAGGTTGATTCATCTCTCACACCTCCACAATGCCACTTTGCAACTGGGCTGCAAACCAAAATAAATTTCTCTCTTGTCATATCATGTAACTTAGTAAACATTTTTATATCCCATTTTTCCTCAGTACTTCTCCTGTATGGGCCCAAACCACTACAAAACCCAAATATTTATACTTTTCCCCCCACTTTATATTTGTGTCAGGCCATAATGTTCTTCAATTAGATGTGAATATGGGCTCTGAAGACAGCAAAGCAAGGTCATGCCAGTGGGAAATTACAAGTTACCAACCACCCCAGTACATTACAGCTCCGCAGGAATTTTAGTTCTCCAGCAAGTTAATAATTTATCTTGCTTTGCTTATTTTATAACCAGAGAATTCATCCCCACTACTGAGAGCACCTTCTTCTCTAATATCAATACCATCTAACAATTTATGCAATGCTCGCTCTTCTATAGATCTAATATTTAATTGCTTTATAATGTCCCTGACCTCACTATTTTGGGGAACTGAAATACAGCAAGAAAGGACAAACTGAGGTGATCGGGTAAATGAGTTTCACAAATCATTAACACCATGAAGAGCAAGGATTCGGTGCGTTACTTCAGCTTCATAGGATATAATTACATGTTTTGATTAGCAGATATATTTTCCCAGCCTCAGGTGTCAACAAGGGTTCAAGTGTATAACATGTATAAATGGGTGCTAATTTTACTAGTCATGAAAATGTGTTTCGCTAATTACATTTATACCCTCTTAGCCCATTTCCATTCCATATTGCTTCTCTGTAGTACCTCTTCCTGTTTATTTCCTTAGTGGCATTTGAGCTCTTCCAAATGACACAATGATTCTAAAACCCACTAGGTAAGGCAAGTTCCCCACTGAATACCTGATGCAGGCTCAAAAGAGGAACGAGATTTGCAGATGTGTATACAGCTTTATGGTCATTTCTGTACTTCTGCGAACTGCGTCCTGTTTAGGATTACCTGGGATGAAAATCTTATGGCAGAAGTGGTGCTTTGATTTCACCCAGTTGATTCTTGTTAGGTGTGCAAGAATTTCTGATCGTTGACGCCAAAAAATAAGGGAGCAAAAGCCTGTTTTAAGAGAGTGAAGCCCTTTTTGTCTTCCAGTAGAGACTGGATTTATAAGCTTTGACATGGACTGCTATACTTACATAATAATTACTAAAAACTGACAGACCTCAAAAGACATTTTAAGAACTCAGTGCACAGATTTACAAAAAGTCTAGCCATACCACAAATACCAAACAGAGATGATTTACATTTCCTTTGTAAATATTCTGGATGATTATGTATAGAATCAATACTGCATATTATTCTGATAGGATGTGATCACAATTTATGCTTATTCAGTACATAACAAAAATAATATCTCAAAGCCTATCTGGAACTCAACAGTGGCAATACATTTACAAAAAAAGCTAAAGAAGGATTAAAACCTTCAACTTGTAATAGGTACAGTATACGGCAGGTAACTGAGCCTTGCAACACTTCAGTGAATGAAAACCTTATTATAAATATAAGGTTTAAAAAACAGCAAGCAAATGTGGATAAAATACAACCTTAAAACTACTACAGTATGGCTGGCACAACAGACCAAGTGTGATTTCTTTCTTCACTCCTCTCCTTTGCATGAGTTAGAGTTTCAGAATTACCCAGTTGGGTGGAAAAATGCAATTGAAGTAATGATATTTATGATGAGAGGCTTCTTTTCTTTTGCTGTGCTCTGAAGGCTGCAGATAGCTTTACCTTGCTTTCAGTATTTCAAATCTGAAAAATGGGAGCAAAAAGGGCATAAATTCAAAGATATTGTGTGCATGTTCATTTTAATGGAGTCATCAGTACGATTTAGTTAACAATGCACAAAACCTGTTCTTTCATATGGCCTTGCTAAAGGTTTTAAGCATAAGCAGCCTCATTTCAGAGAATGGGAATACTCACACAGGAAGGTAAGTGCACCTTTAAATGTTTTAATCACAAGGGGATTAAATGCACACGTTTGGCACTTGGCAAAAAAAAATAAATTACAATTTTCTGCGTTTTATTTCTTTCCTTTCAAGTTCTTTTACTATACATGAGAGCTTTTTAGCAAGTCCAAACAAAAGCACTGTGGATAGCAAGGTATTTCACATATGTGAAGAATGTTTAAAAATTAGTTCTTCAGGATTTTAATTGTATATACATCAAATCAAGTCAGCTGCCATAACAGAACAATTGCTACATTCATGCTGTGTGTTATGAACTCTAATTGTTAGAAACACTTTCCGTTTCAATCTTGACAACATCTATATTAATTTTTTCATGATTTCTTTGTGGGTTTTTTTATGCTAATTCTGTTAATAACAGAATAAGATTATACACTGTACTTTTATTCCTGATCATTAGAAATGTAAAGCACAACATGAGTCAGAAACTGTAAGGAAGAGGAAAAATAAAAAAAACCCCCTTAAATATAAGGGAGGAAAAAAAGAAGCAAAGTTGTGCTAAAACTGGATGAATTCTTAGCAGAGATTTTGCTTTTATCTTCAAAAAGGCACTGTATTAAAACTAGAACTGATAATTAAAAGAAAAACTGTGTACAATTTTTTTAAAATCAATGAGTAAAGAATATTTAGGCATCACAGATATCTTCACATCAATAACATCAAAAGTTGAGCCTAGAGCCTTTGAGAAAATATTTGAGAAAACAACAACAACAAAAAAGTCTCTAACCAATTTGTGATCATCTCAGAACACTTGGAGAGGATGAAGCACCCCAGAGGAAAACGAAGCAATACCTGCCTTGCAAAGTGAGGAGAAGGGGAGGAAAAAGAAATTAATAGACCTGTCAGCTTAACTCTGATATCAAATGACACAGAACTAATTGCCAAACATGAGTTTTGTGAAGATAAGAAATGATGATAAGGAACAGTCAACATAAATTTGTAATGAGCGAATTAAGACCAAATTCAAATTTGTTTCTTTAGCTAAAAGGGATTTGGCACTCTTGGAAAGGATTTCAGCATGGTGTACCAGATGAAATGCTTTACAGCAATTTAATCTTCACCGTGAAAAGACAATGGAAAGATGCCTGGCCTGATGGAGGACTAACAAGCCATTCCTGAAAGGTACTGTAGAGGGTTTTTATCCCTCAGAACCATAAATTGAGAGCTGGTTATCCTAAGAGACAGTGCTATGGAGTTTTATTTTGTAGGTTTTTAAGAACTGTCACTAAGTCTTTCAGAAATCACCCGGTAAATTAACAAGTAAACATCTGACCTAACTCAAAGGGAATAAAATTCAGCGGTATGTTTCAATCATTTAGACCACAAAGCTACATTACATTTTAAAAAATACTCTATCAGTACTAGATTATGATATAAATATTATTTATGACAGTTCCTACAGCGGAGATTTCCATCTGAAAACATAAAAAAAGTGTTTCAGGAAAACATGAAGAAAAATGAGACTTGCTAGAGAAGCCATAGTCTTAATAAATACATGTGATAAAAAGGGAAGCAATCCCTGATTCCCTGCACCTCTCTAACTTATTTGGAAGTGACAGGAAAAAAGACGATGTGCCACATTTTTTAAATTGTTTGTAAACAGACCAAGTGAAGAGGAATGAATCCTTCCAAAAGCCATAGAGGGCATCACTCCAGTAATATTGCACATCTTCCTTCCACACCTGTAGCTACACTTAGAGAACAGTATTAAGGGGTTCTTATTTTGCATTATACTGTTTGTCACAAATTTAGGAAGTCCCTGTGATGGTAAAACAGTAACCAGGGTCTGGATGAGAAATCCCATAAAGTGAACTTCAGGTGTGGAAGGGAACTGAGACAATTCCACCAACATTCCACATGCACGACCTACTCCGTTTTCTCAGGCAGTGAAAACGGGGCTGGCTGAAAAGTGAAGCCAATTCTTAACGTAGAAATAAGAGAAATAATGCAAACCATGTTATCCCAAGTGTAGGCTGAAAACTCCCTGTGCTGTTTGCCATATATTCTAACTTGGCTCCTGGTTAACATCATCTGGACACAGAAAAAACCTGTCAGTCTCCATTTGCACTTAGCACTGTGCAAATAATGCTCTCTGCCTTCAGAACACGCACACATGGAATCAGGCACTCAATTATATTTATTTTTCACTAGAGAAGCCTAATTTGAGAGCTACTTCCAAAGTTTAAGACCTGACACTTCCTCTGAAAGATGAGCCCCATTTCTTATTGCACTGAGAAGACAGCAGCAGATGTAAAGCTCCTACTGTGCTCTGCACCCAGTCTGCCCATTCCAAGCTCACATAACTCCTGCTATAAAACATCCCAGCTGCTACCTATGTGCTTAATTCACAAATCAAAGTTTTTCAAGTGAAATACAAAGACACCATTACCTTGCTAACCCTAAGCTCACCTTGGATGTACTTTCAGGCTATTACTGGTTCATCTAGTTATTCAGACACAACAAGACATAAAAAGTGAATTTCTGGGTTAGCACAGTATGCCTCTGGGTAGCGTTATAAAGCCTAAGAACTGAAATAAGCATCATAAAAATACATGGCCTGCCTGCAGATGCTACTTTAGAAAATGAACTTGGTATTTAAAAATTAGAAATAAAAATCCAAAGCCACAAACCCCAAACAATATTTTAGCACGCATGGAATAATGTCCCTATCACAACTTCAACAGCCCTCCAATTTCAAATATATTTTAATGCTCAATTAGTTAATAAGTAATTTCTATTTTCCTACCATGAAAATAATTTCCAGTGTTTATCGTGAATCATGCTGTATTTTTAGGACTTCTGTCAGGGGGAACCGTTATTTACAAACAGCTTTGTACAATTTAGCACACCTAAAGTAAAAACAACCCGGCCCCCCAAAACTCCAAAACAAAACAAACCCCAGAGCAATCAAACAAAAACCCACAAACCCTTCAAAACAGAGAATTGATACATGGAATAACTGTGTGCGGTGCACAGGTTTGAAAAGCAAGGAGCCTCAAGCTTGTTTTCTCCTCTTCAAAGAGAAAGAAAAATTATCAAGGAGAGAAATAAAAGGAGCAGAAATTTTACAGCGCCCTTTTCACACACCTGTATTTCACAGCAATGTTAAACACCACACAGAGCTGCCTGTACCGCTGGTAGCAGTATTTACACAGCGAGCATGTGGCAGAACAACAAATATTCTCCACAATTAATTCACAGCGTTACATGGGGGCTGTTGCTTAGCTATTGATGAAAACATTCAATTTAATAAAATCCAGCCTTTCCCTCTGTCTTCCTGCTCCACATCCTATTGTCTCTAATTGCAGCACCTTCTCTCTCTCACACACACACACAGGGAAAGCTGCCAAGCAGCTCCCTCCGGAGCCAATGTCATGGCTACTTTTCAGATTACTAGGAGGGAATATGTAAACTGGACTGTCAAGTATCTTATCCATGGGGAGTGAGTATCATTTCAGAGTCCCCAGTCCCAGATGAGTCAATCTGAAGCCCTCTTGCTCCACTCTGGTCTCTCAGTGAAGTCACCCCTGCTGGCAACCAGTCACCTTAGACTCGGCTCTTCCCAAACTGTGAACCCTTGTGTTTAAGCTGGGTATCAAAATATTTCAGTACCAAAGCTCCCCATTCAGAACCAGGGTATTATCTAATTCATATTTAACTTAGGTATTCAACAGTTCAGAAAAACTGATTTTTTAATATGGTTACATAGGTGTTTGCAAACCCAATAAAATACACCACATCTGCAAAAACTTCCATCACCCTGTTTTCTTATTGCTCATGTGGAGAGAGGCCTGCGCTGAACTCTCTTATTATTATTTCTCCTTAGTGTATCAAATGTCAAACAAAACCAAAGCCAAACAACCCTCTCACTTTCACATTTGAAATACCTGTCATTTCTTGAGATGCAAATACGTGAAATTAAAAAACAAAAAAGAGGCATCTAGTTTAAGTCATCTTTGGTCATATTTTGCTCCCCCAGACAAAATGACTCCTTTAACTCCCTGCACACACTGAGAGCCAGGGATGAGGTCCCCCCTCACTCCTCATCTCTTGTCCTTGCTAAACACACCCAACTCTCTCAGCCTCTCTTCATAACTGGGATGCTCCACTCCATTATTTATCTCTGAAATCCCCTGCTGGACCTGCTCCAGGAGCTCCATGTACTGGGGAACCCGAAGCTGGACAAAAGATCCCAGGTAAGGCCCCAGCAGGGCTGAGGAGAGGGGCAGGATCATCCCCCTGAGCTGCTGGCACTGCTCTGCCTGTTGCACTCCAGGATGGGTCCCCTTGGCCACAAGGACATGGCTGATCCATGATCCCACAGCACAGGAACAATGAGCAAAATATTTAAGAAGTCAGTAATCAAACAAAATTTAATTTCACCTTGTTCAGAATATTCTCTTTTATTTCACGGTGGGTGGGGGGGAAGTAAAAAGTTCCATGTTCTCTCATTAAAATAAACCAAACCCCAAAGATACTCACAAGTTAGGGGCAGTCTTGGAAGACACAGAGAGATAAATAAAAGACAAAACAAACATCAACAAAAGTGATGATTCCCAACTCCGGCTCCTCTACAGCTGTTCAGATGTGTACATACAGAAAATAAAATAACTGTAAGGTTGTTTTTCCTTCCTAGGGGAACTGCTGTCTTTTCCATCACTGCAAACACCACTTCAAGCAATTGTCATGTCTGAAGATCTTTTCGCCTCCTCTGGCTGTTTTTTAAACAAAATACACTACAAAGGTTGAACTAGAATGGTATGGAGCAAAATTGTCACTCAGCTTGGAACTTATTGAGAGAATCCTTTCATACACATACATTTTAAAATACAGATAAATAAAGTATTCATTTCTTTATCTCCCTTGAAGCAAAATCTTACTATTATCTGACCAGAGAGGTCAACCTGTGCAAGGAAAAGCAAGCATTATCAATTTTCTTAATTCACCATGTTCATAAAGTACAAACTTACACTGCTGAGAGAAATGGCAAAATAATACAGTGTGACTAAGGATAAGCATGCAAATGGTTTAGAGAATATTCTTGATGGTTGGAATGTCTCATGAATTTTCTCCCTGCCTGGTTTAATAGCTCTTTATGGAATATTTTGAGCACAGCATGAAATTCTGAAGATATGTAAGCAGTATTTCTCACCAAAACCTAAAGAAGACTTGGATAGTGAGAGTGTCCATTGTTTCATTCCTGGCAGCCTCTACAAAAAGAGAAGTGCACTGGCAAGGTAAAGGACCAGTCAATTTTCCAAACGAACAAACAAATAAACAAAAAAAAAAGACCTGCAAGAAAGGGATGTTCCTGTCAAATAAGCAACAAAGTTATGTACAAACATAAGTGTGTAAATTTTTATGATTCTACTAGTATTTGTTCAAAATATAGTGTACTGAAAAAAAGGCTTGTCCCCTACAACATATTGATTTTGAGCAGTGAACTCTGACACATTCAGTATTGCCCTGTCTCCTTGCAATTTCAATATAAATAGGAAAGCCTGAAAAAGCAGACCCATATAGATTTAGAATAAGAAAGATCAGGTGAGCCTAAACTGGCATTTTTGACGTTTGAATGAAAGCAGTCTCTCACTTTTTAGCACACTATTGCTGCTTGTACCAGAGAGATAATTTAATGAAAACATTTATCCATATAAACCATGTGCAAATGGATGATCCTATTTGCATTCTATGATGAGTATGCAAATACATCAAGCACATGCAAAGTGGATGAAGTATGCAAGCAACAATAACTACATATAAATAAAATAATCATTAATAAGACAAAGTGCAATAATTAATAGGATAAGTATCTTCATTAACACAAAGGATTGTAGGTGAAGATCCCTCCCATTTCTGTAGCAGAAAAATTCTGCCACATAATATTTTATAGGGACTTATGTTGTTTCTTGGCCTTGGTTGTGTGTGGACTTAGTAAGGCCGTAGGCAAGGTTTGAACTTACGGATGCTTCTTGACAGATTTTATTAATTTGGGTTTGAAAGGCTCTGTTCATATGTTTAATTTTGCCACCTGCCTGGGGCCTGTATGGTGTCTGCAGGTCCCAGGTAAGTCTTAGAACTTTGTTAATTTCTCTGATTACTGTCACCACAAAATGTGGTTTCTTATTTGACGATACGCTCAAAGGAAATTCAAATATGATTGAGCAAAGTTTTCACTACTTTATTTGTTGTGTTGCTGTGACAGGGTTAAGTTTCAGGCTATTCACTGAAGGTATCAACTAAATAAGTATATGTTTGTATTTTTCTTTGCTTGGCGTTTCAGCAAAAATCTATTTGCTAATAATTTCCTGGGAGATTTCTTGTTTTCGTTACTTCTAATATAATTTTCTTGTTTGTGTCAGGGTTGTTTTTATACTAGGTTTTATATTTGTTTGTTATAGATTGTACAATATCAGTTATTTTTTTCTTTATCACTACTTCTTTCAAATGCTTTAGAAGATTTTCTGCTCTTTAATGGGTATTTTTATCATTTTGTTGAGCTATTTTTTGCAGGAGCAATGGTGAAATTATAAATTGTCTTGCCGGGGCAATAGTTAATTCACTTTTTTAATTTCAATTTTAAGAAACTCAATTAATTTGTGGGGTTTTGATAGTATTTTGGGGTAAATAGGTGAAGATCCTTCCCATTGCTGTAGCAGAAAAGTTCTGAGTGTGCCCTGTTTTGGGATCATTCGTTTACCAGCTTTATACAGCTCTGCCAAGGCAGGGCTTGTCATGCCCCAAATCCCAAACCCAAGGTGCACACTGACATCCTGTTCCTGTGCTGAACTACTGCATTTACCTCCAAAGCCCTGGAATGCTCTATTGATCACACCCCTCTCTTATTAACTTCCGAGACATAATGATGGTATAATCCATAAACCTCGGGCCCTCCTGAACAGCGCTCAGAGCCATCGTTAAAGTTAGCCATTCCTCACAGATCCCCGCCATTGTATCCCAATCTGCACTAGAATGCAGTACAAACATTGTTAGTGGACTCCACTGGAGATAATCAGAGGTAGCTGGAAAACTGAGATGTCACAGTTCATGATTTCCAACAGAGCCCATGAGAGCCTGCCAGAATTTGCCTTACAAATTGTTCCATGGTGCCCAAACAGAAAAAAACCCTCCAGAAAATCCCCACAGGTCGCAAACTCTACCTACCTTCCTAAGGCCTTGGCTTCCCTGAAAACCTGATGGACTGCTCAGGGGTCATGCTGAGAAGTCAGGAAACTGTTGGGGATTTCACTTCTTACCCAAACTGGTGTGATTTGCGAAGAGAACGTAACAGAAATTTCCATTTTCCAGAAAACTTAAAAACAACCTGACTTTTCAGTCTGGTTTGGAAGAAGATCAAATTCAAAGAGCTGACCAGAGACTCGGATTAACTCTGTGAAAATTTTATGTTGGATATTCTCAGTTGTGTGCAAATTCCAATAATAAATAACAGTTAGAGGCAGTCTTTAGCAAGCTTGGTGAACTGTGCATGGCCTACAGCTGTTCATGCAAATACAGAAACAACTGATTATGTCCGTTGAGCAGGAAAAAAGAAGAGAATGGCAAAGCAGTAAAGCCACAATGATGGAAGGAATGTTTATCTCCTCAAGCCACTGTTTTATCAACACAAAAGCACGGCAATCAATGCTTTCATGCACAGCAAGATATTATATCTAGATAATCTTACATTTAATTCCTCAGGGTAAAAATAATCTCCAGGAACCAATTTTACCCAAAATCTGAGTTGAATGAGATCATTCTAGTAACACAAAAAGGTGTTTGGAGGTTCAGAACAGAATTGCTGCCACACATCTGCAGATGTAAGAAAGGTTTAAACAGTGTTTGAATGAGATCTCAGTATCCAAGAACGCAACATTACATTTTTAAACACACTGCAACTACCCTTTTAAGGAAAGATTTGATTCTCCTAATCCATTCTTAATTTCATTAAGACAGTGAGAATAAACACACTAATACTTCCCAAAGCACAAAGAATTTAAAGAAATGAAGCAATTCATTTGTGCCCAGGCAACACACCTGAGACATTTTTTGATAGTCCAGGAGATTTATCAATAGAAGATCGCAATGAAGAACATCCATGTTTCAAATCCATCTCCCCATTGTTTCACCTTGGCAGCAAATGCTGCACTCAATCAAATGACCTAAAATGTAACGTAAATGTAATCTAAATGCTGGAGGAGGGACAAGAGAACTCCCATTTTTTTCAGCAGTGTAAGAAATTCATAATTTATATTTAGCAGAACAGACGTTTAACTCAAAACACTGAGAGATGTATATAATGACTTCTGCATACTAATTCTAACCCACAACACAGAGTTAGAAGTATCTCAGAGAGCCAAAGAAACATTCATATTTCTAGCACTGCAGATGAACTTTTTCTCTTTTTTTTTGAATCCAAGTTTAATCATCACCTAAAAAGTAAAATAATAACTAAAATGTACTTAAGTGCAACTGAGAAATCAAATGCAGCTTTCCCCAGGGCCATCTACTTCTCAGCATTTCAGCACTTGGCAAAAGGCTTTGTTTTTTAAATTGGTATTAATTAGGGTAGGACAACTGGGAGGTGAAACTTCAGAAAAACAGATCACAAAAACTCCACATGGGCAAAAAAAAGAGCAATTGATGGCTTTTAAGTTCTCTCAATTGCCACAGTATTTTTATTCATTCACCGTGAGGTATTCTCTATCACATATTTTGCATTCTTTTCCAAGTCGAGACAAAAGATCTGAAATAAATAAAAATTCTTCTACAGAAAAGCTGTGTTGAAACCAGTATTGGCATTAACAAATACACTGATTCGCTCCAAAAAAACCCCAAACAAATTAAATATAAACACATTTGAACTTAAACGACTCATTATTTCTGGAATAATTATCTGAAGGTTTTTTAAATCTATGATCCACTTAATACTGACTAATCAGTTAGCAAAAATGAGAACAATTTTGTTTCAGACAAGCTGTTAGGAATATCAGTTTTACAATACAGAAGTCACACTAGAGTAACGCTGTTTCTTTATGGGATAGTCCTACTCTCTTCCAGAAAAATAAAATCAGCTGTTCTATATGAAGACCACAATTTACAGTGATTTCTTTTACTCTAAATGATGATCTTTCTGTAGAATTCCTCAGTTATACACATATACAACCCCTATGAAAGATGCACAAATAAGTAGCTATGACTAAAAATATCAATCCATATCCAATTCTTCAACTGCTTCTATTTCCGACTGAATTCCTATTGTATAGTTCCTTCACTAGCATTAAGAAAAACCAAAGCTGAACTCATCTGAATTAGGCATTTCAAAGAATTTTTACAGAATGCATTTTGACTCCCTGCTGCACTTAATCATTCTATGGAACTCAATCTTTCTGATACTCTTCAGGTAGCCTCGAGCACTCAAGAAACTTTTCAATCATCCCTATGTAAAGTTTCTAATCTTGCCTATTTAATTATCCCACAGCACAGTGTAAATAAAGTGTTTTCTCCAAGTCGTGGTTTGCAAATGCGCCGGTTCCTGCGAGTCAGCGCCGCGAGCCTCAGTCCATTACCGTGACAGGGAGTGCTCCTACTAACAACTGCTTTTTACTCCCCCTGACAAATGTGCTCTGTGCCAGGGCTGACGTTTGTGTAGTAATCAGGACTGATGGATTGGGACGCTGGTGCTGCCGAAAGTGCCCCCCATTTTAATGCCAGCGATTTGTCAAGCGTGCCGCTATCGCGCTGCTGTCAGCCGCAGCCGCCACAGCACTCCGTCATCTTTCCACCCACCAAGGTCACTTTGGCAGCGACAGGAGAACTCCACCATGGAATTTTCATCCTCACTGCTGGTGGGAATGGCCCAGGCCTCAAGGCATTTAGTTTACTTACAGCACTCCTTAAAAGTTCCTGCAAAATGTCCGCATTACTAAACGCTAAATGAAACGATGGAAGTAAAAGTACGTGGAAGCAAAAGTTGCCCAGCTGGCTATCAACACAAATTGGGAGTTTCAGAGACACAGGTTTACTATAAACCCCTTCTAGTCAGGTTCTTACAAGACATACTTAATCTAAGAATTATTTAACGTTCCAAGGACTTCTGTCAACAGAACACCTCAAAATATATAGACAGAACAAAACTGAACTAATGATTGAAAGACCAAAGTGACGTATCTACAAGATATACCTTTGTATCTCCGTGAAATTTTGAATAAACTAGAGCTTCCAAAACCAAAACATAAGGAAAACCAGAGAAAAGTAGGACCCTTACTCTCTACAACTTAAAATTTAGAAAATGAGTAACTTTTTCTTCACTAATTGCATCTAAAACCATACAAAAAACTTTTTGTTTGTTTGTTTTGCAGTTTAGGAGCCTTGGCAGCCTCCAATTCCTTTTTTACTATTTTCCTTTTTTCTTTTTTTTGCACCAACACTCAAAATATAATCACAGCAGCAAGATTTAAATGCTTACACATTTTTAAAATAGGTTCTTTATTTTCAAGTCACTTATAAAAATGCACAGTCTTCAGCGACTAAAGAATTTACAGAAATTAGCTGAGGAGTTTAGCGCGCTATGTGAGAGGAAGGTTATACCAAAGGCATTTTTGAAGCAACAAATAAAATCTTCCTGAATAGCAGTACAGACCAAGGCAGAATGCAATACATAAGCCACTCTTTCACTTAAAGAAATATGAGTTAGTCCATGAGGCAGAACACAAATCAGCACACGCACACTTGCCCACATCTCCTTCCTAGATCTTGCGTATTTGCTGCCAAAACCCAAAGCCTATAAGAAAATACCATTCAAGATAAAAGATGAGATACATCTTATCCCCTAAGAGACACAGGCAGAAAGTAGCTGTAATAGCTGAAAATGAGAGAAATCAAACCACGCTCATCTTCTGCCCACTACAAAAACCTGAGCGAGCTGGGCAGCCCTGGCCCAAGTCACTCTCACAGCTGCATCCACCCCAGCCCTATTGGCAATTACATCTCTCTTCAAGGATTGCAAAGATGAAAGGGAGAATCCAGGCTTACAAATGCTGATGCTATGTGGCTTTTTTTGCTGTGCATTTCCCCAGATCTCTGTAAGAACTTACAACAGCTGAGAATGCTCCACTACTGCAAAGTCACTCCCATCCTAAACTGCAGAGCGCTCTGAGCTGTTTGACAAAGCTTTCACCCACTTAAATGTACTGTCCCTGGCCTGAGTGGACATTCATTCACTCTATGACTGGAAAGCAAACACACATTTGCTGCTTTAGTCACTACAGAAAAACTGCCCTCTCCATTTTTCTGCAGCATATCATCACGTCATATCAAGAGAGACTCAAGGATTAAGGAAAAGGGATGTTGGAAAGTTAAGAAACCACAAAAGGTAGACATTGTTTACATCTCTTTTAGACCAATTCCTAACCGAAGGTAAACTGGGAACCCTTATGTTTAAACTGGGCACCAAAAGATTTTAGTTTAACCTTTAATTAGAAATTGGTCTAGCCCGAGAAAGGCTGCCTCAGAGAGAGCATGTTAAAAACCCACCAGGACATCTGACTCTCTTTAAAGATCTGCTTTCCTTCTGACAATTTCTAAAATAAACATTTGGATCAGGTGGTGATCTCCACATGCTGTCAAAAATGTAAACATGACTCCTGTGCCAGAAGGCCTGTGTTTGGCTGCAAAACGTGGCTTGGCATTACTATATGCATAAAAGGTGAATAATGACTAAATACCAACACACTTAAGCTTGTGAAAAAAAAATTCTATTCTAGGTCAAATTTATGTGAAGATTTAGCAAACTGTGACAGCAGAGTCTGGGATTACAGTTAAGGGGAAAGACAGCTTCTTTCTTTCTTCTTGAAGGAAGAACTTGTGCTTTTTTTTATGTTGAAGTCTTGAATACCTTCACATTACTACAGAGTTAAACCGCAATCCTGAATGAAACTTCTGCTGTCATAAAAGTTCACACCAAAATATTCAGTGTGTGACTCTCCAAAAATGTACAGTACAAATGAACAAAAGAATAACGGAAAGATACTCCCAGTTTCTCAGAAATTGGTATTGCCACATAAAAGTCAACTAAACCTCTGTGAAGTTACAGTGACAGCAGGCATTTCTAGAAATACATGTACACATATACACACAGACAACTTATCTAATAAAAATGCTACAAGTTAATCAATCACTAAAGCAAAATTTTTGCCAATCTCAGTTTAATTTGTCCAGAGCTCTCTTCACATGAAAATAAGGGTATCATAACCAGTTCTCAAACATAAGCACTTGCACAGATTATATTTGGACAATTGCATGTAAATATACACATACACATTACTAACACATAAATAGAAGCATATGGAAAAAAAACCATACAGATAGAATCCTTTGGGGAAAGGAGGGCTTTGGACACAGCCTTGAAAAAAAACAAAACACCTTACCACCACTCAAACAAAAATCATCATTGTCAAAACAAACAAAATAAAAAGAGCAATTTCTAATCTGCTCTGACAGTGATATCAAGCAAACCCAGCACTCCTCAAATAGTAAATATTCATAGTGCCGTTCTCATTAGTTCCTTGCTGACACTATTTGTTGTTATTGAAAAACTTTGAGCTGAAAAAACCCAAAGATTTTTTTTTCCCAAAAGATAAAAGGAAGCATAGACCAAACCCCAAGTTATTATATAATAACTTTGTACACGATGAAGATTTTAGATACACTTGTATCTCTGTGTCTTTTAGAAGGAACTAGAAAATTACTCAACAAAGAGTTATTAAGCATGCTAAATAATGGTAAAATGATAATTACACTGGAGATTTGTGTTAATAAATGAGATGCGAAGGGGTCTTTATTATCCACTCATGTGCATGTAGAATTTAATTAGTTATCACCTCTAAATGCTAATGGCAGAGCTGCCAATCAATCAATCTCCTAAACAGGAACTGAGGAAACCCCAAAATGTGAGAAGTGAATGCTGAGGAGCACTTTGGTTAGAAAACAGTTAACCCAACAGCAGTATGGAGAGAAGGAATTCCTCAGAGAGCCTAAAGAAAGATGTTTTCGTCTCATTACATCTACCTTCATAATTATAACAAACTCATCAGCCTCTAGATGAATACCACGTATAATCATTTTCCTGCATATTTTCCAAAGCAGGAAACCTAACAAGATATAAATGCTACAGACTAATTTAGGCTATTTGCAGTTCTCATCTCATCTTGAACTGAACTAAGAAGGAAAGTAGTATAGTTAAGCTAAAAATAACTAGATAGAGGCTTGGGCTTGTTTATTTCCTGTAATCCTTGCTCAGAGCCAGGCAAGTAATGGGTTTATGCTTTTTAAAAGAAGGTAAATTTAGAGCATAGTTAGACTATGGTCTTTAAATAATAAAAAAACCCAATGCAAATAAATAAAAAAGCTGCTAAGTTTCTAACTTACCTAAACGGATGCTTCCATTAAAATATTTGAAAATACATAAGCCCATCACAAAACTGTATTCCCACAAAAAAACCCCCAAAAAACAAAAAAACAAAAAAACAAACCCTGTAAAGATTACCCCATCAAAGATTCAATTTACGTATGCTGATGTGACAAAACAAACAGACCATGGATTACATTCGGCTGAACAAAATCAATCACATATAGAGTACAGCAATAAAAATCAGCCAAATCCTGACCCACTCAGTGAAGTGGAGCTCTGCCAGAAATACATTTCTTGGCAGGGCTCTGTGCCCACTAATTAGAGACTGAACCATTTGGGGAAAGTGACTGTGTGTCCTCAGGAATTGATACAGAGCTGTCCAAATCCACCTACCCCTTCAGCAGAGGAGCTGGGGTGTTACACATCTTGGCACAGGCTGGGATGAGGCAGCAGCATCCACTGAGGATCTGGAGGTTCCAGGAGAACTGGGGGAGCAGGGTGGGTGTCTGTACACATGCACAACACCTGCTTTCTCTTGCCCCCAGAATGCCACTAGTTTGTTTTCTGTTTTGTTGGGGGTTTTTTGCTTTTTTTAGGTTTTTTTTTTTTCATTAGCTGCCTGTACTGGGAATTGTGCAAAGCTGCCAAAGCTTTACTTCCACAGTAGCAATGCTGATCCAGAGCTCCAGCCTGGAGACCACTGAAGGAACTAAGAGTCTATCCCCTGGATAAAGATATTTTTGAGGACACATGCAAATAAGAGAAGCAGTAAATATGCATGTACACTTTGGACACCAAATAAATTCCTTGTTTAAACCCAAATCTTTCAAATAATTTTTCTTCACAATCTCACAGTATCAATATGGAACTGCACACTGATTCTGTTCTGCAAGAACCACATTCATAGATTTCTAAAGTCACCAGGGCAGCTTGTTTCAGCAAGGCTTAAAATCTGGCTTGATAAGGAAAATGGTTTTTAACACATAAAATGGACAGAAATCTCTTTTAACACTTAATAAGAAAAATGGGCAGCTTTCAGGTGTGCCATGACTAAACTGTACACTGAATGAAAATCCAGATTGCTTTTTCTACTTTGCAACTTCACAAACTTAAGTGACATATATTATGAAAAAGTATTCACGAATGCCCCAAATCACAAGCAGTATTATAAGATAACAATGGGTAAAAGCATATGGATGGAGAGTTACATAAAAATGATACAACAATTTGTATTTCTGACAATATCCAAACTAATCACCAAAAAAATTAAGTTACATTTTAAATGCTTATTTGCTTGCCAAAAGTATATTTTGCAGAAGTCTTCAAGACAATGCACAGCTTTGCCAAAGCAGTTCCTGTGGCTGAAGAGCTAAATTTCACCTGAAATAAAGGGTTGAAATTGTGCTAGCACAAAGGTTTTGTAACTTTTTTTTTTTACTCCAACATATCAATGTAACAGGTGTGTCTCACCCTCCCGCCTGTCTGCATGCTTTACGCTGCCTCTGTGCACTGCCTGGTGAGCTTGAAAGGCTCATAAAAGATAAAGGGGGGGGGGGAGGAAGTGGAGGGAATATCAGAGTAATAAATAAACATAAACCAATCCCAAATGCTGACTCATGCTGTAGCCAGAGGGAGAAATGAAAACTGGGGCATGAAGGAGAAATGATGGAGAGCCTGAAAAATCCACTGCCATCAGTAACATGTAAAACTGGCATGAAATAAAACAGCGTACAAAGGAGGGGTCCAACTTCTGAGCAAGAGCCTTAATTTGAAAATCTTCTGGAATGTATTGGTGCCTTTATTCCCAGAGCAGAAGAGAGGCAGGAGGAGCAGGGCTCCTGCCAGCCCTGCTGTCACAAAGGGCAGCGTTGTTCCCCTGCTGCTGCTGCTCGGGGAAAAAGCCCCAGAGCCCAGCTCAGACGCTGAACCCTGATGGACAGTGAGATCCCACCTGCCCCACTGCAACCCTCAGAGCCTTTTTACTCGACTAATACTCTGTACAAATCAAGTAAAGCAGACTAATATCTTCTCTATTCAGACATAATTCATTATCCTTATTTACCCAAGCTGGCAAAATTTAGAAAGATCCTTCCTTCCAGCCTTTTTAATTACCAAAATTCTACTTGCTTTAAAATACCATAGTCTCCCTTGAGTATTCAGCAGAGCTGAAGATCACCATGGCAATAAGAAAATGGTGCCAATGTTATCTTGGCACTGACTGTCTACAGATCTCAGGAGACTTAGCACAGGAGAAAATTGAGCTCACGTAAAAGCAGGAACTCACTCTCTCTAATGATTTTAATATACCTTTTATTTTCGCTAATTTGATGTTAAAGACCTTGAACAAAACTCCCAAAACCTTAGAAGAATACATTTTCCTAAACAGACAAACAATTCCTTATGTGTTTATTATTTCAAGGTGAAACCCACTTCACTCTCACATAAAAGCAAGGTCCAACAGTTTGCTTGATGCATGGCAAAGTGTTGTCAGTGGATTTGAGTATGAAAAACAGCCCACATGAAAACAAAGTCTGAGCAACAAGATCCCTTTAGGTCTTAGTTTCAGGCACGACGTGAAGATTTTTCCCTACAACCACAACATGCCAAAATCCACAGTTCTGCTGCACAGCACAACAATGCCCGTGTTTGGTGATTGTTTGCTCTTCCCCTATTTCTTTCCTCTCTCCCTAAACTGTGTCACAGAGACAAGGGATAGATCTTTTATCAGGATTACATCTGTGAGCTAATACACAACATTTCACACAAAAACCGGCAGCAGTACAAATGTACTGCAGTGACTTCACCACTGCTCCCAGCTTTTAACCTGGACTTGGGGGAAAAGCCAGCATTTCCTGGAGGCAAAGTCCCTCACAGCCAACAACGCCAACATGGACCAGAACACCCCTCTGCTACACAAAGAGCACCTTCCCTTCCAATTTACTGCAGTGCCAGCAGAGCTGCAGCTTTCCCTTTTCGTGGTATCAAACCAGCCACTGGTACATCCCATTCTTTTGCAGTCTGAAAATGGGACAGTGGGAAAATGAGACCATGTATCATCCCAATGCACACACACACAAGAACAAATTAATTCTCTTCTAGTTGAAAGGTGCATTCAAAATTGCAATGAAGAATGAAAATGCAAACATCCAGAGAGGGATTTAACTCCATGTAGTGCTGATCAGAACAATCACTCTGAATTAGAAGGCTTCAGACTGAAAAGGAATTGCCAATTCCTCCAGTTCTCATTTTATAAATCTGGTTTCTAATTTCTATATAGCACTTTCTCCATATACATACAGAAGGACTTTGTAAGTGGTCAATATAACTCATGCTGACAATTTTTTTAAGGAAGTAAAAGGACCACATTAGAACATTGCTTTACAATTCTGTACTAGGAACAGCAGAATTTGTGCTTAAGATATACTTCGAGGGAGTGGGTAGAAAGATTATAATGGGGAAGCCAACAGTGACTCTTCCACTTCCTGATGGTCAGAACATTAGCACTGTATGAAAGCCTGTGCAATGTCTGGTTTTCACAGTCAGAAGCATCTGGAATAGCCAAACCTTCTCTCTCAATCAGATACTCTGCTGCAGTCAGTGTCACTTTTGTCTCTCAAATGCCAGAGTTACCAGAATACAAATTCAACTCAATGTTTTCATTAAAAAAAGCAGAACTTCTGATGCAGACAGGCTTTTTGTTAATGTAGTTGAAAGGGGTTATTTTCCATCAGAAGGCAGCGAATGAATAAATATTAAAACACTCTACATGTGCCACCACACAGAATTATTGATATCTGGAGAGCTCTAGTTTAATACACAGGCATTGCAAACACATTGTACAAAACCTGCAGCCGAGCATGGGTTTGGAACACAATGCTGAGATTGCATAGGAAGCACTTCTACTTTGCAAAAAGGATATTGCATTACACGAGCCAGAATGAATTCAGAGCATCATGAATGATATAAAAATAATGAAAATCCCACTCTGAGGACAGAAAGGCCTCTGCTTACACAGGCCCATGAGAAATTTTAAGCAAGAAATCAAACAAGTTGCACTTAAGATAAGTATGGCTGGTAAACAGTGCTAAAGCTTCCATAATCTGCAGAGGGATATCCTGTGTAAAATCATTGGAGTATGACATGGAAATCCATGAACAGAGACTGGTGTTCTTTGCCAAAATGCCTGAAAGGTCCAATCACACCGGTCAGTTAACTTGAGCTCAGAAGGACTCCAAGTTGCACATTTTGGTGAAAAGATATTTAGCTGGTCACCAAGACACAGAAAATCTCAAGAACTAGTCACCGTTTCTTATTTATTAATAGAATTGCAGGTTGGCAGATGATTTTTCTGCCCTCAAAACATCAATTTCAAATAAACATCCCTGGGAAGAGATCTCTCCAACTTTTCAGGTTGGAGTTTTCAACAGATCAATGTGAAACTGCAGTCCCTGCTGTTTAAACCAGTGGGGGGTGGGAGGCAGGAGCAGGATGACACCTTTCAATCCTGAGCCTCCTGATGTTTCCTTAGCACACCTTCTCAGAAAAATAACAGAAATTTCTGCTGGTTTACAGCTAGCACAAAGATAATCCTGACTCAATTATCTTACTGGCTTTTCCCCTATGTGGTATGCCAGGATAAAAACAAAACTGAAAGCAAGAATTAATTTACAGGGGTTTTCTTAGATAATAAGCTCAACCTTTCATGTTACCTTCCTTTGCATAGCAAGGCTCTACCCTTCCCAAATTAGTTCTTGTAAGGAAGTTATTTCCAATGTGACCAAGAGCAAACCTGTGATCCAATCTAAACCAGATTGTCTTGCTTAGTTTACATGTCCATTGCAGACAGAATGACTCAGCCAAGTACACACAGAAGGGCACAGTCCAGCTCCAGAAATGTAACTGCAGGCAGCAGGTCACAGTCCAGGCACTATCCACAGCATTTTGGGCCTCCACCCTTCATTCAAACCCATGCAAACTTTATCTGGAAAGACTTTTTTCCTGTCGTTGAACTAATGAACTGTTTAGTAACAGAAGTATACAGAAAAATCATGTCAGCTGCAGAAAGGCCCTTCCAGCAATCAGATATTTCCGGGGGGTTTGAAAGGACTAGCCTGCTTGTTTGAATTTCAATCTTCCTTTTGACCCAATTTAAAGTACAATAAAATGTTACTCAGGCCAGAGAAAAACAAATTTTAATTCAAAAGAGCAATTATTAATTAGACCAATGATCTTCAATAGTCAGGTACACTCATTACCTTACAGAAACTATACTGCAACCTTTCACTTGAGTTATTAGTCCAGGGTTTAACAACTGACCACTAAACCTGCATCAAATTTATTTCATTCCCGACAAAGCAATTCTTAACCTCTCTGTTTGGCTACTTCCACCTTTGCCGAGTGTTTCCCCATTTTTATTTTACAGATTCAAATGAAAATACTGCATGCTTTATTAGATTCTGCTCTCGTGTTTGGGATGAGACACCAGCGTTGTTTGCTAATTTAAAATGCAGCTCCTTGGCACAAATGTCTTATTTGTTTGTTGTTTCCCCTCTCCACCTCTCTGGCATATGTCAAATGTTTAAACAATATGATTTTGATGGCAGTTTAATTTTAGTACTTTACAGTACAAGCTCAGCTTTCAGATGCAAAAAGCAAACTAAAATACATTTAATTGTTTTAAACTTTGAGTTTCTTTAAATAGTTTAATTACAACATACTTAAAATCTGTACTTGAAAAAAAAAACTCCAAACCCATAAATCCATGCCAGCACTTCCCCAGTGTACAACGCATTCTAAGTCAGCACTTTATAAGCATATAAACAAAATATGACAGTGTAGGATCGAAAAAAGTTTACAATGAGAGGCCTTCTGTAAAAAAAGGCCTTCCAGTAACTATATTCCTAACAAGCTGTAGCACCTCAAAACATAATCCAACATCAAATAAGGTTTTCAAATTAAAACTTGGTTGTAGAGGAAGCAAACCACACAAGTCTACTGACACATCTCAAGTGACCAGAGTGGCTGCAGCATCCTGCTGGAGACACAGACCAGCATGAACCAAATGGAGCAAGGCTGAAGGCAGCAGCAGGGAGATAATTCACATCGCTACTGGACGTTACAGCCCTGGAAAAAAATGAGCTTTTCAGCTCCTCCTGGTTCACTCCAGCACACACTGTGTGCCCTGCACCTGAACAAGGCAAACTCTCCTGCTCTGATGGTCGTGATGCACATTTCCCTCGACCACACAAAACTGTGAGCAGAAGTACTGTAACACTGCCCTCGGTTACAATTTTGTGATTGAAATGATTTTTTTTAGGACACCTTTATGGTCAAACCTTGTTTATTGATCCCCATCATTTTCATACAATAGAGTCTGCAAATTAATTAGGATTCATACCAGTAGAGCTACTTCGTGATTTTTTGGTTTAAAGCCCTCTGAAAGGCTTTAGCCTAAATAAAACCTAAATTAAAAAAAGCAATATATCCTCCCTCATTTTACTTCTCACCTAGGTCCTACTGATTAGAACAAAGATTCATTCTGAAATTTTGTAGAACAAAGCTGTTTTCTAAAGTAAGCACATTTCTTGTAGTAGCATCTTGTTTAAGTTTGTTCATGAGCAAGAAGAAACCCTTAAAATATTTAGATACTACAGAGTTCTGTAAGCAAGGCTATAATTAGATTATTAACTCAAGGAAGCAGATCCTACCTTCCCACAGACTTGTTCAGCACTTAACAGAACCAGACTGACCTACATGGACTCTACCCAACGCAGGGTCAAGAACAGGGTGCTTTCAGGAGGGAAAATAGCTTTCTGACAAATCAGTTGACTTGGTTCCAGCTATAACACTGACCTACTTGTACGGCAGACTGCAAGGCATTTAAATTTCACTGCCTGTAAAAGAGAACCTCTCCCCTCCACAGGAAAGAAACTGGGTTACTGGTCCCTGATTTTCCAGTTTAAGAGAGCAGATTATCCATCTGCACCTCCCACAGCAGATGAATTCAGGCTCTCTCTTTCCAGCACTCATAGGAAGGGGGAGCAATTGTGATGTTCCATTTTGGGAAGGAACGAATCCAGGAAGACCAGGAGGTCACCAACCAATTCTCTCCAAGACCCAGCGTCACCAGTGCCAGAAAATAGATCTGGCCACACATAAGCAAGCGTGTGTGTGCAATTGCAAGGACCCACAGACTTAACCACGTAAGACTGCAAAGAGGAACTGATTAGTTTTAATAGAGCACCTGATCCCAAAGATCCTGCTTCGATAAAGATGTCTTCCTTTTGCTCTCTTGGGCTCTGCTGCCAAACACGCAAAAGGCTTAAATAAATACAGATAATGATGCTTTAAGTTTTAGTTGTCATGTTTGCAGATTCTGTGCTGCCTAGCTCTCTTCACAGAGTAGGGAGACAAAACAAATTCTTTTCCTGCTGAAGACCAAGGACAACTTTCAGGCCCAAAAGCACAAACAGTGGTGGACTGAAGGGAGGAACAAGAAGGATGAGACCTCACAACCTGAAGCTGTAATTGGACAATTAAACCCTAATATGCAAATGGACCAAAACTTATAAAAGTGTAAGATCTCATGACCAGGGGGCCTTTTTTTTTTTTTTTTGTGACTATTCTTGGTCCACCCAGGGTGCGGCCTTGGTCAGGCTCCTGTCCTGCCCAGGGTGGATCCTGGAGGCCTTTCGATGAATCCCTACTTTATTCCCTAGCTCTGTCCTGTCTCTGTTTCAGGTCAGCATCAGTAGGACATAAAAAGCTGCTCACATGACCCTAACTCATTATGCTTTAAGCAGTAGTTGCCCATCTCTCTCTTCTATCAGATTCTGCTCTAGCGCTTCTCAGTGTTGGCACACAAGATCCTGGTTATTCACAATAAAGAAAGCCAAGTGTTGTGTTTATAGGCAACACTACAGTTGAACTAAATAAAAACACTGAAGAAAACAAAGGAAAACTAGTTATGAAGTCTCCAATCCACACAAATATCTTCTAATTTCTGAAATAAATAAATAACGTAAAGTAACTACCCTGACGAACAATCCATTTTATCTCTATTTGAAAAGAAAAATATTAGCTAGAAGCATCTCATGAATCAAACTAACCTCAACTCAATAGGGTATGCACACCAGTGTATCAGATATGACTTATCTGAAAAGTTACCCTGACAAGTCCCTCTCAGCTCATCCTGCAGTATCTGTTTGAAATCTTCCCCTTTTTGATCCTGTTCTTAAGTCAGAAGCAAGTTGCCTCTAGCATTTGAAATTTAGCTGTCAAATCAATCTCAATAGAACACCTGGGGGGAAAAAAATCATACCTGGTGCTGAAAAAGTTACATATTGGCCTCGTGCACAACTGAAGGCAGACAAACTCCGTGTATCTGACTTCTACTCCCTCTTAATAACTACCAATGCTGCACATTCCTTTCTAGTATAAACTTTGAAGAAATTATTCCTTTAGTAAGACTTACTAGCATTGGAGGTAGCTTACACAGATCAAAATAAGCGACCATCATTTCATGTACGCAAGTTTCACTCTTAGTCCTTACACCACTTGTTTTCTCCTTGTTTGCTTTACATTTTGTTTAGATTTTCACACTAAATTTATGGGGGAAGGAATAAGGTGCTTTCATATTTTTGGGAACCACTCAGAATATTATGGCATTGGTGCAATTAAATAATTAAAAATACAATGATCTCGTCTGAAGACGTTTTTCAATACACCTCTTGGCACAATGATAGCAATTGAAAACTCTCCTAGACCACAGCCTACTTGGCCCTTATTTATCAACCTACTTCTATTGTGTTTACAAAGTAGTGCTAATGAAGGAAATCTCAAGGGGTTTTGGTGAGTTTTTGGGTGTGGGGCACTAGTTCTGGTTGCAGACGCTCTCCCTGCAGGAAGGAAAAGACTCCCATGGAATGATAAAGGACTCACTGTTACACTATTACAGGAGATGAATTGCATTAACCCTTGGCCTTCCCCATTGTACTTGCTGCCCACCGAAAACAACAACAGAATTACTAAAATCCCACACTCTCTAATGGGATGGTAATAGGATTCAGAGGCCATTAGGGTAAAGGCAATCCATATTTTACAGTTTAATAAGCTCCTGCTGAAGATGCTGGATCCCTCTTCAAAGCCAACAATTACTGCTTTAGTATTAACAAATCCTCAACTGTCAAGACTGCAGAATGCATTCAAGATGAAGTCAACAGCTTATGGTGACAGACTTTAAAAATGTGTGTAGAAAAATGAAATCACTTAAATTGAAATAATTTGTAATTTTACAGTGATACTGGTTATTACTGTCATTTCATATTTCTCCATATCCAGATCTCATGGTTACTCAAATTTGCACATTTTTCAGAGTTCTGTGGTGTTTGTTGTAGAAGCCAAGAACTTTTGTCCTCTTTTCTAAGCATACAACTCCTCTCACAAAAAAATAAAATACTCAACAAAGAACTATGGGACCAACCGAGTAACGAAGTCAAGGTCTTCACAATCATAGATGATTACATAGACAATTCTTTAATATTATGATTACCTACAACTGGATTGCCTACTAGGCTGTAGACTCAAAAGAATCCACCATTTTCTAATAGCATGCCTTGAAACATAGGGCGTACAACACAAGCTAACTCTGCATGCTGTCTATTACTCTTTAAAAACACTGGTTTATATATTTTTGAAAGCAAATGTCCTTTTAAAAAAGAACCATCTTATCTCTATTTTTGCTGTATCCAGTCATTCCCCATTCCCTTATGTAACTGACTGGGGATATAAAGAACAATCCACTACTCACATTTCCTGAAATCAAAGATACACCTCCTACCATTAGTGCTGCAGGATCTAATCCCCACCTTTCCACTATTCTTTTGCTAACACTTCGTAAAGGGGGAAAAAAATTCTGATGAAAACAGATGTGTTTTAGAAATGGAAATTCTGAAACATTAACACGGTTCTCAGCCAGGTAGGTAAGAGCCACTGTATCTTAAAAATATGGCCCACTGTGTTATAATTGTTTTGTTTCTAATCACACCAACAACAGGAAAGCAAAATAAAATTTATCATCATAAACCAAGTAAACCCAAAGGCCTGCCATCATTTCAACTTGAGGAAGCCAGTTCTTCACCATATACAGAGGTGATGTTTTCGTATAATCAGATATTGCAACTTCACACACCAGAACCAGGCTGATCTTCAAAGTTGCATGTGCTGTTTATGTGGAGAACGATTGGACTTCATTAACATCAATGCATATTCACTATTTATCATGATATATTAATAATGAATCCAAGTACATCTTTTATTACCACCACAATGTTATGTTAAAAGCATAAATTTAATACAAACTGAGCTGGTAGTCTTCCTGTTTCTCCAAAAGTAGATACACTGAAGTTTGAGATCCACTTCCACAACCTCATTTTGTCACATCTAATGCTTAAAGAAAGTTTCCAATACACTCAAAGAACAGTGGGAAAAGGAAACCAGAGTGATTCCTGCAATTACTCCTGCAGAGTAATGGACTCTGTTTAGCTCACTATTAAAACAAGTTTTGTAAACTACTTTAAAAGATGCCTTCCAGAATATCTTGGGAGATCACAGATATTTTTGAAGCATAGCTCCCGGGCAAAATAACAAAATAACCAGAAGGCAAGTAAAAAGAGAATCGACAATCTAACTAATTCCATGACAGGAATTGTCCTATCAATATTTTATACTGCACAGCAGAACTACAACATGAACAGAAGAAAGATGTCAAATACCACCCAAAAAGCCTCTTCAGGGAGGGAAACAGAGAGCATAGGAAGCATTAGCTTCTAAGGATCTTTATATATACAAATCTATAAATTTAACATCTAACTCCACTTTAATCTAACCACATTGTTTACGATACAACAATACATATGTGTCATTGTGACTCAGTCTGACTCTGGAGTCAGGATTTGTGTTGAGTCTGGATAATGTAGTGCTGGAGCACATCCAGAGAAAGAAACAGAGCTGCAGAGGGGTCTGGAGAGTCACTCATGTGAGGGAGCTGGGGCTGTTTATCCTGGAGGAAAGGGGGCTCAGGGGGGTCCCTCTGGCTCTGCACAGCTCCCTGACAGGAGGGGACACCGAGGGTGGGGGTCAGGGTATGATCCCAGGGAACCATCAACAGGACAAGGAGTCATGGTCTCAAGCTGCATTGGGGGAGGTTTAGATTGGGCAACAAGAAGAATTTCTTCACAAAATGGGCTGACAGGCATTGGAAGGGGCTATCCAGGGAGGTGGAGCAGTCCCCATCCCTGGAGGTGTTCAGGGAACAACTGGGTGTGGCACTCAGCGATCTGGGCTGGTTGACAGGGCGGGGATCAGGGTTGGACTCCACGATCTTAGAGGTCTTCTGCAGCCTAAAGCATTCCGTGATTGTGTGAAAATAGCTTTTAAAAAGAAAACAGAACCTTCAACCACAAGTAATCAGACAGTTCAGAAGATTTCTTGTTAGAAGGTGGTGAACGAGGATGAAACAATTAATTTCTTAAGGCTGGCCATGGCTAACAGGGTAAACGTGAAGAGAAAATACATTGCCCACACTGGATTCCTGATTTGCCTTGCATTTGACACGTGCTGTCTCAAAACACCATTTTAAATTTTATTTCAGTCATTCCACAAGATCCTCTTAGCAAAGGTAGCAAGGAGATGCAAGGTAATGAGCTATAATACAATAATCATGGTTTGGATCTCTGTCAAGTTTCTCAGAACGCAAATGAGCTTTATCAGGAATTTGCCCAAAACAAATAATTTACGCTCATTTCCGCAACACGACAGTCATGATTCTCCTCCATTCAGCTCTTTGTTAACTCTGATTAATTACTTCACTTCCAAATTTCATTAGAAACATCTTTTCTAGGTAGCAACTACTGATATGCTGCATCTCAAAGTCTCATATTAGATAGTTGAACATCTGTCCATTCCTTACATTCTACTGACCTCTAGAGACTGCATGTATATATGTATAGCACATATACATTATTTATGCCCATGCACACATACCAGAGCAATGGTACAATAGGTTGACTTTAAGAGAAATCTGCATTCAGTATCTGATGTTACAGTTTTGCCTTTAATCCCACACTGTTCTCAGAAACATTTTCTTTCCTGCAAAAATCTCTTGCTATTCTTTCCCCTTCTTCTCTTTGTTTCCTTCCAACACAAACACACCACGCCTTACCAGTTATGTACAGAATTAGGCTACCACTACGAATATCAATATAAATCCTGAGATAAACCAGGTTTCATTTAGCATTAATATCTGCTGGGGAGGGAGTGCTACAGGTCAGCCACGCTGAGCCACTGAAAAATAGACATCATTGTATGTGGGGAGAGGAGACCAGTCTCCTCCAGCTCAGTACAACACTTGTTCCCCCACCACACGATAACATCTTGCAGCTGATTCCTTGTCTCCATTCTGCTGCCAGGGAAAAACACCTCTACAAAAGCCTGTGTTGAGTTTGACATTTAGACCAAACAGAAAGGACTGAAGGAGTTGAATTTGTCAACTAAAATCTATTCAAAATAGACATTAATCCAGTAACAAAGAGAAATGAGGAGAACAGAAGAGACTGTGTTCTTCCCTAACAATGTTAGGATAACTGACATCATTAAGAGGCATTACTTGGCTTTTGGTACTGTGTGGTCAAGTAGAACAAGAGGCATTACCACAAATATATACAAAATTAACGGGGGACATTTCAAAGGCACATTCTCCAGCTGAAAATATTCAGTATTCAGGTCCATGACAAAATTCCTGGAAAACATACATTGGGTTTTCTAACACTTCCAATGTTTTCTAGAGAAGGCCCCCGTACAAGACACTTTCAAAAGATTTTATTCCTGAAATCTCACAGACAATGTTAAGTTTAGGAGAACAATCTAAAAGCAATGTCCTACTTAAAAAAAGCTCTCTCTAAAAGCTTTTCTGCTTTTTAAAAATAATTTATTTTTGAGGGGAGGGGGATAAAGCCCTCTAATGCAGTGTTTTACCATGTTATAATCATATTTCATGTGATAAAAGAATACAAGTGTTATTTGATTTGAAATCAGCTATGAGCTACAGGTTGAATCTTATTAAATCAATATAAGCTATAGATAGCAACTGAGCTCCATATCTTCAAAAATTGCATGCATAGAGTAAGGACTGTGCTAGCTAAATATATTCTACACAGTACAGCTAAAAGAACTTACATCCCATACTTTGAGTTATTGCATCATTAATGAGGAAAATATATACAACCATGTCCTCCTTTAGGAGATTCTTAATATAACTTCATTGCCAAATCCTATTTCTAGTTTTTAAAATTACTTTTTTTCACATTTTTATTTACCAATTTTAATGGTACTATCTCAGTCTCTGATACAGATGCAAGCCTCACAAATAAGTCATTAAATCACTATCATCTGCAGTACATTTTCCTATGTACACATCCCAGTTTTATATTTCAATAACTTCCTGCAGACTCCTAGACATATATTCCTCCTCAGTTCCAATAACGTGAGACTAGGTAAGTATTTTTAAATTTCTAATAGGCTTAAATTTAAATACATAGATTCAGATTTTTCTTGTTGTTTTTACATAAATAAGCACCCAGAGACAAATCTGGAAATACACTGTCGCTGCTACTGAAAAATAGGACACTAAACTCAGTTGTGGCCAGAATTACTGACCCTGTTCTGAGCTTTCAGGAGTGTTGTCCTAAATAAAATGCCAGTATACAAGTATGCTTGCTTTTCTCTTCATGTCTTTGAGAACTGAGAAATACAAAGATAAAAGTTTATTCCTTAGGGCTATATCGTGTCATAAGCCTTTAAACTGAATTTGCCAATGTTTTCAACAGGGAATTCTCTTTAGAAACTGGTGACATATTACAATCTTAAACTAAATTATGTACCATTTCATTGAATTGACAAGTCAGAGTGAGGAAGGTATGAGAACAAAATCCTGGTGATGTTCACACTGCAAACAGGCTTCTTTTTCTTTCAGAATTCTAAAAATGTAAAAGTCCTCATGAACTTCTTTGGCCATGGCCAACTGAGACACACAGCATTCAATGGTCGTGGCTAATGGTCTCTAAAACAGAAGGAACTACGAAGTTTGAAAACAAAAACTACACGTCCATTCAATAAATACCTAGAGCCATACATTGCCTAAACTATACTCATGGAATGCAGAAAGGTTTCACTTCCTCTGCATATCAAGTACACAGACTGTTTTCTGAAGGTTAAGGAATTAACCTAGCATGTACACAGTTGTGTGCATGCACAAATTGAACAATAAATTAAAGAAGCAGAACATCAAGGAAATCCCTACTAGCAATAGCAAACCTATATGGGGAAAAAAACCCCCCAAACTAAATAAACCATAACAAAAGAACCCCAACCAACCTAAAGCTTGTCAGATTAAAGGGATTATGGCACATGCATCTGCAAAACCCCATAAAAATACTAAATCTGAGCCACAATAAATAGTCTACCATGCTAATTACATGAGAGAAGACTGTAGAGTTTTCTCTCTACAGAAGACTGCCACACATTTTTCTACCTCCATTTTTTCCCAATTATAGGCAGAAGTTGAAATTTTCTTACACATTAAGTAGCAAAGAAAATAAAGGCATGCTCCTATGTATTATAAAATTCAAACATAGTAATTTTAATTCTAAAAACTGAAATATCTTCTCTAAAAGGTCTTCAAATAATTTTTTTCCTTTTTATTTAAGGTACAAATAGGTACAAACCAGTTGCACACAGAGATCATATTTTTAGCATGACTAGCCCAAGTTTTGCATGTTTATCCTGCTTCACATGAAAAGCTGGGATTAAAGAAACACAACACACATTAGGGTTCTGAATTTGAAATCAGTTATGGTTGATGATCATCTCCAAAAATAAATATTCCCACAGATAGAGGTCAGTGGTTGCCTGAAATTGCATCAGTTAGTGCCTGTATACTAAAATCCTCCACTCCCTTTGGGACTGCTTTATCATTTTATCAGATTAATTAAAACAGTGGTTTTAGCACAGAACATCACAGTTCTCTATTCACACATTTGCCATTAGGTGCTTACAATTTATTGATCTGAGGCTCATCATAGGGCTTCTCTCAGAATTTAATCACGTAAGAAAATGGTAACTCACAATTGTTAATAGATAAAGGAAGTACACATAAAATAACATGCAAATTAAGAGGGGCTTTTTTTGTCTTTTATGTGTTGATTTGGTAAGCTCTTGCTCTTCTTGAAGGAAAGCAACTTACTAGAACTCTAATTTTGAGGTGGCATGCATTTATTTCCTTAATTTGTATTTAAACACCTGTATTAGGTAGCTCTATTTAAAAAAACAAGAAAACCAAACCCCTAACTTTTAGGGATATTCTTTCAGCCCTTCCTCTAAGAAAACACAGATCAAACAATATTAATAATAGTGATAGAATTTGAAGAGGTAAATAAAAACTAAAAACCTTAAAAAACAAATGGTTGTATCTACATGTGCCTCATTTCAGCACACGTGTCCATCAGATTTTCAGATGGAACAGCACCTACAATAACGATGTAAAAATTATTGATCTCATTTATGGAACTACCAACAGCCTTGAGGTTTTCCTTTGGTTTTTGTAATCTCACTGCATTTCTTTCTCTAGATGAAGTAATCTTAACTTTGCTCTCCAGCAACATCTACTGGAACATCAGTAAAATGCTGCTATTTCTATTAATCACCCATTTAACATCCAGTAGGGCAGAGTTAGCAAATGCCAAAATCAGAGATAAATGCTCTGCATTTCAGATCCTGCGTTCTGGGCTCATTCACATCAGGGTGGCTCAGCTTCCACCTTCCACTTTTCTGCCATTTCAGAAGGACCAAAGTCTTCATGACTAATTCCTACCAGAATTCATCTACCATTTATACTCAGATATACTTCATCGAAGCCACAAAATATCATTTAAAGTGCCACATTGCAACCAGAACTTCCATTTTTGTCAGAGAAGTTACTCCTAATTTCGGTTTGATCCAACATGTGCTGAAGCAGAACTGAAGCATAAGAAGAACTTGGAAGAACACATAGAAACGTGTTGAAAGGTGAAAGAGAGCTGGAGCGGCAATTCCAACGCCAAAAAAAAAATAAACAAGTTAGAAGTAAAAGTTAGTTTAAAAGTAAAAAAAAAAAAAAAATCCACAGCAAAGCAGTGAAACATTTACCAAAAAAAAAAAAAATATATATATATATATATATATATATATATATATATATATATATAAAAATCTGTCCCTTTGTATGAGGATGAAAGTGTGAAGTGTGTGATTAAACACCAGGGGAGGAAGGAGCACGGCTTGAAGCGCCCCTCCAGCGAGGGAGACCCCGCTGCCCTGGGGGCTCGGCGCTGTCTTGCCCAGCGGCCCCTGCAAACACACAGAGCGCTGCCGGAGCCGCCAGCGACGGGCACTGCGCACTCGGGCGGCCGCAGGCAGCACCCAGCATCGGGGGCAACGCGCATGGAGACCAAAGTTCTCGAGTAAACAGACTCATTTCACTCTGCAGGGTGCTCGTCTGGGGGTCTGCACCACGACGTTCTGCGATGTTTACTCTGTGACAGCTTACGAAGTTAGCTTTTCCCAGCTCTGCTCAGAGCCAGCCAGCAAGTGCTCCACTTCACAAATAACTCTGATCACTACAGCAGTATTTGCTTTCTTCCAGAGCCCTAATAATGGTCTAGCTACCCTTGACTGCTTGTTCACTCTTCAGTGTGACAATGAAATTCAGAATATCACCGCTGCTCAGAATCCCTCCCTCCTATTTTGAGTCAGTTTGCTGATACAGAGAGTAACTGTAAAATGCAGGGAGAGAAAAAAAGGCACCAAAGCCAGCGACAACCAGAAACAGGCGTCCAAATAGTTAAAATATTCCAGTTGTGAATAAAAGGCACTTAGTAAAATTATTTTTGCCTTTGGAATCCCTATAAAACCTCAATGTATTTTTATAGAGAATAAAAGGGCACGTTTCCCAAAACCACAAACCCTTTAGGCTGTAGAATTATATATTATCACAAGACTTAAGTTCATAGGCTTTGCCTGATGAATTAGCTCCTCTCAATAACTGTTAAACAGAAAGCCCTTTATTGTAATCCAAGTGCACTTGTGGACAGCACTTTCAGAGTTAACTCCATTTGACAACTGACATAAATCCATTATTCTAATTTGGTGATTGCTTTACTAAACACAGATGCATTTTATGACTTTTAGTCACGTATTTCATTCAGGATGCTACTTAATCTCAATTTACAAAACATAAACACGAAATAGGTTTTACAGTATGCCTAAAAGGGTATAGCTATTCATCTGACAAAATGCCAGGCAAACAAACCATATTCACCTAGACCTAAACTCAGTGCTGGATTTTACCTTACACAATAAATAGTAAATAAGTAAATTATGTTTTTAATTGAGCTGTTGCAATCAAATTGCAGAATGCAAGCTCCCCGAGGGCTGTAAGACTCTATAGCTTTTCTTACACTGAGATTTCAGCACTGAATTTAACCTTAAGTGAAGTCCAGCTTTCACAAAAGCTGGCTCTCGATTTATTCTGATACACAGGAAAAAAAAAAGGGGGGGGGGGGGACAAGCAGTCATTGTGAATACAGCGTCCTCAGAACCCCATCTCTAATTCAATTTATGGCACAGACTTTACATCTAAAACAAAAGGAATCTGATACAACATCGCTGCTGCCTCTCGCTGCAGTTGCCTGCCTCAGTTACAGAACGCTGAAAATCCCCGCTCCGACCAAGCACTCCATAAAACATTCGGATTCAGACACTTCTTACCTGCCTCAGTTGAAGGCTTCCTTCCCTTGTTAGCAGTATGAAGCATCCTCCAGCCTTCCCAATCCTTAGCACCGGCCTCGAATTGCACAGCCAAGTCCCCCCTTTTTTTTTTGCGAGAAAACGCTTATTGAAAGTGATTAGTTTTTGTTGTCCCTTTTAAGTCCCTCCTGCGGGAGAAAGCCGGGGAGCGATGTGACGCCACCTTTTAATCTTTCGCGAGAGTGAAAAGGCAGAAAAGGAGCGCTCGATCAAACTGAGCTTCACACATGACTAAAACTCGGCGGAGAGGCTGCGAGCTCTGGCTGAAGCACCACTAGGCGTGAGTGTAAGAACAGAGAAGAGGGGAGAGTCAATGAAATGTGACAACGTATGTGCATCAAAGACGGGGAAGAGGGAGAGAACAATGAGAGAGGGATCGCGACAGCAGCGAAGGAAGGAGGGAGAATGAGGATGGGAGGCAGAATAAGCCGGAATAAAAGAGGAGAGTTTTGAAGCAAAGAATTCACAGAATAAAGCCAAAGTGTCTGGCAGCTTCTGTTTTTATCTCAGTGAGCATGACATACTGCCTCTCTCATTTAGCAACACATTCTTGTCTCTTCCAGGTTTGAAAACTGAGATAATCACAGTGTGTGCCTGTTTGCGCCTGGCTGGCACACTTGTGTGCAGCATACCTGAGGTGCCCCCCAACCATCCTCTGGAGATGCATTTATGTGCAATTAAGTTCATATATTCATTAGGAGAGACACCTCCCCCTACCCCCAAAAAACAGGAGCTGGTAATTTCTACATTAATTTACAATACAGTTTAACTGGCAGATGGAATTCTACTTATAACTACTAACAAACTGCCACTGATAAACAAATGACTGAACAAATGTTTAATGTTGATAACCTAGTTATCATAGCAACAAAACATATTAGCGCTGATAAATCTGTTTTTAAGAAAAGGTATTATGGACACTTTATTTTATTTAGCCTGGAATTTCTGGATGAAGTTGCTCTAAGTGGTAGGAGAAGAAGAAACTTGACCCAGAACTAACATTTTTAAAGGAATGCATCAGAGATACATTCATATTTCCAATGTTTTAAAGAAGCAATTACAAGCTAAAATGAAAATTTCAAATTCAATTTTGAATTCCTACTCATCTAGAAGAGATCCACACATTAAGTCCTCATACAAGTGGGGGTCATTTTCATGCAAGATGGGGATGGGATGTGTGGGGATTGTCTGGCTCCTTGGTTGGTTGGAGGTTTTTTTCTTAACTACAACATGTAACACCAGGGCAGCTTCAGTGCTTTGCTTTGTTCATACCTTCTCCCTTTACATGGTCAAGGCAAATGGGCTTTATGCCAATTGGTCAGCTGGCCCAAAGCACACAAGGTTCTTGTCTGCAGAACTGACACAAGCCCACAACCACACTGGGATTTACCTGGAACCAACACGCAACAGGAACAAACCTTGAAAAAGAGATATTTTCTTTGCTGCAGCACCCTATTTGGGCTATCAGATCCTACCACCTCAACTGCATTAGGGAAAAGGAAAGAATGCCAGTAACTTCAGATGCTGGAAATCTGGATCTAACTCTGGACTGTGCAGAACAGTGCTGTGGTAGCTCGTGCAGGTCACACAGAGCTGCATTCTGGCATCTGGGTCTGAAGGTACTCAGGTAGCCTAAAAGAATATTTCAACTGCTATAACAACATAACAGCTTTCAACACGTAACTTGGTATCCTCTTTTGTAAGGGTTTTCCAGTTCCAGAGAGGAGACTATAAAGATGAGTTCACAAATGATTATCGGGGAATCAGGGCTCAGTTTCAACTCCAGGTAATTCTATATCATTATTATACCACAAAACTTGTAAGAATCAATGTTTTTCTGTGAATGTTTGCCTCCAAAATCTCACCAAAACCCATCACAGTAAGCTCTGGACAGATGGAATCCAATTTTCATATCTGTATAGCAACATTTGCAAAACAACTCTTTAAACTTGCAAACCCCAGTCTATTGATAAATTTATGATTGCTTCAGCATTTCACCACTTATTTTTTGTCCCCTGGGGACTGGGAATCCACTAACTTAAATATGGATCCATGAAAATCAGATTCTCACTAACCTTCTTAAGCAGCCTTCATCACGTGAACCTAAAGTTACCATTAGGACAAAAATATTATTGAGAACAATGGGCTTTTAAACCCCTCTGTATTTGTATCAATGCACCATTAGCTGACCAAACACAGAGCAATTTGTGTGATGGATCAAGAATTCTTTCATGCTCTGCTGCTGTAAGGAGTCCTTCGGATCCCTTACACTGTTTTAAAGGCCCCTTGTTTTTTGGAAATTAGCCCCACTTGAAATTTCAGGGGGACAAAGATGAGGGAGAAATAGAGATCCATGAGTTTAGTTGTTGCATTTTTTTCCCAGCGTATTATTAGTAAATACTCTAAAGGAACTGCCTCACTACCTTTTGAAAAGAAAACAAGCAAAAATGAATCCCAAGTGCTGTAAGAAGCTCCTCAGCCTGTGCACACTTCAAGTGAGTAACAGGAACAATTAGGGGAGAGATCTTCCCTGTTTCCCATTCGTTTTGTATTTTCTTACCCTTACTGGTAAATTGCTTGTTTCATGCAAGTTTTGATAAGGAGTTTCCACCTCTCTTACAACGTACTAGATTATATCCATGACAACAACTTTCAGAAAACGCAAAGACACACTTCTGGAAGTATTTAAATGCATACATACTTCTAGAAGTATTTATTCATTCTCACAGGACTATCTACAAATTCACAATGGAATCTAACGGCTGCATTTGCATCCAAGGCCAACAAAACACTTGAAAACATGCATGCAGCTTGTTTGTTTACATGAAAGACATAAGACTGGGTGGCTAAAACCAAGCGTGAGCTTATACATCGAAGAAAATAAATTGTTTTCTACCAGAACTGACCTTGGGTTTGAACTAGAAGTGTTTGGACACTGAACTGCTTGACTCCTTAGAGCTCCAGTGAGCAAGGCAAGTCATTCTCCTATGGAAGTTACTCTATAAATCAGCCACATTTCCATAAGACAGGCGAGGCTTTGATGAACATGAATGAGAAAACTGTATTTTACTGCTGGTAAATGTGCTTCCACTTCAACTTCCTCAAGCAGTACTCCAGGAGCACACCAGCACCACAGCAGTGAACATTACAGAATAACTACACACAGAAACCTACTAGCAATGCCATTTTGTGCAGAGATATAAATAGCTGATTTCCAGCCCTTTTCTTATAGTTTCACCATTACAGAGAAAATAACTAAACCCAAGCTTTCCACTCAATCTTACCTGAGGAAGCCAAGGTTAAGTTTAATCACAGAAAACCTCTCGATACCATACTGCTAGAAATCTGGATTGTTCTCCCGTGTTTTAATCCACATGCAAACACATCCTCAGTGACCTCACACTCCTGGAGTAACAGAACAATTTTAGAACATTCACCAACCACACCGCGTTGTTTCAGTGCTGCTGAATCCAGTCCCACCCCCTACAACCCTCTCTCAGGAAAACACGGGGTCTTTGAGAACATGGAGCATCACACAGCACAGGATGGGGAAATAAAGTGGCAAATGACTATGAAAGCACTCACACCTCGCACAGGGACCCTGGCCAGAAACACTCATTCATTGCAAGTCCTCTGGAGTTGAAGGAAAGGCTCTGGTTATGCAGAGGGGCCAATGACCACTTTGTCCTAGCAATTCCCTTCTGTATTTTACATCTAGCAAAGACTTTCTTTGCCAATTACCTAACTGGGTGACACAAACACAAAAATAAATTTTCCAGCCTTTTGGTTTTATTTCTTCTGTTTCAGACCTGAAGACAGACTGTCTCTGAGAGCATCTGGGTTTTTTTTCCAGTTACATCTGTTGGTTTAATAAAATGTACCACCTTCTTCTCCCAAAGCCCTGTTTCAATAATACCTTTGGATCTCTAACACCACAAGCACTATAAAATTATAAGGGCATGGTGTGGCTCTTCATCTCTCCCCAGCCTCCATTTCCTAGAATAGATCTGTTCACTGCTCAGAGGGAATACGGGAGGAGCACAAGGTCTAGAAGGGGGGCAGAGCATACAAGAAAATCCCCTGTGTCTGATATTGCCTATACTTAACTTCCCAGCACCCAATTTACAATGAGAAATGCAGTTGGTGTGGTAAAAGAAGCCTCAGGATCAGACATAATTCTACTGGTGAGAGGCACAAAATAAAGACCTTGCACAAGCCTAAGCTACAACATCCTGGCAGGGTGAAGGAAAACTGTGATGCTATTGCTGGTATGAATAATAAAACCACTTAAATGCTGCTTTTTGAGCATAACTGAATACATGTGATAGCATCATTATAAATTAAAACTGTTTATGACCTCCATTTGGTCCAAACAGTACAACCTTACTCACTATATGCATGGTTGAACACATTGATCTACAACTGCCTGTGTTACACGATAGAAGGGATAGCCAAGTGTTCTGAGAAGGAAACAAAAAGAAAACCCCAGCAAAAGCAGCTTGGAATGACTCATGCAGATTTCTTAATGGCTACTGAAAATAATCTTTGATTCCTATCATTGTCAACTCAGTAAGTGATAATAACTAATACCTAAGTTATTATTTTATTTACATAGTTAATTTCTAGTTTTCGCTATTCCATAAAAATAAGTGTTAGTATGTTTTGAAACCAATCATTTAATGAATGAATGGAAATCAGTACTTCTATAAATTCTGCTAAAGTACTAAAATAGGAGATAATCAGTATGTTCTTGACTATTTGGGTACAAAATTTTCAAAGGACGTGTAATTCCACCCCACCCTTGTATTTATTTGTACAACCATAGAGGAATACACATTGAGGAAAATGACATTTCAAGAGTCAGACTTCTGTGGCACCAACATCTTGTCTACTTCATACGTTTCCATTTAGAATGGTTTCTCCAGTTACAGTCACATGCTAAGGCCTTCAAGTCTCCTCAGTACCTCACACAACTCCTGAAGTATCTCCCACAGAAGATTTAAATTTTTCAAACCAGCAGTAAACTGATTACTTTCATCTGCGCCTAAACAGCAGCCAGTTCATGTGAACCTCCTGTGTCTCAATTAACATCAGGGATGGAAAGAATAATTTACCTACAAGGTTCAAATGTGCCTGATTTCTTCCTGCCACGGGCTGAGAGCTCCTCCATGCTCTGCAGGCACGTTCTGCTTGCAAAGACAAAGGCTCGCTTCCAGGAGAGCACCGTGAGGCTCCTAAAGCATTTTCTTCACAACCAGGTAATTTAAGTTCTCTACATGAAATACAAATCTACGCTGAGACAACAGAGCACACAGCTTCACTGAGTGCACAATTTATGTCAGAGTACAAGGCAACACACGTCGAAACTGAACAAAGCCTGGTTTTACTGCCCAGTCCCCTGAATTAATATGCAACATTCATGCCTTAAGTATACCCTTGAGCATTCTGTGAGCCACAGCTTTGAAGATGTGTTGGTTTCCTATGCACTAACTTGACCTATATTCAGGCTGACTTCTATTCTGAGATTATTTCTGCTGTGAATTCAATTCCAGCCTCTACAGAGACTGCTTTGCTACACCTATGATACAGATGGCAAAAAGCAGAAGGATGTCAACAAATTAAAAGGCCACTGCTGTCACTGCCTAACAACCGGGGTAATCAAAAAACTCTTCTTTTTTTTGTGAGCTGATCTTGACACAAGCACATTTCCTTGATAATGTGGAAGCACAGAACCAAATCTATAAACCTTTTAAAACTGTTTGCTTTTATGTCAGAATCCAAAGACCTGCTGCCTTTCTGGAGCCAAGTTATATTTGTGCCATGAGCCAAGGATGCCAAAAAACTGCAAGAGATGACCAAAAAATGGAGGCTGGAAAATTAAGAACTTTTTATTTTCAGAGTAAAGTTACAAGATGAAAACAGAAAAAAGGCTCTCTCTGTCTCTAATACAGGACACCACAGAGGAAGTGAAAAACAGCAACAAATGTCTTATTTTTTAAAAATTTGTTTCTGTTTACTTGTATTCTGATCCACAATTTTTGTACCAGAATTCCACTTTTCCACTCTATTCATAGCACAGAGGTCTTACAGGATTAGATCTACACCCTATTAATAACACCTGACAACTCATTAAGTTGTTTCATGCTTCGAGTTGTTTCATATCATGATCTAGAGGACTTGTCTACCATAACATAACACCTAAAATCCCACTTATCTTCTGAACCACAATATTCAAGCCCTCTGAGTTTACAGCTCAAAGACCCCTTGAGAACCTGGAAGACTTCCACTCCTGCACAGCTATCCCAGAGCTGTGATAAGCAGAAGCACTGCAGGGGCTGCTAAAGCAGCAATGCCATAACAAGAGGGTACAAAAACCACTGCATGATCTCCACACGCACAGTCCTACTCACCCACATGAGTCAAGAGCTTCTTTTATTAAACTCTTTCATGCTGCATCCAGACTATGACTCAAGCCAATGAGTTGATGAGAAAAAGGGGGGAGGCAGGTTCAGGAAAGTTTGGTTCTCTCCCCCCATCTGTTTTGGTACAGCGCACGGAGGAAAATTCCACCACCACCAAGTGCTGGCATGGCTTAAAAAGGACCCTTAATTTGGCATTTCCTCAGCTCTCATCTGGTTTTGGTGAACCTGTGGTATGAACCACAGCAGCTGTTGCTGCCTTTATCCCTGTCATACCACTAAGGAAGTGCTTACTGAAGCAAAAGAAAATAAAATTGGTAAATGGAAGTGCTGATTAGAATGTTGAGAACATCAAGAGTCTGACGTGACTGACTCTTGAGAACTTTAAGATATAGTATTTTAAGTAAATTGTTAAAAATTGACAGAAATGTTCAAAAAAGCATATGCATATTAAAAATGCTATAAAAAATGACATTACACTGACATTACATTACAGATGATTAAAATGTATAAAAAAAATCTTTAAATGCACATTTTAGGTCTGGTTTTACGATAACTGTTTCACAGTTCTGAAATGCAACCAGTTCAGATTATAAATAGTAAGATATGGCCTTTTAGATACATTCATTCTCTTAAAATTATCGATAATAATTAATATGCTGTATTTAAGAAGGTTCCAAATTTAACAATAACATTCTCCTTTTTTTCCCCCCCTAGATTTTTTTTCTTTTGAATATACATATTTTGACTCCATGGAAACTCAATTGAGACTGTGCCACATCTTTCATACAGCTGACTAAGAGCATGGGTTGTTCAGAACTATCTGGCTGTTATTTGAAATGTTCTTCAACTTTACGAAGACAGACTCATTAAAGCAAAAGCTTTCCCACAAACAGTTTCTGACAAAGTGAAAAAGTAATTAACACAAAAAGAAGAGAGAACTATTTTTACTTTTACTATTTTTCACCCAGCCAGTTTATTACAGGCATTGTCATTTTTGACGTGCTCTCTCCTGTGACAATCACGGACGCAATTCAAAACTTTGCTTACCAGCCAACGCTCTTTTACAATTACCTCATCCTTGCTTATGAAATCTGAGATAAAATGGTACAACTTCAGGCACTGAATACCTAAAAAAACACCTCTGGAAGCTGCCAAGAATAGATATTAACTACTCTATACAACATGACAGAGTCACCACGTACCAGAAAGTGCTCACCAAAATGCACACCAAAAGCACAACAAATAAGGGGTACAATTTTCTAAAAAAACCCAAAACCAAAAAACCACAACAGCAATCCCAAACACACAACAAGCCCAAACAACAAAGCAGACAGACAATCTTAGAGTGTTCATATTGTCTAATAACCTCCATTTCCTCTTTCCCTGAACCTCCTGTTCACTTTTTTTTTTCTTCTCCGTATTTCTCCATTTAAATTGTGCTTGTTGAACTCAATGGAGAAACACTTGGATCCCTGATGAAATTTTATATAACCTCATTCATTATAGATTTTTCTGCTGATTAAGGTTTCAAAGTAACTATAATAATGTAAAGCAATACCATGCTGCTGCTGTTTTGGGGCTTTTTAGCACAAAGGATATGAGAGTGAAGCCAGACAAAGCGTAAATCATAAAACATAATATCAGCATTCTGTTGCCCTTATCTCTACTGTAGCACCTAGTTTTTGTTTCAGCTAACAGGTTTGCTGTCAGCCAAATTCACAGACTATTAACTGTCATCAACCAATACACGTTCATGACAAAGAAACAAAATGTGAAGAAGCACATAGTACTGTGAATTTCATTTTCAAAACGCTTCTCAGTGTGTTAAGAATTAGCCAAACTCATTGTAACATCCTAAGTAATATCTGATCCAAGGCTTAAGTAGTTCCAACACCTCTTCTGGTATTCACCAGAATGGAAATATTTCTTTATGCTTATCAAGAAGTCCTTTAAGAACAATGAAAGCATGTTATTTAAATACTTTCAACACCTGCTGATGCTTAAAGTCCAAAACATAAAACAAATATGTGCCATAAAGGTACATAAAGAAAAGTTTTAGCCCTGCATAAGCCACCCAACACAAAAGACACGCATTTTTCTTACTTACAGTATTGAAATGACATCCACAGAAAAACAGCAGACAGCCCTGCATTTGTGGAGCCTCACACCACCCTCGTGTAACTCTGGCTGCGATGGTGACCCAGAGGCATTTGGGCTGCACAGAGCAGCTCTGGGGAGGCCCACGTTGGGGGGTGGAGAGCTGGAAAGTGCCAACACCCGTGCCCCATAGCTGTGCCTCCCTCACCCAGAGACAGCAATCAGCACTACGATTTTCCTGGGCAGGGAAATCATGACCCTTCCCCACTGCCCAGGTGTCCCTCAGGAGGCTGCAGGCAGCCCCTGCCTCCCCTCAGAGCTCGCCCAGCCACGCGGCCGTGGCATCTGCAGTTCCACCTGCAGAGTTTCACCAGGTCTGAAGGTCTTCAAGCAGCTCGTGGAATTAGCCAGACACCCCACACACTCTCCTAGGTCACTCTGAGAAACCTCTTCTTACCCACACGAGCGCTCAGAGGTACCCAGTGACCCTCCTCTGCCAGAAGGGTCAGCAGGGAGCTGAGCCTGCCAGAGCAGAGCCGCACCACTCACTGACCCTGCAACACACTTAGAAGTTTTGTTATGACATCCGGTATTTACTGAAGCAGCAAATAAGGAGGATGCCACTGCTCGAGCTATAGAGCTACAAACACAGTGCGTGGCCCTCAAAGCCATTAAAACTGGGTTTAACTCTCCGCTGGACAGGTGGCATCCATGCTAAGGGATGGTTTCACTCTGGGACGTTAATCTCTAGTGCAGCACTCGTCCAAGGCTGGGGTTCTTTGCAGACAGAACCTCTCTCCACACAAAGGTGTGCGGGACACAGGAGCCCAGTGCTCCCCCTGCCCGGCCGGGCTGCAGCCGGGGAGAAAAGCGAGAAGAAGACAGAAATTGCGAGTTTAGTTCTGGCTGTGGGATTTTTTTTCATATGATCACAGAATGGTTTGGGTTGAAAGTGACCTTAAAGACCATCCGGTTTCAATCCCCCTCCCGTGGACAGGCGCACGCCTTCCACTTGAGGAGGTTTTTTCTTAGTTGTTTTGGTTTGTTAGTTTTTTGGGGAAAGGGAAGGAGCGTTGTCGCTGTAGTTGCTTTTCTTTTCCCCTGGAGCTCGGCGCCAGCAGCTGCCCGAGCAGCCCGGCTCCCGGGGCCGTGCCCCGCTGAGCCCCACCTCATCTCCCCCGGCACCGGGCACCGCCCGCGGGTCGGCACCGGCACCATCCGGCCCCGGGGGAGCGGCGGTGCCCCCGCACCACGGACCCGCGGCCGGGCCGGGAGCGGCCGCGCTGCGCGGGGCGGAGATGCGCGGAGTGGAGATGATCCGGGCGAGGGATGCGCGGGGTGGAGATGATCCGGGCGAGGGATGCGCGGGGCGGAGATGCGCGGGGTGGAGATGATCCGGGAGAGGGATGCGCGGGGTGGAGATGATCCGGGCGAGGGATGCGCGGGGTGGAGATGATCGGGGTGAGGGATGCGCGGGGCGGAGATGATCCGGGCGAGGGATGCGCGGGGCGGAGATGTGCGAGGCGGGAGATGCGCGGGGTGGAGATGATCGGGGTGAGGGATGTGCGAGGCGGAGATGCCCGGGGTGGAGATGCGCGGGGCGGAGATGCCCGGGGTGGAGATGCCCGGGGTGGAGATGCCCGGGGTGGAGATGCGCGGGGCGGAGATACGCGGGCGCTGCCCCAGCACGGACGATCCGCACCTAGGGCGTTCGGGACGGGCGGGGCTCGGCCAGGGCTCCTGCCCGGGGGTCGGGCACACGTCTTCTCTTTGGAAGCGGAGGAGATGAGCGCCCCGCGCCGGGGGAGAGGGCGGGCAGAGCCCACCAAGGCCCCGGGCACCCACGGCAGCCCTCGGGCGAGCCCCGGGGCCGGGGCGATGCTGCAGCCGGAGGGCTGCGGGCGGCACCTGCGGAGGGAAGGTCAGAGGAGAGAGGAGCGCGATGTGAGACAAAGCAGAACTGACAGCGGCGGAGCACAGACACGGCTCCAGCCAGAGCAGAGCAGAGATCCTTCGATACCAGTTGCGGCCGCGATGTGCCGTGAATACCTGAGCAGCCCGGCTGGGCTCGCCGACCAAAAAGAGATGCTAAAGGGCCAGCACTAATGGCAAGTCTGTCTCGCCACAGTCGTCAGCATGACAAGACTGATGCTGTAGGTGCCTGGAGAAACAGATCTTTTATTTTCTCAGAGACACAGGTATAAACTATGGGCTTACTTAGCTCATGCATAAAACCCAAAAGGAGCACAGCTGGTAGCTGCTAGTAATGTGAACAATTAAGGACTATGGTGTTCACTTTCGAGTACAATTTTGAACACAGGATTCCAGTGAATTTTTGGCTACACTGCTGCTGAATGAAAAAAAAAAAAAGGCACCTTTTACCTGAGTCTGAGCTGAACATTTTAAATTGAGTTATAATAATAATAAAAAAACTTATTAAAATTTATTTGCCCCATTAGCGACTCAATTACAATTCAGCAAGGCCAAAAAAATCCATGAAAAAGTACACAAAAAAGAGTAGGAAATTGAACAACAGAGGGAGACAGGGACATGCAGAATCAGTACATATTCCAAAGAACAATATGCAAACATGGAAATACTTTTGCTCTGGCTACAAAGACCACACTCAAGATGTGACTATTTCAGTTTGCAAGCTAATCACTTGCTTGGAATCTTAGCTAGTTCCTCTTTGGCCTCAAAGTACATCAAACTCATCTCCCCAGCTGCATCTTTCATGCTTTGGCACACCAGTTTCCCAGAACCCAAACGTGCCCTACTGTCCCTGGCACATTGCTGGGCCACACAGGGCAGGAGGAGTGAGCTCTGCACCAGTGCAGAGAGACATTCCCACAGCACTGCCTACACCTTCCCAGCAAATTGATACTGCAGGTAGGAAAATAATAACAAACCAACAAAAAAACCCAACAGAAAAAGCCGCAAGCAAAGAACTCTTCTTGGAAAAGGCAGAGATGAGAGCCCTGAGTGACCCTGCCCCTCTCAGTCTGTCTGCACAGGTGACAGATGCTGCCTCCTCCCATCCCCATGCTCACCAGGGGGAAGGGAGGTTGCATCTATTTCGGTTATTAAGTGGATAATGACTCCATATGCTGTCCTGCAGCCAAGCAACAAATAAAAATCATAATGTACAGGCCAAATAACTTCCTTGGAATCTAGACGCATTACTGTGCATAATTCCCTTCTTAATGGTTATAAACAGACCAGAGCAATAGACAAAAATAACATTCTACACAGAAGCATGATTATAATCAGCTATGTATGACATTTCTGTGCCATTTGGGTTAACTTTCAACAGCATTCTAACAGAGCTTGTCATTTTTCAGGTAATATCTTGCTTCAGTAATTCTATTTCAAAGTTGAAAACAACACCTAAGGTTACAACTACTAATAGAGTTATACAGAAGCTATCCCAAATCCCCCAGAAATATTTTTTTATTTGCAGTAAGGATCCCCGAAAAAACACAGGGCTAGTACTGACAACTTATTTCTTCTATGAAGGCTGGAAAATAGAATATAAACAATACATTTTTTTATTGTTCAGACAAGTTACATTGAACTCCTGGGAGTCAGTGTTTTAAAGCATGCAAAATCCATGGCTGAAACAGAGCCACGGAGATCAAATCACATCTCAGTTTGAGATTCATTGCTGGGTCTTGGGAAAGACAATTATCTTTGATGTGGTCAATTTTTTCAGTTTATATAATGGTGGTAATGATACCTCACAGGACTCATTTAAGGGTTTAATAACTAATACTTGCACAAATTTTTCAAGTTGCTAATTATGATTATTTAGCTAAGTGTTAACCTAATGCATATGTAAGAAAACAACATTAATGTATTCCCAAAGATGATTATGATCATAATTATTATTAATGCCACACGGACAAGTGGAATTGTTCCTCGCCCACCCAGGTGTGTGATACACCTGGCAGGAAAGGCAGGGCACCACAGAAGTCATAACACGTGGAAATAATGCTGGAACAGGAAATGCCGAAAGGGAAAAAAAATAGTTCACAAGGCCAAGTTTAGAGTCAGCCTCAGTCATTCAGACTTCACTGGGAGTGGCTGGCTCAGGCAGGACAGGGCTGGGAACTCCAGGGGAAAACAGCAGCAGCCCCAGCAGAGCTGGCCAAAGGAGTGGCTGCAGCAGTCCTGGCACAGAGCAAGGAGAGAGAAAGCAGTAGGAGTCGTGGTGAGAACGGGAGGGCACAGGGAGATCTGGGGGAAAAATATCATTGCCAGCTTTCTCAGCTAACATTTCGCCCAGAACACTGGGAACAACTGCACTCGGTGCAGTCCTCCTCAAAATAGAGCAAGTTTTATTCCAGCAAATATGAATACATTAGAGAAGAGAATAATTGAGAAGAATTTAGAAGGCTTCAGGAAAAGAAAAATCCTGTAAACAAGATTGAGCAACAAGTCTTTGAAAGAATCCTTTTGTTCCCGGCACAATGCTCCCAAAATCTGCTTCTTCAGAACAGTATTCATTTAAGAAAAAGAAAAAAGAAGAGAGAGATAAAGGGAAAGCCAAGAACACATTTTAAGGCAAAAAAGCACTTGAAAACCATTTTCTTACTCTTCAAATTTTTTTGTACCTAAGCCTGGAGGTACATTGTCCACCCTCTGTAACCTTGGAGGTTCTCAGGCTCTACTGCCTGCATGGCTCTGACTGGGCCAGCAAAACCCTCCATTGCCTGCCAGGTGGGAATGACAGGGTCTCAATTCCAAACTGGGAAACCCCCACACAGGTGGGAATGACAGGGTCTCAATTCCAAACTGGGAAACCCCCACACAGGTGGGAATGACAGGGTCTCAATTCCAACGTGGGGAAACCCCCACACCACCCATTTCCCAGAGGAGATTTTAGAAAAAAAAAACCCCAGGGTGTCTCTGGCTAGGGTGTACCCTCTGCAGAGGAGGGAGGAACGGGCAGAGGAAGGCACACACAGAGTGAGGCTTACAGGGGAGGATGAGAGAAAAGCAGGATGACAGCAGCAGGGTAAGCTGCAGATTCTGAGTGACCCCTCACTCTGACTGCCATGGGGGGATATTTGGGATCAACTTGCCATTGATTAGCTTAGGGTGTGCCAGATCAGAAGGAAGCTGCAGCATGCTAAGGATTTCCCTGCCAAACAAAAGGGACTGCTATTAGCATATCAAACTAAAGCCCAGGTTTCATTTTGTTAAGCAGTGTAGGAAAAACCTACCCGTTAATACCTGCATTTCCTGCTCCTGTAGTGGACCTGCAGTACAGCCCTGAGGCTGTAATGATTATTGTCACCTTTACTAAAGATTATTGCCAGTCCACCTCTGCCCAGAAAAGGCAAGGTTCATGCTTCAGACTGTCAGTCTGGCTAAAAATATCAACACTTTAAAGTTATCCTATATTCAAAGCATCTCATGACTCATAAAGAACAGACAGAACAGCAACAGTAAAGAGGAAAAACAAAGTTCCAGTTTCTAGACCACTGGTTGTAGAAGTCGAACATTAACCAACATTGGTACATTCTTCCTGTGTCTCTGATGAAATCTGCTTCTCTGTCAGGCCTTCCTTGAAATACTCAGTCAGCTGAGTACACACAAACTCGTGTGAATCTCAAAACCCTGAAATGCCTGAAAGTTTCACAAACTCCCTCAAAATGAGTCGAGAACAGGAGGGCTCTGACACAAGCCAAGAGTTTCCTGTTCCATCAGATCTGGCCAGTACATCCTGCATGTGTCCTGCTACACAGCTGGGGCAGGAGGAAGGAGGGGAAAGGAGGAAACTCTGAGCAGGTGTGGGGGAGCAGAGGGTACTGCTGCTCACTGGGTTGGACATGGTTTTTATTCCCACATACCAAAATCCTAAAATGCTATAAGCCCCACTGAAGTCCACAAGGCTCTAGCAATGTACACAATCTTACAATGCAATCATTAAAAATTTGCAAAATTTCCATCCTAGAACCGTTTATCTCACTGTAATCAAGTCTTCACTAGAGTAAACTTGTTTCTAAACTCCCCTAAAAAAAACAAAACCAAAATAACTAGTTTTTAAAAATTCCCTATACATATAATTTACATGATGTATTTCTGCTGCAGTCACTAGTAAGAAATACAACTCACTGTAAAGTGAACTACAATCAAACAGATTCATGGCATTCAACATATTAAAATTAGATGACAAAGCTAAGACAGAAGTGACATTTAAGTGAATGATTTCCATAGTCTATATCCCCATATGTTCTCCACGTTCAAATCTGCCCCTCTGAAAACACCACAGTGACACTGGAGGCCACAGAGTTCCTTCTGGGGGAACGGACAGTTTTGTGTTAGCAGCTAATGAAATACAGTGACTTACTGCAATATTTTTACACAATATTCTTCCTGCCTTGGAGCTAAATCCAAACGAAACCATGAATGAACACAAGATGCTCCCTGAAGGGCTGTAGTGGTGTGGGTGACACATTTCTCATCTCCCTAGGGGTGAAGTACAGCACATCCTCAGAACTTCCAATCTCACCCCTCTGCAAAGCTGCTGACTATTCCCAGAGCAAAACATCATATTCGCACATGCTTTATGTGCTGTGGGACTGAAAAAAGCAAAACAAATCCCTGTTTTTGAAGCACACACAAATCAAAACCTGAGTAGAAGAAACGTATACAAATAAATTCTGAAAGAAATAATTTAAACAGCTTTAATGTTGGACTTCCAGTGTGCCTATCTACCAGGAAATCCTGATGCAAGCGGTCACTTCAGGTTTCACTGACTTGGAGGAAGCAGACCCATTGACTTCAATGAGGCCTGGACTTCACAGTGAATTTAATCTGGAAAAATCTCAGTGCCATTCTTGCAGGGCACATGGCTACACGACTGAAAGGGGCACATAAAAGCAGTCCCAGAATGTCACCAACACACACAGGCCAGGGTCTGATGAATGAGAACCCTGTACAATGCAGCTCTATATATTGCATTAAAGGCTTTTTGGTGCTGGTCATTATTAGGACCTGTTATTACAGGTTTTTATTAAAATTATGCATAATTGTAATTGCTAATGCCTTATTATATCCTCCTCTACGTGAGAAGTAATGAATAGCTTAAATTAAGGAGAGAAACAAACCTGTAGGTGAATGCAGGCTTGTTCCCACCGTGATTTATTGCAGCATGTACTTATCCTAAGGACTGCTCTAAGACAAAAAGGCAGGGCAACATTTTCTAAGCTTTCTTTACCAAAATTGGGTTTGTTTTTTATTTCAAACATAAATTATAAAGTGATCCAGCAGCTTAGGAAATATAAAGTTCTGCTTTTTTAATTTCAATTTAAAAAATAAATCATTTGAGCCTGTGCATCTTCCAGCAGTTCACAGGTAGCGCAGAGCTGGGGAAGCTGCAGCCTAGGTACAGCTTACTCAACCATATGCTGCTTTCCTTAAGTAACCCATTATACAAAAAAAAAAATAAATATCTTGTGGCAGATTGTTTTGACAGCTAAAAAACATTTAAATTTTTTGGATGCATTTGACTGAAAGGCAAAAAATGCTGGATAGATGTTAATTTAACAGATGTCTAGTTTTGCATCATCAGCCTGAAACAGGCAATTTCTAGCAAGTCTCCTTGCTGCATCACAACACGAAATCCTATGAATTCCATATGGATATGCCTTTCACAAACTTCAAACGAGCCATGCTCACTGAAAGGGAAGTAAAATTGCTGTAAGAAGATGGTACCACCTGGTTGTACTTCTGATCAAGCAAGTAAACACATCCAGGGATAACCAAACCAAGATATTGTCATTACATTCTAAAGGGGCTTTATTTGAGGCTGTATGTTAAAAGCATTCATTTGCATGAGAGAAATAAATAAGGTAGGCTCCTGAAACCCAAATAAATTCCTGCAAATCTAATTCTCCTATGGATAAATATGAGCCAAGGATTTTTTTTTATTTTGTTCTGCATGTCTTAAATACAAAGTTTTGTATGCTGATTATACTGTCATACTCCATATATACTTTAATTGTGGTTCTGTGCTGATTGTAGAAGAAACTGAAATAACTATAGATTAACTGAAGCTGGTGCTGCTAGCACAGTCACCTACAATCCTAGAAAGCTTTGGGATTCAGTCACCATCAAACCCATTTTGATGCTTTCAATGGGTTATACAGAGAAGAAGTTTTACACAGGGAGAATTTCTCCTCAAAACAGTTCCACACAGTTGGCCACATCCATTCGGGATCTCAAAAGCAGCAAAAACTCTGTATCGAATTTGCACAAAGGATTACTGTTCTCACTTTACAGAAAAGGAAATAGAAAATAAAGAGATTTAATTACATGGGAGATTGAGAACTCCTCACAACTGATTTCAAAATGATCCTTACTGACGGGCTGGAAACTCTGTTGCTGAAATATAATGTGTGTTTGCTAATGCCACCTGATCTCTAAATAATGAGGATCAGTGATATTTACCTGTTTAATAGGAATATTATGAGACAAATCTAATTCATTTAAGGGTACTTAAAATCACACTCTGATTTATATGCTTATACAAATTGCATTTACCTGTTCTAGTTGTGATCTACAAATCATGGCAAGCCAAGGCATTTCTGCAATTGGGTCCAGACTGAAAATCTGTGCTTTTGAAAAGGGCAAACATGCTTCTCCAGCGACAACATTCATCTGCTCCAGTTTCCTTATCAAGTTTATCACCTTCAGTAAGTAGACACCTGTTATTTCATGACCCCAAGTGAGTTTTAACTCTTTTTCAAAGAAGCATTTGGGTTGGATCAAAAGATCCAGTTTTTTCTTAATTTGGAATGTGTCCCATTTTTTTTTTTTTAACTAAGACATAACATTACAACACATAATTTCCACAAGCTGAATAACCTTAATGACACCTCCATGAATTTTGGAAGAGAAAATATTTTACATTGAAGATTTTTTTTTCTTTAACATTCACAGAGTACAAAATGTCTAAGTACATTCAAATTGTTCAAAACCAACTTTCTCGAGAATCAAACCCAAAAAGCTGAGTTAAGAAATGATGAAGTTTTTTTCTCTGGTGAAGTCATGTCCTGAAATGACTTAAATAAAGGTCTTAAAATTTATGGAAACGCTTCCACAGGGTAATTTTTTGTAACAGAGAAAGGTTAAACCCACAAGGTTAATAAAATCAAAATATAAGAAATACAATAAATAAAGGAATGGTTTACCACAAATGAATGGTTTTGCTTTAACTGTCTTTACTATGTCACTACATCAAGCACAGAACATTATTTTTTAGTATATCTTTACAATAAGAGAAACATTAAATAAAATGAGATTAAGTTTTCCCACAAGCAGTAAAATCATCATGGGATATCAAGGATCTGCTCATGATTCACATTTATGATCTGGTCACTGTTGCTTTATAAATATATCTTTGATTTTTGACCTTGCTAATTAGGCTGTGTGGAAATACTATCAACTGCTCAGGACCGATGTTGAACACCTGCAAAATATTCCATAAATTGATGTTTACAAGCCTGGTTCCATCTGCTTGATTTAACAAAAATCTTACAAATACTGAAAAACGTTACTAATGAAGGTATTCTTTCTCATTATTTTTGTTTTGCCCAGTGTGACAATTCCAGAATTTTCACTATTTCCATTTTGCTTCTTATTCTACATCAAGTCCATACAGACCAATAAGTCTGGATACATGGAGCACATCTCATGTTGATTTAAAAAAAAAAAAAAAGAAAAAAAGAAAGGGGGGGGGTGGTTTAAAATGAAATAACAGCCCCTTGCTCTGGACTGACCGAAATGAAAAGATGGCACAAAGGAATGGATCCGCTGAAGGCATTTTGGACATCCTTTGAAGGGAGGGTAAGAGCAGTGCCTCAGTCTCCCTGGTACCCATGGAGGGGTGGCTCTTGCCTTTTCCCTGTCAGTTCCTTGGAGGGGGAGCAGAAATAAAGCCTACAGGTATTGAGATATAAATTAGGACACTCAAATTGACAGAGGGGTGATTAGCTCAGTCTTTGAGGAAAGAAGAAAGCCAGAGTCCTGCAGCATTGCTGCTATCAGCTGCTTCTTCTTTCACGTCTCAGTGGAATTTTAACACAGACATTCTCCACGAGTTACATGACAAAATTCTTGTCCAGACAAAACCTGCCGTGCTCTGACAAACGTGAGGAAGTCAAAAGAAATAAGACTCCTCCCATGTTAAAAGAAACATAAGAATAAACCCCACAACCTAACAAGGAAATTGCTATTCAACAGAAGAAAACCTTTCTGTGTTGAATTTTTCCAGCACCTAATAAATTTAAATACATATTAAAAAAAAATCAAAATGCTGAAAGCATTATGTATTCTGTTTTATAGCAATTCTTGACCAACTACAACCTCAAAACAAGGAAAAACCTCTAAAGTAAGGTTGTTTTTTTACCTAAACTCAGCAGTATATGCTTTAATATTTTAGTAAGGCTCTCATTTCTCGTATGGTAGTGAGGACAAGTGAACAGAGAAGCAGACTGGGGTTTGGAAAAGAAGGTTGTATAGTCAAATTTGCTTCAAGTAATTTGCCTGCCTCTTCTTTAATGTTCTCATCTGTAACTGAGGCTGGTGGCTGTAACCATTCCCAGGAAAACACTTCACAATTCTGAGCCGCGTGTCAGCGCTGAGCATCATCACCGTAAACACCGGTTGGAATTAGAAAAGTCACAATGTATGGAAAACTGCCATTAGGCAAACTGTTTGAGCAGCATTGTGACGATGAAAAGAATGTGCTGCTATGCCCCCTTAAGTTCCAAGGAACATCAGCAGACCATACCAGTGTAAATCAGTCCATTTTCAATAATGCTGTTAAGCCACGCATGGAAGCTTCTATAAAACACACTCATTTTTCCATTTTCACAGATTCAATGCACAGGAATAGCATCTCCTTCATTTTCCAGAGGTCTCTTTCAAAACTTTTTTTTTTTCTCCCCCCAACATTTCTATTAAGTCCTCGCACAGTAATCTAAGCACTGTTTGTCACACTTAGCTTTCATCCATATGTTTAAAAATTTCAGCTGTACTCAGTAACCCAAGCTTAGCAATTCACAGTGGCTTTAAAAGAAGCTAAGACAGAAACCAAGAAAAGGTAAAAAAACCCTGTAATTAAGAGTCGACTGGGATTGAGTCTGGGGAATAAATACTTTGCTCAGTAACATGATGGGTAAGATTTTTCAAAAGCTGACAGTTGATCAAAGAGTTGATAGTCACTTCTCGTGTATTGTTGACCAACTGGTGGCTTTATTAATAAATTTGGGATATAGGTGTTAACCCCATGCAGATCTGGCTGCCTGAACAGGAGAAAAATTAAATACATCCAGCCTTTATGCCATTTATTTACATCTGTTTTCCATTTGACTCCTTCAACAAAATAGACTATTCCATTTCTCTAATATTTAGGAAGCAGATTCTGGAGAGTATGACAATCTGATACTGTGCAAATATTGCATCATTAGGAGGAAACATTCTGCTGAGGACAGTTGAAACTTCAAGACAAGCCATTTCCACTGAAATGGAAATCAATTTAGTGGCGATCACAGAAGAATTGCTTTTTCTCCATCTAAAAGCTACAGTTTGAACCCACATTATCTTTAAAATTAAACTGATAGTAAACAGTTATTGAAAAATGTTTATGAATATGAATTAGAATGCACCCAGATTCAATAGACAGACATTTCATTCTCAGGAAGTTGAGCAAAAGGAGATGTACTATCAAATTTGGCAGAATCAAAAAGGACAAATTCTGAAGTCCTCCAGCATTTTTCAATATTTTGCTGCATATTTAAACAGTATCTAAATATTTTATTGTTAATATTATTTTCATACATTCCCTACAGTCTGTCTACTTTCAAAACCAGGCTCCTGCTTGTATTATTTTAGAGCGCACTCAGAAGTGTTGCTAAAACCAGATGTGAGAAATAGTTGGTTTTATTTCCTCCTTCACATTCATAATTTTGATGCTGACAGAAGCATAATGCTCTGTACTGAACACTCTGTTTCTAGCTAAGATGTATTTATCCTCTCTGTGACAAAATAACTGCTAAGGTAGATTCTGTTCATATACAATTTACGTCTCTCATAAAAGAAAACGCAAAACAAACCCCACAGAACTTAATAATTAATATTCATAACAAGAAATTTATCACCATGACACACTTGAACTATAAAAGTTAAAAACTGTAGAATTCCAATAGCATTTTGATTATTGCATCCTTGGCTGTGCTGTGTGTTTCACTCATTTGGGGTATATACAGTTATCTGTTTTGTAAAGAGGAACACTACACATAGTCTTTCACCTGGAAAGTGGAATCAAATCAAATTAATATTATATTCTGTTTGGTCTAGTGAATTTACCAGCATCCGCAGAAGTTTCAAAATACCTAAATTTTAATTTTTCCGTATCTTGCCTCACTCTTTATGAATGCATTCATTTTCCCACCCCCAATTATTGGAGCTTAATTTTGCTTTTTATTTTAATTCACGCAGTTCAGAGAAAAATAAAAGTTAAAGTTACTGTACCTCAACAAATGTACCTAAAGTGGCACTATTTTTGCATGCATGAAAGCTCAAAGCCTCAACAACTCCCATGAGCGATTACTCTTCTAACACTAATTAGATATTTGCTAATTAGTGTCTGATGTGTGAAATGAAAAACATTTTGAAGCTGAAATGGATAGGGTCTATAAAGATAGCAGCGCTATCCCAATTCCCTTTTTTCTGTTATCATATTTCATAAATATTAATAAGATCACATGATACTACCCCTTCTATAAAATTATCTTTCTGAAAGCAGTCTATTGTTTGCTATAATAGGGCTGTGTCAATATTTTGCATTAGCTGTAAAGCACTCAATGGAGGGAAGTTGTTTTCTCTCAATGTTAAAGAGATGTCACATTTCATGCATCATCTTTATGCTGTGTTAACTGGGCCCTCTTTTTAATAGTTTACTGCACTGAAACTAAGAATGCAAAACTTTATTGAGTAATACTTTACATTTCTGAATAATTTACTAAACTTATCTCATTTCAAATGTATCTCATTTCAAATGTATCCCAAATAAAATTTTTCTTTTTCTTAAGCAGATACTGAGAACATCAAATTATTGTCTGTGATGATCATTTCCAGGAAAGGTTTTGGAATACTAGAATTATTTAAATAGAGTAATGTCTTGAAAAGTAACTTCTAAATTCGTATTAGAGATGTTTGAACAATATCTGCCTGTGATCATGCACAGAAAATTGTTCCAAACTGCCAGGGAGAATTACCTGTGTCATTTAATGATACAAAACTATTTACCTATCAGAATATTCTATCAGATCTAAGGAAAAAATTCAAAGAAAAAAATAATTAAGGTAAATAATTCCCGATGAAGAAGCTAATTCCAAACAGGAATACTGAAGTACTGCTCCCCTGTAAATACTGGCCACATCACACCTGGCATCTAATCACAGGATTGACATCAACATTTTCAACAGTAGCTAAGCATAAATTGACAAAGGTGACATTGAAACAAAATAATGACGAGATTATCACTTTCCCCAGGCTGACATTTTGTGATTCTAATAACACCCATCAAGGTGATTAAAACGATAATAAAAGGCAAGTTCTGAGAAGAAGAATAAAACAGATACAGGCAAGATAATACATGACAAGTGAAGCTACAATTTTACATTTCACTTTTTTCAATGAAATTTCTTCATTTCAGATTGAAGTTAGGCAATTCATCAGTCCCAAAGGTGTTTCTGAAATAGAAACCGCCTTTTCTACCAATACACTGTGCCTTTCATTTTTCATGCATTCAACAGAAGAATAAGCTCTTCAATATCTATTTATCCTGAGACAGTAATTTACACTTCACATTAGCTTGATACTTTTATCTAACTACAAATAATTAAAGCATCACAATATGATTCACACTGATGTTCAGGGGCAAATTCCTATTTCATTTCAATTTGGTTGTTTGCTGATGGAAACACATTAACATCACCTACAAGCTGTGCCTTCTACCTTTAATTACTGTTCCCTCCTTGACAAACGTTGTGGGTTAACTTCCAGCCCATACTGACACATTTTGCCTTTTATGACCCTGGAGATCCCTGTGGTAACAGGCAGCTATAGGGATACGAGGTTCTGATTGAAGCTGCACCCAGGTGGTCCGTGGAGGTGGACAGAAGCTTGGGACAGACTGTGACTGCTTTCCTGGGATTACACAGAGCAGCAAGCACCAGCCAAGACAGCTGGAGGTGACATGACACAGCACATCCATGTGTCTGTGGGGGTTTTGGTACACCAAGAGTTCCAGGGTTCCCATTACACACTCCCTTACACATGGCACCCCTTCCCCAGCTTTGCCCCAGGAATCATTCTCCTTCCCAGCCCATGACAGAAGTGACAGGAGTCACCAAGTTCTGTCCTTGGATGATGAGTGCAGTCACTGTTCTTGTAGAGTCAAGACTTGTTTGGCTGGGCAACAAAGGGTTTGCACTCAGCTGCCAATTAACATGAGCTAAAATGCTTGTAAATAATTAAACTTTACATTTCTGAGTTCTGTACATATTAATCTATTCATGCTCTGCTGACAGTGTGAAGGAAAAAAAGAATCACAACATATTTGTTTCTTTGATCTGTAAAATGAATGACTGGTTAGAGTCAAACGTCTCACAAATACAGTATTTATGGTGCATCTGCTAGGGAGAAAAAAGGCAAGAAAGTTTAGGTACTTGGCCAAATGGGTAAGTTGTTAGAAACAAAAAGACTGCAATAGTCACTCAACTTGAACAAGCTGCTGTGTTCAGGGATGTACAACTGATACTGAGAACAGATAAAATCCTGTTTTTCACTGCTTTGGATGCAACAAGGATCACTCCAACAAAACACAGAAGCTGACTCTGGTTCAAACACATCCCTTCTAAAACAGAACTGGTTCCCTGGGCATTTTTAGCTGTACAAAATAACCGAAAATGTCCGTGCTAGCATATTTATGATGGAAGTTTAGCCAGAGTTCAGCCTGGTCGTGCAGCAGCTTCAGTGAGAAGTCATGTCAAGCACATTTGCAGGCTGAGGTAAGCACAGGTTGTCGTTTCTTGCAGAAATCATTATAGTCCTAAAAGAATTGATCCTGTCTCATCCCTAAAATGTACTTACTGTATCATCAGTGGAGTAGGAGCTGCTGTCCTAAAGCTGTCCATAAGAAACATTTTTACCAGGGATGATCAAGGGACAAATCAGACTTTCCTTCAAGCTACCTTTACTTACGCAAAACCAGGAGAAGTCTTGGAAGGGCAGGAATGTATCTATTTCCAGAGAACATGTGGCTCAAGCAACAAGCCCTCTTTTTTTTAAATAGGCAACTTCAAAGAAAACCTACCTCATTCATGTGTGGCATACTAATAATCTGCACTTTTGTATTCTTCTGTTTTACATCAGTCTTACAACCTGTTAAGGATATTTTATTAATATATGAAAAAAAATTAATATTCAGTATCTAATTCTTTTAATTTCAACTGCTGTCTTGACACCCTTAAAGCACAAAGGTATAGAATTGTAGTGTAGGGCTAATCAGCCTCACTGTATGGATTAAAAAAAAAAATCCACTAATTAAAATGAATCTTTCATAAGAGTCGTTTTCTGAGCCATCATCTCTATGCTTAAGGAAAGGCCTGTCTGGTAACTTAGCATCTCACCGCTTTCTGTGCTATTTCTGCTATTTCCTTGCAAAATACTGAATTAACTGAATCTCTAGAAAGGTAAACTTCTTATGCTTCACCTATTTAGCAGGAAGATTATTCCTAAAGAAAATAAAGAAAATCAGAGGAGAAAAAAAAAGCGCCCTTTTTAAAATAAAAACAAAATTTTGAAACAGTTTCTCTGATGACTAAACATTTCTTCATTTAAATGTCTAGAGAAAGAGTAATAGCTTTAGTTCTAAGATAATGAAACTCACTTTCTATGAAAATGAGTTGGCATTATATTGTGTAATAAATGATTGTTTCCGCATTTTCTCTCTCTTTCACGAACTGAAATTTGACATTCATTGGCAAAGTTTAATTACTGAACTTTTTATCAAAATATAAAATGGAGAAGAATTTGTCAGAAGACTGATTTTATACACCTGTCAAAGAATAACAGCAGGTATTAAAAGTATTTAATAGCTACAGATACCGTAGCTACAGATCTTTCCACACCTTGGTGAGAAGCCTGAAAACCCAATTGCATTTGCATGCTCTCCTAATGTTTCCTGGCACATAGAACCCGCTATTTTTTATCAAATGAATTTTAGTCTTTCACACAATTCCATTGTACCTTGGAACTGTTCAAGTTTCTACATTCTCTTTTTTTTTTTTTCAAATATTTCCAACTGCATAAGCTTTTATTCTGAGAAGGAAAGTCTTGCATGACTGAAACTTAATGAGCTGAGCATTCTGCTTTAATGTTCCTCCTAATGGATCAAATGGAGGGTGTGTTAAACAAACAAACAAACAAACAAACAAAAAATTTGTGCTCAGGAAATTAAGCAAATCCATGTGCCCCCATTATGGTGCAGCTGTTTCTGAGCCTGACCTCACAGAGTTTCACTCAGTGGAGCTGAGAGTCTGTTCTAGCCTGTCACACTCAGGTGAAGGTCAATGCTAGGAACTGCTCTGGACAAAAAAAAAACAGATTGAAGTCACAGACATTCACATCATGGAATCCCAGCACGGTTTGGGTTGGAAGGGTCCTTAAAGCTCATCCCATTCCACCCCTGCCATGGGCAGGGACACCTTCCACTATCCCAGGTGGCTCCAAGCCCCAATGTCCAACCTGGCCTTGGACACACCCAGGGATCCAGGGGGAGCCACAGCTTCTCTGGGCAACCTGTGCCGGGGCCTCACTACCTTCAAAGGGAGGAACTCCTTTCTGAAATTTAATCTAAATAAAAATGGTAAACTGTATAAATCCTCATGCTGCCACCAACAGCTCTCCAATAGCTTCAATTTTTCCCCTTAATAATTTACATATTATATAAACATAAACATTTTTAAAAAGAAATTATTACCTAGTCCAATGGCATAGGACTAGCAGAAAGTCCTAGGACTAACAGAGAAAGGACTAACAGAGGGAGAAGCTTGACTGGTCCCATTGAACTCCCGACATAACAGTAAAATTCCCATGGGAATAAGTTTCATGACAAAGATTGGCCCCTACAGCAGCAGTGCCAACATGGCTATAGATAGACTGCTACCAAAGGTGCAAAGCAGTTCTGGCAGCATCAGGGCTCTAAAATACAGCTGTATTGACATATTGCTTCTCCTAACATGACTGATTTTCCTTTTGTAGCTTCTGTGTGATAGATTTTGAAAGAGTCACTCTGGCGATCAATAGCAATTTTTCACGGCATTTTCGCTATTTCAAACTTCCTCTTCCTTTACCGTTTTTACATTCAGTGCACCCAAAGGATTATTGTCAGCCTCCATTCAGAAATTATTTGAGTTTAAGAAAACATATGCATTCGCTTTCCATCTCTTCAAAAATCTCCAGCAGTTGAATTCAATGGAGCTGCGAGACTGTTTTATCCTATCAGGTGGATGAGTACGAGCCCCTCATCAGTATAAATAAGAAGCAATGGGCAATTGTGTGGGAAGCAGACAGCAGACCTCTTGCTGACCTGTTTGGGTAGAAGAGGCTCTGGCAGTGTTTGTGTGGTAGCAGTGCTACCCAACAGCCGGTGCCTCTGGCCATGGCAGCCTTGTCCTGCCTCACTGGAGCTTTGCTTTTAGCTCTAATGATGACTTTTTTTAATAACCAAGTGCTGTTCTAAGTCAAATTGGTGTTACTGATCTTCAGTTTGGTGTAGTCACACAAAATAACCACATTTTTTAAAGCAAATGTAATGATGAGTGGTCATTCTGGGCAGAATTCCACCTTTCTGACCCTACAGTGACACTGCAGCATGGGTCTGACTGCAGAGAGAGGGCACAGGGGGACATGGGAAACACCAGTACTGGGAAGGTGCCACAGGGGCAGGCCTGGGAGGGACGGAAGGGTTTTGAAGGGTGAGGAAGAAAACAGTGAACAGTCTGTGACACACAGGAGACACTGCCCAGACAGCAAACACAGACATCGTACAGAGCTGCAGATCTGTGGAGAAGGAGCAAGGTGCAAGAACATCAGAAACTTTATGGGAGCCCCAAACTTTCCTGAGATGAGGAGGATGAAAAACCCCCATCGCGCTTTCCCCAGGCAAAGAGAAAGATGTCCCCTTGCCAGCAGTGCCATACCTCTCCTGCAACAGGAATGGCTCACCAAAAACTTCCTCCAGGCTGAAACCCACAGCCTTCAGAGCAAGGGCAGTTGGGAGTGCAGCGTAACGTGAGGAAGGAAGGGGTAGGTGCTCAGTAGTGTATGCAACAACTGTAAATTTATGACTTGTATTACTTTTTGATTTACTGGGAGTTTTTTGTGTAATGGCTTTTCCCCCTCTCCTTTTCCTCCTTTTTCTGTAACAGCTGCATGTGGCCTAACAGTAATTTTTTGATTAGCCTGCTGTGTTACATTAACAATAATTTCTTGACTTTTCATCTGGTTGTCTTTCTCTTTTTCCCATAACTAAGATTTGCTAACCTGGAGTTCTGGTTAGGCCTCCTGTTCCCCAGTGAAAGAGTGAGCTTTAACAAAAAAAGATGATCCAAATCATCTTGTGCTTCTGTGAGACAAGGAGACAAAAGCAGAATGTATTCATTTAATTACTCATGTTCAAAATCCATATAGATTTTATTTTGAAAGGCTAACTGTGATTAAAGAACAGAAGGAAAACATATGTCTAAAGAGGCACTGTTAAAAAAATACTTCAGGAAAGTCTTTCATTGCATAAATTCCCCCTCTAAATTCAGGAACTGTGTAGCTGGATATTTGTGCACAACCAACAGGAAAAAATGCCTGAGTCACTCCAAATGAGTGCGAGTTGGCAGGTCTGCACAGCTCAGCACTGCCTCTCCTGCCAAGTGTCATGCTTCATACGGAAGACTCACGCATCAGGTGTCCATGTCACACTTTTATTTCACTCTGCATAAATCTCACACAGAGAAATCTTGACAAGGTTTGTTTTATGCCAGCACAGTACTCCATAAGCATTTCTCTGATAGGAACTGGAAAGACCAAGAGCTGGCAGCTGGATCAGCTTAGGTGAAGTTTTGATTCCTGCATCAGAAGTTATCCAGCAAACTTGTGCCAGCCACTGCTGGAGCCTGAGCACTCACCCAGGAGCATGTGTGTGATGTCCTCAGAGCTTCCCCAGCCCCAGCAGGCTCAGCCATGCTCTGCTGCACTAGCAAATCTAATACACAGTGACCTTGCTTATACTCCTGCTCTTAGGCTCTGGAGAAAACTTCTTTGTTTTTGTCAAATGAATGATATAATGAAACCTGTCATGTGGCAAACCGCATTCAAACAGATTTTAGTGTGTCGTGTAACTAGTATTTTAGGTTTTGCTCTGTTTAGTAGTTTAAGTTCACTCTTTTATACAACACTCACGTTTTGTTTAATTCTGTCTATATTTCATTCTATTTTGTCACATCTGATTAAGCTCTATTTGAAACTCTTACTTTGCATTAGCACACTGGCTCTGTTCCTATCTGGTTTGAGCTACGTGGATAAATCATGTGCTTGGAGCAGTGCCTCAGTAATCAAATTGTCTGCTGAGAGTGCAGTTCCATGCTGTAATTTCTGCTAGTGCTGAACCCCGTGTAAACAGATCCTGCCCTCCTCCTCTCACACCCACTCATCCCTGCCCGGCCTGCCAGCTCTCCCCCACTCAGACACAACTGCAAACACAGGGGCTGAGCAGCTGACTGTGAGGAACTGCTCCAGCCTGAAAAAACCCCAAAACAAACGAACGAAAAACTAACAAAATGCACCCCCCCCAAAAAAAAAAAACCCCAAAACCACAGCAACCAAAACAAACCAAACAAAGACAAAGAAACCCCAAAGTGAGTGTCATTTATAACCTGATGTGGAACCCCACCTGTGCAATTTCACCTGCGCAACTCCACGAGCTGTCATGGGAGGCAGGAGAGAGAAGAGGGGCGGGAGCTGAGCAGGGAGGTCTTGCCCCAGCCTTGCTGCAATTGATCATTGTGCAGGTCTCTGCTGGCAGGGGAGGGAGGTGATGGGGTTCAACAGGCACCTCAGAAGGGAAAAATCATAACCCTGTACCTTCCACAAAGAAGAGAATTTGCTGAAGATTTCTTCCTCTATAGAGACACAATTTTGAGCTCAGTTGCCTTTGTATACTTTATTTGCTATGTATCAAGACATCCATCCTCTATTTTGCACTGTTTGAAGACATAAAGGTATGCACTTTGCAGGTTATGGAATCTTGGCACTATTCCCGGGCAATTTTGTGTTCTGTTGCCTTTTTTCCTCTATGCATTGTCCATGAAAATTACCCATTTATTTTTAAGATATCTTTCAGATATACAAGCTATATAGGGAAAGAAATACATTCTAAGGATTACTGGAAGCTAACAACTCCATAGTCACCTAAGAGAGGGGTTCTTCCATTTATAAAATCCCTGCAGTACCTACTGAGTGATTCAGACCAGAGCTAAGCTGACATCTGTTTTACAAGGCTCAGGAACCCTCTGCATTAGGCACCTCCAGGTCTTTTCCTTTCATGTGATACTGGTTCTCCCTCTGCTTTTGCTGCCACCCTTGATCCTCCCAGTGCTCTCATGCCACACACAGTTTGGCTGCTGGCTCACCAAGAGCAGCTCCTCTAATGAAATGTACCCTGAGATCATTTTGTGCAGAGAAGGAGTTTTCATCCTGGGAGCAGTAGTTCCCAAAAAGAACAACGTGCATCAGGAAAAGAAAAATCACTACTCCTTATGGTATTTTATGAAAATTCCCTGGAAGACTATGGGATAGACAAGTTATGCATAATGCTTTCTTAAGCTCAGGATTCCTTGGAAACTTTGTTCTCCAACAGGCAGCACATTAAATCTGCCTCTGATAATTATCTCCTCCACCTGCACATTTATTTCCCTGTCTTTTGAACTCACTCCTTTAAAATACTTTACAACACCCTTGATTCTTGGACCAGCTGAGGCACTGAACTCACTTTCCTGCTAAGAATGACATGCAATATCCCGCACCTGGAACTTTACTAACCCAAACCAAGGTGAGATAATTTATTAGAGAGGAATACAACCTTCTACGCTAAGCATGATAATATATTTCCCCCTTCTAGTGACAATTTCTTGACTTCGCTGTCAGCAACCATTCTATTCCATATGACACTGGAAAGCTGGAAGAAGAATCACTGATACATTACTGTACTTATGTTTACCATGTGTGGCAAAACATTCTTAGACAACACCTCTATTTGTCTGTGGCACAGCAGGGAGTAAATGAAAATGTTTCTTCTGACCCCTCAGCAGAAAGAACTCCCTTAATCCACTCACTGATGAGATAACACTGTAGGATTACAATAATCAACTTGCAGTATGTCCTCTATTAGAGCACTAAAGATAGAGAATTTCATATTCACTGGGAAATGATTCTTCACTTACATAACAGTGACAGGCTTTTGCCCTTTGAGATCATATTTTTCACCCCATGCTGAGCCCTCAAACGGCTCCTGTATCAAATGGCTGGTATTTAAGCTAAATACTACAATTCTAAAAGGCTGTAACTAAAAGAAAAATTGTTCGCAACGCCCGCTATTGATTTAAGTAACGGAATGATAAAGAGACAGATGTTAACTTATATACTTAAGCTTCTAAGCATCCTCATAGGGGTAGAGCTACAATGTACTGCTTGTGAGGGGCTCTTATTTAAATGTAGATACAAATCTCAATCACTTCCTGCCCTAAGAAATTTAAAAACCGCTAATATTGTCGGGAAAGAGATTGCTCCCTAGATTCCATCACAGTTCCTCATGACCACCGCCTAATGTCATGCAGGAGTTCTCCATTTGCCACAGAATTACTGAGTTTTGTCAAAATTCAAATAACGAAACACGGGGAGGAAGGGAGGGAGGACGAGAAAACTCAGATAATTCATTCAAACAAGAATTTTTCCATACGCTTTTCTAAAGGAAATTTTAAGTGTCAAAATATACATATCTTGTGCTCATTATTAAATGCTAAATACCACAGTGTTTTGAGCTGCCTTGTGGCCATTGTAAAGAAAACAGGTGTTCTGATAGATTATAAAGTGTGAGTCAGAGGATGTGCAGAACAGAATTTTAATGAGGCTGCGAGCACACAAGTCTGACTAGCCTTTTGAACATGATGCTAAAACACTGAAAGTAGTCTTAAAAGAGACAAAAAGCAGGAACACAACTAAAAAATCCTCATTAATGTACAGTGAGCGAATGTGGTGCGGGAAGCCATTAAGTCGGGCTTTGTAAGGCACGGGTGACCTCGAGGTCTGCGGGAGAGGCTCCGGACAAGCCCTCGGGGTGGGGCTGGCTGGTTCAAAGGGGCATTCATCATCCTCGCCTTTGGTCCGTCCGACTCCTGCTGCCGCAACATGCAAATTTCTTAATGATGTGCTCGGCTGTGCGAAGGGCCAGCCTGACGTTGTTACAGTAAATACAGCAGAAAAATCTCCACTGAGCACCTAATCCAGCCCCCAGTCTCCATCTCCTCCGGTGTGAGCAGCAGATGGCTCAGAGCCTCTGTGTGGGCTTGCTGACGTGTGCTCAGAGACCTTCCCAAAAGAGGAGCTAAAAGCATCCTTATCACAGCAGAGAAGCACCCAAAGCACCCCGATCGTGGCACTCGCACAGAGCCCCTCCAACCGTCTCAAAAGAGAATAAACAAAGACATTCTGCGATCGGCGTTTAGGAATAAAATAATTTTGAAAAAAAAAAAAAAAAGAGAGAAAATAATGCTAGCAAGCCTCAGGAAAGTTTTCTCCGACTGATAACAAAATGGATGGCTTAAAATTAAACCTGGGCATTACTAAAAGGAGGACATCTGGGGGTATGGGGGCGGGGAATGAAAAGGAGTGAAAGTGGTCTCCCAAACTGACACCACACCAATTGCTCTTCAGTTTTCCTCACATGATTAAACCAAAGCAGAGGCTGAGGGAAAAGAAAAATCACATCTCTATACCTGCTATAAATGAGCACTTGCACATATCCCCGGTTTTGTGACAGCGTTTGTTTTGATATCTGTGAGCTTCAAGTCAAGCCTGAATGTAAATACAGGAGTGGATCTTTAGTAGGAGGACTGCATCAGATACAAACCCATGTGCAAAAAAAGATATACAGAAATAATGTTTTGGGAAAAAAGGTGACATTTGCTTTATATGAATTTACTATTTCACTATAATTCCATTAGACTGTTAATGATTCCCACACTTTATTAAGGCTATTCTCCTCCTGTCAAGCACATGCTATCAGGAGCAGCACTGTGTTCTGCAGCTCCCTGGTCCATGCTTTGTGAAGCACACAAGTTGTTAAGCACATGCATTTTTCGCCTCCCACACACTTTTGGACATATGCTGTTTACTTTTTAAACTCCAAAAAGTGAGCATAGAGAATTACTTCTACACAGAGGATTTCTTTAGCTCAGCCTTAGAAGAAACATCCACTTGGGTTTCTGGCATTGAAAGCTGATGAGAAATGCCAGGGCATTAAAAAAGGGAAGGAGCTATTCCTTTCTGCAAGGGCTACCTTGAAAATATCGAGTGTAGGAATGAGAACAACAAGCAGAGCATCAGACTCCCTTCATAAAATCCATTGCAGAACCAATAGGCAACATCTCCTGACAACACCAGACACGTGGTTTCTAACACAGAAGGAGGATCTACAGGCTTGAATAAAAATGCAGAACAGCCTGATCAACTGGGCTCTACTAGTTTTAAGTAGAGAGGGAAAAGGTTTTACTTATTTCCCTGAAGAAGAGAAGGTAAAATGGCCCAACAGTGAGGGAACTCCAGAAAACGTATGAAAGGCCAGGTGAGAACTTGCAGGAAGTCTGAATAAGAGACATCCTTGGGAAAGCCAGACTGACAGTGGTACTGGCTTGGCTGGCTGGGGCCTTCAAGGGACCTAGGAAGTGTAAAAATCCAGAATGCCAGGTTTGAAACCCAAAATGTCACAAGTTCCTCGTACATAAAATGTAGTCACATTATTTGTGGGGGAAACTGTGATCTTCTGATGCTCATGTGGACATGTGAATACGTAAAAGAATGTCTGTGTGTGATATATTTGTATGTACGTGGGAATGTAAATCCTGTGGATATAGAAATGAAAGCATCAGCTTCTACGCAAAATATTCCCTAGCAGGGGTAAACCTGGAGTGCAGTTCTCAAGAGCAGAACTCATAAACATAGGACAGGTGCCTACAAAATACCTCTAGGAGTATTTTAATCCTTTCATCTAGCCTTTCACCTTGATACTGTATGCATCATGCTATTTTCTGACAAGAGTTTTTTGGTTCTGTATTTCTTCTGGATGGGTTTACACATTTTTAGAATATGTCAAATTAAATTCCTCCATATTTAGATAAGCTTATAAAAACTTTCCTGTGCATTTTTACTCTTCTCCCTGCTATTATAACTTTAAAAATTAGACGGAACTTGGCAAAGTCTAATTAAGAAAATCAGGAAGTTCAAAAATTGTATTAAAAGAAGGGAACAGGCAATTGAAAGAGAAAGCATGTGGAAATTCCAGTTTGCATTCCCTACAACCAGAGAAAGGATCTAAACTAAAATGTGTGCACCAACGCCTCAGTAAGTACAAATATAATGGAACTACCCTGACTTACAGTGAAGTACCAGCCCACACAGAAAACGCCTCTATTATTATAGCTTAAAGCATACATGTAGGTGGTGGGAAAGGTGACTAGAGTTTCATTTTCCTTGGCCATATACTCTGGTCTTTCTTTAGAAGAAAAAAAACCCACAGCCATAAGAAACTGGAAAAACCAGAGTACATCGGGATGAATACCTCTAAATTATTCCACACACCCACCTCTCCCAATCACAATCACAATAATTAGTGATGCAGAAAACCTGTGACCTGCACACACTTTCTGTGCTAAAAGTACGATTTGTATGACTTATTTGCAATGCTCATGAACAATACAACACAGGCAGTGGGTACATCTGTATCACAGGCATTCAATCTATAACCTGCAGAGCACCTTTAGCTAATTATTGAGCGCTCCTGATTTCCCCTTTCAGTGAACTGAAGATCACTGGTGCCAAGGATATTCATTCAGCCATGAACACAAGACCATCTCCAAGCACTTACAGATTTTTTCTCTTATTAAGCTTTTTAATGTATAATTAGGGATTTCTATACCAAGTGGATACTTGTACAGCTCTTTACAACCTCGTGCAAAACATATGTTTTAAAAAAGATATTAAAGAATACCTTGAATGGGTATTTTGGTTTTTGTATGGATATTCCTGCAGATACTGGACATTTTCAAGGCATGTATTTACACACGCTCAGCCAGAAAACACGAGCTATTAGAACTAGATCTTATTTTGATGAAAATAAAAGAACTTTCAAACACATCTTTCTAACACGGGCTCTATTTTTACTGGGATTTGTATTTCAATGTATAAAAAATGAATTATAAACATTGATATTTTACAAGCTTGCTTTAGTTGGATAAATATCCCTGCTTCTAAACCTGTTTCACCTACCTGCCTGTTCTCTCAAAATCTCTATTAGTATAATCCAGCTGAAGTGTTAAGAACAGATATTACTGTTTCAATTATCAACAGATGGCTTTCATGCATACTTTTTTTTCAGTCTTGCAATCAAATGAAACCTGCTCTAACAACAACTTCTTCCAAGTTTCTGTTTTTCAGAGTCAAGGTGAAGTAAAGGAAAAGAAAGCTCTTTCCCAGGTTAATGGAAAATGTGTTGAATATGTTCTTACTCACTTCAGGAACAGAAGTTTCCAGGAGTGAAGCCTGGGCTCAGTGCATGTAAACACTGAAGTTTTTGTGTTAGTTTGCTATAGGTACCGTTTAGGTTACATTTTAAAATAGCTCTATTGTAAACGTTACATATTTATCACTTGCCTACAGAGAGTAGGTAGGAGTTTGACAGTGTTGCCAAAGAAATGTCAGTAAATGAAAAGCAAGTGCCTAAATTTTCAGTTGGAGAACAATAAACCTTCTAATTATTGCACAGAAGTTACAGCCTTTGTGTAGTAAACACCAAATAATCAGGAACGGAATGTTAACCCGTTAGGTTGGGAAACTAAATTTTTGAACTATTTAAATGACAATAGTAGTGCAATGGCCCTTTAAAATTAAAATGCACGAGGTTTAATAGTTTACACCCCACCAATTCCCCAATTAAGTCCAGAATGCTCAGGTCTTCAAGGAAATAATCTTAACATCTTGCGTAGCACACAAAAGAAAAAACCAGTGCAAAAAAGCACCATATACATTTTTCTTTTCTTTTTTTAAAAAGTTGATTGCTTGGCAATACCAGTGAATGAGCATGTCTATAAATCAATTCCTTCAAAGACTTAATCCAGGCAACTAACTAATGAGAAATATTTAATTGTCTCAAGGGGATCTTTAGCTTTTCTTCCCTTGCTCACTGTAACAGAGCTGAAAATGGCACAAGCACACACCTTCTACCCAAAACCCAAATTTATCAGGTGCTGACCTTGTAAAAATCACTACGTCCCAGGCCAGAGAGAATTTACAATTGATATCAGAACTGTATTGTCTTTCCTTCATCCACATAAAATAACTGTGCTGTGTCTCAGAGGTCCAGGTGGGAGCTGAACAGCTCAGCTGGGAAACAGGGACCCCATAAAAGTCTCCTTGGACCAGAGGGAGGCCCAGCACAGCATCACCTGGCCAAGCAGGGCATTTTGTGTGGCTTCCAGTGACCTGGAAAAAGAGGCAGAGGTAACACTGATATTGGTGTGAGAATGCCAACAGACTAGCAAGCATACAAAGTTCCTCGTTCCGGTTACTACTGCACTAGATGGTCCACCAAAGTTTGCCCTTAAATAAAGGAAAACATACCAGATGTAAAAAAAAAAAAAACACCTCTCTCATTTTGTGCAGATATTACATTCACAAGAACAAATAGCATCCAGGGGATTTCCATATTTGAAGTGCGGCCAAAATGGTGCAGTAGGAAACAGCTGTAACACAGCCTGGTGGATGTATTAATTTTTTGTTTTCTGAGCATCATTCCAGTGGCACAAATGATATTTCCCACGTGTCCTCAGTCTGCAAAAATGATGATGAAAGCTTCATAAATTACTGATGCATAGCTTAGACATACTTTATAAAATTAATAAATTCTTCATGAAGCAATGGAATAATGTGAAAGCTTCCAATAGAGACTGTATGTAGGTCTTCCTTGGGCAGTGGCTATAAAGAAAAGGCCTTTAGAATGGAGATTAAGATGAACCAGCTTCATGATTAGATAGAGCACTCACACACAGAGCAACGAAATCAGAGCAACTTCATTATTTTCCAGCACTCTTAAGAAGAAGTGTGCACAAAAGACTAATAAAAGTTACACAGCTAGAATGTAAAGAAAGAGATACAGCAGTGCACTGGGTAAAGATAGGACTTGGCTGTGACTGCAGGTGTACAGCAGCACAGACAGCTGAGTAGAGCTAATACCAAACAACACCAGGCCTCCCTACCTGCTTCCCACTCTCCTGGAAAACTGTCAATCGAGAGAGTAACTGACTTTACAGTACATTAATTAGTGCATGTTATGTATTTAGCAACAACTTGAAGTTCTCACTTGGGTTGCAGAAGCTCCACAAGGCGTGTAAAGCCTGTACTAATGTGCTCTATTCTACTTCCAGTGAAGGGACAATTTCTCAGCCTAGAACACTGAGAAAAGTAACACAGGAGAACAAACTCCCAGAGATACATGTTAAACAAGTATTAAAACACTTTCAAATTACTTAAAGAAAGATGAGCTTTGCTTTCTTTCAGCTGAAGGCAGGATTTCAGAGGTTCATATTGCCTTTTTTCCTCCTAAGTGTCAGATATTTCTTCTTATTTTCACAGCTGAATATGCAGGACAAACCTAAAGCTGCTGCTCAGCTAATCCTGCATGGCTCAAACACACAAAGAGACTGAAAACAGCACAGCTTTTCCACAGTGGGTACAGAAACCATACACAGGTCACACCCCAACCTTTTCTTAGGCAAGAGGCAAGGGGGCAGCAGCCAAGGTGATTCTATCCCAGTGGCCATTAACCATGTCAGGAAAGTGTTCCTCAGTGTTGGCACTGGGCAGTGCAGACCCCACAGGACACAGGCTGGGCACTCACAGGGATGAGTGCCAGCAGAATCCTTTGGGACCAGGGCACCCACAGTGAGTGATGGACCCCCTGAGCAGCCTGAGCAGCAGGGTGTGTGCTCAACCTGCAGTGTGCACAGGTCTGGGGAGATGTGTGAATCAAATGTGTGGCTGATGGCTCTGCTGGACTCGGGGCCTGACCATGAGAGCATCTGGCAACCCTGCTGCAAACGACACTTGTGTGTGAGTGCCCTCCGTGGGGCTCAGCAGGCTGAGGAGGAATGCAAATGCTCTCAGGGTAAGGGCCTCTGTTGTTTGTCACAGTCCCTCCCTTTCTGCTTGCTTACATTAGCGTCAGTCAGAAAACCTTAACACCCAAACACTAACATGGGGCTTTGTTTCCAAAAGTATCATCATGCACTTAGGGCCATCACTCCTACTGCAGCTGCCTTATAGCCATGACAGGCTCCATTATTGTTTTTAGCTGCAATTATTGCCATCATTCCTGCAATGCCATAAACAGGCCCAACACTTCAAACGTTAGTTTATTTCTCAGGTTTCTTGGATGTACAATTGGAATATTGAGCTGTTTACGGTTACTAGATGCTATAAATTCTGTTGCCATTTCTAGGAACCATTTCTTTGAAATACGTATCCAAATGTACCTTAAAATAAACAAATCCATATAGGAGAATTTAATTTCTTAAAACATGCAGTGGGTAACAGAGACTGCTTAGACTATGAGGAAGATCATCTTTGCAACCCCATCCATAAGCTCGGGATAAATGCATATTTTAAAAGACTACTTAAATGGATACACTTTAAATTATGGGATTGAGGAATGAATCTATTGAGGAGGCTGAGATGTTCATGATTAGAGGAAAAATAAATGAAGTTGTTTGAAAGTTTACAGACTGGAAAGAAGCAATAAAATGCAACACTTTTCATAAATGACTGTGCTAGTTTTGGCTGGTGTAGAGCTCATTTTCTGTAAGTATTGCATGGGCTGTGTTTTGGACTGTGCTGGAAACGGATTGCTAACACAGGGATGTTTTCCTTATTGCTGAGCAGGGCTCACACAGAGCCAAGGCCTTTCCTACTCCTTACTCCACCCAGCAATGAGGAGCCTGGGGGTGCCCAGGGGCTGGGAGGGGACACAGCTGGGACACTGGCCCTGAGTGACCACAGGGATACCCCGGACTGGAGGGAATCATGCTCAGTGTATAAACCTTCCAATAGAAGGAAGTGGGGATGTTTACAGCGATAGTGTTTGTCTTCCCAAGGCACCAATGTGTTGTGGGGCTCTGCTGTTCATCTGCTACGGAAGTGATGAATTAATTCTTTGCCTGCCCATAGGAAGTGGTGAATGAATTCCTTGTTTTTCTTTGCTCTCACACAGGTTTTGCTTTTGCTATGAAACTGTTTTTATCTCAAATCACAAGTTTCTCTCCCTTTTAACCTTCCCATCCTCTCCCTCATTCCACCAGTGTGTGGAGAGCTGTGTGAGGTTCAGTTTTTAATTGGGATTAAACTACGACGGTCGTTTTTGGTGCCCAACGTGGTGCTTGAAGGATTTGAGATAATGACAGATTTGCCTGGAACGAGGCAGGTGGAATTTATAGCTGTCAGTGCAGCCTGGCTGTTAATCAGTAGGCTACCCTGCTTGCCATGGGGCTCTCTTGCCTGGCTGTTAGAGTTCAGTGCTTGTTATCAGCTGTGTTTTGCTCTCACTGCTGTGCCCGGCTCTTATCACCTCACTGCTGTGCCTGGGAACATTTTGAGAACAGCAATGGCCACACACCTGGGCTGCAGGTGGCCCCACTGCTGTGCCCGTGCTGGCCAGGCTGGAACTCCTCTGTGAACCCCTGTCCAAGGGACTGTGACCAGCTGGGAGTGGGGCACCCTGAAGTGCCTGTGGCCACAGCCAAGCCCAGAGCAGAGCAGGTACACCCCTGAAGGCACCAGGCCTGTGTCTGTGCAGCAGCAGGTCCATCCCTGAAGGCACTGTGGCCCATGGATAAGGCCACACTGGAGAAAATGAACCTCAGTGATAGATAAGTCTAAAGCACAGCAGTACTTTGCAATTGTAGAATTATTTGGAGTTCATTATTTCTCAAATATTTCTTTCACAAGCAAACTAATACAGCATTCAAAGCACTACTAATAAAACTCACGTATAGAATGCATGGTTGGTATATCAAAGGTATTCAGGAGAGTGACAAATTACATTTTTCAATTATTGTTGGCAGGCTAAAACTAGAGAAGCTTTCTGTGACTTCTTCTGATGGATATTTTGAGTTGACACAAAGATCAAGGTCAAAATACGGCCATCTTATCCTAAGGAGGACCTTGTTTGCAGAGCAACCCCATGTGAACTGATCACTGAGTGCAGCCACTTTTTGAAATGCTTTTCTCTAACAAGAAGGATATCTGGACTTCAAATACCTGTTTAACCATGAGGATTGGTATTAGTCTCCAGCAGAGGGAGACTAGAAATGGATTTAGTGAAGGGTAACTTTTTTCAGGTGATTTCCCACTGAGACTGGTGAGGCACAAATTCAGTGTCAGCACAAGCATAGCTTTGAGAAAGAGAAAGGAAGGCAGGAGCTCACTCTGCCCATGTCAGTGTCCCATAATATTTCTGCTACAAGGCTTTGACCACACCTCGCATCTTTTCAAAGAAATGACTCCTGTGGAAAACCCCACGTTGTATCTACAGAGCCCATACCTCATCCATACAGAGCAGGACCTGCCTATACATGGCACAAACAGGGACCTCTCAAGGTGTAATATGGCCCTGGAGCCACCCAGGTGGCATTACACCATTACTGAACATTACCTGCTCAGTAATGGTGTGAAGAACATGCTGACAGCAAAGCCAGCATCACTCTGCAGCAGCTAATACTAAAAAGCCACATACTAAAAAAAAAGAAAGAAAAAGAAAATCTAAGGATGGCATGGCCAGTCCAACCAGGTGGAAGATACTGGGGTACATCAGAGCTTCATTGCTCCTATGCCACAGAAAGACCTGATGCTGCCCATTGTGAAGTCTGTTGACATCCCAAATGACTCATTTTCTGTTACTTGGAGAAGGTTCCACTCATAGGAAAACACACAGCAGAATTCCATGCAGACAAAAAAAATGAGACAGTACCTCTTGAAGGCTTCAGTCCATCCCATCCCATGCAACACAGAATTCTTTTTTTCCAGCTGCAGCGTTCAATCCATTAACTTGTTTTGGGTTAGAGACTTGAAAGCACAGCCAACAAGATCATCTTGAACTGTTTGACAGGGTTTTTTCCCTTCCAAAAGCCACAGACTGTGAGCATCTATCAAACCATCCTTTCAAATTTAATTGGGTTGTAGTTTACATTCACAACAAACAATAAAGTTAGAGTAATGAGTTTCAATCACAGGACTCTAGCAAAGAGTTTAATTTATACACGTAATTAAAGTTACCATCTTACTGCCCTTTCCTCGCTCTTGGTACTGTTCTAGAAACTTTATCACCAGTGATCTTCTCAAACTTCTTCAGACATGGGCAGCAATGTTTCCACCTGAAACCAGTATCAGGCTTCACTGCACCGAAACAAGGTGAGCAGAATGCAATCCTGACTTCTTTTACTTAACTCCATTTTTTCAAAGATCCGATAATACCTTTTGAAAGGATTTCTAGCAACTTGCTGTGTTTTACCAGCATTTTAATAGTATTAATAATTAAGTAGCGATTTTAAATGCAGTAAAACCCATGCACATCTTCTGACTGAATAATTAAACAGGTGCAGGCCCAAATTTAGGCAAATTTAACTCGGCATTCATTTTTTTAGTTCATTTAGAATCAAGAGCATGTATACTGTTCAAAATGCTAATTAGCAATGTGAAAATAAAATCCTAAAATGGTTTCAAAGAGTAACTTTTGCACGATTTCTGAATTAACCTAAGCCAATCACTTCTTCATCCTAAGAATTAAACAAGAATTCAATTAGACAAAACCATTAAACCGGCAGCTTTAAGAGCAACTCTTCTTTCTGCATTTGAATATAAACACTTATCTTAATACCAAGCCAGACATCGTTAAAGTCCCTTGTATTCAAGAGAATCCTTGACTCTTGTTATAGGAAGCAATTTTGATATCAGGAAATCAGTTGCTTGATTATTTTTTGTTTATTTATTTATTTTTCAAACTAAATTAGTGTTTGCCAAAACACTTCAGAACAGAAAGCAGCCTTATTATGAAATTACAGCTGGTTGGTTCATGCTTCCTACAATCCCCAGTTCATGCAAAATATCAGGTTAACATACTTTGAAGTATTCCGAGCAACCAGTACCAGAAGAACCTGGACGGAATACCCGCGTTTATTTCCATGGATCAGTGAGAACTTTTCAAAATGAAACACTTGCAAAAACTTCATTCAAATGAGGACTGAGAAACACTGAGTGCCCCTATTATACTGGGATCCCTGAAGGAAAACCTTTTCAACACTCTCACAAAACACTGCTTGTACTTCACACTTCCTTGTGTATGAGAGCTGGACTGGAAAAATGGTAACTGAAATCTGTTGGTGTGTGAAGGTGAGAGGAACTACAGGCACTGCTTTGCATGTCAATAAAAATATCAGGTAATTAGTGCATTAATGGTTGCTTCGATTGCTATGCATGTTCATCAGAGTGTTTTCTTAGCACCAAGCAGTTTTAGAACCGTATAAAGGAGAGGTTTCCTTGAAAGAAGAGGAACAGAACCACCTGCTGTCCCTTCTCTGCAAGGGGATACTCACCTCAGAGAAACAGCCAGCATTTGTATGTACAGGCAATGAAACCAGAGACCAGCACAACCACAGCAAAGAGCCTTGTACCTGCCTGTACCGGGGCTCCTCATGCCCATCCCAGCCCTGCTGGAGTCATGGAACAGCACGGGACAGGAGAGCAGGACAGGACACAGCCCTGCTGGAGTCATGGAACAGCACGGGACAGGAGAGCAGGACAGGACACAGCCCTGCTGGAGTCATGGAACAGCACGGGACAGGAGAGCAGGACAGGACACAGCACTGCTGGAGTCATGGAACAGCACAGGACAGGAGAGCAGGACAGGACACACACAGCACTGCTGGAGCCATGGGGAACAGCACAGGACACCCGAGCAGGACAGGACACAGCCCTGCTGGAGTCATGGAACAGCACAGGACAGGAGAGCAGGAACAGGACACAGCCCTGCTGGAGTCACAGCACCTGCTGGCCACGCTCCTTTCTGAGCTGTTCTGAGCAAGAGCACAAGTTCATGCAAGAGGGACAGAGCCATGAAAAGTCAAAGGAGGAAAGCCTGAGAAGTAGCAGCATTAACAGGCCAAGGGATGACTAGAAGGTGATGGGGGCAGGAAAGGAAGCAGCCAAAACTGAAAATTGCCTGCAGGGCGGAGAAAGCAGGTCAGAATGTCAGACACCCCTCCAGTGATGGAAACTCCCTCTTTGGGCTTCCTCTCGCTGCGCTAGAAATGGAAACACCAATAGTCACGCTGGCCTGGCAATTCCTCCTTCTAGGAAGAATCTTTGCGCATTAACAGGTAATTAACACCAGGACCTTATTCTCCTCCAGGCAAGGGAAGGCAGCACCTCGCAGGTGATGCTGCCCAGTGCTCTTTTCTTCCCTCTGCACATGCAGCTCTAGAATGTGACCTCTGGTACCAACCACCAGTTTCATGAAGGAAAGTAAAATAGCTCTGCTGCCCAATTTCCCTGCCTGACAAACACAGATATCACATTTCTCTGGATATGCAAGGCTTTGTTTTGCTCTCTTGTGCTGTTTTGTGTTACAGTATTTTGTTTTTTGTAAGGCTACATTCTAGCATTGTTGCACCAGGTTAATTATATTCCATTTTAATAAGCATCTTGGTTTAACCTCTGCTTGTGCGATATTAAACTCTCAACCTCACCCCTGCAGTCTTTTTCAGCAGGGAAATACCACACAGCCTGTGGTGGTTATGAATTTTTCTTAACCTCTGTGATGGTTTTTCCAATACATCTTAATTTCTTATTAACTACTAGTGCAAGTGTTCTGAATCCCGTACCTGCAATGGTCTTGGTGATTGTGCTCTATAACTCTGTAACTCTCAGTGATCATCCCAGCTCCCAAAGAGGAAAATGACTGCTTTTCCTCTTCAACCTCACATTTTTTGTACCGGATCAAGGACTTTCCCCAGTGGAAACTACTGGTCAAATGACAGGTAAAGAGACACACTCATATTCAAAACATTCTTTCCAGTTTGTGACTTGATAGGATTTGCTGCCCAGCCATTGTCTCCCTGCCAGCTACAGGGTTTTGGTTACTGGGGGAGCCACAGTGACACGAACACAGAAATGACCAAACCACACTCAGCCTCATACTTCTGTACACGCTGTGTGCTCCAATCCACACAATCGTGGGGTGAAATAAGGAAGTGGAATTCAGTTAAACAAAACAGCCAAGGAGAAAGGAAACCCAAAGGCAATTGCTTCTGATCAAAAGCACGGACATGGAAGAAAAATCAAATCTCAGTTTCGACCAGAGATTGTACTTGGGGGTGTTTCCCAGATTTGTCTAACTTCAGGATTTCTACAATCCTGTGCTGTATCGGAGCCCTTGGTCACTGCTGCTCACTCCCAGGATAAAGAAATATTTTATCCTTCAGAACGCACATGAGTTTTCATCCTGTGGCTTTAAGACAAGCTTCATATCCAGGGAACATAACAAAAAGGGAAATCAATGTTGCGTAGTTTTTAGATTCTACATATCTAAGTAACCATGATGAATTAATCACAGCAACAATGATCTTCAGGGAAAAAAGTCAAAAAATACATTGAACTTTAAAATTTTACATTGAAGCAGAATAACCCCCTCAAGTTATAGAGTACAATTACCACAACACTATTTTGGCTGTGCACGGCCAGTTAACTAGGATTCATTTAGCAACTCCTAAATACCAGCAAAAGGCAAACATCTTCATGGATAGGCCACGCTCGCCCATTCCTGTGCTCTGGAGTATATTCAGAAATGATTTCTTCAATTAGCCAGACATAGTGTCTAACGAAGGACCTACTTCTCATTAAGGATTATTTAATCATGTGGAGATTGGAAGGCATTTTCTCCAGCTATTTTTGAGTTCCCGATTAATTGCGAGATGCTTAGAATGTTTTTCAAATGTATTTTTCCCCCATAATAATCCTAAAGAATGTTTCCTATTCTGATTCATTTCTCTACCACCATGAAGCATCAGAAACACACAAAAGTTGTCAGAGATTTGCCACCAGACCTCCACCTACAGTATTGACTACTCTGAAGACTGCAACAGGAAAAGGGGAAACAACAAAAGTCCTTGGAAAACTGCGGAATGAAAAAGCAAGAGGCAATCCTGCTGCACAATTCCACCTGGCCTTATGATAGGCTTGGTTTTGCTTTTTAAAATCTGTAAACCTCTAGTGGTATTTTGTTTTTTAATACAAAAATTGTATTTTATTAGCATTTTGCAACTGAAGTCAACGCCTTCAAAAGCTACAACAGTAGCAGTATATTCAGTTATTACCTTAATATTACCTTGGTTCCCATCTATGAAAGTTCCCATTAGACTATGTAAGCAGATACCTTTTCAGTCACATGGCCTGAAATCCATACAGAAATGCATTACACAAAAAAAAGGTCTCCCATAAAATACTGTTTTCACTCTAGACGACACAGACAATGAAGGAGAGATGAAATTTGTAGTATACATACTAGAGTAAAATAAATAAAGCAGTAGCTGTCAACACATTAACAACAACTTAATCTCATGAAAATGAGAAGCAGAAATGAAATCAGAAAGAATATTCCCGATAGCTACAGTTGCAAGTGACACACACAAATCCTGTTTATTGTTCTCTTCCCATGTGAGCTGGTATCTTATATATCCCACTGCTTGGGAGTTGATTATGAAAGCAATGCTGGGGTCTAAGATTTTCTTACAGCTATTCATCTGAATTCCCATAAGAAATGCAGAAATAGGTCACACCAGTTCTCATACTGCTCTGCCTCGCTAATTTGGCAGACTAACTTCTATTAGCAGCACACTACACCAGCCTGTAATACATCACAAGCTGCTGACACTTCCATACATACAAATAATTTTCTTTTAGAGAAAGAATTACTGCATCAGTACTAAGTTATGGAGTACTAAGTAATTCGTAAGAAGCTCATCTGAGAAGTCTACCACATGGCAGGGTTTCCCATTCATTTAAATAAACACAGCTGAAAGGAAAAGTCTCACACTCTAAGTGTTCCTCTTCCCTCTGCTATTATTTCCATATATCATCACGAATACTGAATGAGCTTTAGCAAATCCAGAGACTGACAAATTGTATTCCTTTCGGTGAGATAAATCCTTCCTTCAACAGCCTCACGACCATGTTCCTTTTCTGTCTTATCTCCCTCTCTATTCTGTGCCTGTTCAGACTGATATTTTCTCCGCCAATCTTCTAAATCCTTTGCTTTTCTGTTCTTCACTTTCTCCTTGCTCCACTACCACTCCAGCTTTTTTCATAGGTACAACCCCTAAGAACAGGGTTACTCATGAAGAAATGCTGGAAACCAGAGCTCCATTCCTGATGCTCCATTCCTGACATACCTGTCACGCACACATCATCGCACACCTTGGACACACGACATTACAGTAAATTCACCAGTATCAGTCGTTTTCTCAGTTCCTATACCTAGACAGCAATGCCATTAACAATAACACATTTTCGGTGACATTTTTGCCTGAGTCCTTTTTATTTTTTCCCCTGAACTGATAACAAGAATAGAAAACAAATTACATGGTCTATACACTTAAGTGATTTGTAATGGATTCATTTCACACCAAGACGTGGTAAGTAACACCATCCAGCATACCACGTCAGTATCACAGAGTTTGTGATTAAATGTGAACAATAACTGTGCAAAATGCAGGTAAGAGATCCTGGAAAACTGCTGGAGCTCTCCCAGAGCCCCTCAGCGGCAGCCCACACCTGGCACCTCCCCCAAGGGCCAGAGTGGCAGAAGTTCAAGGACATTTAGTTACAAAGGCATGGCTGTGAGATGGGTAATCTTGATTCCTTCTGGGGAGTATAGAACCCATCTTCAAAAGCACCGCCCTGGACAGGCCAGAGGGGCTGGGAAAGCTTGTGGGATGGTTGCAACAGCTGTAATATACCAACGTGCTCACAACTAAAGAAAAGCCCAACAATCTAAAAACCCCACCAGCTGTTTGTGAAGGGGGAATCTTACTCCATTGTGAAACTTATTTCTTTGATTTCTCTTAATAAAGGAAATGAAGTTGTCTCAAATAGGAGGGTACAGGGTTAAGTCCTGTGAAAACCTATTTTTTTTTGCTTCTGAAACCTTGTAGAACCTAAAGACAGAGAAGACACTTCAGGATGTTGACAGATTCCCCAGAACAGTCTTTAGAGATGACCAAAATGTCCACTGTTGCTAGTTTTGTATGATGGAATAGACTCCTAAAAGGTAAACTAAAGACTCTCGAATAGGAATTGCAAAGCAGTATTATTCATTCAAAAAAACCCTATGGCATAGCAGATAAAGAAAAGTACAGACCAAGGAAAGTATGTGCAAGTACAACAAAAATCTGAACTAAGGGAATACAGATTAGTAGAAAAGCAGAGGTCATCAATTTGACATAAAAATTTTGTTCATCAGGATGACGGAGAAGCACCTGGAGAAGGAACAACTTCAAATTTAAGTTGATAGAACAGGGAAGATCTCACCAGGTACACAACAATTAATTAACACTGTAAAAGAACAGAAATACTTCCAGTTGATTTGGGCCTCGATTAATTTTATTGTTAATACTTAATCCTCCTTTTTCTTCCTTTTCCACTGAGTGAGCTGAGATAAGAGAAGTGCAGGACCACTCAGGTTAGAGGGCCCTGCAGAGATAACCTCCCAAGAGCTGCTGCTGCTTGGGTCAGCACAGCCCTGCCCAGGGCTCCACCAGGTGCCTGCAGGGACAGAGATTGCCCCAGCCTTGTTTGGGCAACATTTTCAATAAAACCCTAACCAAATCTAAAGAGAAAATGGTATTAATGTTCACAGAGTCTGAAGAGCTTGAACAGAAGTTGTGAGGCTTTAAAGTGTATTTTGAATCTGGTTTATATAAAGCTACCTCCATACAGCGAGTGAGCGTGCCAATGTTTGCGGCCTCGTGCCTCCTGCCTAGAGAGCTCCCTGAGAGAGAGAAAGCATTCTGCAGGCAGGATTTCTCAGTGGGAGTTTTTACTTTATTTGGGGGAAAAAAAGTGAGCAAGCAGAATTTCAGGGGGAAAAAAACGTGCCTAATTTCTAGTTTTTCCTTGCCTGAACTTTTTCATCCTCCATTATGATGCCTGATAGAAATGCTAGACCTGCTAGAACTGAGACCATTCCTTAAAATGATTCAGGATAACTGTCTTAGCATATTTCTATGAAAACTGTGCATGACCCTTGGCCCAAATAATATAACAGTTCCAAATCAAAAACATAACACTGAAATCAAAGGACTTGGCTTGCTCGTGCCTCCTTTGACCAGCCTCAGCAGGTAAGACAAACATTACAAAGTTTTCATGTTTACTGTAACATTAGGAAGGGAGCAAAAAAAAAAACCATTTCAAGTATCTTAAATGTTGACAACTTGAGAAACACATCATATAGGTACACAAGATGTGCTGTGCCTCCCTGTGAAAAGCTGGATGTGTTAGCTTAGATCTCTCCGACTCTGGGCTGTTTGATTTCTCAGCCCTAAAACGGCGCAAATTTTATGGCGGCTTTTGCACTAGTATTTTGTAAAGCTCTGTATCCCAAAGGAAGACAAAGCACACAGAGCCCTACAGACAGAGAACAACTCAATCGAGATTTGGGATAGGAAAATTTTAGGAACAGGATTGACACCCCAGCCCCCCATGTTAAAAACGAACCATTCCTTCTAACAACAAGAAAGGAGAACATTGGTTACCTAAATCCACATAATCTTCAAATCAACATGAAAAAAAGGAACAGAAAAACAACACACCAAGATTCAGGTTGACAGATCACAGTCATTGTTACGTTGACTAGAAATTTTAACAGATGGTTACCTTTGATTTGTTTTTGAAAATGCATTGCTTGAGGAATCTAGCAATGTTTAATCCTGGTATTATGTGTCTTATTAAAATCCTAGCTGGTTCTACACTTGTGGATTACCATGAATTTGAGAAGTACAACCACACTGTAGAAGAAGCTTCATGAATTCCTCAGCAGACAAATCCCTACTTCTAAATATTATACAAACTCCTGCTCAGGAAATTTTATCCCACTGAACCCTCCTTTATTAGAAACTTTATGATTATAAACGTCAGCACAGTTTAAACTGTTGGAATACTTTTCTCACAGAAATATATTAGCTGTATTTTACTGTAGCATTCTGCATGGGCTCAGCTTCAAATCCTACTCATAACAGTTATATTAGCAATAACACAAATTACACATAATTGGATTTTTTTAGACTGCCAGTCTCCCCTACTCCACTAGCAGAGCACATAGAAACCTCTTCATTATAAAAACCGTTTTTTTTTTTAAACTCTTGTTTTTTTCCTCTTATGAAATTCCAATAGAGAGAGGATGTTATACAGCACATTTACTATGTAGCAAATTAGGGAATCTTTACCAACTGCTAGTAAGTCTGAAAAGAAAGGGTATAAATCCACTGTAATTGAGAATGTGTTATAAAAGAATGATGTATTGGCTATGTAATTACAATATTTCCCTTTGAATACAGGTGGTACTAACAAAATGATACTGTAGATAATTAATGCATGAAATCCCTTTTAAGCATGATTTTAAAAGTTTAAATTTCAGGTTTTCTGCATAGATTGAAACATAACATATTTTCCCAAGGATATTAATTTTTTTTTTCCTAAAAACATTTACTTTGAATAACTGCAATTATTTATCATGTACTATCTATTCCTCCTCTATTTGTGAATCAAGTTATACTATAAAATGTATATTGAAATGAGAAACTCAAAATAAAATGCACTTCCCTCCCACCCACAAAAAAAGGCACGAGGTGCTTGCTTTAGGAGCATCAGCATTGTTTAAACTAAGGTAATTTGCTCCACTTGTATAAGCTGAGGGGTTTTTGCTCTGCTCCATTAACAGTATAATTACTGGTGGAAACCAACCATTAACTTCATGTATTTGCCACAGCAAGAATCTGAATCCATTATTTTTAAAGGGTGTTTTTCTTTCTTTTTTTTTTTTTTTTTTTTTTTTTTTTTTTTTTTTTTTTGAAAGCTTCCTGTGATTTTTCACATCTTGGACTGAACTTGATGCCTTTTCTTGGTCTTAAAAAACAGAGAGCCACATACAGCTAAAGGATAAAGGGTTTTTACCTGGGTATTTTAATAAGGATCTTTACGGTCCTGTTTGGCCAAGGTGGGATGTGCCGTAATGCACACACAGAACAAATCACATATACAATTTATAAACCTTATAAATCAGCATATCTCACAAGGATGCTCCAATGGGAGGCCTGGATGAATGGTGTTTTTATTATCCCATTCGAGGAATTCTCACCTGGATGGGCTAAATCTCAAGGTTATGGGACATGTTCTAGAGGGGGCCTTGGTTTCCCATGACAGTGTAGGGTTTTTTGCCCTTAGGATGTTTGCTCTCTTAGTGTAAAAAATATTAGGGTTATGTTAAGTTATCAGACTTAAGGAATTACAAGCATGCATGCTAAGAATACTGAGGATATGTAAAAGTTATATGAAAGGTATATAAAAGAAAAGGTAAAAAAATCATCTTGGCATCCAAATGAGTGAGTGGGAGGGTTAAGTGCACCAGGAGCAGCTGCAGCAGCTTTGCTGAGAGCTTTGCAGTGCCCAGGGAACAGCAGCAGCCTGGCACACCTGTAAAGGAGCCCAAACACCTGAACTGGCCAAAGGCTACCACAATTCAAGGAAAAAAAATCTTTAAAATTGAAGAATTTAAGATATCTTAAAAAAAAAACAAAAACAAAACAAAAAACAAACAAAAAAACAAACAAAAACAAACAAAAAAACAAAAAACCAAACAAAAAAACCCCAAAAAACCCAACCAAAAACCAAACCAAACCAAACCAAAAAACCAAAAAAACCACCTCAAGTTTTCAGCACAGAAAGGGATCAAATCTTGTGTCTACTTTTAGAATTTTGGGCATTCCCATCGTGTTTCTCATCATTGTGATGACAGACCTAGTGCAGCACTAAGGACTTAAAGCAAACCCAAGGACTGCACATGAATACATACAAGAAATAATATTTTAGAAAAGTTAAATTAAGGGAAAAAAAATCTATTGACTAATTCAGTATTGTAAAATGTACATGTGTAGCTTAATACAAAATCAATGGGGCGTTCATTGCTGTGGCAATTTCCAAAGTTCATTTCATTTGGTTCCTTTGCCAATATTTACATTTAAGAAACCAACAGGAGTATTTGTAAGACAAGACAAACATCACAAAAACACCCTCAAAATTCCTCTTTGAGAAGAAACTGCAGAAACTGGGGGAAAACACCTTAGGAAACACGTAGCATATTTACAACATAATGTAAGATCTTTATGTTAAAGATACATGGGAAAGTTGCAAAATACACTAAACGACAGCAAAATAACTGTGAATTTTTAACCACAGCTACAGTTTCACTGAAACTAAATTCTGATATGTTTTTATAAATCAGGGTTGGCTTTGACATGCCAAATATAATAGATAAATTCTAAATTGTCATGGAAGTGAAAGAGTATTTAATGTTTGTACTAAAAAGACAAGAGCTACAAGAATGAATCACTTTTTCACAACCAGGAGTTGCTAAATAGAACAGTCTGTGAGATATTTGATAAGAGATTCACACATGCCTGTTTGCCAGAGCCAAAAGAAACACTTGTTATAGTTTTTCCGTCTTCATTTGTATGTGTAATTTATTCAAGAGACAAGTAGGTAATAAATTATCCACCAAGTTAATTTTAGCAGCAGAGCACAGAGGGCTGTGCGGATCACCTGCGGGTGGCTTGTTGTGGGCAGCTCTCGGGTGTCCCAGGTGCTGTCACGGGCGCTGCCGGCACCTTCTCTTGGGGACAGCATCAGTGAGGAGCCCCTGAACCCCAGTGACACCCCCAGCTCAGAGGAGTGACCTCTCTGTGCCACCCTGCTCTTTCTGTTCGGCTGGAGAAAAAGGCTGGATGCCGGCAGAGCTGGGGACACAGCTGGTGCCACGTCCGTGCTGGGGAACTGCCCGACTCCTCTTTTCATCACCTGCCACTTCAGAGAACTCTTTTCCTTTGCATCTTTAAGCAGGGCCAGTCAAAGGTATGCTGATGAATACCATCACAATCAGAGTGTGTGAGAAGGTGAGAACTAAAGGAGAACTTTGAGCGAGTTGCTGGGATGGTGCAGTTGCCGCTTCACCCCCGAGATCCTGATGCTGTGTGGGAACAACACCTGGTCCCACTGCCCTCAGCAGGAGACTCTCAAATCCCAACTGCTGCCAGACGTGCTTTGAGCACATCCCCATTTCCTGTGATTCTGCCTGCAGCAAGTCTCTAGGAATTATTTGCTACTTTTGCAGCTCTGATCATCAAGCAGATTTCCAGCTTTGTGGCTGTGTCAGAGTAAAAGTGCTGCTCCTACAGGGTTCCTGCAATACCTGCCTCTTGTCATTCCTGAATAGTTCAAAAATGCCCAAACCCCACGAATTCTTTACTAAAGAATTTTCACTGATGACTTGTATCATCAAAACAGTTTCCTCACATAGAATTTTTTCAAAATAAGGCAACATGTATTGTGAAATCAAAGAAAAAGTAAGTTCACTCAAAGAATGAGAGCAATTCAAAGCTGTTGCTTGCTTGTCTCTTAAGAATGTGATTTTCAATGGTATGTACACTAAAATACTTGAAAAAATATTTTTTTTCCTGCCATTGTCCTCATACTCAGAAGCGCACAGAGTCTCGCTGACTGAAAAAAAAAAAACAACCAAACCCTCTCAGGGTGACTGATACTTTTTGTAGTTGTGCACATCTATTTCAATACTGCACTTTACATTTGTAGTTTCATAAACACTTTCTCTGCCTTTAGCACCGATAGGTAAAATCAAACAGCTCCAGTGGATTAGCCTTACAAATGAGAACTTTCATCACAATAGGATGAAGGATTGGTACAAGAATTGACACGGACCAACTCCACAGCTGGAACTCAGCAAAACAATTGCTTTGCAAAGCCTCAGGTTTTACTACTGGACCTTAGACTTCCCTCCCTGACTTCAGTTTACATAGGCAAAGGAGATAGATCACAATTAAAAATGTAGTTTAAATAATGTAAATAAATCCTCCGCTTACCTTTGAATGCCCTGGTATTGCCATTCTTACCTGACTGTGGATTATGCATTTTTAAGGAGGTTTTCCTAGCACTTCCTTGAGTTAGGCATAAATAGAACTTATTTTATGAATAAAGTTTACACTTGCCCCAAGAGCCTGCCTGGTATTTCTTAGTCATGAATAGCAGCATTCAGGTAGGTGGGACATCTTCTGGGAATAAGGTCTGAAACCCTCAGCTTCATTTCCCAGGATTGCTGTATTCACTTGATGGCAATTGAATAAAAATAGTGCTCTGCAAACCTCACACAGCTGCCTGGAAACACACTGTTCCTGCAAGGCTGACAGATTTGGTTAATTGCGAGGAACTCCTTCACTCATAAAATGAAATGGCTTCATGTCAGCTCAACAAGTGTGTACCTGGGAACTACAATATGAATTATTCTTAATTTATCTGCAGTGCTGCCTGCATGCTTTATGAAAAGTATATGTGTATATATAAACAGGGTAGAAATTAACTTGTGCCGAAGGCTACCACCAAATGTCAATTAAGCTGCCAGACTTTCAGGGCTTGCTATTCTGTCTCTCTGCCTGGGGGAAGATTTGTATTCAATTTATTGTTGAAAAAGACAACCAGTTTGGCAGGGAAAGGAGATTAACAAATTACAGAGTATTTTTTTAAAAGGTGAACATAACTTACTGAAAAAAAAATTTAGGAAGCTTTCTTATTCTTGAAATTATTTTTCAACGTATAAAGCTGGAGAGGGGGAAAAGCCATTAACTGTCTGTAAGCAGGATCTAATACAAGCAATATAAGTTAAAAATGCACCCTTGTCTTTGTTTTATTCTTTCACTATTTTATTAACATATAAATGTCATCGGGAGAAGCTGCTGCCATGCCCAGGCAGAGGATGTAAAAAACAATTGTGCTTCTAAACAAGGCAGTAATTCACTAGCTGTTAAAAATGCTTTGTTTTTTTTCTATTAAACAAACACATAAATTATCTCCAAGTCCGTCTCTGTCTTTACAAAGAAACATTTCTTACCATTTCAAGCTAAGGTCTGTCTCAACATTGTCATATCTTTAGAACCACTCAAATGGTGAGGTGCCAATTGATATCCCAATTCTACCCAACCACAGCCATTCAAGCCCAAAGTCATTAATTACACCGAAATTCAGAGTGCTGATGTAGACTGAAGGGGTCTCAGGTTTGGGTTCAAGCCACACAATACTCACAACACCAGTTATTTTCTTATGAGGACTCTGCACTTTGAAGGTTCTTCCCCACCCCTCCACCCTCAGAACTACCAAAGTCTCCATGTCAATGGGAATGTAAAATTTTCAGCATTCCTCCGTGCCAGGTTCTCCCCACGTGGGAGCTGTTCCTCAGGTTGGGAGTTCCAGTTTAAACCAGCCAATTTTTGGCATTGATTCTGCTGAGGCAAGACCCAGTTTGTTTACTCCTATCATTACACATGTGATCCAATTCCTCTTCTAGAATGTAAACTGAGACATTCTGAGGCAAAAGATCCATGTGCAGCTGAAGCTATGGAGGAAACCTACTCTCAGCTAGGTGTTTCCACTATCAATCTGTTATTGACTAATATGGCTGGAAACTGGAAAGGGAATGTGATTTAATTCTGTTTTCTCTTATCTTGTGATCTGAAGAAAATCAGTTTGTACAGAATTTATTAGTGATTGCAGGGCCAGTCTATATAGTCCCACTATATACTCTATAAACTCCAAGTGTGTACACACACTGTCTTACACCAGAGGAAAACTTACATCCCAGGGAATAATGTGATCAATCTGCTGGATTGACCGCATGTTCAGGAACCACTAGAGAGCTGCTCATACAACATCTTCCACCAGACTGGAAGGGTGACCCCATTGCCCAACCTGTGAGAGCTGAGCTGAGTTTCTCCTGCTCACTCCGAGGAAGAGTTCTGCATTCAACTCCCCCTACAACAACCACACAGGGAGCAGGAGCTGCCATCACTGCAGGCGTCCTGCAGCTCAGCTGCTGGGAGCACGTGCTGTCACACATGCCCACCATACCCCAAAGTGCCTTTGCCACTCACTGCACTCTCAGTTTCTGCATTTCCAGGAGCCACCAAAGGTCACCAACATGTTCACCATCAGCTCTCGCTGTTTGGAAACAAATATTGGCTAAAGGGTTCTTTGCTCCATCTGAATGATTTGCAGCAAGTTACCAGTTTACAAACACAGAACATCAGAAATAAAAAGGCCTGACAGAGTGCTGTGGCAAACAAGAAAATCCTCACAGATGGAGCATCTATTCTCTCATTTTCTCTCCAGGAGCATTCTCAGCCACTTAGATTCTTCCCACATTTAGTCGTACAGTAAAAATATCTTTTGGTGTTTTTTCTCAAAACACCATTTAGTAGAGCAGGAAAAAGAACCGAAACAAACGTGTAAAAATTACTAAAAAATAATTGCGCAGGACTACTGTATTTTTAATATATTTTGCCTATTTTGTCTATACTAATTTTTAGGGTTTTTTTCCACAGGGCCAGATGGACCTTAACCTCTGCAGTGCTCAGGACCTTCTTTCTGAAGGTCCACAGTTTATTTGTCAAAGACAACTGTAATGTCAACAGGAAACAGAGTTATCACATTAGCAGTTTTCTGAATCACTATCACCTTAAGACAAAGGGACAAACAGGGATGTCAGCCAAATAATCAAGCTTCAAAGGGGGAAAAAATCTATCAAGGCAACTGTACTTGTTATAAAAATGTATTTTTGATTCTATTTTTCACTAGAATGCTAAATATCAATTCTCAGGACAGTTGTTTTTTGGGGGTTTTTTTGCAATTATGTACAAGTATACCGTTTAGCATGGCAGCTGTGCTCAAATCTCATTTATAGAATGGACATCATTAGAGCCAGCAGAGCTCAGAAAGGTTATTAGAGCCTCATCTGAACTACGAAAATGTCAAGTCAAGTGGGAATGGTGAACGGTGATATGAAAGTTATTCCAGTTATTTCACATTAACAAGAAGAAACAATGCTGTTTTCAACAAAAACAAAAGAAAGCAAGGAAAACAGCAACACAAGATGCATTTGTGACCACAGCCATTGAGATACTCAGTTTTATATATTCCTCACTTTTAGCATCATTAAAACATGTCCCTCCTGCCATTGGTTGATTATGGCTCCTACCTCCAGTCACCAATCAGCTTTATCGTGCTGGAGGCTGCTGGTTACAGCATTGACAAGGGACAGCTGTGATGTTTGATAAGTCCAAGTGCCCAGTCCTGCATTTTGGCCACAATAACCCCCTGCAATGCTGCAGGCTGGGGACGGTGTGGGTGGACAGTGCCCAGGCAGAAAGGGACCAGAGGGTGCTGGTGACAGCAGCAGGACACGAGCCAGCAGGGTGCCCTAGTGGCCAAGGGCTCCTGGCCTGGATCAGGAATGGTGTGGCCAGCAGGAGCAGGGAGGTCATTCTTCCCCTGTACTCGGCCCTGGTGAGGCCACACACCTCGAGTGCTGTGTCCAGCTCTGGGTGTCTCAGTTGAGGAAGGACACTGAGTGCTGTGTCCAGCTCTGGTGTCTCAGTTTAGGATGGACACTGAGTGCTGTGTCCAGTTCTGGTGTCTCAGTTTAAGAAGGACACTGAGTGCTGTGTCCAGTTCTGGTGTCTCAGTTTAGGATGGACACTGAGTGCTGTGTCCAGTTCTGGTGTCTCAGTTTAAGAAGGACACTGAGTGCTGTGTCCAGCTCTGGTGTCTCAGTTGAGGAAGGACACTGAGTGCTGTGTCCAGCTCTGGTGTCTCAGTTTAGGATGGACACTGAGTGCTGTGTCCAGCTCTGGGATCTCAGTTTAGGATGGACACTGAGTGCTGTGTCCAGTTCTGGGTGTCTCAGTTTAGGATGGACACTGAGTGCTGTGTCCAGTTCTGGGTGTCTCAGTTGAGGAAGGACACTGAGTGCTGTGTCCAGCTCTGGGTGTCTCAGTTTAGGATGGACACTGAGTGCTGTGTCCAGCTCTGGTGTCTCAGTTTAGGATGGACACTGAGTGCTGTGTCCAGCTCTGGGTGTCTCAGTTTAGGATGGACACTGAGTGCTGTGTCCAGCTCTGGGTGTCTCAGTTGAGGAAGGACACTGAGTGCTGTGTCCAGTTCTGGTGTCTCAGTTTTGGAAAGACACTGAGTGCTGTGTCCAGTTCTGGTGTCTCAGTTTAGGATGGACACTGAGTGCTGTGTCCAGCTCTGGTGTCTCAGTTTAGGAAGGACACTGAGTGCTGTGTCCAGCTCTGGGATCTCAGTTTAGGATGGACACTGAGTGCTGTGTCCAGCTCTGGGTGTCTCAGTTTAGGATGGACACTGAGTGCTGTGTCCAGCTCTGGTGTCTCAGTTCAGGAAGGACACTGAGTGCTGTGTCCAGCTCTGGCCCCTCAGTTGAGGAAGGATGTTGAGATGCTCAAACACATCCAGAGGAGGCCACGAGGCTGGTGAGGGGCTGGGAACACAAATCCTGTGTGGAACGACCGAGGGAGCTGGGGTTGTTCAGCCTGGAGAAAAGGAGACTCAGAGGTGACCTTATCACTCTCCACAACTCCCTGAAAGGTGGCTGTGCTCAGGGGGGGTTGGTCTCTTTCCCCAGGCAGCAGCTGACAGAACGAGAGGACACAGCCTCAAGCTGCACCAAGGGAAATACAGATTGGATATGAGGAAAAAATTTTTTACAGCAAGGGTGATAAAGTACTGGAATGATCTGCCTGAGGAGCTGGTGGAGTCACCATCCTTGGATGTGTTTAAAAAAAGACTGGATGTGCCACTCAGCGCCAGGGTTTAGTTGAGGTGTTAGAGCCGGGTTGGACTCAGCAATCTTGAGGGTCTCTTCCAACCTGGTGATTCTGTGATACAAGGGGGTGAAAAACGGCAAAAAGCCTCTGTGGAAGCAGTGACTTAGAACAGCTCTCCTCTCGCCAGTAAAACTCATGTGTCACAATCACTTTTTTCCTAAGCTTTTCTCCCCCCTCCCCCCCCCCCCTTTCAATTTATTTGATGAAGTCTAAGAAGATTTTAGAAAAAAAACAAGTGCACAATAATTCTATAAATTAAAATTAAAAAAACCCCAAACTTTCAAAATCCCTAGTTTTCCTTGACACACCTGTACTATTTCGGGGAGAAGATGTCTTAGAGCTGCCAAATAAACGTGTGACTAAGAAGATGCATTTTTTACATCAATTTTGGAATAAAATGTTGCAAACCAAATTAAAGTAAATTTTTTTTTTTTTTTTTAGCTATATCCTTCCTGGTTTTTAGATACAGCTTTTACACATGTAGGAAACACACAAACTCAGAGGTGTTACATGTGAAATACTGCAAAACCCCCGGCAGAGCCTTCTGAGGAAGGCCTGCCTTCCAAAGGTGCACAGCACACACGGGGTGCGCTGAGGGTAATGTGCACAGAAAAGAGTTTTTTCAAGCCCAGTAGAAAGTGTTGGCTATGATTTTTTTCTTCTTTAGTGTACCTCGAAGTGTTATTTTTCTTTCACATTCTGTTCTACAAAAGATCTTTAGCACCTATTTTGGCAGAAAGCTTAAAATACCAGGGCAATCAGAAAAGAAGTGCAACAGTGACTTCACAGAAAATTGAAGCCGAGCAACAGAGAGGAAAAAGGATCTTCAGTGATCTGTGTAGGGCATCTGGTTGTTGTTTCCCTCAGACCTGTTTGCTATAAATTAACACCAAAATTTTGGACAGAGTTTTTTTTGTGGGATTTCTTGTTTGTTTGTTTTGGTTTTTTTTAAAAGGGACCTGTTCATTTTTTTCAGGACTATGTTTACCTGCAATCCCATTAGTTATATTGTCCAGATAAACCGAAATCAGAGCAAAGACCTGAATTAGAAGACTTGATACTTGGTGACAAAAAACAAAACAAAACAAATCAAGCATAATTAAAAATTATTAATTAACAACTCACACTGCAGTCCTCCTGTACATTTCACAGTAAAAATGCTGTGATAAAATAACATCACAATGACCTGAAATGACACCTGCAGAAATTAAAAGGCAAGAAATGGTACATTATTTCAAAAGTTTCACTTCTTTATTTTCCTTATTCCTGCTGATTGAAGACTGTGTGACATTGCTTTGTTCTGGGGAAGGATTCCAGTATTGCTGTCTTTCAAGGGGCTGAATAAACCTGGCTCTGCAGAGCAAATTCCCAACCATAAACCTGTGCATACTTGTACATCTCTTGCAGTTAAGTCAGTTTACTGAACTTAAATTTGAAAATAAAAGTTTCTGGAGGCCTGATATGGCCATCAAAACACTGTAACATGAAACATCAATACTGAGACTTGAAACTCAGACCTAAATACAGTGACCCCAGAGCTAGTACAGCAGTTCAGAACAAATGGGATCAAAGCAGAAAGGGCAGAGGCAGCACATGAGAGGGAGAGGGCAGGGGAAAAGCCAGAATGAATGAAGAAGGAATAGAACTTGTGCTCCAGCTCTCATGAATCCGTGGCTGCAACAGTTCACAAGGTCTGAAATTTGAAAGGCTATGTTGCCTTATTAAGAAATGTTATCTTCATCTGTAATTACATCTGGACCATATAAAATAAGCAATTAATTTTTATCAATACAGATTAATACAATTTCTGTATTTAAGATCCAAGGAACTGATCTCTGTGTTTGCAATCTTTGCTCATTTCATTTTGTGAGACTGCCTGTTACTGGCTTATTAAAGTCTCATTATATCATCAAGCCCAAATGTCAGTCCTGGTCCCTGTCCAGGCTCTTCTCTCTGGCTTTAGTCCTTTCCCACAGAAGTACTTTCTAACAGCAATGAGTGTGACACTTGCTGACCAAGCCAAGGTTTACAGCAACACTCCAAGCCTTCATTCCTTCAGCTAAAATGATGTAGCTACTCAAGACTCAGTACATGCAGTATTGTGGAGCAAGAAAGATCCTTATCTCCTCTGTCTCTATAGGAAATGATATCCATGCAGATATTTTCCACGGGGAAAGCTGCCAGCAGAGGTGCCCAGCTCACCCAGCCACTGCTGCCCCCATGGCAGAACCAGCACATTTCCCAGCAAACTGTCACATTTATGGGACATGGGCAGGGGATCTGCTCCAGCTCAAGTCTCCTGCTTTGCTGCCATCTAGATGACAGAAGCAATTATTTGCTTTCTAGCCCAAGCTAAGGTTGTCTTATTTCATATTATTTTGCATTTTCAAGAAAATTCACCTCAGTAGCTATGACCATAAACCAACTCAGATCAGCTCATTCCTCCAAAACCTTCTGGTTTTGTTTTTGTTCTGAAGGGATTACAACATGAAACGGGAATTAAAATAAATGAGTAAAATAAGTGAAAATTCTCCTTTAGAACTTCAGAAATTATTGCAATAATGGCTTCATCCTGCAGTTAGGAGGAACATGGAAGAGATCTCCAAGTAAATAATTAGATGCATCACTATAACCCCAAGCAGCATTTAATAATTATCCCAAAATACACTGAATTGGGAATTTAAAAACTATTTTCCATATTAGAACAGGGTGACCTAATATACCAGGATCAGCTTCCAGGATTCTGTTGGATGTATTGTCAGTATATTTTAAGTTTAATTTGATTTTAAAAAGCAACAGATTTTTCAAAGATTGTTCTCACACTGGCTAAATATGATACCCATCTGTGAACTAAAATAAATACATTTAGGAAATTGTCATAGAAAACTATCAAAATGTTCCTTAAAATCAAACATATGGTAAGTGCTCACTATGTCAGGCTGGAGCTGGGCCTCTCCAAAGCTGACCAATCTCATGGTTTGGGTTCTGATTTCCTTTTTTCCATAATGTTAATTTGTTGAAAAGGTTTAACAAGATCATCAACACGAATATGTGTAAGACCTGAAAGAACAGTTCAAATGCAGATCAGAAAAGTATGTTGGTTTTTTAAAAATTATTTTTAGTTTAGAAAAATAAGCACCATATTGATAATAGGTTGCCTAGTGCAAGAAGAAAAATGATGTTTTAATGATTTTTTTGGAAGAACAGCCAAACGAAAGGAAAAGGCCTATCCACTCAGCTTATTCACTAATATTTTACTGTGTTATGATGTGAACCAATTTCAAACAACAGCACCAGCATATAGAATCTTCCCTCTAAAGAGATACGCACCCACCTGGAAAAGGACATTTTGCTTTGGGACAAGAAGCTTTAATAATTCTAAATATTAAGAAGTAGAAGGGTTTTAAAAATGAAAACCTTTTCATTCAGGGTTTTCAATAAAAGAGGAAAAATATTATGAATAAACCATTTCAGCAGGTCAGCTGGTCAACAGGAGACAAGGAACAGAACAGGAAAGCAAGAAAAAAGAGACCAAAAGGAAGGAAATTGAAAAACACAATTTTCAAAGTTAGAAGCCTTCTTCAACTTGGGCCAGAAACTCCAACCATCATTTCCCCTTCTTGGTTTATATATCTACTTATTAAATTTACTTCCACTTCAGCATGTTCTTTAAGAACTGTAGTTTGGGGACACCTGTTTCTCTTTGAAACTGTGCTGGGAGACAGATTCTAGAGGACAATTGATTTATTCCGGTTGTCAGGCTTAGAACAACCGATCCAAACACGGGTTTTTCCAGATTTCCCTATTAGTTTTTGCTGGTTTTATAAAATACATAACAACCTCATGAATACTTCCAGCATGCAGGGTGGTGCAGGGCAGCAGAGCACAGGCAGGCTGGGGAAGCCTTGCCCCTGAGCACAGATCTGCAGCGGGAGAGGAGCTCTGGCTCAGCACAGGGACTGCTCTGGACACCTCAAAGGCTAAAACTCCCCTCCACTGGGCTACTCAAATTGAGGGGTTTGTGTTCCTAAACCTTCCACCTCACCTTGGAAAGTTTATGAAAAAAAAACCCACCAAAAAACCCATCAGGTTATAGCTGATCCAGTCCATTATTTTTAGGCCACTGCCTTTGGAAGCAGCAGATGACAATGGAATGGAAAATTTCTTTCCTTCTGCAGCTCTGCAGGTGCACTTGCATCATGAAGGAGCTTCTGAATAAAGCAAACTGTACATATTACTACTGCCTTCAAAACAGCTTATGAACTTTTCAGTCCATTGTGATCACAGTTCCCTGTATTAGAAGGGAGCCTATGCCCTTAAATCTTAACTCTGTGAACTCTTCCCTTTAAAGTGCCCAACATGAGAACTTTTTCAGGAACAGGAAAGTCTGAGCTCTAATGAGATCCTCTCTGACAATTGCAGAATAAAACCTTCTATTATATATACTACAGAGATTGGAAACACATTTGCTATACCTCTCATTTTTCTTTACGATCCTCTCACTCCCTTAACTAGAGTACAATGTCCCTGACTTGAATTTATATCACGCTTTTGAGGATGCAATAAGCAGCAGATTGCAGAACCTGATTGCTTAAGGAAAGATAACTTCAGGGAGAGGCAGGCTGGTGTGAACTGAACTACACAAAGCAAGAGATTAATGCCTGCAATAATAAATACATACATATGGACAAAGCCACGCTCCTTTATATTGTCTTTGAAAACCAACCAAGTGAATGACCAAGCAGCAAACTGAAAAATAAAACAAAACAACAACAAAAAATCTGTAGTGTCCAGAGTAAAGCAGATTTTCTGCCGTGTAGCAAATGACCGAAAGTTGCATTTACTCCAGAAGGTGGGATCCAGCTATCTGACCCTCAGAGGGCAGGAGAGGGAGGGAGGGAGACAATGCACAACAACCTGACACAGTTCCTGGTAACCTGACTGTATAACCTCTGCTATCCTGCACAACCAATGTAATGTGAGATACAGGGAATAAAACATGGGGCCTGAACTCTGAAGGCCATCTGAGGAGATCAGCATGATGGGATGCACCCCTCAAGAGTCCTCTAAAGCTCCCATAAAGCCAGAAAGGAGGGAAGATTTCCACTCCCAAATGAACGGGATTTCAGCCGCTGTTATTTCAGAACCAAGGAAATAGCTTTATTGATTTCAATTTTAAAGTTTAGAAACTGTGGCCTTCATAAACACACACATGCAGCTGAACAGAAGAACTGTATCAAGATCATAAGGCAGAGTGCAAGCTTCAAAGAATTCTCTTCATCCAGGCTGTCAATTGTGGCCAGAAATAAAGGCCAAACTTTGAAAACAAGACAGTGCAAATGTTATGGAGGGTTTGTTTGGTTTGCTGGGCCTTGTTTATTTTGTTGTTTTAGGGTTTTTTCCCTTCAAGAGGACCAGCTGCTGAAAGATTCTCTCATCTGTGTGTGCCATCCTACCACTCCCTCTCTTCCTGATAACATCATGTCTATCCCTCTTTAAATCAAACTATCTGCCCAAGCAACATGGAACCTCAATAAAACCCAATTTCTGCTGAAAACAGAGCACAGGTAACTTTGCTGGCACGTTATCAGATGTCTCTCCATCTTTATTTGTTAGTGCCATCAATGTTTGAACTAAAGGTGAAGCACTCTTACCTCATGCCAGAGGTGAGCTGAAGAGGTTTGCACTCTCACAGAGAGCTCCTGTGAGAGGAACCAGCACTTCAGCCCCCTTGGCAGATGTGTTTGAGGGCCTTTAACTGATGCTAAAACTGTAAAAGTTTTAGCTTTTATATTTTTCAGATCCTGTACTGCACTAGTGTATAACTGTGAACTCCACACGAGTGTCAGTCAGCTCTGGTCACAGTTTGGTCACACAAAACCATCCTGCCAGGCCTGAGAACCAAGGTCACCATCACAGCCTCAGGCCCTGGAAAGTACAAACAAAAGTAAATTGGGGGGAGAAGCAAACTGGGGGAATGTGACTTCGTTCCCTGAAGCTGTAATTGGACAATTAACGTCTGATGTGCAAACAGACCAAACTTATTTCTGTCTGAGGAGCTCATGACCGTTGTCCATCTTGGGTGTAGCCTCTGCCAGGCCTTTGACTGCCCAAGGTGTATCTGTGAAAGGCCTTTAATAAATACACGCTTCATTCTTTTAACTCTCTCTAGCCTCTGTTCTAGGGAGCTGTTCCTGACATCATAGCCAGGACCAACACCAGCAGAGTGCAGAGGCACAGCACAGGCCACTGAAGGGCCCTGAACAAATTTACACACCGATGTCTTACAGCCCAATGTGTTCTTGTGGACAGCAGATACCACTGCTGGTGCTGCCACCCTACAACTCAGACAAGGGGCAAAAAGAAATAAAAAGACCGAAAAATATCCCCAAAGTCACAAGAGTCACAAAAGAAGGAGCAGCACTCAAGTCCTCCTCTTCTTCTTTGGTCATTATCATCTCCTGCAAGAGCAGTGAGACAACACTGCCTTCTATCCTGCTGCACACAGCACCCCCAAAAGCTTCTTCCAGAAGAAAGAATGCTGGTTTCCTCACAATATTCTGCTCTGCAATATTGGAAATATATCTCAAAACAACTGAGTCTTCAGTGTGTCCACAGCACTGCAGGCTCTACATGAGGATTTCTAGGATGGCAAGAGAACTCACTATTAGATTTTTAATTTTTAGTTTGGTGGGGTCTTTTAGTATAACATGTCCTGCTAAGCTTATTGTTTATTTCATCATATTCAACCCAGGAGCTGATTACAAAAGCACAGTGTCACCAAGAAGTAGATTCTCTTAAAATGCTCATTTAGATGATCACAGTATTTTGGTTGGGGTTTTTTAGTTCTTTTTTTAATAATTATTCTACCTCACCCCTGTTTTTTTTATTTTTATTTTTATTTTTATTTTTATTTTTATTTTTATTTTTATTTTTATTTTTGGTAGGAAATCCATTTGATGAAAACACTTCATGTGTCATACCACATCTCCTAAAACTAAATTTTAATGACTGTATTAAATGGTGGCTACAGGCCAACAGGAAAACGGCTGTCATGGCAGTTTAATTGACAGAGCATCTGAAGTGTCCTTGAAAATTATTTAAAAGTTTATTACAGTCCTGGAGGTCAAGAATGAAAGGCTTCAAACAGCAGTTCCATAGAGGTCCTTCTCTGACCCAGATGCTGAAGCTTTGATGTTCCTATTAATTCAAAAATTTAACTTAACACACAGACACCTTCAAAAACTCTCCTCTTTTGAAAATTTGCAATCATTCATACACCGTAGAGCTCCACAGTGTTTGAGTCTCTGACTGGAACATAAATCTGTGATGAAGCATAATTACTTTAAACCAAATAACCTACATGATGCCATGAGCAATGGGAGAACACATTTAAAAGTCACTAATTTATTATGCAAGCTGTAAAGAAGTGAAATATGTTGAAAACAGGTAGAAAGTGACACAAGTATTTTATATATTTATGAAATACCTCACAATAAACTTACGGCATTCATAGCTTCTCTTTCCCATTAATATTGTCACTGAAATGAACTTTGCATGATAATATCTGCTAAATAATTAGTTGTTGCTGTACTTACCAATAAAGTTTGCAAAATTTACATCACTCCTGAGGAAGGGAGAATGTTTTCTCTGCCTCCACTGGACAGCTCAGGACACAGTATATATATTAGAATTAGATTAGCATACAGATTTTGCATAGAAAATAAAAAAATGTCTTCATACTGAATGGGAAACTTAAATTTTCATTCTGCCAGGGGACAGTGAATACCATAATGACTGTGCCACATATACAAAATTATCAGCATGGCAGGCTGACAAAAAAGAGGTTAACTGACAGATACAATAGCTTCACCTTAACCCAGATGTCAGGAAACTTGTCATTATTGATATTCAAAGCTGGAACAGAACAGTTAAGTGACTCACAGAAAGCTGAATAGGCAGGCATTTAAAATATCACGTGTGTAAGAATAAATTCATAGCTCACTGAACCTTAGGAAAAAAAATGAGGTATTTTCTGCTTTGTTTTTGTTTCAGAACTTACTCTTTTGTTTATTATCTTCTCTATGTGGCTTTGGACGATTCTATGATGTCCACGTGGTCTAAGAGAAACTGACCGGTTTTTTTTCCTCTGAGTTTTCTGCATTTAATCAACAGAATTATCCAAAACTTTAAGAAAATTTGAGCTGAGAATGACTGATCAGCCTAACTGATCTCAGTGCTATGCATGAATATAATCTCTGATTCAATCTAACATGAAGCACAGTTTAAATGTGTTGATGACAGTTGGTCAGAAAATGTACATGGTGAGAGACAAATCTGCATGCTTCGCTTGCTTGATTTTCAAGAATGCAGAGCATTTAATTCATGTTTAAATTATGACAAAATAGGATAAATGTTTCAAGGGAAATGAAGGAAAACAGATACAAACTGTGGTTTGAATTAATTTCTCCTATTCCACACATATATGAGGTATCTTTAAAAGGATGTATGAACTGTCAAAATAAGACTCATCCTCTTATTACTCTCCCAACAGATATTTTTTATATCTACCACAAAGCCCAGATAGGTGCCTGATCACCATGACATATGAGAACCATAGGAAACACCATTCCAGAGGATCGTGCTCTGGATCACAGCACATGCTCACACCCACAGAGTGCCCATACTGGTTCTCTTATTAAATTTAACTAGTTTGTCCATATTTCCAGCAAAAACAGACATTTCAGGGTAATTTACTTTGAAAGAAAACACCCTCTTGCTAATACCAGTGAAATGAACGTGAATGGCGAATGGATATCCAAACTTAGCCTGAAAACTGCTATTGGCTGTCAACTCCACATACTGAAATCACAATATGAATTAGCATCTTCTAGACGTGTTAGAAACCTTTCTTCACTTTCCTTTGAACAGATTTATGAATCTGGTCTCCTTGGTGGAGGTGAATAATTTACAGTTCCCCACCCCTAACTTGATAATACAAATGAGTCCAATTTGAACTTTTAGCTCTTTGACACTGTAGAATATATAATGCAGAATTAGACTGTAATATGAATGCAGCCTGGATCAACCTATTATTCATTTTGTGATCTTTGAAAGAAAAAAAAAATGAAAACCAAAAAGCTATTAAGAAAATTGGTCATTCAAATGAATCATTACATTTCAACATATGTTAGCTTTTGCACTCCCCATCTAAGAGGAGTCCCTACTTTTACTGAAAGTGTTTCTCCAGAGTCATCTTTTTTCCTAAAAGAGTAGACTACAGTCATATCAAAACAAATTTGTCCCCTCAGACTTAAAATAAAAATGTTATTTTTAACACAGAAAGAAAAATCTTAAGCATTTCTTTGAAAAAAAAAAATCCTCAAAATTCTTATCCACTTTTGTGCCCAGTTTTGTAACGGCATTCACCTTCATAACAACCGCATTTAAAATGTTATAGAACGACAACAGTGCAGTAACAGCAAGCTTATCATAGCTAATACTCAGGTAGTCAGATGACTGGATATATAGACTAAAACCACAAATTATGATGCTTTCATCCCTTGGTAATGACATGGAATGATTTCTGCTGGCAAGATCATGAAATCAGTCATAATGTTCTCCACAATTCCTATGCCAGTAGAATTTGAATTCACGACAAAAGGAAAAAGGAGGGCAATGCACCGAGATAGACAAAAAAGAAGACACCTGAACAGCCACTGAATATTCTATTTCAAGCATCCATCCTTGACAAGCAAGCTGCAATTAAGATAAGATTTACTTTTATGCACCAAGCCCTTCAGTTGGATCTCTGAGGCTGAACACACTTTCTCCTGTTGTTAGAAGCATCAGTTCAAAATGTTCAGCACAACAATACATAAAACACGATCAGAAAGTACAAGTTTTCCCTCCTGTCACAGAGCTGGTCTGGTGCAAAGACAGAAGATGCTCTGAGCAGCAGCAGCAGCAGCACACTCAGCTAGAATTCCAGACCAACTCCCAGCCAGCCTAAGGCAGCCTGGACAAATCTCTTCCCAGATCTCTGTCGCCCTCTCCAGTCTGTAACACAAGGGTTCATCGAAAGGGACCGAAGTGACGCTGCAGCAAGAAAATCCATTCATCGGTTTGGAGGCTATTTAACCACCACACCACAGGGCCGACTGCCACCCAGTGTACGGGCATTTCTTTATGCAAATCCCAGTATTCCAGTGGAGCTACTTCCTCATCCAGGGCCCCATCTTCTTGTTTCTAATCCTACGGAGAAACCGATGAATTTGTCTCTTATCTGCCCACAGAGCTTTCCTGGGTCATTGGAATGGAAGAAAATCCCACAGGAAGAGTTCAAATATAGGCTTAAAAACCCTAACTTCGAATATCCAACAGGTGGATGACACAAACTCGACATGGCACCAAGACATAAACCAAGGGAAAGGCATAAATCTGGAGAACATGGAAGACTAGAAACAGTTCCTGTGCTGTACCACGTGATAACAGGGCAGAAAATAAGGCTCTAAGCCATTATTTGTTCAACTTCTGTAACACAGAAGTGTGGCTCAATGAGCCCCATGAGGCAGAGATAAACATCAAGGGCACATAACCCTGGTACCACTGTCCAGCGTTGTACACATGACTGATCATTTATCTCCTGATAAACTTTAATTTCTCTCTTGAAAAACATTATCAGGACTAGAATTCCCTTCCTCCTCCTCCTCATTATCTGAATTCTGTGCCATCGGCCCAGTAACAGTAAACATTTATTCTTGATACTTAATAGGTCAGGAAGGAGAACAATGAATTCCTCTAAGGGTTCCCAGAAAACCAGCGCAAGAACCACATAAATGATTAAGGGGAGTGAGCTGAAAACCATCACCTAGAAATAAGAAGTCTGTGATGTCTGGCAAATTGTAAGAGCAAATCATGTCCTTTCGGTATGATGTGAACAAACACCAAATGTATAAATGTCTAAAATGAGCACCAGTACTAAACCCCAACTTTTTAAAGATTATAAAACCAAGAACCCAAAGAACTAGATGATAACGTGTATGGTTTTAAATACATCTTTTTTTCTTTGTCACCTGCACAGCAACTACTCCTGCTGAAGGGATTTTTTTTGTTTTGTTATGGGGGCTTGGACTGGTTGTTCTTTTCCCCGTAGTTTCTACTTTAGAAACACTTTAGTCCATTGCTGCAGAAGTTAGGTAAGAGCAGGAGATAGTAATCAGATAAACATCTAGCACTCAGACTTTTAACAGCCTTAAAATGGTCAGAGATGCTGGATATTTTTACACAGACCCATTCTCTCTTGTGTATTACAACTGAGAGACCATGAGAGAGAGCGACCATTTAGGTCATTACAGAAACATTTTCTTCTCACCTAACTGTCTCCAGAGCCTGAGTCCATTGATTTTCCCTGGGACTTATCTTCCTCAGTCACTCCAGGGCTTTTGAAGACGTCATCATTAAGCAGTAATCTAATCTGTTTCTCATCAATTGCTACCAGCCCTGACTAGTGGAAGGCAGAACCAACCCACTTGTGCTAGCTTAAAACAAATACTTGAAACTAAACCACACGGCAAAATTCTGATTTGTTATAAACAGTATTGACTGAAGACCACAAAAAACACACACTTTGGAGAGCTGATGGGTGTTGCTCAGTGAAGAGAAACAGATTAAAATAGAAAGATGGATCCCCATTAGTCATCCAGCCTGTGAACAACACACAAAGCTCCATTTTGCCATTTTTTTTCCCCTCTAATAAACTACTATCTCTAAGTGTGAAGGTGGTTCAGGACAATTAAACTGCCATCTCAGACAGGCTAACCTGGCACAAAATTTTAGTCATGCAGCTAGAGCTGATCTATTCTGATCTATTGCAGTGTGATGAACCATGTGTTATATGACAGTGAGTAAAAACCCCTTACTATGCTGCTAAAAATACCAGGACCACACTAGAGATAAGCATTGAAGCCACAAAAAGTGCTAAAAAAAAAAAAAAAAAAAAAAAAAAAAAAAAGAGAGAACGCCAATTAAATGTACATTTCTCTATTTATGTGTTTGGGGGAAAATTTGCAGCAGCTCAAATTCTTTTTATGTGCAGCTCAGACATTATTGGTATTGAAAGATGTTCTCTACATTTGAATACAACCAGAAGACAAATATGACCAACAACTTAGTCCCAGTTTAATCAGTAAGACACAGAAATCAGGATAAGTTCCAAAATGTTTCAATACTCAATTCTAATTTTCATCTCCATAAGTTGCTGATCAACTCCCTGCTCTCCCTTGGGTTGTTTTAGATTTGATTCTTCCAAGTCCAGCCCTGTCCCAACTATACCTCTCCTCTCATTATTGAGAAGTTGGAGGTGTAAAGCACGTCCAAGCCACACGTTCATCACGAATTTTGAAGAATTTTTTTTTTCCTGAAGAACCTTTTTCAGCCCTGTCCACGCTCCTGCATTTTGTGAAAACATTTTATATTTTATAGTGGCAAACTTAAAAAAAAAAAACCTGCTTTTTTTTTTTTTTTTTTTTTTTTTTTTTTTTTTTTTTGCAAGCAGACTTGAATGAATGGATCTGCAGGACAGAATTAACCTCAGTGATTATTCCTTGAATATCATGTTTAAGATCATTCTACCCCCCAAAAAAGGCCGAAGGATACAACTGCACAGCATAAATGTTGCAATTTCTTAGAGACCTTCAGCTGCAAGATAAGCTTATATCCTTTATATTTGTGCAACATACTGTTTTCCTGTAGGTCAGTAGAAGGGGATAAGGAGGTAATTATCCCGTATCCTTCTCACACTCTTGGTAATCATTTCTTCCCTTTATCCCCTTTCTACACTTGTCAGCATATCCAGCAATAGACAAATGCTACTTCCCGTGAACACTGAAGATTATTCCTACCTATTTTACAAAAGCACAACAACAATATTGTGAGGAACATTACAAGGAATGTTATTAGTTGGCTTCAGACCTCCAGTTTGGCCAGATTTCAGCTACGAATGAATTAAGCTGGAAGAGTGTCCATTTGACATTTATACAGCAGCTTTTATGCTGAGTCTGTCTCAGAAAATCGTGCATGCAGAATTACTCGTTCAAATTTTCTTTATAAGAAAGTTGTTTGATTTGTATTTCAAGCTGATGAGACCCAAAACCAATTGCCAGTTGCTAGTTGATTTTTGGAGCTTCATTTTAACTGCATTAGCTCCTGTTTATTAAATTTAAGATATGTATTTTTTATTTTTAAACAGCACTTTGTAGTTCTTTTCCATTGCTGGCAATTAATTTTTTCAGTGAAGAAAAAAAGAAGACTTTCATGTACTGCTATGTTTTTTAATTCTGTGCTGATGTGTGATTAAGTATTCTCTTTCACACAGAACAAAGAGACTTGTTTCTCTGTTATTTCCCTCTCTTGTTTTAGGAAGTACAGATGAATCCATTTTATCTTAATTTGATATTGCTAGTAAAAATTAAACTGATGTTTTACTTTATAAAGTAAAAGTATTTTTTTCCCTAAAGTTAAACTGAGAATTGTGTGTTTTATGCAGAACTTTTTTGCCTGACTGTGATAAATACTGTGAAAGGAAGGTTACTGCAGCAAGTTTAGGCATAAGTTTGATATGAAGGTGTAAGCCTTAATTCCAAACACATTTCACATTCTACATGGACCTCCGCAATTCAGTTCGCTTATATCTTTTCACTCTCAACCTTTTCCAGAAGTCAGAAATATTTTATGAAAAAAAAGAATCATGTATTTAAATTACTTATTTTATATTTTATATTTTACATATCAGAACAAGAAAAAAGTAGTTGGATCTAGCTTAAATTATCAAAGATGAACCAGAGTTCTCATACTGATCCTCCATTTCAGGATATGAAAATTGATATCAAATTGAAGTTACAGTACTTAACAATGATTGATGCCAATTTAGAAAACAGAGACTATAAGCTCAAGGAAGCAACCACCATGATTTAAATAAATAATTGCAATTAACTAGAGAACAAGAAATCAAGACTGAAAAAATTTAGATGCTGGGTTGTGGTCTGGTCTTACAAAAGAAAGAAGAAAGAAAAGAACAGCAATATTAAAGACAAGGCATACTGGTGCAAGGTTAATAAAATGGAAATCAGATATTGAAAAGATGATGTTATTTTTGGCAGCATTACTATTTACAATAGACTGCATCCCCAAACCCATATTCGTCCAGGCATTTATGACATTTTACTGCTGTTTTGGAGGAGAGGGAGGAAGTATTTTAAAAAACCAAATTCTTCTTGGCAGCAAGAACCATTTTATATGGAGTTAAGATGCATCCCAGCCAAGAAAGCTGGCTCAAGAATGTCAAATGGTTATGTGAGATAGGTCATGTGTGGCAGGCAAATCTTCCTGGATGAGAAGTCAGACCAGTGCAATAGAGACCACAAAATGCAAGTTGGAATGGCAAAAGGAGTGACTCCTAGAAAATCCTGAACAAATCCTTTAAAATGGTGACAGTTAAACAGAAGCAACTCTGAGTGAGTGACAAAATGAGTTGGATGGAATACCATCTACCTTTTTAAAGCAAATATGTATTACTGGATTTATTAAGCATCAACATAACTTATTTTATTAAGCAACTGCTGTTGTAAAATGCTAATACAGGTATACAAATAGATAATTACCTTTCCAGTATCTTTTTTATTAATTTGCTTTAACTGTACAAAGCAAATAAGCTTTACCAACTACCAACTTACACATCAAGGCAAACCTTCTGCTCACAGCTACATTAAATGATTTCATTGGAAGAAAAATACTAAATACTCTACAATTCCTACTTTGCCTAATTGTTACAATAATAACTTAGCATAGCGGCAATTGGAAACCTGACTGTATTATTCTTCCATTTTAATAAGCTTTACAACTGAAAATCTATTATGACTGTTTAAAAAAAAGAAATTGAGGCTATTAGAAAGCCTTGCTTCCATTTAAAGTGTGCTCAAAGTCTTTAGAAAACATCTCAGAGCACTTAAAAAAGTGATTAATTCTCTTTCCATTGCTGAGCCCTTGGCTCTGTAACAGAGAAGGGAGCAGAGGGCCACAGGACAGACCTGCACACTGGAATGCCACCATGTCCCTCTTTGCTGGGTGTCACTGTAGGACATGTAAGAAAGATTCCAAATATTTTAGAAGGCAAAGAGCACAGAAAAAAGGCTTTATTGTCCAATTCTTACTACCTTTTATAAGATGTTCTGACACAGACTTAACATGGTTGGTGAACAGGAACGACACCTCTCTAATCCTACTGGTTAAACTGGAGAAACAGCAAAACACCACCTGCAGAAAGGTTGTTTTGAGAAAGGAGAGTTTGCCAAGATTGTTTCAAGAAGAAACTTTCTTGAGAATTTTTTTCCTTGGGAAAAAGTTAGCAGCTGCTAACAGGCTAAAAATCTTTCAGACTCAGAAAGATCAGGCCCACAGCTGGGCATCACAGGACAGGTGGCCCTGCACAGTCCCCTCCATAAAGTGCTTGGCATTGCCAAAAAACACTTGCTCTGCAACCTGAGTGTCCCATCACACCCAGGGAGGCAGGAGCCTGCAAAAGCTGATGGTTCATGGCACAGAGCCTGCCAAGCCTTGCAGTTCCAGGCTTTCCCATCAACCATCGCAGAGCACGGCAGTGAGCAGCTCCCACTGCCCGGGCTGAGCCCAGCCTGGCAGGGCAGCCCCCAGGGCTGCTTGGGCATCTCACACTGGAACAGTGATTGCTCTTCTTTCTCAGAGAGCACGGGGCACTGAGACACCTTCAACAAGAGGAACAGGGACCGCAGTTTCCTGCAGGCACAAGAAGTTGCCTCCCTCCCTCCCTCAGGTTGTGGAGGTGGCGAAGAGATGACACCGCTGGAGGTGTAAGTGATTTAACTGCTGAGTAATTATATGAAGAGGGGACGACGACCTTTATTTTGCTAACTGTCTATTAGAAGAACTTCTCTAATTTTGACTGGGACAAATTAGCAATTTCTAGATATAGTTCTTGACCTTGAGCACATAAACCTTGAAGGCAACTATCACACAGCAAATAATTAACTAAGTGATATATTACCAGATCATACTACAGCGTCCTTTAACAAGATGACATTCTACATATTCAAGCAGTGAATTCCTATTTTCCAAGCCTGAGTTCTGCACAGATAAAAGTGAACATTAATAAGGGAACAGAAACCGGAGGCTCAAGTATCTGAACCATGAAGAGAAGCATTTAAATTGTTTCAATCTTTTGTTTCTGGCACCATGCCGTCTGCTCACATAAAGCTGTAATTGAAACCACTCCATGTGTGTAGTGGGTTCATTACTGGCTCTGACTGAACTGTCTCATGTGCTAACCATGGACTGGTTTTTCGCATCCTTAGCACCAAGGACTCTTCACCTCTGTATTTGTTGGCACATGTGGGTTCTTATTTCTTCTAGGAAATTAAAATTATCTAATATTTAAGAGTCACAAATTGATTTCCGTGTCCAGCTCCCATGGGAGCTGGAATGGCATGTCTAAGCATCTGCAAAATAAATCACCTGGGAAGATATGATATTCATAGAATTAAAATATAACAATGGTTTAAATAATTGATTTGTAATACTTTGCTATATGATAAATACTCAGTTTACTTGAAGTCCTTATTTGCTGAGCACGAGCTTTCCACTGCTAAAAAGAATGAACGCATTTCAGAAGGAAGTACCTCACCTAGAAATAATTAATAAACCATTTTAACACTAAGTATAATTTTAATTACTTTACTTCTGGAGGAGACACCATCTAAGTATCTCCTCTAATGTGCCCTGAAATGAAACCCATATATTTGATGCAACATATAAAATTAAAGCCTGATAATGACACTTTTATAGAGTTTAACACAATCATATCTATTCCATCAGACTTTGTAACAGCACTAAGACAACAAGGAAACTCATTCAGAAAACACAGGTGAAAATTTTGTGACTGTTCAAAATACTCCTCGTCCTCTAAAGTAAGGCACCGCCAAATAAGCTGAGGCAATGAAAAAATACAAAGACACAGGTCTCTGCAGTGCAAGAGAGCTGTAAATTCTGACTGGAGAGCAGCAAGATGCTTTCAGAACAAGTACTATACTTTCAGGGTCTAATGTTTCTTTTTTTCAGAAGTATAAACAACAAACTTACTTCACATTTTTGATGCATTTACTGCTACTCTAAAACACAGATACTTGTTTACTATCATATGAAAAATTCTGCTCTCTAGAGTAAGAGTCTGTAATGGTTTCCTAAAGAGTTCATACCATGAAGATTAAGAAAAAACAGAAACATCAGATGTCTGTCTTTACTCCCTCCCTAAAACGTTTTCAGTCTTCAGCATCAAATGAGCTTGGGTCATCATGCAAATCAACTAAATTTATGGTCAATGCAAGAAGAAGAAGAAGAAAAAAATCAAGCTGCCTTTTTTAGTTTTACTAAAGTATCAAAAGATATGCTAAGGCAGGAGAGGGGGAGAGAGATGCAGAGAAAAAGAAGCATCCATAGATTGCTTCTATTCCACCCTGAGGTCAACATTTCACTTTTCTTCTTTTGGCTGTTCCATCAGCCTAAGAAACCATAAGCACTCACCTTCTGTATTTCAAGCTCTAATAAGCCATGTCTGCCCTGGGAATTCATGGGGGGAGTTAAGCACTTCATCTTAGGAAGCAATATTATTAACATGACATAGTTCACTTGTATTTATTTGTGGGTTTGAACCTGGGCTGTGTTGTCTGTAAAATTCCTTTATTTAGCTATAAATGAAAGCTTGTGCAAGTCTTCAATAAAAAATGTATTGTTCTTTGGCACTATAGAGGAGCTGATCATATTCAGGCCTGTACATGTCTTACCAAGAACTCCTCTGATGAAGCAGCTGATCTAAGCAAAGCTGTTTCTCTATTTATAGGTAGAAGTATTCTCATAACAAGTAAAGACAGGAATATTTTAAAAATAAGATGGTGGCTTTTCATAAAGTACCCACTTTATTTACACTAAATAAAAGCTAAGCTACAGCACAGGATTAGTGTAATATTTAAAAGATTCTGTGCAAACAGTCAGCAACTTGTAGACTTCCTCAGCGTGATCCATTTCCTTCGGTAGCTTAGCAACATTAAGACTATAACAAACAAAAATTAATAGTGCCAACGCTAATTTCCATATGTGGTGCTGATCCGAGTTCACTGGAGCCATTTGCAGTTTAACCTGCAGCATCCCACACCTCAGCCCCACACCATAAATCCCTGCAGTGCTGCTCAGGGGTGTGTTGGTGTGAGCAGCAGCTTCCCCGTGTCAGTGCTCGGTGTCAGTGGGAGCTGCTACTGCTGAAGCAGATGTTTCATGTTGATAAGCAGAGACTGGAAAAGAAATTTCTAAGCCACTTTTTCTTTTTTTTTTTTCATTTTCTCTCCCATACTTGGCAATAACTGATCTAGTATATTTGCCATGTGAAGCCCCTCTGCTTAGAGTAACTTCCTCATCTCTTTTCCTAAATCCAAATAATCGTTAGTCGAGCTAAATCACAAACCTCCTCCTTTCAAACTTCCTTCTCACTCCTCCAGCTGGGAACTCTCTCTGGCTGTGAGATTTAACTTTCTTTAGGTTATCTTTTCTTAGGGAAAGACACAGCCTATGTCAATACTATTAATCAACACGGCCATACGAATTCCCCTACAGTGGGAATCTACAATCTAAGGCATATGTTATCTTATTGCTAAGACATCTGAATTACAAAATGCAAATTTCAGTACAATTCTATAAAATTGTCATTATATTCTGCGGTACCCACAGCATTTGTTAAATCCACCACGGCTTAAATCATCAAAACTGAAAATGAGCATTACAAGGCAGAACTGAGGTAATTGAGATTTCACTATGACCCCAAGGAAAAACAGAGAGGTGGGTACAAAAGCAATCAACATGTACAAAATGTTGGAATGACCTTGGATATCCACACCAGTTACAGTTCTCCTGGATAGTGTCGTTCCAACACTTGCCTCCACTTTTCTCTGTCCATTCTTAGATTTGGGAATAAACCAAAAAGTTTATTAGAGGTTACATCCCAAACAACCTAAAGAACAAATGAGGTTTTTTTCAGGTATTCTGCAGTTTTTCTCTCCTTCCCTGCAAGGATGAGCCACATTAGCTGTACACCCCAAATATTGGAGTAAACTGTGTGATAAAGAACTTCAGAAACTCTCTATCTGCCTGAATTTCTCTTAAAAATTTAGTTCATAAATCAGAAAACAGTTTACCAATAAAGAACTATGTTGGAAAGCAGAATGGAAAATGTGAGCACACCGCTCCATCTCAATGCAACCTAAATTACAATAAATAAAAAATGCATGGGAATCTAACAATGAGATAGATTATACCTTCCTCAGTGGTTAAAATAGTTGGAGTAGAAAAAAGAATAAAAAAATCTATAAAACATAGCCTGGAATTTATTGTCCTTTAAAAGCTCTGTAATATTAGTTGCAATCACATCCTTATAAATTAAATATATATTAGGCTACGGAAATCAATGTAGTTAGGGAAAGTAAATCAAAGGCAGAATGCAGCTTACCGATTATAGTGAAAAGAGCTTGCTAAAAATGTAAGGACTCCTAAATACTGAGAGGCTTTTCAAGATACTTGCTTATCATTAGGCTTCTAGTTTTGTGAAGTCAGAAGATATTTAATGTTTTTTAAAATTTAGTTGTGGAGAATTTTTAATCTGTAAAATTCTATTTTCAGAAGTACAATCTATTTAATTAATTGAATTACTTGAATAAAAATGGCAGAAGTAAGATGACATCAGGGACAAATTTTTAACACTACCCTAGGAAAAAAAAAATAAATTACAAGCCATTACCTAATCACATAATCTACATTGCCAAAATCTTCACAAGTGATGCAGGTAAATGGAAGCTGCTGTTTAAATTTAGGTTGTCTTCATCACTCTCAGTTGCAGTGTGCAGCCTTTCCCCGGTCACTGGGCAGCGTAACATCTGCCCAGCTTAAAAAGCCTGTGAGTAAAGAGTAATTCATCCCAGCCTCTGCCTCCCCCTGCCACGAGGTTTGCCATAAGGGCTGGTGGGCAGAACCTCCTGCTCTCCCCCCTGGGACAAGCCCAAATCCAGCCTGCCTGAGCCACCAGCCCAGGGCTGATCCCTCCCTGGGATCTAGAGGGGCTGCCGGGAGGAGCGACCAGAACCATGGGTCCAGTTCAGCCTGCACTGGTCAGGGAGGGAGCTGAGTCCCTGGGTATGGAGGAGGAAAAAGGGGGACTGCTGGCTCTGCCCTGTTCAGAGATGGGTTAAGGAAAGGAGAACTTACACAGGGCAGAAGCGCTGCTTGGATAGACCCAAACTGCTTTGGAGACATGGTTTTGGGGAGGTATTTCCCCTTTAGGTTATGCAGGGAAGAGGGAAGATGATCTGGTATAATGATATAGGACAAGAGAGAGACCTCTGACAGATCTTTCTGGAAAAAAGAAGAAGTGGATTTATTCAAGCAAGTCGCTGCACACAAACAATGAAGCATGGGAAGGAACAGGGTAAAATGCTCTGAAGCACCTACATGATTTGGCAATGTTCGTTCTGGAAACAGATCAATTTTAGTGGGAGTCTGAAATTCCTGTCTGTATCTGATGGCATGTAAAAAATCTCACTTAAGTACTGTGAAAATTTTACCTTGACGTATACCATTAAATCTGAACCAGAAGGTGAGCTTGATTTCTTATCTGCTGGTACAGTACATTTAAATATATATATATACACACACATATATATATATATATATATATATACACATAGTAAGTGCACTAGATAAGCAACAGAAAGAATTTGCCTGGATTTCTTAATTCTTGGATGAAAAAATGTAGAATGATGAAGACATCCTAGTAAATGATAAAGACATCATCATCATTATAATTATTATTTTTATGTGTATCTTAAGTAAGAAAATACAAAAGCAAAACCAGCTGACCCCTAGCAATTACAAACCCCATGAACCTGGTGCTACCTGTCACACCTGTGCCTTTGGGCATAAATTGCTATGTCACAGTTACTTTATGCATAAAAAAAGAACTCTTTCTGCCTGGAGGTAAACTAATCATTTGAATACCATTACAATCCTAAACTTGGTGATTTCTATATACACATGAAGCTTCTAACCTCCTTCCTTTTCACCCATTCAGCCTCTGTGGTATTTGTAAGTGGTCAAACATTTAGTTTGTTTGAATTAACTAACGGCTGAGGGTTTTGTGAAGGTCATCATCCTGGTTTACACATGGCTGATTGACACACACCCAGAGCTAAAAGCAGCAGATATTCCATTTTCAGTTAAACATCCTTTCGAGCAGGACTGCAGTCACCAGCTGCAGCACTGTCTGCCTCCAACCTTGACACTGCCCTAAACGTCAGGCACCACACCCAGCCATCAAACCCTGCGCCTCCTGAAGGTCACTGGTTCCACGCGGTCCATGCTGAGCTCAGGCACTCGGCTCAGCAGCTCCTCTCCTCCTCAGCACCCTGAGGAGAGCTGGGCTCCACCTGCAGCCCTTCAGCGCAGCCACACTCACTCCTGACTCCCTCTCTTTCCAGGGAATGTGGCACCCTGTGAGGAAAGGAACCTGCCAAACACACTGAGCTGACAGGTCTCATCCTTCTGCATCCACCATATGGCCCCCAGTCGTACCCTCAGAAAACAGGGCATGAAAAAGACCCTCAGCATCCACGCAAACCACAAATATTTCTAAAATTGCAGAGCAGATTTAACATCTGAAACGCTCTTTACTGTCAGAAAAAGTCCATCAGTATTAACTGTGTAATACTCAGTAATGGCAGCTTCTGCCTTTTCCCCTGTAGCAAACTTGCTGAAGCTATTGCTCCCACAGCACACTGCCAAAATGCAAGAGAGGAGAGAATGACAAGAAAAGAGAAAGAAGAAAGAAGAGCAAAAACTTAGCCAAAACTTGCTTGGCTTCGACACTTAGAAGCGGAAGCAGCCATCTCCCATAACTACACTTGACTGCAACCCATCACAGAAGGAAAACACAACAGGCAAAGAAGCTGCAGCTGTTCCTGGAAAAGATGTACGAAGAAATGCTGCCAAATTTATTTCCAAAAGTATCACAAACCTGAACATCCCAGGAACACTGAGTGTCTGCAATACGGCGCTATGTAAAGGAGATAAGAAATGCCATTCTACGTGTTTATCTGCCCGCACGAAGGAAAGGGAGATGTAAATATTCGTTCCCTCATAAAAACGAAACAAAACCCCTGCAATTCTTTATCAGTGACTGTGAGGCCAAAGGGATAAGGAGCAGCTGACCTTGACTGGGAAGGGTGGTTCTCCTTAGGGACACTTGTAGGGTACTGGAAATTATTTTATTTATTTAACCTTTTATTTCAGAGCTCTTTCCAACACATTGCTTAGGTATAACATATTACATGGAAAATAGAAATGAAGAGTCATGTAAATGTAGGCAAAAAAGCAACAAAAAATGGATAGGTATAAGTTGCATAAGCTAATTTTATTTGAACTGCTGATACTTTAATTGTATATATTAAAATTACACAGCCAGGAGTTTCTCACAGCATGGGGTCACCAACGTACCGTGGGGAGCAGCAGATGCACGTTTCACATATCTGAAGATTTTTAAAACCTTCCTGCATAACTCTGCTAAAAAGGGGATGTTCAAAAACCCCTTTGTGAGCACAACCAGAAGGGCTACCTTAAGTTTCATATACTGTCCAGACCCAAGAGGATTTTGTTGAATATGTCAACACAGAATGACGGCTCTTACAGGTGTCAAACACTGCTGTTCACCACAGCCCAGCACTAAACCTGAACCTTTCAATCCTGATTTTAGCTCTGGGCTTCGTTAGCTGCCTCAGCCACCTTCTCAAACAGCCCTGAGGTGCTGTGGGTACCGCTGACCACCTGTCCACGCATCCTCAGCACTTCAGGGGAACGCAACACTGAGCCAGGCTGAGAGGCTCAATCATTTGTGGGCAAAAGGAACAAAACTTATGTCACAGTGTCCACTTAGGAGTTATTTTACCTGTACCACAAGCCTCAACCACCCTCCAATATGAAAAGTGTATCTTGGAGTCTGAACACCTAAAGAAAAAAAAAATCCCATTATGCTGAATGCTCAAGGAACAAACAACAACATTCATTCAACAACATTCATTCACCATCAAATGCAAATACTATTAACTGTGATTTAATTAATGTTTTAATAATACAGCTTTTCTTAATAAATACTTCGATGCCTTCTACAAAGGATTCAAAAAAAAAAAAAAAGAGAGAAAGAAATTCAGTTCCATCATAATATACCCGAAGCAGGGCTTCAAATGAGGCTGCACTTGCACAAAGAGAGCTTGAGGAAGCAGACACATACTCTGTGTACCAGGATGGTTCCCCAGCCTGACCAAAGCCCTCAGTCTCCACCTCTATCTCATTTCTCATGCCTCTCACTGAGCCCCATCACTCCTGTCCTTGTCTGGACCTTACCAGGAGCTCTCCAGCTCCTGCAGTACAGCCTGTGCTGCCTGGCTCTGAAAAGTGGGGACCAAATCCCTCCCTTTGGGCACTGCAGGCATCACTGGTTCAGGAGACACGAGGGCAAAGCCAAGTTTCAAGTTTTCTGATTGATACAACTTGCCTGAGGCTGACAGGGGTGCACCTGTGGGGATGTAGAACATATATATGTATATACCTTCCCTTTTCTCCCTTCATTCCCAAAGAGTGACTAAAAAGTCATCTGGAAATTCACTAAACAGTCTGAGAAAAAACCCCAAGATTTGTTTCTGCTGTTTTTCATGAATTAGTTGCACACAGACAGGTGATGCCAGCAACACAGGCCATACAGAGAGGGGAAGAAACCCAGGGAGCAGCACTGCCTGAAATATTCCACCTCTGTCACCTGGGAGGGCAACACATTAACTGAGGGTAAATCAACTCCACAACGTTTCAGTTTATGGAAGCCAATTTAAAATCCTGAAATGTACAACTGTTAAGAGCCCTGAGAAAATTCAACTTTGCTTTGATTTCAAAGGATTTGGCTTTGAGAGCAGCAAAAGATAACATGGTAAATACATGGGAAAACATTTGATTGTTTTAAGTGAAGCAGCTTCTGGAAGAGGAAATCTGTGAAGAATTGCTCTCTCTGGTTGGAAGGCATAAGCCATGGGCTAAGAAAGGAACTTTCACAAGGAAGTATTTCACAAGGAAGAAAGGAAAGTCATTGCAAATAGACTGGCTTTTCTCACTGAACCTATCTTATCTTAAACATGACTTTAAAAATTAATTGAACTCAATTACCCAGGTCCTCATATGAGGGGAAAAAAAAAAAAAAAAAGGAAGGAAAGGGAAAAAAAAGAACTAGGAGATGTGTTGAAATGAAGTTGTAATATTTAATCAGTATTAAAACTGAGTTGGGAGCCAATCAATACCCAATAAATTCATTTTGGTGGAAAACTATTTAAATTACAGGCTATTAAAGGATTTCTCCCCTCTAGTGAATTGATGTCTCACTTCCATAGAGAACTTCTGCAGTGTTTTATTTAAAAATTCAATTAACCCTTTGATTAATGAAACAGTAATTTGTTGTACTGTTCTGACAGGAGAAGATGTTATGGACTTAACCAACATTTGTAATAGATCTATTTTTAAATTGTGAAGAATTGTCCTTTTAATTTTCTTTTGAGAACCAATCACTTTCCCCCAGTTTAGCTGGTAGCAGATCAGTGGTGCTGGTGGGTGCTGAAGTGAATGAACATCGCTGAGATCTGGATGAGTTCAGCCTCCTCAGCCCCAGCTCCAAAACTCCCCCAGTTCCCCAGCTCTGCTTTGTGAACATAATCCCACAGACACATGGCCCAGCTGGAATTCAGATTGCTTTTCTGATCTGGATTATGGAAACAATTGCTCCAAATGTCTCCAAAGACACTGATGGAATTGGTGTTAGATCTGCAGCAAAAGATAAAGTTTCATGCAGGCATTGATCATTCCCATCTGCATAATTGTTGCTAAAACTTTGAGAGCTTCACCGAATTTTGCATTCAGTAGAGACACTTTACCCTGCATTTTTGTTATGATAATTTAAAATTGACAACACTATTTTTCACGACAGGAACAGCTCATGATATTACATGAATATTAACATTTCAATAAAATATCTGCACTTCGATAAACCACAATGTTTAAAAAATATTAAAATAATCTGAGTCAGATTTCTTTTTTTTTTTCCTTAAACTGCATAGTACAAAGTTCCCAGTATATCCTAAGATGTCATTTTAAAATGTATGTGGGCTCCTTGTTCTTTCTTTTAGCAAATCCCAAAAATAAGAATCCTTGCATGTTGGGTTGTGTGTGAACATCACTGTAAGACTTAACAGAGTCAGAGAGAAGACTGTTTGTCATATATGAAAAGCAGCACCAATAATTATTCAATGAATTTAGAAATCAACTCCAGCAGGGAAGTGTATGAGATTCCTGCTGCTATTGGTCATATGAGAAATAATGATTTATTGCTGTTCAGTGCATGCTCACTTACATGGATACAATTTCCTGCTATGAAATCAAAACAAACTAAGAAGTCTAAACATTAGCATGGTTCCTTCAAGACACTGGGAAATAAATTGAATACTAATAAGTATATGTTTACCACAGCTGATTTAGTCCATTTTCAAGAAGTGTAAAAGATGTAAAACCCCCAATGTTGTCAAGTTACCTTTGTATTTTTTTTCTGTTAATGTCTTAAAAGCCAAGTACTTTTCTGCACAAAATTAGAGGAAGATTCTATAACATTCATTTTTTCAGAACATTCTTTATGTTTTCTATTACTTATCTTAATCTCCAATCACAACTTTGCTCATCTGAACGCGGCTATTTTTGTTTTACAGCAAGGCATTCAGACTCTGCGTGTGAAATTTTAAATTAACTCTGATGGTTTAACAGGAGAAAAAGAAAAAAAAAAAAACAACCAAACAAAAACCAAACCTAACTTTCAAATTTGGCCTTCCAATTTGTCCCTTGAACTATACACACATTTGATGGCTGGGTGTGAAATGGGAATTAGCATATGCATGAAAAGCAACCAGGTACCACAGTAACACACAACATAAGAAGATGAAGCACTAGACCCCAGAGACTCATCATAAACAGGACTGGAGACTAGATTACTCAAAAGAGAAGTGGAATTCCCCAAAAAAGTATTATTTAGTTTCTTTCCTTTTTTTGGTGAAGTATAGAAGGCCTAACCAGTCATAGACTGAATTCCAGTCTGTCGTGCATTACATACAGATCTTAATCATTGGCAGGGTCAGAAACCTTTGAAATCGGCATCCTAAAATCCAAACACACACCCCAGCCCAAACCCCACGGTCATGAGGATAGAAGAAAGCCTTTCAGGGTGTTCAGAGAACATTGAAGCAGTTGAAGCTGAAGTTGTTCCTGTTGTGAGCAGCTCTGCCAGAGAAGGGCAAAACGCTGCCACTGCTCCCTGAGCAGCTCCTCACCAGGGCTGACAGGAGACACAGAATCCCTGTTTCCACACAAGCAGTGCCATCACCATATCTGGCTCCTTCAGTTGCCCCAAAGCATTCAATCAGTAACTCTAAGGCTCCTGTTTTAACTACAAAATGCACATTTGGAACCAATAAAACAGGTTTTCGAGAAAAAAGAAAAGCAATGAGAAACCGTGTTGTTTTCAGTCTGTAATGCTATTCCAACCTAAAGTTGGTAGAATTAACAATTCTAAAACTGTACAGTAATGCCAGATGCTGCAGCCAGTTGTTGTTGACTATTTAAAAAAAAAAAAAAAAAAAAAAAAAGAGTCATTTTGAACACATCCTGACAGTATGATGCTCTTACAACTCTTTTGTTTCTTAGACTTCCAGCTGGGAAATGATAACTGGAAGACATCTGTCCCTATATTCCAAAAATCTGTAAAGGACAAGCTTTTTATCAGACTGGTGACAGCTTTTTGTTGAAAATATAATTTCTCAGTTAATCAATTATCTATCCAATTAGATAGCTTTTTGAATAAATCCATCTTTTCAGAAAAGGGAATGACAACTCCTCAGCCTCCCACTAATATCCTACAAATATCCTAATCAGCTTCCTACAGTCATCCATGCTCTGTGAAGCAAAAGCCTGATTGGGTCTCCTTGTAATTGTGAGCCTAACTTCATCTAATAGCTCTTGCTAAGTAATAAGCTTACCAGATATCACACGAAAATTATGGCACCAAGTTGAATGCATACTTTGTACTGCTCCTGAATGAATATGAATGCCTGTTTAACTTTACTTAGCTCTTGATCCTGATTCCATTCAGCTCACAGAAGAAAAACAGTCCTTGATATTAATGCAGCAGAATCAAGTCGGCAGGCACATAACCCACTCAATTTCTGCAGAACACTCAGTTAAGAGTATTTAACTCTAGTTAAATTAATGCCTCTGCACTCCTAAGATTGGGTTCAAATATTTGAAATTCAAGAGCCAAATACTACAGGCTGGAAGATGACTCCATCCTGATCCAGCTGTCCCACAGCTGTTGGCAGGTTGGAATCAAGGTGACCAGGTCATTCTGTCACTGAGGTGCTGGGGCCCTCCCACTGCAGTCACCACGCTGGCGGCTCAGACAGTCTGTCCAGTGCTGGGGGACATGTGGCAGGAGGAAAAAAAGAGCTTTTCTGAAGAAGACAGTGACCTCCAGATGATCTCCAGCCCTTCCTCCCCACTAAAACGCTCTGTGGTTCCCTAACACAGACTTAAGCCCAGGGTATCAACTGCCGTTTTAAAGCATAACTAAATAAAAGGATCTACAAAACTCCAGTATGAGCCCGCAAATAGAACTGTCTGTTCAAAAGGACCTTTCAAACCCAGAATAGAACTGTGCCTTTTGAAACCTGATTTATTTATGCAGTCCCCCATAAAACACAATTGTCTGTGAAGTGCCAAAAGCCTAAAATTTTTACACTTCCACTTGAGATGAGAACAATCAGACATGGACTTAATTCCACTCACAGCTGTATCCCAGGTTACCCACCTTTTCCCCTCCTCAGTTATGATTACACATGTACTTAAGAGAAACTCACAAATGAGGAGTCTTTTGATGATCATTTCAGCTTTAAAATTCACCAAAGAAGTAATTTTTTTTTTCTCTGTGACTCCCTTTAAAATCTCCCAGTCGTTTTTATTAAATTGAAATCTTGCTAAACATCACAGTCAGATGTTGGATACTTGTACTCCATCAGTACTTTCACTTTCACCGGTCAAACAGCAAAGTCAACCAATTGCTACTTTGTTCCACTTCCTCAAAACAGATGAAAAAAAATTATTTTGCAGTAGTAAGCACAAACCAGAAGCATTTGAATTTTAACTGGAACTAGTAAGGTCAAAATGATCTGTGCTTACACAGCCAAGTGGAGTAACACGGGGTATGAAATGACATTGGATGAGTATTCCAAGAGTTAATGGATACCAAGGGGGACACAAATAAATCTGTGTTGATATTTTGATGGAGAATTTGGAAGAGATTAGGTTTATGGTATGCTCCTGAGGGAGCCCTGACCAAGATAAGGAGCATGAGCTATGAGACTTCATTTCTGAGAATTACTTGGGAAAAAAAAAATAATAAGCAGCCAGAGAAGTTTTGATGACTGGTATACAGAGACTTGTACCTGGCTTACAGTCCTTGGGGAAGAGTTAAAAAGAGTCCAAGAAATAATGGATTTTCAAGCAAAAATGTGATATATTGAAAACAAGTGAATAGGAAAGACAAAGGCAGTGGTGGAAATGAAAGCAGGATGACTCTGGTGAACCCAGAAACCCAGCAAATTGTAAATAAGACATTTAAACCAGCATGAAGACAGATTCATTGAAGTCCTTGGGATCTAAATGTCATTGTTCTATTTTTAGATGCCTGGTATTTAACACAAAATATGACCTGTAATAATTGATATTTAACTACTACATTCAATTTGTAAACACGATAAAAAGGAGAAGACAAGATGAATGTTTAATAGCTGTTATGAAGACGGCTTTGCAAGGACAGTGATGAAAATTAGAAGGGTTCAGTTTACCTCCTCTGAGATAGCATACTGTACACATCAGCCCCTCACTGTCTATGTCACTAATTTGCATGAGCACTATAATTGACAGCTTGTTAACAGCTTATTAGGGACTCAGAGACCCTGTAACAAACACCACACGAAAAAGAAGAGTGGACAGAGGCTCGAGCCATAAGTGCTATTTTAATGATCCCAGCTGAAACCTGCAGATCAAACAGTGCCTCTTGATTGAAGAAGGAATAATTATGACCGGGGTGGTGCGAGAAAATCAGCAGATCCAGGAGTGAGAATGCACAGACAGCCACACCAGGTCAGACAAATGGTCCATCCTGCCCAGTTCCTTCTCTCCAGCAGCAGCAAGCACAGGGAAAGCTCCCACACTCTCTCAGCCTCAAGTAATCTGCAACTCTGGGGCGGCCTAAGCCCGGAGAGGTGTTTCATGTCTAATAGCCAGTGATGGATTTTCTTTTGCCATGAATCTCTCTAAATGCATTTTGAACCTCTCTGTAAATTTTGAGCACAATTAAATGGTTTTAAATACCTTGCTACTGCAAATCCTTCTGTAGATATTATCCCAGCACTCATTCCTGGGGGCTAAAATAAACAAACCAATTAATATGTAAGCTGCAACTCTTATTTTTTCGAACTTCTAGATGTAATGTAGTTACAACATGGCGTTACCACAGCCCAGGATGGAAAATGTCTATTAGCATGAATTGCAACATATCACATGAAAGACAATAACAGCATCATAACACATAGAGAAAGCTATTTGTATTTTCTGGTGAGGGAGTACAGAGCTCCTGAATGTTGTCCTTACTTATCTTAGGATGAAAGCCTTATTATAAGCTCATTTCAGTTGAACAAATCTCTCTGGGCTCCCTGCTGAGCGAGGCATTTAAACTTTAAAGCTAAAGGCATTCATTTTGCTTTGCTGACAGTGAAAACCTTCCTGCACAAGCTGCACGATGCACATGGAAGCTTTTAGATCGCTCGGTGGCAGAATGCATTAAGGCATTTAGCTGCTCACTGCGTCTCTCTGCAGTGCACGGACATCAAAGGCATTCATTTCCACGGGCAGCAAGAGTGGACTCTTCAGAGCAACCATCATCAGGTTTAAGTGCTCTTTAGATTCCAAATACAGAACACGGTGACAAAATATCCTGGGCAATATTTTTTTTCAGGGCATCCTGAACTCGCTGTTATTTCTGAGGACTGTTCAGCGCAGTGGTCCAGGCACTGGAGAGGCTCTTTGCTGGGTCGTGGCACCAGATATCCATCAGCAGGGAGCAGATGCCTGTCACAGCACCACGGCTTCCTGGATTGCACTGTCCGTATTCCAAACAGCTTCTGTGAACAAAGCTCTTTTTTGTTTCTCTTTTTAAACAAAATAACGTGTTGCTCTTTCCTAGATGGTGATCTCTGTCTATGAAAAGTTACAGCCAAACACAAATACTCCAAAGTCTGACTACACGCTACAAGAGCACTTCTGTGTGCACACTCAAGATCTTAAAAGCTTATCCGCCTCTATATTGAGTGAATCAGAGAGGAGAACCAAAGTTTAATCCCTTCAGTTCACCCAAGTGTAACACGACCCCAAATCAAACACCCTAACTGTAAAAACTCCCTGCCACAAAAAGCAGGGCAAATACAAATTAAAATTATTTTCATCTCGGGCCTCTCTTCAATTTTACTTAGCTTAAATTTTGGCTCCAGCCTTACGCTCACTAACACCCACTGAGACCAACAGCAGCCTGCAAGGGCAACTTTTGATCATCTATTCTCAGACGCTGCTTCTACAGTAACACCAAGAAAAGTATTTTAAAATAATGATGCTGGAAATGTGCCAAAAAGAACAACTCAAAAGAAATACTAGCTTGTCTGTTATACCGTAGTGTGGGGGAAGGGGTTTTTTTGGTTTTTTTGTTGGCTGGTTAGAGATTTTTTCCAACACTCAGAGCTTACCGTTGCAAATTAGCATGGGAGTAACTTAGTACTAATTGTTATGAATACATAGATCAGAAAGATTAGACTATGTGCTGCAGTGTTTATTACAGAGGCTGCATGCAGGTAACGGTACAGAGCTCACAAAATGCAAAAAATAAATCATGAGACTAAAATCTCACTGAAACGTGGGCTGATCAATATCTGAAGAGATAAATGCAGTAATTACGGTAAGTAATTATTATCTTACCAGACTATGGGTTTAAATAGATCTATGATAAAGGTAAAGGCAAAACACAAAACAAAACCCCAGCAACCACCATTATTAGTATTAGGTTACAACTTCAAGGAAGATTCTTTTCAGGTCAGTCCATACAAATGCAGAGACCTAACAACGCATTTTGTAGCTTGAAAATACCTTTATCCAGGTTTACAAAATTAAATATTTAAGCTACTAACATTTAATTTTTTGAGTATTTTGAGATATTTTACTTTGATGTCAAGGGTCTATTTGCTTAAACTGAGGAACTGTAGAAATGGTTTTATTACTTAACACCAGCATTAGCAGCAATATTTATCACTTTATTAATGGTAAGACTTCTACCAGTAAAATAAAAAAAAATCTGCTGCAGGTTCTTGTTACCAAAAACAGTGGTGAGGCCATTATTTTTCTGAATGTATTAATGCTGCATGTTTTGTTTAGTGTATTTACCCTGAAAAATTGATATAACTCAAACACAAGATTACAAGTGAATAATTAAATTAAGAGAGAATATTTTAAACAGAAGGAAAAATCCATTCTTCATTAAAAAACAAAAAAGAAAGAGTGGGCTTCAACTGTGGTAGAAAAGACTCAAACACTAAGAGAAACTTTCTAGTGACAAAGAAAGCAAAGCAGAGGAAGAGAGGAGTGGAATTGATCAGATCATGTGTATAAACTGCTATGTCATACCCATGGACCAAATAACCTTTAGGGGTCAGCCTCAGACTGCAGCTAGGAAAACGTTTCTCTAATTAAAATTAGAAAGTGAAATTATTTTATGAAAATGCAAGATTGCATTTCCTCCCAAAGCCTAAAGCAGCGTGCTCTAAGGGAAATCTGCTGCAGCAGGCACAAGAACAGGAGCAGTTCCCCTCTCAGGGCACCAGGCAGCAAACAGAGCAGGCTGAAGGATCGGCTCCAGCACCCACACACCAGGAAGAGGTCCCAGCAGGGATCAACACTCGTGTAGTGGTTTCCTGTGAGATTAAGAATTCCTCTTATATCCTGTCATTTAACTACTAGAAACCTATTTCATATTTTCCTTTTCTTTACAAAAGTTTGACCTGACATAACCAATATTGAGAAAAATGACTTAACACTCCACTTCATAACGTTCAACAAGAATTCTAGTCTGATTTTCAGCAAAGATTACAGATCCATACTGCTGATACACCGTTTATTAGGCTCACACAAAGAACGTGTTAACTACACAATCAGCTGCCTTTTGTCTTAGTCCACTTGCTTTTATATTCAGGCTCTGCCTGTTACTACTTTGAAAATATATCTGTGTAATTGGCTTTAACGGTTAAGAATATTACAGAGAGAGCCAACACACAATATGGTAAAAGTGAAAATGGCAAGATTTTAAATTTAAATTCCAAGTGTCCAGCAACTAAGCAGGGCAAGCTGAAAGGAGTGGGAATTGCTAGAGCATTGGCCATGAGTCAACTCTCACATAGTGATTACCTACTGTAACTACCAGTAATTTTGATGGTGTTTGGCAATCTTTATTTTACTTACAAATACTTGCATAAAGGCAAAATAAGGCATTTTAAATAGTCTCAAATCAGTTGCAAGAATAAACCCCAGCTGTATTTACTGTCCTCCTAAAAAGGCCCTATTGCTGCTGTACCAAAATTTGTGGTGCTCCATAACTACTGAAATTGTGATACAAGATTGCATTCACTTTTACCTTACCCTAAGCAATACTATTTTCTACAACTGTAAAGGAACCACACTATTATATACTATGCACTATCATATTATAATCTATTTAAAAGAACTGGCACAGCTACAATAAAAATCATCCTTTTTTGAAGCTTGTTCTTTGTAAATTACCCAAATGCTAGCAGTTGAGGAGAGCCTTTGGTTTCTCTTCACGTTGGCACTGTAAACCCCCTCTTGTTGGAGACACACATATCCCTCAACTTCTGTCAAAAGCAAGAACAAATTTCCTAACCAAAACTGAAAAGTCCTTGGCTTTTCAAATGACTATAAATTGCATGGCTAAGTGCATATGGCCACAGGGCTGTCACAGTTACTTTTCCTGACAATTCATCATAGCATACTAATTCTGTAATATCATTACTGTGTCTCTTCTCACTGTACTGATCCAGCCAGTTAATTTAATCAACTAATAATAGATTCAGAAATGGATGCAAAGGGCCCTAGCACTTCAAATTATATTACTAGAGATGCACAGCAGTGAAAACAATGTATTCTATACTTGCCATTAAATATAACCCCAGTAAGTTATATTATTTTAGTATGTTGGAGATTTTCCTTTAAATGGGAAAGAAAAAATATTTGTACAGATTTAGAAAAGGTTTTTCCAACAAGATTAAAACAGCAGCTTATTTCACACTAAGCATAACTTAAAATTACATTCCATTAATTTGAAGAAAAAATAATAACCAACAACTTAATCAATTATCATAATTACAGGTGAGTTTCAAGGTAAAAAAACACTTCAGAAAAGAAATGCCCATCTGCAGTAGAAGCTAAAGGTGTGTGATTAACTGCAAAGTGAGCCATTCAAAAATGGACAATTAATTTTATTAAATTTTAATCTTCTCTGAAAATGTCAATGATGATTAAAACATTATTCTCCAACACCGCAGACCGTTTTGCATGTCATGAAGACTAATACTTAAACTTTGCAGGATAAAAAAAAGTAACCCAAACTGTAAGCAAGACTAGAACGCAACTGCATCCAATTTGTCTTCTGAAACATTCACAGAATTCACATGTGAATGTTCTGAACGTGCAACACAGAGATTTGGAGCTGATATCTGCTCACTTCAGCCACAAAATGCACATACCTCAAAGGGCACATCCTGCCAGAGGCCACAGGCGGAACGTGGGAGTAGCCACGCTTCGTACAAGGAATGCAAATCACACCGGCGTGTGTGTGTGCACAGCTGGAGCTAATAGACAGACCTGGATGTTCTAAATAGTGAAATCCCTCAAGAGCAAGGTGTTTTTGCTGTCCTGTCTCACAGGCTGATGGGCAGCACTCTCTCACATGAGGGGCCAAGGGCAGAACTCACTGCACAGCTCCTGGCTGTTCCCTCTCCCAGCACAGCCCAGGGACCACACTCACCTGAAGCTTCTAGCTGAACTGCTTCAAGTCCCCTTTGCACTATTGGAACATTAAAAAGGACAAGGGTGCCACTGTGGATATGGTGCGTTGTGAGGAAATCATGCTCAAAAGACCCAGTTTCAACCCCCACACAGAATTTTCTACTTAAGACTAAATCTAGAGGAAACGCCAATGTCAATTCAATTTATGTTTTGGAGACCTTAGACTAAAGTCAATGAAACTCTTCACTTGCTGAGACAGTTTGTGTATTGGGGCCTAAAATATGGCAAAAAAAAAGTGTGTTTCCTAATGTAAATAGAGTTAATTTTGGCAAAATTCACTGAGGAAGGGCGATAGAGATTTATAGACTTACTCTCTGGCCATGATTCAAGAAGGCAAATGTTTAACATTTTAAGGGCAATTAGAGGCCTCCAAAATGCAATTAATCTTCTCTACCTGCCAAAGTACCCTCCCTGAAATGAGGGTGCCTGAATTCAGACTTACATTAAGTCCAGACTAAATACATATTTCTTAAAACACATTATGCAGAGTTCACCGTGTACCCTCTCGTTCAGGTGTCCAGAGTCATTTGTTACCAAGAGTGACCCCAATTGTGCCAACCCAGCCTGAAAGCAAGGCATCTGCTTGAGTGCTATAATCTAACAAAACAAATAATTTTCCTTTCATCAATATACAACAGCTTTGTTCATTACTGGGAAACGTTAGGTGGTGAAGTATTGAGTGCTATGCATTTTACGCTTAAATCAATGTACTGTCTTGCAGTTATGCCACCTAATGTGTTTTTAAGCCATGCGCTACAGAAATCAATGTGGTTCTTATTTGATATTCAGTGTTAAGTTCAGCCTCATAAATTTAGAATTGCACTCTGTTATTTTGATGGTTATGTATTAACCATGTCCTGTAAGTTTTATGATTTTATATTCAGCCGTGCAGTAAATCACGCCAGTTATACACGAACGGAATGTGCTGAATTTACTTTTACTGTCCATTCTAAAAGGGAAAGTAAAGGATGATTCATTTGACCTATTGGGGAAGAAAAATACAGTATATCAGATAAAATTCAGAAGGTGTATCAGTAGAAAAATTAGACTCCATATAATTTAACTGAGTCTTTTCTGAGACAAACTGATTTGCAGCAGATAAATGTGTTTGATATACTTCATCTTACCAATATTTCACACGGGAACGAGCACACAACAGTTGATCATTCTGTGGAACACATCTAGCAGGTGCTGTGCTACTGTATAGAAATTTAATGCTACACTGAAATGATTTGAAAACAAAAAAGGATGTAGATATATAGAACAAAACTCAAGCCCTTTCCCAGCATTAAGAGTAATGTTTTAATAAAAAATAATATTAAAATATAAAAATATTTTTAAAATGGAAACATTTCTGAATTTGTTGGTTAAGTATCCAAAAAAATTTTTTTTTGTATAAGTAGTATAAGATGCCAGAAAACAAGTGCTCTGCAAGATAAGCTTTTTTTTAAGAGGAAATTTTATTTTTATTTCTATTTGCAGTTTGATGTCTTGCCAGGGAACAAACCACAGGTTCCTAGATCTGGTGGAAATACAAAGATAGTTTGCTCATTTCATTAAATACAGCGTGACAGTGCAATGCCCTTAGTGATAGAGAAGACTACTGATGCACCAAAATTCCTCTGCTGCCTTCCACTTTCTTGGGTGCAATCCTGAAACTAAAATCCTTTCAAGTTCCAAGAACTGCTAAAGACTTCTGGAAAAATTGCACACCATTTAAAATCATGGTGCGCAACACTGTAATTTTATTTTTTTTTCCTAAAGCCACTGAAGTTTAAAAACTAAATGTTAAAGAGTCACAGGATGGACTGTGTGCTTCTCCTGACAGCAATTCAAATAACATAAAATAGTGTGACAGTTTCTACAGTGTAGTCCAGAAGAAAAAAAAAAAAAAGCTTTAAAACTAGTGATGTATACACTGGACATTCATATGGATTTCTATCTCGTCAGACCTCAACAGTTCATTGCTAAATCAGAATAAAAACATGTTAATTTACGTCCACCCACTGGGCTGGAGTGCCCTGACTCCAGGGAAGGAGGAGCTGACATCTGCCCACAGTTTACCTTCTCTAAGTTTCTTAGAGCCAAGTCCCTCACTTTGCAAAGGAAGACATTTGGAACATCTCATTTCACATATTCTCTTATCATTTTCTGTGCAGAAGGAAAGAAAAATACCTTCCCCACCAGGACACCTGTGCCAGCGTCAGCCCCACAGGCCAGAGCAGCCCTGTCCCAGGCGGTGCCCCTGCCCCTACCACAGGATCCCACTTCAGGGCTTGGACATTGCTCTACAATGTTCATTTATGTATGCAAGGTCATTAAAACTCACTTCTACCACACACAGAAATGCATTATATCCATCTTTTTTAATCTTTGCTTCTCACTGGGAGAGCTCTGTGCTTTAAAATCTGCAATGCCTTTCTTTTTTTTCCCTCCTTCCTACCATGGGAAAAGATTTCCAGCAGCCATTAGCTACAGCCATTTTCACATCTCATTTTAACAAGCTATAAAAGCAGAACAACATGCCAATTACATGAAATAAATAAAATGAGTGGGTACAAGATGGCTAAGAAAACCTCTTGCACTGCATATATTTGTTAGAGAGTGTATTAGGGTTTCAATAATGCATTTATAATCCTGCAGAACAGTCTGGCACATCTGCATCTTCAGTACAACAGAACGGCAAAGATGATAGAATCCTCAGAGAATTTCTATTTGAAATAATTTTAGATCTGTTTTATGTATACCAAGGAAGCTGCCAGTCAATCTGATCTTCAAACACGCTGAACTCCACAGAGGGAATTCTAGTAAACTGCAGACTGTTCACCTAAATGCATTTATTTCAGCAACATGAAAACTAGTAGCTGTGTTTGGCTAATAATACGTTGCACATTTGGAATTTTGTTAAATACCTTAATTGTGTAGCATAGAATAAGGCAGTTAATTTACACAAAAGGACACAGAGGTGAATTCTATGTCTACATCTTTGAACAAAATAAGTAAATTCACTGAACATATGGCTTATTAAATTTAATAGTTCCTCTCCAAGATGATTCTGATTGCCATGTTTTGAAAGATAGGATTTTAAAAAAAAAATTCTTTTGGATATTTGCCGTTAAGCAGATATGCCATCTGTCTCTCCAAATGAAAAGAAACTCAAGACTTTGATTACTATTTTCCTAACCAAGATTTAGGGTAATGTATTTCTATTACACTGATTAACTAGATCTGACATCACATCTTGGACCTGTTTATTATTCTTTTTCAAAGAGCTACCCACATACGTGCCCAAATGTACTACATGATGTGTGATGAGAGCAGCATAAGGAAGCACCATCACCTCTCACATCACTTTCAAGCTCTGTTGGTGACACCGTGTTATTCAAATAGGCATCTTGTATTTTCACTCAAGTTTTAAGGACACAGATGTCTAAAGCATAACACAACCAAACTGGACCTGGAATTTCCGTGAGAAAACGCTGACACTAAAAGAAGAGAAAATAAAAAAGGAAGCCACTTGCAAATTTCGTTGTAGAAATCTATTGGAAATAGGATGCTTGACTGAGCAGGTCACACGAATTCTGTATATCAAGGGAAAAAAGTCTAAGTCTGACAGTATGCCAAATTCTTGAAATTTGCATATTTTATACTTCAGATCCTCAGAAGCCCAGCTCATTTTTCCTGTCTGGTTATTTTCTAGGGAAATCTTTTTCGCCAGTCGCCTTCAAGCCCACACAAGCAGTAACTCACCTGTGTCTGAACAAAAACGATCCTTTCATTCCCACTGATAAATGCACAGATTGTGCATCTACTTCCTAAGTCACTGAGTATCTGTTTCAAACCCGGCATGAGGCAGGAGAGCATCCAGGAGCAGCAATCAATGCACTAATGGCCCCTGCTCAGCCACGGGGATAACTCAGCGTTCCTGGCTTACAGGTGAGCACCACTGCCCTGAAATCACAGGCAGCCTCAGCTGGGACTCTGGGGCACACTGTGTTCAGCACTTCAGAACAGAGCTGACCAAAAATAAACCAGATATACAGTGACGGGCATAGCAAAAATCCACAAGTGGTAAAACCACAAAAAGCAAAACAAAACCCAAAAAACCCCCAAACACCAAACCAGGTTTCAGCACCCGATTCCTATGTATATTACCAAAGTCCTATGATTTATTGCTTCAACGCTTGCCTCCTGTATCAATCACAGGATTAATCAAAGCGCTTTTGAATGAGAGCTGGACTCCTAACTCAGTCCTGGCTCCTAACCCAGCCTTGCCTCTAAACCAGCCCTCGCTCCTAACCCTATCCTTCCAAACCCAGCCCTGGCTCCTAACCCAATCCTTCCTAACCCAGCCTTCATTCCCGACCCAATCCTTCCAAACCCAGCCCTGCCTGCTAACCCAGCCTGTGCCCCTCAAGCAGCACAAGCCCCGTGTGACTTTGTCCCCTGTGCCTCTGGCCACTGTCTCTGTGACACTCCCTTCTCTGGACACCATAGACAGAAATTGGTTATGTAAAGGTTGTAAAGATTTAACATAAATGGTTTTTAAAACTGCATTTTAAGCTATTTTTTTTTTCCTTTTGTCCTGGGACAGCCTAGCCAGAGCAGAGGCTGCCTGCCTTCTGCCAGAGGAGCTCTGGATAAAGCAGCACAATGTGCCAACGGCACAGGAGCACTTTTTCACATCTAACTTTCCAAGAAGCACCAACAGCAATAAGGCCGAAGTGTTTTGTAACGCAGTTCAATTAAGCACATTAATAATGTAATGACCCCACAGGGGCCAAAACAGAGCTGTGATACAGTTGGACAAACAGGACACAGGAAAACATGTGAGAACCAAAATCTGACAGATAAGAGTTGCAAAACAAGCAGCAAAGGTGTCGAGAGAAACATGGTCGAAAGGAAGATGTGTTATGCTAGGAGGAGACGAGATCCTTGCTTTTGGGGGAGGAGGACACTGAGGAAGAGTGGGGTCCAACAGGGAAGGCACAGTTCCTCAGTGGTTCCAGCTCCCACTGCCAGCAGGAATGCCCAGAGGCTCATGAGACACCGCCATAGGTGTGATTCAGGCAGTGCTGTGAGGGCAGTTCAGGTGCTGCCTGTTACAGTCCCATGTCAGAGCACACCTGGGTGACCAGTAACCCTTAGGTAACTAAATTACCATCAGATAGTTTTCCTTCCAAATGATTTATTCAGGTTATGAAGTAGAAACCAAGAAATTGTTCAACATACATGAAATCAGCTGTTTAAGTTCATGTAAATTTAGCTATTGCTAAAAACGGCTGCTTGGCAAGGGTCTGTATTAGCACCTCAGTAACAGCAGCTAAAACACATTTACCTAATGGGATGGAGCTTTCATGGAAGCTCCTGTACAAAATGATCACAATTCACTTACTGGACATTATGTTTCAATTAGATAAGAAAGAGGCTATAAAAAATATTGCCTCTGACATTTTAATGCCTCTGACTTCTGAAACTCTTGAAAAGATAAGTCAGTATTTTCAGACCATCAGGATACAGAACAAACTACATCAGATTTGCATCCATTTCCCAGACTGGTGAATGCTTGTTGGGCACAAATAAACGGAGTATGGACTTCACTCAGGTACACTGAGCACTGCTAGAGCTGTGCAGGCTTATTCCAGGTTCCAGACCAACAACCATCGGATTTTTGTAGCATTGCCATAAATTCACAGTTTCTGTGCAGGGAAACCAGAACTTCCCTTCATCATAATTGATCAATCATAATAATGAGGTGGCTCTCTGATTATTTCTCAAAATCCTTTTTGAAATGCCATTAGTATTGTTTCATTAAAGCTTACATGGACTTGCAGAACCAAGGCTTTAGTTTCCAATTCTTGAAGAATTACTTTGAATGTTGAGATTTACTAAACTTGATTACAACCTATTGTACTTACAACACAACATCATAACAGCTCAGAGTTGTGGAATTCAGCCTCTCATAAATAAGTAAAACAGATCTTTAAAAATTAGATAGACTGTAATAAAGACTATAAATTTAATTACAGTGTACCTTTGTTTTGGGGGTATAGGCATGGCTTATCTACGAACCTGATGTCAGAACCTCCAATACACTCCCCTTTCCTGCTGCTGGCTTCTCTTGCAGCTGACCTGTTAGAACAGGTTTCACTATGTTTGTATTCTAATGCAAAAAATGTTAACTAACCAAAAGATAAATTCACTCACAACTGCATTTAAAGCATGAATGAGTCATATGACATGCTCACATATGAAATCTGAAACAAATTATCATAGTGTGAGGTGTTTTGGTCCAGCATTTCTTTTAGATACATATGTCTAGTTGCTCTGAAAATCTGTTGGGCTTTTATTAAATAGCATTTTTTTTTTCACAGTTATAGAGTCAAGTCTGTTAGAATTCCTGTCAGAAATACACAACTTTGGTTCATACTGGTGTATGTTAGCTGATTACTTTTGGCTTTAAGCATCATTTTGGGGTTTGTTTTCTTTAGAGGAATCACAGGAAGGTAGAACCACATTCCCCCGCTCAGCCCGCAGCACCAGGAGGGTCTGAGGGGCACCAAAGGCTTCTGAAAGCCCCTGCACCCTCCCGAGCTCTTCATGGCACAGCACCCTGCAAATACCCCGCAAACAGAGGTGCAAAATGTCATTTGCACCTCGGCAAACACAGTACAAGAGCTGATGAAATGAGGGCTTTGAGCTCATACCAGTTTCTCTCATGGTGCTCACCGTGACACAGCTCAGGTTTCTAACAAGTGCATATGTTACAGTTCTGTCTGTTGGTTTATAACCAGCTCCTGACAGTGTCTTAGCTCTGTGTCTGCTCTAATTTCAAAGTCACCGTCTTCCTTCTCTTCCCTCTCCTCGTGCAAGTTTGTACATCTTTATAATGCCTTCTGATTAATTTATCACATAGTAAAGATTTAAAAAAATCATTATCTTTTTGATCTAAAAATCCTTATATTTCATCTTTAATATGTTCTTTTGAGAGGTTCTTTGTGGAGAACTTGCCACATATGTTCTACTCCTCTGAGACATAACAGCAAAACTCAAGAAATACTTCAAATCACATTTAAAATGGTTTGAAAAGATTTTGTTTGTAGAAAAAAATAGCAACATTCCTTTCAAGCTAAGAAAAAAAATGAGAGTATATTGCAGTACATATGGCACAAGAAGACTAACAAAAAGGAAATATATGAAACCAATATTTGAAAGAGTGTCAAAATTTATTACCACAGAAGCGATCTGAAGCATTTTTAACATTCCATTACTCCATGAACTAGACTTAAATAAGGAGGAACAAAAGTCAGGAAAAGAAAAATATTGATTTCTTCAGATAATTTTTCTCGAATTATCATTATTTCTGTAAGATGATCTGTTCCTCCATTTGTTTTAAACCATGCAAAGAATTCATCAGATGTAGAGAAAGAGAATAACCCCCACTTTACACATTAATACTGTAATATTCTGCTTCATAAAGAGTGCTTTTAAGCCATCACGTGTCAAACAAGACTAGGAGATTATCTGGAACCACATTAATGTCTTCAGCTCAAGGCACTATGCTACATTAGAAAAAAAACGTAGGAAAGTGGAATAAATTATCTTTCAGACAAAGACAGGCAAATGCCATAATATTTTACCAGGATTGAAAATGATGGGGGGAAAAGATGGTGAAAAGTATCAGTTAAAAAAAAAAAAAAAAAGCTAGAAAAAACCCTTTAATATAAAATATCAGGGAACTGACCAAAGCCAGGAAAAGCATAGTGATGCCTGCTCTACCTCCTTTAGTCTTCACCATGTAGAATTGTTTATTTTCATGATGCTAACTGTGAAGTCCTCAGAATTCTGCCCACCCAAGTCCTCCCCCTCAGCTCCAGTCTTCAGGCTGAAGCAGTGCAGTACTGGCTGTACTCAGAGAGCTTTCTCAGGATCTTTAGCAAAACAGCTGGACTGATGGTAGCACAGAAAACACTGATTATTAATATCTGCCTGCTGTGGTTATAGGTCAGTGTCCTAACATTTATCACATTTATCACTTTTTCCTTAAAGAAAACCCCAAAAAACCCATGCAACTGTAATCACACTAGACCGTCTTCATCTGTTACCTAGAAAAGTAAAATGTAATTAATTCATTCAAACCACACACACAAAAAGTGAAAACATATGAGAAATTCTGCTTTAAATTAATAGAAACCTTCATTTGGAAAGATTAGATGGCACTCTGTCACCCACAAGAGCTGATACTGGGCTCCATTATGTACTGAGTGTCCTTATTCCTGCGAAAGGACATCTAGTCCACAGAGTCCTCAGGGGACAGGACAGGGAGTCCTGACTGACACAGAGGACACGCTTGGAGCGTGATTCAATCCCAAAATTTAGGGCTAAACTGAATATGAATACCCATCTCCAAATACTCTCAGGGAAGTCAAATTATAGGTTAAGAAATAAAGTATCTGAAAGAATTAAATCTGGCTAAGTATCACAACAGAAGTGGTCTTGAAATATGCAGTAATTATCCAGAAAATTAGAACTGGCAAATGAATATAGATGATTGAGACTCAAGGAGTCTTTGAGAAGCTGCCCAGGGATATATTGACAGGACTGGGCACATAAGGATTATTATTTCACTATTTAATACTGAAAATGTAGAGGACTCTGTGAAAGAAGAAAATGAACTGATTTACATATATTATTAGCTTCAGAAATACGGCTTGGAAAGTCTGCTGTACTTAAAGAGGTTTTAAAGTGAACACCAGCATTTATATACAGATTAATTTTCAGAACTTATTCTCTGAATTGCTCTGGGTTGCTTTTGAAGAGCAGCACATCCAGCACACATGGTGAGCAGAATTGGTTTGGATGGCAGATTCCTACTTCCCTCACAGACGTGGTGTTCCATTGGCTGCCCCAAACCTGGAACCTCCTTGGATTCCTCTTTCCTTTGCCTCTCTAGTCAGAGCCCTAACCTTGACCTAATCCTTCCCCACATTTTCTGTGCACTGAACTAAACTGACCAGAAACAACTTTTTAACACGGGAGTCAGTGATGTCCTGTTTCACTGAGCAAAGGAAGTTTAAAGAGGAAAAAAACCAAAAAGAACTACAAAAGACAAACTCCAGGCAGTTAAGCAATTACAGCCATTCCCTTGTTTTGGCCATACCCACACTGTGTAATACAGCTTGAGGGTATAGCATTATGTGGGAGGTATAAATAGCACACAACTCCTTAAAATAATTCCCCTCCTAAAGAAAACTGGAAAGAGGAGCAACTTCACTGTAATTCATCTCATTTCAAGTCTGCTAAATATAAGTGTCCTGTGGAAAACTGATAAAGCTATTTATCTAGTGCCATTCAAGTTAAAAAAACAAAATAAATTCCCCCAGGAATGTCGATTACTCATTCTTACAACTCAGCATCTGAGGAAACAGAAGCTATATATGCACTCTTGAACGCTAATTTGATGTTGAGAAAAGTCCCTTAACCATTTGTGTGAAAAAACCCAACTGCTACCTTTCAATATTTCTGAATGACAGTCATGGCTCTGAGCAAACAAATGATGCTCACATATTGTGCCTTGCCTACAGGCATGTTGCTGTAGTGGAATGATATTATGCCTTTTTACAAGATGGTATCTCAGTTTCAGTAGGGCAAACATGGCGAGGAAGTTTCGGTTTCCGTGGGCTCCTTGGACTTTCAGGCACACACAATTTCACCCTCAGTGATGATCTCCTCCCTATCAGCAACGTGCCACTGAAAAGCCTGAATGACTTGAACAGTCAGCAATTCCTGAGATATTTATAACAACTTCAGAAACCACAGAAGTCATCCTTCCCACTGAATAGCTGCTCAGCTGCAAGATCTGACCCGGAGAGATGCTATTTGAAGGCCCTCAATAATACTAGCATGCTTCTTAATAAAATGAAAACTGAAAAACTACCAAAGTGTCTTCTTCCATCTCAGCCTATAGGAAATCAAGCTTGATAAGTTCATACCTTTATTTCCCTTACCCAGACTGCTGCATTATGTATTTGGGAACCCAAAGAAAATATCAGAGGACAGAAGGTATAAATATGAGTTGGTATTGCATCTAAATACAGTCTGATATGCTCTGGGGATGAACTGTACTTGTGATACATTCAAGGAATCAACTGTTTCTCAGAGTCCAGCTTGTGTAAATCTCTTTCAGACTTGAGCACTGATGGACAATCACAGTGCAACCACAGATTAATGAACAAACAGTACATACAAGCCTCAGGGTCTTACACATGTTCAGCATTAGGGCAGGTGCCGCCAGGAGCCAGCATGGAATATACCAGCAACTTATTTTGTAGTGGCTACACCCCCTTCTGGGACTTTATTCACAAATAAAACTGCCTCTTCTTCTGCCACCTGTGCTGTTCTGCTGCACAGTACAAAGCATCCAGAAACTTGTGGTTACTTTCACTGTGAGAAATGAGTTTGTACACCACCCCAGCGGAAGTGGTGCTGATGAAAGGTAAGAAACCCAAATGGGCACCAGAAAAACCGCCCTCTTTTAGTACTGGATTGTCCCAACTACTGCTTCAATTTGCACAGAGCTCTTTTGCTAGTTTTCTCCACAAGGCCACTTTTCTTGCCATTTCCTTACACAACTAAAAGAGTGGTACCATAGGGAAGCAGTGCCTCTTCCAAAAGTCAGTGGGTTTAGCACAAGAACGTGAAAGATCACACCAATGGCACCCTCTGGTAACAAACAGAAGCACATTATGGGGTCAATTATTTGGGCTGGGAAAAACATTTGAAACTACTTCTTCACATAAATCTGTTACATGGACAGGATTCCTACTGCAAGCTGAAAAACGTATGGAGTTAGCTTTAAGAACAATGATAACAAGCCTTTGGGAGCAGGTAACTTTAGGAAAAGACAAGCTCTTTAAGGCACTCTCATCTCCCCACTATCACCACATCTTTCTTTTATAGGTTTAGCCTAATCTGATGTTCTTGAACCATGAGCTAGACAAATTATAAATTGAAAAAATGGTCCTCTGCTTTTACCAGAGATAGTGTGTCTTGCTCACAGATGGTGAAGATTTCAGCATGGTCTCTGTGGTGCTACCAACAGCTTTTGAGGTGTTGAAGAACTTTGATGAGAGGTCTGCGAGCCAAAGACTACACAGGCAAGTGGACAAACAGCTGCTCATAAGAAGTCTCTCACTTGATTTGAGAGGCAGAGCTTCAGTCTTCCTGAATCATGGCCAATCATCCCCTGAGCTTCTTACAGGAAGAGTGCAGAAAAGAGAGTCAGCGATTTCAAATGCTACAGAGAGGCTGAACAAACAGATAAAAGTGCTTCCCTTATCACTGCCAGGGAAGGAGAGTGTCATGGAACTTGTAATAGCTTAAATTAAGCAAAAGGTTGTCTTTAGCCTGTGTGAAATATAAGGAAATTAAAAGCAAAGAAGAATGTTAATTTTCAGGTTGCTCCTATAGTATCTGACAGAAGCATTCAGTTCTGACAGGAGCTTCTGCAAAATGTCACCAAAAACTTTATGGATAAAAACAACCTAAACAAAAAAAACCCAAGCACCACCACCAACGAAATCAGGCTTATTTATTAGATTTTCTCCCCTTTAACGTAAGGAACAGAACTTCGGAAGCATCTTTTATAACTTGCCACTTAAGAACTAAATGAAAAAAGTTTTATAATGAAAGAGAATGAAAAATGAATCATCTCTTTTGAAACTCATTAGTTATGGGATAGTTTAGTTTTCAAAAAGCTCTGTTCATTCTAATATATACATATGAAACGTTTGGCACCAACAGGGGTAAGGCACCATTTCCTATTCATTTTCCATCTGAAGAGGAATTCTACCCTACACTTCAACATCACATTTTCAATCAATTCAAATCCATTGCCTTCTCCAAGCTGCCAGATTCCTTGAAAAGAACAGTGTGCAGAGTGTAAACACAGAGCACATCCCATGAAATATTTAGAAAATGTAATGACACAATTTACACATGTGACGGTAGGCATTCACTGCACCACCTGAGCTGACTGGCCAGACTGAGCTTTATAAATGAAGTATTGACTAGAAAAAGCAGTTTGTACCTTGACGTAATTATGCACTAATCACTGAAGTATGCAAGTCTTTGTAATTAGGGAGATTATTAATAGTGGGATGACATACAGAGGAAAGGTAGCAGTCTCTGGTGTGACGAATTCAGAGGAAGCTTTGGGCAAAATTTCTCATTTTGAAAGGCAAGACAAAATAAATTCAGAGTATGGGTTCCTTTGATCCGTGCTTCAGTTTACAAGGGAGATGTAAAATACATAGGTTTTGTTTCACGTTAATAAATTTAGTTAAACACCAAGTACAGACAAACCCGCAGACCTTCCTGCAAAGGTTTTATCATTCATCAGCCACACACAATGCATTTAGCACCAAGCTGGATTGACTTTATCAGACACACATCTCTTTCATAGAAAAGAATAAAAAGGCATTATTCTAACTCAGTTATGGTTTGAACAAAGGCGCTGCTGCTTGCTTACCTGGGTGACCTATATCATCTAAGTTTTCTTTTATGAAACTAATAATTGACAAACTGAATAATGTGCTGTAATGGAGTTCTTGTTAAACATAGTTTCATCATTTCTCTCTACTAGATGGAAAGGCTCATGATTAAATAATAATTGAAAAATCTTGTGGTTATTTTGAGAGGTTTTTTTTAAAAGCTCTCCATGTTGTGACCTTCACACAGTGATGTAGATACAGCTGCAGGCAAAAGCTCTTTCCTTAGAATTCAGGAAAAAGGAAGATCCCAGCTAGCCTCAGCAGTTTATGAACCCAGCTGCTGCAGTATTTTCCTGATAGCCCATATTTCTGTTTTCCTCAGTTTCCTGGCTAAATATCGGACTTCAATTCCCCATTCTCAATCCCTGATTGCCTTAGTTCATTCAATTATGAGGGGGCATTCATATTATCAAAAAAAAAAACCCCACCATGAAGAGAAAGACTGCAAACAGGATGCAGCTTCAGCAGGCCCTCATGTGGGTTATGGACAAAAAGCCCAATGATGCTGTGCCAGAGCAGGGCACAGAATGTGGCACTGGAGTCACTTTAGAGGCAATGAAAAAATTTTACAGGTGCTGAAGCCCTGCCTGTTATCAATGGGGGAGAACAGCCTGTACATCCATGGTGTAAGACCTCACCCCACCCTATACAAGAGGACTTTTTGGTTTGGTTTGTGATTTTTGTGGGCTTGTGTTGGGTTTTCTGCTTGTTTGTTTTAGCATTCCATCCATTCCTCCTAAAATCTTGAGCGCTTGAGAAATACCTGTATCCCTTGGGAGGATGAAACCCGAGATCCTGATGCACATCTCTCAGGTCAACACGGATCTGAATGGAAAATCTAATGGCTGCCCAAGGGCTGAATGTCAGCTACGAGCAACTGAATGTCAAGATGGCATTTAGGTTTACCCTTTTAGGCCACCAAAGCAGTGCTGTCTTGCCACAACTCCATCCTTAATCTCTAGTATATCATCAAGCACTCTGCTCCAGATAGTATTTATTGAGCTCTTTCGCTATATACCAGACAGTGTAGCAGTAATTCATCACATCATCCTGCCAAGCTACACGGCAGTCTTGCTGGGTTATATTAAAATTGCAACAAATGTTTAAGCTTTTTAATACTGTCATTTCATATTCCTGTCTTACACAGGGCTTTAAAGTTTACCAGTACTACATATCCATTTTTTGTCCTTAACCCCATCATCTAGACTCCCTCTGCCCTGAATACATAAGCCATTTACCTGGACCAAATTGAGTTTATGTGTAGTTAAGTCTTTAAAAGTCATCCCTGCTAGTCAATTCCCTCATTAGGAAACCACTTCCTATCAGAAGTGCCCTCAGGTTTTGAGAGCACATCAAAATTGGATCCACTTAAGAAACCGAGCTTTGATACTGCGCTTAATGACTTTCTAAATTTGTCATTTACAAAGTACTTTACAAGCCTTCCTAAAGAAGAGCTGAAGTCTGCCCATGCAGGAGCTAACCTCCCCAGCTCTGCTCCTGCAGGAGCCTCGGAGATGTGTGACGTGTGCGGTGCCATTTTCTGAGTGTATGACATTTCATTTAAATCCCATCATTTCCTTGGGACCATCTGGCCACTTTCTCAGCTCCCAGCAGATCCCACAACTGTGACAGCTCTTCCTCTCTCCTCGTTCAGATCAGCTCCTCCTGTTGTTTCCAGGCTACCTGGGGCGCTCTGGGAGAGAAACAGGCACAACATTCCCAGACAGTTCTCCCTGCAGAAACCAGCACTCCACCATGACATATAGAGCAGGTCTGCACTCTCCCTGCTGCTCCTTGTACCCAAAATATCGATATTCTATCCCAATATTATGAGGGCATATTACATTTCCCACACACACACAGTTGAAGACGACGCAGATCTGCTCCAACTGCATCACCACTGTCAAAACATCCCTTTTCATTAACAAGGAAAGTATTTCCTGTTGGTGAAAGTGAATATTCTGTGGTGGGGAAGTCTAGGAAGTGAGCTTAATCTTCCACTTGTTTAACCCAAACAGAATTCTGGGATCAACAACATAAAAAGCTTCTACTTTTTACTCCCTTACAACTCAGAGACATTAGCATGCGTACGACAAACCCAAAATAGTCTCAAGAGTAGAACTACAGTGTTGCTATAATCTTTCCTGAAAATTATGAAGTGTGAAATAGAAAGCTGAAAAAAAAAAATTAAAAAATGAAATATTGATAACAACATGTCAAAATTACAACAGTGGAAGGAAGAAAAACTCCTTGGCTGTCATCTGTCTGGTGGCTTTTTGTAAACTCTGATGCAATAAATTCTTTTCTTTTCTATTGTAGTTCTAGGTTTGCTATTTAACAACATCCAAGGAAGAGCTCAGATTATACTGCTCATAAAATTTGAAACAATGATAAACTGTGAGGTCAGTTTGAATTCTGAGGTGGGGTTATGTTTTAAGATTAACATATGCATTTGGGAAGTTACTATAGGAAATTGCCATTGAAAACTTCATAGCAGGGAAAAAAAGAGAAAAATATGATTTACTTAATTTTTCATAGGATTCAACCAGAAGTACAACAAAAATACAGTTTTTTATATTTCACCTTATAATTTACTTTCTTTATTTCATTTAGTAAGTAATATGCACACAAGGTATTGTCTGATATTCAAGTATTGTCTGATATTCAACTCTTAATTACTTCAATAAAAAGCACCGTCAAAGCAACATGAAAGAATAAAAACAAGTCACTGTCACCAGTATGTCTAAAATAGCAAACACTGCTGGTTATTGAACCTGAAAATATCAGTGCAGCTCCCTACAGCAGCCTTCCACCTGACTTGAATTGTCACACCTGAGGCTGGAGTCGGTGAAGAACAGAAGATTTTCTCCAGAAGAAAAGGTGAAATGAGGAAAGGAAAAGGCCCCACAGGATTCCCTGCCGGGACTCCCCAGGTTCATTCCAATAAAACACCATTTCCTCAACCCTCCCAAGCTGGGCTATCAATACAGAAATGGTTCTTAGGAGCAAAATGTTTTGCTTCTCGTAGGCATTATCTACAAAGAGCTGCCACAACCACAGTGTTTTGTGGTGCATTTCTTTAAAATGTGCCCAGATTACCACAGCATGACCTTGAACTCTCCCTTGTTCTGCTGAAGTTTGGGATTGCTTTATTCCTCGCCACTCATTCTTGTCTTGCTTTTCAGTTCAGAATTGCAGCTACTAAGATAAAAGCATGCCTTGATAACATTTTCTGATCTGACATTATTTTAATAACGTGGCTTCAGTCCTGGTAATTCTTTTCCTCCATCAAGACACTCTTTTTCCTTTTCTGACACACAAATGTAAAACAGAAACGTCTCAAGTGTGTGCTATTATAATATCAGGATGGAAATCTTGTGATAAACATTTTATGTTACGTCCCATTCTACCAATGACGTTATCTATCCATTATACACAATAATGGTACAAGCAGATAAAATGTCAAGGGAACAACCTTCTACCAAAAAAAAAGTCACCAACACCATTTCTAAATTTTCTCTTTCACAACAGGAGAATTACCAGGCTCTAGATTCACATCAAACTGAAAACCCTCCTTCTGGGTTCACTTTGAGCCAACGAGTTCATTTCAGCACTCAAACCAAGATTTGCCCTGAGTTTACATCCTACTTTTCCATTCTCCTTTCTTCTACCTCAGATTATCTTTTTTCTTTGCTACTGGTCTGTTCATCTTTTCACTCCCATCTGCCTTATGTCACTTGAATTTCACTGCTTTCCTAACAGCCTCTAACTGGTCATTCAAGAACAGCGAGGCCAGGAAAAGAGAAAACTGCAGATATGTTGCAAAAAGATTATGTAAATAAATGCTCCTTATAATTTTGTTTTCATGGATTTTTTACTTTATTTTACAATGTTTTATATTCTTCAGAACATAATTTTCAGTTCAACTTAAAAAAAAAAACCCCACAAAAAACCCCAAAACAAACCAACCAACCAAACAAACAAACATAAAACCTCAAAGAAAACCAAACCCACAAAAAATCACCCAGAAGAAACCAACCCTGAAAGAGTGGTTGCTTCAAAGTCATTACCTAAACATGACCAGCCCCTAAGCTTTACTCTGGAAATAGAAATACTGTGGGCTTAGAAAAGAACATGGCAACTGATGAAAAGAAATCCTTTTGAGAAGTTTGCCATGATGTTTTGGAATAAATAGATACAAGATGTAATCAAAATAAAAATAAGCATTCAGGAACAGTGCTGTATCCCCTAGAGCTCACACCTTGTGTCCCCAACAGGTGATTCTCTCTCCAAAGCTGGCACATGACATCAGAGGTGATCTATATTTCTAACTGGCCTTTTACATTTGTATGCATCAAAAAAATTTAGTTAAATCTTTTACTTAAATTTCACAACCCAGTACATCATGCTGAGTAACAATGAGATGACAGATTTGTGTTACAGATTCAGAATTGATCTGTCTAAAGAAGAGATAGCCACATTTAGACAGCAGCAAACCTACAATATACAGTAAGAATTTAGAGCCTAACCAGACTTCTGAAAATAGAAGTGTTTTTAAAATATCAGTAAGGTGTTTTGTTAGGAAGAATTTCAGTATACCGAGGAAAACATGGAACTTAATGAGTTTCCATTATTTCAATTTATCTATGAGCATTCCAAGCCTGCTAATATTTCAAGGTTCACAGCATTCTGGTTTATGATAAAATTAAATCATACTAAATCTTCAAGCGCAGCAAATGTCACAAGCTTTGTGAATGGATTTGAATGAGAGCAATTTTTAGAAATTAAGCTTCCTCTGTGCTACTTGGAGATGACAAAACGACAAAATACATTTATTGATGCAAAAAATTGTGAGAGGTATGGTTTGTTTGGGGTTTTTTTTTAAGTTTAAATTGTGATAGCGTCTCAATATTTAGAAAATAATCATCTTTTAGAGTTGAACTACTCTTTCATAACGCTTGAGCTGTATCAGGGAAAAAGCTTTAACAGTACTTTCAATAAATTCAGAGGTGTGAGCATAATGAGTTCCTTCTAATATTGCCGGGCATAGATGGGTAAAGTCTCATACCAAGTAATGCCTTGCTTTTTGCTGGTATCCTGCAAATATGAAACCGTATCAGAGTACAAATTTCTCTTGAAATATAGATTCTTGTTACTTCCTCTCAAGATGAACACCTAGCAGGTTATTGATCTGCTTCTGAAGGACACAGTGTTTATTATGTAGGAAACCACTGCTGGGCACAAGTGTGAGAAATTAATGATGGTTTTGTAAGTGTCCACACTGTGGTGCTGAACCAATGGGGCAACTGTCAATCTATATGATAATGTATCCCAAAACTTCATAAAATCAGTGATGTGAAAAAACATTGATTTTTGAGCTAACCAGGATTTCTGAGAGAGTAAGGCTAAAAAGTTTACTGGAGTTAACACCTCTGTGTACACAACAGTTGGTTCATACTTGCGTGATGTTTTTTTAAAACAACCAAACACACAGAAACCCTTCTCACAGAAACCCAAAATGAATTCCACATACTGGTTTATTACTTGCTTGCTGTTTGATCATGTCGTTCTTTCTCCTATTCATTGCTTGAAACATGAAAAATGGATTCACTGCCCTGTATTTCCAATTACATAATAATTCACTTATTATGGGGAGGAAAACGGAAAACAAGTGAACGGAATCATTCTTTTATCAGCCTGTGACTGTGTGTATAAAAGTGAGTTCTGAGATTATGTTTTCTTAAACAAAAGTGTGACACACTGCTGCCACAGAAATGGAGACAAACACCTGGACAGAAGTGAATTCCTGCTACAGAACTGAAGCTCAATCATTCTGTAGTGCCAGAATTCTATTAGTCAGGTTTTTTATTTGAAATTACGCTCAGAAGCTTTAACAAAACTGTACTAAAATCAACGGAAGTTGTCATATTTCTGTGAACAGTATCATTAAAAGGAAAAATCAATTAACGAGTCACTGATTTATTTTAAAACATGGGCTTCCTTGTACAAACCATTATTAGTAAATGCACATTTCCTCCCTAGTTTTGATAAAGAAATGTATCCTGCTATGCCTATGGAGAGGATATATTACTTGAAGATTCAATTTAAATCAACAAAAAAAGACTGCTGTTACAAACAAAATCAATTGCACTTTGCTGAACATCTTTCTATCAACATATAAACTGTAATTTTGTCCTGTTTGCCTTGACAAGCAGTTGCTTGTGTTTCCAGAGCCCAGCACACCCGCATTGCTGAAAACAAGACAACTGGCAGCGAGTACAGGGAGGAGCCCAAAATAAGCACCTATAAATCCTCTTCTGAGAGGCACCCAACTGGTATCAAACAGAATTTGATCCCAATTGGTATAGCAGAGAGCTGGTATCAGCTGCTGGAACAGTCGCTCTGAGGGTTGATGATGTTAGGGCGGTTCCTTTTCACCACGTCCTCAGAACAACAAGATCCAAACCCCTTTGTTCCAATTTTAACTAAGCTGAGTTTGCACTTTCATTACCCTATAGGATGGAGGACAAATTCCTGCAAATATTTTTTTACTATTTTCCCTCTTGAGTTCTGTTTAAATCTACGTGAGCCCAGAAAACTCCCCAGGTAAGAACTGTAGGGTGGATCCATACAAATAACCTGAATTTGGACATGTGCACCTGAGAGGACAGTGCTGAACACAGGACACTCAGACTCTACCACTGCCAGGCTCTTTGGCCACAAGTGACTGGTGCTGTGCCCAAAGTCTCATTTCTGTGACTTTAAACAACACTAAACATAAGTGCTCTGCCTCAGCCTGATGCATAGATTTGCTTTCCCAAAGCTCCCCAATACCAGTAATAAAAGAGCAAAAGAATTGTTTTTACAACTTCAAAACCATGAAAAAAAATACCTAAAATTAAATCTGACTGTTACAAATTAGCATCATTGTTACAGCTACCAGCACATTGCGGATTATTAATATTACTTCAAGCTGTGTAGAAAAATCACATATAAAAACTATTTCTCTTTGGAAATTTCTTTCTGCTTCTCACCATTAAGTTTAATTTAAGATACTCGGAGCACAAACTTCTGTGACAGATTACGCCATGAAAAGTAAATTCTAAGATCAAACAACATCTATCATATAATGCACACATAATAGTTTCCTGATAGCGATGCTAAAAAATCCCAAAACGCATCTAAAAAACCCCAAAACACATCTAAAAAACCCCAAAACGCATCTGAAAAACCCCAAAATGCACCTAAAAACCATCTTCAGTCAAACTGAGAAAGCACAACCTTCCCCTTTGAAAGCAGACTGGTGTATTTTAAAGCATGCTCATGCCCTTGTGAGGTTAGGAATACATTGAAGGAAAAGTGATGCTGTTGTACACCACAACGACACAAGACTCCGACCTCAGAAGGCTGAAAATGACTCCTTTACTCTTGGGATGTGCCTCCCTTTTTATGCTATTCTACACAGACCAATTCGATTGGTGAAGCAAAGACAAACCTCTTCAATCACATTGGTCGGACCAGAGGGACATCAAGAAGAAGTCCCTCCTAGGGAAAGAATGTAAACAAAAGTACAGTTACAAAAACATGTCTCTTGCTTACAGAAAATTCCCAGGGGGAAAAGAATTTCAGAAAACCAAAACACCTCAGGCACGGAACCAGGGCTACAGACAAGGCCTACCGTTTTCCTCGTCCGACTTGTTGTCGTTGTCAGAGTCGGTGAGCGTGAGCGCCGAGTTCTCGCGGCTGGAGAGGCCGGAGCTCCTCCTGGATTTGATGCCCCTGCCCCAGAGGCGGATGGCGTGCTCCGGGGACACGCCGCCCTCCGTGTCCGAGTCGTTGTCCGAGCCGGCGCTCAGCGAGTAGCCCTGGTGCAGGATGCCCATGTCCGAGCAGTACCCGCTGCGGTGCGGGGACGGCTCGCAGATACCCAGCTCCGCCAGGGTGAAGTTGGTTCCTGCAAGGACAAGAAAAAAAATATAAAGTGAAGTAATTTAAAAAGCTCAGGGGATTTGTTTTCAGCTTGAAAATATCAGAATTTTAAAAATTTTGCTCAGTTCTGCTGTATACTCTAATGAATTACTTACAGAAATCTCTGGTGCGCTGGTCTAGCGAGACTTAACCTTGAAAATACAGAATGTATCTAAAATGGATGAAATACACAAAACAAAGGTAGGAAAGATCTAAATTTTAGGCTACTCTTTTGGCTCCAAATAATTAATCACTTAGGTGTGTGGTTACCATAAACCTCATGACAAGTGCTAATGACACGACCTGCTTTAGTGTGTATGTAACCTCACATTTGCAGGACAGAGCATGAGCTTTGAAGTTATGCATCTGATTACTCAAAAAGAGATTTTTTTAAAAATAAAGCTCATTTTCACATGTACAAGTCTTTCACAGAGATAGTGAAAGGATGCAAATCCATCTGTGAGGTAACATAGAATTTTGTCATCAATTTGATTTAAATTTGGTGCAACTGGTAATTTAATATCTGCTAAAGAAACCAAGACAGACCTTACATTTTAACTGTTTTCTTTTCCCCCGAAATTCCAGAAGAAAGAATGCATCAATACCAGAATCAGGAGGTCATTTGGTTTAAAGGCAAAACTTTCTGAGACAATGTCAAAACACGTGATCTCTAGCAGTTAATAACGACTCAGTGGACAAAATCTTATACATTTTTAAAGCACACAGAGACCCCCAGGGTTCTCAGAAAGTCCAGAGTTGCTGCCTGATTTCTGCTTATGTACTTGTTTCCTACAGTAATGAACAGGGCAGTAAAAAAATAAAGGGAAACATTCCCTGGTCCCTAAGGCTTTCAAAGATTTTAAAAAGCAAAGTAATTTGAGCTTCATTTTATTGGGCTAAAAACAAAAACCAGACTGAAGCTGCTGGCAATAAAACTGCCAATTATTTAACTAATTTCTTAATTCGCAGGGAAACCAGCTCTGCGCTCTGTGTTTTTAAAACAGTAGTTTTATTTGTCCAAATATTATGGATTTATATTTTCTCCTCTTCCTCTATATATTTGTCAGAGTGAAGCTAAACGACGGAAGTTCACACACTAAATAAAACATACAAATAAGTGTCTTCTATTAATAAAGAAGGTAACTAGATTTTTTAAAAGTATTAGAACTTGTTTCTCAGATTAGCCAGGAAAGCTCATAGAGTTTTAAATCTATCTGGTTCCCCTTCCTGTATCATCTCTTCCCAGTCTCATATCTAACTGCCAAAGCACATTTTGGATATATGTGTGTATGCACACGTGTGAAATGTAAAACTGGGGCCCAGTTTAAATTCATTCCTGAAGCTCATCAGTTAAAGGAAGGGGATGGATTTTTTCTGGAAGCCTGACCCAAGTCCTCAGCACACAGTGCCCGGGCTCGGGTGTGGCCCTGTCACCCTGGGGTCAAACAGCCCCGCAGCCCACAGTGCCCGGTGAAGAATTGTCACCAGGCAGTGCTTCTCAAGAAATGGAGCATTTAGTGGCACTGTGTACAAAGAATATAAAAAGGCTGTCATTAAAAAAGCTTTCATCAACACCAAATTAACCCAAACCCTTCTAGTTAGAAGTATATTTTTGCTGTCTTCTAATATTTAATGTAGTAATCAGAAATTTAGTAGTTTAGTCAAAAACAGGGAACTCAACAGTCCTAAAAATGAGCTTCTCAAGGGCACTTCATTTTTTTTTTTCTGTAGTAAGTGTAGAGTTCTAGCCTGACAGATAAAGCTACTTTTAAGGAAAATGTAAACTTTAATCATGTGCAATTTCAGTAGAAGGCATTTAACAAAACCAGTTTGACTGATCAGAGTTTTGCTTCAGCCACATTAGCAAACTAACCTTAGACTTACTAATAAAAAGATCAAAATCAAACCAAAATGAATACAAAAAATGGATTGAACTGAATCATAGTAGCCCACTCCAGGTAGAGTACACGTTGACAATAGAATACACGTTAAAATTACTAAAGTCACCATGAAAATGAATGTTTTCAAATTTTCTTGTTTGGTGGTGGCATGTCTGCAAATACACATAAATTATGACTATATTACCTTAATTAAGCTGCTGTACATAGACAGTAAAACATTTTGATGATATTCTGTGGAATATTAACAGCCCTTACAAGCCCAGATGATTTTACTTTGATTAGCATCCTGTTCTTACTTTGTCTGAGGAAAATGGTACAGGCACTGAAATACACTATTCACAAAACTCATTCACCCATTTGAGTTTGATTATCTGGGAACTTGGCACTTTCCAGTAACTGATCAAATTTAAAAAAAAATTGAGAAGTGGACCATGTCAAGAGCACAAATGGAATCAGCCCCTGAACCTCTGGGAAAGGATTTTCTATGCTGTTTCTCAGAAATCCCCTTATAGTCTTATGACCTAATGGTAGACAAGAAATATTCTAGAAATTTCCCTGTCTAATAAAGATGTGTTCTTTGCTGGTAGATTTTAAATTAGTTTTTTATACTAACTTCTGGAATTTGCTTCTGCAAAATATTAGTTGAGACTTTTCTGTAAGGCAGCATATAATGGCAGAATAACTTCTCCTTGGATAATATTTTTTTTTCACATCTACATACAAACATATATAAAAAGAAATTTCCAGATATGTATTTTACATCCAGAAATATAGAAATTTATCTCTATGATTCCTGATACCTTCATGGCTCTAAATTTACTGTAAAATCTGAGGAAAGGAAGATGGAAATACTACAGTTATATTCTCTAGACCTTTTCTTATTCTGGACCATGTTCTCCCATGAGCCTTGTTTTCCTAAAATGAAACTGCCCACATGTCCTGAATGACATATGAACTGCTTCCACTAACACATTCGTTTCTCATTTACCCAGCCATTATTGCACATTAAGGTACTAATGCCACGAGTAGACCACCCTTGTATATTCACATAGAGGATAAATCAAATCTGGATGCATAGAAATAATTTGCCCAGTAATTCACAGAATAAGCCGAGTTGGAAGAGGATCACCGAGCCTGACTCCTGGCCCTGCACAGGACAGCCCAACCCTCACACCCTGTGCCTGGGAGCATTGTCCAAACACCTCTTGAACTGTGTCAGGCTGCTGCTGTGACCTCTTCCCTGGGGCCTCTGTTCCTATGCTCAGCCATCGTCAGGCTGAAGAATTTTTTTTCCAATATCCAACCTAAACCTCCCCGACACAGCTCCAGGCCATTCCCTTGGGTCCTGTCACTGTCACCACAGAGCAGAGATCAGTGTCTGCCCCTCCTCTTCCCCTCCCCAGAAAGGGAACCTTCTGTACCCTGCTGTATGAGGTCTCTCCTCATTCTTCTCCTCTCCAGTTGTACAGACCGAGTGCCCTCAGCAGCTCCTCACATGGTTTCCCCTCAAAGCCCTTCCCCAGCCTGGCTGCCCTCTTTTGGGCACTCTACTATTTGCAGATAAGTATACTTCTCACAAAAGATGAAAAAGTACCTAAGTCATTTCATATCCACTCAGCCGGCCGGGATACTCCATGCGGAATCCTGATGACAAAGTTCAGCAAGAACAACTCAGCCCTCCTTGCCCCAGCGCCAGCACAAACTGCAGCACTTATGGACTGGAGAGAGGAATGGCAGGCACAGCCTGGCCTGGGGTCAAGGCTTAGTGTCTCCTTGAAGGAGTAACATCCTCACAGCTCTACGTGACATTGGGGGCTCAGGCATAGCCCTTGTAGGGGACAAAGGCAGCAGTCCCACTGCTTGCTGTGCCCTGGCCACTCAGACTGCCCTGCTGTGTGCCCACACAGCTTCTGGCTGGGCCACAAGCCAAACTGCACTGCCAGCACGAGCAGGCGCCAAGGGTGGCTTCTTACAGTGTGAGACAGCACCCCTTACACCTGGGGCTTGCACTGTACTGCCTTTCCCTGAAATGTCACTGGCAAAGCGGGACTGAAATGTGCAGGCAGAGTCTCTTCTTGCACGCTGAAAGCTTTTTTCAGATTCTTGTACCATCTACTACCTTGCTGGTGACACTAAAAGAGATAAATAACATCAGATCCTCAGTGGTGGAAAAAGAAAGAAACTTCTTTCCCTCGAAGAACACAGCACCAAAAATAGAAAGTCGCAAGGTTTTTGCTTTTCCACATGAAACAGAGCTTAGTGGTCTCCACCCTCAGTCCCTTCATCCCCTCCTGCAGAAACCACTGGATGATTTCCATTAAAGGCAGGCAGTTAAACCCAGCTGCTCCCTGACGGTGTACATAATGTCTCACACACAACCAGACCAGCAGTATTCTAGTTTAGCAGTGTAATATAATGTTATGTACTTGATCATCATTGCCCATAATCTACACGCTGTGAATAGTCTCTCAATAGAATAGATGTTTTCCCTTAAATGAGGACATTACTTCTATTATCTTTTTAGTGTACTTCCTTGTACAGAAATTTACTGTTTCAGTTATTTAGGATATAAACACTTACTAACAGTGTGCTGAATTCAGTGATGTACTGCTGTACTCATTATCCCTGCCAAGCCTAGAAAGCACCACTATTTAAGCAAAGGTTACTTTCACCTAACCCCTAGGCAGAGGTCTCATTTGGGTGATCACAAACTGCATGAATTGCCCTTCTGAAGATTAATCTAATCCAGCTGTGATCACTACGAGATGCCTCAGAGGAAGATCTCTGAAACCAGTAACGTACAGATAAGATAAATGTGCCTTCAACACGACATCAAGTTCAAGACTGGGCTAAGTCTAAAATCAAAAGGATAAATATCACTCACAGTCTTTGCTACTACAATCAATTACAGAAAGTAAAAATAACAAAACTGTATCTATTGAAGACATTCCATCCTTTCTCTTTTTTCTTTTTATGTTCACAGCTATAATGATTTTGCTGGCAGGAGTACCACAATTTAGGTCCAATCTCTGGAAGAGGTCTCTCTTTTCAAAAATCTCTGATGCACACTTAATTTTGCCCAATTCTTTATAAATTCAGTCTGCTTTGGCCCCTTCTGCAGCAAACTGACTAGAAGCAGCAAACAGAAATGTTTGTTCACGTTGCAATGCATGGTTTGAATGTAAAGTTCATTTCCTAGCTTTTCCTATCAATGACAAAAGAATTCTTTAACAGTGTTTTATAATTTGCCTTGCTCCTTTCTGACTCTGAGATGCCTGTGCTGAGCATGCCCATGCCCTTTTGGCTGGCATAGAGTGGATTTTCTTCACTGCAGCAGGTATGGGGCCATGAGGGTTCAGCTATTGCTACGCAGTTCTCACACAGAGCCAGGGCCTTTCCCACTCTATCCCACCAGCCACAATTCTGGCCTCACCTTATGGTGATGAACCTGATTTTGAAGATATGATCACTTAGAGAGAAGTATACATTTATGGCTTTCTCCTCAAGTGCTGATGTTGATTAAAGACACAATCAGATTTGAGAAGATAAGAGGATGGAGCTGTGTAGCAAACATGACAATTTATTATCCACCCCACACAGCCCACATTGAAATGCAACTCTTCAGGCTAACATTTCACTTTCTTAGCCAGTATTTCTAACTTTTCCAAGCTCTGAGGAATCGTAAGAGGAGTACAGCTTCATTTATTCTAAAGGGATGTGCTATTCCTACTGACTGTCCATTCTCAAACCTGAAGGAGACAGATGTATGCAATTCTGTAGGCAATTGCTCTGCTCTCCTCTGTGCTTCACCCTTCTGTGCTCTCCCTGGGGGCACTTCTCCTCCTCCTTGCTGATTAACTGCCAGCAGAGAGAAAACTCCGGGCTGAGCCTCCCCTATTATTCTGTGTCTGGCAGCAGAACGCTGGGGAAGCCCTGCTCAGAGCTGACCCCACGGGCCAGCAGCAGCTCCTGGGCACACCTGTGAGATTCCAGCACTTCTGCATTCAGCCTCCAAAAAATCTGGAGATGTACTTATCCTTATTTCAGCAGAGATGCACAGACAGAGAGAGAGAAAAGATTCCCCCGCTTGGAATCTCCCATTCAAAGCTGGAGATACCCTGGTTTAACCAACACAACAGTCACTGAAGGCAACAGGAGGGATTTTCTCCAACATCCATCCGAGAACCAGTCGGATACTCCCTGTCCAGTCTCCAAACAAACCAACCCCCAGAGACTAAAATTCAGCTCCTGTTACTTTTTCCTTTACAAGCAGCAGAGAAAGGGCAGAATGTGAAGTCTCATGGCAGATCATGAAGTCCTTGTAAACTCCCCAGCTCTGGTCCAAACGCCATCAGTGATAGCGGGTTTTGGAGATGGTGCTTGGGGTTTTTGTCTGTTTGTTGGGGTTTTTTTAATAGAATTTTATAAAAAAGAGTTAGAGTACATATTTTCTATTCCCAGCCCCAAAATGGATCAAATTATGGAATAGTATTGTTAAATGCCTGTTTTCTTTTAAGAGACAGTGAATTTCTAAACAAAATCCATCACAGAAACACAGGAAAGGATTAGGAATTTCTGTGTACTTGAAGTGATAGCTAGAAAAAAGAACCCAGAAAGAATTATTTTCAATTTGCTTTTTTTTTTGTGTTAACCAACCTGCTCAACGCCTGATACTATCTCCTGTCACACAAGCGGAGTATTTTCCTATGAAGGAATAACAACTGCAGCTCCATGGAAAATGCAAACTTGGAAGAGTAGTCAGTTTCAAAGACAATATAAAGAAAGAATGAAGTGCAGTCCTGATAGAGGAGAGCTACCATTTAGTATCTATATTGACTATGCATGTTGGCAATGCACACTTAGGCTCACTTGGCACAAAGTAGTACAGTAATCACACCATGGTCCCCAAGAACTTAAAGTCAGTTTTCACCAGTAAAAAAATGTCATTTTCTTTCTAGTCTAGCTCAGAAGATTTAGGTCTCCTGTTGTTAAAGTATTTTCGATTATGTCAGGAAAGGACAGTGAGTTCTCCTTGGCTTCCCTTTGACTCCCTCTATATACATGCATAAGGTACTTTTTGGATAAATTCACTGTATGGCTGTTTATCTTCATTGATACACTAAACTGAGTTCTATTATTTAGCAAAAGTTCTACAAAAATCTGTAGTAAACAACCAGTGGATAAATGAGCTGTTGATACTTTGTTGAATTAATGAAAAGCCTTTTTTTTTATTTTTATACTCTAAAATCAAGATTTAAAAAGGGAAAAAAAAATAAACTGCTGGTCATGACTTGATAAATAAACTGTGCTCTCAAGAAACAGCAGAAGTCACTGGTAATAAGCTTTCATACTTCCATAACTGTTTAATTGGGAACTCTCAAAAAACCTGAATCAGCTGTCAACACAGACAAAACCTTAATTGTTTCTCTATACCTTGCTTCACAAGCTAGGAACACGCACACTCTATATTTTATGAAGGTCCCCAGGCACATATAAAGATTTCTGAGCACTAGCAGCTGTCAGCTCTTTAGTCACAAGGTGCTTCTTCACTGTAAATACCATGTCACTTAGAAATAATGGTAAATTGTAACCTGTACAGTAGAATAAAAAGTTTAGAGCATTATTCAGCTGAGAACTTCTGTTTATATTCTGAATGATGTTGCTCCTAACAGGTTTTAGAAATGACAGAGATGCCAGCCTTTAACTCTGCATTTCTAATCCTACAGGAGCGCCATCAGTAGACCAATATGAATGATTCTGAGGACTGAGAAAATAATTCACCTAAAACGAAGAGGTCCTCCCCCCTAAAACCCCTCCATTTTAAACTGAGAACCGCATCAATTGAAAAGTCATGTAAAAATCCACATAAACTTCATGCCCAACTTGGAGAATAATGAAATTAAAATCATTTGAGCACTCTAATTTTGGAGTAAAAGATAAAGGGAAACAGATTAAGCTCTTTGAGAAATTTACCTACAACCAACCACATTTTCTTTTATTCACCAAATGCCTTCATTATATGAGAAGATCAGGAAACATCTGTATTTATTTGACTGAATTAGAAACTGCTTTCAGCTTTTCATTTTTTATCCTAGCTAAATAATTAGTTATTTTCATTGGCCAGTCAGTTGTGGTATTTATGAATGGATCAGTTGGCACCAATCCAGATGACTGCTGGTCCTGAACTTTTCTACAGACTAAATACACACCCGTAACACAGGATTTCTTTAATTCCACCAATGACTCTTGTTTGCACACTGCACACAAACACACTGATCTGCCTTGCTGGCACATACCCACACTGCAGGGCTGCAGCACCAGCACTGCCGAGCCACCAGCTCCACGGCTGGAGCTCACTGGCCATGCCAGGCACCTGAGGACTGTGCAGGAATAAATATGATCTCCTCCCATGCACCCCTTTTTCTTCCCCACCTTGTGGTGTTTTCCACGCTGCTTTTTGATGTTGTTCTCCTGGTCCCTGAGTGCCCACGCTGAACACCAAGATTTCAGCCTGTTGCACTCAGCAGTGGTGTTGGCAGGCACAGCTGTTCCAAGGTTCTCTTCCCTCCTCAGCACCACAACTCCCCTTGGTTAATGCAAACTGCTTCTCTAGTTCATCTGGAACAGCTCTCTCTGTTCCAGTGGTTTAGAATTTCAGTAGCAGTGTTTCAATTTAGATTACTTTTCCCTTCTTCAGTGACGAGAAGATTTGTGTTTTGTGCCAATAAACAGGTTATAGATTCTGTTTATTCAAACTTTCTGCCGTTTGAAACTATGTCTTTGTTCTATAAAACTCCATTGGAACAATAGGGCCAGTTGTTGCACTTTTGTTGTCCCTTCCCTCTCACTTTTGTCTCAGATTTGAAGGACTGCCAGCACTGACTTTATTGGGTAATAATAGGGGGACATGCAAGTGTGCCAAAGAGTGAGTCAAGATCCTACCATCGCTTTGCATTAAGTTTAACAGGTGGCAGTGGTGATCCTCTGAAGAGGAACTATCAAGATATCTCGATTAGAACAACATTTTTGTCAAGTAATCTTTTAAGAATGGGGAAATGTTGACCCTGATTTTCATAAGCTGACTTTAAAAAGAATGATTTTTTTCCCCCACTAGATCAAACATTCTACACAAGAACCAGCTGTAATTAAAAGAAAATACTGCACTTGTCTGTCACCGAGCTCTGCATTAAAAAAAAAAAAAATCATCAACCTAACCCCAAAATCTTTGTGAGGGATTACTTTTAAGAGATAATGCAGCAAATACTACAAAATCAGACCAAAATTCAGTTGGTTTGAAAGAGAGTTACTGTGCAGGCTGTGTTATCTGACTATTTTTAACACACACGTCATCTCAATTGCTAAGTGCCTTTACTTGCTTCATAAGTGCTTTGCAGATCAGGTGAAATGATAAATTCACATCTCACTGATAAAGGTCAAGTATGCCTAGGCATCATACGATTACATTATTATTTTTATTTATCATCATCATCATTATTATTTTTGAGTTTGCAGACTCCAATTATAGAACCCTTCGGATTTAGCAAGAGGGAGATTAGATTGGATTATTTATTAATCCTCCCACCAGTTTACACTTTTCAGTCTACCAGCATTTTGTAAAGAAGCATTTTAGGCTAGTTCACATAATTCCCTTTTGGTTATATGGGAGTCACAAGCAGTTCTGAACCTAAAATCTTTGAAAGGGAGTATGGAGCATGTAAGGACAGCACTGGAGGATAGGGATGGGGAAAACCCTCTCCTCTCTGCTGCTGACATGATGAGAGCTTGTCTTTTCTGCTCCCAGACTCTTCACCCATGATGTGAATACTGACAGCAGCACTGTCTGGTGCTGCTGGACATGTCTTGCCTGTGGCCTTGTAGCCACTGTCTTATTGGACAAAACTGTGTTGTTAATTACCAGTGTGATCGGGCATACAAGCTGAGCTGGCCGGTGGTTTCAGGTGGCTTAAGCCGCCGTGACAGGCTCTGGGTACTCAGATTTATCCATCACTTTCACACTGATGAACTCTGATGTGGCTGAGCATATTAAAGCTTGCCAGCACCTCTATTTAAATTGCAGATTTGTGGTTCTCAGAGGCATTTGCTTGTTCTGTTTTCTTTTTTGTTATCTCTTTAAAGACTTCAGAACAGAGAAGAGGCATACATGTCACAAAACTACCCTTGGATAAAAGTTCTTCTAAAACTTTTGTTTTGAGAACTGAACACAGAATAAGTTTTATAGGGCTTTGGGGTCTTTTTTGCACCTTTTTTTTTTGTTTTGTTTTGTTCATTTTGAACTGGGAATTTTGTGAACAATGTGCATAGATATAGAAACAAGGAGAGAACCGTTTCACCACTGAACAGGAAAGCCTGAGGAGAGAACCCCCCATCCAGAAAAGTGAACAATCCAAAAGTTTCCAAGCATTTCTGACTTGGAAAGTCAGATGTAGTTAAAATAACCAGAAGTGAACAGTTGAGATTAGCTGTGGTCACCTAAATTACTTTAGGGATAACTTTAAGAAGTCCAAAGCAGGAACCCACAAATCAAGTCATTCAAATTCAAATATGTTCTCTGTAGGAGGAAAAGATACTTCTTTTGTTTAAAGAATTTTTGGTAAAAATCAAGAACCGAACTAGTGATATTCCTGTTGATCCTTCTTAATAATATTAATATTTAAGAACATGTTTGAAAACAGAAGACAACTTCACTTCCAAACTCAAATTCAATGCAGGATAACATGCACAGAAATCTTGGAGCACAGGAACACCCAGGTAACCACTGCCCTGCCCACATGCACATCAGAACTGCCAGAGGGGTTTGCAGGCTGGGGCTGCAGTGGCTCTGCCTCCACTCCACACAATTCCCTGGACCAGTCACATCCAGCCAGAATTAGTAAAGCCTGACTTGAGAGCACTGGTAGCAAAAAATGTGTGGACAGGAAACTGGAACAAGCACCACGAGGCACATGGGCTCTTCTAACTAACCCACTGGAGCTAAAGGAAAGTGAGAAGAACATTGCCATTTTGTTTCCATTTTACCTAAAATTATGGGGTTTAATTTTTGACCTATTTAACAATACTTGCCTTTTCAGAGTCCCACTGGAGGCACAGCACACAGCAAATGGGTAATACTGTTCTAAATTTGTTTCTATTGCAGACTAATGCCACTGCTTTTTTTAAATCAGCTTTTAACGTTCCTGTTATCAGGAAATGCCCTTTTTGATGGTGAAAAAGAAACCTACACCAGCCTGCACCTATGAATGTCTCAAGGCTTCAAAATTAGCAGTGAGAATCCTGTGGATACTGTATACTCCCATCTTAAGAGCAGATGTGGCACTGTATAGTTTTGGTATTAAGTACTGTCAAGGTTCCTTTCAAGCAAAGAACTATTTATCTACTTAACACAGAACATAACCAACTTTTGTAAGTTTCATATATTACATTTATTTCAAAATGCTTGGCATTATTAATCCTTTTTATATTGTTAATATAAAGATTCTGCTTCAAAACCCCAGAAAGTTTATTTTTTTTCCTCTCTTTTTTTGCATTGCATGCACTGATGAACTAGCCTGCTCAGCAAGCATTTAACAGATTAGACACTTGAACATGGTTTCAGGCAATGCTCTCTCATGTTTCTGCGTATTGCCTGATAAACACTTCAAAGTAAACCGCTCATAAATATGAAATGAAAAGCCAAGAAGTCGTTATGCACAGCTTTGAGATACAAATCTCTTTATTCCCCTCTGAAGTGGAATTTGATTGACATAATGAGTCATAGATCCTGTCCAGGGACACACTGCCTTATCCCCTTTTCCTCAGGAGACAGGGAGTCTTTAAAGAAATCCACTTCAGAACTTTCTGACAGACAGCTCCAGGAAAGTTGAACACTACACAAATGTATTATTTTGTATTAATACATACCTTAACAGCTGTGACATGTGTCAAAGATTGACTCCAAAGCCCCAGCACCTAACCCTGTTAAAGGAGGCCAAATCCGAGGTGTCCCTTCTATCTCATTATCACGGACACAGTGGCACAGGGACACAAAAGAGAGTTCCCAGAGCCACAAGGGCTCGTGCTGAGCAGGGTTCTGTCCTATGCTCATCCCCAGGGCCCCTCTGTGAGCTCCATCCCCACTCAGGCAAGAACAGCTAGCTCCTGGAGGAGTTTCACAAGGAGGAGTTGAGCCCTTGTGCCTTGGGCTGCTCCACCTTGGAGCCTGCACCTTCCCTTCCCTGGGTGTCTTGGGTTGCAATATGTAATCAAAAATGTGTATTCTATTTTTCATCTGTTGAAACTGGCTGGGGAGGTGTTTTCTTTATCTCTGGCATAACCCATTCCTCATAACGCCAGGGGGGAGGGGGTGGGTGCCTTCTGTTAATGGGCCAGCTGTTAAACCAGGTGGGGCAGTGTTCTTTATCCCTTCCAGGACCCATCCTCCCTCCAGGGGATATCTGCTGTCCATGGGCCATCCAGGCTCACTGCATGGCTGATCCAATTCCATCATCCCATTGGGAGATGCTCCACCCAGGGGGAGGAGCCCATCATTCCTACCTGGATAAAACCTGCCATTCAGAACACCAGCACAGCCTGTCTGCACTGGATTCCCAGAGGAACACCAGACCCATCTCACCACCACTGGACCTTCAGAAGGAGGTTACACCCGTCTACAGGACCATCTCTGCTCCAACAGAACCACATCTGACTCTGCAGGAAAACTTATTTGGACTGCATCTAACACCCTGACCAACAGGGTGTCAGGTTATATTCTGACTCTGGCAGTGTTTCTAGGATTTTTTTTTCTTGTTTTCTTGGTTTTTTTTTTTTTGGTTTTTTTTTTTTTTTTTCTGTACTACTACATTTATATTTATAATATTCCTAGTAAAGAACTGTTATTCCTATTCCTATATCTTTGCCTGAAAGCCCCCTTAATTGCAAAATTATAATAATTTGGAGGGAGGAGGTTTACATTCTTCATTCCAAGGGAAGTTCCAGCTTTCCCTGGCAGACACCTGTCTTCCCAAACCAAGACACAGGGTATTGACAAAAGGAGCTGCAGCAGAACTGCACCCCCTGCACTGCTGGCACAGCCCCTCCTGCCCAGCTCTGCTCTCTGGACATGCCACACCCTGGGGCCAGAGCAGAGGGGGCTGCCAGGGACGGTCCCACCCCAGCAGCCCCACATTGCCATGACCCTCATTAGAAGGCAGATTAATCAGGTACAGACCCCCACAGTCATTTCCTGCAGTTCACAGGTCCGTGCTGTGAAGGAAATTAAGACTTTCATGTGAGAAGGAGCAGTTAAAACCATCTAGCCTGAGCAGCCTCTGAAATGCTAATTTGGATATTGCTGTTAATAAATGATACCCATATGAAAATGACAAAACTATGTAATTGTTGGTCATTGCTATTCCACAAAATGTCTATTCCAATACAAGTCAAGCTTTAAGCCACCACAGTGAAAGTGCTGATCAGTAGTGCCATAAACAAAATTATAGTGCAATAAATTGCTACCCTACAATGTTATATTCACAACCTGCATTTGTGGTATTTGTGGAGGTTTTTAGAAGGAATCCAGAAAATATCTGCCTAAATTAAGATGCAACTTCTGGCACTTGATTTGCTAGCCATGCTGTATACATTAAATTATCCATCGTTACTGGCTTTTGTTAGTCTCTACTCCCTATGAAATAATCATACAGAAAGTACACAAGATCCACCACACACAACTTGGCTTTCTTTTGTTAGTGGTAGTGCTATTATTAGTGTTATACACGAGCCATTCACATGATTTATACAATGACACATACATCATTAAGATTTAAAAGGCAACAGTAAAAAATTAGCTTAATTTGTGGTGCTCAAAATGCACTCAATTTTTTTTTATTATTTTGCCAATAAAAATGAAAGGCTAATATCTACAAAAAGCACACAGTAAAACAATGAAATGGAGAGAAAACTAACTATTAAGAGGACTGAATTCATATTGCATGTAAATAATGAAACATTAAAGTCTAATTTTGCAGCAAAAGGCTGAAAGGGAGATTTAGAAGCTTAAGATGATGAAAAAAACCCACAATGTGGTATTGCCCTCCATCTACAAAGAACATTGTTGCCTCTTCTTAGTCCTCGGTCACTGAGAAAACTCAGACATTGTTTTTCCCCCTAAAATGTTTCTTGTTTAAAACTTTTGCTGGTGTTACTTATTGTTTGCAAATTGCAGACACGTTTTGACCCTGCTCTGTTGAAAGCACTCTTCCTTCTCAGGCAACTTAATGGCCTGCACTGGCTTTTCTAATCACTGGCAAGCCATAACGATTTACATCACAACACAACAACATGAATTGCAACAAATATCAAGCAAAATGGGCAAGTGCTTGAAAAAGCCCAGAACTAAATCAAATCTTATGACTAAAACCAGGCATTCTCCCAATTTGTAATTTTTGATTATGGATTGCCTTATGTAAATTAAAAATTTTTGCCCGAATCGCAACTGTTTGTAACTATTTTGAATATTTGTGAAGAATCATCACCACACACAGAACTAGGGAATTATGGCCAAGTACCTTGACACATATCTGAAAAAACAGTCACACTCAAGTATTAATTTTAACAGATGTATTAATTTTAATAGTGTAGTGTTGATGGATTGCCAAATGAAAGGCAAATAAGGCATCTAAAATATTCTGAATTACTCAAGACCTTCTGCAGCCCTCACAATTCCTAACAATCAATATTACACATACCAGTAAAATTACCCCAAAAATGAACTAGAGCCTAAAATAAATACTTTTTTTTTGGGGATGGTAACTATCTTTGAATAAAGCATGTTTCTATACTTTAAGAGATGACCCCACAGTAACTGAGCTTTTATTGCAAGGTGTGAAATGTTTGGATAGGGCTTCAGGCAGCATTAGGTACTGTGATGAGGTGAACAAGCACAGCCGCCACTCACCCTTGGCTCTGTCAGTCACTTCAGCAAACTGAAACCAAGTTGTCTCTGGGAAAGGAGCTCCTCAGAGATCTGCAATTGCTGCTTGACCTGCAGCTGAAAAGCAAGTGCTTTGCTCAGTACATCTATTAGCCCTTTGACTTCATTCATTCACTGGCTAATATGAATACATTGCTAAAGTGAGTGATTAATTCCATTTCTTTGGTGAGAGTACTAAATTCTGGAAGCCTCTAGAATGACTATCCATGGAGGTTCCCAAACATCCCTGGTTATCTATCATTTGCAGTCAGAAATCTGGCAGGAGCCATTAAGTTGTTTTTCTTTCTCCTTCTTCAACTTCTCTCCAAGAATAACCTTTTCTTGCTGCACCATAGTTCCATGTAACATAGACACTAAACCAATCATCATCTCCTCTATCCATTTTTATTCACTCATCTTTGTGCTGGAAGCCTGTTCAACAAATCAACATATTTCCATTTCTTTTCTGTGCTTCCCAGGTTTGACACAAACACAACAGCTGAAACAACAGTTTACTGCTCCCCTAAAGGAACGAGGCTTCCCTTAAACACTGCAGGAGTTCGACAACCTCAAAGAGAGGGAGAAACCCCAGAACACTTTTGCACACACTGCTGAACTGTCACCTCTGTTGCTGGACAGAACCAACAGATTTTTTAAATTGTCTAAGATGCCAGTGTGTAACAAGAAGTCTTGAAAGCATTTTGAGAAAAACAATGAGAATCTGACCTGACAGTCCATTGCTTTTACATGAAAAATGCCATCTTTTTTTCTTCCATATTTCTGATCTATTATATCCTGGCATCTTTCACACACGGCACTGTGAAGAAAATACGGTACAAAGCAAGTGTCCAAACTAGAGGCAGAAGTTCCTTTCCAATCATGCTGACAATTTCTTTCATTTGTAAACTGACAAAAATATATGTAGTCAGTTTTGTAAATTAGGGTTTTGTTAATCAAATAAGGACTCCATAGCTGGATGTAATGGGGTAAACGAACCCAAATTTTGGGAACATCTATAAACCCTTCCTTCCTTGCTTAAGTCTCATTTTGAGAAAAGAAGGAATACCTTTACAAGTATTATAATCAATTCTAGCTTTGCATGCTGGAACAGTTGTAAATGTGAGAGAGAGGCCCTATCTTCTGGTTCACTAATCTCAGTTCCCTTCAGCTTTTGTTCCAAACCCCAAAAATATACACAAAAATCCCACTCAACCCCAGAGAACTCTGCAGAATATGCAAAGGGGAGTATTTCACTTTTGAAGGTGCTGGTAATGCTGACATTCATTCTCAGTGTACACAGAACAGTTGCAGCTTAGTCCTAAGAAATGAGCAAGAGCATTTTCAACTCATGCATATGCTTATATTTATAAACAAATTCTTCCCAATTATGCCAATCGCTAAAAATTATTAACTTAACTGAAAATTTCTGATAAAAAGTAAAACATTCAACAACGCTGTAAATCCAAGCTTATTTGAAAGCTGGCAATCAAATGGAAGGATATGTTTTTGAAGTCAAATTAAAAAAAAAAAAAGCCAAGTAAAACATAGATAACTATATATATTTCTTTGATTGCCATTTTCAACATTGACACTTGACACACATTTTCTAGTACCCCCAGCTCAGGAAACAATTAGTTGTGGACAGAAGAAGCTTCCTTGGAGGAGCTGCACTGCACAGCTGTCTGAGCAATGGCCAACAACAACCTGAGCTCCCCATCAGCCTTCTGACAGCCTGCATTTCAGTGATGGAAAGCATGATCCTTCCTACACAGTATGCACTGCACTATGCATTTAGTCCTTGGAGAGCTTTCAGAATGAAAAGACCATAATTATTACTACCATCATTATTATTAATGAAAAATACACATGTAAAATTAGGTTTCGAACACAGTGTTTTATAGCCCCTATTTGTCTCTGTGGACACACGCCATAATGGCTTTAACAGACCTTTAACACTCACTGACTAATTAATCTTTACACTCAGGACCCAGCACTGAGTTTTATTCAGTAAGGAGCAGAAAATAGCATCTGTGGATTGGGCTTGCAAGGTCCACTGCATGAATAAATTGACAGGCTACAGGAAGAGTTGGCATTAAACAGCTCCTCTCCTCCCCTCAGTGCTCCTGTAAGAGCCTTCACCAGCCACTGAAGCTTCTCTTCACAAACTCCTCACATACAATTTAGTTTTATTTCCTGAAGTGACTCTTTTCAACCTTACAGGGACTCAGTCTTCCAAATACATTGACACTGATAGAAAAAAATATTACAGGGACTAGATATCACTTTAAAATAGAACTGCATTGCCTACACAACCAAAGTATGCACCAGAAAATTCAGTTTGACTATGGAGAGCACAAACGAACCATACAAATTAATAGACCTCAGCAATTTTTCAGAAAAACCTTTAGGCTGCCATTTCCAACTCACACAGGTTCTAAATATGAAAAAGCACAGGGAAAATATTCTGCAAAAAGAAAGCACAAAGAGAAAATACACCACGCAATTTCTTAATAGAATAAATTCAATCTTTTCTCCTCTTAAAAGAATTTTAAAGGTATTGTAAAAGAATAAGCATATAGGGGTAGATTTCCCTCAGCTCATTTGCATGATACAGTTATAGCCAATATAGCCTCCCCAGAGAGTCCTGCCTTGCTCTAGCTGTAAAGCCAGGCAACCAGAACACCACCTCCTTCAGTTACAAAAAATAAAGTATTATGGGTTTACTAGTCAAGCCTCAGTGGCAGAGATTTCATCAAGACAAAATCACCAAGTATTCTGATTTTTTTCCCAGTATAGGTAAACCCTGGTAAAGCTATGAAATTCCAGATCACGGTATCTGTTTCATTCTATGAAGCTGACTTCAAGAATAACTTCATCCATTTCTTCTATAGGTAAAATGACATTAGGAACCAAGCCTTGTGAGCTGCAGCACAGTTAGCAGCAATGATAGCACAGCACTCGTTTTGAGAGTCAAAAATAACCTCCCTAGGCTGTTGCTTCAGCCAGGAAGGTCACAGACCAGTTATGGTGTATTTCTTACAACAAAGCATTTATTTCTCTGTATGCCTGTAGAGATCATTCTTGTCAGATTAGCTCTTTTTCTTTGGAATTCCTCACCACTGGTTTAGAGAGTCTGTGTTTCCCAGCAGAGGGCTATTAATTAAAGTCCAGTAGGACTCAAATCTGAGCTTATTAACGGTTGGATGGACCCAAGTAAAAACACATCTGCTCCCACACCTCAGTCTCCTCTCCTTACTCCCCTTGTTTTTCCTCACTTGTTGAAGCACATTTTCAGTTTCCCACCATGAATTCCATGAAATCCTCCCTATCAATGAGCCATATTCTACTCTCAAGCCACCTCTAAATGATTTCTCAAGCTTAAAAAAGGACAGGGAGGTGAATCAACTAGGAAACAAAATCCTCGTCTGCAAGCGTTTGATGAGTTACAGCTTATGGTTTTATCTCCCCAAACATTTTCCCATTATTAAAAAAAAAAAGAAAGAAGGAAAAAAGAATGGTTGCAATGCTCTATGTATCAGCACATGTTAAAAAAAAAGACTTCAGAATTTAATAGGATTTTATAGGGACTCAGCTTTGTGAATTACACTCATATAAAAAAAAATCTAAAGTCATTTCTATTTGATTTGAATCCATTTATGTACAACAATATCTGCTATAACCTGACAGGAACAGTCCAGCTGAAATTGCAAGGACATGAAACTGGGAGTTGGCTCCCTTCCCACTTAACCTGCAATCCTCTCAAGTGGGGGAGGAAAGTTACCAAGCACTGTGTAAACCTTCCCTCCTGCTTTAGAATGAAAAGAAACCCTGGTATGAAAAAATATCCATTAGATTGCTTTTTACTCAGATTAACCTTTACTCAAAGGTCACGTTTAGGCTGAATTCTGAACCAGCAGCACATTATGCATCCATTTTAAAGGCAGCATGGTGTAGAAACAATCCCTTTGTGAACAGCTAACATCACGTTCACCAGGACTGAAACAGCCCTTGCTCTGTGCATCAGAAAAGTGTAAACACAAGGAAAACACAATTCCAGCAGAAGAAATGCTGGAAAAAGGCAGCTATGTAATTCCAGTCTTTTGGTTCATAAAAAATGGGCCACAACACAGCACTTACATGATACCACATATCATGACAGGGATGGTCCAAGAGAGAAAAGGGAGGGAGGTCAGTATTAAACCATAAAACTTGATTCCAGCACCCTCCTACCACAGCCTGACCGTCCCTGGGAGAGTTTCCTGCCTGGGGAAGAACAAGCTAATGGCTGCTGTGAGCCTACAACTGCCTTACACACAGCCCTAAGTGATGTAGAACTGGGTCAGATGCACCTTGATTCCTTCTGCCTCATGCACAGGAGCTGAAAAGAGGCAGCGACCCTTGGACCTAAATTTGTTAATGGCACCTCCAACTGAAAGAGCAACAAGCATTTTTTTCAGGCTAGAAGAGAAATTAATGGAGAGAAGTTACAATGTAAAGAGCATGACAAAGAAGTTAGCTTAGATTTCTTGGCTTTGTTGCATATGTTCTGAATAGAAAAAAATCATCAAATGTCACATAAAACATGTCAGAACATACACCCTTCATAGAGCACTGCCGTTGAGGTGATTACCTATTGGACATTTAGTCACTCAGAATATATTTCATCGTCATTTGCGAGCACCTGAACAAATATTTGCCCCCATCCTGTGACACCAATATTCTGAAGCTGATCATCATTTGCAGCCAAGACTGTTACTGGGAATGGAAGCCTGAATTCTGCTGGGATTGTGCATGGAATCGCTGCCTTGTAATTCCCTACAGCTGGGATCTCTACAAACCTGAATTATCTGTGCTTGTGTCTGGGTTACGATTTAACTGCACAAACCTCAAAAAGTTAAAAAAGTGAAGATTAAACTACTAAGTATACCTACACAAATGCTGATTTTTAGAAATGTAATAGCTTTTACTTTGATGTAATGGCTTCCAAAAATTCAACTAATGAAACTGAAGTAAGGTCACTAAAATAATGAATAAGAGTGAATTAATGCAGTTTAACTACTATTTTAAACCCATACGATTTTTTCCTCAGTGTCTTCATTTAGATACACCTATACTTTAATTTTCTTGGCGGCACTGATAATTACAAGCACTGTCCCCTGGTAAAATGTTTCAAATTTTACAAACATATTTTGAAATTAATCGGATTATGTATGAACGGGGTTGTTTAGTTTAGCCGTGAACATTTAAAATTACCTGGATTTTAAAATACTTCTTGCATTTTTTCTAAAGTTCAGTGAATTCTAAAGACTTTATCCTGTACTGCAAAGTTACCTGAGGTTAGCTCATATTTTCTTGCATTCTCAATATAAATGGATGGATAAGGAAACCCCTCTCCACAAACAGATCAGGCTGGCCACCACACATATAATCCACACATGCATATTTAGCCCATATTTAAACTAAATCGTGCTTTGTGAATGTACTGAAGTATCCCACAGAGAAGAAATTCTTACCATTACCCTCTGTGTTACAGATTAGAAGAGAGAAAGATTATTGACCAAAGGACAACAACAAACTCAAACCCTGTAATTTCACTCTATGTTTTAAATCAAGGTTGACTCCATAATTTTCTAAAAGGAATACTTGTTTTTGACAGAGAGATGTACTCTGAATTTCAGAAAACCAGAAACTGATCTTGTTACAGGTTTTTTAATTATTGCAATGAAAGATTTACAGTGCTCAGAAGGATATTATAATCTGAATAAACCCATCTAGAAGACTTAGCTGCTACTTTTTTTTTGGCTAGACACTATAAAAATTGCTCATTGCACTGCGAATTATACTGGTACAAGCAATCTAAGTTGTTATCAATAACAGCATTAGAAAGAATCAAGTGACCACAACAGTACACTCCAAACAGAATTTTTCTTGCGCACTTGAACCGTGAAGGAACTCATTGACTATTATGACAAAAATTCTGATACAGACCAAGAGTGGCTCAAACCTTGTGCTAGACCTTCCCAGTGTGAAGGGGACCATGCCCATGTCATGGTGAACGTGGTCTCCTTTCTCTCCTTGTGGAACAAGGAGACCCATGTGCTGCTCAGGGGCTGCACTCCACCCGTGGCCTTTTCCGCATGGAAAACTGATTCATAATTAGATGTCCCGGCACCAAAGGACACTCCAAGTAAAGCAGTACCACTGCCATGAAGCCTGTGGTCAATTTTCAGAGTAACACTCCGAGGATCAATAAAAGATTCTGTCTCTGGAAAGGATTCTCCATAGAGAATCCTGGGTTTAGCCAACAAGGCAGAGTCTCCAAACATGCTCAGCCAAATACTACTGACATTTTTCTAGGAGTCACCCTAGGGAGATAATAAACCTGGATTCTCAGTGAAAGACATGGTTATCACTGACTTCTGAGATGTTATTCACACTTAAAGTCAGAGGTAGATGAATTACTCCTAAAAATTTGTGCAAATTCAGCTCATTTCTTCTCTTCTCCCCTTCTCCCATTTATTTCACAACTCCTATCTAAGGTGTGACAGCCCTCACTGAGCCACCACTATTTTCTCCCTTGGTGCCAACCTTTCCTATTTCTTTGACTGTCTTTTGTTCTCCCCAGTTCTAGCAGTTTCAAACATCTTTATTGAATAAATTATATTAATAAAGCTCCTTCAACAGGAGTAATTCCTGTGTTAATAAAACCCAGTAAAAGCATGTCTTTGACTTCACCTTCATATTTTTAAATTCTATTTTGTAACAACAAATAAAGCACTCAAATCTTTATTTTTCTAAATTATTATTACAGTTTTTGCGATGGATAAAAGCAGTATGTATTTTCCAGAAACACCAAAAAATTAGATGGAAACAAGACACGTGGAATTAACTGAAGTGGAACTCTCCCTTTTGATGGATGACTTGACGTTTCACTGATCAGAGAAGTTTGCAAAATAATTTCTGATTAGTTAAGAATACATATTACAGACAGCAGAAAGGGAAACCAAGCAACAGTGGAAATATTAGCTAATATAAATAAAAATGGATTACTAATCTAAGTGCAAAGATTTTTTTGCCTTTTTCAGCTCACAATGTTATTCATGCCCCTGAGCAACTCACTTAATCTTTTTTCTCATGCACTTTGTCTGTAAAATAGGAAAGAACCAAGATCATTTATCCCACTGGCGTAATATGTGAGTTAGAGTAAGACAAAAAATAACAAAATCCAAACATCTCAATTACTTAAAGAGGATTTGGTACATCGGAATGACATATATAATCTTAGCTTTTGTTTTCGTCAGAAAAAACCCATATTAATTACTTAAAATCTATACATTTTTCATTCTTAAGCATTTCACCTCTGTCTTCTTCCATTTTATATCATTTTAGCTGCATAAAAGATGAAATAGAAGCATTTCAAGTTGTTTTTCTTAGACTTTAAATCTTGGGTAACTTCTCATTTACCACCTTTCACCACAAATTAACATGCACATCAAGACAAGTTCATTATAATTTAGAGGCTTGTTAAATAGATGAAAAAAAATGTGCCCTGGATTATCTACTGGTATTCAGTGCTGAATAATTTTATAGTTCATAATAATCAGTTTGCTTTTCTTCCTTTCCAATTGAAAAGCTCTGAAAGTAAAATTTATTTTCTTCATAAATAAATGCTCATTGTCAGAAATTACAAAAACATTTGCTTTCTGAAGGTAAGAATAATGTCTATATAAAATAAATAGAAAATGAAATTATATACATAAAACTATGATATGCATATATATATATATGACACTATGTAGAAGAATAAAATATTACATTCTTATGGAAGAAATAAAGCCAAGCTCAGCACATGCTTGTCCTGCTGATGTGAAATTTCACTTCCCATTAGGAAAATGACATTTCCTTTAATAAAGCCCCAACACAGGAGAACTGTCAAGTGAGAATTCAAATCCATGGGAACTACTGGTGGCCAAAATCATTGTAATCAAGCATTAATGATGTCACAATGAAAATCCTAAAAAACAAAGCGGCAGCTTTACGCTGAGAACTCAGATATACCATGGCAATCAATTATTTAGGGTTAATTATTAGAAAGCAAAAGAATTAAAATAGGCACTAGCACAGCACTTCAAGCTCCAGTCTCTCGGAGTTCAGTCACACACATGACAAATACAGACTGTGGGGAGAAAATAAGAAAATGTAGGTGGGCAAAGACGACCGCACAAGCACAATTCCAAATTCATCCAGGGCTGTGCAAACACTGCCTGGTGTGTTCAGGACGGCCTGAGCTTGAGAGGAGCAGTGAATAAAGCAGCACACACTCGGCCTCCAACAACCTCAGCTACCTCAGTACCCTTTTTTTTAATATCTCAGTATTAATCTAGCTAAGAGCTCATTCCAGAATTTCTGTTAATGCTTTTTCTTCTTGATGCTTCTGCCAGAAGCATCAAGAAAGTCCACACTGACACCTTTTTTCTTTAGCCTCTTTCAGCTTTGCTCCTGACCAGCCTTGTTCATCTTCTCTTTATCATAGTAACTCTCTTCCACATCGATCCTCATAACTGAAAATTTTACTTTACCCTTTTCAACATGGAAGATACTGTCACTTCTTTTGAATTCCCCAGATTTATTTTTTTCTCTGATTTTACAAGTCTATATTTACCAGTACTATTCTGCACAGATTGGAAGCCTGTAAGAAAGGACCATTGAGATTAAAAAATCAGAAAAAATGATGTAATAGAATAGTGAATATAGAGAAAAAAGGGAAAAAACTCCACAAGTGCATTCAAAATATTTTGCCAAGATTCTTGCATGGAATTCATTGAGAGGAAAAAAAAAAAACCCACCAGAAGATTTGTCAGACACACTCTAGCACCTGCATATCCAAAAATATCTATGCATTTCAGCAGAAATATAAAACTTCAAGCATAACAGTCTCCTTGACAGTAAGACAAGAAGCCACTTTCCACAAGTGCCCTCTCTCCCCTCATCTGCATTTCAGATTATGCCGTATGTTAATTTACAACCTGGAGTCATAAGAAATTTAAGATAGTCCCTACGAAAAGGTTTTTAAGTGGAACAGGAGGGAGTTAAATGATAAGAAATCACAGTTTGCCCTCATGCAACAGGGTCTACTTTGTCCTTTAGTGGCTCGCTCTGCTGAAAGATTTCCTTTGGTTCTTTCACAGGGAGGTTTGTGCAAAGACCAAGTGCAGAACCAAATCACAGAACTTGGAGTTGCTGACAACAGAAAAAATACCTTTCAGTAGAAAGGCTGCAGAAAGGTAAAGTTTGTGCAGGGATTTTGCCCTGCTTCCCCTTCTGTCTTGAAATCTGAAGTGATAAAGTTCTTTGAGACCCATCACCTCTGCAAGACATTCTCTTACAAGAACAAACAACAAATGAAGTACTTTAGTCATTTTCTTACATATGAACAAGACGAACTCAGGTCAAAAAATTTGGCTTTTTTTTTTCTTCTTCCCCCCCCCCCCCCGAACATTGCAGAGCATTAAGTAAATTATACTGCTGGACTAAATGTAGCAAACATATGAGGTACAATATATCTTGTTTATAAAAAAGCATATTTGTTATTCACTGATGCTACCAATAACTTTGAGTCTGTTTCCTTGCTAAGTAGTCATACGACCTCCAGAGACATAGATTTTAATTCCTGTTTTGAAAACAGTACCATAAACGTGTCCAGGAGCTTAATTTATTTAATCACTTGCGGAAATTTACTGTGCACTTCTGTAACAGCATTTTTTATATGCGACTGTAACTCCTCTCTTACAGCACATTATTCCCATCACCTGAGGAGGATCTAAGGTAAATCTCTATCAGTTTGACCCATTTATTTGTTTGCAGATCCCCGGTGCAAACACATGTAAACAAGCCTTTCCCATGCCTGACAAATACACTAAGAACTGCAATTTCTCTGCTATCTGAAATGGTCACTCCCTCTTTTCATCCCAATGGAAAGGTTGCCCAGAGGAGCTGTGGCTCCCTTCCATGGGAATTTCCAAGGCCAGGCTGGATCGGTCTGGTGGAGGGGATCCCCACCCATGGCAGGGGACTGGGAATGAGATGGTTTTGATGGTTTGATGTCCCCTCCAACCCAAACCATTGTATGAAAAGGATAATCAACTTCACCTGCTCCAATTATAGCTTAAACAATGATTTGGGGATATTATGAGGGATGGGACCACTGGGAGACATCTTAAAACATGATTTACTGCCTCAGACTCAAGGAGTGAGAACGTCTTCACTGCATATGCCAGGAGGTCAGAGTCAGTGGCCACAAGACCACAGGTCACAGGGGTTTTTAAAGGTTTATTAGTCAAAAATCTACTGCCACAGTTATTGTTTTAACTTTCACACCAGTGGCTAATTAAACTGCATCACCCATCCTGCCACAACAGGGGCAATTTTATCCAATCATAAAGAGACACACTAGACTACTTGCTACACCTTAAAACTTATTACCTCTCTAACTACTTCTATATCTTAACTTTAAAACCTAAAAACTTTCCACTACCTCTGCTTAAACTACAAACCTACATTCTTATGGTCTCTCCATTTGGAAGACTTTTCCAAGGTCTCAGGTCGAACCCTGTGTTCTCTGCTGTATTTGGGCCTGCATGCACGAGGCTCTGAGAACCCCGTGTGCCTTGATTTCCCACACAGTGAGGATAAAAACACCATGATGCTGGGATAATTAAAATAATTTAGATTAAATTTAAATTAAATTAGAATTCAAAACCATCCTATAATAATTAAAATGTCATAGTTTTCAGGGAAAAAATTGAATCTAAATTAAATTCCTATTCTCCACTACTCACAGCTGAGCAAATGGATACTTTAAATTCAGTAAGTGAATCAGTACTATTAAACAATAAAACATTTGTATATTTAAAAACACAGTCTGTAAAAAATTACCTCATAATATCAGGTTTCTTTATTCTCTCAAGTCATTCTATTTATTCCAAGTTCTTACTTTGCCTTCCTATTCTACAGATCATCATCACATCTTAAAATGCCAAAGTTTCTGTTTGAGGATAAATGAGGATAAAGTTTCTGTTAAGAGGATAAATGATCACACTTCTGAAATTGTTTTTGAGGTACATTTTCTTAAACTGGATACCAAGATCCTAAGGAGTAAAAGAGCTACTGGAGGAAAACTAGGTAAATTCTATTCCGTTACGCTTTTGCAAGCTGTAGACATAATGGGGAAAGAGAGAGATCAGAAAAACTTCCCTCTAAAACAATACTTCAGAGGAATTTTGTTAACAAGGGCTGTTCTGCTCACGTAGTGGTGGCCACAAAAAGCACCCCACAGCAAACCCCGTGTGCTGGGATCAAGGTGTAATATTGTTGTGCTGTCAGAAAAAAGGAAGGAAGAAGACAAATTTAAGAGACTGAAATTAAGATGGAGGAGTCTGTCATGCAGTAATAGCTTATAAGAGTTACAAACCCGACATATAAACATAAAAAGCAAAGCTGACATATTTGATAACCACAAAGGCAACTTATTCCAGAGATACTCTCAATTACAGTCATTCTGCATTACACAAAATGCAAAAAACAAGTTCAGGGAACTGCAGTATGGCAACATCATCTCAGTTTTTCCACTGTCAGCCTCCCCAGCCTCCTGCCTGGGCAAACCCCTGCGGGAAGAGAAGGTTTTTTGCCCTTTTCCAGCAGAGCCACACCCTGCCCCAACACAGGAACACGGCACAGCAGCTTCTTGCGCTCTGAACATCACCGGGGAAGTTCAAGGTTTTCTTTGAGGGTGAATTCCACAAATCCAGCTGGACCTCAGCTGTGCAGCACCATCTCTCACCACCAAGCAGCTGAGGGCAGTGGGCTCCTTCAGGCAGACCTTGGGATGCAAAAGCAGCCCCTCGTTTGTGTTGCTCTCTGGCAGCTGCCCCAGGCGCAGTGACAAGAGCTCCATTACACTTTGATAATGGGAAAAACAAGCACAAAGGTTCATCTTGCCCCAGGAATGGTAAAGAAACGGGCAAACACGGATGAGAGATGGTTGCACTGAGTCAACAAGAGAGACCCACACAACTGAAGTACTGAAGACATCTAAACCCACAATCTGTTGTGTACACAGTGATTTCAGAGAGCAAATGACATTTCATTTTTCTGTGCTGTGTTCTGGTTGAATTGTCCACATTTGAGCAATCCTAAATACAAGTGCAGGATTTTAGTCCAGATATAACACTAGGTAATATATATTTCTAAGTCTCTCAAATTTAATGTTCTTTCTTCTAATTGGACTTCTGCTGGATCTGTAGGCAATCTTATAAACCACTTTAACCTTATTTTAATTTTTCATTATGAAAACTGTAAGTATTCATTAACTTTGGAAGACATGGCATTACAGCTGTGATATATCATTCCTGATATTATTAACAACCTACTTTATAAATTCAGTGCTTGAAGCACATAAGGTAATAATGCCTTATGAGGGTTTTTTTTGCAAGAATTTAGAAACAAACTTAATAGGAGCACACACAGTTGCCTAGTCATACACAAAATTTTATTTGTTGTAATGACTTTAATATTAGTGTCAAAATATATTTGCAGCAAGTTTAGCAGACACACTAGAAACTAAACCCCAACCCCTCAGAAAGAGAAACTATGTGACTAATATTACTCTTTCCACCTCTCTAACTCTTTGGTAAGATTACTTAAGCAAGAATAAAGTCCAGATTATCACTTTTTGTGTAGTAAACTTTTAGCATATTGTAAATAATTTTAGTCAAAGGTAACAGATTCCCCGCAGAGACTAAGTACCATTTTAGCTTTTCTTCAATATCATTCAAATGCCTATCTCAGGAACAGAGAAACTTCAGAAGAAAATCAGATATTGCTATGAAGTCAAATTGACCACCGCCTATAAAAAGTTTTTGCGGTACTCTAACAACATAATGCGAAAAATTATTATTATGTTTATAATGTTTAATGTATCATCATAAACTGCCATCCTTGAAACACATTACTCCACTGGAGTAATTTAAAAAAGTGAATATACAGTTCTAGACCAGCTACCACAGGGTGGCTGCTTGCTTCAAGGAATTACATTTATGCAATTTGTCCTACATGATGGTCTTTTTTTTTTTTTTTTTATTATCTGACTAACATTGCTTCTGGCCGAAGTAGCAAAACCTAAAATACTGATAATTTTTACTTCAGCATTTAAACAAATGGAATTGATTGATGCATTTGAGAATACAAAGTTGAACTGAACTGAGTCATCTGCAACTGAGCCTTTACCATTTCATAAAATCAAATATGATTATGAATATCAATTTCATAATCAAAATTTCCACCTTTTTTTTCCACAGACAGCAGACAACTTGCTCACTTCTAGGTAAAAACTGACCACAGGCTATTATGTGGTTTTCACATGGAACAGTGCAAAAATACAGTTGATGTGAGCCAGCTGCTCAAATTTCCTTAGCATTAGACATTTCTTTATTTTCTACAAGTGGTGGTGGAACTGCAAAACAAAACCCCTCAGCTGCAGTGCTCAGTGCCATCCCCTTGCACAAGACAATTTCTATAAGGTTTAGGTGACACACGAATACTTGGGAAAAACATGCCCAGAGAAGAAACACAGCAAACAGCAGCTACCAAGATTCCAAACTCAAGAGTGGATAAAGGAGGCAATGAGGAGAGAAAGAATATGAGAGTGATGGACAGATAGCTGAAAGATGTCTAGTAGGATTGCAGGGCACACCCGGGCTCAGAACATGGATAGAAGGAGCAATGCTAGGAATAGAACAGATAGGTACGGGTAAGTTCTTCCAAGCAAATTGGTTTTTTTAAGCTGAGGAAGAATCTTGCATGGAAATCAACAGAAGACCAAGAGTGGACATTCCAAAATATACTGGACAAACTACACTGAAGAGACATTCAGCACTAATATCAAACTGTTATTCTCTTGCAATCTTCTTCAAACAACTATCTTACTTTGTGAAAGTAGTGCTTGTCATAAGAAACACACTTGACTGTCTTAAGGAAAACAGAGTCCAGCAGCATCATCAAAAGCAATTGTAGCTACACATAAGCAAGAAAACAGGAACTGCCTTCACTGCTCTGTCAAGAACAGTTTCAAGTGTTAAATTCAGTTTGTAACATCCAGGTTTTGACTGAAGCTTAGGAAAAAGTGTAGGTCTTAACTACTGTATTTTCCATAACATTTCTTTATGTGAGTGGTTTATTTCTCCATTTTCTGGACTTGCTCAAATTCAGCTAAAATGAAATTTCTACTTTTCACTGCATTATGAAGAAACAGCCAACTGGTTTTGTGAGCTTTCTGTATCCATTTTAACGAGGTTCTACCACACACACAAACATCTGAGCCCCACTCCACCTCCCATATTAGCAGCAGCATCCCTTGGAGAGGCTTTTCTCCAAACAGGTTACAGAATATATCTTTTGATTCTGAATTAAACAGGATGTAGAGATTGCCACCAGTGGAGGAGCAGGAATCACAAACAGCTATAACCCAACTCTTCTAAGGAAATGTAAGCAAGTAATTACAAATAAAACTGCTTACATCCATGCAACTTGTTTGGCAACAGCAGCATAGCATAAGGAAAGCTGCTACAATTCATAACAGCATCTTGTAATAAAACAGCTTTATGCATCCCTCTCAAACTGTTTAGTGCTCAAATCTCATCAGATGGCTGAGTAAGCATTACACTTCGGGACAGTAAATCTCTGTTTCCAATATGGTCTACATTCACAGACATGTACTTTTGCATTCACTGTAGTGACTTCCAGCTAAGCACTGATAAAAAAAAAAAAAAAAAAAAAAAAAAAAGGCAATATATAAAGATATCTGCATGCTATTTTGTATAATCAGCTATCTAGTCTCTGAAACCATTTTGGAACCTTAAAGGATCAGCACCTCAACAGGAACTGTCTGCTACCAGCAAAGGCTTATTTGAAGTTGGATTTACAAACATGAAATAGTGTCAAAGAACACCTTTATTCAAGTCACTGTCTCTTCCACCAGTCTTTATCCACATCACTGGGGCATATAGGGCATTGCCATGGCATACTTCACTTCCATTGCAGGCAAACTAAAAGGTAGGAAAGGGGTTAGAAACCACCACCAAGTCGAAATTCCTGACAGAAGATGACATTATAGAGGCAGGTGCTTGAAGAGCTCTGCTTAGATTGACAGTTCACAGAACAGACAACTGACTTAACTGCAGCATCTAATTAAATCTGTACAGAAAAACACTGGGGTCTATGGGTGTTCCAATAACACAGAAAAGAGCATCACCAGACCTAGTGGCTAAAACTGAAGCCAGTTTCCAAAACCCAGAAAGAAGCTGGCGTCTGCTTTTAATAAGGAGGCTGAGCTCCCACAGTCACTGCCCATCAGTGGAAATCATGGATTTTCGGTCTACTGATGTTTCCACAACTTGAGAATGTGCTTAATTCAAGGAAAGATTACTGGGATCAATGTAGAAATAGTCTGGTGAAAGTTAATGAGGAACCCAATAGCAGGCCAAGGAAGGTAACTGCACATCCTCTGGCCTGGAACTCTGAATCCAGAGACAAATAATACAAAACAAACAGAACAAATGCTGGGCCCTGCTTACCCAATTATACTTCCTTATCTTTTTGGTTTTTTTCTATTGATTTATAGGCTTTAAATGAATTGGTCATCAGCGCTTGGACTAAACTCCAAAACCCCCATGGTTCTCTAAGGAAGACAATGAGCTTTGGATGGTATTTTTATTTGTTTGAAACTTTCCTTATGTTTTTTTTTTTTTTTTTTTTTGCTATGTGAAGTCTGTGCATTTGGATCCAGCCACAATATTTTAAAAGCTTCTAGAAATCACCTACTACAGCGGAGGTATTAGGAGAACAAACAGGGAGGCCAGAGGAAATACAAACAGAGCAATCATCACCATGGATCAACCAGCTGTCCACTGAGTCTAGAATTTAGTCCCCAGTAGTAAAACATTTCAAAAGAGCATGGGAGAAAAAAATAAAGCAGAAAAGACAATTACAGTGTAAACAAAAACTCACCTAAAACCTTTTCCCAACGCATTTGAGCTGAAAACTGACTCGTGCATTTGAGCAGTGAAAACCCTCTGGTGCTTAACCCATCTTCCATACACTCCACTAAAACACCAAATATCTAATCCTTTCCTTATTTTCTCTGAAGATGCAGACCTTAAAACCATGTGGCATTGGAGAGTTCAACAACGCATAATCCAAAATAAACACTGTTGTATGTTAAATATTTGCTGAACTCCGTTTTATTTAAATGGTTCTTTCTTCCTGTATTATGAGGAAAGAGGAGGAGAAGGAAAATGGCCTAAATGCTCTTTATCAGAAAAAAGCTTTAGACGAGTTCCCAAGTTCACAGAAACGAAATGATATTCACTAAAGCAAGTTCAGGACTACAGGTAGAAACTCATTTTCTGGAACATGTCTTGGATGTAGGGACAGAGATGCCCAATTCAAATCTAGATCAAATGCAAAAGCTTTTTAAATCTGACATTTCAGTGTTAATAGGTGTATTAGAATAGAATCTAACTATCTTCATCAGCTTGAGAACACTCAAGTAATCAGCCTCCCTTCCAAACACTTCTTGCTGAAAACCAGATCCTAAAAAATCAGTTGAACTGTAGATCCTTTGGAAGACAAGAAGACATAGAAGGTTGAACAAATTTGAAAGATTTGCTCAATGTTAGCCATTTTCATTATTTGAATTAGTCAAAAATTATTTTCATTTAAAATATCTTTTTGAAAAAAATAAAACCTATTTCATCTCCATAAAGTACATTATCTCCCTTTACAGTAGATTTTAATATGAGAAAGAGCATCCACAGATGTGTGTAAACAAACTTCTTAGAAGAGTGTGTGCTCACACGTGTATGAGAAAATGGAGAAGGGTTTATAGGATCAAAAATTATTATTTTCAGTATCCAAAGTCTTACAATTCTATTACATGGCAGAGTAAAGGGATGAGGGGGAAAAAATACACAAAGGAAAGGTTTTTTTCAACACCCGGTCAGACCCCAGCACTGCAAGACAAGCAAACACAGCTTTCGATGAAACATAAAATCTTCCTGCTTGATAGAAATTTGAAACTATGAAGTATAGAAAACATATTTCCTATTAATTTTGAAGTTCTTCTGAAAAGGCATTTGCATGAAAATGGTTCCTAAGCCTATTTTAGGGCAGACCTGCGGATTTTAATTTTTTTCTTTTATCCAGTGTGTGTTTACTACATGTTGATAACATCTAGATTTTAGAAGTTATCCTTTTATATGTGGTTAACACAATGTGCATGCAACTTTGCAAATAGTTAAAAAAAAATAGAACATAGTTTAACTTAGTCATCAACTAATGAGGAGTCCAGTGGAGAAGCAGTAAACATAGAAGTTCTTTTTGAAAGCTAGATAAAGGAGCAAAAAAAGTAAAAAAAAAAAGAGCATAAGTCTATATATACTTTTATATTTGCATCAGAAGTCTCTGCATTCTGAGTGTCTAATTTAAACTGTAAACAAATGCTGATTTTTAATAATCAGTTGTGAGAAATTGCCAAGAATAAAAAGTTATTCCCAGACAGAAACTGCGTGTTGTACAGAGAATTCTCATATTATGTCTAGCTGTTGTTTATTCTACAAATACATATTAATATTAGAACAGTGCTGTGTTTGCCAGCACTGGTGTCATGAATTATTACTGGAGTTCCCACCAGCATCACAGCTGGTCCAGCAGGTGAGAGGAGATGAAAATGAACCTTTGTTCACTGAGTCCAGGTCAGACACTCTCACCCTCAATGGTCAGGTCTGAGCACCCAATCACACACAGAAAAGTAACTCACAATGGATGAAGACATAAAATGGTGACATGCCAAGAAAATAGGAAGGAAGGGGAACGTAAGGGAAGTGAAAAGGAAGAGATTATCACAACTGATTTATCTACCATGTGCAAACCAGAGAGCTTTCTGCTCAGAAGGAGAAAAAAAAATCAAAACAAAACAAACATACAAGCAAAAATTAAACCCCAAACATTACAAATCAAAAGAAACAAAACAAAACAAAACCCCAACAAAATCCACAAAATACCAAGAGAAAACAATTTGTGCATATTTAAAAGAAAGTACTCCAAAGACTCAAAGACAATCCTATTATGTATCCCTGAAAATCCACTTCCAAATATATTTTCTTCTGTTTTTTATTGTGACTCAGATCAAATATACGCAAAGTTTTGGTTTAATTCCTGTTTATCAGATCATCTTGCTATTACAGCTCAAAATGGCACTTGACTGATATTAGAGTATAAATCAGAGGAGGAATGTTAGGTTTGGGTTAGACTTTCTTACCTTTTCCTTTCTTAAAAGCATTCTGACAGAAGGCTGCTCTAAAGGTTTGTACTTTTATTTATTTGCTAGTCTAGTAATGCTGCTACATTGCTCCATTATTAACAACTTCAACACAGATGAAAGCACAGATGAGAAGTGCTTTCATGTTTTTAAATCACTTAATAAGAACCTTATCTTTTATGATTTGGGGAGGGAGAGGGTAAGGGAGGGAGGTTTTATTCAGCATTTTTCCTTTATTAAATAAGCTACACAAATTGTAATTTTTTATTTCTCAATAAGACCATGCTTTCTAGGCAGGGGAAATTGAAAGCAGTTGTGTCACACTAATCAATATTTTACCCTGAGATCCTGTTTCTCTCAGGCCACCATTAAAACCAAAGTAAGCCTTGATTCAGGAGAAGTGCAGGTTCCATATGTACTGGCTAGAAGAGGAAAGTTACCTTGAGGCCTTTCCCCACACAAGCCACCCTACATCTGATTCCATGTTAAAGAATCTGCCCTCTTGCCTCTACCCCAAATTTCCACTGATTATGTAACCATACAGATATAATGAAAAATCAACAGATTGCAGAATGCCACTCAAAAAGCTTGCATGACAAAGGAGAAGTAAGAATGTGCTCTCACTCTAGGCAGAATACAAGAAAAAAAAAAGTTTTATTTAATTTCTTTAATCCAAATCTATGTTTCAAAACATTTCATTTCCAAAAGGTCACAGGTCCTGGAGAGAAGTATTAAAACTGTAATTGCCTAAACTCAGTTGGATTTGGAAGGGATACATTAATTTTAGCAGAGGAGTTGAGGATGACTCAGGTATGATGACAAGATGATCAAAGATCTTATCTTGGTGCTATTGGGAATAAGAGCAGGCAGAGAAAGTCTGGTCGGCCCAAGCATTGTAAGAGCAGCTGTGGCCTCTAAGCAGCAGCTCATCAGTCACTGGGAACACTTAAAACCTTCTCCTAAGTCTGAATAACTTTCACCCCTCTCAGGAAAATACTAAAGCAACCCGGCAAGACCTGTTTCAGCCTTCTGAGCTCTGAACATAGGTTTTGTTATTAGCATTTCACTGACAAACCACGATAAACAAAAGCAGAACGAGTGCACCTTTGTCTTTCTTAATAGATTTTCCAAACCCAGTAATCTGCAACAGGCAGCAGCTCAAAACAGCTGTGAGCAGTTCCAGTGCCATGGTCAAACCAAATGTTTTGCAGTAAGTCAAAAGTACTTAGCTTTTCTAACAGAGGAGACAAAACACTCAGGAAAATACCTGCAATTCCTTAAAAAATGTCAAGCTTTTTTCTAATAGAAGAACAAAAAATTCCCTAAAGACTATTGATTTTAAGCATGTTTATTTCCTACAGAATTTAACCCCATCATAACACCCACTCAAGTTTAGAATAAATTTAAATGTGCAAATTCATAAATGTCTGCAGCTGGAAACCACATGCACAAGATGTAATGAACAGAACTTCCTATTATATGAACCACATTTTTATCTATCTAATGTTAATAGAGAAAGTGAGAACAGCTACCAAATCTTAATCTAGATCTACTGTCACATTATCACAAATTTCATGAAAGTAAAACTGTTCAATCAGAAAGGTATCCAGCTTTCAAATGCAAAGAATCATCATAGAGACTTATTTTCTAAAAAAAATTGTTTTCTAAACTTAACAAAAGCATGGAAATAAGGAGTTGCTGCTCATTATCTAACAAAAAATTACTTTGACTCTCTAAAATAAACACTATTTAGACACAGCAACACAGACTAGTAGGGGCAAAAATAACAATAAGAAAAAAAAAACCCTGAGTGTTTCAATTCAGTTACCAACAATTTGCATTCCCCTTTGTAAAGAGGACAGAGAAGAAGACATTAAGAGCAGGGGGAGGATGAACAGTTTTCAAATCAGTAATCAAGAGGAAAAGACCATTATGGAATGCTGAATAATGACCTGCAAACTAAAATGAGGCACTTGAGCTGAAGCATCAATCATCCTGATAGGGAAAAGTAATATTTAGATGACTCCTAAAGTACAGCAAAGAAGAACAAACTGCAGTGAAAATGGCTCCAGCAGCTCTGACGTTCGAGGTGCACTTTGATGCTTTATCTTGGGTAAACACCTCTAGGCAAAGAAAGACCCTCCAAGAACAGAGATTACCCCAGAAAACAGAATGGAGTGCTGGACAGACCAAGCACAGAGCAAACACTCCCACATGTCTGTAGAGAAATGTGGGAGAAACAAGGGATTAGACAAGGGCTTAATTACCGACACTAATTATTAGTTTGATTTAAAGGTGAAGACAGACACTGGCTGCTGTCAGAATGTTTTAAACAGGATGTGTGACATGATACCAGCTATAAGAAATGACCTTCCACTGAAGGATTTCCACGAGTGTGATAACTTCCCATTCCCTGAGCTACAACATTAGAAACGTGTAGCAGAGAACTATCATGTGCTGTTAACAAACAGAAAAACCAGAAGAATTTCTGCATTTAAATTATGGTACATTGAAATGATGTACCAGATGTTTTACCTTCCACTGAAAGGAGCACAAAACCTATACATTGATCCATCAAACCTGCCTGTATCTTAGTTGGTGTGAACCAGTCTGATTCTTCAACTGACACTGAACCAAGGCTTTTAATTCAAATCTAATTGTTGATTGGTTGCCAATTTAACCTGGCTGTTTGGACAAGAAAACCAGGTGATTAAACACAGTTCCTATGAAGCAATGTTCACTAATGGTTTCAGCACAGAGGCTTAAAAGTTCTTGAGACAAGCAAATACACAAATGAGAATAAAACTACATGTGTACAGTGCACATTTACAGGTTTTTCAAGTAAAACCGTTTACATTTTAAATTCATTAATCCATTGGACAAAGCAGGGACCATTTTATAAAATAAGATATTAATTCCCCTAGCTTACAAGGTCCCACAGGCGGGTTATTTTGAATATTAGTTGTAGGCTGCAATGCTCAGTTACAGCCAATTACAAAAGGAATTAGATGGGTTTCCTCCTTTGAGTTTTTATGAGGCCAAGGGTGAGCAAAATGGATGAGCAGTGACAAAATGAAGTCAGAGGAACCAGCACTCCCATTCCCACAGTTCAGTTACACAGCGTTCAAGAACAGGAAAGGAATTCCAAGGAACCTGATGAATAATGAATGTATGTTGGCCATAAGGGTTTTTACCATAACTGTGCTTTAGTTGTATTATCAGTACAGATTCTGTGTTAAAAAAAGACAGGTTTAGGTGAAAAAGCCGTTATCATTTCCAAAATTAATCCAGGAAACAGGATACCAAGTTAGCACATTGGCTAACGCCCAGATGTGTGCAAAAGACATCCTCTGGTTAGGGGTCTTGGCATTTGTGGCTATCAGATGTTTGGATCAGTGAATCTTGGTTTGTTTCATTTGCAAATTGTGACTTTCAAAAGTACCAGAACTCTGAGAAAAGGAAGAACCTTCTAATTTAGCACAAAGCAGTGGCAATAATGGTAAGATAATATCCATTCTCCTAGAGAGAATTTTCGTTAAAACCCCTCGTAGCACTGAGATGCTTTAACAAGGCGCAGACTGTCCACCGAGGATTACCGCAAAGGAAACCAGTTCTGACTTCAAACATACCTTGTCTTGGGAACTCATCCGACTCCCTGTGCACCAGGTCAGACACTCTGTTCCCATAGTGCATCCTGGTGTCGTGGTCATAGGCCTTCAGGGTCTCACTGGAGCTGTAGGATTTCTGTGTGGGCACCCTGCAGTCCTCACTGTCCAGCGAGGAGCTCGTGTAGCGGCACTGCTTCCCGCAGCGGCCCCTGGTCAGCGAGCGGTGCCTCCTGTCCTTGATGTCCATGGTTCCCAGCCAGGCACGGGGCTTCCAGGAGAGCCACTCTTCTGTTGGAGGTCACTCACTGTCACCTAACAACGGGAAAGGATGACAAAAAGAGTAAGTGATGCTGCCACTGGGTTTTGTTTTTATTCCGCTTTCCCTGACTTGTCCTTGAAGAACAATGCAGCGCAGATCGGGAAGAAAGGGGAGGCCCCACATGATGAATCCTCTAGAAATTGAAATAATTGACCTGAATGGGTGGGGAGAAAAAAAAAGAAATGCTGTAAGATAATTGCATTCTATCTAAATTAGCACATCATCAAAAGGTTGAAAAAAATAATGATAAAACAAAAACACCGTCATCTTTTGATTTTCGAATGAACTCTGGTAACAACACAGAACTGACAGAACAATATTTGTTTCTGTTCTGCAACAGAAGAAAAGTAGACTCAAACCAGCTTTAATTATTTCCATTCTTCCTGCAGGATGGCTTGCAATTAAGACTGAAGAATGCAGGAGAGTTCCAAAGAGGAGATTATTCCCATTCAGTGTTAATGCTCTGTACATTGTCCTTTAACAACGTGTACACAAGCAGCAGCAGCTGACTTTATTGCCCCTGGTTAACTGAAAACCAAGGCCCTGCTCTGAAGGTGGACAAGGTCTCTGCAGAGGTCCATGCCAACCCTGACATTCCTGCATGGCTGTGAGTGTCTGAGCACACTTTGGGGACTGGCTGCTCTTGCGCACCCCAGAACGTGACTGGATGAGCTTCTTCACCACCCCTCAAGATGACCACTTTATCCAACTCAGAACCTGGAGCTCTTGAAAACTGTCTAAATCTCTCCTTGTTCAATGGACCATAGAGCTTCTTACAGTGTGCTTAATTAGGACACCCTTACTGTGGCATATAGACTTTAATATATGCATCGTTAGCATACAAAAACTGCAAAACGAAAGCTACTGTAGAAAGGAAGAAATACAGTAAAAGCACAAACACCCTACCCACTGGGGTACTAATTATTTTCAGTTGTGTTAGTATGTATGTCTTTCTCTCGTGGCATACTATGCTCAGGTCTCGTGCTAGTCCTGAGAAATCTCATGACAAATCTTTTTTCTTGCTGGAAATTAAATCTTCCCACATAAAAAAATACTCAGATTTGCTAATAAGCAAAAATTGGAACAAAACATCTTGCTTTTCTCTCCGTGGCTAACTAAGGAGGTGAAGGAATGGTTTGGGTGAATTTAGCTGGGACAGCTGAAGAGTTTTTCTTGGCCCCTGTCCCCATTCAGTGTAGGCTCCCTCTGCCAAGCCCACCCAGCAGAATGTGTCCAGGCCAGAAGCTTCTCTTAAACCACCAAAGCATTTCAGCAGTGATTCCTTGTGCCACCTCTGCCACCAAAGGAACAAACTGCAGCAGCAGTTGATAGAACATGCAGAAGGCAGCCAAGCCTTTCATTGTGGTAGTTGTTTGCGCCTGCAGGGGAAGAGGTCACAGCACTGGCACAAGTATTGGCTAAATCATTGCTTTTTAAAACAGATTATGGCCCTAAGAGAGAATAAATGTACTTGGCCAGAGGAGCTGGTGACCTAGAGAAAAGGTTTCTTGCCTTCATTTAGATTTGACATTTAGCCTTGTTGTGGTTTTTGGTTTTTGAGGGTTTTTTTCCTTTCTGCATTTTAAAGAGGAAAGTTAGGTAACCACGAGAAACAGCTGCTTTAAGCCACCCACAGGTATTCTGCAATCTGTGAGGAATGAGAAGTGTAAACATGCTTACTTTTTTCCTTCTTTTTCATTTATTTTTAACATTTCAGAGCTGGGGAAAAAAGTCACAAAACAACACATACAGAAAAGCCAAAACAAAAGCAGAGACATTTGGCACTTGAAACCGTCAAGGTTTGTTTTATAACTTCAGATTAAAGAGAAAGAAAGATTCAATCCACGTTCCTGTTTCTCAGCTCTCTGAACATATAGTGGCTAAGCTGACTCCTTCATATCTGAATTTTTTAGTTCAGTTCTTTGGTCCTGTAATATTGATTAAACTGGAAAGCATGTTAACTGTGAAGCACATTAACACTGGAGGCACAAACAGTTTCTTGAAGTTTCAGGAGATATATGATCATTTAGATTAACAACGTCTGGCTCTTTGATCCCATATTAATACTCTCTCATCAAATTCAGATATCAATAGATCACAATTATAAACACAGAAACAGACGTAGACACTTCAGCATTGAGCAAAACCTGCCACTTACTCTCTGGGAGTCCTCATGCTGCTATTGAACACAAAAGCCTGTCATTCCATATGAATTCTATATTGTCTGTCAGTTCAGACAAACAAACAGCTTTTTGTTTTTATGACTGCTAAACTTAAAGCTGTCTGGCCTGATTTCTATTGCTCCTGAAAGAACATTTAATTCCTTGTTACTGTGGTCAAAAGAAGGATTTACTGTGACTGAGATAAAACTTCTGACTATTTCCAGGACATTAGCTTATTAAAGCATCTTCTTAGGCAGACAAGAGTTTTTGAAATTGTTCCCTCAATAACCATTCTTTTGTAGAGTTTTGTGCAATTCCCCTACAGATCCAAAAATTAAAGGAAATGGTAAGACAGTGTTCCACTGCTGGTTGTGCGTGGAAATATTCCTCAGTCATCTGCACATGCAGAATGTGAGGCACAATGTCTGTGCTACAGTAACTCCAACTGGCTAACATAAGAAAATAAATGTAGAAATGTCCCAAGATCTTTACTTTGATCCTTCATAAAGAAAATCTTGCTACAAGAATCAGACATCGGAATAGTTTGGTGAATAACTTGATTTTTATGATACCAGATTATTAAAAATTTCTTGAAATTTACTAATTTTAGTAAGTCCTTCAAATGCCATGGATAAAATGATAACAGTTTTACTGGAATAATTGTTCAATGTCATTTTCATATTTATTAGAGTAGTTTTAGGTTTTGTTTTCCTTATTTTTCCATTCCTTGAGGACAAATCCCAAGCATCTGAGACTAAATACATCTACCCGAACACAACAAAATATTCTCAGAGATACTTCTTTCCTCCTCACCTGTGTTTCGGGGATTTCTTTGAACTTAAAGCAGCCAGGCAAAAACCAGCTCCAGAGCATCATGCTCAAGCCATTCTCAAAATACAGTGAATTAAGGTGTGAAACACTCCCAGAAAATCTGTTTCACTTTTTTTTTTCATGCTTATGTTGAATAGATGAAATACTGATTAGATTCAGTGCTGAACACCTTTCCTGTTAGACAGTGAAATCTTTATGGTCGGTATTCCTGGAAAGGTGAGGTGTGATAGTTTTGCTTAGAGACTAATGGTGAGATGCAATTTGAGTTCAGAGCTCCTGATACTCTTTGACTTGCCTGTCTCAAGGGCACTCTGTGAATGAGTAATTGACCTAAATCGTAACTATTTTAATAATTTCTTCTGTTTTAGAGGATTTAACTAATACAGCTCATTCTGACCCACTTACACTACAGAGCAGTACAACAACCGACAAGTGACTTCAACTGTTTTCCTCATCTAGTTTTGGTTTCATTATTTCAGAAACACAGGAGCTCTGTCTAACTTTCTGAGAAAGGTATTTATTCAGAAAATATTTTTTATTTATAATGGCCTGCTAAAGGGCTGGTCAAGTTTCACAGGAATACAGTCTCAGCTGATCTGGACCACAGCAATCAATCTAAAGCAATAAACAGCTCAGGCAGTATTTGCTGCTGATGTGCACAGATCCCAGTGCCCCCAGTCACACACGTGTAACGCATTTCTGACTCACTATTCAGCCAACAGAAGGTTTATTCTGGTTCTAGAAAGCCACTGTGTACCTGAACGTGACTTTGGCAGTGGGAATGAGGGCCCAAGTGGGCAGTGCAAGGGCATTGGAACACTGCACGTCCTGCAGGGACAACAGAGACAAGGGGGGGGAAAGGAGAGAGGATAAAAGAAGAAAAAGCTGAGGAGAAGAGAAATGGAAAATAGATTTTTGTTTAGGGGGTTTAAAAAAACCTGACCACTCCTTTTTGTGTTAGCACAGCCAAATCAATAGGAGCCATGGAGGGAGGGCCCAAAATGTATTTTAAAGGCTTAGCGAAGCTTATGCTAAAACTCTCTGTAAATTTAAATTTGATTCACACATTTCTCTAACTCAAGTCATGGGCCTGTTTGCTGCATTTTGTAATGATCCTGACATGATTACAGAGTGCAGGGCCATTAGAACTGCCACTCACACCACACAGAGCCCAGGGATCACTTGGAAGTTCATGGGAAACAAAGAACTTCACATTTATATTGTGCCCCCAAATCACCTGGCATGACTAAATCAAAACATTGCAATAGTGCAGACAGTGTTGGAAACAGCCTTTTTTCTTTTTTTTCACCTTTTCTTCTTTTTTTAATTTAAAATAAGTAGCACACCATGTACCAATCTGTTCATTAAAAAAAAAAAGGTCTCTTAAAAGCCTGGACTCCTTTTCAGGAGCAGCAATTGGAAATAAGCTTGTGATTCAGAGATTCAAATGCTGTTCATTATTTTATGCAAAGACTATTTTTGAAATGAGAAAATGCAACTATTCAGTTTTCGTGCTGTACAAATTTTCAGGCAAAAACCTTAAAATGGTTATTTGACTGTCGTATTTATTTGTGATTTTAATATCAGTGAAAAAAAAATCTCTACTTCTGGATCCACTCTGTCTATTAAAAAAAGAGGCAAAAAATTAAATGAAATTTTAAACTAAACACTACCACTAAGTACACCACAATATGTGCACTTTGTTAGATGAAGAAATATTGATGACAAGTATGCTGGTTTTGATTTGCACCAAAAATGAAAGTATATTTGGACAGTCTGTTTGGTGTAGCCTCATTTTTCATTGATAAATTGTTCTTCTGAATTTTTTAATTCTTTTTTTTTTTCCTGTCCAAATAGTGAATTTTCGTTTTAGTGAGCCACTCTATATAAAGTTGAAAATTAGCTATATTTAGTATGTGATGAATGATTCAAGTTAAGCAATACAAGACACACAATGCTTATAGGCATTCGCTGCTCTGCTTTACTGCAGACAAAGCCTGTTTTATTTTTTCTTTTAATAAATAAAAGCTCTAGGAAGTATTCTCAGGCTAAGGGCAGTCAAAATGGTATACACAACAACAAAATCAAACACTGAGCTAAATGTTTATCCCATACATGTATTTTTATCTGTTTAAATATACATGTTTTTATTCCTATACTATCTTTGGAGATTTCTGTACTCCAGGAACTTCTTATAAATCCCAGAACTGCTTAAATCTATTATGAAAACAGCATTCCATTAAGAAAATAACATGCCATCAAGAACTGATGAAAAGCCCAGGATGTAAAAGACAGTTTTCCAAGAGTATCCCATCATTCACTGACTGCTAAGGATTAACCCCTTATTCTTCCCCAAATTTCTTCCCTTTTGCATTGGGCAGAGAAGGTTGGTGGATGTGAGCCCAGACTCATCCCTGTCCCAAAGGACTCACAACCACAGCTGACACCGAGGCCAAACCAAGTGTTTCTTTCTCAGAGGCCAGCTGAAAAACCTGCTAGACAAATTCAGGTACAAAGTCATAAATGTTCTTAAATGTGGCTTCCAGTTTACGCACAAGCTGGGGAGCACCACGAATTTGGAAACCACACCAGTAAAATTTCATTATCAGCAAAGAATCTGCAGTGTCCCGGTCTAAGGCAGAGCAGGACACACGGGAACCACCCAAGTCTTTGTGTTCAGCTGCTACAAACCAAGTGTTCTTACTTCTCTGAGAGCATGAGAAATAGCAAACTTCACAGACAATATTCACTGAGTGAATATTCAATAGCCCGCAGAGAATATTTAGTTGATTTTTCCTGAAAATTTTTTGAAATTCACTCAAATCTTATTGGGATAGTACACAATTCAGTAGCTGATCGTTAAGAGATATCATCAACTGTCCCGTTGATTCCCAGCCTAGAAGCCTAGAATGGGAGGCTACATCCTAGAAGGAGGACATTGTGCCACAGTCACTCAGAGGTGAGAAAAGCTCATTTCTCAGTGAAAGCCTTATAAATCCCCCGAAGTGGTACTAAGCAGCACATTGCTAATTATACAAAGGAGGCCGAAACCACATCTTTTCCTCCCAGATACACAGAGGCAAAACCATGCAAAGTTTTCAAGTTTTTCCTATTGGAGAATGTTCTTCTTTTCTGGGTGAGCCTTTACTATCCCCCATTCCAGAAAAAGGAAAAAAGAGTTTTAACCCAAGGATAGCATATTTCCTCTACTAACTCAAAGCTGTCTACAGATATTTATTAGGCTTTTGAGCAGCCAAAAGAGCTAAATCTGTATCATTCTTATTCTACAGAAAAGGTTAAATATCATGAAGATAAGAATCCCAGCTGAGGTCACAAAGTGAGTTTGCTGCACATTTGAAACCCCAAGTTCCAGTGCTCGGTTTCCTGCTCTCAGTGTAATTGTTATCTACATGCTTCCATCACTCTATGCAGTCAGGTTAAAGATAAACAAACAAATAAAATCAAGCCACAATACAGCAACAGAAAAAGCCAAGGTCTCAATTAATATAATTACATAAAATTAATACAGCTGAACAAATTCACAAAGACGATTTAAAGACCAAATACAAACTGGCTACTTCAAAAGACTAAGTTTGCTAGAAGTATTTGACTAAAGAGCACTGTTACTCTTTTACTGCCTAGAAAAAATAAACAATAATATTATCTGCTGCTAAACTGCTTTTAATGAAGAAAGGTAGAATAATTTGTCATTGTATAATTAAGACAATGCTGTTAATCATGCTTTAACGATTCTGTATAACAGTTTCCTATCACTAGAGAACACTTTTGAAACAGGGAGTAATTGTCTAAATAATTTTTGATTAAGTCCTTGATCAAACTGATCCACATTTATAGAAGTGAGACAGATCTAAATGCCCATACAAGGAGTGACAACTTGCTTTATTTAATTGCCCACAGATGAAGCACTTTTTTCATTCTAATCCTAGGTAAAGTGCTGCCTTCCATTAACTTCATGGGATTTTCAACCTTACCAGCAATGGAGCCAAGACACCAAGCTGGTTGGAGCATAAGCTGTGCTCCAACCATTCCCCCTCTGTTTTGCTTTCACCAACACTTGGTCATTAGTTCATTGAAGTATTCACCAGCATTTTCTGTCCTCTTGTCAAGCTCCTTTACCTTTTAAATTTCTTATTTATGCCCAGAGTTTCCGTCGTGGATTTGAATGCTGCCCATACCCACAAGCCTTCTCCTTCCCACCCACGCTAATCCCTCAGCTGTCTCTGGGAGTTCCTGGGCACAAGGCTTCCCTATCAGACTCAGGGAGTTTGATTTCAAATATTTGACTGTGCTATCAAGTTGGAGAAATGTAATTTCAAGGGACTTGTACTTCTCTTGCACCCAAGCAGGTCCAATGCCAAAAATTTTAAGACAGTTCCTTCCAAATTATTTTTCACTTCCTTATGCTAAAACACTCTGCAATTCTACATCCATTGGGCACCTCCACTCCTGCTGGCAGCAGCAAAACCTGTACCACTGGGTACAAGATCAGCCAAGAGAGAAACACCAGGAACGTGCCTTTCATTTCTTGTTTACAGATGAATACACTGTGCAGGGGAACTCTGCCAGAATCTGAGATCAGCAAAGCTCCTGTGCACACCTCATCCCACTGTGAGATGATCATGTTGCTGAAGAAGTTTCTTTGCTATTTTCAAACCTCTACAAGACTATTCCTAAAACTCATCAAATGTAGAAATCATGCAAGCACTTACAGGTTTAGGGTTTTTTTTTTTATCATTTCAGTCAAGAACACCACCTGCTTTTCACTTTACACTTACATCATTTTCTCTCATTCTGTCTAAGAAACAGTCCCTTTCTTTAAAGCTTCCACAGAACCTCTCTTGCCTCAATTTGATACTAACAATTTTCATTTGCTTATTAGCAGAAGGCTTTCATACACTTTCTCCCTGCTAGCAATGTCAATTAGCAAAAAATTTTTTTGCAGAAGGCTTTACTAGAGACCACCACTGAGGCAGTATAAACTTATATGGTAAAAAAAATCAACAATGTTTTAAAATTCCTAATAGCATTCAGTAGAATTTCAATGAAGGTATTTCAAATTATACATGTGAATAGTCCACTCAGCTAAGCTCTGACGCTCTATTAGAGAAAAAAAAAAAAAGGGAAAGAAAAAGGAAAAAAAAAAAGAGTGTTTCTATTTGTGTAAACCAGTAGTCTTATTCCTTGTGAATTCTCCACCATTGTAAACACACAGATTTTATCAGAAATAACAGCTTCCTGAAGGCAGTCTTTGTTTTAAAAGGTTCAAGGTAAGCAAAGAAAAAGTTAAAAGAAAAAAGAAATAGGAATGGAAAACAACAGAACATCATGATAAAGCACACAAAATGGATGACACTATATCTCAACAGTCTCCACACAAGTATTTGCTGAAACATTTTAAATTCTTGATCACCTTAGCCAGCAATGAAACTTTGCATAATGAAATAAAAAAAGCTACACTGGAAGATTCTCAGCTAACAAATGTTGTTCAACCTTTCAATAACGGAAAATTAATTGCTTTATAGAAATTAATTAAGCCTTGCAGTGAAGGATACAATGAACACAACCATTTAAAAAATGACCAGCTGTAACTCAACATGTCTGAAGTGAATTTCCAGAGTCCACACATCAAGGGGTCATCAGCGATGGAACTGAGACCTTTTCTACCCTGAAAGCTGGTCCATCCAAATCTGCAGTCCAAGGTTTACTCCCATGTTATCATAGCAGAAGAGGGCACAGAGGCTTGTCTTGATTAATGGAATTTTTTAAATAACCTCAGTCAAGAAAAATACACTTCTAGAAAAATCAACTAATCCAAGATCACAAAAAGCAGCAAATACCCCATAATATTCTACAAGCACTGTGCAGACATCACTGCATCCTCTGTTCCAGCTCAAATCATGAAGAAAAATGCCCCAATCCCTCTGGAGGAAAATCTCTCTGGAGAAAAGGCCACATGTCTCAGCAGACATTATCTTCTGTTATCTACCTAATCATTCAGGACAGAACATGTGCTCTAATATTCACTCTCATACAGCAACTTCCTCCTGCAGATTTCTTACACAGGATCATCTTTCTGCTCCCTGTTTCCTGGCTGTGGGTGTCTCCAAGGAAAGCCTGGCATTTGCAGGTGGATAAGGGCTTTCCTCCGTGTCGCTCTGCCAGCAGTCACTGCTCAGGGGGCTGAGCTGTCACAGAGAAGCCCATCCTGGCTCCTCAGCCCTGTGTGAGACCCCCATCCAACACCCTGCAGGGGGTGCCTGAAGGCAGCTGGGGACGGCCAGGGCTGAAGCTGCACCAGCCCAGAACAGGGGAGCTCACATGGGGACATCTCAGATAAGCTACCCCATGAGAAATGTAACCAACCATCTCTCCTATTCACCATCTGTGCCAGAGTTGCACCAAGCAAGAAAAGTCAGAAAGGAGAAACAAGTTAAAAAACACTCTTAAAAATGCATGGAATCTTAGCAAAATCCATTTGATCCTTTCTCTCCATTGCCCTTTCACAGATTGAACAATAACCAAGCTGCAATGTCTAATTTCTTCACGAGTCTAAGCTCCCTGCATTCAAGCCAGCCCCCACAATTTTGCCATCTGCTGCCTGGATTGCCGTGCATCCAGCACAGAGATCCCGACATTCTCCAACGGCCGTGGTTGAACTTCCCAGGCAAAGGCAGCAGCACTCTGTGACAAGGACACAGACCAAACCTAAGGGAACCTGGCAAGAAGCATTTAAAGCAAATTTAAAGCAAATTCCGTTTCACCTGTCACATCCAGTTGTATCACTGACTCCTGCAAAATAAAATTTATCACTTTGATGGAGACACTTGATTTAAACTAGGTATTCATTGTACCTGTACAGCCATACAGACATCCTGATCTTCATCCACAGTATATGAAATTGATAGTGGTTTAAAATCGCCTGCTCTCCAAAGATATTGGACTGTTTGAACAAGTTTATAGCTTTGTTGTTCAAACCAGAAAATTAACAAGAGGTCCGAAGCTTAGTCGGTTCTTTTTCTAAGGATGAGATGTTAAGTGCAGAGAACAAAATTAATAACACAGTTTAACAGAATTTACCTTGTGAAACCAGAATTCTCTATGGTCATAACCAACTTGTTATAAGTTAAACACAAGCCTTAAAATGCTCTCTTTGTTCCAATTCTGTAATACCTACCAAGGTAAAAGGCTTCTTGGTACCATTATTTTTAGCAGAACTTTCCAGATGGCAATAATACTGCACTGAGTTCTTCTCCCACAAAGCAAGAAAGATGCTCACGAATTGGAGCAAGTTCAGGGAAGGATGCCAGTGTCTCAAGGGCCTGGAACATGGGATCTACGTGGAGAGAGAAAGGAACTGGACTTGTTTAATTGCAGAAATGGCCAGCAGTGGCCTTGCTGTTCCTGTGAGCGACAGAGGAAAGGGAGATGGGGCTTTACTGGGGGCAACCAAAGGGCAGTGAGGAACCACCAGTGCAAACTGAGGTACAGGAAGTTCTGAGCAGAAATGGAATGAGTAAAAATCACTCTGGGGGCAAATATGCACTGGAGAGGTTGCTGCAGGGGCTGGGGAATTTTACTCATTTTCAAGACTCAAATACACAAAGCCTGTAGCAACCCAGTCTCAGTTCAACACTGACACTCGGATTAGGTGAGCTCCGGAGTCCTTCCCAGTCTCAGTGGTCTGTGACTATGATGTTCTTAATTTAGGAAAAGTCCCATAACCATTAAAAAGTAGGAAGAACCAAAGGAACTATTTATTTTGGAAGCAAGCCTGTAAAGTAAAACACAAGGCGAGCTTTGTAAGCTGAGCATGCTGGCTTAAAAAGTCAGAGGTTTTAAAAGTAAAGAATCATCTAAGCTTGCAGGTTTAAAGCTGAATTCCAAGCCTGAAGAGCACAATGAGGCAGAGGGAGCATTCTGTCTGCACACACAGAGGAGCAGACACCAATGGTCCTGCTGCGGTCACACTGGTGACACACCAGGGTGTGTGTGTGGTGTGTCAGGGAAATGAATGGGCTTTGTTCCTTCTTCAGTTTCACAGCACACACCTGTGAGGGAATGCAGTTCTAGAGTGAAGAAAACACACGGGAACTAAAAGCACAATTTAACAGAAGTAAGAAGCACAAGCTCTATCACAATTCCCAAGACCCTACTGCAACATCATACGTTTCCAAACATGTCATTTGACAGTGTCGACTTTGAAACAGTCCCTTAAAAATGTGAAAACAAACCCAAAAGCAAACAACTCTGCCATATGTTGTGATGACACTACCATAAATCTAAAGAAAACAACACATGAGAAGGAATTGTAACCTCTAACACTCACCTCTCCAGCAGCCAGAGCCACATGTCATGTAAATCAATACAAGGCCTATTCTCTCTTCACTGGAGATTTTGTCTTTTGTTTGGAGGCCCAGGAAGCATGGCATTCATCTGGGCCTATCCTATAGCTATATGGCCAATGACCAACTTGAGATCTGTGTGTGATACACAGGCATATGGTACATTATTCTGTCTGGAAATCTAAAGACTGTTGTAAAACAGAATTAAAAAAAAAAAAAAAAAGAAATCAAAACTTAAATTGTTACAGTGAATTACCAACAAAATCCTTCCATTTCTACTCAATTTCTATTCCATTTCCACTGCTGAGTATGGCACAGACAGTAGGTGTGAATCCACAACCCCACAGAAGTCAGTGGTGCTTTGTCTTCCTGTACAATCTTATCTGCCAAACTTCACACAAAGCCTCACTGATTTTAGCCAATAGGGGCTAAAATCAGCTGGCATTTTGTCTCAGCTACTGTATTCTCCTTTCTGCTGTATTCAAGTCAAAGCAGGGGTGTGGAGAACATGAGCTACTAGGCTTGGGACTAGAGAGAGCAGCTGTCCAGCAGAAACTGTGAAGGAAGGAATATTTTACTGATAGCCATTATGGGAATCAACGCTGGTAGTTGTTGAGATGTGCAGAGGCAATAAAATGTCCCAATTAACCACCTTCTTTGTAACTTCCCCATTTGTGGCCCAGGTGAGTCCCCATCCATGCTGGGCTATCCAGAATTCCCCACTATTTCCAAGCTCCTGAACTCACCCCCACACACATCTGGCCCTGACAGCAGCCAGGGCTGGACCTCAGTCCCTTGGACAAAGTAACATCCCACTGCACCTCCCACCAGTGATTTTACTAATGCTCTACCCTTCCAAGAGCTGCTTCTCTTCCCCAAGACAAGCACTGCAATCCCCCATTTTAATACAAAAGTTCCTGAGGCAGAGGAGAGCAAAGTGCCGCAGCCCTGCTGTTTAAAGCCTCCCTTGGTGCAATAGGTCGTTCCCCCACACAGGCAGTGGGAAGAAGAGTCTCCTGTGTCTGTGCCTCTCAGAGCAGGAAGGAAACTGGAAACAAATACTATAAATGCTTTATTATCCTGAACTGAAATCAATAAACTATGAACAGTTGTAATCTAATTTACTAGCAAACAAAACTGAAAAGATATCTGATAAAGCTTTTCATATACATTAAGAGCCATCCGATTGTAATTTTAGGTCAATATCAAGACACACAATGACCTAGGGTAAAATGATCTATATACCATTACCAATTTACTCAGTTGCCCAAATTACCTCAGTGAATTCTAACTTGCATGAAAACCTTCATGAATTATTAAAATAAAAAATTAAGAGGTATAGGAGAGAAAAGAAACCTCTTCCTTGATGCCATTATCACTGATATGCACGTGTTGCTCTACAGAAGCTGGTTGTGCACAGACAGTGGTGGGGACTGTGACAGGCAGCTCCCAGAAGGGCAGATCTGCGAGCTCAGACCATGGCAGGGGGAGGCGGTGGTCTCCCTCATACTTCTCAAAAAGAGTCTCTTATCCAAAAAAGAGCAGGACTGATAAGTGTATTTGGGTGTCGGGTCAGTGACATCTCTTCCAGCACTCCCATGGAGATTCAAGCAGGACAGCAACCCTTGACAAGGCTCGTTCCTCTGCACTAACACAGAGTAACAGGTGATGGAAAATCCATGCAGTGCACAGCATTAGGCAGCATCAGTGAACACCCCCTCCATCAGTAATTCCTATTCCTCCAGGAAAAAGCACTCCCTGAACCAGACAGCTTCCTACAGACAAGAGTTCTGTGCTTTAAGGAGCAGCTGGAATTGCAGCTAGGAAAAGAAAACAAGTATTTGTTTAATTAGAGTGGGAAAAATGCAAAAGAAAGCAACCAGCGCCAAACTGAGCCTGTGTTTAAATCTCTAATACTGGTTTCAATTCTAACAGCATTAAAGAGACATGATTCATTATTTTTAATTTCAGCTACCATAAGAGCAAAGGATTTCCATTTATATCACTGGGGTGTCCAGTTTCATTCCCATTTCCTGAGAGGCAAGATAAAAAAAAAAAAAAAAAAAGAAATCCCCAGACTGAGCAAGTACTAAGTAACTGAGTAACTAAGAGTTAACTAATGGGAGCAGAAATCAAACTTCAGCAATTTAACAAGACTGTCCAGCTTCACAATTTTCATTGAAAATTAAGTTTTAGTCAAAATCTGTTACACATACATAAGTCACAAATTCCTTTGCTTGAACTTCTGCAGTGGGTATTCTCTTAAATAAATAAATGTGCTATATTTACTTTGGCATTACATCCCTCTTATAACTCTCTACAAAAAATATTGTCAAAGAGCAAAGCAGTTTGCATGAACCCTTGTTCATGTAATATATATTTTTTGAATTATTTAGTTTTAGTTTTCAACTTCTGGGCAACTTTCAGCTTCAATTTTCAATATTTTTTTAAAGTAGCCTCATGGCATAATCCTGAACTAAAATAATAAAACGAAAAAAAAAAAAAGACTAAAGGGAAAAGAAATAAATTTCTTAAGAGTAGCTTACAGATTGGGGTTATCTCTGTAAGTTTGAACTGATGGTAACATTTATAAATTAGAAGATCTGCTAAGGAGAGATTCTACAACACACAGCTCTCAATGCCTGGGCAACTCTTGACAAAAAAGACCTGTAATAACCTCATCTGCAACTGAATTTATGGAAGTGGAAAAACCTTTAACTGAAAAGAGCGATTCTTAAACATAAAATAAACTGGTTATATCTCAATTCCTAGGAATACGTTCAAGGAAGTCTATATAGTTCCATAATATCTTGATGGACTCCTGTTTGGCTGGCTTAAATTTTGAAAGCAGTTTAGAAATTCTAGCCTGAACAAACAATGTTTCTCCTCTCTTTTGCACAGGTGAAAAATCATAGATATGTGACTTTCTCAAAGTCATTTATCCATGTGAAATGTCTTTTTATAGTCAGTATAAAAAACTTACATGAGGCTGCTGGAATATTTTCCAATAATCAAGCCTACAGAATTAGGAAATGTCCCATTTAGAAATTGAGCTTTAAATGATCAGAAGGAAATACAAACTGGACCATAGTGCCAGGCCTCCGTTTAGACTGCACTAATGTTAGTTCTGATACAGTGCAAGTGCATCACAGATGGTAAGATCAGGGCTTCAAATACATGTGACTTAAAAATTGTAATTCAACATGAAATTGTGACATATCAGTTAATTAGATTTTGTTTAATGAAGAATCAGAATGCTTTTAAAAGTTATTTCTTTCTATAGAGAGATTTGTCCATACTTCCTAAGAATTCCAGAAACTAGATAAGTCTAAGGATAAATCTACTTATCTATGTAGAACCAGGCTAATCCTCACTTTGCTAAATAACATCATTTATCAGAGGGACCAAAAGCAGATTTTCTTATCATTCCACTAGGAATTTAACTAGGAAAAGTGTCATATCATGGAAAACTCCCAAAAATTTCTACTAAAGCACACACACACGAGATTAAAGATGCTGTGCTCATGCACCACTGTTAAACCAAATCTCAGAGATTCACATGAGAACTCAGTACAGAAAAAAAACAAAGTTACAACGATGGACAAATATTCGGGGCAGAGTTCTGCTCCGGATCAGGGTTTGTGTAACAAAACCAGTGACACAGGAGGTGCCCAAAACACATCCCAGGGGCAGATAGGTACAAAGTGCCTTGGTAATACAGCAGGTAAAACGAAAAGATTTAAAATAAATAAAATAATTGATTTTAAAAATCCATAACAAGTAAAGGTCGGTGTATGCTAGACACATTTCAGAGCAGAGAACTGACAAGATTACAAGACTTTCTTTTTCCCTGTTTGTAATCAGAACTTCATTAACATTTGGGGGGTTTCAGCTACTTGATTTTGACCCATTTTTGTGCCTGAGCTTTTATAAGCTTCTTAATTTTGAGTGTTCCCCAAACCCTTCTGCACTTCTAGAAACTGTTCTCCCCTTTTCTCTTGATTTCACAAATTCTAGGTGCAGTGCATTTGCAACAATCTACAATTCTCCTTATAAATGAATCCAGCGTGGGACAATAGCACAGATTTTCAGAACTCATCTATTCCTCATGTGCATTTTCAAAATTACTGAAAATTAATGAGTTTCTACTGTGTGCATTTATATGCAGCTCTTTGAAGTAATCATTACTAGCCAGGAAAAGTCAATTGAAGAAATGGATTGATGAAAGAAAAACAACTAATACACTATCCCTGTACCTACAATACTTTTCAACACTTATGACTGCCATCCTGGATCCAAAATGCACTAAAATAAATTCCATATCCAACTAGCAATGCTGACCAAAATGATGAATTTCTAAGTATGCTCAACATGCCTTAAAACGTAGAATCTAAGGACTTTTCTCTCTGGAAAGGAGGGTTTTTTTTCTATCAAAACTCAATTCCCTTTTGTCGCCAAATAAATAAGATTTTACACACAACTGAGTTCATCTGCCTCAAATTGATTAAAACATTAAAATCAATCTTAAAGAAAAAAAAAGAAACCAAAAAAAAGCATAGTTAACCAATCTGATTATTATGGCAAGTCTTGTAGGAACACAGATGTGCTGAATATGTATTTCACTGCTTGAAAGGTACTTTGGAAGGTGTTAGACATTACCAGAATGCTTTCAAAACATGTGCAGCCACGTTCTTCTTAGAATGTATAGTTCACATAATTGAAACTGAATTCACCTATAATTCAGTGTTTGACAGAGCTAATGCTTAATTGCTTCTAAGGAGTCTGCAAACAAAAATATTTCTCTTTTTTTTTTCCCCAAACATTTCACTAAAATTATATTTTGCTTTGTTTTCACATTGAGGATTGAATTTGACACTTTAATGGAGAAAAGCAGCTTGTGCTGGTTACTACGCTTCTAATTATTGTACTCACAATTTTCTTTGTTTTATATCAGCCAGAATTTAATGAGACTTACATTTTGAAATATAACACTGCTGCTGTAGAAGAGGCTTTCTTCCAACAAAGTCTGGTTCACCATCCAAGCGACTCAAAGAGTTTTTGACCACTGAGTTCACCCAGGCAGCATGCAGGTTTGAATCCAGATGTGGACAAAACTGAATGTTCTCCAAAGCCTACCCTGGGCACAGCTGTTTATTGTTCCCCTCTCAGGTGTTTTAAGTCTTACCCCCTCGTATATCAGATACCAGAAGCTATTTTCTGTTTAACAGTGCAAGGTTAATAAACACTTTTCAAATAATGTCATAATCTACTGTGTAGATCTTTAGAATCAGTTTTATCTTCTTCACAAAAAGATGATGATGATGATTATCTCTGCAGCTCCCATAAATCTCTTCACGACCACTCAGTTGATGGAGATATGTTGATTTCCATCAGATGGGAATTCTGCCAGTTTCTGCCCCAAGCAGGGGCAGAATCATGATTTTCAAAGCTCCTTTTCCGTGAAAACACAAAGCTGCATACCAGTAAAAGCCTTGGTTTTGTCAAAAAATTTGTTTGCATTAAAATTTAAAAACTCCACTTAAAATTTCAGCCAGCTCACCAGAGTACACATTACAAATCAGTTGATTCTAAATTTCTCAGCCACGGTGAATAATAAAATCTCCATGTCCCCGAGCACGAATGCCACCGGCCCTCAGTACCTGTGATTTTGTGCTTTTTTTATCTCTAAAGCTCTATGTTTTTTTATAATACTTCTATGAAGGATTGTCAGCAATTCAACCTGCACACAGATGACAAAGAAGAAAGGAAAAATAAGATACAAGATTTGGACTCAGAACTTGCAGTTCTTCATCACAAAACTTGAAATGAGTTGCGTTAAGGTACTTCCAAAGAGACAAGGACCAACACCCTGGCAAACTGGTGAACATTTGCATGAAAGCATCAGCTTAGTTTCCATTTGAATCCAAAGGTTTTGCTCCTCATTTCCCCCTACACATGACATATACTAACATTCAAATGAAGAACACTATTTTTTCCATTATGAACATAAGAGAATGGGAGAATAAATTCTGCAGACAGGGCAGATAGAATGGGAAAATATATAGCAATTTATAAAAAGGACTAATCAAACAGCATGTATCATGTTTTTATAACCTCCCATAGACCTCCAACGGCAATTATAGCAGAGGAGTTTTCACAGTTACACCTGACTGAGAAGGAAAGATCTGTGTACATCAAATATTAAAAACAAAACCACTATAAATAACCTCTAACTGAAGCACAGCCCCAGTGACAACTAACATTCTTTTCTTCTCATTCTCTCATTTCTACCCCTTGGCATCGCAGTGAGAAGACTGCAAAAGAAAAGGTGGAATATATATCTATAGAATGACCTAAAATTTTCCAATTCTCCTGATGTTACCACTGAGGGAAATGTACAGCCATGTGTGTGGCCATTATCTTCACATTCCAGTTTCTTTACTGCATCAACAGATATAATTGACCAGAAAACAGAGCAGTGTTAACTACAATACAATCCTGCTAGGGAATTCGTAATAAGATATTTGATTTTTTTATACAATAAAATGAAGGTTATTCCACATCTCTCCTGAAATATTTGTATATTACATCACAGATGAAGAGGTGGCCATAACTATCTGAGCACCACTTGATACTTGCTTTATGTTAATAGACACTCTCTTGAGTAGCTGTGCTTGAATATGTTATAAAGAATAAAAGGAAACACCGTTTAGCAGTGTTTTTAAAACCGTGAGCAATTTCCATAATTTGTGACAGTTGGCAGATTTCGATAGTATCTCACATTGATTTTTATGTTTCCAGATGACAATCATTACACTATTATCTGCAGTTTGAGTAGTGGAACCTAACCTCCTAATTAGGATGAAAAACCGCTCCAGTTGCAACCCCAGTAAGTCACAACAAGTCAATAATTTTAATAAGAATTAATTTTAAAAACTCTACAAGGTTGTATTGGAAGTTATTCTGGCATGTCTATTGATTAACACTTGGTATTACATCCTATAAAGGACTCATTAAATGCAAAATCAATCTAAATGCAATATTTTCATATTTCTTAGATTTTTTTTTTCAATATTTTACTCACTATAAAGTGCAAGAAAATAGAACAAAGCACAAACAGATCATTCAGGTAAAGCAGTTTTTTGATTTGGGTCCTGGCTTCACACTGCACTTCAGAGAAATATGAAGGATTAATTCACTCTGTGCTAAACTCAGATTAAAAGGACATATGACTGAGAGCTTATTTATCAGCATCAAATGTCCTCACAAACGTCACAAATTTCCAAACATAAAATATCTAGTTGCTGCCACATACAGAATTGATTACTTGTTTACTGTGGCCCTCTTTATCACGATCCCACAGATATTGTTCTTTTTAAGAACATGTAAATCTGGGGTGTGCACACTAATGACATGGAGAGATTTCTTCATTTTCCAGTTAATGCTCAAATTTGAAAGAACACTACTAACAGCAGTAGTAGTTTAGTAACACTACTGAACACAAAATTTGATTTTTTAAGAGCTGCTGAAATAGTAACATTTATTAACGTGGCATCTACCTAGACAAACTTGGAAACCATTAATATTAGTTATAATATAATTATACCTATTTAACAAAAAAGCTTTTACTAGCCCTGTTTCCATTTGTCTGAATTAAAAAGCTTTCAATGCTAATATCGGAGGTTTACCATGTAAGAGCTGTCTTTTTTTAGCACAGACATTCATACTCCAATAACAAGGTTGGAAAGAAAAAACTGAATTTCAGCGCAAAGCCGGGAGTGCTGCTGCTGTAAGGCTGATGCTGCTCAGAGCTGTGAGCTGATGCTAGGTGGCAGTCCTGTGTAATTAAACATCAACCACTTCTCTGCATCTCATTCACTCCAGGCACTTTTCAAAACAACCAACTCCAACGTTTTGAATAATAATTTAAACAACAAGCACATCTCTTTTCTCCTTTACTTTCACCCCTTCAGAACTTCATTCCTTGTACACAAAAGGTCTCAAAATTAAATTTCCTATTCATAAACCTGTGTTCTAGCGGAGCAGTGTTATGTGAAACAGCTCACAAAACAGGAAGCAGATGCAGTACTACACCCCATGCTCTGGGATTGCACAATTTCCAACTTCTCTGTAGGTTCTGACCTCGCTTTTCTCCGCATCTCAGAAACAGAATTACCTCCTGTTTGAGGTGTGTACTTGCAAAGCCTGTTTTAGTCTCCAGATGTATTTGATTGTAGAGCTCACTTTAATCATTTGATCCCTGTAAATGATAGTGCTTCTAACAAGCTACATGTTCACCATGGAGTAGTCACAATTATTTGCAGCCACCACAGATAAACAAAGGTTGCAGCTATTTTCCTAGACAGAATTTTGGGAATGTGTCTCACTTTTTACAATCTTTATTTCTAGAAGGAAAACTTGTTTGATTCCCACGGTCACTTGAACTACAATTCCAGAAGTTTTCCCAGGTGAGGCAACTCAGCCTCCTGCAAAAACACTGATGACAGAGAGCTGGGAGGAAAAGTTTCAGCTTAGTGATCACTAAATAAATAGAAGAATAAACCATGTCAGTTATAGACAACTTATTCCACAGAAGCACTACTTATATATTACAGTGTATGTACATACTACTGTGAGGTTTCTTTCATGTTTAAGCACACCCCCCAACAGGGAGGCAGAAGAGATCTTCCTGCAATATTAATACAAGAACAACATATCCGTTTTTACTGTGAAACAGACATTTAAGTACCCAAGAGTCACTGATTATGTATGAAGAGGTATGAGATCTCTCTTCCCAGGTTTACTAATGATGCACACACATTTACTGTATCATTACAGAGTGCTGGCTGAGATGGACAGAGTCCCAACCCAATAAAAAAGCAGAGCAGTCAATTAGGAGGCCGCAAAATTACAGCAAAGAGACTTGTGCATGAAAGTAGGAACATGTGGCTGCTCCCTCACTACAATGAATAAATTTGTCCAAAACTTCTCGAGTCTAGTTGCAAACACATCTGATATCAGTGGGGGTCCTCAAAACCAGCTTTTGTTTCTAACCAACCTTACCCTTCCTTTCTAGGAGGGTGATTTGATGTTTTAAGATGTGCATCAGATGCTCCTTCTTTCCAGGTGGTAGAGATATCACTCCACATTTTAATATTTCAACATTCTATTTATTCTGGCCATTTCTAGCGCAGAATGGGACCACTGCAGTGTCCAACCATATCTACAGAATTCTCAACAATGCCAGAGTCTGAGTGCTTCCAGTCCACACACTGGTTGCACCTAATTCTACAACACAGTGAGAAGAAATCAGTTGTGTCACTGGACCACAGGAAGAACTACTTACTTTACACTACTTATCCAAAATAACAATCCCATCTACAGAATGTTAAATAATAGGGTGGTATTTTAGTGTATCATATGAACATTTGCACACAGGAGTGCGAATTTCTGAAACTGTGGTCCATTGCTCAGTAACATGACTGCCTGAATTCTTCTAAGGCATGTGAGGAAAGTTACTTAGGAGTAACAAAAGGAGGTTTGTAAACAACCCACATCTTCTGTAGAGCTGTGTCCGTCCTGTAATGCCTGGTGTTGTGCCACCCTGCTGAACGAAGGCTTGAGGAACTCAACTGCAGCTGAACATTTTTCCCAAAACCCTCATTTCCTCTCACTGCTCAAATAGTAATTGTGGCCCCCGTGGCCCTGCAAAGACCCAGGCTCTGCATTTCAATCCAACATCTCAATCCAAATCATCAGGAACAGAACTCCTCTAAGGGACTCTGGAGTTCCTAAATCCTATGGAAGGGATTCTATGCAACACTTCTTTCTTGTTCTCTTTTAACAGCTCTTCTAGGTCCTTGCCACTGAATCATAATCACTTATTTAGTTTTTAGTGAAAGGTTAAAGCCTTCCTGGAAATGACAGCAAGCCAATGTACTGTGGTCTTTTTTTCACAATGCAATAGTTTATAATTGACTGCTTATGTAGTAATTGCTCTATTTATGGAGATTATTTGCAAGAGAAAAGTGATTGACATCACCTGGTATTAATGATAGAGGGTTTATTTCACATTTATGACCTAAAGCTTCTACATTAATTGTTTTTCCTTCCTAAGATGCTCACGTCCCACATGAGCCTAGGGAATTTATGTATGAAATTACATGCCAGCCTTATCTTTTGTACATTATCTAACAAATGACACTATTCTTTCAAAATGACTTTTACAGATTTTCTGTAACTGCCTAAGAAAGACTCTTCCTAGTCACTTAGTGCAGCAACACTTAGTAGTTTTGATCTCTGCCTTCTGAGCATCCATGCTGGCAGTGCTGCTTCTCCTGTAAGTATTCCAGTCCATGTTCCAGTTTGGATTGCACGTCCTTTAATTCTGATGGACAAAAGCTCTGACGTGCAATCAGGCAATAGGATTTGTATATGCCAGAAAATAAGACAAACTAACAAAATAACAATTGGCAAAGAAATTAGGGATGGAGAGAAGATCTGAGAAGATCATCCTTCTCTAAGTTCTGGCTCTCCAGTGGAAGATGAAAAATACAGCCAGAAAAAAAAAATAGTAAGAAACCCTATAAAAGTATTATAGCCTTATATTGTCAAGCAAGATGGGTTTGAACAACAAGAAAAGTGACAACACTGATCAAAAAGTATTTCAGATTGTAACTAACAATTACATTTACCTCTCATATAATTTCATTGAAGTCGAGTGAGAATAAACAGGCATTGTGAAAGAAAAGAAAATATTCACAGAAGGCTTTTAAAATTGCAGTGTAATTCATCTATTCATTAAAAGGATAATAAAGACCATGGCCTTTGAATTATTGTGAACTTACATTTCTTTTCCATGCTTTTGTTCTGGAACTGTAGCTTATTGGCATTTTCAATGCAACACAAAGCCACATATTGTAGAAATGACTGAAAATATTTTCTGTCCTTCATTCATTTGTTGATTTACTTTTTAAGAGATGAGAGCTGGAATTTGATTACACTTAATCCCTGGCAACACCTTCTTCCTAGAGCCCAAACCTATAAATGAAAGAAAACACTCTGCTTTTATACAGCACAGTTGTTCTTTCACACCTAAATAGCACTTAGGGTATTGCTAAACAAAGTATCAAAATAAAAATCAAAGACGGGGATTTGCACTTATGTGGCGCTATCTCCTTAATGCCATTACAACCCAAAACTTTCCTCAGGATTTTTTCTTTTAATTTTATTTTTTTTTTTTTTTTGTGGTTTTAAATTGACTGTTAGTGTCTTTCAAGACTACACCATAACATTAAAACCCTCCAGGTAAGCTGAATTTTTTTTTTTTTTAAAGTTACTAGGTCTAAAGTAAAACATATAAAGATGTTCCTTAAAAACTTAAATACACTTCATTACTCTATGACAACTCTTAATTCCATAAAATTAAAAGCAGACAAAGGAATTGTTAAATCAGGTTTGTGAGTATTGACAAGCCATGGAGGAAAACCTTTGCCTTCATCTCTTTCTATACATTTTTTTCTTTTATTTTTTTTTCCTAGAGGAAATTTTCATCCATTATTCTGCATGGAACCAACATCCATTATATGAAGAGAGTGTCTTAATCAAAATGACTTCTTATACAAGTCTATTTAATCAAAATTCATTGTTTTAATCTAGTAAGTGTAATATTAATGAAAACTAAATTATGTCTCTTTATTAGTCAGTTACTGATGCTTCTCTGAAGCTTATAAAACTAGTTCTTTTAAAGCTGAACATGTTTAAAGGCACCAGAAAAAACTCAATGACATTTGCTAATGGAACAAAAACCAGTTTGGCCAATGGCATGGACTGGCATTACTACCATTTGAGCGACACGCCACCACCACATTTTCTTATGCAAAACTGACTTTCACACAACTAGGAGGTTTAGCCGATTTAATAATAGAAGTATTTAATAATAGAGGTTTCACAATAATGTTATTGCTTAATAAAAATCCATATAACTTGGAGTGAGGAAGTAGTTGAATGTTGGAAGGATATGCTTAACCTGAAACAGCTTCAGAAAAAAATTCTCTGCAACATGCACTCGTCTCTTGAAAATTAAAGTTTTTAGTAAATAAAGGGCTAAATGCTCACAGCTGTTAAGAAAAGACTGGAAATGCAGTCCAAATTTCCCACAGATCAGTGGAAAACTTCACCTGCAATGACACCAACTGGAAAAAAAAAATTAAGAAATCTCTGTGAGCCCTCTAAGCTTCTCCCCTCATGCAGACTTCTCGTTCAGATGGACAGCCCCATGCAGCAGCAGAGACACGATTTCTTTAATCTCCCATCTGAACTCTGTTCTTCAGATGAAACTAGTTTCTTGGATTTCTTCCAGAACACAATCCTACAGATCTCCTAACGCCTCTCAGACTCTCAGCCCCACTACTTGCAAATGCATTGAAGCAACAGAGCAAACTCTAATTTGCACCTTTAAGAGCTTCCCCATTGGAAGCCTGTGTCCAGCAGCGTATCCGAGGAACTCAAAAGCACATTTTTCCTCACAAATTTATTTATTCAAACAATCAAAACCACAAGGTTCTGCCTTCATTCCCACCAATATATCCCAGAAATCTTCTAAAGTTCCTGCCTCAAAAACAGCCACGCAGGCTCATTCTAAGCCTGCCCACCCTCCCAATTAGGCCACGCTCCCTATTTAGGGAAAAGTTGGTTGCTGCTTGACATTTATCTTTATCTCTTGCCCTCAACCTTTGTGTACAAAGTGTGTGTGGCACTGGGACACGGAGAAGAAAAGAAAAAACCAACTAATTAGTGATCTAGACGTAGCCCTGGACAGTCTCTTGAAACTATTTATCCTGAGACATTTAACTTCTGGACGTTGTTTAATTCATTAAGAGGCTGAAAAAATTAAAGCAATTTAATATAAAGCAAAGTCACTGAAACCCAGTTGATAAAAATAGAAGTGCAAACATCTCCCACATCTGACAGAACAAGCAATGCAAATAAAGGCCAGAGTCACAAGACAAAAACCAACATGTCTGAGACAAAGAGCACTGTGGCACATCTCAGGCCTGCAAAAACCACAAATACTTCTTCAGTGTTGATGCTCCCCATATCCATACAAGCAATGCTTTACCCACTGCTGTAAACTAGAGGTGGCTGAAGCCCCTTTTAAATGCGCTTTTTTATTGGGCCTCCTCATCCCTGTCACCTTTCCCTGCCAAGCCTCCTTATGGCCAAGGACAGTGGCTGAACTCTGACACTCCTGGTGAGATCTTTAGGGAGATGATGCCACAGTACACCAATATCTCTCAGCAACCATCCAAAGCTGCTGCCTCAGAAAAACACCCCACTTGTTCTCAGCCAGCCTGTCCTACTAAGCAGGCCATGCTCCCCATTTAGGGAAAACTTGGTTGCTGCTTAACAAGTTTTTCCACCTCTAAGAGCATCCCCATTGGAAGCCTGTGTCCAGCAGTGTATTTAAGTAACCCATAGAACACTTTTCCCAACAAATTTATTTATTCAAACAATCAAAACCACAAAGGTCTGCCTTCATTCCCACCAATATCTCTTAGCAACCATCTAAAGTTATCTGCCTCAGAAACACACCACAGAGGCTTGATTTTGGTCTGGTTATGCTAGGGTATGAACAACGTTTTAAGGTTTGTATTTGTTTAGAAATCTCTCCTTCCCTAACTGCTTTATTTTTTTCCAGGTCTGGTACGTCTTCCAATTTCCCATTGCCGACAAAGCCTCCACTAGATTAGGACATCACTTTCAAACTTCTTCTTACGGTTAGCTTTAGATTTCCTAAATTTGCAAGAATCAAATGAAGCCACACTCTTCTGGTGGTATTGAATGCAATTGGGAGGGGTGATTTTGATTCCTTCCACTGAACTCCAAGGGAGAGGAAAGGAGAATTTACTGTCCCTCTGCAGGGAACTGCAGTATTTAATGGCTGACAGAAATGTCTCGGAGCTCCCTTGCTCGCTGTGCTAAATTGTGGTAGGCAGCTGTGGTGGAACTGTTGTCATCTAAGGACATAAGCAAGACAAGGAACAATAAAGGCTATGATCAGCCCAAATTGCAAGTTTAATAAAACAAACAAACAGATCCTATCCAACTTTGGCAAACAAGCTGTGATTTTCAATGTCTTTCTCATTTCTCTTGCAACTAAGAAGCTGTCACTGAAATTTCAGCCCCATATCCAACAATGTTTAATGCTCTTTCACTTTCCACTATCAACTTATAAAAATGCATATTTCCTTTCATACACTGGCTAAACCTTGACATTTATAAGCACTCGGGATCAGGATCTTCTCAAAATCCAATATGAAAAGCATTTGTGCCCCTCAAGACACATTGCTGGCAGTCAAATCTGTGGCTACTGACAGCAGCACTCCATGACAGTAATAACTACGGTGTATGACTACATACATTATTCACACTAAAGTAATATTATCAATTACAATCAGAATTCATGAAGCTCTACCAAATGGCAGGTCAAGATGATTTAAGTGTCATTTTACATCCTAATATTTACAAGCCAATGCTTCACAAAATGAGTGGGATATAGTCAGTAGAATCACATCCACTTCCTGTGGAGGCACTCGCTGAAGCACTCCCAACTTTTATGTCAAGATAATAGTTGAAGGGTGTTGACAGTTTTAACCTACATCTTTTTATTCAGAAAGACTTCTAATCCTGAATCTTGGCTCTTTGTTTTAAATCAGGGATGTATTGATTAACTGTGAGACTGAACGTATCTCAGCGGTGGCTGAGTTGGGTATCCACTGTGGAATTAGGACAGTTAAACACTGGAATCGATCCTCTCATTGTAAAGCCACAGCTGCTGTGGCAAGCAGTTTCTCTAAGCTATTAATTTTATTATTAGCACACCTGGAGACACTGTTTCCCTGAGGGAAAAGCAATTCAATTGTGTGTGCTGCAACAACTAGTGGCATATGATCAATGAGACAGCTGGGACCACGGGCTTTCTCCTGGAGCTCGGGGTGGCTACGACAAAGTAGTTTGTAAAAGCAGTGACAATACAAACTAATATTGCTTTATGTTTTACATACCTCATTGTAAGCACATAGCTCACAGTTTCCAGTGTCTGCCACTTTTAGGCCTTTTTGGAGTAGTTCACCAGTCCCAGTCTTCCAAAGGTCTTTCCCTGTGACATCTGGTATCAACTGACCACTGACTCCTTCCATCCTTCCCCTGTGCCCCCAAGGCGGCAAGAAACTACACTCCCTTAAAAAGGCAACAGCAACACTTGTTTAACATAGAGGAGAAAGACTAATTACAAGTTTCCACATATTTGGTTCTATTTCATAAGCATGTTAATGAAAAGACGCAAAGCCCCACAGGCCTGGTAGCAAAGCACCAGCTATACCTGACCTTCTAATCCCAAAATAACTGATATATCTCAAAAATTCTGATCCAACAATACTTGAAATTTTGTCAATATTTAAATGTAAGTCAGGAGAAATTAGCAGGAAAGGAAGATAAAACAACACGGGCCACTCAGGTATTACAGGTATATAAATGATGCACCAGCAGCGTTACACACCAAAAAACCCTCCAAATTCACACTGGAAGGACAAACCAACCAAACCCCTCATGAAAAAAAGATGAAGATAAATGCTTCATTTGATGGAAACCATGATGCTCCAGCACCTCCTGCAAAACTTTAAGGAACTTTGGATCCTTACTCTGTTTCCTTCTGAATTGCCACAGTAGTGAAAGCAAGTTCTGTGTTGTGAAACCTTGTAAGAGACAATACACATGTTGTGAAGACGTTTACATTAACAGATACACTTAGAATTTAAGAATTCCTAGAAATTTTATGTCAGTTGGCTTTACCACCCTTGCCTGTGGGGTTTTGCAACTCAGCCACGTTCAAGCCCTTCTTGGTCCATCCATTCACAGTCCACAAACCTTCACTCTTCTACAGACTGGCTATCAAGAACAACACCCCTCTATCCTGTGTAATTTCCATTTTCAGATTTTGATGAGAAAACATTGATTGTGAGGATGATGAAAATTCCAGTTTTTAATGATGATTTAAATGTGTTTAAAATTAGCTAATCATTATTGCCACTTCTGCAGTAAAATCATTCAGACTGCTGTACCCATGTCCAATATGTGCAATCAAGAAATGAAGATTTGGGACTCACTACTCTGATGCTGACAAGCTATTTCACACAATTTTTGAGCCATATTTCCCAAATCAGTCAAAGCATCTCAATGACTAATAATGGAAATATGGAAAAGAGGCATCCTAGTCAGCAGATGTTGTAACAGAACCAAGACATAACCTTTATTCTTCAGCTTCCACTATTTTTAAAAGTGAAATAAAGTAACACTTTTGTCAATCACTACACAAATGTAGAGAAGTGAGGGTAGGGTGGAGTGTGGGTGTTTGTGTCTAGAGGAACTTTCTAGTTAGCTTTAGTTACTTGAACTTTGGGATCTCTGCCTCGAGGAGAATTCTTCTGCACAGAAAAGCTGAGAGGTGCCTTCATTTCATCAGATTTGAGGCTGCACAATCACACAGCCAAATACAAATCTTCAACCACCAAGTTTGAGCAGCAGAGTCAGCACAACCTCCTACTGAGATCCTACCCCTTGTATCTGGCCACTCAGACCAGGATTGAAGGCAGAATATTTTCACAGCTGTGTTTCATGGCACTCACTTTTCCCCATGCCTACAAAATTTCTCTTCCATTTTGCTTTCTAGCCCACCACTTTTGCTGGCTTTGCCCCCCATGAATATCCCCAGGAAGGCTGGCCTCTGCTCTCACTTCTCCTCGTGACCTAATCCTGGATTTCCACAAATTTGTTTAGTTATCCAATAGCTACACCAGGTATTGAATGTACCCTTTAGTGTGTTCAATTTATTGCCAGATTATTTTACCAGTGGTGCCATCAAGTACACGTTTAACTATTTCTTGAAATCTAAATCAGTTAATAATCCTAATTTAGCTAGCAGGGCTATTAATTACTCTCAAGAACGTGGCAAATTACTTACTGAACACTGGACATTAAATTTACTAAAACTTAATTAATAAAAATGCATTTACATCTACACGCGCAGCAAATTTTCCTATATTGTAACATTGCCATTTATTATCTTCATGTGTTTACATGATGAAAAAAGAGTAAATATTTAACATACTGGAGGGTATTTTCACTTTATACCCACTTTACTTTAAATATCCAACATATGTCCCTGCTTGACATTTCTATGTGAAAATCTGTCTAAAGCAGGATTTAAGGTAGAAAATGAGGAAAGGCAATACGATTTCAACTTGGAGCTGGATTAGCTGGATTGCAGCATAAATAATATTGTTTTTCTCAGCAAAGAAATTGCTGGATATAGCTTTGAATTTTAAATGAAAAAATAGATTTCTTCTTGTAGCAGAGAACTGGACAAAACTGTATCAGAAGACAGTTATTAAAAACCGATCAATTAATCACTAATACACACACACACACACGTGTGCGTGTGTAAAAAATCTAGTTTCTGATGGAGTTCCTGAAAAAGTACTTGCGAGTATTTTCATTTGCCTGGCTTAGACACCATGATTTAGATCAATGGTAGCACAACAGTTCCTGGAGGCACAGAGCCAAACCTCCTCTGGTAAATTTTAAGCTTTTTGAGTTGTAGACCGAAGCCCAGCACAGTCTGTCATGGCTGTCGTGAATGAACAGAAAGCTGAGCAAGAAAAATTCTGGCTGCTTTAAACATCACACAGCTTCCTAAATCTTACATTGTATTTGCTATTTTTCTTTTCAAATAGGAAAGAAAATGACTAAGAAAATATTTTTCTCTAAAACCAGTAAGAACAAGAGCAGTTTTGTATCTACCAAGATATAGGCATAATGTCCAACTTATCCTATGAGAGGGGAAGGCAATTCTCCTTGAGATCCATCACAATGAACTCCTAAGGAGGCAGAGGTTCAGGGGTTTATCTGTCACTCCTCAAAAAAAGTGAAATTCTCACAGTATTTCGGGAGAGCTGAGTGCTGCTTTCCCTAGTTATGTCTCTTTGGGATGCATGCCAAGTACCTGAGTGGCTGTACAATAAAAGTGCAGCAGTTACTTTTCACTTTTACTGGAGAACCAGCTCAGGACCTGTCATGACACACAGTGTTCACCCATGCCAAGAAAAAAAACAGATACTGACTTTTTTCCTTCCCATGTTTCAGACCCACAACCACTTCAGTCTCCCCTGCTTTTTCAAACATTAAATTTAACGTTAAATTAAACAATTATAATTGTATATTTGAATACTTTCAAATCAACCTAAAAATCATAAAATACTCCACCCCGTATCTTTACGGCTCTCACAATTATACTAGCTTACTTTTCAGTGGTTTCCCAAGTTATTATGTAAAAAGAGATGAGGAGAACAATAACATACTGAAGAAACTGCATGTTTTCTATAAGGTACGTATGGAAACAAATATTTCAGAATTAAAGGAAGATTGAGAAGGAAATGCATGTAATGTTGTAAACATGTGAGGGACAATGGTTTGGATTCCTAGGAGTATTACAAAATACTAATAACAACAGATGCTCATGTATAATTTTTTTACTTATCTATGTGTTTGCTGTCTGGTTCTATAGTGTATTCTCACTGGATTTCAAAGCAGATTCTAATGTAGCAGAAATAGGTCTTTGAGGAAAAGACTTAGAGAAGTAATTTCTACGGAAATGTTGCAAGAGCTGCCCTGAATGACAAGCTGAGTATACATAATTCAAAGGCTAAAACATCCTGAACTAAAAAGTACTTGGATGGATGTAGAAAACCGGTAGTGCATGAAATACTAGGATATTACTTAAAAATAAAAAAATAAAAAAAAAAAGAAGTGAAAAATTGAGAAACATCCCATATAACTAATTGAAAGGGATATTCAAACTAAGGAAAATAAACTCTGGTGTAAATATGCTGCATGAAAAGTCTGGTATTACTCTGTGATTACTTGTATTCCATGAAGATATACAGTAGTTTGTCCATAAAAGACAAAAAAATAAGACTCAATCTAAGAACATGATCAGTCAGTCACTGCAGAGCAGGTGACTTGTGGAAACAGCCGGACTTACTCTGCCATAAGTACAGTGCCCATGTCTGAAGTGCAAGGAGATGCTGGAGCACACAGGTTTGGTACATTTCTAAATCCCTGAAATGAGACAGCTCTTTCCCTGTACTCGTCAGGAGCACAGTTACACCACTGTCGTGGTCCTGACTGCAGAGATTCTGCTCTTCCACTTTTAAGTCTCTGTTTCATGACATGTTTCCGCTGCTTTTTCCTATAGATCCAACTGAGCTACAGAAAAAAGGAGCTGAAATCAAGGTACTTTGATTCCCCTGACACAACAGATATATTTTTGGCAATATATGACTGAAGTGGTGCATAGTAAAGCTTTGACACTGTGGTTTCCACCAAAGATTGCTGTAACTTTTTGGTTTCTATTCCTCCGTTAAGGTCTAAAATACACTATCGCCAAAGTTTTCCTGTCACTGAAAAGCAGACATGCTTAGGACACACATGAGGATCCATTTAATAACTGAAAACATTATTACACTTCAGTTAAGAACAAGAAGGAGAGTACTAAACTGGTAGGGAATTTAGGCCAAACCTAATTTCACTAGATGGAATTTGTCCAAGACACTGTATTTAACACCTTTGCTCCTGTGAGCAGTGAGCAAGTTCTTTAACGACCACAAGTGGCCAGGACCTTGGTTTTAGATCTCACTTAACAGAGAGGCTAATGAGATTTCAGTTTTGCTCAGATTGACAGCAACTACTCTGTAATATTTCCACATTTCCAATCCCTAATGGAACTAAATAGCAAAGCTGTGCAAAAATGACAGTACAGACCTTTTTCCACCCCTCCAAATCTCAAAAGAGATTCGACTCAGGGTCAGGGCAAGCTTTAAGTCTACACATAAATCAGCTCCTTTACCTTATCTATATTTTGCAATCCTTGGTATGCAAACACATCCAGGCACCTCCCTGAAAGCCACCACATCAGAAAACCCAAAGCATTCTCTCAATATATCATGACTCTAGAATATTATTACCCAAATTTAAAGGATTATTACTACACTCCTACATAAAAGCATAATACATACACAATGGACTGGAACATCTCAAAAGGATGTTCCTTGTGCTACCTATAAATAATCCAGATGGAAAAAGTCCAACTTGAATTAACCAGAATATCAGAATGGAATAATTATTCAGAATGCTTCCCTGAAACACAAGTATGCCATTGATCCAGTGATTGCCACCTCTTCATTTGTTAGAAAATCATTAATATTTTTATGTGCAATGAGTATAAATTAAAAACCAAGCAGCAAACCATAAACAGTTTGTCTTGGTTTAGATAGACAGGTATTTGCCAGGGAGGGTTGGAGTTTCTTTTAAAATGTAAGCTTCTCTTTCTTTTTTTTAAATTATCATAAATTTGCAATTAAAAGGTTGTCAGGTAAAGATTTTGGGAATAGGTATAGTAGTTTTTTACTAGGGATATAAAAATACAGATGTTGTAGTACAGAAGAATAAGCAAACAAATAAACAAACAAGAAATGTTATAAAACTTTGACAGAGTTAGAAATACAACCTGACACCCTGTTGGTCAGGGTGTTGGAAGCAGTCTAAAGTAAACTTTCTTGGGGTGGCGGATGTGGTTCTGTTGGAGTAGAGATGGTCTCGTTGAAGAAAAAGAGTCTAGTAATGGTGAGATGGGTTTATGTTTTTTTCAGGGATTCGGTGGAAAAACTATATACCTAGTGGGACTGTGGCTCTTTTTTATCTAGGTTAAGATGGTTTGGCTCTTCCTCCCTGTGTGGAGCAGCTTACAATAGTGCAGTGTAATGTGTCATGTCATTGATGAGCTCTTAATGGTCCATCAACAGAAGACATTCCCATGGAAGTAGTGAAACAATGAAGAGAGATAAGTAGCACTCCACTATCTGATAAGTGACACTGACCCATTTGAGCAAAGATAATCAATTCTGCTCTACCCAGATGGAACAGAATAATATGCTCTTTACAAAACCCGTGACACAGTTCCATGGGAACTGCACCCTTTAAATACACAGCTGAAGCATTTACAGTGGCTTTGGAGCAACTGTTCTACAGAAGTGCTTAACCTCTAGGACACGTGTTGCCTCCAGTCTGCTGGAATTACCCATCTCAGCCCATACTCTTCACTTGAAAACCTTTCTTCCAGGACAAAGAAGGTCAGAAGCACAGATTACTGGACTGGCACCAGTACCTGCCCATTCACAAATGACATTGTCCACTGCGGCATCCCCCTTGTAGACCCGGAAGGGGACAGTGTGGGAAACAACGTGCCTGGGAATAGGATGGATGGAATTCCTGGTGTCATCTCCTTATTCCCAGCTACTGCCTCTCACAAGGCAGCCCAAGGGCACGAGATGTGACTCTGCAGCACATGTACAACACACCAAGTACTGGAAGGGGGAATCATTTCCAGCCATGGATTATCAAAACTACTCGTGTGTGGCTTTCCTCTAATGATATGAAAAACTAATGGCTTGGTGAAAGGTTCCAGGGGATCAGGAAAGTACTGCACATTACTGTGCATTACCAAATGCAGGCATAATAACACAGTACATTTTTTTCCTAAAGCCTGAATTCCTGTATTTTAGCAACTGCACCATATTTTGACTGTGCTGTACTGTATGACTGGTTTTAATGTGGTGTCATCCATTTAATGGTTTTTGTTAAAACTACCACATAATGTGTTTTATCCAAAGTTTCAATTCAGCTTAGTAACTTTGAAAAGCACTGGGGGTTTTAATTTATTTAGTTTTACTTCTCCAGCACGGTCCTTTTAACTGGCTTACCCACAACTTTTTGATGAAACAGTAGCAACAACAACTGTCCTGCTTGCAATTTGCCAATCCAAACACCTTAGCCCCCCTTTTTCCCCCTCTGGAAATATTCTTGATTACACTGCAGACTAAGATAAACAAACCTGGAAAGAGACAACAGCCATCTATGGTTTATAAACACTGGTAAAAATGAGAACATTCTCAGGAACATTTCTCACCTAACTACCCATATTTGACAGCTGCCTGTTTGAAGGCAGGTTTTGATGTTTGCTATCAACCACCCTTTAAAAAGTTCCAACTAATTAAATTAACAACGAATTTATCTGTCAGCTACATGTTGCATTTTGAGACAGTATCTCTCCAGTCCACCCTTCTAGGTCTGAGTTCATCCTCAGACTTTAATTAATTCTTCTAGAACTTATCAGACATGCAATCTGGATCATAAACAAAAGGGAGAGCTTTATTAAGGTGTGCTTTTCCCTTTACTTAAACACAGAAATAAAATATTTTAACGTTATTATGCTCATACTATACAACAATATTCTAATAATAATTAGATGCTACAGTACTGATTTAATGTGTCATTAGCATTAGAGGATCAAAAGTTTTAAAACAATGAAACACTTCTCTCAATTGTTTCAGGATTGTGTTAAAATTATTTAAGAAAATAGGGAATTCTGCTCTTATTTATCAGTTACTTCATAGCATTGTATTTTCTAAGCTCTGTGGATTCCATTCATGTGCCCTGTACATACCAGAGAATTTTTTTTAATCTATTGACAATCAAAATAATAGAATCAAATACTATTACCTGGGGGTTTTTCCCTCAAAATGTGTTTTTTTAACAACTCATTTACTCTAGAGTTTGTTTTTTTTTCCTAAAAATATATCCGTATCACATGAAACAAAAAGAACAGTGTGGTGCTAAGCCTGACTTCGGCAACAGTCAATCATCTGTTTGCATTTTATTGCTTCACTTCTCAGATAGTAACCTATGTAGACAATGTGCTCAGAGGATCACTGCGCTGCAGTCAATGCACCTCACTAATTTCATTATAGCTACAATTGAATATGAGGAATTTGAACATTTATTCACGTTCTTCACTACAACAACTTTCAGGCAGAAGGTTCTAAGATGGAACCATGCTGAGAGGGTGAGACAGGGTTTCCTGACAGGTGTTTGCTTCCAAATTCTTCTTAATTCACTGCTGAGTTCCTCATCTGGATAAATCCTCTACGTGACAAGCAGGGTTAATCACAACAGACAGAACTGACTGAGATCACCAGAGTTTTATTCCAACCTTTGAATTTCCCAGCAGCCTTTGTAATTTTGCTTCCATAACACAAACACAGAAAATCCACAACTTTCTTATAATACAGGTCACATATTACTTGTTTGCACCTTGCTAGAGAGCACAAGTGCTAACCTAACTCTAGTAAGGAAAGTGAAGAAATAAAGACTTGTTGGTATCTAGGTTTGGTGAGAATTTTTTGGTTGAGAGTTTTGTTTGGGTGTTTTTTTTTTTTTAACATGGCTGTTGTTGGTTTTGGTGGGTGAGAGCATTCTCTTTAAGTCAGTCACTGCAATAACTTTAAAATGAAAACTTTTAGCAGAAGGTGCTTAGGTTTGTCTCAAGGCCAGGGTGTAGAAGAGCTCCTGCCACAGCTGTAAAGGTCTGCAAAGCTGAGCCTGGGCACTGCACTCAAGGACAAAGGGACTTTGGTTCCAGGGACAGGCACCAAGGTTGGGCTGGAGACAACAAAACTCCACTGCTAGAACATGAGCAGCACACTCTCCCTATTTCATTTACTTTTTTAATGGCCCCAGCTCTGCCTCAGTCACCTGAAGATAAAATGCAATCCAGTAAGACGCAGATTACAGGCAGATCTGCAGCACTGGATGTTTTACTGCTGAATTTCAAAACAGAAATTAAGGTCTATCACATTAATATATTTGTTCCTGAGTACAGGCCAACGTTGGAAGCAAGATTCTGCAAAACTGAAAGCCCTCCAGCACTTTTTTAAAAGCCTGGGGTTAGAGCTAATGGTCTAACCAAGGTCTACTGGAAAATTTTATCAACATCTTTGGCAACTGCTGCAGCAATGGAATTGGGTAAAGCAGAGAAGTGGCAATAACACAAAAATATTTACCAAAAAAAATGCACGATGATCTTTGTTAAATTTTAGATTTTTTTTTTTCACTCCGAGAGCATAAGTAACAAAGTTATTACTATGTAATATATTACAGAATATGAGGAGAAATGGGAATTTGAATTCTCTAGGAAAGCTGTCTGGTCAAAGTTAAAAACAGTTTTCCTTTTCCAAGTTATACTTTATATAAAGTTCGTTGGCCCTATCACTTGCATTCACAGATGTAGGGCTTAAAAAACCAGAATTATTCCAATAAATGCAAATTTCCACTCTGAGGATTTTTTATCATGTATACACTAAAATGCCAACAATATGTCACACCTAAGAAACATCCTTTTATCCTATTTTAAAGCCAGTATTCAACTTAAATGGTAAGGCATATCTCTTGATCTTGTTTTGTAAAGGTTGCACTTGCTACAGGCTTAACACAGCTGTGGGAGCCGGCATGGAAAGGATCGATAAAGCAGAATTACCCTTTGTGATAGTGAATCTCTGCAGGACATTCCAGCTTAGCTCTGTTGCCTGCACTTACACTTCACACTTTCCCACTGGGAGAATAGGCTAAAACACAGTGATGGACTTAGAAGGCGAGGAGAGTTGTGTAAAAATCCCCCTCCTATTCCTGCCCCACACTTGCTACCTTGCTGCAAATGTCATGAAACAAAACAATCTGTTAAATTACAGGGTTTGTTTATTAAGACAGAAAAAAAAAAAAAAATTGTCACCAAATGACAGATTTGGTCATTTGAGGCAAGAAAGAAGAAAGGCTTTCTGTTTCAGCACAAACTGGGCTGTTGGAAATCACATGCAGGTGATTTCAGCACGGCCACTGGGCTGTGGCAATGACAAGGTCTCTGTGGGAGAATCTGACTTACAAGTAAAGAGGGTTCTTGCTGTCTGAAAACAGATCTGAAGAGACAGGGGTATTTTGGGCACAAAGCAAAGTAAACAGCTTCAATTATAGGCAGTAGAATGGGAAAGTCACAGGCACTTAAGTGGGTCAGACATAAGATGAAGACTGGAACAAAGTCAGCAAAGAAGAAAAGAGGAGGATGTTAAAAACAGAAAGTTTTAAATACAGTTTAGAAGAAAAGTTTCAGGAATTAGGACAAGTGTTTTAAACTTGAGTCAGGGTCTGTCAGGTAGAGGATGCAAAGGTGGAGATGACTTAGCTATCACAGTAGAAAGGGAACCTGCTTTTCAATACACCTAGAGATTGCTACATAATCACATTGCAAAGCATTAAAAACATTGGTACAAAGCCTTACACCAGAGCCAAGAGGCGGTTGTGTAATGGTACTTTATCAAATGCGCTAAAAATATAAATAGTCACACACAGAAACAAAATCAGCTATCAAAATCTTGTGCCTTTTAAAATTTAAGCATCCTAGAACAGATTACAGCAAGCCACTTGTACAGTGTGTCCTTGAAAAGTGACACATAATGTGTGTTTTATATTCTCACAGACTATTTGGAGCTTGAAATCAGAAACTCCTTTTGAGTTTCTCTAAAATGGTGCAAGCTAATAGAGAATTAAAAGTAGAAGTGATGTAAGCATGAAAGTGGAAGCAGAAGAGTTAAACAGGTGATAGCAGCAGGTGGAAAAAGTAAATGATTCATTTGGAGACTGAGGCAGACAAATGCCAAAGCAGTTTACATAAAAGGAGGCATGGAAATAACACCAATTAACTCCAGAGGCCCCAAAACTACCCAGTTTGGTTGGAAAGACACCACACAAATTTGCATCTCTGCTCTCACCACTTAACAAGAGCTGTCATTTCCCCTTTGAATCTTCTTTTTTTCCTCCCACATCACCAAATCCATAATCTGCATCTTGCCACCCTTCCCTTTCCCAGCTTTGCCTGCAAACACACCTAAATCCAGTGAGGTTACCCTTGAAGCTGCCTCTGGGGATGAAATAGGTTTCAGGTTTTTCACCTGCAACCCCTTCTTCTGTCCAGGCCAAGGAGCAGACACGCTCTTATCTGCAGACAGCAGAACAGATGGTGAGCTCTTCAAAGGCTCGGGAGGCCAAGGGGCCCCGCTGCTCCCGAGCATGGGTGATGTCTGAGCACATCCCTGTCCCCCTGCTTGGCCACCCTGCCTGATCCGAACCCTGCAGGAGCCTGCCCTTGGCACAGCCAGGCTGTGAATCAGCCTGCAGGGCTTGGCTGGAGGAACAGGAACTGCTCCAAGTCCCAGGTGTAGCAGCCAGGGTACAGAGATGAATGGTTGCCCACTGCACTGAAGGCTTTCCCAAGCTCAACTCTCCCCACAGCACCAGAGCTCCTGCCGACCACTGTCAGGCCATAAGCAAAGCTCTCTGTAAGATAAAGAAACAAGGACCTTGCTTGACACTCAAAAATCCTGTAAGACATCTTCATTATTAGCTATTTCTGCCCTCAACATACTCAGAATTCAGCCTTACTAATACATTTTTTTTTTCTAGTTACTCAGGGCAATTGGTGAGTGAAGTAATCTAGAAAACTAAGTGCAACTGCATGTAAAAAAAAAAAAAGCAAAATAGTGATGATATAATCATTGCATGGGGGTAACAAAGAATGGTCTCAGATGATTTTCTCCATGCTCATAGCCAGTGTTTTTAATACAGACATCACATTTACTCACTTTCAGGACACAGACCCCATTGCAACATGATGGGAAATAAAGTGGAAATTATTTTTCATGCCAGCTCTTTGTCTAAGCGTTGTATAAAACTTGTGTTCCTTCTCTTCCTGGATGTAGGTCTGGGAAATGTATTTTGATATTGCACACATGAAACAGTTCTGTCCATTTTAACCTGCCCTGTGTTTCTTATGCGTTCTTTCAGGGCTTTGGAGAATATTTTATCATTTACTCATATGCAGAACTCTCAGTTTATGAGCAAACTATTAAATTGTCAATCCAAGTCAGTGCAGGTGGCACGAGCAGTCATCTTTGGAGCCGCTGCAAACCCGTGTGTGTCACACAGTTTATATGTGGGATTGGGTGTCATGGTCTGGCTGAGGATGAACTGTGCCGCAGGTAAAGCTAAGCCAGTAACATTCTATCCACCATCTTCCTAAGCGGAACCAATAAAAATAACAAAATTATCTAAAAACATTTTGACAGAAATAACTGCACACTAATGTTAGTTGGCAAGCAATTCAGAATTAATCTCAAGATCTCCTTACAAGGCTAAACAATGCAGAGTTTTGAATAAACCATACATATATTGATGTGTATGTACCTATATGCATGCAAATGTATCTGTATGTGACAGGTATTTATAAAGAATTTTTTTTTAAATAAGGTAAATAAATTAGATAATTTGTACCTTTGCTTGAAAATAGTGATTCTGATAAAATAATCTTGTCAGTCTCTAATCACTGAAAGTTTAAATGAATAATTTCTCCTTTCCTAATAAGTCCAGATTGACTGATGAAATTTCAGCGAAAAGTGGTTAAAATTCATCTTAGCTTTTCCATGTAAAATTGGATTGCACTTTATCAGAAAACTTTCAAATGCAGTATTACACGTTGTTACATACACTGCCAGCAACTTACGTAGGGCACTATTTATCATTCAGACAACTTAAGTACAACACAAAAAATCACCTTGAGACAAATGAGAAATTCTCTCTTGGGAAACCCCAAACTGTATTAATATGATAAGAAGTAGAGCTTCACTTTTCCTTCATTAAGTCTAGAAGGCATTTCTCAAACAGCCATGCTAAGAAGTTAAGAAAAAAAAAATTAAAAAATAACACTAAAAAACCCTCCAAGGTTCAGACTTTTTTTTAGTCATATCAATCATTTTCAGTTCAACCAACTTTTTTCATTGTTATAAAAGCATTAAAACCCAGATGGAAATGAGCTGAAAAATTCAATGCCCACAGGGAACCCAGTGCTTAGATAATCTAATCCATTTGGGAAACAAAAAGTTCATGTCAGGTATTTAGTAACCAAAGCAATTACCAGAAGCTGACTACTGAAATTAGGCTGAGTAATATTTCATCAGAATTAATCAATCCTGCTAGAACAAAGAAAATTGTGGGGGATAACAACCCATTCAGTGTTAGTTGAGATAAATAAACTGAAGAAAAATAAAGCAATGATTGCAGTTATCTGTTATTGTTTCCTAAATACATTGTTCCGTTTATAATAAGGACAATATTTCCAAACTGCAATGTGGGTAGCAGAGTGGCCATTTTGATTTCTGTATTCACAGTTTGGTTATTTATGCTGTCCAAATCTTTATTTGCATTGCGATTCGGTCTGCACATCTTTCCCTCTTCACAAGCTCTTCTTAAAAACAAGATCCACCCCTGAGTAAGGAAGAAGTGTAGCATTGGAGGATTAAAAACATTAAATCCATTAGTTGGGCAGTTGGTAGGAAACTGTTCCATATAACCAGGGGGGTCCAAAGCAAATGTGCACCCACAGTACCTACCTGTGCACTAGGAGTCTTTAAAAAGTACTTCCACTGAAGGTTCTTTAAGTTAGGATTTCTTTAAGTTAGGATTCTTGAAATAGTTAACATTCACAGAGAGAAATTGTCAAAAAATACATTTTTAAAAAAACTGCCCTGAAAAAAAAACCCAGCCGTCTTTTTGAGCAAACAACATTAAGTTGAAATAAATTTCCACCTGTGAACATAAACCAGCATCCATGCAAATGTGTCTTATGCCTGCAGAATCTATCACACCAGGCATTTCAGTTTGATTAAATATTTTATGCTCATAGTTCAAAGTGGCTTTATATTTAGTTTAAAATAAAACCCCTCATCATCTTAAAAGATCATCAAGCAGGCCTTGAACGTGCAGACGTTATGCAAATGCTGGTTACAGATAGGCCTGTATGGGTGAGTACCAGGCACATCTGCCTTGGAAATTTACTGAGTCATACTTGAAAAACCAGAACAATTTCAACTCAAAAGAAAAAATTCTTTGGTATGCTAAGAGCCCAGCCGCAGAATGAGATTTTTCACAGGGAGCTGTGTGCTGAGGACCAGCACTGACTCATTTTGCTCCAGCTAAACTCACATCTCTGCCTAATTAATGTGAACAGGAAATTCAGAGTCAGAAGCCTCTGCCACTGTTGCCGTGGCCCACCACCAAGCTGAGATCTCAGAGATCTCAGCAAACCCCTGGGGCACCACTGCAGCTTTTCTTACCCAACTGATATTTAATGTAATACATGGGAGAATCAAAGAGCTTGCTTAGCAAACAGCCTGACTAGCTAGTTATCAAGATCCAGGAAGAAATGGTAAATAAAAGCAAATATTCTTGGAGTGGTATTCATTTGGAACAGGTGCTGCTTATCGAACAATTAGTGTCTTAGGTGTTGGAAGTACCTTAGATGAATGCTAAAGAAAAATACAATTCAAAATTATAAAAGCCTCTCCTGGGAAAGAAATTAGGAGCGTGGCTTTTATTGTTTGGTTTGTAAGACCAGTTTGTCTGTGTAAACTATGGTTGTGTTTAATAGAAAAACATTTTGTCCCAGAGATGCATCTATTTCCCTGTGTTCCTAGTAATACCAGCTCTGCTCCTGCATTGACTAACACGGACAAAATCGAGTCATCCTGTGAAATCCTCTGCCTTTTGCACCTTTTCCTGGTTCCAAAGGATTCTAATTCTCAAAGATCTCACAAGGTTAACAACTCTCTAGCATTTCATTTTTTAAAGCCAGTTATGAAATGCAGAATTTATTCTGAGGCAAATTAATTATATCACTGGTCTTCACATGGGAAAGTTTTGCAAAGAGTTTTTAGCACAGAGCTGCCACACTTCAGCTCACTAACCCACCTTTCCACTAACCTCCAGGGCTAGCTTTTGGGATATTTCAAAGGAGAAAGATAATCACCCTCAACATATCTAAAACCTTCTTGTAGGCTAATTTTAAGCCCATGACTCACTAGAACAAAATACTGAAATATAGCAAATAATAAAAGGGGAAAAATAATCAAGATATTCCTGACTTGCTAACAAGCCTAGCAGGATGGACAGAAGTAATTTAACTCTGCCCTGCTGAGTCACTTGGGCTGTCCGTCTACCCAGAATGAACCTAATTAGCTGGTATCAAAAATGCCACAGCTTGAACAATGGCCAAAATATACGAGCAAAATAAAACCAATCAGCATGAGACACCTTCATTTCCATTTACTAAATATTAAGTGCAGTAGTTTGCCCCAAATTAACTCACAGCTAATGAAAGCCTTATTTAACGGTATTCATCTCAAAATCAGAATGGAAGAAAGATTATTTTCAAGTTCCCAAGTTTATCCAACCATTTCATATTCTTCCAGACCACATTGTACTACAGCATTTGTAACAGAACACAGAAGGCTTTATTAAAATAGCATCAATGGTCTGTCCTAAACAGATCCAAGTAGGGACGAAAATTCATGCTGACCCTTTGTTATGGTCCTCTACTGCTCTGCAACATACACATCCCCTGCCTCCACCAGAGACAACAGCTTAGATGAAAATAGGAGTATCAGTCCAGCTTTCCCCAAAATGCTCCTGCTGCGCTGCATGCACACAAACAGCCACCACCTCGAGATTTTTGAGTGCTGCCTGTCTTGAAGCAGCTCATCTGGGTTCAAAGATGAGAGGCACAACTTTGCCTTTTCAGCTGTATCAACCATCGCTTTCACAGAGCAGCACGAGAGCCAGTAAAAATAGAGCTCCATTTTAGTTCATATGTACATTCTCATTGATTAATGCATTCATTCTATCAACATGAGCACACGACATGCACTAAGAGGTTCTGTTTAGCATGCATTTCATTTCACTCTCTTCTCCAGCTTTTACACAGGTTGTAGCTGACATTTCCACCCAGTCCACATGGCAGCATTTTGACCTTGCTTTTAGAGGCTCTTTAGCATAAAATAATCTTTGTGGTTAGAGCCTGCAACTTATGCTGAATTATGGGTACTTTACAGTAAGGAAATAAAACAGCATAGTCAAACGCTGACAGTACTCCAAAGCTTTTCCCACAAGTCCTCTGAAGAACCAGCCAATTACCCTGCAATTGACACAAGTGACTGAAAAAAGCATCCTCGTTTCTAGCAGTCGTAAATTCATTTGCAAGTAGCTCATCAAAATTAAATGTATACTTATTACAGACACAAAGACGTGCTTAAATCACATTAAAGGGATAATTTTATGATACTTGTAATTATTTTTTAAAAAAAAAGAAAGATTTTTCTATGCTGTATGTAGTAATCCTTTGCAAGCTTTAAACTTAAATCTGTTTCTTTACTGAAGTGTTTCCTCGCAGTGTGTGTGAATACTGGTTTGCTATAATAGGATTGCTTGTGAGCATCAGGCTTCTGGCATTGATCTTTGTAGCAGAAAAGGGAACACCGCTCTGGGGGTGGAAAAATACACAGAAAGGGCTGCATGGTGCTTTAGGAAAAAATTACAGAAAGGGAAGCTGACCAAAATTGTGACTAATCAGAGATGGTTGCATTCCTTTCACACTCCCGAGAAACAATGAGAACATTAAAGAGTTTTATCTAATAATAAATGATCAAGATCTGGTTTTGGATACTAAACATTTCTAGCACATGATGAGAAAAGGATGATAAAAGGCAAAGTAAAGGAAATAATGGTAGTGCTTATGAGTGTTTGAATTTAGGTTTTACTCAGAAGTTTATTCACAAGGGCTGTCACTAGCTTATCTGATAAACACACGTGTATTTATGAACACATTGACATCCCCTTTTCATCCTTTTCCTTGCAAACGTGAGGCCTCTTATTGCTCTAGATAACAGTATGAATGGACAAAGACAGAAATTTGGGGCAGAAAGCACCCTGGATAGCACCATTCCCATGAATCTTGCTCCTCTAGTCTATAATTACGTTAATTATGAGGATATTATATTTTTTTAAGACAGAATGTACCTTACTGTCCAACAAATGAAACTGCATTAAGGACTGAAATAGAGTTTTAAAAGAAAGCATATAACTGAAAATAAAGGAAACTATAAAACAAAGAATTAACATTTAAGTTACAATGTGAAATAGACTGCAATATCCTTCAAAGAGAAAATTATATTTAACGCCAGGAAACAAACAAGTTAGTGAAAGATGACATTTGAATATTCTCCAACAATGTCATAAACCATTGCAATAATTTCATAAACCCTAGCTTTACCCTTCCTTAGTAGCAACTAACAGATAACAGGTTTCAAAATCCTTAAAGTTCATTTCAATCAAATGATAGCAAATTTCAAGCTTTACCATCCAAACCCAAACCCAGCCCGGTGCCTGGGTTTTTTGCTCTCATAGCAGTAGCAGCTACTCAGTGCTTAGGATAATACTCATCTTCCAGTTCTCTTGGCAGTCATCTTCCAGAGAGTGGACACCTCTTTCTGATTAAGTCAGCTTTCCATCACGATTGTCCTGAGCACCAATTCACGCTGCACTACATTCTAAGCCCTCAAAATGATCTTTATGTAATGCTTCCCAAAAGTGGTTAATTACACAGGAAGCTGCTTCAAGGCTCCTCATTCGAAGTCTGTGCGTTTGAAAATCCAGATGTGAACTGTTCCAAGTGTCCCTTCAAGCTGGGAACAGAAGAAAATGCTGCTTTCACAGTTCCTGTGCCCAGGAGTGAGAAGGTTTTAGTCCTCATGCAATAGGCTTACTCTTGAACATTTTTCTGTCCTCCCATGTTTAGATAATCATTTATTTATTTTTGTATTTCTGTGGTACCAGACAAATAATGTGATGATGCTTCATGGTTAAGTACAGAGTAATTGTAATCACGCTCCCAAGCTGTGACATGGGTAAAATAACTCCTGACTGTTGTGGTTTTCTATATATAAACTATCTGAATTTAATTGTGATCTATTCTTTGATAATAAATGATGTCTGCCTCCTTTGCAAAACAAGACCTCTGGAAGAGGGAGAAGCAGCCACTGTTTCACATGAGGTGCCACAGCCACTGGGGCTAGTGCAGAAGATTTTCTCCTGCACTAAAGTTTGTAAAATTATCACACTGAAGTAAAGATTTTTCATTTCACTAAACATCTCTGCAATGGAGCCCCACAGACATTTGCTGCAAAGGCAGTGACTTTGACTGGCAGAGAGCTCTGAGGAAAAAGTTGTAAATTATTGACTAATGCAGGGCTAAATTTCTGTGGAGAATGAGAACAGGTGACCCAGGGTCCACTCTGAAAGCCAGTGTGAGGTGACAAACAACCCTGCAAGGTCCTGGGGAGGAAAGGGAAAAGCCACATCCCTGCTTTTTCTCACCAAGTGAATCCCAGAGGAATTCCAATGCTACTTAGCAGACCACCTTAATCAAAAGTGAAGAGATAAATACTAATTCTACAAATTCTGGTCTAATTACTCACCCAAAGACTGATTACTTGAGATCTGCCCAGAAAAGGGTAAATTTAATCTCTCATTCAAGTTGTAGCAGCTAGATAAATTACAGAAGCCCGCATAAAATTGACCTTCAACCACCACTTTCTGATAACACAGCTTCTCACCTTTTCTTTTATCAGATCTGTCTCAAAATTTCCTGCAGCAAGATTTCCCTATATTTAGAAACCAATCAGTGCCAGCAGCTGCAAGAATTGCCCTCCAAGCAATCAAGGGTGGGAAATACATAAGTCAAAAATCCAGTGAGGCAGAAATTTCTGATGAGACTCAAAAGGAAGCTCTTAGGAAACTACAGTCATCTAGAAATTGAGAGGCAAAACCTGGACTCCTTCAAAGCATGGCATTTTCAGGCACAGTCCTGAGGCTGGGAGTTTTCAGGCTAAATTTCGGAAAGACGGGACTGTCAGAAACTGCTAATCAGATAAAAAGAAGTACACGGTCACTATGATTGAAGTGAAGAAACTCCAGACACTTTGTATTTTGAAGGCTCCAGGACACAAATTTTGCCATGCACATGATGCAGAAAGGGATGCTACTGAAAGGAGATGAAGCAATTTTTTATCCAGCGTGATTATATAATCTCATGTTCTTCCTGAGACTGAAACAGGGTACTAGAGGAAATACTTCTCACAAAACAGAAGGTATGGAATTGCCGCAGGAGTTCAGAATTACCTGATTTGTCTTAGGCAAAACTATTGGATTTCAGAACTGCACTCAGGCCAGGGGAAGGGTGAGACCTAATAAGCAGGGTACATCACAGCAGTCAAGTTAAAAGATTGAGTACATGCTATGGACACTTCCTTATCAGTACAAAGGAACGTATTTATCTTGGTTTTTTTCAGTGACAGCACAATATAAACTGAGGGCATGTCTATCTCTCCTCTCTCTGTGGCACTGAGCACTTCAGCTGCAGCAGGAGCAGGGAACAACATACAGCCCCAAACAAGGGCAATTTACAGCTGCACTCGCACTAAGGAAGCCCTAAAAAAGTAACAAATCTTTCTCAAGATGGATGCAATTATCTTACTGTTAAAATGTATGCTCTGATTCATAGAAATTATGATTCTCAGGGTCCTCTGGGTTAAACACAAGCAGAAGTGAAGGTAAAAGACATATTTCAGAAGGGAACTGCCTTTGAACTAGATGGCTTAGAAAGTATGCTCCAAGACAGAGAGGTGTTATCAAAGATAAGAGTATGCTACAGTTCCACAAACTCCACTTGAAATGCGGTCTGACAAGACTGCTAAATAAGATATTGTTAGCATTTTGCACGATTATTTCAATATGTGGCAGAGGTATTAGCTGCAGCCTGAGGCCTACTCTTGCCTTTTTTCAAATTCTAGGATTGTTAATTCCTGATCTTTCTTACAAAATAGTAACACAACCATTTTATTTGCAAAAAGATTTCATTTACAAAAGCTAGGCTAATCCACTTCCCTTTTACAAAACATTTACTAACATGAACCTACACTTGCTTCTCATCCACTACTGCTCAACTTCCAATCACTATTTTGACTTGGCAAACTTTATCTACATTAGAATGAAATCCAAACAACCCTAAAAAGAACCAATCACTCTCAGTTCATTCTCACTTGGAGCGTAAGAAATTGCAACAGTTGCTCTCTACTGATTTCATGTTACACCAAATCTAAATTTCCACATTGTTGTTAGAAGTGTATTCGCCAGTCAGAAACATCTGCACAAAAATTAGCAACAGTTTTTTCAATAGAAACACCTAATGAGTCCATTCACAGCTTCTCTCATGCAAATTTCAGACTATGGACTAGAATCTTGAAATAGTTGTGTTTCACGAAAACCTTTTCATACTGCAGGACACACCAGCAAAGTCCCCTCAACAATAAGGGTATGGGGGTTAACAAAACAAAACGCCCAAACAAAGGAGAAAACACAGAAAGAAGGTATCATTTCAATTAAGGTCATAAATGTAAGAACACCAAAAGTATGCCAATCTGTAATCAAGTTTTAAAAAGTTTTCAATATCTCTCATAATATCACTCCTACAACCAAAAAGATAGGAAATCTTTAGCTCATAAACAGTTCTCCTGAGTTATTGTGGGCAGTTGATAAGTTTTTTTTGTTTAACTAAAAAAGAAGAAAAATCATGATCATGGCTATGTCTACACAAAAGCCCTTTTTCTTTACAGCTCTACTGCTGTAATCATATTGCCATATTGCAGATCTTGTTTACCTCTAGCAATAAAAATGTGTCCTATTAAGACATATGATAGTGCTAAAGTAATGCAGTGATAAAGTTCTTCCAACTTCAGTAACGTCTTTCCATTTGAAGCAGAAGTCTGACTTCCTCTGATATTCTCGAGATAAAACCTTGAATCTTGCTCAGTAACTCCAAAAATGCAGCTCAGTGTGGAATTGCACTTTTTCAGGAAGGAGCCAGAACATTCTGTGATTCTTCTTTTCTGACACGTTAATTGTTCTTCCATACACAAGGAGAGCAGAAGCAGCAGCGTGCCATATTTATTCAATGAAAGTTGAGCCACAGGGGTGATGGTACATTCCTGCTCCAGCATCAGCCAAATTATCTCAGTGCCCAACTTTAAGAGGGTGCAATAATACTCCATCATTTGAGATTGCTGGGAGGTTTATGAATCATTTTAACAGCATGAAAGCAGATTGAGATCATCTCCCTGCTACAGGAACCCGGAGACAAGCTCAGCCCTGGTGAATCATTTTCATACGTCCTTACTCCTCACAATAACCTTAAAGAGACACCACTACACACCTCAATCTTCATTCAGCAGGCACAGGAACTTTCCAGGATTGAAAATGAGTTCACGTTGTGGCTACAATGATACCCACTATTTTCTTTATCTCTCTCTCTCTCTCTCTCTCTCTTTATTTATATATTTATAAGGCTCCAAATTGGGTCATTGTGTCTACCTAGAAAACCCATGCTCTCTGAAATCCATTTTAGGGAAAAAAAAACCCCAAAAAACCAAGATGTAGATATAACCTTTGTAGTTATGAGAGAATGCATGACACACACATACTAACTTGAGCACATTTGATTGCAACACTCCAGAAAGTATTTAAAAAATGCTCTTGAACATTTCCATGTAAAGTCATACCTAACAGAATGAGGTACCTACACATGCAAACTCTGCATACAAACCTTCACTCACACGAAGACATTTCTTCAATAAAATGAGAAAGCCTTAGATGAAACAGTGGTGAATGATGAAATAAAGGTGATAAATTTATTTAATTTTTAATGAGAAAACTCAAGACCCTTGGAAAATCAGTGTATTTGAATACAAGTTGCTAACCTATGCTCCTCCCAGAAACATAATCCTTTAAACCAAGCTTTATCTTTTTTTTTTCTTTTTCATTTTTTTTACTAATATTTTTTTAGGAAGAATGGATCAAACCCTCCCTTTCAAGGAAATACCTACTCATATAAATGTGAGGCCATTGAAATTCAGCTGAAGTTTCATCTTTTCATTAGTACAGAGTTTGAATGTTTTTAGGAAAATACCTCAATTTTACTTTCAGTTTGACTCAAAGTGAAACAGCCTGAAAATACCTCAATTTTATTTTTGGTTAGACTTAAAGTATAACAGACTGAAAATACAGCAACAGAAGGGCTGCCAATTTCCATTAGGTAAGCAATGCTTACAACTTCTTCCAAAGCCACAGCAGGAAGTGTAACTGTGTTTCTAATTATGCCATAGAGATTCCTCGCATTAAGAAAAAAATAAAATATAATGCATATCTCATTAAAGTACTTGGTGAAGGTAAATAGATCTATCCAAATGGCAGTTTAGGGAAGAGAACTATCCTCAGTTTTAAAATCTAACGTTTCCCCAGAGCACGAGCCATCAACACTGCCTGAACTTCCACCCTCTTTGGGTTCACCCATGAAAGGAAGGAAGGTTGAAGAGAGAAAACGTGCTTTGAAAACAGCAACTGCACGAGCAGTGTTTTAGAGAGCTCCTAGTCACTGGTGCTTTAAAAATGGTGTTCATTTTATTCTTATTAAAAACAGTGTTTGCCAGCAGATGCCAAGGCCAGCTGTGCAGTGTTTGGGGTTGGTGACAGGCAGGCAGCGCAGGGACAGGGCTGAGCAGAGAGCTGTCTGTCCTCGCTGTGCCCCAGCACAGCCTGGCCAGCACCTGCAGGGGACGGCACTCACCTGGCAGTGCCTGAGCTGGGACACCAGCACCTCACACACCTGAGAACAGCGAGTCGGGTCAGGGAGTGCATTGGGGAAAGCAAAGGAAAAGGCAGTCATAAAGGAGGATTGGCAATTCAGAGACTTAATCACCAATAACCTTTTGATACTTTGGTAGAGGTTCATATTTGAAAAGTACAGAGGAATTCAGGCCATTCTGAACTCTAGAGTCACAAGATAAAAACTTATTTTTTCATCCAAGTGGGAGATCTGCCTCAATACATACACTGAAGCACAAGATATCCCCCAATCCAGACTACAGGATGCCACCAATACACCATGTTGAGCAAACCCCTGTGATTTTGGCCCCTCTTGCCATCCAGCTATTCCCAGGCTGCAGGTCACAGACTCCTAAACTCTGTTTTATTACAGAAAACAGCAGGAGTGGCACTCAAAGTAATATTACAACAATATTCTGTTTGCTGGTAAGTAAACTGGCAAACTGTCAGTCCTCAAGACTGGAAGAAGATGCAATAAAATTTCATTAATAAAAATATCCAGCCAAAGAACCTATACAATCACTAACTTAGACTCAAGCTAAACAGCAGGCAGAGCACCCTTCACTTTCTCTCAGGATAACAGAAATGCTCTTCGGTTCCTGAGCCACGAGGTAAAAGGAGCTTCAAAAGTCATGTTCAAACTACCAGAGACATTCAGAGCAACTGCCCCAGGTAAATTTTTAATGCTAGCAAGAGCCACTGCTGCCAGGGAAGGAGCATGTCTCTGTGTGAGAGTGACTAGCACCGGGAGGGAGCAGGTGTGGGATTCTGTTCCTGGCCCACTTTAAAGGGATGTCAGTGTGCTCCAGGATTGTGACAGACAGTGGCATCAAAGGTTTGGCAGGATGTGCCGGAGGGCTTCTACTTGATCCTTCTTTTAAAGAGGCGCCAACAAGCTCTGAATCATGGAAGGAAGCAGGGCTCACAAAATACACATCCTTATCAGAATTCTTCTCCAAACTCGGAACAAACATAGTTGGAAGAGTTTGAGAAAAGGTAGGTTAATTTATGGAGTGACAAGCACTGGAGTGGGGTACAGAATCAAGAGGAAAACAGTCAGGTCCCCAGAGGGCCATATGGTCAGTGAAGGCTTTGTGCTTCCCTGGCCACGATACAACGTCTGGGTTTTCTGCCTACTGCTACAAAATTCTGCTTTCAGAGGACAGAGTCAGAAACCTGGCACTCCTGAGTTCCTGGGAGTCCATGGCCATGTACACCCAGCACTGGAAACGGGGAAATTAATGTGTTCCTCTAAAGTACAAGAAGGTTTCCATAAGAAAAGATAAAAAGAAATATTATTTCAAATGCAGGACTTCATGCCATTTTGGTTAGCAATTCCCACAGTCATTTTGCATTTGTAAATGGCACAAATACCTGATGAGAAGATGAGGGCAAATTCATTCTATTTGCTGCTCAAATAGAGAAGCTATTTTATTTCATGTAGTCTTCTTTACTTCCTTCTCGAACCTTTTTGGGCAAGTTTATTTTTCTCAACATGCTGTTGAAGTTTAGAAAGATATATGGATTGGTCAATTCATAAAATGTAAGAGAAATAATGAAGATTTTGCTCACTTGACTCACAAACCAGTCACAGCAAGAGAGTCAGTTTTACAGATAGTTTTCAGTTTCAATGTCACCACTGCTTGATTCCTGCAGCATGACAATTTGTTTGACTTCCTCAACAGAGATGGGTCAAAAATCAGACTCCATTGATCAGATTCTTTAAAAATCAGCACCTCCTACTTGTATTCAGGCCTGCTCCCTAGATGCCTTCCCCTTTATTTAACCATTCCTTCCATTTGACCATGCAATTGGTGTTTTCTTTGTTGCAGGATTCCATTAATAAGAAATCCGTAATGAGGATGTATGAGTATATTCTAATTCAAACTCACCAAGTAGAAGAATGAAGACAGAAGTCAATTCTGTATTAATCAATGGTGTCAGGACATGCTACAGCAACCCAGCAATGGCAGAGGTGTTCCAAACAATGCATTCTGCTGCTCTTATTTCCATAAAAATACACAGGGCCAGGAAACTTGGGATTGTTGCTCCTTAACTGGGAGAAGACAATCTAAGGACTACTTAAAAGCCAACTGACCACGTCTGAGAATACACATATTATAGACTGAGGTTCACATGTCCAAACACACGCATTGTTTGTGTGATGAAATGGCTCTACAAATGAACCCAGTCATATAAAAGCAAAAACAAACGCACAATTATAATCACAAGATTTAAGTATGTCAATAATGTGGTATTTAAACAAGAATACTGGCCAATGCATCAATTAACTCAGTTTATTATTAATTTGAGCTCATACTAATAAAGTAAGGATTGATTATGTGGCTGGATTCAACAGCAGGTTCTGAGCACTGCCCCTTGGACCTGCCACACTTTTCAGCTTGGGCTGAGTGATTTCTGGCAATCCCCAAGACATGGATCATGGGGTTGAAATGTCAAATTAAGAACTAGAATATAATTTACAGTGCAAAACGCATTTTAAAAAAAGTTGAGAGTTGCCTTTATACATGCAAATTCTTTGATGTATATAGGTTCCTTTAAACCCTGTGCTAGGGACAAGCAAATCCTGCTGTGAACACAGAATTGATATTTACGGCCTTCATTCTCTGCCTGCTTAGCTGCAGCAAGAAGGCTTAGAAAAATTAAGGAAGTATTAATGCCATGAATCAAAGCTCCAAAATACTTAACTTTAAGCCAAATCTACACCATCTAAGATTATCTATTTTGTTGTAGCACGTGAGGAATGAACTACTACCAAACTGCCAAACAATACGCACAAAATGAATCCCTCTCAACACCATGGGCATGGAGCTTAATTCAAGCTACGTATACTACTGAAGAAATAATTATTTATAATGAAGGTGTAAAAACATCACAAACAAAAGGAAAAAGTTCATTTTGGTTTCACTAAATTACCTGCACTGTTTGTATTTTGGCCAATAAAGGACTCAGATGGGTGTCTCAATGAAGGTTTTTCAATGGCCATTATCAGCATAGGGAAAGGTAACACTTTGCCAAGAACGTCCTTTCTCAAGTTCTCACAAAATAAATGAGCTCCATTTGGTTCTTTTAACTATGACAGTAACTGCCTCCGTTGAAGTTGAGGCAGTATTTTTTCTCAATTTGTTTGCATTATTATTTTCCCATACAGCATCAGCCCACTGAAAATCATTGAGCCATTCATTACAACCTCAATTACTGCCAGCCTTGATATCAAACTCTATTCAGTACGTGAACAAGAGTTAACTGATGAACAGAGCAGCATCTTGCAGAAAGCAAACCCAGGACCATGTGCCAGGGTTTCCTAGAATGCAGCCACCTCCACCAGCTTTGAAGAATTTTCTTGAATACTTGGTTAAACTCTGGCTACAGCTACACCAAAGCCCACAGTGTTTCATGGATCACTGAAATATGAGAGCAAGAGAGAACTGCAAATGAAAGAACCATTTCTTTTATTTCTCATCTCTGTGCACTTGGCAACTGAGAGTGAAAACACACCTCTAGAAATGGCAAGTCACACGATCATCAGCCTGCTCAGAGCCCTGATAAAAAGCTTAAAAATGTCAGAGATTGTCTTAAAAAACTCACAACCACACACAAACACAGGAATATGAGAAAGCATGAAAATTGTTTAAAGGCTATGCCATAAAAATTGAGGGGTTTTTCAACTGAACTGCACGTGCCCCTTGATGGAGTGACTTGATAATTTGATAATTTGTTCAATTCAGCTTGATTACAAGTCTGATACTTTGACATTATCTACTTAGAAGGTACTGAACTAGCATTCAAATGATTGGTATTAGAGCAGCAAATCACTTGACAGACAGACCCTGACAAAAAACATAATTAAATCATTATATAGATAGGTATTGCTGCAAAAACAACCCTCTGAGATATCATTAGTGGTCAAGAGAGATGTCAGTGCTGAGTCACCTGTACCACAGATGGGCGTTAATCAATGAGATACAGGAGCACCCTGCAACAGCTGCAGATTGCACCCATCCTTCATATGCACAGAGCAACCACACAGACAATCAAACTGCTCCTGAGAAAGGAAGGACTGAAACACAAAGACTAAATTAGCCACCAGACTGAAACAAATCATGTGAGTTAAGAAATATATACAATCAAAGGCAGATACTGACACTAAATGAGATCTGTAAAAGGAAAAAGCACAGGCGTAACAGATGCTGGATAAATCCATTCCTCTCTCTCACTGTTCCACAGTCCAGCTGGAACAAGCCAAAAGCTTAACAAAAAACCACAACAAAACAAGCAAAAAAACCCCCGAACTCAAAACAAAGTAACTTTATCTCGGGTTTTTCTCATCTTTTGTCTGCTGACATTATATTTCAAATGCTAAAATTTCAATCAAAAAGTGTAGTTTTAATGAGCTAGTTATATTATAGCTGAATTCTCTGCTATAGGAGACTAATTACAGTATAGTTTGATTTCTTCGCACTTATGCACCCTCATGAAGGCATTTTTTTGGTTATTTTTATATTTTATTTTCTTTTATTAAAGAAAATCTCTAAGAGAAGCAGACCACTAAAGGACAAATGGTACTTAAGACTTTTGCAATCACAGATCTTCCTACGATGATAATCATATTAGACTCGATTCTTCTTCTCCACTTATGAAAAGTCAGGCATTTCCTTTGAGGGAAATTTAATAAATGCTCTAACCACAAGAAAACAAGAAAAAGGAGAAAAAAAAAATAAAATACAGTGAGAGCTTGTAATTCAGGAAAGTAGGCTTCATTCCAGGGATCCTTTCTACCACGGAATCATTCAAAAGAAATACACACTGCAGGGATAGGATGTGGTTAAGTCTCAGGATTATTTTTTTAACTGTTGATACACTCACTCCCAACAGCCCAGACTTGCTCTTGATCTGCACGGCTCTTCAGGGAGGTTCTGAAGGGGCTGTAGTGCCTGCACCCTGCAGGATGCAGGGCCAGAGCCACCCAAGGAAAAGCGATAAGAGGAAACAGGGAGAATGAGCACGAAATTCCAATCTATCTTCCATTTTGCACAACTGGGGAAAATAATTCCAGCTCTCCCTCGAGGTTATAGCATGTGTGGCAGATTTTATCTGCCTTTAGGATTTTATCAAATGTAGAGGAAGTCAGTCCAAAATTTAGAAGTGAGGAGAGGAAAGGTGAGGCAGAAGCAAGGAAAAGAGCACAGACCAAGAGCTTCACACGTTGAGACCCAAGGACAAACATCCTTAAATAAACATCCCTTGTCCTCTGCTCTTAAAAGTGCCCCAGCTACAAGGTTAAGCAGAATGAATATTAATTTTCCTAACTGGAAGAGTTATGGTCTCTTCAAGTCCATGTCAAGTCTGCCTCCTTAACTAACTTGCCATATCCAGAAATACGTTTTTTACATATTCAGAAAATTTTGTAGTTTGTTGGGGTACATGTTTTGTATTTTCTTTTCTTCCTGCTCTTGAAGTCTTGCAAGATGTCTTTTTATTTACAGCCTGAATTTTCTCACCTCTTGTTCTAAAATTTTGTGTTCCAACAGGACGTTCCAAATGTAAAACCCAAACCAGTCTGTTTTGCTATGCCACTTCTGTGCAGCCCTCATTATCACATGCTCTAAAAAGCTAAACATGCCACAAGGGATGCAGACATGGGCCATCAAGATCATTCACTGGGTGAAAAGTGCTCTGCTGAGCAGGGAGTGCAGCCCTGGCAGTGCTGCTGTGAGGGATGAGCTCAGAGATGATAAATGCTGCTGTCCTTTACCGGGCAGGTCACAGATTAATTCACTTGATCTGATCTGATGGTTCCACAGGGTGCTAACAGGAGCTAAGTGCCACTGGCAAGAGCAACTGATTGGTTCAGGAGATGTCATTATCTCTGAAAAAATGCACTGATAAAAGAAAATCATTTCAGACCAAGAGATGACGGAAGCAACTCATATATCACCATAATTTTTTCCTCATTCATGTAATTCCCAATAATGTGCATATTTGAGCACGTGCCTCCTCACTTGAGCTGGTTCTTTTTCATTAGAACATCTTCTTTATCTCTTGCAAGAAGATTTCTATTAAAGTTCAGATATATCTTGTTCTACAATTGCACTCACTGGGCTCAGTTAAAGAAGCAATAGAAAAGCCCAAGTCCTCCTGCACACAAATTTCTATATGAAACTCCCCCAAAATAGTAAGACTTTTGTAGTCCAAATTATTAAGTTCTGTGGCACACAAAGATCCTGAGTAACTTTGCCATCACGATTATCAAATGATTTTTCAATATACTATTGATACATACTACTTTCATGGTATTTGTTCTTTCTAACATGAATGTAAGATTGGTGCCTAGCTACTTTATTTTTAGCATTCTCTGCCTCCATAATGGCCGCTATTATAATCGAGTGTGATCTGTATCACAGTGATGTTTCTTAATTGCATTGAGCCCCAGTGGAGCACCCTATAAAAACCACTCAAAAATCCTCATTTTTCCAAAGCAGTGGTTACCAAAAAAATGTAGTGCGATAACATGTTAAACACTCTATCTTAGAAAAACCGCAGTTTAGCTTTGGTTACTTTTAGAAACACACAGAACTTCACTTTCAACCAATTGGAATTTACATTGGGGTCAAAAAAGAATTCTAACCACATGGGATACGAGATCATCCTAACTATGACTGCTGCTCCTTTTCTTTTTGCCATCTATGCACAATTTCTGATGTAGCACAGGTTCTTTAGTCTTAAAGTTATGCAACTGGGTACTTTTTTAAAAATAATTCAAATTATATTTGATTTGAACTCAAATATTGTGTTAAATTATTTTCGTTAAGAAATCCAGAAAATAAAGACTTGGTACAGTAGATTAATTTTGTGAACATTTTTAGAGTGCACCTTCGATAGCTGTTAATAGCTAACATGATCAATAAAGGGTTCTTAGTTACCCAAGCACAACGATTATCGCAATTATTACAAGTCATAAACTTATTTCCCTAGACTTAGAGACTAATGCACATAGTCTGGTCCTTCAGTGAAATGTTTCTGATCTTTTCCCTCAGAATTCTAGGAATAAACTACTTCTTTAATTACCCTGGAGAGCAGGCTACCAAATTACAAGCATATATTAGACAACAGGAAGAAGCAGTAACTTTTACCTTCTTTTCTGTGGCATTTTGACAGTTCACCACCAATAATTTAAGCAAAAAGAAATAATCTGTGAATTCAGGTTATTGTCGTTTTCATGCTCTCTTTCACACACAGTTCTGTGCAAGAACTTACTTAGTAGTGGAAATTACACACTAACATTTTTAAAGCAGTAAATGTATTAATTAGTTGCAAATCCTATGTATCTGATGCGAGAAAAAAACAAACAAAAAACGTACAAAACAAAGAAAATCAGAACCCAGATGCTTAAACTCACCAAGAATTTAGGAATGACATAATGCTTTTATAGAGCTCATTTAAAATAATTAGGATGTAATAACAATGCAGGGCACATGCAGACTCTCTGCAAATACAGCCTAATGCCATGTTTTCCTAGTTTCAGTAATTTCCCTCATTTTCCTCCATTGTATATGGTGGACATAATGCCTACAGTCTAAAAAACGACTAGAAAATTGTACCTTTAATCGCGTCCCATTGTTTCCCAGTCATCCCACATTGCATTTGTTTATCACAGCCACTCTCACACCAGACTCACAGCACTCTCGCCTTTCTTCCATCTCCTTTCTGCCTCATTAGAGCATATTTAACAATATCAACTATCAATTTCCTTGTCAGGTTTAAATTAGGATAGTTATTACCTGATCAATCAATTACTCGTTCACGTCAATAACTATTTCACGTCCCTGCTGCTTTCAAGACTTCAAACACTACCTTCCCTTCTCCTGCACAGGGCAGATGTTATTCCACTTCTCCCCTTTCCTGTGGCAATAGTTCAGACACAAAATGTCTTGGTTTGGTGGAGCATCCGTCATTTGCAGCCATGAGCTTAATTATCCATACTATAAGGAATTTTATTTTCAGTTGGAAATATTTCTTTTTGAACGAGGGATGCAAACTGAGATGTTGCACCTGAACATGGCATCACTTGGACTCTCCCTACACAAACCAAACATCTTAAAAAAAATAAAAATGGATCAGAACAGCAAGCATTGGAACATATTTATGTTCTTTGGTAGGTTGTCATAATAAAACATTAAAAATATACAATTAACAGATTGCTTTCTCAAGGATTCAACTGCATTGTACTGCCTCTACAATCTCACATTTGAAAGAATACAACATACAACACCTCAATACATACGGTCAATGGAACTCCTTCTGATCAAACTTACTGTAAAAAAAATTAAATATGTTCATGTACCAATCGGTACATAATAATATCATATTAATATAAAACTCACATAGTAAGCAACCTCATGTGAGATAATTTTCATTCCTATATGTTTAAGTTCACCTCTTCTGCTAATCCATTTATATTCTGGTTGTTAAATTTTTCTTGTAAGCTCCCTGCCTTAATTTGAAGGCTGTGTTTTGGTCTTTCTGCAATTATATTCATACTGTTGAAAATTGCATGGAAATAACTGGTCCTTTTTCCAGGTGATGTATTAACTCCTAGATGAAGGCTTGCATATCACTCCATTCAAAAAAGCATTCATAATGCTCTCTTCAATAATTTGCCAAAATGCATGTTTGCACAAAGCTATTTCACTCTGATAAATTGTACACACTGCTTTTTGAAGCCTCCTTAGACGGTTGCTTTTGTTGAACTTATCAATACAGCAATTCTCATTTAGAGCTTAATTTAAAATTATACTTCTTTTAATGTCAATGTTTCTTGCTATATTTTTTTCCTCTGCAAAACTAATTAAATGAACATTTATTATGACTTTCTTTTCCCAATGATTCATCTTTCTAAGTTATGGATTAAGACTGCAGTTACCCTTCCCAAGAAATAAACCTTCCCTGTGCTATCAAGATTCATTTGATTTTCACAAATATTATACATTTTCCTCAACTTTTTAGCCAACATTTTTCATAAAGGACATCTATACAGAAAGAAACAAACCAATTGTCTCAAAATTCTAGTTCTAACATTCTGTCTTCAACACATACTGTAAGGTTTATATTAAGAAAACTATCATAAAACTTTATTCTGGTGTAGCAAGAGCTCCCATGACTGGCAAAGAAAGACTGAAAATGGAACTATCTTGATTGTGATGTCTGTAATTCCTGGTTTTGGTAACTCTTTCCAAATCAATGCTGACAATGAGAAACAAGGGAAGTCAGGGGAGTTCTGCAATGAATTCTGCTCCCTGGGCCCCCTTCCTACACAGCCACAGTCACACAGAAGGGAAATTACAAAGCAGCCTTTTGGAAACATAGGCATCAAAGTTCACCCCAGCATTTAAAAAAAAAAAAACAAACCCAAACCTGCAGCAACTGAAGCATAGAACACACATTACATACAGACAGAAATTCCAAAGGTGTGTGTTATCACTGTGCCAGTTTGATGGGATATTCCTGTATAGGACATTCCTGTAGCCACAATGGATACTGGGAATACCCAGTGTTTATTCAGAGAGTAAACCAAAGCACTAAGCTTCATCACATCGAGGACCACTGGTCCCTGACAAATTCTAGGACAAAAAATGTCGCCGTCAAAGGAAAGAAGAAAATTTCAAGTGCACACCAAAAACTGCAGTTTAAGGCACTTTCCATGTTAGGCAATAATTTGCTCACTCCTGAGGAGCAAACACAGGCTTGTTCCACAGCAGCAGCTTCTCCGTGTCAACAGTTCATGGCGGAAGAAGCTGCAAAGCCTCCACAGTGAAAAGCTCAGATTAAAAGAGCTGGCTACCAGCTTTAGGGAAGAGGCTGTGTCATAAAGCACCGAGAAACTGCACGAAAACTAAAATTTCTCTGCCAGAAATCACTCTGGCACGTCAAATAATAAAAAAAATGCACTAAAAACCCACCAGAAATAAGTACAGAGTACCTCTGAATGCCAAAATCCTTGCAGGATCCTATGCAAGCCTTTAAGAACAGGTCTTCAGTAAGTTACCTGCAGGGTTTTATACAAGCCCATCTAGAAATGTTATTATTCTTATAGTAACATAGACAAATTCATTAATTTACTAATTTTTAATGGCAAGTAATGGTTCACTTGACAACTAATTATTTGTAGGTGAGGTTATCCTCCTGTTAGCAAGAGCTGACATGAAGAGGTTTGGTGTTGGTGGTGATGGAGGAAGAGAGCAGACGACACAATGCAGGAGCCCAAGGCTAAATGTAGCCCATGGCTACCACCATGCCCTCACTGTTTTTATGTGCTCTGCAGCAGTGATGCTCAGGGCCAGCAGCTCTAAATACTGCTCTCCATGCAGTTGTTATCACTGATCAACAGATGGTATCACTGGGTATCACTGAGAAATAGGTTGGCTCATTCCTTCAAGGAACATAACCTAAGTGTAAGGAACTGCTGCAAGGGGGAATCAAGTGACACTCAAAGCCTTGGGACAGCACATTAACACAGAATTGCACAGAAAAATTAAGGATAAAAATATTGGTTGGAATCACTTTAGCCAACTGCTACGAAACACTAACAGAGTGTGTATAAAGCTGCTTTAATATTCGTCATTTCAAGATTTCAGAAATGTGCTTTAAAAGTTTATGCAGGACATGTTATTCCTGAAGTGTATCCATTTTTCTGTCTGTAATACCACCTTATGAATAAAGCCAAATGGACAGGCACATTTCCTTTCTCTTTGTGAAACAACTAGAATGCTTAAATACAACGTTAACCTGGAAAAAATTCCAACATTTTCTGTACACTTTGAACACTGGGATTGAAATAGCAGCCATTTTTGCCTTCCAATTATTAGGCTTCCTTCAAACTAATTAAACTCAATATTGTTTATCTCTAATCAATTTTAATATAATGGGAAATAATTTGATACTTTATTTCTTCATCCAAGGGCAAATATACAGCAGAGTCTGCAAGAGACGACCTCAGAGACTGGATATGGAATTATCTACAGTTACACTACAACCTCACCAAATTTTATCAGGTCCATACACATTTTCACTTAATTTTCCCCACTATGTATATTAATTTTTCATGAAAGCTCAAAATAGTCATTTGAAGTGAGAGACTGCTAGAAAATTTAGTAAAAGACAAGATGTGCAAACTACAAAAAACCCCCCACAAAACCCAAACTCTATATACATATATATATATTTATCCTCTGTGATGAAACCATGCATTGCTAATTTCTCAACAAAAGCTTTTAATTCTGTGAGCAGTGGAAGTGATGAAATTCAGTTGCTGATCAGATATATAAAGTGTTTGTCTGGGTTTGATTGATTGACTTTGGTGCCCTCCCAGCTGCATTCACCAATGGACACTTTGTAGAGCTGAGATTTTGAAATCTGTTCTCTCTTCTGACAGGTCCCCGTAACACAAGCATTTAAAATTCTCTGCCAGCTTGCCGGGAATTAGTTATCTCTGAGATCTCGTAGCCTGTCATCAAAGTCAGCAGACATGGTAAAAAAGTTCAAAATCTAGGTTGAAGAGATGCAGAAAATACCAATTCACAAACCTTGCTCTCTCATAGACAGAAGCTAAAAGTGCCTCAAGACCAACTTTGCAGTCCCAATCTCTGCCAGTATCCCTGGCTCCCAAACTCATATAAAACAAGGCTATTCAGGGTATTTAAACTGTGAAATATATTAGGGGGAAGAGTAATTGTAATTTAATCACTGGTGCACTAACAAGCAGAAAGAAAGGATTGATGTTCAATAACTACATTTTAAAAATAACGACTTCATTTTTTTAATTGGTATTTCATGAGTTGTGTTCTATACAATTATGTAATGAAATATTAGATGATTCATAATTCAAAACCATAATTTAAATCTCTATTACGTAGTTTCTTCTACAACTGCCATTAATTTTCAGACAGCTCCCATGAAGATTTACTGCCTTAAATCACATGAGGAAAGAGTGAGCAATCCTGATTTACACTAAAATAGAGGAAAATGCAACAGCTCTGACATTTACTCAAGTACCCAAGTTATCCTCAGGAACCTGGGCTTGTCTCTCATTTCTGTGATTAAGCTGTTAGAGAAAAACAGCTCCTATATGTCCTATAGATTAGTCTGCTGCTTGCCCAGTGAGCTTTCTGTCAAATCTTTCTGATGTCCCGTGCTCATATGGATTTTACAATGTATTATCATTGTGCTAGCTCAGAAACATGGAGCTGAAGGGACAGGAATAATAACACCCTCCAAATTAGCGTAAAAATAGCTCAACAATTATTGCATTATTATTTCATTCAGGCATCCACACTCCTTGTACATGAAATAACATCTTAAAGGTAATTTCTACTTTGTTACATATGATAAAACCCCCACTTCCATCTATCTATGTTTCTTCCTGACACAACTGGGGAAATATTTGTACGTAAGGTGAAGGAGCCAGACTTGCAATGTCTTTTCCAACTGTAGTACTGTGTATTTTTGTCTCCATGAGATGCAAAAGCTTAGCAATAAATTTCGGTTTAGCCAAATACATTTCTTTTTAACAGACCCCAAGTTTCCTTTAAATTTATAACTAACTCCATACATATATGTGTAGATCTATGTACATATATATAGCTGTCCTATCTAATGTCTACCTTCAAATTAAATGTATTTTATCTATATGTAATAAAAAAGGCTGATATACAGTGTCTGACAAAAACAAAAAAAAGACAAGACACTACCTACAGATCCTGATAGACAGCAAATCAAAATAATTCAAGCAACCAAATGCACTTTGTGGAAGTGGCTTATTTCACTGTGTAGGCTAAACGTATTTTGAGGAAGGATTACATTTTTTTTTTTGGCAATTTATTTTATTGACAAAGCATATTTCATCAGATATTGCTTCGCATTTTGTAGACAAATGCATGTTGTCAAATTTCCTATTTCCTTTGGTGGATGAAAAGCATTTTTCCGCAGATTCTCTAGAGAGCACACTGCATCCCACACAACAGTAGGTTCTGTGAAGGTGTTTATATTACAAGATTACTTAAAATAGTAATATTTTTAGGAGTATACCTGGGATATATATTGAAAGCTGGTCTTCAGTGTTGACATGTGCATGATTAGGGTCTGTCACCATAATTAATAATCACAACAGTAAAATTAAAAAATTAAAACCGGTACCTAATTTTGGGTTCTGTGATTCCAATGTATGCAATATTTTTACTGAAAATTTACCCTCAGCTTAGAGTAACTGTGAAGTCTTAAAATGCTTGTTGCCAAACATTTGAAGACAATTACTCTTAGGTTTTTTTTCTTTCTGACATATTTTCTTTTATTCCAGGAGTCCAGTGTCACCACACTCTATACAGTGTCATTAGACAAAGAGCCTGTTGTAACTTTGTGACAGAACCAACCCAAGGCAATTAATTCAGATTGTTTGGTAAAGTCAGACTAAGATGATACAAACTAGCCAAAACAATCCTCTCACAGCCCCTGACAAACCACACACAAGCCACAGATGAAACAGTCCTGTCAAGAATATTGATTCCACAAATTACCTTCACCTATTTTTCATGCAGGAAAAAACCCACAACAGCTATTATGAATATTCAGCCCAGTTAAAATGTATACTTAATCCTTATATTCTCACATATAATTCAAAATACTGACTTTACATGTCTCACTCTCATTAGCATTAAACTGAGTGGAATTCATTCCTCCTATATCAAAGAAGTATTCTTCATGACAAGTTTGTCTTTAAAAATAACTTGTGGTCAGACATCACGAAGAGCTGCAGAATTACCAGCTCTTTTACCTTAAGGAGTGATTTGCCAGGAAGGTTTAAAAGGCCCCATTTGCTATAGGAGCATTTGAAGAGCTGTGTCCATGGAACTGTGTAGGCATTGAGAGCACCTTCTTTAGCCAGTGCTATTTTTCAGTCCACTTTCATGATGAAAGAATTAGTCATTTTCTTCTAAATTCTCTCTTAAGCAAGTAAGCAAATCTATGGACAGTAACAGACAGCTTACATATGAAACAAACAGAGAGGACAAAAGAAATCTGCAATTTCCTCTAGAACACCCTGTAGAAATGATCCACTTTTATCCAAAAAGAGCACCATTACGTAAGCAATGATTTTCCAAAATCCAGGAAACACCAAGACAGCTGGTGCCAAGGGAAATATTTGAAATGGCTGGGTGGTCAGCTAAGGAGACACCAGGGAAGTGAAATTCTTGCTCTTTTCACAAACCAACTTAGTCCTTTGCCGCGTTGTAGTCACCAACTTTCTGGCACTGCTACAAGAACAGGGCTTCTTGCACAGAGCCAAACTGGCGAGTATTGTTTCTCCAAGCGGCAAAGGGCTTCCACACTACCTTATCTGCAGCTACCATGAAAGAATTTGCACCATCTCCTGCTCCCCAGAAAAAGCCTCCTACTCCAAGAACTCAGCTAGGAGAGAGTCAGCAGTAACCCAATGAACCAAAGGCTGGGAGAGTTCCTATACCTGATATACCTGTCTGAATTTCACTTTCAGAAGATGAAATTGGCAGCAAGATTTCATTTAGCTCTTATTTTATAGTTCCAATATTTGTTTCACCTACAATAAACTGAGTAAACTCCACACTGGGTAGGAATAATACCTAAATCACTTTAGCAGCCAGCACCAGGCAAGGACTGCCCACAGACGAGCAGACACCATTGCAGGCTGCCTCCCTGCCTACACACCAAGGTTTTGTTCTTTTCTAAGACTCTTCCCTGCAACAAAGATTGCTGTCATTTTTGGAACCCTGTCCCCGGCCACAGCTGATGAAAGCCTTCCCTTCTGAGGTCCTCCCACCAGATACCTTTACTCCTCACCCATACACACAGGTTCCACTGGGGTGAACAGACAGCAGTGCCCATCTTCCCTGAAGCTCAGCCCTGCCCAAATCACGCTGCTTTGTTCCCTGCAGCCCTCTCCTCGCTGAGGAGCTGTGCTGACCAGCCCCACCTCCGGCACACAGCAGACACAAAGATTCTGCACTTACTGAGACAATCAGGGGTGGTTTCATACTTGTATTTTTGATTACTCTGCACATCTAACTGGACTGCAGATGGTTCAGGTCCTGCTCTGGCAAAACCTAAGGGGTAGTATGGCCTTCTCCCTAGAACTCCCAAGGAAACAGCCTTTGGGCAGCCTGCCCATCTGTCTGATGTGCTGGCCAGGTAAAAGGATTACAGCCAGGGTTCACTGCTCACTGCTCCTCCCAGCTCATCAGCTCTGCCACGGAGGAAGTTCTTTCTCAGTGTTCTTGGCCCTCAGTCATGCTCCAGATGGTTCTTTGGCAAAGCTTTTCAAAACCATTTTTGCCACCGACACGTGGCAAAAGGAGTCCCAATCAGAATGATTATTTCCAGGGTTGGAGAGAGACAAACAAAAAGGAAAGCATCAGGGAGAGTACAAATGTGATTAAACGTTGTGGCATGACACTAATCTTCTTCAGCTTCTCCTTCTCTGAGTTTTGCTGGTTCTTGGAGTAAGGCTTTGTTTTCTTTTTCCTGCTGTGGATGTGCATGCTGCAGGAGAATGAGCTAGTAAAAAAAGGACAGCCAGTTCAGCTCCAGTTGAGGTTAAGGCTTCCCAATCTCACCCATCTGAAAAACTGTTTTTTCCCCCTCGACACTGCTACTAAATCTCCATGTGATGAACAAAGTAGATTAACACTATCAGGAATGAAGGTTCATTTTTTACCCTGGTTTTCAAGCACATATGTGGGTCCATACACATGCAGTTATCTTAAATGACAATCACTCAGGACTAGGGGAGCAGCAAAAAGTCCCTCTCTCCAAATTGCAGAGGTAACTCTTTCTCTGGCTTACAGAGACCAGTCCATATCCTGATCCTGCAGTCCTAACTCATTTCTCTCTAAATCTCATCTAAATGTGCCACTTTCTTGTGAATTAGGAAGGAACATGTGCCCATACAGATGAAGATCACAGATAAGTAAACCCTTTTGAAACCCAAGGAAAAGATTAAAATTGTACAATCAAAATCCAGAGAAAAATAGATAGTAATTTGAAAAAGAGCATCACTGTAAAACAATGTCCGCGATTAGAATTAATAATGCCATTTCATATTGTGAGTTGACATACAAAAATATATATTTGCAAGGCCATGCATTTTTAGTTTTTTGTCTTCAAGGCAAACTCTTCACTGACTTGCTTTGAAGTCATAAATTAATAAAACATTAGGTGCACATTGATACTACCTATCTCCTCAAGAAACCAGAAATATTCAAGCTCTCTCTTGTCTTTATCACACAACTGCACTATATGAGCAGATAGATTATAGCTCACCTAACCAGCACAGGTTAACTAGATAGCTATATTTCAATTAAAGAAAAAAGCCAATTGTTGCATGTCTTATTATCATCCTAAAACATCTTGGCAATAATTAATAGCTACCCAATTCATAGAAATTGATTTCCTTATTTTTGAAGCAGCTACTTTCTTTGAATGTAATGACTAAGAGAAAAGAAACATCTGTTTCTGTTGCTAAGGAGATCTACAAAAAAAAAAAAAAAGAGATAAGACAAATATTTAGAATATTCTTTTAAAAAGAAAAAATCCTTCCACTTGGGTTCAACTATTGCTTTATTATCAGTGGCACAGCCAGCTATCACATAACAAAACACCAGTGTGCTTCTCTTTTTGCATTGTGACTGCTCAACTGCCAGATATTCTGCATAGTTATCCAGGGACAACACAGCACAACAAATGAAGATGCCTAGACACACTCACCAGCATCTCTGTGCCTTGAGTAGCTGCAGATGCTCATTCTCAAAAGTGGGTATCTGCACAATAAACTGGATTTCTGCTAAAGTGAGGGAACCTTCAACTGTCCGTGAAATGTGCCACAGGACAGTTATGACAAAGCTAATATTAAAAATAAGAAGATTCAGTCTTGTAAAGCAAAACAAAATATCTCTCTACCAGTAGGCAGATTGTTTTAATGCACTTGTTCACAGGGCTGTAATTAACCTGGTGTTGTACAAGCACACAGCAGCTTGCCAGGGGGTATAAAAAGCTGGGTCAGTAAGGATCTGCAGGAAGCAAAGCTGCTTCTGCTGTACATGTTCAAAAAGCTAAGGTTAGACTCATCTGCCAGTAAAATAGGTGGGCAGGTGCAAGGTAAATTCAAATAAAAATCCAGTTATATCGAGTTTATAATTCTAAATTAATTTGATGAAACTCATCCTTTGGCATATTTTGATTTTCTATAGCAGATCACATAAGACAATCACAATCATGCTGCTTTCCCATTTCAGGTCACTGCAAAGGTGCCGACACTGTGAGACATGTTTATGTAAATGCAAATTGTAGAAGGTCCAGTGACACCAAGAGTAAATAATAGCTTGAAGACAACAACAGGTTGTAGTTCATGGAAGACAACAACAGGTTGTAGCAAACCAGAGCCTTCCCTGTGCACAGCTTCAAGTTCAAAGGCAGGCTAAGAGTGCAGAACAAAACCGTGGATCTGTGCCGTGGATGACCGTGGCTCCCAGACCCCCTGGAATGGCCCAGGGCAGTGCAGCACAGCCCTGTGGCTCTCCCAGGCCCTCCTGCCCTGCTCCTCTGGGGCATCCTTCGCACCCTTGGAGGCCTCCCCAAGGTGCAGAACTGATTTACCCTGCAAGGTGTCCTGCTCACCCCGTCTGTCCCTTCCTGCAGCCACAGCAGCCATCTCCAGGATGACACCTGAGCTGCTCTTCAGGCTTACTGTCCCTGACTGATGTCCCAGCCTCAGCACCCAGCACGTGCAGCTGTCAGTACTGCTGGCATGGTGCTTCCCCAACCAACATCTGGGAATGCTGAACATCCTGATTCTCACTGTGACGGCAGTTTAATTTTTATCTACTTCCTCTGTTTTCTATCACACCTGATTTTTGAAGATCCTACCCAAGCGGATACAGGTTGCTGACTAGAAGTTAACTCGTGATTTAATTTCAAGCTGATTCACAACTGGACTGTATTTTGTAACTGTGTTTTTATTTGTACCTGCTACTTCTAGAAACACAAACAGTGCAATAAAAAGCAAAGGAAAAGCCTGAAAGACACCATCTATTTACAAATATTCCCTTCTCATAAAGATTTCTTTTTTTTTTTTTTCCTTTTCTTTTTTTGTTAAATACACAAAAATAAGCTGTTCATGAAGGCAAAGGCACCAGCCTGGTCTGCAAAGAATGGAACTGAAATGCAGCTTTATCCACTCATTCTTCATATGTGTGCTCTATTCCACCAAAAACATTTATCGGACACCTACACAGTCACACCACCTTGAACTGCAGTCACGAAGCAATTACAGACACAGAGTTTCTTCCAGGACAGATGCTGACTGAGAACCTTTCCCTTTTCACAAGGTAGCCCTGAAATAATTCAGCCCAGGGTTCATCATCAAACAGGACGGGCTACATCACTCTCAAACACAGAGAACTTCTTTTGAAACCCCACCAAGTTTCCAGGAAGACTTCAGAATGAGTTGCACAAAAATCTAAAATTGCCAGTGCTGAGTTTTAGTAGAGGAAGGAAGGGATAAAACCATAAATAAAGGGTTTTTTTTTTTCAGATTATTGCAGCACAGACAAGATTTTACATTTCCCTTCGTGTCAGATACTCCCTTTTCAGTGCTTGGAGCAGGTTACACAGACTATTTCACAGAGAACAATCTGTCATGAGCGTGTTTTCTTTGGGCTCTCTAAGGACAGACCCAGAATGCACAGAATGTCACTTCTGGAGTTTCTAGGCAAGACCTGTCCCCTTCAGTCACCCTCTAAGAGGCTTTCAGACATATATGGATAACTAACATAAATGTTAGTTATCCTAACATTTCCCTCAAGCTGCCACCCTAGGCCAGCCTGAATATCCCCAGCATTTTCCCCCACCCTTTCACCCACAGTCCCACATTCCCACAGAAGGCAAAAGATGAGTTTTTTCTTTAAAACTATGACATATATTAAAATTTAGTTAGAAACATCAAAGGTCAAAGCTCAAATATTTCTTTCTCACAAAGCGTTTTTCACACAGAGGTTCATATCCCACTCAAGTTTATGAAAAATATATGAATTATACAATTTTCTTTTTTCACACAAAACCTCATATCCCACTGAAGTATTTGAAGAATATATGAATTATACAATGACATGGCACAGAATGCAGATTATTGTTAATAAAATTTGTACCTGACTCCAAGAGAATTCTCATAAAGTAACAAATATTATCAGCATCTATTTATCAACTCTCAACTTTGTATGCTACATAGTAGTCAGTCAAAAAAAACCCAAAACCAAACCAAACAATAGGACTTCAAACACCCAGTTATCTTTTCCAGTACATTTTTACTTGACCTTTAGTGATAATTTGGTATTTTTATATAGTTAGTTTTTCTCACTATGTCCTTCTCAGTCTGAATATTCATATCCAGAGTCCACAAAAATATTTTAAGATACAGTAAGTTATTTTTTTAATTATCCTAGACTTGTTGTTCTGCTTGAATTATTCCCATCTTCCATACATCTGACAGAGGCCTGAATTTATCCAAAATAATATTCAAATTCTCATCTGCTCATGCTCATTGAGAAATGGCAGTGCTTCATCTTCTCATATCAAATCTTATGTCTTAAAGAGTGCTGCCAAATAAATTTCTCTCCCAACAAATATGTTTGCAGTGCTAAGTGTGGGCATATGTCCTGATAAATTTAAAACCATTCCTAAAAGTGGTTAGCCCCATTAATATCTTACTGAATTTCATAACAAAGAAAAAAAGTAAAAAACCTGGTACTTGGTGATATGGCATAATTTACAAAAGCATGAGCAACACTTCAATTCTACTTCTGTAATTATCACATTACAATGACCTATTTTAATTGCATGTATACCCCTGTATATCTTTCATCAGGCTTAATTATTGCTGGTAATTCCAGGACACCATCCATTTTTCTGTATGTATTTAAAAATAAAATTAAAACTATTTTCTGACACATTGTTTCTTATTTGGGATACACACTTCAGGTATGGGGTGAGGAATGAGAGGACAATACTGTAGCAGTGCTGATTTATTGCTTACTTTATAATTGAGAGTAATTTATTCTAAGTTTGTTGCTTACACAGGATGGAAATCTGCCTTTGCTGCCAAAAGAGTTACTCTGGAGAAAAATCAATAACAGAAGTTGCATTGGCTTTGCGGCTCCATTCCTGAGTGCTAATATTTAACTTATCAGGCTCTGATTGGTGAGTTTGCTGCCTAAGAAATAAAAGATACAAATACTACTTAAGAACACATTATTAGTTAACTTTTGTTCCCTTTCAAAATCATTGCAAACTAATAAACCCAACGTGGCAGAGGCATCCAAGTCTGACAGTAAAAACAGGGCTTCTGCAGCAATTAGCTCAAGGAGCTTTGACTCTTCATACCAATGGGAGTTTACAGAAGGTTTTCAAACCATACAGAATATGCTTTTTTTTTTTTTTCAGAATGGCAGCACTAAAAATGCCAAAAAATTTGCATCCTCCAGACCTGGAACTAAGAAGAGCACAGAAGTTGGCAGTGATGAAGAGGCTGTTTTCTTCCAACTCCCTCAGAAGACGCAAATTTCCTGTCAAGAGGCATAAAGCTAAGAAACTGACTCCTCCCTTGAGGATAAGTCCAGAAGGGTTTTGTTCAAGAAGTTAAACTTCTTTTTCCTCTAAGGTAGTTACTTTCTAAAGGCTTTGATCCACCACGATGGGATGATAGCATCCTTTGTTGAAAAGAAGGCAAATTAAACAACAACAAAAAAGCAAACCTAACAAATATGCTGAAATATCGATGTCACGGCCTCTGAAGAAAACAGAGGATGCTGGCGAAGAGCACAATGGAGGGAAATGAGTCTCCATAGTTGTTTGGGAACTGAAATTATCACACATGCATAAAGAACAAAAGGCAGAAACAGGCAGTTCTGAAGGGCTGGGCAAACCAGACAAAAGGGAATTAACTGGGAAGTTACCAGCACTTCCTCTCCACACCAGGAAATCCACAGGTACACAAGTTCAGGAGTGAAATAAAGAACAGACAGAACCAGCTCAAAACTGCAAAGTTGACAACAGAACCTACAAGCAGGGTGAAAACAACTGATGTCACCAGCACCTGGGACAGAACCCAGGGCAAATTCCCAAGCCCAAAGCTGCAGCTAAGGGAAACTCCCACGGAATGTACAGACAGAACGGCTCCCAAAAACCCTAAAGCCCCAAAATGAAACCCCAAATCAGCTGATATACAATGCTGTGTGCGATCTTGGGGTGCTTGTGTTCTCCCCCTGTCCTGGGGCTCTGTGAGGAGCCTTCTCTCAGCTGGAGATCCTCTAAAGCAAATATTTCATTGCCAGGGAGGGAAAGCTCTGCTCCTCACAAACACCACGGAGCTCCTTGTCCCAGCCTGTGTCTCGACTCAAACCAAACCCAGAGCAAACTCCTCCAGACACATCATGGAGAGCAATAAGAAAACTTCTCCTCCTTCAGTCCCTGAAAATCCTTCCTAGCCTCAATATTTTCCAGAGCAATGAAAATAAGTCCTGCACAGGATCTAGCCACCATTATGAAAGTTTAAGCAGGCACATTCTCAACCTCAATTGCTGTAGGGAATTACGAATTTGGTTTCACGTTCAGCTTTGCTACTGACTTGCTGTCTGACCCTGGGGGATCACTTGGTGTTATTTTAAAAAACAGACAGCAAAAACAAACCAAGACTACAGCAGGGGATTTTGAGATTGAGCTATCAGGTGTTTTGAGATTTTCACCAAGGACCTACTTCGGCAACCTTCCCCTGACAAACTGCTGTTGCGATACAGAGCAAAAGTGAGAGCTTCTGGACCAGTATCTTTTATCACTTCATGTTTGTTCTCCTGGAATTTGGTGTGGGAAGTACTTGCCAATCTGTTCTTTAACTACTTGAAGATGGGCTATGAAGATCCCTTAAATACAGGAACGTATACACAGAGCATATACAAATAACTTACACATAGACTAGATAGATGCATTTATAATAGTAAAAACAGACTTCAGGAATCCCCTGTTTCATATCTCTAACACAGAACTGGCAGAAAACTGCCATGAAACTTAGACTTGCAAAATAATAAAAATAAATTTAAATACTGCCACATTTCCACCAGATTCTCTCTTTTTTTTTTTTTAACTTAAGGTTTTTTTTTTTTTTCCTTTTTTTTTTTTTTTTTTTTTTTGTTTCAGATGGGAATCTATCAACCGAAGGCTGTGTTCCCTTTACTCTTCAGCTACTCCTAAGCAGGACAGCCCATTTCCACTTCTGGACACACTGGGATAAGTGTGGTACTTCATATAATTACCTGAATTCCCAGAGCATGTGTACAACAGTAATTAAATTGTAAGGTGTCTTGTGAGCATTCTGACCAGCAATTAGAGAAACCACGAAAGAACAGATGAAGGGAAAGTTTCTTCTCTGTCTTTTCTCTGCATGACAAATATTATCTATACGCAGATAGAGAATTGTATGCAGCCAGTCATACAGACTAAATATTTTTGTTGTGTTCAGAATCTCAACCAAAGGCTCACCTGAGTTAAGGAAAAATTATTTTGATGCCAGGAGCAGTGAATTCCTAACACCCTCATTTGATCCTGAATTTGTCAGGATGAGCAATGCCCACAAATGAACGTGCAGGTAGACAGGAAAAAGGCATATTTCTTTTAGTGGGGCCTTCTGAAGTAATTCACTTGGGCTGGAAAAGACTGAAGTAGATTCTTTAAAGGAAAGTGCTGAGACAAATTGCTTTCCTCTACAAAAACACTTTCCTGCAGAGATCTTCCCAGGCACTTTTCAAGGATAGATGGAAGCACTTTGGCCAACAACATAAACACATCTGTGAGGCAAGCAAGCAGCACACAGACTCCAGTTGTGAGTACTCACTGACCGGGAGGTCGGCAGCGCTCCGTCCCGCGGTCCTCAGGGGTCGTGTCTTTAGCTCATCAGGTCACCGGGAATTCTTACTGCAATGGGCAGGGAAAAGCACGATGGATCTGTCAGAAAGAAATAAGTATAGCTTTCAGGGGAAAAAAAAAACCAAAACACAAACAAGCCATTGTAAAATCCTAAGTAAGCAAAGGCTTTAAGAGTGTTTCAGTGTTTCTCTCTCGCAGTTTTTAACTACATAAAGGACCCACGCCAGATGTAGGAAATAAACCTTCCAGATTCCTCTTTCCATATGCCTCCTATTGTCTCTCCTCCCTGTCCCAAATGCAGACACTCAAGCACAGAGATTGCTTAGTAATTTAATTTTTACACTGCTAAGCTAGTAAATAAGAGGGGACCATATCTTCCCTGCTCGGTTCAAAAGAATAAAATGGAGATGATGATCTTAAGCAGCATAACATTTTTTCCACTGGGCATTTTTATTACAAAAAAGTTTAAATTAAAATAGTCTTAGATGTCACCACTATACAGACCATTTGTTGCTTTCCCTGTCAATTTATTGGTTTTTTTTTTTCTCAGTATGCAATGCCTTCTAATACCTGTTGATTCCCACATTTGCTTCAGAATTTCTATTATCCACAAAAGTATTTTTGGAAAAACAAGTATTACCAAGTAAGTCCATAGCCTCAGCAATTTCCACCTGGTCAACGAAACGATCCAGGCAGAGCCAAAAGCATATGTAAGATGGTTTGAAAGAAACATATGTTCCACCTTGTATTACGAAACTGAACAGTAAGGAATTATGGAAGAAGTGATTGGTCGTTCTGCCAAAGAACTTCAAATAGTTGATGGCAGCCCACTGAAAAAAATACAAAACCCTCACAGGCTGGAGGGGGGAACAGACTTGTTAAACATTAATATTAGAGCCAAATGTTTAATCATAAATATGTACAAAAACCTATCAAGACAAGCTAATGCTTTTTACTGTTATGCATGAAACTTTTAGGCTACTATCTTTTAATATTGAGAGCATTTAACACTGCTTTACCCATGGCTTTCACTGAATTTAAATTAATGGGATTTATTTTGGGTTAAAAAAGGAGCTTGACGTACTAGCACTGTTTAACTGCTGAGCTTTATCTCTCTGGAAATGAATAGGCATAACTGTATTTCAGGCCAACAGCTTTCCATAAAGCATCAATTTTAAAATAAGTGTCCTGGGACACAAAAAATTTGATACACATTGTACATTAGTATCACGTAAAAATCTTTATGGCCAGAATCTTGGCATAAGATTATCTAAGAATATGAATCAAGGTGGAGAAAAAAAAAACGACAAAAAAACCCCACTGCTTTTAATGAGCAAATCTGAAAGCTGAAATGCAGATAACCTCACTAATTAGGGTTTGGGATGCAGTCTTTACTTTCATAATCTTCTTATTTTCACTATTATGCTTACTTTCTTTTGTGCAATCCTATCAACCTATGCCTAAGCACAAATTACACTTCTAATACCTACCTCCTGCTTTGGTAATTCTGTGCCATTTACAGCATTTGCTTATGACTGTTAATTCTTTTATACCTTCCCTCTTTGTGTATCACTATTTCAGGAGCTGCTGGATTTGGAACAGCAAGATCCATAAGAGCAGTGTTGGGTTACAGAGATACAGACACTGATAAGCTACCAAGAAAAAGAACAAGTCATTTGTGAGAGCTAAAATCTACCTCATCAGGAAACATCTTTAAACCTCAGCAGAGCCCATCTCACCCAGGCTTTTCAAACTGATCACAGGCAGCCTGTTGGCTGACAGGACACGTGGCCACAATTTAAAAAAAAATAAAAAAAAATACAGTCTGACAGATTCTAATACTTTTTTGCCTTGAAGTAGCTTTCTGTGAGAGAGCAGGGGAGAAGTGCTTGTAAACATCAACCAATATTTACAAACAAGCAAGAAAAGGAACAAAGCCAAAGAGGATGAAGTTGTTCCTTTCAGACACCTCTTAGAATAATACGGGATTCTTTAAAAACAATTTCGGCAGGTACTAAACAACCAGCATAAAAATGGAGTGCACTGTTTCTCAGAAGAGAAGCCACAGTGGCCACCCCACTGCAGCAGAGTTTGCCTATGTCCATAATTCCACATCAATGCCAACGAGGCACACATGAGCATTAAAAACTCCAGGGCTGCCCATCTGCACCAACGCCACCCTGAGGTCCTTGGTGCCATCCACACCCCAGCACTGCTGGGAACCACAGCAGCAAGGCTCAGAGCAGCAGCAGGAAGAGGGTTAAACAAATGCAAGGCAGAGTTGAAAATTACTTGGAATGCCACTGGAAGAACTGATATAAAAACCCATAAATTTCGTATGTGCTGCAAGATCTGGTCCTTTAGAGTAATCTGCCAGCACTGCTGAGATGCTATCTGCGAGCAGTCAGACACTTAAAAACTTTGAGAGGATTTGGCACACTTGATGCTGCTGCATGTCTTGCCCTTGGTAATGATTAATTAATGAGTCGTGTTTCTTAGATGCAGGTTATAGATTACACACACGGTAATGATAGAAATGAAATATCACAGCTGCAAGCATCTAAAAGCCAGGGAACAGCAAAATCTACATAACACAGACAATTCGTACTGGTTGGTACATACTCTACGTTGTGCTTTATTAGTAGTATTTTTAATTTTAATTTGTTGGTTGCTTTTTTTTTTCAGTCAATAGATCATTTAGCACAAGGTACTCAGAGCTTCACTAAATCAATTTCCTGCTCATTTTTGACACTGCTGGCCCCAGGCCAGGCAGCCTCCCCAACTCATCCTGCTGCTGCTCAGCACCAACCCCTCCCTGCTCACCACTCCCCGAAGGACACTGCTCTGCTTTAATTGGCTGAGATCTTGGCATGAGAAGATGGGAGAAGTGTCTGTGAATACCACGTGCCCAATTTCCCTTGCATTTGGCATTACACAGCACTTTGCATGCTGCAGGACAGGTCTGGGTGCCTTCAGCTGTAAGCTCAGAGTGATAAAAATCAGTTTGATTTTCACATGTCCAGTAAATAAGGGACAAGTGCACGCTTACTGGCCATGCCAAAGCAGAAACCTGTCACCAGCTGTGGTACACAGCAATTCCAGCTCCCCTCTCTCCTCAAGGCTCAGCCACAGGAACACAGCAGCAGCAGCAGCCACCAGCTTTGTGTCCAGGCTGGAGAGGCAGCACTGCTCCCACCAGCAACTCTGCAGCTGACAGCTGCAGCTCTGGTGTCAGACAACACAAACTATCATATTGCATCTCCCTCCTGAACAACCTGCGTCATGGACCTCAGCAGGTTAAAAACCCTAACCAAACCCACAGCACCGATCTTACAAACACCACCTTACATGGCTTCCCAAGACTGATTTGTTCTGAGACTGAACCAATGGCTCTGAAGAAAAGAGATCATCATCCAACTGCACCCAAAGGCCAGGACAAATGCAAATTAAAGATCTGTGTTTTGGCTATTAAGTCCTGGACTTTTCTCACTGCTCCAGCCCCACACACCCCTCTTTATTTTTGGCAACTTGAATAATTGCCTGACAATATGGCCAGTGTTTCAATAAAGACAGAGATGATTGCAGAGAGATTATTTGCAAGACAAACTGGTACACAGTATTCAAAAACCAAATCTAATACTTTCATGTCAACTCACCTGACATGCACAGTGCATACTTTATATTCAATGTATAGAGTTATCATTCTCCAGAAACTTATATAAACATATATATATAAATATATAATGATTTATAAAATTCTGAACATTCCAACCAATCAGGGAATATCTAAAATTTCTATTCACTTGATATTTAACATAAATGCCAATTACTTAAAGTGATATTGATCATAACATAGCACCCTTGACAAAAAGGAGTAAAAACTTTCAAAATATGTTTTTTGTCATCTTGCACCAATACATATAATGGAAATTGGGTTTATGAGCTGTAGGCCAAACTTGAAAGAAAAAAATATTTCTTCTTTCTATTAGCCAGCAGAAAATATGAGAGAGTGGTAGATTAGTAAATGGAAATTAACTGAATTCTGGGTAATGAATAATAATAATAATAAAGCTTTTAACTGCCATGAAATTATAAACATAAGTTTTTTCAATGTATTACAGCTGTAGAACAAAACAATGAAATTACAAAAAGGAAGACATTATAGATTTCTCAAATATGTAAGCTTTGTACTTCATAACTGATATATTTCCAAATGTCTAGCTTAAAAATTTAAAAATTAGAAATCTAGCATCATTTTTTCTAATGAATATTAGTAATAGTTGAAGACAACAATTTATATTTTCAAGAGAAATTATAAATAAAGGCAGCAAGAATGGGAATGATAGCGACAAAAAAGAAAAGATCATGGCAAACATCTAATAGCACTGCTTTCAAGAGGCAGAGTGCAAAAATCACAGCTGAATCGCAGCAGAATAAAACCTCCAAGACACCACAGGAGTAACTTTGTAACATCTTCAGAGACACAGCAAGTCAATCCAAATTAAAAAAAAAAAAAAAAGAAAGGTAAAAATGAAAAATGTACCAGTCTGACATGACTACTGAAATCCGTATCCCTAGGACCAGGAGGAAACATGCAGAAGCTGAAGGGAAGCACCATGGTCATCCAAACAGGAAGACGACCACGATTTCACAAAGCAATGAAGGATGCTACAATGGAGTAACGGTAAAAGTTGGTGTTGAACAAGCAGCAGCTGTGGGAAGAAGCCTTTGCACCAACAAATCAGGACAGCGGACACTAAGAAAGCCAAATTGTGCTCACTGAAAACTGCATCATTCACCACCACTGCAGGGGGTTCAGCCATGGCCTATATCTAGTTACAAACAGAGTTTTGCATAGATTACAATCCCTGGATAATAAACTTCAAAGACTCTGTCCTGTTCAAGGGTATCAGGAGTTCCTAAAACTGCAAGAGGAAGAACATGAAAGAAGGCAGCACAAAAAAACTCTAGAGGTGAAATGACTGAAGTAAATATTTTTCTATGTATTTTAAATATATATATATGAAAGGAAAGCTTTGTGGTTTGTTTTTTTTTTTTTTTTTCTTTCAGAGCAGGTATAGTGTGTATTTAACACCTACAAATAATACCTCTTGTTTTTGTTTCCTAACAAAACAAAGGACTGAAAAAGCATCTTCTAAACAGGAAACATCCATCAATAATTTGGAGAGTAAAGAAGAGGCCAACAGTGAAGAACTCATTCATTTCTCAGGAGGAAAACAAAGGTGCTGGAAAGAGGAAGGAAAATGTCTGAGTGAGATGCATGAAAGGCACCTGGCATTGGGCAGGGGAGCAGCACAGAACACCCTGGGCTGTGCCCACCACAGATGCTGACCCAGTAAGGCCCCAAGCTCTACAACCAAGGAGAAAACCATGGAGAATCTCTCTTGATACTGAGTTTTGGTTTAGATTTCCTTTTTAAACAGCTCACCTAACCAAAACATTTATCAGTGTCTCAGCAGAGTACAGACCACAGCATCAAGCTCAGCAGTTACTGAAAGGTGCAAAGTCTCCGTATCCATGCACACGCAAACATCACAACTCACAGAGCCTCCACAGAGTCCAGGGGATTCAAATAAATGATAGAAACAAACAGCCAAGTAGATAATAACCAGAAGAAATGAATCAGGAGCTCCACTTGTAAGGGTGAAAATAAATATAACTGTATTTACCATTACTTCATACTGAGAGTTTCCAATTAAGAAGGATAAAATCAAACAGAGAAAACAATAAAACTCACAGTGAAAATGCCAGAGTATCATGAACTTCAGAACTACTGCAAAGCTTCAAAGACGGGCAGCACGGTAACCAGAACCAGCAAGAGACAGTCACTTAGGGTGAAAATGCAAATATCAGGAGAGGAGGAGAGGGAACAGACAAGGTGGATGATCTCATTAGGCCAAACACAGCTCACCAGAGGATGAAAGGAACCGGGGCTACCTGGAAATGAAGGGAGTATCAGCAGGGCAGGGAGAAGAGCTGTATCAGTCCTTCGGTGCTGCTGGGAGCAGCAGCTGGGCATGAATCTGCAGCCTTGAATCATAAACACCCTGCAAGCGCACTCCTGGTCTTCCCTTCCTTACACTGCCCCAGACACTATGGTGGAAGCTCCTGAGGCAGCTTCAAGCGTTGGGAAGCATTCTTCAGAGGGAATAAAGGAAACTCTGCATCCATTCACAGCACCATCACCAGGCAGCACTGAAGTACAAGTGTAACTGGGGCTGGGTATAAGCAAAGCTTAACATTCCACTAAACGAAGAACGATTCCAACAGTATTTTATGAAAAATCAATAGTAATTGCAATTCCAACCACTGTCTGTGGATAAGCATTATTATTTACAGGCTTATTGAGATAAGCAGTATATTGTCTCTTTAAAAGGGATGAATAAAGTTACTTCAGGAGAGTCTCTCTCATTCAGAGACCTAACTGCTTGTATGTATAAGTACACATTCCTTTCTGTATACGAAGGGCAGCTAAACTGAGTTGCTGCAGACATTTGAAAGCATGGCTAAGATGCCTCTGGCTTTATGCAATCTTGCACAGGAATGTATTCTTCAAACTGTCCAGACCAGCACAACACCACCAGCACCGTGGTTCAGCCCTTCTCACTAATGGTCCAGGTCCCGGTGTGCTTTGATGAGATCAGAAGTGGAGCAGCATCACACATCAGTACATCAGCCAGCACCTTCCCCACCCCCGCCTGGGTGCTCCAGGAAGGATTCTGCCCCAGGGCAGCACTGCCTCCTCCCACCTGGGAGGGCACTGCGAACGGCACAATGCACTGAATTTACTTCCCTTTGACCACATCCCACCACTCCGAGGAAAGGACACCACAGAGGAAGCCACAAGGCATGTTATCCTGACCTTCCTGACTCTTTTCATACAAGAACCAGGAGACATAAACAGAACTAGCAGCAGTCTAGTTCAAAATTAATTTTTTTTTCTTCCATTTTTTTCTCCCCTCCTTAAAAGAGACAGTTCTTTACACGGCAAATGCACGTTTCTTAGGGAACGCTGGGGAGGCCACAGGTTTACAAGGATTTAAAGCAATGGCAAGAAAGCTCCTCGGAGAGCCCCTCTGAGGCCTCCCAAGCAGCCATGGCCACATCCAGCTCTGAAAGTCCCTGGACCAAAAGGGCTGCGAGCCTGGGAAAGCCTAAGTGGCATTTCAATGCTGGCTGCCTCTTGTCCTGTCCCCAGGCATCCACTCAGGGCCATCGATCCGAGCCACTGCAGCCCATCTCCTATTTCCAGCCCCTTCTGGCATCTCTCTAACTCTAGACAGAGACAGACAGCAATGATTTGGCAGATAACTAACACCTCATTTTGATAATGCCTCCTGCACTGGCAGATGAAGACAAGAAGTTATATTTTCACCTTTCTCCAAGCTGTTAACCCAACCCCAGAATATTGTCAGTATATCAAGCACTATGCATTACCTCATGTATTTAGACCCACAAGATAGTGTGGTTCAAAGACACGGAATCAAGCCACAGCCCTGAAAAAGAGGCATTATGAGATGTCAATCCCCTTCAGTAAACAGCAAATTAAAAAAGGAAACAAGACCAAAAACAAACATACAAACAAAAAAACCCCACCAATAAAAAGCCCTGCAGAGTTCAAAGTTGGTTTCTGCCCTTTCATGTTTTTACTAGATCCCCTTTCTTCAGCCACAGACTGCAGACACTGTTTTAGAAAGTGTCGCAAACAGTACACATTTTCAAGAATTGTGAATGTATTCTGTGCCTTATCCAGGACTGGTCACCCTTGAACAGAAACAGCTGCAGGAGCAGCACAGCCCCTTGGTGCTGATACATTGCTGCTAATGAGCAGCAACCCCACTTTGCACCCCCCTGTGTTATTAGGAAGTGTGGAAAACCAGAAGGAATTTTTCATTCCTCCATATTTACCCCTATTTGAAATATCTGAATATGGTCTGAAACTGCCTTTATTCCCCCTCCTGTAACTTGTGTTCTAACATAACTACTGTAATGAAATCTTCCCATCTTTAAGTGTAGCTCTAATAAAACAGTGGCATAAGAACACACGGTTGGTTAATTCATGACACAAAATAAAAGGCCAACTGCATGGCAAGCCAGAGCTGTCATCTGAAATTAGGGCATATGAGAACTCTAATGTGATCTGAAACTCAGATTTCTATTAGGCCTCATTAAGCAGTTTAGAGAAATTCTTACTTATTTTTATTGGGTCTTTTTATCCAATATTGGGTCTTTTTATCCAATACTTTTATAGAATGATGTACATAAATACATAAAGCCTTTTGAAATCATAAAATATTTTAGTATTAAGTTTTTTTCAAGTCCTATCACCTCTCAGCTATGCAAGAGAAAAGGCAAGAGCCTCCATAGTTAATTAAAACCCCTCAAAAATATGATAAAAAAATCTGGCCTATATATTGGATAACCCTTCAAAAATGATCTCAAAGTGAGCAGCGCCCAATATTCAAGAGAATTAAGCAGCACTTTGCCAGCTGTCTTTTAGATAAGGGTTATTTATCATAAAACTAAAGTCAACATACTTTTATAAATCATAGTTTAAAGACAGATTTACTTTGTGTATGTAGGTTCTGGTTGTTGTTGTCCTCTTCTCTTACAATAGCTGTCAACTGCTCAGCTTAGGGCCTTGATACAACACAGCAATAAAAAATGTCATGTGTAATTGCTTATGGCTTATCGTTAGTCCCTCAGTTACAGAAATAATTTTATTAATTCATTAATCCCTGAAGAGCCATGTGCACCTTCTTTGCCAGCATCCAACTACTGACTGTAGTTTATTTGTCTGCAAAACATTTATTTTCAGTATGTTTATATGGTAATTGTTGCAATCTAAAAATCTTTTTCATCTAAAAAAAACATTTCTCAAGATACTTTTGATTGGTTGTTTAGGGGTTTTTTTTTTTTTTGGCTGGTAAGTTTCTTGGTTTGTTTTTTTAATAAGCCTTTGGGAAAGTAACACAAAGAGAAAATTTGATATCCACCCAGAGATTTGGTGTAAGTCTTCTGCTCCCAGCCATCTCTATCACTCTGCACTGAGCAAACAGGACAATTTTAAAACCTGCAGGTGTTTTCATTAAACATACATTGATAAAAAATACAGTGCATGTTTTCCTTTCTGCAAAACAAAGAAGACTCAATGCACTAAACGAGCTTAAAGGCCTCACTTAAGAGTACTGGTATTTGAATACTGAATAGCACTGAAGTGAGAATAAATACACTCAGATAGGATTTTCAAGTATTAAAAGCTAAGACAGTGAATCTATACATAGCCACTGAATAAAGCAGAGCTTAAAAGGACACCGACTGCTCCTGGCTTTGCTAACACAATAATAGGCAAGAAGTTTGAATGGTTTTCCCCTTTAATGAAAAATCTTAAATGCCCACACATTCAAGGGCAACTCAACTGCTAGGTAATAAAGCCCTGGAAAATGTAATTAGTACCTAAATTTCATGGTACAGAAATGGCCCTTTGAAAAATACTTGGTTTAGAAAAGAATACCGTGGGTTGCGCCTAGGTGTTTAGAAATCCAAATAAATAGTGCTGATGAGAAAAAAAAGATAAAATACAAGACTTTATAAACAGAGTAGCTGACCACTTGTGATATGACAAAAAAAAATAAAATTCCAACATGGTGCCTTATGTAGCTCTGGCTGCCAAAATCTGCCAACAGAAGCACACACACCTGGAGAGAGGGTGACCCTGCACAGAGCTCGGGGACAGGACAAGGGGCAGTGGGCACGGAGACGCCACGCAAGCTCTGCTCTCCAGCACAGGTGTCCCAACACGGACCTGGGCACTCAGAGAGGCTGTGGTGTCTCCATCCCTGGAGATACTCCAAACCCAACTGGATGCGTCCTGAGCATCCTGCCCTGCTGGGCCCTGCTTCAGCAGGGAGCCAGACCAGAACTCCAGAAGGGATTCTGAAGTACAAAGAACTGCTAGGACTCCAGAAGTTCCTTCCAGGTAAAATGTTCAGCATTCATCTTCCACTTTTCTTTTGGGGATGCCTAAAGGCAATGATACCACATGGTCCACAAGTGCAAGAGCTACAAGACAATAAGTTGCAAACATTCCCTTAAAAATAATAAGAGGCTAAACTCTCCTTTGCTGATCTGTGCTTGCTTTCTATCCAGTTAACAACATCACGGGCAACCACTGCACTTGATTTGCAAAACAAGAGAGAACAACAGAAAAGGAGCAGCAGTTTAACAGAACCAAAATTAGTCTCACAAAGACCAATCACCAGAACAAGGGTAGGGAATAAAGACACTTTTAATATCTGCCGGCCCATTTTTATGAAATTTAACAGAGGGCAATCACCTTGAAGATACTGAATTCGCCCGAGTGCTGGGAAAACCTGTCAGGCAGTAAAACAAGAGACTTGAGTTATCCTCCCCTCAGATACCTGAGGCTATAATTGGCTCCCTGAGCAGCTCCCACCCAGCACCCCAGGCACTGGTGACAGGGCAGGAGCACCTGAGGAAGAAGGTCCTGCAGGAAGGTTTCCAGGATGGAGGAGACACCGGGACCGGCGTTACTGCAGGGCAGAAAGGACAAAGGGACAGTCCCATGAAATATGAGTGAAGATAAACTCATAAAGCCTTCTGGTGGGAGGCTCGCTGAAGGGACTGGGGATAAAGAACAGAGACCTGCAGGCAGTGAAGCTTCATTAGTTCCACTAATCACGGAACAATTTGTTTTTAGGAAAGTATTTTGGTTTGTTTGTTGTTTGCCTTACAAGAATGAACAGGTGTCTCAATGTACTCTGCATGTGGAGTAACAGAGGAACAGCCAATACCAAGAGCTCTCTGTTCAGGCTCGATTTATAAATGGAAAAGTGATTCTGCATTCAACAGGAAGGATAAAAACGGTATCCTGCTGTTCACAGTGGGAGACAGAATTTAAATATCCTGTAATATAATTTGGTACATCACCACATGTCAGGCTTGACTATCCTCATTTACACCAGTAAGCTCTTACACAAGAACAAATCTTTTCAATCCAAGGCAGTAACTTCTGATTTACACGGGGACAAATGAAAGAGCATGAGGGGATTCTTATCATAATAAAATTTGTCGTCTCCTGTTAAATGCATTAATGGCAGTTATAATCATCTGTTAGTATTGGATTACAAGATAATATTGGCACCGGATTGGAAGGAGAAATAGATTGTGATTTGTTGTTAAGTAATTTACACTGTCATCCACAAAAATCAGTTAGTAGGTTGCAGTGTTCTCCAATTTCAGCTGCTTTTTAATTAAAAGAATAAATCAAATCACAACTAAAAAGAAATTAGAAGCTTTACATTGGGGAATTTTTTTTTTTTTCAAGGATGGTTTTAACACCCACCATTATGTTCAATTTTGGATGATACAAGGTCACAACAAAGGTGTCATTTCTTTTAGTAAAGTCGCACCTTAAACTAAATGGGGAACGCTTTTTTCTCCTCTAGTTCCCAAATTCTTCCACTGTACAACAGTATTAGCCCACAGATAGTTTGTAGAAGACAATGCCAACAAAGCACCAATCACGACAGAAATACCAATAATGGTTCTCATTAACATTTAAAAGAAAAAAAATCCCATTTCTAATCCAAGGCAGCCAACTGGGCGGGATTTGGAGCCAAAGCCCTGCGCACATTCCCACTGCCAGGCTGAAGTGCCCTCTGCTGGCCCCGGACACGCGTCCTTTGCCTCTGCTCGCACATTCCGTGACACGTCTGAAACAGGAAACTTCATCCCCAGACGGCACACAGACCCCTCCAAAGACACCTCGTTTAATTGCTGAAAAGTCGTTTTCCTTTGGACATCTACAGAACCTGCATAAGGAAAAGTTATAAAGGGGGTTTAAACCTCGCAGCAAGAATCGAGGGTCTGTTGGCTTGGCTCGGATGTTCCAATTCTGTGGGTGCGGGAGAGGCAGATGAATGAACAAGAGAATGATCAAAGAGTGGAGCGATGCTAAAGAATACCAAGAGAACAGGTAGTAGAAGATTAAATAGTAGAAGATTAAATGTATGGGAACAGACTGCAGAGGAGATTCAAGAAGAGAGAGCACACAAAAATTCACCCATGAAATAAATAAGGCATTTTCACTTTAGCTAAATTAGATTTCAGCCCTGAACTTCACGAGGATGATGAAGTCAGATTTCTCCACACCGTTTTTCTATGGTCAAGAGATGGGTAGGTGATACTTTATTTTTTCCTTCTGAACCTTCTCTGAATCTACAGACGCCTATATACTCAAGAGCTGCTTGCTTCGATTCCCTTAGGCTTTGCAGGAATCCAGTTCTTCAGAAGCTCGGCAGGGGTAACAGAAGACTGGTCTGTCTTTGAAGAAGGAGGACAGCTTCAGCCAAAGAATATTAGTTATGTGAAACAGCAATAAACTCCTCGGAGATACCTGCCTGGACCTGAGAAAGAGCAAATTGTTCCCAACCTGCTCCATCTTTTCTCCTGATCTTACCTTGCCATTTAGATCCAGCAAGAAAAAAACACAGAGAATTTTTTTTTCTTTCCATTAAAGATTACAAGCCAAAAATGGGGAGGAGGTTTACAATTGGGTGTCTCTCTAATAGAGATGAGCAACAGGACTGAGGCAGTAAGAAGGGACAGTAATAAAAACCACAATTAAAACTTAAAATTGATCTCAGGCTTCCCCTATAAATCTTTCATTACTCCTACCATTAGCATGAGTTAGACTTCTATAATAAAACAAATACCATCCTTGAAAAGGCAGGTAGAGAAATCAGCTTTCATGCTTGCTAACTGAAAGACCTGATAAAGGATACAAAATATTTGGATGCATCCAGATCATTAAGTCTTTGTCTTCAAAGAATTTTCATCATTAGCCAGTTACTTTTCATAGAAATTTTGGAAGCATGTTAAAAACCATTTTATTCTCTTCACATTAACATAAACCCTAAGCGCTGGAAAAAACTAACTGCCTGCGTTTTGCTAAATCTAAAGCAGTTTGAGGATTTTTAGGATCAATCTTCTGTCATTAATTAAAAGGGGAGGAACAATCAGGCTTAATAGATTTAACCAAAATACAGTCACTGCCATTCAACCATGTGCCAATAGTTACAAGTTTTCTGGAATAGAAATTTATTTCACTATCTGATGCAATTGTATGATGAATCCAGTTTTCAAAAGTGCAGTCCATTTCATAGACAATGGCAAGCTTATATCTACATAGGTAAATGACCTTGAAATAATGAAAAGATTAATTCATTTTTCTGCTCAATTTAGGCATGCTCATAACAAAAATACTCATTTGAGTTCTGCTTTTCTAGCAATAGGTGGCACTGTCAAATATCACTTGCATAAGCAGCTCTTGTGCACCATATCATTCAATAGTCAAGTGGAACATCTGCAGGGAAATGTGGCTAAAGTTATTTTCCTTTCTGCTTCCTCTAAACAGGACAGAGATTACATCTTGCAGTTGTTTCATTCCCTGTTTCAAACTGCTCAAAAACATTTTTATGACAGTTAAAAACTCGAGAGGAATACGCCGTTAATGTTTTGAAGTGTATGCTGCTTTAGACAAGTGGCAAGCAAACAAACGTGCCACATGCTCCAGCAATCTGTACAATACTAATATTTACAAAAAATATACCAAAATGCAGTTTTAAATAGGGATTACCTCAGCACTTTCTTCTCACTTTTGTGACTTGTTAAAATCCATCAATTTCTATATTTGTCCAGATTTGTAGATAACATTCATGGTTGGCAAATGGCACATCTCTTAGCCGGCAAAACAAACAGCTGCCTACTCTGTCCCTTCAGCCTATTTACCACCTTTCCTTTTCTTCCAAACTCATCAGATTCGTGCTCTCTGCAGCACTCCCTCAACGTGCTGATGTCTTCTCTTCTCCACTAGCGGTACGCTGGCTCTGCAGCCCTGATTTGTCAGAGATGCTTAACTGCAACACAGAGCCAGAATCCTGAGCTCACTGTTTACGAGGCTGATCATGTACATAATATTGTTTTTGAGACTTGCCACTTCTCCTGTGTAATTGTTGAGGTCCCAGCTCCAATATAACATGCTCCTCACCTAAGCTGTTTACATAAGGGATGTGCTTCATAGGAAAGAAAAGTAAACCAGACTAAGTCTCTTTAGGATTTTAATTTCTTTTGTTTCAAAGTAAAACGTGCTGGAAGCCCAGAAACCACAACAGGTTGTCTCAAAGCAAAGGAGGAATTAAACATCAAAGCTGTTTGCTTAAGTCTTTTGGTTATTATGGCAAAAGCATTAAATCAGTCTGAAAAGCAGGACATGCCATTAGGCAGCCTTGTACTCTTTCTGCACAGCGTAGCCACATCCCTGCTACGCACAGCACTCTGTGATGGGGAGCACCGCCAGACTCCACTGGCAGGGCACTGACAGGACACGTTTCACCCTGCACTGTCCCTTGTCCCCTGTCCTCAGCTGCTGTCCCAGCACAGTGAGGACACCCTCAGCCTCCACGTGGGACAAACCTGCTTTGCTGCTGGGCTTCTTGTAGCTAAAACACACAGCATGTGCCTTCTGCTTTGGAGCAGCAGCCAGACATCTGCTGAACTTGTTTCCTTCCCCAACTGGTTGAAGGCAGAAAGTAAAGATGTTTTTAAGCAAGAGGCAAGCAGCCTAAATGAAATAGCACCTCCCTTGCTGTACCAAACTCACTGTGATCTCAGAAACACTGACTACAAGTTCTGCTCTACTGAAAAATTCCTTCTACCAAGAAATCCCCCAAATATAAACAGTTCCAGTAATAGTGAAACATATCTAAAATTGCTAGAAAGTTTTTTCTCACCTTTTAAAAATATCTCTGCTCCAGGACTCGGTGCTGCTGTAAGAGCTTCTCTTCTAAAACTCCAAAATGGATTCTTTTAACTACAGAATGATTTACATCTGAGGTAGCCAAAAGCCAGCAATGAGCTCAGAACTACAGCAGATGTTTCGCCAGCTAAAGTCACTCAGTCTAATTCTCTTGCCCAGTGACAAGAAACAGGACATCTAGGACTCAGGAACTGTCATTTTAGGTTCTCAGTGAAAAGGAATTAGTGCTAGAAAAGTTATCAGGCATGAAACTGTCACACATTTAAATGAGATGATAGTTTTGAATTAAAAAAAATGAAACCCCCAAAATGGCAGCACATTTTGTTTTAAAGGCTTCATTAGAAAAAGTATGAACTGAAGAAACAGTTCTGTCAAGTTTAGTTGAACAAAGCAAAGCAAACAAGCAAGACATCTCACTACATGGGCAACAGAGAAGCAGCAGTAAAAAACTCAGTACAGTATCTTGATGCACTGGGCAGAAATTGTTGGTTGTAATGAAGATAGAATTACTAGCTGATATTGTTTCACTGAGTTCTCAGTTACACTGCCTCTGTCATCAATAAATCCTACTATGTCATCTCCCATCAGCATTCCAGCTTGTATTTTCACATTACTGTCCTGTGTCAATTTAATCTGTGTATTGGGGCATATTCGAAGCCGTCCTGTTTGCCCTGGACCCAGAGATCCCTCCGGACTGCCTCATTTAGTGCCACAAGCAAACCCACCTCGGTGTAGGTGTATAAACACAGGAAATACGTGTCGGAGATATCCAGCCTGCAACTCCCGGAAGGCCAGAGCTGAGTGACCCTCAGGCTGCAGCTGGATGGGACTGACCTCCAGCCAGAACAGCTGTGCCACAGCAGACTGACCCACAAAGAGAGATAAGCTGGGCTTGATCTGCACAAATTGTGTTTGCAGAGCAGTGGCGGGACAGTGACAGCGCTGGCTCTGGACAGAGCCCTCCAGCACGGGCTTTTCAGACTGAGCTGCCTCGCAGCCAGCCTGGCCTAACACAGTGCTCCGCTGGTATTCTTAATTAATTCTTAATTCTGGTTTTCGCTGTCATTGGAGAGATTTCCTAAGACTTGCACATAAACAGTGTTTGTTTGACTTTTCCTGGAGCCTCGCAGAAATGTCCCAGCACAGTGACACTCCCCTCCAGCAGCCACCACACTCGTGCCCCACAGACTGAGAAAAGAAGGTGCTGTGACTGAAAGCTGAGACACGATGCCTCACAAAAGTGTCCTCTCACTAGAAAGAACCGGTAAAATGAGATTGCAAAGGCAGATTTCTGCCCTGTGAGAGGAACTGTTGCAGAGAAACCAACAGGTGTGCTCGGCAATAATTTTCAAATTGTCACCTTGATTTATGAATAAAATGAGCACGTACAGCATTACTTGTCCTGAATGATTACATTTGTTTAGGTGTAAATCATCGAGGTTTAGATGCTAAGGGTAGCAAATGTTGCATTGATCATTACTGCAGAGCCAGCTAATCCAGATATCTCCTCAAAAACCCATAATCTAAAAAGACATACATTATCTTCATTGAGCAATTAAAATGAAATTTTATTTATGAAAGTTTGGGTTTTTCTAATCTGCTTTAAAAAACAAGAGTAGACTGCATAAGCATTAGTCTTTTAGAGGACTTTTGAAAATAAGCTACTAGTAAATCTTCCCTGCATGTGGAACAGTATTAAATTTCAGCTCTGCCTCTAGCATAATTAAGTACCCACCAACAGCATAATACCTTCATTAAATTAAGGTGTTTGGAGTGAAATGTAAATTTGTCTTCAGATATGAGGATGATATTTCAACCCCTCCACAGCCTGAATATCATTAGAGAGGACAGAGGAGGGGGAAGCACAGAATAAGCAGAGCTACTGAGCACTCCTCTTCTCTGGGTACTGCATAACCAGTAAATAGAACAATTAAATGCCCATGTCTGTGCTACCTCCCACCAAGGGAGAAAATAATAAAAAAATAAAAAAAAAAAAAAAGAAAGAAAAAAAAACCCAACAACAAAAAACCTAAGGATATTTTTAACTGCTGCCTCACTAGAAACAATTACTGCTTTACTAAATCTTATGACATTCAGGTAAAAGTAATTCTTTTTCCATCAGATACAGCCCTCTTCATGGGGAAAAAAAAAAAAAAAGTAAATAAAAAAGCAACACAAAGACTCAATAATGCACTCATCCAAAATCTGTAGCACTTGGCTCAGAGTTTGCAAGAGCATGGCCTGGCTGCCGAGAGGGTGACCAACAATCCTGGCTGCACCTGGCCAAGGGGAACCATTCCTGTCCTGTGAAGATGCTCCTCTGTCCATCCCTGCAGCCCTGCACACGCTGGGGCACAGGACTGACTGGCACAGGGCTGAACCCTGGGGGATCACGGCCAGGTCTGAGGGCACCACTGAATCTCCTTCTGCACCAAGCCCTGAGCACCAAAATGTCCAACTTTCTACAGGCAACACAAACCTGCTGACCTGAATATCTTGTGCTCACACTGCAGAGATGCTTGAATATCTGTAACTGCATGAGTGTGACATGAAGCTACAGGAAACTCAAAACACATTATCTGTGACTGACCAAACAATTTCAGTTCATTTTTGGTAACGGTCAGTCAAAACAAACCTTAAAGTTAAGCTGGTTTTATCTTAATCTGTGGTTGTAATAAGTTAGTAAAGGTGACACTGACTCAGGTTTATGCTGAAATTTGCCCTACTCAGGTTACACTCCAAAACACTCTCATAACAGGCAGAACATGGAAAATATCTGATACTTAATTTCAGGTTTTTTTGGAAGGCCAAGTACAGAAGGGAGGCATCAATAATCACATTTTAACCATGTACTTGAGAGAAAAAAAAAAAAAAGGGCAGAGCTACATACAGTGTAAATTCTTTTTTTTTTTTTCCATTTTCAAGCATTTTACCAATTACGGTATATGTAGAAATACAAGAACCTGAAATGGTTTGTCAGTAGTCCAGTTCTGCCAAAACATGAAAGTTGAATAAAGTACTTCCGGAACACACGATTCAATATGTCATACAACAAAAACACTGTCCTTTTAAATATTTCTGTGTCTATGTATATTTCAGAGAAAACACTTTCATAAAGGTAGCAAAAATATTACTCTTCGGGGATTTTTTTAAGGGAAACAAACAAGACAAAACCTAAGAGTGTCACAGAAGTAAAAGTATTTGGCAATTTATCATGATTTCTTGAACACCGCACACTTTCTTTGCTCAGACTCTTCACAATTATAACTCAAGTATCAAATTCTCATTCAGTTTTAAAGTCCAGAAACAGACCACATGAATTTTCCAGGCTATTAAGAAAAAAAATCTTTAGAATTTACATTTAGAATTTTCTCCTACAGCGTGGCTGTATGTCTGAATATACAGATATGGGGTAATAAAATACTTCCCTTCAGAAAGCTTAACATAAATGTTATTATAAAAGAATGACTGTCAATTTAGGAATGTCAGGTTTCCATATATTATAGGAGCTTAGAAAGATAAGAATTATCTGTGAATCTACCTTCAGTTACTTGCAGTGAAAGTTAGAACACTATTAAGTGTCTTCTCCTTTGTCTGTGTATCATATACCAGCTTTGAAGCCCCAAAAGATGATTTACAGCAATCAGAATTTTAGAATACAAATCTACTGCAATCTAGGAAGAGTGTACATTAAAAACAAGCTTGTATTATTAAGTTGGAATAATAATTACTTTTCTGTATTTATCTCCCAGTGCTACCACAGCCAGATGAGAAAAATAGCAAACATTCAAGTAGTCATTTACAGACATTCTCTTCATAATGAGAACAACAATAAAAGCTATTAGATGGCACATAGCTAAAGGGAAAAGCTTTTCCGTAGGTCAAATATATCAGTACTAGCTTCTAATAATCAAAACAGAGAGATTATTCCTTTAAAATCCTTTAATTCTTGATATCCACAGTTCTAATCCTCAAGTCATTGTTGAAGGCCACTTTAATGTTTGTGTTACACTGTTTAAATTTTGGTGTCAAGACTTTTTTTCCCAGTACTAAACCACTCATGCTTCACTTCTGTAATCTATGTCATTTTAGAAGCCCTTAATTTAATTAAAATCTTGTAAAACTAAAGAGGTTTGACTTAATTTTCTATATGCAAAGGAAGAGAAGCACATTACTCGGATATTTTGTTTGAACAGCTAATTTCAAAATTTATTATAGGTTGCTATCATACAGAGAAATAATAAAGATATATTTTTAATTACTTTTGCTCACAAGAACAGGCTAATACATATTCCATCAATATTATGATCCCCTTGGATGGAGAGAAGCTAAATGCTAACCCAAACAGATTTTAAAGCTGTAATTACTTGGTAAACAAGGGAATCATACTAAATAATTATACATTGAGATCAAATTAAAGCCAAAGGAAGTTTTGAAGATGCTCTGTCTTGTGCTTTTCCCTCTTGCTGCTGTGTGCTGCAGTGTCACCGAGCGTGTCATCATCTCCCCGAGTGTCACGGCGAGCAGGAGGCTCTGTGCTGAGCAGGGACATCAAGGCACAATGCCACCTCTCACACTCCCTGCTCCGCAGCAAAACTCTGCTTTTACCGCAGAGCCCAACTGGAAAGCAACACACCAGGAGGTCACCGAGGCAAGGTCATGCAGGAAGATTATTTCTAATCTGCTTTAAAAATATTATTAGGGCTTTTTGTTAGGATGTCTGCAGAAAGGCTCTCTGGTTGGCTGAATGATAAACATTGCTATCCTGTAACCAGATTAAAAAAAAAAAAAAAAATTCCAGCTCTTTCACCCATTCAGGTATTTAAAAAAATCTTTTCATCTACAAGGACTGATGTCCTTCTCTGCCATTTTTTTTTTTATTATTATTATTATTTTAGTATTAGGAAGGAATGATCTCTTAAAACACTGTGCTAGAACAGAACACCACATACAGAACACAGCTAGGCTTCTCAGAACAGTCTTTCAGAGAAAGATACAGGCTGTAAAGACTAATAATTTTCGCTAGGACACTTTAGCTTTTCTCTCCTCAGCATTTCTCCCCCACCCCAAAACACACCAATAGTGAGCTTTGCTAAATCTGCAGATATTACTGTTAAAGGTCTTGGTACTTCTGTTTCCCACTGGAATCAGCCGGTAACAAGGCAGTATCCATCACCTCACATCAGAAGCAATGTACCAGCTCTCCAGAAAAGGAAAACATCCATTTTTTTTCCGAGCACACAGGAGGAACATCCATGATAAATGGCTGTGCTTTTCCTGATGCCAAACTTCCCGAGTTACTGAAAATCTTTTCCATCAAGCCCCCTTTCCTGCACATAGGATGAGGGCAGCAGTGTTACCAGGGAATTTGACCTGAGCCAAGTATGAGCCCTGCAGGCTGTAATGTGGGGCAGTAGAGGATACCCAAGCTCATCCACATTCTTTACTTGTAAAGGAGGAACTAGAAACGATGCTTTTTAACTGCTACAAAATTATGCAACTGTAGAATGATGTTACAATTTTATATTCTGTGGTGGATTTTTAATCTTTAATTAGACTAGAGAATAGCAAAGATGAATCACACCTTATTAAAAAGGTTGGTTTTTTTTTTAAATCAAACCTTGCCATTAAGCTCCTTTTGCATGCTTAGCACACAGAACATTTTGTACCAAAAAAGAGAGTATAGCAGTAGACATTGGTTTAATCCATTAAGTAGCTGTAACTTGGTCTTTGTTAAAGAAATCTGTAATTCTGATTTTAAATGAGCTTGTTTATCCAGCCAAATGTCGTCTCAGAACCTGTCCCACAGTGTCCCACAGCCCCAGGACCGAATCCTAACCCAGGCCCTGACCCAGCCCACCACAGCACATGTGGCCAAGGCTTTTCTCCATCCAGCCACTGACCCTATTTGATCATTATTGCTGCAGGATACAGCTGCCCAACCTCTCCCTGCTGGGTTAGCCCCACTGCAGCTCTCTCACGCCAGCTCTGCCTCCCTCTCCCCTTACACAGAGAACCCAGCACCAGCCCCTCTGAGCCCCAACCAGCTGCTCCTCAGGCAGCTCCATTTACCTCAAGCTGATGGGCATTTGATCAAAACAGGGGATTTATGGCAACAACTACTACCAATACCACATTTTTTGCAAATGCCCCTTCTTCCCATAATGTCAAAGCCTCGCAGTAGGAAGGGAGCTGACTTCGCCCAGGGCAGATGCAGCTGGAATTACTTTATATTCTAAATAGTAAAGCCATGCCCTGACAGTATGAAACTCACAACCAGGTACTGCTTCAAGGAAAAAACAGATTAAAAACCACCAGGTAGGGGCCGGTTAATGCTGGACAACCTAAAGCTTTTGTTTAACCCTGAAGTAGAGTTGTACTGAGAAACTAAAGTGTTTTTCCTCTGAAAATCTCACAGTTTGACCTCCTAACTGACAACAGAAGGGACAAGCTGACCAAGCTAGTGAAACACAGTCGAGTTAGACAAGTACAGGGAAAAGGGGGAAAGCTATTTCCAGAATACTCCAAGGGCTCACAGTCCAAATACAACGCATTGTGTCGAGATCTGTAGGGATGTGTGCTGGATCTAGCGCAACAAACACCTTCACTGAGCAGCTGCAGCAAGGGCTTGCACAAACAGCCTTCTGAACTAAACAATTCTAGTATTATACAGAATAAAATGGAGTATTTAAATCTAGAAGCAACATAGGGATGAGGAGGCGGTGCGCTCCTCAGGACAGGTTGCAAATTAAAATTCATCTTGACATATGGTCAAAATGTTTCAGAAGAAAAGAACACATGACAGTGAGAAAATGATTTTTCCTTTATGCAAAAATACTCAACTGCACACAAACAGATGAGAAACAAGTAATTCTGCAGTAAAAAAAAAAAAAGCTGTTAGCTGCCGCAGATCACAAGCTGCACATGAATCAACAATATCATGCTGTTCCACCCTCTCGAAATATATATTATGTTTATATTTATATAGGGCTGTATAAACAAGAAAACAGACTAAAATAATCCTTCCAACTCCGCTCAGTCACAGTCCTGCACAGTTTGCAGCTTTGCACTTCAAGAACGAAGAAAGCCAGACAAGGTCCAGAAGAATGCCACAAAGATAATCAGACAAAACATGACCTACATAAAACCAGACTGAAAAAATCTCGATTGTGCACTCTAAAGAGGAGTTGATGTGGTAGAAGAAGGGAATGGGATAAGATAAAACACTTTGAACTGCAGATAATGCAAAAGTAAAAAGAAAAGGAGGAGGTTTATTCATATTCATGAAGCCAGCAACAGCATGCAAATTTTACAAACCAAAGTAAAGGTTGAGGTTATGAAATACTTTTTAATGATAGAGGATGATAGGTGGGACAGAGGTTTCATAAACTGACTATCCATTTGAGGCCTTTAAAAATGGTTTGGCCAAATACCTGATGCCAGTGCCATTAAGAGACTGTATCTTGTCCTCAGGCAAGAAATGTACTGGAGTCCCTGTTAGAGTCATCTCCAGTCCTATTTCTGTATGATGCTATCTATCATTTCTGCTTGGCTGGAGTTGGCCGTGTTACCTAAAGGCGTATGACTGGTAGAACTGCAACTATTACTTGATTTTGCTTGCTATTCCTTGCCCTTAAAACCCGTCCCTCCAACAGCAAATCTCCAGCAGTCAATGCCATTCAGGTACGCCCTGAATCACAGTGAACCAGTGGCATTCCTCATACAGAGAGAGGTTAATGGGTAAAGTCCAGTGCAAAACGCACTAATGTCATATCCTAAAACCCAGAGAATGGTGCTGGCTGGTAAAATGCACTGTTGTGCTTTTTTTGGATCAGCCCTGGTTTGGTGCAATAGTCAAATGCTCGTGTTCAGCACAAGGATTTTAGACCACCTCAAAGCATTGCACAGGTGTGCCTTGACAGAGGGTTGAAGGTTTATCACACGTCTCTCAGTTATGAAGGGAATCATGCAGAGACTGAATCTTTCATGGTCTTAAAAAAAAGTTTCCAAAAATCTGAATATAGTCCTTTTCCCTTTGATAAAAGCAATGACTTGTATTAAAATGATGAGGTTTTGGGTTTTGACAAGATTCAGCGGTCAGAACTGCAAGCTGGAGCACATGCTGCAGCAGCACAGCTCTTCCGAGTGAGCTCATTTGCCTTCTGCATCAGGGGAAGTTCTGAAGAACTTCTTCTTCCCTCATACTCATGCTGTGTGCTTTATTTTCAGCTGTTCAGGTGTACTTGGCCTTCAAGACCCTACTTTGGGTGTGAATTTTAGAAATTTCTCAGACTACACTCCAAGCACCTCCATGCTGCTATGGTTGACGCTCCAAGCAAGATTTACTTCATGCTCTTTACTGGAATACCATAAAAAAACCTCTTCTCAAAGACATACTTCCCAGTGTCCTATTTCCAAGATTTTTTTCTTTTTGCCCTAATTCATACAAGAGAAGCAAGAATATTCTTCTGACCTTTGCCACTCAATCCTACACATTCATTCTAGCGTTGGCGCTTTGTTGTTACCCAGTTCTTTGTCCTAAGTTCCCCCTTACCTTAAAGAAAAGCTCAAGTGTTTTTACAAGTCTGGGTTCATGTTAATAGGGCTCACATCACACGACTACCAAGTGAGTCAGCATAATAACCATATGTCTGAGCCCGAATCAAGATAAAAGATCTGTAGAGCCTTATTCAATGAGAGCAGAAAATTCCTACTTGGCTCTGGTCTTTCATGGCTGTATTACAATCTCACACTATGCAACTCCAATTTTCCTGAGGGAATGTATTTTTTTTTTTTACTCTTCTTCTGAACATAATACTAATCTCATCATGTGTTTGCCCTATCACTCCTGTAGATTCCAACAGGGTTTTTTTGTGCAGTCTATAGAAAACAAAGGACATCTTATTACCATGCACTTCATTTAAAGGCTATCGAGGTAATGGCCTTGCAATATTCCACCTGTAGTTTTCAGCAGCAGGACACCCTCATTGCTGTCTTGCAATACGAGAACACTAATTTTTTTTTTTCCTATAGCAGCTCAAATCATAACATTTAATGGAAATATACCAAAGATTAAAATTAACTCACAAGAAAAACAGAAAGCATCTCTCCCACCCTGATATTCCCTCCTTCCACAAACACCACTGCCACACGCAGGTGCTCTGGATAGCTGCTTTCTAACTAAATCTTCTTTTGGAAGGTGATTTGAAAGAACATTGCAATTTAACTTAAAAAGCAAATTAAAATTTTGTCAGGACTGGGAAACAAAAAATCCAGGCCACACTTCAAAAAAGCTCACAACAAAACAAAACATGTAGAAAGGTGAATAAAACAACCTTGATTTTTGCTTTATTCAATGACTACAAAAAAAATTTCAAGTCGGAGATGAGATCAGTTCATCTTTAATATCTAAAAATACTACTTTATAGAAAACTTTTTATAGTGGATGGAATGGTAACACAAGTGTTAGGAGTTTAAAGGCAGACAAGCCATAGGCACTTACACTCCGTGCAAAACTCCTAAAGAATATTTCCTTAACCTATATCCAAGCCTGAATCATTCTTGAAATATTTCACTGACTAGAGGAGAAAATGGAGCCTCTTAGCAAGTGAAGTTGGCAATTTCTTATTTATGGGACACGAGCACCCGCCAGTTCTGAGCAACCTGAGGGACCATCAGCCTGAAGGACACCGGGGAAAGCAGCTGTGAGCAGAGGGGGAAGCACAGGGATTCTGGTCAGCACTCCCCAGCAGGCAGTTCTCATTTCCTCACAGTGACTGCCGTGAGGCTGAGCTCACCTGGGAGGGATTTGTCACTCCCTCCGTGATGCTGCTCTGTCCCCACTGCTGGGAAGGCTCCGTGTAGGGGCTGAGGCAAAGAAAGTGCAAGGCAAAGATAAAATACTGAGACAGCAGGGACTGTGCAGCGCACCTGCCACCACAAAACCTCTTGGAAAAGAGTGGCAGGAGCCTCCACGTTTCCAGTACTGCCACGACAGAATTTCAGTCCCTGTGAAGATCCTTAAGAAGGTGAGCACCACAACACACACTCTGTCACCCTACTTAAAAGTTCACAGGTGATTAGTATAAGCCTGACAACAGATGTTCAGGTTTCAACTCTAAATCTCCTCTTAAAACATTTTGAAATAAATATTCCTACTTTCCATGTCTTGGAAGAAGTTCACTCTCTATGCCAAAAGACAGTTTCATTCTTAGGCCAAAATGTCTTCTTATCACAAGTCACAAAAGTATATGAAAAACATCTCTCATTATGGGAAGCCTTTAATTTGTATACACATTTTGCCTCAAAGCTAAAAGGAAAGACAAACAACAACAAAATGCCCAGTATTCTAGACCAGCATGTTATGACCAGAAGAAATGACAATTTAATTTTGTCTAAATTTAGTATGTGGGAAAAAGGACATTTTAGTGGAGCCTAAAAATAAAGCTTCAACCTTAAATTAAAGGAACGAGTAATTTCCCATTAGATACAACAGCTTCTCAAGAGAAGTCTTTCAAACAATTTTGTGAGTCAACTTAGCACTTTTTATAGTTCCAGTTCAAGGTCAAGGGGCAATTCTAGCTCCTGCATATGCTGTGGCATTGCATTTGATGACTCCTGGCTTGAGGCCAAGAATCCGTGTTAAGCAATGGCAAAACTATTCCAGATGTAAAAATTCAGAGAGATGGATGACAGCATTTCCTTTGGTACTTGATCCCAACGCTCACAGGCCAGTCCAGCACTCCCCATTTCTCTGTCTACCCAGGTAAGGATGGTTTGGGCCCTTTCTTGCAGTCAGATAAAACTTCTGCTGATTTGTCATTCCTGAGTGCTGAAGTTTCTCATTCTTTCACTTCTTATTAGCATCACTTAAAATGCCTTTTCTGCTTAGCTGTAAAGCTTAGCATCTGACTGAATCAGAATTATGGCTGCATACAGGCAGGATCAGTACAGATAATTCTGTATTACTCCCTGACCTCATTATTTACCGCTTTGGTAATCTTTGAGTCATTTGCAAATTTTACCACAGTTCCATGTACTCCAGATCAATGCTGAAACTGTTAAATGGTGTCAGGCACAGCGCTGATCCCTATGGAGCTGCACTCTATTATTATGACTAATTTTTTAGGTTTGTCAGTTGGCCAGTTCTTAATCCTTTTAACTTGTGCTTCACTGATACAGGGCAGTGCTATTTTTCAAACTGGAATGTCATGCAATGCAAAGAACTGTCTTTCTAAAAGGGTTGTTAGAGCTACACCTTCACCTTTGTCAGCCAAACCTTTGAACTTCTTTAAATACTGAAATTAAGCTTGCTCATGATTCATTTCCTGTAAAGCTGCACATACTGAGGATTACATCCCTATTGCTTATTTCTTTGTAAATGAGTCTTTTGAAAGATTCACAGTATCCTTCCCAGTACTGATGTCTGGATGTTCAACGTGCAGTTATTCCAAGTCTTACTCCAGAACAGAAGATTTCTCTAAAGAAACAGACATGGAGAGTCTTAGAATTAATTATGGGTTGAATATCTGATTTTACCATGTCCTTGACATTAACCATGTCCTTATCATGAACATGCCATGTCCTCTCCAGGACTGAGACAGACACGGTAAGACAAGGTCATGGTACAAGTGCAGATGCATGAACATAGTTAATGACTTTTTTTTTTTAATTCTTAGGATATTAAGATACAGAAAAATGCCTTTTAAATTTAAATCCACTGTAGACAAAAGAGAACCTTTTTTGCTTCTGACCAAACTTTTTGGATTCTGCCTATACAGAGGAACTATAGGATTTTGACAACCTTAGTTATCTTTGGAGACTATGGTAACTCAGCAACAATTTCTGTGAGAGTCTGAATGTTCCTTATCTTTCTGAATTTCAGATGCTGAACAACATTCAAATACTGCTTTTTAGTGCCATTAACCTATTTCCTGCCACTGTATTTCATTCTGTACTGCTGTGACAATCCTGGTAAAGAGAAAACCACCAAAGTGAGCACCTGAACCTCTGCTAAAGTCCAGACCTGACAGAAGGCAGGGAGATGTTCAGAGAGCTGCCATGGGTCAAACACCTTGGCTGTGGGTACACACTGTCCAAAGGGTTGTGCATCTGCCAAAACTCCAGCAGCACGGCTCAGGTGACATTCCATCTGAAAACAAGGTGACAAACCCAGCCATCCCAGCCCATTTAGCCCTGCTCTGTATCTCCGACCACAGGGTCATGGCAGTGACCCTGAACACAGAACTTGGCTATTGACACCCCCAATCTACAAATCCAACTGCACTGTGACAGAGCCAAAGCTGTTGTTTGCCACCTCTCCAGAGAATGATAACATGCTCCAGCTCAGCAAAAGAACAGCACAAAGACTTTTAGGTGAAAACATTAGTAAGTATTAAAGAAAAAAATACCATATTTGATTAATGTGATTGATTATAATAGTTACAAACAAGTTTCCGTTACCCAGAGCTGTTGAGTTTTGAAACAAAGACCCCAAAACATGCCAACTCTCTTAATGCTGCATTGCACTTCCCTCCCCTATAATCAATCCCAGTGTAGACTGCAACTCAACGTGAGTGAAGGCAGCAGACTGAGCTGTAATTACTCATTTGATCTTATTAAGACACCAAATTCTAAAATTACATGGCTGAGGGCTGTGCGTTGGTTCACTGCTGTAGACATAGGTACGCAGCAAATTCAGCCTCAAAAGCTACCTACAGGTAGTAGTTCGACTTCTCTAAGGCAAACAGACAAGTAATACTTAGTAACAGAATTCCAGTGCATAATAGAACTGTTATGCACAAGTTCAATGCTTTTAACAAGGTTAATGTAGAGAACAACACAAAGTAAAATTCTAGGAATGTAAAATATCCAAATATAAAATTTCTTTTTGGTGTCATTAATGAGCACATAATATATAGGTATTAATTTGACAGGAATATTTAAAAGATGAGTAAATTCAACCTACTTTTGTGGATATTCAAGAACTTGATTTTTCATTAGTGAATATCAGCAGCTCTACATAATCATTTATAATGAAAATTATAACAGCACAACCCAAGTTCCAAGGTTGAAGCTCAGAGAAAAATATTCAGCTCCACAGAAGTGTATGATAAACTACCATAGTGGAATGGGGCACACTATGTTAACAGAAATAGTGAGACACCTAATTTAAATCCCAAAGGATTCTGGTTATCCATCTCAGCTCCTCAGGAAAAAAAGCTTCATTCTTAAAAAAAGTCTACCCGTGCTACCACAAGTTTCAGATAAGCATTGCTATTAATCCTGTTATACTCATTTATATCATTTGTTGCTTTGCTACCACACTAACAGATGTCAATATTCTTCTACTCTTTACATACAGGGCAGAATTATTAACCATAAATAATCTATTTACTTTTTAACCTTTCTTTTTGAGCTAACTTCGAAATATTTATGCAAATAGAGTATTATATTACACATAAAAGGCAATAGATCAGAGTCACTTCAGAGCCAGAAAACATTTTACACCAGGTCTCCAAATGTGGCTGAGTCGCATCCTCCTCCCCAAGGGACAGACAGCTCCCTCCATACGGGGAAAGAAAGAGCTTGCAGCACACTCTGAACTTTGGGATCTCTTGATCAAAGGACTTTTAAAGAAGTAAAACAGAGGGAAAAGTAGGGGAGGTGACGGCATTCAGGTGCCACCAGCTGGAAGTTCTATGAAGAATAAACTCCAGGGCTGAAGAAACACAGATGAAGCAATGCACTAGGCAAGATCCTCAGCAGCAGCCAGAGCTACTCCAACATCTTGTTCTTCTAGATCACCTCAAATGATGCCTTAGAAAAACACCCTCCAGTAGCTGCTGCCTGTAACGGAAAAATGACCAACCACGAAAGAATTTATTTTTCATAAATTAAAAATCAAACTTTCTTGGCAATCACAGCTACCTGATCATCCAGCAAAGCCCAAGAACTGAAAGCACTGCTCTGTCTGTGGGTAGGTCTAAGAAAAGCACCTTAATGAGGGGTCAGGATAGTGGGACCAGTGTCTTAATCATGTGGAGAGAAGTTAATCTTGACTTTAACTGTAATTAAGTATTTTAATTTTTTTTTGCACAAAAGGAAAAAGTAAAAATTCATAACAGTCTGAAGTGAATTGAATATAAAATTCAAATTACAGGTTTTTTCCTTCATTTGGAGATCACCTCACCCCTTCTAATGTCAAGAGGAAAACGGCGTTTGGAATCAAATAATAAAATACTTTAATTATGAAAAAATTAGTGCTCACAGAAATAATTATAAAAATCCCAGTCTTTCCTCAGAAAGCACTATCCAAATTAATTCAGAAAGACCTCTGAGTGGAGGAAAGAAGAGCGCAAATAAACTTGTGTCTTTAAAACAGCCCTAGAGGCCCCTTCTGTTTCAGAGGTGAGAAATAACTTCCATGGGTCTTACTGCACTGTGCAAACCTAACTAGTTTATAAAGACAGACATATATATATATATATATTTAATATAACTTTGTATATACTGTTGCAGTGCTGCTGAACCAAAGAAAGGATTTGTTTAAAATAAACGTTACAAGCTGAATAAGGTGTAAAGTAAAAGCAACGTTAAAATACAAACCTATCACTTTAGTTAGCAGAAAGGTTAACAGAACAAGACACATTATCACCAACATTTAAATACAAATATGTAAATATCAGCTAACATGGATCACTGCCAATGTTTAGTGAGAGAATATCCAAACAGTCTTGTATGACTGTGCTATATACGCAGCCTTGGCAAAAACAAAGTCAAAGTTAAGAAGGAGTACCTTGGTGGAATTTAAATGCTTTGATCTGACAAGCAGGTCTGAATTCCAGAAACTGCAACAGGATTTGTGACCCATATAAGACTTCAGCTCTTTCTGTAGCAAGGATAATATTCATTTCTCTGTTAATGAAAGAGCAGCACAGTACAACTGACAAGCATAAAATTATTCAGGAAAGTATTACCGAGACTCTAAGAGAAGGAAGAAACTGAGAAAAATGAAGCTTTTTGTATGATCCTAAACAAGTCCACTGTTGTCGTAAGATACAGCCAGTGTATCTTACTGTAATGTAAGGTGGAAGCCAATGACTTCCTGTCCCAACTTCTCCCAGTTCTGTCCTTTCTTCCTGGTGGACAGCCAGAGATTTGTAATGGACATTTTCCTAGGATCAGGAATGAAGGAAATAACTTTTGCTTGCAGTTTGCCGGTACCGACTTTAAATTATTCAAATCTGGTATTGTTTGCTTCGGAGACACCACCACAGCATCCTCCTCAAATAAATAACAGAAACTGATCCTCAAGGAGCTCCATAGTGCCAAAGCACTGCCTTCCCCAGCCCCAGGAGCTCCTAGCACAGGCAAGGTGATCCCAGCTGTGGCTGCAGCAGCCACAGCCCCAAGCTCAAGGAAGGTGCCACAGCCCCATCCCCTCAAGCCTGAGAAAGTCAAGTGGCACTGACTGCCACACCTCAGCTTGCACCGCCACAGCACAGTTTTTCTAAAAGCTTATTTGTGGGCCTGATATTTCTGTGTCTGAGAGACTTTAGCCTGGTAGCAGCCGCTCACTTTTTCCCAAGGAAAAATTTCTCAAGGAAGCTTCTTCTCAAAACAATCTTGGCAAACCAACTCTCCTTTCTCAAAACAATCTTTCTCCACGTGGTGTTTTGCTGTTTCTCCAGTTTAACCAATGGGATTAGAGAGGTGTCGTTCCTATTAACCAACCATATTAAGTCTATATTGGAACACTTCATAAAAGGTACTAAGAATTGAACAATAAGGCCTTTTCTCTATGCTCTTTGCCTTCTGAAATATTTGGAGTCTCTCATTTTTCTTTTGTGTCCTACAACGACACTTATTAATACTACAAACACAGACAGATTTTAGATGACCAGACTTATCCAACTGCGTGTTCCCAACTTATCCACCAGGTCTGTCTGTCAAGCACCAAATAAAAATCTTTCTCATAGGAAACCCTCCAACTCCCCAAAACGAACCCACTCTGCAGCCCTTTTAGTCACTGAGCAGTCTGTTGGTTCTGCAAGGTGCAGGACCCTCAAAGATGGGCCTCCACCCAAAATGTGCAGGATTCTGCCATGCCTGTGTGCCCTTGCCAAGGGCGCGTGTTCCCCCCTGCCCAGCAGCCCCGAGCTGAGCACAGCAGGGATGAGGGCTAAATGAAATGGCTCAGGCAAGGCACACAGCACAGACAGCACTGCAGCTTCAGCAGGTAAGCCCAGAGCATATGGATTTCAGGGGTAAATTGAGTATCTAGCTGTGGTTTACACAGATCTCCCTGCTTTAATACAGGAAAATTGAATAGAATTCTAGCCTGATTGAATGCTGAAAGCTTATTCTATAAAAATATCTTTCAAATACTAACATGCTCACACTTTTTCTTTTTATTTTATTTTACTAATTCAGACATGTAAATAGAGAATTAAAAATTTGGGTACATGAATATTTGAAATTCTCCTTAGAGCACCATACACAGACCAGTAGGCGAAAAACATTTGTCCCTATCTTGCACAGATACTGCGACAGATAATAGTTCATTTATTGAGCCAAATATTACTTCACATTGTAATAATAGTGTACATTAATGCTATTCTTCATTTTATTTAACAGTTTATGATGTGTAAGCCAGAAGAGCCTGGGATGACAATTGAAAAATTATTAAAAAAAGTAGAGAGAATAAAGCAATGTCATACTAGTTAATTTTATCTTCCAATTTTTGTTATGCCTGGCAGATGATGGATTTATACTTCCTCACATCACAAAATCCTATTACAGGAATTTCTCCAGTGACCCATGATTTCTCCTCCCTAACATTTCCCACATTGCCTACCTAAAAGTCAAAAGAGGAAAAAATAAAAATTGTGGTCTCCTTTTCCTATAGAATTTCCACCCTGTTACACCCTTAGAGCTGTGACCAGTGGAATGGGATGAGTGATGCTCTCACTACCTAGGTGGAAAGGAGCAAGATCTGCCTTATTTTTTAAGAGATGCTTTTCACTGTCTGTGCTCATGACAGTTTTTTTCTGTGCCAACAAATGGGCTTTTTGAAAGGCAAAATTAAGTTGCAACAGAGTGATAAAGTAAACTGAAGAAAAGACACTACTTGCAAAACCATCACCTAATAGTATTTTTGTTTATCATAAATCAGTGTAGGTGGTTGTCAAAGAAGTGGCATAACAAGCACAAAAAGGCGACCACATGGGAACATAAACATGGCTAAAACATAATTTCTGCAAGAAAGTTAATTAAAAAATAAGGTATTTACACTTAGATTGATAAATACAGACATATAGTTAAGTCACAGGGAGAAAGTCATAAAGCTATTCATCAGATCTTTGAGCTAAAGCATAATGTTTTTCTCCAAAATGTGATCTTAAATTCCATCTACAACTATCCTGAATATTTATCTATTTTGTAGTCCAGAGTTTTTTTTTTTTTTGCAAATGTATTTTGCTATATATTAGAAGTTTCATTTTGCAGTTTTCTCATAATGGGAATGGTGATAATTTCCATTTTCAACCAGCACCATATAAACCTCCCATTGCTGTGTCCCTCTCTGTCTTTATACCCTGGATAACAAACCCCAAACAACTTTCTATTCATAGAAAAGCTGTATTAAATCCTTATAGAAGAAAAATTTTAAACAATAGACACATATTTCCAAACAATGCAGTTGAAATATTCTTTATACTTCTATGTGCAGACCTAAGCTTAGAGCATTCTGTCTGTCTAGCAGGAAGAGAGATTATCACTATCACTTAAATCACCACTAGAAATAGTGTTCCAATTGTCCTGAGGTGTTAAGTGATGTTATCAGCTCCTACAAGAGAAAGAAAATTCAGGGGTGGAGTTTGGCAAGCTTCAAAATAAAGGTTTCTCCACTTAAATCTGAGTATAATGCTTGCAGAGTTGATTCAGTGCTGATTAATGGAAACGACTGTGCTTCACCTCTCAGCTAAATCACAGTTAAAAGGCAGATGAGAAGATACAGCTACGCTGATGTTTCAGAAGTAGAAGCATCTCTGTCCAATGTATACCTATCAAACATGTCATTTGAGTTTATCTACCAGATACAGGAAATACTTCTGTGAAAGTGAACAAAAAATACACAGTAGGAAGAAAAATAAGTTGAAGGATAAACTGTGATGACATATGATAGTGTATGACTCTCTTCCAATAGCTTCATGTCATTAACATATTACAGATGGGTAATAAAATGGTTGGCTCTTGCAATTAAGAGATGAGTATCATGTGTATGTTAAGAGAAGTTTTATTGACGCATGGTTACGACATTGGGATTTACTCTCCCTTTCCCCTCCCTCTTGTATCGTTATCACAGGACGGCCTTGGTAGTGGGATGGCCATTTGGGGAGGGCTGCTTTGTCACCATGGCAACACCTGACTGCCAATCAAATGGCAATAAAGCAGTCTCCACCAATGGGATAGCAAGGAAGAGTTGATTGGCTGACTTTGGGCGGGGCCAGGGTCACCTGATGCGACCCTGGGGTATAAAAGGCGGAGCAGCCGTTTTGTGCGTGAGCACATGGCGGTTTAGGTCCATGTTCTTCCTGTGCTGCTCTTTTTCCTTATTTAGTCATTTGTTATACTTGTTAAGGTTTAATAAACCTTTGAAATTTTGAAGTGAGAGGTCGTTTCTCACAAACACAATCTATTTTTCATCAGAATATGAATTTTTATTGTGAAGATCTTTATGTAACGCTAATCTTTCTATAATGACCTGAGGGAATATGCTGCAATAATATGGGAAATCTTCATGTGTTTCTTCATTCAGTGATTCCAAGCTGATGTCCAGGTTTAAACACAATTAAATGACTAAAAATTACAGGCACTATGCCATGGTACTTTAACTTCTCCTGCATAGAACAACAGCACAAGTCAGTCACTGGAGGAAGCGAGCACCCTCTGGAGCAGACTGTGACAGTATGGTAATAATTTCCTGTCATTCCAAGGTCCCAGCAAAGTTGTTGCGTCACAGGACAGCAAAGTGGTGGCGGCCCCAGCACTAGTGGGTGTGCTTCTTTCTAAATGCTGGACAGCTGGTAAAAGACCCAAGAGGCAACAGAAGAATTCCTGTACCAGAAGCATCAGATGAAGAATCTCAAATCAGCCTAAAAATCTGCTAAATAGCAGCAAGCATAGCAAGGGCAGGTTTGCAACACTGTAATAGCCAAATCTTGCCATGTCACCACAATTCCTTCTGCTCCCTTCAAATGAAACATAAAAGAACCTAAAAGCACAGACAGATTACTTTCAGAGTTAGGGTGAAGCCCATGGCATTACTTAGGGACCTCTGAAAAATTCAAGGGACAAAGATCATGAATCCCCCTCCCAATCCTTGATAAAATGGGGGAGGAGGGGGCAAGATGATGTGCCCCCACTTTCCCCTCTCCACACTGAGCATTAACTTGGCCTCTTCGAATTTCCACTAACCCCACCTGCCACCTCCTGAGCAGATTTTCCAGCAGTCTGATACACACTGACTGCTTTGTAAATTAGCAAGTCAATCTGGCCCTCAAAAGATGCGTATGTGCAAGGGTTAAAAGAATATTAAGATTTTAAGTCATACTTTTCATTGGCTAATCCTTACTCAGCTTGAACTCCTGATGGTGAACTCCTTGACACTAATGAGCCTACATCTGCTGCTCTAACTCCAAATTACTTTGCTCTATGAGCTACTTTTATTAGCAGGCCAATGACCATAATGAATTTTTGACAACAGACAGCTATTCAGCACAAATCAACTTAAGCAGTTCTTCCATCAAGTTTAACTGTGTTGTGTTAGAGGAAGCAATTGATTGCTACTGTAAACCTGTGCCTCCCAGGCAAGCTGATTTCTTATCATACACCATGTAAGTAACCAAAAAGCAAACAAACAAACCGCCACATGCTGTGTGAACAGCCAGGTCTGTCTGTTATCAAGTGAGCTGAAAAAACCCTTGTGTTTCACTGGAAGTCATAAGGTCAAGTTATAAGGCAGACTAATTAAATGAAACAAAACTATAAACACTAGAAGCAACTGTGAACTGCCTAATCTAAATGACCTACAGACACAAAGATACTAATTGGTCCCAACTCAAATCTGCTCTATGTAAAAGTGCTTGAGGAAGCCCAAGTGTTGGGTTTTCCCCTGAAGTGCTGAAATGATCCGTAGCAGCCTGTAGAGAATCTACTTCCTTTGTGTGCAGCTTTTAACAGGAGCAAAAACGTGAACTAAATGGAGGGAGGTGGAGCAAAACATCCTCGTGCCTAAAAATGTTCAGTCGGGACTTGAGAAAGCTGGTTAACTTTATGATCACTGACAAATCTCCGAAGCTAATATTTTCACCCTGTTGTAGGGTTCCAGTGACCACAAATGAGGTTGTAACACATTGTTTCTATCAGATTCAAGACGGTTTTAACCGCTGAAGTTTACAGATAGACTTCTTATGTTTTCCATGCTTAGCAGCAAGTGGAGTAACACACAGGTGCAAGATAAAAACAAGCTGTATGTCTTGTTTTGTATGAAATATGGTGTGCAGTATGCCCTAACTTCCAAGGAGAAAAAAAAAAAAAAAAAAAAAGGAGCCTCTCTAAATTCACCCACAGCTTTCAGTCTCAAAATAAAACTGTATCCTGCTCATCTTAATAATTTCAGACTCCCCTTTACTCCCCAGCTGTAAAGCACAGGATGATGATGACACTTCAACTCCAAGGCACATACGCAAACTCAGAAGAAGAACTTCGGATGAAATTTATGGGTCAGATATGTCAAAATATCTTATGAAAAATTGTTTCATCCTACTAATAATCCCTGTAAGCTCATAGATGTCATATCTTCTCTAAATTCAAACCACGATGCTGATCTGAGTATTTATTTACATACACATACATATATACTGCATATTATATGTGCAGATGCTGAAAAATGTTTGCATAAAATGCAACCTGTAAAACCTCAAGACTCAAATACTGCTCATGCCTGACACTTGACAAGGTCTAAACCAGTAAGAATAAAGGATTTCAAAATTTATTTCAAGAGCATTTCACAAGATGTCTGAATTTAAAAAGTCTTGGTTACCAAATAGGCAGCTGACAGTTATTTCTTGTGTAATGTATTTCAGAAATAACCTAACACGATCATAGTATCTCCAAACCTCACATCCTCATTAAGAAGTGAACAGGTGGGTTTCAGAGTACATGAAAGCATCATGCTCCTAGTAGAGGTAACCTTTTTTGTCCTCATTAGGATGAGTGATGACAGCAGTGAAAAAAAATGAAGCATTTTCTCTTTTCTTTTTCCTTCCTTTCCCCAGTATAGTAACAATAACCAGCGGAGAGGATCCTTTGCTGCAGATGAATAGATCCACAGTGGTTTCACAGTTTAGTTTATTAGACAAGAAGTATCCCAGGTATTTCTACCTTGTGTTTGACTTAGGATGACATAAAAAGAAAATGCTGCTTGCTTCTCTTCTTTCATCTCGTTCTTCTAACTTTGCATTTTGCCTTTCCTTCTGCTGTTCTTTCCAAAATCCTGCAGGATACAAATCAAACAGCATTCCACCAGAAGGGCAATGACTGCAAGATTAATAGAACACACCAACAGTTGTGTGGCAAAAGACAGCAGCTAAAAGTTAGGAGAGACCACCCATGTGCAACATCAGCTGGATACTTCAAAGTGAAATTGTCCTGAAACCAGAAAAACCTGGTAATTAAGCCAAAACCCCCAGAATTTATTGTACCTTTTCCATGATAGCTCATGCTATCAGAAATAAATTCATGGGCACACATATAAATGCACCCTCCCACCCTCTCTATCCTTCCACACTAATCACCACATGCAGCTTCACCAACACTCCCACCTGCCCAGAGGAGGACACTGGAAGGCACGTGCCCCTTTGGCCACTGTCAGGATTACCGGGTCATCCTGCTCTGTTAGAAACCAAGAATAGCACCTAAAAGTCTACACAAGGAGAAAGGAAAAAAGTCCATTCTGCTTTACAGGTTGGAAAAACAAAAGTCATACTTCTGTGATGCTGTTTTACTCTACAATGACACAGACTCGGAGATTCAGAAGGCTGAAAATGACTCCTTTATTTTTGGGATGTGTCTCTTTTATGCGATTTTACACAGACCACTTTGATTGGTGACAAAAAGGCAAACTTCTTCAATTACATTGGTCAGACTACATCACGAAGAAGTCCTTCCTAGGAAAAGGAATGAATAACATAGTACAGTTACAAAAACACTTCTCTTGTTTACAGAAAATTCCTTGGGAAAAGAATTTCAGAAAACCAAAACATCTCAGGCATGAAACCAGGGCTACACTTCTGAATCTCAATTCAGTTTTTTTCCTATTTGATCAATTCCCTGTACAACTCCTGTGCCTGTGGAGGGGTCAGGGGCCATCCCTTCATGGCCCAGAGGAGGAAATTCCAGCGGTTCTCTACTTTGTTCCAGGCATGGGTGCAGCACTGGCAAGAAGGAGGAGGAGTAGAGAAGAGCTGATTCAGGTTCATGAATCTTCCAACTAAGAACAAAGAGGAACAGCTCATTGCATTTCTATTCTTCATTATTAAATTCAGTCTTCCCCCACCAGTTTTTCTCTGTAAGCAGCAGGCTGAAAGATTATGTGAGAATATCTGTGATGCTGCAAAGCTTGCAGAAGTAAAGGATAGCCAGAATCAAAACAGATGAGCCCCAAAATCAGTGGAAAGCCAACTATGTTAGCATGTAATTGCTCCTGATAGGTAAAGTTAAAAGTTGTGTGGAAACACCTTTTATTCAAAGACTGAAAAATACCACTGCACATTGAAGAGATCAAAAGGTATGATGAGAACAACTGGTCTAAGATATGCCCAAAAACTGAGGCTGAAGGTACCTCCATAATAAAAGAGAGCCAACAAAGTTCAGTATCTTGACAAAAATGTGTCTGACATTAACTGCTCTGCAGCATATGACAAGCATGGAAAATAAAAATTAGTTTTAGTTCCTTAATCCTGAAATATAGTTCCTGTTCAAATACTCTGATTAGATTTACTTTAGTTTTGAAAAACCGAATCTTTTCTTTCCTTCTGAAATGAAAGGCTTTCATTTTGTTTACAAACAGCAACAACAAAACCAAATATTTGCAAGGTAACTCTGCACAGGTACTAGCGTTAATTCCTACTAATACAGAATGCTAAGTAGGTTGCTTTAAATTAATTTAAAAGTATTAATTACATTCAGTCACAGGACCATAAAATTAAGAAGTCTAATGTATCAACACTTGAAAAATACACTTGAACATGCTTCCCTGGTGAGCAGTGGTCTAAGCTATCAGCTTCTGTAAAATTCAAACACCAACATTTCCATCCCCAGAGCTTCAATGACACCACTTAGTTAAGAGTTCAGGGAGTTAACAGCTACAGCATCCCTGTCCTCAATCTATGGGCAGTTCCAGCACGTCTCCTTTAGCTCAGGATATTGATGAGTATGAGAATGAAACAACTGGCAAAGACAAGTTTCACAGCTCTTGTTCAGAAACGTGGGAGGTTTTGCAATTTATTTTTTATGCTGCAGCTACAGCTTCAGAAAGTCATAGGGCTGAACTCCAATATTGCCTTGAGAGAAGCAGAGAGTGTGAAGAACAGAGAGAATAGGATATCTATCTTTTGCTGCCCTCACCTATAGGCAGGAGGCTTTGAAGACAGGGTGAAGACATGACAGCAGTTGTGCATCCTCACAGATTTTGAGTCCAAGTAAGAGAGGCCATTTCCTTGAACCACCACATTTCTTGATCACCCACCTGTCTGGGGTGGCAGCACAGCATAATGTATGTCCAAGGGTGTGGCATGGCAGAAACATCACAGCGCTCTCCCTTCTGATGGAAGAGGTAAAAGTCTTTATAAAGAACTGCTGCTGAACTTACCTGCCATCCACTTTCACCCTTTTCCTGCCTTTCATCTATTTTTGGCTGAGAATGTCAATTTTCTATCCTAATAAATAAGAGCATTTCCTGAGTTACACAGTTACCAGAATTTGGGGTTAGGCTAAAAGCACTTCAGGTTTTGAAAAGCCAGTCAAGCTGCTGGTAACCCTTCCTTTTACACTCACCACATTATACAAAGTTCCAAACATTGAAGTCAAAGCTTTAAGTTTAATGATGGAGCCCATCTTTAATCATCTATTAATATTACAGGAGAGCAGTTCTGGAATATTATGGTCCTTTATTTATGAAAAATTACAAATTACTAGCATGGCCATATTTTACAAATAACGCTGTGCTTTTACTTCAGCAAGCAGAATCAATAGTATACTGGTAAAATTTGGTTTGCTAAATCCACTGAGTGGAGGTACTTGACAATTCCCTCTCAAAGCAACTTTACAGCTTCCCACCTGTCTAGTTCGCTACATTTGTCATGACAGACAAATTAAAATTCTAAACCATCACCCTAGGGCAAAACTTGATAAAAAAGCATAAAGCATTACTCTTGAAAACCAGTATCAAAATATTTCCTAACACAAAAAAAGTAAACACACTGTAATTTTTGTGTGCATTTACTCCCCTACTCCTTTTTAATAGATGCAATTTTCGTGAAGTCTAATCACAAAGCACAACTCAAATGGCTGTCTCGCTCTATTCTTTTTTTGAAAAGTCTAATTCAGTGGATCACAGCAATGAAATCTCATATTCATCAAGGCATGTGTTTAGGCACAGAGGTTAGATGTCACTTGTGTGATTGATAATGTTTGTTTTGTGCTCTGCTTTTCAATAACTCTTCACTTTAAGCAGCATTTTGCTTCTAAACAGGAGTGGGTGTAAGGACACTCAGCATAATGGAATGGGCCAGGTTTAATTCCCTTAATCACTTGGTCAGGGCAACAGAATTAACTGTCCACATCTGTTCCCTCCGAACACACATGCTTAGTTTTCCCTCTTATGCAATAAAGGAGTGTGGGGTCATGATGCCACATCTAGTCTGCCTTTTCCTCCAAATCTGAATCCACAGGGAAAACCCACAAGCTGCCTATGGATCAACACAGCCTTGGACCACAAGATGCTTGTGATGTGGCAAAACCAACTCCATCTTGAGCTTCAGAAGTAACTTCTTACATGACATGCCGTATTTGTCAACAGAGAAGAGCAGAGCTGTTGTGCCACTTGTAAACAGGCAAAGAGAAAAACACACTAAAACCTTGATATAAAATGGTTTCTTAATGAAGATGCTCTTGATAGACCGTTGAAAATGGAGTGTAAGTGCACTCATGCTAAGGGTGATCTGTTCAAGACAATGCGATCTGATCAAGATGACATTCAGCATCCTTAGTCTCACTGATATAGAGCTCTGGAGAGCTGCTCAACAAAGGCCAGGGAGGGCCAGAGTCAAAAGAAAATTTGGAAAGGTGTCATTTAAAATGGCAATTAATTTAGACCTACTGTTTTGTGCTTCTGCCTTGCCTCTGAAACCCTGTGTTTCTGTACTCTGAAATTGTGATGATGGAGGTCAATTGCTCCAAGCCCCTGGTGTTCACAGAATGGTGATTACCACGGTGCTCTTCTCAATCTGGAGCCACCTACACTCACCTCCTTTTGACATTTATATCAACTATGCTTGTTTTAGGATGAAGGCAGAGAAATCCTAACTTCAGAAAAAAAAACAAAAAAAAAAAAAACAAAAAACCACCAAACAAAAAAAACCCAACAACAGAGTTCATGCTGGGAAACAAACATTGAATCACCAAAAGGGGACAGGAGGAGTCACCAACAGGCAGGTAAGTACAGGGAACACAACATGAGTAACAGACAGGGAGCTTCTAGAAAGTGACAAAACCCATTAATTTACAGGAGCAGCTGCACTCTTTTCTGGTATAAGAAAATAAACCAGTTTTGGAGAGAAAGAAAACAACTTTCTCCTTTAAGGCCAAGGACAAACAGGATAGGCAGTAAATGCTGTGTTTCGCCAAGTTTTTCTCTGCAACGGCTGTCATAAGAGATACTAGATGCAAAAGGAAAGATGGCCAGGAAAACCTACAGGTCAGATGGCAGCTGGAAGGTGAGGGAGAACTTCCTGAGATCATTTAGTTAAAAACTGATTAAGAATCTTCTCATTTACGCCCTTTGTTGCAACATTGCTGTTGTTTTGTTTGGACACTGACTGCTTTCAGTCAGCATTTTGTCCCTTGTCTGACCTGAGCTAAGGGTGATTTGAAGATGGTGGGTTAAACACAAAATAATCCCCTCTCAAGGCTGCGGCAGCGTATGCAATGAGGCAGGAGGTGAGACACCTCTTAACTCCCTAGTAGGTGATATTGCACAGGCTAAGCCGGGAAACCAGAGGTGACCGTGTCTGTGCAGGAGCCCTGGGGGTGCTGGCATCCCGGGGGACAGGGGAGCAGCCAGTGCTGCTGGAGGGCAGGAGGGAAGCACAGCAGCACTGGGGCATGCAGCAGGGCTGCAGGGAGCACACCTGAGCCCCGGGGTCCCTCGGGAGTCTGTTTACATCATCCCTCATCCTCCTGGGCAAGCTGCAATTCCTGCACAGGCAGAACCCAGGACGGCGGCACTTCAAACCCATCTGCGAATGTTATCGCTAGAGCAAATAATAAAGAAGTGCAAATGAGGATGATAATATTGCTTGTTTTACATGCAGAAGGTCAGAGAGCACGAATTAGTCACTCTCCTGTGTAGGCCGCTGCTGGCTGGCTGACGGGGAAGAGGAGCCTGCAAAGGGCACAATTCCCTCTCCCGGAGTTCAGCAGAGCATGTGGTGCCGTGATTCTGCCTCATCTCGTCCACGAGCCCGCTAACAGCCAGGCAAGGCGGAGGAGAAAATAATCAACTACTGTCTGGAGATAAGCAACGTTTTATTTCTCCTGGGAGCAAGTGGGGGAACCAGGATGCAACAGCTGTTTTCAGTCACACTATTTCTGCCTTGGACTGCTCCCACTACACACACTGCCTTACTACGGCTTGAAAGGAGTTGCCTATATTTATAAATACAGAGAGATAAATAGCTGTGTCTGAGTGTGTGTGTGCATCTGGTTGTAATGCGAAAGTAAGGAGAAAATATCCTTCCCACGCACATTAATGCAAATGCAAAGAGAAAATATCCTTCCTACAGACATTTATTTTAAACTGTGTGTGCTAGCATATTTTTATTTTAGAAAACTGATTACTTCATCAATGGATTGTGTTCTCACTGCACTTAGCAGTTTGGGCAAAAAAAAAATGAATTCAAATGTAACTCACAGGACAAACAAGTATTTATTTGAATTTTTAAACAGCTTGGCGATTTTTCTTCTCCATTTCCTACAATAATATAAAGCATGTTAAATGGAAAAACGTGTTACAAATGCAAATCCTATGTAAGTGAAAGCGTATAGAAAAAGAATAAAGCTATTGAGCAAATGGTAAAATAATTTTTCTCCCAGCACAACTGGAAAGCAATGCTGCCAAACAGTAAACACACCTGCAAAACCAGCTTGAGGGAATAAGTTAAATCCTCTGACCTGTATATTTTTGCAAATTGATCTAGAATTAATCCAGTGAACATTTAAAGACAGTGCTAACAACAACATTTTTTCGTTACTGGAAGTTTTAGGAACATTTGCTAAGATATCATGACGTGTGCCTGAAAGAGAGATAGGTTTAATAGCATTCAGTCATCATATAATTACACAGCCTGTATACAACAACCATTGAACGATGCAGCTAAGCCAATTTAGGACAATATGCTCATCCACTAAGCTATTACAGCTTAGAATGACGTTCTTATCCACTTTAAAGTTCAACTTACCATTAATTGTTTAACACTAATAGAGTTCTGAATAAATAAAGTCAACAAATTAGAATGCTATAGTTAATTGTAATTAATGTGGCTGTGCATAAAATCCTGCTTCCATAAAGAATAAGATGGCAAAGAAGATAGCTTTGTGTTTTCCTAATGAAGTTTGAATTCTTCTACTGCAAAACAACTACTTACCACTACCATTGTCACCCAAATAAAAAGCAGTCAGATAAAAATTAACACTTAACAAAGAGCATTTTGTAGAAAAAAATATTCTTAAATCACAGCAAGGGCATCTGCTTTGTAAGCTTTTCCACAAATGTGTGTAGGCACATACACAAACATATATATCCATATATAGAGCATATGGTAAAGGCAATGCACCTTCTCAAAACCCCTGATTTATATGGTTTCCAAGTGCAATTTACTGTCTTCTCTAGTCTGTGTTTTAGCTCTTTCTCTCAAGTTCCTACATTCAACTCCAATCTGTGAGGGAAAAGTGAAACAAAACAACGCACAACAAAACAAAATCAAAGCCAAATAATACAAAGGATTTTCATCTTTATCTATCTGCCCGCATCTCTTGGTTATATAATCACAACTGTAATCTCTGGTAAATGCAGACTCAATCAGACAGCACAGTAATGCTGGGGAAGATCTCTCCAAGCTGTGAAATGTCATCGAATCTAAACAGACTGTTAAAGCTTCAGAATGTTCCCATCAAATGACCAGATGGGGATGCAATCATTCAAATCTCCTGCAACAGAAAGTGCAGCAAGACCATGAAATGTTGGCTTCTCCATCATCTGTCTCAAATACTGGGAAGGAAATATGAAAGAGAAGCTTCTTCTCGTATGTCTCAACAGCTCTGCATAAGAGACCGTACCAAAACCAGGTTCTTTGGTGGAATAATGAGCACCTGTCTGAGGCAGAGCTATTTGCCATAAATTTCGATATAACACCAGGTGTTTGACTGTCACTTGTGAAGCATTCTGAAGACTCCACATCAGACTGCCCATTTCTATTCAGCAGAGCAGGAATCAAAGCTGACTTAAAAATCCAATATAGCTATCGCAGCTTTTTTTTTTTTTTTAGTATTATAAAATACAGTCTCTTTGAGAATATATTTTCTGTGAACTGTGAAAGAATGAAAGAAATCCATAGTACTTTCAGTCTGAATCACAGACAGAATTCCTACTTCTTGTACTTCTTGTTTCTGAACTGTATCACCTTTAACCAAGGTGATAAACCACACACTTTATATTACCAAGCTCCCCCGAAATGATGTGCTTACTATGCAAATTTTAGATGATCTAGATGATACTTTCACGTGTCCAGGATAAAGGAATACCTTATTTTCTTCAGATCTATCAAAAGAGTCGGCTGCAGGTGAGATGAGATTTTTAAGTTCATTCATGGCATTTGCTGCACTTACCACGTCTTTTGTGAGAGAGAAATCGTGGCTAAGGCGGAGCCTGCATTTCCAGCTGTGGGAATGTATCAGGGCACAATTTTCTGGGCTTCAATATTCCACTTCCAAGCACAGACAAGAAATGAAAAGTCTACTAACAGAGAACGTGGCAATGAGCATAATGGAATAAACCTTGTTTCACCATTCCATACAGCTTGGGCAAGCCTAGAATTCAAAAGTGCCAGTAGATTGAGATCAAGCATGAAAGTTCATAAAGTGTGCAGGAGAGACTTGGGTTTAAAAAGTTCCCCCACAATAGGTTATACATCTAATTTGGAGATGCCCAGGCATATCCCTGTGTATCCAATCATCACGTGTACTTTATCTGCACAGGCTGCTGTCACAGGCTGTATATTCACCCTCAGACAGATAGATATGTCTGAGGGAGAAAGGCCATCATGTTTTCTTATGTTCTGTCAGCTTGTCACAGATTACAAAATGAAAATTCTGTTCTTAGGAATCAGCCTCCACTCTTTCAGTTTCTCACACTGGGTACCGTGCCAATAAAACAACAAAACAGCATCACTGCTTCAAGGGAGAGGAGAAAACCACTCACCCCGATACCAAATCTAAGCATTCCTACCCTTCTGAATCAGCATAATCCATTCACTTAGTACTTCTGCTTTGGTGATTAAGTACATGAGGAGCAGCTGAGGGAGCTGGGGGGGCTCAGCCTGGAGAGAAGGAGGCTCAGGGGGTACCTTCTCATTCTGCTCCCAGGGGACCATCAGCAGGACAAGGAGAAATGGCTTCAAGCTGTGCCAGAGGGAGCTCAGGTTGGGCATGAGGAAGAACTTTTTCTCTGCAAGGCTGGTCAGGCCTTGGAATGGGCTTCCCAGGGAGGCAGGCGGGGGTGTCCCCATCCCCGGAGGTGTTCAGGGAACAAACCAGACGTGGCACTCAGTGCTCTGCTCTGGTTGACAGGGTGGGGATCAAAGATTGGACTGATGGCTGTGGAGGTCTCTTCTGACCTTAATGGCTCTCTGATTGTCACCACAGACCCAGCCGGATCTGTCTCACCACCCCCCAGCTGCAGGACAGCAGCCATTTCTCTTATCGAGGGCACGATAAAGTGATAAAGGCAGCAGAGACTAAGGTGAAGTGACTCCTGGTGCTGCACAGAACTGACCCAAGCACTTCTGCCAGCACCCAGGCCTGGCTCGTGCTGCACCAGCAAAAGGTAAATATTAGATAACAACAGCATGTTATGCAATTGGTTTTGACATGCCTTGGTCATCAGGCAGCAGCGTGAACTGCTCAACAGACAAAACACGTTCTCTAGTTTTCTGCATCACAGACAAGAAAAATCACAGAGATTAGGACCATAACCAATTCAGAGCCAGCAGGACCATTAACTCTGTGCCCTCTAACCTGCATTCCTGTCACTCTGCATAGCTGCAACAAGCAAACGAATTTGTAACCTTCAGTGCAACAGCTAAACAATATATAAATTTCCTGCTTTACATCTCACCTCAGGAAGCTCCATAAGTGCCACACCAAACGTATTAAGAACACAACAGCTATTCCTTCTCAGAAAAGGAACTAGGCAACTTTATTACATTTTTCTCACAGCATAATCAAGGATTTAACAGTCACTGCACAGAAATAATCGCTACGCTGAAGATGTATGAGAAATCTGTTCAGATGGGTTTTGCCCCAAAAACGCATATTGGAGAAAGTGTAACAGAGAGGCAAATTAAAGGGAGAAATGCTTTATAAAACGAGCAACTAAATTAATAAAGCTTTAAGAGTTTTTTCTAAATTCTCTAACATAGTAAAATTATTTGAGACTTGCAGACTGCATGTATTCATTTGCCTAGTTTTGCTACAGCAAAATGAAACATATTGCTAAATGAAACATAATGAAGTACATAGATATTTTTTTCTGCAGTAGTTCTAACCTGATTTATTTTTAATTTGAAAAAAATCTAATCTTAAAACAATATTTTGCACATGTAGTACAATGAAGTACTATACTGTACTTTGTACTATATTGTGATTTTGTTTTGTATCTGGAAGGAAGGCATAACCCCCTTTTCCAATACATTGAATAAAAAAGATTTTTTTTTAATCAACCATAAGAAGTCTCTTAGTATCTGATGAAGACTTAGAGTCTTTTTTAAAAAAGAAAGTATCTGTATTCCTTTCCAGTTTTCAGATACCAATCTCAAACCAGGCAACAATATTTTAGTATTAAAAAGCTCAATAGACATGATAGGAATTATTTAATTCAATATTAATCTTATAGCTAATACCACCTCTTAACACAGATTTGAGATTCTCTCTTCCACATTCACGGAACCAATAATCAGAAGCTTCCCACACCCAGTTCTTTTTGAAGGAAATCATATGTATACATGCATAGCCTTCCAAAAGCCAAACAAATTTATCTCAGCACAAAAACAAAGTAACAGCCTATATGGTGTTGTGCTTCTTCAGAACACATTCCGAGAAGCAAGGGGTTTTATGTAGGATTGCTGTTCAAGTCTTCACTTGAAATATACTTTTGTAGTATTACCTTCACCCTAAACTACTGATTCACGGGAAAAGGCAGTTTCATCATGAGTTTTCTAATGGAAACTCACTTACTACAGAAATACCACCAGCTGATGATAAACAGATGAATGATTCACAAATGCAAACGAGGAAAAAATATTCTACAATAACGCATTTGATTTTAGCCACAGTTTAGAAATGCATTTCCAAGATTGTTTACAAGACATGAGACATTCCTCCCAATGTCCTTGTAAAAGTCCTTTCCCTGGACGTGAAAAGCCTCATCCATTAATCCAAATCAACACTACCACTACCCCCTGCAGAATCCCACTGCTGTAACAGCTCACAATATTGCAAACCAAAAAACCCTACAAACTTGCAAGGCCAGAAGTGCCTACAAGACAGGCATTCGTGCATCACTGAGGTGCTGATTGAGTCATCTCCAGTGAAGGCACGTAGTGGGAAACGTTTGTCTGTCCACAGTGATCTGTTCCCTTGCATCTCGCCACCGGGCTGTCCACGACGGCTGTGCTGTAAAACAGCACAATGGGACTTCACAGCCCTGCCTGCACTGCCAGCTTTAAAAATGCCTCTCCCCTAAGACGTCTGAAAACCCAGCTGGACTTCAACATCATGCATCAAGCTAAGCAGCGTTAATTCCCTTCTTGGAGAGCCTGACAGAATAGGTCTGGTTTCCCACAAAATCACTGAAATACCTTTAATGATCACAGCTCTGTCACCAGGGGTGAAAAAGTCTTCCTAACAAAACCTGAAGAAATTATTACACATTTTGACAGTTTTTTTTAAACTAACAATTCAGTAGCCATTTGCTGTCTGACCTTCATTAGAATTTCCTTCGTTATCATGTTGCAAAAATCTATTACGTTACTGACTGAGGCAATTAGTCACTAGAAAGCCACTACCATGTACTCCAAACTGGGGAATCATCATTACCATTAATTTCAAAGGACAGCATTAAAAGAGACAATATCCAATATTTTACTTGCTAATTCCACTGTAATTTATATTTGAAAAGTATGTGGGAAGGTTATGCCAGCCTGGATAATCGGTCATTTTTCCTGAGCCATTTTGTTTTCCAGGGAAAGCCTCAGCGGTATCTAGGGCATCTGGGGATACCTCAGAGGAATTCAGAGTTCAAGGAGCTGTTCTGCAGTACTGATACAGTGGTAGTCACAGAGGGCACCTATTTCTACTTTTAAAAAGATGCAATACAGGGAAACAAGGAGAGAGGCAGGGCATTCCCTCACAAAGCTATAATAGCTTAAAACCTTTCATCTTGGTCCATTTCATGTGCGTTCCAGGGACTGCCATGAAGACTTTGCTCCTATTATCCTCTCCTCACAGTGTCCCTGTATGATGTAAATCATGATCTATTTTATGGGCTTTTGTTTCTCACATCAGGTCTGTCACCAAATAAGGACACCGTCATTGTCTTTGCATGGCACTTGGTGAAGTCTCAGCTGCTATCTGGACGCTGTTCTTAGGATACATGATGCCAAATGAATTGCCTGGAATACACAGATACTTATTGCTGCAAGATTTGAGCTATGTAGTTAGAAAGGCTGCTGCAACACGAACAGACCAGCTCAGTAACACAGCTCTCTCACAATCTTAGCTCCTTTCCATACAGTAAGGACTTGCTTAGATAGGAAGCCTGAAAAAAAAAAAAAAAATGTTTAATGGACTCAACACAATATCCTACCTTGTCATTGCAACGATTTTTGTAACCAGGAACAAAAATTTTACCCTTCTCTAACTATCCATGTTTTCTACTGTCCTAACTCAAAATTCCAGTTCAGTCACTTGAGAAATACTTTTGATTTCAAAGAAACATATCTTGAAAAAAGTTGGAGGGTTTTTGGTAGTCATCTGTCTAAATCAACCTATTTCTATTATGAAGTTCTAGTCCAATACATTGCAGGAAAATACAGCTGGGAGAGATGCCCACTGCAGAGTTGTCTAATCTGTCCCCTTCATGCAGGACAGTATCAATGGTAATGCTATCATCCCAGAAGGATGGCTGGCTTGTCTGTACTTTAATATCAGTAATGGTGAGGATTTCACAGCCACCGCAGATAAATTGTGCTATTGTTGTCATTTGAAATGGGATTTGGGGTTTGGGGTTTGTTTTCTCTAATTTTTAACCTCAGTCTCACTTGGTGAAAGCTTTAAGGAAGTCCCACAGAGAGCAGGGCTGTTCAAAGGGTACATGAACTGAACAACTGTGTCAGCCGGGGTAAAGAACAAATAATCTTTCTGGGCTGGAATTCCTGCAAGGAAGTGGGACAAGAAGAAGGATAATAGGTTCTGAGGAGAAGTCCTGTGGACCTCAAAACTGTAGTGAACAGAACGCAAAAGCTGTGAAATAGTATCTGGGGGATCTGGGAGAACAGCCAGGTTAAGCATTCCTTTTCTGGCTATGCATCCACGTAGGGATAATGTCTCTGCCATTGCAAGTCATGACACTCAGAAGAGAAGATAAGAGTGTCCTGAAAACGAGCCTTAGCTGTAACACAGAGACACAGGAAAGAGGAGGGGGAGAAAAAGTCTGTCTCATGGTGAAAGAAGCTACTCTCTGCAATGAAACTGCAAATTCATCTTGCAAAGTCTTTGATAACTCACAGGCAACAGACTCAGAGAAAGCTATAAATAAACCACTTAAGAAAAGCAGGCAGCTCCAAGATCTAACTTACTCAGTTTTCCCAAAAACATGCTTCCCATTGAGACACCATATTCCACTGTGAGCCGCTGTATTCCATTACTTGGGGGGGGATAATGGATTAAGTCAGAGAAGACTGAAATATTCCTTGTCAGATGTGTCCCAGGAGTTAAGAGAAGCTGAGCTAAGAGAAGCTCAGCTCTTGTATTCCACAATTTCAGCTTTTAGTCAACACAGGACTTCAGAGATGACAAGGATATGGGAAACAAGGTGACACTGTGGGATTCTAGTGCTGCCACCCAGTTTTGATTTGGGGGAGGCACAGGGGCTTCTGGCACCTGTATGGCACAGTCCTGGTCAGCAGGGAGGTACATCCAACCCTGCTCATCCAAGGAATTTGGATGATTTTACAGAAAAGGGCTAAACTGGCTAAACATTATTCGACCAAACCTGAGCCTTGGTAATTGAAAGAAGAATACGGTTCCATAATGTGCTAAAAGCAATCAGTGAATGGACCATCTTGCTGCCATGTACTTCCAAAATAATACAGCCAGCTTAGGTTTTTTTTCAAAAGACTCTTGTCCACGTTCAGACTAATCACAAAGAGAGAAGATAGCCTCTATAATAAAGCTGTTTATCTGAAATTAAAAATTGGATTAATTTTTTCCCCTCCTACACTACTAGAACATCATCCAACTTCTATCATCTTTCAAAACACTTTCTAATTGAAACATGCGCAATTAAAAACCAAACAAAAAAAATTGCAATTGCAAAAGGTGAGTAATTAGCAAACCCAAAGGCACACATCTTTCTACAAAACTGATACATTTCAGGCAGTAAATCCAGTTCCCAAATGCACCTACTTGGTCAGGGCTGGAAGGACAGCACAGTTTGTGAGCTGAGTGTGTGAATGGACCAGCAGAATTTTGTCTGCTGTTCAGAGGCAACAGATGCAGACCCTTATCTGCAGGACTGCAACAGCCCTTTTGATAAGTGGAGAATAAACTTATTTTTTAATGTATTAGCTTATCCTGCAGCACTGTTTCCTTACTCAGGGAAGGATTGTTTTCCATAATACAAAAAGCTGTTACAGATTTACTTTGTGAGCAAACTGGGATGTTAAACAATTGCTAAATCGAGAAGATGAATAAACAGCTCTATGGACTTCCAAGTAATCAAAGTGGGAATAAACATCAATTCCTAACATTCAGCATTTAGCTGTAATCTACTGGTAATGGACACAAATTCATACACAACAGAAGAAATGGCACCAAGCAAACATACAGCTTCTGGCGGTAAGATAATTAGTCAACTCCAAACTTTAAAATATACTTGTAAAACCTTCCCCAACAATGCCATTGCTGAGGGGAGCAGGGTAGGGAAGAGGGAGAAAGGAAGGTGGAAGGGAGAAAAAGTACCCCCATCCAAACAGATTCCTTTTAGGGTCATGGCATAAATGACCACCACATGACACAGAAAATAAATAACCCAACCACCTGACACAGAGTGCTTTATGTTAAAATACACAGGAATATACTTACCATGACTTCTGACACAGATAGAAGCATTCATAACAAATTCGGGGAATTACAGTCCAAAATATTCATGAACTGACTGAGCTAAGTCAGATAACCCTTGGTTATGGAGCTTAGATCCTGGAGCTTTACATCCAGCTGTGCCAGACTTAAATGCAGAGTAGATAAGTGATATAAGGAAGACAGCAAGAGATTTTTTAAAGCACATTTTTGCTAGTTTACTATCCGGACCCAGGAAACAGCACACCAGCCATAGTGCTTCCATCTGCCATGCCTGCCAGGATCCTTTCCTGCAAACAAGGCAAGACACAGATGGAGTAGCACATAGCTGCTCCTGAACTACCACGAGAGCCCCTGGTTTCACTTCTGCTCACTCTGCCTTAATGGAAAGCAATCTCAAACCAAGTATTGAGCACCTTTTTCTTTAACCTCAGCAATCCTTTATGCAACATGTGGTGCCAAGCCTCATTTGTTGTTGTTTTTCTTTGAAGAAAAACACCCAGAAACAAGAAGCAAACCTCCCCACCCAGCTAAAAACCTCCCTACCAATCCTGCAGCATGGATAAGCAAGGTTTGATCCCAAGTCACTGCAATCACTGCAAGGCATAAATTAACTTCAACTACCACAAGTTCAAGCTCATATATATGCTTGTTTCTGCTTAGTTTGAAAATAATACCTACTAGCTATAAATGATAGGTTCTGCTGTGCCAATATTATGGTCTACTAAGTACAACACAGCATTTCATTAGCAAAATTGAAGTGGCATCTAACCATCTTGTAAGTGTCCTTCTTTCAAATGTATCAATTAAACCAAACTGCAAATGGACAACAATAGGGAAAACGCGTTCTAGTGGAGGCTGCCCTAAGCAGGTGATCCTTTCTCATGCACAGTCATTTGAACAACAGCAGGGCAATTATGACTATTTTCAGTATCAGACCCTAATAGTCAAATGTACCTAATTCAGGCTTAACTGTCGTTTTATCAAAGTATTTTATATCGCAAATTTAAAGATCCTCCTATTCTATAACACATAGGATGAATTACTTATTTTCATAAAAGCTGCTTAAATACTTTCTGAATACCCACCAGGTTTCATCTGACAAGGACTAACCCAGTCTGACTATACATCAGACTTCTAACACTTTGTTCCGGGGGCCAGGAAATTTTCAATAATCAGAGACTCTTTTGTATCCAGGGCTAGATGGAAAACCTTTGGCAAATGGAGGCAGAACAAAGCAGCAATCATAGCAGCTTCATAAAGGATCTAAACCCCACACTTCATAGCGCTTCTCTTCTGCAAGAGCAGAGGAATGAGAAAAGCTGTCTCCTTTGCAAGGCACCACCAGGCAAGTAGGGAATGACCATCGATGTGGGGAGTATTAACAGACTCCAGATTCTGACTTTTCCCAAGGAGACTGCTGAGGTGAAGGGAATGACACAGATCTCTCCATCCCAGTATCCTCGTGTGGGAAAAAGTCATCTGGAAGCTGGCCTTAAGGTAACTGGGGTACAACTGTAAATTTTAATCTCGCAACACAAGATTTATGGAACTGACAATGAATTAACTCCAACGTTCACAGTCAGTGAAGGTTACGGGGAGAGTGACAGGCATGGAGGTAATGCATAAGCTGCTCTGTAAAAGAGAAATCTATTAAGGGCTTATATTTTGGACTGAGAAACACAGAGGGAAGTGATTCCTGCTCCTTGAAAGGAAAAAGAAAGGCACTTTAAGCCTGGACGTAGCTGATACAGAATGCCAGTTGAACTAGAGGAACTTGCAGAGGCCCCTGGGATTACTGGAGAGATGGAAGAAGAGTTGTAGTAAGGTAATTAGAGCTTCAGTAGAAGAATAAATACTCCACAGGCAATCCACAGGTTCTCCTCACCTCTCACCACTTCTTCTCTCCAGCAGTGACATCTGCCTGTGAAAGCCAAGGGAAAGGTCTCTCTCATTCAACTCATTAGTTACTAATCCTCACTGGAAACACAACAAGGGACACACTAGCGGGAGGAGCTGCCAGCTCTTCCCTCCACTGCTCCAAGGCAGGCACAGGGCACGGGGTCTTGTAGGTGTCACCCAGGAACAGCAACCCAGCGGTGGAGCCACAGGCCCCCAGTGCACTCTGAGAGAGAAAGACACACCCCAGGGCAGCTGAGCTTTAGTCAGGTGACTTCATTCCCTGTATTTTTCTGCTTCTCCCTTTCCTCATGCCCCAGAGGGAAAGAGACTCCTGTTTACAGGCAGGCTGCTGGAGCAAGGGGTAGCACCTTGCTGGGGAGTGATCTGAAAGGAGCAGGAGGAAGAGAGTGAAGACAGCAATCCATTGAGGATTTGCTATCCCAGCTTCTCTCTTGTGCAAGGCATTTTGGATATCCACATCATGTCTTTCCTTTGCCCTGAAGTGGTGACACAAAGTACCATGATGCTATTTCCACCTTTCACAGGGCCTGCTTTAGAAGGAATACTAAAAATAATTGAGGCTTTGATAGCCTAGAAAAATGCTGAAGCAAATTGTGCTTCAGCACTGGTGCTGACCACTGCCATGATTCTGAAATATGTTATGTGCAACTCCACTCTGGTGTCATCTCTCAGCCTCAGGTATGTTGCAGAGAGGAAAGAAGGTGACAATGTCCTGGATTTCAGTCAGCATTCCTTAGCAGGTAGAAAAGCTGAAAGAAAAGACAAGCTGCACAGCTTATTCTTTTACTCCACAGCTGAGGCCATTGGTGTCAGCTAGGATTTGCACTGCAATACCACATACTTCAGAATTGGTTAATAAAGCTGTGACCTCCAAATTTAGCACTGCACGAAAAAACTTTTTTTCTCAGGCTGCTCTGTGCCTACAACAAGCAGCTGGAGAGACAGGGAAAAAGAGAAGACTTAGGTTAGTCTCTATGCAGGGAGAGAAGTAAGGCCAGCTGACTTCTCTGCAAAAACAAAAAAGGTTTGGTTCCTTTTATAGCCAAGGCTATACACAAATCTTTATTACTATCCTTGCTTTTTAGATTATTAATAATCTACCTGACAGTCTACTCCTCATAAATCTTTTCTGAAAAGAATCAACTACCAAACATGTGCACTTATTTCAGGTGACTTAACAGAAATACTTTTATACTTTTTGTTTTCTCAAGGATTTGCTACATCCAGAGATCCAAGACCAAGTCCAGAAGGAGATCAGGAACTGAACTTAAAGAATACAGCTAACAGGAGTTTTTCATCATCTTACAGGCACCTGCTCGTCTTTAAAGAGTAAACTTCCTTTAAAAACCTGTTCTGTATCGCCTCACTCTCAATAGCAATTTACAGCTTCCCTTACTGGGGTTTTCGTGTGTTCTTCAGCTGATATTTAGGCCACAGGTTCCCAAAACAGAAGGAACTGGTCAAAACCATTCACTGTGGGAATTTTCTGTACCTTCATTGATAGCTCCATATGTCACATGTATGTTTACATAAACTCAATCATGTTTTAGGTAACTGTACAAGTTATAGAAACAACATAAAAAAATCAAACTGCTACAAGAATATTAAAAATGCTAATCCACTTCCATGGTACTTTTGTGTTAACTCAAAGCTGTTGTTAAATGTATCAAGTTTCAGCTCATTCAAATATTCTTCTATAAAATAAGATCTGCCTAAAACTTTACCCTGATTGGAAGGGGTCTGACAAAAAAAAATCCTTTTTGTGAGACCCCAAAATAATCCTTTTAATTTTAATGCTCAGTCAGCTTTGTTGAAGTAGGAGAGAAAATTACGTCCCTATCCTTTCAAGGCTTATTTTTGTGGATGTTCTCATGGAAAACCAGCACACCAACCAGAGCTCACTCTCCCAAAAACCATAGACAAACTGAAAATATTTTCTCTATGTCAAAAGTATGTGGAGAAAAGTTAGGAGAAATGCCCACCCTAGAAAACATCCCAAAAGAGAAAAGTCTATGTTCCACACTATGCTCTTGCTACCTCCTAAAGGACCACAACTTTCTGATTGTCCCTGAGCACAGACCCAAAACCAAATGCACCAAGAGCCAGCATGTGCACATCCAACCCTACAGCATCTATAATTAGGAACTAGGATGAAAAGTATCTTTTTCTTTTTTAATGGCTAATTCTCTAGTAATGGTCAATTAGGTATATACACAATGACAGCAGAACTGCATATCACTTGCTTTGTTTGGTTCAGAAAATTCATTTAAAGTGGCAAGCACGAAGTGTACAACACTCCTCTCTAGGGAATGTATTTTTATATACTAGGGTGAATTTAATATTTACTTTATTTCAATTGACTCATTTTTTCCTCCAGAATCTGAATCAAACACTGAAACACTGGCAGGTAAAGTGATCCTTATTTTCAAGAGCAGAAAGCTTCTCTCTAGTGTCATTGTTATATTTCAGTATCTGGTATTCTGCCTTTCTAAATATTAAACTTTTCTGTTGTTGTCATTGGTGGAAAAGGTGCTTACCACTGGTTTAGTATGTGGTACAGTTTTGGAGCACACTATTATGATTAACTTATTCTCCTTTTTTTAGAGATTAGAAAAGTCACTAGGCAGTTACACTCGGAAAAATCTATTATTTATATTTAGTAGGACTTCCTGTATTTTGCTTTTTTACATCTAAGCCCTACACTCCTACACAACGGCTGCATAAAAGAATTTTTATAGTTTCCACTTAAATACAGTCATCCACACCTCTTAAACTTAATACAAGATAGTTTTCTACAATGCAGCTGACAACACTGTACAGAGCCACTCAAAACCACAGCAGAACCAACTCTCCTAACTCAACGGTTTAGGAGAAGTGACTTTCCTAAAAATTATCGCCAAAAATTAATAGTAAGTAAAAAGAAATAGAAACTCCCTGTTCAGAGTTAAGGGAGCACACCTCTAAGTTCTTAGGAGGCACAGAAGCCCTCACCTGGAGACAGGCTCTGCTTTTGTTCATCTGCCCACTGGTGGAAAAAAGCTTCTTCTGAGTCTTTCTCTCTTTCCTTCCCTGTGGTTCAAAAAACTTACACTGGCTCCTACCCCTGTGCCCTGACACAGCCCAGGATAAGCAGCAGGAGATAATTTTGTTTCTGTCACTTTCACTGTTCCCCCCAAACAGCCCCTGGAACAAAACTGCTCCCCCAGGCAGCACCTGAGATGAAAACATTGCTTAGGTCCAGGCCTGGCCTTCCACTGCTGCCTCTCCACGTTCCTCACGTGCCATCTCCACAAAGACTGTCCCTAGGAGCTATTTCTATCCCCAAGTGTTCCACTGATACGCTCATTAAGGATTTTAGATAGCCTTGCATCACCCCTCTGAATAAGCCCTGGTGTTTTCCTTGCCTGTGTGGGCTGAGAAACAACAGATAAGTCTGGAGAATGGAGACCAATTCACAGTTTTAAAGGCTGCTACTAAAACTAAAGGCAGGGTGCCCCAACCTACTAAGAAAATCCTTCAAGAACATCTGCTGATGTATTTTACACTATTTTAACACACATTTATAGTTCTGAATGGTTACTGTTGGTTCTAATGGTTACTATTACCATGAACTAAAATGGTTAATATTTTGCCTAAATATGTTTTGGCTAAGGAGTCTCTTCAGAACAAAAATAGAATGAAGAACCCATTATCCAAAACCAAAAAGGGCTATACTCTGTTCTTAATTTCGCCATATTGAGTTGTATTATAGTTAAAAACAAAACAAACAAAACAAACAAAACAAACAACTCAAAGAAAACAAACACAAAACTAAAAAATCCTCAAAGCCAGACCACCCAACCTCTGTGAAACTTAATTTCCATTCCGGAGAATAAAATGTATCTTCTACAAAACCTGTTGCTGAGGGAAAGAAAAAGGCATGACTTAAGATCAGTTGTTTGCCGAACCATCGCCCAAAATGAGTCTGAATACAGCCACTGGTGTAATGCAGCGTGTGCACCAGGTATCCATCCACAATCTGCTCAGCTAAACGTAAAAAGTTTGTAATCCAATGCTGTGTAGCTTGTCACTAAAAATCTTATAATTACATCCCTGTCTGGATGACTAGTGAGTTATTAATGCTCAGCAATAAAGATGAAAGTAGACAATTTATTACTATTTGGCACTGAACGTCAATCAATTCAACTAAAAAGAACCTATTTAAAAAATAATAAAAAATGAATAATATCTAAGCTTAGCACGCTTCCTGCTTATCCGAAAAGTCTATCTGATTATATTGAGTTAGTCGGCCAGGTGGATTTAAAACAATGTATTCGAACTTCACCGGCATTACGGGATCCCAACGCAGACCAATAATTGGGAGACAAAATTGAGCTAACAGAGAGTGGCCTCAAGTCTCTTCTCAATCCGTGTGTGGATCAGGGCAGGCTGGATTGCAGGGAACAAGTTCCACACCCCTGCAGCTGCTCAGCTCAGCCACTCTCAGACAGGAGCAGCACAAGTCGGGGCTCCTGGAGGCTGCAGACACGAGCAGGATACAAAGCTGGTCCAGCCTGTGGCTGGAACAGTGTGACACAGCCAGAGTCATTTTGTCCATCACTAAAAGCACTCTGTGCAGGAGCTGCTTTGTGCAGGAAGAAATTATAAAGATGAGTCACCGTCGGTTGGCATGAAGGCTCTGGGATGTGACACCTCTGGTCACAAAGTGGGAACCACTTCTACTGCCTCTGAGTAGCAGCAAAACCTTCTTTTCTGTTGTAGCACTGTAAGTGTTACATAAAACTGTTCTTCCTGATAAGGATCTTGTGAAATTGTAAGTAAAGCATAGTTTAAAAAAAAAAAAAAAAAAAAAAAAAAAAAAAAAAAAAAAGCGCCCGGGAAAAAACTTGCCATTTCCATTAAATATTAACCTTCTGAAAGAGCAAGTCAGGACTAAAACATCTCTTATCTTAATTAGTTTAGTAGAAATGAATTTAATTTATATTGTAAGGTTGTATTTTCTATTACAGATCCAGGGCAGGGAAGGGCAAACTTTTTAGAGCTATCCATTTATATAAAAGAATATTATTGTTTAAAGGATCAGTCCAATAATTTTTTGGTCTTATCTTTAGGCATGGACTTCAGTGGTGCTCCTATGTGCTTCTTTCGCCAAAAAACATTAAGGATCGAGGGATTAAATTCACAGTAAACTGCAAACAAACACAAAACATCTCTTCAAACATTGGTATATTGACTTGAGTAGTCTAATAGTGGCTGGAGCTTTGCCTCCATCTAATTTGACCTTCAGTTCAGTTTGACCTCTCAGAGAAGAAAGTCTAGACATTGACCTTGATTGAACTCAACATTTCCCCTTTTCTATGTTGTTCTAAATAATTTTAAGCACACAATCACTAATGCAGCTAACACCACGACTTACTCTAATGTAAAACTGTTCACAGGAAATTTTCTTTGACAGCAGAAACAGAAATGTCAGTATTTGACAGGAAAATGCCAAAACCATGGCCATGTATGAAAAGTTGACGTATATACACCAGAAGTAAAGCTGTTCTTTAAAAAGGCAATGAAATACAACTATTAGTTCCCTCAAATCAATAACCACTGGTAATCTCTGTGACCTAACAAGAGAAAGTGCCTCCTCAATTCTTCCCTGCAGCTTTGACTTTCAGTTTGAAATATTAAAACTGAAGATACAGTTCAGTTTAATTACAGGAAAACATTACTAGTGATGTTCATGTGTTAATTCTCCCTATGCTACACCAGCAGTTGAAATGTAATGACACAGAAAGACCATTATTTTAATTATCCCTATAAAAAATAAGCATGTAGAGAAGTAAAATGTTATTGTTTCCTATGAGCACTGTCTTAGTAGAAATGCTTTTTTAAAAAGCAGAATAAAAATTCAAACATTATCTGGACCAAAACTTTTTTCTTTAAAAAACATGCTGTAAGCATGTTAATAATTGGATTAAAAATTACTTCCTTGAGTTGTCAGGCGTTGCCAGGACACTAAGAAAGCACTGCTAGAAAAGTTTTCCTCTCAAAATGAATTAAAGCTCAGACTTCACAGTTGGCTTTTTGAATACCACACAATCTATATGGGTGTAATGTAAGACTAGTTTTTATTTATTACTCAGCAAGTAGAAACCTCAGCATATGGGCCAGGCCAAATTAATCATCAGCCTGGTCACTGATTTGCCAAGGCACAGGAAAATGATGCTCAAAGACAATGTTTGTGTATATTTTAAATGTTGACAAAGCAAGAAAGGTTCCTGATCATTAGGTTGCCATCCCCTTGTAAAAACTGACTTCAGAAAAGTGCCAGTCGTTGTTCTGCACAGTGGTTCTGTACCAGCTGGATGACAAATACAAACGTCTTAAAGAAAGAACCACCTTTCTCAAATCCTCTGAAGTTTGAAGAAAAACTTTTGAGTCTGTACAACCATTGTAAACTATTAGAGTTACCTAAAGTAACCGTACTAACAGGTGAGGATACTCTTTCATCAACTTTGCCCTTAACAGAGACCGTGGTTTAATTACAACAGATTTTAAGCAGCGTTCCATAAAGTGCCCTGTGAGTATGTTGGATGGCTACAGAGACTTATTGGCAGCTTGCATTCTGTATTGTTACAGCAAAGCTTTATATTCTCAAATTGCTAGAATGCTGCTACTTCTAGACTTTACTTCTCTAGGACATATGCATTTTGAATGTCTTTGATCTTACATAATCTAACTACACAACTCAACCTTACAAACAAAGTCCCCTTTAATTCTGTGTTCCTGCATTTTAATTCTGTTATAATACCTGTTTCTTCCACATAATACAAGGTTCTGTAAATTTAAACAAGTACGAGCCAAACATTATATATAAGTATTTAAATATTTATGCACACATACACACACAGAGACAAGACTTGCCATTACATTCCGAGCATTTTAGAAGGACACAACACTGAAGCATGAAGTAAAAAAAGAAGACATAAAAGCACATATTAAGACATCAGTGCTATTAAATCTCCCGAAATTGCTACAAATGGATGTTTACACAAGCATCCTAACAGGAAGTGTTGAAAAAGGAGTCTGGTTCAAAGACAGAGAGTTAAGAGCTCAATTCGCACCCATTAGGCACCTTATTTAAATTTCAGTCTGGGTGTACGCAGGAGGCAAACCAGTCTCTTGTGGAAGTGCCACTCCACGGCAGGTGTAGCGGGGACGCGCTCCGGTGTCAGCACACGCCGGTACATTGTCTGAGCGCTGGATGTGAGACATGCCAGCAATCCCTGCCTCCACAGCCAGGAATTTATTATCCAGAGCAATTCCCAAACAGCTCAATCGCAGGGCTATGTGTGAAACACCAAAGCGCTTCTGTGTTTACTGCCTTCACAAACAACAAAATATCACCGTCCCTCAGTGCTTTCCGCAAATCTGCAGCAATGATGCAAAGCAGCATTTTTTTTTTTTTTTTTTAATTCCCTTTCGGAATACAAATGCCTGCCTTCTCCTATTGCTGCCTGTTCCTAACCGAGACGCACTGTGGACAATAGTTTGTGAATCAGCGATACCTTCCCACACTGTTGGCAAACTGAAGAAATGAAAAAAAAAAAACCCCAAAAAACTAAATAACAATGTACTACAATCTCGAAAGAAAAGGGGGAAAGAAAGTAAATAAATAAATAAATAAATAACCAGCAGCTTAAAAAACCGAAGACAACATTAAAACACCGTGAAAATATAAGAAATACCAGCGGTTAGGGATGAGGATTAATGGGCAGAAAGGCAGCAGCGGCAGTTATTGCAGAGGCACAGAGAATCCTCCTTTCCCTGGAACTCATGCAACTAATGACCTCTCCAAGTGCTGAATCCCGCGGCTCGGCACCAGCCCGCGCAGCGCCGGCTGTGACACACACACACGCATCGCAACTTGTCAACTCCGCGAGCGCGATTACAGCGGGGGGATGCCGGAGCCGCGGAGCCCCGAGCGCTGCGGCTGTGCCGGGCGGAGAGCGGAGGAGAGCCCCGGGCATGTCGGCAAGTAAGAAGTGAAGAGCATTTACCAGCGGCGGCGGCGGCGGCGGCAGCAGCAGGTTGAGCAGCCCGAGCGCCTCTCACCGTCTCTGGGCGATAACTTCGCACCGGTGCGGATTCCTTCAGTGAGGAGGGGACACCCCTTCCTTCCTTCCTGCCTTCCTTCCCTGCCCTTCCCCGCCTTCGCTCTGCTCTCGCTGCGCGTCCCGTCCCTCCCGCCACCAGCGGAGCGCCGGGGAGAAGAAGCGCCGGGAAGGAGAAGCGCCGGGCAGCAGCGCCGGGAAGGAGAAGCGCCGGGCAGCAGCGCCGGGCAGCAGCGCCGGGCAGCAGCGCCGGGCAGCAGCAGCAGCAGCAGCACCGGGCAGCAGCACCGGGCAGCAGCAGCAGCAGCAGCACCGGGCAGCGGCAGCAGCAGCAGCAGCAGCGGCAGCGGCAGCGCCGGGCGGGCAGCGCCGCAGCCTCGCGCCGCCCCCGGGGAGCGCGGGAGCCGCGGCCGCGGGGGGAGCGCGCGCCGGGCTCGGGGACAGGGCGCGCGCCGGGCGGGATGAGGGGAGCGCGCGCTGCCGGCCGCGCGCCGCGGCCCCGACGCGCGCGCGCCCCTCCCCGCGGGCGCCGCAGCCAATGGGCGCGCCGGGCGCGCGGGCGCGCGCTGCCGGGAGCGCGCGGCGGCGGCGGCGGTGAGGGGAGCGGGGCGGGCGGGGGGCGGCGGAGCGGCGACGGGGACGGAGCCGGGGACGGCGATGGGAGCGGCAGCACCGCCGCCGCCGCCGCCGGCGCGTCCTTGTCGCCTTGACCGTCCCCGCGCACAGCGGGCGGCTGCCCCGGCCGGGCGCTGCCGCAGAGCCGCGGGAGGCGGGGACGCCCCGGGTCTCCGGCGTCAGGATGCTCGCCCCGCCGCGCCGTCGAGGCCGTGCGGGTCGGGAGGGGATGCGGGTCCCTTCCCGCGGCCGCCGCTGCGCAGCCCGAGGAGCGCGCGGAGGCAACAACAAAATCTGGGCGGGGGAAGGAATTGTTAAAAAATCGCTGCCACCGTTTTGCCACGAGTTAGAACCGTTCCAACAACTGTTGTCACTTCTGCAGAGCAGAATTGCTTTAGACTCAAGCGTCGCGTTGTATGTAATGTTAGTCCCAAACTGTGCACAGAATACTTATCTTTTCTCTGAAATAATTAAATGTTGACTATTATTTTTAATTTCTCCTTAATTTCTTTAATCAAGAACCTTTAATTTAGAACCTTTAGAACCTTTAATGTCTCCCTCCACATTGGTACACATCTGTCAGACCAACGATGGCAACAAAACCAGGAGTGTTAAAGCGAAGTAGATCAAAAACAAGAAAGTGACAGAAAGCGACGAGGCACGGGCTGATGGCAACCTACAAAACTTTGTAAATAGTCTTGGCAAGGCCAGGAGGAAAGTGGCAGCTGAAATTAGCTAGGAGTCAGAAAGAGCAGTGAAAAGGAGCCTTGCACAGGGGCAATGCACAGCAGTTCCGCAGATCAACTTCATGACTATATTCCATACTATAGAAGATCTCTGTAGAGAAATGCAGTAAGCTGGAGCACATTGGATTCACTGTAGTTGGGGAAAGTGCGCTGTAAATTCCTGATTAGAGAGAACTACAGAACTACAGCAGAGTTAATTTTCCAACTGCAGCTGTAGTTTTGTAACCGTCAACAAAGAGCAGGAGTTTTAAGGGGCAATCCAGAAACCAGCAGGGCAGCATCTCTCAGCTTTTCAAGGTTAATTGAGAAAAGGGGAGAGCAGAGCATAATGGTAGAGCTTGGTAAATTACATGCAATGCTTGAGGACTGCATCTATTCAGAGGAGTGAAGATCCACAGAACCACATCTTCTCCCTGGCCTCATCTTTTTCCATGGCATTTCGCAGATTTCAAGATGTGTCCTTGTCTCTAAAGCTGTGGTCAGGATTTTAATGTATGTGTGGTGATGTGTTGATTCTGCGGAGAAACTTGTGTACAGATATACTGTGACAGTCATTTTACTGGTAATAATATTTCTGCTTGAAAATAAACTAGATTGCAAAAATGAATGCTAGAGAAGTCTTTAAAAGACTGTTGCAGTTAAGTAATGAGTTGTCCCTATCAGGAAAGAAAGACAGAATTACACTGAACTTGGAAGCAAATCTTGTCAAACCACATTTTGATGGATGCAGGTGTCAGTGAAAAGGTAATGGAAAGTCTGTAATAGCAGTCCATAAAGCATTTGACTTGATGCTTATGATGATTAGGCAAATTAACAAAAATCAGAATTCATTCAGCTCATACACTCTAAAGGTATTTGGAAATCTTCACCTCATTGGAGTGGCATGCGGAATATTACAAAGCTACTTAAACAGACCAGTGATTTGAGAGAGAACAAGCAAGTGGCTTATTAAATGCCATGCAGCAAGGGTTTGTTGCTGGTCAATTATGATGGATATGGGTTAATGGCTCAGACCAATCCGGCTGCCTTGGTTAGGTGGCCTCATTTGTTCAACAGAGCTGGTGAAGTCGAGGTCAAGCATGGAGTGGAAAAGAACACAGGTGACATTTCAGGTTGGTGGATTGTCTTCTGAGAGGCAGTTTACAATGAGCAGCATTAGTTTGTCCTGGTGAATAACTGAGTACATGCTCCCACTGTTGTGGGTTAGTGAAGATGACAGCTGGGAGTGGATGGGTGGCAGAGAGTACCAAAACAAAAATAACCAGATGTTACATTTGAGGCAGTATCGGTAAGACCAATGTGGGAATACTGGCTTTGTGTCCACATTCAGGATTAATGTTAACTGTATAAATCCAGAGTATCTGAGGGACAATTAACGTAGGTTTTAGAAGGATAACTGTGTCTTCTCTCTAAAGTGAGTGTCCTAACAGAAGACAGGGAGCTTTGCTCTCTATTCCTCTTGTTCTCTGTTTAAATTGATCTTGGATTCCTTTAGATATGGTTGCACAGCTTCAGTGGAAGACAGGTTTGTTCCCATCCCTTTAATCTGCAGGTAAGGATATTCTCCTGGGAGAGCGACTAAATATGCATGAGGCTGCAGAGAATAACCCAAACACCTAATTTCCTGGGTTAGGTCTCTAAATACCGGATTAGTCAGCAAATGGTGACCACAGGCTACTCCTTGAGCACATTTTAAATACATTAGCTCTGCTTAGTTCTTTGGAGGAAAGTGCATGGTGCCTACCTTCAAGAACAAGTTCTAAGCGGTGGATCTGAAGTGAATATAAGTGTATTTCTTCAGCTTTTATTAAGGTGCCTGAGGAGTGGGACTGCAGCTGAGTCACTGCCCCATGGGCTGCATCAGCCACTGCTCCATGGCTGAGCTGCTGAAAAGGCACAGCCTGGAGCCTGCACTTGTCACCAGCTCCAGTCCTCAGTGCCTTCAGGGGCTCTCAGAATTGCCTTGTCACTTACAGAGCCTGCTGACACGAGAGCATCTTGTCCACTTTCACAAGGGCCATGGCTCTATCTTTTCACACTTCTTTGAAAAATTGACCTTCAGTGTGATTTGAAAGGAAAGAAAAAAAGAGGCAACAAGAAAGATTAGCAGTTTACTGGTGGTAACTGCTGGATGCTTGTCTCCTTGCCTTTTAAGCACACGTTTGAATTTTCTAACCTGGAACTGCTGATTTTTCAGTGTGTCCCTATAGATCATTATTTCTCTATTAGTGTGTAGGTGCTCCACCATACACACTGCTATAGCTTGATCAAAACAGGCATGATAAAAGGATTTCTGGAAGCTGATGCTGTATAAACACATTGTGAAGGTGAAATTTTAGGAGTGCAGCTTGTTAGAAATAGGAACATTTTACCAATAGAATATGCATTCTGATCTTGCTTAGACTCAAAATAGGATCTTTCTGGAAGTTATATTGCATCTCCAATGTAAGTTATGGGATGGATGGAATGGTTACCTGGGGGAAGTTCACTGGCTGGCATCACACAAGAGGTCACTGCAGCTGATAATCGTAATTTTTTCCAGCCCTGTAAGCTGGTAATTGTGAAATGCAATGATCCATTGTAACAGCATAGTACTCTTCAGAATAAAGAGAGAGCTTATCTTCCCGAACAATGCCTCTCAAATGTTTTAATGTGTTGTAAAGGGGATTATTTAAATTAATTGGTACAATTTCCTACATTTATTACATATACTGCAATATCATTAGTCAGTCATGTAACTGCACCTGATTTAAATGTTCAATGTTCATTCTTAATCCTATGTCTGCAATTACATAGTAAGGAGTAATGAAAAAAAAACAAACAAACAAACAAAAAACACATGTAAGTATTTCTGTGTTTCAAGGAAGTAACCACACCATGGTATGGGAGAAGCAGCTGTGTATCATGCAGTGAGCACCTAGCAGAGAAGGAGAATAATACATAATACAGAATTTTAACACACTGGAATTACCATCTTTGGTAACTCAGTAAGTGTGGTGTATGTTTGACATTGCAATAAGGAAGTTTGTGTCACCTCCTAAATATTGCCAGAAGCTGTGTGTAATTCATCAAACAAAAAGAAAAGAAAGGTGTTGAATTGCACCAGTATTTTCAGGTAGTTTTCAGTCTCTTTAATCTCTTTAGCCTTTTTTTTTTTTTTTTTTCCCTTTTATAGGCAGCCCATCCACCTTGTAAGAATGATAGCCTGTCTTTGAAGTGGCTCAAATGGAAGCACGGAGCAGGTAGAAAGCCACTTGCTATGTGCTTGAGCATTTCTCACCAATGCACAGCCATCAACAAGCTTGCAGTTTTGGAAGAAGAAGAGGAAAAAAAAAAAGGTGGAAAGTCTTTCCTCTGCTCAGTGGAAGGTTAGGAAAATGTGAAGACTTTTATAGATGTGGAACACTGTTGTACTTTGAGGAAATGCTGTCTGCAGATGAGCACGTTCAGTATGCACAGCCATCCCTAGTGGGTGCCAAACTCAGAACAGCACCATGTGCTGTGGTGCTTGTTCTGTGCACAAGAAAGTCTGAACTTAACACACCTGGCGTCTTTTTTCCCTGTAGCTGATCACAAATAGTTGAAAGGAATTTGGAAGAATATGGCTGTCAACAAATTATAAAGTGGATTAGCACCAGCTGGAAACAAATGAGGAGTCTTTGTTCATCTGGCTGAGCAAGAGGAGAATTCACTGGTCACTGAGAAGAATTTTTGTGTTTAAATTGTCCAGCTGTCAAGAAAAAACACATTGTTGGTGTTAAAATTAGGTGTCACTGTTGAAGAGTTGGTCGGATGCACTGCTTCCACAGAGGTCACTGTGCTAAGAATACTTATGTGATAATCCTAAACCACTAATTTAAATGTTAAACTGAAGACATATATATCAGGGCCATTCTTACTCTGTGAATCAGGACCCAGGTGTCTTACCGTCTTCCGGCCCACCCAGTTACTGCAGTCATACTGGTTTCTAATGACTTTTTAGATGCCAGTTCCCAAATACTGAAATCTGTGTTATTGTTGCTGTTGTAACAGAAACGGAAGATGCAGTTGTTAACTAGTCCTCAGTCCGGTTTTGCAAGCTCCTGTCTGCGTGTAATTGCAATGTTAATTCTCAGCCATTTTAATGGCTCTGACACCACAGAGGATGAACGCTTTCACTTGTATTCCTGCTGCAATTACTGAGATGTTGTAGCCATTTCATTAAGAAAAACTATTTACTTTATGTACTTTTCTGTATATAGAAATGCCTTTGCTTTTTGAGAGTGGGAGAAAACACCACCAGGTGATTATGATAAAAACCATGGAGATCAGGGGGTGTTCTGGACAGTAACAATGAGTGCACTGACGACGTGAGCTAAGGATAAAATCAACATTTATTTCTGATGACAGGAGTGGTTTTAGCTCAGCTCTGCATGAAGGGGTATTGGTGTGGATGAGGTACCCCACAGACACACACTCTGCACGAGGTGGAAGGAGGCTGATTTTAGGTAAATGGCACCACACACAGACAGTTCTCGTACCTAATCTAAGAGAAAGGTCACTTAAATTGGTTTAGCCACAAGAAGTGGTAGAATAATATATCTGGAACAATATACAGAGAAAGAAAACAAAAAAAAGCAAGTAGGAAGGTGTAAAGGATGAAGTAGCTATTTTACATAAGATTGAATTTACCTATGTCAGTTTAAAATTTGAAGCCTGCCTCAAAAGCAATGTTAAGTTTGCAGTATTCAGCAGTGAGCCTGTGAACTGGTACAGACAAATCATCTGCTGGAGGGTGCATGTGAAAATGCAAGGAATGACTGGGGACACAATCATGAGAACAAAAAAAACCAGACAAACAAAAAACTGACCGACCAACCAACCAAAAAAAACCCAAAAAACAAAAACAAACAAAAAAACCCACCTGAACCACACCGAACCAAACCCAAAAAAACCACCACCAACAATAAAACAACAAAAACCAAAACTCCTCCCCCAAAAACCAAAACAAACCCAACACAAAAAGGTAAAACTAGAAGTGTCCAATATATAAAACAGGACGTGCAGTTGTTACAGTTTGCCTTCCGAGTGATACACTTCTACCCCTGTATGAACTGCCAATGAAAACATCACCAACAGAATTAGTTCCTTTTAAATAAGATCACTCTGGAGTCTGAGGGAGGAATTAGAAGGAGGGGAAAGTGGAATTTTTTGTCAGAAAATACTTTCACAGATCAGTAATTATTTTAGCTTTCATAGGCTCACTTACCATTATGAAATATAATAGAACAATCTTTTTTTTTTCATTTTCTTAGTACACAAGAACTATCAAGAGAATGAAAAGTATTAGATAATAATAAACCAACATATTTTTTCAGAATTGAGATAACTTTTTTTCCCAACAGATAGCATGAGTTTTTTGTCATTGCACAGCATTTTTAATAAAAATAATTAAATATTAGAGATGGGACTTTAAGGAAGCTGTTAGTTAATTTTACTTTTGCTCTGTTCGACCCTAATTTTGCCCCATCTTTCATTGCTAACTTTTATGTTCTGTGCTTCCTTATGCCCTCTTTTAATGCAAAGTATTTCCTTGAAAAGAAGTTCCATGCAAGCACACAAAAGTATTCAGCTGCTTAATTTATCTTCTGACAAAATCCAACAACTCCATTCAGGATCAGAGCCCCTTTTTTTTTTTTTGCTACTGACTAAAGAGGATGACACAGTCCTCTCTCTGTGAAGGTCGTGGTTTAAGTGCCTGATTTCCTGAATACTCTATGAAAGAGGGATGATGAACTTAGCTGTTATCAGCTACTTTGTGTGACGAAAGGTGCAAGATAAAGAGGAACTTTTCATGCCTGATCTCCTTTCATTATCTGTTGTGTTAAACTGCACTGAGCAGTCCCTGAGAAGCCCAATATTTAATGCATTGGCTATAGCAGCACTGGGCAATAGATTTATAAAGTGATATGGTAGACACAGTTTACTTGCTGTAAATATGTATAATGCAAAGAAACACGTCCATTTATCACTTCTACCAGTACGAACTCCTGCAGTACAAAAAGAAGAAATTAAGGTAGCCGTAGAAGAATGGGAAGTTTGAGCAGGAACTGTTTTCAGGGATGTATAAACTACAATGTCTGTTTTAAGGTTACAAAAATACTAATAATCACTAATGAAATGCTAAAACATGATTTTTTAACTGTAGATAAATAAGAAAGAATAAATCAAAACTGAAATGAAGGATTTATTATGTCTGGATGTTTTATAAAGTTGAAATTTAAAGTGCCGAAAAAAGGAAGAGAATTCAAGTAATCCAAGGAATAAAGAGGATATGTACTCAACAAGATTAGCTTAATGTGTGTTTTCTTTTCTGTTCCTTTCTTATTTTAATACATACATCTCATTTTAAAAAATGTCATGTTTGCCATATAAAATCTGCCAACGTAGTGATCTACAATTTCCTTCTAGATTTAATGTCACTTCACTGTAATTTTTCTGAATTTTTAAACAGTTCAGTTGTCTGTGCTCATTAAAGCCATCATTTCATTGCCTCCAAAGGAATTTGTAGATGCTGGTTAACACAGTCTAAACTAGGACTTGCTAAGCAAGTTATTTTATTCTTCCCATTCTACTCCAAAGGCATGTAGGTGTACTTTAGTTATTTAAAATACTTGTCTCAGTGCTCTCACATTATTCAGTGTAAACTGTGAGAATGGCAGAAGTTTCACACTGATACACTTTTGCAGAACTGACATTTGTGAAACTGTATTTATATGTTCTCTGCATTCTCCTGTCCTGTTAGTACTTAAAAGGTGCAGGGGATCCTTTGTACTATTCCTGTCATAAGCTATTCCCAGGCTAATTTCTTGTTTCAGGAAAAAAAGCAAGTGTGAGCTTAGACTGTCAGATCCTCAATGAGAGCATATACTTGGGATATAAAGGTACCTCAAAAAGAAAACTTAAAATTCTCTCACTGTCTCCTGAGGAACTTGAAACTTATTTGACTAGTACCAATATTACTTCTTTCCTAATTGTAGCTATTGAAATAGTAAACTGAAATAGGAACTCTGAAATATAATATATTCAGTATAAAAACATGTACAAAATAAAATTAGATATAGAGAATCAAATGCAGTCTTTACATTGCTAATATGATTCTGGAACTGGAATTCACTCATCTTTGAGTTCATTATACACAATTTATCCTGAGAATGCTGCAGACTCTCAGGTCTGATGACCTGCTTCACTTACAGAAAAACTGAGTTTTCCAGTGTTCCAAATAAATATGGCTCTAAATATAATTAAGAATATGTGGCTGTTATGTAAGAAGACACAATCCACACTAATTCATTCATGTTCAAACACATGTCCAACAATGGGCCACACAAAACTTGGTGTCTGTACGTGACCTGATTGTTACTCCTGGCATAATTAAGCTTGCCTCTGGCAATTAATCACCTTGCCTGCCAACAAATAGTGTATTTATCTTCATTAGCTTCCTGCGTGGGCACCTTTCCTTTGTGCCCCAGACAAGAAGCTCCAAACACTCATTTGGCTGCTGAAAGGAGGAGGATTCCTTGGAAGGGATGTTCATTTCCTGGATGGGATGAGGATTCCGTGGAAGGGAAGCAGATTCCATGGAAGGCATGTGGATTCCCTGGAAGGGAAGTGGATTCCATGGAAAGGAAGTGGATTCCATGGAAAGGAATTGGATTCCATGGAAAGGAAGTGGATTCCATGGAAGGGATGAGGATTCCATGGAAGGGATGAGGATTCCATGGAAGGGAAGTGGATTCCATGGAAGGGATGAGGATTCCATGAAAGGGATGAGGATTCCATGGAAGGGAATTGGATTCCATGGAAGGGATGAGGATTCCATGAAAGGGATGAGGATTCCATGGAAGGGAAGTGGATTCCATGGAAGGGATGTGATTGCATGGAAGGCATGTGGATTCCCTGGAAGGGATGTGGATTTTCTGGAAGGGAAGTGGATTCCCTGCAGGGGAAGCAGATTCAGCCCTGCCAGGGAAGGGCACAGGCGCTGCTCCTCAGGGCAGGGGCCAAAGGCAGCCCCAGCTCCCAAGGGCTGGGCTGGCACTCTGTGCATTAAGTGTGACTCCACAGCCACAGGAAACCCAAGCCTAAGACCATGATTTTGCATTTTCAGCTTCCTCCTATATTTTAATGAAAGGCAAACAGAATTATGGACAGTGCAAATTATTTTTCTCAAGTGAGAAAGAAAAGAGAGGATGCCAGACTAATTTATTTGCTTTTGTTTGCATCTCCTTTTCCATGATTATCTTAACAAATGAGTTTACTAGCAGGAATGTTTGGTAAAATAATGAAGCAAATATTGTTAAATATTGTGATTATTCATAGCAGAACCTATAAGTCATGTTTCTCCAATTGGAAAAGAGAAATGTGTTGCACAACCTACATACCCATTCAAAAAGAGCTTGAATATTCAAAAAGCTCTGCTTATGAATGAATTACATAAAAAATTATGCATAGATATTATTCAGCAAACAGTTTGAACATATACATCAGAAAAACTAGTTTGTTTGGAAAACTTGCAAACACATAATGGAGCAAAGAAATTATTCATTATGAATTATTTGCACAGCATCTGTCTTACTTTCTCATGTTAATTGCCTCTGCTAAACCACATTTTCACCCCCTCAGTATGTAAATTTAAATGATTTTGCATATTCTCTGAATATCCAGTAAATGCAAGTTTCATTACCTTACCGCTTACATTTTTTTCTCTCTAATTGTACTGACGTTCATATAATTTTAAAATTTGACCTACCAGCTTGCTGTAGATTGCAACCTTTTCCTCTAGATTCTGATTATTGCCTAAAAAGAAGAAGAAGAAAAAAAACCAAACAAAAAACCCCACATATAAAAAAATTGAACCCATGCATTTTGACTGCATTTGTGAAAGATCTCGTAAGGTATGTGTTAATTCCCACTGTATTTATAAAAGCTAGGGCTTGTTTTTAATCACAACCCTTTAAATGTAATTATTACAAATCTAGGACATGACCCACAATTGATTGGAATTAACAGAGAGAGTTTCACTGACTTCTCAGAGCCTACAGCAGACCTTCTCCTGCAGGAACTGGGTGATGGATCACCATATCCTTTTGTGCTTCCTAAGAGGTACCACTCTTGTTCATTCTACGAATACAAGCTTGTACATCAGACAGCAAAATATTGTCAGTCAAAAAAATTGACTTCCCATAAAAAATGTCTTTTTTTCCCCTTGAATTTTGTGAAATTTTGATTCTTAGAGCCCTTACTCATGTTGTCTCTCTAAGAAACACCATGAGAAGGAAATGTGCACATGGCATCCTGTCTTTTCTTTGCCATCACTTCCTACCACCAGCAGAAATAAATGTCTTGTCCAAAGCTGTCTGGTCTCTAGGAAAAAAAAAAAAAAAAGCAAGTTTAACCCTTCAGGCCTACTAACAGAAACAACTCCCTGGCAAAATCTGTCCCCCTGGGTCACCGAGAATGGGCCAGCCAAGAGAAGCCGCAGGATTGTCTCTCACTTTATTAGAGACCTGCAGAAAGCATTTGGAGAGTGTCAGTGCTGCGCTTAGAAGCCAAGCTCTTTGAAAAGTACAAATACGCATGTTTCTAAAACCTTGTATTTAGGATTCCATCCTCAATGTACCACAAAATACACAACACTTGAAATTATTCTTTGTTTCTATTTTATACTGAGGCTACAAAACACTGTGTTAACACGGGTAGAACTGAACATCCTTATTCATTTATTTGCTGTGGGCAGAAACCTGGCTGAATGCTTACAGGAGGTGTTTTGCAGCAGCCATCAGTCCCTTGCCAAGGCACAGGAAGCAGATGCTACTGCACATCGCTACCAAAAACTCAAGCTTTTTAGAATCCTAACAGATTACAGCAGGGGAAAAGAAATCAGGATAAAGTGTTATGATACAGTATTTTTGCATCAATACGAAATGACACTGACTTGTGCTCTACAGGTATTTGTGGGTCACAGAATTTCTGTCATGAGAAGCTCCCAGTGCACCACAGAGCTCCGTAGATAATCCAACCTTCTGTGCTGTAATGCACCAGGCCTGGCTTTCAGATCACATCTGAAATGAGCAGCACCAGTAAAATTTTGGGTCTAATCTTCAGCAACTCATTTTTTTGTAATATACCTTTAGGCTACTAAACACATCCATAGGTTTCTCCTCAGGACAGGATGTGTTGTCCTGTATGCTTTAGCAGTTCACTGAGCTGAACTGATTCAAATGAGCCTTGAAATGTTAAATACAACTTGTAATATCAAACGCTCTCATGTCAAATAATTTTCTTCCTGTGGATCCTAGGGAGATTAAGGACTCATGCAGTGACTGAAATGTCCACTACTTACATCAAATATCTCAGGACTGGCTGTGTCATTATCTGCTCACTGGAGGAATGGCGGGAAAATACAACTGCAGCACTTCTGACTTTATTTGTAAATCAAGCGTAAGGAGCATCTATCGGGTCCATATGGCAACAGGTGAATGTGAAAGGTTGAGCAACAGTGTCACAGAGTGACCAAAGCCTTCATGCACAACCTTGAGGTGATGTTCTCTTTGTAACTGGTGTAGAAATTAATTTTGGGTAAGAGAGCAAACTAAATGCAGTATGGCTGCACTTCAAATTTTCTTCCATCTGCTTATCTCAAAGCCCAGAGAAAGTTGTCTCTTCTTTATTGTTTTTCTGGGTTTGCTTTTGTATCTCGCAGCAGTGTCTGTTTACAGCTTGCTTACCTTTCCTTCTTAGCTGAATTAAGATGAAGTCTGGTTTGAATCGCCCAAAATGCCTTCACCTAAACCCCTCCTGTGTGTTCAGAAGTGAAGAGTGGGAACCATCAATACATTTTCTACTTCTTTTCCCCCCTTTTTGCTTTGCAGATGCAGAAGAGACACTGAGAGAAGGGTGCTGGTTCTCCTTGACCTCTGGGGCCTGCTCTGTTTGCCAGGGGAACCCTTGTGTCCTTGTGCAGGACTGAGGCTGAGCTGGGGCTCCTGCCTGCCCTAATTCTGGCACGTTCTTCCTGACACACATTTCTGTGCTATAATTAACCTAATTATCATATCATAAAGCAGCAGTACGATTTCGATCTGTGCACTTCGTGGTAGGCTTATAAAAACCAAATATTTTGAAAGGTAATTAGTAAGTAACTCGGTGTGAAAACTGGGAGGTTGTGTTTTCCGGGACTGGCACCCTCATTGTAAATGCAGTCACACGTGGGATCAAATGGTTCTGGAGATGCTGTTTGAAAAACTCTGAGAATGGCAATAGACTATAAGTGGGCACACCTCAGTGTTGGCAACAATTAAAAGAATTATATTAGCATAGAGAAAATAACCTTTTCTAAATCACATTTATTTAAGGCTCCCAGTTTCAGGAGAAAATGTGGAGTCTTGATACTGCTATGGAGCAACTGTTAAATGCATAATGACAGTCTCAGCATACAGAAATGAGTGGGGAGTACTTTCATGGAAAGCATATTGTCGTTTTCCTTGCATTGAAAGTCAAAGGCAATTAAAACATAATTTAATTAGAGAATATCTTATCAGCTGTAAAAAGTAAAATTGATTGATATGCAGTGTAGGGATGACTTGGCTGCTGCTATTTGTAAAGTGATGCTGAGGCTGACAAATTAGTCACTTGGTTTTTTATTTGATAATTTCATGTATTTTTATATTTTCTTTCACCACTGAAAGCATTTAATTAGCTAATGTTTGATTGCTCATTGTTTGGAAATGGAAAATATTACGACTGTATTGTGATTTGAAGAGTTGTTGGCCTTGAGATTAAGCATCTTGCATGACTACATCCTGCTCTCTCATTACTAAAAATATGTATCTGATAATAGGATTTTTCCTATGATTATTTTTGTCTGTGTCACCGTCCAATAAGATGTTTTAGTCTCCAGCTTAAACATCACATAAAGCTGGAAACAGGTCAGCATAGCTCAGAGCAGCTCCAAATCACTGAGCAATCTCCTCACTTGGAAGAATCCCTATCGCTGACCCACGGGCTGAATTTGGCCGTGCAGGGAGGAGCCAGTCAGGAGGGATGAACACTGACAAACCAGAAAGCCTATCGCTATTTCTAAAAAGCCACAAAACAAAAGGGGTAGTCAATTTATTTATTTTTTTTCTTAAAACATCCCTCTTACATTCATTTAACCAGAAATTTGTTCTCAATCATTACTTCTGTAAAGAGTTGCAGGGTGGTTTGAGTAAATAAATATGAACAAAATATCCAGGTGTCTGTTCTTTTCTGTTAATTTTATTCCTTAGAAGAGGGAGAGTTGATGACATGGCTTCATGGTTTTTTGGCTATTTCTAATACTTCTGTTCTGCTAAGAGGATATAAGCAGACTAATATTCATATGGATTCCAAATTAACGCATTACTTCCCTCAGAATGAGCGCTTCTGCAAGAAAATCCTAGGACACTTTCAAAGGACTGGTAAATAAATTCATTCAATAAATAATTTAAATTAAAGTGGTCTTCAACACTTGACTAAAACCAGATGCCAGTGCTTTAGGGGTAGAACTCCTGAACTTTGTAATGCCTCTGTCCATGCATTTGTAGAGATTAACTGGGTAAAGTAAGAGATTAATCTTTCCTTGACTAAAATAATATTTTCAAGGTGGATTATTTTTTTTTTGGGAGGGGTGGGTTTTGGTTTATTTTTTTTAAAGGTTTCGGGTCAGTTTGTTGTTCTGTTGTTTTGTTGTTGTTGTTTGTTTTTTTTTTTTTTTTCCCAGATGCAAATCCATTCTTCTTGGGTCTACCAAACTCTTTTTTGGATTCTGACAGCTGTGGTTTTTCCCTGCCAGGAAAATCATTTTAGAGGCATTTATTACTGTGAAGCCCAGTTTTCTATATGGGCTAACTTCTTTCAAAGTGGAGACCCATAACAATTGAATATGATTAATAAGGTAATTTCTGCTTTGCTCAAGGAAAGGATATCAGTGCACATGTACACCTTTTGATACTAGAATCAATTTCAGAGGATAGTTTTTCATACTAAATAGGTTATGAATAAGAATGGTCTCATTTAGATGCAAGAAAATATACAGAATTCTGTATAAATATTCTAACAGTATGGGAAGGGAAAATAATTTGAAGAAGTAACTCATTAGGTCTGACTTCACAGTGATACATTTAATTAAAAAGGATAACTAAATCAATTAGTTGTTTCTCAGATTGTTGGAGACAGCTGCTGTCAGGTATATCAGGTGTTATGTATATGTATAAAAGATATATAATATACATCATAATAATGCAATTGCTTCTGTGTGAAGTGGTGTTTAGGAGCTGGTTGAAAAAGATTATTTCATTCGAAAAATCACACAAAAAGCTGTAAAAAAACCAGGACCATGTTACTGGAGACTTATAAGTACACTGCTAGAGATGGATATTAACTAGACAGTCTACTCTTGTTGAAGATGTCCCTGCTCAGGGCAGGGGGTTGGCCTGGATGACCTTTAAAGGCCACTTCCCACCCAAACTGTGTGATGATTCTGTGATTCTCTGAACTAAAACCACAGATTAATTTTAAATTTTCTGTACAACACCACTGAAAAAGCCTTTAGCTGCATCCAAAAGGGATGTTTCATAAAAAGGTCCTGCAGTTATTAGGTCAAAATATTAAAGAAATAAACCAGGATTTTTTTATTTCACCAATTAAAAATAATCAGAAGTGATAGTTACACAGCCTAATAAAAGATCTCATTTTTGCTGCTCATTATAAACATCTCTGTACTTCACATACTTTGTACCATGGATTTATTCAGAATAAATGAATGTGGTGAAATAAATAAGTGAAAGTAGTAGGTTTGCTAAAAAGGCATGATCACCTTTAAATCAGTAACAAAACAACTTCTCAGAAGTGATGGCAGGCGTGAGCAGTGTTCACAAACTCTTAACTCCCTTCCAATTAATTTTACACTCTAGTTTTAAACCTCACATGCTCATCTGTGGAGATAAAATCTTCCCCAGCCTGTGCATGAAGGCGCCATCATTTTCCTTATTGCTGTTGGAAATATTGTACCACTGTTGAATGAGGTGTAAAGGATTCAGAAAAAAGGTCAGCTTGTGGGATTAATTTTGTGCTTTCTGTGTATTTCATACAACTGGGGCTGGGTTCTGACCCTGCAGCCACAAACAGCCTCCCCACAGGTGCTCACACAGCAGGCTAAGGTATCTGCAGGAACACAAACTGTACTGTGAGGAAGAGAGTGAGACTCCTAATTTCAGAGATCCAGCTGTATTTTCGAGTCTTCATTACCTTTACAGAGAGTAAAGAGCAGCTCTAAGCCAGCAAGCAAGATAAAAGCCTCCTCTCTTCAGTTACAGGGAGATCTCTAAGAGGGATATCTGCTCTTTGCTTTATTATTTTGTGGGGTTTTTTTATGGGGAAGATAAGGAATACCTTAAGGAACATATTACAGGAATCAAGTTTACTGAAATAGTTTAACTTTATCTATTGATGATCAAATATATTTTTGTTTGGCCTAGAATTTCCTCTGGGAAAACAAACAAACAAACACCCCAAAAAACAAACAACCAACTGTGATGTAAAGACATTTCTCCTAAATACATATTAAAGAAGAGTTCACTGTAGAAAAACAATAAATTCTGGGAATGCAATTCTCTAACAGCCTGGAGGAGATGGCTGTTTTAAACAAAACAGAGTGATTTAATGAGCCAGTGCTCATCTGGGAGGCTGAAGAATGCTGGCAATGTCCACCTCGGTAGCAACAACCACACAGTCCAAATCTGTGCTTGCCCAAATCTCCCTTTCCTGTTTAAAAATCCTTCTCAAATCATCTGATGCCAGTCAGACCCTGTCAGATGTTGTTATGAATTGCATAAGATTAAAAAAAAAAAAAAAAAAATAAAAAAGACTGGGAGGAAAGCTCTGCGTGGTGACAGAATGTGTTTTGAGTATATAATGTTTCTTTTAAAAATTGCAGACCCATTGGGTTTTGGCTAATGTGACCAATTTCTTAAAAAATGTTTATACTTCCTAAAAAACCCCTGCAAATAAGAGACTAGGGTAGGCAGTAATATATTTTGATGCATATTTCACTCAGAAGAATCCCAAAGCCTGACACAAACACCACAGGTCATGGCCTGCTGTAGACTGGAGGATAATCACTGCTGCTAAAAGGAACTTGGTCCCACGTTCCCAATGGCAGCTTTCTAATAGAGTACGAGAAATGCTCAAAAGTTCTTTTAGGTGATGGCAGACCTGACTAAAATGGTAATGGATTTTTGGCCAAGAAACTCAATATAAAGGCAAATAGAGGAGAGCTGTGTTAGTCAAACATAAGTTATTGGGCTGAGAACAGAGTAAATGGATGAAATGACAGGATATGCTGGAGAGAAGGTCAGGTTGCACAGTGTAATGATCCCCTTTGGCCCTCAGCAGGTGATTCTGTGAAAGCTGCTCCTGCTGCAGGTCTCTAATTCCTCCACCACTATTGATTTATTTGTAAGAGACCATACTCAGTAATGATACCTGTGCGTGGTTACTGATAGCATTTGGCCATGAACGATGTCAGTAAAAACGTGTTTAAGTAGAGTTATGACTCGCATGTTTTTAATTTCACGGCGAGATCAAGGCCTAAGGAGGAGAACAGGCATATTAATTTCCTAATGGGAAAGCATAAAGTGCATTTTTGTCCACTGTTTCCCACCATTGGTATTACCAGTGCAGCTTCTCTGCAGCAATTAAAAGAGCTGGAACAGAAAACTCCCAGGAGCTGTAACTAACATCAAAAATCTGTGGGTTTTTTCAGAGACCTGGAACTGGCACCGTGCTGTATCTCACTAAGGAGGGGCTGCTGATGTCACTGGGAATTTCCATAAGGAGAAGCCCATCAATGTGTCGACTCATGATGATTTACAGATGATCTCCATGCAAGTCAATTTTTTACAAAGAAATCAAGTGATGTCATGAAGTAAAGCCACAGTTCAGAGCTCACCTTTTTCTGATTCCTGACTATGGACATTTATTGTGCACTCCATAAAGTGATGCAGTTGGCTTTTTGCTTACAAGCAACATTAAGAAGAAATGAAAGCTACTAAATTACAGTGTAAATATCCTGGAGACCTAAGTATAAAGTATTGCAGCCTAGCAGAGCTTACTGTTCCACACAGGTGCATTTTATTTTATATGCACATTAAAAAATGGGTGTTTAAAGAAATCTGTGTCATACAAACTTGTAATATCAAATATTAATTGTTGATAATACAATACAACTAAAAATCCATCTAAATATACAGAAGGAAAAATCATGCATTATATATATAGAAATATATATATAACATACAGTATACAATCTACAATCTACAATCTACAATATACATATTAGGTATATCCTTCTGCTCTTACTAATATTTTGCATGTTGAGTTTTGACAGCTTTTCCTCATTATCCAATTTTCAAAATAAAATCCTGAATGATACCTGAAGCTGTTCACCAGTATACAATAGTTATTTGTATGACATTTCCTACTTTCTTCTAGAATTAAACACAGTATAATGATATTTGGGGAGAAAAAAAAGCCTTCAAATATGTAACAGAAATCATACCAGCTCCTTAGTAAAATAAGTCAGGAAAACTGGTTTTACTTTCCAAAGACTTATGGTGTCCTATAACAAATATCCATGTTCAATTGTATTAATATCATTATTTGAGCCAGAAATATTGCTTTAGCAGGCAATCTGTCCAATGACATTTGCAAACATCCCATAAAGGGGATTTTGGTTAAAAGAAAGAGTTTGCTATACATATTTTATTGCTACTCTATCAGTTTCTAGTTTGTTATTAATAAAAAGGTATTTGCTTTGCTTAGTCTTCCCCTATCTGCTGTTCATTAGTCAATAACAAATTTGAGTCGTGTGATAATGTCAAAGCTGGCTGACAGGAGAAGTAAAATTATATAAATGACCACTGAGGCATGAATTGTAAATAACTATCAAACATAAATACACAGTTAATGTACGAATACAGGTTATATTTGTGTCAAAATGCACAGAAAGACTCACACAAGACTCAGTGAAACCAAAAACTAGGAATTTTAGAAGTTTACCAATATGTTGCCCCAACAAAAAGTACAATTTTTGAAATAGTTATTTTCTGTTGGCATATTCTAAATAACGCCATGTAGCAGTAAAAACAACTCACTTGAATATTCTAACGTTTAGTAAATGGACTAAGCCGTGTTTCCTAGTGACTGGTCAATACCCTGTCATTCTGTTTATTTGGCATTTCCAAGGGGTTGCTCAGATATTTTATTCATATGTTGAAAGTTGCAAGTGGCAACCATTTGACTGGAAAAAATCCAACAGATTAAAAAACGTACAGGTTAGGCAGTTACAGGTTTAGTTTCACAGTTTAATAAGCCTTTACAATTACACCAGCAATGAAAATAGGCAAGGTAAGGCTTGCTTCTGAAATAGTAGCTTCAGTTTCACCAAAAAACATTTGTTTAAGGAGTTGAGGAGTGCTTCAGAGGCTTTAGACAAGCCCAGATAAATATCATCTGTATATACCTGTAAATATCATCTGCAGCCCTTCCCTTGTCCACTGATGTACTCAATCAGTCAGCTTAGGACAGAAACTCAGGGCAATTCTTCTGAACTTTATGAAGGGATAAATAATTTTGAATTCTGGCATCTTACCATGCATTTTTGCCTCTCAATAGGTAGATGAAAGGACAGGAAGAGCACAGCAATTGCAGGAGGAAAGTAAGAAATCCCTCAGCCCCACTGAGCCCAGTGCCCGCACAGACCCTGCCCTGCTCTCAGGCACAAGTTGCATTTCAGGGGTGCTCACAAACCACCAGCTCTGCCCTCTGTGGATTTCTGGATGTGCTGGAGGTTTCTAAAGCGAGAATCTTGGTGCTGATTTGGATCACTGCTTTCTTCCAGCACGTTCAGCTGTGGCTGTAATACTTCGTGATTGGCACATGTGAAAGCACAGGAGGAGAACTAGAGGGAAGGGCCAAAATGAAAAGCAAATCTGATACCCTGAGGCATCCTTTGCCAAGGGACTGCTGGCACATGGTGGCCCTCGGTGGCCTCTACAGGCTATATCTTGTTGAAGTCTAGCACCAAGAGGATTTTCATTGCAAGTTTTTCCAGGAATGTTATTCAGAGATTGTAGATACTTCACTGAATTTCATATTAACAAGCTGTGATGTTAAATAAAGTACTGAAAATCTTAATCAAAGTTATGAGTATCAACAAGAAGCAAAGTAGCTGATAGATTAGCTGCTGAACAAAAGTTTTCTCTGATTAATTATATTATAGTGTGCTAATTTAGTTCCCTCGATCTGTAACTTCAAATATCTATACTAATTAGTTGCCAACCTACAATATAATAAATGAGATAATGAAATAAAGATGTTTTAAATATCCATTTCTATTACATGCACAATTTGAAGCATGTTAACAGACAAGATGAATTCTGATTATTTTTTCTTAAGGATATATTAGCATATCATTATGTACATGAATGCCAAATACTTACTTTCCCACAAGAATAATGTTCAATTACTAAATCCACGGGAATTTGAAAATAAAGCAAAATACTGCACATTAGATGAAGGCTGGCATGGGTTAAATTTACAGAGACATCACACCTTTCTCCATCACATTTTCACCTGCTCATGTGATGCACAGTTTTGCTTTGATGGAAAATTCCTTTGGGTCTTCTTGGTGTAAAGCTGTTGGTGCTCGCAGCAAAATTTGCAGAGGAAGTGGTGAACAGAGAATGTTTTCACTCTGTTGTTAAACCAGAGAAATATCCACAGCATTTTTCACAGTTCATGAAAGGGACCATCAATTTCTGTTAGCTTTGTTCAATTTGGGAACAAGTTATACAAGCTTATTTTCTTCTATGAATTTGGTTGGGGAAAAAAAAAATGAGTTCTTTTCTGAATTTGTTTTAGAAAACTGAGCCCTTAGGTTCCAAATTTAGACTGAAAGAAATTGTAATATTCCCCATGGAAGCTGAGGAAACTCTTAAGGAGCCTTAGACTGAGGCAGTTTTATTTATTTTCCTGAAAGCAGTGATGACAGTCAAAGCACGAGCAGTGTGGCTTGTTTTATATATCAACCTTGCATGTTTTCCTGTCAGCTTTGTAGTTTGTCATCCACGGCTTTGCCTCCAAATAGCATGAACTTTGAGGACAGCAAGCTGAAATGAAAGACTCACTGCCTCCTATAGAGAAGAAGCAAGGCCATCAAGGAGTAGCAGAATATCTGTTTATTCCACTTTATGTAGTCTAAATTGTGGAAAAATATTTCATTACTAGTAGAAACATAAGACAACTCTGTTAATGGTAGTATAATTTGTTGTTACTATTTGGAGTGAATCTGTGAGTAATCTAGCTCCTATAACAGATGAAATCGTAAAAGAAAATACTAAATGCAAAATCTGGTGCACAAAAGCAAAGAATGAACTGGAACAGCTGCAATAGCTTATTATAAATACTTGTCAGAATTGTTCAGCTCGAGCAGTGTGTGCCAGCTGGAGCGCAGTTGTTGTGAGAGGGAGGTGAGCTATCCTTCCTCTCCACGTGGACAAACAACAGGAATGCAGGAAATGCAGGAAATGCAGGAATGCAGGAGATGTCCTGGTATTTCACTGCAGCGTCTGACTGCTGGAATGACTCTCACAAACAGAAACGTTCCCCCACTCCAGGCAGTGCTGCCAGAGCAGCTCCTGCCCAGGCTGCAGCACACAGCTGAACTTCAGGCTTCTATCACTGCAATCCTATAAACTTTATCAGTTGTTGGGGTTGTTTTCCCTCCTACAGGTGTGAGCTGCAGAGGTGTGGGCAGTGCCGCTGTCCATGTACAACCTGCAGAGTTCTGTCCTTATTCTGCCAGGGATACGGTGGCTGGGAATTGTACCTGCCCTGAGGAGCTGCGTTTGTGACAAGACTCATCCCTTTACACCCCATTTACAACTTACCCCGTCAGGTTAGCATGGAGAACATTAGTTTGCAAGGTGATAAAGATTTGTATCACGTGAATTGAAATGGAGATACAAACATCCACCAATGTTTAAAAGAAGTGCGAAAGGGCTTTTTCATTAATTAAAACTGACATACACTGAGTTTATTAGTCTGAAGTTCTACAGCATGTAAGCATTACTTTAGAACCATTATAAATGTGCTGGAAACACAGCGTGAGGCTAAGTTCACACAGACTTGCAGTTATACTGGTCAAACAGCACTAATCAAACTGTTTTATTTGATGTTTGATCTAAAGCCCAAGAGAGTCTGGCTATTGCATTCAGTGGGCATGGTGTTCAACCCTTGATGAAACAGTACTTGATCCTTGTATAATTCCATTACTTATGTTACTTGCTGAATATATTATTTCTTAGATAATTCTTTGCAAGTAACTGTCAATAGGTAAAATGCTTAAAAAGCTCAAAATAAGAAAAGATACTTATTCTTGTCATCTTCCTTTTCAGCTCTTTCAAATCCTGTTCATTACTGCCTCCCTGCTTCCCTAGTAGCCGGGGAGAAAAGGGGTTTTTCAGTAACAAGAAACATTAAGATACCACTGAAAGACTTCTGCATGCTCTTAGCTACAATGCATCACATCCCTTATGTTCATTTTAGAAACGCTATTTTAGCCACTGGTGTTTTATTAAATTAACTGCTGCAGTGTGGCCATATTTTGCTGGGAGTTGCAGGTACCCAACACAGCCGTGCATGTCCGCACAAAGCTAGTATCTGCTCTTTTCACTACATTTCCTGATGTCTGGCCAGTTCGATCCATGTCGTCACAGTCACACAGAATCAGAGACTGGCTGAGGTCGGCAGGACCTCACAACCTGGAGCTGTAATTGGACAATTAAACCCCAATATGCAAATGGACCAAAACTCTTAAAAATGTAAGACCTCGTGACCAGTCATCCATTTTGTGACCATTCTAAGTCCACCCTGGGTGCAGCCCTGGCCCACGGTGTATCCTGGAGGCCTTTCAATAAATATCTGCTTTATTCTCTAGCTTTGTTCAGTCTCTGTTCCAGGTCAGCCTTCCCAAGGCGTCAGCAGGAACCTCTGCGGATCATCTTGTCCCTGCTCAAGCAAGGCCACCTCAGAGCTGCTGCCCAGGACCACGCCCAGACAACTCCTGAATGTCTCCAGGACTGGCCCCCCCAGAACCCTGCAGGGACCCTGCCTCAGGGCTCAGTGACATCACAGGACAGGACAGAGCCTGCTCCAGGGCTGTCCCACTCCCAGGACAGCACCGAGCCTGCTGAGTTTCACTTCATGGCCATTGCCTCTGGGCCTGGCACTGGAGGATCACTGAAGGAAGCCTGGCTCCATCTTCCTCACAGCCTCCCTTGTGGAATTCCCACACATTCCTGGGAGCCCCAGCATTCCCTTTGGCAGGCTGGGTGGCTGAACAGTCCCAGCTGTCCTGTGGAGATGATTCGGGCCCTTCAGCACCTCCGTGGCCCTTTGCTGGACTCTCTCCAGTATCTCCAGATCTCTTTTGTACTGGAGAGCCCAGAACTGGCCGCAGTTCTCCAGATCCCACAAGGATAACATTTACTCACAATAATGCATAAACTAAAGCATACTGTTAGTGAATTATGAGAACTTAGAGCTAAAAAATAATTAGGAAAATTGGAGTCAAATGTTTGTACGTACAGACACAAAGGGAATGAGATTTCAGGTGTATAACTGAGTAGATGAATACAGAGAACTTTTTGGCATGCTAAACAGTAGAATAGTAAGCATATCCGTGGTGGAGAGGATGAAACATGGCAAACCGTCTATAAGTATCTACTTTCCTTGACAAATGCCTAATTATTCAGCAGAGTAATTTAATGTCCTGTATTAAGCTAAGAGGCACACAAATTAAAATACCCGCCTCAATGGGCTCTGCTCAGTATTCCCTGCTCACTCCCACCAAAATTGTCACAAACCTCAGCAGAGAATTTTCCTGAGATCAGCTAGTAATATTTTGTACCTAGCACATGAGCCCTTAAATCTCTAAAGTTGATTTTTCTACCAAACCACAAAACCGTCTTTCTATCCTTCTGTTAAGAATCCTATCTGTCCATGTACTTTACCTCCTACAAATACCAAGATGTAACTCAATTAAAGCTAAAGAATGAAAAGATCACAGTTTGTGGAAGAAAAAAAAAATCATTAAGTCTTCATTAAAGACACCCAACTAAAGCCAATGAGAAGTGCATATATTCCAGGTGAAATAGGAGGCTTGAACTGGAAGCCCACGGAAAAACTCGAAAAGCAGCTGATCACAGCCATAAAACCAGAGAAAAACACTTCCAGGCAAAGCAGCAAGTCTATAAGGGAGAGAGGATCTACTGAATAAAAGCAACTGTGTAGAAAATTGGCATTGCAGAATAGTTTAATGACAAAATCTGCAAAGCTTGACCCTATATATATATATATATATATATATTAAAAAGAAAAATAAACAACAAAGCAAACCTCTAAAGCTAATGATCCATAATGTTTGATGCCAACTGGATGAAATCAAGTAAAGGAAAAGGATGAAAGGAGGGTCAATGACAAATTATTGTATGGTATTAATTTTAGGAAAATAAAGACCAGGAGGATTTAGCCACACTAGAAAATCGTGTGCTGATTAACAGGAAATTGATAACTGCCGTAGCTTGGAAGTTAACAGCGCTGAATAATAATGAACTTAAAATTAAGTAGCTGAAGTTCTCACAAAGTATGCTATTTATTTTTATATTAGGGTGAAATGGAGAGGGCAAAAATGTTCCTGTCTTAAAAAGTAAGACAAGCAAAGTCTGCATCAATATCAGATAAGCAACAAACAGAGCACTTGAAGGACATATATTCATCAAACACCAAAACAATGCTCTGAGAGGGTCAAACATCTTTAATCTCCAATTTACTGTATGAAATGAAGAAGCACTGAATTGGAACATGCAGAGATCACATTCCACATACTCTAACACATTGTGCCAGTGGAATTAGCTATGAATTTGCTCTAGAAAAATATAATGTGTGTTTTAAATTGTGCAGTATCTAATAATTTTAATGTAATTAATATTTGCATCCTAATCCTTTTTTCCCCCTCACCTGGTCAGCTTCTCCTTGAGTACTCTAGCAAATGGATCTTAATCACTGTATGATTTGTCCACAACTGAGACTATTTGGCATTGTCACTCCTATCATGGGACAAGGAAAAGGGAGGGTTTTTAGAAGCCGCACTTTTCTCCTAAGCTTTTTCTGCTTTTTGTGTGTGTCTGTAACAAAGTTTTCATGTGTTTATCAAAACAATGCAGCAACAACACCTTCCAGCACTTACTTTCACTGTAGAATCTGATAATAGTTCACATGCTTTGAGTCTCCCATCTGGAGCAGCGTGTGCAATAGTGCTTTCTGCCTAAAACCTGGCTTCAGGGAAAGACTTCCAGCTGATTTGTAAGGATTTCACTGGACAGGAGGGCCAGGTTTTGATGTGAGCCTGTTTAACTTGATCCTCAGCATGCCCAAGTCAGCACCTCGCAGGCAGCCTCTGCTCACAGGGGAGGTGACAGCCCTGGGCAGAGCCAGCTCCCAGCCTGCCTGCTTTGGCTCTAAGGAAATCTATCCCTGTCTGAGAATGGGGCTGTGCCAGGCTCATCCCATTCCTTCACCCGACAGGTCCCTCTCCTCACCTTCTGCATTTATACCCAGAAACCATTTAGCACAAAGCACAGAGCCAGTGCAGAGACATGAAAGCTGAAAGGAAAGGCTTCCTGGGCTACAGACCATGATACTCCTGGTTCCTTTTCTCACCTGTGGAATAAAGCTTGAATCCCCTTCGACATCACGGCAGAACTTCGGCTGGAGTGTAGGAGTAACTTGAGTGAAAAGACCATGAACTCAGGCTCTCCGTTTCCTCTGGTGTTAGCAGATGAAGGTATTGTTGTATTCATGACAAATTAAGGGTACAAGCAGAACTTTCAGGAAAAGTTATTATCTTTCTGAGGCTAACTGAGGCAGTGACACCAAACCCCCCGTTTTCAGGTCTGGAGATTTGTTGTAGGCAGGATGGGCATTGTACTGATACCACTGCCTTCCAGTGGGCTCCAAATTGATATGGGGGAGATGTCAGAGCATCCATCAAAGGCACGGCTAGGAAGGGAGACAGATCAGCCCCAAATCATGATGCCATTTTCCCTTCCAAATCGTTGTACACCATCATCTCTAATCATCTCCAGGCCAGTGAGGAGCATGCATTGCACCCACTTATGCAGACTGTGCTAATTATTCTTACACATCACACTGCAAGGTTACATGAGATATATGGATCCATGTATGGCAAAGCTCCACGTCAAGGCACAAACATACATTTGACAGTTGCAACATCTTGGGTTTTCTTTCTTTTTTTTTTTAAACTTTTTAAATGTTTGAGGTGAGAGTAATTTAAATATAATGTTTTAACACCACGGCATGCTATCCTGGCAAGCCTGGGGAAATGCAGCACTGTCCAGGGGACTCTCTCCAGCCCATCCTAAGCGTAACAAATACACTTTCACTCGGCTAAGTCCTGTGTGTCTGGGAGCTGGGAAGATGAACCTACAGGAAGGGAGGTTATGGCATGCTCAGCTTTGCCCGGGGAGGTTCCACGTGTGGAGAAGAGCCCTGAGCTCCCAGGCAGCTCAGCACCTGTCCCTGCTGCCTTTGGGGCAGTGACAGCTCCCAGCAGGTGCCCAGAGGGGCAGAACCCACCCTTTAGAAAGGAGGAGAGACGCAGAAACCACTGACACAACCTGCAAAGTTTTGCACAACCTGAGCGTGGGTTTTCAGGAAAGCGTTTTTTGATTCATATTGCTGTACTTCTTACAAGTTCATTACTGAATGTAATGCTTAGATTCTATTTTTTGATATGAACAATAACTTATTTCTTAGGCAGTCTCTCTTGCAGCCAATAACTATTGTCTCTTTTGTAAACTGCAGCCCCTCTTGTTGCCAGTAATATGTGATTTGGGGGAATGATTTAAATGACAAAATGCTAACTCGCAACAACAAAAGAAATGACACAATATAAACTAAGCTTTAATAACTAAAAAGATCTTTAATTAAAATTGCTTTCTATTCAGGGGCTACGGTTTTCTTTAACAAGCTGCCCTATGAAAGTTATTACCTAAAGTTTTCATTTTCCCAGTCCACAGCTGCAGAAAAGATTTTATTCTGGTGAATGAAGGGCTGAACAACAGCAAGGACAAAGCTCACTTAAACTAACAATGGAGCCATGGCAAAAGTCATAACCTTCTGCTGTCTTAGGGGAAGCACACTTTCTGAATATAATCTCTCTGATTATGCCTAGTATGCAAAATGCAGTTTTATAGCTGCTGCTCAAATAGATTTCAGTATTGCCACTGAATACTAATCACTGATGCAAAAAACGTACAGCTCCCTCAAGGCATTTCAAAAATCTTGATTATTTAATCAGTGCTCTTGATTTATAAGGCGAGCTGGTTGATGACTACCAAAATGTGACACATTGGACACTATCCAGATGGAATGCCAGTTTTCATTTGAGGTTAAAGAGGTAAAACTCTACAAGAGAGGTTTTCCAGTACCCTGGACCAGAGCTAGAGTTATATCAGATGATAAATAAAACCTGTCAGTTTGGCTTGCACATAATATTAAAACAGAAACTTCACTGAATTGTCAGTTGTAAAATGAAGTAATCAACTTTCTTTCTGATTATTCTCCATTTCCACTATGGACTTTTTATTTATTTCATGTCTTCCATCTTCATGTCCTCTTACATTTTTAAACAGCACCACTTTACCTTTTTACAAATATATAAGTGGCCAGTGCTGCCTTTTCATGGACAATATTTTCCCAACCAGCTGGATGCAAAATTTGAACAGTTCAATTTCTTTTCCCTATCACTGCATATATAAATATACGAATTTGAAAATATTTTTGTATCTACATCTCTATAGGGAAACATAGGTTTAGGTATATCTAACAATAATTTAAACTCCTGCCTTAAACAGCAATAGAATTGCCAAAATTTTTAAAGAAACTGATGCATAAGCGATATTAATTTCTGAAAAGGTTCACTTCCGAGCTGCTTGGGCTTTTACAGTCCCATGCCCATTCTTTAATTGTCATCAATGATTTTCTGTTATGGAAGTATTCCATATGAAATTTCCAATGTTTTTCTATTAAGATTTCAAGCAGCAGAATGATGTCAGATTGAGACAGCAAAGAAATAAATTCCTCTTTAGACCTTCATTCCAGGCCTGGTCCCTGGAAGCCAGCACCACTTTGGGGACAGGATTATGTGGATGTGGCGGCCAAAGGTTTTAAACTCACCTAGAAGGTGTTGATAGAAGCAGTGACCAACACTTGTATTCAAAGCAAAGTCACAACTACAGAGAATTATTTTACCCAGACCCATGTTGGTGCTGCAGGTGGGCAGCAGCAGGGGAGCACCCAGAGGTGACAGGGAGCACCCAGAGGTGACAGGGAGCACCCAGAGGTGGCAGTGAGCCCACTGATGTGGCAGGGAGCACCCAGAGGTGGCAAAGGAACACCCAGAGGTGGCAGTGGAGCACCCAGAGGTGGCAGTGAGCCCACTGATGTGGCAGGGAGCACCCAGAGGTGACAGGGAGCACCCAGAGGTGGCAGTGGAGCACCCAGAGGTGGCAGTGAGCCCACTGATGTGGCAGGGAGCACCCAGAGGTGGCAGTGGAGCACCCAGAGGTGACAGGGAGCACCCAGAGGTGGCAGGGAGCACCCAGAGGTGGCAGTGAGCCCACTGATGTGGCAGGGAGCACCCAGAGGTGGCAGTGGAGCACCCAGAGGTGGCAGTGGAGCACACTGAGCTGGCAGAGAGCACCCAGAGGTGACAATGGAGCGCCCAGTGGTGGCAGTGGAGCACCCAGAGGTGGCAGGGGTCCCCAATCTGTGCCAACACCTGCCTGGCAGGGAGCAGCCTGTGTTCTGCCCCAGTCTGTGCTCCATGTCCTGGCTGGGATTTTCCTCTGAGCCAGCAGTGATAAAGGCAGGAATGGACACAGATAACCACAGCCATGGCACGTGGGCATCACTCCAACCTGGCAGCACTGCACAGACACTGACCCACAGGGATTCCCTCAGGGAAGGCTGACTTGGAGGTTAAAAGTACCCTCACATCCCACATCTCAAGCCTCCTCAACCCAAAATATTGAAAACTGTGATCCAAACGTGGGAATTTGGTGGAGAGTCTAATAATGAATAAGCATTAAAACTACGAAAAGTCATCATACTGCCACACTGAAACGCTACTGATACTCATGAAACGTTGCCTCCAGTGCTCATTTTAAAAAGTTTGCTAGCAAATCCATCAGTGTGGATTCCAGCAGCCCAACAAAAGGAGTCCCAGGAGTGTGTGGCTCCTGTGCCCAGCACACCCCCCAGAGCAGACAGACGTGTGTGCTGCTCTGCCCACGTCAGCAGCCCCAGTGCCAAACTGCTCCCCCAGCTCTGACAGTGACACTGTCACCTCCACACAGGCCCCCCTTCCAGCTTTTGGCAAAACCGCAGATTTGTATCCTGTTACGGAGCCAAAACATTTTAATAACTGCAAGAGTTCACTTATAAAATCTGTGTAGTTTGGGTTTGTGCCCTTCAAAATCCTTTCTCTGTACATGCAGGTTTTTTTATCATCTGGAGCTTTTTGAAAGAATATCTCACTTGACTGGACTTGTGGGTAAGACAATCATGGGGCAGTTCAAATAGCTGCATTATTCCATTTTCTGTCAGGAATCCAAAAAATCTGCTTGAAACACAGATGGCTATTTCCCTGTCATCATCCACCTCCTCCGCTGATCTCCTCACCATTTCAACCACATTTCCCTGTGTCAGTATCCCTGAGTAGGGAAGTTTTGCACCTTCTATTTTCAGGGAAGAGCTACAAGCTGCTGGTGAGGGTGTTTTGATGGTGGGTGAGACAGTCCTGCTGCAGACAGCACTGCTGGGCCACTGCCTTGGGGTATGGCAGGCACAATGTCAGAAATATACCACAGGTCCTCCCAGGCCTTGTGCCATGAGGACAGCATGACAAAAATAGCTTGCAGGGATTATGCCCCCACGTTCCAGTCTTGCATGGCAGCAGCCACGCCGCAGGAAAAGCACTGGAGCCAGAGCTTGCCTATGCAGGTTAGTGGCTGCACTGCAGGGGAGGCTGCTGGGCAAACCATAACCCCAGAAGAGATGGGAATCTCTGTGTACACAAAGGAAATGACGCCATTGCTCCTCCAGGCTTGTCCTTCCCCCATGTCCTCGCTATGTGCAGCCTGTCAAGGGATCATTTCCTAAAGGGCTCCATAGGTTTGGAACTGAGAAAAGGACATCAAGAATATCGTGCCTTTCTGTTTCTGCTATTTAAATTGGGGCAAATTTTCAATTCTGCTTTGCTGGATCAAGCTGAGCAAAGTTAAAGCCAGTTCTGGATGCATCTGGACCAGGACTGGGAAGTCCCTCTGGTATAAAGCCACCAGGACAGTGACTGCCACCAACTTCTCGACATCCTGGTACAGTCACATGTTGTTGTAATCAATCCTTCTACTTCCCTCTTCATTCCTATATGTACCTCTCCACCCTCTCAAACTACAATTTTTTTTTAAATAAAAAAAAAATCCTAAAACATTCTTGGCAAATCATCTCATAAGAATTACCCACTGGATGGGGTTTGTGGCTAACAGAACATCACAGAAAATAACCTGAATCATTCCATGCACCTGACACCAGCAGAGGCTACGGATCCATTAGGTCAGGGCAGAGACATGATGTATTTCAAGAATTTTTGGACTGCTATTTTTATATGTGTGGGTAAGCATACATGAAAGCTGAAAGTGAAATTATTCTTAACTGTTGTTAAGCCAACAACAATGTGAAAAATCTATGTTTAAAGAAGAATTTTTCTGTTTTTTTGCTGCACCCTACACTGCTGCACCTGAAACAAGAGCTTGGGGTGTTGTTTTTCCCAGCTGACATTGCAGCTGTGGGAGGAAAGATCACATAGACTTTCTGTTCTTCAGAGAAGTTGGGTTTTAAATACATGCTCAGCCTTTCTGACTCTGAACAAAGAACTTGTTGGAGAAGTAGAAAACAATACCCTAATATTGCCTCACAAAATCTGCTTCACAAAAATTACCAACAGTAACATCAATACAGATAACAGTTGTACCTGAAGACATTATACACATGTAGGATTTTAGTGCAAACACTAATAAATTCTTATTTTCAACAGTTATGTTGATTCCAGTCTGAGTCCCACGTGTGAGAATATCCTATTTGAATACAGGTAGCAGGAAAAAAGATTACTCCTTTCCCGAATTTATACATGCACTGTATAGCATTAAAATACAAAGTAGCAATAAATTGACTTTATTAGTAGGAAACCTAGTATTTTTTTGGATAACAAAAGGGCAATAACATTTCAATCATTGGGAAATTTGAATGTTTCTGAAATTATACTGCAATATATGCATTAAAAGTAGGGAGAGGTAATCTATCCAGCTCCAGACAGATTATTCTGATTTTCAAGAACAGAGAACTGAGACTTTATTCCTTCGCTTTACAGACACACCTTTGTCAGAAATAATAACCCACTTCAAAGGCAAGAAGCTTCATAGTGCTTAATTATGTGGCCTCTAACATGTCCTGCTGATTGAATTCATGTGATCTTATATATTTGGGCATCAGAGGCCCTTTATTTTTTCTTAATTAGAAACATAGATTCAATGCAACTTGCCAAGAAAATAAATTAAATCCATATACATCACCTCTGAGCAATATCCCTGATTGAACAGAGCTGTTTAAATCTCTGTGGTTGGCAGTGTTCATCAGCGAATTTGTTTACAAAGTGGAAAGAATGAGGTGCTGTCAAAGAATGAAAAATAAAAACCAGATTTCTGGGGAAGGAGACATCCGTCTTTTTCTATTTGTAAATGCTGACGAGCAGGGTTTAAGGAGGGCTAATGTCATCCATTCATCTTAATTAAAGAGTTAATTGCTCGTGTATCCTGATTTGGTTAGCTGATCTTAGTAACACGAGCAGCGTTTGCTTCCATGTATTTTATTGACCGCTGTAATGACATCATCAGCACGAGGCAGGATTTATTCCTGCCGGCCCAAACTCGTAACTTTAATAGCCTCCTACATGATAAAACTTTCAAGAGCGAAGGAGTTCTTTAGCATGGTACAGAATACCAAGAGGTCTGTTCAGAGCCTGTTACAATGTCTCAGTTCAGCTGTCATTGAAGTATTACTTCAAAGTCTACTTCGCAAAGATAAGTAAAAAGTAATTTTAAAGACTGGTTCTCGGCAAATGTATATATGGAAATAGCATAAACCATCGGAAAATCGCATATTGAATAGAAGCAGGAGACTTATTACTATTCAATTTTTCCCATCTGTAGTCATAGTCAAGTAAGCACTGACACAAAAACAGACAGGTGAGGTTCACAGCATATTCTAGGGATTAAACACCAAATTGGCTTAGTCCTGTGTTTTACAACACAAAGAGGAGAAACACGGATCTAAAGAAAGACCAGTTAACTAACTAGAAAGTTCCTGAGATTTTTCTCTGCAGTGTCTTTAACATTTACTGCAATTCCTGATGTTATTTCTTAAAGATTCTTCACAAATATTAAATGAAATTTTACCCAAGGGGGAAATGGACAGTACTAGTGCTGTTTGATTGATCGACTGTGTGGTACTTAAAAATTAAATAAGAGAATCCATACAAAACATAATGCATTGTATTCGCTTACCCTGGTAATGAGTCTTCAGAACTGATCTATTCATGTCCTGCTGCTTTCAGGGGATCAATTTCTGTTGCTAATAACACCCATAACTTACACAAAGGATGGAACCAGCTGCTAAGAAGCACCACACACCGAACATAACTCGCTGTAACACTTGCTGTGAGCACACACTCAGCTTGGGGACAGTCTCAGGGTAGATCCTGTGCTCTCCTGAGATATCTGGAAGGCACTAAGGATACTGTGATAAGGTGCTGCAGCTCATCTAGTTTTATGTACTTCACAGTGAACTTCACTTTGAGGGGTTTGCTGTGCAGTTTAGCTTTTCAGATGACTCGTTCAGAGGCCAGTACTGGCTCCTGTGCTTCCTCTGACAGACAGGAGAGCTTTAATACTGGGGGTTCCATGTTTTCTCAGAAGTTTTTATGTAAAATATAATCTAAAAATATCTAATAACCTCTGTATTGTAGGAACACAAAAATCCATTGCCCTTCTCATGGAACAGCATCAGGCAGTCCAGGACACAGAACTGAGGGTGGTGCAGTGGGCTCATGTTAGCAGAGAACAGTAGCCAGCCCAGAAGAGGAACACCAAAACCACTCAGCGCTGCTGAGAAGTCACAGGATGGTGTTTCGGAGGATGCTCTCCTTTTGGGTCTCCAGCACGATGTCATGTGGCTCAGGGACACTCCTCCAGCCAGCCCATCCACCTCTACAATCACACAGGAATGTGCCATGGATAAAGGGAGCAGCACTGGGGAGCAGCAGATTTGTTGGCTGCATGGGTGACCTTTAACAAGCGCTTTCAGCTCTTTCTGTCCCAGTTATTCCCCAAACCACCTGTGTCACCTCTCAGAGATACTTGGAGGTTGATTGATGGGAAGATGAACTCACTGGCTGTGGGTTAAGCAGTGCTGGTATCTCCGGACAATTCCCAGCTGGAAAAGACAGCACCAACAATGTATGGGGTTACAAGCAGAGCAGGCTACAACAACTGAAGCTGGATGAGACTAAGGTAGTCCCAACCCTGAGCTCAACACAGGGGTCATTCCTGGCTTGGGAGACTGCAGGGATGGACACTCCACAACCTCCATGGGAAACCTGCTCCAGTGCTGGACTACCCGCAGGGCAAAGATTTTTGTCCTTAATGTCAAGGCTCATGGATAGGGAGAAGGTGACCATGACAGCAGAATTTCTCAGTAGAGTTCAGATGTTACTCATCATCTTTTACAGGTCAGCTCCAATTAAAAAAAAAACAACAAACAAACAAACAAAACCCCACCTTTTTAAATTAAAATCTATTCCAGTTTTATTTACACTCTGAGGAAACTACCCATTCAACCTTTCTTCACATACTTCGGTCTGTTTAGTGCAGAATCCCTAAGTAGAATGACAAGAATAAAACCAACAAACTGCTCTGCCACTTGGGACCCTGTGGAACAGCACTACAGAATCCCTTTTACAGCAGACAGGGCCCAGGGGCAGCCTGACAGGGCTGTGCACAGCACATCACATCACAGGAATCATTCCTGAGCTCCTGAGGCAGGGACACCCACTCCTGAGCTCAGAGATCCCCATGCCACTCTGCTCTCCTGGGTCACTCTGGGGTTTGCAGTAACCACACTGTATCAGAGCCTTCAAACCATCCCAGATATCTTCCAAGGTATTAAACATCTGGGATGGTGGCCTTGGAAACACTTTTAAATAACTGGAACTTTTTTATTAATTTTGAGTCTCTTCTGTTATCTCCAGTTTGTTTTCTCATGCCTCTGCATAAACTACAAAGCTATTTCATAAACACTTGAAAAAACTAAAAATGTTCTTGGACACAGACTGTGGACTAGGAGTAGTGACTGTCCCTTTTGAAAGCTGCTTTACATAACATTAAAATAGAATGTCACCAAAGAGAAAAGTGCAACCTTTTGTTGTTCAGTGGAAACACTTTGGATAATGCTGAAATAATATCTCTAGTGGCTTGTGAAGTAGTTAGTTCACTTGTTTTAGCGATAACACCTTTTGATTTGTAAAGTTTCTGCGATACCTAAAATAAGCCAAGACAAGAAAGGTTATAAAGTTTTCTCTAGCTAGCTAAACCCACCTGCTGTAGCTTGAATCAAAGTTCCTAAGAACAACCTTCTTTTGAGATAACATGTTTTTGAATTACTACACTGTAATTTTTGTACACTGCATCAGGCAGTGGCTACTGCAACTTCTTACAACATTACCAACTTCCTAATAAACATGTGCATGAGGCGGAACAGGGCATACAAGTTATAATTCTTTGGCTGTGCCTGGTAACATAAACAGGTCTGATACCATCAGAGGAAGAATTGAGGAATTAAACCCTCCAAAAGACTGATGTAAAGGATTGGACATGGTAAAAGAGATGGTGAAAAGAGGCTGCTAAGAAATGGAACAACATTCAGGAGAGAAACAATAGATCCACAAATGGAAATAAGCATAACCATGAGAGAATGCTTTATCAACATAAGAGCCACAATGGAGCCGTGAATTTAAAAATAAGCAAAAACTGTTTTTGAGGAAAAACAGCATGATAGGTAGGACTTCAAAGAATTTACTATAATGGACAGAAATGAATAATACAAAAAATACAAAAGAAGAGAGACAAAATAATCCTGCTAAGACCAAGATCAACTTACTCTCCATCCCTGCTATAACTCTGTTAACCCTTTGATGCCAATGCCATGGAACCATTTTGGTGATTACAGACAATAAATATTTCAGCACCCTGACTGCCTCCAGGCAGCTCCTGAGCCTGCTCTCCATCTCTGCACCCCTTGCTGTATCTCTGGCAGCACCTGCACTTCCCTCCCAGGCTGGAAGACACAACAGCTCCCCTGCTCATCCCTTCTTCATCCTGCTCCCAGCCCAGGCAGAGAATGCACAGCTGACATGTCAGGGAGAAGCCACACAATCTCTGTGCCCGGGGTGGAAAGCCCACTCCAGGCTGGATTTCTAATTGCAGACAGTAGGAAATAATACATTCAAAAGACAGGCACGCAATAGGTAATTAAATGTCATAGTGGTTCAAGGGTAGAAGATGCAGCTATTGCATGAAATACCAGTTTTCTAAGGTCAGAAACAGCTACAAAATTAAAATTTAACTGGATTAAAGGAAAACAGCAGGTAAAGCTATGGTTTCATGCAAAATACACTGCAGTATTCTTGTGTCATGGTTCATGAGGAGGATTTTTGCCACTGGTGTTTTGCCACTGGCTTTAGCAGAACAGAACTAGCCAGTAATGGACTAAAAGTTTTCTTCTTAGAAATTTCAAGATAATTTTGAATCCTGAGATAATACATAGTGCCATTGGTTTGCAGTAAGATAGGGTGGAGAAATGGAGTTTAAATGGTGCTGGGGAAGCTGAAAACTAACTGGCTAACATGAAAAACTATACACGGAAAAAGAGATTTAGGCAAAAAAAAAAGATTGAAGTTTAATGCTATATGAAAACAGACGTGAAATTTTCATGGAATTTACTTTTTGATATCTTTGCATGTGGATGTCCTGTGTTGACTGTTTTTCCAGCCAACAAAAGAAATGACAGGAGACTTCCAGACAGTGGGCTTCAGAAACCTTTCACTGAGGAAATATTTATCACAATTCATGCACTTCTAAATGCCTATTTCAATCCTCTTTTTCAAGTAATTTTGGTAACCATTGAAAAAGCATGTATTGTCTTTCTCCAGTATATAGCAAGCTGTAAAAACCAAATTCTGTTTACAGCAGAACCAGATTTTCTATTTAGACAGTCATTTTCACAGAAAAACCTTTACATGTCATTACTAATGACATTACAACCCTTCCCAGCTGCCCCCAAGACCTAGCTGTTTTGTAGCAGACAATATTTGACATCTTAGTTTGCAATCTCAGGAAAAGCCAAGAGAACAGAAACTGTCCTGTCAGAAAAAAAAAAAAAAAAAAAAAAAAAGGGGGCTTCAGAAGCTGGTAAATATATCACATTTCTATGACGACGTGATCAAAATCGGAATGTTTGAATCAAGAGTTGCCTGCTTAGTGATTAATTGCAGATGTCAATACCAAGAGGTACCTGCAAGGCAATTAGCACTGTACTTGCCTAAATGTCACTGCACTGTAAATACAGAATGGAAATAAATAGACAGATTGGCCTGGTGCTTGTTGTTTGGATTTGGAACAGGAATCTTGGAAATGTGGTTCCCAACCAAGCCAATTTTTTCTTCTGTGCTGCTGACATGCTACAAAAGACTTCTGTCTTTCTTTTCTCCTGGTGTGCTGGGAGGTTGGTGCCACCCAACTCTCAAAAGGCCACGTGGCAATCCTTACCAACCAAAGCCATCATCACTCTGAGGAATCCCAGCAAAATGGAGAAACAAACAAGAAGGAACCTGTACAAATTTCTCCAGGCAAGGCTGCAAATGCTGAGACTGAGGTAGAATTTTGTTTGCCATTGGAACCCAAAGTGATAAATTTCAAGATACACTTTACAGTGGCTGTTTACTTTGATAATACTTTTCTGTCCTATCTGCCCCAATTTGGAGTCATGTGAACAACTGAGGAGGGAATCACAGCAACAAGCTGAGAGTTGAGGAGCAGACAAATAGAGGCTGATGTCACTGCTGTGCAAGATTAAATATACATTACCATTGTGTCTGTCAGATTGACATTTCATGGCTTAACTTCTATAAAAGGGAAACAACAACACTGACCACCCTCCTCCACTCCTTTTGAGGATTCAGTCATGTTTCTTCAGTAGATTAAAATCTGGAAACCAATTGTTCCTAAAGACTGGGAGGAGGGCTTTTCTTTTCATCTCATAGCCAAGATTTTATTTTTTTCCAGTATTTTCCTCCTTTAAACTATAACATATTAACTGTTGGTGGCCTTTGAAAACTAGAGAACCAGATAATGCTGGCTCTCCTTCTTTCCATCTGCTAGCCTGCATAACAAGAAAACTAATATATATATATTAAGTTCTTTTTTTCAAAAACCTAATTACTACAGATGCAGGAATCTCATGCCCATCAAGGATTTTGTGACAGAACTTCTCTGTTAAAGTAAAGATTATCTATAAATTTGGAAATCCTTGCCTGCAAAGGTCTTTCATTAGTAGCACATGCTAAACAATGATCACTGCTGTACGATGAGAGAAAAATTAATGAATCAAACATTACAGATTTCATCACATTCGCTCATTTGCATTTAAGCTGGTTTCCAGCTCTGTCATGCATTTGCTTTTAAACGAGCCCCTGTGGATAGTGCTGCAATGTTTGATTCATTAATTTGTTTCTCAGCGTACAGCAGTGCTCACTGTTCAGTATACAGTGAAATACTTTGAAAACATTTGTTTTAACAACCTATCCTTTATTTTAACAAAGAAATAATAATCCTGAAGAAGGAAATGCTGGCCATTTTGCAATGCAGCCCCTGCCAAATCTCCCAGTTGCTACCCCAGCCCATCGTTATACCACTGTGATATTATCTGGATTAAATCTTCACAGCTTGCTTTCACATATTCTACAATTTCATAACGCTTTGAGCCAGCTCTTTGGGTTGGAATTACGATGCCAAATTCAGCTCCTGGGAAGTTAAAGGTGGCTTTAAGCCTTTGCTCTGCAATGCTTGGATCAGTCCCAAGCAGTGACTTCGATCAGGCTCCCGGACGCTCAGTGACATTCTGCCACCACTGTGCCCCGTGCACCAGCTCCTCCACACTACAGCAGAGTGGGCTGCTTGGCAAAGCCATCTCTGTGAGAGCTGCACTACTTTGGAACTGCTTTTTGGTTTGTAACAGCTTGAATTTGGTGACCTTACAGCACGTCGAAAGCACCATCTGTCTGAGAAGAAAAGACAGGCGTGTTCCCTGGCTGGTCAGTGCACAGGGATGGGTGTTTTGGTAATTAGATGGGTGGCTGAGTTCTCAAGTTCCTGTCTGAACCTCAAATTTTATGTGTTTGACTACAACATTGTTGTAGCAATCATTGCTCATGTTTAATTCCAAAGAAATAAGTCACTGTATGCATAAAGGCACATTGCAGCCAAGCTTTTGGCCACGTGCGGAGGGTGGCTCTGGTTATTTTCAGGTGGATTCAACAGCACGCTGAATCTCCACTTGCTGGAACACAAATCCAGTGGCCACCCGTGTTTTAGATGGCAAACTTTAGCAAAATTAGATCCAACTCAAGGAAATCATATAAGGTTTATTTAAGCACAACAGATTGCTTATGGTGCCTATGAATTTCCATCCCTTGTTGCTTATTCCAGACCACGGGCTAATCTCTGTCAGGTAGAGCTGAGTTAAGAGTTTCCTTTGAGGAGGTGCTATGAAAATCAGCATAATTTGAGTTAACTTTGCCTCAGCTCTTTCCAATAATTGTATTTTCAGCTTTATTTATTCACTAAAGAAAACATCCATCAATGTGCAAACAAACTGACGGTCTTAAACTGGGAGTATGAAAGAGTTCTGCCATACTTCTCACTGATATCCTTTCCATTTAAAGAAAACTCGCATATCAATTAAACTCACCTGTTAATTAAAAGCTTGTCTGGAAAATTCCTTGCTGTTTGGAAGCAAAAGAAAGTGTAAAAACTATCTGAATGCTGGAGCTTTGAATTTTAATTACTTACTCCCAGGTTTGTTCGTGATCCCTCAGGTGTTGGCTGGGCAACAGCAAAGAACTGGAAAAAAAGAAAACAAAATTATTTTGTAATTCCTGCTGTGGGGAAGAAAATGTATTGAGAAGGCTTCTAATTTTCTCTTCTTATCTTGTTTAGATTTACTCTTTATTAATGTACTTATAAGGGAGTATCTCCACAAAGAGAAAAAGATTCTGAAAGATTACAGGAAACTACAGTGAATAATTGCTCTCTAGATTTGATATCTTTTTTTTTTTTTTTTAATAATATGAGAATTCCTATTGTGTTTGCCTTACAATGGAGGATACAATTATAAATGAGAATAATGTTTATAAATTTGGAATAAAGGCTACAGTTTATCTCAGATCATCGATTATATATATGTATTAAATTTGATGTGCTGCTTATTTTATGTGCATCTAAATAGAAAAGACATTAGCAGTTTTAATAAAAACATGGGCACTCGTAGGAATTTGATTCTTCTCTCTAGGTACCCAGATAATAATAGCTGGGGTTTTGACCATTTTCTTTCCTTCCTACATTTTTTAGAAAAAATGATATTTTTTAACAGAGCAGAATACTTCATCTAAAGAGAGTCTGTAAACTAACCATGGAGGCAGGGGATAGTTTTTCTGCTTTTCCTCATTAAAATAATCACCCCCTCCAAAATCACAACATTTTAATAACTTGAATTTTTTAGTCCCCCTTTATTAAGGATCAATATCTGAGATTCTGATTTGGATCAGCAATTTTTTTGGTAGGAAATATAATTTTGACATTTTACAGAGGAACTTAGAGACTGCAGGGGATTTCTGATGAATCTTTGCATGTGAAAAATTCGGCCATCTGAGTCAGATGAAGATTTACATGAGATCTCCAGGAACTGGGATGAGGACTTCCATTTTTTTTCTCAACACACACACACAGCATACATACATCTGTTTAAAGGGTTCAGGTTAACAGTTAAACTAAAAAATGGATTTGCAGGCAACTAGATGACAAAAAAAAAAAATTAAATTGAAGTAACTCCGCTCATGTTAAGTAAGTTTTCTTCCTCAACACATTTAAGAGTTTCAAATTGAAAAAAAAGGTCAAAAAGAACATAAATGGTAAGCAGTTTATGTGCTATGTATATAAGCCAAATCCATATTTATTGAGTGAAAATACTAAGCAGAAACTGTACACATGTGAGTGCAACAATTCGAGTCTGGTGCAGGTTGTAAGACAGTTAAAGAATCAGATGCTGCTTCAAAGTGCATTTAAGGGACTCGTAATGTTAAACAGCCTAGATTTCTCTTGCATTAAGTTCATGATGAAGGTTTCCTCATCAAATGAACAAGACTTCATGAAGTGTGACTGCACAAGTCGTTTTTTGCTATTACACTCAGCCGAGTGCTGCTGGTTTAGCAGTATATGTTCAGCTATGTATTCAAGCAGGGACTTTTGCTCTCTGTGTTCAGCTAAAAATTCTGAACATTGTGCAAGTCAGTAATTTTAGTAGCCTGAAATGAATTAAAATATTGAAGTATATTAGGGGTGGATGAAGAATAAACCATGAGAAATTCAGTCACAGTTTAAGAAAGAAAGGAAGAAAGAAAGGTAAAAAAACCTGAAAAGCAAGCAAGTATCTATCATCTTTTTTTTTTTTTTTTTTTTTTTTTTTTTTTTTTTTTTGTGGCTAAATGTCTTTCAAAAGGAGACAATCCAATTGTTTACTGAAGTTTTCTGGGGGACAGTCCTTGTAAGCAGAATCTTATTTACAGCAGAAAATACATTGCACTAGGAGTAGCCGTGATACATTCAGAGACCCAACATACAATTAGTGAGACATTTTGTGAGTCTATAATTTATAAAAGAATGCCCTATGGAAATTCAAACACAGCAGGTCTTGTGCAGGTGTGGTGGTGCATCCCCACACCTCCCTTTTGAGGACCATTAAGACCTTCATTTGTGAGAGTAGGCAACTTGTAAATATGACTGAAAATATTAATAGGTATTCTTTCTGGAGGAATGAGGATCTGAGAAAAGGACAATCCTATGTGCAACCAGAATTCTCCAAAAGGGGCCAGAGCTACCAAAGTGACTCCAAGATGATGAAAATACCTTTTGGAATACTTTACATCCAAACAGCACATCTATTATTCTCTACATTTCAAAGTGTCTCTAAAAGTTGGGGTTTTTTAAAAGAGCAAGAAGAAGTTTGTATTCATACATTCACGCTCGTTTTTTTGTTATTCTTACTTATTGACATCCAAAATGAATTCTGATATTTTTTGCCTACTGCTGTTAATTTCTGCTGCTTGGGGAGTGACTCTTCCTTTATGGCAGCTATCAACAACTATTTCTCAATAGTTATGAAACAGAATACCATAGAAAAATGGCAAACCCTATTAAACTTCTCTGTGAACCTTGATGATCTGCCAGCTTGTCTGATCCATTTCCATTTCCAGCTATGTGCCCTGGTTAATAAATAAAGAGTTCCTGTAAAACTTCTCTTTTCTCCTGCTGTCTTAACCCTCTGTGTTGTCTGGAGAAATCCATATTATAGTTCAGTCAGGATCTCTTTTCTGAAGAGAACATTAGTAGTGTCTTAGGTCTGAAATTTATAAATGAAGCAAAACTTTTTGCTAGCAAAGCTTTTGGCAAAATATTTTTCCCTGTATTGCACAGTCTGTTATCATCATGATCAGCACAGATTTTGTAAGTCCCAACAGCCTGGTCTCTTCTGAGTGAGAAATTTCACTTCTCCAAATGAAGTGAAGGATAATGCCTGGGATTTAGCATGGAAATCATTCACTCACTGTTGAGCGCTTTTCTGCCTCTCTCCTTGGCAAATATGAACACAATACATCTGTCATTATGCTTGGTAGTTCTGACATGTATCAACTGGGAGAAGGACTATAGCTCCCAAAACATTTTCCAAAGTTGCCACTAAACTTTATGAGCGCTGAAATGAAAAAAAAATTGGCTACTGCCACCTTGATCTGCATCTGTAAAACTTCTGCAAGATATCATTAACCAATTCCTTATAAAATAGAAACTGACTTGGGATTTACTGTTGTATTTAATATTATTCAATATTCTCTCTAAAAATAATATTTAATATATTTTAGACAGATAAACTGCTAGTTTAATTTCTACATTATCTGCTTTTTCTACATTTCTGTCTGGTGCAGAGGAGGGAAGTACAGGGCTCCTCCCTTAGCACAGTTCTGCCTAGGCTTTGTTTAGTGGTGGCACAGCACAGGAGACTCCCCAGCTGATCCCAGGTAGTGTGGGATAATTTCCCAGCATATTTCACACCCCAAAGAGTGTGGGATGGCATCAAACCTGCACTCTCCAGCACTATGCAAGGCAGCTCTTTGTCAAATCTGACATTTTTTCCAACCCTGCTAATGAGAGGGGTAAGCAAATTCAGAACGTGAGCCCGCACTTCAGGCTTGCATGGGAGGTGCCTCTCCTTTTGGATGAGCACTGCCAGGATCGGCAGCCAGAGCACATTTTTTTTCCTACAGGCATGATGACCTTTCAGCAATTTGTAAATCCCCAGTTTAAACCAAAATATTATGGCGACACCTTTTGCTAATTTCAAGGGCGTATAAATGAGGATGGAATACCTTGTTAGCAGAAAAGAAAGCACAGATCAATATATCAGGGAAGGATGAGCGCAGAGCAACAATCATACTACAAATGTCAGGGCCGAGCAATTTCCGCACAAATAAAACAAAGCTGCCATGGGCAAAGAGTTCCAGACCCAGAGTGAGCTGTGAGCACTGCTCCAGCCCCAGGCCAGCCCATGGGGAGCAGCTGCTGGGACACCCACAGGTGCTGTGTCTCTCCTAGGTGCTGGGTACACTCCCCAGCCCATATCCCGGCTCTGCCTTTACACACAGTGACTCCCCAGGAACACAAAATTCAGCATGTCAAAGTGACCCCCATGCCCTTTTCACAAACTGAACAGCTCGAGCTGGGAACTTTTACTTCCCAAGGAAATGCAGAAGTTCTTCTTTTCTCTTTAGTTTGCAACTTCCTAGAAGAGAAAGAGGAAATAGGGAAGATGCAAGGTTTGCATCCTGTAATTTGCAGAGCCCATGGTGTCACGTTCTCGCCAGGACTTCCCAGAGGTCTGAGAGATGAGCACAGCTTGCCTTGTGATACCCACAGCTGATGCATCGGCTTGGATCTTGCATGAGAAAGAGGAGAAATGCAGCTCTCAGTCTTGCAATTCCAGTGTTGTCCCATGGGATGAAAGTAAACTTTTTAAGGTAGGAAAGCCAGCTATTGCAACAAGGCTGGCTTCCAGTTTTTCACACCGAAGCTGTTACTTCTGCTTGAAACCAACTCATTAGTAAAACACTTTTGTATCTCATCAACAACTCAAGATTGACAATTCCAAGTCTAATTAACCCCAGATAAGTTTGTAGTTCAGTTATCCCCCTATTTACCCAGAGTTTGTACAGTCTAACCTTCTGTCCTCCTGTTCCCACCATCAATTCATGTTATATCAAATTAAATATCCCATTTTAGTGGGATTCCAATATTCAGCCTCTGGAATCTAAAATATTAACCAGAATTCTTGAAATACCATAGAATATATTTAATTTGAAAATAAGCGAGCCTGCTAAATAATGAATCTGAGTAACACAATTTCAGATTTTGAGATTTCTGAAGTTTGATAAGAGTATTTGGGAGATTTTCAGAAGTATTTACACTCAAAGTATTTCCCTTCTGGAATTTCTCTCCAGATATTCAAAAATGGTCAATATTTTACATAACGAGAATATTTGAAAGTGTGGTCATTCAGTATTTAAATGGTGAATAAACTTTTTGAAAACATTGCCCTGCTGTCTCTAATCACAGTGTGCTGGTGTTTTAGGTTAACAATAATTAGAGATGAAAGCCCTGAAATGATAACTGAACACCATTCACAAGCCCTAAATTCACAAAGACAATAACCTCTCCTCCTCAATATATTCCGAATTTTCAATGTGAAACATTACTATTGTTCCAGCTGCTCTGTAATCTCTTTCTGAACCACGATGCCATGAAAGGATTGTAATCCTCTACTGTTGAACAGGGTAACCAGGGTTTTTTGACATTTAAAATATCTAGCGGCATGACAAGGCGTTGTATTTGCATATACATAAATTGTGCCAGGGAAACTCGATGAGTGACAAACCATCAACAGCAAAAGCTGCAGCTTTGCCTGTGGCTTTCACATCAAGCACGGCTGAGTACGAAAATGTTGCCGTGCTGAAGAAAAGCAGCCTGACCGCCACTTCTCTCTCTGAAAAAGAGAATTCATCCTTTGAAAGGTACTGCAAAGGAGAAAACTACTTATTGTATTTCTCTGAAACCTCCTTGTACTGCCAATCCATTGAGAGAAAAAGAAGTTTCCTTTCCAACAGGATATTTGACATCAACTTCCGCGTGAGAATTTTCTTGCCCGTCCATCCCTGGCTATCCGCAGTGGGATCTCCTGAGGTTAACCCAGGGAAAGGTTTGTTGGAGCTTCCTGTGCCTTCCCACCGGTGCCTCCCCCCTCAGCTGAAGGAGCAGCTGAACTGTCCAAGCAGGCCTATGGCTAGTGAGGATTAATGTCACAGAAAAGTAAAACATGGATTGGTTTTCATGTGACTGATAGTGCATATATTCCTCAGAATCGCAGCAGAGTCCAGAGGGACATTTCATGCAGTTCAAACAAGCAACTCATGCAAACCATCTGCAGCTTAACCACATGACAGACCCAGAGGTGATTTCAGAGTTGCCAGTGAAACAAACTCTGATTCCTCCCAGAGAGATAAATACCACTGCAAAACAATGCTGAGCATTTCACACCTTGGCGTGAGCCCGGTGAGAGCTGACCCAAAGAAAAAGAGAATAAAGGAACAAAGAAAATAAGAGCTAAAAACGAAACTAAATTAAACTTTAAGAACCCCCTGAAGCTAGAAGATAATGCACAAAGTAATATCACTCTTTGTTGCATAACACCCTGCTTTCTCTCCAGCTAGTAGTGTTATGTACTGTACAAGCACCAAATTTAGCATTTTTTACTTTGGGCCAAGACAGTTGTACAATGCAGGATGAAAACTGAATGTGGAAATAGGTAATGAATTCCTCTGATGAAGGTTTGTTTGGTTTTTTCCCCTATGATGTCAATTTTTTTTTTTAAAAATAGCTGATGGATCCAAACTGGTATAACAGTGAATAAACATAGTACCCCTTGGGTTGGAAAAGGCCTTTAAGGTCACCAAGTCCAAATGTTAACCCTGCACTGCCAAGGCCATCACTAAACCATGTCCCTGGTTGGCTGACGTGACCTGATATGATGCACCACAAGATGATTTCTGAATTTAAAGGAAGAAAAGATCCCCTGACAGGCTTTATCCATTTCAGTGACTCATATATGACACTAACTTGCTTCTGAACCTCCCTTTAGGAATTGCTACATTTTTTCTGCCTGTAAATTCTGATATAGTGAATGGTAGCAGGCCTGGAAAGTTCCTTTTAATAGTGAACACCTCATCCAACTGTTTTCACTTTCTGAAGATAATTTTTTAGCAAAGCAGTAGAATATATTTCCTTCCTTCTTGGAAGTGTCTGCATTCTCAGTTGCTATTTCAAATTAGCCTAGATATGGAGATTAAACAACCATTTGGGAAAAAGTGCTAATCAGAGGGAAATAACACTGTCTAGTGTTTCTCAGCCAGAGTGGCTTTGGTGGGGATTAAGTCTGCAGCACAGAAAACAGAGATGACTCTCAGAAATAAGAAATGAAACCATCTATTTTCTGTGACCTCCCACAATAAACAAGGCTTGAGCACAGCAGCTGTGAGAATCCCCTGCATATGCTGGCTGATGGCAATGCAGGGTGAGTTGATTTCAGGCCGGATCCCCTGTGAATGGCTGCAAAGCTGCGCCTGATTCATTCTGTGGCCGCATTCCAGTGCCGAGGTTTATCTCCCCAGCCTCGCAATCCTCTGTGCACACAGCTCTCCGCAGGAAGTCCCAAATAAAATTCCCTTCCTCACTGCAGAACTGAGTGCTGAGACTTGGCTTTTGCCACCACCATCCTTTTCCCAGCCCTTGCTGAGGCTGGGGGCTTCACAGAGGGGGATTTTTGGTGTTCAAGGCACTGAGTGTTCCTGAAGATGGGCAAGTCAGACTCAGGAGTCTGAGGACAAGCCTGTGCTGTTAAAATTGTCCTCATAGCCAAAGGAAATAGTCTCCACAGTCAACTAGAAATAGAAAGGAAAACAAAAAAAATCATCTGAGCCTCTAGAAGCTGTCACCAATTTTAGGAAACAACAGCGATGCTAAATGTCAGGAAGTTGTTTGATTCTGTGATCTCACACAGTCAGAGAGAGCAGAGGGTCAGGCAACACCTTCCCCAAATTTCAGCCATCAGCAGATAATGCAGAGAGGTCCCTCAGCCTCCCTGCTGTGGCTGATGGAGTCTTCCTTAAAAAAAAAAAAAAAAAAAAAAAAGATTCCTTCCTCACTTGAAATTTTTGGTGAGTCCTAGTGTGCCTCAGCCACACTTGGATTGATGCCACTGGTCACAAACAGCTCAGCTTATCTAGAAAATAACAACTCTCATATTCAATAAGCCAAATGTCTCCGTCCATGGCTCCCTCGATTCCTGTGCTACTGACAAGAAAGGCTCATAGCAATATTAAGTCAGTTTATGGTTTTTTAGCTTTTATTTTGTAAAACTCTGCTTTTCAAAAGAGTAGATGAATAATCAAAGTAGAAATACTGAGAGAAATCAGCAAACGCAGTAATTTCTATGTGTAAAATAGTTTCAAATCAGAAATTGGAGTTATATTTATACTAATGACAACCCTAACATCCTAACAGGCTCCAATTTTTGCATAAAAATGATACATTTTTAAATATCTAAAACCTTGATGGGGGTTTTATACTCTGTTTATGTTAAACCAAAAAAGTGAACTTAAAGTAATCATGTAAATTGAATGATAATAAGAGTTCTTTTATATTTTTAGACTACTTCAAATGAATAATTTAAAAGGCATCAAGCAAAATATTTTATTAACATAAAGTTAATGGTATATTTTTGTAGTATCTGATTTTCAAAAATTTGTACTAAGGCATTATCATAATCAGCTCATGTCAGTAGCATGCCATTTCACATGCTTTTATTTTTCACTAATGTACTCCCTGGCACAGATACTAAGTCTAAACCTTATTCCTGAGCTATCACTACTGCCTTTATTAAAATACTTGTGATTTGTTCGCTTCTACAGAAATCTAAAATAAAGAGGACCCTGCTCTGTGAACTGAAATTTCTGCTAGGATGTATTCCAATGACAAATTCCAGGGCCCAACATGTTCCAGCAGTCTCAAAGAGAAAGAAAATGAAAAGGATCAGCCAGGGTGTGTGACACAAACTGGTATTATGTTGTGAAACCAAGACAATTACAGAATGTTAGAGAATTCCTTGCCATTCCCTGGCTAGAAAAAGAAAAAAAAAAAAAAACAAAACCCAATTTACTCAGTGCCAGCTTAAGGGAAAATGATCTCAGAAGCATAACATTTGAGTTCTAATTCCAAATATAATTTCTTTCAAAACAACCACTTACTATGTGGCAGGTATGAGTTTTTAAAACCTCACAAAACCTACATTTAAGCTTCATTAAAATGCACAAATTCTCTACTACATTTAATTTCTTTTTAAAGAATCATTTCATATAACTTATTCAATTTTTTTTTCCCCAGAAAAATAGGGATTCTCTTATTATTTCTTCCATCATCCCACGTAAAGGACAAATAACACTCTTGTTCTAATCAGACAACTCTCATCAATAATCAATGTAGACTTTTCTTTATCTGTGATTGCACTTTCCCCTGTGCACTGCTTTTTTATCTATTCCAAAATAATTGTTTATCATAAATTCCGATATAAATATCCCCCCATTTAGCGGGATGGAGCATTGCCATTGCCTTTGCTGGGAAGAAGTAGAGAGAGCTGAAGGCAGTAATGAAGAGAACGAAAGAAGAAGCAATTGCAGACTCAGGGCTAAGGAAACAAACTTGGCATCTTTAATTACCCTTATCAAAGGACTCAATACTTTGATAAAATACTGAGTAAAAAAATGCTGCAACATTTGAGAATAGTTTGAATTAAAAATTCCAATTGATGGTTTGTCAAAATAAAATATAAAAAGGCTGTGAGGGTAAATATGCAGCCTCATGAGTCTTCTTCAGTATTTCAGTGTCTTAATAATCACCAGTAAACATTTGAAGCCCCCAAAAATGTTCAAATGATTAATTTAAAAAAGAAACAAAGCAGAGAGATTTTTGAATGTGGAGTCCTATGACAGACTTCAAAGATTCCTTGAAAAGAGAACACTTTGTGATGGAAATATTTTTTCCTTGGGGGTTTTCTACCACCATTTGAAATTTTAGATGTTTTTTTCTCAGAATGTTGTGCCCATTCTACTACCATCTTCTCTACAGCAGCAAGAAAATTATTAAAATATGAGAAGATGAAGAAAATCCACAAAGTTGTTTGGTCTTACAAGTTTTGAATTAGGGGAATACATGATGGTTTTTTCACTCTAATGAAAAAAAAAAGAAACCAACAGTTTGTAAAGAAAACATAATGAAATTTAAGGCAATAAACTCTTCTGATACTGTGAGTTGCTTTTGATAGTTTGTCTTTAAATTGTGAATGACACAATAAAGATTTTTTTTTAAATATTTATTAAACACTCCTAGATGTACACTGGAGCTCCTCTTGGAATTCCACATTTCTGGCAGTGAAATTCATCCTGTGCAGTCTTAGTTCAAAACCTAAACATTACTTGAAACACCCACTTAGATTTTGAAATCTCAGAGGACTCTGCTCTGCAGGAACTGCTGTTTCCTAAATATACATCTTGTGTTGGTTTATATGCGCACCCTTTTACTGGAAAGCATGTCTACAAGACTTTAAAAAATTCAAAAAAACCCCCCCATGGATATCACTTAGTTCTATCACTCCATTTACAGAGAACAAATGAAAAATCCTAAAATAATATACAAAAAAACCCTGAAAACAAACCAACAGAATCTCATTCTGATGTCATTTAGACAGTAAACAGAATAGTTAATGGAATTTATTACTAGAACCTACTCCAATTCAGATTATAAAAAATTCCAGTAACTCATAAGTAAGAGGAAAATTAAACACAATGAAATATCTCTTATTTCTAAAGCTGAGAATTTTCCTGTTATAGTCATGTCAGAATCTTTTTTCTTTTTCTACTCCAATGACACATTACATTAACATCAATTAATTACTGGAAAAAAAAATGACCAAGTGAATTTTTATATTCTCATTTCCTAAAATCTTTAAACCCAGACTGAATTATTTCCAAAATACACTACACATAAAAAACCAAGTTATTCCTCTCATACAGAAATAATTAGATAAAGACCTACTCCATGCAAAGATGCAGAAATCAGATTACATGACCTTTCTGACACAAAATCACATCTCTAACTCCATCAAACTGATGAACAAAGCATCCAGAAAAGTGGAATTCAGAGAGAGCCTCATCCATCACCCTCCTGTGCCTTGTGGAGGTTCTGGTGTTAATTTGTGACCCACGGACCAGAGAATGTGATGTGAGAGGACTCTGTCAGCTGGGTGAATAAAGTGCCAGGAAAAGTTGATATTCAGTTGTGCAAGAGGACAGCTCTTTCATATGTTGCACAGGTGACTAACTGGGGATATTTAAAAATCATGCAGGCATGAAAAAACCAAATGATGTCACACAGAACTTGTTTTATTTATAATAACAGCCCCTCTCTGGAAATCAAGGATGTGGGATGTCTCCTTTCAGATAAGCTAAAGGGTTCTCTAACATTGCCCCTTCTTGCTTAACCAGCTAAAGATAATGTAGGAATTCTAATTCTTGAAGGAAAAAGAAAAAAAGTCCAAATAAATAAGGCTGGCCTTTTGGCAGTTTGCTGTATTGTCCCCTTTGTCCCCTTCTCCATGCATGGAGAACAATCAGGATTACTATCTCCTCTGGAAGTTCTGGGAGCTGACCAGATCAGACGCTGCTGAATCTTCCTGAAAATATTTTTTTAAGACTGGCTCAAGGTTCCCCAGCAATAACTGGAAGTCAAGCCTTGATAATCTAGAAGAAAATTATTTTTAAATTATTATGCCCTCTTGTTTAGGATCGGTATTCAAAGCCGGAACTGCATTTTCCCTTTTTCTCTTTCCTCCTGACAGGACAAGACCTTCGCTGGAAGTGATTGCGAAAGACATTTCTCAATAATCAGACAAAATGTTGTTTTGGAGTGTGGAGACCAGATTTTGTAAATTGGCTGGAAGAGCTTATTAGAGGCAGAAAGCTCCATGTCAGGTCTCCAGAGGAGAGGCACACAGAGGTGGATGGAAATGGTTTGATGGCCTCAGTTCTCTGCTGTTTAATGCAGGCAGGAAACAGGATCCACAGTTTTCTGTGGCCTCCATGCTGTGGTTATTTTCTGCTGAATAGCAGAGAAATAAAAGCTTTTATATGTATTTTTGGAAGTAGAATTCTTACAGGGGTGAAATAACTGTAATCAAGAGCAAGCTGAATATGGAGTGTAGGAGGATAAGAAAGCTTTTCAGGGCTAGAGGGTCCTGCAGAAGACAAGAAAGTCTGAAGTAAAGATAATATTTTAAACTGAGCTTCACAAGAAACTTTCAGATTTATTAAAGTGCCTTTGGGGTCAGTGTGAGAACACTTCTTGTAGGATGTTTACATGGATATTTCAGGGGTGTTCTCAGCCATTAGTGGGTTTGTACAACCTTCTATGATTGTCTCATTTGAATTAGAAAGCCATGAGCACTCAGGATGATTCCACATTGCACCTGCACCTACACAGAGAAATAATTCCTTATTGCTTTGTGCCAAGATGGAAAAATGTTGGTGGCCCAGATCAAGAATGTGTCATGTACTTGAGGAAGTGATTAAAACCATAAAAAGTAGCCAGCAGAGAGCCAGTCAGATAGCTAGGACATATCTGAATGCTAAAATTCACATCTGTTTCCTTCTCCCATCCAAATATGATGATCAGATTCAGAATTTTGGCTTGATCTCATAAATAAAAATTAATTAAAAAGTAAAAATGATAAAGAAATGGTGAGTATACACTTTAATATACTCTAGTAGGTTTTGTGCTATTCCTCTACTCCAGCAAACTGTAAACAACTCTTCAAAAATTCTTTGTCCACGTTGTCAATACGATTTCTCCTTTTGTTATGAGTGCACAGATAAATACTCTTTATCTAGTGTGTGCTTACAGCAGTGAGGATTCACCATCACTGCTGAGGAGACTCGACACAACCACACTCAAGCAACCTGCTGAGGATTTCATCTTTTGTGTTTACAACGTTCTGTCATGACTCAAATTCCTGCCTCTACATTGTTTTTTAAACAATGGCTTTTCTTTTTTCCCAGATTGAAATACAATGCTCCAGTCTTATAACAAGAATTAGTTGGGGAATAATAGCAACACTACACAAAAGGAGAACAAAGTACTCAACTATTTCCCTGTATGTTTTGTTTTCATCCATCCACGCAACCCAGGAAAACACAACTCTATGCACACACACACACAAACAGTCTCCAGAGGAAATCAGCACAGAATACAAATGCACTGCATTAATATGTGAGTTTTGATCACACTGTCAGCTGTACCCTTTTCGCCTTAGCACTTAACTTCTCTTTACTTTGCAAGTTGAGACTTGCCATTGAGTAATATTTATCTGGACATCAACAGCAATTTCTCTGTCTTGCCTTATGTTATTATTCAACTCAACAACTATAATCTATACAAAAATAATGCTTCATCTGTTGATTATAGTCCCAGAAGAAGAAGAAGGGAAAAATTGCAGGGAAAAAAAAAAAGAAAAAAAAAAAGACCAAACTGTTAAAAGTTTAGCAAAAGAACAACTGGTAGCATATTGAAATTGAACCAGCCACATCCACCCATTGCAGGGATGAAATAACTGTGCAGTTATATAATATATAACTATATATATAATTAAAATGTAATCTTATATATACCAACTGTAGCAATGTGTGCTTGGAATGAGAGATGCACAGCTTGACATGGAATCCAAAAGAGCTACTGGTTTGGTTCTTTTCAATCTTTCCTTAAACTTTTGCCTTTTAAACAAAAACAAACCCACAGAAAACCCCAAAACAATGACAACAGAATTTTACAAAAAATGAGATCACCACTGGTTAGACTGCTGGTTATGCTGAAACAATCCTGATGAATCAGGTCTTGTGCATCCTTGTACACTTTACTTCTTTTACCACAAAGATTCTTATAGTTAAACTGAAAGATCTCTGGGACATGAACAATCTTTTGTTCTTTGCCTGTATGTACTGAATAATGCAGTGTCCTGATTTGTGACTGGGCTCCCGAGTGCTGTGATGTAATACAAATAATGAATGAAAGCACTTAATTTTTAATTTAAAATAAAATTGACAAAAGTGATTACTAATTTTAGACTTATCAACCAGAAACAGCTGGGATCTCATTTTAGGAGATCCCAAGCATCTATGCTCTCAGATAATTCAAGTGCAGCTGGAGTGCTCAGATTGAGCACCCAATCTCCTCAGCCCCAAAATTAATTGAGGATTTTGAAAGTGCTGGCTCAAACATTAGCACATTCCGTTGATTATCCTTTTGAGGGGCCTGTTCTTTCTGCATTTGCCATGCAGGGCAAAGGGGCCCTCTGTTCCTGTCTTGTGTTCCAATAATCCCTTTCTCTTTGGAAGGACAGGTGCAAATTAAGTCTCGCTTGAGGATGCCCAAAGAATCAACCTACACCTCAAAATATAAATGCATTTCCACATCTGCCTTATTTCCACCCATGCCATTCTCTGCTCACTTACTGGGCTTCTTCCAATAATTTCCTCCAGCAAAGAGAGCTGGGACAGAGCTGCCTTGGATGCTGCTGGTGTTCTTGGATGGTCAACAAAGGGTGCTAATGGACATGGCAGCTGGCTTTCTCCCTCTTGAGGCTAAACATTTTCCCTGCACTAACTCCACACTTGACTGATCCAAAAGCTGACAGCTGTGAGTTTGTCCTGAAACCATGCTGCAGTAACTGCTGCCATTTCACAATATAACTCTACTTTCTCATGTGGATTTAGTGCCAAGTACACAGCAGTTTGTGAGCCACGCAGTACAGAAAAAAGCTGAGAGAAACAAACACATTTCATTTCTGTCTACATTACCAGCACTTTTCTTTCTTTATTCTGAGCCTATGAGCTAAGGAAGAGTGTAAAACGAACCTGAGGCATTTTAAAAGCTGTGCCTGAAAAATCTCCTTTTGCATGAATGACAAATGGGTAGAATTACAGACTCTGATGGAGATTTAACTGGATTTGTGCTTAATACTATATTTTATATTATTATTCACAAGTGTACTTCCAGTCACTTTCATTTGGAATGAGCTGAGAAGTGTTCATAGAGCAAAAACCTGGGGGATGCCTCTGAAATGGTCCGTGTATATTTGATACCTAGCAGGAACTCAAAAGTTAATGCAGTATTGTGCAACTTATGATTCTTGTTCCCCACTATGTAAAGGCGGAAGTTTTACTTCTACTTTTTCGGACTAAGGAAAGCAAAATAACTGAAATATGGGACCTGCCAGGAAATCCAGAGACAGCAAACTCAACACGCTGTATGTATGTGCAATATAGTGTAGCAACAGTTGTTACTTCACAGCATTCCCTTGTATTTCCATTTCCATTGAATTCTCACAGCCTGACATGTGAGCAAACACTTAGGAGAAAAATTAGCAAATCATTGGTGATTACATTCCATTAAATCTTTAGAAAACTGGACAGTCCACGTGATTTTTGGCAAGCAAATAGGTGGTTCAGAAGGTAAGGAGCTACTAGGGAATGATCCATTTTTTCTGAGTATCTTGGAAATGCTTGCACGTCTCACAAAATTCAACAACTTTTAGAGAAATCAAACAAACAGCCAAGTTACGTTCCATTTGCAGGAATTAAATGGCATATAAAATATTTTCAGAAGCTAAAGAGTCTGTCCTAAAATAACCACCAGGAATAAATCAGAAATGCTAAGAACTCTCAGGAATTCCAGCACCTTTGGAACCCAAGCTCTTTCTCACTTCTGTGTCTGCACATGACCCTGAAAGTCCAAGGTAACTGCAGGTGCAACACCTGACATTTCCAGCTCCTGATCTCAGCAGCCAATTCATTTTGAAAGCTAAAATTATTTTCTCTCTCAGAAGTTCTTATAATAGCTTATTTGTGAAAAATACCAGCGTGAATCGATTCCTTGAAGCCAAAACTCAGGGCTGATGAAAACACACGCGCCTTTATCACAACAATATAGTGCTGGGAAAAGCAATATTACTGTAACAAATCTGGAAAAAAACAATGGGTACTGGGAGAGGTGGAACACAGCCTGCTTCACCAATGCCAGAAAGATTTCACGCTGTAAGACAGTACTGTTTCAATTATTTTCTGCCTTTTTTTTCCCCCCTTTTAGGAGGATCAAAACTCATTTAAATAACTGTGAAGGTTCTCATGCATTTCATACTTACATGCCACATTTTTATTCTTCTTATGAGTTACTTAATAACAGGGGAAAGGTGTTTCTTAGGCTATGGGAGATCCCACAGTCCCAGTCCCCAATATCCAGACTATCAGCAGAAGACATCAAGCAGCAGTGCTGACTTCTCCACTCTCTCAGCAAAGTTCCTCAGCCTTGAAGATCTCAGCTGCAACAGAACCCGGGTTTTTCAGCCTCCCCAGCTCAGATGTCTTTGTACTCCCTTCTGAGAGAGTCAAAGGGTGTTAATTATATCTCACTGTAGCCTGAGGCTTGGGATGCCAGACCTTGCCTATTAGCAATGAACTTTCCCAGTGCTACAAACCCGTGCCAGTTTTAAAACAACGTTGACTAAGCAGAAATGCTCACCTTTCTACCTGCCACTGTCACTGAGGCCCCTGAGTGTTGCTACTCTGACTTCATTTTCTGCTCAGGCTGGGAAAAGCAGGGGCAGCATTGCTGTCCCTGTGGGGAGGTTGGAGGGAACCCCCCTGAGCTGCTCCAGCTGGACCAGGGGCTGTGGGGATGGGGCAGCAGAGCCTGGGGCTGCTCAGCACAAGAACAACATCTCCGCGTGCTCTCATCCTCTCCTGATTCTGTGAAATCCTGACATTGTGAAAATTGCTCTGAATATGAGCAAAGAGGGCTGAAAGGAGCTTAAAACGTTTCAAGCAATTTCTGTGAAAAGAGATCTGTATTGATCACCCAACTCCAGCGCCAGGGGAGCCCAGCACTGACGCTCCCAGTGACCCCTGGATGAACCTTGAATTCCACTGGTTCCTGAGCAGCCTCTGAAGGCCATCAGCCACTGCTGGCTGCTGTGAACTGTCCACAAACTGTCCCCACCTCTCAGGAACCTCCCCACATCCTGACACTGTGGAAAAAGGCACAGGAGGCAGGAAGGGAGCTGGAATTTGGGATGTGCTCGTTCTCCCACATGAGAATCCTGGAACCCGCATCTGGAAGTTCCTTCGAGGGGACACCTGGGCCCTCAGCTGTCAGCTTTCTGGTCCTCGCTTTTAAAACCACATCTTTCTTCTCAGTAACTTTTCCGTCTCTTCTGCTCTCTATGTATTTAGCAAGCTGCTCAGGTTCCATTCCTTAACAATACATCTTCTAAAAAAAGTCATTCCTTAAGTAACCATTCTTTCTTGCTTGCACTGATTTAAAAGAAAAGAAAAACCCCTCTTTTCGTCTCCCATTAAATTATCAATATATCCATTCCATACTCAGTTTTGAGTGTAGAATTACAATTTGAAAATAAAAATGAAAATGCAACATGATGCAATGGTTATTCCTCATTCACAACCACAGCTTTTTCTGACAATTGCCAATTGCTTATTACATAAAATTGTATATTTCAAGGACGTGAAAAGGGCTAAAGGGAAAGCAACATGTTTCTCTCTTTTCCTCCCTTCAGCAACTCAGAGAAAGGGAGAAAAATCACAGTAAATATCTAGTCCTTCTGATACATTTTCATGAAGTAGTTTTGCTTGTGTGTTTAAAAAGTAGCCAACAGTGGGATTTGCTGTAAAGCTGAATTGGGAAATGGATGGTTCTTAAATGCTGAATAAGGAAAAAAATTAATTCTATCATTTCAGATCAAAATAGGGCACAGAATAAGGACAAGATTTTGGATTTAAATGAAAAGTTGTGACTGAAGCTGGGAAAATTATTGAATATACTGCTTGAGATTGTATTTCTTTTTCTGTTCACAGCACATTTATAAGCAGACTACTTTATATGATTCAGATCACAATTAGTGGACCCTGGGTGAGAAGAGATCTCAGCATCAGAGTTCCTGATGAGTTATTCATTTCACTCTGCATTATTCATGATGTGCAATTGGTCAGCTGAAATCACGGTTTCACTTTTGTTCCTGGTGTAGACAAAACACTTCTAAAATGAAGAACAGAAAATATGCCAACTCATGTCAGAGTATCTTTGCTTCTGAGTGGTTAGGGCCACTTTTATACAAATAACAGTCATTCCACAAATAAACCCAGCTTAAAAATAGCCAATAAGACAAAGAACAGAAGAGCTGTCTAAATTCAAATAGTTTTGGGACCTAGGTCTTGGATCAGACAAATAGATCAGATGGACTACTCTGGAAAATAAGCATATTTCTTCTCCATAGGAAAGAAATGGGGGAAGAATCACACATAAGAATCTCAAATTGAGAAGCAAACATCAGAAGGAGAATAAAGAGATTCAGATGTGTATCTCCTGTAGTATGGGATGATAAAAGATGCAGATTACTGAGTGGACATAACTAACACATCCTTCTTAATTGGCTCTTCCTCACGCCCAGGCAACCATGGATGTAAAACTCAGTTCTGCTGCTGCAGCTCAGCCCTCCTTAGTGAGGATGTGTGGGTAGGCACAGTCTCCTTCTACATTTTTGTGGTACTTATTCATACCATCACAAAAATATCTTATATTTTGGTTTACCAGTGAAAAATGCCGGTTTAGGTACTGAAAAATAAGTCAACATTTAAGCAGATCCATTTCTTCAGCAGTCACTTTAAAGTGGATATTTTTTCACTGTATTGTTAAAACCAGCCTTGGTCAATCAAACACAGTTTCCTTGTTGCTGAGTCTTGATTGCTTCCATGACAACAATGCTATTTTATAGCAAGAGTATCCTCATATATAATTAAGGATACTATATGCTTGTTTACATTGAACTTAAAAGATAACTTGAAGAACTCATCATGTTTCTTCAGTTGTGGTCTTTGAGCAGTACCATTAAATCATAAATATTCAAAATTAAGGTAACTTCATGTTCTGTTCTGTAATGGAGCTGTTTACAGAATTGCTCTTAAAGCTTCACACTTTTCCATTTAGAAAGCATTTGAATGATTGCCATATTATTTGGAACCCACAAGTCATGAACATCAAAAAATAAACAAAAGTAAAATAATACCCCTAAAACAGATAAACAGAAACAACAATTTAAAAAAAAAAAAAAAAAAGGAGGAAAAGACCACTGATCTGCACGTGAAAATAAAAATACAAGCTCGTGCAAAAACCCATTTTCTCTGCCATGGAAGTTTGGTGTCAGCTCTGACTTCTTTGCTTTTGAGATTTTAGTTCGTACTCAGAGGAACAATTTTATTTGTACTTCAACACCAATGTGACAATATCAAGGACTTTGACACAGAAGAATCTGAAGTTCAGAAGTAAAATCATTTAATGAATGCATAGCACATCCCTTCTTCATTATGCTGAATCCAGCCCTGCAGTTGGGCAATGCATACACTAATTCTCTATTAGAAATGTTATTCTACATTCCTCATTTGTAAAATAGCATTAAAAAATGTCAAGATGTTTGGCTAAAAAAGCTTTCATACCATTTTGAACTTTCCTAGTAAATTTTTAAAAGCAGGAGATAATCCTTTTTCGCAGCTATTGTGTTTTATTCTGTTGAAGGTTGCTGGCTGTAAAACATTGTACCTCCCTTTAAACTTTTCCATATAACTTGATTAGACAGCGGTAATCTCTAATGCTTTCATGTGCAAATTTAGGAGTGACCCGGAACAAGAGTTTCCTTCATCCCCATAGCAACCAGGAGGATGGAAGAATGCCACTCACCAGGCAATGCAAGGCAAATTTCATCCCTTTGATGTTAATTAACAAATTGCTTTCAGAAAAAGTCAATGCATTTTTCTCCTTTAAATGTTTGTGATAAATTTTTAATATGTCTGAAAATGAAAGAAATACAGAAGCATTGGCTGCTGAGGGGGGAGTGTGGACAACTGCCTTGGCACTGGGGCTGCAGCAGTGATGACCCCCAGGAAGAGTTTGCAGCAACTGCTCATAAATCACCTTGAGTGAATTTTGGGACTTGAAGTCAAGGACTGATACCTCCAACTAGTTTTATTTCTAGGGTACACTCTGCTATAAGAAAGTTGCCCATCCATTTTCACAAAAAAAATAATAGGATAACACACAAAAAATTTCTTAAGATGAGGTTATAAGCATATCCTAAATAATTTTAATATGATTAGCATGAAAATCACTTTTCACCTATAATTTTGTTTGCATGGTTCTTAGACTGTTTGTTTCTCTCCTTCCTCTTTCCCCAACTGTCCTAATGCTTTACAAAAGTTAGCAGTCCCTAGTACAAATTCCTTTAGGGACTGCTGAGCTCTTCCTAATTTTGCTGATAAGAGAAGGCTTGAAACTTGTCAGTCACTAAAACCGCCCAAGAAACCCCATCAGAGTTCCTGCTATGAAGGATGGGGTTAGCAGCTGATTCAGTGGTGAAGATGTTTAGTTCAGAGAATGTGTTTTCCCTTCTGTCCCTGTTTTTTAGATTTTCCAGGACTAATCAACTGGGTGAAACTTCATTGCAGAGGTGATCTGAATAACTCCAGGTGATCTGAATAACTCCAGCAGAATGAAGACCAAGCGAAACAACCACACTGCAAACCGACCCCTTACAGGTACTGATTTCATGTTATGTGGTGTGTTCTTATCAGGCTCTGTTACTCTCAGCTCCATCTTCTTTTTCCTCATACAAATGCTCTCTTAAATAATGCGTGAGATCTTGGAGGTGACCCTGTAACTCAAGTTGCCTTTAGCAGGGTTCAGACTGTGCTCTGCTCCACTTGGGCCCCGTGGAGAGCAGCAGCTGGTGGGGTCACAGGATGTTCAGGCACTGAAGGAGCTCTGCTGTCCCTGCATCAAGCAGGTGGTTTGGACTTGAAACCTCCTGAGGTCCCAGCCAGCCCAAACTATTCCATGGTGCTATTATCAGATACCATGATGGATAAAAAAAAAAAAAAAAAAAAGAAAATCCTACAAGATGTCAGATTTTATAGCAAAAAGTAAATGAAGAAGGAGCAAGTTTAAACAACCCAAGATTTTGATAACACTCACTGCCCCAAATTAGCTGTAACTTCATCTGAAAAAAAAAAAAAAGACTCTGATTGGAGACAAAAATGCAAGTTTCTAATCCCCAGTAATGACATTAATCCCAGAAACCTTTCCTTCCCTGAACGTTCCAAAATCCCCTGCTGCAGTGTTGTTTTGCACCTCCCCATCAGTTAGGGATTGTGTGAAACTCCACAATGCTTTTCTAACACACACTACAGCAAAAGATTCTCCCTACTTATCACTTAAAAAATTTACAGAATAAATCCCTCTTGTCCTGTGTTTGTGTGTAATCTTATTTAACAAGCTTGCTATTCAGCACAGCAGGGAAAGTCCATTAGAAGAATGATATGCAAGAATCCCACCAGAGTGTAAAGAGAGGCTTCTCAGAGGGTGAGAAGTCACCTCCTTACTGCTCTTTGCCACAACTATCATAATTAAAACACTAAACATAAATCTGCATGGCTGTAATCCCAGAGAAGGAAAGCTGATGTGCTGTGTGGTGACTTCTCACTCACCCTAACTCACCCTCTCGTGAGCTACACTCAGCACATACAATATTATTTTACAGTCCAAGTCTTTATCTGAGGAATTGCAGATACCGGCCCATAGCTCTCAGGGCAGGTGGGAGTGGATGGTGACAAATATCCCACCTTGTACAGGAGAGTGGACTGAAAAACTGAGTATTTGGAGATGCCTGTGAACCCTGTGTGCTCCATTCAATGCAAAGAGGAACATCCAAAGGTTAAGCTAAATTCTACAATAATTTTCTAAATCAGAAATCTTAAGATATTGAAAAGAGTTGGAAGAGATTCAGTGTAACCCTGTATCCTGAAAAACATCTAGATTTTAATCCAGTATCTGAAATCAAAATCCTCTTTGCAGACAGTGTTATGAAAAGCATTTCTTTCAACAAGATTTAAATTATTTCCTAAAGAGAACAGGACAGTTTCAAAGACTCCAAATATGTTGATATCATGTGCTTGAATTTCTCTCTTAATATTTCCCTTTTTTTTGGGTAACATTTTAACTTTTTTTGTCTTTAAATGGAAAAACATGTACAGAACAATTATATTTTGGCCAGACCTTCTGGTCAAACAGCTTTAACTGTTTTCTACCAGGCAGGTTTTCAGCATTACCTTTCCAAAATGATTTATATATAGGGACCTGCTTTCCAAAAGATGTGTAATTTCTGAAAAATACGACTCCACTGGAGAAAGTTGTTTTTCAGCCATCTGCCACTCCTCTCTTCCAATTAGAGTGGTGCAGGAAGGAGGAGTAATCATGTTTACTTGGAAAAACATGAAAATATGCATATGCAATACAGTAAATAAAATTAAAATAAGCATGAGATTTTGCATTTTATTTACTGGAAGTGGCTGGCTTAACTGTGCAACTGTTCAGCCTTGTATGTGAGTCATGCTAATGTATGAATTCATTCAATACAGTATGATTATTTTGCCAAGCAATATATTAGAAAACTCTTACCAGAACTTCCCAGAGCAGCCAGTCATATAAATTCATATCTTATAATGAAAACAGAAATCATATTGTAGTCTAATATGAAGCTACATAAGGACTGTTCCCAGTATCCTAAATATAAATTAATCTATATAGGCTTTGTATAAATTCTTTCTAAATCAACATATTAAACAAAATTATTATCAGAATGTACTGGGAAAATAACTTCAATTTGAGAAAAAAGGCACTTGATGACTGCCTGAGCATTCATCTGGGTGTTTCTTATGTTTTTCCTAGATAGTTCTGTTACAGGTGCTACCAAAAAAAAAGTTAAATTTTATCTGTATACTGTACAATACATTATATTTACTAAAGAAGTCCAAGTATGAGAACGTTTTGACAAGCATTAAGATGTAATAATTTCTAAAGGGTCTGCCAGCAATGGAGGCTGGGCCCAACTTACACATTTGAGGAGACATAGAAGTGGATGTTTGGTAAAACACTGGGTTACTCTCCATAAACAGGACTGCTGAAACATTGCCTGATTTTCTACATCTACAATTTTCTATCTGTAAGAAAAAAATTGACCTCAAAATACTCGGAATATAAGCAAGTGCCTGAAAAGACAAGAAGGCCCTTTGAAGATGGAATCTGTTTAAAGGAAAGAATATATATATATATATATATATATATATATATATATATATATATATTTGCAGCACACTGCAGTTCACTTCTGTAAGCAGTAAAAGTGCACACCTACCACTGAGATGAGCACCAAGGATGAGAACAGGACTATCCAAAATAATGAGAAGGCTTCATACTTTTTTAAATTTCCATTCATTTTTATTATAAACAAAAAAAATCTCCCCTGAAAAAAAACAAAAAACCCGCAAAAAACCCTGAAACCAACCAAACAAAAAACAAAAACAAAAACACCAAACCAAAAAATAAAACCATACCCACAAAAAACCCCACACAAAACCCAAAACCAAAACAACAAAAAAACCCACCACCAAAATCGAACATCCCCACCCCCCTCCAGAATAGAAAATCATTAATATTTATGAATACTGATGGTATTTCAGGCTGGTTTAATGATGGTATTTCAGGCTGGTTTATTATGACTACTGGCATGCAAAAAAAGATTAGGATAGTAACCGTAGTTTAGTAGTGGTTTAGTGTCATGTAAGGAACTGAGCCAAATTCATGCTGGCAGACAGATTAAGTTAGTAGACCCAAAGATTAATAAAGATATTTCAAGCCTAAAGAAGGAGGAATTTCCATAAATATTTTGCTATGATCTGGATTCTGTCATCTTGAAAAGGATAAAAGAAAAAAAAAATCCAAACATAAAAGGGGAGAACAATTTTTTTTTCTCTCAATGAGCAGAAACTCACAGTATAAGTAGCAAGAAGGAGAGGGTGGCAGCACTAAAATCAAGCAAATCTGACTTTGAGGCAAAGAGTTTCATTTACACACACCTTCCATTTGTTGGTTATTCCAAGGGCAGCCCCTCACTGCAGAGCAGTACCCTGCACCCCCACACCTCTGAGGTGGGAACTGCCACGGCCAAACCCCGCAAAAAAGACCAAGGGAGACATCCAGGTGTGTGTATGCACACACACAACTCGATAATAAATCTTACAGCAGAGCGCTTGAAGAAAGAGAAGTATGCCAAATATATAAGCAGGCCTCTGAACATCAGGGAAACAATTCTGGCTGACAAAGGAACCCACATGCAGCCAAGAGAAGAGCCTTCATTTGTGACTGGCGACTGAGCTGGGCAATTTCCTGTTTTCCCATTATGTTTCCCATTGAGACTCTCCATAGGCTCTCTATAGTTTACAGCAGAAGGCTGAGGGAAGGAGACTCTGTGTTGACAAAAGAGCAAAAAGAGAAGAAAAGGAGTTGTGATTTTTTCCTGCTTGGCGGCTGAGCAATCACCAGGACACCTTTCCCTTATTAAACAACAAAAGGGAAATGTGAATATGTAATGTTTGTTGGTATTTTCTGTACTTGGCAAGAAGCACTTTGCTTCTGCAACTGTGATGTGAAGAATCTCTTCATGCTGAATGGCTTTAGTCTGTGGGCACCCTGATGAGCACGAAGAAAGACCTGACATCAAACTGGCTGCCAACAACACCCTCCACTTTACCCCAGCATACAAAAAAAGCAGAAAGCAAGGATATGCATGAACAGTATGGGTTTCTTTTTCTGTGCTTGGTATCAAGTCAATTGCTAATATGCTTGTGATATGAAAACATTTCACATGTACATCAGTGCTTCCAGGCACCCAGTTGAGACCATAGCAACAACAGATTTCACTGCATTGCTGCAGGAAAAGACTTTCCTCCTTTGCTTGCTCCAAGTCCTTTCTAAAGCAAAAGCAGTGACCACTTATCTACACATCAGCATTCTCCTCTTCTCTCCAGGCACACCCTCAACACACTTGAAAAATACAGCAGGACTTGCCTACTTGTGCCTACATCAGAGAGGGCAGGAGGTTCAGGATCCTTTTCTGTATTTACTACCAATTCAAGCACTTTTTAATCTTAATTTCATACCCTTTTAATGTATATTTTTCATCCTGTCATAATGCGCAGCGCTGTGTAAAAGTCAAAGCACAGAATAATACAAAATAAATGTTCTGATGATGAGATGGTGAGATAAAGGAAGCTGCTTCCCGTAAAAAAAAAAAAAAAAACAAAAAAAAACCCAAACAAAAACCAAACCAAAAACCTAGAACATAAATATTATTACTTTTGTGCAATGCCTTATTTCTCTACAGCATTCCCTATCAGTTTTGCCGGGGTGTACACTCTGTGCCACCTTCATGGCACAGGCTCTAAATGGTTCAACAGATAATTACTTAGCACAACAGTGCTAGAGATGTTCTCGTGCATCCGGAGACAAAGCAGTCAAGAAAAAAAAATAGTTCAGTCATTGATATGAATTGTACTGACTTATGTTCAAGCTGGCTTATGCAGGCTATTTACATTATTATTTAAAGGGCTGATATTTTCCTGTGAAGCTTTGACTTCACATTCCATACACAGCAAACTGTATTGTATTTAAAAGAAGCTTCTGTTTAAGTCATCGATAAATACTTGTTTAATGAAAAAGTAGGGAGCCTACAGAAATAAAATACAATCATCTCTTAATCATATAATCACAATGCTGGTCATACTATTTTCATCAATATATTCTGTCCAACATTTCATAAATACATTGTGTCCATAAATACAGAATTTAGCTCAAGGATGTACTGTCAGTGAGACATATGTTCATTTAACTTATTCCTTAAATTTTAAAAAAGTCAAAACACTAGACCTACAATAATCCTAAAATTGTGGGGTTTTTCCTCCGAAGCAATGACTTCGTTTTCATTTACAACCCTGCTTACTCAGCCTAAACAGCACATCATGCTATGCTGCAGATAGCATTGGAAAATACCCCAACATGCTTTAGGTTTTCTTTTTTCATGCTTTTAATTATTTTTGCTTTCAGTATTTTACTCTTATTAATTTGACACTTTCAAGATGTAACGTGTAGACTGTTAGTGTCACACTGAAGCTAAAGATTTTTCTGTATTTGTCTGTTAAATAATCACAACAACAGGTATTTCAGCACAATAATTCAAATATTTTAGCATTTAGCAAAGAGCTTTTGTCCTCAGGCAGTCTAATAGAAAACTTGTGATAATCTTCAGGTGACTGTGACATTATGGCATTTACTGCACAAAGCACTTCCCAGTTTTCCTGAGTGTGTAAATGTCTGCCTGCCATGAGCTCCAGGTTAAACACAGGTATTTTCCAGGTTCTAAATAATTCTCTTGTCCTATAGCCACAATATGATTCTAATAACTTTTTTTCCAACTTATATTTAAGGACCAATATTTTTTTAGGAATACTTACATTAGCTTCCTGTAGATGAATTTAGAATAGCAAAGAAGAGGATTTTCATTTTTTGTCATTATTAAAGATGATTTTTAGGCAAGAGTTGAATTTATTTGATGTACCCTATAAAGTTTGTGTTTTTTCATGTTCCAATGTTTTACCAGGATCAAATGTTATTTATTTGCTGTTAACTGATATAATAAATCAATTTTAGTGGCCAGCAAGGAAACTTCAGCTCACTGGGCCCTATATGTGATTCAGCCAGTCACACCCTTATGTTGTTTGATAGATTTGATTCTGTTTTTAAAGAAAAAAGCATTTTACACCACTGCTACTTACAGGTTGTATATGTTGTTAAATGTCCTTAGGATATCCTCTTTTTACTATCCTAGATAAATTAAAAAAAAAAAAAAAAAGAAAGAAAGAAAAATAAGAGAGAAAAAAGAGAAAAAAAGATTAAACGAGAGTGATGTCAATGCATTACAATGTCAAAGTCCTGTTTCATGTTGGTCAGGATGGCTCATCTCACAGTCTGTCCTCACTTTGATGTTGGGGAGGCATGATTGTGCTGTAGTCTGTGAAGTCCTTTTCCTTGTCAAGTGTTTTGAATTTTATGATAGCAAAATGAGGAGGGGCAGCACTGAGGTTCAAAGACCCAAACAGCAAACAGGAATTCTACTGCACAGCTGAACAAGCTCAGCCCAAAGACTGCAGGCAGAGCACTACACCACAAGGAATCAGATGGTCGATTTAATTTTAAATGCTGAGTGAAAATCCTCCATTTTAACACCTGGACTTCCAAACAAGTCATCTTAAAAGGGAAACAACAACTCAAGCCAAAACCCCATATCTGACTACTTTACATAACCAGGGTTTTCTTTTTCTGCTCTTTCTTTAAGGCAGCTTCTTAAAATTATCTGTCCTCGCTGACATGGTTCACCATCTAGAAAAGTTATATAAAGTGCAACCATTGACAGGGTTACTTATTTGTTTTAATGAAACAAAACCCATTTAATTCTGCTTCTGAAATAAAGTACAGAAACCAAACCACGTTGAATGTTTCCTACTAATATTTCATGCCAAGATAGCAGATAGTCCTTATCTTCACACCACCGTGCCCTCACTGTCACCCATGGTGTCTCCAGGGAAATTGCTATCATGCTGCATGTAACCCACACATCTAATATCCCACATATACTGTGGATGTAAGAGCCCTCTTGCTTTTGCCTCCTTAAAAAACAGGTGAGCACGACTCCCAAATATTTTGTGATGTTAGTCCAACACGGCTTAGTGCCGGCAGAAATATCAGCACACATTAAACAGGCTGAGCTCAAATGCCTCCTGGAATCCAACCCCTGTGGCACTTCCACTGAAGGAGCAGTGGAAGTGCCAAGTGGTTACAACCACAATTTATGGTGTTGGCAAACAGGACTTAGAGGTGAATCCAACCAGAGCAGCTCCTGGGTGAACACCACCCTGCTCTGTCTCAGGATCCCCTTGAGGGAGCTCAGTTTCTCTATGCACTGGTGACAGAAAATGCCACAGGCTTTTCCAGCACCTTCAGCACAGCCACACAAATAAGCCAGACCACAGGCAGCTTCCTGATGCCATCGCCATGGACCCCAGAGCCCTTCCGGCAGCCAGGGACAAATCAGGGACCTCCCCAGATCTCGGTGCATGCACAGCTCTGGGAGCGCTCCTGGACAGGGACATAAAGATGGATGAGCTCTTGAGGCCAGAACTGGGAATCCTATACCTACCCAAGTCAGAGAAATAAACAATCACACAAAAGTTAAGGTTAGAATGTCACCTTGACATCATCTTACAAAATTTCCCTTTAAAAGGAGGGCTAAGTTGTCTTATAGTCAATTTCTTTTCCACTAGGACACCCAGATTCTCCCTGGGGTACCCTCCTTGCCTTTCACCAAACCAGGTGTAACATTTGCTTTTTCCTGCAGTGAAGAACTTTCCACATCCACCACACCTTTCTGAGGACAGCAAACAGAATCCTGGCAATGGCAGGGCCTCCATACCACGACTGCACCCCACCCACTCCAAGGCGCTGCTGTACAGCTGAAGATCTGTTGTATCATTTGCAGAGAAATTCCAAAGGCTTTGGCAGACATATAACTGTGTTAACATAATGCCTAATCCCAGACGGGCTCGCAAACAGAATGAGAGGCTCTCAGAAATGATTGCTGAGAAGACAGAAGACTGAGAAGTCACCAGAGACAGCTTAGAAGAGAGAGTTTTGCCTCTGTTATTTGGACGGGATGCATCAATTCTCTCATCTACAAGCAGAATCACAACTCAGAGGTGTGACATTATGTGACCTCGAAGATGGGTTAGATGAAAACAAATGGTCTTGGCCAGCAACTTTGAGGGTGGGAAGGAAGGGGAAGAATGAAATATGATGCAGGATCTTCCAACTGCAACTATAAAGGCCTGCAGTGATTTACTCGGCACAAACACAAATGTGCACCCATCCATACCAGTACATATATGGTAATTGTGCATGCTATGTATATTCCATAAACCCAGGACAATTCACATCATCTTTCACAGAAACAGGGTGAAGCAAGTTGCACTTCATTCCTCTTGTACTTAGCTGATCAGAATTTGCAAGCCCTCTGATTTGCCCCAGGAGTGAGAACCACTCCTGCACGGCAGACTTCCCACAAGGGCCCCAGAGGAGAGGAGGGCCTGGAGAAATTCGTCATTCTCCTTTTATTGAACATGCTCTTTTATTCTGAGAAGGGCCAGCAACATTTCCGAGCTGCTGCTATGCTCCTGCCAGGGCTTGATATGCAGCTGTTTTCAGCTTTGATGGAACATTTTAACAGCGACAGCCTAAGGGGCCAGAAGAATCATGTGCTCGGTTGCATAAGCTGCCCCCAAAGAAAGGATAGGTTTTGATAACCTCGTCCACATCATGAAAACTGGAAAGGGTGTAAACAGGTGACTGAACTACCTGGACAAATTTTCCCAGAGGAAATGACCCGTGTGTCATTCTGAAAACAAAACCATAAGTGCCTGCTGCTGCTGTGCTGTTTGCTTTCTCGGCCTAGAACGGGAACCTGACCTATCTGAGGAGGACTGTTTACCAGAGGAAATGCAGAAATATTCTAATTTCAGAAATATCCTGTTAGCAGAATCAAAAAATGAAAAAAGGACGGAAAACAACAAGAATATGCAGTTACAAGAAAATGCAAACAATAAGAATATGCAGTTACAGAAGTCCACTGAAATTTCTGTTTTATCTGCTCTAATTTGAAAAAAAAAAATGCATTCCCAGCCATGATTTTTTAATGTTTCCCAATAGAAAGGATTATATAATTGTGTACATGTTATTACCAATGACACCACTATGCTATGGAACCACTGACATTTTAGACTTAATTACAGATGGCAGGTTATGAAATAATTATAAAGAAAAGATTGGACAGCAACCACAGTGCTTCCTCTTCGTGTGTGTTTAGCACAATATTGCCGAGTCCCTCAACTTTAAAAAATAATGTGAATTATCAACCAGATCATGCTGCTGGTGGCTGGGAGGCTGACTCAGTGTTGTAGGAGATGATAGCCTGTCACATTTGGCACTCCCAGCCCAGGTCTCTGCAGAAGGAGTCCCCACAGCCAGCAAGGCTGGCTGGTGGCCACGCAGTGACCGCTGCCAAAGGAAATACTGAATAGCACTGAACAGGTTCACAGGCTGCTCAGGCAGGGCCGTGCACACTCTGGACAATGCATTTGCAGAGCACAGGGTGTTCCTTGGGGTCTACAGATCTGAATTGAAAAAGTGAAATTTGAGTTTGAGATCTTATACCTGCCTGATTTCATTCTATGACATTAATTTCCAGCCCCCCTGAAATTCCCTCCCCTCCATGAATTCACTAATTAAATTGCCAGTGGCTTTGATTCTGATGCTACCTCACTCCAGGGAGAATTTTGTCTGGCTCTCCAGAGATTATTTTAATGTGTTCCATGTTAAACTGGTAAGCACTTTTTAACCTGTTCCTTCCTGATTCCATCTCACCTCTGTTATTACTGATAGCACATTAAGCCTTTAACTACAATCATTTTAGTGAAGGGCTAACACAAAATAGCTATAAAGCTTTTCAGCTCTCTACAAACCTCTTTTCTCCTACTTACATTTCTCTTAAGCAGAGGACTGACAATTCCTTTGGTTATTCCCTGGCCTCTTATGCATTTTAAAAGCATGTCCTTCCTGCCTTTTACATGGTTTACTAATGGTACCTCATTTATAGCCTTTACCTTTCTGACTCTTCCTTCAGATTCATCCCTCATACCCTGTTCTCCCTCCTGTAATTTTACTCTCTTTTAATGCAGCTACAGCTTTATTATGCCAAAGATACCCAAATTTTTTCTCAGAGCTTCTTATTTGTGAGGATGTGTGATGGTGTATTGTGGTTTGTTTGTTTGTTTGTTTTTTTTTTTTTTTTTTTTTTTTTTTTTTTTTTTTTTTCCCTGTGGTTTTTTGTGGTTTTTTTTTTGTTGGAGAGAAGAATAAAGAAGGCAGTTTAGGAGGACTTAAGTGCAGTACACTGTTTTGTTCACCCTTACCCTAAATATGGCTTCTTTCCTTTTCTTCCCTGTAGCTGTTGAAGCTCTGTGGTGAAAAGCATTAATTACATTAATTAAATGGATCCTTCTTTTGTCACTCTTATAAATTGCTTATGATTTAACAAACTATGGATGCTTGCTTTTCAATTGTCAGTCACTGCTGTTATATCACTTTTTTTCAAAAGCATGTGATTAAATAATAAAGATCCTAAGGTCAAGGCTGCTGTACAATTTCAGTTTAGTAACAACGCAAAAATTCAGGGTGTTTTTAGGATCAGGAGACCTTTTTCAGCAAACACGAGCAGTATTTGGGAACATCTGTACATTAAAAAACACACAGCAATATTGCAATTTGTGTCTCCGACTGAATCTGTGAATTAATCACTAGTTTTTCATTATGTGCTCAGCTCTTGAGTGGGACATTGCACCTTAGTAATTATGCTGCCTGTAGAGACGGGCAACAGAGGCTGATTAACAAGCCTCTGCATCATATTATCATATAGAATAATTCAGACTACAAAGAACCTCTGGAAATCATCTGGTTGAGACCTTCAGTGATAGCAGGGCCAGCCTCAAGGGTAAATTCAAGTTCAGCACAAGGTAACCTGATCCTTCAGGACATGAAGGTCATGTGTGAATGAAGCACCAGTATAAAACCTGCTGTGGCACTGAAAAAGGGGAGCTGGATAAAGGACTGTCAGGTGCTGTCTAATACAGCACTGAGCTGCTCCCACTCTTCAACTCCTTGATCAGCTGGACAGGTATTGATGTGCACACAGAGGCTTCGGGGCTTCTCTCCAGAACAATCTGGGCTTCAGAAGGACAATTTCTGAACCCTCTTTCCACGTGCCTGCTATTTCTCAGGCTTTCTGCCACAGCTATAGGTCACATCCACTCCTCCAACCATAAACATTTCTGCTTCTTCTTAAGGAAAATATGAAATAGTTTTTAACTGTCTATCCACAAATGTAATTTTTACGTTTTGCACCAACTTCAGAATTTTAAGAAAATTGCACAGAGTTGTCCTTCTAATCTGTCCTTGTTGAGAAAAAAAAAATCTTTCAGGAAAGTACAATACTATTTTCATTTAACTATATCTGTATTAAATTCTCTCTTTTCCAGCGTATTAGACCACACATTTTCAAGACCAACACTTCTTTAATCTAGTCAGCAGTCCTTTCCCCATTGCTGGACTTACCCTGCATTATCCCCAAACAGAAGGGACAAAGCAGAAAATTATCACCTGTTGGTGATAATGGTGACTATTTGCAGCCCCATCATACCAATTATTTTAAATGTTTTAATGTAATCCTTCATAAATCACTACATATAATTAACAGATGGAGAGAAAAAAACCCTACAGGCAAAATGCTGAGAAGAAATGTTGTGTCTGAAAGACACAGAGTCACTGCTGAACTTGTTTGACCCGGTATGACATTTCTTGTTAAAAGAATAAAATAATCCCAGAAAGACTTGGTAAAGAATCTTCATGAACCCGGGCAAAGGAACATACAAGAATATAACAGAAAGAAAAGGAAAACAATAGAGGAGCAGAGGTATTTAGAATAAAGCCAGGATGGATCCAAGTGATGCCTTTTGGCTGAATCATGTCCTTGTTCCCTGTTCTGGGAGCTTTGCTGGGTCCTTGGCCCAGTCACAGCCTCCTTAGCTGAGCTCAAGCAAAGCACAGCTGCAGCTGTCCATAAACTAGTTAGATAAAAGAAACTCACACCTTTTTTGCAATAGGAAAAAGACAAGATTTGTCTTTTTTCTTTTTTGTGCTTTCTTGTCTGCAACATGCAAAACTAGTATGAAAGATACTGATTTGTCTTACGGGGCTGTTAAAAACTGGAATCTTTGGGTTTAGAACATGGAGACAAATCATGCAATCTTCCCACAGACCACTGATGGCAGCTGTGCTGCTGTGTCGTGTCAGTCCAGTCCCTTTGCTGTACAGACCCAGTTGCTGCTATGGCTCACCAGAAAAAAATCAGATTTTTCTTGCCTCAGTTTTTATTTTAACCAAAATAACTGTTCTGGGAAGTTTCCACATAAATTCAGAGAATAGCGTCTTTCTGGGAACAACATTGAACTAAATGTCCTCAGAGTATTAGAGGTATTTGTCATTACAGATTACATCTTGTGTAGGTGTTGCACAAAGTGTCCATGCTTAAAATTAAATAAAAAAATTATAATTAAAAAGCACAGCCTCATCTCCTTTGTTTTGCTGCAGAAAAGCTCACCTGCTACTCATGCCATCCAGTTAAATCCTGCTGACATATCCTCCACTTTTTTTCTTCTAATCTGCCATTTTATTGCAGCTAAAAAGAGTACAACATGCCCTCAGTCTGTATTTCAATATTCCACAGAATAAAATGGAAAATAGTAAAATATTACACTTCTAGACGTTTTGTTTTTCTAAAGCTTTAATAAATTGATTTAATAATATTACAGAAATATGTCTTGTGGTTAAAAAAGTTAAAAATTATTCTATTGCTTTCTACAGGTGTTACAAACATTTCTAGAGAACTACCAAATGCATTTTGTCATTTCTATTTGGTTAAGGAGTGTGAATTTCCATTGGATTGGAAGGAGCAGCTTGTCTCTGGTGCAGCATCCCTCAATCAGGCCCTTCCAGTGGCACCTTAATTTATCCGCCTGCTGCTGAGGGAGCACCAGCACCAGCTCAGCTCCTGGGCTGCTCCCAAACCCCAGCCCTTGTGCTCAGGGCTGCGACACTTCCCTGAACCCAGAGCTGGGGCAGAGCAGTCTGAAGCACCTCGCTGCTGACAACTGCACATACTAAGCACACATGCAAAAAGTCTTTTTTGTCTCCTTAGATTGGTTTGAACTCTGCTCTTAGCAGTGACAGAAAATGAATTAATCTCTCTCTCTCTCTCTCTCTCTCTCCTATCTGACTTTGTGCCAGTTTCACTGGTCCATTCCTGCACTGGCAGCTTTAATTTGAACCCAGTTCACAGGGCCGTTTAAAGGCATATTCTCATTGTCAGGAAAATTAATCCACAAACACCAGAGGTTTATGTCCAAAAGGGAGACAGAGGAGTCCTGTAACTTTATTCAAATAAAGGGAGAGGCCGTGGGACATTTCCCCTGGGGTCTCTCAAATTTTTAGAGGATGCAGCCTCTTTTTATCCCAATTTCCCAGCCACATTTCTCTCTCTTTCCCCAATGGCTGAGGTACTTGAGAGGTTTAGGCTTCCCAAGATGCCAATACCCACTTCTAATGTATGCCCTCCACCTTTTTTTTTTTTTTTTTTTTTTTTGTGTCAATCAGTGGAGTTCCTATGGAATTTATGGTTCTTCCCCTTGTTTCTTTCATCTCTCAGTCGCCGATTTTATTCATCAGCAGACCTACAGTTAGTTTGTAAAGACAAATCTCTCTCATTCCATTTATCAATCACTGGAACCTTTCCCATTGTTTCTTTTATCTCTCAGTGCCGGTTTCATCTATTAGCAGACCCACAGTTTGTTTGTAAAGACAAGTCCCTCATTCCTTTCAATATTCTCTGTTCATTTTAATTACCCCACTTGTGAAAGTGGATTATAAAGAGAAGTAAGAGTGAAAACAAAAACCAGAAGGAGATTTAATACAGTGCCTGCCTCTGCAGGAGCAGAGCCTTGAAGGTTGCACATCCCCGTTCCTTGATGTAATGGTGTAAGATGCTTTGACCTAAGACACCACATTATTTATGAATTATACTGAATATGCACTATGATATATTTGAAAAGATGCCATTAAAGGAACTTCACACATGGGAAGGGCATATAGGACTTTTGATCAGAAAGAGAGATCATTTGCATTAAAATAAAAAAGTCTCAAATCTTAGTTGGAGATGTAAAAAATTACTTCACTTATTAATAAGAGAAGTTGCATTTTCATAAGGTTTTTCTTCCAGTATCATGATCAGAATTTTAAAGGAGGCCTGCACCACATGTTCATATTTCTGATTAGGTACCCATACTTTGACAAAGGCAGTTTTCCTTGTGGTCTCTCTGAACTTTTGAATTTTCCACATTAGAAAGTCCAGTATAAATACAGTAGACGCTTGGTATTAACAATTTTACTTCTTAGTGATTTTGAGAACACTTTGCAGTATATGATACTTCTCGTTCATGGAACTAAAATTATTAAAATGAATAAAGCAATAAATATAAGCTTTAAGATGTTAAAAGGTGTAATAGCAAAGGGAGAGGGAATTCAGGGGAAAAATAATTAAAGCAACCCTACAAAAATAATACAAATACAAAACTTCCAGGAGCTTTGCAATATACCGGGGGAGGAAGGAAATAAAGCACTGCCAACAAGTCACAGGTAAACAGCTTGACAGAGAGTGAAAATGTTGCCAAGAGGAAGTGATAATGGTTTTATATCCATAATTCATTAATCTCGAGGGATGCGGGATTACGTAATGTAGTGGCACTGCTGTATCCTGATTCATTAGTGAGTCCTGCAGAGCATTTTCTGCATTCATAAGTTGGGGAAGTGCCTGAGACACATGCACTTTGAAAATTACTGCCTCCCGTGCTCTTGACAGGGCTGGATGCTCTCAGGGTTTGAAGTTCCAGCTCATACCAGTGGTAAGACAGGGTGAAAATCTGAGCAACAGCTCAATCATCACTGCACAGGCCAATCAGAAAGAGCAGGATTCATCACAGTGGTGTTGAAAGGAGGAAAAATGAAAGAGCAGATACACTTCCCACCTGATCATTAGCTTGCCGTAACACAAAGGGTGATGGGAGCTTGAGGGAGACACAGATAGAAGTGACAGTAATAAAAATTGGCACAGATGAAATATGGGACTCAGAACAGGGAGGTGAGAATTGGAAGAGTTCAGAAGGAACAGCAATTAAACAAGGTGAGAGCGTGTTAAAGAACATTGGGCATAGACATGGAAGTGAAGGAAAAAAAAGATGGGGAGAAACCAAAGATATGGTCAACAAAGTAACAGTGTTGCACTGTAATGAAAAAAGAAGAAAGAAAAATCAATTTGGAAAATGACAGATTATTGGAGGGGGATGTAGTACTTCAGAATAGAGAATGAATCCTAAAATTTTAAACGAGGAAATTCAACATGAGTGAGAAAAAAGGAAATTAAGTATGAAGTGGCCAAGAGAAACCAGTCACACATAATCCAAATTAAAACGCACCTTTGATTTCAAAGCCTTATTTTTTTTTTTCCAATGCATAGTCTCAGATTTTCCAATTAGAGAAGTGCAAATGAATTAATTCATCATGTAAACCACTGTGCCTTCCCTTCCCTTCATCCCAACCACAAGAAAACCTGTGGGATACCCTGATAGTTACAGGATGTCTCTATATGACTTTAATGCCCCAACTGCTCTGAACTGTGTGACCCCTGGCTGTGAGAGCTGGGCTGGGTCCAGCGTGCACTCAGGAATGCCTCCTGGAGCAGCCGCTCTTCAGACCCTCGGGGTGGGGCTCCAGGGGGGAGATATTTGTGTTGTCCCTGGCTTTGCTCTCTCTCGGCATGAACTACAATGGACAACAACTTCCTCAGTCTGGCATCGTGGCTGGGCTGCTCACTCAGCTCCCAGCTGGCCCAAACCCACAGCTGCAGCCTGGGGCTCCATGGGGGCACTCAGGGACCCCCAGGGCTGTCGCAATAGGGCAGGAAATAAAGGTGCTTGACTCCAGTCCGAAGGCAGTAGACATCCGAAAGTTTTATTTACAATTCATTCAGCCCTTTTATAACACGCTGTGCTAAAAGTCACGTTATTGGTCCATGGGACTGACACCTCTGCCATTGGCTCAGTAACAGAAATAGGAAGCAACACCTGCTGTTATGGGAAAGGAATATTGTTTACACAAGGTTGTTTTGGGAGAAAGAAAACTGTTGAAAAGTTTCACTTGGGAAGAGTGAAATTCTCAGGCAAAGAAAATATCGGGTCCACGCAGGGCAGGAGGGCTGATGGCCTCAGGAAGCCTTGGGGACACCAGGGAGGGGCTCAGGACAGCAGTGCTGGGCTACCATGGCACAGGGGAAGGTGCTGCTGAGCTGAAACCCTTCATGCCAATCCCAATTTGTCACTGCAGCAGTGCACCAAGCAGCACACAGCACACATCTCACATTCATGTATTTGGAAATTACCAAAATCAAAGCAAAGCTAATATTTTGATGAGCTGAACATGCTTGAAAGCCTTTATTTTTATTCATTTTATTTTTAACAGTGCCAAGAAAAGTGGCTTTCTTCAAGTTCCATGTACTTTCTAGTAACAAATGCTACTGAAGGGAGTCTGTGCCACCCACACAAAAAAGCAGCTAGTGGCTCTCCCAAGTCTGGGCTAATAAGAGTTACTCAGACACCAGGAAAAAAAATAATCTATTCAGTGCTTTAAAAACAACTAAAACTGGGAATAATTCATTCCAAATACTCTGTTTCCCCCATCCAAGTGTGACAAGCTATGTACATGTATTCCATAATATAGAATTTGGAAAAAAACAACCATGTATGAACCAGGTACCTCATGAGATGGAGGATCAGATGCCAGGTGATGAACACCTCCAAGAAGCATGGAAAGAAAATGCATTCTCAAAACCATAAAGAAGATGCTTGCACTGTGTTAACGTCTGATTGCCAGCCAAAGGTCTGGGAGAGATCCTTTGCCCATCAGAGACTGCCTTCAAACTGCTTCCAGCTTTGCTTAATTGCTCTCTTCCTGTAAGTACTTGACAGTTTGACAGAGACTGCATTCCTGAGTAATCCGGCCTTTTTGTTTGCTTAGAATGAATTTAGGGTGTGGTTAATAAAGGGAAATTGAGAAGCAATATTTTGCATTGAAATACTGGCACACAATGACGCAGAAAGGGATTATTGATTAGTACAAATAACAGACATGAACTCTTTGTGGGAGTTTATAGCTGTGTCACTTAGACACTTCATAGCTGTGTCCATGAAATTGAAATCCCGAAATTTCACCTCACAGTAAAATAACTTGGTTTTCACAGTGGGCTTGAACCTAGTGGAAGGAAAAAAAAAAAAATCTTTTGATATCGTCATGTATCATGGACAAAAGGGGGCATACCAAAAAGACTGGGCTGAAACCTAAGGACAAAGCCCTTGACTCCCATTCATTCTCTTTTATTTTTCCGTGGCTTGCTGTCTCTCTGACCCACTGAAGTGCCTGGAATATTCACATCCCTTTAGGCTCCCCTTCCCCATGCCTGTCACTGTGTCCTGGCCAGGTCCCACCAAAGATACACCTGAGCTCCTTGTTGCATCCTCATCTGCCTGAGAAGTCCTGCAGGAAAATTGTCCCTAAAGCACGGGAGGCTTAGCAGGTGTCAGCACCAGGAGTGAGACACTGCTAATTGAGCACTTCCCAATAACTTACTGATGTTAATCAAGTCTCCCCGAAGAAGGATGTCAGCAGCAGCACTGACAGCTTCCTACACAAGGAACAACAAGAGGAAACAGAGCAGCAGGGCTGGGACAAATATTAATGACACTGCTTTTCACTGAGCTGCTCTGAACACAAGCCATGCACAGCATTTGTCCAAACGCACAGATGACAAGACACCTTAAATTACAAGAAGGAGAATCAGATTTTTCAAATTGCTATGATTTGAAGCTTCTGGTTCTATTAAAAATAAGCAAGGCTCAAGGGAAACCTATGACTAAATGTCCGTGTATTGAGGTCAATGATAAGCTCTCATAGGAAATCTAAGCTATCAGTTTCCCTTTAGACAGAGGGTGTTAACATAAGAATGCTTAAAGAGTTTTTTGATCAAATATATCCCCTCAGATAAGGGAAAACTACACGGAACCATTATCTTCATTGACATGATAAGATAATATGTGATGGTAAAAAATGAACACTTCCAGAAAGTCCTGTTTTACACAGAAATAGATCATTATGGCAAGTTTTGGCTGTTGAACTGCTAGTAATTTTAAATTAATCTTTGACAACTGTGAGAGTGTTTCCCTGTGTGTATTTCCAGCATGTGATGAAGCAAGGAGCCTGCAGTTTGGATACATGATGTCTGGATGGCATAAAAACAAAAACACTGTATGCAAGAGCACAGCACTGAAGTATTACACTGGATTTTAGAGCTGACACTTTTTGGTTTGTACCTGGATCTGGGACTATGGTGTGTTCAAATGTGCTCTTTTGTCTCAGAGTAAAGGGTCTAAATTGCCTTTTACTGAGTTACTGGAGAAACTGTTGCTGCCATGCTGGGAATTTTGCCCATCTTGGACTGAAGGATAGTTTTTTTTAAAGCCATTGCCATCTTGACTGGTGGGTTTAATTGTTGTTTCCTGGAAATCCTTATGGATTTGTTTGGTTATTATAAATCTTGACTGTCGTTCTTTCTTTTAGAGCCTGACAGTTCATTGTTTGCCTAGAAAAACTGGGAAACTGCCCAAAATTCCACAGATGCCACCATGAATCTTTTGCATGCGAATCCTATGGTTTTATAAAGTCAGGTATCTGTTTTTGGAGTTAGTGGAGAAAAACGGATAGAATAATGCAAATATCAGAAATGTCAAAGAAATCCTTTTAGCATCTTAATCAGTAGTAATGACTACACTGTTTTTAGGTGGAACCACTCAGTCTTGCCAGCCTCTGCCAGAGCCCTTCCAGAAGTCACTTGTTGATTTTCACCAGGGTTGTCTTCACTCAGGTAGCAAATCAAAATAGCTTTGCAATGCAATGTAGAGACACTGGCACCCTCTCAGTGACCGCTGGAGCCCACAAACGGCTCACCATGCCTGCCTTTGCAGCAATCCTGTGTTCTAAGCTGCTGCTTTATGTATTCAGTGCAAAGCATATTCATGGTTATCCTGACCACACATTTGGATTACAAAGGATGTTCTCTTGCCATGCTCGGATTACTTCAATTTACCAGTGAATTTGCCCAACTCAGGCTTTAGAATATATAACCTGCAAGCACACAGCCTGCGAGAGCAGTCTGCCTGGAGCTGGTCAGGAGGACCAGGATTCAACATTTCCAAGTTGCTACTGCACATAATCTCGTCCTCTTTCACAAGCAGATGCTCAGCACCCTGAAATGCAGGTGCCAGGGCAAAGGCACAGTCGAGGCTCACAGAGGGGCTGGGGCTGATCAGCTGCTCCAGGCTCCCACTGCAGCCAGGGGATGATGCTGATCCACTCACCCTCCTCCTTCTGTGTAAGGCAGAATCTCTCACACCTGCTAAATGTCCTTAGCAGCACACTTCATGTTTGGGAAAGCAAGCCATGCTCTGGCACTGTCCTTGGGCGGCTGGAAACCCCACTTGGCTGCAGCACCTGCCAGGGGCTCCTCAGTGATCCAGGCAGTGAGATGACAGACCTGAGGACTCTATTTACTGGCTCTCCTACCTACTGTGGACAGCCAGAAAGGAAAATATGGTTGTTCGCTGCCTGGTAAATAGTCTGAGATCTTCCAGTTTTGTCACAGAAAGAAAATCTCTCCACTTAGGTATTGGGAACCAACAAGAGTAAGGTTTTAACCATCAATAGTTACTATATTATTTATTCTTTTTTTTTTTTTTTGAGTATAAATTAATAATACTGGTTATACAACCATGTCATTATTTTAGTAAAGCATTAGTGCTGTTGCTGTACTGGCTCTTTTATTGCTGCTTCAGATTTAATTGTGATTCTGAACTAAATTTTAAAAGCCTTCCATCTGCTAAGAAAACTTGGCATGGGGGTACAACTCATGACACTCTCGCCTCCCTCACTCTTTCCCAAAATTCTCATCATCTCCAAATTCTCTCAGCCCTTCGCTCTCTGCATTTACTGTCACACCACAGAAGTGAAGGAGTGTCAGCACACAGGGTTTAGCCATCATTTTCTGAGTCAGCAGCCCTGAAGAACATTTTCTCACATGAGAGCCACGCTGACTTGTGTCAGGAGACTGCAGCCCCTCGCTGCTCATTTCACCACCACAAGGGCCACGTTTCGAAAAGTAAAACAAGCCAGAGTTGCAAAGATCAGTGTCAAGCAAAGTGTGTGGCTTTTCACATCCACTCGTGCCAGCCAGCAAAACCAGCAGCAGCAGTGCAGGCTATAATTGATTCATGAGCTTCAGTCCACACTGCAGGAAGGTGTTGCCTAAGCAAACACCAGTCCCACACTCACTAAATGCACTTTTTGTCCAGATGCAGGAAAACACAGATTGTAACTGAGCCAGTACTAGGCAAAGAAAAACATTAAATAAGGCTGTAAGCTTGAAAGAGAATTAAGCAGAACTGTAAAGAACTCTTGGGAATTCTTTCTTCCACAAACCCCCCCCGTGTTTATGTCATCTAGACACTAAGTAGATTTCTTTGAGGAAAAACTGTTACTTTATCTGAGTAAACATGTCAGTCAAAAACAACAACCAGCAATTTACAAAAATGATGCTCGATTATTTAACGCTGAAAGGGGAACATTCCACAGGGAGAAGTGTTTTTATTTACACACTGTATCTAGAACAGCTTTAGGTGGGGATGGAGTAACCACAACAAGTACTACACGTTCTGCAAATTCAGCAAAACTCCCCGGGCCTGGGGCTGCCTTTTGAAGTTATGTTTGGCTGTAGTTTCACTGTGTGGCTCATTGCCACATCCAGCTCCTCACTCTGTGTATCTTCCAAGAAATCTTCTCAAGAGCAAGAGGTTTCCTCAAAGGAAAAGAGAGATTCCCCCTTTTTAGTGGAATAAGGCAAATCCTTAGAGTGAGCTAGGCTTTAGCTTTACAGATCCTTGAGAACCTCCTATTCATTTCACTGTGCTCAGCACATCACCTGATTAGGCTTCAAATCATTAAAAATAGCTGCACACAAAAGGAAATGATGGAATTACACATTGCTCCCCTGTTATTGAGGTTTTGATTACTGCAGGCTAATTTTCTCATTGTACTTTCGTGGGGTTTCTCCTAACTTAACATTCTTTTAAGGTAGCCTGTGTTGAGGGAATTATCTTGTTTTTCAAAGCAAATTTCAGCTGATTACTAAGTATTTACATACTGTAATTTGAATGTCTAATTATACCATTAGTGTAAATACATGTAATATGGTTTATTTTTCACAAAAGCTGATAAGGTACATTGCTTTTTGCATTCCAGTGTTACGAGATTTTCATTGCTTGTAATACACAATCCGAAAATTCACATGAGAAGCTTCCAGTAAAAGCTGTTTATTTATCAGTTAGCAGCTCCAAGTGGTTTGAAACACACTTCATACCATAAACCAAGGGCAGACATCTGTCTTCTTCCTGCAGACTTGGGCTCGCAACCACACCTTCCATTCCTGAATGTAAGAGCTGCCCTAAGTCTCTCTTTTTTTTCTTTGCAGGACTTTGTGGGCCTGATATTTCTGGGTCTGAGAGAGTTTAGCCTGCTAGAAGCTGCTAACTTTTTCCCAAGGAAAAGTTTCTCAAACCCAGAAATATCAGGCCCACAGGACTTCACGGCACGTTTCTGTCTACCCTGAAGTCCCCAGCACTGTGGGGACTTTATTCACCTTTTAAGTGCAGTATTACAGCAAATTTATTAATTTCACCTTTGAAGTGCGGTACTACAGCACTGCTGGCCCGACAGACATTCCTCTGTAACTTGTACTGATGTTTATGATGATACCCTCAATGAAATAAGGCAAAGGGAGCTTGGGAAGACAGATGGAGACAATGCCCCTCCAGTCCTAGAGCTGCTCCTCTTTCAGGCAACTGTAGATAATAACTCCTTAATGAGAGGGCAGCAAAGAGCTCCTTCACTCGCAGCTGTTGAAGGAACAGCATACCAGCACCAAGCTGCAGAAAGCTGCCAGCCTCCCTTGCTCCTCCTCAAGAATCTCTAACTTCTTTCCTCAATCCAAGTCTACTAAACCCAGGCTTCAAATGTCATAGTATTTGCTTAAGTTTTATAAAATTTAATCTATTAGCAGAGAAAAAAAAGTGCAGTCAGTGTGTTTGTGAGCAGATATTTGTACTTCGTTGGCGCATCCATTCCCCGTGTCTGAGCAGGACACACTCCCAAATTTTTGTTTTCAAAATTTGACTTAAGAATTTTAATTAAATATAAGGAGATCATATTTAAACAATGTGGAAAGATCAAGCACGTAAGAAATATTTCAGAACTATGTGTTATAAAAATATTTCTTTGCCTATATTTCCTTAACCTACTCTTCACCTCATACGACTTCAATAGGAGATTAGATTTTACAGCACCTTAGAAAACAGCATCAAGATTTCATAAGACTAAATCTCATGTCGTCAACGTGAAGCTTCAACTTTAGCAGCCACTGCCATTCCCCCCATGTCTTTTATGGAAACTTCCCTCACAGAAATTAATTTCCAATGAAAATTAAACCCGTGGGCCTGGGCACTGAGCTCCATGCCAGCACTAAGAGTCAGGAGCCCTGTCCTGATAGGAGCACTGGGGCAGCCTCTTCCTAAGGTACCACAGCAAAAACTCTGCAAGCACACAGGGTTTGCCCAACGTGTACACCAGAATCTGCTCTCCTTGATTATGCTGGAAAAGGTCTTATCCTGAAAGCAAGATAAAAGACAGGACTACTTTACATTTACCTTCTATTCTTTATTAAAACTATGATACCATTAAACCACCGTAAAAAACTTGGCCTTTCATATTGCTAAATCTAACCTGTGAAATCAGTATGTTGTGAAAATAACCCCAAACAAGCACAAAGACAGAAGAAAAAAAAGAAAGAAAAAGGATGTTTATCTTATAAATACACTGCACCACATCTGAATAATTTCAAAAACACATTTCCTAAAATCCTGGACCCAGCGATAGAAGAAAATAGTCAAGCTATTAAAGATGCTGAACATATACTTAATTTTCAGCTTATTTTTATGCCCCCCTAGCCTCAGTGAGATTTAAGGACATGTATACATTTTCTTTTTAATCAAGACCTCATTTATGAGGATAATAATGCCTTTACAGTATGTATTTTTCTACTGTAAGATGCAGAACACAAACCAAATGTGAGGAATATCATCTTTGGCAGCATTCCCTAAGGGAGTCTGGATCTATAAACACATGGAAGTAATGCGTTTGTTAAGGCAATTCTTCTTCCATTCTCTGACAGTTATAATATAAATAACATTTTCTCCTTAGGAAGCAATCCAAATACAATCAAACCAGTGTATTAATATCCCTTAAAGTAATCTTCAACTTTGCAACTGGTTTAGAAGTCTGTTTTGTGAGAGGCTGTGAGAGGCTGGACACAGATATGAGGTAGGAGTCACTTCTCATGCCATTATCCCATCCCATCCTCTCCCATCCCATTATCCCATTATCCCATTACCCCATCCCACCCCACAGACCTCACAGCTGTGTTCTATCTCATGTTCCCCTGCCATGGAAGGCAGACATATCCCTCTGCCAGCCCGTGACAGATGCTTACACATTTTTCTTTAGCTCTAACCTCCTCTCTGCTCTTTCAGGTCATCCTCAAACAGCCCCCCCACAAGTCAGGGGTCTGATCCCAAAGCCTGGCCAGAGGGGGATGCAGGATGCAGCTCCTGGTCTGCACCCAGAGCTGTTCTCCAGCATTGCTGAGGACGTGGAAGAGGGGCCACGTCCAGCTCAGGTGTAAAAGTCACACTCTAAAGCACTTCAATCCCTCAAAAAAGCTAAGGCAGGCTCTCAGGTCTAGCTAAGTGAGGCTGGAAAAACCTCCTGTGCATCATCCAGGATGAACCGATGCAGTCTGTATGAAAAGGAAATAACTCACAAGTAAATGCAGTCATACCACTCATTTGTATGTGCTGGACTACCGAGCAGATATGCAAAAGAGCATGACAAAAGAGCCAGAAATCAGCCTGGGTTCACGGGAACACAAGGAATCCCTAAGATGGCTTTTTTCAAAAACTTGCCAGTTAATCAGGAAATGCACAGAATCAACAGATTGGAAAATTCTGCAAAAGATCCAGAAGTTGGAAAAAATGTGGGTTGTGAATATTTTGTTCAAATTAATATTCTGGCAGCTACGTTTTGAACAAGATGTAATTTGTATAAGGCACCTTCTGTTAAATTTGTGGCACAGAATTACAAGGACCAATCCAACTTGAAACCAAACCATGAATTTGCATCAGTACATCTATTTACCCTCACTGCCAGGCCTAAACTACTGAGAATGAGATTTTCAAAATCAGAGAAGACAGATAAACACTTAAAAATACCTTTCTTTCAAAAACGTATTTTTGAAAATACTTTCAAATAATATTTCAAATATTATTTCAAATAATTTCAAGGAAAGAAATATTCTTTCTTTCAAAGATGTATTTTATCTTTCCAAAGAAACTAAAGTAAAAGGACTTACTTAAGTCCTGAACCATGCTCTGCCAGCCATTGTTCTACATATTAGTTTTGTACAACACATAAATTCATAGCTAGCAATGAGGTTTTAGAAGCAGACTTAAGAAAAGGGCTAATCTATCAGCTATGTTGTCAACTTTATATTTAGAGAGATGAAGGCAGAGGTATTAATCTGTCAAAATCAAAGCCAAGGATGATGCTCACTTCTGCAGAATGGCTGGATCAGAAATTTTCAGCCATGCATATTATTTTTGAGTGCTTACTAAAAAGTTAAATCACTTTAAGGGTATGAAGCACAGCAGTGGCAAAATAACCTGGTGGTGAAGTACCGCTGGCAAACTATAACTTAAAGGAAAATGAATCACTGACTGTTCTTGATATAATATGAAAACTAATGGGAAGACACATTAAATTTATAAAACAAACCAAAAAAAAAAACCCAGCAAAATTATTTTCATCTTCGTGCAATACTTATGCATGCTACAAAGGTTATTTCAGTTCTGATCGGTGTTTTAAATATCTCAGTTTTTGCTCTTGTTGCTCTTTTTAACAACACCGTCCACGCCGGTTATGCTCAGTACAAATGGCCAATGCCTGGGAATTTAAGCAGCTTTTCCCTTCCCCATCAGTGACGTTGATTTTTTCAGAGCTACCCTCAGCTGTTTTGTGGCACAAACATTATTTTCCAAACACCACAAGCCAGAGTGGTTATTAGAGGCAGAGATTTAGACAACAACCTTTTTAATGTCAGGCAGGCTTCAGAGGCCACCCAGCATTAGCTGGAGAGCACGAGCTCTCGAGAGTGACACCTCCAATTCGAGCCACTTTACAGCTTCATCATCTGCACAGTTTGCCCAAACTCATATTTTATGTATTCACTGAGGTCATACCTTGGCAGCTGAATGACACTTAGTGGGCATACACCTGCTCTATAATTCAAAACAGCAAAACACATTTCAGCTTTGATGGAAAGAGTGCTGTATATCTGGTGTTTGCTTCTTTTTCCTCAACATAAACAGCCCTGTTAACCAGAGCCACAATATCACCATCCAAACAGATTTTATATTTTAACAATCATACAGTCTGATTATTGGAATAAGTTTGGAGAGAAAATGTTTCCAGGTCACTGCAGCAGGTGAATTTGGATTACCCTAAAGACACACCTGAAAGTTACACCAGAAAGATCAGCAGGTCTGTAAAACTGGTGAAGAGTGTGTTGGAAAACAGGCTTGGTAAGAACCTTATTCCTCCTCCTCTGTTGCTTAATAGAAATTTAATCATTCTATAAGCAGTAGGAATTAGCCAGTCACTTCAAGTGACTTCAAGTAGGGAAAGGGTGCCCAGATCAATCTGATTTTAACCAAGTTTATCTAAAAAACTCCCGTCTGAGTCGTTGAATCTGTGCCACAGTCAAATAAGATGTTCTATTTTCCAAGGATGTGATTCCTTTCTACTACACATGAACCCTTCTTTTATCTCATCAAGGAGCATAAAGGAAAAAAAAAACCCACTTATGGAAGATGAAGTGTGAAGGATATGAAGTTGCATAAATGACTTCATAAAAATTGTTTTATATTGTTCTGTCTGACATATAATACTTCTTTTTCCTCTTCATGGGTAAATTGTAAAAGTATTTCTAAACAAAGTTTTATCAGGAGCTCATCAGTATGCATATTCTGCGCTCACATTTAGTATCTATTTATAAAATCAATTCTGTTCTGGGCTTTGACAAACAAAACTGAAATGCAGCTGTGCGACATGTTGATAATTTTCATTAGCTCTAAAAAGCCTCCACAGAAATTACAATCTTTCTTGTTATGACCAAATAACCCCGGGGAACCCACAGGAAAGGTGACTTTTCTTTATGATCTTATTTCTTAATGGAGAAAAAGAAGGGGGAGGGAAGAACTGGATAAAAATTGGAAGTAAAATGATGAAAAGTTAAAAATCACAGATGTACACACTTGAGGCTGTGCTGACTACAGAGTCTTCAGTATCGCTGCTAGAGACAAATATATATTGAATTACCCTTGCATTATTTGCACATCCTTTATTACACTGGAGAAGTGTTTGCTCAAATTTTGAATAAGCTTGTGGCTTGAAAATCAGAAAACCTCATGGTATTTAATATAAAGAGCCCAAATTCAGCAACTACATTTCTGAATAAACATATCTCTATCTGGTGTGCAAAAAATTAGAAGAAAAAAGAGTTTACAATGATTCCTTTTTGAGAATTACATCACAGTAAAGGAAATCACAAATGCTTGAAAACTAAGTCTTCAGAACAATTGAAACAAATTTATTTCATCATTAAATTGTTTTTAAACAACAGTCTATAAAGCAATAGAATGAAATCAATGTTTCTATCCCCTTTTCCTATGTTTGATGGCCGTTCTGCTTTTCCCTGACTAATATTTGGGGTAAGGGTGTGGTAATTTTGTTTCCTTGGAATACAATGCTTTTTAAATTCTGTTGAAGAACTACCTGCACTTCTTTTTTTTCCTAGGAAAATTTGTTGATCAAAAGAAGAACAGTCTGAAGTTTTTCTAAGCATCACAATTACAGAAGAGCTGCCAAAAGAAATCAATAATAAAAATGCCCTAATTAAACAGTCCTTCTAATTTAAATTATTAAATTTTCAGTCTTTTGGGGTTATTTCCTAGGGCTTTATTTCCTTTATTCCCATGACTGAACAGAGTCCCAAAGCAGGCAAACATCAAATCTCTGAGTGTAAAACAGGAGCAGGATCTTCTAGACATGCACAGAGCAGTTCTTTTTCAAGCCAGTTCCGAAAAGCAGACAGAGGCAGCAGTGATCCCAGGTTTCAGGGTGCACTGGTTTCAATATGTGACAGCTCTGAGAATTCACCAACCAAGCCTTTACACAGCACAGATTTTTTTATAAAAGTCACTTTAGAAAACAAAATATGGTTTCACAAAAGTAATATTTTTGTTCATTTTCTTTAATTTCTAAATATAGCAATATAAAGGAAGTTAGTTGGCTTCTCCCTTTTTGATCCATTTTAAATGCCCCTTAAATTTGTACATTTTTGTGCAAACTGCTATTTCTTTAATTTCCTAAGAGAGATAATGAGGACTGGTTTCCCTGTAATTCTAGTGTGATATTTTTCTGGGTGGTTTTCAAAGAACACAGTCTGTAATTAGGGATAATGCAGACAGTTCCTTTGTTTTCTGGAGAATACTCAATTTTTTTTTTTAATTAGGGCCTTAGGGTTGGTTTTTTTTTTTTGTTTTTGTTTTTGTTTTTCCGTTTTTTTTTTTTTTCCCCCTAAGTAAATGCTGTGTGATTGGACATGAAGTGAGAGAGAAGTGATGCTTTTTCACCTGAGGGTATTTACATTTTAACAACTGTGACAATATCTGATTTTAAACCAAGTCCTGCAGAGTATTTAGAGAGACCAAATATTTCTTCTACCCAGATGAAAATAATTTAGAGAAGAATACAGTTAGGAAACTGATCACTGCTCAAATCTTCCTCCAGGACAGCTGACATTAGCCAGCAAGAGCCCCTTATGAACTGCAAAAAGCAAGATCCGAGTAAAAAGCTCACTCTGGTACAGCAGGATCACTCCACTGTGCCTATCTGGCCACACTTTTGAAGATGACAAAAACAGATCATTCTCTTCAGCGCAAAAATGACTGTGTTCAGCAGCTCTGAAAATCAGGATAACGCTAAATGAATGCTTTTGACATAATTACTGGGTATAAAAAGCCTACACCGAATAGCAAAATATGCTTTTGTGAAAAAAAATATCACAACACCATGCTCATGTGATTTCTCTTTGCACAACAGAGCGGCAACAAGTGCCTGTGAGCAGCTCTGTGAAGTGTGGACCCAAGCATTGTGCCGATTTCAACGCATTCTTACCAGATAGTTACGATCCTTGAATGTCTGCGCTCAGAGAGCAGCAGAAAGCAGAACACACGGTATGTGGAGTAATAACATATTGATTTACAATCTTCTGCTAACTGCAGCCGTGCTTAAAGACCCACTGCGAAGAAAAGGTGCTAGAAAATTCCAGCCCTCCTCATTCTGCGCAAATCATTGCATGAACACTTAATCAGGAAGTGTGGGAGAAGGCTGTAACAAACTGCTCCTGTTACCACATAAAATGAAGGTGCACTCAGTTATTTGGGAAACATCCCCAGATCCCATCGGGACCTCCGGGCCCCTCCTGTCACTCCCTTCTCCTCCCTTACCCCACTTTGCTCTGCTGTGTTTGCTCACACATTTTATTTAGACTGAGAAGACAAAAGCCCTGCTATCAATGTTGTCCACAGGTGTAAAATCCGGTTGCTGAGACCCCTTTCCAGTCCTGGAGACAAGTTACCTTCAAATACCCACAGAACAGTGAGATCTGCATTCCACCCCGTGGCCAATTTTTCCTGTGACTTTTGGTTATTTTAATTTTGTTTGATATCAGGAAAAGAAGTATCTAAACACTGGTCTCATGGAAGCTTCCACATACACCGGAATAGCAAAAAAACCCCAAAAATTGTTATCCTCAGGAATAATAGAATTTTAGCTTGCAGGTGACACCAATGCAAGTAATGTTCAAACAAATTCCTTAACAGTAAGCATTAATAAAATAATGCATAGTACGTGTTAAGACTAGATTGTTTAATAATTTTTTGAAATATAAAAACCCCTCTTTTCGATCACTTGTTCATTATTTTTTTGGTTTTAAAAAGTTTTTAAAAAAAGGTTCTGTTTCCTGTACATGCTATATTTTTAATTTTTAGTGAAAAATTGATGTAAATATTAATAAAGTCCCGAGGTTTTATTGTAAAGTCATTGTTAATGACATTTAGGCTAGTAAAGGACCAGACATTTTCTCAAAACTTTTATACTGAGTAGTTTTGCCTTGACCAGTCATGGCATGAAGACTCAATTTACCAAATTATTTTAATGTAAACAATACTGAATGCCACTTGGATTGGAAATGTATTGGAAAGTCAGTATCATTGCTACATTTACCAAGTTACCAGTAAAAAAAGGTACTGCCAGGACTCAATGTTTTAAAAAGAACTTGCTAAATTTCAGATTTCCCTTAAAATATCTAGTAGTATTATTCCATTAACCATTTTTTTTCTTGCTTTACTACAAGCTGAAATCCTGCCCCTGTCATTCAAAGGAAAAAAAAAAAAAGCAACACAAACCAAAAAACCCTCTCCAAAGCCTGGAATACTTGTTTTCCATGAATTTTACAGTATTTGAAATGCAGAAGATCTGCTAAACCACATCTATGCAAATGGCAGGAATAACTTAATATCAAATATATTTCAAAAAGGCAAAACCTCAACTTAGTTTTCTGTCTTCTTGCTTGAAATCTCTGTTCAGTTACTATCCAAGCACACAATAAAGGAACTTCTCTGATTAGAAAATGAAGAGTCAAGCAGCATCTGAGAACAGTCTCCTATAGAATTCCTGCACATTATCTGTGACTCTGCGAATGCTGACATTTTAGCCTACAGATTTCTCAATTTAAACTGCCAGACAAAAAAAAAAAAAAAAAAGGAGCTTTCATAGTTGGACCAGTGACTCATTCTCTCAAATGAAGTGTAATCAAATCAAATTTTCATCATTCATCCACCATCTAGATTAAAAGATTCACTTGCACAATCTTAAACTGCTGCCATGGATCGGATCACTGGGGAGAAAACATGCACTTTTAACTTTGATTGTTATTTTTGAGAAGTTTGCCAAAGGCTTTTTTCCATTCTCCAGTAGTCCCACAGTACTGTGGGTTCTCATCCCCACATTTAATATCAATAATAAATCTGCCTCTATAAAGAAGTTTATCACCTTTTTGGGCACAGGTTATATGGCACAACTCTCATCCAGAGGAGAGGAGTTGAGATTTTTAGCATTTAAACAAAGCACCTCCAGGTCCATATTTTACACCTGCAGGTTTTACACAAACAGTTATTGGTTCTAATTCTAGTGAGAGGCTCTGAAAGTCAGAGCTCATGGCTGTGGGAACAGGGCCTGAAGCTGGCTCTGTCCAGGTGCTGCCTGAGACCGTGGAGGGGATTCCACAGAGCAAATCAAAGCCTGGACAGCTGATCAAGAGAGTGAAATTAATGAGACACTCTTTAAACTTCTGTAATAAAAATGTAAAGCACCTGAAAAGGGAAAAACGGCTCATGATCAGGACTGGGGGCACTGGTGCCCACACAGATTATTTCTCTGCACAAGTGACACACTGTGCAGGAGGGCGCTGGCAAAAGCAGGGCTGCTGACCTGAAACAGGGTTTACAAAAAATAAAGCTTGTGGCAAGCAGTCTGAGCTGAATCAAAGTCCTCTCGTAGTCAAGATGGGAACAAATAGACAACGTGGCTATTAAAGAAGTCACGAAGCCCTGTGATTTTTGCCACACAAATCCCCTGCTTGCCATCACAGCATTGACAATTTGCCATGTTCAGTTTGTATTTATGGTACTTTTCAGATGGGATGTCACTGTCTCAAAACAAGATAAGAAATTAAAGCAATGACCATGGCACGCACTTTCACCATGTAGCCTACAGCTGATAAATCCAAAACTAGAACCAAACACCCAAAACCTTGCTAAATTCTTTAGGTTTACAGGAAACTAACACCGGAAATGCAACAAGTGAGACCTTGCAATTGATGTATCCGTGCAGGATGAAATATAGATTTTGGAAGGAGTTTGACAGAGCTGGCTATGAGCAGAACACATGTATTTCACAAAACAACAATCAAAATGCTGTGTGCCTGAATTAATTGCTTTGGGGCCAGGATATCACTCACAGGTTGAAACAAGAGTCAGATAATGCACTGAGAATATGATCAATGGAGAACAGACTCAAATCCCTCAGGAATATATTCAGTGAAATACATGCTTTTCTATTCCAAAATTCAGGCTAACTTCAACTCAGTTATTAAGAGAGTACTGGAAAAAAAAAATTAAAAAAAATTGAAAAAAGAAAAAAGCCAAGGTTTGCTTCATCATAAGGAAGGTTGTTTAACTTTTCTGCTCAGTTCACAGTACAGGTTTCTGTTCTATGATCACTCTCATCATACTGACAGTGACCAAAAAAAGGACATGTGTCAGAAAGTCAAAGAAGGATACTATTTCTGGAAAAGCAAAAACAAAATAGGAAAAAAGAGGGGAGAGGGAATTTAAAAGGGCATAAGGAAAAGGCAAAAAGGAAAAGAAATAAAAGGAAAAGAAGAAAGAACTATCCTGATATAATAAAATTTTAAAAGCTTGCTTTAATGTTAATGCCCTCAACAAATTCACGGTCCTCTCAGAGGTTTGTGACTTGAAGATATCTCACACACAACAGCCAGGGAGCTCCCAGGGAAACAAATCTGACAGGCAGCAAAGGGCAGAAGTGTGCAGTTGTCTTAGCATTGAGAAGCAGAGAGACTGGCCATTAGTGAAGTATTTGGGTGAAAAAAATAGATACGCATGCAGATACTGTGAGCAGAGCAATTAGATAAGGCTCCTACTGATATGAGAGCTGTAAACCACTAGGAAAACACTTTGCTGAGATGAAGTGTCATCACCACACACAGCTCCATGGCTGGCTAATTTGGGAAAGGCTGAGTCTTGTGGAGCTGCTGCTCTGCTGAGCTGTCTATCTATTATACGGTGCTGAGGGCTCTGAGATTTGCGCATCTCAAGGGAAGCAGGGCAGAGCCAGCCATATCAGAGGATGGAAGTGTACAGAGGTGGGAAGCCAAATTGAAGTAATGGATGCCAAATGTGAAGTGAATGATAAGATATTTACACCAACATCTGCATAAACTTCTGTAACACTTTCCCTTGTGCTTATTCAGTGCCATTAAAGAATTGAGATTCAATAATTCAATATGGTAGAGGCAAAGTAAGGGGTATAGAATGAAACAGAAATAGAGAGTTCCTGAAACTACTTTCCAGCATTGGTTTGACTGACATCTTTTGTAACTTTGAGAAACATAAATATTGATTTCTCCCCCAATATTATTTGGTTTGCAAACTCCAAAGACATTTGTTTGTGATTTAAGAGATCAGCGCATTTCAGTAGTATCTGTATGAAAAGACAGCAAAGAGAAAGAGCAGTGGGAAGAAATGTACCACCTGGAATCCAAACCAGATTTAGAAGGACTGACAAAGAGGCATAATGGGTGTGTATATATAATATCCAGTGAACAATTTCTGTTTCTGGAAACCATGTAAACTCTCTGAAAAGACACTAAACCTTCTCAAAGAGAGCTGCAAGCTGACCCTGCTGCAGATGCCACAGTGACTCAAGAGTTTCATCAGCTGCTCCCCCTGCAAATACCCAGAGATCTCAGAGCTGGGTTAACCAGCTGGAGGGTCAATGCCTGCACATTCCCCCTGATTTTGCAAAGGAGCACAGTCAGCTCCCTGTAACACAACCCACATTCCACAGAAACCAGCAGTGCACTGGGGAGCCCTCCACAAATCACTGGAGCACCTCTGGGCTCACTCAGCAGGATTGAAATGTAAATAAAATATATTACTTTGAAGCTTCCAATACAAAGGTGTGATAGGTGAGGCAGCAAAACAATCTGGGGTGGTTTACCAAAATGGCAACAATATTAGACCAGTGAAAAGAAAAATCTCTTTCCTCAATACTAAATAAAAAGAACATTTGATATTAATAGAACAAAAAGTATCATGGGATTTGAACTGCATTCCTAAACTCTTCCAGAATAAGAATACCATAAGGAGAAAAAAAAAATTAAAAAACTTATGTTTATTCATCTTTAGGAGATGCCAATATATTGACAAAAAATATGCATAATGACAAAACTCACCATCCAGTATCAGAATTAGAAAACCCTATACTGCTGATGGATTAATTATGTTTTTTCCAAGCTATTCAGATAATTAGACATACTAAGTTCAGAGCTATTTTTGCAATGATAATGGACGTGTTTTGTTGTGGTCTATTTAACAAACTGTTGGATTCTTTTTCTAAAGCTTGTTTACATTCCTGTACATCCTAGCTTGATTGATATTCTGTCCTTTGGATTATAGTGTCATGCCAGCAACACCATTGAAACAGCTCAGGACAATATAAACCTCATTTTTCAGAGCCTCTACAATAAATCAGACTGCAGTAACTCTTTAGATCCTTGCTAAATTGAAATGCAGCATACTGTGCCAAATGATTCTTTTTAATTTTTATACGCACACACCCCCTTGTGTGTGAGAGAACCCCAGACACAAAGGATTCCATTCAGCAAAGTGTTTCAGAGCTACTTCTTCAGGGTAGTTAGAGTTGCTCAAAACTGTCTGTAACCTTAACATAGAGAACACTCACCAAATGCACCAAGTAACAGAACAAAATTTAGATTTTTCAGTTTCAATGCTTGAAAGAAACACATTTAAACTTAGGCACGGACGTGCACGAAGAACCCTGATCATTCTGGGCAAGTTCTTCCCCTTTTACAGAGCCAGCTTTTCAGGTGCAGTGTGAACTGGACTGAAGTCCCACCAATCTCAGCAACCTGTCTAGGGTCCCACCAGCCCCATCAGTCTTTGCACTGAGGCTGCCAAAGACGGAGCATGTGAGGCCCCAGAGACACTGAGCCCCCAGCACAGGCTGAACACCATTCTGCACCTGGTGCTGGCAGATATTGCAGTGAAGGCACCAAACCAGCACTGGGTATTCTGAAAAATGGGAAGCTTTAAAGAGAGGCATTCATACAGCTTCAAACCTTCGTGTGCTTGCTCAAAATCTGATTAAACCAAACATCTACCATATCTTCATCAAGAAATCTTGCCTACCACAGAGATCTCATGCACAACAAATGTGTATATGAAGGCACAATTTTGTTTAAAACACATACATTGTCATTTGTGTTATCTGGCTGCAAGAAAAATAAACAAAAGTTTCACAGTGTTTTTGAAAGACCACAAACACTTAACACAAGTATTCTTCAAAGTGCCTATTAGTCAACATATATTTCCAAACATGGTTTTGTTGTTAACATCCTACAAATGGAGAGAATCAAAATATTAAAGTTAGCAGAAAGAATCCCAAAATTATATAAATGAACATTGCTTCTTTCCTTCTGGGTACCATGACTCACAATGTGCAAATGTATTATGCAAAATAAGATTAAAACAGAATCTGCATTTTACCCTTGGGTTCATTCAATAGTCAAGAGAAGTTAGAGAAGAAGAAGTTAATTTAGGATGAAAATAAAGCATTAAAAATAAAATTTTTCATATTGTCCTTCAAAGATCAATCCACACAGACTTGAAAAGAACAGTATGTCTCTTGCAGTGGAGGGACATTTAAATCTACACTTTCATTTGTATAACACATCCCTAGATTCTTTCAAAGACTGTTTGCTTACTTTGTTAAAAAAAAAAAAAAAGAGGAAACAAAGAAAAATAAAAGAGGACTTTACTGTACTCTCAATTAAATGCATTATTGGAACATATATGAGATCTGAATATTAACCTGCATATCTTAGCCCTGTTAGTATGGTATTTCCCAAGTTACATTATGTGGGTTGGAAGGGATTACACAGCACTGAATCACCTTATGCAAGCAAAATTTTAGATGAATATCCATTGTGTATTTTATTTTATAATCCCAAGATATAATATTGCATCTCTGCCTCATCTTTTTAAAGTTGTTTATTTTTTTTTTTAATTAATCCCTCATGCAAATTAGAAATGAAGATTTATTTATTTATTTATAACATTGACCCAAATCAGCTTTGCTGGTTTATTCTTGTAGCTTACAGTTGAGCTTGAGATTAATTTTCTCGGGGGATTCGTGTTCTCTGTCCGTAACATCCTTGCTTCTCTAAGCAATGCTCTCACTGTGTACAAGACTGGGATTGCAGCTCATTCCTGGGCTCTTTATTGGAAAATGTTCATCTGCAGGTGGTAATTAAACACTGGATAGTGTGAAATGATATTCAGCTCCTTAAGAGGCAAACCTCAGCTCTGTCCTTGCATTACCCTTGAGTCTCCAAGAAAGAATTGTGCTGATGCATATGAGGACTGACATGCTGAGCATGAGATTGCATAGTGGTTTTGGTCAATTTAAGCGAGGGTTCCACCAGAACACCCTCCCTGACTGTTTGTGCCCTTCCCTTGGGCTACTTCTGTGCTTTTACAAACACACTGTGATCTAGTTCACCATCCTCATCACACAGCCTCTCTCCCCAGCAATTTCTGATTATATCCATGCCCTAAATTCTCTCCACATCCAGACACTAGATTGTCACTACACAAGAAAAGGTAAAAAACACTATACAAGAAAAGGTAAAAACACAGTTTAAAAGCAGAAAAAAATTAAGGCAGGACTGTTCCAGGTCTGGGCACCCCAAAAATCATTTAATCTTAAATGGTGTGTTCTGGGATCTGGAGCCAACATTTGAGCTAGTCTCCCTGCTCACAAGGGAGCCAGGGCTCTGGCAGCATGTGACAATCCTGGAAGGGGCTGCAGAGAGCACCAGGGACAGGTCACAGCCACGGGGGCTCGATCCTCAGCACAGAAACAGAAGGCTGGAGCAGCTAATGGTACTAAAGCAATGACTGAAGCTTATGTGTTCAGAAAGTGTCTCAAACCATGGCCCTGTTAAAAACAGCTTGTGTGTCCAGGTTCCTTTGCTGTTTCCCCAGTTTGGTTTGTCTTTATGTGAATCCAGTTCCCCCAGTGCTAGGCAGCAAAACACAGCTCTGTCCACTCATATTTATACTGTTCTATCTACGAGTAACTCAGCTGCAGAGAGAAATTAAAAATAGTAAACATTTCCAGTGTTTTTCTCTCCCCTCCTTAAAGGAATTAAACCACTGCTGACACAGGAGGAAATGAATTGCTCTTGACTGCAGCTAACACTTCATAAGTGCTTAGAACACTTCTGGTGATCATGACCCTCAGATAAAATGTCCAGTGTGAATGGGCATCTACTATTCTGTAAACAAGCCACAAAAAAGTCTCCATTATTTATTAGAATAGAATGCTTCATCACCCTTGGCATATGGATTTCTCACCTCAAAGTACTTTTTAAAACTCAAATCTCTAGTCAAAAGTAATTCATATCACGAAACGGTCCAGATGGATAGCAGGAATAGATATATTTGTTCAAAGTTTCTCAAAAGTCATTGATGATAGAAAATCAAGTAATCCTTACGGTCCATGTCCCCCTATCTCTAGCCAAAATGCATTAAAAGAAAAAAATAATCAATCAAGGTTATTACACCTGTGTACAACTTGTGTGGTATTTTCTTTTACAGCAGTTTGAATCTTCCACCTCCCCAGAACAATGGACTTCTGAAAATAATATGAGAGGAAAAATTTTTCTTGCTTTCAAGAACATAATTTCAGAAGTGATCTCAGAAGTGATTCATTGAAATTAGTGCAGAACGGAAAAGAGCTGGGATAAAAGATGAAAATGGCCATTCTATTTGCTTCGTATTGATTCTGCTTTAATCTCTGTGTAGAGACCATGCATTTCTAGGTGTGGGGCATGGCAAGCAGGTGGAATGAATGGGACATCAAAATTACACAGCAGTGCTTAAAGTCTACTGTTCTTTGTTCTGTAGACTGCTGCATATACGTCTGTGAGATGCTCATCTGTTCTGCACATCAAATTCCAGGAAAAGAAAAGAGCATACTGCTGCTATTGCTCCCTTTTTTTTTTCCCCCTCCCAATTTTCAGAAATTCTTTTGTCGGGGCAGTTGATTTATAAATTTCATAAAATAAAATTCAGATGAATTTTCTATTCATCTAAACATCTAACAGAGAAGAAACTTGACTAACTGGAGTCTTCTCTGTCCCAGTATTCAGGCAGAAAGCTACACTTGAACTGCTCTGCTGACAGCCATCCAAAACTTGGGGCTTTTATCCCCACTAATGAGAACAAGAGAGAAATAAATCAAAATTCAGGTGCTTATCTGTCAACACCAGAATGAAGCACTGACCTCAACATCACTGCTGGGGTGAATGCCTTAGGAGCAGGGGGTAACAGACTGTACAATTACTCCACTGAGCCAACATGCTATGCCTGTAAGTGGATTAATAAAAGCCTGGTCAAGGTTTCTAAATGAGCCTGACAAGTTACTTTTAAGTAAACTGTGCTTCTTCTCCTTTTCTCGCTTCTTGCCTACTCCATTTAATAAGGATTTAATTCATAAAACGCTCAAGGATCGGAAAGACAGCAGACATCCCACTCACCTTTCATACAACCTATCGCAAAAATGCAGGGACACAAAATCAAAGCCAAACAGTTTTTTAAAGGCAGACAACCTGCACGGTAAGTCATACTACAGGACACAAAAACACATCATACCCTACTCATCAAACCAGACTGGCGGTCACTGCCGAGGTAAGCACGAGGCCATCCCTGCTGCAGCTGGACCACAGGAGCCGCCGAACGCCGCCACTCAGAACCTTGTACCTCAGCTGCTTCTGCAGACCCTCAGAACCTCAGGTGTGGCTCTGGACATTCACATCAGGGTTTTCCCAGTTTTATAATTCCCGTTTCCCATGCTCAGCACACAGGTGAGTCCTCAGCCTTCCCGGGGTCAGGCAGGTGGATGGCAGAGCAGGCTGGCCCTGAGCTGTGCACGGCTCTGGAGAGGGCGGGAGCCATCCCAGCCACACCTGCTGCAGGGAATGATGGCTTCAGGGCCCTCTCTGCCCCTGAGAACACTGATGGGGCAGCGCTGATGCCTTGGGAAGGCTGACCTGGAGCAGAGACTGCACAGAGCTGGAGAATAAAGTGGGTATTTATTCAAAGGCCTCCAGGATCCACCTTGGGCAGGACAAGAGCCTGGCCAGGGCCACACCCAAGGTGGATCCAAAATGGTCACAAAATGGATGACCTGTCACGAGGTCTCACATTTTTATAAGTTTTGGTTCATTTGCATATTAGGGTTTAATTGTCCAATTACAGCCCCAGGTTGTGAGGTCCCATCTGTCTTGTTCCTCCCTCTAGTCCAGCGTTGTTTGTGCTTTGGGGCCTGAAAGTTGTTCTTGGTCTTCAGCAGGAAAAGAGTTTGTTTTGTCCACCTACCCTGTGAAGAGTGCTGAGTGACACTGAATGTGAGGCTCAGAAGTGCACCCCTGCACCCGTGAAAAACATGAAAGCTAAAACTCAAGGCATCAGTGCCATAATCACTCTTCTGCTGCTTTCTGCTCCAGGGCTTGCACAGAAGTTGGATAACAAAAACTCCTTCAATTGCTCAGCATCCAAAGGGCTGGTTTTTGTGTCACGGGGGCAGTGCACTGCACCCAGACAGCAGAGAAAAATTTGGCTTAATGTGTATTCTTGTAATGTATACACACAAAACAGATAACCTCTCTTCAGTCAAAGCGTCATAATGTAGGTAGCTTAATTCATATTATTTCTTCAAATATTTAAAAAGTCAAATGTGTTCATTTGTATTTTCAAGCTTCAGTCCTCCTGATAAATCTTATTTAGTGGGAAGAGCTGCTTCCTTTCTACTAAACAAAATGACAGTTAGAAAGATTTAAATATCAAAATCTTTATTTGTTAAAAATTCAATCTTCAAGACTTTACTTCTGCACATTTTCTTTGAAATTAACACAGGCTTTTACTTGAAAAAGGACCAACGCTTAGCATCAACTTCTACCTTCTTAATTGCACTCAAAGGAGGCAGGCAGCTTTTTCTTTGCTTTTCATGAGAACTCTCAAACAAAGATTTAGGATAGTTGCTCCTAAAGCTTGGTATGAAGCTTCAAAACAACCACCATCTGCTGGAGTGGAGACAGGAACCAGTAACTCTTCTGAAGTTGCTATCACAGCACCTGACAAACAACCAGACAGAAAAGAACAGCAATAGTTCTTGCTAACTTTTGTTTTGCTATAAAGCACAAGAAGTGCTATTCGGTCTTCACTGGCTTTGTGATTCATTTTATAAAAAAAGGTAAGAATGAGGCCTGCTTCGGTAGATAAAACATTAATCCTTTCACCTCTAGGACAGATGTTTTGTCTAACACAAGCTCCTAAACAAACAGAATTTGGCCTTCTGCCTTGTGATAACAGTTCATATCAGAAACCCAATCACCGCACAGAGTCAGAGCAATCAGCAGTGCTTGGAAGAGACTCAGCCTGAAGCTCTGGCAGGCTGTGAATCCTCTCCCAGCCTGGGAAGGGTGGCAGGCACAAGGGCACAGGTTAATCGCAGTGCAGCATAATCACAGCGTACGTTTTTGAGCAGATGCACAGGATCTGGTTGTAAGGAAAAAACAGTCACAACTCTCTATTTTCGCCATGACTCTGACCTGCACCGTCCCTCTTAGTCCAGGAATGGAAGGAGTAAATGAAGAAAAAAAGAAAATTAAAATGTTGAAGCAACTACAGTTCCGTATATGGGCTTCAGCAATTTAGATTTCACGTACTGAGTGAGGCTGCATGCATAAGGGCCCGACAGTTGTAAAGATAAACATTTTATATATATCAAAACTGTAATATACTCGTGGAAAGCTTTCCAATGAAATCTTAACCACAAGCAGCCTCTGCACATTCTGAACTGTCTGTCAGCAAGAGAAAATTCAGAATTTTGATCAGTGCTTAGCTTTTTGAAGACATTCACTCTGAACCATTCTCGATTCCATAAGCTATATGCCTTGTTTGTCAATGAGTCAGCTCCTGTTAATAAGTCATGCAAAATGATGCAGATTGAAGTTATGCAAAGAAAATTATCTTTCTTGAAACTACTGTGTTAGCTGATTTGCCTACTTAACATGTTATGACAGCTTCAAGATCTTGAAACTGTCTAGAGATATACACAAACCATTAAAAACTCCAAGAAAAGCTGCATTTGAAATAATAGCTAGTGTCAAAATATCTTGGAAAATGTAGGGCAATAAAATATTAATAACAAAACAGCTGTTTAATGGCAGCCTACCAAACTCTTACAACATGTTGGTGTTATTTAGAAGTGAGGGTATGTCACATTTGGAAAATGATGTCCTGTGGCTCTCCACGATGTTTTAAGCACATATTTAAAACAAAAACCAACAACAACAACAACAACAACAACAACAACAACAACAAAAAAAAAAAAAAAAAGAAAGAAAAGAAAAAAAAAAAGAAAAAGGGAAAGGGAAAGGAAAAGGAAAAAGGATTCCCCCCCCCCCCCCCATTTAGCTATATTTAAAATTAACCAGTGCAGAAGTAAAAGTGACAACTCACATAGCTATAAAGCTTTCTTTGTACACTGACTCTTGATAACCTTCCAGAAAATAAGAGCAAATGATACCTTTTTCTGATGTTAACATCTTTGTTACCTGTCAGTGATTTTTCTTTATTGGTTGGTTCATTTTAAAATACCAAACAGAGAACAGCAGGCAGAGGAGACCGCTATTATCCACATGGCTTAAATGAGCTCAAGTAGGTACCTGTGACCTCCAGGTCAGTGACACAGAAAGAAAATACAAACTTCAGATGATACCCTGGATATCTAGATTACTCTGCAGGATTAAGGGTCATCAGAATAAAGAGGTTTTTTTTAAATGGTCTCTGAGTTTGGAAATATTGTAAATATGTAAAACCTTTTTAATAAACTACACAACAGGTTTAAGCACTTCGGACTGAGCTGTAGAGGCAAAACTTACAGGGCATAGAGTACTTCTATTCCTGAAACAGCTTACCTCGTCCTGGTTATTACTGTTTGATTTTCTGGACATTGGAAAAAAAAAAAAAGCCAAAAAAAAAAAAAGACAAAGCTATACCCCTTTTATTTTTTTTAGTGCCATTTTCTTAATGAGAAATTGATGAATGATGACATCTGGCAAGAGAAAAAAAGCATATGGTTTAACTGGCTGTTTCTAGAGAGGTTAAAATCAGCTTTGCAATTTTCTGTGGTTGCCATTATGATTGACAGATCATCAAATAAATCATTCTTCTCCCCCTCTGTGCTGGCCCTCTGTACCATCAAAGACACCAGGGGGTAAATTTGCACTGTACTATATGAGGAATTAGACACGCAAGATCCATTAACATAAATGGGATTTTTGCACCTAATTCCCCACACATCATGCTGAAAAATGTCGCCGTAGGATATAATATTCATGTTTTCGTCTTTATTCTATTTATAATTTTTAATTATTAATTTCTAGCATAATTGAGTTCTTCTAAAGAAAATTGAATGCTTAGTGTGTTACCTAAAATATTGTTTAAGACCCCTTGGGCTTGGAGTGGAAGATGACAGGGGAGTGTGTGTGCATGTGAATCCGTACCTCAAAGAGAGGAGGGTGGAAACTGTTGATCCCAAACTCAAATTCTTTCCTCAACAGCCATAACCCAAACCTTACCTGTTTCAGCCCACTCATCCTTACCTCTTTTGAAAAGAAATCAAAATGGAAATAACAGCTGAAAACTATAAGAAAGCAAAGCTAACTAGAGCATCTCTGGGTCAATGGAATGGGACAAAAGGGTGTTGAATTTCAGACTTCTTCCTTCATGATCCCTCAAACTGCTAGATAAAAGCAGGCTTTCTGGATAAATTAATTGCAGTCTGCTGCCACTCCTTTGCTTTCATTGGAAATTCTGGAACTGATTTATCCAATTTCAATCTGCATAGATTTTAAACCTTTCACTTTGGTAAATGTGCAAATGATGAGTTTGGGTTGCTCTACTCTGCTCTGTACTTTTGGAATTCACATTTTTAAAAAGTGTAAATTCAAACTCTAGACGAAGCATGTTCCTATAAGAACGGTGTGAACACGGGGCTTATTTGCTATCTTGGTCCTTTTCTGACAAACAGTCCCTCTGTTCCTAACAAGTCTGTTTTATATAACAAGCTTGTTTTGAACAAGTATTTTGGTCAGAAACACCTATATCTGTACTGATTTCTATAAACTCTTCTGCTTAATCTAACAGCTTTGTACATCACTTCAGCAGTGAAAGGAAACCTGTGCCCTTTTGCTTCTTGTGTGACAACTTTTTATACAAGAATATATTCTCACATAATATAATGGGGCTTTTTATACTTTCTTTTTCTTAAGATTTTCATTTCCTTTTACTTTTCAGGAGCATTGATTGAGAAAAAAATTCAAAGGTATAGTTCATGCTTACAGCCTCTTCTATATCCAGTGCCCTCATATCTGACATAACCAATTATCCAAACAATGCTACCAGCACCTTCATTTCTGCTGCACCATATATACTCCTTTCAATGACTCCTGAAATTACTGAGTGGGAGCTTTTCTGGACAACTTCTAAAATGGATGTGCTCGTATTCGTCATCATTTCTCTGTTTCATTAGTCTGCATTTTTCTGTGAGGAACAGAGCTTGAATTGACAGCTACATTTTTCATGTTTCCTGAACTCTGTTGTTTTCATTTACCTAACAGCTTATGGTACTCCAGCTGAAGCTGAATTCCCTGTGAACCTGCTTTCTGTTTGCTGCTGCTGGATTACAATGAGCATAATTAATAAAACAGCACTAGGCAACTCAAACAGTGTGTCAAACATGGCACATGAAAAAATGAGTCAAATAGATTCACTTTTATATCTCCTGCTTGATGAAATGCCCAACAAGTTACCAGAGATGGTGCCAAGAGATTAAATCTTCTTGTTAATGGCATAGAAAAATCAATGCTACCTTCAAGAGATCTCTGATAAAAAATTATAGAAATATTTTATTTTCTGGGTAACCACTGTGCCTGTTACCCTTAAACTCTTTATTAGGAAATTCAAAATACTCTCAGTGATGTAATTACTGTAATGTTTTTATTTTTATGGATTCGAGTTTAAGAGTTTGTTTGTGCCTGCTCCTTTGGGGAATATAGTTCCCTGCGTACTTTGAAAAATTTGATTTCCAACAAGGGAATAAAATAAGTATGGCATGTAGGAAGAATGATCATTAGTTTAACTTGCATGTAGATATGTAAAGTATCTATGTGTGTGTGTGATCTATGTTGCCCTCATTGTGGTTTCCGTTTGCTTTCTTCTGAATAAAAGCAGGTAAATCACCTGGATAGCCAACATTAAATGTATGTTTAGTCCTTTTCAAAACACCAGAGGAAAACTGTGAAGATACTTGTGCGTGTGACTGCAGTCTGAAAGTGGAATATATTGTGCAGCTCATCTTATACATCTCAAAGAAACTGTCTGCCTGTAAAGTTTAGAAAACCGTGGCCTTCAGCATCTTCATGCTGTAATAACAAAGCTTGTCATTTTATTGCAGGGTAGTTGAGTAGATGAACAATACATTCCCTAAAATGTCAAATGAAGCTGCTATTTCCCAAGCATTGTTGTTCTCTAAATCTGATTCAGGCTCCCTTATCTCCCATGCTTTTCTCTAAGCAGATTATAATTGATCAAACTTATCAGTAATGTGGTATCTTGAGTTTATTATTTCATGAGCTCATGCTGAAAGGGTTTTTCCCCTGCCCCACACTGAGAACATTTTATATGTGCTGCTTGTGGTAGCAGTGACCACTTCTCAGCTATCTCAGTGCAGATCAACATCTCATTTGTTCTCCCATTTTTGCCTCAAGGTCTCCCAGTGCTGTTACTCCACAGTCATTTCCTCTCAGGTATATGAATTTCCATTTTCCCCTGATGAACTTTCCTATGTTCATTATGAAATTTTACTCAGATAATCTTTCAACAAGATAAAGCAACAAATATATATATATATATATATTTTAATTCCTGAACAGGGATGCTGAAAAGGAAAAGCCTAAAAATTACCATCTGAACTATGTAATGGTGTTTCTTTCTCCTTATCAGGGGAGGCACATTTTTGACAAGCTGCTTAAGTAGTTTCATAAATATTTTTGTCATAATTCATATTGGTAAAACACCCAAAACAATTTTCTTCAAATGAATTGCAGCCAATGCTGTAATTACAACCAGTCAGAAGGGGCAAGTAGAATTTATTGTTGCTTTCATTACAGTGACATGAGAGATACTGTTCCTCCTTGTTCAGCATAATTTTGTCTCCATATTTAGATTTACACTATAGAATATTCCTACCTCATAAAAAACAACAGCAAAAAAAAAAAAAAAAAAAAAAAAAAAGCAAAAAACCCCAAAAAACCTAACCCTAAACCAAACTAATCGATTGAAAAGATATTAAAAAACCCCCTCAGAATGATACTGCTGATTTTGTGGATACCATGTGTCTGTTTCCTTATGAGACTGATAAAAATCTTGTTGTATCTGATGAAGAGAGCTACAGATTCAAAATCTGTTAATTGCTAATGGACATTAATTCAGCAATTTCCTACAAATTGTGCACTGACAAATGAAGGAATCTTCCCACATCCTATGGACAATGACCAAACCGCAAATCCTCAGTCCCTCAGATCCTTGCTTTGATAATCTGAAACTGCAAGGCCTGCATAGGAAAGGACCATTTAATGGCTCTAAGTTACAGTCTTGAACTATTATGACTTTCTTCAGGAAAACTGTGGAAGAAACCTATGATAAAGTTAATAATATTGAAGAAATGCGCTTTCTCTTTTGTGGTTTGTTGCTTTATTCCACGACACAATACACGGGAAACAGAATCATATGTAGACATGTGCATAAAATTTAGCAGGTTAAATTGGCAGACTTCTTTTGAATAGTTATCAAAGGTGTTGAAATTCAACCAATCATCAAAAACAACCCCAACAGCAAACAGTAGTAATTGACTTTAAATTGATTGTTAAAGGGGAGATATTGAAATTAAGTACTTCACTTAATTACAGATTATTTCATTCCAGACCAATAAACAGAAGAAATATGGCTAAATTATTTTGAATATTCAGGTTTTACATAAATGTGTTATACAAATAGTAAGAATAATGTTGTGTTTAAGATATTATAGTAAATATAATTTCTCTTCATTTCATTCATAAAAATATTTACATTTCTGAGCTGAATATAAACCCCATAGGTAATAAAAGAAGTATATTTGTGCTTAATTTTTAAGTAAAAAATAATAATAATTTTTAAAAATCAAGGAACCATCATGCAGTACTGACCTAAACAAGAGGTAAGTTTAGAATGGATGTACAAATTCACTCAAGACACAAATCTGCTTACGTTGTTAATTTTGTAAAACAAACAAAATCCACAACCTAGTGCAGGACAGAACCTGCTTCCTGTTCCCCAAAAGGGTATTGCAAGTTCACAAAACGGATGGGTTTATTTCTTAGACTCTCCTACATAACAGCTGTGCAAGATTGAAACTGGCACGATAGAAAGAGAAGTTGTTTTGTTATCATGGTTGTGAAGAATGAATTGGAAATGTGAACACCTATGTCTCAAACAACTGAAAGGAAATAAATCTCTAGTATTCAAATCATGATTTCATACCTCTTATAGTTCAGTCATTTGTTTCCTATTTGAGTACACAGGATTATCTGTGCTGAGGCAGTATCTGATTTTGTCTCACTAAATCCTGCACTTAAAAATAGGAAAGAAGCAAAGATTCTGACCCAAAAATATGGAGAGTATTACCTTAAATGTGTTAGTAGTCCCTGACCTTTCATACTTGGTTAAGGAATGGACAAAATGTCAAGCAACATTTAAAGGAAGATGAGAAGTCCAGACAGGGCAGCTGGCAAGGATAAATCCAACACCAATGATAAAGACAAAGGTCAGGGGGCAAATATATGAAAATTACTTTGTTCAAGTGAGGACAGCAATACTGTCACATCTGTCAGTTCTTTAGAGCATCTGAATAATAATTTCCCTTGGATCAGGACCCAAATGAGCCTTATAATATGAGACTGTAATTCTCCTTTGGGTAAAAACCTCTTTAAACACAATGATAGCCTAAAGATTACTGGAACAGGAGTAAACAACATCCCTTGATCGCACAGGAACTGCACTGCAGACACCCACCGTGATGACAGATTCCTCGTTACCAGAATGCCCTCAAAATAAAATAGGCAATGCAGGACAGACAGACACAAAGAGCTTCAGCAAATAAATGATTCAAAGTCATCAGAGCTGGAAGACCAAAGTGTTTCCTCTCTGAGTTTGGGTATATACAGACAGGTGAAAAAGTTCTTTGCTGTGACAGAAGCTTTTAGCTCATGACTGGTTGAAGTGTGCACCCCCCTCCTCTGCAGCAGACTGTAAGCACAAGAGAAGGGAGAGATGTGTAATCTGCATCTGTACTCAAAAGATAAAAAAAAGCAGGAGCCTAGAAAGCTTAAAGTATTACTGTCGTGCAGCTAATGTGGAATCAATGGCAGCAAAACACCTCTCAGAGCTCGCGGTGACACAGGCTGAGGGAGAGGCCCCACAGGCTGGGAAAGGGAAACAACTCCTGATGTGAGACTTCTCCCTGTGAAAACAGCCCAGAACCTGCTGATCCTCCATAACATTGTGGTGTCTTCACATAAGGAGAATGAGCATCAAGCTTTAAATACTTGTCATTTAGAAAACTCTGCACACGTTCAGTGCTTGGATCATAAAATTGGCCACTGACTGAAAGGGAAACAGCAAAATAAGAACATGAATTACAATTATAAAAATTACTTTTTATCTCAACTCCTTAGCAAGATAAAAGCTCTATGTCTGATACGTTTGCCCTTCTACATTTGTTTTTGCATTTCCCATATCTGATGGCAAAGCACGCACACACTTTGCAGCAAAACAATCCATATTCATATCTGAGAGTGCATTATGTAATTCTGTCTTCAGATAATATAACTGTAATGTGAAGTGAAAAATGCTGAATAAATTATCCTGATAAGTGTTTCTCTGTAAATGAAAGTCTAAAGGCACCACAACAGTAGGGGTAACATTCAGGATGAAATAGGAATTGGAAGTGTACAGAGTATTTTCACTGTCCTGGCGGCATGAAGCGGGGCTGGTCAATGTACAACACATCCTTAATGTTGTTTCCAAAAGAAAAAAAACCTGATATCTAAGATTCCTGTGTGAGTGTGTAGTATTGAGCCAGGATTTATCAGGGCCATAATGGATGGTAACACACTCACAATGATTCTGTTATGAAACTCTAACTTCAGAGTCATAACACTTTCCATGCAGTAGCAGTGCAATTCATGAATTAGGGGAAAGCATTTGACATTCATTTGTTAAATAACCTATTTCTGAAACGGAACAATGGGTCAAGATGAGTCAATTACTATTTACACATTTACCCAGCTGTGTGACAGCTGCAGCCACAGGTAGAGCACACACTTGCTTAGGGAAAAGGCTGCTGAGAGTGGAAAAACAACCTGAGAATTGCCACAGCCATCTCCCTTTTCAGCTTTGCCCTGTGCCATCCTCCATCCTGCTCCCCCCAGCCTCCTCCCCAATGCCAAGGAGCTTGAGCAGCATGGCAAAGTGTTAATATTTCACTGAGTAAAGCTGTGTGTTGCCAAAATTACCCTCCCCAGGGTGAGACCAGAGGGGCTGAGCAGAAGTTTGAATTTACTCTGACTGCTACGTGCTGCCCTTGGCTCATGTTGTAATGAACTTTCCCTCCGGAGAGGGGCAAATCCCCAAGGCTTGCAGCAGAAAAGGGAATAGAGAAGAGCATTGCTTCATATTCATGTTAGTACAGGGGTGTCTTTTGAGGAGAGGGCTGTAAAATTAAAGAGGAATTGAGAGGTAAAAGGGGAAAATTAAAAGAAGAGGGAAAAGAGAAGACAAACTGTAGATCTGAGGGAAAAAATAGGAAAGTGAGAAACAATAGGGAAAGAAACCACCTAGGAATGAAGTACTTGCAGTAGCAAGGAAGCAACAGGATATAAAAGTTACTCTTCAGTTACTGTTTTAGGGGGTTCTGTTTACCCAAAGCACAGAGATGAAACATAAAATAAGCAACAGACAACAGAGTAAAGAATATTTATAGCCATCAATGTGGAAAGCAAATTCAAGTTCATGTAGAAAGAAACATCAAACTTTCTAGCCTTTAAAAAGTCAAGGTTCAATTATTTTAAATTAAATTTTAAATTCAGGTGAAATTTATAATTTGTTGAACAGCTGCTGACATTTTTGTTTTTCCCCAGACTCCCAGAGAGGCTAGAAGGCTTTATCTCAAAGAAGAGAGGGAGGACAGGAATCAAATTCTTCCTGAAAAGATGAATACATAAAACCATTCAACCTGTGATGCCTTTTGGTTCTGATCTCAATCTTAGCCTTTAAATCAGCACAACTCACTGTCACTGAGGAGAAGATATGGAATAGGAAGACAAATCACACAGGCATGTGTGGGGAAGCAGCAAACCCAGCAAAGAACATTTCTAGAGGAACTAACAACCCTTCATGAATAATGAACACCGGGGTGCAGCCATACGGGTTATTTCTGTCACCAGTTCCTCTGTGTCAGGCTTTATATCAACAGAAAGTTTTTTTTAAATGCTTGCACAGTGTTTCTTTTTCGGTGGTGTTTTACACACGTTTTGCATTGATGCAGGATTAAACAAATTGGATATGGAAAAGGACAGGAAACTCACTGGTCTCTGGCCACAAAGAGGTCTGGTGGTTTTAAATAACACTGTGATTTGAATTATAGAAGGTTAGAGTAGGATTCTGAACGCTTCATGATAAACAACTGTTACAGTGATCATTTCATCTTTATGTCAGGGAGATTTCATCCCAGTGCTTCAAATTTCTTTTCGCTTTAGCCCCTGTACATTTCTGTAAGTCAAAGCATTGCTCCTAAAACAGGCCTCTGACACCAGGGGTGAAGCTCTGAAAAGTTGCCTCAAGATCACAGCAGATGAGACTTACATGAGCATTAAGTGCTGGAACGCATGAAAAAAACCCCCATATTACAAATAATCAAAGACAGGATAAAAATAAGTACCCATGGGCAAGTTTGTCACCCAATGTCAAAATTGCCCATTCCTCCTTCTTGTGCACCAAGTCCCAGCTGTGACTACAGCAAAGGGTTTTTGTCAGGTTGACATTTCCTCTCCTTTTCTTACCCAACAGAACAACTGGCTGCCTCAAAAAAATCTTATTCAAGAGATCCCTGGTGTTAGATTTTGCAATAACACCCACAGAATGCCAGTGGGTCAAACACCACCAATAATTTCATACCAACTACTGACTGAACATGAACCCTACACACGTATTACACCTGAAGCCAGGTAATTTTTTTGTTCGTTTCTTCGTTCATCCACCGGTCCTAAAGAGGAAGCTCTGCTTAGGGCAAACAGTTTTAGGCACCAACCCCACCTCAAACACTGGCAGTCCCTGTTAATCGCTCTGAGTGCATCCCTGATTTGTTTACCAGGGAAGCTGCCACTTGTCAAACAGCTCTCAGGGCTGTTGTTTGCACGCTGCAGATGTAAATCATGACGCGACCGTGGCAATGTGACAGCAGCAAAATGTCCGAGCTCCTCTGAGGAGACAAGATGACAGGGAGCAGAACAGACCTGCTCAGATGATAATTCCTGACACCGAGCATAGGTTGCTGATTTTAGCTAGGTTTTTTTTCAGTTTTACATAAATCCGCTTCAGCGATTTACAAATATAATCAAAGAGGCAAACCAGCTCACTTCACAGAGCTGTGGGTCACGCAACAAAATCTGCCAAGGGAGAGACAGAGAGAGGGCCTTTGGAGATGACTTTTCGTCCTGCCTGGTGATTTCACAGCCCACCATGCCCTTTGGCAGGGAAAAGATGCATTGCTATTAAAATAGGGAGTAGACAAGAAGACAAAGATATCTTTACTTCACCTAGTCTTTGTTTGGGGAAAATAAATTTCATTTAAGAGCAAACATGCTGACTTAGATATTCTCTCAAACTAGCATGCCACCAACCCCTCAAAATTTTTCAAGAACAGACTCTTACCTGAACCAGGTCCGCTGCAAACAGGAAAATGAGAGAGATGAAAAAGACAACATAAAACTGGTACAATAATTTTGTGTGCGGGCTACACAATAAATTGAAAAAACCTAGCAATTAACGTTCATTTACATTCTGTAAAATTACGTTCTGTTAACTCAAACAGCTTGTTAATACTTATTGTGACAGTGGTTTGATCCAAACCTCTTGCTGCAATTCAGAAAATACTGTAATAGAAAGTCCCTTCTGAGGCGTGGGGGCACAGCTGGTTCTGAAACCCAGCTCAACTCCAGTGATCCCTTTGGGTTCCAACTTGGCCTTCACAGAAAATGCACAGCTGGGGAAAAGGAGGAGTGGGAGGTGGTGACCTTCGAGTCCCCATTTTGAACTACATCTAATCTGCAGAGATCAGCGAAAGCATTTCTGATATTTTATGTTCTCCAGTTGTATTTTGAAGCACATTCGCTTTTTTCTACTTTTTTAAAAGAGAATTTGCATATATGCTAAATTCAGCATACAAACAAGAATGCGAGGAATAAGCTTAATGACTTTTTCCCCAGCTGCCCACAGTTTTCCATTACAAATTACAAGTTAGTCTAACTTCTAGTGGGAGGTGTCCCTGCCTATGGCAGAGGGGTTGGAACTAAAAAAAATTTGAAGTTCTTTTCCAACCCAAACCATTCTATGATTTTAATCCACCATTTCAATTTCAATTAAACAAAGAATTAAAAAAGTAAATGCTTTTAAAATTGCTTAAATACCTGAAACTTGACACCCACACCTTTATAGAAAACACAGCCACAAAACCACACTATGAATTCATTTTATTTCTTTCAGTCCTCTTAACATGAGGTCAGCAGCGGAAGCAGATTTAACACAGATGCTTAAACTGCACCTAGACTGGATAGTAGATTACAAGAATCTCCACCCCATCCTAAATTTTCCACTGCTGAGAGGGTCAGAAGAGATAAAAAGGCTTGAGACCTCACCTGAGGTACCAAAACAAGTCTGAAGTAGTGTTTTCGTTAAGTGTTGTCCTGGCCCTCTCATCCCACTACCCACAGGTATTTTCTGGGAGTGCTCAGGCTAATTTCATCAGCACATGTATGGAGCACAGATTTGGGCACCTACACTCTATTAGGGATGGAGCACAGGTAAAGGTACCTACACTCTATTAGGGATGGAGCACAGGTAAAGGTACCTACACTCTATTAGGGATGGAACACAGGTAAAGGTACCTACACTCTATTAGGGATGGAACACAGGTAAAGGTACCTACACTCTATTAGGGATGGAGCACAGACACTGCTACCTACGCTCTATTAGGGCTTAGGAACATTTTGTATACAGATTCTATGCTTATATCTAGGTAACACAGAAGGAAATTGGACACATTTTGTTTGGTGTTCTCTGCTGCTTAAGCCGATCACCAACATGGAGATCACTGCCATAACATCAGAGGTGCTGCTGCAAATGTCACTGTCTGCAGAGTCAGATATTCACCACCCTCACCGCCTGTCCCAGACCAGCTCAAAGTTCAACAGGAGAGCTGCTTCTACCAGCTTCTGGCTCTGTTGAGGTCATGAAATGAGTTGCTGGGATGAATCAGAAATAGATGTCGAAGCCTACATTGTCTCACCAAGTCTCTCAAGGAGGAATGGTTGCCTGCAGAACGTTTCCTTCCACAAAAAGTATGAGTAATGCAGCAGGGAGGAAAAACAAAGAACAGACGGCAACCTCTCACTCTCTAAACGGGGGCACTGTGTTGTCATTAATGACTAACACCAGAAAGTGTCTAGAAAAGCTGCAACAATAAGCATAAGGGAAACTGAAGCAATAACATCACACTTTCACAGTTATAAAATCTCTCTGACACGCTTGGCAAGGAAGTTTAGTGTGAAGGGACTAGTATATGCAGGATATAGTAGCAGCAGAAGAAAAAGAATGAAAAAAAGCCTCTGCATTTGTTGATTAATCAGCAGCGTGTCCTTGAGTTCCCTTCAAACTTTTGACCATGACAAAAAAAAAAAAAAAAAAAAAAAAAAAAAAAAAAAAAAAAAAAATTATCCAAGGAAAAAGAATGACACCATGTTTTGAGAGCTAAACATCAACAAGGCACCATCAAATCTGACAAATCCATAGCGATATACTGTGTATTGCCATACATGACTGGATGAAATTAGGGGCTGTCAAAGTCAGAAGTCCAGTAGCAATGTGAGACAGATGGATCTTGTGGAGAAAACCTGAGCATCCTCAAAAAACTCTCCTTTATGCATGAGTGTCTTCCTGCACTTAGGTTGTTGTAATTGAGAACAGAGTTTAAAAATGGAAGAAACTTTCATTTGAGGAAGCTGGAAGTCTTAACTGAAAACCCGACATCTCAAATGCAAAACTTTTTTGCTTAAAACTTGTAAAAATTTTGGTACCTATGATAAAACCTGGCTTTTTTTCATGAGCATTGCTCCACTTTCTTATGACATGGCAATAATTTTCAGCTTTGGAATTCTAATTCTCCACCTAAAAGAAAGCCGTTCTCCACATAAAACCATATTTTGTAAAGACTGTACCTAAGGCCTATGAAGTATCTTTTGTTTACAGCTGGACAGATTTCCATGAAGAAAACAGATATTTTGGGTAGCTGATAACTGTATTGGAAGAAATGCCAGGACAGAAACTCACCGTACATGAATAGGTTGCACCAGACAGGGCAACAGCTTGTTTGCGTTTGTTTTGGTCCTCACACAAGCAATTTGGGCAAAATTATCAAGAAATTAAGTGGGTTTTTTTTTTTCCATTTCTTTTTTGTTTCTTTTCTGTTTTGCAATTCATTTAGAAAAACATTTTCTAAGGTATGCCCTAAAATTTCTCAGAGCTACCAGGGAGTAATTTCCTCAGCCTAATCTCCTCCACAAGATTGTAAAAACTGTAGGATAAAAGGGGAACTGTGGCGATTTACCTACTAATTAGTTGCTCTTATTAAGAGGAGTGAGATAATTGATTTTAGGATGCACTACCCCTTATTAAGACCTAATTTAACTGTATATCAAAGACTAATTAAATGGCATTACTCCATCTCAGTGATGAGTTTTGATGCTTGGTGAATAGATTTGGGTGAAAAATGAACACTCAGTAATAGATTTCTAATTCACACAGATAACTATGGACTAAGAAGCTGAGCAAAGGGAATTTTGGATTATCTAAAACTAACACATATTTTGGTATTCCTTTACACTGATAGTCTGAAGTGAAAAAAATAAAACATTTAAACTCTTGCTGAGAACTACAGGAAAGGAAAAGATAATAAAAAAGCGCTTCGTGTAAAGTGGTTATTTAAACATTTAGGTAATTTTCTTACCGTGAGGAATTAAATTGTGAAAATGCTATGTGCTTTCATGTGTATTCATCTATTTATCCTGAAGAGCTGTGTAGCTACATAAAGAGATGATAAATAATATATACTATTTATTTGTGCCATTTTTCGAAAGCATTTAAAGAAAACAGACTTAAGAATTATTTGAATTTCTGATTATTCCAACACCTTGCAGCATTCCAAGTTTATTTAGTGCTGAAAAGGAATGAAGACACAGAATTACATGCCTCCAATTCTTTGAAATAGTCTGCAAGTTAAAAAAAAAAATGAAATAAGAAAAGATTAAGTTGCTTTTGTGCAAAGGAATGGCAGGGACTGAGTTTACTAATAAATTCTTTGGGCTTTGATCCTTCAATATTCTTTTAAATGAAATCATCTGTCCTAAAATAATTCCTTTGGCAATCCAGTGTCTGGTTTAATAAAAAACAACTTACAGTAAATTTGAGTGTGTAAAGGAAATAAACACAAAGCTTTAATCCCATCAATCTACCCTCTAAATAAAATGTTTTGTCCTCTAGACAGAATTGCTCTGACAACACAAACTCATCGTTCTATTTAATCTGTTAGGTCATGGCCCCAGAGATTATGATGAGCTGTCTCTCAAAGCTACACTGTGCCACAGTGCAACTATTGGATAAATCACAGGATCCTCACCAAAAAACAATGACTTCTCTAAAGCTCTGGGGTGTATTTCCCTGTTCCTATTGGTTTCTTTCACTGGCAAGAACATAATTGCATATGGGAATATCAGTCATGTGTCACTTTTCCATTCATTTTTGGCCAAGGTGTAAGCATACAGAAGGAACCATCTATAGCTTTTACACATTTAAAGAAACCGTGCTGACTGAAGGTTATTCATTTGAAACTAAAATTTCAAGGTATAAAGTTATGCTGTATGAGCTGAGGGATATTTACACATTAATTATTCTTTTACTAATTCAAATAGAAATAGTAATACTGTAAGGGAAAACAAATATTTATTTCAGCATTTGCACAAATCATATTTATAAATAGATATGTGAGCAAACTATTTATGTAAACATTCCCTAAAGAACTCTGGGTATGACCAGCCTTGCAGCCAAGCTATACACAGAAGATTTTTGAGCAAATAATTCCAACAGAGTTTACTCTTCAGTTTGTAGAAAGTGAGAAGGATTTTATGTATTAAGGCATTTATATCCAAATATGTAAATGCTGCTAGAGAAAACTTGCAGCTTTCTAAAAAAGAATTAAAATGCAAATAGGCTTAAATATTGCATTAAGAATATAATGCTTTTCCATCTTATTTAAAACATGTCCTTTCTAAGCACGTGAAAGTTGCTGGCTGGATTTAGAAATACACATCCCCCCGCCCTTCTCCACATCTTCACACTGGATGCAAAAATACTCACACTGAAGTTGCTGTGCAACTAACCATCATTTTATTCCTGTTTTTGCCTAGCACTCAGTCTTACTATCACAGATATTTTCTAGATCAGCAGGTGAAGAATGGGTGTGTTCAAAAACTTGGGGTCTAAATGCAGATGTACAGGTACTGATCCAACATAGCTGGCAAAGCAATGTTGCTCTAAGACCTTTTCCCAAAAATCTACCCTGAACTTAAAATAGGAACATAAAATATCCCACAGCCCTCTGGTACTTTTACACCACTCTCTATTTTCTTTATTTGCATTTTTCTCTTTCAAGATTTCTGCTGGCACTTTCTGATTAACACCTTGAGAGATTACAGTACCATCACAGTGCTTTCATTTTCTACTTCAGGTCTCTTCTCTTTATACTTAAGACAGAGACTAACATTAAGTGAATGCAACCTTTGATCATAAAGTTCCCATTCTACTGACAGGAAAAAGATACCTCACTATTGCATAAGAAAACTGCAGGGAGAAAAGGGAAGAGTTTGGAGATTCCACTTTAATGTGAGAACGTTGTCTCTTAATGGAGTACTTGCTGTGATAATCACTGCAGGCTTTGCTACAGGAGTCACAGGGATTCTATTCCTCAACAACATTTTTAAGATGCCCATTGGCTTAATGGCAAAAAAAAAAAAAATAAAAATACCAGTGCTCAATATTCTGCTACAAGGACAGCCCTCTTTTCTGTTTTGCTAAAGACGTTGGCATAAGAATATATTTGGCATTAAAATACAGGATGCGATGCTGGAGAGAAGAACAACTATTTCAATTAATTTCCCTGTACTGATGAAAAGGTTAAAATCGGGGAAGTTAAAATACAAAGTTGGATTTTTTGTTGTTTACTCAGTGAGCAAGAGGAACACCAGGCAGCTAAATAAACGCCCCTCCCCCCCAACTACTACTGCCTTACCTCTCCAATTAACATTTACAAAAAGAAAAATCTGACAGTATTCAATAGCCAAATCTTAGCAATTATTAAAAAGCACAACTCAAGTAATTAAGCAAGTCATCTATTACTAAAGAAAGAACCAACACTAGAACATGCTAAATGGCCAGACAAGTTCTATATAAACAAGTATTGTGGAGTGCCAGCAACAATGTATGGTAATGAGTTAGTTATAATTAGTACCACAAGCCTTAAAATAACTCCATCCTCCCAAGTTTGCTGTATCCTGGATATGATAAAATCTTTTTTTTTTTTTTTTCCCCCCAGCATAACTAAAATGGTAATTGAAAGTTGATTCAGGATCAAAGACAACCTCAAATTTATAAATAGTTGTAGCTGGCTGTGAAGTATTCTCAACAAAATTTCTTGGAAGTGCTACAATGGTAGTACACTTGCAGTAACTAAACTGAATTAAGAGATTTTCTGAAAGACCTATAAACAAGAAAAGAGCTCTGAGCAGGAAAAACCCCACAAATGCTTTATCCTAGAATCTACACTACTAAGCACTGTTAGATGAAGGTCATTATAGAACATTCGGTTTGATGTACCTGAGAAAAAAACCCAACCAAAACCAAAAATTCAAACCCCATAAAAAACCAAAAAGGACAGCCCCAACACCACTAGTGAGTAAATATCAATTACCACTGAGAAGCCCAAATTACTTTGTAATTCTTTATTCTTTCCATCCAGTGTTTTCACAGGACACCAGCAATTACAGGAGCTTTGGTTTTTATTCATGATCGGCAAAATCCTAGTTTATAATCCCTCTAGGTACCAACTTCAATATTTGCAGTTGTATTTAAATTATTTTCTGCTATTTTACCATAGTTTCTGAAACAATGTACTTTAAGTTTCTAAAGCAGTTCCACAAATATGCATTTTTGGAAGTGTTCTCTTTTGCATTAAATGAGACAGCAAAGCAAGACAGAAGCAGTGGAAACTTTTAGAGACAAAAGAAACTGGCTACCCAATATCCCTTCCTCAACTGACCTCCAAGGTTGTTTGTGGACCTAAACGACCCAAAAAACTCTGGGATTGAAACTCAAGTATCAGTTCCAAACAGAACTGATAACATTTAATACTTTGGATGCAGAAAAAGAATTCCCATGCAGAAGGGAGGTGTGAAGTTACAATTTTGCATAAACCACGAGCTCTCCTATTAACTGTATCTCAGTGAAAAACCCACAGAGAAAGTGCTTTGAATTTCTGAAATTTATATTTTATTTTTATTAAGTGTAATTACTGTCTCATGAGAAACTGGATTAATACACCCCATTGATACACAGTGTGTAAAAATATGCCCTGTGAATTGCTACTGTATATTCAAATCCAGTTGTCTGGGGCACATCTGGATTGCATTCACTTCCTTTTAATAAATTTATTATTAAGAAACTACTAGTAGAACTCTTTATTCCAAGTTTTTGTCCTCTTGAATAATCTGACTAATTCATTTAGGGAACTGAAGGAATAAATATAATTAATACAGTCAAATGGATGACCTATGATTCCCAAGTTGTTTTTCTCCCCTTCTTATCAGTACTGAATAATTAATGCACAAAAACAGAGTTCCTAGCTGAAAAGTGCACTTGAATATCTGAGACCTGCTTAGAGGCTGATGACCTTTCATGTAAGAGAGTGAGAGATCAGATCCAACAACTTGCTTACAGGTTGTGGTGCATTAGCATCACAAATGCCAGAACCTTGGGGACCAGAGGCTGGCAGTCACAGGGATAAGGAAACAGGACAACAGACAATGACCAAATGAAACATGCCGAGTGACGGGGTTAGGAATTGCCATTGTCAATTTGTGTAACTCTTAGTTTCTCTAAGTTTCTGACCATATCTTCCCCCGACAAGTAGGTTAATTTTCTCCAATTTGACTACTACTTTCCCAGAATGATCAGTCTAAATTTTTCAGTCTTCTAACACAACGTCTTGCCTGGCTGTGCCACATATGTGCTACAGATTTTTCACCTGGCGGTTCTGTGTAACCTGCATGTACAAGCAACCCTGTGATCCTCTTTAACTATCCAAGCAGTGAAATCATGGAAGTAACATCCTTGTGAAGCAAATCAAGCAAGGACAAAGACTCTCCACCTAGCTGAAGTTAGAAAGTGATATGTTTAATTCATCACTGGGCACAAGGGAGTAACCTCCCAAAGACGTGTGCAAACATCACAGTGCTCCTGCTCTCTATTTATCCACAAGTCTTACATATCCATTCAATTATCTCATATACTTATATATATTTATCACCTGACCCCATCTACCCCCACTTTGTATTAAAATGAACCCAAAGTCCTTCCCAGCCTGCCAGTCCTTTGCCCAGATTGGGTTGGTGGGTCTGGAAATGGTTGAATGGTCTTGAAGGATGGAGTCAGAAGCGTCTTCCTCGAAGTAAACTTTTCCCCTTTGTCTTTGTTGGCAGACTCTCTGGTCTCTAGGGCATAGTCCAAGCTCTCCTGCCTGGTTCTAAGTGGTTTTGGGGCCCAGGTGCAGCCATGGTTTCTTCATCTTCACAATGGCTCCTCTTTCTGGTCTCCTTCTACAAACACAGCTAAGTCAAGCAAGGGATAGATAGTCTTACTTTAACTAACTACATCTGGTAATAATTAACTATCCTACATTGCTTCTACTCTTGTAGCTAAAATCTTAATTAATATAAATTTCTTCTATACTTCTAGCTAAAATCTTAACTTTTTAAGCCTTTAAGTCACTTGAGTGTTGTTGACTCTCAAAATTCCGAAAGAGGTCTTTCAGTACATCTCTGACTTGCAAGTGGAAAGGGAAGCTGCAGACAGACACAACCCCTCATGTCACCAGTTTATATGTGCCATAATCTTCTGCTGACAAGATCTTTCTGCTGTGAGAAAGAGCCACATTGTAAAACAGGCCTCTAAACACCTAGAGAGATTAATAATTAAGAAGTGCTAGGGTAGCCACAGGAAGAGAGAGAAATCCCTCCCCAGTCATTCCTTACAACAGCAGACTACAAACCAGTGAGACAGGGTGAGCAATTGGCCAGCTTGCTGCACCCAGACCTAAGCCAGCAACAGCCATCAATGCAAGCCCTTGAAAAGACTCCTGATTACATCCCAGGTCTTGAATTTTCACCAGGGAGCCAAAGCACCGGGAATAACATACACATTTTTATTTTCCCAAGTCATAGGACTTCCTGACAAAAGAATCCCAAGACGAGGCGAGCTGACTGCTGCCAGTGTCGGTGGGAATCTCAAACCCCCACAACTGCAGCCTGTAATACAACGGATATTGTTCATTCTGCAGAGCACAAAACTATCACCACAGCTCAGGAAGCAGATCAATAGATTATAAGGAACCTTGCAGTCATCACAATGTCCTCTCTTCTCAAAAGAGAGCCTCACTCAGTGATATGGGCACATACATATGGTTTGTTTTCGGGTGAATATATACAGGTATGTATCCGTACACATGTATTTTTATACATGCATACAGAAGTGGGTATTCAGATGCATTCACATGTATGTACACAGGCACGATCTTAAAGATTTGAATATATCAACCTTTCACTAAAGAATCCAAAAGGAAACATTGCACTGGAAATTCTTTTGAAATCTGTACAATGAGTTTATATAAAAATCACACTGGAACTAGACTGAGACATATTTCAGAAGTAAAGTGCACAAACTCATAGCAGTGAGCACCAAATGCATTTTTAAGAGAGAAATGGACTAAATACTTGAGCAGATGTGGCAAAAAATTAGGAGCAGTTAAAGGCAATAATCAAGTTGACTTTTCAGAGAGAAAAAATCAAGCAGGATAGGGTGATTGCAAAGGAGGAAAAGATAGCACAGAGATATGAAATTGCAAAATTTGTACAACAGCATGGAAAGTGTGATTAAAAATTACCCCAAAATAATCAAACCAAGGAAAATTATGGATATTTAAGCAGCAAGACTGGGGCTGATACTAAGAGGAATAGGGCAGAGTATAGAATTCACAAGCTCTTTGGATGAACAAGAAACATTTTTCAAAAATTTAGCTTACAATAGGCCTGCTGTCATTCACAACCATTACCTTGAGGAGACTTTCAGCAGGGGATAAACTCTGAAAACACTTCACAGAGAGGTGTTTGGATTTCTGCGTCAAGTCTGCAAAACAGAAAATCACTGGTTAAAGCCATCAGCTTATGACACAGAGGTAGTACTGGCAAAAGTGACAGAAAATATCCATATAAGAAATCTGCCCACTGAACAGAGAATGTGTCAAGGAGAGAGGTGGATTAGTGGCTTTATCTCAGAAGTGACAGATTTCTGCATTTCAGAAGTGCCGTGCTGGAGTGGGTGATGGAAGGACTTACATGATCAAGGAGAACCTGTGGCTCACCAATAGCCAAGGGTTTTGATTTGATCTAAACTCTTTTGTAAAATCCCAAGATTAACCCCATACAGCCACTTTCCCCCTTTGAATTTCAGGAAGATTTATTTCAGGGAGATTGGACAACACTGGAAATATATTCCAATAATATAACCTGAGGACAGGTTAGGAAAAAGTCTGGTTTCAACCTTCCTTCTACACCTCCCCACCCACCCAAGGAATAAAAGGCAATTTTGGGTGGCAATAAACTTTGTTGTATATGCAGCTAGAAGGCAGCATATTCTTTTCATTTATCATTTAAAGACAGATCATCAGGAAGTCATTACATTGTGAAGATTAGATCTCTGCATTGTTGTGGTGTAATTGAGCACTGCTGTACACAAATATTGTAGATAATAAAACATAAAAAAGTTTCCAGTATTGGACTTGTCCTTTTTCCTACATGATGGTGTTAGGTTTAAACCAGCTAGCAAAAATACAGAAAGGAAAGTTTTCTCAAAACTTAAACAGAATTTTGTGGATTGGAATCTATTTTCTTAACCATTGTTAATTGTGTAAAAATTAGATAACCTGGCTATGATTTTGGCTGCTCTGTGGCTTTGATCTGAACTCCACCTCTATCTGACAGAGGGTTGCAAACAGGACAGGGAACTACTACCAGCACATAAAGGAGCGGTAAGGAAGGAGGAAAAGCAGGCAGCCTATTTTAATGGACACATCTCAGTTCACAGGTCAGTAGTGTCTACGCTGCTTTTAAGTCAGCTCCTATGCCCTGATGATATTTTTAAGCTGCTTTTTGCAACATCAGGATCACCATGGATGACAGACTTGCTGCAGGCTAAATTCAAGGAATATGCAGAGATCCTGTAACGGTTACAGATACTTCAATATATCATGTCTGTTTTGGCAGGGGATAATATTAGTGCCACTGAGATAAGGGTGCAGCAGTGCTGTTTGGGAATATCTGTCCCCTGCCTGCTGGGCTGTGATAACCAGTGGTGTGTTTCACACTTTGGGTGGAAGCAGTGACAGTCCTGTGCAGGCACTCGAGAGCAGCAGGGAGACACAAAGAACTTTGTGGTGTGCTGGGAGTAAGAGCAATTCTGCATAAGTGAACTCGTATTGCACAACTTCTATCTCACTTCAGCATCTTAAAAGCTCAACTCAGCTGTTACAGGGTTCAGGTTGTGATCAGAAAACAGGATAAAGGCTTGAAGAGAAGGGGCAGAGTGCAAAAATTCAACAGAGAAGAATGGAGTCGAGTGAGGACCACACAGCTACATTTACTCTGTGACAGAGGAGGGCCAGACAGAACTGCTGCATAAAGGTGTGAACACCACACGTTCATTCTACCTACAGCAACAAAATGACACACCATCACTTTGAAGTGTGTTGGTTTCTGATATATAGCAGAGAATTCTCTTCTTCCACAAAAGGCACTTTTGTTTCAGTGACTTTTTGAAGAAAGGAGAATACTCAGCAATTCCTTAAGATTAAAAAAAAACAGCTAAGAAAAAAAAAGCATTCAGAATTTTTTTTTTTGCACACAATTAAACAGCTTTACAAAATGCACTCATTTCTTTTCTTTTCCCTTTCTCCTTACCATGTTTGTTCAACCTATCCTTGTAAATTAAATACTACCTCCAAACTTTCCACGCATACTTCTCTGACTTTTGAAAGGACGCCTGCTTATCCATAAGTGGCTTTGTCAATCTGAATGCATGGGCCAAATGCAAATGCACAGGTAAGATCATAACAGAGTTCTGAGACATTAGGATTTGGTTCAGACATGGAAAGAAAAACTGTGAAATTTCCAAAATTCATTAAAGTTCTGGAAATCTTACTCCCCAGTACTTTGGGGGTAAAGAGTTTCAGCTCTGGAACTTTAGAATTATTTTTTAAGAAATTTAAGTTATAAGAGGTTCTCATAGGTTTGTAGTCATGGAGAGTTGCTCTTGTAACTTCAACTCAGCAGAACTGCTTAAGAATTATTGGAAGAAGACAGGAAGAGCATTTCCTTCACAATAGTCTCTCTACAAACAATAGAAGTAACTACCTGAAAGCAATTTTCTCTCCTCCACTATGTCTTAATATTAACATAATCATAAACACTTAAGACAGCATTCCCCTCACATCTCCATTATTAATCTCTTAAAGCTGAGTTATGAACAACATAAAACATTAATGCATCATGCCCTAATAATTGTTGGCGTATTAGAGCATTTGCCCCGTATGGCTTGTTAGATGGTTTGTGTTCACAAGGAAGATAAGTTTCCATTTACCAGAAGATATTAAAAAAACCCCCAGCATCCAGAACAAAAAACACACCATCAATATTCCTTCCATCAACAGCATTTTCATAAATTAATAAAAAATTAATGAAGCAGACAAAATGTAGTAATCTGGTTAAATATTAATTTAAGAGCACATCTGCTGAACTTTGAGCAGTATTTACTGACAGCACCTGAGCCCCCCAGCGTGGGCTGCCCAGAGCTGCTCTCTTTGCTGAAGCAGAAGAGAGTGGTCCCCTCACCCTGCTGAGGAGCAGCCCCAGCAGTGGGGACCAGAGAGAGCTGGAGCCTGGCACCAGCAACCCCAATTTCTGCTCACCAACCCCTGTACTGCCTCCACACCCCAAGAGCTGCTCTGACAAACAGCGCCTCAAAGGCAAGGGCTGCACAGGCACCAAAGAAAGGCAGACAAGTTCTCATCAGCCCCTGAGATGGTTAAAAAGCACACCCCTAAAATGGGAGAGTTCTCGGCCATACCCGAAACTTCTGTCAGTCCCCTGGACTTTTAAAACTCAAGCCCTCTATGGTGTAGGTTATTTCATTAAAGCAACAGTGTACACTTGCATGTTTTTAAGTTCAGTTGTACGATACTAAGCACATTGATGAACTGGCCACTAAATTCAGACTAGAGGAATGAGGCTTGTTTTCCAATTTCTGCTTCCTGCCTAAACACCACCATCACTTGCTCTTTAACTTTGAAGTCTGCAGTCAGCAGACAGTGATCCTACAGGAGAGATTTTTCTTTCAACAAACTTGGACCAGTCAGAAAACATTGCAGAAGAGGGATTTAAAAAGATAATAGTCTGAGTGACTATAGATAAATTTCCCATCAAAGCCATTCCTGACAAAGTTTCATTAACAGAAACTGTATAACCAATACCTGTAAGGTACATTTCTCAAGGGGAATGGTGGGGCAGTTCAGCCAGAGAAGCTGACATGCAGGTCTGTGCATTCTAATTCCATCTCTGTCACAAATGTCTTAGCGCTCAGGAGCTACTCACCAAGTGTTTGCTTCAATTCCTCCATCTGTATAATGGCAATGATATCTAATTCAGAGGGATGCTGTGAGGATTAATTAGTTAATGTTGGTAAGTGCTTTGAAGATGAAAAGAGCTACAGAAGAGATAATCAGTTTTACAGTCTCTAAAAGCTTTTACCATGTCTGCAGAATTATTTTGGAGTACCACAGGAATATCATCAGGGAGAATCTGCCATTTATCACGTACATCCAGAAAAGGGGAGGGGGCGGGGGTTGGAAGGAGCAGGTAAGAAAATATTTCAGTGTTAAATCACATATCCTGTTCTGAAATCTGCAGACAAACAGCACAAAGCTCAGACGTCCTTTGTACAATCTACCTGCGCATTGCTACCATTTTCTTAAGAAAACAAACACCAAATGGCTTTGTTGACTTAACTCTTCCCTTCTGCCTAATTTGAAATTCAGAAACTACAGTGACTTTTAGGGTTCTTTTCTGTGTATTTGAATATCCTGGCTTTTTCTCAGTAAATGTATTATAAAAGAGGGCAAGATGACATCCCAATCTCTGAAAAAATGTCTTTAAGGTAAACTATACATATGCAGCTTTGGAAGATTTGCTTTTGGTTGCCTAGAAAGTCTTCAATGTCTATAGCCCAGCTGCATTTCCTGCCTTAATTGCTTTTCATTCCCAATAATCAAAAATAGAAGTTTGTAATGAAAAGTCAGAACCCTCAAACTTTGCTAAGTCAGACAGGATACAGAAGCATACACGGTCGAAAATTTCAGAATTTTCTTAAAAAGTCAGTAATAGCTCTACGTTACTCAGATACCGTCATATCCCACACAAGAATAACCATATCTTCTCTTTGATTTTTAAGTAGAGCACTTTTCATGGATGATTTGGAGCACATTAAAAGAACATCAACTGCTGATGCAACTGCTCCACAGCTCGTGTGCCTTCCTGGACAAATTGCGTCCAAGTATAATTATTATGTGCAGCATTGTGATCAAAAATGTATTCTTGAATACACATTTTTCAAATGACCATCAGAAAAAAGGAAAAGAATTTGATTTGACCTGACAGATGCTGTCTACACAGAGCACAACCAGATGAGTACAGGTTAGCGATGGGTTAGTGTGCAAGGAGGGCCAGGTGTATACTTGTGTTTATTACAAGGTAAATGCAATGCTGACTGGCACTGGCTTCAGTTAAAATTTCTGCAATAATCAAGTGCAAAACTTCATTAAGCCACACTTTCCTCTTTAAAAAAACTGTATCTAGTGGCTGTCCTACTTATTCTCCGTAGTTGGGGTACCATTAAACACATGATGAGACAATCCACATTCAACATTGTTGTGCAATGAAATAGATTTTGCTACTGCTATCATCATTGTTTTGCTCATAGCCCTCCCCCTGCCTTATGTCAAATGTCAACATTGATAGGGCTGAAGGAAAAGAAAAAGTAAATATTTCAGCTCACTCTTTTTCTTAAGACCTTTGAGCTTCGCAAGGCACTAATGATTGTTTATAGTCCCTCTCTGCTCCCAAAGACATCACCCACTACTCTCCCACCACATTTAATTCTGCAAGGTTACACTTCTGTGTTGTGAAGGGAGGTAGAATGTCTTGACTTAGATGCATCCTTTTATAAGGGAAAAGATGAAACAGTCTGGAAAAGATTCTGGGTAACTGGACAATCCTTTGCTGTTGCAATTACCCCCATTCTTATAGTCTTTGCCAGCTGCCATCACTCTGCCTTGAAATAAGTCAGCTCTGCTGACCCCATGGAACTTCTTAAAGGTGATTCACAATCCGTGGTAAGCTGGACAGATCCACTTTGATCATGGCCAGATGGTACCTTCTAGGTTTTTTATTCACATTTTCCTTCAGGTTAAATAGTCTTTTTCCCTTTCCCAGTATTTATTCTTAATGCATTTATAACAAGTAGTTATAAATTCAGATCATTTCTCCTGCGGGCCCAATGATTAAAGGCCTTTTAGACTCATTTGCATGACAGGTTACCCATTATCCTAATTGTCATTGTACAGCATCTGACCCATCCTTTCCCCCCCTCCCATTTATTTAACATGAAAGAGCAGATTTTAAACACCACTCCAGTGCAAGGTCATTTTAACACTTCCCTGTGCACAGGGAATCCTCTGCCAGCTGCACATGGTGAGCAGGTTCTGTGGTGGGGAGCAGCCCCATTCCCCAGGCTCCGAGTCCAGCTGATGAGCTTCAAGCTCTCACTGCAATCTCATGATCCTGAAGTGCATATGATGCCTTGGGAAGGCTGACCTGAAACCGAGCCTGGACAGAACTAGAGAATAAAGTAGATATTTATTGAAAGGTCTCTAGGATACACTTTGGGCAGGACAGGGCCTGACCAAGGTTACACCCAAGGTGGATTAAAAATGGTCACAAAATGGACTCAAAATGGTCACAAAATGGACCCAAAATGGTCACAAAATGGTTGACCGGTCACAAGATCCCACACTTCTATAAATTTTGATCCATTTTCATAGTGGGGTTTAATTGTCCAATTACAGCTTAAGGTTGTGAGGTCCCATCCTTCTTGTTCCTCCCTTGTTTGTGGTTTTGGACCTGAAAGTTATCCTTGATCTTCAGCTGGAAAAGGATTTGTTTTGCCTCCCTACTCTGTGAAGAGCTGGGTGACACTGAATGTGAGGCTCAGAACTCCACCCTGGGCAGCACAGAACCTGAAATACACGAAAGCTCAAACTTAAGGCGTCACATACCACAGAGTTCACATTACTGGGCTGAAATTTCATGTTTGTTACTGCTGCCCTCGTCCAGCCATCCTGCACCCCAGACTGACACCGCCAGCAGATGCCCCCATGCTGGTGCTCCCTTTCCAGTGACCACAGGATGAGGTGCTGTGGGTACCAGCCCAGAGACTGGGCCTGGGAGAGGACACATGCTGGGTTTCCTTTTAAAAACAATCAAACTTGTGTATACTGTACATTAAGATGCAGGGACACCCCTGGTATTTTTTTTCCTTTCTCAAGAATAAATTCCTCAAAACCTTCTCACTATTCCACATGCTGCACTGCCTCCTGTGCCTCTTGTTTGCTAACATGTGATTACCAGTGAGTATGCAAAACCTGCTTCTGAATACCAAGGGCTTGGTGGACGAGCCACACAAAGACTAAGCAATTATTCCATGTTGCTTCAGAGTAACCAATACTAAGGGAAAGAAAAAAAAAAACCCCAAAAAACCCCAACAACAACAACAACAAAACAACAAAAACCCCACAAAAACAGAAACAAAAAAAAACCAAAACCAAAAACAAAAAAAAAAACCCCAAAAAAACAAAAAAAAAACCATGAAAAATTAAACACCTGCTAATTGCTGGGAAAACTGCTGCAGGCCAGTAGGAGCCTTCAAGGATTGCTGCTGTGAGCTCACAGGACTCCTGCTCCTGCCTGAATTTTCCATGGATCAACTGAACCTGAGAGGAAACAATCTTGATACAATCAGAAATGCACAACTTGCCACACAACTCTATCAGTCACTATGCTACATACCCCAGCAATATTCCTGAATCTTCCACACAGACATAACCCTAAGTTATATATTTAATTTAACTCATCTGAATTCACAGAGTCAATAAAAGGGAAACTATCCTCTAAAAAGAGCCATCATCTCTGATCTCTCACTGTTGATAATCTAGGAGCAACACACTTTCGCTCTGGGGAGTTAACAACAGGTCATCTTTCCCTTTACTGATGTTTCCATTCTGTTCTGTCTGTACCAACTATGCTTCTTGTGCACTAAGACTTCAAAAATGAAAAATTTATCTCAGGTTGCCTCCCTGATTAACATCATCAGAGCACACACTCATCTATTATAGGTTCAGAAAAACTTTACTGGTTTTGTGTTCATACTGGTTTTGATGAACTGTTTGCATCCCATCTTCACTTAGCTTTCCTAGGGCCCAAAAAAATGTAACACAACTCGGAAGGACAATAAGCCCATGCTCTTCTATCTGAGATTTTCACACTGCAGAACTAGGGAAAAAAGAGACTGCTAGGGGTATTTCTGCTGCCACCTTTTATCCTTCTTTCTATTGGATGTTCTACTTTAGCTCCAAAACTAGACATCTTATAAAAGAACTCGTATTATGTTGCCTGAGTTCAGGACAGGAAGGTTTAATTTAGCTGGGTTTGCCTCTTAAAGAATTAACCAGCAATACCTGTGCATGAGGCTACCTGGCTAACATGGGGAGGAACGAAAGCAAAAGGCAGAGAATAGTCACAGGAGAAAATATTTCAACAAGTGTTCTGATCTCCTGAATCACAACCTACTAAGCTTTGTTTTAAAACCTTAAATAAATTTCTTTAGGTAATTCAATTCTCATAATTGGTAAAACATATTACCAGCCCCTAGAAATGGGAATATGAAGAGTAACCGGGTAAAAATTACAGGAATAAAGCTGAACTAACTTTGCACACTCTAACAGGGCTGTATAGCACAGGAAGGCAGTTAAGGTGAGCTGGACTATCATCTCTTACTGGCAGGCTGTTGACTTGATGAAGTTATTGCCAGCATCCTCAGACTCTCTGCCTGACCAGATTCTTCTGCCTCACTCTGCTCTTGCAGGCTCTCACACTGTGGACAGGGTCCCTGAGCTCTTCCCTCCCACAAAACCTTCTTACTCAAGCCACTGCTCCCCTCATGACATAAAGATGCAATAGTGCAAGAATTATGTTATAATATTTTAAAGCATGCAATATGTAAACATCACCTACTGAAATGCAAACTGTGGCAGTTCTTGGGGTGGCGATATAAACATCCAGCAGGTATTTCACGGCAGACCTGCTGGTTTGCAGAAATGACCTCCTGCTCAGGTCAGCCCCACCGGTCATGCCTGGCACACCTGGGACTGAAATGACAGCAGGTGAGGGGGGTGTGCGACCTCCTCTGTCACCTGCTCTGCCACAGAGGCACATCATATGTCTCACACAGCCATGACTGGGTCATCAGAAATCTCTCCATTACACAACAGGGAAAGGGTCAGTCCCAAAATGCTGCTGAAGAGGGGTTGTTTCTCTCAAATATTTCAATCACCAGAGCATTTTCAAGAATTGTGTGGCCCTTGAGATCCTACTCCTGAACATGATCTGCCTAATAAGAGCAAAAATGGTAAAATTATTGCGCTGAAAAGACAGTTCTGCTGCAGCCAAGTTGGAGAATTTTACTTGGCTGTTGTATCTTCACACTAGGCTGAAAATCAGAAAGAATGCAAATTCAGGAGCTGATCTTAGGGATGGATTGCTCAGAATGGGATCAAAGTGCATCTTTCATTGAAGAGTTGGGTCTGGGCTGCCGGTCTTTATTCAATTAAGAAAGTTCAAAATGAGCTCAACTTCATAAAAATATTATTTTTATCTATTGCATCACATGTTCTTCTTAGTGGTATAGAAGCCCCAAGTATCAGACTGTGTTCAAAACTCAGAGGCTACTTTATATCAAGCCTTTGTGTCAGGGCAACTTTTCACAAATGACTTTGACACAATCAATCATATCTAAAACTAAGCTGAAGTGCTTCAGAAAGCTGCCCATCTGGGCTGTTGGCTAAAGAGGCTGAAGAACCTCCCTGACAAGCCTTTGACTTCAGCAGAATAAATGTGTGCTATCCCAGTGAGGTGGTAGAGGTTTATTTGATTTCACATGCTCTGTTGGTTGCTTAGTACTAATACCACAGACTGGAAATGAAAAACATCTAGCACTATTGCCACTAAATAATTTATGCAGACCTTAATGTTGTCTATACAACATTACTTGAAACAGACTTGTTGCAGTGCCAGCAAGTATTGAAATATTCCCAATAGGAACTGATGATATCAATCTGACCTTGCTCTTTGTAACAAGTCAATGTAAAGAGAGGAAGGAGAACAATCTAAACAGCCTTTATCACCTTCAGCATCTGTTTGAAAACAAAAAGACCAGCATTTTCCTAGAAAACTCATTCCCTGTTTATCTTAATGAAGGCAAAACAAGCAACAGAACAACTTGTTGAATAGAATTGCAATAAAATACAATTCTGGGGTTTTTTTAGACAAAAGGGCACAAAATCAGTTTTCATTTGGCTCAGTGACTGTCCTGTGTTTGAAAAGAATGTTACATATTCATTTCATTTATCATTTAAAGTCAGATAATCAGGAAGTCATTATGTGGCCTACACTGGGCAGCTATTCGATTAGAGCATAATTGAACACTCTGTAAGGCAGCCAAAGCTGACAGGTTGGGAATGCATAATATCCTTCCCATGGTATTTTGAAGCAGGGGATAACTGTAGGAAAATCATTGTCAATCAAAACCTGACAACCAAGTGACAGAGGCTGGAATCTCTGCTACCTTGAAAACAGAAACCCAGCTTTATTTCTTAAGCTCTTGAGTCATGTTATGCTTAGTGTTTTTATCAAATTATAAGGCCTTGTTCTAAAAGATCATAACTGAAACCAGGAAACTTTATTTGGCCCTCTTGTCCTTGTCATTTATCTGCAGGGGAACAGTGATCAAACATGAAAACGGGAGGAAAGGCTGGACTCGCCCAATGTTTTAAACCTGGCTCTGAGATGTGCTGATTGCTGAGAATAACTCTTAACTACAGATACTCTCAAACCCCACATGGCTTGCAAAAACATTGGCCTTGCAGTTGTTGAGTATTTAAATTACTGTTTAATACTGTAAGAGGCTTGAGATTAAAAGTTATTTTGCTAAGAGACTTGAAACTCTATTTCCATTTAGTAGCAAAAGAAGTTTTCTCATTAAAAGCCTGTTTGCTTCCCAGCACTATCTGTGTGTATTTTAGCAGAAGCTTAAACTCCTTTGGCAAGCATTTCTGCATTTTTCTGGGTCTCTCAAATGTTTCTCAAATGGTTTCTCACACACATAGATCAGGAACGGGCACATCGCTATTCTATCAAAGACCAGAAATAAGCCTCACAGTTGTAGTTTTTACTTGTATAAATATATTTTGTCACTAGCAAGCAGAATAATAGGGCTAGTAGATGATGTCCAATACCACTGAAATGCGTCAACACCATGTTCCAGCTACTCATGGGAGACTGGAAACTCTTTTCAGACCCTAGCATCTTTGAGCAGCTGTAGTTGACATCATGGAAAGCAGATGTCTCAAGCTTTACAGAGTGTCCTTGGAGGCTGTGCTTCTCAGCCTCAATGTCTGCTCAGCATCACATGTATAGACATCACATTTATATACATATATACACACCTGTGGTATATTTCTACATGTGCCTGATTAAACAAAATGGAGGCAAATAAAAACTGACCATTGAAAGATCACTCTCATTTCCACCAGGTTGCCACAGTGGATTTCCTTTTTCTTTCTTTCCTGAAAGCTCAGTCTATATGCCCTGCAGATAAAAGGTTGAGAAAACTACATGAGTGGAAACACAAGCAGAAATCTCCTCACATTATCCAGACAACACAATAACCTCTGATAGCCTCCATCCTAAATCATCCAGCCCACACCACTAACAAAGCCTGGGAATATAATGGAGCCTTTCAGCGTGAGCTGTAAATCACTTGAGGTAATTCCAAGCCCAAGGGGAGTTGTATCCCAGGCCAGGATTAATCCAAGCATTGGGTGGCTTCCTTTAAAGCAAAGGCGACACCTTGAGCTCTTTTGTGGGTACAGAGTCAGGATCCGGAGGGCAGGAAAGTCCTGCCTCAGTCTGCACTCCATTCACTCCCCATCACCCCAAAGCCCTTGGGCTTGACAGTGAAATTCCCATGTGTGTGAAATTTCCTCCGTTCACTCCATGGAATTTCTCTATCCACTGTGTGGACATTGGCACAGAAACCAGAGAGGCTGGAATCCTGGGAGGGCCCCTTGGCCCAGGGAGGAGCAGCTCCGGTGTCAAGTGGAAAGAAAAGAAAGAAAGAGAGAAGGAAGGAAGGAAGGAAGGAAGGAAGGAAGGAAGGAAGGAAGGAAGGAAGGAAGGAAGGAAGGAAGGAAGGAAGGAAGGAAGGAAGGAAGGAAGGAAGGAAGGAAGGAAGGAAGGAAGGAAGAGAAAGAGAGAAAGAGAGAGAGAGAAAGAAAGAAAGAAAGAAAGAAAGAAAGAAAGAAAGAAAGAAAGAAAGAAAGAAAGAAAGAAAGAAAGAAAGAAAGAAAGAAAGAAAGAAAGAAAGAAAGAAAGAAAGAAAGAAAGAAAGAAAGAAAGAAAGAAAGAAAGAAAGAAAGAAAGAAAGAAAGAAAGAAAGAAAGAAAGAAAGAAAGAAAGAAAGAAAGAAAGAAAGAAGCGAGGAAAAAAATTACCAGGAATGACAAAATTCTGATCTATATTCTAATTGTCTAACATTAAAATATTAACAAATACTAAATATGTGTTGTTCATCAGATTTTGCTAGGGTTATTTACAGAAGATCAGCACCTGATTTACAGAAGAAAGAGATACTGTAATTAGCCTTCAATATAATTATAATTCATAATTATTTTAGCATGTGTATTTATGCCAATTAATTTGTAAACTTGAAGATTTTCTCATCTAATAGGAAGGTTGTAAAATTACTACAATCTTCCTGTGCATTTACCTTTATTTGACTTTCCTCACATTTTTTTTTGTCCTTGCTGTCTGGCTTTTTGCCTCCTAACGCTAACAAGCACAAACAGGAGTATATCCAGTGGAGCAGCACTAAATTGCATTATTCTTCCAGAGGTCATCTCTATCCTCTTTTTAAGGAACAGCCTAGGGTTTGTGCTCTGCTGCATTATCCCAGCTTTGTTACCTGATACTACAAATCTCCAGAGCTGCTGGGGATTATATCCAATGAGGAAAGAGTAGAGAAAATTAAATGAAGAAAACAAGAATTACTTGTCAGACATTTCAGCCTTTCATACTCTTTGGGTTCCAAAACCAAGTGAAAATAGTAAAGTATGGGAATTTTTATTTATTTATTTATTTTTTTTTTTTAACGGTGGACAAGACTGTACTATTAATTTGGTGGAAACATCTTTATCATTCAAAATAAAAATTTGCATGCAGGAAATTTTTTTACCACCTGACAAAGCATTATTCAACTGAAAGAATTTACTGGCTTCTAAAAAAATCAGCCTTTGCTTTCTTAAAACTAGAATAAGAGAGGCATAGGACAGTCCTATGATGATGATTAAAATAGTGTGAGCAGGATGAAAAATAGTAATGTATTTGTTAAAGATATTTCACCAGGAGGTTTCCTCTTTCTATTTAATAGATTCCACAATTTCCTTCCATGGGGTTGTATTCTCCATCTGGATTTCTGAGACCAGCCCAGAGCAACACAGTCCCTTGGCTTATATTAAACTGATGTATTTGTAAGGGATGAATGTCTCTTTTTTTGTTGACACCATCTCTCTACCTCATGCTATCTTGGCATATTTCTCTGTATTTTATCAGAAAGCTCATTATAGAATATCTACTCAAAATGAGAGCCTGGGGCCTGGGGAAAATAGAAGGTTTCAAGTTCTTAAGGGGCTACAAATATTTCTAATGCTTCTGCTTCTGGGATGGGCTGACTCAACCCCAAACACACACCTGAATGCAATGAAATCTTTGGGAGCTTTTTCAGTTAGTGATGCCACTTTCAACACAAATTCATTTCCATCTGGAATTTAATCATAAATTTGTCAAAAATCATGAAGAACCAGTGAGCTACACACTATTTCTTTTGATTCCTTCCCTCAAGCTCTACAAACTGGACAATATTTCTAAACCCAAATTTATTTTGGCTGCTCCACAGCACAAGTTTTATAACTGAAATGGACATTGTAACCAGTTCCAGAGGGTTGCCACTGCCTTTGTTTTTGTATAGAATAAATTTGTGTATTGCAATTGCTCACTCTGTGCATACTTAGAATGTGCACACAAGATTTACAAGAAGCAAAATTAATTTGTCCACAGTGTGTGTCAGTTGAAAATAACTTAGTATTAAAAATACTACTAGAATGGAGATATCAGGATGCTGATAAACATATGTGGATGCACTTTAAAAGCCTTAAAACAAGTTCCATGGTATTCTGGAAAAAATTTAACCCTTCCGCTGGTCACATTGTGGTTGAAAAAGCAGAGCTACATTTCTCATCAGACTTGCACACCACTCAAAAATGTGAAGTATTCGACTGAAGGGTGTAAAATAGGCAGCTCTAATTTAAGCAAGAGTCAAAGAGCACTCCAACATGTGACTTTATGGGATTTTCAATTATAACCAAAATAAGTGAAGATGTAAACAGAGACAGAAACAACTGTACCATCAAACATCTGCTTCATAATTGTTTGAACAGCAGATTGCTTACAAATCTCCCATCTATTTATAATCCTGGCATGTACTGACACCTCTCATTTTGCTCTAGTTTACTTAGAGGTAGTCTGTTCAGTTAAAATATTATTTCCCACACTGATAAGTGGTGTTAATGAGATAACAGCCTACTCTATGAGACTTGATTACATGCTGTTTGAAGTTGGGATTTTAGGAAATTATGTAAGAAACCACATCTGGCAGTGATCTACATTATTGGTTATCTCAAGCGTTACAGCACCGCACAGCAATACAGATGTTCATCAGAAAGATGAACATCTTTTATCTTGTTATCTGAAGATAAAATGGAGGCCAGGTCTGCTGTCCCCAAACATGTCTTTAAGAATAAGCTATAAAATTAGTAATTCCATATAGAAATGTATTTTTCAGTGAAACAGTGCAGAACATTTACCTTATCTCATGAAATTAAAAAATAAGTGAGAATTGACTCCTTCCACAGGTCTTCATTATAATAAACTTCAGTGTAAAGAAATTTTCTTACACACAGAGTTGACCCTAGCAATTAAATCTTTCCAGCAAAAAAGAAAATACAAAAATTGGAAAAGATCATTGAAATTTAAATCTTTCCAGTGAATTACTGTGAGGCTGAAAACATCTGAGATGGTCACAAGACCACACCTTTAAAGGCAGCACCGTTTCACCAGATGGTTTCATGGTGGCTTAAGAAAAGATTTCTACCTTTTATTTTCGAATGTGAGACAAACCCTTGCCCTCTAACCTCACCCCTCCTTCCATAAAGCACGTATGTAAAATTTTCATTTAGCATCTCTCGCAATCTTCCATTGGGTTTGAATAGTACATTTTCATTTCATTCATCATTTAAAGACAGATAATCAGAAAGTCATTACATGGGCTGACACCGGGCCCTGCGCTCGATTGTGTTGTAATTGAGCACTGCAGAGCGTGTGCCAGATCTAATGGATAATGAATATATTATGTCAGCAGAACCGCCTCAGCAAAGCTCCTGGGGAATCACAGGGGGACTGCAGTGACATGGAGGGTCACAGATGTTGTGCTGATTTACTGATGGAGCGATTGTGTAATTAGGTAATCAATGGTGGGTACAGGACTATGTGTGGACGGCTAATTTTATACAAATAAAGACCATACAAGTAGGAGGCTCACGTTTAGGACAGTGTAAGATGATATTTTGGTTTGGGTTAATTCTTCATAAATTCTTAATGATAAGTTCCAAACATTTGATGGTGGAAGGCCAGCTGCAGAGGTCTGACTCCAATTCAAACCCTACGGCAGCCTACTTTCACAAACTTTTTACAATATTATACCTGTAATTTAGAAAGCTCAAATTTTCTACCTTGATTAAAATAAAACTCACCTGGCTTTGTGTTAGAGATTTACTCTAACTTTTAACATTTCATGCAGAAGTGAAAAACAGTCATGATAAAGACATGAAACATCTCTGAACATTTGCTCTGCGTTTACTCTGCTCTCACTAGGAGCATTTAGTAATATTTACTTTGTTCTGAGTGGCTGCATGTTTAAACAAAAAATGCAGAGGCAGAAGGTTCACAAGCCAAATTTTTGTTACAAACATTATGAATGTTTGTAATAGAAATGGATTTCAATAGAAAAACATGTTACTTTTTAAAAAGTCACATGACAGAACTCTTTACTTAAGATGATGAACAGTAATTCATATTTATGTCCTTTTCCTAATTATGACTGGCTGTATAACAGCAGCTTCTCTCTCATCTGTCCCTCTCTCCCTGGTTCCATTTTTGTGTAATTCTGACACTGCTGTGCTCAGCAAAGGTCTGTCTGATCCAAGACCTCTCTGAGGCAGGAATGAACCTGTCTGGTTTCCAGTCATGTCCGTGACAGTGTCTCAGTTGGGGTTTTGGCATCCATAGGAACTTCCCCACAGTGTCTGTGACAACAACTTCCAGTGGGGCTTTGCCATGCGTGAGGGTTTCCTCCCAAGAGCCTGTGGTGGGTTTGCAGTGACATGAATCTTCAGGGAAAAATGTTACTCACTTGTTACTCAAAAATATAAATATAAATTAAGGAGACAAAAGACATGAGCAGGCAAAGGCCAGAAAGGATGGTTGTCACTCATACCAGTTTGTTTCATCCATGGTAAAGCGCAGCAGATGGCTCCTGTTCATTTTCTGCCTTTCTCCCTCTCTAAGCCTTTGCCAAACTGTCAGATTTCTGCTGACACCCTGGGCAGTCACTCACTCAATTCACTCAGCTCCCCTGTCTTTGCTATGGACACAGGCTCTTCTTTGAAGCCAGGCTTTAACCCTGGAAAGAATAATCCATTCTAGCCAAAGGGAATCCAAAGATATTGCCTTAACAAAGAAGGGCAAATCCTTCTTTTCCTCTTACATATTACACTATTAATATTTCTTTTGAAACAACTCTGTAGTACATAGGGCACAATAAAGAAGCAAATGGAAAAGCAAGGCATTTTCATACTAAGTAACAGATTTTTCGTAGTTTACCACAACCAGAAATTTCAGGAAGAATGATATAATTTTGATTCTAACATGTTTTTTCCTGTACCCTCTTTGAAGACATAGAAACGTCTGGATGGTGCTATTGGACCTATTTGCAATTATGCCCTGCTACACAAATATTTCTGTCCTGTTTAAGGATGAATATATAGAGCGTGCTGGATTTAGATCAACCTGCACTATTTAGATCAACCTTCGGTATTAGATCCTTCAACACCTCCCCCCTGTCCTCCCACCTCTGGCTTTGTGCACTCATCACTAGCAACTGTACATTAGTACACGGAATAAAAACAGGCTACCACTTTTCAATATGTTTTTCAACCTATTTGTCCATTTTCTACACCCTACAATGACAAAGATATTGTAAGACCCAAATGCTGCAAACCCTTTGCTACTATGAATTTTGGCTAATAAATGTAAAGTGTTTTTAAGTTTTTTTTTTTGTTTTTTTTTGGTCCTTGATTACTTCTCCCCAAGTTTGATTACTTAAGGTTTTGCTGGGCTTTCTGAATACTGAGTTTTTCTTTCTTCAGATCCTACTTTAACCGTAAGCCTCCCCTCCTCCCAAATAATCTCTCCTTTCCCTGAGTGCTGAGCAGTAGAACAGGTACATTCGCTACTTGGCTGGACCAGAGTGAGAATTGTTGGACCAGGCTCCCAAGCCAGCAATTCTTCAGCCTGGGCAATACCTATGAAATGTTTATCAGCCTAAAGTTTTTTTTTTTCCTGACTGAATTTCACAGTCCACAGAGAGCCAGCAATGACAACCTCTTTCTGGAATTAGGACTATCTTTCTGTTACAGAGTACTGTAACCTTGACAGAAGTTCTACTGTAATTTCAGAAAAAAACTAAAAGAAAGCTTGAGTTTCAAAATAAACTTCCTATTTTTATTCACAAACATGACTAGGAGATATCAACCCTTTTTGTTTAAAAAGCCCTTAAATCTCTTTAGGACTCTCCAAGTATTGAGCATGGACACCTTAAAGGAAACTATTCAAAAGTCACCCCATAGAAGGAGGATTTGCTGGCAAACACAGACCAAAGTAAAGCTTTCCTTAGAATTCCAGCACAGTCTGGCTGCAGGGAACTCCTCAGGCCATCCTGGAGAGTGGTAATGCCATTATCACAGGGATGTAATGTTTCTGAGAGGTACTTGGAAATACTGCGGTGCATTCATGATGATAATGAGATGAAACACTCATTTCAAAAAGATACCAGGAAATAAAAATACGTGTTTATTTAATTAATAAAAACAAGTACAGTCTAACTGCCTCCCAAACCTGACTATCTGGAGTACTTGGATAAGGAAATTCTAAATAATCATTTTACTGATTTTTAATGCTCTTGCAGTGTCTAGCCCTTTTTAAAGGTACGTAAGAGCAAGAAGATGAAAATTCTCAGGACATAAAGACGTGTGGCGGGAGCTAAGTGTGCTCTGATGTTCTAAAAATCTAGAGAAAGATGGTGAGAGATGTTCAGACCTGCCAGAGGAGAAGGAGGAGGGGTAAACAAAAGAAATGCTTGGATGAAAGAGAGGAATCTTTCATGAGACTTCCTCAATTTTTAATCCAGCACAAAGAGAACAGTCTTCGTACACAAGAATCTGTTCAAAGCACAGAGAAGGAAGGGAAGAGAGGAGAAAAAGAACACACAAAGTAGATAAAAATGAAACTGAGGTGGATGTGGATAGAATGAGTATGAAAATGCTAATTAACCCTGGCTGTTATTATTTCTAGTGAAGTTTATTTGTTTTTCCTGTACAGACCTTACGAAGCCTTGACTTAAATGATGTGCCATGTTCTTGGGCAGATCTTTATTACCATGTTACTTTATTATTTGCGACTTACTGCTCAGTGTGGATTTTATGACTAAATCATTGGCTGTATTTTTGCAAGCACCATAGGAAATCAGGTTGAAATCAACTTTATCAAATGACTCAAGTGCTGAGCAGGAATAACTTGGAAGTATTATAAAATAGGACACATAATACTAATTAAACAATTATATTAACAAGTTAGCCACAATATATTAAAAATTTAATAGTAAAAGATATTTAATACTGAAATTAAACAGAATCTGAACTGTTCAGATTAACTGTTCCCTTTCAAAATGTCACAAAAAAGTTACTGACAATAAAACACTGAGTTTTCTCAATATCAGCATTTTTTAAAAATTTTATTAACTTAGAGAATCTTTGAATTCAAAATAATTGAATAGCTTCCTATTCTTCAGTTCCTTTGTATGACCACAGGGCTCCTACACTTTTAATCATCTCCATTGGTCAATATAAATCTTGTTCTCTTCCCACTAAAATAAGAAGCCTTGCTCATTCTTAAATTTAGAGACCTTTTTATATGCAAAAGAGGATGTAGCACTTCACTTCTGAAAGAAATGCATCTTTTTTGCGAGATTTTCTAAGTTTTATTGGAAGTATTAACACCTGAGGTGTGGGGAGGCTCACCTCCAGTTTCTGTGGTTTCATGATGGATTGTTCCTGACACTGCAGGAACTTTAACGATGGTTTCTGCTCAGTGTTCATGTCCTTCCTTCAGCCCCTCTGTCCCCCACCCCCAGAGTTTGGGGCAGTGTGGGACAGCTGCTGGCTCTGTGCTGCCAATGCTGCAGCAGCTCCTCTTCTCACACCACCTCAGTGCCACCTGTCCCTTTGGGACAGCTGGAGAAAACTTCTGCAATTCCATTAAAAATTCCAGATCAAAGGCATTGTGTAATTTGTACTTGATAGGGGATTTTTTTTTTCCTCAAGTCTGCCTCTATTTTGGAAATGAAAAATGGATTACTTTATCTCCTACTCATGTCTGAACTTCATCTGAAAAACAGAGGACATTAATCCTAAAGGATTAACCAGAAGAGAGGAATGGATATTCCACACTTTCTCCCTCAGTTTGATATCTCTGCTAAGCAACAGCATGCTCTGTACATATAAAATTTTTTCTTCATGTACCCTAAAGAGTTTTGTCCTTGCCAGTGAGGAAGAAGTTACGACAAAGCGTGTGATAAAGATTATTTTTAATGGAATTTTTCATTGCTAAGGAAGTAATGATACAGCAGCCTTAGAGCACAATGTCTCATTCTAGAGATGAGCTGTCATTTCATTCATGCCATTCAAACAACAAACTTTCCTTCCTTTCCCTATAAAACCAAACATTCAGCGTTTTCATCATGTGAGAAGTGTAGCATCTCCAAAGAAGCCTAAGAAAGCATTCCTGCATGCCACAAATCAGCTTTGCAAGTTCAAATGATCAAATGCCAAGTATTAAGCACTCACTTTTTCTTGTCAAATTGATATACTTCTACTGTATGTTTAATGTACAACTTATATAATTTCCATTAACTTGCTGGATTTCCTGGGGGCAAAAAAGGAGTTACTGTTAGACGTTTTTTAAATGTCAAAGAAAAACATTTTAGAAAACTTCCTTCTGTAAATCCTCCCATTATAGATTTTGGAAGACAAGCCACCACACAACCAAGTCCACAGTCTCTTTCTCCTATTACAGCTGCATAGGGTTTGGAATATTTTTTCTAAATTCCCCAGTTTTATTTTTTTTTAAATCAAGTTGGAAAAATCCCTCATCTTTTCCATTCAAAATCTCATGGCACTCTTGATGGGGTGAGAAGTTTTATTTCATACAGCTGTAGTATAACAGGGATAAATAGCTTGTGTTATTCAAGCCTCCAACTCAAGGATTAACTTCATGAGGATTTCATGTACTATTTCTATTAAACTGTTAAAATATTGAACACAGACAACAAATGCACTATTACCAGAGGTTTTCAACCCACAATTCCAACAGAAATATGTGTATACAGAACACTACATAGACATAAATATGATTAATGTTAAGTCATTTGCAGGATCTTTGCAATGAGATTCCACTGCTATTTTTAAGCCCCAAAGGAGCAAAAGGCCTCCAGAACACCTCTGGTTTAAGCAGGTACAGTCCTTTACAAGTGGAGTTAAGACAGACCATAATTGCTGTGCTGAGTTACAACACAATCCTTAAAAATAGACTTATGCATTGAAACCATTCATAATTCAACCTCAAACGAGCCTCTGCTCCTAAGGCTCGTATATTAACTGATCTACAAAGACCATTTCCTGAAATTTGTCTCTTTAGCTTTTTGTTGGTGTGAATTTATAGAATGGTTTGTAGTCTTCTTTATTTCTGTCTTAGAGAATGTGGTGAATACTTAAGAAAATCCATTTTTCCTCCCTAACCTCCATTAGAGCATACATGCTAGATTTGTGCTTTATTTCTTCCTTAATTTCTGTTTTACATGGTGGGCTAAAAGCATTTCACAGGTGTTTGCTGGAACTCATTAGACTATTTGGAACTCCTTCATGCTCTCTAAAAGGCAATTAAAATGTGTCTGCAAATTACCTCATGTGGTCTGAAGCACAGCTGCCTCTTATCCCCCTGTTACTACGCGGTGTGTCCAAACAGAACAGAAAAACTGCTTTGATACCTGCAGTTTACAAAGGCACATCGTGCCTTCATGAGTGACAAAAATCCTCTGCTTGCCTCTTAAGTCTTCAATGCAATTGCCTTTGTTGCCACAAAAAAAATTAAAAAAAGAAGAAAAAAGAAGTTTATAACGAGCTATGAGACACAACTAGTTAATTAAGTGGATAACAGAAGTAATGAGAAACCAGCAAGTACACACAAAATTCAAAGAGTAGTTGCTGCATACATAGAAAAAAACCTGGGTGTGTGCAGGTAAAGCATTTCTGACTCTAAATGGATAAGATGCCTGGGCTAGTATTTCTATTTCTTGTTTCTGCCTATAAAGGAGGGGTGAAAGAGTCCATTATCCCAGCAGGTGTACTTACAGAATTTATCCTTGTTCTGCAAATATCTGGCCATTAAATACTGGTTTGAGTCTATATTTTAACAACTTCCTAGAGAGACCAAAGTCACTAAAGTGACGACGTTCTTACTGCTCTCTCAATCCTTACTGAACTCCCCTCTTCATTGGCTATTCTGCTTGAGTAAAGACTGAATAAATTTTAAAATTCTGTGTTTTAGCTGCTTTGTCCAGTCTACTTTATTGTTAAAAATGAGGTTTTTATGACACTGAACATTTACCGTCTGCCATCAGATGCTGACAAATTAAAGTAAAATTCAACAAGGGTTTTAATAATTTGCTTTGCTGTATGTATTTGGCAGTTCCAGAGTAGCAGAGTTTTGTGTCTAGAGCAGAAAGGCCCAGCTCCAACATTTCCTTGCTGGCCAGCAGCAGAAAGAAAAAGATATATCTGATGTTTTACACCCTGAGAGTGATGCTGAGCCTAGAACCACTTCCAGGCTATAGCCCCATCCTTTAATCTTCCCTTTGTTCCAAAATCACCAGCATAAATGGCAGCAAGAAGGGGTGCAAATCCATTAACCCTCCTTGCATCTTCAACACCCATCAGTTGAAATTTCCTTTGAGCTCTTATGATTGCCTTGGCGCTTTCCAGCTGGAGCTGATCCCCCATCCCAGCCCGCACATGATATTTTTCCACTTCTCCCTACTCAGCCATGATCTCTATCAAAGCCTCTGTGGTCAAAACACTCCACTATACCCAGCTGAAAGAATCCTGAACAGCACACCTGTATTTATTGCAAACAAATTTCCATCTCTCCCCTTTCTCAGCTTACAATCTCTCTTTCCTTTTGCTCTTCTATTGGTCCTTATTTCCTTTATTTTTTTTTAGTTTCTTCCAGTAAGCAATAAAAGATGAGTATGTAATTTCTATGCATTTTAAACAAAGCAGTGCCTGGTAGTTACAAACAACTCAGTGATGCTAAACAGGGATGGAAACTTTTCATGAGTCATGCCAACCAAATTGTGGTCTAAGGAAGACTTCAGTGAAAGCAGCAGCTGTGGGTCTGCAGGCAGCTCTAAATACATTCCACTTTTTAGAGTCCAGGCACAAACCAGTAATGGGGGGAGCAGTTCCTGGGTTAGACTGCAGCTGCCAACATGTGCAGGAGAATTGCAGCTTACAGCAAGAGCCATGTGGAGGAATAAGGGAATGTAACATCCATAGCAATTGCACAAAGCAGCGAAGCCCTTCAGCTGTGATCCCGCAAACTGTCCTGTGAATCATTTGAGTAGAATCAGTAGGTCTATATATTCAAATAAGAAAAAACCCCAAACAACAAACATGGAACCCCAAAGAACACCATATTTCAGGCCCTGACTCCTTACAGCACTCTTGTGAACAAATAGCAGACTTCTCTCAAAACAGCCTGAGGGATAACCTGGTCTTTTATATGAATACAAAGTTATTATCTCTGTCAGAGTCTTACAAGACATCAAAGTAATTGTTTTGGTTCCTGTTTTCACATCTTTTTCCAATGATCAGAGAAAAAAAAAATCACACAATATTCAACCACCAGATTTACGCGGTGAAACCTACAGTAAGCTAACCAATGCACTTATTTAAAAACTCCTAGAGATGCTGTCTTCTGAGTTTCTACATCACTTTGTCTAACTTGTATCCATCCTAGCTGCTTACAAAATGTATTGTTGTGACTTAAAATGTGATTATGGGAAGTAATTATCGTAGTTTTATCCAGCTTTCAGGAACAGAAGAGAATTTAAAAATTGTCCGTTTGAGGAGGCTGAACACTTCTTCCTAGTCTAAAAGAAGAATTCAAATTCTACCAACAGATGAATTATTTTCCTACAGGATTGTTGTGTGCAAACACCTTCCCAAAGCTTTGGAATATATCTAAGGAAAGTTCCTTTAAACAAAAATATCCTGAAGGAGTTGAATTTCCTTCTGTGCTCAGATGAAATACAGTCAGGTCCAGGCCAAGACAGATAAACACACATTGTTCATCACATTAACTAAATATATTTGTAATTTTGTAAATAAAATCCCCCCACGGTTAAATGCATGAAATAGTGCTATGACACAGTAATTATACTTTTTCCAGAGCTGCAGTTATTTTGGGCTTTCTTGTAAATTCTTACATGACTTGCTCCAGTGGTGATGTCAGTGACAGGTCTGAATTCCATTCCATTTAAATGCAATTTAAATCCTATTTTTATACGAATGGGAATTTTTTAGTTTAACGGCTGGACATGTTGTGTCACAAGAAGCAATGCAGTGTATTTCGTTCTGCCAGTACTCTAAACCTTGACTTGTTTTACTTGTAGCAAAGTCATGTAGAAGTTTTACTGATTAAATGTAAAAGTTCTCTTCACATGACTCACTTAATTACCGGCTTCATCTGTAGAAGGATGATTCATGTAAATTTCTTGCAGGACCTACTTCTCCATAAAGCAAAATTTCCATTTCTTTTAGAAATTAAAGATTAAAAAATGGACAAGAATTCAGGAAAATTGTGCCCATTTTGATTCTAATTTTTTGTGCTAAAATTTTCAGCAGTGTACTGTGCATATATTTTATACTTAAGGGAAATGTGTAAAAGAAAAAACAACCCTACTTTTGATGTTCATAATGAGTAAAGAAAAGAAAAAGTTTTGCCTTTATTATATTCGTGTCTGTCTAATTACTATTTTAACCTTAATTCCTTTGGGTTGTCAGTTTGCACTATTCTTCTCACCTTAACTGACCTTTTTGGGAAGCGTGCCATCTTTTATGTGTTTGTGTAGTAGCTGGAATAGTTGGAGGAACTGTAGCTCCTTCATACCACAAACTCCAGTGAGGCTGTTCATCTGCTTTCAATTATGTATTAAGTATGTGCTGAATCATGTTAAAAAGATCTTTCTCTTAATGTTGAATTAAATACATTTATTCCTCTTCATCCTACAGATGTATCATTTTCATTTCACTGGGGACCATTCCACATATCTCAGCTACAGTTAGTGGTATGTCCTCCTCTGCCCTCCCAAATTGGCCCCACCTGTCAAACTGATTGACATAATTTGAGTAACTTTATCAAATACAAATTTGTAGTGGAAATACTGAAAGACTTACACAGAGAAGTTCCAGGTTAAAAAGAACCCCAACCTGATTGCTTCTCCTACAGGGTTCCTTTTTAGAATAGAGGAGTATATAAACCAAACATCTGCCACCAATTTTGTACTTTTTACAAGCACTAACATTTTAACAGCAGAAATGTTAAATATCAAAGTAATAGATGAGCATTCCACTAGAAGGCAATTTCACTAAATACCACAGGTATTAATCTTTCTGAATCTTAATTACACCCTTTCGACATATTATCCTCACCTGACCTTTCCTCCAGAGCTGCATGAGTAGATGTGAGGTTGGCAGGCAAGCTCAGCCCTGCTTGCCACCAGACATGCATCAGTTTAATGCAAAGAATGGATGGACATAAAGATGCAGCTCATGTGCAGCACAGGAAGTTATTAAGCCACTATTTGCTGAAAGTTATCTTCCAAGACACAGCTTTTGTTCCAGGATTTTCCATCAGCTTCCCTTTCCTCGCTTTGGTCATGCCTCAGAACATAGAGTTTTAATGAATTACTAGGAGTGTGGAACTATAAGATATTGCAGAAGAACTAAACTTTTGAACTGGGGCATCCAAGCAACATTTAAAAACAATTACTAATGGCAGGCCTTAATCAAAGGAACTGAATTTCAGTTTAGATTAGTAAGGGCTGGCAGTTCTAAGATTAAAAAAAGTAATGATTCTGCCACTAAGCCACACTTCCACCAATCAATACTGAAAAGTATCCAGATCTTATTAGATCAACTAAACAATCCTAAGTGGGTAACTTGGGCATGTAAGATTTAGGAAGTGTTGTGTGAGAGGTGGGGTGTAGAGATGGTGCATGGGAGAGCCAAGTCCTGCTCTGACCTTAAGGAAGTCCCTTCATGTTCCTTGGTCACAGATTTCACAGCCACAGACCTGTCTGAGATGTTCTTTCTCAATGTAATCTGCATCTGTCTGACGCTCACATTGTTCTTGTCACAAATCTAGGGCAGCTTTTTACCCCATTCTCCCGCTTGCTGCTCAAAATGAGGTTTTGCATGATGAATTCTCAGCTGGAGGAATGTGCAGCACTGAACTGTGTCACAATAGGACATGAAATAAAGATGCTTGACTCCAGTCAGAAGGCAGGAGAAATCAGAAGGTTTATTTACAATTCATTCAGCCCTTTTATAACACGCTGTGCTAAAAGTCACGTTATTGGTCCATAGGACTGACGCCTCTGCCATTGGCTCAGTAACAAAAATAGCAAGCAACACCTGTTATGGTAAAGGAATATTGTTTACACAAAGTTGTTTTGGGAAAAAGAAAAACTGTTGAAAAGTTTCCCTTGAGAAGAGCTAGCTCTTCTTGAGTTCAGAAAATATCCAGTCCACAGAACTGTGTGTATCCTACAATTGGTGTATGGCAATCCTTGTTCCCACACGGCTTCCAGCACGGGCTCTGGGGCAGCATCAGGCCCTGCCTGCGCCTCTCAAGGCCTTCCAGAAAACCTCCAAGAGACTCTCTGAAGTACCTGAAGGGGGGATGGCACTCTGTCAACCAAACCAAATTCCAGTACTGCATTAAAGCTGAAAGCCAAATACGAATTGTTGCTCTGAACAAGAGGAAAACAAGAAAAGTCCAGGTAAATTTTTTGAGTCAAAATGCTTGCCAAGTCAGTCTGAAACTTATGGTTGGTTTTTTTTTTAGATTTTTTACTTTTTTAATTACCTTATCAGCAATTTTGGAGATGCATAATCACCTTCATGTGCAGTATAAAGTTGAATATAGCCTGCAGATAAATTCTTACAATTTTTTTTGCGCACAATTCTACTTGATTAGAAACAAACTGAACAAATAATATTTGATAAATATTTACTGTGTAAACCTGCACTGCTTGATTTTTCTTAATTTTCTGTTTAAATTTATATTGCGTTAAGAATTGCCATTTTTCCTGGTGTTTTGTTCATTTAAAAAGGTTAAATGATTATTAATTCTCAGTAAGTAGCAGGGTAAGTGTCCTTGAAATCTATGATAGTTTGATTGGGGCTGTTCCACTCTGTTGTATTCTTCACTTCCTCTCATGTTCCACTATCCAAGTGACTTTCATAGTTTATATCCATGCACAGGAGAGAAATAAGCGGAGAGCTCTGTGCAAATCCTAAACAGCTTTAATAAGAGGATATAAAACTGCATTCCTACAATGGCTAAAGTGTTCATAAATGGCATCTTTTTTTCAGGATTAACCCTGTTGGATTACATATAATCAGTGCATATGGTGATCCAGGCTCTTTTTTTTCTGAGAAATGTGTGTTTAGATGCCTAATCACACGCTTCTGGGAATGGGGCTGGCCCTAAAAATTTTGGGTGTCCCACACTGGACTTGCAAGTCCATGGGAAAGGAGAGAAACAGGACAAGATGATTGTTTGGAACACACATGAGGGGATGATGATGGGTGGGGAGAAGGATGCTGAAGGATGGCCCAATTTCTTCAGCTGTGCTTAAAGCTCTAACAAAAGGTATGGCTGTAAAAACGTCTCCCCTGTTATTAACACCAAATGCACACACACGTTATTAAAAATGTAATTCTCTTAATTGATTGGTTTCATGTGGATTGTGTTTGTACAGGTTGGATTTTATTGATTGTGGAGGTAAGAGAAGATTTTCAATATTGATATCTAGCAATACTTATTATTGCTCCATGGATTAACTCTCTCTCACATTCCTGGTGTCATACCCAAAGGTATTGTACCTAGTGGATTAGGACATCAAATACTTCGAGGACACAAAAGCTCTTTACAGTAGAATCCAAGACTCTAGTAATTATTATCCAAGTCTTTCAATGATTTTTTGATGTTTGAGTTGAGCTTTCAGCAAATAAATTAAAAAAGAGAGAGAGAAAAAAGAGGCAAAAAATATTTTCAGTTGACATAAGAGTCTTCAATGTCTCATCTATTGATTTTCTTCAGATCTTTAAATTCACAGTGTGACTTACATTCCATGAAATAGGGTCATTGACATCTGAAAACATACTACAAAAAATATACTCTTCATATCCCATGGACTGAAACACATAATTGTCTAATGAAAAGGTTATCCAGTGTGTTAAATCCATTACTTACAGAATTTTTTTCTGGCTTTTAAATGAATGGATTTTGCTGCACTCTAAGAGAGGAAAAGCTTCATGGTGACTGAAAAAGTCTGTGGGCACTGTACTGTTGGAACTTAGAGCCTTGGTTCTAATTTTATTTAATGTAAGATTTTGTACAGTGATATTCCTGAATTAGCCACTGCATGAACACACTCCCTGACCTGAAAACTCTTATTTTTGTACTACTTACTTTCCTATTGCCTACTTTTGTCAAAATAGAAAATAAAGGAGGTCTAAGATTTAAAGAAAACCTTGAATTATCTACTGATGAACAAAAGCAGTCAAAACCATTAGCAAGCTGTTTGACAACATGAAACTGTCTTTACAAAGTTCAACCTCTAAACAAGCCCGTTTTGTAATCTTATTTATTTTCCCCATAGAATATTTTGAGTTCATTTTCAAGCTTTTTTCTTTATGCATGTGAAAGCTTTGATGCTCAATAATCAAATAATCTCCACAGCAGAGACTTTAAGAAAAACCGTGGCATAATGTATGATTAACTTTTCTCTTCCCAGTTGTATTGCTACTGCAGAGTAAATAAAAACCTGCACTTTTCTATCCAACAAAATTACAAATAATAGAATATGGAAAGCATTTTGTAAACTATTAAAGTAACTAGTTTATACTTTGAAGCAATGAACAATTGTACACATATTTAACTTGTCATTAATCCCAGTGAAGTCAAATAAGTTGTGAACATTTCTGTAATTTAATCACACCTGTATTCACCCGATTAGACTTTAAATTTTCATTTTTTGAAGCAGACTAATTACTAGAAGAGTTTTTTTTTAAATTTTTCCAATAAATCTTACCTCTTCCTTATTTACATCTAATTAACTAAAACTACACAATGGTTTCTTCTCAGATTCAGAGGCCCTTAGAAGGAAAGATTGCCTCAGCACTTCCCAGGAGTACCAAACAGTGAAACTGCCTGAAAACAGACACTGCTATTAAACATTATGAGGCAAAATCCAAACAGACATAGAAACAAACAGAAAAGCCCAACAATTGCCATCCCAAACACCTTTCCTAAACCTTATGATCACCATGAAGCAAATACACCTGAGAAACCACACTCTGGATTGCCCAAATCCCAGAATCTCTCTTCCACTTATATAAAAATTCAACTTTGTTCTTTGAGGGGATTTACTACTTTAGAAACTGTTGCTTTTTGTGGCCTGACTGATAAAATGCAGTAGTAAAGCAGCTAAAATTACCACTGCAGTCTCAACTTCAATATAGATTGCTGCTACAGACAGGCATTTTTCATTTTTTCATATGTTTGGAGGACTCCGACTTTAAGAAAAGGAATGAGATTGCTCTACACAAGGGCAAGCCTTGCTGGAACCATTCCCGCTCTTGGATTTGGTCATGTTAATACCTCCTGCTGGACATGGACTTCATGTTTCATGAAGTCTTTGGAAGAGTTTTGACTGATTTCAAATGATTTTACATTCATACAGTCACAGACAGGTTGATAGTATCTCACTTCTATATATACACGTGTTTATCTGTGCCACACAAAGTGTCCAGTCCAAAGAGAATCACAATTCCTTTACTGAGGAAAAGAGTACTGGAGTCAGTTCAAGGGAAATGATGGTAAATCATACAAAATTAGGTCTTCTCTAGAGATGACAGAGGTTGAATGTTGTCAGTTTATAAAATGATCAATTTTTTTCGACTGTACTTTAGCAATAACATTCTGAAGGATCAAATCCTGATACCTCTGAATAATTAGGCATTCTGTAAAGGGGAGCTGGAATCAGAGTTTTTACAGATTCCCTGGACTCTTGCCTTATAAAATAAAGTCAGACCTGGTGTTCTTCTCTTGAGCAAGAGTAACAGCATTTTCTGAGTTAAGACAGAAAGTGACCTTTGTTTTGATTTGGTCATTTAAAGGCCCTAATGGGAGCCACAACCACACACAATTAAACAAAGTTTAAATTAATCAAAGAGAACAATTTGTACTGGTTTCAGCACAGCAAGCACAGGGCTCCCTCTGCTCTGTAAGAGGGGCCCTTCTGTGGAAGGAAGTTGAGCCAGCTCAGAGAGAGCTCCCCCAACACCCCAGGAACAAAATCTGCTGTCACACCACTCTGTGAGCAACCAGCTTTTCCTAACTGGAGGCAGATGAGCCTCAAGTACATTTGTAACCGGGTACAAACGAGTGACGAAATAGCTGTTGCCTTTGATGGGACAGTGGGAAATATCCTTTACTAGTTACATGTAGGAATAGGGTGAAAAGCTGGCCTGTCATTTCTTCTAAGTGCTGCTAACAAGCAATTCACAAGTTCCCTTATGAAGCTGTTTTGAGAATGAGAAGCTCCTTTAACACAACATTCCATTCTGAGGGTGAAAAATAAGTATACCTGTTATAACAAGGGATTTGTCCCATGAGAATCAGTTAAGAAAATATGTCAACCATGTGAGAATAGGTAGATTTGATGCAGGAGTAACACATCTTTTTCTAACCAATAAAATAATTAACAAGAAAGCTATTGACCAAATAGAAGCTGCCCTCAAGGTTTTTAAAAACTGTATAAGACACAGGATGGGGCCACAATAAAGGAGCCTTCTGAAGTTTTATGGTGTCACTCTGTGTGTCACGACCATCCCAACAACAGTTATGGGTAACAATACCTCCGATTATTGATAATGCTCAAATTAAAAGTAGAAGAAAAGCACTGCTGAAATTTATTAAAAATAGATTTATCAGTGTATAAGAATTCATGTTGTTTAACCTGGAGGCAAAAGCAACCAGGGCAGTTTGAGTAACAGCTTCAAGTGGATGATTAGCTAAGGGGATTCAACACTTAATAGCCAAAATAAATTAGTATAATTATTTTATTACCTATGCTAACTGATTTCATTGTTTTTATAGAAATAACAGCTCCCTAAGGAGTGGAATGTTGCTTCAAAGAATCCCAGCTGCAAGCTTTTGTGTTCTCTTGTGGCAATCAAAAACAACAACAAAAAGAGCTGTCATTAATAATACCATTAGTGAGTGTGCTACCACATCTTAGAAATACATTCTGGATTTGCCTGTACACCTGGACTTGAATACAAAGTTTTCTAGCCACTGGAGGGTTTTCGATACAATTGAAATAAACCTGTAAAGCACTTATTAAAATAAACATTAATATTTATAGAGAACAATGGAATGCTTTAAATAGATTTTAATAAATGAGTGTGTTATTAGTTGAGGAGCTTGAAAAATCTTTTAATTTGACCTCAGAAGAATTATTTTAAAGTCTATACATTTCTGCTTTTGCTCTCACCATGGAGTGTTAACAATATATCCTCCACAGAAGAATGAGTTTCAAAGAACCTTACCGAAACATAACGTGAATTTTTATAGAGTTCATCTCTATCACTTTCAATATTCTACCCAGGTCTAACTTTGTGCTGATTTGTATTCCTGCCAGCCTGCGTTGCTGTTCAGAACCTGCTGTACCCTCCCTTTCCCCCTCTGCAGGCTCCCACCTTACAACCCACCACAAATTAGAACCTACAGGAAAAACTGCAGGTAGCTGCCAGGACCCCCACATGGGCTGCATTTCCAGCATCTCTTGCACCCCTATGAGAACAAGGGTGGGACAAAAAAGAAAAAAAATCTTGATGGCTTCATCTGTAGGCAGCACCTCAGGGACCTGCACCAGCCCTGCCCCACTCAGACACCCTGCAATGGGGTCCCCAAAGCTCCTGCAGTGGGAGCCCAGCCACAGCTGCGGCGCTGAAAGGCAGCAAGGGCCAGAGAGAAAGAAGTTCTCTACGTTATACAAAACAGAGCCAAAGAATTCTGGGACTGAATCCAGTAGTAAAAATGCACATCCTAGGGACAGTGATCAACAGCAGATTTTGACTGACTGTGTCTATGTTCCCCTGCTTTTTAATGCCTTAAATACCCAATCTCCCCGCACAGCTGGGGAAACTAATTATCATTCAGATTGGTGGTGTTTTTTTTTTTTTTTTTTTTTTTTTTTTTTTTTTTGTTATTTTGTATAATATACTATACTAGTACAGACAAATTGGACGTGGAAATTTTTTCTCATTTCTTACTTCTTGAGGCTTCACCATGTAATTCTGGACGTTAACAGATGTTACCCAGAACAAACAACTACCTATGATCCAGCTCATCCTCCCTGTCACAGGAGCTGAAAATCAAAACGAGGAATGGAGGAGGCACAGCAGGAACACAAACTACAGAGGGGCCCACTGAGCCACAGCCTTTTCTGCTGGTGAGCCCCAGCCTGTGGCACATGGAAATCATCTGGTGACCTTCCCAGGAACATCAGGTCTGGAATCTGGCCCAAGCTCCATTCGGAGAGACAGTTCTCAGAGTGCTGACAAGGCTTCAGCATTGTATCATGAGCCCAATTAACTGATTGTAAAATTCAGTACATCTCTCCTTAGTGTTTTAGAATCAAAAGGAAACAGCTTGATGAACTTCCAGCTAGTGTGCAAAATACTGGAGAACTTCCTCATGTTCGTTATTAGTGGTACCACTGGTCCTAAAAACTGTCCAAAAAGCCTTAGCATGATTCCAGCTCTTTGGTTTGGCTTGGTGGTTTATGTTTTGTTTTCCATGGAAATCAACTTTCTTGAAAGGAAAAGTAAAATAATGAATGTAAAAAGGAACTATCTAAATTAAAAGTCCTTGTCATTTGACAACAATACTGGCAAAATTGCAGGCAATGCTGTTAAAAAAAATAGTGGACATTCAATAAGAGCTGGCATTAATCAAAACAAACTCAAAGTTTTATCCTTCAAAATATGTTATGGCTTCTCAGCATCATTAAATCATAGTCACCATGTGTATCTTCTGACATTTTCAAAGTTAATATTTGGACATCTAACACTGATGAGAACAATATAATTCTCACAGGGTTCTGAAAGAAACAGTATTTGCATTAGTAGTCACATTAGAGGTGGGAACGGAGCAGTGTGGTTGTGATGCAACTCGACGAGCACCTGCACCTACCCAGCAGGGAAGGGGACAAGGATTAGCAGGGAGGGACCTCTGGAAACACCACGAGGTTTTGAGACTTGTGCTGTGATTCCTTACGTGTTAACTCTTGGATTTGTGTTTGCATTTCCTCAGCACTGGAGTTCAATCTCTTTAAGTCAACAAAATATTCTGTAGTGAAGTTGTCAGCTAATTCAAGTTGGGTATAAATGCTTTAAATCCTGCTTCATCTCTTTAGGACAAATATATCCTAGGTACCCAAATTGCCTTTTATCTTTCATATAACATCACATTTGAATAATTTTTTTTCAGTCATCGCCTTTAAATTGCCTCTTTGAACAATTCTATTTTAAATTATTTCTTTTTGTCTATTCTCTTCTTTATTCACTTCTGATTTCTGAGTCCTCACGTGTGCCTGTGCATCACAGAAGCAACTTCCCTCCTAATCACAGTCTGTTCCTTCTCAGCTACAGGCACAGGAAGAAAACAATGATTGTGTGACATCAAACCCACTGACACCGTAACGAGCTGCGATGCTGCAAATGCTTGATTGTGGCAACCAGGAATGAATCACAGACAGGAAAGGATGATGAACACAGAAATGCTTTTTTTTAATGCACATTTTGGTAATTAGCTGCAGCGGCTAAAGGCATGAAGCAGCAGACACTCCGCTTCTTGAAAGTGCTTCTGGTCTAAAGCAACTTCGTGAATTAAAAGCTGTGCAAAAGCAAACGATCAATAACACTGTTGTCACTTGCCTGGATGTGACTGAAAACTTTACCCCCAAATTAGGATCAAAGAAGACTGTTGATTCAAAATATTTGTTTTGTAAACCAGCGTGAAATGGTTGCAACTTAAATTCTTTGGTTTTTAAATGTTAAGCCTGGAGGTAAACACTGAAACATAAAGTGATGTAAATCATTCAGACTCCCAGAACATTAAAGGCTGATTCACACCAGCTGAAGACCCACCTCCATTTATTAAATCAGTCTTTGCACAGAGTGATCTCACAGTAGTCATGAAATCACAGGGATGAGAGAAACAAGCCCAAGTTAAAGGAAAACAAACCAAGAATGTGGCAGGCACGTTCAAAAGCTGTTTAATAGCTCTCACAAGAAAGAGGCAACGGGGAATGTCTTGCCCCTACTGCCACTCGTCCTGCAGTAACTAACACTCGAACAGTGTAAAACAGGAACGCAACAAAACCCTTTCATTTGTAGTTTCTGTTCAGTGCTCTCGGTGACTGCCCAAAGGACATCTCCCACTGCCAGTTCGGGTCTGCCCTTCCCAGGCAGATCCTTTGCTTTCAGCTCCTCACATCCCTGCTGTAGGGAGAACAGACACACACGGGGGAAAGCTTCACACCGGGTTCCTGGCAAACACTTTGTTTAATGTAGCTAAACAGTGTCTACTTCAAGGCACAGAGAAATTCCACTCTTGATTTTATGTAGAGATCCAAACCTCAGAAGAAATACAGGTACTCTTTATGTAAACGTTTGCCTAACTGATTGCTAAATCCAGGGAGGAGCAGCTCTTTCCCTTGTCTGTATCAGTTTTACATCTGCTATTGCTCAGCAACTGAAAAGTATACAGCAAGAAAAAAATCCAAACCTGTCATAAGCCAGGATATAAATTATGAATCAGCCGAAAAAGGAGAGAGAGAACTGAAGTACTAAATAATCGAGAAAAAAAAAAAAGATTAAATTAATAAACCAAATATACAGGTAAGAATTTCTGTAATGTTTTTCTTGCCCCTTAGTCTTGCCACTTTGTGTATTCTGATGGTTTTACAGCCTTTCTCTGACTCTGCCTGAGTGTGAGAACAGAAGCAATTGCTTTGCATGGCCATGAGAAAATTATTTCGAACAGTTCCCTTCCCTCCCACCCACAACAGGACAGCTGGCCACTCCCCAGATTAAATACAGATACACGAGTAGTCTCTCTTTTGAGTAACCCTGGACTAATTTCAAAAGAGTGGTATGGAAGATGTCACAGCATCACTTCCCCCCCACCCCCCAGCAGCAGCAAGTGAGGATGTGGACAGTCATCTGTCCACATTTATTATATCTTTATTTATTACATCTCATTTATTTTGCTGCTGCCATCAGTGACTCCCTCTCTACCCTCCTCTTTAAATCAAACATGCAGGACTAAAAATCTCAGAAGATAGAAACCATTTCAACCATTTCAGACCTGTTTCTACCAGATATCTGCTACTGCTCTTTAACTGATTTGAAATTCACTGAAAAGCTGGTGTCAAACTATTTATATTTACATGTAATTTCCAAAGGCACGCTCTCACCCAGGTTTCAGTTGTTTAGATCACTGCTGTCTCTAGACGTAGCACACACCTCTGGGAATTACACAAACCATATTGCCATACTTAAAATTTCATGTGATACCAACGTGACTACGTTTATGTCCAAAAACAAATGTTTTCAGACAGAGGAACAGAGGAAAAAAGGAGAATGCCAAACCCAGTAAATGGGAACACTGCTATCTGCTAGCATAACACAAAGATCCTGCACTACAATACTTTCTGCCTTTCTATAATTTAACAGTGGTTTAAAAATACAAGAAAAAAAAGGAGGAAAGAAGCATGAAGAGGCCGAAGTTTACACTGGAAAAGAAAAAAATTCAAGTTTCACATCTAGCAATAAAAAACAGTGTGCACACAGGTACACGCTGCAATATAGGTATACCCACTGTTTCTTTAATGCAGCTCATGTTCTAAAACTTTGTGTGACACTTTTTCTAACTTCTCCAGTGCTGTCAGGTACTTTCTCAGTTTCTCCTAGGTTATAACCATGAGGAATTTAAATGTTTAAGTCTGTAGACCAGAGTACTCTATGACCAGAGGAACGAAGCTATGTCAGGAAATCGTTCTTATGGCAGAACACTTAAGTTCTCTTTCCTACTGATGATCACGGATGTATTTCAGGGATACATAACAAGCTCATGTGGCAGAGGTTTAGGGGTAACTTTTGAGGAAGGAGGTCTGCAAGGAACCACAGCAAAAGAAGAAAACTGTAATTGTTAAGGAAAAACCTATCAAATTCTGTTATGATGTGGACCCTGGCAACTTTCGTAGGGATCCTTAGCTCTAGGAAAAAAAAGAAAGGGAGCAGTAGTAATGGATGCTGCACTTGCAGCATGGATCTTGATATCAGGAATCAAAATCTAGTTTGGTTAACTCTTTATGTTAACTAAGCACTGCATATGTGAGTCTGGTCTCAAAAGACACACTTTTGCATCTCTTCACCTCTAAAGATAAGTTGAGAACTGGTTAAAAAATGATTCTGGGAAGGATCTCCAGACTGTGACAGTCAAAGAAGAAAGAATGGTACCTGTTGTGAACTGTTCCAACCGTTTAAAGCAAAGTAATGTTTATTTCTTCTACGTGAGAAAATAACAGCATACAGAGAGAAACCTAATAAATTATCATATCCTATTTTTATTAAAATGGTTACAAGTCTCTCTGATTAGTACTGAATAGAATGCATTTCAACAGCACAAAATATTACAATTGCACCCAAGCCTAATCTTCAAAGATCTTTTAATCTTATTTAGTGATCTTGCTTTTCTAAGGCTGTCTCCTACTGGGAATTACCTCTTTGCCTGCCCAGAGGTGATATGAGCATGGCACAGTATATTCAAGCTAGAAAACTGTCGTCAATAACATAACACAATAGTACATTTGGCCCTGCACACCCATGTACTATAACCAAACGTCATCTAAGCTACACTAGTCACAAAGCTGTGGAAGCATCCAAATACTTCTAACTTTCCTTTTATCTCTTGCAAGAGATGAAGACAAGCAAAGACAGTACCCAGAACTCTTATTTACTGATTAATTTCTCCAAATGTACTTATTTGGTATTTTGTTTTAGGCTGGGCCTTGTTCCCAAGAAGTGTTCAGCGCTGTTTACAAAAGCCCTACCACACATTTTCCTATAGGGGCATCACTGCCGCCAGGCTCAGAGAGAGGGATGGCTTTGAGTGACACAGCAATGCAGCCAAGGATTCAGTGTTAAAAAGGTCCCTCTAATGGTTTCTAAAATCGTAGTGGAAGGCAGAAGATCTCATCAGAGATAATATAGGGCAGGTACAGAAAGAAGGCATTTACTATTGCTATGTAACGTGATAGGAAATCAGGATTCGTGGAGAGAAGGAAACACAGCACTATGCACATCCATCCTTGGTAACCTCAGCTGCATCCTTGGCTTGTGGATCAGGATTCTCCATCTCACACATGGCAAACTGGCACAATTCCAGCAAATGCTGGAAGAACTAGAGAATGCAAAGAAAGCTTCCTCATCTGAATGGTAACTGATCAACAAGTAACTGAGAAAAGGTGAAGGCAAAGCATTTGTTACAATTTTAATTTACATCTGCTTTGATCAAAATACAGTAAGAAGTCAATGCCTTCCAGAGAGCTCTGAGTGAATCAGGGCCTGATACGTGTTCTTGCATTATTGTAAACCACTGGCATGGGCATTCAAAGGTCTAGCCCTGCTTTTAAAACTTTCTTTTTGCACACATATATATTTCAAATGTAATACCAATAAGGTGATACATGGACTGCGTTCTAAAACTGACATGGCATAGTAACATGTAAAATAACAAAAATAAAATTAAAAAATATAACATAAAAGAATTGACTTCTGAAAAGGTACTTATCAATTTTACAGGAAATGCATCAAAATTCACCTCACACAAAGCTAAGAGGTGCGATGCAATACCTGTATCCCTGGTAGTTATGAGCAGTGTAAAATTTTTTCAGTGTTTCTCTCCCAGGTTATCAGATGGTTGTCTGCTACTCCACGGTCTGGCAGAGTATAGCTCCACTGTGACCAGTAAAATAACATTTTGCAGCCAACTTAAAAAAAATGAAAATTATATCTGACTCCCAGCTGTGATTGGGATGTCACTTACAGCTGCTGCCTTGTTACAACACCCCCACAGCCTTCAGCTCACAAGGACACGTTCAATGAGAGAATGGCCTGCATTCATTGTGTAATTATCATCCTCACACACCTTGGAAACAGAGAAAGCTCCAACACGTGTATGACTAAAAACACTACCGTGAGATTATGGGCTGCAACAATAAAACTATTTCCCACTGTACTTAATAGACTATTATAACGGGAAAATAATGGGAATATTAAAACCTTTTCATTATCTTGACTTCTTGTAGAAAGATTTATCATTGGGAAAGTGTATGATTCAGATGAGAGGAAAAAAACAAAAAGGAGTCAAATGCTGGAAGAGGAAGGCCAAGAACTTGCTCGTGAGTTGGCAGGCTGCCCACAGCACCTCTGCTGGGGAATATGCAACTTTAATCTTTATTATGGAATGATCACAAATGGACTGTTTCAGAATACCATCTGTTCTCACTGAAGCATTGGATCAGCAGGCTGCATGCTTCAGTCTGTCCTTCACCTTGTATCTGGGTTTTCAGCAAAGCTCCCATTTTGGAACGGGAGGGTTTTCGAAAAGAAGCCTTTTGGAAAAACTGGCAAAGTATCTAATTTAAATATAATTATTTTTTACTTTTATTTTTGCAGTGTCTCTCTTTTGACTTTCCACATTTCTCTGAGGTAAGCTCCAAATGAAATACTCATAGAATGAAAGCACTTCTGATTTCTATTTTCCCTTGGTGTAAAACTAAGTGTTTTTACCAGCTGTAGTGTCCAAACAAGCTCTTAACAGTCTAACATTCCTCCCAGCCCTCATTCCAGAGTACCACAGCAGCTAAATGTCTGTATCTCTGCCTCTTCAGGGCATGTTTGTGAGCAGACTTGAACTTACTACTAATTCCAAATGTTAATATGAAAAACATGGCAAAGAAATTACAAATTATATGTAAGGGACTTGGTTCAGCACTCCCCAGTCCTGTGAGGAGGGCACTGCTGCACAGCTGGCTAAGCCACTGCAAAGCCATTAGCCCAACAGCAATTAATCACTGATCCCGCTCCACATCTGCCTAGAGATGCAATATCACAACTGAACGTGCTCCTGGGCTTTGAGCACTCCCAGGAGGGGGGAAACAGAGGGAAAAAGGAACAAACCTTTCTGACTGAAATATTCAGAAAATCTTTGAAGGATTAAAAATGGGAGGAAGGAGAAAAGGTTTATCAGCAAAGTGAAATGTAACAAAGGCATGTGAGAAATACAGAGGATTTGAAGTTTAGCACAGCGTGGCTGAGGTGTAATTTTCTCCTCTGAACACACCTGGAGGTGCAAGGTGTGTGTGTACTGTGACAAAGCCTCACCAGAGAAGGGATGTGTTTGTCTGTAAGGTCCAAACTCGATAAAGACAGAGAGAGGCCTCTTAAATTCAGTTTTTGGATAAACACAGTTTGACTGCACATCTTGCAAGTCCTAGCTAGCAGCTCTTTCAAAGAATTAGTTTCCAATTTTATGAATAATAACTTTACCTCAGTCTGTAATAAGGGGTGATTTACAGGTAGATGCAAAACAGCCGAAAATGAGACCTGCTACTCCTACATAAGCAGCAACACTTAAACACTGGATTCCCAAACACTTCTGAAGAGTACTGAAGGAAACTCAGCATTACCAAAGTGTTTCTAGAGCATGGGGATGCTCTCCCCATTTAGCCCCACAAGCTACAACGCAGCGAGCAACACTGGGGATGCGGGAAGAAGCCCTTTCTGAAAATCTCTGCTAAATTATCACCCCAGATGCTGGAAGGTATTAGAGAAAGAGCTTAACCCACAGCAGGGTTGTGAGGAGCCTGGTGATGCCCAGCACACGTTCCATTTTCACCCCTTTCCCTGAACTTTCTGCAGCTGGAAAACATCTCTGTGGTGTTAAGGTCTAGTCCTGCCAGCTTTGATTCCCACAAACATGAAGAAAGCTATTGCTCTGGAGAATGATACCAATTAAAACCGTCAGCTGAGAAATCCTCTTCAAGAAACTACAGCTAGCTGTGCAAACTGACAGGCAGTTTTCTGAGAAACTTTCATATTGGAGGGAGGGGAAGAAAAAAGAACGTAAAAAATAAGCATTTGGGGCACCAAGGAGGTTTTTGGATGTGATTTTCAATGTCTGGCAAATGAAGAAAACAAAATTATTAGTTCTGAAAATCTTGGCTGAGTTATCATATCCTACTGGGGCCTTCCTGGCTCACACAGGAAACATGGACAAATGGAGGGAAGTTTGTTTTAAAAAATTGTAATGCCTGTAAAAAATGCAAACCTAATTTTGCTCTCTCTAATATGAATATGTTTTCAGTCTTTTTTCTTTTATTAGAATAAGCCTTGTATTTTGCCATTAAAAATGGGGACAGTTTTATATAAATCATATACTTCAGAAAAATTGAAGTGTGAAGGTTCTCTGTTACGTTTCCATTTTTGAAATTTTATTGACTATTCAAGGATTGTTGGTGTATCAACAGGCAGAAAAAATTACTATTTTACTGTTTGTAGTGATGAAAAAGTGACTTTTTTTCTGTTCCCTGTTCTTCTTCCTCTCCTGTCACCTTCCCTCCAAATCAACATCAAAGTAAAAGAAATAGGAAATAATTTCATGAATGGATTGTTGACCCAGCTGATAAGCAACATTACAGCCTTCCTTCACATTTCTTAAGTGCAAAAATCCTTAGAAAGATAATTCTCTACAGAATCACATTTTATTACTCTTTTTTTTCCCCCCCTTGGTATCTCACCATCTACAGTTCACCTGTGTTAAAACAAAATATTATTGTCAAATGCACAGTTACTGCTGAGTATAATCAACATCTTCTGACAACATTTCTACCATTTTCTCCTACTGAGATTGGAGTATTCATTAAGACAAGCTTTGGAAGAAATTAAAAGCATGCTAACGAAATCCTAATTTGCCAAGGTGAAAAGAAGTGACTGTCGTCTCCTGCTAATGTGATTACTAAGGATCATGTCCTATGTATGTTTTTTTCCCCAAAGAGGACTTTTAAGCATGTTTGTTTAAAGCTGGGAATATTTCTTGTCTGAAGCTGTCCTTGTGCAATGCTTGCAATGACAAAGAGAAGGCAGCCTGGGAGAGAGGTGAAAGTATTAAGTACAAGGTGTGAAAAAAAAAAAAAAAACCCTTCAATAAATTTAAACTAAAAAAAAGGTTTAATTTATAATACACATTAAACTATGCAAATCAAGCAATAATTCAGATCCAACCAATTATTTTGGCTTTAAATTAAAAGAAACATGTAAGTCATGATTCTCATTAGTCCACCACTTAGAGTTCATCTTAATTTAGTACATGGACTGCAAGATCAGAGAGAAGATTTTGTTCTTGGTGTAAATGGACACGTTTCCGTGGCTTTAGTCAGTCAGGGTGACACCTCCTGTGAGTGATTTACATAACATCAGACTGAATTTTTTCCCTCCATTGCCATAGCAATTCACCTGTTAGAGCTCTGCAGTTTCAGGGCAGGCAGATGCTCAAACCTGCACTCAGTTCAGAGTTCAGTGAATTCTGGAATGTCCATCACAGGAGTAAGGCACAAGGACTGCCCAGGCAGAGTGAGCACAGCCCTGCAGGGCACTGACCGCTCCCCGGAGCTGGTACCAACCCTCCCGAATTTACAGCATCCTCTGTGATACTGCCTCCAACTGCAGACTGAGCCCTGTGGCCCCAGCGCTGGGCAGAGCGGCAGCACACTGCCTCGTTTTCTGGGTGAAACTGCCCTAAGGCAGTTCAGTGGATTGAGAATATTATATGACTCAAACCCAGAATAATTCCACAGAAAATTTACTGGATGATCAGATTTGAGGCAAACAGCAAAGGAGAGCCCAAATGCTGTGAAGGCAGTGCCTGCCCCTAGCTGGGCACCCAGCCCAGGCACTGCCACCCTGCAGCCAGGGAACCCCAGCTGTGCCCCACAGAACCTCACCTGCAGCAGTTTATTGAACATTGATATGTTCAGACTTTTAGAAACTGTCGTGGGAGTAAAAGCCAACTGCTGACAAACTGACGTGATGTGTAGTGAACTAGGATGAGAAGCCAAGTGATGATTTAAACAATAGGTTTTCTACTATAATGTCACACAAGTGCCCTAGAACACAGAAAGAAATCTGCTCAGTGTGCAGAAAGAGCCAAAATCCAGTGCCCTTGCTATAAGAGCATTTATGGCTACACTTAGAAGAAGAACATTGTTGCTTTTGACAATGGTTTTTTTAAGGTCTTTCTACTATTAAAAAGGATAAATGAATAAAGGAGAGCTTTCCAAAATTAGATGATACTAGATTATTTTTTTATCTGGATTAACTCCCTTATCCCTTTCATGGCACAGCTGCACAAATGCTTGTAGTGGCAGAGAGCAAGAGGCTGAAATGAACGGACAGCTTGGAAAACACAGGAGAGGACAGACAGGTTTTTTTCCATTGCAATGCTGAATGTGTGGCCCAAGTTGTCCTGCTGTTGAAAATTTCAAGTCTTTTTATTCTGGTGCAACAAATCTGAAATCAGCCAGAGGTAATGATGACTATCTTTGAATTCATCCTGTGTTATGTTTATGGAAGCTTAATTAAATTAAATTAAATGTTTACTGTGCACATGCTCATCTCAACTTACTGTCCACTCTGTGTCTTAAAAACAAAGAGTAATTTTCCTTTGGAAACACATTTCATCACCTGCACAGGTGATCTTTAAAATAAAGGCATTGTTGGCAGATTAGTGACCATGGTTTTCTAAGTCAGTTGCATGAGTTAGAACTCCAGTGCCTTTAAATTGATCCCATGGGTCCCTGCTGTACATGGACACACCCTTCTCACTGACAAATGCTTCTGAGCCTCCATCCCATAAGAGAAGGATGCTTTTCAACGCCATATAATGCCATGCCTTGCCTTAATATCAAACACAAATTCCAAATTTGTAAAATATGCTTCATTAAAAATCGTTCAAACTCTTCCTCATTCCGCTTAATCGCTGTTCATCTCAAATGATGAATACAACTTCCCAGCTTGTGGTAGTCTGGAAATACTGGACAAGCTTCTAAGGAGTTGGCTGGAGAGGAAACTTGCCATCAGCAATATTCATAAGGGGAAAAAAAAATCCTGCAATGCTGGCCTCTATTTACATCTCAGGACTTTTTCTTAGCTATGAAGTTGGAAAAATTTGGAAATCTGTGGTGGGTGTTTGAATGTGAATTGGAATTAAAAAGTGAAACCAAACCAGATAATTAATTAAATGTCTCCATGGCAAACGTAAGGAACACAAAATGTATAGAAATATGACTCTGATCAGTGCAATCGGTCAGGAATTGCCAGAAATGTCTTATGTTCCAGTATTCTCCCTCGCTGATGGATCCTTCAGTTCTGCAGGTCAAAGATTCCCAGGTCTCTGTAAATTGCACTTTTTCCAAGTAGTGCACATTGCTCAGTGAGCACACAGGAACATTCCTGCCTGCACTCCTTGCTCCAGCTGGTGCTGGCTACCCCACCCCACCCCTGGCAAGAGAGGAAATCAACTCTGTAAAACCTGCGGCGTGCCAGAACGTGTTTGCAGGTGACCCACAAATATCTGCTTCCCAAAACCACAGCAGAACGTTCCTTGATTGATAATTACTGACAATGTAATTTTTTAAAAGACTGTAAACTGGTAAAATAGAAGGAAAAGTGCTGAATTTTCCCTTCTTTCCTGATTGTTTGCAAGGAGCCCAGCACAGAGTACTGAGTGCTGAACACAAAACGTTCTGGGTGATGTTGGAGCTGCTTTCTGTACATGAGCTCTGGTCTCTGTCACGAGAATATCAATGGCAAGACAAATTGTTCTAAGCAGCTGAAATAATCTAAGCTTTAATCAACACTGCTGAAGGACAGTTAGATGCTTTGCTTTCCCTGTACATGGTTTCAGGCAGTTTGGAAACAGGTGCTTAAGAAGAAAGAATTCATTTCTTTAAAACTGTCATGCAAGAGAGATTCCCAGAGTCATTACTTGAACTTCCAGGCAGAGGTATTGCTGAGGTAAAACACTTCACTCAGCCCTGTGGTGTAACAGATAAGGACAGATGCTGAAAACTCATCAAGACGAGCTTTGCCTACCCTGTTTTGAATCACATAAAATACCTGCTGCTGCAAAAGAGCTCTCAAGACATCTCAGCTTGTCGGCTTTGTTTACCCACTGACACAGCAGATCCTACTGGTTTCCAGAAGGGCTGGACAGCGTCTCCTGTCACTAGACACTAGTGGCTCTGTAGATTATAAATGAGTGGTGCTGATGGGCTCTGAAGGAAGTTTCATTAATCCTGTCCATACCAGAGGGAAGTTTAATTCTTTTTGAAAAGTGTTTTCTAACAAAGCTGAACTGTGTTAGCAAAACAAATTAGCTTGTCCTGGGCACTCCAGTTACTGCTTTCAGGGGCACATTCTCTTCCCACTGAAGTAAAAAACAAAACTCTGCAGCGTTCCAGGGATCATGGTCTAACTCTAAGTGTTTCCGACAGTGTTGTCAAGGAGAGGCATCCAAGAAATTCTTCTCTCCACAACGCCCACCCTGACACCTAAAGAGCCTCTTGATGTGTTCACTGGGCAGCTGCCAACACATCACAAGGGCATAAACCTGGGCTCAAACGTAATTGGTTGCATAAATCAAGATCATTTGTATACAACACCAGCAGCAAAGTAGAAATTCAAACCTCAGAGTAGAGGTGGCTTTGTATTTCTCTGTCACTGAAGCTGGAGTTTACAGATGGTAAGAAATAAGGGAACTTTGTGAGCAAAAGGTTTTGAATTGCGTAATCAGCTTATGTAATTGGGCAATCAGCTTATTCCTTACCACAACAGTCCTATTTCCAGCGCAGGTGTCTCTTGGAATGTCCCAAGAATGACCCAAAAGACCCAGAGGAATAAACATGGGACAATTCTCAATAAGTCTTTTTCTTTTTAACTGAACATCAACTTGAGTGCAGTGACATTCCAGAAACATTGATTATTGTCTACCCAGTTTTCAGTGATATATATCTATAAGTTGTATGTAATTCAGGGAGTTTTAAATAGTAAATACACTTTAAAAACAGGGGGTTTAAATACACAAGTATTTTCATTGGCATGTAAAAATTGACTTTAGATATAACCATTGAAATAAAAGAGTGTTGACAATATTGTCAAAAAAATTGTCAAAATCATCCAGAGGCACAACTGCCCAGAACTTTTTATAACTGACAAAAGGCTAACACACAGAATCCAGACTCTAAAATAAATAACAAATCTCCTAATTCCTTCAGCAGGCCTAAGATTTCAGTCTAAAGACTCACTTGAAGATCATCTCTATTCAGTGAGATGAAAGGTTTTGTGAGAAGAAGAAAAAAGATGAAAAGAAAGAATGGGACACCACCTAAAAACTTCAGGCCATCTGTGATTTCACAGTAGCATAAAGAAGAATGCAAATATTCTTTCTGAAAAAAGAATAAAGACAGTTAAATCACAACTCAGACCTTGTAGGTTATTGCTATTTTAGCTTGAACTCTTTGTGCAGGGGGATGAAAGAAAAGCTCAGGTAACTCACTCTCTTCATGTTGTGGATTCACATTTTCCTAATCAAGGCAGAGCTCAAAAATGAGGTTCCCATATTGTGAAAAGGGGAGTTTTTTCACAATAAAAAGACATAGTTAACGGACAGCAGAAACTGTCATTACACAATCTTGACTGGTAAGTTTTCCAATCCAAGTTTTGGAAATAAAAGACATAATGATTTTTTTTTTGGAACTTTGACCATAAATGACTTCAGAATATTTGTAAATCGTCTGTGGAGAACATGGCTTAAAACGAAGCTTTTGGGAAAGCATTGATCTGTTCTACTTGAAAGCGTAACAGAAAACAGAAAGAATGAAAACAGCTTTAATGGCTGGTTCAGAACTAGGTGGGTACCAGTGGAGAAGGCATTTTTAAGAATGTATGTACACAAAATAAATAAACCCAGACAGATATATATGGAATTATATGTAATTACATAAGTATGTGTACTCCCAGAGAAGCCACAGCAGACTCTGTACTGGTACTCAGTCCTTTCATACTGCTTGCACCAGTATTACAAAACATTCAGAACATTCAGAATTCATGCTAGGACAAAAAAAAAAAAAAAAAAAAAACCCCAAACAAAACCAAAAACAAAACAAAACAAAAAAAGGTTTAAAAATGAAAGTTCCTGTTAGAGTCGTTTGGGCCAAACCTTATAACAATATGACATTTGTATACAGCAGCGGACAACAAAATCTAGACTGACTCACAGCACTTGGGGGAACTGGACTAAACCTTACTGTATTAAGTGAATGCTGAGGTTCAGTGCAGAGTCACCCATTCATTTTGGTTAGACAACATCATTAAAAAGTAAAATAACGAAGTTGAAACCCTAAGAGAATACTACATGCATTTAAATGCAAAATAAAAATGCTTGTGCTACTTCATTCAGATTCACAGGAGTGACAAATTGTCCTAATAAATCAGTATTTGGACTCAAAATATGTAAAGCTGTACCTGTGATAAGGAAATAGGTATTTTTTAACTGTGAGAAATGCCCAGCTACGTGTCTAGCTTCAGTAAACTTTTAACATGCTTCTGCATCTCAATGAGGGATATAGATTACCAGATTTTCATTTGCCAGTTTACTGCAAAGCAGACATATGATTCAATCTTTAGAAGGTGGCTCACTTTAAAATCTAATCTCACATTCATATAGCAACTCCTAATGAGCCCTCTAGGAGTAAACAAATTAGTCTCCAGGATGTATTATGCATTAATTAATCAGACTAATAGTATTATGAAATGTGTAATAAATGAAAATTAGTTCCAAGTATAGTACTTGCACTGAAGAATGAACATAGAAGAATTAGAACATAATAAAACTTTTCTCAAATTTCTACCGGTGTCACTTAAATCAACTATACTTCATTAATGCCATATTTCTTGCCCATTTAAACTGCATGTTTTGGTGGGACAAATTACAATATTGCATGCTGGTTTATTTTTGACCACCATGGTAAATTCATTTTTTGAAAAATTAGTTCTGGTAATCACGGTGAGGTATCTAACCTTGCACTGACCCAGCTGTAACAGCCCACATGTAGCATATAAAGTCATTTCAGTCCCGGAGGGTGGAAACAAGGGAGCACCACTTACTGCAGTTCTTACATGGAAGAGCTTATTTGGCCCTGAGCAGAAAATCCGAAAGTGCACTTATTCCTAAACAAAATGGACACAGCACTGAAAGAGCTGCAGTCTCTAATGGGAGCAGGGAGCTGGGGAAGTCTGGGAACTTTAACAGAGACAGGCACCATATTTGTTCCTGTTTCCCCCCTTGAACGTGAATGATCAGACTTTTAAAAAGATATTGAAAAGATCCCTCAGGAGAGATAAGATCATTAAACAGATGTATTGCATACCCTTGGAACTATTCCCTATTTCCCCTGAAGTGCTGCCACATCCCTCCTGAGGATGACCTGACCCCCAGGCTGTGAGGCCGGGCTGTGCCAGGAGCGATCCACACTGGGCTGAGCACAGGGCTGAGAACAGAGCAGTGCATGGACACACACTGCGCTTCACTGATGTCACAGGCTGGGGGAAAAGCCAGGGAGCTCTGAATGCTGCACACTGCAGCAGACAGGCACATTATGTGAGTGCTGCACTAAATAATCAGGCTGATGTGCCAGAGGAAATCTCAGCCCGGGTGAATGTGGTGCAGAGCCCAGGGCACAGCCAATGTACATCTCTAAGACAACGGGCATCACTGTATGCATCAGGTAGCTATTTTAAATTGTGATCACTCCTTTCTGCAACACTTCTGCTGGTTTCAGGTTTAACCTCCTCTCAAGAATCTCATTAACCAGCATTTTCTTTCTTACATAGCATCAGCTAATGCCAGTAGGAGACTGGATCAAGGCAAAAAATGCTCCAGTCACTAATTTTGTCCAGGAGTCTTTCTGTATAAGTCCACTTAACTACCCACCCACCCCGGACTTCTCACTGCAATAGAACTTTCTCATAGCTATGCCTATATCTGGCTTAACATTACAAATCAAAGAAACAAATGAATAAAAAGGCCAGCTCCTGTTCTAAGCCGCTTCAAAATTATCACTAGCTGCAGAAAGGGATAATTTAAAGCAAAACCTTTGGCTGTGGTTTTGTCTTCAGAATAACTTGGGAGTAATACACATGCTGGCTTCCTTACCCCAGCCTCCTGAGGTGCTTTCAATATCCAGCTCAGCCAGTATTTTCCCTGCGGGTAGCAGAACTCCAGCTGAATTCCGGTTGCCTACAACCATCACCTCTGCACATAGCATAGAGTAATAAGCCTTTAGGAAAGATATGTTTGTCCAGCTACATTCTCTCCTAAGCACAGGAGTGATGTGCAAAGCAGTCAGAGTCCCAGGATCTTTTCATGCGTGCCGTATTTTCTCAAGTACACAACTAAATCAGTTTTTCCCCAGGATTTCCTTCCAGATTTAGTTCCCAGCAGTATTCCAGCATTAAAAACAGCTGAAGTGAACCACACAGCCACCTTGGCAGAGCAGAGGTGGGGCACCACTGTCCTCCCCCAATTTCCCCCCTGCATGCCATCACACAGCCACAGTGGGTACAGAAGGAGCATCACATGTTCACCTTCAATGAATAAATGCGGCCTCTAGGTTGTTACAGACACCAATGTGCATGGGAAGTGTTCACCAACAAGATTAAACACTTTTTTTTTTTTTTTTTGAGCCAGAGCTCAACTCAGAGTTCTAGAAACAGCTTTAGTATTCCAGTGTTGCATAGTCAACATATAAGCTTAAGTTAAGCTTTAGGGAACAAAACCCTATTAACTTGAATTGTATCTGCTATTGACTTCAGAGGGATGTACATCTGTGGAAGAGAGAACTCAGTACAGACTGAAAGAAGCAGAATAACTCTTGCATTAAATCATCCTGTTATTTTAAGAAAAGGTTAATTTGTAAAACAAATTGAGCTTCACTAGGGACTAATTGACTGGAAAATTTTCTTTTAAAATGTCTTCTAATTATACAGGTGAAAAAAAAATCTTTTCAAAGCACTTTTATAATTAAAAATAATCCTTCATACATTTCTTTCAACATTTATTCAAGAAAGGAACAGTACAGGAAGGTTTGGCCAAGAGAAAAGCATCACAGTCCACACCAGAGCAATAAATAAAAACAGTATAAATATGTGAGAAAGACAATGTCTGTGATTGCTGGGAACAATCTAGAAAGAAATCTGTAAGCATGTTTGAATCATTGAAGGAAAACCTGAGATTTTCTGCTGAAATGATTCAGCAGAGACTGAATCCTATTTTCATAACTGGAAAATGAACACCAATGACAGGAAAACTTATCTCACTAGGAAATATCCTCCTCAAAAGGTGTGTTAGACTTCTCCTCTTCACCACGTTGCTTGAAATACAATGGCAGTTGTCACGCACAAGAACAGCTATTTTTGTCTTTTTCTTTATCCCTGCCATAGCAGTGTGAACAAAACCCTTGGATAAACACAGAGAAAACTTTCTAATGTAATTTTGGGGTAAGAAAATTGTGGTTTTAAATAAAAGGATATATTGCTTTTCTTTTCTTTTTTTCTTTTTTTCTTTTTCTTTTTTTTTTTTTTAACTTTTGAATATGTCACAAACATTTGGGGGGTTTTGGATACAAGGAGAAACTTTTTTTTTTTGAACCTGACTTGAAGCTACCTCAGGTCAAGGGTGATTCCAAAATTGTTGGGGAAGAATGACATGTTCTCAACATCAGGGGATACAGATCCACAAGCTGAGCAGCAGGACATCCCAGCAGCAGGTTCTGAGTTTCCAAGCCTGGTTCTCAGAGTATCAAAAAGTGCCCTAAAAGATGCCTAATGGAGAATCAGACAATAAAATCTATAGAAGCATCCTGAAGAACAGGCTAGGACAAAGATCAGGACCAAGGGAATTGTCTCCAGCTGTCAAGCTATATTAAAAGAAAGCTTTCTCAAAAACAGAATACTGCAGGGGACACTTGAACATCAAGGGCATTTGGGAGCGTGTAAGGCTTGATTTCTGGTCTTTATGCTTGTAATATAATGGATGGTTTATCCAAAAGAACACTAATACAAGGGGACATTGGTATACAGAACTGGAGGGGCATAAACTCACAGAATAAAACCTGGTAATTAGCAAAGATGGGCATAGTAAAGGACTGTTACCTAAATTAAAGGCAAAAATGTATGAACTGAGAAATATCTCTGTGTGAAAGACAGCTAAAACTAGTTTAGCTGGACTTAAAAGATATCTGGAATTCAATCAAGTGGCCTATAACAAGCAGAATGCTCCAAAAGGCTAGAAGGCATTTAAAATTATGCTAGTTGAGTTGCTGGGAAAGCCTTTGTCCCTGAAAGAATGGCCTCAGGTTGGGATAATCAGGAATGGTATAAATTAGCCCATGATATGGAAACCGGGTAGACTTGGAAGCTGACTAACCCAGAGGCAAAGCAACTCATCCAAGAGACTGCACGTTTTTGTCAGACTCTATTCACAGAGTAACAAAGGATTATACAGGTGAGGAATAAAAGAAGTTTATTTGAAGAGTAAAATAATAGCAGATGATCAGAGGGCTTCTTTTAAATTTGAAAGAGAAATTCTGTTTGCAGCCTCTCATGCTCAGGGACTATACTAGCCTTGCCACCTGCTTAAAAAGGATACATTAAGAAAGAGTAGAATATCCCAGAGCTGTACTCTCAGAAACTCCAGAACTTCAAGAAACAGGATAGGTTCATTTCGATATGTTATACCCCTTTTATATAGTGGCAGCAGAGGCATGAAATAATGAGGAAAATTATTCAGAGTCAGAAAAATAAGATACAGAATCAACATTTTATCCCTCTGGAACTCAGTCTCCCTTTATGTACACCCCAAGAATTACGTGCATCCTTTCCCTGGGACACTGCACAGCAGCTGAGACTCACCTAATTATTCACTGCAATTCCCAAATATTGGTCTTTTGCTATGAATATACTCACCTTTAGAGATGGCTTACGCTGTGGGCCATGGGCTACAGATACGGCCATCTCACCAGGTTTCAGAAATTTCTATCACTATTTCATTTTCTGCTACAGTTATCTCTGAAAGTTGGCTGATATTCAGCTTCATTTCAAAAAGGCAGCATTTTAAGTGCATGACTTTTTAATGGAACTGGTGAAAAGAACTCAGAAAAATTATTGTGATGTCAGTGAACACATTTCAGTACTGTAAAGGCAGAGTTCCCTTTCTCATTTCTTCTTTACAAATATAATTTCTAAGTGATTAAAGAGAAACTCAGCTTGTTGAGCCAACAGTTCAGCTGGAATGAAAGGAACGGGTTTGTCAGAAGCCCTTGTGTGGAAAATGCTCTGAATAGCATTTGCTCCCTTCTGGTCCCTGCTGCAACCCCATGCTTGGCATTTTACACCACACTTTAAACACAGACTGAGACTCACAGGAAAACAATAATGCAACCTGTTGAACTGCTGTGTTAATCTCGAAGTTTTCACCTTCCTCGTCCACAGATTCCCCACGTGGCAGAGGGACAGCTGCCAAATGGACATCCTTTGTCTGAACTCACATTTAGCTCCCTTCCCTTGAGTGAGCACAAGGTGCTTACAAGCTCCCAGGCATCGAGACAATGATAACTATTCCCAACACAAAACAGGAAGATGTTATAAATCAACTGCACAGGACTTATTTTTAGTAAATAGAAAATGATGAAGCTAAATTTGCCTAGATAAATAGTGATTATGTAGGATATAAGCCCTTTTTAGATGAATATGTGCAAGCTTCATTAATATTAATGAGCCACATATGCCTTGAGAAGACACAATCATTGTTCACTGAATGAAATGTTCTACCTAGTCCTCAAATATAAAGACACAACGTGAGTAATCACTTATTAGCTCATTGCATATGGGCTAGTGGTGGAAATAAAGCACTCTGATGGAATGCCCTGATTGTAATCTCCCAAAACTCTCCCAAGTGTCCCTTGCAACCATTTCAGAGCAGTTAAAATCTTACTGGCATATTCCAAGTGCCTACTGCTGTCAGGCCTTGCTGTCACTAAGAAACCAATGAAGTGATTTGCATTTGGAGAGTGATTGCAAAGCAGCAACATAATACACTGTGATTATGAGACTGAGTGAACCACTTCTGAAAAGAAGAAGGAGAACAGGATTAAAACTTACCATGACTTATATATTGGTTCCATTTTTTTCTACTACAAACTCTATTGCTGCAAAAAGGCTGAAAGTCTACCAATATGTGTCCAGTTCCAGTGGTACACAGCTAAGCTGATGGGAATCTAAACCCTCTGCTGAACCTGGTAGATCTACATTGATTTCCATCACTGACAGTATGGATCAAGATTCACAGTTACTGTGAGTAAAGCAACGTGGAAGTTACCACTTCTTGATTTCAGCTTTGGGAGAATTATTTTGTTTCTGGTGCTGACAGGAGCCATATCCACCTAATGTCTGAGGGTTGAAGCACAAGTCTGTCCCCTCCTATGACAGTGTATTCTTGTCTGTGCGTTCATAGGCCACTGTCCCTCCTTCCTCCCCACACCCAGTCCCTGCTTGCAAATACTTTCACACTAAAGACATCACTGGAAAGTGGTGCAGGACCCCAGACTGCAGAGCAGTGCTCCCCAAGGACCAAAATTCAAGTACTTCATTGTGTTTTCAGGCTTTGGTATCAGAGTACAAAGCAGTTTGAAATGTCTTTTGGAGTTTGCAGCTGTATAAACTGAAGGGTAGGCTTTGCCCTTGAATTCTCATACTCCTGAATATGGTTAAATTCTAAATCCCCTCTGTAAGGCCCGAATTATGCACATCTATCAATTAAATGTTTTTTTGTTTTGTTTTGTTTTCCCTGATTACTTTGCTCTTTCAAATGTTAGATGGCAACAAAAGCTAAGAAATGCTAAGAACTTTCACTAGAATGGGTGCCCTTCTCTCTCAGCAGCATTTCCCAAAGATTAAGAAATGTTCCTTTACCAGTATGGCAAGAGCAACAGTTTGGGATAATGCACTGCTTTTCAATCTCAGCTTTACTTTGAAGATGCTGCACAGGTAATTTATCAACATTATGACTGCTCAGAAAATAACCAAAATAGTCAAAAGTTGCCTGTGTAACCAATGCCGGTTTGTAAAGAAGCCAGAGTGAGAAGATGTGACTTCCCCACTGGGAACAGTAGGTGCTAATTCACATGACAATGATGTAATGGTACCCTCTGGGAAGAGTAATATGACATTCCTTTTGGGAAAGTCATCAGAAAAAATTTCCACCCCCCTGTTTTTCAACAACTTTTTCTCACAGCTAGGCCAATTTGCTCATCTTCAGCTCTTTCAGGGGCTGTTTTAGAAACAGCATAACAGAAATAAGCATAGAAAACACTGAAGAAGGCAGAAGGAAAATAAAAAAAGGTAGTGAACTGGACCTAATGAAAGACAGCAACAAGAAAGCTTTATATATGCTGGGGCACAGTGGGAGTCGGCTGGTTCCAAGGATGACAACTGCAGAATCCCTTCTGACTGCACATGCACATTCCTTTCTGTTTGGTCTTTTTTCATTTTGTTTATTTTTGTTGTGGTTTAACCCCAGCTGGCAACAAAGTACCCCAGCCAAAACCAGCACAGCTTTTTAAACAGAACTGAAAACCAGTTCTTCGTTTTCAGCTTTGTTCATATATTGGAGCTTAGGCTTGGGGAGCTGCTGATGGAATGTGGTGATATTTACCTTGTAATGCCACTCATGGTTTTACTTTATAACAAGATGATTCTGGGGAGACAAGGGAGAGATTTAAACAGCATTATACTGTATTTGCCAAACCATATTGCTAAATCCTAATTCTATAGAACTTACTAAATCAGGCATTGCTGCAGTAACTGCCATGGAAAATACAACCATTTTCATTACATTTGGTTGTTGAGGGGGTTTTATTTTTTTTTTTTTAATTTTTAATTTTTTTTTTATTTTTTTAATCTAGACATCTGATGTTTTATCCACATGTAACATTTCAGATATTGAAAGCTTGGATTGGTCAGACTGGATCAGGAGAACATCCCATGAGACCAATTTCATATTTCCTTCCACGATGAGGAAACTCTTGCATTACTCTTCTCTATTTACTGTAACATTCTTAGAATTTCCTGGTGGTCTGGAAGGTGGAGAATACGTAAGTGCTTATTTAATGGCAAGCACAATCCCACTTTCTGTAACTTCAGGAGAAGGGAAGGTGACATAATTCTTTTGGAACTGTTGGAGTATTATTACATATCAACTTCTAATGTAACCAGAAAAGTATATTTCCAAAACACATGGGCTAAAGCTTTTTTAGTCTTTGTTCCTTGAATAGGAGTGGGTAGCTCTACATCTCAGGCCAACTACCTATCACCACTCTTCAGAAAGTCCTAAAAGCTGTAACATCAGTGTTGATGAAAAGTGCAATAGCACTTGATTTTAAAAATGTAATTTCTAACTGCATCACTACGAGATGTTGAATCCCACAACCGAAGAACAGAAATTCCTTTGTGACCAAAGTAATACCCCAGAGTCAACAATTCAGTAAATCAGTATTTTCTGTCAATAAAATGCAGTAAGCATTAAAAAAAAACCCCACAAAAAACTCAAAAATAATCAAACCGAAAAACACCAGTGCAAATATGGCATTTGATGAAGGTCCTCACCACACAAAAAGGGTATCAGTTTAAGGTACAAGTTGGGGAATTATTTTCTCTAAATAAAGTGCAGGTCTTTCCATGCAAAAATTAATACCCAAAAAATCCATGCAACTTTAAAAAAGTTTTCATAAATAGCAAACAAGAAGAAATAATCAGAAAAAACAAACAAACACACACAAAAAAAGGCCTCACCATAAAAACAACTAACAAAATTCCCCATTGCCAAGGCACAGAGTAATTCTCTAGTTGGATACTCTTTCTGCCCCTTAAAAGGTTTGAAGATACTGTCCAGATTGTTATGGGCAGCAGAGAGCTGAAAAATCTGGTAAAAAATTTTAGAAATAAAACTGTTGCTCAGAACCCACCCGCTCTCCAAAAAAAAAAAAAAAAAAAAAAAAGGCCAGCAAAGAATATATCAAGGTTTCAATTGTTTTATACATGCAGAAAAGAACCGTATGTACATATATAACTATCGTCAAATATGTGAAAAGAAAAATAACAATAAGAATAATGGTGGCAGAGATTCTGATTAAAATTGACTTTTAAGTTAAAATTCAGGGTTCTTTGAGATGTAAAGGTGTATGAAATGGGCATCAAAATTTCAAGACTGTTCTTTCAAATGTAAATGCTTTTAGAGGAGTGTTATTGTTATTCAACTTCCAGGAGAAATGAAACACAAAGTTCTTATAATTATATATATTTAAAGAGGGGAAAGTTTTTCCCTCAAGTTTGTTTTATGACTTTCTCACACAAAAGTGAAACCACAGATAAATAAAATATCAATTTGAGATTTTAAAAAATAGTTCAGTTTCAGAGTTTGGCAGAGAATAAGCCCATTGCTCAGAAAGGCAAAGGACTGAAATGAGGGAATCAACATTTTAAAAACTGCTGGTAACTCCAAATTAATCTGTAGTAATCTTTTATGTGACCTTCATTTAGTCTATAAATCCCCATTAAAAGACTGCTAGGGCCATCACTTGTAGTTTAGATGCCAGCTCCCTCTAAAGTGAGATGGAAAAGGGTTTTTGCTGTTTTGACACAACAAATAACATCTCTTAGCTAAGACTGGAAGTTCCCAGCTCAGTTCTCTAAGTGTTTCCAAATGGCATTTGAGTGCTTCAGCAACATGCTCACAACCTCCTGAAGGACTCCTTTCTCCAGCTCCTCCTCCCTTCCCATCAGTGTTATGGAATTATCCTTCTAGAATTTAAAAGTACACTCACAGCCACACCAACTACTTCTGTACCCCTTTATATCATTTATTCTTGCCTCTTTTTGATAATCTCCTGATACCGACCACAGTCTACTATTTTCCATTCAGACAGGGAAAGAAAAGGAATAGTGCTCTGCTCTATTTTGTGCTCATGCTGGGTCCTTGGGACTGCTCACGGTGTAATAGAGTGGGCTTGTGCATGGACAAGGTTCTCAGGATGCTGAACTAGAAGAGTTGCAGTAGAGATCGACAACAGTATGAGCTGCTTGAATTCCCGGTTATAGAAATCGCTGGCTTAGGAGAATCTATGCCCTAAACATGAAAGTAACGGCCCACTCCTTCCCACTGGATTTGCATTGCAAAGGAAGAATTCCTGTAAATACAGATTGCTTCAAACCCTTCACACCACCTTGTCATTCCTCTTTTCAACTCCTTTCAAAGTTCCTTTGGCTTTAAATAAACAGAAGCTCCCTCCCAATAACTACTGACTAGTTTTGAAGTAGAAGTGATTACAGATATTCGCACAGAAAGTTGAAGAAATGGATCATTGCGGTTTCTTGATTTAAAAAAAAAGCCTTTGTTCTTTCAAACTGATAGGCTTCTTGAAAATACTATGAGGAAATTTCACTGAAAGGAATTATCAGACTGGACATTCTGCCCTCAGATCATGGATGGTCCAGTAGAATTTTTCAGGTCCCTTCCAGGCCTGTGCACTGATTGCAGTCATTCTGATCAGAAGAAAACATTTTCATTCTGGTTCATGTCTAATATGATGGTAAATTAGTAATTTAATGCAGATAAAATTGTATCTCAACATTTAGTTTTATCTTTCTACAGCTGTACCACGTGATGATTTTTAACAAGTCCTTTAACATTTTTTACTTGTTTCCCTTATATCAGCATCGTTGATACTGAAATTTGAATTAAACAGTTCTGCACTTCCAACAGAGTAGGAGTTTTAGCTATTCATTACTCCTAATGGTACAGAATAGAATTTGATTAACTCTTCTATTTAATTCACTTAAACACTTTATAAGCTTTGGTGGTATAGAGAAAATTCTATTGGCACAAAACTGAATGGAAAGAAGAATGATAGCAGAATTTTATTGATTTGTGTGTTTTTTTTTTTTTTCTGGAACACCTGAGCAAGGAAACAGTACCCGAATTTCCTAGAATTATGCTAAAAATGGCTGAAAAAGGAAAGATAATGGTAAGGAACCAGCACTGCCCTCAGGTGCAGTAACACTACAGTTGTCTGAAACTCTTACTATCAAAACTAAAAATATATAAACCACATAGAATTAGAAATCTTACCATTTCTTTATGAAGTATCTAGATGGATGCTACTTGATGATGTTTCTTGGCTATGCCAGCTACTAAATTCAATCTTGTACTGCAGTGTTGGACTGAATATTTTATTAGTGTTTGCACAGACATCTGTAAAATATGCCAATTAAGCAAATTAAGAATGGATTATGAAATAAGAAATTACTCTGAATTAAGCCACCTCCCATCAAATATTCGAATACCAACAAAATAGATCATTTTGACAGATGTGAGGCTTCTTCAAAGCAATTCTACAATATCTTCTAGCAATTGAGAATATTTCCAAATTTAGGTTTGAGACAGTCTTTTTTATTTACTCCTCCTTCAGACTGTCACTTTTGATGAGGATGTATTTTCCCACAGAGAAATATTCTCCAGAATATTCCAGCCTACCTCTGCTTACCAATCTCATCAGCAGGTGCAGAAATCCAAATGTGAGCCTGCTTCACTCAGAATTTTAATGTTCCAAGCAGGCAGAGCATTCCCAGTGATCTGAAATTCAGCTCCATTGCAGGAGCCCTATTAGGGTGAAATGCTCTGCAAGGCTGTACAGAAATCCTGACTTACAGACACCCCATTAGTGAAACTCTCCCAGATGCATTTGCCCCTTGTGAAGTGCAGCCTCTTGCCGTAGAAACAGTTGGCTCTCTGTAAATGCCCAGCCTCCAATCGTGTTTAGCAGGTGACAACTGTTTTAATTCTGATTATGACCTGAACTATTCTCTCTACAGACCCTTCTGTAGCTGCTAACAGTATTTAGGAATCACTGCACTACCCAATCATTTTCAAAAGGTTTAAGATGAAGCAGCCCAGTGCCCGTGCGGTTCTGACCACAGACATATCTTCAGCCTTTTGATCTCACAGCTTTGTTCTGTAAGATGCAGGAGGGTCTGGCTCTGATCCAGCAACATCCATGAACCTCCAGCTTAACTTCTGACAGAAAAGTAACTCTGTGAAAGCTGAAGATATTTATATGTTCCTAGTTAGGCAGAATACAAGATTTAAAAGATTCAAAGGCTCTTAATTGAATAGCTGTACTGCCTCACATAATACCCTTGAAAAGGGAGTATTCGTTTTTGAGAGGACTCTCCAAAGAACTTGAAGTTTACAGAAGTAGGGTGTTTGTTCTCATGAATTTTGTGTACTGTGGATAATGTCTATTAATATTATACCCTGCTCGGTGTGGTTGATGTAGAAATAAAAGCTTCTTGTAGAAATCAAGGATCACAGAATCAGGTCCTTCCTTTTTTTTGTGTTGTATTGGCAGACGAACAAGAGAGAAAGAAATGTTGTTCCCTCAAGCAGTGGGGAATGAGATAGCCTTTCTTTTTAACCTCAGATTTATTCACTTTGATGTTGAGGGTATATAAGATTAAGAAATGCTCAATTTCTTGACTGTTAAACTCTGGCTACTTGTAGCTGATGATTCATGGCTTATTGTTTCTCTAATAGCTTGCAGTTAATTGGTATGGTGAAGAATTAAAGATTAACTGTCGAAATGCAAAAGTGTCAGGACTTTTATTTAAGGGAAAGAACAGAAAATATCTGCCGATGAAGAACTACTATCTAAATAACCTCACACAATATCTACACAGCTACAAAATCAACCTTTATCCCATTGTACAAGAGAGAATGCTTTTAAATAAGGCAGTTTCAATTTTATAGCATCCCATAACTTGCAATCAGCAACTGTTTAATAAAACTGAAATAAGCACCTCGCAGTCAATGGGCATTTCTTATATTTTTTTTTGCACAACCAAAAATAGGATTCACATTAAACTGAAAATTGGGTCATGCTTCAGCACACAGTAATTTGACCTAAAGATAACATTCCTATCCCACAGTTACAAGATTTGCCTTTCAGACAACAAAAACGTTTAAGAACTACAATTTTAGGCAGTTTGTATAATGTAAAAATGTCTGTCATGCCCTGGAATCTGAAATATAATGAAACCTTTCATGCTTGCCTGTATATATCACTGTGGCATTGTATGATGGCGTAATGTTGGCACAAGAGAAGGAACACAACAGGAAAAATGACACGTCTGATTTCATCCCATGGTTTATTTCATACTAATAATCTGCAGCAAAGCTGAACTTACAGTTTGTAGGAGGTAAGAAAAATGTTTATTGGTGCCTGGGTACACAGTGAGAAAAGCCCTCAGTTCTTTGATCATGGCAAACTTTGCAGCACCCTGAAGGCATGTTTCACTCAGCTCAGGTAGATCAGGCAGGATTCAGATCAAGAAACAAAACACAGGTCATTTACCAGGTACCAATTATACTGGGTTGCAAGCCAGTCACTGACATATTTAGAGACTAAAAATCTTCAGGCAAGCTAAAAAGAAGAAAAGAAAAAGAAAAATCTAAGAACAATTGTGGATCTAGAAATAAGAAAGCGAAGACCCTGAATATTACAGACAGTGTTTGGGTATCATTTACTGTTACCTTCAGATTGCAGTTTTCAGCATTTAACTCAAACACCTTGCAATGATCCCCTCCCATTGCCAAGTTCATTAAAGCACAGACCACGCTGCACACAAATCCACAGAGCTGTGTGTTATGAAAATGGGAACGCCCTGACAGCACAGCCTCCCTCTGCTGCCTAGTAATGAGTGACTTGGACACCACCTGACAGTTCAACCTCAGATAAATATTTCAAACATATCATACAAGAGATTCTCAGATCAACCCCCACCTCCAAGAAACCAGCAGAGCGAGACAGAAAGCCATTTTGAGCTGATGCACCAGAGCAGAACACAAATAGCAGTTTTCCCTGTTTTTTGGGGGAGGAAGGGTGTGTTTCCTTTTAGCCTGTGCCACAGTAGAGTGATTAAAGGTAAGACACTGATCTGTGCATTTGACGCCTCAACACTAGAACAGCACCAGGAATTTGAACAAATATAAACAGTGAACTCCCGTTACATTCATTGTATGAGTTAACAGAGTGTACAATGCCTACAAAATCATTCTCACATGGCTTCATAAGAAGTTTCTCAAACAGCAGCATGCCAGACTTCTGAGTCTTCCTTCCATACACAAAATGGGCACATACTGAAAACCAGCAAACAGACAAAAATATCCGGCTTATATCACATTAGGTTTGAAGCCCATGAGATAAACAGGTGAATTGTCTTTGCAACACCTGTCTGAGAAAGGGTTTTTTTTTTTCCAGATATGGAAAATGGGTAAATCCTTAGTTAAATAATTTGAACCAGTCCATAATAACTGCCAACAGAGAGAGAATTAAAACCACCAGAATATTTTCCAGATACAGTGGAATACACTTTGACCAACATTTACCTTGGACCAATGCCTCTTTAGAGCTGCATAATCAGAGCAAAACTATGTTCAATAAGGCTCAAAATCAAGTTTTCATCCATGATGGTAGAAAAAAATGGCTCAGCCACACGTATTTACCCAGCTCCAAAGCTAAATTTGTGCTGATTTAGAAGAATACGCCATCTTTTAAGACAGTAAAAAACCAATCACGAAATAAAACAAGTCTGTACGCCAAAGCATGATGGATAATTGCTGCATTTATCTTCTTTTTGCCAGAGCTGGGATTAAATGCTCAGGATGGTATTTTGTGTTTGGACTTAGATGTTTATTAATTCTTATTTATATAACAGTCTCACAAACCGTGAGTTCTACAGCACTTCCAGTCATCTAAGTAAAAATAAATTATCTAATTAAGAAATGACACTTAAATTATTTTTACTTTTAACCCAATAAGCAACCACCCATGGCCCGCAATGTGGACTCTTCTTATCTAATTACAAAATACCACTGAGACTCATGAAGAAGAAGGTGAAGAAGAAGGACTTAGCCTATGCCCTAAAACCTCCATCTTGCTTTATATATATTATTGTATTCTAAAACCTTAAGCTCTAAGTTTTCCACCATGTGATATTACACACTTCTATTCACACTACACTCCCCTAATCCCAATTCTATCATTCAATTTTGGAAGCCTTCTCCAAGGCTTTGGGTCAAATGTAGAGTTTGCTTGGGGGTCAGTGCCTGTCAGCACAGAAAATCTAAAATTCTCAGTACCCAGGGTTCCAACAGATAATCCGCCCCTGAACCCCAGGGGTCATCTCACCATTTCTAGACATTTGAAATAGTTGTATCCATCCTGTTGGTCATGGCCAGGGTAACTGCTCCCCCTGATCTTGATGCCTTAAGCTTTAGCTTTCATATTTGCAGATTCTGTGCTGCCCAGGGGTGCAGTTCTGAGCTTCACATTCAGTGTCACTCAGCTCTTCACAGAGTACGGACACAAAACAAATCCTTTTCCTGCTGAAGGCCAAGGACAACTTTCAGGCCCAAAAGCACAAGCAGCAGTGGCCTGAAGGAAGGAACAAGAAGGACGGGACCTCACAACCCAAAGCTGTAATTGGAGAATTAAACCCCAACATGCAAAAGAACCAAAACTTATAAAAATGTAAGACCTTGTGACTGGATGTACATTTTGTGACCATTCTTAGTCCACCTTGGGTGTAGCTCTGGTCAGGCTCCTGTCCTGTCCGAGGTGTATCCTGGAGGCCTTTCAATAAGTACCCACTTTATTCTCCAGCTCTGTCCAGTCTCTGTTTCAGGTCTCCAAGGCATGAATCTCCTCCCCAGCTTGCTTACAGCACATCCCTGGGAGCTGGGCCGTGGAGCTGAGCACAGCACAGCAAATTCCTCCTGCTGAGCATGCAGCAAGCCTGGAGCCCAGCAGAACCCCATCCTTTGGGCATACTGTGTGAGCGCACGCCTCCTCCCACCTTTTCCAGGCTGCCCCTGAGCTCAGCGGGATATTTCCATGTCAGCATGCTTGGAGCTCCACTGGGCATCTCTGCACTTCACTCCACTGTACTGCATTGAGAGATGTGGAGGAGTTTACTACTTCCTATAAAAATCCTTTTGAAAATAGGCATCAACTTATATTAAACAAAAAAAAAAAAAATTAGCCATGGTCATTTCTATATCATAAATTAGCAACAGGGCACTGTGCTGGCATTTAAACAAACATTGATAATCAATGAATAGGGTAAGAAAGTGGAAAAAATACCCACTCAAACCAAAATCATGAGGATGAAAGTTAAAAAAAATGGGAAAAAAAGGAGAGAACTGAGACTAATTATCTGTATTTAAACATGTGAAGATCTTACTGAGTCTACAAGGTTGAGATCTTGTTCCCTAATCAAGTGCATCAAAGGCATTCCCTAAGGCTCACAGCAAAACTGCAGAACATCCATACAAATCATTTTTATTCAAGAAAGGCCCCGAAGTGGAGTGAGTTTTCCTCGTCTCTCTGTCACACTGCTGCACAGCTCTGAGCTCCTGGAGGTGTGCACTCCTGCACCACACGGCTCTGCGGATCCACACTGACATTCCAAATGAGCTCTTTGCTTTTGTTCTACTTTATTCATTATTCAGAGGGCCAGACTCTGCCCTCTTACTCTGCCCACAACCTCTCAAACGTCACTGACTCCAGAGTGTAAATTAAGGCAGATTTTGGCCATCAATTAGCAAGCACTATATAATTGAATGTTCTTCAACATTCAGAATGATTGAAGGACTTAATTTACTAATAATTAACTGCATGTAGGGGCGATACCGAGTTTAGTTCTATTTTAAGGGGCTAATACGTAATGCATAAGTAGTTGTACATAAGCTGTACATTTTCAAGCCTTTGTTCTGACTGTAAAATGTCAATTGGGCTCATTCTGGTTTTTTGCTGCCTCAAAACCCATGCTGTGAATTTGTAGCTGCCATAAATGCTTAATGTAAGACCTAACTGTGCAATACTGTGGGAATTCTGGTTTTAAAACTTATGAAAGCAACATTTTAGTTACATTTTTTCCTCTCATGTCAAAAAAAGAGTACAGACTTCAGTGTCACAATCATAATAAATGCATAGTAACTTGCAGAAAATCATAAGGAGTTGTTGTAACCTTCTACTTTTTTTTTCTTCCAAAAAGAAAACATGCATAACATGATTCCCAGTGGGGGAAAACTGTCACTGTGAGTAGCAGTTATGGCTTATTAGAAATTTGACTCAAAATCTTCAACCTCTACCCTTGCATAATTTTTGCCAAGAGACAGTCAAATAAACAGAAAAATAAAATTACCCATATTTTCCTTCAGTTATCATCATGTTATGGAATAATCACTTAATAAGCATAGATCGTACTTGTAACACAATAATCAGCTGGCACAGTCAGTGCTTGATTTTTTCCTTTTAGTTTCTAACTTAATAAGCACAATTTTGCTGTGCCCAATTCTAGAACAATTAATAGTATTCAGCTGCAACTAACAACCTACAGATCTGGCACCTAAGACAGCAGTGTGCCTCCAGTTCCACACAAAGCTCAAAACTTGCAGAGAATTGCCAAAAAATTGCACCTAAATATTACTTATCTGAAACACAGCCTCTACAGGCCTGGATTCAAAGTTTCTGTAATTTCTTGTTTTGCTTATTTTTAGTTCTTCATGTAAAAACTATTTTTACTTCTCAGGAATGTAAAACAAGCCTCAGAGTTCTTCCTTAAACCAGAGAACTCAAAATCTGCCGTGACTAGAAATCTTGGTATGAAATTATGCTTTTCTACTAAAAGCACTGGAAAAGAAAGCAGGCATTTGTAAGCCGGTCTAACGCTGAAGTGTGAGGAGTCTGAGCTATGGCACAGAATAAAGCACAGCTAAAACATTCCTTTGATCTGAGTTATCTTCACACAGAATAACAGAGATCATGGACTGGAGTTAACTTTTGTCCTAAGAGCTCGTGTGGGGCCCTTGGTGACACGGTGTTGGTGGCACAGGGAGGACACGGCTTGTGCTGAGCAGTGCAGTAACACAGTGCCAGAGTGAGCACGAGGAGGGGACAGCAGGGACAGCTGTCCCAACCTGACCCCAGGGACAGCTCATCCTTTGTGCCTGTGTCCAGCCATGAACGCTGCGCTAATAGGAGAGGAGTGGAAGGGCTGTGCCATGGCATTTGTCTGCCAAGGGAATTACTGGGGTGGATTTGCTGTCACAGTGCAGGCACAGGGAGTCTGGCAGGGCCTGGAGAGGTGTTAGACTTGGCTAAGGAATCTTTCCGCCCATCAGTGATGAAGGGGATCCAGCTGCGTTATCCAAAAGGGGTGGCAACTTGACCTCCAAGTGACACCCCAATCTTCACCACAAAGTGGAATCTCTGAGCTCAGCTCTCAGTGAGGTGAGAGAGTGGGGCTGGGGAAATGGCCAAGACAGACAAAAGCCAAAAGAAACCTCAAATATCGTTAATTCCTTGTCTAAACTTATTCTGGGTTTTTCTAGACCAAGGTTTGCAAGAGTAGGGGCTGTGTAAAATTTCAGCTGTTCTCATCACTGCTGGGAGGGTGCTTTTTAGAAACCTGATATCTGAGGTTAACATAGTCACACCTTAGGGAGCTTTAACAGGGGAAGATCCACATTTACAAGCAAGAGGCAATTCTGTTCTTAATTCACCTATATTTTGAAAACACTCAAATTAATTAGATTATTAATTTCCATTTCTCTGTCTCTAAGCATCTAGCTAACAACCAGACTGAATCTCCCAATTTATTTACATACTCATGCAGAGAGACATGATACATACTTCTCCTTTGTTTGACTGCTTCATTGACATGAACACGGGGCAGTGGGAAATGCACTCCTTGATTCCAGGGTAATTTGGCCTGGTTGTGCCTGACTGAAGCCTGCTCCACCAATGGCATTTCAATATCATAATATCACACAGTTGTCCTCTGTGAAACAAACAGGCAAACCAATCTTTCATCCCTGAACTCTGCAAAATCCTTGAAGCAATTTGATGGTGAAAGCAAATGCCCAAGATTTCACACACACACACACACACACACACACATATATATATATAAATAAAAATAAAAATAAAAATAAAAATACACACAGATGTCCACCTTGTGTGTCCCTTCCCAGTCAGGATATTTTATGATTCTATATACTACTTTATATATAGATGCGTATTTTGTATATATATGTATGTGCATATACATGTATATATGTACATCTATATATATGTTCAATATATTTAATATAGAAGACATGCTATATAATAGTTATGATTGTATCCTTGGTTATATGCTTGTTTTTATAAATCACTTGGGATTTTTTATGCATTATCTAAGAAGTGATTGCTTCTCTTTGCAAACCCCAAATGAATTGTAGAGACACACTGTCTCCCTCATCCTGCTGATGGACATGTCCAAGAGAATTCCTAGATACCAGTACATCAGACAAGTGGCTGTGCTCTTAATTAAGGAAAGAGATACTTCCCCAGGGAGGCAAGATCATTTAGATCAGTCAGTCTCACACAGCTGTGACTAAAGGAGTTGGGGTTTTTTTGAGGGGGGATAATTTTTTTTCTTGTAATTTCTAGGTTTTGGAGCTCATTGAGGAAGAAGCTGTAGCTGAAGCTTTGCACAAAAATTTTGGGAAAGTGTAAGTTAGGGAACAGAATTACCATAGCTTCACTGAATTCTGGCCTGCCTTTCTGCTCATTTACACCACCCGGTAAAAAACCAGCGTGTGGTATTTGCTGCATCTGTATGTGACGACCCAGAAGACAGCTGGCAATGGAGATTTACCCTAATTGTGGGGTTTCCTGATTGCTGCTGCAAATCCTGAGCACACATGAAACTGAAGATATCAGGATTCTCAGCTCTGCAGAGATGAAAGAGACCTAGGCCAATGGAGTTGTTAAGCTTTCCAAGCAGTGTAATTCCATTGATTCCAGTGCTGTCTTACTGGGGGTGTCTGTCCCCACCAGCTGTCTATGCCTACTGTGTTCACAGAAGAGAAATACTCAGGCCACTGGAATTTGAAACCAGATGATTACAACATGTTTGTGGTTACTTTGACTCATTTAGTTTATTATAGGTTAAGATATTCACCAATTTTTGAATTATTCTCCAGCTCAGGCTCGATCTTGGTTGACACAAATGCAGGAAGAGCAGAGATCTCCCGTCTCCCTTTCAAATCTGTTACTATTTATCATGTGTAACTTCCCTGGGATCATTTTATGTCAGAAAATGAAATGATACTGTTTTTTTTTTTTTTAAATAAATGGGGTAAAAATCATGCTGAGGATATGATATACTGTACAAATCTCAAATTTACTTTGACACTTTAGGATTGATTTTGCCATAAACATATAATGATCTGATCATCTGTGTTTTTGCAATAGGCAGGGTCAGAAAGCTTACAACCTTAATATCAGGAAGAACTAAAAATATCTTCCTTCCTTTACATCTCCACTGCCTAATCCTACATCCCAATTTCTACAAGAACAGGTGTCCCTCAAGGTCCTATCATCCTAGAACTGTTTGGATTGGAAAGGACCTTGAAGGCCATCCCATTCCACCACTGCCATGAGGCCATCCCATTCCACCATCCTTGGGGACTTCCAGGGATCCAGGGGCAGCCACAGCTTCTCTGGGCACCCTGTGCCAGGGCCTCCCCACCCTCACAGGGAGGGATTCCTCCTCATATCTAAGCCAAACCTCCTCGGGTTCAGGTTAAAGCCATTCCCCCTTTTCCTGTCACTACACATCCTTGTCCAAAGTCCCTCTCCAGCTCTCTTGGAGCCCCTTTAGGCACTGAAAGAAGCTCTAGGGTCTCTCCAGAGCCTTTTCTTCTCCAAACTGAACAATCTCAGCCTGTATTCAGAGCACAGGGGCTCCAGCCCTCTGAGCATCTTCATGGCCTCTTCTGGATTCCAACAAGTCAATGTCCTTCATATTTAATTTTTTTATTAGATTAAAACCATGGAACCAACTCTGATATACGCTGAAATATCCTTTATTTCATGTCAAAAGAGAAGAATCAAGTGACTAACTAGTGTCTCTGCATAACCAAAGAATAGTATATCAATATTTTCTTATCTTAAAAATAGATATTTTGATTCACAGAATAGTTACAATTAAACTTAAAATTTTATAATTGAATTAACATTTCAATTGAACCTAGCATTTTCCCAAGCAATACAAAAAAACTCCCCAAAACAAAAATTCTAATTTAAGTGTTGGTTAGAGAGACAAACAATAAAAACTGTGTTGAACTGGACTGTGAAACTGATAAAAATGAAAGTCATTAAATAGCACATTGGAAGACAAAAAGAAAGTCTCAGGAGAGGATGATTAGGCTGTTAAGGCTGATTTTAAGATATTTCATTTGTAATAGGATGTTATTTGTCTCTTAGGCTAAACAATTTCAAAAGCATGATTTTTAAATATGTGATGTCACTTGCTGCGTACATGTAGGAAATGTTCCCCAAATTTGTGTGATGTGGGCATAAATAAACACATCATATTGTACAGGCTGAGACAGTGTCTGTCTGTCTGCCCTCCTACCACGCAATTCCTGTATTGCTTGTTCAATATAAAACCTGCTTCGATTATTTGGCACATCTTTATTCAGAAAGATGGGCTGATTGCTGTCAACTTTGATGCAACAAAGACTGCTGCAGCATTACTGGAAGAAAGTCATTTGATAAATGCATATTTTCCATTTTGCTTTAAAGGGATCTATTATAAGTGCAGCTGCTTTCCCAATGAAATTAATGCCGAAGTGAAGCTCCGTATTACAAAGTAAAATGGGACTCGCTCTCTAATATTAGACTGAAAGGCATTGTAATGCAGCAGGAGGATTGAACTTTGACTCCTTCAAGAACACTGATTCATATAATAAAAAGGAGAAAAAAAAGGCTTTAAAAATGCTAACATCCTCTTTTCAAAGCTCAGTGAAGCTGCTGTCCAGAAAACAGAATAGCAAATACAGGTTGCATGCATCTCCAAAGAAGATGTACCCTAAGGAATACAGCAAGGAATCCACATAACAAAATTCTGAAAATTGTTTTGAAGTTTTTGAAAGATACTGAAACACACAATCGGGAGGAGAATCTCTCATCCTTTTTCCCATCAGTGGTGATACACCTTGCTTATTTAAATGGGTTTTAACCAAGCTATATACTGTTGGATTACAGCTAAGCTTTACCAATCCTTTATGATTACAACTTCACATCTGAGAAATTCTCCCATCCTTTTCAAGATTAGAAAAATGTTCCTGTTCAACACTGGCATGAATTAGGGGGTTTTACTTTTTATTAAAGGTGGTGTTTTTTTTCCTTTTCTGGTGGAAGGCAAGAAAGCAGTAGGGCAGGCAGGAAGGCCTATCTCCTTTTTTATATATGGATTTTATACTTCTATAAAGTATAAATGGGTGTAGACTTGACTCTCCTGTTTCTACTAAAGAAACAAACTCTGAAAGTCAAACTTTTACCTGGATTTGGACACAGATTTCACAACCTTGACACAGGCAGAGATGAGAGATGTTGTTTCAACGGTGAACTATGGACAAATGTCTGGGGTTTGCCAGTTCTTCTTGCAAGCTCCTCAACCTGATCTCATTTTTCCTTTGGAGGTATTAAGGCAAAATAATTTTATCTATTTCAGTACTAACATACACTCTGAGTGTTATATTCCAACCCTTTTTTCTACTTTCTGTTCTCTCAGTATTTCCTTTTTCAGACTTCAGAAATAGAAGCAGCACAAATTATCCTTAGTTACTTCTACCAAAAATTCCTATTATCAACATTTTAAACTTTTGAGTAACCTAGATATGATTTTGTTCCTGTACATCTTGTTTTTGTGTCCATAAAATATTTTGCAAGCAGAGAGAAGACTTTTTAAAGGAATACTGAATATTCTATCCTCATTTTGCAAGAGAAAAGCTGTCTTACATAGCATCAAACAATCCCTCCTTAGCAGACTTGGTCGAAAGATCACAAGTCTCGGTGCAGACACCTCTTTCCAAATGTTACCTTTTGTTTCCCCGCTTTCTTTGTGTTTGGCTTGCAATAGTCTGTACTTTCCTGCTGGATAGCTGGTTAACTCGTTTCTAATATTTAAACGTTTTAGGTTTGCTCTCATCATGACCCTAATACAGTGCATTTACACTACACTCAAAGGAGATGAATAGCAAGCCTACCAGATAAATGGCCACAGACTCACAGCCTTCCAGAGACTTATTCACTGGTGTAACAGTATTAGCCCACAAGGGCACTTTCAAAAGCTTTTCATGCCTTTCTATTCTCTTGCTTCCAATCTCTGTCATTACTGGGTGATGTTGCTTTCAGATAGTTTGGGCTTTTGGTCACTGCCAGCTTGGGAAAGATTCATAATTATGACCTTGAACTGAAAAGCTTCCCATTGCACCTCAGCCACTTGTGCCGTTCCTTCCGTCTTGCCACTCTCCTTACATTCAAACCCATTTCCTTTCCTCTTCAGCTTAATCACTCTGTGATCCTGCGGTTTGGTCCTTGTGGCAAGGGAGCCACACCAGGACTGTAGAAAATATAAAATACTGTTGAATAGTGCATTACTCCTGGCACCAAATCCCGTGCTGTAGAAACCAAGGAAGGGAGCCCTCCATCCCACACACAGCTCCCAGCCCTGGGCTCACAGGAGCAGGAACTCACACTCTGCCTGATGCTCCTCCTGACCTCAGTGCAGTCATGCACACAAACCTGCTTGAAATCTGACCATTTTGTTATTGCATCCTGCTTTATTCCTTCCTTACCAGATGCTTATGTCAGGCTCACAGTGACACGCAGGGGGGAAATAAGGTGCCTTAGTGAAATTAGTACTGAGTCTGTATTATTACACAAGGCCAATTTATATCAGAAATAGGCATGCACATTTCTGTCATCTTGGCCAGGGTTCATCACACATCCAGACTGATGATTTCCCTTTGGCTTTGCTTTGGAATTTAAAGAACAGATTAAATGTGAATTGATACTAAATTGCTGCTGCATCAACAAGACAACCTGGCAAGTAAAGACATTGGGCTTGACTGGGTACCTGGTTAAAGGCTATTTAGCATAAAAGCAACGACAAGAGACAGAAAAGGCAATAAATCACAGTCAGAAACACAAACTCTAACAAAGAGGAGATACTGAAGACAATACCAAAGACAGAACTCTCCTGTTCCTGAATGATGGGCCGTGGAAGGAATCATTCCAAGTCCTGAAGATAAGAAGGGGTGAATTACTGTGTCATAGCAATGACTGATTTTAGTGCAGGGGTGGCTGTGCGTCCCTGCACAATTTATGGACTGTTTTAAGCAGCTCTTGGGAATGCGAGAAGGAATCAAGTCGACTGGGGAGAAACCAGCACAAGAAGTGGAAAGGAGGGTTAATATAAAAAGAAAAGAGAAAAAGAAAGGCTGATAGTAAACAAACAAGCTGTTCAGTAGAATTCCCTAGCAAGCCCTGTCCCTAATAACTGCAGACTTGTGAAACTTCATCCACCTCTTTTTTGTGTGACTTTGCTCTCTGCTTATGTGTGATTCATGAGCAAACTTGAGGTTTCACTCAGCAGTAAGTCCTGGAAAGATGTGAGACTGGAGACAGGATAAACTGGGCTTTGGTTCTGGGTTTGGATTCTGTGAGGACTCAAGGTCCAGTGCAGGGCTTAAGACACATCAGAAATGAGAAATTCAATCAAGCTGCAGTAGCTGGCAAACAGGAATAATCCAGAAACTGGAAAAGAAACAACCCAGGCTGTAGATAGAGAGGCCAATAATCAGGGCAACAGTTCTAGGTGGAGTAATAGCCAAGGTTTGAGGGCTTTGCAAATATAAGAGTGGCTGTGCATCAAGATAGAGAGAGTTTGGAGACAAGGAGCAGGCCTGGCCATGTTTTTCCTGTTCCTGCAGGTGCACTAGGTGGCAATGAATGCTCTGTGTTGATCTGTGTATCCAAGCATGTGAATGAGCTGTTTGTGTACACCTGCATTTTTGGGAACACGTAGACTGGCCTTGCTGTTGGTATGACCTGCAATGGGCAAGAGCAGGAAACAGACTGGGAAAGAGAAATCCAGGCTCCCCCAAGAGCCTCAGTCTATTTTGGACCTTTGTTACAGCAATGCACATAGACCATAACTCCATGGTTTTCTGTGAAAAGGCGGTCCTGTAGCCAGCCCAAGAATTTTTTTCTCATATTCATTTTTTTTTTTCTAACTACACAACTATAAAAGTTTAAGTTTTACCTTTCTTGTTTGTTGACTTGTTCTACATCTTCTGTTCAGCAGCTCTAACAGGATGAAGGGGAAAATAAAACAATCACATTGCAAAATTAATTCCTTTTGTTACAAAGATAAAGATCAAAACACATTCAATTGATAAGGTTATGAACATGGAACTGGAATTACCAACCCTTGGAGCCTGTGCCAAGGTATAACATAATAAAAAATTGTAGCAATTATTACCAAAAAAAATTTAAAAGACATGATAACATAAGAGCAATAAAAAGAGTGATTAAGATCTCAGATCCAGCTCTTCCAGTTCCACTTCTATCTTCAGACTAGAGTAATACTGCAACCAGGAAGGGTTACCTTTTACAGCTTGCAAAATCTATCAGAGATTAATTCCCAAACATCATTTTTCTATTCTGTGCAAGACACAAATTTAAGGAAAAAAAGTGAAGGAAAGAGCAGCAGCAGTGATGAAAATGAGAACACCGTGCAGGAGCAGATCCGATTTCAGCTGGACAGCTCCTGCTGTTTCCTTCCAGCCTTTTGGGGGGTGTTAATCAATACCTGTCTTCATCACCTCTGATATTTTGCCTTACACACAATACACACAATCTTTTGGGAATACATATAAATAGCTATTAGATTCAAATAGAAATCCTTAACTGAATATATTTAGAAATGCCTTTTTCCCCCACCCTGTGCTTAGAAGGAAGGAGACACTTGAGAAAGATTCAATCAAAGTATGGAGTGAAGTGATAAAAAAATGACAACGCAGCAGCTGTACCGTCTTTCTGGCATAAGGAAAACAGCATCTGTAAGGGGAAAAGCTGTGTGCACACATGCTCACACACAGTTCCAGGGCTCAGTGAAGTAGTTGGTTTGGCAGCTTTGTAAGTTCAGTAAAAACATATGTAATAAGAGTGAAAGTGTCTTTGCAATTCCCCTCTGCCACAGGCTCTTCTCTAAAACGGCAGTGACAATACAAGGCACCAAAACGTATCCTTTTTGGCTTTTCTCTTTCTCAAACTGGCAGGTCTGAGGAGGGGATGTAAATTGGGGGCCCACAAAGGTGCTGATTTGGCTGAGGGAGCCAGCGAGACACAGAGCCACCTTCACCCCTGGGAATCAGTTTCTGACTCTGCTCATCCATCCCGACCCTGCCGGCAAGAGGCAGCTCCTTTCACTCCTGGTCCTCTCAGTCACATTACATGGCTACAAGATTCTTACTTTTTTTCTTCTTTTAAGACATAAAAATTATCAGAAATTAAGTGCAAAGTTTCTTGTTCCTTTGTTTTGTTTTAAGATAAATCTTACCTATAAGGATTATAACTGTAGTACCGCTTTTGTTGGAAGTTCTGATAAAGGTGCTTGAAAGAACAAAAAAATCTTTCATTACCAAAAAGCTTTGCCTTCCTCAATGCAGTCAAACTAATGTGATGAAATTCCCTGCCCCAGCATCAATAATACATGTTTAAAGCAAACATGGAATTTTGTATTCAGAATTTTACTAAAATACGTAAATGAATATGATCATATCCTTAGGTTCAAAACGACTATTTAGCATCCTTTCTTAGAACTGATCTTTGGAGATTAATGACTATATGAAATTTTTCCCTGCCTGCTCCTAGTATGTAACAACTTCTTTCATTAATGCATCAAGGAAATTTATTATTAATCCAATCAGTTGGATGATCCTCTCTTTCACACTTGAGAAAAACATTATGAAGAAGAGTGGCTAAGACAGGGGTCCCCATACATTGGGAGACTTTGGTTTTATTAGGTTTTTTCCCTTTGGTAAGGCTTACTGTTCTATTTATTTATTTACTTAACATAAATTCACAAATTAATTTAGTCACTGTGCTATCAGCCCTATGTATTAACGACTTGAGTTTCAATTTCTAGAACAGCTCCAGAGACCAAATCTAAATCTGGATTAGTCAGAGCACAATTCCACACAAGCACGGATTTCTAATAGCTTTTATACCTAGATGGCCCCTGGCTCCTGGAGAGCCTGTGATGGTTTTGGCATCTCCGTGCTGTGACACAGGCACCGCTGAGCCACCGCTGCCTGCTGGGTGCAGACACACCCCAGAACTGCCTCGGGTCATGAAAAACGCCAGGAAATGAGAATAAATCAGAACTGCCTACGTTTTGCCTCAGCTCTGTTACAGCTCTTTGCTTTGCATTGCCTACCCTGTGAGTGTGAGCAGCCCCCAGAGGAGGGACCCTGAGGATGCAGCGTTGGGGTTGGTGAGGATGACGAGCTGAGCAGCCTTCACTGGAGACTCTCACCATCACCCAGAGCTGTTCGAGTACATTTACAGTGGGAAGTGGAGGCTGGAGTGCAGCATTCCCCACTCTGCTTTTTCTCTCCTATACTTCCTGTGCTGAAGTTGGGGAGCAGAAAACAGAATTAGCAAATCCTACAGTATTTGCTTACTCACAGCTTCTTACTTCTAATTCTTAATGGATATGATTTTATTAATCATCTGTATTTGATGTTGAATGTGCTGCAGAGTAACCCAGGGACAGCAGAAGGAATGAGCACACTTGGGAGACTCACAGTTACTTATTAAAATAATTTTAGGCATTCCTATTGTGAGGCTCTTTTCAGGAGAGGAACAACCCTCCCCCAGTACTTACTGAAACCTAATGCAATGTGGGAGATGTGTACCAGCTACTTCTGTGATAATCATGGCTTGAATGTGCACAGTCAATTAGCTAACAGAACAAAATCTTTCGTGAGAGCCTTAAGAAAACATGAGATTATACTATCAAATATACCTGGCTAGGTAATTGCAGTGTTGTGCAGTAGCTTTAGAATTTAGAGACACTAAATCAGCTGCTAACAACGCACACAGTTCCCTTTGGTACCGCGGGGCTTTTTGTCTGGCTGAAGCACTGAGCAGAACTGGATTGCCCAAGGATTGGCTGTGTCTGTGACAAGATGTAACTAAAACTGACTGAGAGAGAACTTTCTTGGGCTGGGACAGCACTGTCTGAAAGAGCTGCAAGGCCAGTCTGAGGTGTGTGATGGAGCAGACACAGCTTTACTTCCATTTATTTATTTCAGCTGCTAAGCTTCTCAATCTGCATTTTCATGAGCTTTCAGCAGAATCATTGAATCCAAATGGAAATAATCTATCTGGCTAACAAGGGTGCACCAACCAGCTAATTGTATCATCTAATGGAAATTCAAATGAACAGGAAACAGCTTTGAGCTACAGCACAATTCCAGGTGCAACAGTGAAGGCAGGAAAAACATTTACAGCTGAGAATCTGCTGCAGGAGTGTGTAGGCAGTCAGAACCAACAGCAGCAGGAAACACGCTAATCCCCCAGAATAACTCCTGCCAGGTTAGTTTCCCTGTAATATTTTGTCAACAAATAACAAAGTTGTCCATAATATCGTGGGGGAAAAAGGCATGTGGAGATAATGCAATGTAGTTAAATAATCTTCTTTTGACAATGGTAATTAAAGGGTGATATTCCCATTTTCAAGAAACACATTCTATTAATAGATCTATTCTGCAATAATTGGGTTTTTTCTTCTCCGGAAAAAATGATTTTCATCTGTAAAAAAAAAAAAAAAAAATTAAGCAGATTCATGGAGTCTGAAAAGGTCAAAGAGACCTGAATCTGAATGCTCATATTTTTTATACTGTTGACCTACAGGGTTAAGATAAAAGTCAGTCACCGTGATGATATTCATAGATGACTTTTTAAAGGTAACTTTGTTCATAGTGACAGAAAGATACAGTAGCTTGAATACAAACTCCAGGAGTGAAGAATGAGGACAAATACCTCCCTGAGGAAAGCAGGCCTCATCCAAGGTCCATTGAATTAATTAGCATCAACATTAGCTTTGCCTAAGGGGCTAAAGCCTCTCCCTTTTTTATCTTTTTCTTTTCTTTTTTTTTTTTTTTCATTGTTGACTGAGCTGCATATCAAAATATGTAGACTGGCATCCAAAACCACACTTAATCATCTTTGTTAGCTAATCCATTTATGTATCCAGCACTTAGAAAGAAATTACATTCATAATGGTGTATTTTCGCATTTGAGCTGACTGACTTTAATTCAGCTGTTCCCACTCCTAAGGCAAAATAACAAAAACTGCCTTGCAACAATCTGAATTAGGGAGACAATCGGAATTAGGGAGATTTATCTTGCTATTAGAAGAAATGTTGTCCTTTCAGCAATTTAAATCTAACAAATTTAACCCAAGCTTGAATGCAAATGTAGTATCACTGATCCATGGGTGTGTTGCCAGCTATGTGGTAGTATGTGGGCATAAATATTTAGAAGTTGCAACATCCTCTGTTAAATTTGAGAATCGCAGCCCTTTTTCTTCAGGAAGACCACCAATAGTGGCAAACCAGAGGAATGCAGGAACAGTAAGACCGTGTTCTTCTACTCCAAATTTGAAATTATTTGCTAAGGCTTAAAATGGTGTCAGTTCCAAGGCCCAGGAACTGACAGGAATTGTTGTAGGACAAACAATTCTTCATTAGGTGGCTAAGATATGTCAGTGTTTTGCAGATCATCAGTTAAGCCAACAGCTGCTGCACAGAAAGGGCACTGCCATTTCAGTCCCCTGTGTTGGTGGATTTTGTTCTCCTGTGTGTCTTTGTTGGAGGGCTGGTCAGTAGCCAGTTTGCAAAACAGGGATTAATTCAAACAAAGAATTGTACAAATTTAGAAACTTTACCATAATCTGATTATTGAGCATCACTTTTTTGACGGCTCTAGTCAAGAGGTAGAAGAAACTACACGGGCAGCTGCTGGTACCTGGAAGTACCCTCTACTGTTCTTGCTACAACAGCTGAAAACTTCACAGAACTTCCTTTAGTCCCCTACAGGAAAATGTATTTTCCTCCTTTGAAAGAAAAAAACCTTAGAACTGAATAAATTGCATCTTTTACTTCAAACAGAAAATCAGAATTAAGACTGAAACTTTTAACTCTCTCTGCCTTAACCATAGAGACTTAACTTTCTTATCTTTAATTATGGGATTGTTACAGTATTGTTGCAGTCCACTTCTGAGTTTTAAGTTTTCTTTCTTGCTATGTTTAACATGCCAAGTGTTTTACACAACTGCAAGAGTAAAAACAGTTTGTTGGCTACAACCTCCTACAGACCATGACCTCTGTGAAATTCCTGTATAATCCTGACAGGTTATATAGCACAGATACAACATCAGGGCACACAAGAACTGAAATTCTGTGCTCTCTGTCTCAGTGCTGGAGTGCCTGTCTGGAATTTTTCAAAGGCAGTAATACCTCAGTGAGGGGAAGGTGACCACCAAGACTGCTTTGTACAGGCAGGATCTGCTGACTGGTGTCTCAGAGGAATCACATGCATCCGTCTCACAGGTTTGAGAAAGGTTGCTTACACAGGGAGCACTTTTCTTCCTGGACTCAAATATTTCCACTTAACTGTTTCTTAGAGAGAGAGGGAAAGTGAATAAGGAGCAGCTTGAAGGGATTGATGACAGCATTCAGTACATTTGTGGGACAGCTCATTAGATACCTTAAAAAGGGCCCCTCACAAAGTACATTAAAGATCCGAGGGGAGCACATTCTTGATAAGTTTTAGATCCCAACTCAAAGGCACCACGCCAGCTTTATAACAATGGGGTGAAGCCAGTGTGGAACACTTCAGAAGGATTTACAGGAATAAGGTGTTCAACCATATATCAGGGATGATCAATGAGGAAGAAGAGACATACTTCTCTACTGATGTTACAGACCAGATAGACAGGACTGCACAATAACGTAGAAATAAAATCAACCTTCTAAGTCAGAAGGTGATAACTTTTGTAACAGGCACCCCTGCCATCACTGCCTCTTTTTCATGATTTTTCTTTTGATACACAATAATCTTCTATACCATCTGAAAAATAAGTCTGGGTCTGGTTACTAGATTTAGCTCAACAAACGACCCAGTTTCTCCACTTGACATTTCCCATGACAAATAATTTTTTTTTTCTCTTGTCATTAGTAATCCCCAAGAAAAAAATAATTTACTCTTAAGAATTTTATTCCTGTCAGAATTTAGTGGTACATAGTCACTGAGAGCCACAGTGGTCAGAGACCACATTAAGCATAATTCTTATTAGGGGATGGAAAGGTACCCTAATCTTTGTGAATGTGCTCTGTTTCTACCTTTAGCACTTTCACATAGCTGAAATCAGAACACTAAAAACCTGAATGACACGTTGCATGCAGTGTGAAAAGATGTTAAACATTATCAAGACCAGTTCTGAAATCTAAATAGACATTTTTCATTATGAGGTAGTTACTCATAACTATACTTGAGATGGTGACACTAAGTCTTGCCTAATCATTTCCATTTCTATGTCTCAGTAAAATGAGAGGCACCAGGAAAACAGCCGTCCTGGGGTGCTGCCCCTCTGCAGGAGGGTTTCCTGACAGAAGGCACTTCCACCTCTCGTCTACTCTGTCAAGCTAATTGTTACAACTCCTATTTCTTCCAAGATATTTACATTCCCATCAGCCCTGATTTCTCTGTCAAGAACAGTAAAATGTCATACCTGGAGACAGTTCAATGGAGCTGAAGTAAAGTAGGCCTGCAAGCTCTACAAATCAATCTCCCTGTATATAAGTTGCTTCACGATTTTAAGAAACCTTTTCCCCAGAATTAATTTCTCCCTAGTCTGATGGGCCTGACAATCCTGAAATATCTGTTACCTCCTCTATGTAAAAAAATCTATCAGAACCAACCAGGAATTACATGTCGTGCTCTTTTTAATCCTTTTCTGATTTGGTGCTGCCAAAAGTAAGTGCTTTTAAGAGAATCGAAATACAGGGTTTTAGGCTGCAGGGTGCATTAGGAACAAACAACAGGGTCTGGTATTATACTGCAGCAATTGTAATTAGTATGACTTAGCTTGGTGCACCCAAAGGCAGTGGCTTACAAGGTACAAGAATATCTGATCTAGAATTTTCCTGTGACAGTCACGAAAGAAACAGCAGTAAGCTTCAAAGTCAGAGGCTACAGACGGGTGGAAGTTTATCTGTGACTAATCCACTCACTAAAACTTAGCACTAGTGAGAATCACAAATGAATTTATCCCTCAAGGTTGTTGTGTCTTTCTGAAACAGGGCTGAACATCATCACTGCAATTTTCATGTGTTATGGACAGAAATTTCAGCAGTGATGTTACTCTAGGATTTGTGTGCTGATCTTGAACTGACTCGAATAAGCATACAGAGAAAAAGTACTCAGCACCTCAGAAAATTGGCTTCCTCATATTGTTTCAATTGTCAGCCCCAAGTCTCCAGTCTCTCTGGACTATGACACACACAAACTTTATGCAGTCTATAATTTAGCTGTAATATCACTGTCTTTGGGGTTTGATTATACTTTTGATGCCAATAATGGCAGAATGCAATGGGGAGGTTTCACCCTCCCTCCTCCACCTCTGAGCTCCTTTAAGGCAAAGGTACTTTTAACATTGCAGGACCAGAGACATTTTTACATTAGAAAAGAGTGCAATGATTACTATCAACATAACTTAATGGCTTCATCTGAAAATGGATTTTTCAGAACTGATTTTATCCACTTGCAGTTAACTTAACATTGCACAATAACCAACATATGGAGAGCTGATAGACATCAGAAGTGGGTTTTGGTAACAAAATTAACAGAGGGAAAAGCATGCTTCAACATTACACGGAATTGTGTTGTATTACTGCCATATACTACACTGATTAAAACTATTATAAACTCTTTTGTTGACTTTGTGAAACATTATATTCGAAGGACTTTTATGTACTTTTTACATGTTTGTTTACAAATTATCTTGAAATGAAATCCATATTGTATGTTTACGTGCATCAGGATGATAACAACCTACTTAGTTCTTAAATACAGAGATGCCCAGGCATAACATGGATAGGCCCACTGAACTAATTTAGATAAAATGGAATGTAAAAATAAATAATAGTATCTTGGACTGTAAGCTCTTTGTCACCAGCAATTTTTTACTATAGATTAAAAATATTTGATGCAAAGCCTTGCAACATGCTTATGAAAAATAATTAAACTAGAGACATTCAAACCCTGTTCCTCTGATGATCTTCGATACTGCTACCAATGAAACCCCCAGGGCCCCAAAAACAGACAGAGAGAAAGAAGACTGAAAAATAAGAATTCTTAACTTTGAAGGAAAGTTGATATAAAAAGCAACAAATAAATGTAATTGTTTTACTGATTATTATGGAATGATCTCCAACTCCTACAATGTGGTGAGTGTACTGACAACACAGAAATAACCATATACATGTATTTATATCATTTATAGTCCATGAAGACCTGATCCAAAATTCCAATAGAAGAAAAAAAAATTCTGACACCCCTTACCCAGTTGCTCATTTAAGGTGTAGCAAAATAAACCTACAGGTCCTTTTTCCCTCTGCTCCTCTCTGCCCCCTGAGCACTGGTCTGTGTGAAAGTGGGGAGATCACAAGTTGAAGAGTCCATATTCAGGATTGATAAAATCAAGTGTCTTCTATAGTTTTGAAATCATTCTGCCAGAAAGTGAGTGAAAATTTGCCTACATCTCATTTGGTCTTGAAACGCTCTCGTGTGTACCGTACCTCCTCAGAAAATGCCTGAACTGAGCTGCAAAACTGAATAGGAGCAAGCATCCACATTTTTCCTTATATTTGCATACAGATGGCAGTTTTTCAAAGATAAAATTATAAGCTGCTAGTACACTGTCAAAGTTCAGGCAATCTGTGTTTAGTACAAACATTTCTAATAGAGTTACATTGCTGTATTGAAAATAATTAAGTAGACAATTAAGCTGACCATTTCTCATCCATTTAATAATGCTGCACAAGTATTGGGAAGGGTATTTCACAGCCTGAGCCCTCTTCTTTTTTTTTTTAAATTTTTTTTTCTTTGTTTTGTTTTGTTTTGTTTTGTTTTGTTTGGGTGGTTTCTCCATGCACATCACTGTTTCCATGGAACCACAACTCATGGAGCATGGATACCCACAGAAAACCCATATCAAACTTCCTTTTCAAACAGAATGTCATTCTCCTCTAAAATTTAAAGCAGAATTAAATTGTTGTTGTGCTAAACCACAAAGCTGCTTTTCCTATGATTTTTAGTTATCAATAAACCCACAAAACACTGCTTCACTTACTGTTGCAGTCAAGCAATCTGTACCTGTTTTAGCAGGTCCAGTAGACTTTTGTGCCAAAATTCTGCAGTGTCTGTGTCATCTCCCACATGTTCAGGTTTTTTTGACAAAGAAAATGCATCAAGAAATTTGTTCTTAGAAGATTTGCTAGAAGAGTTTCAAATAATCATTTTTTTTCTTACATTGTCAGAACAGTTCCTGCATCTGCTGCATAAAGCAGAAAAAGCCTTATGGCAGTTATTGAGATCTGCACTGATCCATGCAAAAATCATTTCTCCACTCATCCTAGAAAGTATAAACCCATCTCTTCTTAAGAGATCATGATCAATGCTATAATGATGTGGGTAGGTATGGCTGGACTACCTAAAATGCATAATCTAAAGACTTCTTTGCAGGTCATATTGACTGAAAAGTTACAAAGGAAATATGTGTAATGAAAAGTATTTTCAGAAACTACCTAAATTTTGCCATCCTGCATCTCACCAACAATTCAGTCCAATCTGATGTGAAGTTTGTAACTATATTAACTTTATGCTTGAAAAGAGTCTATTACTATGTATAGTATTTCAGAACACAGGTCTTGAAAAACATTCTTTTGTCTTTGTTGAAATGAAAAATGGCCATGAGTACTGATTTAAAAAAAATTAAAAAGTCATTCCAGGGCACTGATGGCTTACAGTATTTCATCTATTTCTTTGTCTCACACTGGTCATGCTTTTCAACTTCTGAGCACTGTGTCTCAGAACAAGGTCTGAGGGAGGGACTTTCAAGCTGTAGAAATCTTTACTGACCATCTTCTTAAATTCAGTTGTCTTTCCCGAGCTCAACAAGGTTCTGTTTATCTTGCAAATTCCACAATATGGCTTTGAAGCCCTGCCCAGCATTTTCTGCAGCAGCTCAGCCAAAATACAAGCTCATCAAATCTGCTGATGGCTGGAGAACTTCCTCTGCAAACACATCTGCTGCTGTGCCTGGCTCTGGCTGAAAATTCCAAAAAGGACTGGTGAAAGCAGTTTCTGGGAGACATTTCATGGAATCCCAGAATCATTTAGATTGGAGAAGATCATTGAGTCCAGTCATTAACTCAGCACTGCCAAGTTGACCATTAAAGCCCACTGAAGGCATCCTGGGCTGCAGTGATCCACACTGGTGGAGTCTGCTGTCGTTAGGGACACAGGCTAGACTAAGATTAAAGTCAGGACCCGGAATTTCGAGGAAGCAAACTTCCAGCTCTTGAATGAGTGAAATCAAGGGGAGGTCTAGGGAGATTGCCTTCAGGGAGAAGGAGCAGAGCTGAGCTGGCAGATCTTTAATGATACTTTCCACAGAGCACAAGAAATCGTGCAAGGAGGGCAAGAAACTAAAGGGCAGGAAGCAAACTTGCAGGCAGTGGAAGCAGGGACAGGAATCCTGGAAAGAGTAGAGGGATTTGTTTGGTTTTGTGGGGATGGGGTGAGGAAGGTCAAGGCACAGCTGGAGCCATTGGTCAGTGGCTCAATGTCCAGATGGGGATCAGTGACAGGGGGTGACCTTCAGGGGTCTGTATTGGGATATTAAATTTATTTAAATGTCTCATCAATGACATAGAAAAGAGGATCGAGTCCAGTCTCAGAAAGCTGGGCAATGTTCTGAATTCCCCTTCAGATCGAAGTCCGGCAGAGTTATGCGGGCAGGTACCTCCAAGCTCATTTAGAAATCCTGAGCCACCATAAGCTTAGAAAAGTGTCTCTGTTCTGCCAGTCCAGATACCAGTTGCACTGCCTGGCTTTCCATCTGTGTGGGCATTAGACAGACAAAATGGTAACTGGCATTATGGTATCATGAATAAGATGCAAGACTTCTAATGTCATGACTTTGCTTTCAGCTAATGTATGGATTTTCATATAAAAATCTGTTATTTATCTTTGTAGGACAGTATTTCCCATCAACTGATCTTTTTCCATGTAAATAGAAACTTGTTTTTAGATTATCCATCTGAAAGCCCTGTTCACTGTGACAAGAGTTTGAATTGACCCTGCTGCTGATATCAGAGAGAGGTTATATGTAGCAATAGCACAGCATAGCCAAGATATTAATTCAGGATTTGCTATAGATATTTGGTTTTAAAATTAAAATTATAAATGCATATTCATACAGTCTGATCTTTCAAATATATATATTCATGTAACCTTGTTTACAAGGAAATGTGAGAATATTTATGATGGATTTAGAAACTAAGCAAATGCTTGAATTATTTCAATTCAAAGGGATTTGAAGAGCATATTTTAACCCTGGATTGAATATCAAATGGACATGATGGAAGTCAGTTAAAATTCATAGCTGGACTAGCCCTGTATTCCTGTTTCAGACTTACACAGTACACATTGGTAATTACGCTCCCTTCCCCAAGGTAAAAACCCTGCCTTACTCTTTCTATATAACCCTTGGCTATATTTTGACTGCCATAATATTATTATAATAAATAACAGCAAAACAGACAGGAAGTAATAAAAACAGCAAAAAAAAAAAAGTCTCCTAATAGGACCATTTATTGACTTCATTAATAGCCTAAACGCTTAAAGGTTTTATATTACAAACTGTGCAGCACTGAGACATCTACACATATTCTAATTAACAGCAATCACACACTCTAATAGTATAACCTACTGCTTAAGTAAATGAACATCCTTGCCCCCTGCTGCCGTGAAGGGGCTGATAGGCATGCGCTTTATTGACAAAGTAAGCTAATTTACAGAGTGATTGTCCAAGAGGGAGCTGCTGTTTATTTGTAGAGTTTTTCCCACTGAACTTGCAGGGCAAACAACATGCTTAAATTGTTAATTAAAATATCAACAGCTAAATGTAAATACTCTGGTCTCTGTGAGTACACTGAGATATGTTTATTTATTTAGAAAGAAATAGTCCCAGCAATTTTCTGTTTTAAAGAAATGCTGTAATTCAAAATGCTACTTCATGGGATGGAAGGGACCCTTCTCTGTTTCGCCAGCAGTCACTGTCAGTGGTTACACATCCCAAAGAGCCCACAGAATTACGGACCCATACAGGGTTTAATACCACTTCACAGCTTGCTTGGAGATAGTTTCTGAAAAAATAATGAGCCAGGCTGCTCCTGGCAGAGGTGAAATCTGAATCTAGAGACACGATGGTATCACCTTTTGTGGAGTTTTCAACGTACAAGCCAAAGGCCCTCTTGAGTCTGCATTCTCTGAGTACTGACCTTTTTCTCCCAAGCTTAATAGGACATTGAACAAGAAATATCAACTAATATTTTAATGGTCAAAGCATCAAAAACTTCTACTTCATTCTGCAAGGTACACGAGGCTGTGTTTTGGGAGTCATGATTTAGGACAGAAATTGGCTTGAAGAAAAAATCCCACAGCCAAATATAAGAAATTTATTGATGAAATATCAAGCGAGCTCACACTACTGTTAAATGTTATAGCGTGTGCTTCTCTCAAATGTTTTTGCTGAAGCTCCTTTTTTGTTTAAAAACGACATACTGGAACACTGACTCAAACTTGTGTCCTTCCCTTTCTTCTGATAGATGTTTCCAATTATAGACTACTATTCACTGTCCCAGAGAGACAATGACCTAAACCAGCAGGGAACACAAGAACAATGCCAGCCTCTTCTTCCTAGGGTTCACGGCCTAATTTAATAATTTCACACTTCTAAAATTATATATTAAAAAAATGAACTAAATGTTGCATCTTCCTGTCAACCTAAGTGTCTTGTCCTACCAAAGGCAATTTTTACTGGTCAAAAATAATTTGAAGAAATGCTTCAGAGCAACCAGAACACAGCTGTGAACAAATAAAACAAATATTGTTCCAAAAATCACCATCTAAAACCAGAAATTACACTGCCATCATTCAGGGAGTTATTTGATGATTTTTTTTTTCTCCCATATTACATTAATGCCTATAAAGGAATAAAATTTGGTAGCTTTCATACAATTTTTTCAACAGCATTTGCTTTGTCACTTTAGAGCAAGTGTTGTTTCCTCTGTGCTCTTTAATGTGTAAGAGCATGAGAGACAAATCTCACTTCACGTCGCTGCAACAAATTATGATAAGCTGAGGTGGTATTTCAAGAAAAAGGCCTTTAATATTGCTTTTGTGCCAATCCATCAGTCCAACCTTATTAGACTTCAAGAAATGTGTAAAGCCTGTAAATCTGCAGCCCTAAATTGTAGATTGCACAAGCCAAAGGGGGCACTGTAAGGAGCCTTAGATTAAAATTTCTTTTTCCTGATAAGCAGTGTATATCTGTAGAGAAGGAAAATAAGTATGCCACCCATAAGTGGGGACACATAAAATTATTAACCCCCATTTTACTGAAATTTATGTAAAATACTAGAAGATGAAAATGCTGAAAATTATTAAATAAGTAAAAACAATTGAAAAACAAAGAAAGAAAAAACCCAGTAAGGCAATCCTCTCAAATTTTGTATACTAGGTATTTCTGCTAAAGAAAGCAATTTTCAGGCGTTGCACATGATGCTTTGAAAATGCCAGTTCTGGGCTCAGGGGCAGCCAAAAAGAATATCTGGAATTATTAAGAAACAAATTTGGAATGAACCCTAAAAGCATCATTACACTGCAGTGTAAATCCATGATGGATTTATCTCAGATACTGATCCCCATCTTAAATAAGATATTTAGAGTGTGTGCCACAGATTTCATGGGAGAGAAGATGAAGTGACTAAAAGTTTTCATCTTGAAATAGATGACCTAAGGGAAATATGAAACAGGTCTACAAAATCATGCACAGTAAACAGAACATAAAAAAGGTTATTCACCATCCCTCATGAAATAGGAACTAGGAGAACGGCAAAGAAGTGCTCACACAGCAAGTTTAAAATGGTAAAACATGCAATTCATATTTGAAATTGTAAAGGGAACTGCCATGGAATGTCATGGGGGACAAAATAAAAGTGGGTTTAAAAAAGTGCTTATGTGACTTCATGATATATTGATAGCTATCAAACTTGATGGTGTAAATTCAAATTCCAGCTCTGGAAGCTACAGATTACCAGGAACCAGGGAAGTATAACACACAGAGCATCATTTCCTCCTCAATCTTGTTTCCCCAGGCGTCTGCTCCCTTCCACCCACTGCTGGGAGAGTGGCTACAGAGCAGACTGAACCTTTAGTCTGAATCACTGCTGCCATTCTTACCTTCCTGTGTAATTACATCTCCACACACCCATTTAATTATTCTGTGACACTCTGAGCAGTCTAGGGCCTGCTATGTGATGCATTTGCAAATGAGCTCTGAAAGATGTCATTTAGCAGGCAGTGTTGTAAACAAATTTTTGCAAATTTTCATCTAATACTGTTAACTTTTGGAGAAGGGAAAGTATGGATTTAATAAGCAGCACTTGGTTGAAGCCGTCATGTTTACTACTCTGTGAATTATTTCTGTTCAGATTATGTACCTCTTCACAGCATGATCTAACTTCTGGGAAAGAAAAAAAGAAAACCACAGCTGTATCTAGATAGGTTTGAGATTTAATGCAAGTTATTGCTCTAAGTATGAAATACAGATTCAATTCAAGACCTTCAATTTGCATCTAGTAACTAGTTTGTACAGTAATAGAACACTGGTTTTGTATGTAATAAATTCCATGTTGATAGGTTACATGAAGCAACTGCTGCATCTCAGACATTTTTTTTCCCTGTGGACTAGAAAGTCTTTTGGGGACATGCTCAATTTCCCAGTTCTTCAGTACTTAACAGATCAAGTGAACTCTATTTTGAAGACTTTTGCATGAGTAATGGAGAGTGACATCTGAATTACAAATAGGCCTGCATTGTAATTGAACCACAGTGCAGACAGAAGTGGAGTTCCAAGATTTGCACACTTAAGGAAAAGAAAAGGAAGGACTTTTTCTAATCACAAACTTTATTAATCACTTGTCACACATACAACCATTGCAGCTATTAATCACTCACATACAGGAGCACTCCTGTTGGTTTTCTAGCCCAAGTATAAATTATCATGTCAAAGATTAACCCATTTTCTTTCATTAATACTTTGTTTTATTTCCTTCCACTCCCCATTTTCTCTTTCAGAAAAGGCTCGAATTTGGACAACAGGACTCTGAATGATTAATCATAGTGACAGAGGGTTGACCACAGGGTCAACAAACAATGAATAAAAACATAAGACACGGGTTCATTCCAGGTTATACTCATGTTTCACTTCAGAAGTGAGAGAACAGCAGGCTCTTTCCTTCAGAAATTACTGTCTAATAGTCAGAAGGCAACCTTAGCACAATGCCCGTGCTGTTACTTCCCCGCCAAAAAACCCAGAGCCATTTGTTATTAGAGTTGCAGTGCAGGCCACCCAGCCTGGTGGAACAATACACTTCAGCAATTTCAGACCACAGCTAAACGCTGACGTCTCCGGGGCTTTGGCTGCTGCAAACAAAGCCAGCAATCATGCCACAGAAGCTTTCCCTGAAGTGTGATATAGGATCATAAATATAGCGTGATGGCTATTAAGCTCATAAGTTGTAGTCAGAAGATCTTATAATCAAAAGTCCTCAGGGTTGTCCTGCTAAAAATAAAAGGGCTGTGGAAGAAAACAAAATCTGCGGAATTGGACATTACCGATTGAGGAACTGAGAGGCTTATGATGGCTTCTAACAATTCTTAGGGGAAAAAAAAGTGCATGTAAGTTACGTTGCAATTGTGAAATGAATAATTTTTTTATAATATTTTAGTGAAAGACTTCTCTAATACAGTAGCTACTGACACCAATCAGACGGAATAGAGCCTGGTTCTTGTAAAAAGAAAAACAAAAATGTAATGAAATTATTCTCTCAGTGAAGTTTACAAGGAAGTCTTCATTTTGACGATCATGAGAAAGTTTTTTCCCCCCTTCAACCAAGAGCCTAACAACAGTGATATTTTCAACCCAGTGGAACAATTCCATCAAATGACTCAAAATCTCAGCAAGATTTCAAGGTCTATTTTGCAATAGAAAAGGTTCAAAGATGCTCAATCAAAACTCTTTAAGAGACAAAACTCTGTAAAAAGCTCTTTAACAGCTTTTATAAAAAACTGTGGTGACATCTCACTTTTTTTTACACTTGCGGAAGCTGTCAGTCTTTGAATGGTACCTTCCTCCTGGGTAGCATTTTCCAGATCTAAATCTCAAAGCACATGACAAATGTCAGCATTCCTACCTTGGGACATGGAAAGCCAGAAGAAGAGGGTACCCAAATAACAAAGTTAGGAAGCAAATGAAAGAGATCTGAATGTTCAGCTGCATTTTAACCACCACAGACCCTTTTCCCAATGATACCAAGCACCAACACTCTTGAACTGCAATTGGATTGACCCAACAGCATTCCCAGCAAGGCTGATACGCAAGTTTATAGTTTATCCTGAGAGCAATGCTGACCATCAAATAGATCTACCAGCATTCTCCACGTGCTTAAAGCACTACATGGATTTCTTGGAATACCTGAGTTTATAAAGTTCATTCCTTTACACACTCACTGGAAACAGCAGCATTTCTTTAGGAGTTCCTGGGCATGTCAATATTTCCATTAAAAAAACAACCCAAACGAAAAAGTCAGCAGTAATATAAAAAATTAATTTAAATATATTTGATTACATAACAATTAAAAACACACAACTCTCTTACTGTGAATATTTGTGTGACTGAACTTAATTTCAATCATCATCTTATTCTGAAGTACTTTTCTAATCACCTCACTTTGCTTTGATTCAGAACTCCTACAATTACCAGGAGTCTTTCCAAGAAGGCAATTTTTGCCCACCAGTTAAATGCAGGACTCAAGAAAGATCTCTGTATACAATCTGTCTGATCTGCCTCGTCACCTGAGAGTATAAACAGGATTTACCTTGGTCTGTAGGCATTAACTCTGTGAGCTTTAAAATCCAACCTGTTCTCGGAGTGATTGCCTGCCCAACTGCACTGCATTACACTGAGTTCCTCTGAAATGCTGAGACTCCTGATCACCCTGAGAGCTGTGCAAATAACACTTTTTCAGGGTTCTGTAAAAGGTAGGGTTTAGGGTTTTTTTTTTATTTGGTTGGGACTTTTTCATGGATAAAACCAAAATTATTTCCCCCACATTTCATCTCAGAAAAATTGTCATGAAAATATTTTGCCTTGGCAGGAAATGGCTACTTGAATTCCAGATAAAATGCTTTTATAGTCAAAGCTTTCCCTCTTTAGAAAGTTAAATTTATAATTTAAGGAGAAAAAAAAATACTGGTAATTAAAACCTGCAAGTTTTAATCTAGAAAATGTTTCACTTTGCGGAGAGTTTTGTGCTTCATTTTTCCAGCAAAAAAATGTAGCGCAGTGTACGAAATCTAACTTTTATAGTCATGGAAAACTCAAAACTTTACCTTTTGGGCAAGCAGCGCACTCCTTGGAAAATTTAACTCAGTTTTAATTAATTTTTTTAGCCTAACAAAGAATTTCTCAGGATCTTACTTGTACTACTTTTCTCAAAGAGATATCTACTTTAAAATTCATTCCATGAAATGCAAGTCTTTGATTTGCTGCATGATTGCTCTGTGTTAATATTTAGTGTATTTGATAAGTTATTGAGGTGAATGTTTCTGTGAAAAGCTGCAGTTGTCAAGCACACATCCAATGTGCTCTGTGTCACTATTCAGCTTTTCCCTGGTTTAAAATAGAATTGCATGGTGTTCAAGTGAAGAAGGGATCCTTATTAGTCATTTGCTTAGACTGATTTGCACACCAGTTGATTGGCGCATTTCATATATTTTTTTAAAGAGAGTTTAGGCCCCAGATAAAGAAATGGTGTTCACAAGAAAATATCAGTGTAGCCTCAAGAGGAAATTCTGAATAGTTCTGGACAAGCTCCATATAAACGTACTAACAGTGGTGAGATTAAATACATCAGATGAAAAATACATCTTCAACCCTTAGAAAGCTCTCTTGCAAGTTTTTTACCAAATCATTCATTATAATGTTCCATTGATCTCCATGTGATATGGAATTTATCTCATTCTAGCAAGAGAGGGGATAGATAACTTTACATCAAACCACTTCTGAACACTGGAGCAGTCAAGCAAGCTAAGCAAAGAAAATTAAACCAATTTTAGTTGTCTTCTGTGAGGTTACAAGGTGAAGAGTATGAGCTATAAAACAAAAGCAGCTCCCAGTGGGAGCTGATACCTGCACGTCAAAATGTGTTCAGGCCTGTTCAAATTAAAAACCAGAAGACCTGGAGGTTTAGCTAGAAACACTAAAATAACTCTCAAGCCTTTTCTTGAAAATCAGCAGTGTTCCACTGGGAGCATCGGTCTTTGGAAAACCTTCTGTCCTATATTAAGCCACAGGTGTAAGCAAAATTGAAGAGGTTGCCACAGCAGAGGCAGAAACATTATATTACACAGGATGACATTAGTAATTCAGATGATAGCAAAAAATCCTAATTTATTCAGGAAATGACATTTTATTTACCGTGGCTCTGCAATTTGGAAATTTGCGGAAGACACATCAATACAAATTTCTTGCTTAGAGGAGGTGTAAGCATCTGACACAGCTGGCTGCTGCCAACAAACCACTTTCAGTATTCACACAGGGTTCTGCAAGCAGCAACGTGTTTGAAAACAAGAGGGAAGTCCTCTATAATGAAATGCCCGTTCATTTTTCATGTTACACTGTTCTGCCCATTCTTTCCTTCTCTCATATATCATGCTTTTAACAACTCAAGTTTTTTTGCCACTGCTCCATTAGCTTGGTATCCTTTTTCAAACTATTGTCAACTTGTTATTTTTCAGTGGTTGACAACCTGCCTATAATGTGCTGTACCTGGAGGAATATTGCTTGCCAGATTCCTACAGAGACTACATGGTAATAATTTTGCAATATATTATGGAACCATTAGAAATTCTGTATGAAATACAATAAAAACAATAGACTTGTATTTCGATTGTTCTGAATCAAGCCTGTCAGGAAATGACAACAAATTTTCACTGAAAAATCTGGCTATATCAAAATAAAGCCATATTGTGAGATCATTTCAATTCATCATTAAAAGCTTGAAAAACGCTAAAGAATCTTCAAACATCTTAAAAAAATTAATTTTTTAATTTTTGATTTCACCATCAGTTAACTATTTTTATAAAGAGAAATTTAGAGAGGAAAGAATGCTCAATCAAAGAAATAAAGACCTAAAGTCTTAAAAATACAAATTTTACTGCAAGAGATTATTTTTTTAAATTTCAATATTCTTAAACATTTTTCCTATACTATACTTATCCATTTCCTAGCCTACCTAGATGAACATGAAGTCTTCATTCCATGAAACAAGAAAGATCCAGACACTCAGGGATGTGAGCTGCAGGGCCTGACCCAAACCTTCCAAACCACGATGAACAATGAGCAGAGCGCCTGGCTCTGCTTGTTCAAACCTTGCTTCTGCTGCACCGTCCAGAACTTTGTTTCCTTGTTTTCCTTCTCTTTGCTGAATGACAAAAGGAAAAGGGTTTTTAAACCTCTTTCACAGCCCTGGGTAGCTGGCAGTGCACTTCCAGGGACACAGAGCAGAGGAGAGGCAGCTGTACCATTGCCTGAGCTTTCTGCTCCACTTCTGCTATTTTAATACCTCAACTCATATCACACTCTGGCAGGGTGACCCAGCTGGGAGATTTCAAGTGACTTACAGGGAAAAGATCATCTTTATTTTGTGTAGTTTCTTTATGAACTGCACTGATTAGGAGCCTTCTGGAAAAATAGCTGATGGGAGTTTTTTGGCAATTTAGAAACTAAAATAATAATAAGGCTAAAAATAATGTCTCAACTTTTGTTGAGAGAGTAGGAATACATGACCTAAACTGAGACGCTGAGAGAAGAGGGCTGGTTTAGCCAGAAAAAGAGAAAGTTTGGGAGCACTGAAGAGCCATCTGCCAACCCCCATGGGAAGGTCACAGTGGAGCCTGATCCAGGCTCTGCACAGAGCCGCACCACGAGACAATGGCTAAAACATGAATCAGGGGAGAGTCCAGCAGGACACTGCTCACTGAGAGGGTAACAAAGCACTGGAGCAGGTTTAATGGCAGGGTTGTGGAATCCCTGTCCCTGAAGGTGCTGTCAGCTTGACAGAGTCCCAAAAAACCTGGTCTGAATTTAGCACTGACTTTGCTTTGAGCAGAACATGGGACCAGAGGCCTCCTGAGGACTTTCCAGCCTGGGGGAATCCACGGTTCTATGAGTTCTGGTGTAATGGGAGACAACAGAACTTCTTCACACCTTAGAAAAAACAAAGCATGGAGAAATTTTGGGTTGCCTCTTAGCTTATCAAAAATACAGTCATTCTGTCCCAATCGAGAAGCAGCTGACATGACACAGACTGTTTTTCTACAGATATTTTGAAATGTCCTGAATTCTGAAGGAGACAAGGCTTAAGACCAGATTTGAATGGAGTAGCTTGCCTGACTGTTATCAGAACCTACCCCTTAGTTTTGAGCATCTTGGATTTCATTTTTCCTTAAGAAATAATTCTTCACCCATCTAATTGTATGAAAAAAACTTGGGAAAATAAAACTAATGGAACGACCTCTGCTGACTCCCACTTGTGGCTGGAGCCCTAATTAAGAGAGCAGTACACAGAAACACACTATTCCCTTCTCTCCGTATTTGAGCTCTGTACATTTATAAGAAGGAACCTCTTTATTGTCATGCCTACACACACTGTAAAATATGGTTCCAAAGATCTTACAAGCCCAACATAAGGAAGTCAACTGCTCTTACAGTGCAGGAAACTAACAGACATCCTACATTACAATGTGAAAAGAGAGCAGGGTTTCAGCTTCAAATGAAAGGAATCAAACCCATGACTGCTGGTGAGGTGTGCATGTCTGCAGGCACGACTATGCTATTCTTGTCTCTAAATAATACCTAAAGAAATACAACTCAGTGTTGTGCTAGTCACAGTTTCTGCTACTTCATCACAAGAGTGCTCTTTTAGTGATCATCTTCTGTTCTTCAGAGCCACAGAATATAACCATATGACCCTGTCCTAGACTGAAGTCAAACATACAGAAAGATGGTTGCTGTTACAAGATATTTTTTTTTTCTATGAATAAATCCTCTGTGAAAAAAAGTTATTCTGCAGCAGGAGCATTGAGAAAAAGAAGATGCGAAAATACAGAAATGTATGAAGAAACTAGGCAGTGCTTTTGTTAAAAATAACCAGTAAATAATTTGTTTTAAGAGAAAAAGAAACAAAAAGCAGTGTTGCTCAGAACTCTGTGTGTTAGAGGAGTCTGTTTGCAGGAAGCTGCTGGAGGTGAGAACTGACTTGTCGATGGGGCTGCAAGTTTAAGCACTTTAATATTGGGTTGTCAGAGGTGGAAAAGAAAGTATTATGTCACAATTTGCAGATGTCTAAATTTAGACAGTTTCTAAAGCTGTCAGTTATCACCCTGTTTTTTTGATGCAGCATGCTGGATTCTGGCTTCTAAAATATATCTCTACCAGTTTTACATAAATGCTTTTAAAATAGAAGTTATCAGTGCATGAAGGACAGTGAATCCCACTGACTTCTAGTTACCTGGAAGGAAAAGGCTGGGTAAGAATATATTTGAAACTTTCTCAAAATTCAGGGAGAAAGGAAGGAAGATGTAAGTGAAGCACATTTGTGTTCTCAAAGACATCCACGGAGTCCCCCAGAGCAGGGAATTTACCTCTGGTAAATGCACTGCCCAACACTCCTGGATGAGAGCACAGTCTCTGATGTCACTGTTAATGGAAGCCAAGAATTCAGACAGCTGTGCTAACAAGCACATTAAAAAATAATTTCCCAGACTTCTCACCGAAACGTGCGAGTCTCGAGGAATAAAAATGATGCAATTTGTAATGCAGACCAGTAATTACAACTCCAGTGGTTTACCACTCTAATAAATACAAAGTGCTAAGCAGTGCTAATCTGGACTTACTCATTCAATTTCTCCCTTCACCCCAATCCACTGCAAACAAGTCTGAGATCAATACTAACAAAACTGTCTTTGTGGTATCAGGCTCAGTTCTGCTGACGTACTATATATCTTAATTTTCCTGGACATAAAATCCAACATAATTAGACGTACTCTGGAGAAATTGTTTCATTTATTCCCTTACTGTCATTAGTAACCTGCATAGCAGTGCAGCAAACAATTTACCATGGTTGCCTTCTAGCAATGTCATTTATTATTGTTTGAGACTGCTCGAGCCAGTTCATACCAGTTAAAATACTTCAGTCAACCTAAAAGTTATATTCTTTCAGGCTTTCACTAGGGGAAAACAAAAAATCAAAACCTCTTTCAATTCAATAATTACTATGTGCATTTTCCATACTGCAATAAAAGAACTATGTATTCTTTCATGGAAATCACTTTAGTAAGCATTTATTATACAACACTAATCAGTAGCCCTATTTTCCATTAATAACTCAAAAATAAAATAAAAATTGGTAATACAAACCCCACCAGTTGATATTATCCTTTTATTTTCTTGTGCTTATCATTGTAAATAACATGATTCACATTTTCTGAAATGCTTTGTATTATATCAGGGCATTTGAAATAATCCATTTGGAAAGCAGCAGCAAAAAGATTTTGATTTATGTCAGAGTGGCTGCCCATTTTTCAGAAAAAAAAATGATAGAACTCTTCTAGTAAACCTAATAAAAGGCTATTATGAATGACTGGTAGAACAAAAAAGCTTGTTTTTCATGTTACAGTCAAAAGGCACTATTAAAGTAAAAGATTTTAGCTCCTAATTTTTTCTTTTATTTCTGACCCCCAGAATAAATGCCTCTTTGGTGGGGACAGCTGTAAATCCTGGAGGCAAAACCATCTTTCTTCAGAGGCCAAAGCAAAGTTTGGCCATCTTCACAATGTAATTCTAAAAAAAAAAAAAAAAATCAGAAAGAGCCCACTTGACTAAAACATTTTATCCATTTTGTTTTACTGCATGTATATGTATATATATATATATATTCAGTTTTCCCCTGTTTCCTGTTCCTCCAAACACAAGAACACAAGCTCAGGAGATACCACAAGAATTTACTCATGATGAATTCTGGTATGGCTTGTGGACATGCAACCTGTAATAGATAGGCAATTCTTGGCCTGGATCAATCAGCCTTTCCATTTTATGGAAACAGGAAATTTCCAGCACAGGTACAGGCTCAGAGAGAGAGGGGGAGGGAGTGAGGCTAGAGATGTAAATGGCTTGCCTTTCTCAATCACATCTGGAAATTCCCTAGTGGCTCACAAGACACCCCCAGGCCAACAGAGCAGAGAATTCTTTGTTCTTGTTTCATTTTTTTCTATTAAATGCAAACAAAACTATTTTTTTTGGTTTTTTTTGGGTTTTTTTTTGTATAAAGAAAGTTAAATGTGTAAATATTTGAAGAAACGTGGAAACAAAACTCTCATAGTTGCCAGTAAAATAGACTTTGAAATGCATCAAACTGTACCAGCTGGGATAATACCAAGTCTACCATTGTGACCAGACTCAAAATGGAGAATTCCATAGGGCTGGGGAGGGACTGTGTATTCTACCCTGTGACCATGTGAAGGCAAAATAAACCTGAATGCTAAGCACAGCATTTAGCTCAAAATATAGCCCACAGACTCAACAGACAGGATACTGAGAATCCTTGACTGCCCAAACCTGTGCAAGATAAGATAAAAGCAGCAGTTTCCAGGGAAGTGCTGGGTTGCACTCACCATCCTGGGCTCATCCACACTCACACCTGGCACACTTGGGCTCCCTGAGTGCTGCACAGCAGGGTAAGGTCTGAGACCTGCTCAGGCATTGGCACCCAACCAAGTCCAGAAGCATTCCTTGGATGCTTTATTGTACCAAAGTCAGCAGACTCTGGGGTACCTCAGGACCAGAGGACTCTGAGCAGCACAGACAGATGCAAAGCCCCATTTTTCTTCCCTCATTTAATAAAATCACAGTGTTTTGTCACTGGAAAGAATTCTGGTAACGATCAAGCCTGTATCACACTAAATGTCATGCTCAACTTTGCCTGTATATTTTGAAATAATCTAAATTTGCCTAAACAGACTAGTGTTAGATGTTGTGACCTAAATCATCTGTACCATCTTACCTCTCAAACGACAATGGCAGTTTTCAGAGTGAGTACACACTTGGAAGAATGGAGTCTTTTAATTACTGCTGTTTAAAAGCATAAATTAACATAAGAAGAACAACACTGAAATATTAGGTGCTACAGTGGTGGGGTTTTTCTCCTTGAAAAGAGAGAACTGCTACCAGCAACCTGTTGTCTTTAGTCTAAGTAAATAAACTCAGAATCAAGTAAATTCATGATTTGCATAACAGTGGACTGAGAAAAAAAACCCTTAAAAATAAAAATCACTCCCACGGGATTAAGTAGCACTTCAAGTTGACCAAGGTTGCTTACCTTTGAGAATAAGCTATTTTCTGAAAGAGTCAATCTCAAAGACTTTGAACAAGCAAGTTGCTTTCAACTTAATGAAAGCAAGGTTTACATTTTATTGGATTTGTGTTTGCTGTCTAATGTGGTAACAATGAAGCATAGCTAAACATTTGAATGAAATTAAATGGAAGGCATCTTTGATTTGCAGAAAGTCAACCCAAGTGCAATTTTACTTTGAGGCAGAGGTATAATGTGGAGTGGATGCCCTCAAAAAGGCTCTTTAAAAGTTTCATATTAGGTTGGGTTTTGTTAACTGTAAGCTTCTACTTTTCAGTTTCTGGGTTATTCATTTTTGAATGTATGACATTAAAATCACTGGGAGCTACAACACTTCCCCACTGCCAGAATTCTTCCAAATGTTTTGAACACTAGAAATACTTCTGCTGAAAACAGCAAATGCCAAGTGTCACTGCTACTACAAAGGACATCATAAATATACCATACCACGTATCATATCATATTACCGTGATATTCTAAGTCTACACATAGATATTTACTTGTGCTTGCTAAAATGCACCATGCAAATTAAAAATCTGCACTAAGTTTACCCTAAACCATTCACTCCATTGCTGACAAAATTTCAGTTTATAAAACAGGGGTTTTTATCTATTTGTAAACTTGACGTCACATTACAGGATCTTCCTTCTTCATTTGAACCTTCTGCAGGTGACACTACAAACACAGAATATTCCACCTGTTTTTCTTACCAGCCATCATGCACTGCTGTGTATCCAATGCTAAAACAAGCATTTTAGAGTAGCACTGTAGTTATAAATGGGACCTCTTCCCCCATTTTAAAACAAGCCATAAACATTAACTTGGAAAATTCAACTTGCTCACAATTCACACAGTAGCTCTGATGTCAGAGAAGCAACCTTCTACATAAAATGTTTTTGTAGTTTATATAACACATACTTAAGATATCCAAATTACTCTTGAAAATGAAGCTGAGCAAAGCAGCAGACAATTTAGTTTGGTAAACACAGCCTGCACTGCACGCAGGCATTGCACATGGTCTCACATGCACACACAGACTGCCGACCTCCTGCCTGAAACTGTCAGGCTCAGGTTATTTGGTTTTGTTAGGACTCTGTAGGGTGATGCCAGCAGGAAACTGATAAAGAGTCTTTAACTTGAAGATGAACAATAGCCCAATAATGATTCCATATTTATTTAACAGCATAGGTACTTTTACTAGCCAGACACTATCTTCAGAGAAATCCTTAGAGGGTTTCTAAACCTTGCTCCATTCATCAGTCTTTATCATCCTAACAAAACCATATTTGATTCATCTCAGATTTTAACCAGGCCAAATCTGATTCATTCACAAACAGCTGGTGCTTCCATGCTTTTCCATTTTCTTTCAATGATCATATGTCCTGGTGGGAATAATGTCTTAGCCAGATTTCTGGAATAAGTAAAATCCTTCTCTTGCACATGCATATTCAACATTTTTGTTTCTGTGTGAAAATAGTGTTTGGATTCATGCGCATCAATTTTCTCAGACTCAGACTTTGAACTCAGCTATTTTCTAGAATTTATGCTAATGGTCTGTAGATGCTGGCAATGCTTCGTTGTTGTCCAGCTCATCTCCATCCTCACTCTAGTAAAAATCCAAACAATGTACTCTGGTTGTCACAAGGATACAAGACTGGAACAAGGAATCAGAAAATGGGAACAGACTCTTCAATCTCTGGGGGAGGAAAACTACCATCCTCCTATGTATTTGCCCAACAGATTGACCAAGAATGAGCAAAAGCCTCTATATTATAAAATAATATAAATAATAAAAGTGATCTCTATGTCTGCTTTCAGTTTAGAATTATTGTAATTATGGAATATAGAAGAGCAGAAAAATCTTTTGTTTGAGGAAGGAATGACTTGTAGAAAACGGAAGAGTGAAAAGCCATTAGAGCCAGCCAGACTCTACCTTCTCTAGTGCTGTGATTGAGTGCTAACATCCTTAACCCAAGTCTGCAAGGCAAATGGTCCTTAGCCATCAATGTGATTTGGAATGATGGATTTTTAAATATCCACCACTGTGAGCAACTAAGACTTTAATCTATATTAACAAGTCATTTGATGCAATCAATTGTTGCAGCATCTGGTAGCTGAGGTTCTGCATGTGCACTGTATATACTTCCCACGTGTTATTCTGGGATGCATACAGCCTTGTACCCTGCTGCCATCCCTAAATAAACATCTGAGAAGTACACAAGGGACTAGATATTTGTTTGGACTTTTCTTATATGGGCTGGGATGTATTTTGTGCCCCCATGGAAAGAATTTTCAGAATTTATTTCCTTTGAAAAAAAATCTGTTTTACACTTCTAAACACTTTCTGGATGTGGAGCAGCGAGCGGGGTCAAGGTGGCAAAAGTGAGAGCAGTCAGGGCAAAACCTGCTGTTGCTCTGAACTAACACTGATGAAGTCAAAGACAACTTCTATCCAAGTTCTCTGCCAAGTAAATAGCGGCTAAAAATAGGCTGGAAATATATGTGGATTTCTCAATAAGAAAAAAAAGAGCAGCTGGAGGAGGAGGTACAGCCATGGGGACACAGCCTCAGCACAGACACGGGGGGGCAATGAGAGGGAGCAGAGCACAGCAGAGGTTCAATGAAATGGGCTGCTCTTTTAACGACTCGTTCCACATTGAGCTACACTGAAGTAACTCCAGATGTATCACAGAAGTTAACTTACTGCATTAAATATAACTCTATGAAACTGCAATTCTCTAAAATACATTCTCTAGAATACCTTTAGAAAAGAAGTTTCCAATACTTTGTCTCTAAATGGACGAGTTATTTTTAAAAAAACTGAGTATCAGCCAAATCAGTGCTGCTCCAAAGAATTTTTTTTTTTTGTAAATTTAAGGTTGAAATCCCCACTTGAAAATTATTTGAAATCCTTTGAAAATATTGTTGCTCCTAAATCCATTTATCTGCATTCATGCTTATGAACATAAATCAGGACTAGGAGAATGAGCACTAGTTCAGTTGTTAACATTTTTTTCACCCTTGATGAACCAGTGAGTTTTAATAGGCTACAATCAATTTAAATGTTACTCTACATCTACAGCCAGGTATTTGTCTCCACTTTTTTTTTTTCTTTTTGATCTAATGAAATCATGTGGATGAATGCTTTTTTAATATGTCTAAGGATAAATTAACAAAAAGGTTTTGAGACCTATGGCAGTGTTCCCACATAAGAAAATTGAGAAGATAGAAAACATACTGGCTCAAAAGAGAGTTTCATTTCTTTACAAGAAATCTTCAAAAGCGAATCCTCCCTCAGTTGCTTTCCAACATGACAGATTAGATGCCAATTCCAACTTCATCAGCATTGTACCCTGCAAACTCCATCATTGTACAATGCAGCTGTGCTGCAGTTCTCCTCTGTCTTTATTTCCATGTGTTTTAAAGGCAAGTATGCAGATAGGGAATTGATCTCGGAAATACCCTTGGAATGTTCTGATCAGCTTCTAGGTATTATTTTACAGAAGGTATCTGAACTAAAATGATGGCATTGCACAGGAACAATTCCAATATACAAGTTTGCAGGTGGGGCACCTGTGAGTGCCTGACACTCTGCTGGCTGGTTTCCTGCAGAACAGCGTGGTGCAGTGCTCTGACCCTGCACAGCAGCCAGGCAGGACCTCCTCGGGAGAAACAGGAATCTCACAACAAATGCAAGGGCTGAAGCAGAAAATATTGCTATAAATTCTGAATATCATTAGGCACGAGACACACAAAAATCCTGGCTCAGAAAGGGAGGGATACAGGCATTTAGAAAATTTAGATGCAATAATGAGACTACACTCCTTTAAATCTAATTCCTTTATGTTTCAAAGGCTGACAACTCTGGAGATTTTTCTTTTTTTCTCCTTTCGCTGGTAGTGCTTACAATTGTTACTAGGCTTTGTATGCAAGAGTAAATTAAAAACTGCAGCAGGTCAATGCATCCAGATGGGAAAGCAATAAATTTATGCTACAATCCCTAACAAGGGAGAGGGATCCCTGTCCTCTAACCAGTGGTAAACTTCCCTCAGGAAATCATTACTATGTCTCACATCTACAAAGGCCTGTTCAGTCCAGCCTGAGAATTTGCCTCCATTTTCACATGCCCTGCTCATAAGGAGCAGCTGCCAGGATGTAGTTTGCATGAGGTTAATGGATCAGACTTTGACTTTACATTTTTGTGTCCAAGAGTAAGTAAATAAAAGCAGCAGGTCATTCCGCTTTCAAAAGTGGTGGCCAAATGTGACTTGAATCATACTACCAGTGTTCACTCAAAATCACATTTCATTTTTGCTCAAATGTCGCTAGACCAGCTTGTGTAAAGTGACCAAATCAACATCTTTCATGCCCATCCGTCTGGATCCATTTCCAAAGGCTCCATAAGGTGAAAAATCATGACAGAGCTTCCTGTTATGATCAGTCAAGACACTTTTCCAGGGAAGAGTTCTGTGGTGATTTAAAATGCTTTTCAGAGGTTTTACTGTTTAGCAATGACTACAACTCACTTGTTTGCAAATACCTTCTCTGTTGCTAATCAGTTTAGTCATTAACCTTCCTAATTTCAAGTGTTGTCACCATGAATTCCAAATATTTGAGCAAGCAGTATAATAGTGCTTATGCTGGAGGATCATGCTGCACTGTTCCCCATACATACAATAACCCCTATGGAATTGATTCTTACTATTATTTTATTTGCATTATTCCACTTACATTATTCAACTTCATGTTTTATCTTGATAATTGGTAGTGCTAAAGCTGAAGGGCAACTCTGATTTCAGCACAGAACAGAAATAGCAGTGTGGTAATTACACCAGACATTAGGCATATTTATAATGTTTAGTGGTGGTAGTTCAGACTAAGATCACTTCTGTCCTTTGGAATGACCCACACAACATAATTCAGAGTTCATGTGCAAGATGAAATTATGTTTATTTTATACTATTATTTCAAAATATAATAAATTATTAGTGCACTAAGTTAATGCATCCTGATACTCATTTGGGCACATCTGTAGCATGTGCTGTTCCCCCCAGTTCTCACTGGGCTTTGTGTCTCACCAAAACAAATGTTTGCATATTCATGTACCTCCCTCTTCTGCTCTAAGGTGACATTGGCAGGGCACTGCTTCTTTGTGGCACTTATCCCCTTGCTCCGCAGGTGGTATTCTTGGTAATAATAATCACAAATTAAACATGACATTTATTTTAGTCACATAAGAAGGTGGATTCCATTGCTCTGAGCAGATGTAAGATTTCTATACCGCCCTTCTCCATCCCAGGTACCAGTTCTGGCCTGGAATCGTGGCGGCCTGTCCTTTGTTGATGTGCTCAGAAAGCATTCGAGCTGAAAACAGCAGCATGGCAATGAAAATTTCATACTTGCCTACACTTGAAAGCAGACAAGGCAAACACCTTAGGAGACTGAGTGGGGCTTCTGGCTTCACCTGCCAGTGACACATTTTCCTCTGGGTGTTCCTACAGAGGCACTATAGGGCTGGCTTAACAGCCTGTAGTGCTAAGACCCCACAGGGGCTCCATGGCTGCACTACATCAGTGATTTCCCTTTGCCAAGCCTGCCTTGCACCTCTGTTTTTTGGGAGGGATGAGGAGAGTGGTGTGTTCAGGATTGTGTCCTTCCCTGAGGAGCTGAGCCCTTGGGCATCATCCACAAGGCACCTCCTGCAGCACTGGGAACTGCAGGGAGGAACAAACTCCATGGAAAGGCAGCAGAAAGGGATCATGAACATAAGAGCTTCATGAAAAAGCATCCCATGAAATTCCTTTCCCTATTTCTTTCTTTGGCCCAATACAAATTACCCAGCCAGCTCCAGGGCAGGCCAAGGGAATTAGTTCCCTGAAACTGGCTAATGTATTGTTGGAAAGGACTCAAATTATGTCTTTTTTCACTGTTAAAAAAAGATGGCAGGTATTAAGAGGAACAACTTCTAGAACTCTCAGAAGTCCTCCTTTCTCTTAGGGAATTTGAGTGAAAATCCTGAAGTTTCCTGGAAGATAATTATTCAGAATTGGGTGCTAAGAGGTGCAGCCTGTTTCAGCTGCCATAAAATATTGATTTGCCCATTCTGAGGTATAACACTACAGCCCTAATCTCTGCCCTCTGTTTTTGTCAATTATGAAAATGTGCAACTTTGTAGAGTTTTATCTACTAGATGAAAAACAAAAAGGTTAGAAAGACTAAAATTGGTTACTTTGCATCAAACCTGGAGAGTACTAGTCATGGTGAAAAACATTTTAAAGCCTGAATTAGAAACTGCTTTGTATCAGAAGAATCTCAATTTACAAGGCTTGCCTCAGTTTATAGCCGGGCAAGGAACACATTTTGCTGTTCACTGGGGAAATGTGTCCCCTGAGAATGGGGAAATATCCATGGCCTAGTCCCAATGCTCCTTACTGAACCCTCTTTCTTGCTAGGAAAGGGACTACAGTGGGACACTTGGGAGAGTCTGCAGAGAGGAAAATCTCTGCAGAATTGTAATTAGAACAAGAAGTTAACCGTCCATTTCCTGTAACTCTGACTTACTGCACTGTTTGTTGAAGAACTGTCCATTTGAAGAACCTGTACACACTGAAAAATCAGTTTAAGATGACTCCCTTGCTTTGGGGCCATCTCTTTTTTCCTCTCCCAATAAGAATATGAAGGCAGAAGAAAAGGCCCCTGCCCTGTCTGCTGCCTGACTTCACCTGTGATGAAAGAGCACACAGAGGTGTACTGTGCCAGGGAAATTCATACTCTACTCATTAGCAAGACCTACAACCTGCAGAAAGTGCAATTCCTTTGCTTTCTAGTGCTAAGTGCGCTTGTGACAAGCAAATCTCCCCAGAAACTGGGCACAGACATAATCCACAACAATCTGAAAGCTAACCTGACAGGGTCATCAAGTTTTCCAGAATAGAAAATCCAAACAAAACTAGTACTAAAGCACACATCAAACCACAGTGCCAAAGGAGACCCAGTGGCAGGCTAATATGCCTAGATGAAGTTTTTCATTTAATTGAGTTTATTCTGTCTCAGGTTTACACAATCAAGCAAACTCACTTCATAAGAATTCATTAATTGCAAAGGTTATAGATAAACTTGTCTTGATCAGCTACTGATTTTATTTCTTTCTGTTGACACTATTGTTTGGGTAAAACAAACCAACAAAAGGCCTCTACATGAGATCAAATGTTTTTGTGTGAGCTAAGCAATAGCATAGATTTGGACAAACTGAAGGCAGGAATTGATTACCTTTAACAGCTTTAGCCAGTTAACAAAAGACAGAATGCCTTCAGCTTTGATATGCTGATTTACAGTTACACGTACCACCTGAAATATCCATGTTTTCACTAAAACACACAGAAAAAGATAATTCAACAAGCCATTGTGTAAAGTCTGCCTGTCCTGATATTGGTGTAAATCCATAAAACACAACTGTGAAGCTACCAACGCTAATTACCTTTCTGCCCCCCCCCCCAAAAAAAACCAAACAAACAAAAAAAAAGGTGGATTTAGTGCTGGCAAAGATGCCAAACAATCACTGTCCTGGCAGCCAGAGCACAAACAGGTGGATGCAGCTGGAACACACTTGCCCAGTGACAGCTCAGAGTGAACCTGGCACCACACCAGTTCTAAGGGTTGGCAAATCATAGTAGTAAAACCCATCATCTTAAGTCTCTTGACTCTGACCAAATAATCCAGTTGAATAAGAAAGGTTAACAAAGGAAAATATGTTACAGTCCTTCAGAATGATGCCAGTGCTAAAATAAACAGGAGTCTGGAAGGGGGCAATCAAATCTCCCCAGCATCCATGGAATGTTTGTGTTAATTAGGCCCTGTCTGAAAACACCCTCTCCCTTTATTGCCTCGGGAAAGGGCCAATGCAAATGAATCCACAGTGATTTTATCAAACCAAGACAGGATTTTTTGGGAATCCCCCTCCCTGGTTGTTTGTTTTAAATATCAGCTGTCTGTGCTTGATACTGTACAGAACTGACCCAGGATGAAAATCTTCCTTTAATTCTAAGCTAGACATGGTGCTCTCAAAATGTGGTTCACCTAGAAATCATATGCTATGCAAGGAAATGCAAATCTCCATGTGGAAGGGGATTTATTACATGAAATAAAATACCAACTAGATAGTAATTTAAATGCCTTAGGGAGGAAAAAGAGGAGTCAAAATAGTTTTATAATGATTTGGAAAAAAGAAGCTGGTCAAAATTTCCCTTTCCTGTTTACCTTCAAGGCAGGCTGCAAGGTAGATCTGTTTGCTGTGGCTGCAGGACAGGTTGCTTTGAGATAATGAATTAGCTGAGGATGTTTAAGTTCTGATGGATGCTTCAGTTAATAGCTATCTGGGCACTCTGTCTCCTGGACAAGTGCCTAAATGTCAAGTGCAGTAAAACTTTTGATACTTTATGTTACCTAAAAATGTATAACTAGCACATAATTTGCAAAGTGGCGTTTAAGAGAGAGACTTAAAAAAATATTTTTGCACCATGCTTCCCTCTCTGGTCTTTTTAAAGAAGAGGTTGGATTTCTTAAATATGCACAGCTAAAGGGCCACACTCAGGCCCAATGCACAGGAGTAACATGGTCTCACAGATGTGAATTGCTAAGCAGGGTAGAGATTGGTGAAATCTAGAGAAACATGGAGGCAAGCAGAGTAAATACAAGAATGAGCAAAAGAGATGCACAAATACCCCAAAACTGTGAGCACCACGGGTAAGATCAGATGCTGTTACCATACTCAAGCTTTTGATTGAGCAGTTCCTGTTCTTGTACAGGAGTCCCAGCAAGGGAAGGCTTAAAAATATTAAAAATATATGGAAAGTGGAAAAGTACATTTGTACCTCTCCAGTATGGATGGCCATTAGCAAAATTCATTGCTGTATTTGCCTCATCTGCTGCTGAAACACAACGAGGTATTGCAGAAATAGGTTCTTGCACAATCCCTAAACTCCAGACACTTCGAGTTTAGATATTTTACCAAAGGCTTCGAAACCTCAAGAGCAGCACAGCTGCTTTCCCTTTCCCAATACACAACTTAGTGAGAGCTCTGTGTGTGTGTGCGCATACACAGAATTTTGTTTATATGTAAATGCCTGAAAAAATTTGGAACTACAACTAGTGACATGTAGAACCATGATGAAAAAGTAGCTGCTTCTGAAAAGTGGGTTTTGATGAATTTTGTATGATCTCTTTAAAGATTCTCTAATGCATATTTCAGAAGATGTTTCAATACTGTAAGTTTCAGATCGGCTGGTAACTGGTAATTTAGATTTTTCCAAGACTATTCTCCTGCGGTATCTACTTTCCAAACTGAGATTTAAATGTATAGTAGTTCTGAATGAAATCACAGGCTGAATATTAGATTACAGCATATAAAACATCACAAAATCCTTTGTTAATGCTAAATTAAAACCTCAGCTAAGGCAAACTTACTAAGAGTATCTGGGAATACCAGAATGAGAGGCCTTTTGTGCTTAGCAGTTTTCTTGTATGACTTGTTTCTAGTGCCTCTGTATAAAGAATCAAACATTACCAATGGCTTTAGCTCCTGAGATAGGCACAAACTGCAAAGAAATGCATTATTTTTAAATAAGGTTATTTCTTATGAAAATAATCCCAGACAATAAGTAACTACAAAATTTAGCTATTGTATGTGTGTGTAGATTTTAACCTCGAAGTAATTATTGGATATTTTAGATAATTTAATATTGTTAGGTGAGCACTAGATGTTTTACTGATGCTAAGCTCTGTGCTCACAGTCCAGTTTGTCCCTTCCTCAGCCCCCAGTGCTGTGAATTCCCTGCTGTTCCACAAGTTGGGGTCAACTCACTTCACCCCAATATCTAAAGGGCAATTTCCTGCTCCCGCTGCCCACCCTGGCACAGGGGAGCAGGGCTGCAGGGCTGGCTCAGCTGCCTGCACAGTTAGAGGTTCTGCTTGTTCCCTCGGGATGGGGACATGACCCCTCTCGAGAGGCATTTGGAGGAATCCAGGTGGATATTCCAGGATAAAAGCTCAGCTTTGTCTCTGTCCGCCCACACCAGGACATGGCCACAGTGCAACTCCTTGCTGCACAAAGCTCAGGTTCCAACCTCCAGGAGTCCTTAGTTCTCACTCAGGCACCAAAACAAATTGTTTCAGGGGGAGCTGAACTCCCTAGAAAATAGCAGCAAATGAAGAAACCATTCTTCAGGGCATGTTTTAAAGCTGTTGCCCCACCTGAGAAACTGAAAGGGAAGTTAACACCACCACTGTTTTATCCAAATCTGGCTTTGCCATCTCCCAATATGACAACAAACTGAACGAATATGAACAAAAAGTTCTGACTAATGTAAAAAAAAAACATAAATAGATTTTGCATTCTCCTAAGCCCATATTTATTCACACCACGCTTTATTTCACTGCCCAAAGCCTTTATTCCCCAAAAGGCTGAAACATACAAAACGCCACAGGGTTGAAGACCAAAGGCACCAGGCAGGGTGAATCTTCCCCAGTGTCTGCATGCACCAGAGAAGAGATCTGCAGCAGAGCTGGTGGCTGTGGCACCCGAGCCTATTTCTCAGCCCACACACATCAGATCTACCAGCTCCATTTGCTGGATCACAGGATGGGAGCAGAATATCCAATGGGGAGCTGCAGTGCACAAAGGAAGCTCACGTCCAAGAGGATAAGTCTGCTCTAGGGCAGAATCAAAGTGTCAATCTCTCATCTTCCTAAGAATCATGTCAATCACTGCAATTTTATATTTTTAAAGTAAGTGATAAGTCTATTTTCTCTGTCCTTTAACAAACTGATGCTAAGTATTTGTCAACTGTTTTAATTTGTGCTTTAATATGCATAAAATCAAGATCGCAAGGAAATCATAAATGAATGCAGAAATGTGTTTGTAAACCTTAGTTCCCCTGCCATGATAATTGCTTAATATCTGGCATTAATGAGGTTTTTTCTACTGCCAGATAACTGACATTTAAACACATTTAAACATTAACGTGCAGGCATTCATGCAGAGATGGGGATTATTTAAACAGGAAGGAATAGAGTTTTAAAGACAAATAAAATATTTGCTATCCCCCTGCAAAGGACAAGCTGACTTAATCAAGGTTACACATGTAATACATTTTCATACTAGGTTTTTATAGCTATAGCATATGTATATTCAAAAGGTGAATAATTTTCAATTTAACATTGCAAATTTAATCTGCCCATAGCAGTGCACCTTAAAAACTCTCATAGAAAATCTAATGCAGTTAATTTTAAATTACATTTGTTTAGTTTGCCTTCTTAGCTTGTAGGACATGAGTTAGAACATACTTGCTCTTTTAAGATACAAGCGTGCAAAATTAAGACTAAAATGCTGTACCTGCTTATATTGGGCCTTAATATATTTTCTTAACCCCTGACTGACTTATGCCAATGTTAAAAAATCGTCCTCAAACTTTCCTTATAGCTAATAATCAATCATTTCTGTCCAAATGACAAGCTGTTTTCTTGTACAGTGCCTGACTGTCTGCTGTGGGGCAATGCAGTGCTTCAAGGCAACATTAATAAAGACCAAAGGAGGTCTTTATTAATGTATGGGGCATTTCAAAGGGCTCAGAACAAAGACATCATTAGCTGGGGCTCCCTGCCAAAGGAAAATAGTGACCTTTGCAATTAGTCTCACAAAAAACATGATCACAAGAAGAATTGAATTTAATCTCATCCTCTATAAGCCCATTTATTGCAGCAGACGCCATGGCTCCTATCACAGGTGTTACATGAACAAATGTAGGACATAAAAAAAAAAAAAAGATTAATCAATGGTATTGGACTTTACTAAAAAAGAAACAAAACCCCAAATAAGGTGAGTCACTGTAGTTTTATTCTGAATTTGCTCTCCTATTTCAAGCAATCAAAAACATTTGTGTAAAAATATATAATGAAGTTGTAATTGTTTAAACCTTTTGACTTAATCAGAGGGAAAAATTGCTAAGGGATTAGCACTGGTCTCTGTGAGAGCAGCAGAAAAATCCCAGAAATGGAAGCAACAGAATGATCAAGCATAGGCGGAATCAACAGGAATTTTTATCTTTATTTAGTTTAGACATGGACTTGGCTTTTAGTGCACAATATTTCAAAGAAAAGTCTCCAGTGTTTCTGCAATAATCTGGAGACTCGATTTGCCACAGAGCTAAAAAAAATCCCTGATCTGACCGAGGGACCTGATTGTCTTGTGGTGTGGCATAGAGAGCCCCAGACACTTCCATCTCCCGATAACAATGAGGAACCATCAGAGCCACTGCACATTGTTCTGAGCTAATTCCACTAGAAGATAAGCTACTCCTAAGACTCAAAGCTTTTTTTCATTCCACAATATGAACATTTAGTATGTGAAACACTTATTTCTTGTGAAACCATAATACCCAATTGTTACAGCTCTGGGAGTGACTCATTTAAATTTCTTAATTATTGCAAGCAACTTTGTCAACAAAATAACATTTTGAAGAGATTAACTTTTTTTTTAAACAATAAAAGCTTTTGTGTCAGTGAGCAACTCCTTAAAGGATTTCATCTGTTTTGCATTACTAAAATGCCAGAACAACTCAATATTCACAGGCAAAAATAAGATGTTTAAATAACGTGATGATTGTGACTCTCACTCAAATTCCACGTTTGCTTTTGAAACTACAATGGCAAGATTTGTGCATTCTGTGAAGTGTCTACTAGACTTTTTTTTCTCACTGCTTGCACAAACTGCTCAGTGAAAAGCAATAAATTTATATTTCACTGTGGTAGTTTCTTTTGCACACTGATAAGCTACAAAACATTATGTTCCTCCAAAGTAGTTTAACAACAAATAAAAATGGGAAATCTAATGTTTTTAATATTACCTCTACCATCATGCTTTCTAAATGTAGTTATTCAGTATTCAAGAAAGATAAATGCCGCATGGCTGGTGCAGAGACAGCTTTATTTTAATTAACAAAGATATAAATTCTCTGTTTTCAGAAAACAGAATTATGTTTCATCTCTTTCATCACTTCTCTAAGGAAGCCAGGGTTTCTCGAGGCTGAGGTTTGTTTTTCTGCTTTCTTCTCTTTCTAGATATTCAAAGAGCTGAACAAAATCCAGGAGCTGCACTCAGCCAAGGGCTGGGACCGTCCTGCCCAGGGACCTGGCACTGCTGGGGACACTGGGGACATTTCTGGGCACTTCTGGCTCCAGACACCCACCCTGCACCCATTGGTGCCTTTCCCAACAAGGTCTTCATCATCTATTGTGGGCTGGGTGACAGGTCCTTGCTTCTGGGCAGGATGCATCAGTGATTTCATATTTTCTAGGAAAGAGCAGAACTTTGCATGGTCCTCCACATGTTTCCAAACACACTCACGCATTCACTGAGCACAAGTATCAAAATTACTCATCTTTTGAAGAGAAAAATGCAGATTATGTCTGTTCTTGAAAAGTAAAAACATCTCTGGTGGATGAGAGTGATTTTTGTATTCCTGTCACAAAAAAAAAAAACAAAAAAAAAACAAAACAAAAAAAACAAAACAAAAACAAAACCAAAAAAAACCCCAAACCTTCATTTTTTGGAAGTTGGAAGTACTGAGGATAGACTTGACAGACTGTCATCAATTTGCTCCAGACATGAAGGAAGAATACCATAACTATGTCATTGTGTTTCTGAAAGCATATCCGAAAAAGTTCATTCATGCAACAGAGGAAGAAACAAGGAAAAACTCATTTATTTTGCCTACCCTCAACAGCAGGCTCAAACTGTAACCAGCACAGGCACACTTGTTCTAAGATAAAATATCTTCATATACCAGTCTGGTATTTCATCACACATGTATGAAACACCTGGATATATGTATTGCTAATATACATAATTCATATAAACACACACATAGACAGAAAAATGCACATATGTATAAATACCTGAATAGCAATGAGATCAAGACTTGACCTAAAAGGTCATTTTTAAAGCGTAGAAATTCACATTTCTTAACAATATAATTGAATGAATAAGAACTGGATCATAGGATGTGAAAAAAATTCAGACCACTGTGTAAGGACATAAATAGCATTCTCCTTCTTGCTTTTGACACATTCAGAAATCCATAACTCTACACCAGAAAATTTCAGGCAAATAACCCAACAGATCTGTATCACAGCTGCAGAAAAATCTATTGGCAAATGTTCACATTTGAGCTGGTTACAACAGTGTAACAAGTGACATTAAATTTTTATTACTGTTCATCATTCAGCGCCATTCTAGATGACCTGTTGGCTTTTACCAAACACCTCACTCTTATGGTAATTCTCCAGCTACTTACACAAATTACCATATGGACTGGTGCTGCAAAACCCCCTCCACCCCAACTAGAATATACTGTTAATTGTAATAATATAAAGCTAGAGTATTCAAACAGACATTCCACCATCTCACCTGTGCAGTGGAGATGAGAAAATTTCACAGAACAAAAGTCCATAAGCAGCAAGTTTGTGGAAAGGGAAACAACAGATTCCTTCTCTCTTCCAGATGAACTGGTCCAAACAGGCACAGAAATAACATTTCAAGCTGCTGCTTGAAATGATGCCACCATGACAGTTGGTCATTATGATTAATCTTGTGAGAAATAGTGATTATTATTAAATACATGTACATATCCATGCATTCACACAACAGCAAGAGTGCCCAGCAAAACACGGCAGCACCGTTATAGGAGTTTGCATCAATTCTCCTCTGTATTCCACTCTCCCTTTTCTCAGAAGTGGCACCACAGTCAGGGGGATGATACTGGAAACTGATAGAAAATTTCCTGGATCCCTAACTGAGGAATGTTCTCTGAGGAAAAGAAGTTAAATATGTTATTCATTGCCAAAATACTGAAATCTACCAGTGACTTAGATATAACACAGGAGCCCTAGTGTGCTAAAAGGCCTGTTTATGACTGTCATTAAGTCCTGGAAATTGCCAGCTCGTTTGTAGCTCGCTGGACTCAGACCACAGGATTTCAGTTCAGGCCATGCACATTCTGCAAGGAGAATGGTTGTACCTGGTGATTAAACTTCTATTCATTGCCACAGAAATACAAGTAAAAAAAGGTCAAAGAAACATTTCCCTACTAAAGTGACCTCCAAATTTTTCTATTTTTATGGATCCTCATTTAAAAGCAAAACTGTTCAGTTTATTGTGCTATGAATTCCTTTTCAGCTGATTGGTATGTTATGAAACAACTGTCAATGTGTGGACAATTATTTTGTGTGATGATGTTCACTCGGCTCTGACACTGCTCTTTGGGTAGGATTCATATCTGATAGACAATAAAAAAATAAGTCCAGTTTGCAGATGGTTAAATAACTGAATTTCTAAAGCTGACTGTGCAAAATGCCTCTCTTCAGAGTTTTCACTTTTAAATCTTGTTACTGCTCATTGGTGAGGATTTGCAAACACTGTGCCTGTCAAGCTTCCTGATCAGTGATAGCTTTGAAACTGAACTAAAGCAGCATGGAGAAAAAGCCAAAACTGGATTTAGTCTCATTTCAACAACCATTTTAAACCTGTTCTCACTCAAAGAAATAAAAGTTATGATATTTTCATGCTTTCAGTTTGCTGCATATATTTAGCAATAACCTCTGCCTGAAAAATGAAAAAACTCCAAAGTGAGTACAGAAGGAAAATGTCCTGATTTTTTTCCCTTTTAATTTCTGGGGATTGTTTTGGGACCACGTTTTCACTGACAATCAAGAGTGCTGAATCACATATCTGAATTTGGGGAATCATTACATGCATGATTTTCTATAACACGGCCAGCCCTAAAATTTCCTTCTTTCACAGCAAACTCTTTAGACAGGCATTACAGTTTGATTCACTTCTCTCTCTCTCTCTCCTCACATTGCCAGAATTACTGAGCATGCCCCTCACACAATAGTTAATACAAAGTGACTTTACAGAATTAAATCTAGCATCATAAATTCCAAGATAAAAAGTATGGGAGGATGTGAGTGAGTAAATAAACATGTTCAATTGTGTGCAATCAGCACATTTTGCAGAAGTGATAATTAGGATGAAGAACATTACCTCAGAGAACACCACCTTATCCTTACATTTGAGAGATAAAGAAAGTAAAGGTTTTGAGTGAAGAGCAGGGTTTTAAGGGTACAGCATTACTTGCATACCTTAATGAAACAAGAGGATTCTAGAGTATGAGAAATGTCTTATGATACAACCATTACAGTGAAAGAAATGCTATGAAGCTGTTTTTTCTCTGTGCAAAATTTTACTTCTATTTCCCCTGTTCTCTCAAAGAAGTGATGGAGACTTATCTTCAACTATAGGCTCATCCTCCTTCGGGGGTACTGGCGGAAGGGTGAGCATTTTGCTTTTCTTTGAAGTGCAAGCACACACTGGAGATGAAAGCAACTGCATTATTGTCTTTGATGTTTTTGATACTGAATTTCTCGTTTGATTTTTCTTTGTAGACATTTGGAAAGTAGATTTACTTCCTCAATCAACCTTACCCTAAATCCTCAATAGGTACTTATCCCCTTAAATATCTGAAATTGATATCACTCTATTTAAAAGTTGGAGTTTGGAATACTTTAATAAATGCAATAGATTCGAAAAAATGCCTCAACCTCTTTATTTGTACCGAGACTTTAATCGCACTATGTGCTATACAAAGAGAAGAAGCAAAGGAAATCCTTATAACTTACGTGAGACACCCCAAAGACAACATGCCTGAAGTAAAAAAAGCCTTATGCTGAGCAACCCTTTATGCACTGCTCCTAATATTATCAATAGTGAGCTCGTTAGACAAAATTTTTTAAAAACCCAAAAAAAAAAAAAAGAAAGGCAGCCAAAAGGCAAACCCCAAAAGCTGTTCTTCCCAGCAGTCAAGATTTAAAAGCTAAAACCTTCAGAAATATATCTAAGCCTCCAAGTGGATTACTCAGACGAGTGAGGTCTATGTGAACAGTGGTGGGTTCTTCAGGAATGTGTGACAGGAATAGCAGGAAACAAAGGGCAGCTGCAGGGAAAGAGGGAGCAGATGGGATAAGGAGTCATATGATACGATCATTTCCAGAGAAGTTGCCTGTCTTGCATGTATATCTGGTTAGCTCATTTAAAAATCAGAATGTTACACTTTGGGAGCCAGGTATAGAAAGCCACGGGAGGTGTGGGTGGTATAATAATCATGCACACTAGTTTCAGCTTTGTTTCTCATAGGTATACTCTATTTTACATACATTTGGAAAGGTAATTGAATTTGAAAACAGGGTAGTTATTGTTTCTTTCAAAAGGTACTTCATTCTCGCCTTGCATGCGATTGGACCATAATAGAAGTGGCTGAGATGTTCCATATGATTTAGTATCTCCTAGTTCCATTTAATATTGGGCAGATACGTTCTTCCAGGCAGAAAATGTGTATCCACCTGTAATCACACCTGGCTGAGAGAGGCCTGCCAAGACAGTTGGCACCATCACTGTTGCTCTTCTTTCTGAGCAGAGTATACTCACCACGCAGTATACTCAGTAAGAACAGTTAAAGTCCAGTGTGCTTAAATCTGAAGCACATTTTACTGACTTAAATCTGAAGGTGCAGGGAGGCACATCACTTAAAGAGCAGTGGGGAAAATTAAAAAAAAAAAAAAATTGAGCAAGGTGAAATAGAAACACAGCCGTAGCAAGAACTGGCAGATTTTTTTTTTTTTTGGGGGGTATGAAATATGCTACAGAATTGTTTAGTTACTTCTAAGTAGCAAGGCCAGGGCTGCATGACTTTAACAAGCTCTTAGGATAACTGGGAAGCAATGAAATTGAGGAAGTTTTTCATCTTTTATGATAGGGTGTCTTCAAATTACAGATGTTTCAAGTCAAACTCTGCCTCTCTGGTATGAGGCAGGGGCACTTGGCTAGACAAAGAAACTGATACTTCATCTTTAGAATGAAGAACATTACCACAGGGAACCGCCAAACCCCCTGTTATTTTGTTGAAAAAAATGGTCCTTCCTTTCCAAACTACATGGGCCTTCTTCAGGAGCTCTTCAACCTCACTAATAGCTGTGTTAACTCCTTGCAAAGAAAGTTAATTGTATCCGACAGTATTTACAGTGAGTTCCTACATCTGTATTGTGCTTAGTTTGGTTATGGCACATAAAAATGACAGAATTTCTTGTCTCTTTGGACACCTTGCTTCTGTCAAATAGGTATAATTCAAGATGGGTTAACATCAAAATCTCAACATTAAAATCTGCCTACAGAAATTCTCTCCCACTGGCTCTGTAAATTTCAGTCAGCAGTGGCCTCAGTCAGGCCACATTTGAAGCTCACCACCAGTGAAACTGCCAGACATCATCATCCCAAAAGCTTCTATCACCTCTGAGAGCTGACTTCCCCCAAGCCCAAACTCACCTCCCTGGCAGGGCAGCAGGGAATAAACAGCCTCCATCAGGCGGCTGCAGCCTCTTTCCGCAGCAGCACAGCCTTTCTTAGTCAGCTGCTCAGACACAAAATAGCTGGGCAAAATCTTCAAATAATTTTGGACGTCGTGGAGGAATTGTTGGTAATTCCAGAGTACCTGCACACAGGAAACTCTTTGATCCCTTCCACAGTGCAGGAATCCTATGCCAGAGTGCAAGAGGAGCTAAGAGCAATTTCTTTGTACTGAATAGCAGCTTACCAGTGAATTAATAGTTTGTCATCCTGGACCAAATGGAGATAAAGTAGAAGCTAGTTCTTAAACACAGCTAGATAGATGTGTAGAGAGGAAAATACTACCAAAGGAATTGAGATGAGACAAGCAGTCTACTACAATTTATCGAGTGGCTCCCAGTAAGAATACAATTACTGAATATGCTTTACTGTAGCACCAGAGACAGGATGTAAAGGTAAAGCACATCTGCTGCTCCACCCCATGGCACTCCCCATGGACAGTCAGCACCGTCACTCCAGGTGCTGCCCTCTGCAACTGAGCTTGGAGGTGGCACAAATCCTTCTCTAACACGTTTTAGATGCTCAGGTATCACAGGTTTGGATCAGCAAGAAGGAAGACCAAACTGCTGCTATCACCACATACAGCTTTCCTACCTCTGCTGGCATGTAAAGCAACTATCCAGCTTGAACTACGTTTCTAACTCCATTTATCAGCAAGAACTAAGGAGAAATGCTAGTTTCATGTGACATGTTGAAATCCTCTTCCCTGGCTCAGTCCACAGGACAAAAATATGCTAAACCTTATTGCCATAACTCACTGCCTTCCCAGGGTCAAATGTAAAAGGAGGAGCTGTCCCTTGAGTGTTCTCACATAAAACATACAGAAAAGATTCCTAGAAAAACCAGTGTAAGATATGTGGTTTACAGGACATTTTTTCCCCCGCTTATTTATAGAAAATGAGTGCAGTTTTGTTCTTTATCTTTTTATTCTTAAAAGTTGCAGCATTTCAAATTGCAGTTGTACGTAAGTACACCTAAGACAACAGATATGCAATTATTGGCCCTTCCAAGAAGAAAAACGGGATAAATTAAGACACCTTTTTCTGTAGACAAAACTTCCTCTTTTACCCTGAATCTGCCCATATAAATATATACCTGCCATTTCTGGACCTATTTCTAAACCCCTATGTTGCAAGAACACAGCCAGATTAATTTTTTCCCCACCTTTCCCTGCATATACAAATTATAAAGATCGTTCCTACCATATTTCATTATACATTCAGTAACCAAAGAACTTCCTTAATTCTCACTACTTCTGCTCTAAACTGGGTGCACCTTTGAACTTTGTAATTAATGTTACTCATATTTGCTAAGAAATTATTTGATCTCTGACTGCAAGTCACAATTTTACTGTCTCTGGCTTTACATGAAGTCTGCTCCATTTAAAGTAAAAGGGTGTAGGATAAAACTTTAAAATCCTACAGAACATGGGCATTTCCTACCTGGAAAGAAAAAAAATCACATCCTGAACTTCTGTATTTCCAATGGTGATGACAGAGGATGCAGTTGACATTGGGTCTGTAAACCATATTTAGCACATTTCTTCTCTGCAATACTTTGTGCTCTTGGCTGGTGTCAGGACAAAGATATCCCTTCAACACAGGCACCACTGCCTAAGCTGGAGCACGGGAAGGAAACATCCTCTTTCCAGTGTCAGGAGGGGCTGAAGATGTTGCAGCAAACATTGTCCTTGCTATCTCACTCCTGCCAATCATTAGAGCTGCTATCCAGCAGAACCAAAGGTGTGAGTGCAACATTTCTTCATCAGTCAGACAGAATTCAGCTCCAAAGGATGGGGAAGCTGCCCCAGCTCCCTGGGCACTGCACAGGGCTGGAGAACATCTCCATCAGTGCAGCCCTCAGATGGATCATGGGAGTTTTTTATTTTGCTGGTGGGAATTAACATTTTGGACAGATGCAGAAGAAAATGTTATGTTTGCAAACAAAGGTTTCCATTAATTTTTTAAAGAATGAGCAGGCCACTCCCACTGTCTAAATTAAACGTGCACCACAATGGCAAGACACCCAGTGTCCATGCTGATTTAAAATGGTAACTCACCATGCTGAAAAAGAGAATTATAAAACCCGAAAGAAACCCATAGTATAGCAGTACAGTGCAAAAATCACTTCACATCACACTAATTTTTACTCTGCATTAGAGATGCTGTGCTTTAAAAGCTGAGCAGCAATTAATTAAGAAAACTGCAACCTGAACCTCTGAGACATATGGACCACTCCAGTATTCTGCTCAGCCTCCCAATGAGGACTGATTACAAACTCATTTCAGTTACTATTTTCTGACAGTTACTGAAGAAAATAGAACTGCATGGTTATTTTTTTTAAAGACATGAAATAGTAAACAAAGTATGTTACACGACATAGTAAATTAATGTTATTAGTAAAGGCAATCTGCCAAAATCTGGCAGAAACATTTGACAAAGTAGATCACAGAACAGTTGGGGTTGCAAGAGACCTCTGAGGATCATCTGGAGTCCAACTGACCTGCTAAATACACATGTAAAAACACAACTGAATAAACTGTGATAGTAAAAAAAATAAAAAAGGCAACCAAAGGAGAATAAAAGAAGTTTCTTTTATCCGTAACTTATATAAGAAAGTATTTTTAATGTAGGAACAATTAGTTAATGCCTTGGAGAGCAGTATATGTATAATATCTGACAAAGGGATTAATGGTGTTCCTCTAGCTGACAAAAAACTGTTTTCTATGTGTCTGACTATTCCCCCTGCCTTTCCCTCGCCCCTCTTTAATCCTAATAGAGCATGTCAAGTTCTTGATTCTTTCTGGACTAATTAAAACTCTTGGTTTGGTGCAGACCTGAAGAAAACAGTCTGGCTCAGACCTTTTTCCTAATTAAAAACTGTGTTTAGAAAAAAAAGAAGTTTTTCATACTTTTGTTTTTATATTCAGACCAAATTGCTTTGCTATGCAGCTTTCAGAGACTTAAATTTCTTTATGATTTTTTCTATTATTTTCGTAAAAAAGAAAGATATGTAAAATAGGTAACAGAATTTCACATTTCACTTTTTTTCTTCTCCAAGGTTTTTCAACCTTGAGACAATACAAGGGCGGCCTTGGTTTCTTTGAAAAATGATGACTTGAATGTAAGAGAGCCCAACTGTCCATTGTTTGAAAATTAAGATCCCTAATTGAAAAGAAGCTGAATACCCATTATTGGTAGGTAGAATTTATTTCAGTAGTTTAGGTTTTTTTCCTCTGACGAAACATAGATGTGTTTTCCACAATAAAGCTATCGGAGGGCATGAACAAACTTCTAAAAGCTTCTTGAAGCGACAAGCCAATCTGATGTGGTGAAGCTATTTAAGCCATTTTAGTAAGAGAAAGAAACGCACAATAAACAAAATAATTCTTACAGAGCTGCCTGTCTGCAGGTTTGTTAAGCTCTGTGAGTTTTCTGTGTTAAAACGTTTAGCCAAACAAAATTGTTTCTGATTATGGAGGTCCTGGTTTTTCCAGTTCACCACAGAAAAGTCTCTTGTCTTTTAAAAGCATTAGAGACCTGGCAGGAGCCTGAAAGATGACAAGGCAGAGGAAGGAGCTCAAAAAGAATTTGAGTGACAGAGAGGCAAACTGGGAGAGCTACGTCTGGAGCAGAGGTAAAAGAACCAGCACCACAAACTCCCACAAGAACACAGGGAAAAGAGTCTCAGTGCTTCCACAGCTGGATAACAGGGCTGGGTCACTCCGCCTGTGAAAGGACCCAGCAGTCACTGAACAGTCACTGGAGCACAGCAGGACAGCAGGACCACTTGGACACAACACCTGGATTCCAAGTTTAGGAATGCCGTTGGTGCCACCAGCTGCCACTGAGCATTTCCATGATCCCCTTTCCTGCAGGAACTACCCAGTGACTCAATCATTCCCTCTGAAAAAACCACACATCCCCATTCACAGCTCTCTCCCGGGTCTCTAAGTCCTGGCCAGCCTCATGCCAGGCCACAGAGACACACAATTGTCACTTTAGGGCAGAGCACTGCCACAATGGGACACAAAATAAAGGTGCTTGACTCCAGTCAGAAGGCAGGAGAAATCAGAAGGTTTATTTACAATTCATTCCGCCCTTTTATAACTTGCTGTGTTAAGAAGACACGTTATTGGTCCATAGAACTGACACCTCTCCCCTTGGCTCAGTAACAGAAATAGCAAAGAACACCTGCTGTTATGGGAAAGGAATACTGTTTACACAAAGTTGCTTTGGGAAAAAGAAAACTGTTGAAAAGTTTTCCTTGGAAAGAGCTCAGCAATTCTCAGGCTCAGAAAATATCGGGTCCACAGCGCACCATTTGACTGCTTACAGAAGTTACTCTCCAGCACAATACTGACTACACTCCAAATATTTCCATGGGATTTAGAGATGTTTTGTGGAATGATGTCAACATGTAAAGCGACAGAAATAATCTTTCTTCTTCAAACAGACGCTGCTTCTGCTTAACATCAAACAATAAATAGAAAGCTGAACAAGTCCTCTAAGTAGGTAATGAGTAACTTGTACTGGCCTTTAGTAAGCTGGCATTAAACACTATCATTATAATTGGAATTGAATAAAAGCAATTAATAGAATTTATTTGTTTCTGTGGTGTTTTTTTTTGGAGGTGTGAAAATTAGAAGCTAACAGAATTGTTCATTATGAACAAATCACAAACTATCATGCATTGATATTTTACAGCTACTCTGAAATAAACCAAGCAGCTTAACATTAATAAACACCTCTACAATGAAGTATTTATTTTTAATCCATTAAACCAGGCTATTTCCTTTTAACATTTGGATGCCTTAGCAAAATTTATACTTGCATTCTGCAAAAACTTCCTCTCTAGCGTATCTAAATAGATTTAGTTTCTTCAGCTTCTGGACAGTTATAAGATCCTTTTCCCACCACACTAAATAAACAAACAAACAATCTCTTTCCCCCAGTAAGTCCTGGATAATTGCCAGCAGAGGTGCTAACAGATGAGCAGCCAGGCAAGTGGTATTTCCAGTGGGACAGACACTTGCCTTGCCACTCCAAATCAGAGTAACGCTCCTTTGCATTTGCCAGAAAACTGCTCCTCTCTGTGTTCCATAACCCCCTAACCTGTAACACGCAGGTTATTTTAAACAGTTTAAAAAGAGCTCACTTGCACTAAAGCAGATCTTTGTACTCAAACAGATTAGTGAGAGCAAACAGGAAAAGCTCTGCTGTCAACTGTCAGAGAGTGATAACATGTGCCATGTAGGAAAGGTTGCTTCAACCTATGCTGGTACAGGAGACTTGTCCACAGTGTGAAGTGCTCAGAAAGGAACGCAGTTCTCTGAGGAAATTTTTCTTCTTCTGGAAGAATGATGGATGTGTACAAAGGTCCTTGAAGAGTTAATACAAACAGCCCTAACTGCACCTGGTAGATGACTATGAGGAGCTAGTTAATATGGGGGTTTTATTTGTTCATTTTTTAAATTGCTTTTCTTGGTGAGAGATTTCTTAAACAGCTGATTTTTAGCATTTTACAGACAAAAATCTTCATATATTTTTCCAAAAAAGTAAATATAGTTTTAGCTGAACAAAATATTTCTTAAAAAAAATTCTGGCTCAATTACTGATTAAATATTTTCTGCCTTTCTAGACCCCCTATCCTTGCCTGTGCTGCAGAGTGACAGTGTGGGAACCAGCTTAATCTCAGCTCCACGGAGGGGACGCAAAGCAGAGTTGGAGATAAATGTAATTTCTAGCTGTGCCAGAGGTGGGCTGGCCCACTCATGTTATCATACAAATAAAATTTTGCTTGGACTAAAAGAGAGACAGCAAAGATAGAAGTAGAGAGAGATTTAAAAAAAAAAAGAAAAAAAAAAAAAAAAAGTAGTCCATTTAGAGGAATGTGCTGAGATACTGGCAGTGGGCCAAACCCAAAGCATAGTGCACATGGAAGCCCAGCTCACCTAGGAACAGTGAGAAAGGGAATAATCTCCACCATTGCAGTGACTTACAAAAGATCAAACTTCTTTGTGAAGAAACTTCAAGGTACAGAACAGGAATGGAGTAAGAAACCAAATCTATGGGTCATCTGAAATACCAAAGGAGCTCCTCCCAAGAATAATGACAGGACGATTTTCCATACATCTCACAGGAGCTCAGCTTGCACTGAATGAGCTGTCATAGCCAAATATCATCATTTCAGTTGCAGTTTCATGTCTAAAAATGGTATTTGTACAACTTTGTGGAAGCTCTGAGGCTTCACAATGGATAGAGGGAAGAGGACAGGTGAGAAGTCCAGCTCCTTTCTTCTGCCTGTCTCACGAGATGGACAGAGAAAGGAGAGGCTAAGTCCTGGATTTTAGTCACAGAGAATGTATTTATCCTCACACTCAAACCACCCAGCCTCAACTTCTTAATCTTCCTATGTATGCAAATGTATGAGGTAGAAATAAATATTTTTTCTCCACAGCACTGATTTGACTGTTGGAAAATCAGCTCCTACTAATGTGACAAACCTGATTCATTAAAACTTTTTACCAGTCAATCTCAAGAACCCCTTTTCAAGTGATTTGAGTGTAAGTAAAGTTTTCTTTGGCAGAGTTTGTTTCCGTAAGTCCAAAACACTAAAACAAAAGAGAAAAAAAAGAAAAAGAAAGAAAAAAAATCGTGTTCAGAGACCTTAAGAAGAGTTTTCCAACTGTGAAGTCAAGTACTTTTGATTAAAATGGTATCTGGAGCAAAGTTAAATAATACTTCTGGGGTTAAATACTGCAGTTACTAAGCAGAGCGACCAGGAAAAAAGCCAAGTTTGGCTGATTTCCCCAAATGCATCACTCTGGCCATCTGTGAGAGAGGTAATGTTCTCTTAAGAGAAGAAACAATTATCGAAAAATAGGTTGTGGGATTGTCTTGATACTTATTTTGTTGTTGTTCAATTAACTCTTCATTTATAGTCTTCCCAAAGCACAAAAACCCCCTGATGAACCTGAACACTATTGGTTCTATTAATCCATGAAGTTTTGTTCTGATGTGAGCACGCACACAGTGCAATAGCTGAAGCTCCTCTAACAGACCATGGTTACATGTTGTGCATCTTTTTACCCCACAGTGCTTTGTCAGCTTTGTAAACAGAGCCCTGGTTGCAAGGTTTTTATGAGCAGAGAATTGCACACCCGTCAATGTTATCCATGTCTGTGTGCACGGCCACGTGTTCCTGCAGCTGCCTCGTTTGTGCAAATTGAAAAAGGAAATTCTCCTTCAGAAAAAAGCCCTCAAAACCCAAGGGGCTGCTGATTGTCTGTAAACCTGGCCTTGCACCTCCTGGAAGCTGTTGCAGAAACCAGAAGCACACCTACTGATATTAAGCACAGTGTCCACTGTGTTTGTTATTATGGTATGTAGAAAGGCTGATTTCAGTTACTCTCTGCCTTATTTCTGGGGTCATAAATCACTGATCCTGAATGGCAGAGGCTTATTACTTCCCAGCTGCTCACATCTGCTGGGATGCCCATGGGGACATGTCACATCCCTAAAGCAGCCCTAATTTGTAGGGATCACTGAATAGACTTCAAGTAGGCCTGTCTGCTGAGCACAGAGCTGAAGAAATAAACCATTGAGGCTCCATTCTCTCACAAGCCATTCAATCATTAACGCAAAAAAGAATTTTGAGCAAATCATACCATCTTTTTGCTTCTCAGCTCAGATCTGAGCTTCCTGCTGCATGTGATCTCATTAATGCAGCGTTTTCAGGGGCAAGCCAGAAATAATTTTTTTAACATTTTTCCAAAAAAAGTCCAAAACATGGTGGCTTTAAAAATTCTCAAAGCTGCACAAGCTTATCTGTCTCCACTCAGGCACACTTCTGTTGCCCTTTAGCACCACACACAATGTTATGATTAGTTTATCTCTCTACACATACTACAGCACAGTTACTCTAAAATAACTTTAGAAAAAAGAGAACACACTTATTCAAATATATTTTTGCTATGATGCAGAATGCTACAAAGAGAGCAAGGACTAGAGAATTAAGCACATGAATCTAAGCATTATTTCTAATGCAGACAGCAGAAGATACAATTGCACGGCCTGAGGCTCAAATATTATTATCCTCTGAGATATAGACATTAAAAGTAATTGCCAGGAAAATTGTTCTTCATCAATTACTTAAAATACATTGGAGTTGAACACTTGCTATTTCTTCTAGGGAAACTACAAAGGGAAAGATATTGGTAAAGAATCTTTGCTTTTTCCTGCTCCTGTTCAGGGTTTGGGGTTTTTTTTGGATACTCATTGATAAATTACAATTTGAACACTGACATTTTGTTAGATTATTTTCAAACACATTCTTCATTTTCCCTTTATCTGTATCTCCGTGTTGGACTACAAATGATCAGAAATAACCAGCCTTATTTACAGATTAAATGCAAAAAAATATAATTTAAATGATAGTCCATAATTACAAAAAATTACTATGTGTTGAAGTTTTGACTCTAATCATGTTTGAATTCCACCAGGTGAATTCTGAACCATGAATTCCCAAAATTTACATTATTGTGCATGGGAAGGCTTGTCAGGTATGATGTAGTCCTAATCACTGAATTCATTGATAGAAGTTAGTTATAATGACTGCAGGGAAATGAGATTAACTTGTTGGATGCATATAAGAGTAAAAACTCTGGTTAAGTACCTTCTTTATGATATATTCCCTGAATGAAATGGGAAGATATTTAATTCCCTTTACCCACTGCAATCTTTTCCTTTTATTACCGATTATTTACACATATCCCTAAATGCCAGGAAATCTGAGAAAATCATTTGGACATTTAGAACCAACAGAGACTTTGGGAATAACAAATAACTTTCAACTAGGGATAGGTCAATTAACTTGTTTGGAGGAAAAAAAACCAACCTCCCACTGAAAAATGAAGCTGAATCATGTAATGTCCTCGATTCAAAGTTTATATTAAGTTAGGAAAAAATAAAGAAAAAAAGGGTTTTCACTCATATTAAAAAACCCACTTTCTCTCCTTTTTTGGGCACACTTGAACTGCAGTCTCTTGAGACGCTTGCCTGACCCAAAGCCGAACAACTGCCAAGATAGTGACACTGAACAGCGTGGATAAAAGGGATTGAACATAAAAAGACTGACTCAAAACAACCATGAAATGGAAGCATTTTTGCTTTTACTGTCATAAAATAACTCTTATTTCATAAAGCACCTCAAGAGATGGTGACAGGAGAGGGAAGCAGGGCAGCAGCTTACATGGATTTGTGCCCCCACCTCCCCAGCAGTAAAGAGAAGCACAGGCAGTGGCAGTGCCCGACACAGCAGTGACTTGAGGAGATATAAATGCCAAGACTTCAGCAAAACCAAAGTGAAAACAATTAAGTGAAACTTCCAGGTTAAAAAAACCCCCCTGGACCTCCCCTTTCCCTCCCCTGCCAGGTTCCTGTAGAATTAAAGTGTTGGGATTTTTCCCTTCCCTCCTGTGAAATTCAGGGTAGTCTGCAGATACAAAATTAATATTCATTATACTTTTAATTTAGACTGATACAATTTTTGAGGAAGCTGTTAGAGAAAGCTTCTCTGTAACTTAAAATTGTCCCAGAAAACTTTGCTCACACGTACAGATTCCTTTATCATTTCCAGTTTGTGCTACCTCTGATTTTACCTACTGCATCTAAATTTCATTCCTATTCTACTAGAGTATCTTGTCTTCTATACATTACACCCATAATGAGGACTGTATAAAGCTCTTTTGATGAGAACTTGTCTTTAACCAATAGAATAGATTACTTGATCTTCTCACAGTTCTTACCCATTTCTTTATTTGCACAGTTTTACCCAGCAAATTTCATCTGTTATCAATATTTTTACTATGAACTTGCAATAAAAATCGGTTAGCCTCCTTGAACACATTTTGTAATATTTTCTTCTTGTATTTATTCTGCAAATTCATAAGCTGCATGTTTCCATCTGCAGTGGCATGAAGCTGGCATTTTTAACCAGAGTGGGATTAAATTTTCTGTGTGATCATAAAGCATGAAAGCTTTACCACACAAGACAGTCCCCTGTGACCTCAGCTACAGAAATGGAATAACTTTAAGCATGCTCTTCCCAAGAATCCTCTCTCTGCTCCCCTTCAGGTCCCTTCTCTTTTAGATTTATTAATAATGCCAACTACTTTACACCTTGCTGGATCATTATTTGGTTCTCTGAATGTTGATGATGTCACAAAGGTAATAGAAAAAAATCAAAGCAACCCTAAAAATTGAGAAGTTTGATTTGAACCACTGTTGGCATAACAAAAGCAGCTTTAAAGTCAGATCACAGTGATGAGGAGTTTCTTTAGAAGAAGAGAAACATTAACCTTTTATTATTTCTCACAGCACTCAACTCATACAAAAGGTATGCAAAAAGTCTAAATATTTTCCCATCTACATTTCTATCACTGTTTCTCCCTACCTAATATTTCAGTTTTATTGTCTCTTTTAAATCAGAGGTACTAAGCCACTTCTGCCATCTTCTGAACCCCAGACCTAGAATTTATGCCACGTTATTTCATTTATCACAAGCTAAACTAACTATGGTCTCGATGCACTTGAACATCCCCTGTGCTCCAGACATCCAGTTCTCTTGGAACTCTCCCATCTTCCCTAATTATTTTGTTCCCATGATGCTGAGGAAAGGTAAAATTTTGTTGCTTCTCAAGCTCTAACACGATAATCTCAGAGGAGACTATACAGCCCAGCATTAGAGAAGGATCACCAGAAAAAAAGAGTAGACAATTTAGAGGCTGACATTTTTTGCAAAAACCAGGAATTCCAGTTACTGTAAAGTAATAACTAATTCTGGCTTGTAAGAGAAAAAAAAAATACAAGCAGCATATCCTGCCTGCAGATCTTTTGGCCTCAACAGTCTAAAAAGGTACAGAATGTGGTGTATTTTAATAATAATTAAATTCTTAGACAAGGAAGAGAAGTGGTTGGGATTGCACACCTCACTCTTCATATGCTGCAATTAACTCTTACTATTAAAAACACAGGTGAGCAGCACAAAGGGAAACAACTTCTTTTTTGGTGAAACATCACAAATATTTAGTTCTTACAAGTGGAGGGAAGGAAGGAAATGCTATTAAGTGTTTCTGTGGTTCTTCAACAATTAAAAACTTTCCATGGAAACTTACACAAATGTTAGTAATAATAGACCAAGTATGTCCAATATTGTCAGCAGAGCAGATTTTGATTTCATGCAAAACTTGGAGAAAATGTGTTATGACCGCATGACTCCTTCTATATAGAGTGTGTGATGATGAGCTGTAGTTAGGGTGGATCCCTGATTTATTTTTGCTTCATATTTTCTTAATGTGAGAAAGGGTTGTTTGAAATTATTCTCTGCATGTATGGAGTTCATATAAAATTTAGATCTAAAACAGAAAAAAAAAAAAAAAGTGAAAAAAAAATAGAAAGAAAATTGACCCCAAACACTGGTAAGGATCTCAATAAGCAATCTACCAATCAAACCAAGTAATCTAAGTTTTCAGGGTGCTAAGTAATTAAGCATGAGAGTGCAATAATTTTTTTCTTGTTTCTAATGTCCCAGGTGCGCTGTCTAGGTGCCAGCAGAACTTCCCAGCAGTGTTCTCCTGAAAGCAGCAGACTCCCACTCCTGCAGGCAGTTTCAGGGGCCCACCTGCCCCTCCCTGCCCGGTGCTGCAGTGGGACATGCAGCACCAGAATCGAGTGGGCAGGCACAGACTGAGGCGCAAATGAGCACAAGAGAAGTTAAAGGAGAGAGAGCTATTGAAAGATAAACACATGATAATTATTTTATTGCCTCCCCATCCTGTCAGAACACATTTGGTTTTATATATCCATAAAGCAGACTTCTGCCCTCAGAACAGCTCTGTTGTGAGAGATTAGTATCTGTCAGCTAAATTTTAAAGTGTGCTGTGGTTTAAGCTGGCAGGCAGACAGAGCCCCACAGAGCCATTCACTCCCTTCCCACAGAGAGAAGGGCAGAGAATCAGGGAAAAGGCAAAACTTGTGGGTCAAGATAAAGACAGTTTAACAGGACAGAAGTGGAAGGGAAAACAGTAGTAATGATATAAGAATATACAAACCAAATGACGCCCAATGGGATTGCTCACCACCCTCTGAGCAATGCCCTGATCAGGGGGTCACCACCCCTGGCCAGCTGTCCCTAGTTTTAGTGCCCAGCAGGACTCTGTGGGAGATGTCTGGAGCATCCCTGGGGTGGGCTGAGGGCAGCTGTCCCAGCTCCTGGCAGGGCAGCAGGGGAAGCAGAGGGAGTCCCTGAGGCTGTGCAAGCGCTGCCCAGCAGCAGCTCCAACACTCCTGTGTTATCAATATAATTCTCCCAGGAAATCCAGAGCACAGCCCTGCACCAGCTACCAGGGAGGAAATTAACACCAAACCAGCTGAACAGAGCAATGAATAGCCGATAAACCTCATTTTGAAATAATTACAAATCAATTACTATCATTTTTTAAAAGACCAGATACAAACAATGGTAAGCCCAAAGGCTTTAAACAACTTGTTTTCCACAGGCGAAAGATCTCAGAGAAGCAAGTCCAACATCTGTGTAAGAACATGACAACAGATAAGAACATCCATTCTGGATTACTTTTCCCCTTGTTTTAATTGTCACTTTAATGCAAATACTCCACAAATCAACCAGGGTACTGAATTATCAGTGTGATAATATATTCAAATATTTGACATTTACATTAATTGGAGATAATGAAGAAAATATTTTTGTTGTTCATTGGATGAGACTAAATGGGCTGGAAATTCAAATGAATAAAACATCATTACAACATCCACTGTACACCTGTTCACAGCTCTATTAACAGCTTGATATTTTTATTAGGTGCATGCACAGCAGTACAAGGACAAATGACCATTTTCACACTCACAGGAGAGAAGTAAGAACGCAGAGCTCAGTGTGTGGGGTCACTTAACGCACAGAGCTCTGACAAGCGCTTAACTAGACCCAAAATGCCTCCACTTAGTCTTGACTTCTAATTTTATAAATTATTTACAGTTTAGTAGGTGCAAAGCTAGTGGAAAATGCCTTTTCTGGTAGCTTGATTGACAGGATAATTATACTGTGGTTTTGTTTTTAGCACTGTTATGCAGAATCATAATGCTATAAAAAAGTATGAATGCTATGAGCTTTTAACTTTGACAAGGTCATTCTGAAGCCTACCAAACAGATGTCATGAAAAGCTGCTGCTATCATTAGCCAGGTCCTATAAGTACTGCTGCACCTCTCCAGTTGTATTTTAGTAAGACTAAATTTTTTTTTTTGTGTATAAATTTTAAGATTGAACTGTTAAAACCAAAACAATCAGAAGAAGCAATACAGATATTTATTTTTTTCTCATTAGTATTATTTCTTTTGAGGAAGTGCCTAGAAACACTAGCAACAGGTTACATTCCTCTGAGTGAAGCTCTGTATTTCAGTCAATTAATGCCTTGCAGGAATTTCTCTAGACTTCCAGCTACAAAACAGCACAATTTAACAGAAATGAGACAGCCCTATAGAATTTATCTTTTAAAATACATTTGATCTATGGTTTATGAGGATTCCCAATTATTACAGACTTTAGTGAGAGAGATGAACGAATGAGTACACTCAGATGAGTTAAATCACTCTGCAGCCTTGTGTCCATGGCTTTATTCATCCCTGTCACTATTCACCCCTGCCAGCTACAACGTTGATTAGCATTTAAACACTCAGAAGGTTGTATTGAAATATTGAATAAAAAGTTGTAAAAAATCTGGCAAAAATTAGTGCCACCTGAGGCCCAAACCACCCTGCTGTGAAGCAATAGTGTATACATAACACTCTGGGAGCCAACAAATCTTATGAAAAACAGGTTGAACTTACTTTTTAGGCTACTAGGAAGCGAATAGATATAAGTTGAATGTTTATAAAGACGGGATTCCAATAACGATGTTATAAAAAGCATAAAGAAAAGGCAAGGTCTCAGAGCATGGTAAAGAAAAATGGCTGCAGGTATTAGGTGTCCACACATAATGCATTTCCCTGCTTATTTGATCTTGCAGCCTCTCCTCATGCAGCAGTCCAGGAGAGGACAACAATGAAGCCCATTCACTGCTGCCCTTTTTGCACGATTCTGGGTCTGTGCCCACAAACATAACATCTGATTAAAACCGAACACTCTGCACAGAAACTTACTGCTCTAATGAGTGACCAAAAGAGCAGGAGCCTCACAAAGATACTCCACCAAACTATGCTGGAGCAACCAGGGTCACTCTTTATTTGTCCATGGGCATTCATGTTCAGTTTTTTCTCTATGTTAAGAAAGATTATCATTTCCTATCCTGACCGATACTTTCACAGGAGCTTCGTACGTACTCTCAGCCTGTTAGTTTCCCTCTCTTTTTTTATTCCTTCCCTTCTCTTGCTCCTTTACATGCCTACCCACACACATTATAGATAAAACGATGCTCATAACAAAACTTCTAGAAGAATATCATGTCAGGAGTGTTAGTGAAAAAGAGAAACAGATAGATTGTACTTTAGGATATCTTATTTCTCATTATGTCTAAACAGTTCTTCCTATCCACTTCTTCTCATATTATCACTATATTATCTTTCAGAAACACTGCAGGCAAAGTACATGAAGGAGTGAATACACAAGTGATATGGGTAGAACTCAGTTATCAGTTTGGGCTTCCCTCTTGTCTTGTTACAAGGAGCTGTCTATAGCAGGCTTGAATGAATGACGGCTCACCAGTGCTTCTCTTAAACCATTTACCATAAGGTAAGATGTTTAAGAAGTGATCTCTTTTATTATCAGATATGTAGAAAAGCCCCATTTCTACCCTGCTGTGACAGGAGATCCCATGTCTCAGTCTCCTGCTGCAGTCTGTTAAAGGTAAATATGACAGATCACATGGAGGCTTCCAAAACTGTTCCATGACTGTTTGGCTTCACCTGCTTTGACAGAGAAGCCAACTCCAGTAGAAAACATAAAAGAAATCTCAGACGGCAGATATGCTGTTCCTATGCAGAGTATTTTCAGGTAGAAAAATACTTTTGAAAACAGTTGTGATAAATTCAGAAGGAGCAATATATGGGCAGAAATATTATTTCTCACCTTGAAAGCAAACATGGAAGGCAATGAGCCTAATACCAATACATCAGAGTAAATTAAACTTGCTATAGTAAATAAATTATTGTAAATATTTTGAGAATATGAAGAAGAAAGGTGCATACTATGTTGTTGTTATTAAATATTTTATTTAAGGCAGTCTTGAATAAAACCCTTGCACAGCCCTTTGTGTTTGCTAATTCCCAAGAGCAGATCAAAGTCTTCTTTACGTGGAAGAGTATACACCTTCCTTCATTAGAAATACGCAGTTTAGTGATTAATTTAGTGCAGCGACGGAGGGATAAGTTTTCTCCCAACATGGTGCATTCTTTAGAAGTCTTTTCAGCAAATACCAGAAAAATGCAAAGCTGTAATGATTATATTTCTGACCCGAAGTTAAACCTCAAAGAGAATTTGCACAAGCCATTCTTAGTTTATTGGTGCACCTACATTACACTACTAATAGCACACCCATGAACTAAACCTGACTAAAAATAAGGGATGCAGAAAAGTTAAAATTCTTAAAATTTTTTCCTTCATTATTTCTCACATAATTTCTCATATAAACTTTTTTCCTCCATGCAAGATGTGGGTCGATATAAGGGTACCAAAAAATCCCTCAACTTTTAAATTTGCCATGTTTTATACAGTAGAAAAACCCCAACCATTTCCATCTGCCTGACTGCTGCTGCGATGCCTTAAATCTCGTCCAAACTGAGAACAAGCCTTATTTTCCCTTCAGTATAAGTTGCTTTTAGCTGAGAGAAAATGAACCCTGTGTATCACAATAGAACTGAAGGTCAGGAGGTTATTCAGCTTGCTGTGGCAAGGAGTGTTGATCTAAATCACAACTGCCTGCTCAGCACTGCTCACACAACAGGAAGAAGTGGAAGGGAGGTTGCACAAAGCCAGTATCAGGTTACTTCTGTCTCAGCCTTTGATATAATTTTCCTACCCCTACAGCTTTGTTTCCTTTATGATTTTAATGAACTGAACTGCCAAGGGAAGAAAAAAAATAAAGAATGCTAAGGAAGGGCTTAGGTGTCTGCCAGCAGGTGTATGTAGGACATCACCTTATTCCAAGAAACAGTCTAATCGAAAATGGCTTCCTGAGGCATTCTAATTTTCTAGCTAACATAACATCTTAGTCCACAATCAGTTTAATCTGGTAAGCATCATTAGGGAGGGAAGTGCCTGTGCTCTTCTCGGCACACAAAACCACTTGGCTCTGCTCTCCCTTGTGGTGGAAGTGCTCTTGTAGCCACACAGCGAGGTAGGAAATGTATCCCGCCAAAAATCACAGCAGCAGCAAGCAGTGCTGTTTGGGCTGGATCAGTTCACAGGCTTGGGTTGTCATGTGGCTGCGTGTGAATTCCTGTAGCACAAACACAGGGCGGGAACATATGGCCTTCAGTGGATGCTGCTGAGCTGAGCTGATCATGGGATGGTGTGAAGGTGCCTCTCCTGAGGCAGGCACAGGTTGGGAACGGATCATCCTTTCCCTGGTCTGGAGGGAAGACATCGAGGCAAGGGCAACAGAATCACTCGTCCAGGTGACTCATTTGTACAAAATAAAACATTCCCACCCACTTCCCAAGTTGTCAAACAAGTCAGTATGACTACATTAAAAGCATCAATAGGAGTGGTGAGGGTTGCTCTAATTTGAAAAGCAAAAGGTCCTGAGGGGAAGCCTGCCCTGAAGGACAGCAGTGCATCCTAATGCTGCTCCTAAAGGTCAGCAGACTCAGCAAGGCACATCACCAACCACCCACCAGGTAGGAATGGTGTTTTTACAGCACATTTGCTGTCCATGGCTGTTCTGAAGTTTCACCTCTGAGGTAAGATGGTCCAATTTATGTGTGGAGTAGCAGACAGATCCAGAGCCGTCTACTTGCAATATTTTACAGAGCAATAGTAGAACAATTTTGAATGAACTATGGCCTAAATTGAGAAAGGAGGAAAAAGGTCATTAAACAGAATGAAAATCTCCTAATTTGATCCATTTGCTGACAACAAACACAGATTGGGCAAAGTACCAGACAACTGTAACAGAACTAGCAAGGTTAATGGAGCTGCTGCTATAACATATTGTAGATCTCGTAGTGTCAGTGGCGATAGTGGTAATGGTGTAAACACAGTTTGTTTTCCATCTGGTGTGTGGTATATGCCCTTGATAAAAGGGTGCTGCATTATGCATTTCTGTTCTCCTAAATTTATTTACTCCTAAAAATGTATAATGATTTTAATAGCCATATACAAAGACAGAACTTCTGCTTTTTTTTTTTTTTTTTTTTTTTTTTTTTTTTTTTTTTTTTTTTTTTTAAAAAAAAAAAAGGTTATAAAAAAATTTCCTAATGAGGTTAAGGACAACATTAAATCAAAAATATTGTCATAACAACTATGGGCTTTTTTTCCCCCTTCAAAAAAACCAGTTCAAATATTTCTCCTGTTGAATACCTTCAAAGCAGTTGATGTGGATGCTGCATAAGACTGGAATATAATACAACAATAATATTTTAAATTTGAATTCATCCCGAGGGCTTTACAAATTGTGTAGTACACAATTTTGAAGCTATTAATTAAAAGTATAAAAGATCTATGTTCCAAAGCAAATTAAAATCAATGGAAAGTCTTATCTTCATTGCAAGTGGCCTTGGATCAAGCCTTGAGAGATCACTAATGTGAAAATAAAGTACCTTTCAGTAGCACTTCATGCTAACATGCAATAGTTGTGAATCTCAGACTCAACTCCATCCTGTACTCTTAGGGACACACACTGCTGAGCACATGCTTTTACTTCTCTTAATCAACGTTTTTAACTAATATTATTGTTGAAGCCTTGATCTGGAATATAATCACTCTTTTCATCAAAATATTTACAAGAGCAAACGGGGAGCCTTGAAGGTTCCTGTTTGAACTGTGCAGGGTATCTATGGTTACAGTGTGTTGTGGATGGTGAGGACCAGGAACACGCTGTGTGCACTCAGACAGAATGTGAGGCAGCCTGAAGGAGGTAACTCATTGTCCAGAGAAATTCTGTGTAGGGCTGGAGTAAGCGGGTTAGAGGGAATAAACCAAAAGGGAGGGAAATGGCATGCAAATGGTCCTATGCAGGCATTAAATAAATATCAAATAGAACTTGGGAGATTGTGAACTGGCCAAGGAGAGAGGCCTGCCTGAGGGGGATTATCAATGATTGATAGGGGGACAAGGACTACTGACTGGTGATCAGAATCTGAATTTATTGTGACCTACATGCGCTTATTTACCATTCCAGGAAGGCTGATCGTTACTACAATGATTAGTTAAAGCATCATACAAACAAACTTATACATTTTGCAACATCTCTTGCTTGCAGAAGTTGATTCAATCTTTTTTCCTGTCGCCACTCTTGATCCAGTCTTCTGTTTGTTCTTGCCAAGGCATCTTGGTTATTAAACTGACCACGCTAATTAAATCCGCAGCGCTCTCTGCCCTGTGGGCACCAACAGGGGATGGGCTGCTCAGGAGGGCAGGGCATGGTGTTTGCCATTCCCCCATGATCAGCCTGTGACTCTGGATGTCTGAAATGACACCTTGTTCCTCGATCCAGCACAGGCACTGGATCAGGTGCTGTTGCAGAGGAATGTTTGTTTTTGTTACTGAGGGAACAGCTCAGTGACTTACTCGTGGCTGCTCTATATCTTGAAATCACCACCAGCAACAACGGAACAAATAGGCTGAAATTTGCTGTACGAGTGTCTGATTGAAGTCTACCCTCTACTGCAGCACTGAGTACACAGCTCATGGAAACATCTGTTCAGCCACCATGCTCCAAGAGCTAGTTTGGATCTTACTTTTCAGAGCAAACAATGACATTAACAGTGGGAAGATTAATTAATTTCAATATAAACTAGGAGCTGCAGCCTATCTTACCTCAAAGGTTGCAGTACAGAACCACAATGGATGTAGTTTAAGTGCAGAGGTATAAGTTGAGTTTTAACAGCTGATTTTTGACACTAAAAGAGTCACAACATGAGTCTATCCACTTTTTACACACTGACTTCATGAAGACAAACAGTTTGTATTATTAAACATTCTCTCCTAAGAAAAAGACAATTGTTAAGTTTTCTCTTTTTCCAAAATAAAGATTTGGTGATAACTTGCTTTATTCAGAAAAATGGAAACTGGATTTCCCCCATCCCTTCCAAGCATTTTGTTCTGTATTTGTAGTAAAAATCCTAAATTTTCCAATTTAACATTTTATATTTCCCTTCTTTTAACCCCCTTAGGGAAACAGAATTGAAAGAAAAACACGTTTCAGAAAGTGAACATCAGTCTTACTATCCTGCTTTTCCCAGCAGAGTAGGTGAAAAATACAAGTGTGAAATGACATATATATAAAATAAGTCAGTGCAGTTGGAAAGAAAGGGAGAGTTAAAAAAGAAAGAATTGACGTTAAATCCTTAAATACCCATATTGAATTGTCAAAAAAAGTGAAAACAGATTGAATGAAACTGAAGATGAAACATGTTTGTATTCTCTCAGACTTTCTGAGATTGCACTAAAAGAACAAGAAAAAAAAAATTAAAAATTCAGTTCCATTTGACTATACTTCCTTTGTTTTGTTCAGGTTTGGAGGAGCAAATTTCAAATACAAGCTACTTGGCTGTTTAATACATTTCTTGCCAGACACAAAGTATTAGCACTGTTTTGAAAAACAGTGTGAGAAGAATTCTTTTGAGAGAAACCGTGTCCTTACACAGGAATCTGAATCTCGAGTCCAAACTCTAAAGTAACATCTACATTTTTAAGGAATATGCTATATAGGCTTATTTAGCTGACAGACTGAGTTTGCCAGCATTTGTTCCTCATTTTCAAGACAAAAAAAATATTGAAAATATTCCATTTTGACTGTTAGACTTAATGTAAAAAGTGATTTTCTACTGAGAGGCTGGAATAGGAAAAGAATTTCTCAACAATATGCTACTCAATTTTGCTGAAAACAAGCCCCCCCCCCCCCCCCCCTTCTATAGAAATTATTTAGATTATAGAAAATAGTATGTATGGAAATTTAGTACCCAAATGACAGCATAGTTTCAGCCAAACTATTTCCAAGGAAACCACACTATTAATCCCAGAGAGCTATCAGCTGTACAGAAGACATGGTTGGGTTACATGGACACCAAATTCAGCGGCTGTTGTTATGCAGTGGTTACACTCCGAGTGCAGGAAGTCACCAGTGATGATCAGGAGGATGTGGCACTGGAGCTATTTAAGCAACTAAGATAAATACGCTCATTGGAATAGGTTACTGTTCACACACACAATATGCATTAGCTTTTGACCTGACGAGCGTGGAGTTTCACGTGGTTAAGACAGAAAGCACAAAGGAGAAGATGTATTATTATCACATAGCAAAATGACACTTACTCACTTACAGGACCCTGACAAGCACAGGAGACAAACCCGTGTTACCTGCATTCATTAGTCCTTTTACTTATTATGTTTCTCTAAACATATGATTACACTAAATTACTGCACTTTTCTCTAACTCCTTGTCATGATGAGCTATCATGCCCTTGTCACGCATGATGTGGTTGGCTAGGATACCATCCTTTTTCCTAAAGCCAGTTTTCCTTTCTGTCTTCCATTCCCCACTCTGGCTTTTACACAGAAAAACTAACTTCTAGCAGTTTGTGCAAATACAGCTATTGGGAAAAAAATTCCTGATATGACAGAATTATTTTCTTTTAAGTTGAGAATGAACAGTAAGTTGTTTCAATTACAACTGTCAAATATTCCTGGGGATTTAAAGCCTCTAAATGTGAAGTTTATAAGCTGGACCATTAGTTGAAAACTGGAAATTATTTTTCCATGCATTTATTACACAAAATGTAATTTCCATGCATTTAGGACATCACACAATGTAACCATTTTGCCCAGATTCATCACAAGGGTTACCTGGGATGTGGGATGAACATTTAATTTCAATTAAGGTTTAATTTTATATCCTGTTTAGGTTACTCTAATGCATATTTTAAGCTGAAATATTCTTTCTGTATACAATTTTATCACCACCATCTTATCAAAACTTGGTTGATTGACATTGTGAATGATTCAGCTGTAAACACCGGTGGATCTTGTATTCAAAAATTCTTTATGACAGAACTCCTCAGGAGTTTGCTGGATCTTACCAACTAATTACTAAAATAAATAAATTGTAGGTTAGTAATACATGCATTTTGCCATTAACTATACTGAAAAGAATCTGCAACAAAATAAGAGCTGTTTACAAAATAGGATTTATATTTAAAAGTTACTATATTTCTTTTTTCTTCCTTTAATTTTAAATGAAGTCTTTGACTACTCCTTTAGACTACAGTGACTTATAAGGCAGGTAATTGCTAGAAACTTTAATAAATCCCAGAATTTTTCTTTTTTAGGTTTCTACTTCTCATGAAATGAGCTATGGCAAATATTTTGTAATATACATTTCTTTTTTCCATGTTAATCTTTGATTCGTGGATCAAGAGAACAGTTATTTAATGAAAAAACTATTTTAAATAAGACTTGTCAAAAACCTATTTGACTCATATTTAACCATATTTATTCCTTATATAGATAATGTCAGGGCTTGATTTTCCAGCAGTCCTAATAATCTTAAAGATAACTCTGAAATTTACTTGCTATCTTTACTGTGATGACCTTGAATAACATAAATGGTTCACATTTTCTGGATTACAAACTTTTCCCTGCTAGGCACCAATGTGTAGTTTGTAATCATTGCCTTTTGTATTTATATTTAGGTACACTATTCTTGAAGCTTCATGCTGCTCATGGATTTCTTCAGACAAAGCATTTGTAGCAACATCACAAAGACAATACTAAATCTTCTTTTATGCAAATGTATTAAAACATAAGTATCAGACATGCAAATGTATTTAAGCGTAAATATGAGACATACAAATTTCCAAAGCACAAGTAAAATTTGAAGTGCTAATAAGTATCTGAACTGTATCTTTTTATATCTGCTTACAAACAGTAAATGTGAGGATTCCTAGAAACCTCCAGCCACCTTTATGACACTGACTCACTTTAAGAAATGACTGATTGGGTGAAATTGCACCTAATATCTGCAGCACTTAGTGCCACTCACCAAAGGGAGGTCACTGTTTATAACCATATGGACTGCTGGTTAAAGATAAAACTAAAATTTTACCTTATAGGAAGCTGAATCATAGAAGCTTGTGAACTAACATTTATACCATAATTTTAAATTTATTCTAAGTCATGGAAAAGCTCTCTGGATTTGGCTGCCTTGAGCATTTTCGGAAGCAGGTCCACCGCAGGCTCAAAAAAGTTCCTAAAAAGTACCCAAAAAGTACCTAAAGCTGCTGTTCCTGTGCTGCTCCCCCTTGCACTGACAATTCCAACTGCAGAACTGCACAGCAACATCACACTCAAACCTGCTCCTGCAGCAAAAATGTTCTTACGCCTTCTGAAGGACAGGGTTGTCTTAGGAAGAGGCAGGAGAGCCATTTGGGGGTTTTAGTGGTGTTTTGTTTTCTTCCTCTGACTGGGTTCCTGCACCCTTGCAATTGCCAGGGTAAGCAGGAAGGAGAAATATGGGGTCAGAGGTGAGGAAATCAAAGCTGCCACTCTGACTGCAGCACAGACCCAGAATGGTCCATGCTGACCTTGAAGCTGTACCTTAAACCATCTTGGATAAGATATTCACACATTCCTTTCCATTGCCATTTGTGCCGCTTTTCCTTTTAATTAATTTCTGGATATGATAGATTGCGCTTTCAAGAGCTATCACACCACCATATTAAATTTTAGAATCATTAGAAAAAGAAATTTTAGAAAAGAACAAAAATATGAACTTCAAAGTTTAAGCATAGAATAATAAACATAAGGAAATGTCAGTCCCACACACCTTGGAGTTTCAAACAAGCTCTTTTTCAAAGGTAAAGAAAGGTCATGGTGTTCTGACCTCAGCAGTTATTTATCTGTTCCTTCACATTCCAGAAGTTTAAGTTCTGACCATCAGAGTGTAAAATGTCCCATTAATATACTATTTTCTTATTAGCAAATATTACATATTTTGTACAAACAGCAATCTATCAAACACTAGGGTGCACCCACCTCACCTTGTAACACCAAGGGTCAAAAAGCTCCTTCCAGATGACTGGAGAGTAACTTTTTAAAGCTTATTCTGTCTACCTGAAAGGAGGGATTTAAAGCCAAACCTGTGTCATAACTCAACATTCCCAGAATATTCTGCAATAGAACTGCTTCTTCCATCTGCTGTGGGAATTCAGTGGGGCTGCAGCTGCTCTACTTTGCCTAAAGCACTTCATTTGGAGCAGAAATGAGCAGCATTCCTCCAGTCTGTGTGCTGATTCAGAGCAATTAGGCAGCACCTAAAGGGAGGTGCAAGAGGCAGGGATTTGCCTGGGAGCTTGGATGTCCACTCTCAAGTCCTGTTACTGGGAAATACTCTTAATGGGTGACATTTACAAACAAGAAGCTACTGGATCTCTTGGCTGGCAAGGATGTCTTTTCTACTAGAAGAACATCCATCCAAAAAATTTAAACTGAAAGTGTCCTTAAATTCCATTTCTTTTTTTTTTAAATTAAGTTTCCCCCAATAGTTTGGAGAAAATCAATAGTGTTACATCTTTATACTTGTTGTTCCCCTTCTAAGTCCATGTGTCAGACTTTTATTACCGAGCGCAAGTGCCTCCTTCTACAAAGGCTGAACCTCATAATCTATTTTGTATCTAAACCCAATCTCCACACAGAAAAATTCCCTGAAAAAATACACCAAGGACTCTCATGTCTGTGTGGGCACTGAGTGCATCCCAGAAGCTTTATGCTTAATATGCAGTTGAAATAACTTTTGTGGAACTGCTTAGACAATCAAATCAAGGAAGGATAACCATTCCAACAATGTTTTCCTTCTGTACTCAGGATTGAAAAGTGTTTTACTACTTACCACCGTCTTCATCTGCTCTTTTCAAGACTGGTGTATATTCACTCATTCAGTAATCCTAAAAAGAAGAAAGCAGGAATGTTTATTTTAGGTGCCACCATCAAGTTTAAGTTGATGGATCCCAAGTTCAGCATTTTTCACAGGCATTTAAATATGACATAGTAAATAAAAAAAAAAAAAAAAAAAGCTGAACAAAGCTGAACAATATTCAACAACTTGATGTAAGTTTTCCCATAATCAAAATCATTGCAATAGGTCTGAAGACGTCTCTGTAAGACAGCATCTGTTTCTCTCATCCTCTTCATTGTCTCTTCAGTCCCTAAGCATGGATTGACCTGGATGCCTTTTCCTATGGTGCCTGTGCAGGCATGCTTCACAAATTACCAACATTTACAGCTTTGCGTTTCCAAAACTCCCAACAATGGGAATAAGAGTTCTGGGAATTCAAATATTAAAGGATCATGACTGCACGGAGTCAAAACACTGTTATCCTGGTTTTCTCTGGTGTTTTCTTCAGGAGTCTTTGACAGTTACAGCAAAAAAAAAGTCAATTTTGAGATTAAATTAGGAAAAAAAATCATCTCAGAATACATCCTACAATGAAAAAAGAAGTATTTACACGGCTTTGTAGAACAGTCCAAAACAGCCAAAATCTTAAATATACAAATATATTGTTCTTAGATATTTATTTTGAAAGTCATTAATTTTTAAAAGTCTTTTCCTTCATCGTAAAATTTCATTGCAGAGTTAAAGCCTGGGTTCAATAAAAGAAGCATCATACAGAGCTTAATCTAGCTTGGATTTACCTTGCACTAAGAGCTGTCTCTTCTAGCTGTCATGAGAGAACATTTTGGGTGAATTTTTAACCTCAGTGATCCTCACAAATGGAAAGGAGGTTGACAAAGCTACTTTTACTTCCTACAAAAGTGTAAAATAGCAACCTAAAAGACAAGCACTTAAAGAGTAACAAGAGTTTGTATACAGTGCTACCTTCAGAGGCAATTAAGAATTTCATTTACAGCAGCTTGTTACCAAAGTAGTGCCAGCAGTGCTTATTAATTAAAGGTGTTTTTTCATCCTTAGCTCCTTTGTGAAGAAAGTGAGAATTAGTCTACTCTTTCTGGGGAATTACAGTTTCCTAATCATTTAAAAAATGAGGGTGACAAGTTCTGTCACCTATTTGCCCTGCAAACATTCTGTCTCTTACACATGCCAGGAATGATGACAGCTCTGTTTCAGACTGCCTATGTATTACTTTAAATATTGCTGTACAGAATCAAAATTATTTCCTATCAACCCAAAATCTGTGCTGGTGTTCTTTTAAAAAAGCTCTGCTCTTGGCTTTCAGAAGAACATGTTGTTTCATTCCCCTAAAGAAGCTCAGAACATCAAGGAAAACAACATCAAGTGATAGTGGGTTCAAACGTATTTCTAATCTTTACAACCCTTCAGTAGTTACATTAAAAAAAGTGAGGCATAATTTATTTCTGATGAAACAGAGTTGCTCTGCTTTCTGCTAATAGGATCCTCAGGGCAAAAGGGGTAGGGAAAGCACTGATAAAAGTAGAGAGCTTCATTTTACTTTTTTTTTTTTTTTCTAGTCTGGAAACAATAAATTAATAATAGTGTTTACTCTGATTATCGTTGATTTAGGATAAATTGTTCTCATTTAGCAAATGGGGAAATGAAATTCAGTGCCCAAGGGACTGAGAATGTAAATCTATGCCAAAGGCTACAATTGAAGACACATCTACAGATCCATTCTGAGTTCCTGGATTAATTCCAATCATCGCTGATAGTAGGGAGGCTGATATTCTAGGGCCCTTTACCAGTTTAATGATGCAAGTTGCCACTCCTTTCTCCTCCTCTCTCTTTTCTTCCCCTTCTGCTCTCCTCATGTCCCTCATAAAACTTACTTGTTTTTTTATTAATCCTTGAAGGGCCATTAGCTTTCAGTGTTTTTCTTTTGGAAAAGCCAGTACAATTTTTCTCAGAGGTACAAGCTTACGTTTCAATACTTTTAATTCATCCATAATTATTTTTCAGCCAGCCAATCCTCATTCAATGTAGGAATTGAGTAGGAAAATGTCAGAACCTTGAAATGGCATATGCTACTACTAAAAAAGAAGTACTTCTCAGGGAAAGCATCATGAAAGCAATAGAAACACCATTATTCAGCCAAAAAGACAGCTTGGACAAAGTGTACTATTAAAGGTATTTTCATTTTCTTAAAGCACTGTGGTATCATCGTACTTTGAGGAAAGAAGAAAGCGGGAACATAACACACTACTGAAGCTGATGACGGACAGCAAAAGCTTCAGGCGAGTGTTGCATTTCCTCCTATGGAAAGTATTACCTTTTATTACCACTCATTAAAATTTAATTTTATAGCCCATCTTTAAAATGGGAGTGTTAGAGCCGATATTACTGACTAGTTAGAACTCTCAGAACACAAATCCTCAGTCTTATTGCTTTCAATTTTTAAAGATAAGGCATAAATATGATTCATTCAGCTCTTTTTAATAAAAAGTAGTTTATTGTTTTGCTATGTATCCAGCCCAGCCATTTGCTTTGTTTTGATTTCTCCTGATAAATGCCTTGATCTTGAAAATGACATTCTATTACTACACTGATGTTCAGTGATGTATTCATCACCTCATATTGCATTTACCATATTCTGAGGATGTCATGTGTCTTAATATTTTAGTCACTTCTCATACGTGCTGCATTTAGCATTGACACACCATGTATGGAAGCAACAATATCTGCAAATATCAAACCAAATACTAGTATAGAGAGCAAAGACTGTATACCTAGAGGAGCACTCACAGTGTTCAGTGGGCATATCCTAACAGCATAGTCGTTATTTTCATCTTATTACTCAGTGCAATTTGATGCTGCTCGGAAATCCATTCCTACAAATCTTGGTGCCAAAATGGACTTAGCACAAGTGGACAGGCTACCACTGCTTCCTTCATAGGCTGTCAATGGAACTTAGAGATATAGTTGATCCATTTCTTTCAAGGAAAACTAAATTAAAAGTGCATAGATGATCAGTTTTAACCCTTAACACCAGGAATTAAAACCTGAAACTCAATTTCTGTACTGCTAGTTTAAAAACACATCTGTGACCTGTTCTGACAGCTTCTCCTCATTGGCACAAAGACTGTTCTAACTTTGAATGTTATCAATGGCTTTTGGTGTCCTTGTTTAGGGGTTTCAAATTATCAAATAATGGCACAGGGATGATCGTAATGTACTTTTTCAATTGCTATTTTTTTACTCACAGCACTGTTCTTTTGAAGGATTTTTGTTTTAAGACTTGGATGTAACAGAATGATGCAACTGTATGAAACAGCAAGATTCTTCTCATCCACACTGTTGCCATCAGAAAAAGAGTGAGCTACTGGCTGCCACACCAAACAAACCAAATAGTAACTGTGCTGCTGGACTGGAGAGTGGCAGCCAGGAAACACTTTTTTTCACAGTGGGAAAAAGGAAAAAAGCCAGAGCAAGCCAGACATGCCAGTGTCAAGGACCAGCCCCAAAGATCTGTAGGACCTAACCTAGGTTTCCTATTTCTCGTCCCCTCAGTTGCACACACTGCCACAGGAATATTCTTTTAAATACTTAAAAATCAGTTTCTTAAAATTTCTGGATGAATTTGCAAATATACAAATAAAAGTTTACTCTTTAGAGTCTTACTGATACTAGGCCCAATCAGGTAGATTGAAGAGCTCTTTTCAAAACTCAGTAAATGGCTTCAGATGTGACTTCATCCCCTCTTTAGCCTCACCATAATTTACATTTCAGAAGGAAACAGCAATATTACAAAGATTAAAAGAAAAATAAGTAAAATTGCAGAGACAAGGCCCACTAGCAAATGAAGACTTCTTTCTAGGATATTTAGTCTGACATTTACAAGCAAATAAATAAGAAATCAACATCACACACAGGAACTAAAGAATGTGAGGATTGCAGAGTGTAGATTTCATCTTCTCTTTACTATTAGGGATATGTTTACAGCACACGGTTTAAACACATCTCGAAGCAGAGAGATCTGTAACAGAGGTGTGTTCCCAACTACTAGTCTTATAAAGAGCTGCTTACTCTCACCTCCATCCATCCTTTATTTTCAACCTTTCCCAAAGTTTTAGACACATTTGCATCACTCATTCCCGAGCTTTAGGCAGGACCTCAGAGTTTCAAGATTGTACAGGTCTAAACCCAGCAGAAATTGGGGATTCATCTATCCAAGATCTCCTGGAATATCATTCCAATAGTTCCCTTCCACACGGGCTCAGTCAGAGTCCACACAAAGTGTTTTAACAGTCAACTCTTCTTTTTTAATGCACAACCAGAGAAAACTAGAGCCTAGTTAGCAACTGGCACATGGACACGGGGCATGGGATGCCTGGACTAAATGGTTTGCTTGGATTGACCAGATTCAAACTCCAGATGTCAAAATCCCCTCAGAGAATGAACCAATAGATGATAGTGAGCAACTTCAACCCTTATTAGAAAGGTTTCCCAGACTGCTATATATAATACAAGATTCAGTAAGATGTGTGGTTTCACTTCTGCTCCTTGGACTGCTTCTATGTTTGATACTGAAATTACAATGGACTTGTTCTGAAGGGAATGCTTGAATCAGGCATATCAAATATAGCCACCTGCTACTTTTAAATAGCATTTGTAGTTTGCCCACTGTGATATCATCTTGTAAGTAAAGTTCAAAATCTATAAGAAAACCTGCTCTAATAAGAAATCCATTTCAACAGAAACACCAGGTTACATTAAAAAAAAAAAGGATTTGCTTCTTAATACCTTTTTAAGTAGCTTTGGTGAACTGTAGGGAAACATCCACATACCTTTAGCTATCCAATTGCACTAGAAAAAGAGCAAACTTTAAAATTATAAACATTTTCCAGTATACTTGATTGAATTTTGTCATTCCAATAACAAGCCACAGCCCTCATGCAATCCATCACCAAAATTATAAATGACCACTAAAATTTACTGTAGAAACAGACGTAAACCTTAATTCTAGAAACAACTGAGAATCAACACTACCCCTGAAGTGTCCTGAGTTTTAGTCTGTCATTCTAAACAAAAATCAGGAGGAATGTAATTCAGTCAGTCATCTGTTCAGATTATTTTAATTTGCTCCAGAGCAAGATCTTCATCTGCACAGTGCCACAGCACATTCACACAGCAGTATGATCAATGTATTTCACTCTAAACCCACGGCCTCTACAAGGCCTCCAAAGTTCTTTAATGGTATTTGCTTTCTACTGGTAATAATTCCTTGACAGGATCAGCCTCATGGTAAGATGTGCAAAGCCTCCCAAAGCTCTGAAAAAAAATTTTCCAAAATAGCCTCTCTACACAAGAAGGAAGTAGCAAAGCTGCCTGCGAAGTGACATTCCTGGAGTTTTTGTTCACACTGTTCACTGATGACCTTACCTATTATTTCTGTAAAATCTTTCACATATGTATTTTAAAAGGACTTTATTAACAAGGGGAGCTGGTTATGGAGAGCACAGGAATAAGAAGCAATAACATATCAGGAAGCAAAATATCCTTTCAAATGCAGTTTGCAAACTAAACCTTGTTTGCTATATACTGCCTATTTTTTAAATAATGCACAAATCATCTCCAGTGCCATGGAAATAATCAACAGAGAATCAAAACCTAGAGCTTCTACTAGAGCACAAATCAAAAGCTGTTGGAATCCAACAGCTGGAGCCTGTCTCATTATTTCACCGCACTTTGATGTGCTTTTCAGCCAAGTATCTTAGAGATTTACTTACAGATATGTCTATCTACAAATTCTACATTGCTTACACATTATAGTTTCCAACAGAGATAAATACACTAAGTTCTCATTTTACATAAATAAATAAATAAATAAATAAAGACTTCTATTAAGCATGAAATCCTGTAAATAGAGGAATTGAAAATCAGCTGCATCTAATAAAAGAATCAAGTTTGTTATTGACTTTGAGCTGGTAGTTTCCATTAGATTATCCATCATACTTTTATTATGTGATCAACTGCCTAATTAATTTCATGCATTTAGGCAGAAAGCTGTATGTTTCAATGGGCTTTGCTCTAATCCTGCACCTGTGGCCTCAGAGATTTAGACAGCTCTCTATCATGAGTTTATACTGTGCCTGTAATCACGTCAGCTGGAGTATGGTTCCAACTATCCAGGCTGTTGAAATATAACAGTATTTAATTTCTGAGGCACTAGAAAATTTGCATCTGTGGTTATGTATCTTTGGACTTTAATCAGATGAAAGTCACTGAGATATATTAAGAGAGTTAGATACAATATTTTGCTCAGACAGTTTTAGTGGATGTATCAGACACTGTTTTGATTTTCCTTGCTTATCTAGTAATATGAACAGATGCAATCATGCTATTGTATAATGAATGTTGATTGCCAACAGTATTTGATTTTGCAACCATTCTGTATGATAATTAAAGATAACTTGATATCCTATACAGTGATAGTTAAAGATTGCTTTGTATGCATTATTGCATAAATAAATGCCACAGAGAGAATGAACGTATTCTCTACAACATTTATCTGGAATATATTTCAGGGCAAAAAAAAAGGTCACAAGTCTTAATAACACAGTTGTCTTCACTGCAAAATTTGTGTTATTTATCCTTTATTTTCTTCTGGTTTATGGAATTTACACTAAGCAAAGTTTTAGTAATTTAGGATGCATTAGCTGTATCTTCCCCAGAAAGGACAAGGAATCCAGCATGATGGGAGGAGCTGTGCTGATCACACCAGGCCTGCTGGAGTCCATGGTGGTATCTTCTGTGATTACAATGAGCTTCTGATAAGGCCCACATGTGGTTGAGATTTAGATGCTTATTGCACCATTTGGAAACCTGAGGAAGCAAACATTGAAATGTACTGTTTCCCATTAATAAACTTCACCAAAAGTCAGATATTCATATCATTAGAGTTTTGGCCTAAACTACACGGACTTGATGTTTAAACTAAGCAATACACAAAATGTGATACAGGAGCCAACTTGGAGTTGTTTCACATCAGTAACCCAAGGAAAGCATGGATAGGCCCAGCCAAAGAGACTAATTATTTTATTTTCAGATTAGACATAATGACTCCACAGTTCTCCTGGGTAGTGGAAGAAATCTGCCCCAGCCCTGGAACCACCGCTCTGCTCATGTCTCCACTGCTCTGCTCATGTCTCCACTGCTCTGCTCATATCTAGCACGTTCACTGGTTACAGCATGTGTGAGATGACACAGAAATGCATCTTTACTCACTCAGGCATGCAAAGCACTGGCACTGCATCCTCTGCACTCCCTGTGTGCCCAGGAAGGCAGAGAAGCAGAAATGCCTTCCCTTGTGCTGCCACAACCAAGCCCTTTGCTGACTATGCTGAGCTTGCACAGCCTATTTCAGTGGCAGACACAGCCCCGTGGCCATCAACAGCATTCCTCCAACCCTGCAAACTGCCATGCCAGCCTGGGTAAGTTTCCTTTAAAACAATGCAAATCTGTGTATAAAAGCAGTGTTTGACTGCCATGGGTGCCATCTCCTACACCAAGTAACTGATGTGCATCTCCAGTGCCTATCGGACATTATGATTTGTGTCTCTGGAGTTTGATGTTTTCCTTTTAATCGTAATTCAGCAGAGAAGACAGCAAGCTCCTTAGTTCACTGGTCAATATAGTTAGCAGGTGAACTCCTTATAAATGACACGTGTACTTTCACTGCAGCAGTTCTTCCTGCTTTAGAAAGCCTGTGTCAGGTGTTGAAACTTGCCAATTAAATGATCTTCATTCTTGATGTGAGCTTTAGCCATTGAGACCTTGTGAGCTGAAATCTCCCTCCTCTCCTGCTCAGTAAGAACAGCCAGACTAACACCTATACATTCCCTTCTGGATCACTGATAATTTGAAGATGATAATTATTTCTGTTTTTTGCTAAGAAACTGAAGGATGCCTGTGCCTCTGATGTATTTCCACTGTGTGTCTTTGTGTATGTCAGAAAGACATCAGTTCCCTGCCATCTAAGAAAGCATTTCTGCAGACATTTTTCTTACGACTTTTCATTCCAATTTATGAAGTTACCTGTTGGGGAATTTTTATGATACCACCTACTTCCCATAGAGGCTACCACCTAAGCCTTGATTAGTTCACAGGAGATCAAACTCCCTAACAAGTTACTGTCAGTTGCAGTTTTTAAGACTAGAACTAGGTCAGGTTTATTACCTACATCAATTCTTTCATGTAGCACAGCTAAGACAAAAAAGGGATTTTAGAACAAAAAAATAAAGGAAAACAGGACTGAAAGTCTAACTAACAGATATAAAAATGCTTCTCATCTCAAAAGTGAAATGTCACAAATGATTTTTAAATTACCAAACCCCCGAGGCTGAAGCCATATAGTCTCCAGCTTTGACTAAGAGACCTTACAATAGTACAGGAGGTTTTGTTACACACATAGCACATGAGCAGAATCATTTGTAATGTGGGATCCCTTAGATATTCATTCAGCAAAGGCTGTGGAAATCATTTTTGTTCTGATGAGGATAGAAATAGCTTTACACAATATTGATCTTCTCCAAGTCTTAGGATTGCTCTGTGTAGTTTTGGAAGAGCTAAGCTACAACAGAAGTAATACTCAAAGCTTTATAAAAAGCTTTTTTGTATCATATTTAATTACACTTTCTTTCTCTTTACACATCATGATAACCCATCTCTCTATGGAGTCCATTTCTACAGTAGACATCTCTCTACAACTAACATCCATTTAGTGTTAAATCCTTATTGTGATGTTTTGGTGTTTCAGGTCCTGATTCAAGAAATGCAAACAAACTGTGAGGGATCGCAGTGCCTGTCAAAAAATCTAGGGCTTGTGATTAAGTTCCAAGGGTTTTTGTGGTTTTTTTTATTTGTACAGACCAGCCAACCTGTATTTGACCTCTATGTCCATGGTTAGGCATAGAAGCAAGCACAGAGAGTCATACTTACTTTTTTTTGTTTGTTTGTTTGTTTTAAATTTTGTTTCTTTTAGTGCCAGCATCAGTAGTGCTCACGGTTTCAGGCCGTCGGCTACTCAATGCTTAAGCAGAGGGCAGCTGACAGCAGACAGAGTAAACCTGCTTTTCCAAAAGCACTGACAAAATGATGTCTATGGATATAGCATGTGTAGTTGTAAGGGAGAATTCTAACAAACCAAACAGATACTAAAATATAAAGTTTAAAGGAATTAATGAAGTAAGCTCTTAGGTAACCAGAAATTCTTGTTGTAGTGGTGTAATAACAATTGTTCATCCTCTTGCTTGAGCCCACTGAGTTGTGGATAAGCCATGGAACTAGACACAGATGGCTTTAAGATATACCTTGCAAGAACAGGCATCCCAGGAGAGAACATGACTTAAACACATTTTTGGGTCATGTCTCCTCTCCTGTACACTCCTTATTCCTGCCAGTACTAATTAATGTACAAGATCAGACAAACATTGCCAGCAAGTGCGTGACAAGCAGCCTAAATGGGAAGCTTTCCTGACACGAATGAAACACACGGGAAGTGGGATGAGGCGTAGACAAAATACCTTTATATTGATTTTGCCATCTAGGTAATGTCAAGTGAAAATGCCACAAAAAACAAGGAAGAGCCTTGTGGGTCAGAAGGCTCAGCTCAAGCACAGAGTGCACCTGCAAAGCCAGTTTACAACACTGAAGGACTAAAGTTGTCCATCAGTGTCCAACTCACATATGCCTACAAAACCAGGTTAACAAACTCACAAAAAATTCTTCCCACAGGTCCCTTTCTTCAGCAGCTCCAGGCCTCCTATTGATCACCATCTCCATTGTTTCCTCTTGTGAAACAGAGCAACACAAAAAGGAGCAAAGCTCACCAGTAGCTTTACTCGGCAATATTTGAGAACAGAACCTGACATCTCTCCCTTCTGAAATCCGTTCTTAAATAAGCGACCTGATGATGTTTCAACTCCTGCCAGCTTTTCCTATAAATTCATCACTTAAGGAGGATGGATAACAGCACATCTGGTCTTCCAGTGAAACCTCTCTGAGATTATACATGGTGCCCCCAAACCACAGACAAGCAATATCAACCTTCTCAAAGACTGAATGCTCTCTTCTTGTGTTAGGAAAAAAACCCAAAACAAACAAACAAACCCCCATAAAACAAAATGCAGAAATGCAAAATATTGAAGACACCAGCTGGTGTGATGAGGCTGTTAGGTGCCTTCACTGAGGAGGGCATCCCACGCTGGGGCATCTCAATGGAATAAGGAAATGGGGTGCTCTAACCCACAGAGGACATGCCAGATGAGAAGGAGTTCTCCTAACATCCCCATTTGCATTGTAGATTAAGGGTGTATCTCACAAGAATGAGGTTTTGGGATTACCTGTCTGAGGATAGGAAGCAGTGGGGCCTAACCAGTGCATCCTGGACTGTCATGACAGAAACCAGACCTAGCTGAAAGATACTGTGGTGATAAATGGCTGGAAACGAAAAAACAAGCCAACTAAAAAACCCAGCAAACCCAGGCAGACAGGAGGTCACCTGCTTCTAATCACAGCACCCCAAACAGAAGAAAAGCTCTAACTTTTTTTTTGTGGTAAGATAAATTAGTTCCACTTTACCAACACGGAGCCAAGTCTCTTGACTAGGAAAAAAATAAAAATCAATCAATACCCTTAAACATGGCAGGTCTCAAGAAAAGAGCAGAAAGCAAATGTTTAAAGAATAAAGCCAAACCTCCCCAAGGAGAATTTGTTTATAAAAGTAAATAAATATGAAAAGTAAATACATATTTATGTGTCATGAGTATGATCCTACTCCTATTCCAAAGGGAAAAAAGAACTATAAAAACCTTTAAAAACTCCAAAGAAGTTTCTGAACCTACAGATCCTTTGCCCTCAGAATCCTTTTTTTGTGTGATGTATCTCTACTATATTTTATATACGTCGCATCTGCACTCACAGGGATGCATTGTTGTACACACACAGTTCCCAAACCTCTCCAGCTCCTATTTTCCACTGAAACATTGGGATCCAGCCTTGCACGAGCCTGCAGCACTCCAGATGGGTCACAGAGCCTTGCCAGCAGCCCTGCTCAACATGGCAAGACAATTTTACAGTCTTCTGTTTAAACATTGTGCAGTGAATATGATTTCTGATTCAAAATAATAATGGCATATGGCGCAGCTTTAATAGCACTGCCATTTTGGATGGAATGAAAGGGTTTTTTTTTTCTTTTTAATTTGCTTTATTAAAACACAATATCTGCATTAGCTACTGCAAATGGTCAGCCAAGAGTAACGAGGATGACCTATTCAACATGGAAATTTTGTGCTAAGGCCTTCTGTGCAAGTTGGCTAAATGATGGAAGAGGCATAGGAGTTCAAAGGTCTGATGAAATGGCAAAGCATTAACAACTCAGTATCTCTTTAATCTAAGAAGCATGGTCCCAGGGGTGGCCTGACTCCTTTTTTTTCCTATCTCTCCCCTTTTTTTTTTTTTTTTTTTTTTTCTTTTTTTCCTATCAGAATACCTGATTAGGAATTAATCCCTGACAACCTTTGGAACCATTAAAATATTCAAATTAATCTTCCTCTTTCCTCCAAAATGTTAGCTGTACTTTGGGCAGGTATCATGCATTTGATTCGTATTCCCTTTACACAAACTCAATTATTGCACAAGTCCTTTTATCATTTAAACAAGGGAAGGAATTCAAGAGCTTGAAAGAGCTGTAACACACTGCCAGTGAGTGACAGTTTAAGACCCTCAATCCCACAGCTGAAATATGAAAATTATTTTTCAAATAAACTGCATAACACAGAAATATTACTTCATTCCTACTCTGAAGAGTGCTTCCTGCAGCTGTACAACTTTGAACTTCACACACACACTTTAAATTAGCTCAAGTTTCTTCTACCATTAACCTCCTAGCATTCAAATTCTTTGCCTTTTCTCTGCCCACATATTCCAAAATGGAGATTGTTCTAAAGCAGCTTTACCTAAAAACACAGAGCAAAACTACCCCCCAAACACCCTGAAAGTAGAAGGTAACTAGGAGGTTAATTCAAATTTAGTTTAAAAAAAATCAAAACTATTTAATGTAAGTTTTGCCTCTCTTTATTTACCTGAATATTTGCATAATTCCTCTCTGTCCCAGTTACAGACCCTCAAGCAGCCATCACATATCTTGGTTTCAATTGAACAGTGGAATCATACTCCAATGCTATTTTTACACAATTACAAACACCCAGCAATATAGTTACAGCTGCATTTAGTGCATTTCCTTACAATAACGTGGCATTTTAATTTAAAAAAAAAAAAGGACATATGCAAGTGGTTTAAAGGCTCCTTCACCAGAACCTGTTACTGCAGTGTGGAAACTAATGGAAATAGTGCTATCTTTTTTTTTTTTTTAATATTGCATTTTTAAAAGAAAAAAAAAATCCTGTAGTTTAGATTATATGAGCATCAGGAAAAGCAAAGAGATGTTTTCTTTACACAGATATCGAAACATATAGTCCATATTGCCATCCCTCTCTTTCATTCTGAGGAATACACCTCAGAATTTTCAGTCCGCCTGAAGCCAGTCTTAGAACCCACAATGTGGGAGAGAAAAAGGAAAAAAGTGTCCTGCAATTCTCTGAGTCTCTCTGAGCTCCACACTGCAAACACCACACATCAATAAGCCTGGCTCAGGTGCAGATGAATGAAGCCTTGCTCTCTTAAGAGCCTGAGACAGAACACCAGAGATTCAGAGCTCTCCTTTCAAGCCCACTCCATCACCTTTCCCATTAGAAACAGAACATGGAGGAAAGAAATGAGACAAATCCCTCCCATACTTTGCAGTCCGCAGGAACCTGTCTCAACTGAAAGCCTCCGTTCCCTAATAAAAGACTTCTTGGATTTAAACTTCCTACCAGATCCGTGCATCTGACCTCCATAACTCCTGAAAAACATCTCTCCAAGATTCAACTTATCTTTTAAAATCTGTGGGCTCCCTCCTATCTTGATTCTTTCTCTCTCCAACTCTGAACTGCTGTAGAAAAGCAGCTTCTCATAAATCCTCTGCTTTCTTTCCTGTCCAGTACTGCATCAGTAATCTTTAACAAAGCAGCTTATAGAATAGCATCCACAAGCTGTGGAACAATTTTCAATTCCTGCACAGTGCTATGGATGATCTTAAAAATAAGAAGAGATGGTGACCTATGAAGTAGAAATCTTCTGAAAATGGTATTTTCCTGTTTTCCTTCCCTGCAACTTTACACTTGAATGGATTAGTAATTTAGCAGCATAACTGCAGTGTAAATCTGAATATTTTAAAACCTTGTTCTTGAGAATTGGTTTAATGTATATTCTGGAAAATAGATACCTCTCTTGTGACTCGTCTGTGCAGAGAACTGTCCACTGAGCAATGTTTATAAAAAGGGAAATCCTTGGAAACTGTTTTGCTTTGTTTCCAGTCTGTAGCATGCCTTGCTTCTCAATTCTTCAGAGGGATGAGATAGAGCTGTAGTCTGGTGTTATCCTTCAAAAGCATTAAAGCATAAAGTTACCATTTATTGTGAGGTGTAAGACAAATTAAATAAGAGGGAATATGTCTCTAATCTAAGTAAAACTTCTTTTTACTTTTAGTATAACTTTATTTCTTTGAAGAAACTATATTCAAGTTGGTGATGACTTAGACAAAGAATAAAACAGAATACCTAACATAGTTTGCATCTACTTCTAACAGCTATCATCAGTCAGAAAAATGGTATTATATGCCTTTTAAACACAATGTAAAATTACTGGAATCATTTCAGTGTCAAGATGAACCCTTAAACTGTCTGTTCACAATGGAGAAACTAATTTATTGGCTTTACTACTGAATTAGGAGTAGTCTTTTGCTCAGTTTAAAGGAAGAATGGGAGAACTGATAAAAAAGAAAGGACGGGTTCTATAGGGAAAGTCTGGCCCTTCCCAGCTCTTCACCTGGCACAGAAGCTTTTATACTGCAAAGACAAAGTCAGAAAGAAGGAATAAACTACACTGGTCATTGGCAATATACGGTGATGAATGGAGACTGAAAGGCAGCCTTTATTGATTCACTGTACCTTTAACAATGCATAACAGCGAGATTATGGAGAGAAACCTCCATTTTCACCAGGAAATGGCCTAATTTTCATTTAAAAACCTGGTTTTTGTCCCCTTTTTGTGTAAAACTCAAATTCCATTGTTTGTTTGTCCACATAACCTCTACTTTCATTAGGAAAGCAAACCTAATGTTCTACTTGCCCTTGAACATCTCTCGTTCCCTTATTGAGAAGCTTTTAAGGAAGAGGCTTCAGTTCTCCTTATAATGGCCTGAAGGGCAATCTGAATGCCACCAGGGCAAGGCACTGTCACCTGCACTCCCTGGGTCTGACATTCTCCGACCAGGAAAACAAAGGAGACAGTTTAAAGACACCAACTCTCAAATCAACCAGCAAAAGGAGTTAAAAACTGTTCCTGCAATCTAATCTGGTAATACTGGAAAAATGAATTAGAAATAGTCTGACATCCACTTCATCCTGTGAAAGAGGATAAGAGCAAAAATATTGAAGCAGAGCTGCTTTGTAATGCACAGCTATAAGAAACAATCCTCAGGATATCTGACACTGGACTAATAGGGATCTGTATTTTCTTTTAAATCTGTCTTTTTTAATATACCCCTTCTTCCCACGACATTCAATAAAAGCACATCTCCAAATAAAAATAATTCACTGCAGAATGACATTGATAATTAATTAGCTCATCAGCAAGGACAGAACAAATCAGCCTGAGAAAAAACCATTTGAACCATGAGCTTTCTTCCCTCTTGGTGTGAAATAAAGGTGGAATCAATAAGGGGGGGGGGGTACAAAATGCACTGCTCACACGAAACCACTGGCTTAGAAACACAAACATAATCCTAATAAATGAGCAGGTCATGTAAGAACCCCAAAGCCTAAAAAGCAGGTCAGTCTGTGCTTTTCCATCTATATTCCCCTTACCAATTACCCCTCATTCCTCCCCTCTTAACTTGCCTCTCTTCCCTCAACCTCATTCAATATCCTGCTCCTCTCAGCTCCTCTCCTTGTCTGCATTTGAATTAAACTGTTCCACCAGTTTTCTATTCTGCTGAAAGTCCAGGTGGACAAAATAACAACTGAAGGAGACATTTTTTCATTAGCTCAAGTGCTCATCAAACAGAAGCCTTGAATAGCCAAGGGGAACAAACACAGTCACAACTGTGTTAAGGTTTAATTTACAAACCCAGAGCAACAAACAACACGCACACAATCCCCTGCTTAGCCTGTAAATTCAGGCTCCCTCAAATCAAGGTTCTTGTCTAAATTGGGTCTTAAAGATAATTTGGAAGCTCTAAGGCCCACGATCACACTGAATACAGCTTCAAGTCATATTAAGTGGTTCAGGTCTTTTCTGTATAACCAGAGAAAAGCAACACGTGAACACTGTCCCTGGTGCAAAATTCCTGGATTAATAAAACAGCAGGACTCACATGGTTTGCACAGAAACGGTGGGATGAACTGATTCCATAAACATTTCTAATCACATAATAGAGTAGTTGCTACGTATGCTCACTCTCACTTTTCAAGTTCTTGAGTAGCTAACAATTTTATGTCAAATGCAAAGTGGAGATCTTCCACTCCAAACAAATTTTTATTTATTTTTTTCCAAGAGCATTGCCTCCAATATGAAAATCCTCTATATAAGCAGAAGGCTTCAGGAAAATCTGCAATATCCTTGTTCTAAATTCCAAAAAGCACGAACTGAATCACCTAGTCTGCCCTTTTTACCAACTGGATAAAGATGGAGAATATTTTAAAATCCTTATGTAGTTACTTATGCGCTGAAAGGTTAGTAACAATTTTGGCGTGCATCACTTATTAATTTCTGAAAATGTGAAGGAATTTACTGCACGTTTGCAGTACTTAACACACTTGGATTCTGGCAAGTGGAGAACAGCTGGACATGAAAACCATGTTTCCCTCACAGCTACTGCAAGACAATTTTATTTCCACTGAACAGTGTGAAGAGAATGGAAACTGCACAGAATCCATACCTGGCACAATCACATCCAGCCAGCAGCAGACACTGTGTCATACCAAATCCCCTTGGTAAATAAACCCCCTTACAGGAAACTGGATACTAATTATTTGAAACAATGATATATTAAGTGGTTAAGTTTTATATTTCAAAGGGTGTAGCAACTGCCTGGAAGTCACCACAATAGTAGGTTTCCTCTGGAAGACACCTGGTTCAGCCAACATGCAGTTTTACAAGAGCTAGTTTTCCCTTGACTTTTAAAAAATTCTTCATTTTCAGATGTTTCATTTTCAGTCCAGGTGTCCTGTATGAATACAGAGGCAGAGATCACATCAAAGGTCTGCACTCAACTTTACCTTTCAGCATGCCACAAAACTCATTGTCATCAGTGCTCATTTTGCCTCTGCATGAATAAGAAACTTATATCTACTTCTGCAAACAGAAATTTTGCAACCAAAAATCTTGACTTTTTCACTGTTAAACTAAGATTTAGTTAATGAAACACTATGAATCATTCATTCTTTTTGTGATTGAATATCTAATACTGCACTACAAACTTGAAATCAAGAGACCAGGGATCAATTTAGCTAATTACAAATTTAAGCACTTGCATTATGGACCAGCAGCACTGAAATGAACAGAACTCATCTGTAAACCTCCACAAGCACAAAATTAGTCCTCCAGTTACCCTGTTCCTTTGAGAAGAATGACAATCCACAGATCAACAACCTGTAAAATGTCATAAAGTCCTGATTTCAGTCGCTTCTTCAACAAAGATTTCTCACAGAAATTGGACAAATCAGAAATCATAATTCTGATTTCAGAGGATTTGTTTTCTGAAAGACACGAAGGCGCTTCACAACCATGGCTGATGCAGAATCCAAATGTACACAAATTACTTTTATGCAGAAAATTCAGGCTTCTAATCTTTATTTGTACTGCCAATGGTGATTAAGAATGAGAATCTTTTTGGTTTCAGCCAGCAAACCACACAGCACAGAGGACTCTGGCAGCTGTCCAGTACTCCACCACAGTCAAGTAAGACTTTACATGGAGCAATGTCCCTTAAGAATAACTTAAGAAAGATGACACTACTCATTATAGCACTTGCTTAAAAGAGAATTTATAATAGATCTAAATCTCCAATGTACCTTTTTGTTCTCTTGGAACAGCAACCATGCTTTTAAGACACAACCATTTTCCAATACTGAATTTCCAGTGTATTAAGCCATAATTAAATACCAACACACATGTGCACATAGACATTAAAGAATTCCTCAAATTACCACGCAGCACATTTACATGTTTTCTCTTAACTAAGTTAAATACCTCACTATCTGTGTATTCACCATACGAGAACTTTAAAATATAAGCCTGAGGATAAATGGGAGGAAAAATAAAGACAAAGTAAATGAAGGGATATATAATGATCTGTGATTTGACCAAAACGTCCAACTGCAATGCTAAATCTCAATTAGTTTTGTGCAATGAGGAACAGTAAAGAGTGAGATAATGGCCTGAAGCAATTTTTATACTTTAAAAATAAGACTGATACCATGTCAAATGTCAAATGTCACCTGCTCATGGCATTTAACAAAAGGAGTTCTGTCACATGCAAACCCCACGCAATACATTAATAATCATGTATTCCAATCTAGGAATGATATCAGAATGAAGGAAAATGTATGCACAGTGATTCTTGTCTTTTCTCTCTGATCACATTCCATTGGTATATCACATCACCTCACCCAAGCAACTGGTGCCTTTACCTTGACTCAAGTGGCTTGATTTTAACAGAACTGTTTAGAGAATTGCCCTTCCTTTCCCAGTGTGTGACAGTGCACTTACTTTCCATATCGAATCTATCCCACCCATGGGTGTCAATGCAATTCCAGAACTGAACAGACCAGACTATTTTGGTTGGAACAAAGATCACCTCCAGCTGCCTGAGTCACTCAGGGCTGAGCAAGCTAAGGGCATTGTCCAAATGCCTCTTCAACAATGGCAGGCCAGATTCTCTGGGCTGTTGAGATCCCTCTACAAGGCAGTTCCTCCATCAAGAGTCACCTTGTTGTTCCCATATCAGCAAACTTGCTAATGGTGCATTCAACTACTTCATGCAAGCACTATTCAATGTCCCGAAAGTACTGCCCTAGAGCTGAGCCCTCTATTTTCTTAGAAGTGATCCTTCCTCTTCCCTAACCTTTTTTCAAAGTTTTTAGTGTTTGGCCCTCACTGAAAGGTTGTGTATTAGCCAGACCCATGGGCAGACAGGTAGGCAAATAAACACCTACTTGAGGCAAGAAATCAGATGAATGGCCACGTATTTGTACAAAGTATGGGACTAAAGAAAGAAAATTAGGCCTGCACCTGACAGTTCAGTTGTTTCGTATTGCCATATGCCATTTGCATTCACTCAGCAGATAAATGTGTTTTTTTCATGGCAAATGCTGTGGGGGGGAGGGAAGAGCTCATTTTACTCAGAGAACAACACAGCTTTTTCAAGTGTCAAGACACTTGCTATTCTTCTGCTTTACCTTAACTATTAAAACTCAGTTTTGAGAGACCTATAAAATTGCAAAATACATTTAAAATTGCAGAAGGCCCAGCCCTTCCTCAAACTCTCCATTTTCCCTCCTGTATCAGCAGTTTCACTGCCGTGTCTGAGTGCTTGCTGACATGCCACCAGGCATCTCTTCCTGTTGACGATTCTGACCTTTATTAATTCAAGTCTGCAATCTTCACCACTGATCTGTCAAAACTGACACCTTGTCACACTAAGATTTTGCAGGGAGCATTCTGAAATAGTTCACAGGGCATTACATCGAATCTACCTGTTACCCAGAGAGGAAATTCACATTTTTTACCTTCTTCTTATGTATTTCTGTGGCAGGATGGCCATATATGTTGCAATTAATTTGAAAAAAAGCTCAATACTCCAAAAGACTACAACTAATCCTAATAAGTGACCAACTGAATTATGGCAATTTGTTTTTATAAAATAGTTTTCAATAGCAGGCTTTGTTTTTCTCCTCAAAATGTATCCCTAATGGCAATAATGATAAACAAATCTTAACATCTTGAAGTTGAACCAGGGACAGTTTGAGGCCCTTATTCATAGGTTCACTGTATAAATGTACTTCACAGGAAATAAAACAGCAGGCAAACAGAACAGCCCTTTTAGCATCATCATTTGGAAAAGAACCAAGATTTGGACGAAACACTGCCTAAAATATTCCACCAGCTAAACTATTTTACAAGTAACACATGTGGCTGCATTGGGCAACTTCAAGACTGACATTTCATCAGGTCATTACACTAATTCCCATAACACAGCAAACTGCTGCCATAAATATTTCTGCCTAGTTATACCATAAGGGTGGTATTTTTTTTATAACCACCTAAAGCTAGCTCAACACAAAAAGAGTAATATTTCTGAGCATACACAAGAAATGTTTTAAACCAGTATTATTTAGAGTTTTTAAGTGTCTCAAAAGTTACTACTCTTACATTTTAAATCCTGCACAATGTGGAATTACCACTGAAGGATGAAAGTGTACGAATACCTCACTACAACTAAGGCAGACTGACTTTTTATCTGCTCTAACTACACTGAAACCAAGTGAAGAAGGTTCTAAGCTTGCTTGAGCTGAGGTTGTGTCAGAATCTGAAGTGCTTTATTGACAATTCCCTCTACCTGGAACATCACAGCTGTACACAGGAATTCTTCTCAGCATGGGTGTCCTCCCACTAATAACATTTTGGGGAGTCACATAATGGCTGCAGAAATGTGCAGTTTGGACTTTCTTCAATGAGCCAGAACTTCTCCTCAACATCCCACAGTCCTTAACATCCTCTTGAGTAAAACATACTTTTTATTATATGATGCACTCAGAAATAACTCTTCTGTGCCAATACACAAGGATTTCTGAAGTGCCAAGTGCAACTGGGAAACTAATACTGCTGGGTATTTATGTTTGTTCAGAGGACATCCTCTCAAAGTTTTATTCCTGACAGAAATCATATGGCTATTGTGTTCTTATGGCCTTCTCTAAAACCACCATTTTTGTTTAAGATAAGGTTTCTATTTCCTGTCTCTAAAGAGATTAGGGCAAAGGAAAGGAAAGCAAAGACAAGTCAGAATTACAGACCAATTACAGGCCACTCAGCTGTGCTTCAGCCCTGGGCAAACTGATCGAACACATATATTAAACTGACTATTTATAAGCACTTGCAGATTAACCATGAGATGAATAGCCACCAACACAATTTTCTTGAGAGCAAATCAGTTGTTTGACAGCTCAGTCCAGCTTCCTTCAACACAAACCTGGTAGCAAAAAGGAAAGCAGGAAATGTCACGTCTTGACTTTAGTAAACCTCTCAGCAATATCTAGCCAGATTGTCTTGCACCAGCTGAACAGACAGCTTATGTGAAAACCCTGTAAGAGTGGTGAAAAGCCCATTGGATAACCATTAGGCACATTTATGCATGTCCTAGTAATTGTGGGCTGTCTTCAGCTGCAGCAAAAAAGATTCCAGTTGAATGCTGTTAAGAGGTTCCAAATCCAAGGGACAACAAAACAAAATCAAATTGGACAACCAAGTCAGGGTGAAAAGTCACTAACAGCACATGTGAAGAGGGACAGAATATTTGTTTTTCAGGATTTCTGACTTGATTTCTAAAATAGAAAATTAAAGAGGAGTGGTGAATTCGCCTCTTTAAAGATACATTTAGATTATTTACTCCTAGTCCAATTTCTTCACTATCTTCTCAAGCCTTATTCGTATCTGTAGAAAACATTGGTAGAAGTCTGGAAAAGAAACTGAGCTGCAAACAAAATCCTGTAAGTGGTTACAAATTGCAGGCCCCTTTTAAAATTATTGCAAATTTGATGACAAAATGAAAATCCACCAATCCATAAAGCACCAAATTTCTAAAATCACAATTCCTAGTGAGGCTAAAAAGTATTTGCCACTTGCAAGGTATGTAATTAAATAAGGTAACCTCCAAGTTAAACACCATTGTTTATCCTGAATGCCAATAAATACAGAAATCTCAGGAAGCATGACAACATGCTGTAAACATTTACCATTAATTGATAAAAATCTTAATTCTATTATCCAAGTAAAAGTCAATCACACAAGTGCCAGTTAATTATCAAATTGTATTGAACTCTTGTTCTAGCACTTGATACTAGCAGGACCAGATTGATGGCATGACACTACACAGCATGAGAAGTCTGTAAATTAGTTGGTTTATCCCCAAGAGCAGCACTTGGACTATACAGGAAGCAGAAATTTCTCTTTCATATATCTTTAAAATAGAGAAAAAATACACTATGAATAGTCAAAAGCTAAACAAGAATAAACTGAACTTTGCTATCAGAGCCATTAGGTAAATAGGATTATGCTGAATGTGCTGGGAGAAAAAAGTAACAGATCAACAACGAACTTGTAGCATCAGCATTGCAGTACTACAGAACATGAACTAGATTTCAGCTACAATCACTATAATACATGATTGCTCATTTTCATGAGTAAGGGGAGATACATTTAAGGCTATGTCAATCAATGCATCTGCATTGACACCTCCACGAAAACAAAGTACATATCTCATACACAATTTACTTTGTGGATAACTCATCAATAGTTTGATTCCTGACTCAAGATCCACCTGCCAAAAACAAGCCTCTTGGGCCAAAGAGGGCACTTCATGGTGACAGCACACAGAGTCAGGTCTGATTTCTCAGAAAATGGCAAACCATGAGCTTCAACTCTTCTGAGCTTGGCATGAAACACATGCAGTTCTATCAAGTGCAGTTCACAGCCTGGGAAGTCTGAAGTTAAACGCAGTTAAACACCTTCCCAAGTCTCTAGGATGAAGCCTTTTCCTTGATAATGTTTTGTTTTTAGACAAAGAATTTGCCTAGAGAATTGATCAAAGAAATGATCTGTTGGACAAGAAGATGAAACTGCATATCTTCTTTTCTGATATATTATTAAAAAGTATCACTGTACCATGCACTTCATGTTTCTACTAAAGAATCTAACTACTCAACCAGAGATTGTTGTTGGGCTTTTTCCTCCCTTTTTAGAACAGAAAAGGGTGTTAGAGGGTCCTTCCTACCTGCCTTTTTGTTAAATGTGGCTAGCTTTGAAGCAACTATCTCTGAAATGAGGCAGATGGTGTATTCTTTGAAGTACCAGCTTACTCAAAGCAGAAGCAAAAAAGGAGAAACAGCTCTATTGCTGTTACTTTATTATGCAATGCCCTTTTAATCTCATAGGGATGACCACAGAGAATCAGAAGATGAAATCATGATTCCTCCTGACAATGCTTTGCAAAAAGAGAAATAGAACTACAAGGAATGGGTTCAGGCTCCTCAATACAGTATATGGAAGAAAAGCCCCATTGTAATGATCCACTGTCTCACAGTGACAGAGTATGAATGCCATAATGATTTTTAAATCATCAGGAACTACACAAGTTCCTGCATACCAGTCTAAAGGAAGACGGAGCAGTAGAAGCCACTCAAAGGATCAATCTAAAGAGACCAGAATCTGCCTTCTATCATCAAGCCTGGGCCAGCAATATCACCTATTTGTCAGGTCAGTTTAACCAGATCCAAAAAAAAGGTAACAAGTGACAGGACAAGAGGAAACGGACTCTAGTTGCACCAGGGGAGGTTTAGGTCGGATATTAGGAAAAACTTCACTAAAAGGGTGGTCAGGCACTGGAACAGGCTCCACAGCAAAGTCAGCACCCCCGGAGGTGTTTAAAAGATGTGAAGATGTGGCACTTGGGGGTGTGGTTTAATGGTGACTCGGCAATGCTGAGTTGGCAACTGGGCCAAATAATCTCAAACTTGTCTTCCACCTAAACAATTCTAGGTTACTACAACTGAAAGATGCCAGTCCAAGCATAAAATGCTCATAGTGAATATCAGGCAGCTTTTCAGAAAGGCAAAAAAGGGGGATTCTCCTAAGGACCAATCTCCTCAGATGCTGCAATGAAAAGGAAAGACACCTGAGGAAAAACCTCTTTTGGTGACAGCAGGTTCCCATGAACTGAAAGTGGTGCCTGCTGGCAAAAAAATGTTAGCATGGGATCCCAGCAGGGAGCATTGAAAATCTTGCAGGGGCTAAAAGCTTCTGGTTTTGTAAACAAAAAGGTATTTTGCCAGCCAAATGGGGTTTTGTAAGTGCTCGCAGCTCTAATATAGTCTAAAAAGAGTAAACAGTGGATACATGCAAGTACCAAACTCATTTTTTGTCACTTAAATAATTAAACTGAATCTTATTGACTAATGAAGTTATTTAAAAACATCAGAGTAACATTCCAGCCAGCATAAGCAACTGTTTTTGCCTCAAGTGACATGTTCAGAGCAGTAGACTTTATTTCCTCATAAAATTTATTCTGTCATTTCTGCGAGAGAGTTATTTTTAGCTGACACATGAGATAGTAAAAAAATATATACATGCAAAGCTTCAAACAAAATGAATAGTGACTCATCAGTCTGGAACTGCTCTTGTAACAAGAAGAGTCAATGGAATAGGAATTGGCCAATGGTGCCTTTCCTTAGCAATAAAAATACTGCAGAGTTCTCATGTTATATGCAAAGCTGGCAAAAGTAGCACAGTGTGTCTCGCCTACATGTCAGACTGGAATTGCCTGGTAGGTAGGAAAATTATTTCCTAAAATGTGTCACAGGCATCATTTGCATTTCACCCAAAAATACTCAAACTACTGATAGTTTGAAAGAAAACTGCTGTTTACTTACCAAAGTACATGAAAAGTCACTTTTTGCTGTGCACCTGAACTGTGAAATTGGCCACTCTGTCTCCCAATAAGGGACAGACAGCACACAGACAACGGGTGAGGGGAAAACATCAGACTAATCCTGTCCACATAACTCATTTCTTTACTACAGTATCTCACAGATTATTATCACATTATAGATATTTTATTATGCTGCCTTCCTGAAAAAATTAGAATGGCTGATCTTCTGTCCAAGCTATCATCGGGAAGCAACATTACAACACAAGGAAGAATTAATTACAGAAAGGATGACACTGAACTTCATTATTGACAGTCATGTTTCTATCAGGTGTCAGACCCTTTATCTTTGTATTTGCTGTGAGCTCTGAGACTCTACAAAACCTACAAGGTGGGTTAGTTTGGTTTTATAAGGTACATGGAATTCATTCTTGCAGTTTGTATTTTTGCATAAATGTCAACTTTTTCTTTACACAAAATGGTTAAGTCCTTAGACACAGTCAAGGACCCCTATTTTCTTTCCTGAAAAAGAAAAGAAAAGAAAATCCCACAACCAAACCCAAAATATTCTGATTCAAGACACTTCAATCAGGAAGAGACCAGTTTTAGCTCAGATTTAATTTCAAAAGCTAGCTAATTCACAGAGATGAAGTGACTAAAAGAATGTTATATGCTATAAAATCCCCTGACTGCCATGTAAGCACAAAGAGATACAATTTGTTATCTTAGCAATAAAGCCTGTTTTAAAGGTCGCCTTTCCAATTTGTAAGGAAGGAACTGCTCTACTTTAAAAAGACCCAGATTACTTTAGAATTTTTTTAATGGACATCCTTTTCTTTATAAGTATTCCAAGTCTTTATTCTTGAGACTGAGTGTTTAGAGCGGAGGGGAACAAAGCATGTTTTATTTTGGAGAAGTTTTTGTGTGGTTTTTTTCTTTTTTTCCTGTTTGTTTAATTGCGAGGGTGTTGGTTATGTTTTTTTTTTTAATTATTATATATTTATTTATTTATGTGAGGTTTTATTTATTTATGTGAGGTTTTGATTGTTTTGGTTGAATTGGATTTTCCTTCTTTGTTTGGAATTTTTGAGCAAAAGGGCTCTCCTCACATCTCTGTGAAACAATGGACTCCATGCACAGCCATTCCTAGTAGGGGATTTACTCCAGCCCATATTCAAGTGGCTCTCAGGCCTCTGTCGGACTTCCACCACTACCCTCATTTCTTTCTTGTACTGGGGAAGCCCAGCCTGGACACCTGGGCACCCCAGATGTGCCCACAGGTCTCTTTCCCAGGCCTGCTGCTCACACTCCCTGTGAATACAGCTCAGCCCAGAGCCGGCCTTTGCCAGAGGCAGGCTGGAGCCTTGCTCAATTCACTGTCCACCAGGACAGCCCGCATGTTCCTTCCTGCAGAGCTGCCCTAGAGCCTGCTGGCCACAGCTCCTGTGGGGTGTTACTCCACCCCAGATGCACTCGCTGTTCTTGAATTTCACAAGGCTTCTTTCACACCATGTCTGCAGCTTGTTAGGAGTAGCAGCATTGCGTTGTAGTGAAGCTATTATTCTGGATTTAGTCCCACTCAGACTAGCAGAGTACCCTGTCCATTCCCATCAGTCCAGCTGTTAATAAAGATTTTTATCAGCACTGGCCCTATTACACCAAGATACTGCTGCTACCCACCAGCTGCCAACTCTGTATCCACAAGTCCTGCCAGTTTTCCACATACCTGGCAGTCCTTTAAACAAAGCATACCTATCCATCGTGGCTGTGAGGATGCACCTTGCCAAAAGTCTTGCTGCAGCAGGAGAACTTCATGAGTAGCCTCAGAAAGCTGCCAGGCTGTCCAGGACCATCAGGCCTAGGGGGACTGGTGGCTGCTCCCTCCTGCAGGTGCAAATTGCCTCCCCAGATCCTGCTCCTTGGCCTTCTGAAAAAGGGAATGTTTTCTTTTTTCCCCTCCCGGTTATCAGGAATCCACACCAATCACCCTTCCTATTGTCATGAATTAGAAAATCAGGTGTGCAAAACAACCTAAGATTCCCATCTTAAGGAAGCGAATCTATTTGTGAAAGAATCTATTGGGAGTTTTGGATGACTCCACAATCTCAGAATCCAGTTAGTGGATTCTCAAACTCCAAAAGCATATATTCTTAGTTTTCCCCAGTTTTTCTTCACTCAATCTGCTTGGCAATTGTCAGTGATGCTTTTTTCTACGCTCCCTCTCCTTTTTCTTCATTTACTGAAAACTTGGTAAGCAGAAAAAATGCCAGTTCAAGTAATTTTCATGTCTGGGGCAATTCTTCGTGTATGCAATGAAGTTTCTCCAGGGTTTTGTTTTCAACAGCTGTTTTGAAGAGCTACAAACTTCACTCTAAAATATTTCTAGTCATTGTCGCTGCTTATATAAACACCTGACATTGAAGACATGGTATCAGAGTATATTACCAGAGAGCCAAAAACATTCTGCTGAAAAAATGAAGAAAGTATTTTTCAGTCCTCAACTGTTCCTCATTTAGTAACCTCTGTGATTCCTTGAACTGCTGGGATTCGCTTTAGTCAGACAAACTGAAAAATAATCTCTTTTAAACTAATGAGCTAAACCACCTGTTTGATACCTGTCAGTGAATAGTATTTATTTGTTTTTGATTCTTAGACACCCACCAAACAGCACTTCTATCCCTCGCAGTCCTTTGCACACCAAGTGACTAAAGAGATGAATCAATACCCAGTGTCACACCTTTCTCACAAATAGGAAGAGCAGCAGTCTATCAGACACTCCTCTATGGCTTTATGAATCAAACCATGTGTGGCTTTATGAATCAAAGCTGACACCTGAAATTGCACCTAGAATTACAGAGAAAGACAACGCAGTTGTCAGGCAAATGATTTAATACATTAACTGTAGCTCTCCCCATTCAATAGGCAGGCAAGCAGTTCCAGTGTGCAGATGTACACATTAAACAGCAACTTAACCACCTGCTTGAGGGTGTTTAATCTACGGCACAGATTACTCCATCATAATCAAAAATAAGTCCTAAACTCACACAGCCTTAATAGGTGAAGCAAATACAGCCAGGTTATACCATCCTACAACTTATTGATTATTCTAAACAAGCAAAGCATTTAGCTTCAGTTAACTATGTGAAACACTGGAAAAACTCAGTTAAAGTCACACCCAGTTCATTTCAGACACTGAATTGCACCTTAAGAGTGCTCTTCAATCTCTCTGTGCTAACTTGATTAGGCTAACACACTGTGTTGCTGAGATGTGCCCACTGTGAATTGCTACAGTGAGTTCTCCACCACTTTTTGGGGCCAGGGAAGAATATAAAACACCTCTACATACAAATCATATTTAAAAGCCCCCATACAATACTCATTGCCCTTCAGCACTACACAGATATTTAAAGAAAATATCAGCAGGCCAATTATATAGTACAGTGTATCAATTGTATTAATACAGCAAGATCACAGGTGACTTCAGTAAATGACTGAAAGGATGGCACTGCCTTCCTTCTCCCATGTATTATTTTCTACAACAATGTGATCAACTGAGACTGAAAAGTAAAAAAAAATCCCTTCACCTCTTTTTCAGTGAGAACGAGCTTTGTCAAAGATGATGAACAACATGCACCTCATTTCTTATTAACAACACGTTTGTAATGTGAATTTAGGAAGTTGTGATATCTGTGACCTCCCACAGGTCATTTGTAACTATGTCTCCTATGAGTTATGAGCTCTTGCCATCCATGGACTAACTCCAATCTGGTGACAGTAATGAGACAAATATGTATTAGCTTCATGCCTCTGAAATTGTAATGCCCTGAGTGAATCCTTGACATTTACTATTTGCAATTTCCCCTCATGTAAAATGCAGTGTAAAAAACAACTGAAATGCATGAATGTGTTGGCAAGTAATTTCAACTTCATAGCGACTCATTAAAGTTAAAACATAGTCTTTTCCAAATCATTCAACGAATAAAATTACCACATATAAAAGGGGATGCCATATCCAGTAATATGCTCTATGACCTCAACACCAATCTTTTGTCACTTATTCCTAGATTTGCTGCAAACACTTGAAAAACTTTTTCACTTCGCGTTTATTTTGATCATCTTCCTGATCTTTTGTTGGACTTTACTGGGCCCACTCAACTTTCAGGCTGACTCATCTCTGCAAATAGAGAAATTTTTCCCATGCAGATGGCTGCAGGTGCTCAGTATTTTAACTTATTGATAAAAATCAAGATAAATCTTCTATTAACTGAACCTTCCCAGCTCCAAAGACACAAAGCATCTTTGTTACATAGAAACAATTCATCATAACACCCACTATACTATCTCAGAATTTCCTAGCTAGGAGCAAAACATCTATTTACAGCGATTCTAAAAAAAAATCTTCACAGTCTATTGGGTAAACAACCCTTATTTTAAAAATCCTAATGTTATAATATATAGTTTAAAAAGCAGAGCAGGTATTTTGTCTGATGGACTGTAATGGATCCTGAAGAAATAACAGGTATCTTGTAAAGAATCTTTATATATAATTATGTGATGACTTGATATTAAAATCAAACTGGATACACGTAATATATCATCAATGTAGAATTACATAGGAAATTTCAGTGTCCTATTCTAGGCCACCTGTCAGTAATTATGGAGTATTTCTCAGCTCACACTAAATAACATGAAATTTTTAATGTCTGCAAACATTTCCCAGTGCATTCCATTTGGTCCAGACCTTCTATTCATAATTCAGGCATGAATTTGTACCTCCCAGCAGGGAGTACAAGATCGTGACTTCCTTATGAAATGTACTTCATGAAGTACAAGACTCTTTTCCCCAATCTTAATTCGGTATGAAAGGCTACATAGCTGGGATATTTATTGTATAAAACCACTGCATGATGCTTTCACACTTTATTGATAATTTTGAACATATGGAGGGCCTGTCCTTTAGTGAATAAGGCCAGTGAAGGCTACAGACAACCAAGCCCATTCCTTTCCATTCCTCCTGCACACCAGTCTCTCTTTACAGGCAATAAATACAAGCCTAGAAGGAAAGTAGTAGTCTGAAAAATATGGACGTTTGAATTTGGAAAGATTAGTCATAGATTTCTGTAAATTCTCTGCTCTCCAAATATACATTACAAAAGATTGCAAGATGGCACAGTATAGGCAAGTGGTGCCTTGGGCTAAAGTTATCAGGTCTGACTTAACACAGTCATCACATATCAAAGTACACATGAGCCACAGAGAACAACTGGTAATAAATCAGATGTCAAATCAGATGCCAAAAGAAATTAAAGGTTGAAATATGAAGAACAGTTTGACATGAATGCTCTGCAATTAACAACTAAATGATCTTTGGCACACTTCTGCAGGCAGAATTTTGCAAGGCACTATTACCTGACGTATATGACAATTAAGGGACTATTTGAGCCCTGTTTAGGATTTTCCCAAACATTTCAATCAGAATTTGAAGATTTTCTTGTGGAATGCTGAGAATAATAGAGCAAGGGAAGTTTTGTAAAGAAGTTTTTAGATCTCACTGGAGCAAACTGATAGAAGAGGTCACTAACAATCCCAACCAACAAACTCAAACTGGAGGTTCACTGGAGTAGTCTGCATTTTTCCCTAGAATAGAAGAACCATGCAGTTACAGTCTTCAAATTGAAAGTTTGTGTAATTAGCTAAATTGAAAAGCCAGTAACTTTCAAAATATTTCTCTGGAATTTAACATAAAAGACTCACAACTAAGCTGGTTGAGAAGTCCAACCTGTCTTGTCCATCTCCCCACAAAATGCACAAATGTTTTCAGAATGCTTGACTATCTGTGCAAACTGGAAACTCTACTGGATCAAACAAGAGAAAAGGTTTTTCCTCCTAGTTAATTGGAATGACCAAAGAGTGTTTACTAAAGAAAAAGTGCACACAGTTCATTGTACTAAAGTTTGGAACATTTTGGTTCATATAGGTAATTTAGCAATATTTTGCAAACAGTATTTTGATCCAGAAGTATTTAATTGCTGGAGCTTTTAGAGACAATTACTGCAAGAGACTCTCCAGTTACCTTCACTGGGTTATTGTTAGCGCTATTCTTACGTTTGAAATGCAGTTGCTTCCTAGCACATAAATCAGTTTAACTATGCTGCAATTGCTTCTTTTTTCACAGTAACCTTTTTTTTTTTTTGCCCGGTGGAAGAGGTAAACCTGATACAAAATGTCTCCATAAATAGAAGAAGGAATTCCTGTTAGCTTTGATATTGATGGGGACAATTCCTGTTGTCACTGGTTTAACTGTTGCTGGCCATGCTCTCCTGGGCTTCCATATGGAAATAGCAGTGCCAAGAACAAGAATAGAACAATTATATAAAGAGGCAAGTCTATCAAATCTGAGAAGCACCATTAGGATTTGTAATTGTGTAACACTTTGCAATGACATTCAGAACCCCAGTCAGGGCACTGACTGGCTCTAAAGGTTTCAACCATACAGGATATCAAAACAAGGTACAGGGTAGCTCATAAAAGAAAAGCCTTGTTCAACTTGGCAGCTACAGCTAAGGTGATAAAAAACAACATAACTCAACCATGATTTTTTTCCTTAATGTTTATATATAAATACATCTACTTGAAATAATCATATATTTTGGGACAAGGAGCTAAAATGTGACTTGAATATTTAGGAGAAAACCGACACGTCATTTTCAGAAGGCAGCCTGACTCAAGGTACATAAACCAAACTAATTTCAGTATTTATTATCTTCCAGCAGATTTTTGTAACTTTTGCTCCCTCTTATACTACTTCATCTCTAATTCTTTTTTCTTTACAGTCAGTGAGAAAAAATTTCCAGCAGAAAGCATGGCTGTATCTTTTAAGTTTGCCTCAAATTCTTCTGCTTATTCTGCAAATGTAGTAGTCACAGCTTCTTGCTAGATACATTACAGTGCTACTTTAATGGCAAGAACCAAAAGATTAACATTGTGGTATTGCACAAATTCACTTATACGTTTTACTTCAGTTTATTCTTATTGGACAAAAATCCCATTTCAAGCAGAGATTAATAAAATAATAGAAGACCTGGGAAATTCTCAAAAGAAAAAGCAATAGCTTTTATAATGACTAGAGTGTTCATACACATACACAAATATTATGTTACTATTTTCTGTAGTTCTTATCAGAAAAAAAAAAATCCAGTGAAGTATTAAAATTGAAAAGCAGGTATTTTTCAAACTCAGAAGAAAAACTTCCTTGGAGTGATAAAAGATCAAAAAGCTTCTGAGTCACAGTGCCCAGTATCCAGGTAACCACAGATCCTGGCAACTGCCTTTCTTTATTTATTTGTCTGATTAACCAATTGATATCTGAGTGCCTTAATCCCCGAGACATCTCTCCACCTACCACTCCTAATTGACTGATTTGCTGCAGCCCACACTGGATATGAATCTGAGGATAAACAGTGGTAACAAATGCATTTAGAGAACTCAGAGAATCATCAATACATTACATAACCTGGATTATGGGCTGGAAATTCATTCAGTTATTATCACTAAGCAATCATTTGAAGACTTCAGTAAAACTAATGCTTTTTCTGATTGGATTCAAGTTGTATTTGGCTATTACTCTAAAACTAGCATTTGCTTTCTCTGAACGACACTCACGTCAGATCTGAAAATTCCTACTTTCACAACATTCTAAAATACTTATCTACTCATGCCTAGTAAATGATATTATTTTTGATTCCTTTTAGACTTTAAATTTGGAACCCTATCAGTATTTAATACAATTTCTCAGGTGTTTTCAGCACATAAACCTGCAAAACAAAATGGTCTGCATATTGTCTCAGGTGTGGAGATTTTCAAATATCTGGCGGTACCCTAATATTTTACTAATATTTTAACATCAGCACTAAATGTTCATATAGAGTAAGACTGTACTTTTCTCTTTTTTCCTTTTCAATAACATTTTTCTTAAATAATTTACTGATTTCTACCTAGAATACGTTACTGAGGTCTTAGAGCATGTGTGCCCCCTCTTATTTTAATTGATTTTAGTTCCATCCTAAATTAGCCCTTAATTTGCTTTCATTCACTTCAGAGGGAAAAAAAAACCCAAAAAAACCCAATGAAACAAAAGACAACATCCACCATGTGACAGTCTTTTTGGGTAATTTTAATTTATCTGTTTTGCCTGTGAACAAAACAATTTATACAATTACATGTGGGGTTTTTTTTTTGTTTGTTTTTTTTTTTTTTTTTTGTTTGTTTGTTTGTTTGTTTTTTTTTGCTATAATATTTCATCAAACAACTCCAGAAAAATGCTGGTCTTTTCCTCCAAAGACTTGGGAACAAGAAACTATTTTCCTGCAGCATGTAGTCTGCAGTGTAAAGGGTTGTTTGTCCTTGCTACATGAAGGAAAACTGTGTGAGAGAAATTTAAAACATACAATATACAGTATGAAAATTAACCTTAGAGATCTTGTTAGTTTTCAGACCTCATGTATTATCACCTATTGCTTGTAATAGCAATCCTGTGCCAATTTTACAGGGAAAGCTGGAGTTAGTTTGTTTCAGGAAGGCGGTACCCAGACAGGTTCATGAAGTTAGAACAGAGCATTGCTCTCATTTCTTGGCCAAATTCATCACTTAGCCTAGCTGCATGATGAGGCCACCAACAATATTCTTTTTTATACTTTTTTTTTTTATTCTATTCTTTATTATTCTTTTTATTCTTGCATTTTATATTTCTTTTATTCTTGTATTTAAATCAAACTTACGAATTCAATTCCAAGTTTAACAAATTCATAACAGCCTAGCAAGGTTTTGTTTGAATCCAGCCCTCCCTCTCAAAAGCCCACCCCTTCCTGCCTCCATTACCATTATACACCCACTTAACGAGCTTGCTTATCCATGCTTCCTTGCTTTAACTTCCATATCAATCAGACTCAATTTCCCTTACCTATTAGAAATGCAATTAACATCTTAAATAACTCATATACATGTATCTGTTGCTGTGCTTTCTCCTCTTCACTTCCGTACAATTACCGGTTTTCCCTGGCGAGTCCCAGCCCCACCTCGCTGCTGCTTTGTTCAGCATGAAGTGCTGGATGATCTAAATTGTTCCAGCCATTTCCTCAAGGGAATATAACTTCGTGTAATACCACCCTGATGTTATTTTGGCAATCTCAGAAACTTTGCATTCAGTATGCTGATCAGCTCTTTGAACTATGAGCTCATTGTCTTAAAGGTGACAATACCTCCCTGGACATCAAATCCCTGAAGTTACCTGGACAGTACAAATCACATCTCCAGATTTTAATCCATGTTAAAGATGGTGATGTCTCTCTGACCTGTTTCTGCTCCTTCCAGTCCCTCAGTACTGGATTTCCTATGTGTATTAATATAGATTTCTTTCCTAAGAAATTCTGTAAGGGTTGATTTAGCACTTCATGTGCACTGCTCTGGAATTTCTCATACTGAACTTTCTCATCTTCCTTTTTTTTTTTCCTTTTTTTTTTTTTTTTTTCCCCCTGAAGTAAGAGACACTGAACTCATCTGTTGTGTCCATTAGGGAAACGAAAATGTTTTTAGACTCTCCTCCAGGTTCTATTCTGTAATCAGCATCCCCAGTGCAAGTTTTTAAGGCCTCTTAATCAAAACAATATCTGTATGCTTCAGATAGACAACAAGATAAAACTGGAAACAAATTCCAGGTTCAGCAATGTTGGGGCACTGCAATATCAATTGTACAAAGGCAAGAATTTGAAAAGAGTCCTCCATGACTCAACAGATGTTACAGAACTTTCTGCATAACTTTTAAGTCAGTCCCATTGGCTCCACTCACATCCCCGTCTTGTTCTATCACAGAGCCCACTTCATATTTCTTATCTTTAAGATGCTTTTGGCATTTAACAATAAAAAATCATGTTGCCTATTGCCTAGCCTGAAATGTTGCTTATCATTTCCCTTCGGCATAACTGTGCTGTATTTCACTTCACAGTAGCAATTGATTCAACTTCTAATCCTCTTTCTTCTTTCAGACCTTAACAGCATAGTACCAAATTTTTTTTTAAAAAAAAGATGCTTCAGTATTTTCTGATTGCTATTTGACATGAAAGATGGGGAGAGCAAAAGAGTGCTGATTTTTCACTTTTTAAAAATTATATGATTATTATGTGACAACATCCCTCTATGCTATGTTCTCTTTCCTAGTTAAACCAGCAGCAACCTCCTACATAATCTTATAAATTCTTTTAAATTAGGTATTAATTAGGTAGTAAGATAGTTCAGCACTTTCAAAACTTTCTCTGCAGATAAAAAGACTGAAGTAAGTGAAACTCCATGGACAGTAGTCAGGATTTTCTCCACATTGTATGCCAAACCATTCTCCCTGATATGTGGTGCAAATTTAGTTCATTTCTTCTGCTTTGGACCCTTGTGATTTAGTATGTCAAAGGTCTCACACCTGATTATGAACACTTTCATTCCTTGATTAAACATCTCAGTTTTGCTGTTCAAACTCACACAGCAGTGTGTAAATGTCTTGGAAATACTTTTACTGAAAAAAATAGAAAAAAGAAAAAAGCAGCTCAACAAAAAATGAAACTCAAAATCAGAACTTAAAATAGCACATTTCTTGCTGGATTTAAGAGAAATTAAAAATTAATTCAGTGTAGAGTAAAATACAATACACCTTATCATAATGTATTTAAAGCTATTAAACAGATTTCAATTTATATATTCTTGAATATTATCAAACTACATAGTGACTGGACACATCAGTATTTTTTGCCTTTTGGATTCACTGAAATAACCAATATTAGCAAGACATGGATTTATTTTAGCACTGGCAAACATGAAAGCTAATTAGTGGCAACAATTTACTTCAGAACAGAATTTTTATGATTTTCTGGGTTGTGACCTATAATTAAATGTATTTTATGTGTTTCTTTCCACCAAGATAATTGATATAATGCATAAGGCTAGATGTCTTAGGGACATTTATTTTTTAAAATGCAATTAAAAATAAACCGTACCGTCAAAGATAGAATGTGTTGGACATTTTAAGGCTCAAAATCTTTATGTCAATGTTATGTGGCTAATAATAAAAAAAAGAGAGATAAGGATGAGACAATTTCTTCAAAATGACACTGAGGAAATCACGTATTTCCATAGAATCTCATGTGCTTGTAATGGAACCCAAGTAAGCCTAAGAACATGGGGAATAATCAACTCACACAACAGCACTTTTAAAACTCACTCTTCAACTTAGTGTTTTCAGAAAGACCTGAGCACATCACCTGAAAAGATTGCACCATTCCAAGGGATTTTCATTCAGTCTTAGGAAATGTTATGTTTTCACTGAAGATACCTTGGGAACAGACAGAAACTCTATAGAATATTAAATCACCAAAAAAGACACCACTTAAAATGATTCAATCTGAAGGCTTAATTACATAATTGAGAGCAATAGAAAAATTAGGCCTTTTTTAAACTTGTATGCTAGCAGCATACAGTGATTTCTTTTTTTTTTAAAGCCGCAAAGAAAGGTTGTACATTTACTGCAGCTATCACTGTGACAGTCTCAAAAATGTGTTAGTCCTGCCTTTTGAATCAGTTTAAACTGGTTTAGGTTCTCTTCAACGTGATTTGTTTAAAATACTAGTTCATGCTCTGCCAGCATTCAGCAGGTAATATTTCCACTGTTTTCAGGAACAACTACTCTGCTGTTGAAAATAACTGCAACTGACAGAGCAACATGTGAGACTTAACTAAACTTGAAATAAAACAGGAAATAAAAGGAAAAGTGGGAGTCTCAAGTTGAGAGGCAACAAAAAATGGATACAAATGTGAAAATCAAGTACTTAAGTTAGAATGGGCATAAAAAATAATTAATGTTTTCATTTGATGCCCATGTTCTCTTCAAAGTTTTCAAGTGTTTCAAAACAGTAGAACACTAAGCACTAGCAGAATCATAGCTCCTAAATTTCCATTTTCAAGTCAACCATTATTTTCTTGGGATGGACTAGGTTTTCAAAGTCAAGTTAAGATTGGTATTAGCTAACTCAAAACAGGTTTTATACAACAGACAAAAAGAAAAGTCTGACTTGAAATTGCTCACCAAAAGAACATTTCCTGCACAAATGATACAGATGTATTAAGAACTGCAGAATGAAACTTAGAGCAGTAAAATACCATGAAGGTGGATGACACCAAAATTATTTAAAGACTACATCCTGTGAGAAAAAGAGCAGTCTAGGCAGAAAAAAGTCAATTATATCAGGCCTTATCATAAGCACACAAATAGATTTAATACAAAACTAATTTCAGAGGAGCATTCATTTACATTAGGGGAGCATTATAAAACTGGTATATTGCACACACACTAAAAACACATAGGCTTTTTTTTTTCTGAAATCTCCTCATCAGAATTAAAAGGTGATGCACCAGGTGTTGTGGGTGAAGTGTCCTTGTAACTCATTCTTGTCCTGTGTCACCAGCACTGCATTAGTTAGCAGTGGAGCAGAGGTGACCGCTGCCCTGGGTGTGGGGTCATTCTCAGGACCTGTTCCAGACACGCTCGCTGAAAGGCACATTGCCAAGGGAGTCAACCACCAAAGGGAGACAGAACCTCAGGAGGATCCTTGAGTCCTGGAGCCCAGCAATAACTGAAGCTGCAGCCTCCCAAACACCTAAATCCTTGCATTTTGTCAGGAAGAGAGAACTGATGCCTTAGGAAGGCTGACTTGAAACTGAGACTGGACAGAGCTAGAGAATAAAGTAAATATTTATCGAAAGGGCTCCGGGATACACCTTGGGCAGGACAGGGCCTGACCAGGGCTACACCCAAGGTGGACCCAAAATGGTCACAAAATGGACAACAGGTCATGAGATCTCACATTTTTTTAAGTTTTTGTTCATTTGCATATTGGGGTTTAATTGTCCAGTTACAGCTTCAGGTTGTGAGGTCCCATCCTTCTTGCTCCTCCCTTCAGTCCACCGTTGTTTATGATTTTGGGCCTGAGAGTTGTCCTTGGTCTTAGCAGGAAAAGGATTTGTTTTGTCTCCTTGCTCTGTGAAGAGAGCTGACTGACACTGAATATGAGACTCAGAACTACACCCCTACACCCCTGATAAAACATGAAAGCTCGAACTTAAGGCTTCAAAACAACCATCAATATAAGGAACAAATGCGAATGCGATCTTGCTGCAATGGAATCCAGTTGCAAAGACAGAAGAGAAGGGACATTCCCATGAATATCCATGCAGAAGATCCAGGCACAGACAAATCGCCAGCAATCAGCAACATCCATCCAAAATAACCCACCTGCCTTTGATCACAGAAACCACTCATCTTCTCATTCATTAAACAGTTTTTCCTGATGGGTAATTAATTGCCGGCTGACTGAGCTAAGGAAGGGCTTTGTTTGGGTTTTTGTTGTTTGGTTGTTCTGGTCCCCTCTCCTTCCCCAAACAGAAGTCAATATTACCAGTTAATACGACTGTCCTCGTGGATACAGCAAGCACAGCATTAGTGCAGGCATCCTTTTGCCTCCTGTCCACTCAGTTTCTTAAGAATGCCTTGAATTTATTACAGAAATTTTGACTAATCAAACCATTATTTTATAATGGGAAAGTATCCACAGCATTTAAAATGAAAGCAGCAAATTCCTTGAGTTACTGTAAACTGCATAAAACTCTCAAACTCATCTTGATTTAAATTTTAAAACAAAATAAATTTATACAAAAAACCCCTAAGTAAACACATTCTATACTAATTATTTCTTGAGAAAAAATAATTAACAGAAGAATTGTCAGAAGGTACTGCAATACTCTTCACATGCAAATATTCTCTTTATACATCAAACCATTCATCACCTCACTGAAAAAGAAATATTTGTTACACTTCAAAAATTTTCTAACCATGAGGACCCTGCTAATAAATTAAGTGATAATTTTTTCTATAAGCAACACATAAATAAAATTATGTTTTAACATGTAGCTATCAGATCTTCCCTTTATTTCATTATGCTGGAAGGATGAACTAAATGAATGCTTTTATTTTGACAGAGAACCTCCTCATCCTCTCTCAGCTTTCTTCTCACTTGTGAAGACATCTTAGCCCCCCTCTGTCAACTTGAAAACTCTTACTGTCACCAGGCAGAAAGAAAACACCTCGCTGTGTATGAGGACTGTCGTGTGCCAATGGATTTGGCTGTCAAGCACTGAAAAGTACTGTCACTCAGTGTCAGAGGACTAACAAAGCAATTATCAAAAAACCCACATTCATGAAGCTGAAGACATGCAGATTTAAATAAGACTCAGACAAATCTAGCTAGAAATCTCTCTCCCGACTAAAAAAGGTGTGACTTTCATGCAGATTCTACTAAGCCTTGTTTTTTTATTATCCCCTGCATGAACAAAAGAACCCTCAAACCTCCTGTTCATTATTTAAGACTTGATAAGTATCATAAATGCTGTTTTATGGGAAATCCTTTTAAGCCAGCAACTAGAAAAACATAATTTTCCTATTGCCAGAAATATGGGCTATGAAAGTTATCACTTTGAAGGCTGTTTGTGGTAAAGGAGCTAAATGCATGGAGGATTGTGAATTTAGAAAAGTCAGAATTGTGTATGAAATAAAGTCCAGACAGCCATTCAGTTGTATCAAACAAGGAAACGCAAGACCACTAAAACCACACAAAATTGCAGCTACTGAGAATACAGTATTTAGTTGCTCAAGAAAACTGTTCCCAAGGAAGACCATAAAATTCCTAATGAAGAAAAGCAGAGAACCGGAAAAAAGCAACTGAACAACATTGACATTCATCTGTTCTAAGGAGCAGCAAAGGACAATCCTTTCACTCGTGTGATGGTACAAACTCTCAGCCTACCAGCTTTGCCAATATGTCATATTCTTGTGACATATTCTTATGACATATTTCAGATTAAATAACCACTTCATACTCCAAAATACCTTTCTTACTTGGTCTCTCTGCGCGCTTTGAAACCTGCCTAAACAAACCAACTCACAGAGGGGGAGTTGCTCTCTGTCAGGTAAGTCAGGTTAAAAGAAAGTTCTTAGCCTAAAAAAATCAAACTTCTCCTTAATTTCATATTTCATTAAAAAGAATCAACAAACCCTTCTGAGTTTTAACATTTTAAACTTTGATATGGCTCTGAAAAAAACCTGGAAGTATTTGCACAACTATGAGTAGTTTGTACTTTTTTGATCTGCACTTGCGCAATATTGCAAGGTGGAAACAGCAGAAGTGATGACTTTCTGTATCCTGGGAGGATAACTGTTCTCTGAGTTCATGAAGATAACTCATGGACTAGAGTCATCCTTTACAAAAGGATGTTTTTCTCTCCTTTCTCGTACTTTTTCCTAGATATAGTAAGAATCCTTAGACTTTTTGAAAGGCATTTAGGATTTTCTGCTCCTACTTTCTTATCACTATTTCATTGAAGGCTCTTGTTATCATTTTCGGATTGTTTGAAAGTCATCAGATATGTATTGAATACATTTAAGAGAAACACCTAAACCTTAAGTTGCTGCTAGGTGCTTAGTAAAATTTTAAAATTTTACAAATCCCACCAAGATACATCAGGCTTTTACATGAACATTGAAAGTAGTAGCCCACTGTGACAGGAAAAGCAGGTGACAGAGTCTGGACACTGTTCGGTCTCAGTCATACCAAACCCTAAAACATGAGAAACACATAGGTGAAAAAAGTGGTGTAAAATGTATTGTATGATTTTGATAAATGAGACTTTGCACTATCATTGGAATAACTACAAATCATCACTCTGTAGATATACTTAGGTGAGCAGTCCGTAGGATTTATGAGAAAAACCCCAAAAAGATACAAAAATATCTTTAAGATTTTTTCCTTTTTCTGTACTTAAAAAAAAAAAAATCACTAGCCCTTGAAAATTAACTGCCTTTAAAGATGTATCTAATTACATTTTTAGACTCAGAATTATATAAGAGATCCAACCTCTATGTTCTGCCTCTTGTAAGTTAGGTTATGTTTGCAACATTTACCGGCTGAAGGGCTGCACAAGGAGAATTGGTGGCTGTGAATTTATGACATCTGTCAATACACTGTATTCTTTACTGTCCATAACTTTTTCTTTAACTCACTTTTCACTCACTGGTTTCTAAATTAGAGTGGTTCACCTTCAGGAAAAAACCGTCACGAATGGCACTTCTCTCCAGTGTCTCACATATTGGCACAGTCACTAAGAACAGCAGAAGTGGTCAGAGAAAGCTAAGAGGGAAACTCAGTTGGGGAAAAGATAATTTCAAAAACAAAACAGAAGCTTTTAGCTGAACTCAGTCACAAGCTAGCACAATCCAGAACAGTATGTATACACTCCTTTTCCAGAGCTTTGCTGAAATCCTGGCCAAGCTGGGGTTTGCCCCGCCTGTGTAATTTCCCAGCAGGCTGCATTTCAAAGTTACAGCACCCTCCAAGTTGTCTCTGGTGACAAATGTTTCCATAAATGCTAACAGACTTCAGTGCTACTTCTTGTTTTGCCTGTGTGTGCAAGAAGAAAATGTTCAGGTCATGAAAGTGATTGCTCAGGGCCCTCTTGCAGATGGAGGGACAGCAGTGGCAAGCAAGGCAGAACAATTGTTTTTTAATGGGACTCCAATTAAGTCTTCTTCAGCTGCTTGATAACATGAAAGTGATTAGTGGAAAAACGGTTACAACCGTACACATTCAGCTTTGCCTTTTTCTTGAGTGTCAATGCCATTTACATGCTGGGGATTGAATTATTGCGCTCAAAAGAATCACTTTGTTCTTTTAGTTGAATATTTCAGGAATGTAATTTTGTTTTAAAAAAAATTAAAAATTGCTTTGCGTTTTAACAGCCATAATTATATTTGGCAAAAAAGTCCACAGGAAAGGTGTGTGCCCTTTTTAAGAAAAGCAATTACTCTGCTCTAGGTTAAATCATTTCACCTGCTGTGAAACATTCAAAATCTCTTTTGCTATTGAACACAGGTAGTTGCTTAATAGAAGGCGTTCACAAAACACTACCTGCAAAACAGTCAAAAGTCTGCCAATAGTAGGTGCATTCAAAAATATTTTTTTGTATAATTTTAATTGCCAGTAGACTTGCAAATCTTTTGTGGTGATAAAAGTTGAGGGACACTCACAGCTGCTGGAAAGTTCCGCATAACAAATTTTTCTTAGAAGTCTTTGAAGAAATCATTCATGCTATTGTTAATAGATTGATGAAAAAACCTCCAAGCACACAACTCTAGCAGATGCAAATATAATCCTTTATTATTATTGATACCATTGCTACTGATGCCTTAAGTTTTAGTTTTCATTTTTTTCAGATTCTGTACCGTGTGGGGGTGCAGTTCTGAGCCTCACAAAACAAATCCTTTTCCTGCTGAAAACCAACGAAAAGTACAACTTTCAGGCCCAAAAGCACAAACAAGTGTGGGCTGAAGAGATGAAACAAGAAGGATGGGACCTCACAACCTGAAGCTGTAATTGGACAATTAAACCCTAATATGAAAATGGACCAAAAATTATAAAAATATAAGACCTCATGACCGGTTGACACTTTGTGACCATTCTTAGTCCACCTTGGGTATAGCCCTGGTCAGGCTCTTGTCCTGCCCAAGGTGTATCCTGGAGGGCCTTCAATAAACACCTACTTTATTCTCCAGCTCCGTCCAGTCTCTGCTTCAGGTCAGCCTTCCCAAGGCAGGGCAGGAGATCACAGGAAACGTTTCCCAGACCCAGCACTGGCCACAGAAACCTCACAAATAACCAGCTAAAGGAAAGCAGATCTGCGGCTTTACAGAAGTGGCTTAGGAGAAACCAAGACAAGACTAAAAGAGAATGTTTAACATATGTATCAGCAACTGACACACCACACAGCAATAGGCAGTAAAAGATACAATTCCATCACCTTCCGTGCACAGTTTGGATCTGTCACAGGTTGTACCCAGCACGTTTTAAGCGTTAGGTTTGACACCTATTTGTGCAGCAGGGAGTCAATGACTTGGAGCGGTTTGTTTGATGCAGCTGCTCTGAATCTCTGGGCTTGTTCACAGCTCCTTCAGGACCGGCGCAACTTTCACTAGCACAGCACGGCTCCCTTGCTCTTTGGAAATGTTCTTACTCACTACAATAAACACAAATTCTTTCTTGTTACAAAACACCAGCTTGTCACACAGTAAAATTATACTTGTAGAACAGTTAGTAGAACTTACAATATTTATATTTTATCATCATGATAATGAAAATCATTGCTTAATTATATAATTAAATCAAAATCAGGAAGTGCTTAAAGAAAGTAGCATGGTACACCAACTGGTTCATTTCATTCATTTAGTTCAGTCACTTAAAGACTGAACTAAAAGGAATAGATAGGAGTTATTTTGACTCTTCTGATGAGTAATTAGCTAATTTGCACCAAAAAATGTGTAAAAGTTGGCATTACATTAGCTTGGATTTTTAAAACCACTTTTTAGTCTTAAAAACAATTTCAGAAAAAAATGCATAGGGTCTAAAAAGACATTTTAAAGCCTTTTAAAGCAGTTTCACAGACTTTCCATTAAGTCAAATGTTCCCTGTGTGTTTTATCTCCAGTGAATACACAGTTGTCTACAGGAATTCGTATTTTTCTGGCCTGAAGTACCCAGTAAGAGGAAAAAACTGATAATTTCTGCTTTGTTATTCATATATAATGAACACACACATTTAGTCAACAATAGGAATCCAAGCACTTTATTTCACTTTCAGAAGTGTGGCCTTGTTTGCCTTGCACGGGGCATCCCTCATACAAATGCCAGGTTACCATAAAGATGGTGCCAGCAGTGGGTACAACAGCATTTACATCCCACCAAACTCTGCAGGAAAACACTGTTATCAGCAAGGAAAGCATTTAGCAGGTCATCACCTTAAAAAAAGCAACGAAGAGGACAAATCAGCACCGTTTTGGAGAGTGAACACCTGCATGATGAACATATTGCAGCTACAGAGAGTGCTTTAATAAAAGCCATGTGGTGGCATTTATTTATTTAAATAGGCATGAAATAATTTTTTTGTTTTTCAGAAACTTTTCAAAGTTGTTATTTTATTTTTAGTTTCGGAAAGCACCTATGGGTACTCTTTCTCTCAGGGAAAAAAATAATTAGGGATACTGAAACCAATAGAATTAAAAAAAAAATCCCACATCTAATTTACAGAGGGTCTGAAAAGGGACGATCTGCAATAGCATAGAGCTGGGTTTCACTATAATTAAACTAAGTGACAGATATTAAAATTAATGTTAAATTGGTCTGGTTCTGTTTAAAAATACTCTATCCCCAGTTTCAAAAGATATGCAGGATTTACTACATGAGGTCACATGATGCTGCTTCTAGCTCAAAAGTCTACAGCTAAAGGCATTGACATGGACCAGAAGAGAAAAAAAAAATTATAAAATTTGACAAAATAATTATCATCTACCTCTGTCTAATTCACAATAACAAAAGTTAAATACCTACATAACCTCCAAAATCGAACCAGAATAAATTTCAAGTTTTATTTCCTGAAAAGTCTGTGTATTTCTTTCTCTGTATCTGTTTCAAGCAAAGGACTGAAACACCAACATAAATAATTTCCACATCTTTATCTGAGAGCATATTTTTCTCCAGGCCATACATCTCTAGATATTGGAGGGGTTTTTTTACAAGTACTGAAATTAAAATGGCAGACATTTACCACTATAACCATTAATTGTCCCTCCACATTCATATGTAATCTGTCCTGAAGGGGTAATCAATTCCCACTCCTGGAATTTATATGAATGAACCAACAAACAAACAAAAGCAAGAGCTACCTGGCAAGTGAAAATAGACCTGTGTCCAATGGGATTGATCTACACAATAAATCCATCCAGTGAAAGCAATGATTTCCAGAGGCTTTTAGGAAAATCTGGCAGTAATGAAGGAAAACACAAAGTGTTCCAGAGAGATCCTCCTTTTTTTGTTCATATTAGAAGCAAAAAGTTGTATTAGATAACAGCATTTCCAACCAAGGGTATGAACCAAAGACAGGGAGAAGCTGTACATGCAGATCACAGAACAAACGACCCACAAAGTAAATCGGCCCTCAAAAGTATGGCCAAAACCCCTTCAAAGACGGGAAAATAACTTGATTATCAAAGTTGTGGCTGAATGTTCTCCAGCTATCCCAAAATCCATGTCTTTGGGATCTACCTGCAAAAGTTCATATTAAAGAAGTTGATATGATAACCCACTTAAAAAACAACCAAAAAATCGAAGAAAAAAAAGAAAAGAAAAAAATCAACAAAAATCCTCACACAAAACAACAAACACACAAAACCCAGCAGCTGGAGAGGCAGCAAATTTGATCAAAGGATTTTGAGATATTTGCCTGAGTGAGACCTCTTTCTGTTGCAGAGAAGGGAGGCACAGCTGGGCTACTGATTATCTTCCTCACCCATCTCTGCCCCAAAATGCAAAATAAAAGAAAACAAAAAGAAAATAAATGGGAAGAAGCCAGCATGATGAAACAACAAAAAGCATCCAGACAGTGGGAGATACTGACATCAGAGGAATAACACCACTCATGACAAATTTCTGAGCATCCGTTCCTCAGTTGCTATCAGCAGCCGTGCTAATCACTTGAAAACTTTCAGTCTTTGTGAAGCAGGAAAATAATACACAATAAAACAAAGTCCTACTCCATACATCTAAGCAAAACACACCCTAGGAGCAAAAATGTCCATTAGAGAGTCTCAATGACACCAATTTGGCAAAAATTCAATTAAAGAGAAAAGCTGTTAGCAGAGGATGGCTTGCGCTCACCAATTAACATGATTTTTGACAGTGTTACAGGATGATAATCAGTCTAATGGCTTTTATGGATTTCAGTCTTCCAGACTGGCTTAAAATAATAATTCTGCCGTTAAATACAAGGGCCTGCAAGAGTCTTGTTACGCAGATATGCAGAGCAACCCTCAAATTCTCATTCAGAGTGGCAGTGTGGATAATATGGACAAATATTCCATATGCAACACAGAAAACCCACGTTGTATCCATGTGCTAGCTTGAGCTACAAGAGCTGCTCAGAGTAACTACATTAATTACAGGGTCTCCTCCATGAGTGTTATCAAAACACCCAAGTTTTTTACTCACTTCAAACACTTGAGCTACTCAACATTTTAGTTTCAGAATCTGCAATTCATTCAGCTTCTCACTATTTCATTTGGCATTCCTCTCACTTGACGAGTATCAGAATCCCTTTCCCTTAGTTTTCTCCTCAGCTGCCTGGCAGTTGAAGGAACCTAACAAACAGTTTGGTGGCTTTCAGCCCACTCCTCCTAAACAGTTGCAAACTGGGCATAGATATTACCCCATTAGATTTTACAGATGTCATCTGCTAATGGCTAAATTTATCAAGGATGAGCTCTATAATAGTTTCAAAAATAAAATCCTTTTGATTTACTCCATCACTTACCAGCATTTCTCACAGCACCAGACACTGCCTGAAGGAGTATTTTCTGCAGCTTCTGCAGTATCACAGTTCCTGCAGTCAGCAGCAATTCACTGTTTGGGGTATGCAGAGCTCAGAGAGCAGAACTGGAACCACCCATTCACATTCTCTGCTGATCATCCCCAGTCTGAGCTCTTTAGCACTTTCTATGGGCCCTGCCACTTGTGAAAACTTCTGTGGTAAGAATACTTGGTATTTATTATATTTTTTGTGTTTATGCAGAGAAAGAGAAGCACAGCTCAATCAGATTTTATGCCCAGGGGATATTGCAGCAGCTGCACAGGTATAATTGCTTGTCAATGACAGGGCACAAGCAGGAGGCCAAACAAGTGCAGATTCAAACATATCCTTTACACTATTCCTTCCTATTACAAGGTGTGTCTGACAGGTGTTGGGAGTGTGAAAAGACAGTGAATATCAGATAATGAAACACCCATAAAGCGTCAGGAGGTGAACGTGCCTACCTACACAGGCAGCACAAGAGAATGCTCACCACAGAAACATGAAAAAAACCTTCTCAAGCCCTAAATGACCCAGGAGGCAAGATGGAAAAAGAACTAAACCAGAACAATCTCCATTAACTACAGCAATCACAGGACTATGTACTTTCCAAAGCTCTTTATTTCATGTATTTTTTGTGCCCGAATGGACAGGAGTAGCCAACTATGACAAAGAAATTGCTTCTTCCACAAGCTGGACTGAGAGAACCTCTTCTGAACGTTTTCAGGTGCAACAAGGATCAATGCCCCATTACAGCACGACCAAGAACCTCAAACACTTTGCAGGTCTTCCTAAAACAAGTCAGATATTAACAGGCACCAAAACACACGTCTGATAGCATGATCTGAATACGACACAGAGCTGGTTTACAGTGTAGTTCACCTGGATTCAAGGATAGCACTGTTTTCAACATGAATGATTCTGATTTACATTTTAGGAGTTACGCATCAATTATTTTAAATGGTGCCTTTCCCTGCAGTGGTAGTTACACTTAAAAAATGCAAACTATGATGCAACTTCTGTTTTTTGTTTTAGTACCTGGAAATCTTGGTGGAAATAGTCTTATTTGCTTTACTTAGCCTACAAAAAAATCCAAATTGCTTCTGTCTTAATGAGCAATAATCCTGAAAATCGTTTGCAAGTAAAAAGCAAAAAAGGAACAATTTTAACCACTCACTTCTACTCTGACATTTCAGCCAGAAGCACCTGTTCGCTTCAGGGAAGAGAACAGTCAGTAAACCAGGACAACCACTAATGTTATCCATGCTTTTATCCCTCTGTGACCAGCTGACTGAAAACACCAAGGTCATTCAAAGACTCCAATCCTCTTATAGGAGAGAGAAAAATTAACTTCCTGAGTATGTGCATTTTCTCTAAGTTTGACATAATCTGAGCAGAAAATAACTAATGTGATACCAAACCCACTTTTAGCAAAATAAAAGCAGCAAAACAGTAAATGAGTATTAGTTATAATTTTGGATTGATGTTCAGAACCTAAGAAACAAAAAGCCCTGAACCCTAATTTAAATCAAATCCACGTAACTCCAGTCTATGTCTGTTACCAGGCTCCTTTTTTTCATTAAAAGTACAAACTTCACACCTGATAGAAAAACAAACAAACCAACCATACAAGAACAACAGTTCTGCTCAATTTAGAGGTTTTTTCATGTCATGGGGAGAGACCACAATGTTCAAAAACCCCATCCTATTTACTGGGTATTAGAATGGCACATTTTGAAAAAATGTACAAGCACTAATTTCTTTTGATGTTTTTAACTCTGGCTTTGCCTTATAGAATATCTTTCACATTTAAGAAGACAGAGTCTCAGTCACAGAAGTGGTACATTTTATTCACAGATCCGGTATTTGTTGAACTGGGATAATGAATTACCAAGTTCTCTGAATCAAGTCCCATTTTGCTCCATTTTTCAGAGGTCACAGAGGGGCCACAAACACTTTATCAAGAAGTGGTGAAGTGAAGCAGAAAAATAAAAACTAAACGCAGACTGTGCACTTATAATCATTTTTTAATCTTAATAAATCAGTTTAGGCTTTTTGTTTAATTACATTTGCCTGATTTTGTGGCTGAAAGAATGAAAATTATTACTAGGAGAAGAGACAGTGGCAGGAAGGTAATGAGAAAGCTTCTGTAAACTGACATTTTTGGATCAGACCAAATTAGCAGAGACCTGTCCATTTTTCTGTTTTTCCACTCTGCCTAAAATGAGTTCTGGAAAAAGACCACATCTCAGTACACCAGAACTATTGATCTGCCAGGAGACAGATTCCAAGTTTCCCTTTCTTAGTGACAGAGGAAATGCTCTTCTGAAAAGAGAGATCATCAGAGTGAAACTACATGCAAAGCTGGATCTACTACAGCATAATCATTAAATTTATGTCACAGATTGATGGGAGAAGTGAACAGAAAACTCACTGGAGCTTTATAAAAGTGTAGCATCGGCAAATACCTACAGGGGATTAAAAACAAAACCAAACCACAACAGAAAAAAGGACAGCAAAAAATGACAAGCAGCAAACTCAGATGACTTAAACAGGCCTTTGATAAACTGGGAATATTAGGGCCCTTCACCTTTCTCTGTCTCTCCAACACTACATAAGTCATCTCTGGGCAAATTATTTTAACATTCAGTTTTCACCTGATAGATCTTTTTGCTTGTACAATCCATTTTGGAGGCATAACTTGTTTTCTTTGCTAAGATTTCATTTCCTCCCATCTCAGAACTTGATGAAATCTATTTCTTAGTTCCTCATCTCCCAGTGAAAGCTGACAACAAGCATCAGACAAAATGTAGCTGTCCCATATGAGGTAATTCATTTCTGTCAAAGATTAGACATTTTTTTCCCTTAACATGAGATGACTGATAGCATTCTGCAAGATCCAAAGGGACAATTTAACCACTGAAATGCCAAGAGATCCTGAGGATTGACTCTTCTCCTCAAAGCACCCAGTCCAATAGTGAAAGCAGATGGAAGCTTCTACAAGGTTTGGTAATCTCCTTCCTTTTGATTTGAGGCTTTGCCTCACTAAATTTAGGCTTGATCAAGTATTTTTCAGTTGATAAATTCTGCAAAATAGCAATTTTTTGGAATTACATATTTGAACACTTCTAACCAGTTAGAACTTATTTTCTCCTCTATACAGCAGAGGGAGGAAACCTGAGGTATGTCAAACTCACTTATGACTATCCATGACCATAATGGTAATGAATTCTTTTGAAATACAGCTCTCACCTGACTTCCCATCTACATTAAATCATAATCATCCATCAAAACTCAGGGAAACGTAGACCATGTGAGCCCATCGTCTGATTGTATTGGCTGAAAATTGTCTGGCATTCTATTGTATAGAAGTAAAAACAAGATAAAGTAACCTTTTGTATATTTTATATTTATTATAATGTGTATATTATTTATTACATAATGTAATACTAATATAATATAATAAGACTATAATACATAATAGACAAATGCATATTATTATCATATATGTATTTCTAGAAATAACTGAATATTGTCAATTAGTCACTAACAATGAAAGAGGAGAGAGGAAAATGAGCTACAAGCCCCTCTGCAGCACGGGCAGGTCATCCCAGCCCTGGCGCTCCTCCCTTCCCACAGGACTGGGAACATGCAGGAAACCCGGGCTCTGTGGGACCAGGGGTCCTGGGAGTGGGCTGACACAGCTGCTGCAGTTTAGTGATGCTCCAAAGAACAGCAAACGGCAGATAAAAAAAACCAGAAACAACCCACCTCACCCCTCTCTTCCAAAAGGGTAAAAGCCCTCAGGACTCTTCGGCAAAGGTGTGGCAATGAAATCTGCGGGGTCAGGGCACAGCCACAAGCACACCATATTATTCAATTTCTGACACTTAATTGAAGCTTTTCCAGAGAGATAGATGAAATAAATAGAGGACAAAACGTTTTGGTGCTGGCATCTGATGTTTTCCTCAAGAAATAGCTCTTGATGCCAAAAATACTCGGGAATCAGCATTTGAAAGGTTAATTAGATTCTCCATAAGCATTTCAATTACAGGAATGAGAAATTAGCCTATTTAATACATATTTAATATGTATCCTGACACATCCTATTTGTTTCAGATTTCCTCTGCCACAAGATTTTTCTTTTGCAGACGGCGTTATTAATCGCAACATCCTCTGACAACATCGTGTTTACAACTTAGATCACCTCTGGAGGCCAAGGGCTACTCTCATCAAGATCTTTAGTTACAGTTGTTTACTTCTTCCATCAGCAACATGAAACCTGCTCTATTCACAGCACCACAGCAGCCCAGGGGTGAACTGAGTGCTGTGTTCCCCACACCCAGCCCTAAATCTGAATTCCGCAGGATGAAGCTGTGCTTGAAGACCCAAGATACCCTCGGAGTAGCCATGAATTATAGACAGAGCTGCCCAACCTTGTTAACTGCACAGGAGCAGTCATGCAGAAATTCTGGTACGTAGTGTAGTGCACCCTCTGGATTTCATCCTAGTTTCAAATTACATGGAATCAGATGTAGTTAAAGAAGCATTTGTGAGATGAGAACAGTTCCATGCATTGAAAGAACAGTTTTCTTTCTGAAAATGTGGCTTTATCAAGTTCAGAATATTTTGCAAGGATGCACTGATTGTTCCTCACTCTTATTTAGAAAGTGTCACTAACAATGGTTCAGCAAGCTATAAATATTTAGTTTGAATTTCACTAATTCACTTTCAGTTAAACTTCTATAAACAAAAAATATTAGAAGTAGTTAGAGTGCTTTGACAAGTTACAAACCAAGTCAAATAAACAAGCCTGAAACTTTAAAAATTGGTGACAGATGAACAAAAGGGAATGGAAGTAATTTTGAGAATAAATGGTGACACCGTGTCACTGAACAGTTTGTGGTAGGGTTTGAGGCTGTTTTATTTCTCTATATCCATAAGATGAATTTATAATTTTGCCCCTGAACTCAATAATGGCAGAAAGCCACCTAAAGCCTACCAGTCCACGGAGAATAAAGTGGGAGAAAAACTGATTTGTACCATGCTTTGTACAATATCTGTGTTCTCACTTTATGTCTTCTGGGATGGGTCTTTTATGTATATGTAATTCTGAAAACATTTGATTAACACACAGGATGAATTTCCCTCAGACTGTTTTAAAATGAATCCAAACAATTTGCCAGTGCTGAGCAGACTGACACAGTCTCTGTGTTCCACAAATCTATAGCGGTGAGCCCAAATTAGTCCTCACTCACAGAAGCAGTCAGAGTCCTTGAGCTTTCAGCAGAAGTAGGACTAGATCTCTGCTAACAGAACTCAAGGAAATGTTAAAAAAAAATTAAAAAATTGCTACATTTTCAGCATTTTTGTTTTTCAAAAGTGGCCAGAAGCAGAGATAATTTTTTTAATGAAGAAAATAAGAATTAGTAATAACATCTTTTTTCGCCTCCTCCTAACTAGGAATTAAATCTACTTAAATGTATCTTAATTAATGGACAAACAATATGCTCAGTGAGGATCTCAGCAGGCACACACAAGGTGCTCAAACAAGAACCTCAAAGACCTGGTGTGACACCCAAGGTTTTCCTAGTTGACCATTTATAAATGATCAAAGCACTTCTCAGAAATTATAGTCTTTGAAATGGAAATAACAGTTTTTATCCTAAATTTTACCTTTACACAGGTTTGTAAAGTTTTGTTTTCTTTCTTGAAATAGGTTATATGTCATAATTGTAAATCAATCTAAAACTGCTCTGTTCTCTTTATTTCCCCATCTCCTAGTGTTAATCCTAATAAAAGCCACCAGTCTCATCCCTCTGGGCATTAAAAGGAATTGTTTCTTAGTTTTCAGGATTTGTAGCTTCAATTATTTTTGCAATTATTTGCTAAATTTAATTTCTGATCTTGCTCTATAATCCCAGTTACAATTCCTGATCAATTATCTGATGCAACTTCAAAACAAGAAATCTTAAATTGCGCCTCATGCAAGATTCTGATTTATGAGTGCTCTAAGGGTCCGATATTGGTAGGACTAGCTCAGAAAAAACCCAGCAAATCTTCCCGTGGGATTTAAATCGCTTGCCAATTTTTGCACGATGATTTAATTAGGAAAATTAGCAAGGGAATACCTTGGACTGCTGCAATATTTTACAAGTTTTCAGTTTCCTACCAGCAATGCTTCCCCCTCTAGTCCTGAATGACAGATCTGATTAAGTTTTTAAGAGGAACTGTGGATCATTTCTTATGGGACCCAGATAAAGTTGCAGCCACCTCACAACTTGCAGATTGCAGAAGACACCTAAAGTGCATAAAGCTCATTCGCATTAATCAAATATTAACAACTTAATAAGACTGGATTTGATGGAGGAGGGGTGTGTGTGCATCCATTCCAGCTGAAGTTGCAGTTAAGGTGACTTTTAGTTGCAGTTGCTGATGAATGCAGTTAAGATGATTTTTAGTTGCAGTTTAGATGATTTTTATATTCTTTTCTGCTCATTTTCCAATCTAAGCATATCAAATAACTTGATACAATTTTGACTCCTGTAACATATTTGAGAAATCACTTAACCACTCAGAGAAATCACTTAACTCACATCCAAACAGGTTTGAGAATAAGAAAAGCATGTTGCTCAATGAGGTGCCTTTGTTTCTTGAATTACTCTCCTGTCCTAAAGGAGACCTTTAAGGCGAATTCTGAGTGAGCAGCAGAGCTGATAGAAACAGCAATCAGGAGTCAATGATACGAGGTGCAAGAGGCATGGGGCTTTCGTGGCCAAAGCTGTGTTAGAACCTCTCACACACAAAGAGCTTGACTGCAATTGCCACCTGCAAAAAAGCAATTTGGAAAAGACATTGCAAAGATAAGGTTAATGGAATTTTCCTACAAGCAACTCCTAAGGGATTCTCTGTTAAAAGAACTACTTTCCACTTTGAATCTGGGTTTATTTCAGTTATCAGTCTTACAAATTAAGGCAGGCTTCTGACAACGTAAAGTGTATAAATAATATGCAGTCCTCCTTGAACTCCTACAAATTAGCCAGCAGTGAGATTCAAGTGAAAGACCTCAAAATAGCATCATCCAAAACAGCAGAATTTTTCTCCCCACAAGGAAACTCAAAAGTGAATACCAACTAACTGTTTACAATAAAGTCAGAACAGAAGCTCTGTTGGCTTTCTCACTTTATTCAACTTGAGAACTCTGTCTGATAAGGGAGGTAACAGCAGAAAAGCCATAGAGACCATAAAGCTAAAAATAACTGCACAAAAGTAAGAAATAGTATGGAAACTAATGCAACTACACTGAAATTGGTAGAAATTAATATGGTCGAAGGCAAACTAAGAAACAACAAATTACCCAAGTCACTAAGATGCTCACGGATTAGAAATTTTCTAAATTTTGTTCCTTTTGTCTTTGTATTTTAGCACAAAGCTTACAGAATACCTTTGCTGAGGGGAAAACCAGAAATATTTTAAACAAATCATTTGTTAAAAAATACCCTCCATGGAGAAGTGTGATTAAATTATTTTATTCTCTTGAACACAATGCTCAAGGGAGATGGCATTTTCTAATTTTAAGACCCAAAATAGAAAACAGGATGTAGTAGATATGATTTAAGTTAGGGACAGCTGTGTTGAAGTTGTACAGTAGGAAATGCAATGGCATTACAGACAGGATAAATTTAGACTTGTGGACTGTTTTTTTGTACCAAGCAGTACTTTTTGTTTCTGATCCAAATAACAGAACACAAGCCACTGATTCTGAAGTGCTCTTATAATCACATAGTACTGTCAGTATTTCAGCCCTCACATCAGAATCAGTCTGCAGACCTTAGTGACAATCCTTGTTTTTAGCTCTACGTTAAATGGGTTCATTTGCACAAAAAAAAAAAAAAAAAAAAAAAAAAAAAAAAAAAAAAAAAAAGCACTCATAATTCACCTGCAAGTCAGATACAAACCACAAAGCTCCTTTCCAATCATACCACAGCCAGACTATTGTACATGCTGTTCTCATCAGTTTGTAAAGAAGCAGTTTTTTCCTCGAGATATTCCTTCAAACCATATTTATATATTACAGGGACACTCCTGTATTGTTGGGGAAATATTAGAGGAGCACTGCTGTGTCATTTGATCCTTGGCCTGAGTGGGGTCAGTGCCTGGCTGGCACCAATGTATGGAAAAGTCTGGGAATGTGTGAAGTCTGACAGTCATCAGAGTTTTGGCAAGTTTCCCTTTCAGCAGCAAAGAAAGTGTGACTTGTGAAAAGGAAATAATCCTAAAAGTTTTGTTCATGATGGCTTCCCATAATACTAAACTCTTATTTTACACAGAGTTTCTTCTGTAGTGTTGGATCATGTTTAAAGGGTAGAATGTAGAAAGAGAAGGGCAAGCCCAACTCTAAATAGCTTGTCCCTCCCTCTATATCTCATGTATCTGCAGACACACACAGTGTTATAGAGTAGATTAGACCCTGAAAAACAATGCTCCTGTTTCTATATATCGGAGAAAGACTCTGCTCTATTCATTTAGCAATATAAGCTACAATTGATGACCCAAAGCTTTCTGTCATTCCTGTGAGTTTCACCTTGCTTTCCCTCTAAGCTATTGAACAGGAAGACAAAAATTATTATTTCATCCACAATCCTATCTGTATTGTTATGTGAACTATATAAAGATATCCCAATTCAGACTGCACTTCGAATTTAAAGTTGTATGTGCTGTTTGGCAACAAGGGAAACAGAATTTTTTCCCGGGCTGCCTGTGGTGGTTTTTTAGAACTTGAAGGAAAGCTCCATATGAACAGAACTGTAATGTTAGCCAACCTGCCAATCAAGACACTAATCCTCCACACATCTCTGCCGTCAGGAGACAGATACCTGGAAGCTGGTATGCAGGAGATAAAGGGGAAAGTTGGACAGGAACCAGAAAATGTTAAAAATAAAAATTAAATACGTGTGTCCAGATATATTTTCCTTAAAATGAAATCTAATATGAATGATACTAGAGATTTTTTACCTCCACAGATTAAACAGAGCTGTTTAATATACATACTCGTGGTTGTTGGTTGCTTGCAAGTACCCCCTGGAACAGTATTTTACCTTTACTGCATTTCCAGACAAAGCAAAGTGTTCTTGAAAGTGGAAATAACTGCACTGCTTAATTTTGAATCACATCAATGACTGTGGAAGACATATTTAACTATTTAAAAAAATAGGCAATGTTTTTGTATTCGAGTCTTCATGTCTGGATACAATAAAACCATGGTGAATTGGAGAAGCAACAAAACTGTAATATAATACCCAGAACTCACTGGTCATTGAATATTAAACATTGTATTCTTTTATTCAGTACAAAAGAAAGAAATATAAGGATCTCTGTAACTGTGCTGTCCACTTTTACTGTTTTCTGACATGTTAGGGCCAAGCAAATAAATTGGAATAATTTAAGCAAATCTTTTCAGATGTTCTCTTCTGATACTGTAAATATTTCTTCAGATAATTGTAAATGCTGTTTCTACCCATGACTCTTGATCTGTAGCATATACACAAGCCATTGATAACAGTAATTTGACACTCCTAAACTAAAAAAGTTTAGCTGTTTTGACCATGAACATAAGTTACAAGAACTGTTCATGCTCAGTGATACACTGATTATCTTTTTTGAAATTAGGCTCATCTTAAATCTCTGTGTGAAGTTATGAATGAGAATTTTGGTTTTGTGAATATTCTTGCAATACTTAAAATTGGCTGGCTCCCGAAGTGTGCCTGCCAGTAAAGTAATTTGCTGGAATACTGTTGGAAAGCAAATACAGAAGGGGTGTGAATACAGTCAAAGAGAATTCATTTGCAAATCAAATGGATGGTGGAAGAGGAGTTGCATTCAATGAATTCAACAAAGACACTGTCACAATAAATACAAGAACATTTGGCAAGGATAACCTTTGCAAGACTTGCTATCTGTGTTCTGCAAAGGTATCCATATGTGTGAAGTTCCTATCTCCATGCAGGATTCTGTCTATTCCAACAGATGCAGAACTGGCCTATCGAACAGCTTGCAGAGCCAGATCACTAGACTAGCATTAACATTTAAAGCTGGAACTGAAACAGCTTTTCTGAAGTCATTGTATAAATAACTGGCCCTTGTATATAGAGGAAGAGAAGTTATATAATGCTTTATTCCTATTTTATCTTTTATTAGAAAAACAAACCAAGTAGTACCATTATTATCATGGCAGTGTGGGGAAAAATAAAAATAAAAAAAAGCCAATTGTACATTAGTAAGAACTAGGTGCAGGATATTTATATTTCCAGTCTCCTATTCAGGAGAATACAGAAAGATAGCAGCATTAAAAAGAAAAAACAAAAAACAAAAAAACAACAAAAAAAAACAAAAAAACAAAAAAACAAAAAAAAAACAAAAAAAAAAAAACACAAAAAAAACCCAAAAAAAAAAAAAAAAAAAAAAACCAAAAAAAAACCAAAAAAAAAAAAAAAAACCACAACCCACAACAACAACCCAGGAAAATATTATTTTCTCCTAAGATTCATGAAGAAATTGAAAACCAGCTCTGTTTACCTCATATCTCACAATGGTAGGCAAGTCCACTCCCCCAGTTAAGGTGACTTGCCTCAGGAAAAATTCCTTCTCTGCAGAGATCACATCCTGGCTCCCTGTCAGTAGCTGCTCACAGCTGACCCGTCCTAAGCATTACTGGTTTTGTGCAAAAAATGTTGGATTCAATGAACTCATCTTTCTGCAAAGGGCTGCCAAACTGTTTACCCTGGCAACACAATACAGCAACTGGGCAAGGAGCTTCCCCCTTACCCTGGCCTGTACTGCAATGGCATCAAAAGCCTGACAGGAGATCTTAGAGTTCACTAGAACAGTAAAAATCAGTTTCTGTTCCCTGGGCTTTTGCAAGTGAAGCCAGCAATGAAAGAATACAACCACATTTCTCAAATCTTATCCATACCCTTCCTGGCTATACTGTAATTGGCTAAACATGACAACTTGAGTCATGACTTGACTTGTGATTTGACAATTTGAGACTGCACTTTTTTTAATAAATACAATTACATTCACTTTCAGTAGAAAAGTTTAAAAATTAAAAAAAAATAAATTTGAAATCAAGCAACACCATCCTTTGGAATGTTTGTCCTGGTTAACGTTTCTAATATTTGGATTTCATTAGATTTCAAAATGAAAAAGTTTTGAAACCATAATTTTTGGAAGGTCTGTTAATTTCTGATAGATAATAGCTAGTATCTATAGAGACTCGGAGAAGCAAATTAATTGCAAATCTTGCCTGATACCTTTGAAAAATAAAAAAAAGAAAATATGTCCAAGTTAGGCAATGACACTGGCACGGGGTCCAGCTTCCAGCTGAGTTCTAGAAGATAGCATAGTCCATACTCCCTTTTTCAGTGAGACTGCCCAAAGGAGGATTATGGCACACTTGGTCAGTACTGAGCTTGAACCAGGTTCCAGAGATGAAAGCACATGAACTAATCTGTTGAGCTATGAAGTTCACTGCTGTGCTGGTTTATAGAAATCCTATTAACAGTGTGACTGAGGGGTCAAAAGATAAGATAGCAGACAGCTGGAAATGATGGATCAGACAAATATTTTAGACAAGAAAGGTATTTCTTAGTCATGTTGTACTTAACCATGTATTATACAGCCAGGAAGTACTGGTGACTAAAGCGTAACAGATTCTTCTATTGAAGAATTTTTAAGTTTCAAAATGCTTCTGCGCTATCTACTAGGCCATCTTATGTCACAATGACTTAACATTCATTCTGGCTTCAGCAAGGGATTAGGTAAGAAATGCATATAGCATACATATACATTTGCATATAGCAAAATTGAGAAATATGATTCCATGCATTTTGTACCTTTTACTTCTTGAAACCTGTTATGTTTTCTATTGTCTTCTGTCTTAAAACCCTCTCAGTAAGGGCATTATTTCCCTTCTGTAGGTAAATGGCCTGGCTCAAAGTCCACGAAATACCTAGAAAGAATCCAGTTATACTACCAAATTTATATCCGCTCAGAATTCAATGTGCCTGGAACTCAATTTCTAAAAGAATGACATCAGCAGACTTTGAAATATCGGCCATCACAAGAGCAGAAAATTCTTGTTTCATGTATCATCCCACTGCTAAGAAATTCGTGGTTCTTTCACCCAAGGCAGATGCTGGGGATGTACTCAGCTGGCACTTACTGTCAGTGCAGATTTGGGTGTGATCTACATTTGAACTCAGAAAGAATAAACAGCACTTATCCCTTTTGATCAACTGTGGAAAAAAATCTTTAAAACTTTATATTCTGAAAAATTCTTTAAAAAAGTCTTGTTCTACTAAACATGGTGGTGTTTTAGCATTTCAATCTATTTAATTCTTTATTGTTACGGAAAACACACTTGATGGTCTAAATATGAGATAACTCGGTTGATGCTGGATTTCAAAACAGACACAAATCAATGCCTGAAGCTTTCAATTTAAGAGTGTCAAACTATAGAAGTCAAAACTGAAGTTGGCTAGATAAGGTGAAAGTGACATAGCAAAGAATGGTTTAGGTCCTTACAGATAAACTCATCCCATACCCCTGCCACAGGCACGACACCTTCCACTATCCCAGGTTGCTCCAACGTGGCCCTAAACACTTCCAGGGGTCGGGCAGCCACAGCTTCTCCACACAAACTGTTCCAGATTGTCGCTGGGGGGATTGGCCGTGACAACACCTCATGTCCATTCGAGTTGCAGGAACGTTTCCAACAATGGGAGGCAAAGAAGGGTTGACTGGCAGACTTCGGGACAGGCCAGGGACATATAAGGACCGTTTATGACCCTGAGTATTTGGCTGAGGCAGCACCAGGGCTATAAAGTCAGAGCTGCCATTTTGTGGACGAGCCTCTGACTGCAGCTCAGCACCCAGCACTGTCCCTTTTTCCTTATTCAGTCCCTTTGGTGTGTTGCTGAGGTCTAATAAACCTTTAAAATTGCATAGTGAGCAGTCATTTCTCACAGTAATATTCCTTTTCTTATGTGATCTGCTAAGAGTTTTTCTACAAGTTATAGCAATAAAAATCAGGATTTTTAATGTCAGATTTTATATGCTTCCACTTATTTCCTTTGACTAGTAGTATTATCACAGCAAACATGACTCCTTTCAGTTCCTATAGAGATTGAAAATCTCAGATTAACTCTGCATACTCCAAGAACAATTTAATTATTTTTTATTTGTGGGAGGTGACAAACCATGTTATTGATGCTGGAATCACTGAAGGATTGCACTTAGGAAATTAGGCTCTTTCCTACCCCAGACAAAACCACTGTTTTCTCAAACCATTAATTTAATATCCCTCCTTAAAGTGCTTTTAAAGAATTGTAGTGTTGCAGTGCACATAGAGTCACTTGCCTGGAAAATGACTTCAATCTTTTAATAATTTCTCCCTTTTAATGCATATTTTGCCATCAAAGGTGGAGTAACACTTAGTCCTTGCTATAAAAGACTCAATATCATTTTGGAGGAGAAGCTCTGTGTATTATGTCGACCCCTCCAGAAATATAAAAATTTCCCACTACTAGTGCACACCCATTTCCTTACACTGTGCCACGTAGCCAAAGCCTGTAGAAACATCTTACGTGTATCACTAAATATTTTTCAGTGCAAAGATGTTCTTGACACTTTTGTTTCATTCTCAGAAGCTGTCCTAGGTTCCATCTCCCCTCTCAAGTCCTCTTGTGTGGCTTAAAAGAAACGATAAGAACCTGAGTCCTCAGTTAAGAAATGTAATACATCTCCCATGTTTCCCTTCAAGCTGACAATGTACCTGGGACAATTTGATGCTGTTTCCAAACAAAAAACAGATGAATTAATATTAAAGAAATACTGTAGCTAGTCATAATTTCCTCATTGGCTATGACTACCTTAATTTGGACAAAGCTGTTTCTCAAATATGGGATCATAGCACTGCCTTTGGTAGAAAACCCTTAGCAGAACATTGGATACTGATGCCGTTTGGAAGGGCACAACAAAGTCATCTGTCGCTTGAAATACTCATTTGGGAAACCTTCTATGCTGGTAAAATCCTGAAACGTAGTGATATGAAACTGAAAGGCTTTTTCCTCTTTAAATTACAAGTTTCAGTGAGTATAATGGTCTGAATAGCATGGCAAGCTTGTATGTTAGAAAGTACAGCCAGTAGATTTTGAGTAATGTTGTAGATGTGATTCTATACTGATGAGTTCAACTTTTACTGGGCTTAAAATAGGAGTGGAACAAAACTTTTCTATTACCTCACAGTAAGTTGCTGTAAATCAGTATCAGCTCTATTCCTCACCAAGCATCATTGTGCTCTATAAATTGGAAACTGGACTTCAAGTCAGCATAGACAGAAAAACTTAAAAAAGAGAGCTCCTTTCCCCAAAATAGTCACCAGTTAGGAGCTGTAAGCCTGAGAGAGACACCTTCAAAACCACAGGAAAAACAGCTTACTGGTCAGGGAAGTGATCAAATGTTAGGAATCTGAAAGTATAGAAAAAAATAGAAACAGTTGTAGCTACTTTTTTTTTTTTTTTTTTTTTTTTTTTTTTTTTTTTTAATAAGCACAAATGCCTTGTAGATACAGAGGACCAAAGTCATTATTAGTTTGGCCTAATATCTCCCATTGTGTTATTCATATCATGTACAGGACCATTTCACGTGGGCCATGAGTTTATGTGCATTCTGAAGAATATATATAAAAATACGTGCACATCCTGACACATGTACATACATAGATCTTCTCCCTCCTCTTTCATCTCTTTTCATCCATCTCCCTCATCACAGATGCACACACACCTCTGCTGAAATGAAATAATTCTCACTGCTTGAGTTGGCTACAGTCTTAAGTTCAAACTAGTGATTTTTTTTTCTTCTGTGTTCACATCTATATTTTTTTTCTCTACAGGATTTAAAGCTTGAGAAGCATGAAAGATAGAATGAAAATAAATTTGAATTCTATATTAAAAAAAAAAGTGAATATCAAAAGATTCTTTCCCAGCTGTGTGACTGCTGGCATTTGTAAAGAGTCAAAGAATCCTGGAATATAAAAAGGCAGAAACACAGTTGGTTTTTCAATCAAGTGTATAGTGCAAAAGCAAAAGAAAAAATCTATAGGAGCAGCAAGAAGGTCTAGGGGTGTGTGACAGGTAAAACCTATTTCCTTAATTTAAACAGTCATTTCTAGAATCACTTGAGCAGGAGGATGATATGAAAGATTGACATATTCAGTTCTACTCTTTAAACTATGGTTTGCATTTTACCAGCAATACAAGGAAGAAGATGAAAGATGCCTTTTCTTATTCCTTACTTAATTGAAGTGTCTATTTAGAATGACATTTAATAAAAGATACAATTTTTGTGTAGTTATTATTTGTATTACCAGAGCATCTAAGACTTCCAATGATAAACCAGAACCTTGCTGTGATAGTGATTCAGGTATTGAGAAATGACTTTGTGTGACTCTGAGCATGTTCCATGTTCTGCAATGCTAATGGGAGGAACGAGACAGGACCACTTCTTTAATCTCCCCAGTAAATTCCTGTCTGCTGTTCAAAAACTGTAGCAAAAAAAGATCACCCATTGGTAGAAAGTTTCTGGCTCTAGAGGAACAACAGCACACAAAGACTCAGTGAGGTCGTGCTGCTTAGATTGCCCTACCAGGAACCTTTTACTCTCCTGAGAATAAATGTTAAAATTAATGTCAAACACTTTGGGGTGCAAAAGGAAAACTTTTTCACTATGTTCTTGTGAAACATTTTAAAAGAGACAAAGTTCTTAGTGAAGTTGAAGGGAAGCTACTCACAAAAGGGTGATGCCTGCACTCAATTTTATAATTTCTTATTGTTTGATCCATTTCCTTACTTCTTCTAATCTTTGAGTCATCCTCACTTTTCATGGATTCACCAGCTCCAAGGCTGATACCAGTTACAATAACTCATTGTCACTAAAAAAGTTCTGCTCTGAGGTTTTCAACAATGCTTCAAGTACTTAGATACAGATTTACCATAAATTGTAAAAATTTTGTATCTCTGTATTTTTAGAGCCTGATCACACCCATTAGCAAAACTTCTCATTTGGTTAATTCTGTTAATTGCAACAGGTTCTTCTAGCCTGACCAAGAATAAATGAGGTAAAACAAAAAGACTGTTTGGATGTCCTGTAACAGAGAAGAAAAAGATGCTTATTGGTTTTAATGAATTCATCCTGAATAGGGCTAAGTATTAGTTTTGTTCTGTATCCTCACAAAATATGCATACACAAACCTACAGACACTAACCAGAAGTGAGTTGGTTTGCATGTAATAACATGATTAGATGTTGAAGGTCCTTTGCAACCCAAACCATTCTATTATTCTATGATTACAGTTGCTGTCAGTAAAAACTATAAGCCAAAAATCAGAAAGCCTGGAAATCTGGCATGCTGATAGCTAAAGAGCTGAATCTGTGAGCAAGAGACAAGCAATGTTCTACACATGGCAGCTAATGAACCAAACTCTAGAAAAAAACCCTATAAATACTGAGGCTTTTCTAAGGACTTTTTTTATGTCTTACAGGCACTGTTGGAGGAAGGGCTGTTCATTTGAAGTTTGCTAGAAACTTGTTAGAACTGTTTACTCGTTATTACTATATTTCATTGGATATCCCAACTTTTAAATGAATCACTGATATTTTTCTAAGCTCTCCTATTTGTTGGCTCTTAAACTGACAAATGTACAAAGCCCGACAACTATGCACTCAATTTTATTTTGTGGGGAAAAAATTGCAAAAAATGCCATTACGGATGCACATGGTTCAGATCTTTTGATTTTGTTGTTAGATTTCCTTCAGTCTCCTCTCTCAAAGCATTTCTAAGGCTGCAGAATATTTGTGGCTTACAAAAATGTCTTTTTATTTTCTTGTGTACATGTCATATTAAAATGTATCATATGGGAAGAGCATAGTTGCTAAAATATAAAGTTAAATGTCAGTTGGAAGAGAGAGCATTTGATCTGCATCTTCCGTGGACAGTTTGCCCTTTGAATAAGCAGCCATAGTAATTATGAAAAACTGGAGACTGCTTTGCATGGACTTTGCTTTTTCCACATAGACCAGTGTGCTGTTGGTTAGTAAGCTGGATCTGTGCCTAAAACTGAACAGAGTAAATGCAGTTGAGCTATGGGGCAACAGTGTCAGTGCAGGCTGAGCTCACCCATGGCGAAAGTGTCCTTAAAACAGTTTTGTAAATGGGCTATTCCAGATATTAGATAAGTGTAATTAGAACAGTTGGGTTTTGGAAGAGATTTTAGGGGATTTTAATCAGAACTACATCAACTGCAGTAGTGAAGAAATTAATACATGCATATGTGTCTCTTTATACTTATCATTATAGTGAAAGCATCCTGCCCAACACTTGGGAATCCAGCAGTGCCTCCTTCAACAGACACAGCCAGGATTGAGTGCCCGTGTGCACTGCCACAGGTTTTGTTTTACTTGCCCTGAGTTCTGTGCAGCACAGCTTGACAAGATGCAAACCCCAAAGTTAATTAGGCAATCTAGAGTAAATAAATACATATCTCTAATGAGCTGAAAATGTAAAAGGTCAGAGGCTGAGCTTTTGACAGCATCCTAAGGAACGTGTCCAGCTGTTGGAATCCTAATCTTTGACATCACTCAGTCAACTGATTTTGAGTTCTTGAAATAATACCTGAAAAAATTGTAGGTGCTTTTCATATGAAAAATAAAATAGGATCACAACCCCCCCCACCAAAAAACAAACAAACAAAAAAAAACCCGAAAAAAAAACCCAACAAAAAACAACCAAACCCAAAAAAAGGCCCAAACAAACCAAAATAAAAAGGAAGCCTTTGCAGCACACCTTCAGAACTGTTTTTTTATTTATTTTTTTCTTTTATATTCTATTCAGCTTTTATCAAAGTGGCTACATCAAACTAAGCTCCTCTCAGGGGGCACATCATCTGAAGCCAGTAATGCCAGAATAGGAGTTGCCTTTTCAGAAATGCTTGCATTTTAGCTAACTGCCTTTTCCCCCTTGACCAGTTCTAAGTGATAAACTCCTCAAACTTCTATTCAGCTCCAGAAAAAAAATATTCTTTTGTTTGCAAAGATATTAAAAATATATAAACCAACTTCCACCACATTGTGTTGTCCTCGGTAAGCCTTTAGAAGAACATTAAAATACTGCCAAAATTCACACGGAGTTAATTTCTCTCCCTTACATAATATCAGCTCAGGGTAGGAAATGTAGAACTAATTTCTTCCATATGAACCATGCTCTCAAGTGGGTAGCTGGGTGCCTTGGCAATTGAATACCCAAATGTTGTGTTCCACACAGAAATAGGTATCTCAAGCTCAAAATCCCCCCTTGTGGGTTTTGATAAAAACCAATCCATTTTAAACAGTTCAGAAATGAAAAACGTATGTTTGAATAAACCAAGCAGTCATACCACTTCATAACTATACACAAATGCAAATACAAATTAATCCTGAAGATTCATTTTGTCCACAGAAATACAGCAGCTCCCAAGCACCACTAATCAGCAATTCTGTGCTCAGTCAGCAGCCAGTGAGGGTTCCTTCAGTGGCTCTGCTCGAAGTGTTTATTACCCTTGTCAGCAGTGCTGGTCCCAGCCTGATCCTCCAGTCCTTGCAAGCCCCGCACTGCCAGCAAGAGAAACACAAACATTGGTAGCTCAGACTCCTGAGTGCCTCGTGGATAATGGACAGGCTGTCAGGGAATGGTTCTGATTTTTCTGTTATATACTAGTCATATTTACTCACACTTGAGAGCAACTGCAAGTAAAACAAACGTTGCTTTAACACCAGGTTTTAAAGAGAAAATTAGTAGACCGAGGAGAATATTCATCTGTGTGCTTCAGTGTTAGCTGTGGTTTATGACACAGCATTTCTATGGCAAAAGTACAGTGATACTGTTAAAGCTTTTTTATTCCCATTTAATCCACACTAAATTGCATTTGCAAGAAGCAGCAGTATTTTTGCCCCCACAAGGTTGACAGAGAGGCCTGCCTGGTAATTGTGCTATTCTCATACTGAGTAACTGATCTTTAGTATTATCCCTTTAACTAAGGGATATATTTCATACAACTCTGGAAAAAGCAATGCGCTCATAAGAGCAGATGAATTAGCCCTCTGCAATTTTTCCTATTGTCATTTTGCTTCTATTGGTGAGAAACCATCTAACAAAAAATTTATTACAAGGAATAAAATATGAGCAGATTGCCCATCTAGCAAAGGTTTATGTAACTTGTGAAATATTTATCCTGTAGTCTTACCATTCTTCTTTTCACATATTTTGATTTTGCTCATTCACTATTACAGAAAAAAAAAACCAAAAAGAACATGTCATGATGTAAATTCAGATTTCTTTTTTCTTTCTTTAAAATTTAGAGCCTTGTGACATTTTCAGGAAACTAGAATGTCAGTTAGACATAATCAGTAATTCATTTAAAGTAATTGCCTTTAAAATTGTCTTAGGTTTCTGTTATGTCTTTCAGTTAAACATGAACTGTAAATACTCTTAATATGATGTTTCAAACTGAGATTCAAGCTAACTGCTTTGCAGACTCTGGCTGCTGCTCTGCTACATCGGAGCATCATGACACCTGCCATTAAAATGCAACCACCTCTTGGTGAAACAGGGGAGCAAACAACAACAGGTACAACGCAACAAGGAAGAATATTACTTAGACAAAACTGCAGGGAAGATTTCTGTAGGCAATGTGGCCTTGAAGACAGGTTCAGAGCAAAATTAGTCTGACAAAACAGGTAACAGGAAAGTGACTGTTTGGGGCTCCATGCCAAGTGGCCCCGAGGTAGGACCTTCAGGGGGCAGTGGACATGCAAGGCTAAAAAAAGATTGTTAGGTTGTTGTGTTTTACTGCTTCGTTTGTAGCATCTTAATGGATCCAAGGGAAAGAGCCTTGTGCAGTTGTAGCTTTGTGTGGACAAGGAACTGCCTAAATCCAGATGCTCTGTTTAAATTTCTGAAAAATTAATAGGAAAGAATCTTTGAAGTGGTAGCTGATCCTCCCTTGGAGTTTGACAAAACCACTTCGAGTGTGATGGTGGTCAGAAGTATAAATGGATGGAGACCACCACAACAAATGTCATAAAACTTAAAATTTCACCTTTTTCTTACCAAATGAATAATTTAAAAAAAATCCTGAATTTAGGGGACAAGCCATATTCACAACCCTTTCAGTCATATGCAGCTAAGTTGCCACTTGTATTTAAGCTATTATCAAGGCATTAATTGCTTTAAATCAAATACAAATCTCTTTAGGAAGAATAGCACTGAATGTCAAACAAAACTGAACTGCACAACTTCAATGATTAGCCCTTCAGTGACTGACATCTGAACATTTTAATTGCATAAATATTCCTCTATATCCAGAAACGCTTCTTAATCCATGAAGTTTGGAACTGTGTGACTAATGCTGCCATTAGCTAGATGGAGGATTCCTGATTATTTGGACTGTACACAAATTGCTTCGCAGCAGTTCAGTTGCAATGTTAATGCAGCGCGTGATCATTGGAATGCACAAGAGCAGCAAAATGCAAACGCAGACATTTGTTTTCCAGCCAATCTGATATAAGTGTAATTCATATCACTGTAATGAGGTCTGCTTACTTCCTGTCTTTTTTGAAGTCTCTACACCTTCTCAAGGGCAAAATTGTTTTCTAAATAGAGTCTGCTTGAATTCAGTCTCTTCTGTTGAAGTACTCCATCAGAGAGAACTAAAATAGCTCCTATTTACACATAGACTCTGTCCTCATAATATTTGCATGTTGTCTGGAAGCCCACAGCCTTCTAAATCTATAAACAGCTCACAAAGTCACACACTAATTTCTTAAGGATCAAGAAGTTGCTTAAAGTCAGAAAAAATATAAAATGCAAATACAAGCCAAGATTAAAAAACGAAGGTACACTCTGTGACTATGCATGTGGTAGAATAACAGATTTTGCTACTATTTCAGCTTACCTACCCACATACGCACTAATAGCAAGAGGAAGGCCAAAACTGAGCATTTGGAATGTTTGCTGGTCAAAAATTAAACAAATATCAAAAAACTCGGTCTCCCTTCTTCAATCCCCCCAAACCAATTAAAAAACCAAACCAAGCCCCAAACAAACACCACGTACCTCATCTTGTCCAAACAGGAGGGCTAAACTCATGAAATAAAAACAACAAAAAGAAGCAAAAAGAAACCACTTCTGATATTCTGGGTCTTTTATTTGTAACATTATCCATCCTAATGCTTTTACTGACGGGTGTTACTTGAGCTCATTGGCTCACTGACATTTGGGCACCCCTCTAAGAAAAGTGCTTAGGAAACTGGGTGTGCAGCAGACACTATTGAACACCTGAATATTTTCTTCAATATGCTGTAGCTTTATCTACAGCCCACAAATCTACCTGTTGGCTCTCTTTTTCTGTCAGGAAATAGGTGAAACATGTGTGTGCATGTAGGCCATTGGGATGACTCAGAAAGTTTTGGCTTTTTAAGGAAATTGTTTCTTACAAATCCTCCATTTCCGCACGTTTGTTTTCACTCCATATTTACCAGATGTCACAACTACACTTTTGTCCATGCATGAGAAAACAGATTCAGTGCTGTTCTTTTCTGTAATCCTAAAACAGATTTAGGGATGACAGGTAGAAAAATAATTTTAGTAATCCTTTCATTACCTACCTTCTTGTCACCTTAGAAAGTGGTAGAGGAATGCTCTGCCTCAGCTAAACAAACCTTTGGAAATCTTTAATCCTTGCTTCTGATATATTGGTTTAATTGGTCCTATTTTGGTGAAGCGAAATTAAGTCTCCTTCTCTTGAAGTAGAGTAACACTGAAACAGTTGCCTTAACTTCATTTTTGCTGTCTCAGGGCAACAGAAAAGCCCATGTAATCCATCCAGGAAACACTGATACACTTGTGATAGCAGGTGTAGCTGAAAACACAAAAAATACCCTTCCCACTAAGAATTTGCACTCGTTTAACATGTGCTGAATGTTCCAGGGATAGACTAAGAAAAACTGTGCTCTACTTATCTCCCCCACAGATATATACTAAATGGACACTACAATTATACACTAAATAATCACTTTATATTAAATGTGAATGTGGCATTTCACATTTAACATTAAATATGAAGATGTAAATGCAATACACAATATTGTCAAGCAACCTCCCTCCTTACACTGAGAAGGGATTCTCTTTGGAAATTCCCCAGACTGACCTAACATGCTCCAACTCCCAATCAAAGATATCCATTTCTCCAGGAATCATCACAAACAATGCCTTTTTTTTTTTTTTTTTTTTTTTTTTTCTTTTCAGAAGGGTCTTGCTTTGACCAGCATTGTCTTTACATATCAAACATTCATTCTATCATAATCACTATTAATGAAAGGACCAGAAAGGAAGAACAAACTTCGTTATCTTCTGACCACCAATTTCCTTAAAAGAATCAGCAGGAAATAGATCAAAGGCTGACATATCCAGCAGAAAGTGTCCATTTCCTGACCTTTCATTTTGCCTCATTTGCAGAATCTGGGAAGTCTTTACTTATCTTTCCCCTTGTCTCCTCTTGCTCTCTGCATCCCAGGCATTTCTGGTATCAAGAGAGCAGAGTGCTCCTCCATCCATCCAGGTCTTTTCTTTTGACCCCCCACGGCGAAAAGCCTCCTTATTCCCACTCGGTGCTCTAAGGATTTATTTACCGCAATGTGCCGGTGGTTCAGAATACTTTCAGATCTACTCCACAGTAATATAAATAATTTCACAGCACAGAGGCAAACTTGGGCTCTACCCTAAGAGCACAGCTCCTCTCAAAGCCTTCTGCAGGTCCCCACACACATAAGTGAGGGGGTTTGGAGTTAGGAGTGTGTGAAGCTTCCTCTTAGCTGACATTGTCCTGTCAAGAACAGGAACTGCATAGGATGAATTTTAACTTACAAAGCCTAGATAATTTTTTTAAACGGAAGATCATTTAATCCCTATTAAATCCTAAAACAACTAACCAGGATAATAATAGCTAAAGCAAGCACAAAGGAATGGAGAAAGAATAGGGTTCTTTATTCTATTCATTTGCTTTAAGATAGACTACTAAAAGTAGACGGAGGAACATTTCCAGGAAGATGGGTTTAGTTTGACAGTATATAAATAGCACAAGCTGAGGATGTAACAATTACTCTGCCTCTCCTAACACTGAGAAGGGCAGTAACTAGAACTGAGCTGACTATGGAACTGGAATATTTTGCAGCTTAGATTTCTTCAATAAGGCTAAGCCAGCTCAAAAGATTTCAGTGTTGCTCTAATACACAAGTCTTTGATGTTTCCTCATCTTTACATCATAGAAGGAGCTCAAAGGGTTAATTAAAATTTAATGATATCGGCTGCACTTTGAAAAAGTTATGAACTTGGGTGAGATCAATCACTTTCTTGGACTGTCTGACTTCAAAGCAAACATTATGCAAAGGAAAAAAAATTCTCTCATTCTGCATTGAATTCATAAGCAAGGATTTCCTCATTAGCGGTCTGTGCATGGAGGAGATTCCAAGTTCAAACTGGAAGAGGTGAGGTGCCAAAAAAATGGTTAATCAGAATTTCATGCCTTTGATGCTAGTCACATGTTGAATGAATGCATCACTGCAAACCAGGGAACACTTGAACAGTCCCAAAATAGGAAGTCAGGGATTAAGGCATGAGCAATAATTTTTTTTTTTCCAAATTCACAACTTGTTTGCAGAGATTTAGCTAAAACCTCATTAGGTTGTTTATTCACTCTTAGTGACATTCAGCAAAATGTCAACTGAAATAAAAGTAAAGTTTTTAAAAATGTACACATCTCTAGTCTGCATTTGTATTTTCATTTGTTTATTATCGACATTTTATTTGAGCTGACAGCTTTCACTTTCTGCAGTCTTATTCTGACCTGAAGAGAGGTATGAAATAGAGAGTTTCCATTCATACCAAACACAAGGGCAAATTTCATATGGTTGGTAGTTTACGTGACCTGATTTTGGTGGACTAGAGCCACCACCATGAAGATGATCCTTTCCATGGTATCATAACAAATATTTCAATAAAATGCTGGATTTTGAGTTTATAGATTTCTGTTGAATTAGCTCTGTGGTAAAGAGTTTCCATTTAAAGTGCAATGAACATTTTTTTAGGGATACAGATTAAAAGACAGCAGTAGTATTTAAAGAACCGAAGCAACAACAAATTGATTTTCTTTTTGGTACTGACTCTTTTTCCCTTGCCCCTTTAATAGAGAGAAATTCTGTAAAACCTATTTCTGCTTTTGAGGTGGAAGATAATAATAGCTGTCATTTTTCAAAAGAAAAAAAAAATTACCTAAAAATGAGGTAGGGCTGTCTTTCATTGATGTCAAACCCAGAAAAACAATAGAATAAGGATGAGAAAAGGACAAACAAGACAGCAGCTCATCCTTTCAGACCTGTCTCTCATTTTCTGACAAACCTCTTGGGCAAAGACAGACAGACCATAAGGTCTTGTCAGCTCCTTGAGAATAGCAAATCCATACTCACTCAGGACTGTTTGTAACAGGGCTTATAACTCCTGTCTGGTCAAAAGAGGGTATGGAAACAGTTTGGGTCAGGTGAATCTGACTTTTTCTAAAAAAAAAAAAAAAGGCATTAGAAGAGAGGATGCCAGGAAAGCAGATGTGTGAGATAGGACAGGAAAAGGAAGCACAGGGGAAAGGTGGCTGAAGCCTCACACTCACTGTCGTGCCTGTCTCAGGTTGGTGGAAGAGGGCTCTTCTCTTCTGAAAAATGCCTGGGAGCCTCTTTGGCAACCCAGAGGTGTCACAAAACAGCTCTTAAACCTCAGCCCCTTTAGCCCTTCCATGCCCCTGTTCCAGCTGAAATAATGGGTGGGATAGACCATGTTGTTTTGGATGTAATCCCATTTGTCTTCATGTGTATGCATAGAATAAAACACATCTGGTTCAGAAAGCCAGGCTTTGATTTGACAGAGAGGTATGAAATAGAGAGTTTCCATTCATACCAAACACAAGGGCAAATTTCATATGGTTGGTAGTTTACATTATTTGGAGAAAAAAAATCGTCTTAATCAGCTAAGCCATTTATAAATGTCTACATATATTACTGTATAAGCAGCAGTAATCATGTTTTTCTTTTAACTTTACATACTTCTTTCCTGTCTAGTGATCTTCTCCAGTGAGATGGCTAAAATACTGGCCAATCATAATTAAAGAGAAATTAAATCCGCTTTTTTCCAAATTAACTTTAAATTGAATTTAAATTCCTTTATATTGAATTTCTGTTAATTTATTTATAAATTTCCAGTAGCATTGCTTATCTTTAAAATTAAAAAACCCCATTAATATTAAAGCTAAATATTTTTCAATAAAGTTCAACGAAGTCACAGCATATAAATACATATATTTATGTATAACTACTATAGAATTGTAAAACTACTAAAATAAGCTAATCAAGGGCAGATCATGGGACTACTACTACGTTTTGGGGTGTGATTTTTGGGTTTTTTTAGTTACTGGGTTCGAGTTAGGGATGTCTCTTTATTTAAACTTCCATGCTGTACCTCAGGCATCTCTGTTCCTCAGGATCATATTTGTTCATTTGGATTATTTCTGAAGTCAAGTCTGCTATATTTATACCCTAGATTAAAAATCACTGATAATGCTGCCAGTGCTATCAAGTTCTCTAAGCAGTTCTAAATAATGGGTACTCTGAGTTCATTTAGGAAGTTAAAATAAAATGTCAGCTTGGTTTAGCTGTACTATGGTAAAATTTGAATAAAAGTGAAGAATTTACTGTGGCACAAAAGTCTATTATCAATTGCTTGCAATAAAAGCATTTTCACGATTAGATATAAGTAAATGAGGAGTCCAAAGTGTTCAAAATGACAATCAAATTATTTCCATAAGAGCTACTCCCTACAACCATTTCTACTACTGATGATGACACGTGACTAATGAATCAGAGACAAAGCCCCTGGTTTTCCCTGGCAGGGGGACAGAGTGCACTGGGGAGAGGGACGGTGCAGGTCAGGATGGCTGAACACATACACTGACAAGGCTAACAATCCACCAGGCACAGCAATCCATGACAGCCGCCACAAGAAACTTCCAGAGGGAATCCCACACTGGGGAGTTCTATTATACCAGGAAAGACCTCACTGGTTAATGATAATTAGCTCTGGCTTTTGGGAATCGAAAAGGAAGGCATGAGAGGAGCAGTTCAGTCAGCTCTCAGACTGTTGGTCTTCTCAAAGACCCTGTGGAGCCGTGACAAACTTTTTTTTTACTTTTATAAAATGATCTCATGTCTGAGAAGACCCCTGAGGAAGGTGTCAGGGAAAGAAACAAACCCTTCTTGATGACAGATGATCACCTATCTTAATAACAGCCTTTACTGTTCACTCCAAAAGCTTTCAAGTTCTTTATTTTAAAAATATATAACATTGCTAAATGCAATACAAAGTGCCTTTGGCTGCTGTCACTGTATCTCTTTCTGTGCTTCATTTTACCCATAAAACCTCTATGCTGTAAAGGGGAAACCAGTTTAAAAAAAAAAAAAAAAAAAAAAAAAAAAAAAAAAAAAAAAAAACAAACAAACAACCAACCCTACTCTTTTTTTTCTCCTCCTTCACAAAGAGACATTGTAGGAAGATAAATGGGACAATGAGAAAGGGGGAAGTGTATGCTGTACCCTTTCCAAAGCACATTTATTCTGCCCTAGCATGTGTTTCATTGCCTCTCAAGGGCGCAGTTTATCTGCTTTTCTACTTCCAAGTAGATACAGTGTCTTCATACCCCCTGAACATCTTCTGTTACATCACGACCACTCTGAATAGCAAAAGGATGACGCGGATTCAAAATGTTCAGATGTTGTGGTTCTGTTAAGTACTCATCAAGCCACGATCTTTCTAAAGATTCCAGGTTGAAGGCCTACATTCCCTTAGTGCATCTTATTCTTAATAAGTCTGTTTAGTCTGCGGAGGACATGAATTATTATTTCATCCTGTAGAAGTCACAAATGGTGAGGGGGGGGAAAAAAAATAACCTGCCCTTGGAAATAGGAGGATTACATTTTAGTGAGCTTTCATTTGTATTGGGAATTTGATTATTTGAAGCTTTAACCTGGGGGCTACTTTTGTGGTTGTTTTGTCTTCGTGACAGTACATTGAAACAATTCCTCCATGTAACATTATGGGATAAAAGTGTGAGCAACAAGTGAGTTTCTATGTGACTTTGTAATTGTGGGAATATAGCTACACTCTGCAGCCCTTGTAATAGCTTGTAATAGCAAGCTTGTGCAAAATAATTAACTGTATTTAAACTGTCGTATGAGTTTAATATTTAGGTCTTAAACTGCTATTTTTGTTACTTTTACACTCTTAACAGAGAATCTATCTCAGTTCTGTATTGTTAAAAAAAGAGGCACAATATATTATTAAGATTTTAGCTTGAATTTCAAACGGCAGAAAGCATGAAACATTTAAAGTACTGTGGTGGGTTTTCCATTAATGCAAGAAAAAGATATAGTTAAAATTCAGGGCCTTTGATAACATTGCTTTCTGCATCTTTATATATAAAACTTAGTGATTCTACATGTAAAACGAGTATAAATATTTCTGTGTTGATCCAAACGAGGAAAGCATAAAGAATTTTACATTTCTGGCTTTAAGACAGATTTTCAATAAAGTATTTTGACTACATCATTGCACTGAAGTAATTGGAGTTGGTGTGTTGCTGTAGCTATGATGATTTGAGTGCAGAAAAAAATTCCCGAAATAAATAACATCTTTCATTGGACAATATGATTTCATTGAAAAAACACATTTATTCATAATAGCTATTCTTCAGATCCTAGAGAGAAGCAAAATATGCATTAGAAAAAGAATCAATCGAATTAATAACTCAAAAATGTGAGGATAATGTGTGATGAGCACCTTTGGAGCCAAGAGGGGTGGGAATGCTAAAATCCGTTCTTTCCGGAATAAAACTAACTTTTGTTTCATCAAGTTATTTCTTAGATGATGGTTACACTCCCCTGCACCCATTATATTTAAGGGTTATCACATGATAAAGCTAAACACATTTTCTGGTTCCAAAAATTGCATCTTATATTATATCTCAAATTTTCAGCTGCCTGCAGCTTAATAGAAAAGCTGGAGCTTCAATGCCTGGTCATAGAGGGAGAAAATTCATCAATAGTAAAGAGATTGTACTTCAGTCCCCATATTACAAGTGTCAAGAACAAGCAGTGCATGGGGTTTTGAAAAGATCATTGCACAGATAGATAAAATTCTTTCTTTACAGATCACCGGGAGACCTAAGCATCAGTGAACCCAATTTTTGAAACCTTCAGAGGGACTGCACTGGTGCAGATACTGCAGTGGAAGTACTGGGGAGTACAGCAGTAGGAGCGTGCCGTCCTGCCCACACACTCCTGGCTGGAATTAATCTTCTTCCATCAGGCACACACAGAATCATGAGGTGAAATTGTCTTTTCTGGATGAAGTAAGCTCTCATGGGTAAAGCTCAGTTCTGTTACTGTGCTCAGCGATACCTTGGCCAGCACTGCCAGTACAAACTTCTCACCTAACTTGCTTTTTTTTATAGTTTCGACCTGGCTTAGGCTTTGGCTTTCACACAGAGTAATACATCTATTAATTTGTGAAATTAGGATTTAAATAAACAGGACACCTGTGGAATAACTACTGCCTTTAAAATGAATTCAACATAGGCTTAAGTGCTATGCTGTTTTTTGCTGGTTTTTTTTAATAACACCTGGATTTATTCTTATCTGAAGGTGATATCAAAACATCTTTGCCTTTTCCATCTCTGCATTTCCTTCAGTATGCAAAATGTTTACATTTTCTCAAACTAAAATCCCCAGCAAAACAATAATAATTCATCCTGTATTGCCAGAATATTTTGACAGACAAACCTCCAAAAATATAAATAAATTTTTCTAGCTTTCATCTTCCCAAACAGCAAAAAATTCAGCCACATCTCGGCCGAGATCACAATGATGAATGAATGACACAGCTCTGTAATGAAACAACTTACATTTACAGGGCCTAAACTCCACCAACCTTCCTGGTCTTGTCTGAAGGTAGGTACAGACTTCCAGGATTCCAGGCGGAGTCAAATTCCATTAAACATGATTTTGAAAACTGAATTTATCTAGCCATCTAAACCAACTGTTACCGCTCCACAGAAGCTGTGTGTGGTCCCAGTATTCTTATGGCTTCTCTGGATGCACGTTAAAGATTTGAACACCTCGATATGTCAATAGCTTTCTGGACTAAACAACAAAATAAATTGGAAGAGAAATCCCTGTTAGTTTGCCATGAATTATTTAAGCAGAACTCCTACTGGTGCACAAGGTCAGCAGGGGGATAGCACATTCTCACAGTCGTGCTCTGTGCCATCTGCCAAGAACAGCTCCGTGTTGGTGCTGGGAGCAGATTGACAGAATGAGGTTAGCTGGGGCAGTCAATAAGACATAGCCAAAGCCTGGCACTCACACACATCCCAGTAACATTAATGAACTGTGTGAACAGGAGTGCATCCACGCTATTCTTCAGAACAGAATGCCTTCACAGCCTTGAGAACAGGACAGACAACCTTGCTTTCCCAGTTGCACTTGTACAGCCATATGAAATGCAGAGACACAATGAGGAGAAGCATTTGGAAAAGCAGAGATATCCAAGATTTTTCTTTACTGGTAGATTTCTCCTTGCAAACCAAACCAAGAGAAAACTGCAAATGTGCACTGAATACTGGGAGTTGAGTGGTCTGTCTTTTCCCCTACTGTATAGCAAAGAAGCTCTGCAACAGAGCCAGTGGTGAGAGAAGAACAAAGATTCAGCAGTGCCTGTAACAGAAGCAAATCTAATTTTTGCCATGTGTGCAACACCTTTATTTTGTAAATAACAACAATGAGAATGCATAAACCACTCTATTCTGAGTCTCATGAACCCGAGGGTTTGCCGCAATTTCTCTGTAGTTCAACATGCAAGATTATTCCCTGAAATATGTCTGGCCACAAAACACCTGTGCTAATGGCAGAAGCTCCTTTTGCTGTCTTTTCCCGTCACCTCAACATGGTAATGAGAACAGAAAGCGTGTAAGGCTGTGAAGGTTAGTGGGATTGCTGGTTTCCATCAGATACGCGACCTGGTAATGAATGACTGACAGGCTCTCTGAAGGGAAATGCATAACACAGGCAAGAACCTGGCCCTCAGATGGAAACTTGATGGCTGGTAAAAGACTTGTTAAGATTCACATCAGAATCAGAAATATCACTGCAACTGCTTCCATGACAACAAAATATAATGTCATAATGCATATTATGATTTCATGACAGGATGAAGTCTGTTTATCCAGGCAGCCTCTTCAGCACTGAACAGGATTGGAGAATAAGAGTTCACTTTGGGAACCAGTATACTTGATAATAATTTAAAAATTTTATATTTTTCTTTGTTACAGAGATAGAAAAATAAAGGCTTATTAAGTGTAACTTATTTCCATCTCAGCTATGATCAATACCTACAGTAACAGTATCTATATGTACCAGGTTTCAAAACAGTTGGGTTCTTTGTTTCCATCAACTTTTTTTGGCCTTTCAATAGAGTATATTAATCAGAAAATAGATCGTCTCCTTTTTCATGCACAGTACAGCAGTGATTAAGGTTGGCAGATCATTACTGTTTCCATCTCACCCTTTATTTCTATCTTCTATGAGAACCATGCCCTGTTGCCTCTGTCCCAGCACTAGGCCTCCACTGATTTACACACATATAACTGTAAAGTAGCATAGCATTCCTGTCCTGCAGACACTCCATGTATTAATGCACAAACGTCTCATTTTTCTTTGCCTGAACTGACAGAATTTCTGTCTTAAAAGACACTGCTCAGGTACACATACAGCTCATATAAATCCCATCAGTATTATAGATAAGTGTACTGGAATCCCCATGTTAAATCCTGATCCTTGGGAATGGTTTCTCTGGTAACCCACACCCTCAGGGATCCTGCACAGGTGGAAAGAAACCTCATCTCCCATGTTCTGGCAGAGGGAATGAGGGGGAAACCAATGACTTGCACTCAGCTCAAGTGTTTGCGCAATAATCCAGAGGTCCTTTGAAAGTACAATTTGACTGTACAGCCTGATGGAAATACAACAAAGCTGGCAGTAAATAGCTGGAAAATTCCAATGGCTAGCCAGTATATTCCTTACTGGTCTGCTTGAATGTCCTCTCCATGACCAGGACACTGAGCAGCTGCAGGGGGTGAATACTGCAGGCCTGCCATGACTGGTACTGCTGGTACCCTGGCACGGCAACAAGCTGTGAAAATTGTTTCTACTCAAAACCAGTTCAGCAGTCCCCTCTCCATGCTGCAGTTATCAACCTAATCCAACAAGAACTAAAGCAAAGTAAATAACAGGTAAAAGCATGCAAAATTAATCTCCTCATTCCTGCCAAGAAACATTTTTATTCTTTTTTTTTTTTTTTTAAAGTGTGCCCATTCTGGGAATGAATAAAGGTCCTCACTGAAACAAACATCTAAATGGTCATACATTAAAGCAACCACGATAGGACAGTGATAAAGCTACTGCAGTTCTGTTTTAAATGATTTTCTAATGTCAGGAACATTATGGATTCTTTGTGAAAGAAGCACGTAAAACCTTAAGTCTTCTATTTTTCATATTTAGTTTAAGGATTTCATTTCAACCAGCTTTCTCGACTTCCTTTTCAGAACTATCTTTGGCTGAGTGGCTAAGACTGCCAGTGAATACATAACAGTAGTTAAGCAATAATTTTCCCCTAGGAGAAAATTACTTTTTGCATAGAATAAAAAGGAATTAAATTATTTGAGGCTCAAGAAATAAATTTCTCAACACAATGAATGTATTTCTTTATTATTTTTAGTGCAGAGAGATGCTTTTTTCCAAATTATGTGTGTAATATAATAAAGATTGCATGCATAATTTTTAACCTTTCTGAAATAACTATGTAAAAATTATAAAAACAGTCACAAGAACAATGTTCATGATATGCAAGGCCTAATTACATGCTGAGAACATTTGTTCTGATTTTTTTTTTACAGTCTGAAATTCACCTTTTTTTGTTTTCAGAAGTCATAGATATAGCACAGCACACGTTTCAGAATAATGCAGCTGTCATAATAGGAATATGCAAATCATGATTATTTAAAATGAACTTGATCTTTTTCTCAAAGAGACTTTTATCAAATGTGACTCATATAGAAAGGTCTTATTAGAAGATAAAAATATTATTCCCTCCTTTGATACATTACTCTTAAAATAATACTACTGACTCAGACAACAATCACCTTACTTGTACCCAGAAGCAGTTTATTCCTACTAAGTCCTTCACTTTGCTACAATTGCTTTCATATTTGCCAAAGGAAAATGTTAAAATATTAATAATCCAGTAACCTATTCCATGACAGTGAGTCACTGGTTTGAATTTTTGTTTCAGTCACACATACACAAAGAGCTTAACTGTAATATAAGCACAGAAATGGGAGTAGATACATTATAAAGGTTGTAATATAAAGGTTTTAATATCTCATGCTACCATGAAATAATCAGTAGCCCCAGCCACAGCAGACTTTAGCAATACAAAACAAGAGGCATGGGTGTTTATATATGTCCACTTCTATTTTGCTGTGTTCCATTTATGAGAGGAAAGTTAATGGCTGAGAGAATTCTGGTTGGAATGCCAAAGAGCAACAATCCCAGTTTAGAGTTTCCTAAAGATTTCCTTTTCCTTTCAAGCAACTGAGGAATTATTTGTAAATGTCATTACGGAAAATGTCGTAAATATTGCTCATTTAACTCCCTCATGGCACTTACGGGGACACACACACCTTAGTGGTAACACTGGCCATATTACAGGAGATTTAGATAAATGCTTGGGCACCAAAGTGAGAACTTTTAAAGGACCCACCTAATTACATTTTTATCAATCCTGATGACAGAGGAGGTTTCACACGTATAAGGCTCCAACATCTAAGCAGGAGCTGAGCTTTCAGGGGAGTTGAACAGAGACAAAAGCAACCCTTTTTTGTATGTCTGATTTTGAGGACCTGAGCACCACACCCTTGGCTTAATTTTCATTTTTACAAGGAGTTTTCATCATGAAAGGAGTATAAAATCTCATGCCTGGATTCATTATTAAACCTGAAACAAATAAATAAACCACTGTTTTCAACTCATGCTAGTCATCATACTTGAAGAGAAAGCTCCTATAAATTAAAAAAAAAATATATTACGTGAATTAAACTCTATTGCACATTTTGCTATTGAATTCGTGATTAAATCCAAATGTATATTTAAAAAATGAACTAAAAACCACGGAAAATAAAATTTTTTTGAATGGTTTTGTTTCTAAAATTTAATACCCAGTAACACTAAAACTCAGTAAAATACTCTAAACAAGTATCAGGAAATATTTAGTCAAATGCAAACTTCAGGTTTGCTTTGGTATTTTTTAAAACTCTATTACTTTTCACATAAGATTAGTGGGTTTGTGTTCAGGTGTGGGTTTTGTTGTTTGTTTGTTTTGGTTTTGTTTTTTTTTTTTTTTCCAAATGCAAGTATCTTACTGGAAAAAAACCACTCATGAAAATCACCAAATTTTTTTTTTTTAATTTAAAAGTTTGAGTAGGGTTTGGTAGGGAGCCATCTTGATACTGACTGCCAGCCTCGCTGATGTATTTAAATCCAGTTCCTGTTTACAGTCACCTGCTCAGAGCACAAAATGTAGGAGACATGGAGAGATGGCAAGTGACAGGTATGGAATACTGAAAGAAGTAATTTGATTGAGTTCAATTTGGAAATTGATTGAAATTCATTTGCATACGAAATATGTTTTGCAATTTATTTAGCTGAGATTGTCTGCAGAGCTGAGTTTTCAGCAGCTGAGGCTGGGGGTTACCTGCAGGACAAGGCAGAGCTGGGGAGTGGCAGTAGCGGGAGGTGCTGTCCTGCCTTCCCTGGGGACACTGTGACACTTCCTTCCAGCACTCCCATCCTCCCCTGAAGGCTCCAGTTCTGCCAGGGAGCTTCTCCTCCCACTTTTGTAATGCTTGAAATGGTCTCAAAACTGCAAGATGCTCAGCTGAGAAAACCCAGAAGATTTCCAGGCAGACAAAACTCTTCTGTATTCATCAGATCTTTGATAGTTTAAACCAAGTGAAAAAAATACCCTAAATGGGTAGGGACAAGAAAGCAGAATTGAGTTTTGCTGTCCTGCTTCCCTTACTGGAACTGCTCTCTCCATGGTAAGTGATAACCTAACCCAAAGCAGCAGAGAAATGCAGAGATTTTGGTGTGGGAGGGCCCAGAGCCAGGTGCATTCAGCCTGTGCTTTTGTTCTGGGTCGTGTTCTCCCTGTATTCATCTTGGATTTACATCAGCACCATGAAAAGGTCACATTATGGTGTGACCTGAAAAGAGCTTTTTATTTCCAGTGTAAACCTAAGCTAATCAGCAAATGCCTCTTCTTAAAATTCTACTATTCCATTCATTCATTCTCAAATTACTTATTAATTTAGCTGATGATTTCCTGTGGCTAATCTTACAGACCTAAATCTGCTTCTGTCTTCATCCTTCAAAGAAGATTTTAAACCTCTCTAATGTAATTCAGAAGTTCAGATTCACTTTCACATATCCCCGTATCTTTTCTGCTTCAAGTTCATGTCCTGCATTTAAATGAACAGTGATACAAAGAACTAATATTTCCTTGTATAATTTAAATTTTAAGACTGAAAACTTAGAAAAGAAATAGGAAAGACACTGCTATTTAACTGTTTTCTTAGACAATAGCAGCTGGCCTTTGTAAGTAGAAGGTTCTTTGCATTAAATCTCTTTTCTTTTTACTGGGGGAGTTGTATGTCTGCACCATTTAAAAAAAATTTACAAATGCCAAGCTGTTCACATTTGATAGAGAGCAATCGTGAGTCAAGATTGCTTAAATTCATCATTGTTTTTCTCTAAGCATGAGAAATCTTAAATGATATAAAGAGCTGTTCTATACCACCAGACATGAATTTCTTTGAATTGAATTAAACCCACTTCACCAATTTCAATATCAATGAATTGGGATATCTCCCACAGTAAAGAGAGTCAAAGAAGAGATAAACTCACATATCCTTGCAGCAATTATGATAATAAATTCATCTTGGCAGATAGGATGACTTTTTCCAAAGAATAATTGTCCCTTCCTGGTTGCCAAGATACAGAATTTTCACTCAGAGCGTATCTTGAAAATTGGGAGCATTTGAATTTTTACAGTAATTTTAAGGTGGTCAAAGGGTAATGGTGAGTAGCTAAACAAAAATCATTTTGTTGAACACTTAACAGGACCTGAACCATTCAGGAGATATCACGCAATCTCCTTTAAATTCCCCTTATGGAATTAATAGGATAGTACAAGCATTTAAATATTACTGATTCCACAATCCCTTCACCATATATTTCAATGTGATTGTCAAGATTTGCAATAAAGGCAGAAGGAAAAATTAAAAAAAGAATGTTTACCTCCAAAATATTGTGCTTTTTTAATGGCGGGATACAAGTGACAGTTACCAACAATCATCCCTCTTAAAAAAAAATCAACTAAATTAAATCCTCAATTTCAAAACCTTTGCAATAAATGAGAACTGTGAAGAAATACTTCAGCTAAGCCTTTTCTCCATTAAAGCCCCCAGTCTAGATTTTAGTGAGCAGCCTTGATCCAGTGATTTTACAGCACCACTGGGAGACCATGCTGAGGCTGGAGAAATGGGGCATCAGGAAAAGGCTGGAAAATCCTGTTCCCTCCCAACCATATACTAGAACTATCTTCCATGAACTCTCATTCACATTTCATTTTATCAAACAAACTACTTCCAGACTAAATAGTTGCTTTGACATCTGCACATCTGCAATGCAATGTGTGAACACTTAAAAAAAAGTCATTTCTGACCACCTAATCCACTTTCCCTAATCCACTTAGAGCTCCGTCAGGGCAAAAATTTGATCAATTTGCTGTGACTTGAAGAGGTACACGATGCTCTGTGCTGTGTCCCTGCACTTGCACATGACAAACTGATGATTCTAGATGGCACTGAGAGTGAAATAACGCTGAGAATAAGCCAGATTTTTTCAGTGGAGTGTTTTTTCATGAAATCTGCATTACTGGAACAAATTTTTTCAGGAACATAGTGCTGATGCAGCAGGGAAAAAAAGTCCATTTCACTACATTATATTAAACCACTATTTTAAAAAAGAGAATGGTGCTTATACATATCAATAGCAATATGTACTGTATTGCTTGTTTTGATATAGAAGTCTAACTTGTTTTGACATTACCAAATCTCTGAAATAAGATTACAGAATACCAAGTGAAAAGAACTTAACTAGTTGTTCTATTACATATGACTTTTATGTTATACAATCTTCAGAAAACCTGCGTCAAGTGTTTGGCACATTTCTGAGTGGCTAGTGGAGAATTTCTAACCTGTGTGTACAGTTAAACATATTTTAGTCCCTAACTTACACATAAAGAGCTTGATCTGACATTCACATTTTGCTTCTTGACTGCCCTGGCTTGGTTTTAGCTAAAACCCCCCAGAGCTGTCAGGGACAAAAGTCACAGCAGCACAAGGGAACTTTGCAAATCAAGACCAGATAAACACCAGGCTGCTGATTGTTTCCTGTTCTGTGATGTTCTGCCATTAGAGGATGCTGAAGCAGTAGGTTGTTTTGAAATGTTTTTATAGGATACAATTAACATATTGAAAATATACTTTTTAAACACATGGCTGTTGATAGTGCTCTAACCTCATTCTAGTCTTATTTCTTTCCTGCTCTCTTTTCTGTATTTTTCTACACACAGCTGCCGTGTGCTTGAATAATATTTTCTTACTATTACAACAGTGGAGGAAATTGTAAGGATGATGGTCAAGTATGGGCTGAATTGCCTTTAAGGCTGTATTTTAGTACATTCACTAAAAAGAGTGGTTAGTAACAGCTGTAAGCAGACACTCCTGTTTCAAACAGAACTGCGTGTAAAACACTTGGTTTCTCACACATGCTCACAAAATGAAAGTCTGCTGAGTTTGCCATATGAAGGACCCATTAACTATATCCTTACAAAAAGAATAATTTTGGATGCAGAGTGATAAAAAGTTCTGAATAAACTCCCCTCCACATTTACCTATTACTGCATTTTAATTTTAACCATGGCGTACCCCAACTTTAAAACAGATTTTCCAGCTTATTCAGATTCACATCATTCTGTTCCCCTCCACAAGAACAGGGGCTGTCATCCCCTTTACATAGAGCTGTATGTGATGTAGTTCATTTGGCATATACTCAAGCTCATGAATGGATGAAGCATATCCAATTAATGCTGAAGTTTCTTTGAACTTCACACTGTCAGGAGAGCAGGAGTGTCTCATGCCAATTACTGCAGTGGATGGGACTGAAGGACTTCCCCCCTTGTACCGTTCCAGTGAAGACAGAAGCTTTATACTTTCACAGGAATTAGTCTCACAGTGCTTAAAGACCAGGAGTACTCTTCCTAATCAGCAATTCAGCCCCTTGCTGCTGCAGACATACACCTTATCAACACTTATATAAACATGTTTTGCTCCATTTTAAGTGTTATCTGCTATGCCAGTCAGAGAAGCTGCTACACATTTTAATACCATCTATAGTTACAACCGCTGATTTCCAATAGAAATTTTCAAGGGGGACTTGTAATATCACTGTGAGAATGATATCATTTAACATGAACAGCTCTTCCAATGTTTATTTAGCTCCCACAGCAATGCAGCCTTACTGGGCTGGGCTCCCTATATGAGGTTTACAGGCATTTTGTGCATCTGCCTCCCTGTACAGGCAGTCCAAAGCTCTCATCTTTGCTCTTTGACTGCTGGAAGTTCTTCCCCTGACTTGGGACGTATTTGAACCACAAAGTTCCAGTTTCATAGGGTTAGAGGCCACTGTGTCAAGCAGCACTGGAAGGTGGGGTAAGAATTCACTATTGTGGCACTGGCCAGATTGCATGGGATGAGGAGGATCTGCATGAAAACAACACTGGCCAAAGCCCCCAGTTCTTCAACCTCAATGATCTTTTCTAAGGCAATATCAGGAAGTGTTCAGCATTTGACAGGGAAAAAAGGGCCAGGAGTAGTGAATAGAAAAATAGAGAAGCAGAGAAAGACAGAGGAGTTGGAAAATGGACAGAAGATCGAAACAAAAACCAGCAAAATCAGTCATGATTGCCTGGCAGACCACTCCAGCCAATAACCAGTGGCTCCCAAATCCCACAGTGTGTAGATCATAGAATGGTAAAAGCTTGCTAAGTGTTATGTTATGCAGATACTTCAACAATGAGCACTTAATTTTTAGATAATATTGGGTTTGTATGTTTTTTAAATTGGGAAGATTTCCAGAAGGATTTTTTTGTATTATTTCTAATACATATTTTAACACTTCTGTTCCACAGCCACAAACATTAGCTGAATGTCATGAATATGGGGTTTTCATTTGGTTGGTTGGGTTTTTTAAATGTCAACAAGGGTTTGTCTGAACTTAAGACTGAATCAAACACCATTCCAGTTCTCAAGTGTGAAATAACACAGCAATATTTGAAACACCTGTAGGTTTTTTGACTGACACCACTGTGCTAATACCACTGTCTTTGTCACGCACCCTACAGACTCCCAAATCTTTTATACAAGTCCACAGCATCCATCACTGATGACTCAACTGCTCTTTGCCCAGCATTAACCAAGCCTATCACAGCGTAGATCCTTGACCTTTTCTGTCACTACAACAACTGAAAAACCTAAATATTTGAAATCCCATTTACTGTTTTTCTTCTGAGGAGCTGCAATACCCAAATGTCGGCTTTATGCATTGCTTTTACAAAGCCTTTCATCATGTATGATATCTCGTTACCTTCGATGTTGAATCTTCAGTAGAGGCTAATCTGTGGATGAGCTTTTTACAAGCCCCCTACTGTGGAAGTCAAATCAAAGTACCCTTATGAATATTCATGAGCAAAACAATGGTTACTTACTGTGCTGGGCGGCCCTGGAAGCCAGTCCAAATGGTTTTGATTTTGTGATTGAGATTCTTAATGGTCGTAATTATCTGTTGCAGCCATGCAGTACTGAACATGATGGGTAATGGAGATACTTAACCCCCCCTCAAAAACCAACAAAAAACAGCAATCCTGAAGATTCTAATGCTCATGTTGTAGTTCCTACAGGGCAATTAGCCCCTACTAATGATGTTTATATTTATATGCAAATGTATAAAAAAGAATCTTAACAGATACTTCATATTTATGCTCCTGGGATCTGACTATCCCATCTGTCTGCAGAAAATATTTCCCATTAGCTTTGTGTGTTGCTGATTTGGCAATAAAAACTATTTAATATCTAGTAATTTATTTTTGATTTTATGTTTTTCCATTTCCTTCAGCTCTGTCATAAGACACCCCTGCTTAAGAACACAAGAGTTAAATAGTGCATCAGTAAAGACTTTAGTTACACTTTCAACAAGCAACGAGGCTTACATTTCAGTTTGAGTTTTAACAACTGTTTTTCCCCATTTACCACTACTCTTGAAGTCAAAACTAATAATAGTTTGGTAGCCTAAATAAATCTTTTTGAGTCAGGCCTTGTAACAGCTCACTCTCTAGAGCTATCTATTGCACGAAGTAAGAGTAACAACCAAGCCAGCAAGGTCTATGTACAAAACATCTTTTTAAATGAGGTAACAGTTATTCTTCTGTCATTGAGAGCTGGACTTCTGAGACCACCTTTCTGAATACGATGTAATGCAAACGACAATATATCACGGCAAGTATTTTATTTAGCCTTGCAGTGAGCTGTCATTTAAGGCTCCTAGAAATCAATGAAAGACATCCTTAAAAAGTAAGGATCTGGTTGTTTTACATTATAATGATAGAACATATTAAAATGCTTAGAGCTGCATATGCACGAGTTACTGAGAGAAATCTGCCAGGAATTAAATATGGAAATTAGGAGCCTGAGCCCAACATAAAAATTTGGCTGATCAATGCTTTGAAGGCTTTAGATGAAAGTTATTTTGGCCAATAACCATAGGAGCGTAATCTACACATCATTTCAGGTCAACTATTTTTTTTCTGGCAATATCCACATGTAAAGTAATTGACCTACTAATTTCAAGGAGTTTTCCACTGACTTCAGAGACCTCCTGCACACTGCAGGTTCCATAATCTGTTTGTGCTATTAAATCAACATAGTCTATACATTGCATCTTTAATAATATTGTGTGAGAAACCTGAGGCAGGCAAAACTGAGTTTGAGCCTTGTTCCACTTCCAGCCTATCCTCCACCACCACAGCATAACCCACTTCCTGTTGAGCTGATTTTACTTTGATTCATTCATATTTTAGGAAAACATTAAAGACCAGCTGCCAGAATTCCTAAATAATAATAGCAGCAGTACTATGAAATAGACAGATGGGTGTCTCAGCTATGGTTTACCTACACTGCAATGGAACTGTCATTTTTTTTTTGTCACGAATTCTTTATATACATGTCTGTTAATCACTAGAAGATGATTTGTTTCTATTTATTGTCCTGACTTCAGGAGTTTAGGAAAAGCACTTGCCTTGCAGGTCTCTCATCCAATATCTGAACAATCAGAATGCATGACTAACTCTCATTAAGCTCAATGGCTTTAGCTGCAATTCCCCCACCTGTTCTCAAGTTTGAGATATCTATTAACTCTTCCAGCACAAGAGTATTTGTTCACCTTTTCTGTATTTTAAATGCCAAGTTGTAACATGTCAGACTGTTCAAACGCCATCATCTGCCTCTTTCCCCCCTTCTCCCTGCCCGTTGTGCTCCTCACATAGCAGAAGACAAAAAACAAAAAAACAACAAAAAAAGAAAAAATATTCAAGCAGGAAGATCTTTCATATGAATGCATCCCCTTTCAGAGAAGCCATGGTCTAAATTTCCCAATCAGACTTCTTAAAGATTTCACCTTCACCCTGAATATAGCTGTGACAAGTCAGTCAGGGTCCAGCGATTCCAATTAGAGAGGTTTTCTCACGAAGGTAAAGCATATTGCATTTCCTGACAATACTGTATTACAGCAAAATTATTGTGAAAGGGCTTGTCGTTAAAGAGGGCAGTAGTAGCTACAATCACCTTATTCAGTGACTTAAAATTGTGACATAAAGTAATGGATAGCACAAAATATCTGCCAAGCACAATCTTTTTCTCCTATCAATGTTTCACAAAGCAGAACAACCGCTTTCATGTGATTTTACTCTTAAAAAAGAAGAAAATGGTAAATGCTGATACAACTTCAGCAACAATTAGAATAATAATTTCCAATACTGTTTGCAATTCTATTTCTAGTTTTACCTTTTTTAGAGATAAAAGACCAAATCTCATTTAATGGTGATAAACTATTAATTGATAAAATGCTGACCGTACATGGTAAGACATCTTTAAGACTGGAAAGGAAAATTCAAATAGGATTACATTTCATAATTGAAGAGGAAGGATTAAGGAAACAGAGTAATAAGCAGAGACTGTCTACACAATCATGTTCAGCATTCAGTTTCTTTACAGTACCATTTGCAGGCACAGGGTAACTTTCAAATTACAGGATGATTAAAGGTACAGCAGCCTTAAGTTACAGAACACAGATTATACTGTGACCAGTCAAATGAGTACCAGATTGTTAATAACTGGGGAGGTGGGCAGGAAATGAATCAGTTCTAAGCCTGTGAAACTTTACTTAAAGAGTAAGAAATTCACACCACTTGACCTTAGGTGTAGAGTCGAGGTCAACATCATTGTCTCAAATGACAAGTGATACTCCTTCAGAAAATATTCTCAGTGACACACACTATGTAAAGCTTAGCCCAGTTATAAAATCTTATGGTGTTCCAATCTGGCAACAGAAAATGCGCTGAATTCACTGGTATGATTAGTGCTTTGCTGATATTTAATTTAGAGGCAAAACAAGATTTTCAATTACATCGAAATATGCATATCTGCGTAAGCAGATATGCATATTATAAACAGTTTTCTCTATTGCTAAATAGGCAAAAAGCATTATTCTCTTAGACTTTTAGTTCCTGCATTTTCCTTACAAGCCTTTCTTTCTTTTTTTTTTTTTTTAAAGTAACACAAATAGAGTAAAACTAAAGAGGCAAAAGTCTATGACTAACATTCACAAATTGAAACTAAAAATCCCACAAAGTTTCTCTGTTCTGTTATTATATGTGCTACAAATGTCACCTTTTAACAATTCTTCAAAGCTTGCCAACCCTATATCCTCTGTTTCCAGTGGTACTGTATACAATTTGTTCACACATTTTCAAAGGAGAAATACATGTCATAACACATTTTTTCTCTTATTAATGCACTACCATTCTCTGCTTTCTTTAAGCAACATGCTGGGAGCTAAAGGTGATCTTCTGAAGCCTGTGGATAAGGTGTGCTTATTGCAGTGGTGTAATTGGAAGACTATAAACAGACATGAGGAGAGGAAATGAAATATTTTCATTAACACAGGAGAAATGTAGTGTTGAATTTGAGATAAGAGTTTACCTGATGATTATCTAAATTTGCTGTATCAGGATTAGGGATTTTGTTTCCTTATCTTTTCAGTCTATACAACATATCATTTACCACAGTGTATTACATTACACCCGACCCAAAGTAAAGAGTATTCTTCGAGGTAATTTTCCTGTGTAAGATGAATATGTAATAAATGTTTAATAAGAATAATTGTGTGCCTAGTTGTGTGCTCTTGGTTTGCCAATCTGAGTTTCCCAGCCAATGCACCAATTAATGTAGTAGGTCTAATGCTGGCCAAAACACCAGTGCACCCACTAGAATTATTTACTCATTTTTTGCTGTGAGATAAGGATTAGGAGGGGAGCAAAGCAGGCTCCAAACTTTAAAGGGTGTAAAGAAAACTTTATTAACAGAATTTAAAAAAAAAGAAAAAAAAAGAAGAAATCAGAATAAACCTTCAGAACATTTCTCTTACCACCACCTCCTCTTTTCTTTCCCCCTGACAATGTAAAGAGACAAAACCTGGGATTTTCAGTCAGTTTATCACCTCCAAAATAGTCTTGTTTCAGTTCTCTTAGGAAGAGGAGTCTCTCTTACCATGCCATGGAGACTTCTCTAAAAGAAACAGTTCTCCTGTTGCTTGAATGCCACAGCAAATCAGCCGCCTGGGAGATGGAATCTGTTCGCCAGGTGAAAGTCCCTCCCCTCGACTTATGGCTTTCCCCACGACTGTTTTTGAGGGCTCAATTTTTGGCTAATGGGGCACACTTTTGAGGATGAGCTGTTCAGAAGCAAAGATTATCTTCATGTATCTCTAAGATCATCTTCATCTCTGGGAACAGAGGTCTTCTTCTTCTTCCCTGGGGGCAAAGGGTCCTCATCGCTTGTCTCTCTCTGTTCAAGCTTCTCTTTGGATCACAGCTACTTCAACATCTCCTCGCTTTAGCATGTGTACCTTTGCTCGTGTCTAGTTTGAACGCTCCATCCCCCCCTGCTTTTCATGAATTTCAGGGTTATTCTAGTGTATCACAGTCCATTGCCATGGCCTCACAAAAGAATTTCAGCTCCTAGGAAGCATCTCTTCCTAGGAGGACTTTTTTGTGGCCACGCTGCAGCGGGGGTGGGCAGCTGGGGTCTCAGCAGCCAGGCTAGGACTAGCAGCAGCAGCACACTGTGGGCCGATGGCTTCGCCTCCACCTGCCCGGCTGTTGCTGGAAAAACTCATCAGCAAGAGAACTTCAGCTGCACCGTGCCTGGCCTTGCACTGAGCAGAGCAGGGCCCATCCCAGCCCCGCTAGGCACAGCCAGCATCCAGCCACATGTTCAAAGGCCAGAAACAAGAGAGCTTTCCCCAGGCTTTGTTTATTTTTAATGGTGAATCTCACAGAGGCATGTTCAGCTCTCTTCAGTGGTTTAAAAGGGTGTCAGTACTCAAAACTTGCCAGCTGGTTGGTTTTGTCAGGTCCAAAGGAAGCTGCTAAGGTCCTAACAGGGAACCACTTCCGCAGCTCATGGATTTTTTTCCTTAACTAAAAACTAAATTATGTTAAACCATGACACTAGTGTACAATTTCTGGAGATATTACCTATTTATTACCTTTTTTTTTAATTCTCAAATATTCATGGTGTGACAGGTGAAGCAATGTCCCTTCTGGTAGGCAGCAACATCTTCAACAAGTCTTTCTGAGGAAGCAAAGCTTTACAGCCTTAAAAGCCACCTTTACTTCAATTTCTTTTGTGTTCTAAAAGGGACACCTTCAGCGATATATAATAGTGGTATTGAATTCCAAAAGAAGTAAGTAATGCTGTCCCAACTCATTCATAGCTGTAAGAGCTGCTATTCTGATCACTCATAACTAAAAATGCACAACTTCATCAATTAAAATACCTGGATATGCAGTCTGGACAGCTCTCCTCCCAGGATGAAAATTTGAAAACATCAGTCTCAAGATAAAGACTAACTTCTTCCAGCTTCATAGTCAATAACTACTCCCTTGGTCGCACTAAATGGCTCAGATCTTTCTTCCCATCAATGGAAGAAAAAATTTCAGTCTGTGTTGGCTTTGTAGTCACAGAGTGCTTTTTCCTATGTAGGCCTCAAAGCACTTTACAAGGGTGGTTAAGCTTTATTAGCTGGATTTTACACTTGGTCTAGCTAAGTAAAGAGATTTTAAGCAATTCCCACAAGGCAGTGTCATCTACTGGATTAAACGTAAGTCATGTAACTCCAAGTTCTGTTCCCAGCACTCTCTCAGAGTTCCTATACAACCTCTGGTACCTTAATTTTGCTTCTTTTCTTTCACCTTGAAAATGGACTAATCCATGCCTCTTCAAGGGAAATAGAAGATATTGGTAAGAGAAAAGCTTCGGTCTGATTTGAGGGTTTCATCTCTTTCAGGAAAAGACAACACAGAATGATAGAAACATTATTTTCTCACTATGATCCCCATACTTCAGATTTACCAAGGAAATTCTTTATGACTTTATTGAAATTATTATAAACTCCACATTTTATAATTTATATAATTATATAATTATCATATCACACAAAAATGTTAAAATATGGCATTGGTTATATATAACCAGATATACTTCAAGACTTTTAATTTGTAATGTGATCCAACACCTCAAGAACTTCATCAATAATGTTCCTGACCCTAGGAACTTCTACAAACTAAAGTAAAACAAACTGAAACTTATCAGAAAATCTTTATTTGTCATAATAGAAAACTATCATAAGAGCTTTGGAACTTTAGTCTAGGTACTTGTATACCCCTATCAAGCACGAATAGCATTACAACATCTGTAGAATATTTCAAGACAGCCGGACACCTGTGACAAAATAAAATCCAAAATGGTGTTCTCACTTTGCAAAGACGGAAGAGAAAACATGAACCCCACGTGGCACACGTCAGGCAGGCTAGCAGATGCGTGACTGGAAGGCCCTGGGCGCTGAGAGTGATGTAATGATCAGAAATGACACACAAGAGAACTGCTCTGTCCCAGCACAGGGCCGTGGGATGGCTCAGCTCAGTGCACTGGTGAAACTGTGCCACTGCACCTCTGAAAACACCTCTCTTGGTCAGCTTCTTCAGAGCAGGTGGAGACAGAATTAAATCACAATCCATAGATGTCAGCCAGGTGTCACCTACTGGGCAAGATGAAGACAATCTTCCCCATGAGATGCTGCAGTACTCCCTTCTTGACTAAAAGTCATTTCACAACCACTCCCACATTAAGTTCCCTGCATTAAAAAGGTTCCCTTGCAGAGTCTATAGTGTAGAAAGTGTCAGTTCTAATTAATATTAATTGTAAATACAAAGAAAGCCTCTCCCTTTCCCATATTACTTCCATATATTAATTATATATACACTCATATACTCATTACATATACTCCTATGTTACTCATGTTACTCATATAAAAAGAAGCTAATTGACTTTTTAAAAATTAAGACATGCAAACTAACTTTATATATATAACATATAACTAACTATATATATATATATATAACATTATATGGACACTCAGATACTCATTATATATACTCTTATGTTACTCATATTACTCATATAAAAAAAAACTACTTGGCTTTTTAAAAATTAAGACATGCAAACTAACTTTTTCACCAAGTGGGTTTTTTGTTTTGTTTTGTTTTGTTTTTTTTTTTAGCTCACTACTCTCATAAAGGTTTGAAAAAGTAATTAAAGCCACTATATTCTAAGTGGTACTCTGACACTCAGGTGCCAGGTGGTATCTGCCTTTGAAATACTTGATTTTTTTTAAGTTTAGTCATTGATTCTGTTCTATTTTTTCTCCCCTTGCAACTGCACCCCATAATTATGTTGTAGAGCACAAAGCACTTATCTGGCTAAACTGAATCATAAATGCTGGAGACAGAGCAGTTATTTACTGCTCTCAGCTCTACTAAGAGACGTTGACAAAAAGCCCTTTATAATACAACCTTACAGTTGCAGTCAAGACCCTACCTGAAATATTGCATCCAGCTCTGGGGTCCCCACCATGAAAAGAACATGGACCTTTGGAAATGGGTCCAGAGAAAACCATGAAGATGATCAGAGGGATGGAGCATCTCTCCCATGGAGACAGAATTTGGGTTGTTGAGTCTGGAGAAGGCTCCAGGGAGACCTTACTGCAGCTTTCTGTACTCAGTCAGGGACAGACATTTTAGCACAGCCTGACACAACACGGAATGAGGTAATGGTTTTGAATAATAGAGGGTTGATATAGATTAAATATAAGGAAGAAGGGTGGTAAAACACTGGCCCAGGTTTTACCCTGAGGGGCTGTGGATGCCCCATCTCTGAAAATCCTCAGGTTGGATGGTGCTCTGAGCAAAGTGTGCCAGCTGAAGATTTCTCTGCTCATGGCAGGGAGGTTGGATGAGATGACTTTTAAAAGGTCCCTTCCTACCCAAACTATTCTTTAGTTCTGTGAATGCAACACAAAGCTACTTTTACTTGCTTTGAAAATGTCCTCAATGAAGCTGTGAAGCTGCCAGCTGCCCTTCCTGGGAAACTTATTTTGCTCATGCAACACAGCTGCATCTCTTTCAAAGTGACCCATATTACAATCTCTAACAAGTTCTTCTGTATGTTGAGAGCTGCGTTTTGTCAGTCCTTTGTGTTACTTTCAGGCATTTTTAAGTGCTTTTTTCAGCCTTTGTGGTATGAACTGACTTAACTCTATTTCTTTTAATATCCTATAAAGTGGCGAGAAGAAACAGGGAGAGGAGAAAAAAAAAATAAAGGAAGCTATTCCTCACAGCTTTCATTTCTAATGGGAAGCCATCAATGATGCCTGCACTGAGTATTTCTAGTGCTATATGCAAAAAGTCACTGGTGACACTCTTCAGCACTCTGTGGGGCTCCTTTTCCATCTCTCTTTGCATACTGTGTAATCATTGTCTTTCTGAAAGAGCATCTGCTGGTACCTCCACATCAAAAGCTGCTTATCCTCTTGTAGCTCTCTCATTTGAGAGTACCCCATATGATGTTGACAATCTATTTTTTAATGTCCTCTCTGATCTCTTTTCTTAAGGTCTCCCATAACTCGTTGTATCTGACCTGCTCCTCTCTTCTGCTGTAGTCTTCCTTTTTCTGCCCTCTTCAATCATGTGTGTTTTGTTTCATTTGAATGTGGCATTTCTCTATGGCCTGTTACCTACAATTTCCTCTTTGCTTTAAGCATTACTTTCTTTGATTTGTCATTCAAACTTCATGTTCCTTCAGCCAGAGCTTAAAATCTCATCTGGAACTGGAGACTGAATTCTCTCTTCAATGTGGAGACATGTTTTGTTGTTGGGAGGTTTGACAGTTTTTCTGCTGTGTAAGTCATTAAAATGTACACACTGCTGCACTTGCATCATAATCAAGATCTTGAAGGCAGTAAGCGCTCTTTTTTTACTTCAAAAAAAAGTCACAATCTATTAAATGCAAAACAGGTAATCTGTTCACATATTTGACATCAGTGACAGAAATAACTAATCCATTAACTGAATTATTTAGTTAAATGCTTTGATTTGTGCTGGTGTTTCCATTATTAAAAAGGATTAATAATCCGTTGATACTTTCATTTAACATAAGACTCTCTTGTCATTTATTATAATCCTATTTCTTCAGCAATTCATCCAGTAATTTTGATTTGCTTTGGGCTAGTTCTTTGCAGTGTTCCTGTGGTTTTCAGCAGACAGGGAGACGTTGCTTTTCCCATTTACAACAAAACTCAACTAGGACATCTAGCTATGTAGAAGGTGCTACTCTGACCTTTCAGCATTTAACTATACTTGAGTGTTGGCTCAAAGACAGGTCTGCCCTGGTATCACAAACCAGACCCGATGGATTGTATATCTGAATAAAGAAAAAGAGTTATAGGTTGGTCTCTCTGCATCCCTCACAGGGAGAAATGTACCTTGGAGGACTCAGTTGAGGTTTATTGGTGACTAACAAGTATTCATCCAAAGCTATAGCTTTTTTTGTCTCAGTACAAATAAATACTTAATCTGATTTCTAGCCAATTGTTTTCACCTGGCAACAAAGCTAAATTAAGTTGCATTGCCACAATATTCATTTGGATTCCATCCAAAGTGGGAATGTCAGCATATGAGAAAGGCTACATATTTCTTCTGATTTTCATTTATTAATGAGTGCCTTGCTTAGATTGTGCGAGAAATTTCATATGCTCTTTTAAAACTGAGATCTTATTAATCACGATTTAACACAACACCAGGAAAATCCCAGATAAATTCTCAGAATCTTTAAACAACTCTAATAGGAATTTATTCTCAACAAATTTGTTTGGCAAACTGCTGTAAGGGAAGTTCACCTGCTGTTTTCAAATCACTTGTGCTTACAACTATCTGTGAATCACCTGCCAGCCGTCTGAATTTTCATGAGAGCTGTCCTGCAGTGCAATTTCTCATCATGCACATCTAATGATAAAGCTATAGAAGTGAGAAAGAGTCCAAATTTAATTCCATTAGACATGTTGTCCCGTAGTTGCCTGCTATCCTGCAGAGTTACACGATCAACACATGTTTTCTCACAATAGCAAAAACCCCACTCACACACCCCCACAATTTATACAGCATATACCTGCTTTAAAACCATGAAACAGTTAGGGAAAGAGTGATTTTAATGGAAGCCATAATGGTTCCTTAAATGCAAGCTATTCCAACAGCATCTTCTTCAAATCTCCTGAGCTGCCAAACATTTCAGTGTACAAGTGTCTGTCTGAGATCGTGTCAACATGTACCCAAACACATTCTCAGTATTGTTAAGGGTCATTACCTGTGAAATTTGAATGAGAAAGCTATTTAGCACAGCTGTCACCCTTGAAACATCCTTTTCACCTAGGATTCAAGCTAAATCCTAGTGAAGTCAAAGGAGTAGATCAGGAATTCAATAGGAATTTGATCTGCATGGTTAGAAATCATAAAGAACCATGCCTGATGCCTGAAGAAATCTCTTTTCAGTTTGTCCAGCTGCCTAATGCCAACCTCCTGTTTCCTCCACCACATAAAACACTAGGGGAAGGAGAGTAGAGATAGGTTTCTTGCCTTTACACAGCAAACAAATCCATACAAGGGGCATGAAGGGGAAAGCAAATTATTTGCCAAATAACTCCAAATATTATTTTAGAACTCACACGAATGTTCTGCCTCTCTCTTATTCACAAGATTTCTCCCTTCTCCAGTGACACTCCACGCCTGAGAGCAGAGAGAGCCTGGCTAAGTGAACAGACTAACTGTACCTCCACAATAAATTCCCTCATTTTCCTCTCTCTAGTTTTAGCAGGTAAATTGCATTCTCTGAAAGCTTTTATCTGAGTATATTTAGATATTTTGCAAAAAATATTGCAAAAGCAGCTGTATGCACTTCGGAGTCATGGAACGAATGATTAAATGTCTCTCTTCCCAGACAGCACATGCCTTTTAAATTAATTTGTTTGATCTCTCATTTTATATAGCAACTTTCTTGATGAGAAAAAGACATTTTCACTGGCTTTGGGAAGAAATAGTTCAGATGTCAGTCCTTGTACCTACAGCTGATCTATTAGCTATAACTATAAAATATCTCAAACTATTCATAGGGAGCTGATTCACCTTTGAAAACAAAGCTCTTTTCTATTATTATTCAGCCCTTAGTATATAATACAGTACAATGCTCACAGTTATTACTGGGACAAAGGTGGCAAGGCATTGCATATTTGGAAATGACATAAAACAGAGAAACAAAAGGAAATTGTGTGAATGTGAGAGAGATACAAAACAACTTCTTTAAAGATTGGGAGAGTATCACCTTCCTCCATTTTTCGTTTATTCATTACCCTATGACATGAGGAAAATAGGCAGAGCCGTGATGCTAAATACACGAATGTAATGTATGAGAGGGGAGCTACATCATAGAACTCATCCCCTCTCCCCATTACAGTCAAGGAAAAAAAGAAAACAAGGTGGGAGAAATGATTGTTAAAGACTGCAGCTGCTGCTTTCTCATTTTTATTAATTTCTTTGAAGCAATATCTGCAAATACATCTATTTTTATGCTGATTACTCATGTCTTCTTACTCATTTATTCTTAGCTGTATGCCTAAATTTGCATGTTATATATTAAATTTGGGTCTAAAATTAATTTCTTTAAATATCTCAGTGTAGGTATTTCTTTAATTGTAAATAATGTTGTAGTAATGTTTAATTCCATTCTAACTTATTTTTCCCTTCAGAAACACTCTAAAAATCAATGTAAAAAGTTATTGGCTATTATATATTCCTAAGAAGCCAAATAATATAGTACTGAAAGGACAAAAAAACCAAACCAAACCAAACCAAATCAAACCAAACCAAACAAAAAACCCCAAACAAACAAACAAACAAACAAAAACCCAGAGCAAACCACACCTCCATCCCCTGCTCCTCTTCCTCTCCCCCTCAAAGCCCTAGACTTGTAACAAGGCAGTAAATCCACAATAACAGCTGCTATTCCACACTGCTGGGTGGATGCAGGAACCCTGCCTGCCATGAATGTCAAATATCAATTAGGTCTACACGGGAGTTGAGGACCATATGCTACAAGGTTCAGATTTGGCAAATGTAAAACCACCACCTATGTATGAAATTAAATCAGTTCCTCTACATCTTAACACTTAAAGTGAATGCCCACAACTGAGAAAGCATTGGATGAATCCCTAAGCCCAGTCTGCTTCTGATTTTTCTTTCAAAGAAGGAACTTCTTTGAAAAAAGAGAAAACCAGGGTTATAATTTTCATACAAAAGAAAGCAGAAAAACAGAAAAAGAAGCTCAAATCCTTTGACTGTATTTCCAACAGAGCTATTTCTAAATAATATCTAACTACTCCTAATTTTAGGTAGGAGTAACTAAAATTTTCCTCTATAGTATACACCCATAAAGGGATTCCTATTTGCAATTAAATATCAACACTATGAAAGAAATACAATCCAAATAAAGACCACTAGGGAAGAAAAAGCAGGCATTATGTATTCCTAAAAATTGTCCTTTGAAATCTGTTATCGCTGACAGCAAAACCGTGGAACAGCTTGTACAGAGCCTGAGAGCTGAATCTGCAGCCCTCGAAATCTTTCTGGTGACACTGAGCACTTTAGGGGTAGCAGGATGTGAAAGTGGATCTGTGTTTGAGGGAAGCCAGGGCTGCAGTGTGGAACTTGGCCTGTAGCTGCTAAACTGCAAATATTTGGGTGTTCAGGATCAAAAAAAAAAATTATTCCCACTCAGCTGAAAATGGGCAGAGATGGGCAAGAAAAAAATACAAGAATTTTGACTTTTTTTTCCCCCTTAAACCTGAAAGCCTTTTCATTTTACACTGTATTGTGGGTAACTGATTTTGGTTTAGCTAACTTTGCATGAACTCAGAGGTAACATTTACAGTCTTTCTCCTATCTTTTCTTCTCCTTACCCTGTGCTGCTCTACAGCTGCAGCATCCATCTGCATTTCCAGGATATCCAGATTTAATTCCATCACTCCTATTATGTTTCCTGGTACTTTTTTTTTTTTTTTTTTTGCCTTCTTACAAGGTATAATATGATTTGAGTTTTCACTTTAATTTGCACAATGGACAACCCTATCACAAGAATCAGAGAAAAAGTATTTACTGTAAATACTTGGAGGAAAGAGCTTAACAAGCTATCGCTTCCTCAGGACAATTTTTGTTGCTTGAGGGAGGTGAGGTACACTGAAGACTATTTTCATGGGTCTTTTTAGCCAATATCTCTGTTTATATATCTTCAGATTTGCTTTATAAGATAAGTGTTTTCATCTAGGCTCATGTTTTATCTTCTATGCTTAGTCTTTTTTGAATAAGGATTTTTTTCTCTTTACATGTAGGGAAGCATTTCTTCTGCCAGTTAAATGGAAGGAATATACAAGTATGTTCAAACCTACACTTCCATATGAAACCCAGTGGCAAACCCTATAAACCCTGACACTCCTGTTAGGGTACCTGTCCTACATGGAAGGCTATTTTCTGTTAGTAAACCTGAACATGAAACCTCTGAATATGAATAACTGGCTGTGCTTCTATCCCAGATCTTTCAAACTCAGAATGGTGAAGTTGAAATTGTGTTCCTGGCAATCCCAGGAAGCGGCATGTGCACAGAGATGTCATTGCTGAAATGCACAACTCCACTCTTGTACCCTTGATTTGCAGGCACTGCTGAAGTACACGTGTTTCTGTAATTCGGTGACTGAAATTCGTGACAGTTGCAGATGAACATTCTAAAAGATCCTGTCATTGATGGAGAGAATTTCTTCTCATGACGTTGGCACAAAATCTACAAACTGTTGCTGAACAAAGACTGAAGGAGGCTCTGGGGGCTTTTAGGAGAACAGAATCGAGATGCTGCTTAAAATACTCCACAAAAGTGCAATACTCCCAAATGGTGCCTTTCAGGGTTTCTTCATTTCAGAATACAACCAGATCTGCTGCAGAAGTGTTGTTATCCATGAACACCCTTAGGTGCAGAGGTAAATCCTCTTCCAACTGAGCACAGATAAACTTCTGAGGACCTCCAAACTTTCAAGGGGATGCGGTAGCCAATATAGGCAGGCCCTGCTAGATAATTTGGGCACATTATTGGAGAAAACAGGAGCAGAATAACAAAAGGACACAAAGAATGGATACTTTGGAGAGGAAGGAAGGAGAATTATTGTACCATATGTAGAGGTAAGAGCATTTCACTGCAGGTGTGCCTCCTTTGCGGTGGGTGTTCAGGGAAAAGAAAAGCATCACGTGCCTAATGCAAAGTGCTGTTTCCTATTCCATCAAATGTGAAATCCTGAGAGCACACTAATGAAAACATTTTGTCATACATGTACTTGCAATCAATGTGTGCATGACTGTCTCTTAGAAACAGACTAAAGTAATGCAAACACCAGTGAAGGGCGTTGCTTGGGAACAGGGACACTCATTCAGCTTATCTTAATAGAAATTTGATTTTTTCCCCAAGAGTGGCACAGATATTTGACATTTCAGAAAACAAGCATGCACATTTATGCTAAAAATTATGTTCTGTACTCTTAAAATATTGAAATACTATTTAGTAATCTTAAATACTAATGACCTAAATCAATCCCAAGCTTTATCACATTTAAAAATTCCTTTTTAGAGAGAAGAGTAAATACAACTGGGTAATTATTAGGTAACTCTTTTCCCATTGGATACTGAAACATGCAGAAACACCAGCATGCATTTGAGGACTCGGAGAATAGCACAGCCTTTTGAAACAGTAGCAGAGCACCTTGAAAAGGACAGTTTGAATACTTTAAAACACAAAAGCCTTCCATTTTCATTGCTGCAAGAATTTACAGTGTTCACAGTAGCACTTTTTCTGAATCTACAAGTTGTCATAACTCAATCACAAATACTGCATTCAATAGCAGGCATGCATATGAGGTGCACATATTTATATTTACAGGGACAGTAAAGGACCCTTCAGGTACTCAACTACTGTTGGAAATTCCTCCTGGAGTGTAGGAAATTATCCATCAACAAATGGGTTGATTTTCTTCATCATTCTTTCAACTGCAGAATGCTTTATACTTACTGAAAGCATGTCCTATACATGTAGCCTTACTTCTTTGTTTTACAATGAATATCAGGAATTGCTCCAGTAAACTTAAAGCAATATTAATATGCATGTTTATATCTGCCTCAACTTTTTCCAGGTAGAAAACAAGGAAATAGCTTGGAGAAATAGCAGCAAGCCAGCAGAAACCCTCCCATTTAATAAGAATTAAGACAACAAGAAACACCACCTCCCCATGTTTAACAACAAAATAGAGTTTTTCAATGCTCCTATTTTCAACAGCTTTCCAAGACTGACACCAGGGAAAGAGGATTTCTTTCATTAAAAAAACTGGTACTGTGGAGAAAAAGAAAAACCGAAAAGGATGAAAATGGACCCAAGAATGGGCTCATGACATCAAGTTGGTTACCACCTTTCCATTATGTTTCTCATGGTTCTGGAGAGTCACTTCTATGACAAGGTCTACCTCAGTGCTAACTTCACCATTTGCATAATGGAAATAACATATACTGTGAGTGACCTTCATTCCTGATTACATTATTTAACTCAAGATTGGTGATTACAAATGATGGTATTTTACACGAAAGAGAATATTTTGGAACTCTCTTCCAAAGTCCCCATTGAGACCTCGGTGTGAGAAGCAATCTGCCACTTAAGTATGCAACTTTCTGTCATGAGCATCTCTCACTTTGCACTGAGCAAATTAAATCATTTGAGAATGCTACAAAAGACAGAAAACTTTAAACTAAATGCCACTCATAATGCTACACAGCAGAGAAAATGACGTGTTCCCTTTGATACAGGAAAACATACTTACAGCATTACCTATCATTAAATAGAGGAAACTGTCAGACACACTTTTGGCAGGATGGTGTCTCCTTTCCACAGTTAGAATGTGCTTTTTAACAATAGGACACACTTATATCAGGAATTTAAGTCGATTATCTGTTTGTGTGGCCTATATTAGCTAGCTAAATGAAGTCCTACCTTGATGTATTTCAGCAATCACCAGACACAGAGTGAATTTCACAACTCTCTAAGCTGCTTCTGTTTCTCTGGTCAGCCAAAAAAAAACCGAACTAAAACAAAACCAAACCCCCAAAAAACCAAAAAGCACCAAAAAACAAGGAGAAAAACCAGCCAACCAACCAACCAACCAACCAAACAAACAAAAAAAAACCCACAAAAAAACCCAAGTCCTAAATATATATAGCTTATATATATATGTGTGTATGCACCTACCACTAAAGAAAACATACATATGTCTATTACTAAATTGAAGTGCAAAGTGGTTCGAGCTTTTATTTCTATACAAGAACCCTTTCCATTCAACTTTGGCCTCTGCATTGTGGTTTTTTAGATGAGTAAAATAATTTGTGCCATCTGGATCTAAGGGGTAGTTTCTCCCCAGACCCACCACACAATTCTCACACACTTTTTCCTGCTCCTTTGCATTGGTTGGGAACTTCTTTGCTGGGGGTCACTACAATAACAAATCGTTATCTACAATTAACATAATGATTTAAATAATGACTTTTATTAACTTGACCAATACTAGGCTGCAGATGAACAGCATCACCACTGAATCTGACTTCAATACCTGCAGTAAACACAAATGGGAGTCATGACTACCTCAACTGGGATTGCAGATCCTTTCAACAGCCCACAGTTTTTAGCCTGCATGATTGCCCACTTTTTTTTTGCCCAAACAATTCCAAATATTACATGGTCTGGGTGTCATCACTATATTAATCTTACTCTCCCCAGAAATGTTAGGATTTTCTATATATTGTGTTTCCTAGAAGCCTGCAAATGTCCAGAGCCTGTAAAATCCCCAAAATACCTTTAAAGACTATGGATGAGGCATTTTCTGTCTACATTTTTGTGAAGATCATTGCTGAGGAGGCTCAAGATCCTCCAATTCCACCCAGCCACGCCCATCTATATTTGTTTTAGCCAACCAGGGAACCAGGAGCAGTTTGGAGAGTCTTGACATTTTAGCTAAGTTTCATAAATACTTCTACCACATATGGTGACAGCGAACACTGGGAAATAATTTCTTGGGGAAAAGTACACTTAAAGTCACAGATTCTAATGTTTACAGGAGAGGGTTATGCCTTTGGACATTCATATACCATCCAGAAAAATTTTGTCATATGTGCTTAGAAGAGTTATATATTTTTAGCAGCTGAACCTGTTCATTGACTAATACTTTTTAGAGCAATGCTTCTCCAGAAAAAAAATCATAGTATTCCTTCCCACCAAGTTGCCAAACTACACATTTACTAAATCATGATGCAGATGTTTATTCTTGTAGTGGAGGAAAAAAGTGAGACCAGAAAATGAGGGGCAGGAATTTCACACAGAACCCATGGTCTTGCACAAAGGAGTTCAATTAAATATTGAAACTGGGGTCATGTAAATGTTGACATACATTTTTTCCCCATATGTTTCTATCAAAACTTTAAAAAGAATAAGCATATACATGCTCACATATACTAGAAAAGATTGAATACAACAGAAGTATTGCTTAGTGATAGATGACAGATTAGTTAACTCAACCATATATCAATTTGGCGAAAACCAATTAAGAAAAACTCATTTACAGAATGTTTGATCTTCATACATAAATAGCAATTTGATTCCAACTGTATTATACTCAGAACATACTTGCTGCCTACATTTTGCCACAATTTTTCAAGTTTCAATTTTGAAACTGAAAGTGCAGTTACTGGAAATTAATATAAAATGGAGTCACATAATAAAACATTAGTACCGAGTCAGAATTCAAACTCGCTCTTCATTGAGTGAACAGGATTTTAACTCTATTACCATTTATAAACTTTAAGTTGTTAAAGCCAGTGATTGAAGAGACAAAGCAACCTAACGAGAAAAGCTTCTAAACCCAAAACATTTCTAACTGTTGTACTAATATTGTCCTTTCCCAACAATAACACTTTAGAACTTCTCAGCTCCATGATCCAGTTTTTCCTCCCATAAATAATTACAATAGCCACAGCGAGCCAACTTCAAGTGCACGTGGGCCAGAGGTGAAAGCAGCTCCAAAATGAAGGACATCTCTCACAATGGATGACAGTTAAAAAGTTTGTCCAAAAGTTATTTAGATTTCTAAGCCAGGGGTTAAAGCTTATCTTCTCTAGCTACATGCATATGTGCTGGGATTTGGCATGGATTGCATTTGTTTTAGTAGATCCTGGCCCTGAAAGTGTTTGCTTATAATTTTCACTGATGCTCCTAAGTGTTACACGTGTACGGTGAGCAAGGAGCAAATATCAGCAAAAACATGACACATACTTGCTGATTTTTCTCGAGGAATGATGGAAATTTAGATATATCACTTACCAAATCTGACTACAGGGGAAATTTACTAAAGGCAAATTATGTTATATAACATTTTTGTGTTAGTTTTTGTGGTTGTTTTCCTTGGGTTTTTTGGTAGGTTTTGGTGGGTTTTTTTTTTAAATTAAAAAAATCAACAAACCAGCACCAAAACACCACTTCCACTATGAAATATTCACAGGTCAAACCTATAGCATTTGGTGAATATTGCAGTCTGAACAGATCCGTGTCTACACTTTAGATGATGGACCTTTTAGGCATTGATACCTATTACATACCAATACGTACACACTGAAATAACAGAATGACGTGTGTGAGGAGAGGCACATCTGTGCTGATATGAAAGCTTTCCAGAATTCTCCTCAAATGCTGGAGGCTAAACAGACACCAGTCATGCCAAGAAGATCACCCCAGGGTGTAGAGAAGAGATCAAACTGTAACTGGTCTCCCAGAATTTTTTGTTACCATTACAAAGAAAGCAGAGAGAATAACCTTATTAGGCTTTCTGCACTGCTGTTAAGAATTTTTGGAGGTTCTAAGACTTTCCCATTAAGTAGCAGAGCAAATCAGTAAGAAAAGGTGGAAGGAGAAGTAGCCCTTTAAGCTCCTCTTTACAGAAAAATAAATCACTGAAGAACATGAAGAAAATTAAAATAAAAATGTTTGCTGATATAACCATTATGTAACAGTCTCCTGCTACTAAAAATATAACTACTTCAGGTCAGCACATTTCTAAATAATTAAGGTCCCTTACTGTAACTCCTGTATCTCATTAGTGCACATATTTAAGCTTATCTCAAAATAAATTCTCCTTTGCCATTCAAAATCAAGAAGACTCTGAGCTTCCTGTCTTTACCCTGGCAAGGTCTGAAACAGTAAGTTACACAGTCTTGTAAAGGACAGATCCTTCAGGATACAAGATTATTGTCCTTCAAAGGCACAAACTGAACACTGAATCTGTAAGACAACCCCCAGCAATCCATGTACTTTTAGCAATGGCTTGATGTTAACACACCATCAGTTTGATATTCAAGATGCTGCTTGTTTCCATAAGGTTTTGTTAAACTAAGTGCTAAACATGAAATCGCTATGAATGCATCAAGTATTCATGAATATATTTTGCAATGATTAATTAATGTGAGTTGGTTCATAAAGATACTCAGTAATTCAAATCCAAGCTTCAGGGCAGTGGCAACCTGACAAGCTGTCTTTCACAAAACCTGAGACACTTTCCTGAAATGGCTTCCAAAGGCTGACATGAATCTTATCTCAAACCTATCGAAACAATTTACACATGAAAGTGTACAACTGCAACAAAGAGAACTTCAAAAACTGGGATGGAATGAAATACATATCTTTCGTTTCTAATTGCAGAACTCATTTCTTTCAATTAGCTTTCCCTAAATAATTCCTCCTCTGAAACACAAATAACGAGCCTGCTGAACTCTACTGACAAAGTTGCTACAAGCTGATAGTAGGCAGAAGAAGAAGAAAAAAAAAAACTTATTTGGAACAGTGAGAGATAGTACCTATAACTACATTTTTAATTATTTGAGTGGTACTTATACATCAGAGCAGAGCTATTTATATAACCCCAAGACATTTAAGAGCTTATTAAAAGTGTGTATTGTTAATTGCAACCTTCTTATTTATAAAGAACTTTAAACTATGGGTTTGGGTCTCAAATCCCTTTCTTCCCCTCCACATTCTAAGTAGCCAGGCAATTATGTTAATATTCAAGCTCCCTGGAGATAAAAACATCAGGAATTACCTATGCTCCTGTGGTACAGTATTACCATGTTTGAGATATGTTTAGTAATGAGAAAAATAAATACCAGAGGTATACGATTATTACTGTAATGTAACTTGCATTTTTCTAAACCCCCTAACAAGTAGATTAATTTAGATCTCATAAAAGAGATAGAGATGTGCCACTGAGTTTAAAAATCAAAGACCATGAAAGCCGTTTAATACAAGATTTTATCAGACATAATCAATATAAGCATCTGCAAACTGAATCTTATCATTCTTATTCATGTTTCCTTTCTGGCCACTTAGTATTCTCAATAACACAGAGAGTGAGTCAGCACAAACTGACTGAATTTTACCAGATGTTTTGTGATGTTTTCTCTAAAACAAGGCTTTAGTATAACTTGCAGTAAAATGTAAAAACTAATGCAAACAAAAAAATCCAACCCAAAATCACAAACATGTCCCTTCAAAAGGAAATTAATCAATCACACCACCCATTATTAGTAAGTAATTTATGAAAGACTAGAATACTTTCAACTGCACCTAGAAAAACTTAATCTCACAATTTATGAAAATCGAGAAGACAACTTATTTTTTAACTTATGTGTCTGTGGATAACTCTAAGCAAAGCTGAAAGTCTGGTGACTCAGAGAGCAAGGCAAACCCAGGAAACTGTAAAATCAAGTATCAGGAGAGGATACTGAGCAGTTCTCAACTCTCAGCTCTGTGCAAGCTGGTTTACAAAAGTCCAATTGTAACTGCACAAAGTATTCCTCATATAAATGCACTCTATTAGGAAAGCAGTAGCAGAGTTCAACTGCCTCCTGGCGAGAGGAGTGCAGCACACTAAACTTTCTGCTATTAACACATTGTTCTGTAGTTTAAGGCCCCCAAACCAAGTCTTTGCACAATGTTCTCGCATCCAACCTGGAGCCTCCCCATACTCTGGCAGAGACTCCACAATGACATCATACACAAGAACGTTTCTAGGGCCAGAACAATCCAAGTTTAACAGGGCTGCCTAAAAGTTTTCCTGATTGTTTCCAAATTACTCTGGTCCCTAGAAACAGAGATGCAACTGAACGTAGACAGAACACATCAAAGAGCAGCATCCTGTATGCATTTAACTATTAAACCTGATCATAATTTTTGTTATTGTAAGCAGCATCCTTTCACCACTGAAACTGGGAATGCAATTTGTAGGTAAGAGTCTCACTTTGAGCCCACAATGAGAATACCATGTGGCAAGGGTTCAGCTATTAGTTCCACATTCATTTAAGGTCTATAAAGTGTAGTTAATTCATTAAAATGCAATTATTCAATGCAAAATCAGCGAGAATAAAATGTCCTTTTTTAGTTCATTTCCATGTTAAATTAAAGATCTTCACCTGTCTTACGGTCATGCATATCTTCATTGGAAAAAAAAAATTAGACATTGAAGAATTCCTTTCTGCTGATTTAAAGACAACTCCTTACCTTTGACTTAAATTTATGCTTGCTCTGGAAACCACACATCTAAGTCTGTTTGTGTTCCTAAAAATGACACTATCAGGAAGGGTAAGCTGGGAGTAGGGGAAAGTTGGAATGTGTTTGTGGAGAAACAAACATCATAAATTACCATGGGGTAAATCTACCCAGGCTGATATCTTTCATATGTGACACCTGTACCTCAGCGCAAGTCCAGCATATCTAACCCATCCTCATGGTTAAACCACACAGCTCCAAAAGTGCCCCTCCGGTGCCTGGGCTCATCTCTCCAGCAGTGCTTGCACAGAGCCGATTTACACACCCACACACAAGCAGGACAGCACTGGACCAAGCAGGGCTTCATTTACAGCCTGCTGGAGAAATCCCCTGGGCCGTGGCCTCTTCCTGAGATGTTCCAGAAGCTCCTCCATCACTGCTCACAAACCAGGAACCCCAAAATACCAAACTCCAGAGGTGCCTCAGCTGCTGCAGAGGCTTTGGGCTGGGCAGGGAACAGCCGGATCTGCCACAAAAATGATGCTCCAAATGTGCAACTTCAGAGCCCTGCACACAACTCAACACAACCCCACAGAAGCAGAGAAGATTTTTAGGAGTGTCAGACCCATCCCCACCCATCCCTTACACAAACATCCCCCAGTCAGGGCAGCCAGGAGAGACACAGGAGCCTCCATCATCAGCTGGCTCCTTTGGGGATGGCCACAATTAATTGTTCACAATTGTTCTGCATGCAAGAACTTTTTGGCATGGAAACAGGACTCTTTTAATGAAACCAACCATATGTTCCAGTTAACTGCTCGATTTCTCATCTATCAATATGTACTAATAGTATTAACAGTAAGACTATTCTTTTCAGTGCAGATGTAACATCAGGTGGCATTTAGTATTAGTTCAGTATTACTGAGTACTCAGTACTGAGTATTTCATCCAATTTTACTAGCAAACACTGAATAAGATTATAATTTTAGAAGTATGATTCTAATAGCATATTCCAACATCATTCTGCTACATAGTTTTCTCCAAACAGGCAATCACATACAGTAACCTCCAAAAGATTGTTTCAAATGTTAATACAAACCAGATAGTTGTCAAAATAAACAAAAAACCCAAACCAAACCAAGCCAAACAAGCAAAAAACCCAAACCAACAAAACCAAGAAAACACACACAAATATTTTTAAATTGTTGTTTAGTTTTTTTACTACATTTTCTACTTTCAGGTACATGCATAATTTATCACTATTAGTAGGATCTTAAAGATTAATTACGGTAAAGAAGTCATTCACACTACCTGAAAAGAATACAAACCAATATCCCTGACAATTTCAGCCAAGTTTTGCTGGGTTGAATACCAGGAGTAGTTCCAAAGAATATGCAAGTACTTGTTTGGACCTCCATTTCAGTGTGTAAAAACTGCAGAGAAGACGAAGTCTATGAATTTGCCTCACTTAATCAGGTGTCAGTGTGGCCCTTGTGCTCCAGAACTGGGCAGTGACAGCTATTTTCAACAGGATGCTAAATCTAAACAGTTATATAAATGTTAACAAAATAACTTTGCCAGCAATGCGGAAACACAGTGAGCATGTGGCTGTAACTTGCATTGTGCAGAAGGCTGCACAGCTGGCAGCGGTTTGGAATCCAGGTAGATGTTCAGAGAATATGCAGTGCATAGGTCTTCCAGTTTGCACACTTCCAATGAACCCAATATCCTGCTCCACAAATAAAATGCACCAAAAGAACAGGAAAAAAAAAAAAAAGTAAATAAAGGAAAATCTGGAATAAAAGAAGTGTTAAGGAAATCAAAGCAAAGCATTACTTTCTTTTAAACAAAACAAAAACAAAAATCGAAACCAAACCAAACCAAAAAAAAAAACAAAACAAACAAACAAACAAACAAACCTAAAACAACCAAACAAACAAACAAAAAAAAAAAAACCCAAAAAAACCCAAACCAAACGAAAAACACAGCATTCTAACAAAACTTTAAATTTGCGTCTGGATAGCAGTTAAAAATCCTGTGATTTGCTTTGCGATTTTAATCCTAAACTTTCATCTCTGGGAGCAACACAGCACTAAGTATAGGTATGAGCTCATTAAAGTTCAAGGCATTGTTGAGAACAAGCACCTGCTGAGCACAAGCTGGTGCAAGTGAGAACTCTATAAATTGTTTACAAAGAGTACCCATACCTGACCAAAAAAAAAACCCAACAAAACCCACAAAACCAGAAATAAAACTGAATCCTAGTTATTTTCAAATGTTTCAACTCTCTTTTCTAGGAAAAATTAGTTTGCAAACTTGGCTGAGAACAGAGGTACAACAGCCACACACTCTGACATCAATGGAGTTCCAGTTGTGGAACTGGCAGTTGAAATTGCCTGCTAGTAACTCAGGTTATTTCTGATTACAAACAAAGCCAAAAGGAGATTTGTCCCTTTTCAATTGTCAATGTAACTGTCCCTCATTTGGGAATAAGAGTCCATTAGGTTATCTGTATTGTGAATTCCTTTAATATAAGAAATGTTATAAGAGGCGTTCTCATGTCATGTTTAAATAGCGCTTCTTAGGTTTACAGCACCCATTCAGGGTGTGTGTTCTCCTGAAAGCATTTCTCTCTTGCGTCACTAAAATTTCTGCCAAATTTTAACTCTGAAACTCCTTGCGAACAAGGAAGCATGCCTTGTGTTTTGAACACAGGACAAACTCCAGAGTTCAGAGCTCATTTTGAACCTTCCCAGCAGCACCCTCATCTGTGGTCAACAAGAAGTGATTTAATTTGGGGAGTGCTGATGTCAGAATTTTGTTTGAATGGGTTGCTTTTGAGGTCTGAGTCCAAACGCTCAGTGGTTTCACACTCTGGGTTGTGCTGCAGAGAAAATGCAGAATGTGTGGCAGCTAAACAGACCAAGTGTGCTGGGAGGGCACCTGAAGGGCTGCTGGCAGCTCTGCTCATGGAATCAAACTGGTCTGAGGAAACCTTCCAACACAGCTGCTGGCCCTTTGCATCAAATATCTGTACTTTACATTTAGACCTGGATAAGCAAAATGCTTTGGCCTGTACTGAGCTGACTCTTGTATGTGTGTGTGCTGCACTGGTCTGACCAAGAGCAGTGATCTGATATTCCCATTTCAGGTGTACATCTGGGTGACTACATTTCAGGGACACCAAATTTCAAATTATGCTCCTGGTTGTACACATATTTCCAAATGGAGTAGAGGAGACATATGTAGTATGTGACTGTGCAGATATAGGTTATTTTAGTGTATTTTAAAGTGAGCCATCTACAAATTATTCATGTTACTAAAACGAGCATGAATTATTTCATCATTCCCTTCAGTTAACAAAGTCTTTAATGCCAAGTCAAAGCTCTCTATTAAAAAGGCTTTTAAGCAAATCTCCACCTGGCTTTGTCCCACCTCCTGGACAGTAGTCTGGAGAGTTGAACAGAACTGGCATTTTTATGTAGTTTGTGATGATAGCCACTGTGTTCCTCCTGGCCTATTTGCAAGACTCTCTTATCATCGTGAGCCGTTATAGGATGTTTCAATTCCTTTTCTCTCTGAATCATCTTTATAATTTATTTTTGAAAAAGCAGAGAGCCATTTTGCTTTCAGCCTTGCTGTTTCTATTCTTTCTTGGCCAGTCTGTTGCCCACACCGCTCTGCAGCACTGCCAATGCACTTCCCAGATAAGGAGTGCAGCATTTCTGCATTGCAACTTTTCTCAGACAGGGTGGATTTCAAATCCATACGGAAAAAACCTCAAGTATCTGAGTAGCAGCATGATGCTGCACTGCACACACCACGCCACAAAGCAGACATTATCAGGTTATTTCAGAGTTCCAGTAGATAAGAATATTGAACTGCCTCTCCTGGGACAGCTCCAAACTACAGCTGTACCAATACCTCCGAGGAATGCAGGATTTTAGTGTAGAACTCCAGTGTCAATCAATCATTCAGCATTAAAGATTAAATACAAATAGAAGGATGAAAAGCAATTGAAATGCATCACAATCTTTTCTCAAATATTTTGGGTATTTTTAAACCAATGGACTTCACAGGAGTAAAACGTACTTGTTGAAGCAAAACAGCACAGACTGCAGAAGCCTCATCAGCAATCATTCCTTTCATTTGTTTATCTCAGCATGATTTCAGTATAGTCTTAACATACTTATATTTACTTTTCAGCAGGAGAAAAATATGTATTTGTCAATAAATAAATATTTTTAAATGCTTTTAAAAGTTTAATTAAGGAAATACTATTTCCTTGAGAATCGTGAAACTTTTTGGCGTAGACCCGTTTCTGTAAATCTCATATTTTGTTTAGTAGCACGGTTTTAAATATTTGAGCTTTATTCTATAGCTTTTTAGAGACTAAAATATGGTTATCAAGTGTGACTCTAAGTAAAACAATAGCAGCTTAGCTAATGCTAGTCTCAGATGATAGAGCACTTGAATATGATATAAAAATAAATCCTTTTGGGGGATTTGGGACTTGGTTGTTTCTCAAATAAGACACTGTGATTTGTTAGTGAACCATGGTCACATCAGTGCAGTGAGGCTGTGCTAGACAGTCAGGAGAAAAAGAATTCCTATGTAAAAGCAGAACGGAGTTGTCTTTGAGAAGGGTATATACGAGTGATAAATTTTAAAGAAGAAACAAAACGGTTTAGTTAAAGAAACTTTGAAAATGCATTTTAAATTTGCCTCTTAAGCATTTGTGGGAATTGTGGTATAGTAGTACTATGTTCTAAGGAGGACGTACAAAAAAGTATTTCAAAACTTTCATTAAGATGAAAATTAATGAAACACACCCTTTTGTCTAGGTTGCATCTCTGTCAGTAAATTGGACTGTAACAAGCATAACTCCCCCCTCTCTCTCTCTCTCTCTCTACCTCTTTAAACACAAGTGCTTTCAAACTGGAGAGAGAATTCCTCTGCTACAACAGAGGAACAGATTTCTTTTGAGTGATTGTGTTCTTGGACTGCAAACAAAAGTTGTTAGAACTTGTTTTAAGAGAAAACAAGTTTTCTAGAACATAGAAAAAGTGAAATGTATTAAAACTTTTATTTTGAGCTTTTATATTAACTTTAAAAATCACTCAATGCTCAGAATAGTTCAGATATAACACATAAGCCAAAAATCTCTCCACTAAATCAACTAGTCCAAGCAATAACATCCGTGATTGCTATTTGCTTATGAGAACTACAGTCCCAATTGCTCTGCACTTCCACAGAGGATCCTTGATTTATTCACAGCTAATTTCTTAAATGTCACAACAGCTTTATGAAAGTCTGCAGCACCAAAGGAATGACGATATTTTTTCAAAAACCTCCAAAATGAAGAATATTAACCATTAATACTACTATGGAAAGAGGTTTTAAAATTGCATATTCCAGCCACATTTGCCATGCATCCTACAATACAGGGTACCTTTCTTTTCTCTTATGGAAATACTTTGAAATAAACAAAACACAACAGAGCAAAGAACTAACATATCATCTCTGTAAGGTATTTTAACTGGGTGTGTAAAGTCTCTTGAGGTATCAACTTTCAAAAGTGCAAAATTGCAATGTAAAATGGCTCTAGGGGATGGAGACACGACACGTACCTCAACAAAGAGGTCAAAGAACCTTGGGTAATGATCTCCCACTCTTAAAACATCACAGAGGTCATAAAGTTCAGGTTAATTTTCGATTAATGCAGCAGAGATCTCATGGAAAAATGAATCCCAACAAGAGGGACAGTCTGGCAGGATGACACTTATAATTGCCACTCAAGGAAATTACAAATCCACTTGCCTGACTATCTCCCATGCTCCTGTCTCTGCTCACCTTCTCCTGCTGCCTTTTGTACACAGCTCACCCTGGATGACTGGCAATAGTGGTCAAGGGAGTTGTTTGGCTGAGGCACTCCCAGGTGAGCAGGAGAGAACAGGCAGCTTCATAAAGATTATTTTGCCCATTCAGGGATTTGGATCATGAGTAGGATCATGAGTGGCTCTGAAAACCAAAGCTGAAGTGTCAGATTCTAGGTGGCGAATATATATCCCAAGACATAGAATTTTTTTTTTCCCATTAGAATTTTTATTATTCTAAAGGTCATTTCATGACTACATAACTAATGAGAAAGGATATATTCCTTGACTCATCTGGGATCTGCCACAGAGCATTTGACCAAAGGTGTGTAGCTACTGAACTGTGACATTCCAGAGAGATGAGGGGTGGCAGTTGCAGCTCATATCAATTCTCATGTGGCAGTTCACATTTGCCAAGATATCTTTCAGGCTAAAAAGATGTGATTTCCTCCCTGGTGGTTCCACAAGTAGCTTTCATCGAAAGTTTGTTTAAATCTGGCATGGCAAAGGTTTGCAGCCAAGACACAGAGGTTTCCTTTATGAGACATAAACGTTTTAGTTTTCCCTGGATACCAATATAAAGCCAAAGTAAGTATTTCTGAGTTTATTTCTGCAGAACCCCAGAAAGAATGAAAAGAGGGCACACATCTATGATTTGTCTGCTAACATACACATCTCTGATACTGCACTCCCTCTGTTCATTTTTGAGTACCTTGCCACTTAAAAATACACATATTCAAAATGAAACAAACCCCACAGAAGCTAGAGTATACTATTCTGCCACGTTGTATAAATAGTCAATGAAATGCACTCTCTGTCAGTTCAGCATGTCGAGCATTTGTAATTTGACACTTAGCTGTAGTGTAGAAACTATTCTGTATCAAAATCAGCAGTAGTTCACAATTGTTACCGTAAGTTGTTTCCTATTGTATTGGGAAAAAAGAAAAAAAAAAAAGGAAAAAAAAAAAAAAAAGGTTTCTACTCCTCATCTTTGTTCAAAGTAACCCTCAGCACCTGTTTTCTTCCATTTCTCTGCTAATTTTTTTTTTTCATCTGTTTTAACACATTTCATTTAAGGATGTTGAAACTATAATGGCTTCTTTTGATTCTATTTAGCATTTTTTTGTCTGTAGTGTGGCAGTCTTCTCATCCTGCTGGAAACCTTTTCAAAGAAACATGCCTGACACTACCTGCAGAACCTTACCACATTCTGGTGCTGATTCTGGAGGCAAGAAAGAATACCAGATTAAAATTCATCCTGTGCTCTCAGGCTCTGAGATTCCCATGAACAAAATGTGAGTAGAAGAGTCCTTGGTGATCCTTGGAGCTCCCATGGCCTGTGCTGAGGGATGGGGAAATGTTGCTTGGTTGAATATTTCATTGAATTTTGTTTATTCAACACACTTTTGTCACCATTTTGGTGAATTTCCCCTTCTCATACTATACTAAAATCTTAGCAAAACTAAAAGAAAATTTTGCTTATGCTTACCAGGCGGGTTTCTTCCAAATTTTACAGTTATAATTAAAAACTACATTTTCATTAAGAAAATTATGAATAGCAATAAAGTGCAAGGAACATGCGAAATGAATAATTAACATTGTATAGACTTCAGCATCTTAATGAAGATTAAATAATACATATATTCAAACTGGATTAGCACATCCACTGAAAGCTGTTATGTGCTCAGTAGGGGAGTCTATGCACTCACAAAATAATGTTTTATGAGGAGTATTCTAGCAACATTAAGCATAAGGTTGTCATATATAAAATGATTAATGTTTTATATAAAAGAAGTTGTAATTCCAGTGAATGAAGTCATTTCATCTCCCTGCTGCTTCTACCTTTAGGAATATGCTGTAAATGAAAAGTGGCTCAATGTGAAGTCTAGTTAAATAGAATATGAATCCTCTTTTTCAAAGTTAATGAGACTTGGAAACCCGCATTTAAAAAAATGTTGTGATTTTAAATCACAAATTTCATTAAGATTTGCATACACCACCTACATCCTTGTTTTATTAAGACTCCCACTTCCTCAGCTATGTAGGACAGGATGTCACCTTGTTTTCCCTGATCTTTGTGTGCAGCCTGTTCCACCACTTAGAGCTCATTCTTTATAATGGGGGGGACTGCTCAAGAGATCCTGCATTAAGGGAAGGCAGGTGAGCAATGAATCTGCCAAAATGCTCAGAGGGAACAGCTCTGGGAAAAGGAAATCCTTGGCCACTGATGATGAAGTCATTTTGTCAAGGCTGAGTACGTACAGATTGCTGGGGTATTGTCTCTCAGCAGTGAAATGTCCATCTGCAGAAGGGGGGCTGACAAGTTGCCAGCTGCTCCAAGCTGACAGATCAGAGGAGGAATGGACTGTAATTTCCTCCTGAAGAGAACAGATGATGGCAAGGTTAAATCACGGCGACGTCGGGAAGTGACAGGAATGTCAGATGTAGATAAGGCAATCTATGTATTGGTATTTCCTGTTTTAAATCTGTTTCATCTGAAGAAGTAGTTGCTGTCTGGGAAGACTGATTTCAAACTGGGAAACTCAGGCCAAATGTGTTGGACAGGACATTATAAGTGCTCAATGTCAATACCTTTTGACTAAAGAGATTTCGGTTGTAAAGCCACAGAAAAGGAGAGAACTCGTGCACAAGAAGTTACTAAATAATTTGTTAGGAGCAGGCTGTGGGGCTGGGGCAGGCTCCTCAAGAGGAGATTCAGCAGCACAAGGTTGAGCCCTGGTGCAGCACACAAGTGATCCTTCAGACAAAAGCTGCAGTCACTCCTCTCTTGTCCGTGTTATCCTATACCTGAGGGGGGCTGGCTGGGATCCTTGTTGAGCCCCTGCCCAAACACAAACAAATTTCACTCCTGTCACTGCCTTCACCTTAATCTCTGCGGGCCTCACACAGCCAGGGCTCCCCTGTGCTCTTCATGGCAGAGTAACCATGGCCTGTACCTGACTTAGTTTTCTTTTAAATGGAGAAAGTATTGAATTTTTTGATAATATTAAGAATATTCAAATATTTTTTTTTCTTCTTTTTCCCCACAAAAATGAAACGGAAAATATTTTCCTTTTCTATTCTGAATTTACAGCAGTGCCTCTAAACATTTTTGGAAAACTTCCACACCTGCTTCCACACATGAGAGGATGCAGTTCCCGAGGAGCTGTTTTCTCATTTACATGCAGTTGGATTTCACAGAAACACAGTTTTCAGTCCTCCAGTGAAATAAATCTTTCTCCTTATGGTAGTAAAGAAAGTCTATGCAGACATAAACTAACAGATTAGAAGTAGAATTGTGCAGTCACAATTTTTAAGATATATTTTTGATGTAGTAAAATCTTGGCAAGATGCATGTTGCTACTGTCAACAGACAAGAATCAGCTTTTTGGCTCCCACACTTGCTGGAACCCCTGTGTCAGTAAATAAGGGGGAACAAGGCACAGTCCCAAGGATCAGTTGGTTTGCAGGTTTTAGTAGCTCTCATTAAAAAAAATAAAATCCCTGCTTATGATGTGGACGACTGTTTTACTGCTTCATGTTGCATTTGTCTGCACGTGCCTGCTGGCCCCTGCCTTCTCCCCAATGAGTGAGTTCATGTGTGAACCCTGGGCAGAGACTCACGCAGCTGGAACATTGTCTGTGATGAAGGCCCCTAATACATATGAAAAATAAATGTATTTTCATGCTAAGGCAGGCCAGGCTCAGAATGGTCTTTGGGATGGAGCATGGTGGGAAGAGGTGGGGGAAGGGTGTCAGGTGAATTCTTTTACTAGAATTCATTGAAAGCAGGGAGGCACGAGCTGCTCTTGGCACACAGGCAGCAAACCTGGACCCAGTGAAACACCAGGAGCTGTGTGAGGTGGTGGCTCCTGGCTGGTCCCTCAGCAGCCACACCCTGAGGGTTTGTGGTGAGAGCAGCCACAGGACTCCCCTGACTGGGAGCAGGATAAGGGGGGACGCAGGGATCAGGTTTGGGCTGCTGAAAGCCCTGTGCCTCCTCCTTTTTGGGATGCTGAAACCCTGTGCCTCCTCCTTTCACCTGAGCTCACAACCTCTGAAACTCAGTGGGAAACTCAGACTGACTTCTGGGTCATCTTATGTGGGCTTGTGTCATAACTGTTTTTAATTTTAAAGACTGGTTTCAATTGTTTAAAACAGCCAGGTAACTTTGGGATTACAAGGGAAGCACAGGTGCTGTATCATGTGAAATATTCATACAGATACAACTAGATTAACCTTATAGATTGTGTGATTTTGAGAAATTGTCCTCCAGGTGCAAGGCTGGAATGAAAGAAAATGACAGAGTGGTTCTCATGTCTCAGGGGCCATGCACTCTGAATCTCAGTCAGACGGGGCTCACCATAGAGCAAAAGTCTCCTGGAGCCAAGGAGAGTCTTACCAGCTCGCAGAAAAAGCACAGGGTATACCAAACAGCTTGGTGATTTTTTTTTTTTTTTTTTTTTACTGTTTTTTCCACTGGGAATGATCTATGAGATCATTGTGAGAGAGACAACTATAACTTAATAGATAAAATGAGATCTAGACCAGCTATTACCACTCATCGAACTCTTGAAATTAAAAAAGATGTTTAGATGACTATATTTGCTTAATGTTTAGTAGAAATTTAAAAAAAAAGCAAAAAAAAAAAAGCAAAAAAAAAAAAGCAAAAAAAAAAAAAAACCAAACAAACAAACCACAAACCCAAAAAAAACAAACCCAGAAAAAGCCAATTTTTACCCCCTTTGGAAGTGGATATCTATCAGTATAAAAGATAAAACCCCACAAAGTCACGGTGTCTGCATACAGAAGCATCAGCAGCACATCTCTTACAATATTTACATTAATAGTGGATCTCTGAATCTGAAAACTATGGAGAATTTGCACCGTGGGATTTCTTACAGACATGGATACCGGAGCACAGAAACACGTGGATGGAAAGGGGTTCACTGGACAGAGAGTTCAGCCATCCAGGAAAAGATGATTTGACAAGAATGAGCCAGCAGCCCTCATCCCATACATCCCACAGCACAGCACCCGCAGGGTTCTTCAACAGGCTCATGGCACAAATGTAGGGAAAAAGTGCTGTTAAACACAGTGATGGATTTCCTTGTCCTTACAACAGCTGAGAATTTGTTAAGGGAAAAACACGCAGGTTATCCACATAATTGCTCTCAAGCTACAGAAAAAGGCAAACTTTCTTTCCTACCCATCCCAAATCCAATTTGACGTGGGGAAAATTTTCTTCTGGGAAGCAATTCCAGTGACCATTTTAATCCTGAGCAAAGGAGGGTTTATGAATTAATCACTTATGAGATTTCTTAGTATCTCTAGGCATGTTAGTGCATCCCTTCAGCCTCTCTTTGTGGCCATGTTAAGTCTCCAAGCTGAACCCTTCAAGCACAGATTTAATTAATGTCAATATCAATTCAGGACCTGCAACAATCAACAAATGACACCTGAGAGTCTCAGCATCCCCATCCTGAGGATACCAGCAACATGGAACACACAAGGAAAAAGGTCACAAGTTTATTTTTTTTAATTCATTAATTTTATAGTTCTATTCTATTACGCTTCACACTCTACACTGTCTGGAAGTGTTTCAGTACTTCCCTTTTGGCTAGAGCTTCAAAATATTTTTCTGTTTTCACATCTATGTTTATTATTGATAAATCTGAATATACACAATATTGTACCACTAATATCCTACTAAGAATTAACTTTATCTTATCTCATTATCCTCAGACACAGACTTGGTCAGGATCCAATGCCACCCTCAGTATTTTTGCCGTTTAAAATTTACTCTATCAATTTCCCTAAAAAACTACAAAGCTCAAAACCCAAAACATGCAAACAAAACCACCAGAAAATTATGACACCCCCCCCACCTCGGTTATAAAAAAGCTTAGAAACCCTGCAAGTGTTCTGACAGCTGAGTACAGCTTGGTACTACTGCACACTTCTTTAAGATGACGTAAGTTACCTCTAGTGCCTCGATGAACTTTGAGAACCACTTGTTGAAACCCCTGTGTCCAGAGTCTGCACAACCCCATTGCCAAATAACTGGTTCCACCATGAATTGTAATCAGAGAAAATTTGTGTAAGGTGGCATTTTTCAGCCTTTCAGACATGTAGGTCAATCAGCCTTATGATTAAGATTCTTGCCTAATCATGCTAAAGAGCATTAAATTTTAATTGAAAATTGGATGAGAGTTCAGAGAAGCAAAATCTCTATTGACAAGAGAGCACAGTTTCCAATCTGTTGCTGCTATTTCTGCCCTTGTGCCCAGCTTTAAAATATTTTATACACACCTTTGTGGCTTTAGCATTTGACGGATCCAAACACTGACAGTGAAGCAAGGCTGGGGTCAATGTAAAGTGACGTGGAAGAATAACTGAAAGCAAAGGACAAAGGTGGAAATGGAGAGGGATGAACGAGAGGGACTCATTCAAGGGTGTGTAGTGAGAGAACAAGGGGCAAAGGCTTCAGACTGACAGTGGGATTAGATTGGATATTAGGAAAAAAGTCCTTCCCTGAGGAGGGACTGAGGCCCTAGCACAGGGTGCCCAGAGAAGCTGTGGCTGCCCCTGGATCCCTGGAAGTTCTCCAGGCCAGGTTGGACAGGGCTTGGAGAAACCCAGGGATAGTTGAAGATACCCCTGCCCATGGGAGGGGCTGGAATTAGATGATTTTCAAGGTCCCTTTCAGCCCAAACTGTTCTGCGATTCTACAACTTTATTTTGAAAAGTCCAAACCCAAATACTTTTATTTACACTTAGGAGGCCCATAATCAACAAGCAAGCATATATGACGCCATCTCACAGAGTGTGCCTATACAAAAAGCTCAGGTATATATTTCAAATTCATGTGGCACCTACAGCTCATGCAGATGCATCTGAGTTAGTTATAAATGAGCTTATCAAAGGTCATTGCAGATGCATTGCTACAGAAAACTGGAAAGACTTGCTGCCTGCTTATTTATAAGGGGTTCTGGATGGCTTTTAAAACCTATGCTAATGTAAGACACATAGAGAAGCTTTCTTAGATTATTTTTCTTCTGTCAGTGGCATGTTCTTCATTGTTTGAATACTCTGCCAGTGCATCATCTCTTGAAAAGAAATATTCAGATTGTATAGCATTGGAAACAATGATAAACAGGCATGTTAACTAATTAATGTCACTTTCATTGGTGAGGTAAAGGCAGCTTAATTAGGAGGCTAATGTACTTCTTCACCTTGAAGATTATGATTCACTTCTAGTATTATCCTCAAATTAAAAGTTCATATAAATTAACATCAGCTCAGCTCTTTCTCATTGTACTTCAAATTGTCCTAAAGTGTTCCCTTGGGTCTATTTGTGTGGGAAATCATTGACATTATTCTTATTTTTATTTTGCAATAAACCAGCATGGCTGGAAATAGGTTAAAAGAACAAAGAAACCACGATGAAAGCAGGCAACTGAAGATTTCAGGATTACATTAAGAAATAAAGACCTGAGGAGAAAATATCAAGCTGGTGCTGAAAACATGGAGTGTATAATAAACATTTATGAACATTTTATGTCTGCTTTCAACTATGAGCAGCTATTTATAACAGATGCTTACTTGCTATGAACAACAGAAAATACCATTTGAAAAATCTACACTATTTGCAATTTACTAGGAAGATTTAGCCTATGATTAATTAGGCTATACCCAGGGGCACTTCCTAAAGAGAAAGAAAAGTTGAAAAGACCTCTTATGAGCGCTTCCAGGAGGACTATATACACTAGCTTTGATTCCATCTGAATACGTGAAAGATGAAAAATCTTTAAAAGCATATTTCATTAGTCCAGACCTGAGTTCTTCAGGTGCCAAGTTCAAAAGGCTGATTTGCTTCCAATGCCAGCAAATAATGCCAGGAAATAGCCATTCCACATATTCAAAAGATTTTGTGTCTGTCTGCCAAAAAAGTTGCACATATGGGCCACTGCACATTATCACTAGCAATGAGTAATGCCTGATAATGGAAAGACCAGAAATAGCAGTGGGACTGTGTCAGCTGAAGGTTTATGCAGAAGAACTGTAATCACCAAAAGAATTCGTGTAGACTAATGGTAGGCTTTTGAACCTAGACTTTGTCAGAATCAGGGGCTGAAGCAGGTTACATTTCACTCATCATACTAATTTTGTATAAGACAAAACTGAATGAGAAATCAGCCACTTGTTAACTGTGTCATCATGTGTAGCAGGGAGCACCAACCTCACTCTGCTGTGGCTTGGAGATGCTGCTGCTGATCCTGCTGGGGACCTGCAGAAATGGACATTTTGGGCACTGGAGAAATCAAAGTGTCCCTTGAGATGGGTTAAACTCCTGGAAATAAAGTGGTGTCACACATTGTGAACCTGAAATTTTCTGAGCCCGAGAATTGCTGAGTTCTTTCCAAGGAAAACTTTTCAACAGTTTTCTTTTGCCCAAAATAACCTTGTGTAAACAATATCCCTTTCCCATAACAACAGGTGTTGTTTGCTCTTTCTGTTACTTAGCCAGCGGGAGAAGGGTCAGTCCTATGGACCAATAACGTGACTTTTAGTGCAGTGTGTTATAAAAGGGCTGAATGAATTGTAAATAAACCTTCTGATTTCTACTGCCTTCTGACTGGAGTCAGGCAACTTTGTTTTGCCCTATTGCGACAACACATCCCACTGAGTTGTGAACGCTGCAAATTTTAATGAGGAGACGGCTGAGTTCCCTTGAGTGTGAATCAATTGCCCTGCAAAGGGTGATGGTCATTAGGCAGCACAGAGGCAGCTGTAGTCACTGTAGGGACACTGGCTACCTGTAATGCCTGTGAGAGGTGGACAAAGCTCATTCTGCTTTGGGAGAACCCAAAACCTGTCACAGGTGCGGCAAAGATGTGCCACAGACACTGAGGGAGAAGTTACCTCAGCAGTTTGGTGTTGTGACTTCTAGCATGTACAAGGGCTTGGTGCTGAAGAGTATCTCATTTCAAATGTTTACAGTCAGTGATGGAGCTGCTGTTTGCACTTCAACTCATCAGTGAAATGAAATCTTATTTATATGATTTAATAATTAGATGCATTTAATTATTAATGTAAATATAATACCAGGAAAATATAAATAATTAATGATATACTTATAAATAATTTCTGTTAGTGAAATAGATTGAGAAAATGATTTGTTCTTAATAGTAGACTTATAAATATTTAAAATCAAGTCCCAACAATGCAGTTTACAGACACTAAGAACCCTAATGCTCTTAAGCCACTTATACAGTGTTGGATACAGTTATTAAATTTGAAGATAAACTAATGATTTGCTGGACTTAAGCTTTTATTTACTTCCAGGAAGTTCGAAATTATTTTAAATCTGACTTCCCACATTGTTTTATAGATAAGATGAAACTGATTTCTAAAAAAGCCCTTTCCATGAATCCGAGTATTTGGACACAGATGAACCAGGCAATGTTCGAAGCCATAGCAAGTGATTTTGAGTTTATGTTTCGTAGTTGATATGACATGCAACTGAAACCTGAATCGGGATCTTTATATTTAGCTAAGCTATGATTAATGTGATGCAAACTCGGGGAAAATGTGACTTTTTAGAATATGATAATCGCCAGCCACCGGCATAAATTATGACATCCTTTGGACTGCTCTGATTTACTCTTACTTGTGATGGTGATAGAGCCCGTTCTGACAGGCACCCCCATTTATACCCAGGGATGCATTTGCCTTTCTGACTTTATATCAACTTAAATGGAAAAACAAATTGGAACCCTTGTAGTAAGGAACACAAAAAGCTGTCGGGGTCGGTTGGATCAGGATCCCCCAGTGTGGCCAAACCCCTACATCGCGGTTGTGAACCAGACCTACTGACAGCCAAAAGCAGTGTCTTCTATTCACTGAGGTATTATTTTGTTTGGTCGGTTGGTGTTATTTTTGTTGTTGTTTTTGGTCGGTTTGTTTTGGTTTGTTTTGGTTTGATTTGGTTCTGGTTTCTGCGGTTTATTTTTGTTGAGAGTATATTGAAGTACACCTTGAACAGAGTTTCCAGTAGCTAGATTAGCTAGATTCATGCATTCTAGCCAGCTGCCCTGATAAGATGCATTAATGCCTTAACATCTTCAAGCAGCAGCATGGAATATCCCACCTGAACTAGTTGTGCCTCACCTGCTCTCTGTACAATAGCAATGAAACATTTCCTATTTGACTGTTTGGGCCTCCCTTACCAGTCACAGGCACAGATGAGGACTAAGGCATTTATGATAAAAAATGAGATTCATTATACTGAGGGATTTTAAATGCATCTGATTTATCCAGCAATACATGTACAGTATATTGGCACACTATTTGCTCAGCACATTATAATTATTTAAGATCATTTGGTAAATGCTTATTGAGTGTCTCTTTTTATCTTTATGAAATGTAACAGCTCTTCCAAAGCTCTCAGAGTCTTTTTTTCCTCATTTTTTTCACTCCTTTAATTGTTTTTTCCTGTCCTTGTTCAGTGACCTTGTACAAATACAAACTTCACTGAAGCCAGTTTAAGCTATCATGGTAACACAAGCATTATGAACCAAAATGCAGTGAAAGACCATCAATATATGTGAAAAAAGCATATAGCAAAGCAAAGAGGATTGAAAGCAAAAGTGTTCCAGTTTTCCCTGTCCCTGAAAGCATACCTTAATCTGTCCCCATGTACACATAGAAAAAATCTTCATTAATTTCTCATCTTTTTCTCCCATCTTTACCATTTTCAGTTCTACTTTGCAATTAAGCAGTAGGATATTCAGAAACGTGCCTTACAGCCTGCTCTGTTTTCCTCAAATAAGAGAAATGCTTTCAGTGTAGTTCAGCGGCTGCACTTTTTGAGCCACCACGGTGTCCACAGAAGCACTCTCTATAACAAATAGGTCCTTTCCCTCAGAAGTGCAGTAGAAACACTTGATTTTGTTTCTATTTCCTTGGAAATCCCATCTCCTTTGCTGAGTGTCGTCATCTGTTGGATTCCATCATCCCCAGATCTTTCTCCTGCCCTACGCTGACTCCCATTCCACCTTCTGACATTCATGAACTCTGTCAAAGATCTGAGGAGAACATTTACAAGCAGTGCTGGATAAATACAAGAAAAACAGAATTTGCTTTGAGAAACACACAAATCCCCAGATATTTCAGTGCTAGGAAAGTGAGCACTTTAGGATATATCCAGAAAACTTGGACAGTAGTAGTAGATAACACAAACCCTCTTGTGTTAGTTAAAAATATCTAACCCTTACCAAAATGAATCTTCCTCTCCATTATATGAGCACTGCCCAGGTAATGAATGCATCCCAAATCTCTCTTGGGAAGAGAAAACATCTAGCTGTAACCAAGCTGTCCCAAACACAATGTTCTACTGAACTTGAACACCCAGATACAAAAAAAAGTTTCTTTTAATTTCAAACTAGACCTTTACAGTCACTGATGTAGCTGCATAACATAATACCACAGTGTGAAGACAAAAAAAATCACAATCTGATTGTCTAATTCTGACTCAAGAGTGTCAGTATTCTGGGGCCACTCCTTTCTATGATACATCAGTCTAAATATCAGCCCTTATATCACTCCATGGTCTGAAATGTTCCAAATTTGCTGTGAGCTCCTATTCCACAGCAGAAATTTCCATGTAGCCTGGCATGTAGGTTTAAATCAATATATTTGCTGCAAACAAGGTTCCACATTTGCTTTGCAGATTTTTTTTTTTCTCTGAGTCCTAGGAAAAGCTTTGAGCTAAGCAAGAGAAAAATGCCATTATGCCACAGTAGGAGTGTTTAAAAGGGTGTTATTCTAGCAGCAATGCGTGGATGTAACTAGGAAAATTCTCCTGGGTTAAAAAAATATCTGAAAAATGTCAAAACCTCCTTAGGAATGCTCTTTATAACTTTAATAAAAGTATCTGGCCATGTATCATTTTGTTTGTGTATAATAGCATCTCATAAAACCTAAAATAGGAATATGAACTCTAGAATCTTGGAAATCTCTGTCTAGCTTTCAAGTGTCCAGTGATTCCTTATGTAATATTTTCATAAGATTTACAACTTAAATTTGACCTCTGCTGATTGATCCCCATTCCAGCTGCACCATCTGTGGGTTAGGAATTTTACTGATAGCATTTTCCCCCATAGTAATTAATGTCTTCAGGAAAAAAAAAGTATATTTTGTGAGGTTTTGAAATTCTTTAAGCTGTAGGATTACATTTGAGCCACACTGAATAAACAGTTACTTTAGATTAATTTTACCAACTACTGATTCACTCCAATTGCTGCATTTTAAGAGGCTCAAACACAGTTCAGAGGGATATTTTGAAAAAAAAAAAAAAATTTCTTCTGCTGGTTAAATTATGTAAAAATAGAAAGCTTTGAAGTTAAAAGTTGGTTAATAAATATATTCCATACTGTGTGTGCTTCTTTTACATAAGTATTTAGGAATGTATTTTAGAAAAGGCTTCTAATTGCTGGGGAAACCACAAAACTATTTTATTAGCATTAAGGCAAACAGCATGAGCAATACGATTCTCTTTACTAACTTTGTCTTGATTTTCAGTCTTTTTGATATGGGAGTAATTACTTTCCTCTCTCACTTCCCCAGCAAAGGAGCAATTTTGTAGGCATAGCTTTACATTTGCGTTAAAATTTTGTGTTACCTAAACCTCGTTCCTCTGGTAGCCATGACCAATCCTTTGAGTTAAATATTGCTCTGGATCTGCAAGGACAACTCAAAGCAATAAGAGTCAAAGGATGTAGGTTTCACAATTTCAAACCATGGATATATATTTATTTGGACCTTCAGATTTAACTGGTGCCATTGTAATATTTTAAATGAAGCATAATTAATTATATCTGCCCAGCTGTGCTTTTGCAAGGCTGCTGGCCAAAGCCACAGAGCTTAAGGGCCACTGGTTAAGCAAGAGCTGTAAAACCTAACTTCCACTTATTCAAAGAATAAGGATTAAGGAATTAGAACAAACTAAACCTATGAAATCTATTAAAATATACCTCTGATCACAAAATGGGAGAAGGAATCTATTTATATAAAACAACTAGTAGGACAGAATCAGAAGAGCATGTAAGCATAAATTACCACAGGACAAAATGCTTTGTGAACCATGCTCAGTTAATAAGGTTCATATGTTCTATCTTCAATACACCAATTGCATATTTTCACTTTTTGAGTTGGAAAGCAGAGTTTTTAATTTTTGAGTTGGAAATCTATGAATCTCAGCTTGATTTTCTCCCCTCAGTTTCTAGGTGGTGGAGACAGAAAGTTTAAGAGGAGAACATTAAAGCTGTGGATCATATGACAGGCAAAACTGAGTGTGCTCTCATTTTGGTAGTTTAGGAATACAACTCACTTGATTTTGGAGCCCCTGTGACAAGGTGCTTGACTATTAAAAATCGCGTACCTACTGAAAACTATAATGTAGCATTTATTTATGATATATTGGGGAATTTATAATATAGATCTGTCTATAAAAATTAATTTTTAAAAAGTCATAATTTTAAAGAGAAAGGTTGCAGATGGAATGGAAGATATTTCTTTTTCTGACTCTCAGACTTCAGTCAGTAATGACACGGAATGGGAGTCTTCAACATTTTTTAAAAAAATGCTTAAAGCTTACCCATAAATTTTTGCTTGCAGGAGCTCCACATTAATTTGCTGAAGTAAATTTTTGGTTTTAATTCTAGTAAAATTGCAGCATAGTTGAAAGTGTTGTTTAGTTCTAAAAGGTGTGACTTTTGATTACAAATATGTTTCCTTAGAAGTTTGTTTTGCACTAAAAGCTGAAGACAACTACTTTTTAATTCGACAGTATGTTTGAAATTGTTTATTGCTCAGTGTATAAAGGGAATAAAAAGTAGCACACATCAGTTTTAGAATGACATAAATGTCATTATGACCTTCATGGATTTTCATATAGTCTAAGTAATCCCTATAAACCAAACTGATTGAAATGCACATCTTCAATCATTTCACTGCTGTTTTGCCTTCTGCTGCAGTTTTATAAAACTCTTTCTAATACATCTGTTAAAAGAAAAAAAAAAAACCCACAAAACAAATCAACAAATCACCCTTGAAAAAACCAGTTGATGCTGTTAAAGCTGTAAAGCTAAAAATCAGAGAACTTGTCAAGGAGACCTGCTCAGATACTGACAGGCAGCAGTATTCCAGGGTTCTGTTGTTTTAATTATATTGTAGCCTTGCTTTTTGCACCACTTTAGTTAAGGTTGTGTCAGCATTTCTGTTCTAAATCCCCGTTCCCTGGGGTTTTATAACTCATTGTTAAAAATTCCCTAAAGGCTGCATCTCGGCATGCAAGAATTCATCCAACAAGTGGAAACTTCTCTCTCTCCATATATAAATAGGGGTTGGAGATACAGAGAGTTTTCATAGAAGGGTTAAACCATGCCATTTCAAAAAGCAAAGGAAGACAAGACAAGTTTTGTAGTTTCATATATTTTTCTCTTTTATGAACAGAAAGCCAAAATATCTTCCTCTTAATTTAACTTCTGCATCTGTCAATTCTTTTATTTTTTAAAGGAAAAAAATAGAAGTAAATAAACAGGTAAGTTGACTCGTAATGCAATTTTCTACACACATGGTCTGTGTTTTGCTATAAAAATGTCAAACATATGTTCTATCTATATATAGTGCACCCTGCTAATAAAAAGAAGTTTTGATCAAATTTACAGTGCCAGAATTTTGGAGCGGGGAGAATCTATGTGTCAGATGAAAATTAGGATTTTTCAAAGTCTTTAGAATGTGCACAGTACTAAGTCTAAGCGGAAAAATGAGGAGAAGGAGAGATTTCTAGCACATCTGATTCAAAGTGATGGTTAAAAAAAAAAGGCTGAAAAACCCACATTTAGTAGTTTTAGCTACTGAGCAACAATATAGCAGGAGGTACAGTGGGACTAGGTTCTGCAGATATTGTCAATCACAATCTATGGGATGTGCTTATGGAGCTGACTGTGCCCTGCAGACCCTTCCACCATGTGTTTTCAGCTACAGATACTCCTACTGCCTAGTCTAAAAATTAGATCAGAAAAATGATTTGCAAAATAACCAGCATTCACTCCTCTGGGTGCTGCAAGCCCAATCCTACATTGCAGTTTAGACCTGCAAATTAATGTTATAAAATATACTGGTAACATACAAACAAACAGCAATATAGTATTTAATGAATATTTACAGCTCAAATTAAATTTAAACTTGGCAGTCAAAATATGATTTATTATTTTCTAAAGCTATCAGCATTTTCTCAGTTTGTGAGCAGACACATAAGAGCCTTATGCTTATGTGATGTATAAGGAAGGGAAGCTTATAAAACTTCATAGTCCACCTCTCTTTGGCATCATGCTGTATAATTCTAGAATATTAATATTTTAAAAATGGAATGAACATTTTTTTGGTAAACAAAATGGAGCTATTGGAAAAGAGAAGAGACTTTCAGTCTCATGTGGGACAAAACACTCCAGAGAGAGCTTGGGAATCCTTTCACCATCCTTTCCTCTGTATAGGTTGTACCCTGTTGATAAAATGTTTGCTCCCATACTTAAATATTCCAAAAAGCTGATGTAAAAATATGGTTTTAAAAACACCTATCTGTTTGATTGGAGTAAAAGCTGGCAAGCTTGCTTTTCTGGTTCTTTTAAGTGATTCAATTTGATCAAAATTAGTTTCAAAGCTCTACTCAGTAGTAATACTCAGCCTCTATGTTCAGCACTCCACATACAGACTAAGGAAGGATTAAAATGAAAGCTCAGCTCTCCTATTCACAGCTCATATTCTCCAGCTGTTTCCTGACTCCATTTTACTGCTCATGTCACAGGTTTGCTGTGAGCTGTGCAAAATCAACCTTTGCAATTAACAACACAGTGACAACAGTTCCAATAGAGTGACCATCTTTGTGCCCTTAAGTCAGACAAGAACTAGAACAAAATATTATTTTATAAGGGGAAAAAAACTAATTAAAAGAAAAAGCTAATGATAAGAATTATAATTACTATTCACTACAGATGCAATTATAAGGAGATAACTTCCAATTACAGCAGCAGTGGTGAAGTAGAAGAATAATGACAATTAGTTCTTCTCTTTGCTGCCTGAAGACTGTTATTATTTAATATCCTGTGGGGCAAGACAGCATGGGTAGCCATGAAAACTGAAACAAGTATGAAAAAGGACAAATACACTAATTTCCGAGGAGTTTGAGAGTTTATGTTTTATCCTGGTGGCTAACTGTCATCACTCCAAGTAATATTTGAAACTTGCTTCCCCACTACACCTTGCAAACTCTTGTTTCATTTGCAGTTGACCTTATTTACATCTTCATGTGTAATGCACAAAACTCTCTATCACTTGCCTTGTTCACACAGCTTCTAACATATGAAAGCCAGCCTGAATCTGTAACAAAGACAAGAAAAAGGAATGTCATCTTCAGCGGGGAAATAAGGAGGTGCAATGCTTCTATTGTGCAGAAACTCACGAGGACCTTCTGTAGCTTCAGAAACAGAAAGGAAGATAAGCTTGCTATTGTTAGAGGTAACCAAGGGTATTTTGGCATTAGGAAAAATTTTGTAAGAGCAATATATTCCTAGGGAAGATATCACATACAGACTGCAAATTTTGACAAATGCTAAATTTACACTTTAAATGTCAACTTTTGAGTGGCATATTCCAGACAACATCCAGCCTTTGGGGATCAATGAAATGGCCAAGCAGTAGACAGCTCTCTTTCCTGAGCTACAGGATGTACAGCAGAGATGCTATGTGTAGATGGGGAACACTGAATTTTTAGCACATTTCAGTATCCCCAGTTGTGGGGAATAGCAGCCCTGTTCTGGAAATGGATGTCACCATCTTTCCCTGGAGGATGTCCATGCCTACCTCCTCGTGCGTATGGCAGGGTGGGTGACAGATGGTGGGCTCGGGAGGATTACAGCTCCCCTAGAACAAAACCAGATTGGGCGTGGACAGAACTGAGTGAAATGTTTTAGTGCCATCTGCCAATGGAGAGGAGAAACCGACTGGTCTACCTCTGCCAGCCTTTTGCAGTTCTCCTACTGTCCCTCTTGCACCTGCAGAGAGACTGAGCCTCCTCCCTGCCTTCCCTCTGTCACCCTGCACGAGCCCAGCTCTCATGCCATGACCCCATGGCGGGCAGCCCCAATCCTGCAGCTGGAGGTTAATGGTCAGCACTGATGTCTTCAAAATACACCCTTCAGCTTTTCCTTGCCACTCCCTTCCTGCACATGTGAAATACGAGTGGAGTTCTGTGGTGCTGGCAGGGAATACAGGCTCAGGACAGAGCATGGCAGCTGCCACACAAACACTGCTCTGCTAAATATCAGTATCACAAAGGAACACCTATGGATCAGTCAGGGTGCCTGGCTATACCATTGTAATCTATGTCATTGGTTGGTTTTGCTACCTGAATATGTAGTCCAAGAATATGAGAAGAGTTACATTTTTACAAAGAAAAAACAGTGAAGAATTTGGGTATTTCTGGGTAGGAAAAAGAGCCATGTGAATACACAGAAGGATGTGGTGAATTTGCAGAGAAATTTGAGTGTTTTAAATATGGCTGCCTCCAAAAATGTAGCTGTTCATGTAAATAAAAGAAACTGGTAAAGAAGACCTCAGAATGTACTTAGATTTTGGATTTTTTTTTTACAGCACTCTGCCACTGTCTCCTGTTAAAGCTGAGCATGTCACACATGATTCCATCTACATTTTCAGGACCATATATGCTAAAGCTGGTAAAGGAAAAGGCTGTGCACCCTGGGCCCACAGGCAGGATATGGGCAGAAGGAATAGGAAACATCAACACTGGTCTGCAATCACTGAATATTTATTTTGTGGAAAAGTCTGATGACACTACTACTATGGATTTTTTTAGCACAATGCACACAATGGGTAGATGATAAACAAAATTACTGTTCCGTTCCTGTGGCCATGGTCTGAATCAGTGTGAATATTCCACCTTGCTGAAGCTCTTAAATACATGCTGCCATGCACTGGGGATGGCCTGGATCACTCTCCTTTGAACTGGAATGTCACCAGTTCACCCAGCAGAGCACTGTGGCTCTGCACTAATCCCAGCACAGAGTTATTCTAACACAAGTAGGCAATAAATTAAATGAACTGCGTTATGTACATACAACATCTGTGCCTGCCTAGACATGACTTTACCTGATTGAAAGTGAGCTCTGGGATTAAATTCCACAAATGGCTGAATCTTTACATCTCACCATGTGTTAAGTGTGTCCAGATGGCAGGTGATACACTACTATTAACAATCTACTTTCCCTTCCCTGAAGTGTCTTTGTAGTACATTGCTGTTGTTATTGTAAAGATAGAGGTGATTGAATATGCAAAACATTTTAAAATAATCCTTGTGAGAAAAATGGAATGCGTTCATGTGCTTTAAATAGATACATACACACACGGTGCATTTTGCAATGCTGCCAACATAGTCATTGTCCATTTACAGAGAGAAAAAGTCAGAGATAAACAGAGTTATAATAGGAGCATTCTGATTTGACTGCTTTGTGTTGGCACTCAAAGCCATTCTTTTACCAGCCTGCAGAAACAGAACCCAGACTTTTGAGCCAGGTTTTGAGATGCTCTTCTCAGAAAAGTGCTGCACATTTGAAATGGTTTGTCACAAAACTTAAAGTTTGTTCATCCTTCAGCACAGATATCATTTCAGTGTAAAGACAAGTAAAAGTTATTGCCCCCACTGCATTTCCACTGGGTAGCTCAGGTACCACAGGTCAGTTATTAAGGACCTTGTGATGGCTATTTAATGATTAACACAAATATGTTTAGTACAGGTGCTCTGTAGCTGTGAAAGACTGGAAAATCTGTAGAGTTCATTGGCCTTTAAACTCACACTTCTGCATGACGTGATGCAGTATTCTAATGTTAACATGCTGGGCTGCAGTATCAAAGATTACAGGGTCAGGATCTCCTTGGGATTCTTTTCTTACTCTGTCTCTATATCCACATGCATTTTCTCATCTCAGCTTTTGGAAAAGAAGTGTTTTCAGGAGGAAAAGGCAGCAGGTTTTTTTCCAGAAGTTAATTTAGGTGCATTGTGTAGGGTTACAAAAGCAAACAAAAAAATATATTTGACACGTGAGTACTTGGGGAATGCTTCACTTTTTCTAGCTTGTATATTTTTTTTTTCTAGAAGAGACTTACATGGTAGAAATTTAAAAGCGCAATCTATACCCATTCATTTGATTATTCAGGATGTGTGTAATTCTTGCTTTTCCATTTTATAATCCTGTCAGATATTCCCAGAGATTCCAACAAGGTAAAAATGAAACACAGTGTATATAATACAGTTAAAATACATAAACTGGCAGCTGGAAATCCTTTCTCCTCCAGCCATGGCCAAAGGGGCAGAGGTGATTACCAAAGACCCGCTGATTCCTGAGCTGCCTAGTATTTGTTTTCTCATGTCTTCTGGGGCAATTGCCCAACAGCCTGTGCATTGGTGGGCTCCTTGATCAGACAAGAAGTGTATAGTCCAGAGCCCAGGCAACTGATGAAATCTAGAAAAATATTCCTCTAACAGCATTTGGCAGAGTGGCACTGGGAGTGTGAGTCAGGGCCCCATGAAGTGACCAAAGCAAAGGGGGAGAGTTGTGAACCTGCTCCAGGTCCCACAGCACAGCCTGGCAGCCACACTCCATCCCTCCACTGGAGCTCCCTGGCTCCATTTCTCCTCTGCATCTGCTACTCCATCACCTGCTCTGTAACTGCTGGAGTAACTGCTTACACAACAACAATAAACAACTTCCCTTCCCTTCCCTTCCCTTCCCTTCCCTTCCCTTCCCTTCCCTTCCCTTCCCTTCCCTTCCCTTCCCTTCCCTTCCCTTCCCTTCCCTTCCCTTCCCTTCCCTTCCCTTCCCACACCATTCATGCTGTTCCCAACAAGAGACAACCTGCTCACCCCTGGGAGTTCACCATTTCCAGGTGCAGTCCTTCCCTTTAGGGTAACTCCCTGTCTGCACTTGCAGGTGTTTAGTGCACTCATCCCCTCAATGCCACGTAATAGAGACAAACATCACAGCCCTAATCAATAGCTGTCCTCAGGGAGCCTTCAGTGGAATTCTGTTCAGAAAAAGTGTGTGTAACTTAACCTTAGTTCTCAACGAGGAGGCATGGCTCTGAAGTTTTATTGATTGAAAAATAATATAAAACCACATAAAAACTCAGGTTGTAGGGCAAAGGAAGAGTTTTGTAAAAATCATGCACACGACAGGTTGAGTTTCCTAATCTGTACTCAGGTAGTGACACTTCTGTTTTTATAAAATTCTCAGTAAATGACATATTGCAAAAGGTGCTCCCCTCCACCCAGGACTCAAACAGTAGTTGGCAATACAGGCCTCTGTCTGTCTATCTGTCTATCTATCTGTCTATCTATCTATCTATCTATCTATCTATCTATCATCTATCTAATCTGTCTATTATCTATCATGTATCTATCTATCATCTGTCTATCTATCTATCTATCATCTATCATCTATCATCTATCTCTCTATCATCTATCAGCTATCTACCTATCCATCTATCTAATCTATCATTTCTCTATCAATTATCTATCTGTCTGTCTGTCTGTCTATCTATCATATCTACTTTTTTTGCCTAACAGAAGCAATGGAAAACAAAGAACTGTTTCCTTGGGAAATTTCTTGGCCATGTTGAATGAGGAAAAATTGCTGAGGGTGGTTATTTTATTGAGGCAGGCTAATGAATAAAGCTAGTGTATCAAAATATCGATGCTGTATATGTGCTTAAGTATTTCACTGAAATCCTTTGATTGAGTTTGTCATTCAGGAAGTGGTTAATGCAGCTATGATTGAGTTGCACTGAACTCTTCTTTTCCACAAAGAAATTTGAAGCAGAAACCATGAGTTTTATGCCAGGATGGCATGATTTTGCACTATCACAAATTTGGGACCAACACAAAAACATATTTGTATGCATTAATGAACTACCCAGGAACTAAATATTTTACAGGTTAAGGACATATAAAATGTGAGTATTTCTGTGTAAGGAACATATGAAGTGCTGTAAAAATGCCACCCGCACAGAATTCCCTGCCTCATTTGATATTGTGGTTATTCTAGTTTTAGATAGTAATAAAAATACAATAACAAAACAATTCTTGTTTACTTCTCTAGTGTCCTCCTTTTATGACCTTCTCTATGCTTAAGAAGCATTAACCCATTATGGCTCACATGTGTTTTTGGTTTACTATTTTTATCATCAACATCATAACACTAAAGCTCTATGATAAAATTATTATTAAACTTTTCCAGATAAGTCTCTGGAGAAGAAATTAAATCACGTGGCTCAACAAGCCAGCAGCAGAACACAAAGCTCTTAACTGTGACTAAACTGACCAGGAATGAGATTTTGGTTGGGTTTTTTTGTTTGTTTGTTTGGGTTTTTTTTAATTTTATTTTTTATTTTTTTAGTTAAAAAATAAGATTCTTATTTCTCATCACAGTGATGTCACATTCCAGTCTGGATTTACACTGACACTCTCCAGGCCAGGATTAGAAGTTACAGAAGAGCTTCTGTAAAAGCAGCAGCTCTGTGAGCCAGGGCTTCTCTGTCTGCCTAAGGGAGGGATGTAGCAAAGGTCTAACCTCTCAGCTTTGGGGAGCTGAAAGAAAATACCCAGATGCTATCAGCTGCTAAAAACAAATGCAAACACATTCTTTAATACAAATGTGTTTCCCTTTAAAGACAGTGTTTGTTTGGTTTTTTTTTTTTTTTTTCAAATTTTTGTGTATCTCTATGCAATGGGAAGCTTATAAAAATTGTGTTTCATACAGCAAAAAATAGGTATAAGGCATGGTAGTATTTGATAGATGACTGGAAGAATTTCTATCTTCTCAATCCTGAGCATTCTGCTCATTTGGCATAAAGAGAAGTCTACACATGGACCCCAGTGCCAACATAGGCAAGCAGACCTCAATACCCACAGTTGAGCATTTCCTGTCAAGCCTTTCAGATCCACCATAACCTGCTTGGGTCACAAAACTCAGATTTTTTTAAAGTTTTGTTTGTTCGTGGGGTGTTTGTTTGTTGATTTTTGTTTCAGACAACACTACTGTTTGTGAAATGCATTCTCTTCTGGGGAGCCGAGATTTGCGGTAAAATGGTTGTAGAAGTTTCTTGAGGTCAAAATTATGAGAGAAGTACTAAACAATGACTTAAACCAGGAGAATGAATAACAGCCTCTAAGTATCATTCACACCAGTGTACCACAAATCATCATTTCAATCATTATTGTAATTATTCCCGTAACAGTTCAGGAAAGAGTAATTATTCCTTAGTAACCATTAAGGAAGGAAGGAAAGTGAGAAAAAAGAAAATTAGGCTTGCGTCATTTAAATGAAAAGTTCATGTCTAAGTACGAAACAAGAAAAAATATTAAAAATGCACATTGTTTTATGGATATGCAATATAGAACTATATCACTTCCAAACCGAAATATGCATGAAATATGCATGAAATATTGAAAGATCAATGTGGAAGCTAAAATATCAAAGCTAATTAAGAAAATTAACCATTTGTTATTTTACTAAAAATGCATGTAATTAGAATTACAACAGCACGATATATGCTTGGAGAAAATTGAAATACAACACCAGTGTGAGAGTTCTGCACAGAACGGGAAAATTGGCTGTGAGGGAAGAGAAACCAAGTTTACTTTACGATCTTTCCTGTGAGGGGGGGGATGACACGTGTACTTCCTTGGCTTTGCTGCTTGTTTTCCTCCACTCTGTGGCACACTGTCAAATCTGAAATGGCCTTAGAATTCAACCAGTCCCTCACTCAGGATGAACAAATGAAACATGTGAAAGAGGGTTATTGTGATTAGAATCTTCACTAGAATGATTTTTCCACAAGAAATTATATAAAAAGGTTTTTTCTTCTATATTTCCAAATTATTCTCTTGCAAACATCCAGGTACTATCAAGCAGATGCTCATAGGTGTGTATGAGTGCAGTATGTAAACGTGTTTACTCTGTTACCAAAGATGTTCATTTTAATCCCTGTTCGTTCTAGTTTATTCATTTCAACCCAAAAAGGAAAATAATTCCTTTCATTACTGGGAGGGACAAACAGGAAGATACTACTTTACCTTTTCAGCCTCGCACTTGACAAGGGTCTTGCAGCCCCTGGTGATGCTGAAGTGCTGCCACAGGTGGACAGTGAGCAGTGTGTTTCCTTTCAAATGCAGTGGTTTAATTCCCAGCAGGTCTTGCTGAAGCACAAAGGACAGGGAAGCAGCAGCTGATGTGAACCTGCCTCCATGGACCCTGTCCTGACTGCCTGAATGTTCTCACGGCATTTTCAACTTGAGGGTTCTGGAAACCTTTTCCTGCTCTATTGAGAAATAATAGTCCTACCTTTAAAAGGCTGGCCCTTGGCCTGGAAAGAAGGGTGGTGCGCCACAATAATTATGGACATTTTTTCCAGGAGGGTTGGTTTATCTGTGTGTTTTCGTGCTTTGGAGTAGAGGACCAATGTGACAAACAGCATGTTTTGTTCCAAAGCAAGATGGCTACCCTGTAGTAGAGTCAGTTTAAAGAAGATTTTTGTCATTGAACTGGAAAAGAAAAAGATAGGCTGTTCACATTCCCTCTTTTTTTTTTTTTTTTTTTTTTTTTTTTTTTTTTTTTTTTTGTGTAGGGAGGGAGTATGTTAAAGATTTCAACAGTGATATTCTTAGACAACTTCGATTTCACATGAAAGCATGTTTCTGCCTCCTCTGCCTCTCCTGTACTGTATTGATAGGTCTTTGGTTGTGCCTACTGTTGTGAGGAAAATTATCTCTTTCTCATTTCCACTTCAAAACACTGCCTGGCAGGACCATCCTCTTCCTTACCTCAATGCATGTAGTTTAGAAAGTGCCTCAGAGGAAGATTCTGGTAAAAGTATGAATACAGTACATGATTTCAGGAAGGAATAAAACCGTATCTGTATATACATGGATTTATTAATGCACACACACAAATGTACATAAATATTTAGCATATGTGCAAATATAAATATGTGTGCACATATCTACACACACAAACACCTACTAATATACAACTAAACATACAAACCTCAATTCAATGTACAGATACCCAATCTAATATTCAATTAACTTGCAATCAGAAGCTGGAGTACTCTGCGTGCTCACAGACACATGAACATTTGTCCTTTTCAGCCAAAACCACAAAGATTTTATAGCTATGACTGTAATAAAATTAAAATTAAACAATTATTACTATCATCATCAAATTGAAGGATGAGAGGATAAGTACGCTGCACATGCTTTGAAAACTCCTTTTCCTTTGCCACTGAGGACATGTCTGCTCTTTATCCAAATGCCAATGATTTGAGGAGGTATGGAAAATTGTGCACAAGGTACTCCCATGTGTTGAAGTGAGTATTTCCTATGTGGCAAGGAAACAAAGTGATTGCATGATTTATTAGCATTCAAACAAACTGTGCACGGATTCTCACACTCCTTGTGTTGCCTTTAATATTTTACACAGAACAGCACATGCTTTTCTGAGTACAGACAGATTCATGTGCAAATCTTGTAAACTGCACGCTTATTCAAAGTATATCTTAAGGAGATACTATGCCTAAGTCTTAAATTTATGAAGCAAAAATGATGAAAATGCAGCCAAATAAGTAAAGAAATATGAGGGAAAACAAAGTTCTATGGAAATCTATTTCTAGAAATAACTTTGTACATGTCACTTGAGTACATATCTCTGGAAAGGAAAAACATTTCCCATGGAAAAGTAATACATGGATTTTTTTAAATAAATGATTAATTTTTCTAATAAAATCTTTGTAGAGTAGGACTATTTGAAATCTTGAATTGAGCTAAAGTATTAGATTCTATGAATGTATAAATCTAAGAGATTCTTTGTGAACAATAACCATTAACAATTAATCCATCATCTTCCTGCTTTCAGATAGAAAACCTGGACTGAAGTTACAGTCAGGACTTCTAGCTTGCTTTCCAATGACATATTTTGCTTTTTAAGGTAGCAGGCATAACTTTTAGATCTTACAACTCTGATTAGATTTCCAGCAAACTTTCTCCATTCCAGATGAAATAAAAAGTCTCAGTTATTCTGACAGTGAAATCCCTACAATTTGCTTCTGAACTGTTCCTTTCAAGCAATGAGACCACATAATTGTCTACCAGGCTTCAAAATTTCCCCCTTTTTTTCTGTTAATGTCTGCATGGAAAAGAATCCCAGGACAGAGTGGACTTCTAAGTAATTTCTGGTTTTCCAGTGATTAACTGGGTAATGACAGTTTGAATAATCCCAGTCTTTTCATTTGTGACTAATTATTATGTACGGTTGTAAAGACTGGATAAAAAGGCAGTAAGGCAGGCAAGATGACTTGCTGAAAGCAAATTCTGAATTGTCTTGAGGAAATCTTCTCATTGCTGTGCCTTACCTGTTTGAGTAATAGTGTCTGGCAGTGCTGCATAATGTGTGCTCGTTTTTGGAAGTTTGAGTGTTTTAGTGGGGAATGATTTGGATAATTGTGCTGGAAAACCACTGGATTCAAAGGGTAAGAGGTGGAAGCATGGTGTGTGTTTGCTGTATGCTCAGTGTCTCTCTCAGGCATGGAACTCACTTTGCATCTCAGTCAATTACATTGTACTAATCTTTGTCTTTTACACCATTCTGCTACTATGTAGTTTGAAATAGTTCCATAAACCTCCTTAAATGATTAGGAGAGACACTTTTAGGTAGCTGAGGCTCTGGCTAGCACACCCTTCAGTCCCACAGCTTTGTGAATTCTTTGGCAGGAACAGCAGATCTGTTCCAGAAGAGATGATATATGACAATTATCATATTTTGGGCCAGAGTAGAATGGAAGGTTTGATTTCTTCACTGTGCATATTGTAGAAGAGATTTTCATAGGTAAAACTCCATTACTGCCTGCACATTGGCAAAAGGACTTGCATTCAGCAAACAGGTAAATGCAAATACCAAATCTGGCACATGTTATGGTTGTGTCTCACAAGACACTTGATAATGCAGATAAATATTGTATATCGTAACTAACCTCCTTCATGCAAGCCACCAAGCAAAATGAAAATGACAATATAAACACATTTCTCAGTATGATCAGCATGATGAGAAGTCTCTTTCCTTTAGATCATTTTATTTCTCTTTTCTTTTTGCTTTTATAAAGACCAGTCATTTGTGAATTGAGTGAGTCATTTCTGCAGGTATTTATCGATTCAGGTGGAGACATAGTTATCAGAAAACTCCATGCCAAAGAAATGCAAAGTTCCTGCCAAGAAGATGCAGTGTGAATATTTCCCAGGGCTAATTTCACCCTGTAGAGCAGTGGCCCTGTCACACCTGCAGGAACAGATAACCAGAGGATGCTGAGAGCTCACAGAATCAGCCCAGGGCCAGCAGTCCACGCTGGCATCACCCAAGGCTGTGACTCAAACAGGAGCTGAGAGGGCAGCAGCTGCTCCTTGCAGATGAAGAACTCAGGGACACACATTTCAGCAAAGATTACCCAGAGGGGCTTTCCAAGCTCTTAGCTGGGTGCTGTGAGGACAGCAGCAATGCCGTGGGGGTTGTCCCAACAGGCTGGCTGGGGAGTCAGGAGGTGACTGTGTTGTGTGGGTAGTTAGTTTTCTGCTGTTAATTGTAGCTGGTTCCATTAGTACCAGCACCTGCACCTCCTCCTAGCCTGAGCCCCTATTAAAGAATAATCATTTACAGCATGTTTACTGCTGACCACTTCATGAATGGACTTCAGAACTTCAGAAGGCTCCTCATGGTTTACGGCAAATAGCTGATTACAAAAAAAAAAATTAAAAAAAAGAAAGAATGTACAGGACAGCATGTGTTTCATCCACTTCGGCCTTTGCTTACGGGCAGGGGAAAGGCAAGTTGTTTTTGCTTTCTCTGACATACTTGTAATTGCCAAAATTTAAACCAATTTGAAGTGAAAATTATGTAATTTAGATTCTTGAGAAAATGGAAGCTACCTATTTAAGACCTTCTTGGGCTAGTAATAGAAGCTTGTGTGCTGGAAACCTTCTTTGAAATAAACCTGAAGCAAGTTAGCTGGCAGGTAGGTTTGTGCTGCAAGGGATTCTGACAGCCTGTCAAAGTTCCACTTTTCTCACATTCAATCAACCCCTCTCTTCTAAAGAAAGCAGAAAATATGTCAAAATGACAGCTGCCGAAGCATAGCAGGAGCAGCAGCCAGCTAACTGCTAGGCCTATTACCTTAGGAAAAAATCAGGGAAAACTTGTGTAAATGGCACACACTGAATAGGCTTATAATTGGTCTGGTCAAGTAATGACTCAATTAAAGGCTAATTAACCCTTCAGCTACTGTTACTAATGTCTCCACAACTATTTTTTTATTATTATTATTTTGAGGTTTTGGCTCATATAGCAGCAACAAACTGATTTACAATGGGATTACTTTGATGCTTCTAATGACTTTCCAAAATTAATTTGCCACAACATTGAGTAGAATTAATTTGAAAGCAAATCCAGCAGAGACAAAAATATAATTATATGGGATTTTAAACTGCTATATTATATTGGGTCAATATAATCTTGACGATCTTAAAAGCTGGAGGAAGAAATAACTGTTTGTTTGTTTGAGGGCTCAGTTACTGCTAAGGCTTCTGCTCAGCAGGACTTTCTATGTGCAGAGAGCATCCCACCCTCATCCAAACTGCTCAGATTACTGGAGAAGATCCCATTCAGATCTCTGTCCCATTTCCTTCTGTTTCGTCCTGGTTTTGCCAGCAGTAAATTCTTCTGGCAATGGCAAGAACCTGGTCTTATACTGGGAGGCTTAAATGCATGTTCTGCAATTTCTCTGACAACTCCGTCTTTACACCTCAGCTAAACCTGACTGGAATCTCAGGACAAAGAAAAGCAAAGCTCTGACTGCATGGCTCAATTTCAAAAGTCTTCTGCAAACAACAGAGCTCCTCAAGCTTCTCACAGAAAGGTCATAAAAGCCTTTCTCTGGGAGAATCTTAAGCAACATAAATATACAGGAGGCTCCTGACTGTAAAGGTGTGTGTGCACACAGAAAGTGTGAGACAGGAACGTGGAGCTCCCAAAGATAAAGCTGCAGGGTGGATTTGTCCTAACACCTTTAGCTACAGACTTTACCCTTGACATCTTTTACTGCAAAGTTTGAAAATGAAATGGCATCAGGCTTTTTTTATGAGTATGGGAAGCTTTAGATGGACAAGATACAAACACTGTAAAATAATACATGTGAAAAGCAGCAAAATGGTACCGAGAATTATTTGTTAGAGCTGGAAACAATACATCCCATCTTCCCACTGTGGGAAAGTATGACTGATATATGTTATGTCCAACCCCTCTTTAGTAGCTTTTAGTGCTTCTAATTGCACATCTTCTAATGCAAAGTAAAAGCAGGCTAAGTCTACCACGGAAATCATCTCACACAAAATCCAACCACTTCAATTTATATGGCTTAATCTTTACTCAGCAGATCCTGCTTAAGTTTTGAAGCGCAGAGTGAAGTAAATCTCCTTTTAAAGGCTGTAGTCATTCACTTCCTCACTATGGCTGAGAAACAGCCTTCTGTGTGGGATGGGAATCTCTCCTCTGTTGCACTGAACTGTTCTGAGAGCAAATTCCCTCTAAATAATTTCTAAAGGAGAGGTTTCCAGCAGTGAGGCATGTTTGCTTCTGTTATATGAGCACCCTAATTACTCCACAAAGAGCATTATGTTCTCATTCCCAACCTCTGAGAAAAATTACAAAGACGCTGTGGTGATAAAAATGGGAGCAAGCAACAATCCCAAGAAAATCAAATTCAACAAGCCATTCTTGCTGTAGCCAACTGTGCAGTCTTAGTCACAGCCTTGACTTTCACATACCTCATTTAGAGAGAACAAAAAGCTGCTTTCCCTGTATATGACTGTAAACAGCCCCCACACAACACTTAAACCTGCTCTCCTTAAAACTTCCATCTGCCTTCTAATTTGCCTTTGCTTTGGAAAGCAGCAAAAACTTTGAACTGGTCTGAAACATCCCTCATTCTGTTCCATTTGTTTCATTAAGAATGCTTGACAAGCTTAAATTCCAGTATCAAAATAATAGTTAGCAAAGAGATGGCAAGCTAAAGGACTACACTTTTGTTCTTTGCTTTTGGGAAGGTTCCTTTCCAAGTTGTTGGGTAACAATACAAAAAAAACCAAAACAAAACAAAACCCCCCACAAACAAACAAACGAACAACAACAACAACAAAAAAACAACCACAAAAAAACCAAACCAAAAAACAAACCAACACAAACAAAACCCCAAACCAAAGAACCCTCATAATTAAGGCCTCTGCAGAGTCATGGCAGCTCTGGAGGATTTACCTGTAAGAGTTCAGCATTGCTCATTAATTCCAATTCTCAGGCTGTTAAATACAGCTAAGCTCAGTGCAGGATTACAAATTTAGACAGGAAGAGAAAACCAGGTCCCTGTTCTTTACAAGTGCTCATATTTTTATTTATTTTTAACACACTTCCCTGTGTAGAGTCCTGAGCTATTTCAATCTCTCTGACTCAATGCCTGTGTCAATCATGAGCCAAGCATTTCATGAAGACAAAAGTCTTCACCTGACATTAATTCCTGATGTGGTGAAAACACACTGAGGGGATTTTGTAAATAGTTATTTACCAGAATCTGTAATTAACACATCTCCTATTAAAACATGATCATTTGCATTCTTTTCAAAATTGACTTTCTAGGTAGAGCTTCAGTGACCTGCCTGGAAACTGAAGATGACGATGTACAAAGTAGTTACAGCAGAAGAGCAACCAAACAGTGATTACAGCTTGGTGAAGCCCCTACCCTCAATGACGTGCCCTGGAGCCATTTACTAGGGGAGAGGAAGATGTGGGAGAAAAAGAGAGCATTTCTGTGTAATCAGAAAGCATCAAAAGATAGGAAAGGATTTATTTAGGCTGTATGAGCTACGTGCAGGCACCAGAAAATGAATTGGAACTTGAATGTGACAAGATCAGCCCTCTAATTATGATGTATGAAATTATTTCCTCATAGCCTCTGAGATACCTGGAAAAAGGGCTTCTGCTGTAGGCTCATGATCACATCTGGTGCTCCTGGGTGAGAAAAGCAAAATCAGAGGTATGACCCTTCCATTTAGTTTGAGAATATACCAATATATGATTCTAAACACCTTAAAACATACCCATGCTCTGTCCCTCACTCTTAATTTCAGGGCTGTAGAGCTTGAGGTTGATGCACACAGCTTGATTATAAAGCAGTCTGTCTCTCTGGATGCTGGAGGTGACATGCTCTCTGCCTCAGGGATTAACCAAGAGGGAAAGTTGATCTGAATATCCTGGGGAAGCAGAGTTCTATTGACTCCCTGAATCTCAGAATTGCTCATGCAGTAAAACAGGAGTTTTATCCAGCAGGAAAATGAGATCAAAATCTCTCAAGGGACCATGGAAACTCCTGCACTGCATAAATAACATGATAATCATCACACCCTCCTATAACTGCCTGTACTTCGATTGAAATCAGGAAAAAAAAAAGTAATTATAGATATATAGATCTACAGCTTACAATATAAGGACATTAGTCAGATCCATTTTGCTAATACTTTCCAATGAGACAGTCTGATCCAGACCTAATTTAAAAGAAAAATAAGAAAAATTCTATTTTGATTATCGTGTTAAAAATAGTGGCTGAAATATATGCATTGTTTCTTTCGCTGTTTTTAAGACTTATCAACAAAAAATTACATCCATTTTAAGCAAAGACTGTGACAATATTTTAAGAATGTCATTGGAAAATTTTGAATAAATATCTCGAACCAAAAATGTTTAGTTTAAAATTCATGATACAGTATATATACGAAAAGATGTTACTCCTCTCTGACAAAATGTGATTCTAAGTAACCCATGCTTTTAGTCCTACATGTTGTGACAGCAAATTAAATATTTCTCCAAACTTAAAATGCTTAATGAGTTCAAAATAAACATGCAAAATAATTACTAAACTTATATTCAATGACTTCCATACAAATACACACAATTATTTCAATATCTTTATCTGAAAATGTGACTTTATTTAGTGGTTTTCTTAAACAGCAGATGTTTTTTTCAGAAAGGATAATGCTAAGGTAACACACATATTGTGATCTTTTCCAGTTTTTCTTTCCTAGAAAAGATATATTCTGTATTTCCTGGTGAAACTTAAGACTTTCACAAGCAAAATAAATTAATTTCAACTGACTTCTTTCCCTGAAGTATTTTCAACAATGACCATGTTGTGGTCTGTAACTATAGACCTGCTCTCAGTGGGACATTTAGAAACCTCACACCAAGAAACTTTTGAAGTGTTCCTTCACCCCTGAATTTAATTTACACCTCAACTAAGGGACTAAAATATATTAATGTACTTATTTGATAGATATGTTAAAAATACTTCATTCTGTATGGAAGAGCAGATTAAATAACCCTTATGATTTATTAAGGAAAGGTATCTTCCTGTACCTGTCTCTCTGACACACATCTGAGATTTCATGGGATGGGGCCGGGATTTCCTCCTGTATGTGACTGTCAGTTTACCAGCTACTGCTTAAGATAATATGTTTTGGTTCATCAAATGATTGGATCTAAGATTTAATTTGAAAAGCCTTCATCTTCCTATGTTGCTATACTTCGGTGAATTCATGCAGCTTTAATTTTATCAGTATGATAGTTGAGGATCCAGGAGAAATCTCTTCTTAGACCAACAGAAAACCAATTCTATTTGAGAGAGAGAGAAAAAAAAATCTATTAACAGACATCTAGTGCGTTCACAGGATTGATTCTTTTATGGAGCACTGGCACTTTTGGATGACCTGGCAGCAACAAAATCAAGGTGGTCTGTGCTATTGGACAGCTAGACAATCATTTATTCACACAAGCCTGCTAAACTCTTCTCGAACTCCTGCAGGAGAACTTCAATTAAGAGTGAAGTGTAAGTTGTCCCTGGTGTTATTAAAGTCAGAGTAAAAGCAGGCTGCCCGCCTCTCCTGTAATCTCAAGTTTTCAAGATATGACTCGCAGCCCTCTTTTTCCAAGAGCCACCCATCACACACCCCCCAAAACTCTGTTCCCTCTGAGGGACTGGATTCCAACCCCTCCAGCTAAGTGCTTAAGCCATCCCTGCAAGCTCGTGGCACCGCAATAGAAAGAAGGAGAAAAACACATTAGTGTCTGTTTTTCACAACAAACTGTGCTCCGTGAAGTGGCTGGGAAACCTCCAGACTATTTTGTTTAAAAAGAGAGAGGCTGCAGAAGCCATAGATCTCTCACCTCTGCACTCGTTCCTTCCGCCCCTGTGTAAAGCGAGTCACCTCCAGGGGGAGGCCATAAGCCAGTGCAGGTGGGTGACATTGAAAACCTTGTTCTTGTTGCCCCGATTTCACATTTTTTCATTGTTACAATTACGGCCGAGTTTATTTAGAATGCAAGACTCCAGCCTTATGCTGAGCCCTCGCTGTTTGAGTGGGCCATGTGATGCTGTTCCTGCTGCAATATTAGCACATAAAAACGGCTTTTTGGCAAACGAGTAAATCAGAGACAAAGCATGCTATGCACAGACTGTAATTATGGCTGCATACTTTTTCACCATGGAGTGAAAAAATTTAGAACAGTATTTACTGTTGTAATTAAACTGATTCCCCCAAGAACTACAATGAACTTTAGGAGGTGATAAATAAACGTAGCAGCAAGCTGTTCCTTTGAGATTTACACTCTCATGGTAAGATCTCATGAGTTCCTGGAGAGAGAAGAAGAAGGTAAGTTCATAATTTATCTTCTTCAGACCCAGTCCAAAACCTATGAGAGTCATTAGAAGTCTTTAAATTGATTCTGCCCAAAATTCATTCTAAAGTAATTTTATTCTTGAAATACAGATTTTAATTTTCTAATATTAAAATTAAACCAGAAATTGCTTATCATTTCCCTTTGAAATAAAGGGTTTAATATTTACTTTAGATAAAAATGATTGCAGTATTTTTCACACACATTTTCTGTAAAGAATCAAAAAGTATTTTATGACCAACAGCAAAGATACTTTTTATAGCCCTGCACAACAAGCATCAAGAAATATTTAAGAGAATTTGAAGTGCATATAACTGGAAACAACTTTTTTTTTTTTTTTTTCGAAAAAACTTCACATTTAATCAAGGGGGCAAGAATTCTCCATTCTGAATGCTTCTTTAAAGGTCTATTTCTCTCTTCATGCACATAAATGCTGCAGTTTTCTCCAAGTAGCAGAGAAATGAAACATTCATCAGTGTCTTATAAGCCTGGTAGTACTGCCAGTGACCTTTGGAATCTTGAAAAGGAGAGGACAGGAATGTGGGACTGGTTCAGGGCTGGGAGCTCACCCGTTGATTCCTGTGCCTGTAATGATAATGTTTATTTCACCTGCTGCCCATTTGGGGAAACATTCCAGAAGAGAAAAAATAATCTGGCAGTTCTATGGTTGAAACAGACGCGAATATGCTGCAAGCATCAAGGTGGCTACCTACAGGAGAGTGAGAAATAATTTCTATCAAATTATTTAATTTGGTTGCTGGAGTTGTGTTTCCTCCTTCTTTATTCAACCTCTGTATTCAGTATGGCTTTTTTTTTTTAATGAATTTTCTCTACAGCTTTCTCCAGCACATTTAATCCAACACTCATACTTCCAATTGTATGGAGTAAGAAGTATCTAGCTCCTCCTTGACAAGACAGAGAACATGAAAGGTGACTGGTTTTGGGAACTGCTTCCTTCTTATCTGCCCAGCAGCTCTGCTAAAACCATGGCAGTTTGTGGCGTTATCCCATGGCAGTGGGATCCCAGCTCAGCCTTAGTCAAATAAACAGTGAAGGAGGTGCCCAGCTGGCTTCTGGCATGGGAATTCCTGGATCTGTTACATACAGGTGGAGTTTATTTAAACAACATTCCCAATGACTTGGGGCTCTCCCTGTAGTACTGATGGCCACTTGAATCAGTTTATAGAGACAAGAAAAACTCACCATAGCTCAGCAGTGACATTTGTCACTGTGGGAAGAATAAAAGGTGACTTGGGAGGGGGAAGAGTAGATGAGGGTGAGTGCATGGAACCTGGGATTTCACAGTTTCTGGCTCAGGTCTCTTACATAGAGATAAGGAGTATATTGGACAAAAGCACTCTCAGAAATAGGTTTTACTGCTTTATGTTCACTAAGTGGAAATACCAGATAGAAAATACTTGTTCTTTATTTCATGTCATTTCTGAATCCAGATCCTTATTTTATTTTTGTTTTTGTTTTTGTTTTTTCAGGCAAAGGTATGTCATCTGATATTATTGGTGAATCAATTATATCATTTTTCAAGTTGATCCTCATAGTACAACAAAACGGGGTACTATGAAGTCAAAGTTTTTAAGAAACTAAATATTTGATGGACTAAGACACATAAACTCCTATCTATTTAGTCTTTAGGAACTAGAGAGTTACTTTTAGTGCAGTGACAAGCAGTTACTCTCCCTTTCAAACCCTCTCCAAAGAATAGACTAGTTGGACAAGACAGTAATTAACAAGGGAGTAACACACTGGATTTTTTAAGACACAATGTAAAAAGAATCGCACCTGACAAACTTACGGGCTAAATTTTTCAGATGAAAGGACAGGTTCCTGTGATCAAAGTCTGAATTTCTAATAAACAGACTTACATTTTTTACAATAACAATAATAACAGAGAGGATTAATTAATCAGCTTTTTCAGCCCTACCGAAATCATTATTTTCTTTCTAATCACAATGCAGCAGTTTTAATGGAGGAGAAACAAGAATTTGCACGATTTGGTCTTAAGTATATTAGCTTTGTTCATTCTGAAGCAACTCATACTTCCTCTAGGGATGTACATTGCCACTTTATTTAGTTATTCTACCTATTTTTACTTTAAAAGAAAAAGAACATCTTTGACAAAGACCTCTGGCAACAAACTCAAGGCGTCTCACTGTTAGATGTATTCTGATCACAAAGTTTCCTTCTATCTTGGTGGTGAATATAATAAGATATACCCCTTGTTGTGTAAATTACAGCTACTGGAGCAAGACCAAAAAATTGATATGACAAAAAAACACGTCAAAACTGCTGTCGCGTGTACCTGACATAAAATCTTAAACTGAAGAAAGAAATCCCCAAAGCCAGTGTGGACACAGCTTGCTGTGTGTTATAAAGGTTCTTGCTATTGACTCAAGTTGTTCTTCTGTAGAAAAGTTTTATTTTTGTGGAAAATCAAAATTTTATGAGCAATGTAATGAAAAAAAAAAGTCAAAAAGTCAACATCCCTTCTCACTGGCCCTTGGTTTTTGATGAGAGTATGTGGTTCTAATTCTGAGAACCTTGAATGAATAATTTAGGATTTCTTCTAAACAGCAGAGATCTTAGATAATCTTAATCCTGACCAGAATTTGTACTCCATCTGACATTAACCCATGGAAAACAAAATTCCTCCCTTAAGATCATTTTATGCTGTTTTGTAAGTTATAATACTCAAAAGGATGGATCACATCAGAGTGGCTGATTATCTGGAGGTGTGAGGCCACAATAAAAGAACTTTTCCTTCTTGAATCCATGTATTTAATACAAAAAAATCCATCTGCATTTAATAAAAGAAACAGTATAAAATCTAAGGAAGGATTACTATGCAAGTGGAAAATATGGTGGCCTACCACATTTATGATTTAAGCAGAAGCCAGAAGAAGGAAGTATGGATCAAGACAAATCTAAAGAACCCAAGAAGTTTGCATTTCTCATGTAACTCAATTGCATGAATAACTTGACAGCTGGAGATAGTCTTTATTAAAGCTGAGGCAAAGAGAGGAACCTGGGAGGAACAAAACCTGAGGGCTAGAGTCTGCAGGAGAGCCTGAGGGTACCCACCCTGCCAGCAATCACTGAACAAGTGGAGTTGTGCCCAACTGCTCACAGCGTACCTTTGGCTCCCATAAATTTGTGACTTAACCAAGAGAATAATTTATCATTCTATTTAGATGGGTGTAATGTATACTACTGGCTATTTTTGAACATTGAAGATGAAAACACTCTAAAGAAAAAATGCTTAAAAGACCACAGCATGCTTTGGGGCTTTAGGAAGGCAGATAAATGTTTTTCATAGCCTTTGAAATGGAACACAGAGGATAATTAATAGAGACACTGAACTTGTAATAGTTAAGAATAGAAAATAGGTCTCCTGTAGGACTGCATAAGAACTATTACTACTTTCCAACAAAGATAAACTGTTAGATTACTCCTTGGTTTTTTTTGTTTACTCTGACTGTTTCTCAAAACAGCCTCATTTTCAAGATTCATTTCTGCAATTGCTTTCAGCATACTCATTTTCTGTACACAGGAAGCAACACCTCTGTCTCTTTTTGCCCAGCACAATGAATAAAGGATCCTCAGTCTTTCTCACCACAGTCCCCTTGGCTCAAGGTGGTCATGTGCTGTGCAACAGAAAACAGAGAAACTTTGTAAAAGGGGATGTCCAATAAATGAGGACCATTTTCTTTCAGGTTTTATCCTGTCATATTCTATTCGCAGCTCTTTACTAATAATGCAGTTCATGTTGCCTCCTATACTCTATTATAAAGTACTTATTCTGACATTAATAATGTACATACTGATAATGCTTTCGATTCCAAAGTGTCCTAAAGCACTTCACTAAATACAGCTCCAACCTGTAAGAGAATCTAGCTCCCATACACAGCCCTCTGCAAGCAAAGGGTCACAACACCATTTGCAAGGTCAGTTAACATACAAAGGATATTAAAAACGCAAATACATGTGGGCTGCACCACAGGATCTAACCAGCACGCAGCAGAGCCCATTTCTGAGGCTGAAGACTGAGCTGACAGGATTGTCCAGCTGGAGTGAACTGAGGGGACACAGCTCTGGCCCAGCAGAGAAGGCCAGTGCGCATTCTGCCTGATGGGAGCCCTGCCTTTAAAGAACAACTGGAACAGGGTTTGGGGAACTGAGCATTTGTAAAGAGATAAAATAAGAAGATGCACACATGGCACTGATGCTGCTGTAAACCACAACAACACAAGACTCTGACTTCTGAAGGCTGAAAATGGCTCTTTTATTTTTGGGATGTGTCTTTTTTTTTTTTTTTTTTTTTTTTTTTTTTTTTTTTTTTTTATACTATTCTACACAGACCAATTTGATTGGTGACAAGAAGACAAACCTTTTCACTCACATTGGTCAGACCAGAGGGACATCAAGAAGTCCCTCCTAGGGAAAGAATGCAAACATAGCTACAGTTACAAAAACATTTCTCCTGTTTACAGAAAATTCCCTGGGAAAACAATTTCAGAAAACCAAAACACCTCAGGTGCGAAACCAGGGCTACATAGCACTGAATTGTTAAAATTCCGATTTTCTTGGCAGGTCACTTCCTAACCCTACTGAGTTGGCCTGCCTACCCATCATACTTAACAGAAAACTCATCAAGCTGATAAATATCATCCTGGCGGTTTTTTTTTGTTGGTTTTTTTTTTTTTTTTTCTCCCTCGATACTTATTTTTTCATATCCATAAGCTTTTTCCTTTTGTATATGCTATGACCAGAAATAGTAACACCAAAAAGAGCCAGAGCTTTTATCTGAACCAATCAACACCACACAGATCTTACAAAAAATTCAATTCTCTTATGACATTTTCCTCTTAAAATCTAAAATATAACTGCACAAAGATTTCACATAAATAAGAACTGTAAGTACATGTAGCATTGTATAAAGAATGGCTGTACTTGTGGGGATGCCCAATAAAATCAATACTTCTGACATTGTATTGTGAGTTGTTATTTAATCATTTAATTGCCTTAATGTATAAGTATGAAGTCATGACTGATACAAATCTCCACTATGTGAGTGGAAAAATGAGTCAATAGAAGTGGCAAAACTGACAGGTTGCATTCAGAGGTAAATGCCAATGGGGAAGTTTTGTCACATTAAAATTTGGGACACAAACTTTGCAGAATGGTATAAAAAGGAAAACTTGGTTCTGATTTTCTTTATTCCTAAACAAGAAGTGGCTTATGGAAGTAACTTCACATTTCCACAGGCCAAGAATTTAGGTGGACAAAATGGGCACAAATCAATTATTTATGGTAGAAGCTGCATCTTCCAAAGGCAGGACTGTATCACTGTATTTTTGTTTTGTTTAAAAAGGCGAGTGGAAAAGACTCACCATATTTTCTGAGTTTCTTGGAAGATAGAAAAATGACAAACTGTGAAAAGAACATATTTTTTTCATTAATAATGAAGCTGGAGTCCATAATCCAGAGTTTTGAACCTTTAATTTACAATTTAACTGGCAGCTCAAACATACGGATAAGACAGCAACTGAAATAACATTTTATCTAAAGGCTTATCTATTCTATCAGAAAAGGGTATGAGGAATTAATTCGAAGTTTATCCTATGAGATCACAGAGAGCATAGCTAGAGAGATATGCTGGATTAATCCTTCAATATCTTAAAAGCAAAACACATTGGAGAGGCCAATAGACAAGGGGAAAAACCCCCAGCAAATACTAAATTTGTTGAAGGTTCCAGGCATTTTGAATATATCTGGAACTGATTTTTATTCCCCCAAATTATTTTAGCTTTTCATTGCAAGTAGATATATAAAGTAATAAATGACTCAAATAAAATATATCTTTTAGCATGAGCTCTTAACATCTCTCAACTTGTTTGTGAGAACACGTAAATCAGGCCCCCTGGCACAGCAGCACTCAAGCAAAGCCTTGCTGATCATGATCTGGGTGCTTTGGGCCTTCTCTGAGTAAGGGTTGGTCAAGATGAGCTACTGAGACCACTTCCAAACTAAATTATTTTATGATTCTAGTTGCTTACTCAATTTCTCAGCTTAAGCAATAATGGACTTGTTGTTCTTTTATTTCTAATCAAAGGTAAATGAAGTTGATATTTCCCTCAGTCCAAAGCAGACTGAATTTCACACAGGAAGGGTGAAGACTCTCTGTTTAGTGCTCTGTCCATACTGTAGTCAACAGAACAAATCCAAGCTGAGCTGCCATTTAAAATTTAATCAGAAAAAAGTCCAAAATCAAAGATGGATTTTGTTACAGAGTCAAGACTAGTGTGATCTTTGTGTTTAGACAATGAATTTTCATATGTGCCTAGCATGAAAGACATCCAGGCAGTATGGGTTTATCCATATGTATTTCACCAATAATTAATTCACCAATTATTGTGAAATTTTACTCTTCGTTCCTTTTGGAGAAACAATTATCTGCTCCCCTTCAAACCTGATGGTGGAAAAAAAGCCCTTCGAGGTCTAAGAACCACCAGTTACCTGCTACTGAATCCCAACAATTCTCACAACTATTTGTCCGGACCAGTGGACTCATATAATCTTTTGGCAGACTTTATTTAAAAATTGATAAAAAGAAACAAAGTCTGTTTTGCAAACTGAGAAGCTAATGTTTACTGGGAAAAGAAATATTGTCAGACTCTCACATTTCTGCTTGTGGAAATTCTCTGATCACCAACCAACATAAAATATCTTTCAATGGGCAATTTCAGACTCCGGAAGCAGCTGAACCATGTTAACACTGAAGGCATGAAAAATCCAAAAAGATTTATTCGGCTTGTTTCTCACTTGAGCAAATTAGCCCAAACTTAAGTCATTGATAATCCAGTGAAGCAAGTTTTTGCACAGAAGCTGCCTTATTTATTTGGCAGTTAGAAGAGCAGACAGTCCTACAAACATAACTGCTTAAGAAGCAGCATCTTAAGATTTTTGAGAGATCAAGTAAAGTTCATCACACACTTTTGAGTCATTTGGTTAGATTTCTTGACTCTTGTATTAGAGGCTTAACACTATCTCTCATAAGCAGAAAAGAAATGCTGGTGAAAACCAGCATGAAAACCAAAATCTGGTGTTCTTCCTCAAATAGACAACCCTGCTTTTCGTACAGTTAATGTGTTCTACTTCTCAGAATCTGTTGATACTTTGACTTTTTGTCAATAGCAAAAATTTAATCAAGACTAGAAATTCTAATGATTTTTTTTCCCTCCCCAAACAGCTTTTCTGTATTAATCACATAAAATGGAAAGACTGCGAACTCCAGCCATTTCCACACTAGATCCACTCAACCCTGATTAATGCAGGTGTTTTGGAAACTGTTACACTGAGAAGATTCACAACGTTCACTGGTTCTCACTCTTCTCCTTTCAGCCTTGGAGGTGTCTGTGAGCACATACCTAGTTTGTGAAATAGAAAACATAAGAAAATTGGCTACTTAGGCTGAAAGGTTAACTCTGACTCTTAACTTCATGGCACTGTTTGTGTACTAATGAAAGAAACACTTCACAGGAAACATTTTATACCATAACCTCGGGGTAGACTATTCTGGACCAAACACATATAACACCTCAGAGTTACCCAGACTTAAAATGAACATTCAGGCAGCCTAGAATATGTTTATTTTATCTGTAGTACAGTTTCCCCCAGCCTGCTGTCTGTCCTGCTTTGAGACAAACAGCAAGAAACACCTTGCTTGGTTAGAGCAAATATGAGGATTTGGGGTATATCTGGTTCCTGGAACGTAGGTAATTACAAGGACTTATGTTAAATTCATGCTACTTTTTGCTTATTTAATGCCCTGATTTTCCAACAAAGCAGGGTGATGTTTAAGTGCTCATTGTGTCAGTGACACAGGACTAAAGTCCACATCATGCTTTTACTTTGTCCACATTATGTAACAGCTTCGAATGTAAAAGGATTACAGGATTATTTCAGAACCACACAACGATCGAAACACTGCTCTGTGACAGTTATTGCTTACACACAAACAGCTGGGCTTAAAGGCACGCCAGAAGAGAGGCACAATTAAAACTCTGCGAGGCACTTAAAACTCCAGCTAACCCTGATGATGGCCACATCCTCACAGCAAACATCCATTCCCTCCAATACCAGCCCCACCACGGCAGAAATACAGGGGGAAATTATCACAGTACTGGCCTTGTGTGATTTAGGAAGTCTGGTGGCAACATACATTCCTCTGTGTCACCCACTACATCAGATGAGCACAGCCACTGTAGGGGCAGGCGCTACAAAGGCACAAATCTTTCAAATCAGGTGACTGCAGTTGGTAGAGTGCAGCTGACTGTAGAGACTTTACACTGGATTTTCACATCAAGAAACTTGATTTTGACACAATCTGTACTTTATTCCCCACACATCACTCCCAGAAAAAAAAACAAAAAAACAAAAAAAAACCAAAAACAAAAACAGAACAAAACAAAACAAACCCAACAAAACAAACAAACAAAACCCCCAACTCTAATTAATATAGATGTTTAGTAGATCCAACTAATGTCAATGTCTCATAACAATGAACAATTTTACCTTTTCCTAAGCTGAAGGATTCACACATGACTGCTAACGTATTTTCTTGGTCTGCCTAATTTTTTTCATGTCCTGGCCTATTTTTCCCTAGTCTGATGGTGTTGGCTCTGGTTTGTTTTTCAATTAAAAACAAACTACTTTGTTTGTCAGGACTGTTCTTCCTCCAAAAAAAAAAAACCAAACAAAGCCCCACTAAGAGAAAGGCTACTGGCTATGGACAACACACACTGCTGGCTGGACAGTGTGCACACAGGAGATTTGAATCTTGCCACCTCTTCCCCTCTTGTGGGCTATGGACACAAAAAAAAAGCCATTCTGTGTTTCGAGCAAGGGTCAGATAATGTTGGATGATCAAATTGCTGCAGGAGACACATGGCAAATCTACACATCCAGAACAAACTGCAGGTGCAGCCGACAAGAAACGTTGAAATGTTGATGCTGTGTTGCCACAGCACCTACAGTGCCAACCTCATGTCCTGCAATCTTCCTTCCTTGCCCCCTGTTTGCCCTGTTAAGCCCCCACCTCTGCCCTGGCCCTTCCTGCAGGCAGCAGAGCTCAGCTGTGCTGCCTGAGCAGGCTCCCACTGCAGCAAGAGGAAAAGGAGTGGGATTTGGGCTGCACTCCCTATTCCCTGCCCCCAGCTGCTGCTCTGCCCCCTTTTCCTCACAGAATAGGGCAGAAGGGCAGAGTCACTCTAGATGTGAAGTGAGTAGAAATCTGTGGTGTCTAGGAAAGGAACATGGGAAAGGTGTTTTTGTATTTTGCCGGTAGCAGAGGAGATGGAAAAGTTTTCCACTGTCAATTTGAGCTGCAACTTCTGTTGTTAAACCCATTAATCTTGATCTACAGCAAGATCAAAGTGAAAGGACACCTCATGAGTGGCTCCTGTTCTTGAGATGTCCCTTGAGATGCCCTTGTCCGGGAAGTTTTACAGTACCACAGCACCTAGTGGGGAACAGCATTTTTTATTCAGTACCAGACTGTGGAATTAAAGGTGCTGCTCATTACTCATCATAGAGAAGGGCAAATCCTGAGACAAGAAGAGGGCTGAACATGAATACAACCCAAATGCTAATGCAAAAAAAAACCCCAAAACAAACAAACAAACAAAAAACCCGCAAAACAACAACACTGGCCAAGACGCAGATGTTTTTTTTCTTCTTTTTAAAAGGCAATGCTGGAATGTTGGCACAAACTCCAAAGATGCCTGTGATGGTGTGACGGCCATCAACAAATGAGTCCAACCTTGCCTCTGGGGAGACTGACAGCAAAATTCCTGCTTGTCTTCAGTGGAACAAATTCATTACTGGTATAAGTTCATTAATAGACTGACTAAAGCTGGCTGAGCAAACAATGGCTATGGGGATTCCAAGAAGAAAGTAAGATGGATCAGACAACAGGATCAAACCAGATGTGAAACACTGTGACTTTAAAGTACCAAATTAGGTGCACACCTACTCTCCTAGGATTGCACCCTCATTACTGAAAGCAATATTTAAATCCATAAGAGAGTAGAAAAGGCAGGATTACTCTGTGTGACACGGAACTAATATTGTCTTTTGAGCTTTTCCCTTTAAAAAAATTAAGTTGACAGCTCCAGTGTCCCTTTTGCCAAAATTTATGATACAATTTGCTGAATTATATAAAGCCCTAGCAAGAAATGACACATGTGGGATGACTTTTTATTTGAAATTGTGTTTCTTATACCAAGGTTCATCAAGCTGTTTCATATTTACTCCTCTGATTAATGATATGTCAGAATTCTAATTCTAGCACCAATTTATTGCTTGTTGACAATTGGAGAATGAAATAGCTATGTAGGCAACATGCAATATTGATTTTTATCCATCTTCTTTGTGCTCCAGTAAATGATCCCCAAATGTGCTTTGTTGTTGCAACCTAAATAAATATTACAGTCTTTTTCCTATCATCCAGTAACGCTGTTACTGATGTAGCATATTCCTTAAAGAGCAACAGTCTGGTATGATTTGATGTCAGGTAGGCTGAATTACAGGTTTGCTATTTAAAAATCATAACTATTCAGTTATCTCACGCACAGAGACAGATCACATCTTCCAAACGTTATTGGATGTTTGTATGTTTTTATTAGCATGCTGAATAAAATAATAATAAAGAATATGTGTGCTTTCAACCATTTTAATATGAATTTCGGTGTATTTAAGGTTACTCCGTGCAGAAGAGCAAAGACTGGAGATAATGCAAAATTTGCAAACTTACCTAATGTATTTTGGAGTTGGATCCATCACAACACCCACCTGACCAGTGATGGCAAACCAAGGCAGCCCTATAGAAGTAAAACAACCTCTTCAAAGGCAGCCTCAGCTCCAGGCTTTGCACTCGTGTTATCATGTTCCTTTAAACAGATCCAGAGCATGAACTTCCCCGTGAGAAAAGGAGAAATGACAATGATTTCAAAGAAAGCTTTAACATCCTTTTTTAAATGAGAAAAAGAAGCTGATCATAATCTTGATTAGGGAACGGATGAACATTTTAATTGGGAATGATGCAGACATAACTCAGAGGAGGGAAAGCAAGAGCAGCTCTTGGTAAAAGGTGTGGTGCACACATGCTGAGCAATGGAAAGGTGCTGGACTTGTCAGACACTGTGGGCAGGAAGAGAAGAAATTTGACTCTATTTCTGGCCACTTCTAAAATTCAACAGATAAAGAAATAAGTTCAGCATTGTGTCTAAGATTGTAGTAGCCACATACTTTGTGTAATTCTAGATCTACTAAGATACAGGAAAAGTAATTTGAAAGGAAAAGAGAAAGATTTAGAAGGTATCCACAGCCCATATTTTATAAAGCTTGACTTTCAGTGCCCTTTAAGCAGGCAAATAATGCCTAGGGGGATTTTTTTAAGCCTCTCTTTCTGGATTTATGTAAGATGTTCAAAATCTCAGTGCCTACCTGTCTTTGAAAATATTGTTCTTAGCTTTAAGATAAAGCCAGATGTACCAACCTTCAAAATTTTCCTCATCTGGATGCTCTGGTGCTTATGTGACATAACTTTTGTGCACATTTTCTTTCAAAAAACCATTTTGCTTTTAATTAAAAAAACAGAGTTGAGACCAGAGTCGGTTTCCACAGGCCTCCCTTGTGCTTCCTAGGCAGAACACCTTGTCCTGTTCTCCATACTAAAATGTCTTCTATTCCATAGCACTTTTCAATCCAATATTTATTATATGTAGAGAATATGATAATGTCTTTGGTCTTCAGGAACCTCTCAGCCTTATTCTCTGTGAAAATTAAATGTTAGGAAAGGAGATAGCAGTCACCTGCATTATAGAAGCATGATGTCACAGCTGATTAGTCTTTGAAGAAGGCCTGTTAGACAGTCCAGTGTCTCATGGTTTTATCCGAGGCCCACCGAATTGAATGAAAAACCTCACATGAGTATTCTTACATTGTCCTTAACTGACTCCTTGTAATTGTTTTAAATCCTAAAATTTAAAGCTTAGTTAATAAATTGTAAGAAGTCAAAAGTGGAACATTTTCAATAGATTGTTACGTACTACAATTGAAAATTTGCAAGTTGAACATTTAAAGAGCTTGTTCCTCTGGGTTTTGCCTGGCACTGTTTTGTTTGCTTTTCTGGTCATATCTGCACACCCTCATCTCTCTTCTCATGTCCTCCAGTTGAATATATCTTTGGTTCTGTGACTTTTGGAACAAAAGTAGTGTGCCGTGAAAAACACAAAATAAAGAAAACCAGCAGATTTCCTTTCTATCTTATTGTTACATTGCACCGTGTCATACAACAAAAGAATAAGACAGACAAGAAAACGACAATCCAGGTGGCAGAATTATTTTCTTCTCTTTACTTTTGAGAAGAAAACACAGCAGAAAGTCTTATTATTATAGGAAGGTTGAGTGATTTATTAAAAAAGCTTGTTATCAACACAAGACAGCCTGTTACTGGTGAGCTACATATTCCTCACAGTTGAAGTGTGAACAAAATTGGTGAGGCCAATTATAGCAAAAGTCTGATACATACAGACAGCAGAAACATCTCTTGATCAAAGACAAGTTGGCAGAAATATTTTATGCCTTAGACCTTCACTCATCAGAAGTGGCACGAAGAGATCACAAATGAAAGGTTGTAGCGTGGTAATGTTTTTCATGCTGCTAATGCAGCATATTGTGCCTGTTCTTCTGCCAGGATAGGCAATGACCCCACCTTCAGCCCCAGGAAATGCCCTTCCTTCCTGTGCCACAGCAGCAGCAAATCTTGCCTCCTTTGAGCTCCAAGTGATTGTACTTCTTCAGGCTGAGAGGTGTGCACTGAGCTAAACCCCAAATCATACCACTGACACGTCTCTGTGTGTGTCTCATTTCTTTAGTTCTGTAGGTTGATTATTTCAGGGCTGTTTTTTTTTTTCCCTAGCAGAAGAAATCAAATCTCATTTGCCTTATCAGTCTAGCAACAAGCACAGATGTTCCCTACAGTTTACTGAAAGCTCAAGAGACCTTGAATTTAGCATCCACCCTGCAAGTGTGAGAAGCTGGCCCAGCGCCCTTCCTCAGTTCCTTGTAGGAAAGCCATCCTCTTTTCCATCCCACTCTGTTAATGCAGTTGGTTTCCACAGGCTGATCAAGTTTTATGCTTTCTAGGAAGGAACATTGTAATTTTTTTTAATGGTAGGAGGTCTTCTTTTAAATATTTAAATCTTTTCTGAGTGACAGAATCTCCTGTTCCCATATCTTGGTCTCTGGTTTTGTCTTCAAACCCTCTAACCGTGATTTTGCCTCCTGTCCATGAATCCTGGCCCAAAGGTTTATCCCCTGATTGCAGCCCTCTGGGGTCCACAAAATCGAGTATCCACAGAACCTCAGATTCTACAGGAACATATTCCTTGAAAAATTCACAACCCTAATACATGCAATCCTATGGAGCAATTACAAACAACAGAAAGAGCTGTGGGGATTACCTGGCTCAAAACGAAGGAAATCCAACAAATTAGGCCTTAAAAGGATGTTAAAAATAAAAGAAATAAAGAAAGAATAGTGTTCTTCACACTCTAGATCTAGCACCTGAAATTGCCCAAATGACAGCATATATAAAGGTTAGGACAGTGGAATTTCCCAAGAGCAGGGCCTGAATAAATTTCCAGGAAGACAAATGTTTTGTTTCTGCTTAAGCCATAAATTCCTGTTATTCTCAGTGAATCCACAATGTGGTCAACTGGTGGTTGATCTACTCTTTATTTCTTTTATCTCATTATATAGAGAAAGGGGGGGAAACTGAAACCACAACAAAAAACGGTATTAAATGAGGTAGGTGGAAAAATACCAAGAGCAGGGGTCTTTTGGGAATAAAAGCAATCCAATCTTGAATATAGAAAACTATTTGCAATATTTTCCAAAATGAGGTAGGAACAAGGAATCACAGCCATAACCTCATCTTTATTCATCTCCTGCTATGCTATTTCATGGTTCTCCAGAAAAATCACCCAGGAACTACAACTGTTGTAAAGCATAATTCTTCTGATATGTGTGGTACTCTCAGATAATGCATCCAAAGGCATCTTTACAATGCATTGGGAGATAAAATGAAAAACCCAGCTTTCTTTTTAAAGGTCTGTCAAAACTATGGGATAATGTCCTTATTTTAACACTAAGGATACAGAAAATCTACAAAAACGGGGTTTAAATCTACTTTAAAATTAGGTTTGCAAGTCACTTTTAAAGATGTGGCCAAAAATGAGTATAATTGTGAATCCATAAGAGCTAAAATACTACCAAAAAAAAAAAGAAAAAAAGATATCAGAAACCATAAAAAATACGACCTGTGGCTTTAAAATATTCCTTCTACTTCACTGATGTACTTCAAAAAAATCCCAACAAAAACAAACAGCAAAAAAACCCCAAACCAAAACAAAACAAAAAAAAAACACAACCAAAAGCCACCAGAATGAGCGTAGACATAATTTAAAGCTAGAGTAAGTATCTTTAATTAGGCTCTCTTTAGAATCTCTTTAGAGTTTAAGCTTATAGGGTTTAATTCTTTATTGAAAAACAGTAAGAGTGCTTACTCACCATACAGGATTTTTTCAAGTTCTTGCAGCCTTAAAAGAAATCTATTACAGATAAAAAGAAGCTTAAAGAGCACATATTACATCTTGCTTTTGTTTATATATGGTGAAGAGTATTCAGAGTGGACCGCATCTTACACTTGCACTAATCCTTTAATAATTACTATTCATCTACTCAATGCTGGAAAAACCTCATGGAATGTGACTTTGTTCTGCTGGCTTGTCTAATCCGATTCAATTACTTCAGTTCCTTTCCCAGAGGTCTCACATTTAGAAACTGAGCACTGCACATCTCCTCATCCTCCCACCATCCCCCCAAAAATGGAAAAAGAAAATTGGAAGGTAAAAAGCAAGACAGAAAGAAAGAAGGAAAGAAATCAATTCCAATGGAAATGAACTGTACTTTTTTTACTATTATTATTTTGGTCCTTTCCCAAGTATCAGTCCATCAATAAACATGAGAAACAGCTTGTCATTCACAAAGCCTTCAGCAACTCTGTTGTGATAAAGGCAAATTGGTCTGGCTCTACAAATGCTGGAGATGGGAATAAGTTCAGTGGTTTGGACCAATTTGAATGGATGGAAATCACAGAAGTCCCTGAAGCTGCAGCAGGCAGAGCTGTACAGCTGGCAGCAGCTTGTCATCTGCATGCAGAAAGCGACAGGAATATTACAAATTTCCTGCCCAGAGTGAACTATTTCAATCACCTGTAACCACTTCCCTCGTCAAATGGAACAGTTGCAGAAAACCTCTAACTACAAGAAGATTTTTCCTGTCCCTTCCCTCCCCCTCTTTTCTAATAACAGCCACCTGCCAAGAATTAAAACTTTGATTTCAAAATACCATATTCCAAATACCAGTGGTTCTTGAAGAGAAATTTGGTAAAAGGGAAGGCAATGCAATGGAGCACTAAGAACTACACCATGTATATATAATCTAACAGATACCACAGCAGATGAGATTGTGTGATCTCCCTGAAATAAAAATGCATAGTCTTAATTAAGAAAGCAGATTTTCCCTGCAACAAAATGCTATTCTAAACAATTTACCCTCTCCTTTTGAAATAATTTCTATTCCTGACCTTGCATTGCTTTGCAAGAAATCAGAACTTTCATTGAAGGACAGCCCTATTATTTCTGTAAATTGCAAGAATTTTGCCCAAAAAGAATGAAATAATGAAACTAAAGAGGAAAGTAGTTGTGATGTCTTCCTATTTTACAAGGACACGTAATTATCACGTAGCTTAGAACCTTCTGATTTTAAATGTTTCCTGTCATTTTTGCACCTATCTTATTTGTACTTACTAAAAAAATTGATTGTCTTGATTAATTTGCAGTAACATATCCAATATAGATTTTTTCCCTTTCTACCACAAAAGGAGCCATTTTATCACTTGTAAATTGCACTTATGCACATGTTTATTAATTCTATAAATTAAACTAACGTTTCCTACCATGCAGCTCCCAGCCCCACCAGATGTGTAAGCATTTTTAGCTCAGGCTGCCGCCGAATTTGAACACATCCAGAGCTACATACACAATACATCTCTGCTATCTTTCTTCCCTACTTCATTCCTGGGGAGCTTTTTCTTCCAAAATAAGTAACAGCAAATCACCAAAGCAGTTTAAATTACAAACTCCCAGGCAGGTAACCACAACATTATTCAAAGTCAGGGGAGGAGGATTCTGCAAGGGGCAGGGCATTGGGCACACAATTTCACACTGATTTCTTAATTAGATTTTTAAAATCAGATCAAAATCCTCACTGTCTTCACAGAAAGTTGATTTTTATTAAAATAGCTTTTTGTTCCTCTCAGGAACTCTGGGGGTGGGGGGCGTTTTGTGTTTGTTTTTTTTTTTTTTATCTTCCATTTCAGAAAATACTTTTTAGTAATCTTTTAGCAATCTTTTCTTCCTCCAACAAAATGCCGAAATGACCAATGAATCTTTTATTAGTAATAATTATACAAATACATATTACATATCTTTCAACATGTTCATTCTTATTTTGAGAATCAATTTGTTCAGTATTCGTTCAAAAACATTGCACAGTTTCACTCACAGATGGGGAGGTGTTAAAATACATAGTGGGGGATGCCACCCTTTACTTAGTAGGGAGAGAGTTGAATTCTGAGTTATTATGAATGAAGACTATAAAAATACACTGCAACTTGAAATCTGATTATTGCAGCACATAAAATATGACTTTTCAAGGCATAACATCACTCTTTTTGAGAAACTCAGGAAATATATTTCTCCTACATATATTTTGGTATATAATAGAAGTATTTCCTTTTTTTTTTTTTTTTTTTTTTTTTTTTTTTTTTTTTTTTTTTTCCTTTTTTTTCTTTCAGAAACAAGCTTTGACCACTCAGGAAGAAAAAAGAGATTGATAAGTGAATTTATTACCCAGCAAAAAAATAGTAGATATTGTAGATAGTTTCTGTGAACTTGTACTTGGCCTTTTGCACACAAATGTGAGTGCTGAGACATGGAGGAGAGTGAGATGTTCCTCCAGAAGGTTTTCCCTGTTCCACTAAACAATAACGTGGCACTCCAGGACAAATCCTATTTCTGTCTATCCTATTTTGGGAAATATCTGCTCTGCTAAGCACATGCCCTGGGACAATCAATCCCTGTCATCCAAACACAACTCTTCTTGCAAGTCCATTTGCTTTTGGTGATCGTATTTAGATAGGAGCAACCTCTACCTTTTTCATTCAAGGGTATTTTTGGTTTGATTTTTGTTTTGTTTGTGTGTGCCTTGTTTTTTGTTGTACTCTTTCTTCTTGACTCTTTAAACTGTGTCTGATGCCTGGTGAAACGTCATTCTAACAGATGTTTTACAAAAAAGCCAAGTCTTTTGCTTGGGTCACCTAGGGTGGAACTTAGTGGGGAGGTTCTGGAAGAGAATCTTTGCTTTCTACAAGAGTACCCAGGATGGAAAACGACTCTGTGACTAAATGTAATTTTATTCACAGTAGAACTGATGGCAAACCTTTAATTTTCTTACTTTCATGGTAAATATTATTTTCTGTTATTTCGTTTTCAAATCCTTTTGCACTGATTTGTATCTGTTTTTATCCCATTTTATCCTTTCCCTCTCTTTCCTATTCCCCTTTCCTTTTCCTTCTTCTGTTTTCCCTGTATAATTTCATCCTCCTGATCCTCTTTTTATATGTTGGCATCGGATTTCCCCAGAGATAAATCAACACTTTCCACTCATTCCAGGTTTTTCTGACTGCTGAGTGCAATGCTAGGAAAGGGGAGGATTACAGCAAGTGCCAGCTTGGCACTCAGAGGTAGGCAAGTCTGGCACCAGCACTATTACATGTTCAAAGGCTGCACTAGTGTGCTCTCCTGTCTCTGGATTTTCTTTTCATTTTCTTTGTAAAATTCAATACAGCTGAAAGCTTTTTTTTTTCTTTTTTCTTTTTTTTTTTTTTTTTTTTTTTTTTTGGCAACCCAACTGAAGATTTTTTCATTTGTAAGGTTTTGGAAGCTTATTCTTCCCAACAAAGTGTTTCTAATTCAGATTTAGAGAAGAATGATGGCATAAACACCCTAACATGTCTGCCATACCTTAGCCTGCTTTAAACTTTTTGAATATGTGATGTTTGCAAGTACCTGTCTTAAGAGAATATGCTCAGAGATTTTCACTCTCCTGGCAAGTCAGCTGAGGCTGAGAAATGCCTAGATAACATAATGGCTTTTCCTCTAATCTATAAGCATTATACAAACATATAGACACGCACAGTTCTGGCACCAAAGCACTTACAATCGAAATTGATGGTGGGAGGGGAAAAATATTCAAAGCACTTAGATAAACACCATTATGTCAACAAGATATAGTCAAACATATTAATAACACCCTCAAATGCAGTGTAGTTTAGTTGATCAAACCACCTGACAGCTTTTTGTACTGTCAAATGGCACAGAGAAAACAGTACAAGGAAAAAGTGTCCTTTGAGTTGCTTCAAAATTGTCCATAGATAGGAAGAAACGAAATATGAAAAGGAAACTCTTGAGAAGGTCATAGCACCCAAAGTCTCTCTGATTTTGGTCTTTATGCAAACAAATTTTCTAAACTTTTATCATATTCTGACATCACTGGCCTTTGCTGGGAGATTTACTACAGCTATAATTGGAAAGTGAGACCAAAATAAACTGTGTGACCAGCTTTAACTGTTCAACACTGTTATCAAGTTCCTGTGCTCTGCTGAAAAATAACATTTATATACTCTCACCTGTGACAAGCAACCCTGGAAGAAAAGAAATGAAATCATGTTTACCCTGGATCAGGAATTCCAAGCAAGGGCATGCACATGGAGGCTCAGGTAAAGTTGCAAAAATGCATAACCTTGAAATTCTGAAAACATCAGAAAATATTGTATAGTGTCCTAATATTTTTTACTCTTGGGGGGAAAAAGAAAAACAAAAAAAAAAAAAAAAGAAAACAAGCAAACAAAAGAACCTCAAAAGCCCCTTATGATACAGAAGAGCACAAGGTTGCAGCAAACAGGTATGGAAGATGGACAGTCGGGTTCAGGAAACTCTCTGCTCTCATATTCTCAAAGTTATTACCTGTTTTATCTAAATGCTTATACTTTATTCTGAATAATTAGCATTACTGGCTGAAGTAGGTGTACGTTATAAAATGCATTTAATTCATTTTCCTGACTATTTGTACAAAAGCTTCAAATTGCAAAGCTTTTTTATTTTTTCTCCTCCATAGTCAATTGACAAAACCCTGAAATGAAAGCAGGAGAATGAATCATATTTCCCCAAGTTCTCAGTACTTGTGAAGGAGAAGAAAAGCCATTTGCCAATGCTGGTGACCTTTCTGTCTACCTTTGAGCTTAGGAAAATTTAGCAGAACTTCATAACCTTCAAAATATGCAGTAACATTCAGTCTCCTCCAAATATTGCTGGTCATCTTTATAAACAAACAGCTCATTTTTATCAGAAATTGAGCATGTCAACATCTGATTTCCTCCAACGACTTCTGTGCTTTGTGTTTGCTTATTACAAGCATAATATTGAGTTTGGGTGAAAACTTCAGCGGCTGCCAGGCTCAGCTGCTGACAAGCTGTCCCAGTGCTTGCAAGACTGCAGGAAAAGAAGGGATCTGTGGCTAAAGCACGGGCAGATGGGATAATAAAGGAAAAGGTCATGAATTCTATGTCCCGGTGTGCTTAAGCAGTGGTTAGCAAAATCCTCAGCCTGTTAGAATAAGTTGGCACCTTTACAGAGAGAAGTTTTGCACAGTTAGAGGTGAGAATTTGAGAGTACTGGGAGAGCCAGAGACTGGTTCAGGGCCAGTCTGGGGCAATGTCCCTTGTGTCCCTGTCCCTGCACTGATACATCCCATGAGGGCCTTTACAACAGCAGCCTCATGACATAAAAGTGAACAATCAGACTTGGCTTTTTGTAGCAACTTCTTGGGTTTGAAATTGCACTGAGCTTTCTAGAGCTGATGACATAGAATAGAAACCCAAAAATGCAGTGATTTATGCCCTAGATTTGATCAACCGTGTGATATTCAAGTAACAGTGGGAAAACTGGTCCAGTTTTATCTTCATGTATAAGAAATACCTGTGAAGAAGAAAATGTTCTTTGCTAAAATAAAGGTGCTTCCCATCTAGCAATTAGCATCTTTAAGTTATCTTTTCCTTCAGGACAATAGCTGCTTTTACATAACAGAAGTGGGCTCCTTCCAAAGAAACTTGAGTTCTACTTTGGCTGAGAGGATTCTTTGAAAATGAAACAATGAGGGGGAACTCTATTGACACAGAAAGCAAGCTGTAACAAAGCAGATGAACACAGGCATAACAAGCAAATGCAGCCTCACAAACCATCGCTGCCAATCCTCAGAAGTCATTAATTTTCAGATTGCACCTGCATTTTGCAGCACTCTCAGACACTGTTTTAGAGTGACATGCAAAGAAAACAGCTCTAATGATCACTTGATTAGCTCACAACACTCAAACCCTTACAAGCAGACGACAAGAAAAGGAAAGCCAGCCTCCTGTGTTTTTTGACCTGGTGTTTGATGCTTCCTCCAGCAAAAGTATAATCACTTCTCCAAAAGGGAAAGGTAAAGCAACATTTAAAAAATGAATCCTTAAGTTTTAAGGGTTTCTTTTCTTTGTACTCCCAATGAGGTGTTATGAAATCAGTCTCATTGCTACATTAGATCCAGTTCTTTCCTTCAGTTCTTTGCTTAGGCTGTATTATGCTTTGCTTATGGACATCTCTTTGATTGCATAAGTTTTGATTTCATACTTTTCAGATAAAATGAGGATTTTTAAAATTTGATTTTTTTTTTTTTTATCTTGGAATAAAGTCTAAAATTTGACCTATTTTTTTGTCATGTAAAATAATGCTATCACTAGTCTAGGTTACAAATGAGATTATTAGTTCTCAGATCTATACAAACAATATTTATCATTAGAAACACAGCTTACCAGTCCCTCAAGGAAGTATGCTCTATTTCCTTGCAAGAATTTAATAAGGGGCAGATACTCCTGTTCTTGCAAGTGGATGATCTTGTCCTGTACAGTCCCATTTTGCTAAGTAGCTGGGGACAGAGTGTACTGGGTGTTCTAGCTATAGTTTGAGCCTTTCAAATGCAGCAAAGCAAGAGAATCAGCACCCCCACACAGGCTGACAGAAAGGTCAGGAAAACCTTTTCCCTCAGGGGCAATGCAGAGCCCTTCCAGCCGCACACGTGCTCCACTGAGCCACCACAGCAATCAGCCCACACTGCCTTGGACGTGGCAAGAGTGTTTTGTTCGCTGTCTCTGTGTTTTTCTTGAAGAGCTGTTAGTTTGAAAAAGAAGTGCAACTGCTGATAAAGAGAGTTGTATTGGTTACAACTCAGTGGTCAGGATCCTAAAGCACCTTACACTCGTTTTAAGGGGAAGACTGTAAAATAATGCGGCTAAGTGGCGGCAAATTCTTCCCGCTTGTATATCTATCTGGAAATTTGAAAACACTTTTTGCCTAAGTGAATAATCATACATTTTTAGTGGAACTACCCATAAGAAGAGACAATCATCAATGTGAGATCAGCCAAAGTGATCTGGCCTGTGATATCACAAGAAATCCAGGAAAGCAAATTTAGCAATTTCTGAAAATGTTTTATTTTCCCCTCTCCAGGGTTCCAGTGAGAATGACTGTTGCTTCCTAATCCACTGCTGAGAAGATATGCTATTTGCAAGGCATGGAGCTTCATTCACCTATGAGCAAAATTCACTCAGGGTGTAATTTTGTAATAGGTTGTATTTCTCTTGATAGAATCACTTTTTTCTATATATTCCAACATACGTGTCTACTGGGACTGCTGCTAGCATTCATATGCTGGTGATGACAAACAGCATCAGGTGTCATCACTTTATCTTAGCAGGTCTGAGATACAGATTCCACAGATGACCTTTGGGAGCCTTTTGTCCCTTAGTACACTAAATACTTTCCAAAAAATGACCTTGATTCCAAAGGAAAAGAGAACTGATCGTAAACAATCCATTATGAATTTCTGAGTAAACCATATTTTAAACAAAAGTAACATACAGTCAGTAATACCAGATTTCCTAAGGTCTATGTCTTTCTTTCACACTACACAGACAAATTCAACGGTTGGTACAAGTTTATTTTATTAAAAAAAAAAAAAGTTTCTCTATTGTTGATAAGGCATGATCAGAATTAAATAAAAAACAACCCTCCATCGATTTATAGTTATTATGATACTTTGCAAATCCAAAATAGCCTACAAAAATCTTCATTCCTTAAAATGATTGTTAACACTGCCACTGCCATAATTCAGCATATAGTGGGAATGTAGTTCCAATTTTTCCACAACAGCAATTTAAGAACCAGTTTCTTGCACGGCCTAGCAAATGTTCTTTCTCTATGGAAATAGGCTTTTATCATATATAGTGAGGTGAAAGGGCTTCATCAGTTAATTCTGCTAGGTTATGCACACAGCACCTGAGATCAGACTGAGAAGAGGTAAAACTTGGATGTGTTTAGAAAGACAAGAAGTAGCCAAGGTTATCCTGACTTCTATTTTTTCATTTGCAGAATAGCATTCTGCTATTCCAGTTTTACACCGGACAAGCTCTCCTGCCTCCAAATGTCTGGGTGATTCTGTTAAGAATAGTAATTTGGGTAACAGGCTGCACATATTCTCTTTCTTTCTTATGCCTCAAGTGATGAGAAAATCCACTAATGCAAAGCTCTGGTCACCTGATTGCTCTAACGGAATACTAAAAACACTTTGGTGCAAAATACCAAAAAATGCCTATGTGAATGATGCTTCAAACAAGAAACAAGGCATCTCAGAGGTAGCATTTGACTAGGAAAAAGGTTTAAAATTCTATAAAAAAACAGTTCTGGCAGTATTTACCTGTAACAGAGAGAGTTAAATGCAGCCAGCTGCATCTAGAACATGAAAGGAAAATGCACAATCAAGAGAAAAACCTGGTCCCAAGGCAAGGTGGATCCTGTGGACTCAGAAACCAGTGCCAGGATTCCCCATTGCCTTTTAGCTGGAAGCTGCCCAAGGCTGGAAATAAGAAACTACTCATCCCACACATAATGTAGATTGCTTTGTTACCTGTTTTATTTAATCAGGAAACAAATCAATGTAAGTCATGTGACTGGACTGGGCTGAGGTCTTGCTTGTACTGCCTGTACCCCTGCAAAGTTTGTCACAAGGGTTTTTGATCCAAACCTTTTCCTTTCTGACACATTTTCCTAGCCCCAATTTCCTAGATGTTTTATTTGTTTAGAATACATCAGTCTACATGACAAATACACAAGAACACACTGCACTGTGAAACGTCTGGCTGCAGAGATAATATGGAGGAGAAATCTTTGGAAAATGCAGCATTTCTAGTGGTTTTGCTAATGAACCACCCACCAAAAGGGAGCAGCACGTCTTGAAGGAAGCAGTCTCAGAATGCTGAATAACTGAGCACTCAGGAGAGCAGCGTTTTGTTTCTTCTGTGCATCTTAACCTCTGCTCTGCAGGGAATATTCTCTAGGACGGCATCTAAAGAAAGTGTATTAGGCTCTATGCTAATCACTCCTGAGCCTTTCAAGTAACTGCTGCTGATTGTATCAAAAATGTGCCAAGAGAAACAAACTGAGAATGCAAAATCCATTTGAATTTTCTTTTGAAGCTACAAGTAAAAACTCCTGGCAACACCAGTGCTTTCAGCAGTGTAAGATTTTCATACTTGATGCACTTCAAAGTGCAGATGAGGATTATGACCTTATATATTGTATATGCACCTATATTTTATTTATACTGCATCTGTGCAATCAAGAGAAAAGATACTTCCATGACCTTCTACCAGCAAGAAACCTAACAAGAGTATTCAGACCTATTGAAAATTCACAGTTAATTAAAGGTTAAAAGGAACTTGCCAATTAGTATGAAAGATAATTGTCCTCCTTTGGCTACCTGATTATGTTTTCCTTTGAATACACTGAAGTGTATGTTGTCATGCTGTTGGTAAATGTAATCATAAAGCACTCAAAGTACCTCCTGGCTCTGAAAATACTTAGCCTTAGAAACCAAAATTCTATGTGAAGTTTATAATTATCCTTTCATTATGCATGTGAACATCTTTGTATTGTTGTGGGGGAAAAATATCAGTAACACAGTAAGGGTAAGCAAGGCTTAAAACCCAAAGAAGTGGGAGTTGTAGTTGGTATCACTTCTATTCCTTAAAACACAAGAGAAAAATAGAACACTAAGGCTGCAGCTGTGAATTCTAAAAGATGAGAAACATCTAGTGATATTTCTAACAAGAATTGTGATCTTTTTTCATTTGCTATTCATGTTGCCAAGAACAATATGTAGTGCTGCAGATCCAGGATGCAAATGGCACGGAGCTGGTTTGTGTCCTGCCCATTTCATTCACCAGGTCACAGGCAACAAAGATGTGCTTGCTCCGTCTCTTTCTCTCAAAAACAAAATAAACCAGAAAACACCAAAACACCCCCTGAAATTTCAAGTAAAGGATGAATTAATGTGTTTTGCTGAAACAAGAGCTCAGCCAATAATCCAGTAAATGGAGAAATCACTATGTTTTACCTCTAGTTGTGATCATAAGCTATCCATGAAAGATTTCCATTTTCAGGACTGTGTCTTGTTTCAAAATAAATTGATTTAATACTTGAGGAAATTTTATTTTAATGATAAGAAAAATGTTAATAATTATTATTATGGTATGTTGTTGACATTCCATAGCTTGTTATTTGTGGTATTAGAAAAAAAATACTTTTTTTTTTCTTTCCTATCAATAGGTTTGTAATTTACAAAACTATGGCTGTAAAGAGAAATTTCTCTGGTCCTGAATGCACTTTCTCTTGCAAAGGCTTTCTGATTGCTCTTTCATCTCTCTGTTGACTATCTTGAGGTCATTTTATATATTCTCTCTTCCCCAGCATTGTTCCCTTTATATATTAATTTTCTTCAAAATTTCCTTCCCTGTACTGGAGCAACTCTCATGATTACACCAAAAACCACACCACACCAAATCACCTAGAAGACTCCTCTGGGCCTAGAATTCTATTCCTGCCAGCTATAGTATTTATTCTACCTTAGCCTCCTCATCTTGTCTTCTCTCTTTCCTATTATAACTTCTTGTGACAGACACATTTTGTTATCACAATACTGGCCATGCACTGTCAAGCCAATCAGTCAATCAATCTCCTGACATAGTTAAATCCCATTCAACTTCTCCGCAATGACAGATAAAGTTTAAATTCAAGCTTGTAATGTTTCAATGTAAAATTTTGGCAAAGTTTCACTCTTTTTATAGAATTGTTTTAGAAGTGTGTCAAGATCCTGTGATTAATTCTGAAAAATGACAAGGACACCCTTTGATCCCTAGGCATGATGGCAAATTTGCTGTGGGTTTTCTCAAATCTGAATGCTGGACTCAATTGAATTTTCTTCCTGACATTTATGAGTCTCTTGGTACTTACAACAATTTCTCAATTTTTGCAACTACACTTCCTGCTATAATACATATGTATGTATTCCAATAATCTGACAAAGGCATTATGAATTATTTCTCCTCATATTCAAGAAGAACTGGCACTTAGTTTCTGTTATAAGAAATTGTGAATACTGGCACAAATAACTTCTCAGTTATGTTCATCAGGAGAATTGGCTTGGCATGGAAAGAGACTGAAAACAGGACACAAGCTACAGCAAACAACTTTCACATGCTGTTTTAACCACCACAATATTAACCTTATTTAAATTACCCTCAGTTCTCATGCTGTTCTGCACAATGTACTTCCAATCACTACACTAGATTTATTATGGGGTGGGGTTTTTTTTTGTATTTCCAGGACTTTGAAGTTGGCAAGAATTATGCGAAAAGATTTGGAGATAGATTTATTTTTCTTCTTTAGTAGCTTTGCTTATTTTCCACAGAGAGATGGACATTTGGCTTCTCAGCCCTTCACGTGTTGTGAGGACAAAAAAGGTATTTGTCTCAGAGCAGGAGGACCAAAGTGCCAGAGCTATTTTTTGAAAGGTAACTAGGCAATCTGCTGGCTGATGTGTCATTACAAGAAACTAAAACTTCTTGTTCTTGTATTTGTTACTGCATTTCTGTCTTGTTACTGTATTTCTCCCATTTTAAATATTTTGTAGTGCTCAAGCCTTCCTAAAACTAAATGCTACATTATGTAACATAAATATTACCAATATAACCAGTTTTCATGATAATTTTAAATTGAGCAAGAAATTCTAGTACAGATTACTCTTGTCACTAACGAGTGATTTCTCTAAGAAGAATTTTTTGTCTGCTTATTAATAACAAAAACTGAAACAGTAAAGATTCAAGTTAATCATTTATTCTTTTAAACAAAACACATATTGAATCACTGGTCAATGCTGGAGTGGGCTGACATTACCTTTGGAACCTCTGTATGGACTGCTTAAAAAACAGCTTGACAAATATTCAATACCAAAGTAATTTCAGGCTTTTGGTTTTGTTTTGTGTCTGTTGTTTGCTAAACTTTTTTTAAACTTTTTTTTTTTTCTTTTTTCAAATTATCCTATTTTCTAAAAGGAAAACTGTTTTCTGTCATTACCCTGCCTGCCAGTAGGTAGCCCTCGCAGAAGGCAATGTGTCACTGAATAACACTTGAGTTGTTCTGTAGTAACAGGTTTTTTTTGGTTTTACCAGTGAAACACCATGATGATGGTCAGCATTCTGGTTGTAACAGAGGCTGGGGAATAAAATGAAAGGTTGTCAAATAATCTCATTAATTAACTTCCTTTTCATTACAAATGTAAATGAAAACTTTATGAATACCAAATTTTCATAAGAAAGGATGGAAAGAAAATGAAAACTTTATGACAGGGAGACCTCTTGCCTAAACCCTTTGGCTTTCCTCTGCTGAACTTTTACACCTTTTCAAATTAAATTCCTGTCCAGAAAAACTGGTCAGGGCAAAGAAATCAACTGTTTTCTTTAAACAGAACACCTTAGTATATATTGCAAATTAAAACCAAGCCTGTACTTCCAATTTGCACTTTGCTGATGGCTCGGCATTCAGAATACAGAGTAAAAAAAGTGAAAGAGAGAAATGCCAACCTACTAGAACCAAGGAAAAGTGTCCTGTTTCCAGCTGACAGATAGAAAAGAGAGACTCACCTTTACATCATTATCATGTTGAAAAAGATCCAGTGATATTTTGAAATAGCAACCAGTTCCTAGGAATTGCTTAAAAAATCCTGCATTGATCTGAACAACAGAGGGTTACTGAGGCATCTGCACCTGAGCCAGGTTTGGAGACAGCAGATCCCAAACACACAGCCCTTCCTTCTACAGCACAGAACCTTATAATAAATGCTCTGCCATCTGCAGATCATGCACCACACATTGGGATGTGGTTATATCTAGGATGTTTAATTCTGGACTACATCTGGAGATGCTTCCTTTTTTCCTCCAAAATTTACTACTTAAACACATTTTTAAATAGATAAAAAAAATTCTAATAGCACATGTAAGGTACACATGATAGATCTATAAGTGTCCAGTCAAACCATAGTTAAATTTTCTCGAATTATACAGGAAAAACTATTGAGAATTAGAAAGCTGTACATAAAGATGAGTTCTTGTTTCAGCTGTGCTTACATTATTGCTCAGAATTTTAACTCAGAATTGGGGCAGGGTCTGGACATTGTTAAGACTGCACCAATTTCCTGTGAGTGATTGCAGGGTCCTGCCTGGATTTAGACACAGTGTGGATTCCTGTGAAGGATTTATTTCATTTCTGGTTATTATATCAGGATGCCAGATGAGAAGACAGTTAATAGTTTTCTAAACAGTCATCAAGAACATATTTATCAGGAAGATTAAAATAAAATTAAAACCAGAAAATACTTTTATCGGACTTCAGCTATCAAATTTTTAGATTTTGTTCCAAGAAAAAATCCAAAATTTGGCAAGTTCCATATGCAGATTTTCAGAATGGGTTCATATTGACTTGGGTAACTACTGATGAACAGCAAAAAGTTATTTTAACCTCAATAATTTAGCAAAAAATAGACTAAATATAAATTTAATAGTCGAAAGCAAGTCTGCTATCTGTAAAAAGCTATATAAATTTTTTAGAGAATATGGGAATGGAAAAATTAAATCAACCTGGGAAATTTTGTTTTACTATTTCTGTTTTTAGAATTTATTTAAGAGAAATAGAAGACTGAACAGAATTTGCAATTCATACTTATCACAGTATTCAATGTTAGTTAGTAAAAAAAGAAACTAGCTTTATTGTACCTAAATTTATTTTTAGAGAGAAAATCCATTCTACCACTTTTTTGGTTGAAAAGATTTCAAACCACCTCTGAATTTTAGTTCAGGGAATCAACTGTCCATAAATACTACTGTGAGTAACTTGGAAACGTGGCATTAGTAGCTCACTGTTAGTTCTGTTCCAATGTTTAGATTTTATTAAGTGTCCAGAAAGACAAATGAGTCCCAGGGTTGTTTAAATCAGTGTTTTATTTATTGCCAGCCTTTGCCAATACCATCCCTTTTGTATATTTTTAAAGGTTTCTAAGTTTATTTTAAAGGTTTCTGTCACATGTCTGACCATTGTGTTTTGTAACTCATTAAAACAGCAATAATATTTAATCATCAAACAGCTTTTCAGCTAACTAATTTATTGAAAAATCAGAGCTGAAATTGAAATTCCTAGTTCAAATTTTCGGTAGCGAATAATGCTAACTGGGCATGTTACCACTCCCAATATTTTGAAGAAAAAGGATTCCAGACATACTGCTTATGAATGAATCTTCTTGTTCATCAAACAGAAAATGAGTTTATTGCTGTATCAATCTCAAAAGCAAAGAAGTGAGAAATACATGGCACTTCTGTTAGTAATAATTCTTATAATCCCTAGTCTGCCCTGTCCAGGCACAATCCAGCTCTAATCCAAGGGTGAGTTCTCCTGTCAAATGTGCTTGTGCTTGCAAGACTGGCTGCTGGAATATAATCAGATGGGACTTTTTATCTTTATGTAGAAAAGCCAATCTTTAATGTTACAGCCCATTTTTTGAGGTTTTCAAAGATGTGTCTAATTCCAGTTGTTAGTAACTTTTCTGCCACTCCATTCATTGGTTAGAAGGTGCTTTGTGTGTGTACCTGCTAAGTCTCCCTTTACACAGGTGTTTACATATTTTCTTTGAGGATTCTCATGGGATAGAATTTTTGGTTTTGCAGGTGCAACCTATTTTTCTTAACAAGAACAGATTGTTATGCAAAGTGATTCTCATTCCGCTGATTCTTTCTTATGGGGACTTAACAGGCTACCGATAAATTCAGCTGCACTTCGCTGAAGTAACAGGCTTAAAGCCACCATTTATAAGGCCTTTCTTTTATAAGGTTTTTACCTATTTTCAACAACTGGCATCAAAAATTATAGAAGAGGGAAATGGATGTTAAGCCAGAAGGCTGACAGGTTTCACTTAAAAAACTCTGTGATGGAAAGTTTACCAGGAAAGAAAATAAAATAAAATACGGTGTCGCTAAATGACCCATGGGAAAAAAAGAGCAGTATCCCATGTTTCTCCTCTAATCTCCACATTTGCCTGGCAGCGTTGGTAGCTCCAATTGTGCCACTAGAAAAGCTGGTAAGGCTTTGAGCAGTAACCAGTGGACACTTTAACTCTGCAGTCTGGGAGTACCTAAAGACTTCCCTAAACGGGATCAGTTCAACATCACAGTCACTGCTCAGCTGCTCTGCTCTCTGTCCCACGCCCACAGAATCTCAGGCAGCTTGGACTCCTCACAAGTGACTTACACAGAACATTTTCACAGAGGGCACACAAAGGCTTCAATTTTATGCCCCTAGACAGAAAGGATTTTTCCTCTTTCTTACTCCTGTGCCCTTCTACAAGTGCTCACAGGTTTTCTGTGGTTGTTTGAGTATAAAGGGGGCTGTTAGCTCAGAAACACCACTTGGGAACAAGAAAGTGTAAGTTCAGCAGCAGAGGAGGGAGAAGGAACCTGCTTAGGTAAATTCTGAGAGGTAATTACCTTCTGTGAGAAAACTGTCTGCATAGGAGACACACAGTAAATATCATATATTCTCCTTTATTAAGTCTTGCCACGCTATCTCATGTGCCATTTCAGAAGTAAACTGTGGATACAGGAAATTGTGAAATTGTGAAAAGTTGAGGGTAGAACTGGTTAAAAAACCATACTTAGAGCTGAGTTGTGAAGAGAGACGTGTATGGAGTAGAATTCAGCAGATGAGTGCAAATATCTTTTTCTAGCTGATTGAGGGGACAGAAGGAATGCTTCTTGAAAGCTTTCAGCCATCAGGGAGGAACAACAAACCTGTTAAAAGATTAAGTTGTCATACAGAAGACTGACAAACTGCATAAATTATATGAACTATAACATCTAGCTAAGGAAGCCTAAGATCCTATAACTTAGGAGAAACAAATGAGCAAATACACACTGAAGGTTTTAAAGGCCAAATTAGACAAATTATTTGCCACATAATTATCACAGATTTAGATAACCTTGTCTTACCACAGGGAGATGGAGGAGACAACTTTTTGACTTCTTTACACCCTTTGCAGTTCTGTTTTCTACATAGGTATGACGTATAAAATGGGGCTATTGTAACTTCACTAACTGTGAAGAAAGTTGTAAGAATAAGTTTCTGGAAGTGAGAAACAGCTAAAAAAGTGCCTCTGTAAGGTAGGTGAAGAAATGAAAGGTAAAAACCACAGAGAACAATTTCCAGTATTGTGGAAGTTCTTACATGACACGTGATTGAGTGAAAACAGCAGATATGATCCAGTAAGTTGGTGATGTTTTAAAATGTCTATCCTAGAATGCATTATAAGAACATGAAATTCTTGCTAAATTAAACATCCTGCTTTTAGCTTAAATAACATCTAATCACATTTGTGCAGAAATCGTATTTGAGTTGTTAAACTGTGAAAAAAAGCCAAAAAGTCAGTGTGAATTACCTAAAAAATCCCCACAAAATTAAGGTCCATTACAAAAAAACAAAACTAAACAAAACAAAAAAGAAACACCACCAAAAAACCCCAAAACAAAAACAAACAAACAAACCCAAACCAAACAAACAAACCCACAAAAAAACCCACAAAACCCCCTCAAAGCCAAAGAAACGGAAAACCAAAATAACCCACAAAAATTTCTTTAATTTTGTGTTATGGAGGGAACATAATGAATGTGCCATGGTGGGAATGATTCCATTAGAAAGAAAAAAATAAATAAGTTTTGCTGCTCAGTTTGGCAAATGAACTGCACATTCATGGTCCCTTTTGAGAAGATAAGAACAATTTCTTCTGGTGAGAAAACAATGTAAGTGCTGCCATCTCTGCCCACTAATAAAAGCTCTCGAGGAAGCAGCAGGGGACAAGCATTGGTTTGCTCCCCCTGAGCGCTGGGGCTGGCTGCATCCACTGTGGCTGTGCCGGGGCTTTCCCTCTGCCCTGCTCACAGGGTAATATTTATATCTGCATTTATAGGCTGCTCAAATGTCCTATAAGTGCTTTAAAGTGTGAGCAGCAGAGCTGAGGAAGAGCGGCTTCAAAAATCAGCCTCACTGGCACTGCAGTGTTCTGCCACAGGGACATTAACGGGGTGTTTCAAGAGATGAGTTTAATTTGCACAAATCCTGTTAAAACTCACTGCCTTTGATTTATCCATTTTTTCCTTCAAACACTCTAGAATTGTTCAGCAATTCAAAATTTACCAGTCACACAGTGATGCCCAGGATATGGATTGAACACATGTAAAATTTTTCCTTTTACGAGAAAGAGATTAGGAACTCTTCTTAGGCAGAAATTGCAGGTTTTGTAGTAAAAACAAAAAAACAAACAAACAAACAAAACTTAAAAAACCAAACCCCCCTCATTTTTCTACCATTTTGTACACAATGAACACACATTTTAATGTCATTAAAATAAATACACATATTTGGAGCATGTCTGAAAATAAACAGAGGTGTAGAAATAAAAGAGCAAAGACAAAAAAAGCCCAGAACAAGAACACGATTTGTGATATGGAGTATCTCTAACAAAAGGACAAAAGTAGGAGAAAAAGAAAACAGCATTACCAGCAAATACAAAAATTCATCAGCAAAAATTTAAATGGAGGAGAAAGGAGATTAATAAAGAGAGCTGCGAATGGTCTATCATTGAGGACTGTAACAGCAAAAGTGGAAAAGAAAATTGAAGGTTAAAATAACACTTAATTAAAACTATTAATTGAAATTGTATATGATTGCACAGGGAACTGTTATGTCAACAGCTAGTGAATATTAGATTAAATGCACAAATATTGTGCCTTTCATTTTTTATTTTTTAATTTAAATAAGTTCCTAGATACAAAGGAGTCTGGAAAATGCCATTTCTTTTGCTTTCATTATTTGAAGGCAAAAGAAAAGAAAAACACCTTCTTCTGATCTTGAAGCCAATCTGAAATGTTGTCTGGGACATTTTTTTAACACTTCTACAAACTTAGGGAGACTCACATTGAACTTCAACCATTATAATCAAATTGTTCTTTTACTGTGATGCCATTTAAAAAACTATTAAGTTTTTAAGCTTTCAAAATGCCTCTGAGAAGGACTTCTTTCACTGGTCTCAGCGTCAGTATTTTTGTTAGGAACAAAAAGCTTTCATTTCAGAATACAAGGGACTCAATTTGCTGGTATTCATGTGAGCTGCTTCGACTCCATCAAATTTGAGCTCCGAATATCAAGTTTTTGCGAATACAAAGGGTTATCTGCACTCACACCAGAGCTGTGTCTCTTTTAACAGGTGACTGCTGAGAACTGTTTGTCACTCAACATTAAATGGAACTGAACACAATGGATTAAAACAGGAGAGCAAATTGGGCCAAACAGTTCAGGAAAAGGGGTTGAAGGGAAGATAATGTTACAAAAAATACTACAGGATCAAATGAGAGAAGCAACAGAATGAATTTAAAAGGGTAAGGTGGAAACAGAAGATAGATGAGAAATTTAGGAGATCAAAAGCTAAAAAAACAACTGTTTAACCGAAAGATTGGTAATTTAGGAGCTGGCAAGAAAGTTGTAAGGGCAAGGTGATTAGAACATTCATAGAGTACTGCAGGAACACAAGATTAAGATTCCACTAACTCCCTAAGAACCAAGGGACTGAGCAAAGGTTGTAAATGTGTCCCAAAGCACTCCAGCTCATTTAAACTGTGCACAGAGCAGCCCCTGAAATCACCACTTTCCATTTAAGCCAACAAGCCAGTGGCAGACTTGGTGGTGCTCCTGTCACTGTCAGGAGCACTGAGAAGATCATGCCTTTGAGCTGAATTTCTTCATCCACACAGTGATGCTTATAGTTCTTCATTAATTTTTGAAAAGCAGAAAATTGTCTTTATGGATGGTTTTTCTTCTCTGTAGATTTAAGGTAGGAAGGACTCCTAAGTTTATTTAGCACTTTCTTCATTAAAGAATTATCAAGCTTGTTTCTAAGTTGCAAAATATAAACAGAGGTATTATAAAAGTAAGACTATTAATATTTACAGAATCACAAGAGGTTTTCCTTCTGTTCAGAGGGAACCTCTTCTGTTTCAGTTAATGCCCATTGCCTCTTACCTTGTTTTGGGCACCATCAAAAACGTTCAGCTTGATGAATGGAATAAAAGACAGGCATGGTCAAATGTCCAAAAATCAAATAGACTCCTTCAAAAAGACAACCTGTTTTCAGTTTCAGCCATTCCATCACCTCTGCCTTCTTTTATTCCACCTGTAGGCAAATTCACTGTGCAATGCTGGATTAAAGCATTGCTTGCTCCTTCAAATGCTGGACTCTTCTGATCAATATCAAGTACAATTTTTGGAATAAGTAATCCAGGTCAGCATACAGTTCAAATACTGTAATTTAGACCTCTGTCCAGATTTAAGACAGTATAAAAGAATAGAAGCATTTGCTAAACTTTATAATTAAGAACTAATAGCTGAAACCTGAAATTAGGTAGAGAATAGTCAGAAAGGGCTCATGAGCTGATGCAGATGGAATGTCTAAGGTGAAGATCCTGATAACCTGGTTGAATTGAGAGGCAGCAGCGAAGCATTGCCAGGCTTTAGAAGCCAATTTGTGAAGTAAACAAATCAACATTAGCAAACGGTGGATGACTGTATGGAGCTTATTTGCTCACCCAGTAAGTGAAGGGAGAAAAATCTGCTCATCATCCTCTCTTTTATCTGAGCCTGGGCTAATGCCTGTGCAGTCAATGGAATTTTTTCATTGACTTCTAAGATAAATAAAATCTTTTGAAACAAGTGAAAAAAAAAAACTAGTTCCTAGTATTTTCACTCTCTGGAATGCTGAAGGAAGATAATATTAAACTAAATAAAACTGATTTGACACTTCTTTCCTGTTGAGAGCAATTTTTTTTCCTCTTGGGACACTCCTATTGTTACATGCTTTTAACTCATTTCTCCAAATTGCTTGAGTAGTATAATTTTACTGCAGCTCCTTAAAAATCACTAGCATTTTACCAGTTCAGCTTCATGGAAATCTGTTGAGTTAAACTGGTAAGAAAGCATTTCCATAAAGTCGTGGATCATGTCACTTAATACTCTCAATTTCTGCTTCTCTGTTTTTGCTGTTTATATTTTTTGTTTTCTTTGTGGCTTGCCCTTTTTTTCCTTCTAAACAATTCTGTTCCATTCTCCCACACTTGACTCTTCGTGATAGCATTTTCTCAAATCTGAGTTCGATTTGGAAGTGGAATTTGTTTATTCACTTTCTTGGTTTGCAGCCCAATGGTTCTGCATCGGTTCTGTTCCCACCAAGGAGGCAGGAAGAGGAATCATATGGTGTTCTTACAGCCATTTGTTACTGCTTTGATGACTTCACAGCTCTCTGCTCAAGTTGTCACCTGATGGATAGGTTTTTTTGGTGCGGTGGGGTATTTTTTTTCAGCTTTTCTCATCTTTAATGGCAAGAGATGTGTATGTTCATATGCACAGGAGGGTGTGTGTTATACCCACACCATGCTAATGTGCACAGTAAAGTGTAATATTTAGACAGAACATTTCAGATCTACTTGATCAGAGACCAAGAGAAAGCTCCAAAAGATCATTTGGGAGGACATAAAATTCAGCAGGACTATAATTAGATGAAGTTCAACAAAATCTTTTCACTCCAACGTCCTTCCACACAGAAAAACTTGTTTTCCCTGACTTTGTGTATCTGTGCAAGGATAAGGTGCATCAGAGAGCTGACATGAGCATGGAGCTGCTTGGAGCACAGCTGGTGTCAACTGGGTGCCAAGAGTCCATTAACCAAAGCCTCTCCCCATAAAATTCCACAGCTATCTATGAGCATGAGAAGTAAGAGAAACAACCCCCTGTGAAACCACCTCATTGTTTAGCAAGAGCACAAAGCAGTGGGAAATACCAGTACAGGGTATTTTATAGTTCCTAACACTGCTTTCTAATAAATCAACATGCCATAACTATAAATGTATCACTCTCTTGGATAACTAAAATATTTGTCTTAGTTTTTCACATGGAAAACGGGAATTCACTATTAATTAGAAATATAAAGACAAGTCTGAAATTTAAAGATATTTACCTTCAGTAATAAATATGAACATTTTACTATTTGAAGGTATTTACTATTGTGTGCCAGCATTCCTGAAAAGATAAGTAATTTAATTGTTTGGAGAAGAGATAGAATTTTGGACATAAATCTTTATTTGTCCTTCACTAGTTCTTGGGGGGGGGGGGGGGAATAAAGAAAAAAAAGAAAAAAAGTACATTTTTGAAAAGTTCCTAATTTTTGCAATGAGGTTTCAATCTGAGATGGAGCAGTGAGCTGTACAGGGAGAAAATGGATTTCCTGAATAGTAATGATCAAATTATAAAATTGTGAATTGCACCAAGTTGGTTTAGTTTGTTGGTTTGGTTTTTCATCAACACACCAGAACTCTGACAAATAGGATCAAGAGCTGGGACGACACTCTCGGACTCAAGGTGTGATTCTTGAGCTGTCCTGTGCAGGGCCAGGAGTTGGATTGTGGTGACCCTAGTAGGGCCCTTCCAACACAGAATATTCTGTGAAATATAACTCATTGCAGCTAATGAGGATGTTCATGTGAATGATTTACCCTCCATACTGCATCTTCCTCTAAGCAAAATGCTTTTATTGAGAAGAGTGGAAGAAGTCTGCATTAACTCTCTGAATAAGATCAATCTATTGAGCACTATGTTAATACAGAAAAAAAGCTTTAAAAACCTTGTGTGCCAAGCTTCACAGACATGGTCACTTAAAAAGGAAAATACAGGCTGTGAATTCAAGTATCAGCAGCAGTTTTTACACAGTGCCGCTGAGGCAACTGATTCCACAAATTGAGGTAAAATGCCAGCTAGGAAAGACCCACTGAATAATCAGAGGAACAGGAAAACATCCATCTCTCCTGCTCTCTGAAAGGATGTCTGGAGGACAGACCTTCCCAGCTGGCCTCTCCTTTAACCACTCCAGAGCCCCTCTGCCAGAGAGGGAGGCAAGAACTCCGTAATGAGCCACTGAAACACTGCGACAAAACCACAGACAAGGAGGAAATCTTGGAGCTTATTTCCGAAAGTGGGTGCAGAAAGAGGATTTCACCATTTTGTATTTCGGATTCAAGTGGCCCCGATTGCAAAATGTGTGTGGTTGACCTCAATTTTGTGCAGTGCAGATCTGCAGCTCAGGTTTTCACAAAGCTCTCATGCTGTATCTGCCTCAGAATCAGACTTCATGGCTTGCTAGCTTTTTCACTAACATATCATAAGCTCCTTCTTGTCATTGTACAAATACATCAATTTATTTAGGGTCTGTCTTTTAACAGATCAGTGTCTTTTGATCTCCTTTTTTAGCCTTGGAAAATAACTTCAGTACCACTACTGGGGCTGAAGATTTCTCTTTACATACACTGTGTTTTCCTCTTGTGTTTGAGAGACTGTAGCCTAGTTGAGATTTGAGAAACAATAGCTTTATACAACCTTTTAAAGGATTATTTATAAAAATACTAAAAGAATAGACTGGTAGCAGAACATCCAAAAGTAAGTGAGCACAGTAATCTATTCAGTACAAGAAGTTACTAAAGTGAGCATCTATGAACCTGGTACCACTGTGAGGAGAATTCAAATTCTGTTGTCCTGGTGATCTCTCATATTCACACCACAGCCAAAACAGAAGCCAAACTCAGCAAAGAAATGTTCTAATAATGAAACATTAGAAAATGCTGAAATACTGAAATCGGAATGACATGACAAGCTCCTCTTCCTTATATAAAATTCCATTGGTTTGTCAGAGGGGCTCAAACCCATAAAACAATAGGCTAATTAAAATATCATTTTTAATATATGGAATATACTTGATAGTATTAGGTTCATGTACTGGATAACTCATCTTTGTGAGGAGATGTTCTGTCTGGAGAATAAAGATTTAAGTACATTCAGGAAATTAACTGTGCTTACTTGTCTTGGTGAATAAGAGATACATTTTTGTGATGGTAAGTACTCATTTAAATGTTCTTACGAAGTCAGAGAGCTTAGGAATTCAGAAGTCTTATAAAGAAGGATGATACAGATGAAAATAAAATAAAATAGAACAGAGTATTGTATGTGAAAAGACAAAAAAAACCCACTGTAAAAATCTTTAAGAAACCTCTTAACAACAGAAGGCTGGTTAGCTCCATCTCAAAAAAAGGATTTATCTTGAATTTTCTGTTATATCAAAATGTGTTCAGCGAAATCAAGTGAAAGGAGTGGGAATATCAGCCTTGTCAACTATCAATGTAAAATGTAAGCACTGAGCAATTAAAGACCTGCAATACCTTTCATAAAGATCAAGTAGATCATGCTTTTCTTTAAACAGAAATAATTACACTGCTCATTCATTAACTTCTTCATAAATCCTATTAATTTTGAACTAGTATATATCCTGGAAATGCAGTTGAGGCTAAATGAATCTCATTAAACAGTGTCCATGAAAATGATAATAGGGCTAAGGATAGGAAGTGCAGATGGCAATAATTAATTGCTCATCTTCCAACTTCACAAACTCTAAATCAACAGTTCTATCTTTTAAAAAAATATTTTGTTTGCTAGAAGTATTTTACTACAGTCTATTTTCATTGGTGGTAGTTTCTTCTTAATGCAATTTTTTAATGGTGAGGAGATAAACACGGAGTGATTTTTATCTATGGTTTTGATAAATGAATGTTTCAGCAAAATTTTACAGCTAAAAAGGTTATTTACTTAAGAGAGATTTTCTGTATGTGGAAAGGTCAGATTTTTTTTTTAGATTGCTGTGAAATTGCTTCTGCCTTTTAGGAAATCTTCTAAGACGGCTCCTCTCCTTGTAGTGTTGACAAGGACACAGGAAGGATGTGGCCTGAAGAAATCAAATGAACAGCATAAAATCCTAGCTGGAATCTACTGCTACCCAGTTTGTGGGGTTTGAAATTCTGTCAAAATGTTGAACAAAACAAGAAGAGAGAGAGGATTTCTGAACAAAAATCAATAACCGAGTCTTTTGAACTGTCCATGTACAAAGTTCTAATGAAAATGTCCTTGAGGGAAGTTTTAATAGTGGACTTTGAGATCAGCTCCTCCACTGCCCTGATAGCATCGTAGAGCATTTGAAGTTTTCAAAGGTACCAATGCACAAAAGTTTGGCTCGTACAGCTGAGGCTGGGGATGCCACTGAGGGATCTCAGAAACAGCAGTTTGCCACTGAAGACTGCACAGAATTCTGTATGTGTTATTTGCACTGTGTCAGGTTTAGCTGGAGGGTACAATTTACTTCAAGGCAGTTTGTAAGACTTTAAATAGCATCTCTCCATGTACAAACTAATAAGTGATCAGATGCACAGAGCACTAGGAAAAGTGCTCTGGTCCAGCTAAAGGGATTTGACTTAATACACTGTAAATAGATGGAACTTTTATATAAATACAATTTATAAAATGTTAAATAAGGTTTGGCTATAATATCCCATTAAGTGGGATTACATTTCTTTGTATCTGCATGAGCCTGATAAAAAATGCAAAACATTCAGCACAGCATCAAGGTCATTCTGGGAGAACTGCCACACACATTAAACTGAGGTTAAAATGGTTGGTAAGTGAGGGTTGTACAGTAATTGCACTGCTGTTCCCCTAAAATACAAAATACAGACATTTACTGTCCCTTTGGAGCATTTTGCCCCCCAGTGCCATTGAGAATTCATATGCATTTACAATCAGTAATAGTTACTGTTATTAGAAGAAAATCTTTGTGGTATTAACATATAAGATATTTGGAACAAGCACAGGAAGTGTTTAAAATATCGGAAGATGTTAATTAAAAACACCCTAAAATGATTCTTTTTTTTAATTATATGATGTTTTCATATATAACCTATGTATCATAATAAAGACGTACCACAAAGTCAACATAGAGATTTCCACAGAGACAGAAAAGCAGCATTTTGAAATTACTCTTGCTTAAGAAAATGGAGCCTTTGCCACTTCAATTTTACAACTTTGTTTTGAGACACATTGTACTGTGTTTTCAAAAACTGCTTTACAGCTTTTTTAAAAATTTACTAGCATTCCATTTATTCCAACAGAATTCACCCTGCAGTTCAGTAAACATCCTGCAAACATTCAGCCTGTGCTGCTGCCTGTGAAACCAGAGCCAAAGAG